>NC_140777.1:86739556-89587204 GCF_044657685.1 Stegodyphus dumicola
ACGAAGGCATCCCTTCCCTTAGGCAGATATCCCTAGTGTGCTTTGCCATAATTAAATACACCACATACATTGGGAGCATTCTCTTATCATTTTGGCAAAAACTGAGATTATCAGTTTTTTAGAAGGGTATGAATTTTTTTCTACGCTTTTGTCATTTTGCACTCGCGGTCAGAGGGTTTAGTGAGCAGCAACTTATATGGAAATACCGATGAATTAAAATCTTGAATGCTTTGTTTTATATAACAGTCACAGTTTTACAATAAGCTAAGTTGTACTATAAGATAATACAGCATTTTAACTGTCTTAGATCGTGTATTTATATTTGTGTCTATTGCAAGGCTTAAGGGATATCAGCAACCCCTATACCGACAATGTTAAATTGGCCATTTTCGATGTACCTTTTCTCAAAATCTGCTGTAGTTACACGCTTGAAATTTTTTGTGTAATTAAAGTATACCTATCTGATTATACTGAAATGAGCTTTTAAAACATTTTGAATTTTAGAGTAATTTACAGAATAGAATATTTTGTTAGGCATAGTAAAATTTAGCACGTTTCTTTCACACAAAAAATTTAAAAAAAAAAAAAAAAAAAAAAAATATTACTAAGTTTATCACAAAATCTCATTTTAGTAAATATTAGGAAACCTAATAAATAAGCCATAAAAATTTTAGATACCTGGGAGTAGTAGTTCCTGAGAAAAGGTACATCGAGTATAAAAAAAATCACGTTTGGAGAAAAACCCTTTTTTATGTAAAATTCCTCATTGATTAAAGCAGCTGATGACAAATTAAAACTACATTTTTTACTATTCTAATTTTCATAGACATTAAAGAAGAGTATTTTTAGAAAGATAAAAGTGTAGAGAATTTGAAAATGCAAAAATCCGAAATCGCAATTGTTTGAAGATTTTGGGGTTCCAACACCCCTTAAAAAAGCTGACAGTTTTCACTCCATTTATTGTTCTTTTCCTAATTTTAACATTTTCTCCAGAACGACATTTCTTTAACGACATAAAATAAGGTAAAATCCTAGTATACGGTGCAGTCTTGGCGCGATTTTGAAAATTATCGCCAACACCAAAAATGATCCAAAGAACGTCTATATATATACTATACACTATATACTATGTGTGTATATACACTATATATATAGTATATACTATGTATAACCATATATATTCTTTGAATGACCTGTTTACTACTCATCGTATATGTCGCGTTTTTACTGCTCATCATAAAGTCGCCAAAAGTAGTCAAATCCCATGTGCACCGGATACTAGGATTAAACCTAAAATAAAATCTCGTGAATAATTATTTGAATATGGGATAACAAAAATACAGTTGTACAAGTTTTACTTTCAGTCAGGAAATGCTAAAAAGTACACTGTAATAATTCTCAAATAGCTCAAAAATTCATGAAAATCAAACTAGTAAATAAAATGGGTACTTACGTATTAACGCAACCAGGCCAAAATTCGCATAAATTGCGAAATTTGGCGACCCTACTTACGGCAACCCTACGTGTTATACGTAGTTTAAAAAAAGAGCATGTGGAGATTCACAAAATTTTCCTGCATTTTCGTGCAAATTTTTGTAATTTATGAAAAAATAGCAGTGTACATGGATAAAGTGAAGAGTGTGCGCAATGCCATTTTTGTGCAATTCTGAGATGTTTTTTTAAGTAAAAATAAGTCGACGTGTACATGGTTATGGCGAATACCGTTTTGGTACTTACGTATTATCGCAACCAGGTTGACGCTTTTTGTAAGTTTTGACGCTATTTGTAAGTTTGAGTAAAAAAGTATGAATAGAAAGAAAATGTACATTTATTAATTACAGATAATTTTTAATACAGTTTTTTATATTATTTTGTTTTAAAATATAAAATAGCAATTAAACCCTTCCGGTTTCGAATTTGAATAAGTTGCAGAATTATTTTTTCGGCGGAAATCTTTTGGCTATTGCTTTTAGCACTAATTGAAAACCGTATTCGCCATAACCATGTACACGTCGACTTATTTTTACTTAAAAAAAATCCCAGAATTGCACAAAAATGGCATTGCGCACACTCTTGACTTTATCCATATACACTGCTATTTTCTCATAAATTACAAAAATTTGCACGAAAATGCAGGAAAATTTTGTGAATCTCCACATGCTCTTTTTACAAAACTACGTATAACACGTAGGGTTGCCGTAAGTAGGGTCGCCAAATTTCGCAATTTATGCGAATTTTGGCCTGGTTGCGTTAATACGTAAGTACCATAAAAGGTTGCAAGGACGCGAATGTGTATTTAGCAGGCTTAAATATTTAAAATTTGTCTTGTGTTTGAAAAAAATCTTATTCAGATCTCAGAAAGCAGCTCCATTTCATGTATCGTGGCCCACCTGCGGCCGAGCGCTAAAGTCGCTCTGTTCGGGGCTCGGATCCCGGCGAACAGGCTAGCTGCATGGTTGTTTTTGTGCTTTGCCTATGCGTAACTTGTATACGAGAGAGTTCCCTTAGAAAGTTCTCCACCAAGACATCCCTTCTCTTAGGCAGATAGCCTTCGAGTGCTTTAGCTTAATGAAATAAACTAAACCAAACCAATTCATGCATGTAATTGTTCTGTGTACCCGGCATTCTTAATAAGCTATTCGATATCGTTTCTCATGCTATTTGATCACGACCGTTTGCTACGTTTCCCAGCCATGGAGGTTAGATTACACTAGGTTAGGTTATTTAAATATGGCAAAGCACCGGAGGGCTATTTGCGTAAGTGAAGAGATGCCTTGGTGGAGGACTTTCTAAGAAGAAACTGACTCATATTCACGTTACACATACAGCCAACCTATTTTGCGTAAGTTTGAATCTCAGTCAAACTACCAGCATTCAGCGGTCTTAACTTCTTTTTATAGAAATATCATTCAGAAATCCACTTGTTCAATTTTTATAAATTAAAAAAAAACTTCTTTTAAAAAATTTATTTTAATGGTCACGTTTTGTTAAATACTCAATTATTACTCAACTGTGCAAATTTTACTTCTGAAATGTGAGGATCCGGTTATAAAGAGATTTGTTTTCAGTAAATATACAAATATGAATCCCTATAAAAAAATTATTCAGAGGTGTAAAGCAATTTGGAAAAAAAAAAAAAAAAAAAAACTCGCTAACAAATTAGCGAAACCTACATGTATAAAATCTTTAAATCATAAGGAAGAATATCACAAATTCATAAAACATATGCAGATATTTGTGTTAATTTTTATAAAATAAGCACACAGTACTGTTAACAAATTTTCAAAATGTTATCAGAGAAGTTTTTACAGGTTCCAAGGTACTTACGTATTAGCGTAACCACCTTGACACAGTTATGGTAATTTTTTTCCAGAAATAAACGTGATTCGGTTAATTTTCGGATTGCAACTTGCAATGGATTTGGTTACCTTTAGAACTGTTATGCGCATAGTTGCTAGAGTTTGGCGACTTCTGCTAAGCTAGTTGTGACAATACGTCGCATGGTTGCTAGAATTTGGCGACTTTTACTAAAGTGGTTGCAATAATACGCAAATACCGCTTTCAGATGAAGCTTTTGGCAATAACAGAAATGGGAATAAACAAAAAGATTAATCATAAAATTAACGACAATACACTTTAATAGCATCGTAATAAATTAGCAGCCCCTCTGTTGTTAGTATCGTTTGGAATGGGGTAAGTCACTGAGAACCTCCGTTCTGATCAACTCATAAATCCAATAATTTGACTCATTGCTGTAAACATGATCCCCAACGGTTCTGCGTAGTTTTTCTTTTATATTTGTAGCCTTATACTAATAAGGCTACAAATAGCACCTATGATATATCTAATATCCAGTGTGGTACTTAAGCATTATCCCGTGGACCAATGGCGGGAATTTTGGCGACGGTCGCCAATTGCTAATCATTACTGCGCAATTCTAAAGGAAGTAGTCATCTATTATTGGCGCTAAATCGCCCTAATTGGCCGGTCGACGGGATAATACGTAAGTACCTAAAGTGCATTTCTAATTTAATTTAAATGTCGAAATTATTATAAGGAAGAGAGAAGTCATAAAGTAAAATTTGGATTGCTTGATATATATTGAAACAGTTTCCAGTGTTATTTATGAATATG
Source organism: Stegodyphus dumicola (assembly GCF_044657685.1). Taxonomy (NCBI): domain Eukaryota; kingdom Metazoa; phylum Arthropoda; class Arachnida; order Araneae; family Eresidae; genus Stegodyphus; species Stegodyphus dumicola. The sequence goes on from NC_140777.1 coordinate 86,743,691, forward strand.
AATGTAACAATCGATGACAAAAATTTTAATGACGATTGCGATGATTGTATAGCGATTAGGCTAGGCTAATCAGTAAGGAATGTTTCCTTCGTGATTAAGCTTGCTTAGCGTGATGAATACAGTGCAATTATTATTGTAGTATATATTCACTTCCTTATTATCTTAAATTTGTTTCGAAATTAGGCAAATTATGATATATGAGAATTATTATATACTTACTCTAAGCATTTTATATTATACCTAGGCATTTTAGGAATGACAAATGCTATTTAAGCAAAGTATGAAAAAAGATAATGATAAGGCTCTTATTTAAAAGATGTGCATTCCTCAAAAATACAAATGTTATTTTGGAAAAATAATGAAAGACTGCCATTAAAAAGCTTATATTAAATAATACATAAAGAAAAATGAAAGTTGTATAAAACAAAATTTTCGCCACTCTTATTAAAGAAACCAGCGTATGAAAATGTATGAAATGTATGGATTATATTACATTTAGAGATATTTGAAACAAATCAGAGGTGTATTCTATACACTGCGGTTTGTTATTTGGCATTCTGTAGAATGCCTAGGAAATTTATGAAATGTTAATAATTTCATACACTGGGGGCCAGACAATTTTTGGCATTCTATAAAATACTTGGGTATTCTATATGTTGCCGGCTTTCATACATTATCAGTAACCATATATGTTCTCTCTTTGCAAAATATGTTATGAATTATTGTTTATTACTAGTAAGATTTCTGATCAGCAATAAGCTTTTAATAATGGAATTTCTGAAAAAATATTACACGAATGTAAGTTGCGTAGTATGTTTACGTTCTTGACGCCCGCGCAATTTAAAGATGACTGTAATTCCGAACACGTAAACCTTTGAAAGTCAAAATTTTGGTAATTAAAAAAAAAAAAAAAAAAAAAAAAAAAAAAAAAAGTAGGTACAGTATGCGTTTCTGGTTTGGATTGTCTACTTTCTCATAAACCTAACAGAATGAGCTGGGGAAAATATTTATGTGCCTGGAATCTTTCTTCTGCATTAGTTACTAAAGGTTGACAGCTTTACGGTCGGGGCATGCCTGTTTGGGAGCTACAAAAGCGTCTAGAGTATTTTATGTTCTATTTTCCGCCAGTGTAAGTACATATTTTCGTCCTTATGTGCGTAACAGTCATAAAATAACAGAGTGAGAGCATGTGTGTCGAAATAAATTACCGAGTAAATGAACAAAAACATTTAATAACAAGTAAAAACATTAGCACAGAAGAAATGCACAATTGCCTAAAAAGTCTTATTACTTTCTTTTTATTACAGTATGATTTTTACTAATTAAAATTATTAAGTGCACATATGTTGATTTCAAATTTGAGCAGTTAGTTTAAATAAATTAAATTTAATTTCTCTTGCGATAATTTCAAACTAAAAATATGGCATCGTCTCGAAATGTTTAGTTCAGTTTACAAGTTTAGAAACAAATTCCTGAATATTTTTAACCTCTTTAGCAATGAAAAGCTTATGAGCAGCGCTTAATTCAGGCGACCAAACACGACAAAAGTATTCTTTATTTTCGACAAAAGTATTTTCTGCACATTTAAAAACTCAACTAGTGGTTGAGTGATTAAGACAGCTCTCGATACTGGTGGTCCGACCTGGATTCGAACCGAGACGAACTGGCTAGCTGGATGGCTGGTTTCCGTATTTTCTCATGAGCAACGTGAGTTTCTCTCAGAAATTCCCCCATGAAGTCATCTCTCCCCCTTCGGCAGGTAGCCGTAATGTCCTTTGTCATATTCGAATAATTATCATACGGTTTCAGAAGTTTTAAAACAATTAACTGTTAATTTTGTAGCAGAATGCTGTCAAGCTAATATCAAAGCAGGAAGGTATATCACTTTAGTACAAGGCGGGTAACCCTAATGTACTTTGCCATATTCAATTAAGCATAAAAAAATCAAGAATCAATGCAAATATTTGAATAAAAGATAACCTTCCTCCCAAAGCTTCATAATTATCTCGCTAATTATATAAATATCGGATTTATGTCCTTTGTTTTTCGAGCCAGTTTGATCAAACCATTTGTAATAAATTTCTAAGATTAAAGTTTTATATGGCTAGAATAAAAATAAAAATATTTCATGTAAAAATATTTTTATAAATTTAATTTATCAAGCAAAGCAGTAATAACAATTTTTGAAAAACCAATTTTGGTCAAGAAAACATCTTGCGCAATATGCTGCAAAATAAGTAAAAAATAAAAATTGTAGAAAGCTCGCCTAAAAGTTACCAAGAGCTGCTGCTCCAAAAGGTTTAAGACGTTTTCAAAAATTAATACACATGAAAAGCAAATCATTAGACATGTAAAACATAAATACAATAAAATTAAAAAACAGAAAAAGTTAAAAAGTAAGCGGAAAATGGTAAATTAGCCCAATTCGACATCCAAACAGGCTTTTCAAGGGAAATTTCATTTATTTGAACGTCGAATCAAGCTAACCCCATTACGCGTTTCGCCGAAACAGACAATTGAAACTTTTTCGCTAAAAACATTTTTTGACAAAGTGTCTTGGAAATTTTAATAGTCTCAATTCTCTGTTCCAATTTCCCGACGTGTCCGCTCAGAATGACACATTAAGGTGTTAAAATATGTTAATCAAAATCAAACTTTCTAAATCTAGTCTAAAATTAAAACGAAAATAAATAGCGATGAGCTATTAGTCCTAAAAATACAAATACATTCGGGCTGGGCCTGCAAGCTTAAAGATTAACAATTTTATTTTTAAAAAATAGATTTTATAAAACTGTAAGAAAACCTGTAGATATATTAGTGTATATATATTATAGATAATATATTTATAAATATTTATATATTTATAAAGATATAGATCTTCTTATATATTTTTATAAAGATATATAATAAATATTTTTATTGTTAGAATATAAAAATTTACTATACATAGTGTGTGTGGCAAACCTCGAGGGCTATCTGCCTAAGAGGAGGGATGCCTTCGTGGAGGACTTTCTAAGGGATACTGTCTAGTACACACGTTACACATAGGGAAAACCACGAAAACGACCATGCAGCCAGCCCGTTCGCGGGATTCGAACCTCGGACAATTTACTTTACAGATTTTGATTGTAATAAGGAGATGTCAAAATAGTTTGAACATCTCAGCAATCAGAGATTGAAAAATAAATTTTGCATCTATTTTGCAGCTGCGCCAGTAACCAGTAATACTTGAACGTTTATTCACCGTCAGTTTTTGAATTTGTTTAAATGTTAAAAATTATTTAAATGAACATGAGTTTTTTGTTTTGTATAAATATGTTGTTGGAGGTGTGTTTTGCGTTTTTGACTTCATGTAACCATCCTAAAATCTATTACATTAATGTAAATGTTGCTCTTTTTACTTCCTTGTACGAAGTAATAAGGAAGTATTGTAATCGCGAAAAGTTTCAGGCAGCATATTTCAACGAAAATATCCACTTTGACCGCTTTCGAATGCAATTTAACGATGTTTTTGCGTGATATCTGTACGTAAGGACAGAGTAAAATACTCTTTCCTTCAAAAAAATTATAAAACTGCTTTAAAATTAATTCTGAAGAGAATTTTTCGTGGCGTCTGTACGAACGTATGTACGCACGTGCGTACGTACGTATCTCGCATAACTCAAAACCGAGTAGCCTCAGAACGTTGAAATTTTATATATAGGACTGCTATAACATGTAGATGTGCACCTCGTATTTTGGTTGCAATCGGCCGCACCAAACGTATATAAATATATTTATATATATATCCACTCTGTTACCCGCCTCGGTGATCTCAGTTTCTTTACTCTTATATGTTTGTAAATTGTACATTTTTTGCTTTAAAAATGGTTGAATTATGTTGTTTTTATCTTCCGGTTAAGGATTTTATGTCTTTAGTAAATCTGTGTGCAATATTTTTAGAATTATCAGCAATTTTAAAGTTGTTTAATTGCCGCTAAGCCTGTTTTTAATGGCGGCCATTAAAAATCTGATGTGTACACCACATGGCTTCCTTGTATTGGAATATTAAAAAAAATCTGATGTGTACACCACATGGCTTCCTTGTATTGGAATATTAAATTATACCCATTTTTTCTTGCATTTCCTTTAAACTTATTGGATTGAACTAAATCTACTTCGCCGACAGCGCATAAATCACAATAGAATAAATGCATTCTTTAAAATCCACTCTAGTATTTGTTTACCATAGCTACATTCTGACTCTAGATTCACTTAACAGTATTAATAATTATATAACAATTAACTTACATTTGAAACTTACATTACATAATAACTTACATTTGAAACAGCAGACTAGTGGATTTGTTGCCGATCTAGAGAAACTCAGCTTTGCAACAACAAAGATAACGCCTTCATTTCTTATTGCCAATTAAATCATGCTTAATCCTTTCTGGAATTTTTTCGAGGAAATAAGTGTTTAGGATTTACTTCGTAAATTTTAATACAGATATTTTGAGTTTTTATGTATTTTTGCCTTCTCGCGAAGTGAGAACTGAATTAATTGAAGAGAAATACTCAATCGTCTGTGAAAAACTGTTTCTTTTTTGTTTTGTTTGCTTACTTTCTTTTATACATCGTTCTAGCTTTATTATAGTATTTAAATAGAACATGTGGCAACGATTAGATGATTCTATTCTTTAAATGATATAAATTGTGTGCATTATGAGTTATAATATGAACGAAATATATACGTTAACTTTTATATAATTATTGGATTATATAACAGTTAGTTTCCGTTATATAATTATTATATAAGTTAATTGTTATATAATTATTAATACTGTTAAGTGAATCTAGAGTCAGAATGTAGCTATGGTAAACAAATACTAGAGTGGATTTTAAAGAATGCATTTATTCTATTGTGGTTTATGCGCTGTCGGCGAAGTAGATTTAGTTCAATCCAACAAGTTTAAAGGAAATGCAAGAAAAAATGGGTATAATTTAATATTCCAATACAAGGAAGCCATGTGGTGTACACATCAGATTTTTTTAAAATTCTTATGATACATAAATATTCTTTTTGTATTCTTAGGATACTATAATTGCTTATAAAAATAACATTAAATAAAAAAAAAAAAAAAAAAAAAAAAAAAAAAAAAAAAATGCGCAGTTGTTGAGAAGCAACATATTCCCATGCTTTTACACTTTCTCTTAAAAGTTTGATTGTTTTGCTATTCTTCTCTGAGATCTAACACTAAGTGTAACAGCTTTAGTACTAGGATCTGACTGGTTGGATATGGAAATAATTTGCATTTATTTCATGGCAAGTTGATTTAGCAATTTGAATCTTATTAGTACAAGGCTAGTTTAACCCGTTGAGCCCCACGCGTATGTTTTAGGCAGTCCCGTTCAGGCCACCCGCTTCGCTTAAAAGCGCTGGTATTATAGGGCCAGTTATCCTTATCGTGGTAGAAGATAGCAACAAGTTGTAAAAAAGAAGACATTCCGTCGAACAAAAATACAAGAATATCTAGAAAACGACAACATAAACTCCGAAGAAAACCGGGAAAAGCCTCTGAAGTACGAAAATATTGTAAATTATGTTATGATAAAAATGCAACAGAAGGTGGTAGAGTAATGGCCAGAAAAAAGACTAAAGGAGTGTTGTCACATTTTGCAATAGCTGTAATGGAGAACCGTTTTTATGTTTATACCGTGTTTCAATGAAATCCAATGAATCAAAATCAAATTATGAATCAAAATTAATTAAATTTTAAATAAATTTTGTGTAATTTCATAAAACAGTGTAAATTTTATAGTTATATATCATGTTACACGCTGTCAGCCAGCGGCGGTCGACGCGGCCTAAACGAAAAGGTTTAGTGTCAGCCACAAATGGCTGACGCGACCTAAACGGAAAGTTTAGTGCAGCCACAGATGGCTGACGCGGCCTAAACGGAAAATCTAGTGTCAGCCAAGGATAGCTGATGCGACCTAAACGTAAAATCTATTGTCAGCCACAGATGTCTGACGCGGCTAGTGTCAGCAACAGATGGCTGACGCGACTTAAACGGTAGTATCAGCCACAAATGGCTGACGCGGCCTAAACGGAAAATCTAGTATAAGCCACAGATAGCTGACGTGACGCTCCACGTGTTAGTACTGTATGTACTATATATGGGACAACCTAAAATGGAGACGATTTTAAGTAATATTCTATCGATTTCGAAAGCGAGTTGACCCATATTTGGAAACAATACTCAATTGTTAGGAAGCAATATTGTACAGACACGTTTTTTTCGAAATGGATAATTTTTTGTTTTGCTCCTCTCCCCCCCCCCTTGCTTTCTTTTCTTCCTTTTTCAGAAATCGATGAAATACATCAATCTGAGAATGTAATTTCGTCTAATTTTACCCTTTGTCCTCTTTCCCGTATAAATCTTAGAATAATCGCTGATAACTTTTGTTTTATAGAAATTTAAACAAGCATAAGGGTCTTGAAACTGAATTTTAATATACACTGAAGGGGCAAAATGTTAACCCTCTGAGCGGCCAGGGTTTCGCTAAGAAAGCCCAAATTTCCTAAAACTACTATGAGAACAAATTATTTTTTTGATTTTAATGTAAAAACTCTCCTGGTATTACATATCTGTGTACTTTTGATATATTGCCTTAATTTCTTTGATATATTTTAATATGTACGTATATATACGTGCGTACAGATATCACAAAAAATATTCTTAGCCGTATATATACGGCTTTGTTGCTTAGAGGGTTTTAAAGACACATCTTTGGATTTGATCACAGCCGATATTCTCCTACGCATGGACTAAACGATGTGCTAGTCTAGTTCTCGAGGAATATTAGCCACTGTTTATATAATAGTAGCTTTGATTTTATTCAGATTTGCATGTTGGCGTTTCCGGGCTTTGAAATGATCTTTCCTCTTCAACCCATAAGTGCTAAATAGGACTAAGATCAGAGAACTGAGCTGGCCATGAAAGCAGTTTTAACACCGAATCATGCTCATCCATCTAACTTGAGACCAGAAGCTTCATCAGGCAGTTTAACCATAAATCAAGGTATGGAATCGGTAACGAACTGAAGTAAGTTGCCATGCTGAAGTAAGTTGCCAACATACTGAAGTAAGTTGCCATGCTGAAGTAAGTTGCCAACATACTGAAGTAAGTTGCCATGCTGAAGTAAGTTGCCAACATACTGAAGTAAGTTGCCATGCTGAAGTAAGTTGCCAACATACTGAAGTAAGTTGCCATGCTGAAGTAAGTTGCCATGCTGAGAGTTATGTTCAAACATATCAAGGCATTAACTGAAATCTAGGAAAATATTTCTTGGACCACAGTTTCACTGCCGTCAGCTTAAAGAATTGTCATTAGGTAAGAGCAGTCCATGAGTTTTTGTGCCGTATTTTATCTTGTCATTTGCGTCACGAATTAGGCAATGAGATTCTTCAGACCAAGGAGTTTTTTACCGGACGTTCAGTTTTGGTAGTTCTGAGCTACAGCAATAGTGATTTCATGTTTATCAGCGAGATATAGATATTCTTGACATATTTGATAAAAGCTGATATGCAGCGCTATGACATTATTGCTTGGTGAAAGAAGTAGAAGTCAAAACATTATTTTGTGAGCATCATGTTAAGGGGTCTCTTACACCTTAAACCCCTTATGATCTTCGAATATGTGACTGTTGCAAGAATTGGATTATTTTATTTATTTTAAAAGAAATTACTTCCAACTTTTTACAGCTGACTACATAATATAGCTGCTTTGGAAAATAGTAACCAGAAACCTAAAGCCCTCTCGCGTGGTTTCCGAATGAAGTAGCTGCATGGGCGTTTCCATGTGGAACGTGTATATGATCCAGTTTCCCTTAGAAAATCTTCCACGGAAGGATCCCTTCCTTTAAGCAGATAGCCCTTGAACGCTTTTCCGAATTAAAATATACTGAAGCAAGCCTTCATATAGAGGTTTCTAAGGAAAATCGACACGTATTCACGTTACATGTGGGAAAAATACGAAAACCCCCATACAGCCAACCCGTTCGCTGGCATTTGAACTTGGATCGAACTCTCATGTCTAAAGGAGAATTGCTTGGAAGAAGGACGGATGGGACACCCTCGAACTCACACCACGAGATGCTGACCCTCAAAATTGCGGTGGAACTGGTCAAAATCGTATTGTCACCTATATGGTGTTTAAAGCGCTTGCCCAACGAGAGTCGTTATGTTGTACTCTTTGCCACAAGGAATTGTGGCTTGTTTTGATTTAACAAATAGTCACAGCAACAACATATCTTCCTACGAGATACATCCCACTTTAAAAAACACATTTATCTGGATGAAACGCTTGGAAAGGATTTGTTTTCTTTAAAAAATCTTGTGGAAACCAAGGTAAAAAGGTTTTTAACTGTGATTAAATATTTCGATCTTGGTTTCCATCAAATTATTATGATATGAATTAGAAAAATATTATTATCCTGAAATTAATTCTTAATTATTAAAATAAAATGAGTTCTTCCGCTAAATATTTATTCAACGAACTTCACACCACAGTTTGCAAAGTCTTTGAGCTGTTACTAAAATCTGTCTAATTCTTGTTAGAATTAATTATACTCTTTTAAATAGGTGATATCGTGGGTAGCTTCGAAAAACTGCCAACTTGCAGATTTTTATTAATCGGTAAATGTTACTCCCATATTAAAATGGACACCGTGCTCAATCGCCTAAATTAGGAAACTAAATGATCCAATTTGTATAGTGAAAATTTCAAATGTCTTCGCGCGGCCACTTTTATAAGGAAATAAATACTTAGAAAATAGATTGTGCGGGGAAGTACTAAGAATAAGCAATATATTTTAGAGAACGAGATTTTCGCAAGCCGAATTCGTAAATGAGTAATCGTTCTACAAAACTTTAAATGCCTGTACGCTTCTGGATTAAAAAAAAAAAAAAAAAAAAAAAAAAAAAAAAAAAAAAAAAAACACATCTCTTTTTACTTCCTTGTACGAAGTAAACAGGAAGTATTGTAATCGCGAAAAGTTTCAGGCAGCATATTTCAACGAAAATATCCATTTTGACCGCTTTCGAATGGAATTAAACGATGTTTTTGCGTGATATCTGTACGTAAGGACAGAATAAAAGACAGTTTTCCTCCAAAAAAATTATAAAACTGCTTTAAAATGAATTCTGAAGAGAATTTTTCGTGGCGCCTCTACGAACGTATGTACGTACGTATCTCGCATAACTCAAAAACGAGTAGCCTCAGAACGTTGAAATTTTGTATATAGGACTGCTATAACATGTGCACCTAGTATTTTCGTTCATATTGGCAACACCAAAAGTATACAAATATATGTATATATATATATCCACTCTGTTACTTGGCTCAGTAATCTCAGTTTCTTTATTCTTATATGTTTGTAAATTGTACATTTTTTGCTTTAAAAATGATTGAATTATGTTATTTTTATCTTCCGGTTAAGGTTTTTATGCCTTTAGTAAATCTGTATGCAATATTTTTAGAATTATCAACAATTTTAAAGTTGTTTAAGTGCCGCTAAGCATTTTTTTTTATGGCGGCCATTGATTGTTTGCATTTGAAACAGCAGACCAGTGGATTTGTTGCCAATCTAGAGAAACTCAGCTTCCCAACAACAAAGAAAACGCCTTCATTTATTATTGCCAATTAAATCATGCTTAATCCTTTCTGGAATTTTTTCGAGGAAATAAGTGTTTAAGATTTATTTCGTAATTTTTAATAGAGGTATTTTGAGTTTTTATGCATTTTTGCCTTCTCGCGAAGTGAGAACTGAATTAATTGAATAAGAAATACTCAATCGTCTGTGAAAAACGGTTTCTTTTTTGTTTTGTTTGCTTAATTTCTTTTATACATCTTTCTAGCTTTATGATAGTATTTGAATAGAACATGTGGCAACGATTAGATAATTCTATTCTTTAAATGATAGAAATTTTGTGCATTCTGAGTTTTATTATGAACGAAAAATAATACTGTTAAGTGAATCTAGCGCCAGAGTGTCGCTATGGTAAACAAATACTAGAGTGAATTTTAAAGAATGCATTTGTTCTATTGTGGTTTATGCGCTGTAGGCGAAGTAAATTTCATTCAATCCAATAAGTTTAAATGAAATCCAAGAAAAAAATGCGTATAATTTAATATTCCGTACAAGGAAGTCATGTGGTGTACACATCAGATTTTTTTAAACCAACTTAATGGCGCGTAACGTCATTCTGAGATATCAGGATCAAGTTAAAATATGAACTGAAGATCAAAGTTGACTGGTAAAGAGCATTCATTCGTAATTTGATGATTCCATCATTTGGAATCAGTGTAAATACGAATGACTAGCTACTAATACACTATGTCAAGCAGTATATCATTGGCTTTATCACTTAGGAATGTGATAAAGCATATTCACGTCATTTCACCGCAGATAAAGATGAAGTAATAAAAATATGTAAATATGACCTCCTCAATCTGAACTTTCTGAGAATAGCTGTGAAATTTGGTTATATTGTATCAAAATGATTTTGAAGGCTTTTCTTGATGTTTGAATTCGTAGACCTAAGTTAAAGGAAGTTGGAATAAAACAATAAATAATGAATTAGTTAATAAAACAATATAACCTGAATTAAGTTGAAGAAACCTGTCCTTCCCAATTGTGTAGTCTATCTTTTTCTTTCCTGAAATAAGCAAATAAAAAAAAAAAAAAAAAAAAAAAAAAAAATCTGAAAGCTTTCAGATTTTACATTATGCCCAAAGGAGCGTTTTTTTAACCTTTTGTGTGTTACCCTTATTTATTAAATATCGTGTTCTTCGCACTTAAACCATAAAATTTAATTCAACAGCAATATTGCAAAATAATTTAAAAATGAGAATATCTTTAAAGTTTCCGATACACAGTCTCGAGCGCTGGAGATAAAAAATTTTTTTTTTCCGTTACAGTGTTGCCATTGCTCGCTTTTAAATCATTGAATTTGTTAATCAAAAATTCGTTAAAGTTTTACAAAATATGAAATCTATAATAAATTTAAAATTCCAAATTAGGGCTTCCAGATGCCCATATTCGGTGGAAGATTACGTTATTCAAAATTGGGTGTTTCTAGGTACCGTGGTTTTATCACAATGCGAGAAACATGCAGGAATTTATGCAGATTCTTCATTATTTAATTTCTTTAGTAACACAGGGCGATAATATTTGGTGGTAACAATTCGAAAAGTGAATCAAAGTTTATAGTGAATCGACGCAAAATGCCAAAACGAAATTAATAGTCCTTCTGTGCGAATTGCCACTTTGAACTAAAAATAAATCAACATGTAACAAAATGCAGCTGAAACTGTCTAAGACACTGAAAAGTATTGGATTAGGTAGATCGCGGCAAAGCTCTCGAGGGATATCTACCTAAGGGAAGGGATATCTTCACGCAGAAGCTCAGTAATGTCGCTGAATACTGGTAGTTCGTCCGAGGTTCGAATCCCAACGAACGGGGGGGGGCTGCATAGGCGTTTTCGTGGTTTTTCCCATGTGTTAACGTGTATACGAGTCAGTTTCCATTAGAAGTTCCTCCACGAAGGCGTCCCTCCCTTTAAGCTAATTGCCCTCGAGTGCTTCGCACACACATATTCACGTTACACATGGGAAAGTGACACATATTCACGTTACACATGGCAAAAGACGAAAATTCACATATATCCAGCACGTTCGCTAGTATTTGAACCTGGATCAGATTACCCATGTTTATTGAATTTGCCTCTCATCTCTGCGAGAAAATTGCTGGAATGATGCTTGTTCTTCTCCTTATTCGCAATAATCTACTTGCAAAGCTCCTCATGTCATGAAATAAGCAAGTTACCACATTAGGCTGTTAGTTGCCTAAATACAACTGGCATCCCATTAGGGGAAAAGTATGGTTTATTTTAAGGAATGCTTCACTTTTGTGTTCAGTCTGTCCTATACTTCTATTTCCTCCATCAGCTCCACCAGAATGCAAATTACATGAGTTTTAAATAGCGAGAGAAAGTGTGAACTAAGGGGCCACTACTAAGCCCAAAAGCAGTGGCCACTTTATTATGGAGGCACCTAATGGGTGAGCTACCATTACGTTCTATGAAGAGACGGACATGCCTTCTCTGGGATTTGAACCCGGGCACTTCGGTACGACAATAAGAGACACTAACTACTTTCCCGTCTGGGCGCCCTCCCTCTCCAAAAACAAATGCTATCTATAAATAAAATTCCTAAAAGAATATTGGCCCACCAGCGGCCGAGCGGTAAAGTCTCTGAACACTGGTAGTTCGGTCCGAGGTTCGAATCCCGCGAACGGGCTGGCTGCATGGGCGTTTTCGTGGTTTTCACCATGTGTAACGTGTATACAAGCCAAGTAGAAAGTCCTCCACGAAGGCATCCCTCCCCTTAGGCAGATAGCCTTCGAGGCTTTGCCATAATTACACAAACCAAACCAAACCAAACCTAAAAGAATATCGGCTTCACAACTTAATATTGATTTATAAAGGTATTCTTTGAATAGGCATGAAAATTTCCTGCATTGCAGAAAAGGCATTGGTTAATCTTTTGATTATGGTAACTTGGCGATTTTTTGGCAAAAATTTGGCGACCAACCCTGCTACAGCAACCTGCTAGTTTTTGTTTGGATGCCATTTTGTTTTCACGAAGTAAAGGCATGGTTTTTTTTTTCTTTTACTCAACATTTTTTTCCAACAATCTGCTAGCCGAATTACGCTTATGCTAGAACTTTTGTGGAACAAAAGTGCTTAATCATGACGAAGATTAGTGCGAAATTGGGAGAAAGTACAGAATCGCAAACTCCTTGCTGCGTTTTTAAGAATTGCACACACACGGTTACTTCCATGTACACGTCGACCTATTTTCACTTAAAAAAACATCCGAGAATTGCACAAAAATGGCATTGCGCACGCTCTTGACTTTATCCGTGTACACTGCTGAAGTCCTAGCTAGTAACCTTTATCGCCTTACCAAAATGTCGCCAAACTACCTGTTACCATATTCCAAAGATTAGCCAAGACGGTTACTCCCTTTACCATTTATATATTATTTGAAATCGAACTAGTATAGATCCTACTGAAACTCCTCAAAACGTAAAACGTTAAAAATGCAGAGCATCCGAGGAAGAATTAATGAAAAAGAACGATGCATATATCCGCAATAAATGTGTTCATTGCATTGTAATTTACATAGGTCGGGAAAACAACTCGGAAAGATTTGTTCGCCAGGAATACTAGCCTGGGAGCGGACTCAACCCTTCATTTTTTTCTATGCCGACTTCACTTCTTTTGATTTCTTTCTGTGGGCGTTTGCGAAGAGTGCAGCGAAAGCCTGTGGCCAATATTGTAGATTTGCGTGCCCGAATCACGGAAGCCATACAGCGACATGAACACTTACACCAGTGATGCTTTCGAACGTGTAGAATTTTAAACACTGCCGCCTAGGCATTGCCGAACTATAAGTGACTCTCACTTTAGATGTTTGCTAAAACATTTTGAGTAATTTTTCGAAGTTAAGTAAACCATAATGCAATAAACACATTGACTTCGGATATATGTATCGTTGTTTTTCATCACTACTCTTCCAGACACCGCGTATTTTGTATCTTTTTGCATTCATTCTTGCATGAATGGATGGCAGCATTTTTAATTTATGTGAAAACTTCCTCTTCGGCTTGGATTTAAGAACCCTTAAATTTAATATTTGCGGAAGTCTCTCAGCTAGTTGAAGGAAAACAAGTGTGATAGTTCGCGTACTTTAGCGTATTCAGGCTGTAGAGTTGCGCGCCTCCAACTTGCACGCAACCAAGAGGTGACTGTTGAAACTGGAAAATAGACAGAGTCTTGCTAAGGGTTTAAGTCCCTTTTTATTCAACTTAAAAAATTACAATCGCGTGCTCTTGACGCTCACAAACTACGCCGACCCGGCGGTAAAATAAAAATAAGAACCTGAAAAGAAAATAATAAAAAGACTCTAACTACGAGGCTCTCTAAAAGTAACTGACCTCACCGCGTTTTACAATACCGCTGCTAATTCAGCAAACTTTGAATATCACGTTGAACGATTAACAATTCTCCGAGGCAAGCACACAGGCCGAAACGCGGGGTTCTTCAATTTCTGGCTAACTACCTCCGCGCTCGTGAAGTACGAACAGCACATCTCGAACTCGTTTCCTTTCTATTTAACTCAGAATACTTCCGCTGATAATTTGAATCCTTGCGCGTTCTACTAAAATTTACATACTCTGGCATTGGCAGTTCCAGGGGAAAGTAAGGCTTGACAGGAAAGATAGTTTAAACTTAAAATAAATGTTAGTTAAAATAAATATAAACCCTACAAGGCACACGGGAAATTTTGTGCTTAGTTTCTTTGCTTCATGATCTGTGATCCTACAGTTGAATCAACTCTTTGTGTCCAAAGTTATAGGTGTGAAGTCATTGTGGACAATTTATGGTAATTATATAAAGGAACCGAAGATAGACAAAATATATACATACCATTGCATAAATTAATGTTTGAAATGAAATGAAGTTTTTATGTCTGCAAAATAAGTATTGCATTATAAAAGCGAGGTTGAAGTCAAACATCGAGAGTTTATTTTTCAGAATTGCAGAACAAGAATAGATGATGGATAACGACTTCTATTTCTCAGTGTAGTCTACACTGTATTATGTAGTTATACCAGCTTTTCAAAAGCGCTTGGGCAAATGCAGTGTGGAAAGAGTTTTCAGTAGGTCAGAATCATGATGGAATTACTTGCTTCATGTTAAAGTCCCTGCTTAAATTTAAATTATCATTTAACGCTTTTAAGAATCCAAGATGAAAAGCGAGTAAGGCGAAGTCCGGACTCTATGAAGGAATGTTGGTAATATTTAGGCAAGTCCTTATAGGTAAAATCGTGCAATGAGCAGCAAGCAGTCCTTATTATGCAGAAATAAGGTGCCTTTTATTGATCCAACCAAGTTATTTTTTGGGGAAAGAATAAACATCAAGTAAAAGTGAGACGCCGAGCTGCATCGCTTCTTTCGAACTTAGATGATTTTTTACTTGAGAGACCTGATAACAATAAAAGCTGCTAATAGTCACAATTATTTCTCGACATTCTTCCGCGATTAGTTTTTATTAGTCTTACCGGGTTTGATTCAGATCTCGACCGATTGTAACTGATATAGATTCCAGAGATCACTTATCCCTTCAATAAACATGTATGGAAAATCAACGTACTAAGGAAAAATATGAACATTAATGGAGCATCATCCTTCGCTCTTTTCATTAAACATAGCAGGTATAGGTAAAAGTATGGGGGATACCAGCGATGTACCATACGTCAACTGATAATGCCTTGCCATATTCAGCAAGTAAGAGAAAGCGGGAGTGAGCACCCTTTTTTACCGTTTGGCTTCCTTTATAGTCTCTTTCTTCTCTTACTTATGAGCAGCTGAGGGTAACCCTCCTCGGCCTACTTGCTTAGCCAAGCGCATCCTTCGAGGAATCAATTTACCATCGTGTAATCCAAGGGTGTCGAAATGGCGGCCCCCGAGTCTCGCATGTGATCCTTAAAGCAATTTTATGCGGCTCGTGAAGACATTTCAGTTATGTATTTGTTGCAAATACGGTGTTACAAAAATTTCAAGAGTTTATTTATTTGAAGTTCGAGTTTAAATGTTTTTATTTCCATTAAAAACTTAAAAACGAACGTGAACAAACCGCTAGGAAATCGATAAATGCAGTTAATTAATTTGCATTGTGATATAAATGTTATTCAAAGATTTTCAAGATATAGGTTTCATTAACTTAGATATAGATTTCATTATTAACTTTTATATATGTTACGGTGAAACACCTAAATCTGGAGAATGTCGACTTTCACCGGTGAATGCCAACATTCACATAGTCGCTTGGTGTATGTCCGAAATATTTTTAAAATACTCTTATTTCTGACTTACACCGGTGAATGTCGACGTTCACCATGTACTAATGGTGAATGTTGAACATATAAGAATATTATATTTCCTTCTCCGTAATTCATTTACGAAGAAACGCACTTGAGACTCAATAAGAACTTAAGAACTTAAAACACACAGTACATTCAAAATGAGAAAGGAAAGTAATAGAAGTTATAAACTTACCAAATTATGTGATTCAAATCTTATTTATTGCAACAACTTAAACTGTTATGACACTTTGAACTGAACAAGAGGCCCTTGCTTTTACAACTGCATTTATTTGTGGAACACTTCCTTTTGGAATGGCAGCGTGTACATATACTCCTCTCTTTTCGACCTACACCAGAGCATATCTGTGATTGTCGACATACACCGGTAAAGGTCCGAATGTACAAGAATGTAAAGAAATATTCGATCTTTTACCGACGTATTTGGTGAATGTTGACATTCTTCGGTGAAAGTCGACATTCTCCAATTTCGGTGTTTCGCGGTAACATATAGATTTCTTTAACTTTTACTCGTCAAAAAGTAAATAAGTTCAGTTACGAACTTTTAGATTAAGAATAATCGTTTTGTTTGGAAAAACATTTATATGCAAACAGCTTTTCCTTCCAATCGAAAACTTATCAGTAAAGGTCGCAATTGATTGATTAGCATCTGCTATCCATAACGAAGATGATATCCAATAATTTCTCTCCAAGGCTACAAATTTTATCAGAATCGAATATCATCAAGTGTCAAGCTGTAGTAAGAGATAAAGAGTTTATAATTATTTGCATAAAATCGTGCGTTTTATTATTTATACGCCGAAGAAAAATTTAATAAATGAGAGAAATTATATTGTTAGTATTAATTCTCAAGTCTTGTTCCACTTGGAAAAGTTTCTCTGAAGTTAGAAATTTATTAATTATTTAATAATTAATTAAACATGTCAGAAGTATTTGAAAGGAGTATCTGTATAAGAATTCAATATTTAGCTGTCAGTATGTTTGAATTACAAAGTGCAACCAACGTATCTATCTTACAGATGCCAAACTTTAGATTTCAGAAACGAAATAAGTAGAAATTTGTGTTTTTTTCTTTTATGATATTATTATTTTTGCTTAATGTTACGTTGTCACGTTTTCATTAATATTTAGTAAACGAAATTTTAAATTTTATCAAAAATATGTTTTATTTTGTTAATAATATTTTTTTCATTTTGTACACAAACG
This sequence comes from Stegodyphus dumicola, assembly GCF_044657685.1. Lineage (NCBI taxonomy): Eukaryota > Metazoa > Arthropoda > Arachnida > Araneae > Eresidae > Stegodyphus > Stegodyphus dumicola. Next base: position 86,760,894 of record NC_140777.1, read on the forward strand.
CGCACACCTAAAAACAAAATCTGACATTTAGTTGTTTTTAAATTGTTCATGTGGCTTGCATGCAATTTGAGTTTGATGTCCCCGGTGTAATCTACGCATTCAAAGTAAATATGAAAACAGAACGGTCGCCCAGCCTGTATAGTGGTTGATGACCCTGACTGCCGGAGCGATGGGCTGGGGTCGAATCCTGGAGAAGGCATGGTTGTAACTGTCCGTCTCTTCATTGGAGGCAACTGTGACCGCCTTTAGGTGGCCATAATGAAATGGCCACCACTTCCGATCCTTTTAATTTTAATAACTTTTGTTTTAATTAAGTTGTTTTAAATTAAGCGCCCGGCCATTAGAAAAGTGGAAACAGGACGGCGCAGAGTTTCTTTTGTTCGCAGTGACATCTTGAGAACTGATCTTCACAGGAAAGACTGCAATGCTCTATAAGCCGTCTAAGCAGAGATTTTCTTGCATTGATATTCGGTCGTCTTTAAGCTGTTTGTACCATCCAGATTTAAATTTTAGTAATGTCTTTCATCAGACTATTGTGCTTTTATAGTTTTTTTGTAAATTTCACTTCACTTTAAGCCTTCATTAATAAGAGATTCATAGAAGCAGGCTATTCCACATTTGCACTTTACAGGCTTTGATTCAGCTTAGATTTCAACACAGAAACATATTTCTCTCGAAATTAAAGCCCAATGCAGTAATAGGAGATGCATTTTTGAAGTAAGCATAACTAACAGCTTTCAGTAGGATCTTTGCATACTAAAGTTTCAATTTGTCTTAGAGCCCAATACATAGACTAGATCGCCAAATTTGAAATATCAAGGCAAAAGAATCAAATTTGTAGATAATATGAAATATCTTGGCGTTATGATTGATAACAAATTAAATTTTATAGAACATTTCAAGTTGGTACAGAGACGAACTGATCTGGTTTTATTAAATTATAGAAGAACCTTTTCAGCTGAGATTTTAGCCTTGAAATCCTCCATTCTAAAGAAGATTTACTTAAATGTAGTGCTTCCAATCATCATGTATGGAATTGGAGCCTGGGGATCCAGGGCAGGGGAACTGGTTAGATTACGGATGAAGTTAAACAGTATTCAGAGAGCTTGGGGTTTAGCTTTAACCCGATGTTTTAGAACGGTGCCTACCGAGGCCGTCTTTGCGTTAGCTGGGCTGACTCCTCTCTCAATTTTATACAAATTTTATTATGAGAAATTTTTATTTAGAACTGGACGAATGGAATTGAAAATGTATGAAGATTACTTAATTACAAATAATGTTTTTTAAAAATTTAATATTCATTTAATACATCCTTCCAATAGAATTGGTTTTGTTTTTGATAAATGTAATCCAACTGTTGATGTGTCTGATATTTATACAGATGTTTCTGGGGTCGGAGGGAGCGTAGGAGCTGCCTTTGTTGTTTTTTACTATAGAACTGAGGTGGATTATAGAATGTTTAAGTTGAATATATATAATTCAGTTTTCCAGGCAGAAAGTGAAGCGTTCAAACAAGCCTTATTATGGATTAAAAATTCCTTGTTTATACCCACGTCTGTAAATATTTACACTGATTGCCTGTCACTTCTCCATGCGCTCTCCAGCCCAGACAATTTCAATCCATTAATTGTCGAAATTAAGAGTCATTTAGAAACTTTGAGTTCATATTTAAATATTAAGCTACATTGGGTTAAAGCCCATATAGGCTTTATTGGTAATGAGAGGGCCGACAGCCTGGCCAAGCAGGCGGTCTCAAATGTCAGTGCAATGGATATTGAAGTAACAGGTTCGAAGAGAATTACTATTCGAAGAATGAAAGAACTTTAACAAATAGAAAATACGGTGGTTCTCTTCAACTAAAAACAGAGGATTTATGGAGCTAATTAAAATCACAAATAAAATGAAATGTATGAACAATATTGATGTTAATCAGGTTTTAACTGGACATGGTAGGTTTCCATTCTATTTCAACCGATTTAATCTGCAGGAAAATAAATTATGTAATAGTTGTCAGGCTGATGCTAGGCATTTCGTGGTTGATTGTAGTTTAACAGCCCCTATTAGACAGATTTTTAACATTACTGATTTTAATGTAAGTGTTATTAATTTTAAAGTTTTTAAATCACATTCTATTGCTCTAATGAAGTTATGAATGAAAATAGAGCGCTAGTAGGAATCTTCTGTTAAAATTGAATTTTGTATTTATGTGGGTTTTGGATATCTGTGGTGTTCTATGTTGTGAATTTGTGTTTATGGATTTTTTTGTTTGTTTGTTAGTTTGTAATTTTGTGTTAGATGTGCTTATTTAGTTTTGATTTAGTATTTTTGTTTGTTATTTGGGGGTGGCTGGGTTACTGGCTGCCCTCGTTTGTGGAGATGCGGGGCCCCTTCTTTTGAGCTATGGGGACACTCGTGTCCAAGAGTCTTACAATTCTTACATAGACTGCCAAACACATTTCTGTAACAACATGTAGAAAAATGGATGTGTATTTTGCAATCCCTTACTTCAGTAAAACATAACTTTTCGAAAACTTCAAAGTATTTACTAGAAGTTTTCGAAAAGTTATGTTTTACTGAAGTAAAAATGTTTACTAGTACAAATCTAGGAGTTAGTATTCCTTTTTCGATTCGTGTATTGTTTATGATTATCCCACAGTGCCAAATAAGGAATAAAATGCACATAAGTAACAGGGCTCATATACATACAGGTGTAACCTACCTGTTATAATAAAAATAATAGCTGAACATTGACAGTAAGACTCAGGTTCAAATCTCTGCGAATGGTTCGCCTGCATAATCATTTCCATGGATTTATTTATTCACGTGTAACATAAATACGACTCACGTTGCTTACAAAGTCATTCTTGATGGCATCGTTTCTCTTAGGAAGACAGACAGCCCCTGAAGGTTTCTCATATTTGAAGCAAGAATTTCTCTTATTTTTTCAGTGTAAAATTAGGCTTAATGGGCTGAAAAGAACGAAGCAGCATTCGTACCTTTTCTGAATTAGATCTTGAACGGAATTGTTAGTCTTGACGTCAGTACTCGAACTATGAGGGACTTGGAGCACGAAAAATCGTAGTTACTGTAAGCTGTCGTGCAGCAGAATATTATTAAGCAATGAATCTATATAAAAACTATCATTTTCGAGCGAGAGAGTATTAGATAAAATACTTCTTTTCTTATTTAACAATTGTGCCTATTATTTCCGACCTTTGTGGAAAGAGTTAGTCATAAACAGATACTCTTCCATCTGTTGTGCGACACCGCATGTTCTCCATTTGTATCAATCACCATCTGTCATTTCCTATGCCTGCATCAGAAGTAATACGTCATACTCTGACGCATTTACGGCCATTTTTCATTAAATGGTGGCATTTTTACTTTTATGAAACAGTTTTGAATATACAAAAAAATTCTACCTTGTACTTTATGTGGAAAAAATTCTGTATTTCAATGGAAAAAACTCTGTTATTGTTTAATAAGAAAATGTTACGAATGCAAAATGTTTTTTAAAATAATGGAGAATAGGAATAACACCCACCTCACGTTTTTCTTCTGCAAATTATTGGTCTATCGCCTTACTCAAAAAATGTAATATTTTTTAATTGATTATATATGGATGCATTTCACTAAACTGAAAATCTCAGCCCTTTCAAAAAAGGATTATACATCTCCATATCGAAAGGCACTTGGCTGTTTTACGGAAAACGCTTCTTTCAAGTTAAAAATTTTAGAAAGTTCAGCTTTTGTGTTTTACTGTCTATTATACAGTTTAATAAAAATTATTTAAAACAATCATAATTCATTTTTTTATTTTTTAATTATGACTAAAAGAAATACCTGTAAATATACCTTTTTGCTTATAATTTGCTCTTGTAAGTTTGCATAAAAATTTGAAATTTACAACTAAAACTTAATTTGAGGAAAAACTTTTATATTTTAAAGTTAAAAAAAATTCAGAAGCTCACAGTAGCCCAAATTAGAACAACGAGTGAAACTTTCAAAAATTTTAGCAATAATTGTTAGCAGATTGTTTTCAGTATTATTGTTTTCGTATTATTTCTGATGCATCATTTTATTCGTATAGCAAATCCAAATTTTCGTCCTATTTGACCGGCCCACCAGCGGCCGAGCGGTAAAGTCGCTGAACACTGGTAGTTCGGTTCGAGGTTCGAATCCCGCGAACGGGCTGGCTGCATGGGTGTTTTCGTGGTTTTCCCCATGTGTAACGTGTATACGAGCCAGTTTCCCTTAGAAAGTCCTCCACGAAGGCATCCCTCCCCTTAGGCAGATAGCCCTCGAGGCTTTGCAATAATTAAACACACAAACGTTCTATTTGACCTATTGCTATAAAGAACTTTCCTCTTCTTTTTAGGATGCAATCCATTTAAACAAGCTATTAAAATTCTTTCTATTACTTTCAGGCCTATTAAGCTTCAATCAGTTACCTTTTACATTCAATATATGAACTTAAATTTATAGTCTCATACAATTTCATGTAAAAATTATTGTAATTTATAATAAAAGCAAAGTAATTATTTATTACATGAAGTTTTTTGACGGGAATACTTGAGATCTGATCATGAATCATGACCAAAATCTTTAGAAGAGTGGGGGTCCACCAGGGACCGAGTAGTCAAAATGCTGAACACTGGTAGTTCAGTTTGAGGTTCGAATCCCGCGAATGGGCTGGCTGCATGGACGTTTTCGTGGTTTTCCCCATGTGTAACGTGTATACGAGCCAGCTCCCCTTAGAAAGCCTTCCGCGAAGGCATCCCTCGACGGCCCTGGAGGCTTTTCCATAATCGCATAAATCAAACCGAGTCCTAGAAGAGTGAAATTAAATACCCAGAATGTATGTTTTAAACCTTTGCGGCACAGTGTGTCCGGTCTGGACACACCTAAAAATTTCCTTCTGCACGCACAGAAAAATTGAATGAAAAAGGATTTATACGCTACTCTGAACCTTCTTTATTTATAGTAGATGGCAGCTCAACACAAACCAGTCCATATATTTTAGCCATGTTTAGTTTTTTAAGACCCTCATTTTTCAAAGAAATGTTCCAGATTGTTTTAGGGTATAAAAGGAATTGTTTGAAAAGAAACTTTTATGTTATTTTTTTTGGCTGTATGCTAATCTCCTTATTCAATATTAGTTTTAAATTTTTACCTTGAAATCTTGCTTAAAATCAAACGGTGAACCCTAGGTGTGCCCAGACCGGCTCACCCGATAATCTAGGACAACTGAAAGTCTGTATTCTTTGTTTCTCCTCATCTCATCGTTCAGTTCATTAACAACAATGCTCGTTTCAGCACTCTTTTCGAAGCTCTATTCAATCAGTGTGCCACTTTGGCACACCCACAGAATTAAAACGATAAATGCTATCTTTACAAATTTTACTTGTGTACTCCTCTAGGCCTAATTACCCTGCCTACCTTTTTTTTTTTAAATCCAAAATCCGACTTTAAAAGGTAGCGTTTTGGAAAGAGTTAAAAAAAGATCATTTTAGTTAGTAAACACAAAACTATCTTACCATGGAGTTTATATTGTTACATTCCCACAGAATCAATAACAGCTTGATCAAATTTATTTTTACAAAAGAAATACTTTATAATTCTGAATCTTTTTACAAAAGTACACGTACAGGTCTTCTCAGGATGACAAAGCACAATCAGTAGTTACAACTCAAACTACTAAACCGTTAAACATGTAAGGATTATGTTAATTTTATTAACAGTTCAAGTTAAAGTTCCTTTCCTGTTAAATTCTTAACTTCAACTTACTACTTCCGTCCAGAACGTAGTTTTGGAATCACTCTGAATGCTTAATGAGGAGGAGCTGTATTTAAACCGCGAAGTCTACATGCAGAGTTAGAGAGAATCAGAGTTTCTGATTTACGCGCGTCTGCCTTTTGGCTACTCTCTCTCTCTCAAAGCTGTTATTACGCTCGGCCGTACTCAGGCCCTTGATAAGCTTCGTAGTCAAATAGAATTAACGGGCCAACTCGATTAGAATCTTGATATACCTTCGGCAATATCTCTTTAGTTAATCTTAGTTTTAATTTATTTCTCAGTCTCTTAAGTTCAAGCCCAAGTGTCGGCTTTGATTATATACTCCAAGACCGAGTTCTGTTAAATCTTATTGGAATTATAAAGGGTTAATTACCCTTCCGTCTTGTTGTTTCCTGTCACACGAACTTTAGCGATTATTCGTTAACTAGTTATTAAGATTCGTCACTTTCTACAGTAACTGAGAAATACTCTAGTGAAAATCTTACAAACAGAACGCAATGCAATGCGCATGTAAAGAGCGAAAGTCTCACAGAGATCTAACTCTGAACTAAAAACTGAGAACTAATGCTCTTTACGCTTTTACATGGTCTTCGCCCCGGCAGCCGAGAAATTTCTAGTACTTTCCCTTTCTCGAAATTATTGGAAGGAATATGTGGTTACAGTTAAATATGGGGATCAATTACAGTTATTCAGTTACAGTACCAATTAGGGAATGAACCAAAATACAGGCAAATGGTTTTCAAGTTTGGCGACTTTTGGTGATTTCTCGGTAAATTTAGTGACAAAAATTAGTTGCCGAAATCATCGCCAGCTTGGCGAGATATCGCCAATTTAGCAAGATAGCCATTTACCTGAATGTTAAATCAACTTGCCCCTGTAACATTATTTTCAAGCAGAGCTTTGCTTTTTCAAGCATTTCAAGTTACATTATACAAAAGATACTACAATTTCACTAAAATCGTATCAATATTAACACAGCAAATTTTCGTATTAAGGAGACGGTGGACTTTAAAAATTAGTTTTTTAAGTTTTTGTGTTTTCAACAAGAAATTTTATACATATTATAACATCAGTTTATAAAATATATGTTCAAAATTTCAATTTATTTTAAATAAAAAAATTTAAAACAAATAATTTTTTAATTAAAAATTTAAAATGCTCCTTGCGCGCTAATTTTCAATATGTTTTCCTAATTTTTCCTTTAGTCATAAAGGCTTGAGAAAATATTTTATGTATCCGTTATTGAATATGATGGATCAGAAAGTTTTAAAAAAGATTTTTGTGAACTTAAACCCAGTTTTCGAGAAAAGTCACCTTTTGTTAAACATTGCTACAAGTTTAAACTTCTTAATAACCTCATATCCAAAAATGCATACACAGATCTAGTGTAACATATGGGGTTTCTTCCAAATATCATTCATTTTTAACTAGAAATGAGATGCATAGAGCATTTTCAAGACATATGAACTGCGAAAAAATTTGTTTTGAGAAAACTGAAAGTTTTTCTTCCAACTTACCTTTAATACATGGTCATGAGAAACAGCAAATTAACTTTAAATATGAATATATAGACACTGGATAACATTTTCGTATCATTTAACTATTTTTAATCTCATAATATTAAATTTGAGAAAAATAAACATATCGCAAACTGGTATGCTACTCGAAGTTAGAGGTAGAAACAATTTTTATATTATATCCAATGAAGCTTTTAAAATTCACCCTTATCATATGTTTTACCTTCAGTTGTTACATTTACATTATTGTTTAATGCTTTACAATTTTTTTGGCTTGTTTAAAAAAGCAGGTAAATTTCTCTTTTTGCTTTGGTTCAAGCGACGTTGATCACGGTTTTTTGCAACGAGTAGGGAAAAGGAGATGGTTTTCTCCTGTTCTACGCCTATAGCATTTACATAACCATTTACTACATTTAAGTTAAATTCATTAATAGTTTTAAATACTGACATTTCTAGCCTTTTTTAAGAAATAAACACTCCTTTTGGTCAAATACATAAACTATAACATCAGTAAGTAACTGTTGAAATACATTTTTGTACATTTTCATTTTCTCCACAATTTAAAGGACAAAAGTTTACGCTGTTTGCACATTTTAAATGCTTGTAATTTCTTTAAAAATTAGAATATTTGAACTCGGTCTTTTGCATATGATGTAATTACGTTTTAAAATGCAAACACAGCAGCACGGTTTACAGACGCGTAAAACAGAGCCCAGCTCTTTGCATGTTAATGAATAACTGTATGACGTAGAGCACAAAATTTCCTCAAAACATACACTTAAAGTACCTCGTAAAAATGACACAATAGAGGAAAAGGAAATTGTTATTATTATAGTTTACAGGCTGTTACAAACTTTCCGAAAACTTAAAAAGAGATGAACAAGTAAAAATTTCGTTCTTTGTAATGTTTTCGCAGGAAGTCGAACGGATAAAAATTTTAACAGAGGAAATCCATTAGAGGTTCGACTCGCGGTTGAATCAGCGTAACTATTTTACGCCACGTTTTCGAGTTTTCTTTTCATGCGCAACTACTTACATTTAATTGATTTAAAAAATAAATTGTCTGGAAGTCTTTTTAAACCTCTTCGAGTAATCTGATGTTTTAGACATTTTAAGTCTTTTGAGAGGGGTTAAAAGCTAAATGAAATTTTTCCTTATCTGCATAGATATGAAAGAGTTAACCGATGCCTGGAAATATTTTAGAAATTATTCCAAATGTTACTGCGGCCAGAATTATGAAGTTTTTCTCAAAATAATTATTATAAAAATTTCTTTCAAATTTCTGTTAGAATCAAAAAATTTTAATTTGATTTCGGTTCTATGAGATACTCATGGTTAAATAATCAAAGCAGGATAATAAAATACGTAATAATAGGCTTTATAGCGAAAACGAAACGAAAGTGAATTGATACTCAATGGGAAGAGGTAAATTGAATATTTACTTTTGACTATAATTTGTCTTATGTAGACGGAAAAAGTTATATATTAATGTCCTCTATGTTAAACCTGAGAGACGATTATTTATAAGGTAATATACAGATGTCAAAAAATAGATAATCTAAACTATTGTTACGTTCTACGGGTTCGTGGATTGGGAGTAACTGATGATAACACTTGATGAAGAATTAAAACACAATTTATTCTCCAGTAAGCACTATTACACAGGGCAGTTCGAAAGACACATTTACAGTCGTCGAAAAACTATGACAAACACAGTGTCAACACATTGAAATACACATTGACACACACAAACACATTGGCAGGACATTGCTGGGCATGACAACATTCAGCAACACAGCCTTCAGGCTATAACGGTGAAGATAGCTTCAGGACAAAGCTCTAAACTACAACTGCTGACTCGGTCGATCACTCTCAGGCTAATCACTCAAGAACACTACTTTCTTCCTGTACATGCATGATATAAATAGCTTTAACCTACTTTGGAGAATATTCTCGAGAACCGCTAAGAATGCGATCTGGAATGTTCTCGCTCCGTCTGTGACGGTTACAGCCGAAAACATCGCGGCAAAAACATCGCAGACGAAAATATCGCGGAGAAAACAACGCAAGGCGAAAACGTCGTGCTACAAAACATCGTGGGAGAAAACATCGCAAAGAGAAAACATCTCTTTGCGATGTTTCTAAAACATCGTGGTACAAAACATCGTCGTCGAAAATAAAGCGGTTCAAAAACATCGCAGTTTAAAAACATCATCGTCGAAAATATCGTGGTAAAAATTAAAGTATCTACAAATCATCGCGTGACGATAACATCGCAGACATGCTTTTTCCAGGCATGCTTTAATAAGTGTAAATGGATATTCCCATAATGATTTGTGAGCGCAAGATGGAAAGTAGGATAATTTTTACTTTCAGATTTTTTATTAATTAATAAATTTTTGCTGAGAAAATAAAAGGAAACTTAAGCATAAAAAATTAATGCAACTTATAGCACTTAATAGAGTTTTAAACCGACATAGTTAACTAACAAAGGCCATTAATAAATCATTTTTATAAAGTTTTTACTGGTAATATTTCATGAAAAGTATAATCTATAAGTTACATTTAATTTTCTATGCTTAAGTCTCCTTCTTACGTTTTCAGCAAAAATTTATTAGTTAATAAAATATGTGAAAGCAAAATTTATCCTTCTTTACACCTTGCGATCACAAATCATTATGGGAATATCCATTTACAATTATTAAAACCTGAAAAAAGCATGTCTGCGATGTTATCGTCATGCGATGATTTGTAGATACTTTATTTTTTACCACGATATTTTCGACGACGATGTTTTTGAACCGCTTTATTTTCTACGACGATGTTTTGTACCACGATGTTTTAGAACTGCGATGTTTTCTCTTTGCGATGTTTTCTCCCACGTTTTGTAGCACGACGTTTTCACCTTGCGTTGTTTTCTCCGCGACGTTTTCATCCACGATGTTTTTGCCGCGATGTTATCGGCGGACACCGTCTGTGACGTATCGCCAGTTTAGTCCCTAAATATAGCCAGATGGGCGATTTCGCGTCAAATCTGGCAACCCTGTCTTTTCACCCACTTTTCTGGCCCATTGTTTTCGACTCGCTTTGCGGGGAAGCTATCTCACCGCGCAGCTGCTGGGCATTTTGAAACAGTATAAACAATTATACACTGCTCAAAACAATTAAAGGATATTGCGGTTTTAGGTGGATCTTGTGGCTGGGAAACTTTTTAGCTGATTGATACATGGTCGACAGACGTAGTAGGTTATATGAGAATATGAGAATAAATTACACAGGTTTGGCAGAAAAAACTGCATATTATTGCGCATTTGTGTACAATAGGAAAAAAAAAAACACAATTTGTGCATATGAGAAAAAAAGAATAAGAAAAGGTGTTTTCTTCAAAGGAAATCATTTTCAGTAGGGGGTATCGTTTCCACGGACGCCCAGCAACGTTGAACACCTTTGAGGTATGGAGTCAATGAGGCTATTAATTACGAGTTGGGGTATTCTCTTCCAGAAGAGCTCTTTCCAGTTCTTGGAGAGTTTGTGGGGGTGGTTGGCGGCCAGCAACTCGTCTTCCTAGAGCGTCCCAAACGTGCTCTATTGGATTCATGTCTGCAGAACACGCTGGCCATTCCATTCGTACAATTCTTTCCTTGAAAAGGAAATCCTCCACCAGGTTAGCACGATGTGGCCTGCAGTTATCGTCCATTAAAATGAAGTCATCTCCGATTGCTGCAGTGTAAGGGACTGCAATAGGTCTGAGGATCTCATCCCTATATCGGCGACCAGTCAGAGGTCCATCTCGAATGATGTAGAGGTCTGTGCGCCCGTCAATGGAGATGCCACCATACACCAACACTCCCCTACCGCCAAATCTGACATTTTTGTGCACGAACGTAGGATTATTCCTACTGCCACGGTCCCTCCAGATGAAAATACGCCTATTATCAGGATGAACAGAAAAACGGGACTCGTCAGAAAAAAGAACATCGCTCCATTTATTTCTCCTCCAGTTCACATGCTCTGTTGCCCACTCCCTGCGGTCGCGACGATGCCTTGGTGTTAGTCTAACACATACCATCGGTCGGCGAGCATACAGACCTACACCATGGAGCCGGTTTCGGACAATCTGAGTTGAAACCGTGGTGCCAGTAGCCGAGCGAAGGCGTTGTTGGAGAAGAGTAGCATTCATATTTCGGTGTCCGTTAACACTAAATAACGATCTTCATTGGGCATTGTTGCCCGTCTACGACCTTGCCCTGATCTTCGGCCTGCACTTCCAGTTTCCAAAAAACGGTTCCAGATCTTGGAAATCACAAATCACACTTTGTGACACTCCAATGGCTTGCGCTACTTCGGCTTGAGTTTGGCCCCCTTCTAACCTACCAACAACTCTTCAAGCTTCTGAATCGGTTAAATGACTTTGCTGAGACATCGTACTCATCGAAACAAAGCAGTTACTGAATGCCGATCATCCTTGTCTTCATTGTCTTTTATTCAGTTGAAAGTCAAATTTCATTCGCTGCCACTGAAGCGACGTTTTTGACGTCGATTTCAAAATTAGCATACTCCACAGTTTGAAAATTTAGAAAAATTTGCATTTCTGATTCTCTTCTTCTATTTTCGGCAAAACAAATTTCGCTTATATCTTTATTTTATATAAAACTTTCAATATCCTTTAATTGTTTTGAGCAGTTTATATGACCGTACTGGATATTGACCGCATTAGATGAATACGAAAACCGCTTAGATTTTACAAAATTATTTTCAAAGAAATATTTCCAATTATTAATGTTTTTCTACAAAATTAAACATTTGATCTCGGATAAATACAGAGTTAAATTACATTAAACAATTAAATCTACATTTTGAGATTATGGTTGCAGCTTGGGAATTCAATCCATGTTCGAAGTTCTGCCAATAGGATGGCTGCATGGGTAGTTTGGTAGGTTTTTTGCATGTGTATCAAGAATACGAATCAGGTTCTTTTATAAAGCATATCACCATAATTTTGTTTTAGCAGATAGCATTAGCATGATTTATTACTCGTATATTCGGTTAAATAATATTAAACCTACATTTTGAACTACAAGGAGCTGCCTCAATTTATTTAATTTCCAAGTTTTTGTTTGAAAGTATTGCGGTTTTCCCGTTAATCTCTTTTACGGCTCTCTTTGTTACCGATTCGTCAAATCACAGAATTTCTTCGGCAATAATATGCTTTGTTTTGGAGATACGCATATAATTTCAGTTCGCTTTATTTACACGTGGTTTTTAAGCAACACTTTTGTACTATTTGAAACAGCAATACAGCATGAGTTTAAAGTCTTTTCTTGAATGCGAAAAAACTATTATAATTGGACTTTTTTAAAAAAACGGTAACTACAGTAATCGAGTTTTAACGATGCTACATTAGTAAATTTCAAAGTGTGTCACTTTGTTGCTTGAAGAAGGTTGAATCGATATTTCAGTTTTCGTCACATGTTCTGCAGCATTTGCTTGTAACATCTGACACAACATCTGTTATTCAGGTCTTCGAAGTACCAATATATTCTGTTATTTCAAAAAAGGCACTTCAAGGCCGTTTCAATCCCCCCATTTGCTATCTATCCCGTGTTGCCATCGCCGTACAGTATTTATTTTCTTCATATTATTTGAGGCTTTAGGCGATGTCAACTTTCATTTCCATTCATTTTCATGAAGCGAAACACGCTAAACGTAAATGGTGTGTGGGCAAAATTTATAAGGTATTTCTCCCACTTCCCTAGCGTGCCTTCGTGGTGTAACGGTAGCACGCTGGGCCGGTATTCCAGAGGTCCGTGGTTCGATTTCCGGCGAAGGCGGTTGCATATTTTTCATCTTTATTGCTTCCAATTAACCTAATAACTGTTAACCAGAGAACAGGGGCTCCATTACCTAGCTGACATGATGTCTGCCTTACACGGATTAAAGCCCCTGCCTCCAGAAGCTATTTATTATGACTAAGCAGAATAAGTTTACAGTGGCATACAAGGCCTTCAAGAACACAAGAACATAAGTAACATAGTCATAATAGACCCTAAAGAAAGCATGTTACAAGTAGTACCTATAGCATTCAAACAATAAACCGAGTATACTTTCATAATTTGTACTGAAAATACGAAATACTTTCAAAACTTAGTGACTCTACAAGTGGCACCCGAACTAAAAAGGATTGTGGATGATGATTCTCCGCACCCAGGATTTGGCGACTAGGTCCCCTAAAACCCTAGTCGCCCTTTAAAAAGGGGAGTATATAAGGTATTTCTCCCACTTTCCTAGTGTGCCTTCGTGGTGTAACGGTAGCACACGGGGCCAGTATTCCAGAGGTCCATGGTTCGCTTCCCAGCGAAGGCGGTTGCATATTTTTCATCTTTTCTGCTTCCAATTAACCTAATGACTCTACAAATTAAGCGACTCGACCATTTTTCAGCAGCTGTTGTTCCCATGTTTACGATTCAAATCGGACGACGGAAAATAACCTTGAAGTTCCTATTTTAAAATAAGAAACTGGCAGATTCGATCCTTAATATGTCCTCTGGTCTATTCACGAATGCATTTAACCAGTCTCATCATCAACAGCAGGCTTGCCATTTCTTGGGAGTTCACGAATGCTGTCAGATTTTTTTTTAAACTTTTCATATCAATTCCTGATACTCTTAACATCTGGAAGATTGTATCTACATAAACTTCTAAACAGCCGCTGATAGGTGAATTAGCGTCATGATTACACAAACAAACTTAGCTTTTTGTTTCGTCAACGCCATTTCGTTACTATTTTTTGCAGCGATTTACTGCGTGGTTAAAAGATGTAACACTAGAATTATGTTATAATAAAATTTCAGAGATAAAATCTTCCGCAATTATTTCATGTAGAATTTCGTAATCAGAGAGCTGCTTTATGCTAGGCCTGTATTTCGAGCTATTTTATAACCAGGAAATATTTTAAGGTGCGCGGCCTTGGAGATTTACTAAACTGAAATTTTAGTTGTACTGAAAGACAAATGGTAGCTTCCTGCCTTTGAGTTTCATGCAGCTCTCCAGTTTAGCACGTTTGAGATGTTAAAAATTATTTCCTTGAAGTTACAGTCAGTAATCCTTTCCATACTTTAATTAGCTGTTGATATAGTTGATAAAGTTATAGAGCTTATATGAATTTCTAGTTTAACCCATTCATAGATGTCTTATAAACCCTAAAAGTATTTTCTAACAGTAATTTGAGAATAACCGGTATCATGAAATATGATTCTACAGCAAAGGTGACATTTAATTCAATGTGAATTTTCTTGCCACTCTTTGTTTACGGCTTTGAAATTTTGCTACAGTATTTTCTTCCCTTCCGATGTAGAATTTTCCTACATTTTGCTATTATTTTATCATTCTTGAAAATTAATTTGAGCAAGATAAACCCAATTTCTGAATTTATTAAGGGCATGTAGTGAATAAATTTGACACTGTCAGTGAAGTCTTCCTGAGTAATTTCCTTTTTACTTCCTTGTACGAAGTAAAAAGAAAGTATTGTAATCGCGAAAAGCTTCAGGCAGCATATTCCAACGAAAATAATCACTTTGACCGCTTTCGAATGCAATTTAACGATGTTTTTGAGTGATATCTGTACGTAAGGACAGAATAAAAGATTCTTTTCCTTCAAAAAAACTAAAAACCTGCTTTAAAATGAATTCTGAAGATAATTTTTCGTGGCGTCTGTACGAACCGTATGTACGTATATAAGACTACTATAACATGTAGATGTGCACCTCGTATTTTGGTTTCTTCGGCCGCGCCAAACGTATATAAATATATTTATAAATATATCCACTCTGTTACCCGGCTCAGTAATCTCATTTCCTTTACTCTTATATGTTTGTAAATTGTACATTTTTTGCTTTAAAATAATTGAATTATGTTGTTTTTATCTTCCGGTTAAGGGTTTTATGCCTTTAGTAAATTTCTATGCAATATTTTTAGAATTAGCAACAATTTTAAAATTGTTTAAGTGTCGCTAAGCCTAATTTGATAACGGGCATTGCTCTTGTTTACATTTGAAACAGCTGAGTAGCGGATTTGTTGCCAATCTAGAGAAACTTAGCTTCGCAACAACAAAGATAAGGCCTTCATTTATTATTTAAATCATGCTTAATCCTTTCTGGAATTTTTTGGAGGAAATAAGCGTTTAAGATTTACTTCCTAATTTTTAATACAGATATTTTGAGTTTTTATGTATTTTTGCCTTGTCGCGAAGTGAAAACTGAATTAATTGAATGAGAAATACTCAATCGTCTGTGAAAAACTGTTTCTTTTTTGTTTTGTTTGCTTAATTTCTTTTATACATAGTTCTAGCTTTATTATAGTATTTGAATAGAACATGTGGCAAGGATTAGATAATTCTTTAAATGATATAAATTTTGTGCATTCTGAGTTATAATATGAACGAAATATAATACTGTTAAGTAAACCTAGCGCCAGGGTGTCGCTATGGTAAACAAAGTGATTTTTAAAGAATGCATTTATGCTATTGTGGTTTATGCGCTGTCGGCGAAGTAGGTTTAATTCAATCAAATAAGTTTAAATGAAATGCAAAGAAAATTCGTATAATTTAATATTCCGTACAAGGAAGTCATGTGGTGTACACATCAGATTTTTTTGAGTGAGTGGCCTGCTTACATTCTAAGCCACTGACTAATGAATTCAATATAATTACCATTTATATTAATGTATATGTAAGATAAAAATATGTAAATCTCATAATTTAAACTAACAATAGTCCTTTACTTCCTGCTTTCTATTCTAAAAATAGTAATGCTTTTCTGGATTCCGTTATTTCTAGATCAATCCTTATCATACAACTTGCATAACGCTGTTTATATAGCTAATTCGTAACTTAAACCGAAACCTTTCTCTTAATAAGCTGCCCTCTTGGAATAACTGCGCACTTAAGCTTCTACCTCTGTTCTTGCTAATATGCTGCCTCGCTGCTCTCTTTCTATAACAATAATACTCATATCAAAAATGTAAATGCTCTTGAATAGGCACGATTAAAGTGCAAAGTGAATTGCGGCAGCAAACGTAGCAATTATAATAAAATTGAAATAAAATCGAATAATTAATCTTCCTCGGCTCTTCATTATGGATCATTACTTTACTCCATCAGTATTGCTCAGTCTTTTCATTACAATGAGTTGATTCTTCATCATCTTAGGGAAGAGTCCCGTTTGTCCGAAAATTTTAATGCAGTCGTTGCCGAGTGGTTAAGACTAATGATGGAGAAGCGTATGTCACGTGTATGCGAGTCAGTTCCCTTAGAAAGTCCTCCACGAAGGCAGATCTTCTCTTAGGCAGATAGCCCCAGTGTGCTTTGCCGTAATCAAATAAACCACGCCAAATCATTCCTTATAGCATATCAAACTGCATCTATGTATTCCGTAATAATATTTCTTATCGATCTATAAAGTTTACTGGATATTTTTTGTTTCATAAACACTTTACTTTCAAAATGTATTTCTTCACTTTTACTGAATTGAGTTCTATTACAGAGGCTGTTCGCACATTTTTTAGACGATTTTGGTAAGATGTAATAAAAATTCTTTTGCTGCAAAAGAAGTAATTGCAATTGTACTATGGTTTTAAAAGTCAAAATTATCGTCTGTGGCTTGAAAGTTTGGTTTTTATTCAAAATGGCGAATTTAACAAAGCAGTGGTTCGAAGGCTACATTTACGCTGTTTCCGAAGAGAAATATGCATCATACTCCGTTATCCAAAAACGATGTGAGAGTCATGGTTTTGTGATATCAAAAGCGTGATAGGTAATATCATCAGCAAGAAAGGAAACAAACGTCAAATTGGAGCCTGAAGTGGGACAAAAATTCCAAACATGTATCCAAGGAAAAAACGGATATCTTCGACTATTGCAAAGGTACATTGTTTAATGTTAAAAGAAAATCCTCCTAGTCAAAGGACAGTGGCAAAATCATTAAAATGCTCGGTGTACACTGTAAACAAAATGATAAACGTCGATTTAAATCTTAAGAAAGCGAAAAAACGCAATGTGCATCGTCTTCTTCCAAAGCATATCGCTCAACGCAGGACACGCTGCAGAATTCAATACGAGAAACACTTGTCCAAAGAAAAATGGAAAACAATTGTCACAATAGATGAAGCATGGGTGTATTTAAATGACTGTAACAAAAAAAGAGCCATTTATTATCATAAAACGGGAGAAAAAAAAATTTAAGTACATGGTTCAAAGAATCGAAAGAAAGTTTTTCTAAGGGATTCATGATTGTTACTGGTTTTTCTTATAATGGAAAGTTAAAAAGAGAGTGCAAAAAAATGTCAAGATTAACTCCAAATACTATCAGGAACATATTTTATCGCCAATTTTTCTGAATGAAATACCATCGCTTTACCCACAGTGCCATCCATCTGTGAGACTCCATCAGGACAAAGCTAGCAGTCACACAGCAAAATCCACTGTAAATTTCCTAAAAGAAATGGAACAAAAAAACTGGTATCAAGGCCATACCCTTCACTGATATCCCTACTAAATCTCCCGATGTGTCACCTATGGATTTTTGTGCTTTCGGACTTTTAAAAACTGCATTATCCAAACGTTATCCCAAAAACCCTAACAGGAGTCTGGAAAGCTGTTCGGGAGGAATGGGATAGAATATCTGTTCTGCCACTTCAAAAGGCATTATTATCCTGGAAATTGCGGTGTCGAAAGATAGTTCAAAATAAAGGATGTCAAATAGAACATTTAAAACACAAGAATTTTATACAATATACATCGTCTAAAAAATGTGTGAACAGCCTCTGTACTTGCATATGATTAAATATCAACAAAGAATATACACTAGTAAAACCGAATCTACAACTTTTTTTATTAATTCTCGCAATATTTGAAAATTTTACTAACATTATATTGTAATTAGGGCTTCTAGTTTCCTTTACATGTCCAAATGAAAAGCTGAATTTCACTTAAAAGCTAGAAAATAACATTTGAGGAAAAAGCATATTGTGATAGGCTGAAAACTCTTCCTTGAATATGCAAATGCAAGGAATAGTTATGAAAGAAATTAAAATTTTGTTATTTCTGCAAGCATACATGTGTTAAAATAAAATGGCCTTATTCTTGAATTTTATCCAGGAGTAGAGTATGTATAATTGTTACTTATACTGCCAAAAAAAAGAAAAGCAACTGATTTGATTTTCTAATAATATTCATAATACAGGAGCTGAATTGGTCAGTCTCGAAAATGTTGATGAAAAGGACTTTTCGAGTACTGAGGGGTGGTTTGGCTTACGTGATTACAGTAAAGCCTCTAGGGCTATCTACCTAAGGGGAAGGATGCCTTCGTGAAGGACTTTCTAAGAAAACTAGCTGGTATACACTGTACTGATTGGGGAGGAAGATTCGCAGTCGGAAGGGATGAAATAAATATTGACCAATAAATTGAAATCTTATAGTTTATGGAATCGTTCCCGATATTTTTTTTTATCATGGCAGTAGTCAAACGTTTGTAATTTATGAAAGAAAATTTAAGGTAAAACGTCAAACTTGCATAGCATAATTTATGCAAAACAAAAGCGTTCCCTAATACATACTTATGTTAATAAATATTTTCAAATCTAATTACAAAAATCCCGGATCATTAAATGGCCAGTTTTTCAGAATATAATAATAAACAACTATTTGAAGGACATTCTTCATACTGACTTTTAAGTATTATTTATTAAGCCTCTTTTTTTGTTGTTCGTGAATTTTCATTCATTTCCAATACACCTTTTTCATTGCTGGGTAAAGACCTGAAATCCACAACTTTCATAAGTGTTTAAGATTCTTGTTCTCAACAGAAAAACTTGTTTACAGGATTTGAGTATTTATCTCAAATATTACTGCTTCTCAAACAAAATGATTTACATTTCCATATTTATCTCAGGATTTCAGAGCATTATCTATCTCACCTTTATCACCTTGGATAATGCGAATTGTGTATTTTAATGACGTGGATCAGGAATCAGAAGCATACATTTACAATGTAGTGCTTCATAATAGTTACATTATTTATTTTCGAAGTATTTTTCATGCTATGAAGAATATTGTCTGGTTTTGCAATGCTAGATATCAAAACATACTTCGAAAAACTCTAGATTATAACACTTGAAAATACAGAGCATAGAGCTTCACAATAGCATAGTGAACGTGACGCTGCAATGTGAAAGCAAGTTGGAAAAGAACAAGGTATTGAAATGCTGAAGTTCTTCGTTGGATATTTTTATTTTTCTTGCAGATTTTCATGTCATCATTTCGTAACATAACCATAAAGCTTCTACTTAAAATAAAAACAAATTTCTCAACGACGCCACAGACCATATCATCATAAAAGAATCGCGGGCTTTTACGGTAGAAAATGTTCGATTTGCGTTTCCTTGTATGAAACGCAGTAAAATTCCGTTATCCAAATTAAAACTTGTAGGGTTTATATTTATTTTAACTAACATTTATTTTAAGCTATCTTTCCTGTCAAGCCTTTACTTAGCCCTAGAATTGCCAATGCTAGAGTGTGTAAATTGTAGTAGAGCGCGCAGTATATTCAAATTTAGCAGAAGTAAGTTGAGTTTAAATAGAAGGAAAACGAGATTGTAGGTGTGCTTCTTGATTCGCAAACGTGAAGGTTGCTAGGTAGAAATTTAAGAACCGCGCGTTTCGGCCTGTGTGCCTATCTCGGCAGTTTTTGCTGAATCGTTCAACTGCTTAATCAGCAAGCTCGCTGAATCTCAGCGGTATTGTAGAATGCGGTTAGGTTAGTTTAAGATCTCAGAGCCTCGTGGATAGTGATCTCGCTATTTTATTCATCCAGTCATTATTTTTCAGTTTTACATTCTGTTTCAGTTAAACCGCCGAGTTGGCGTAGTTTGTGAGCGTCAAGTGGACGCAGCTGTTATTTTAATAGTAGAATAAAAAGGGCTTTAAACCCTTCTTACGTGTCTGTGTAAATTTACACTTAGTAGCACTCACTACCACAGTTGCTGACAAGTTGGGGCCACAACGACACTACAAACTGAATGATTGCAGCTTTTTGATAAAAGATACATTTAGCGCCTTTACTTCGAAAATATCAGTTCCTATGCAACGATACATTCTCTACAGCGCGCAAAAGAAACAAGCAAGTAAACTTAATAATATTTTTTTCTTTTGATGCGGTCAGATCTCTGGTCGCCGTTGTTTGTGTTGGAATTTGCTTCAGATCTTTTGTGTCATGACACGAGTTGTTGCTTGCTAGGCTGGTCGGACTGCGCTCTAAAATGACCCATAATGATACTTTTGATATTATTCAAAAAATTAAAAGGAAGCTTTTTAATAAACAAATGTGAAGCCTCAAAATTAGTTTCAATAACTATTGGTAAGAGACCCATATCTAAACGCGTCAACCAATTTTTCCCTAAAAAAATGAACAGTTTTCATCTTAGACTTTATCTATAATCACAAAAGCCTTGTGTATTTTAAAAACCCAGTAATATGTCATTCACATTTCCGCATTCACATTAGCGCACAAAGAATAATAAACTTAAAAAGTACAGCAATGCAATGAATTAATACGATGAATTGCATTAGCATTCCAAACTACCGAAAGTTATTTTGATTACTGTTCTGTGGACCAAATAAGATTAAGCTTTTAATTAATTTAACTAATGTGTTTTAAATTTTTTCATCTATCGAAATTCTTTTAGGAGCTAATACTATAATGTAGATAACATATATTATTTTAAGAAACTGTGAATTTAGAGCAAATGCTATTTTTCGAAACATGAACTGCTCAAATATGATGAAATTATATCAGTTGTCTGTACAAGGAAGGAATTTTGTCTACCAACATACATTTCAAGATACGTTTTTTATAACAAATATAAAATTTTTATAGTCAAACTTTTTGTGTATAAATTCATTAATCTTAAGAATAAAATTCCAGTTAGGTACTTACATACTATCCCGTTTACCGCTGGAGGAAATTTTGGCAACAGTCGCCAATCGATGCTGCGGAATTCTAAGATTCCGTTCAGATGGTGGCATTAATGCCACAACTAACTTAAGCCGAGCTTCATTGCTCGATAACCAAACCTTGCTACTTCACAAAAGTTGGTTTAGGGTTTATGAAATAAAGTTCGATGTTTTCAGCTTTATGCCGAATTGGTATAAGAGTCGACCAATCAGAGAGAACGCGCGAAACCTATTGAGCTGGGAAGCTATAATCGTATTTATTCATGCTCAAATTTTGCTTCTTTAATTACTTACAGTTTAGACCCTGGCTCGCAGGTGTGAACGGAATTCCCGCATATGATGCTTTATAACTATGCATTTATGACATTTATAATAGCTTTTGGACGGAGCCTTAACACGTCATTCATAATTGGCGTTAAATCGCGCTACTTGGCGTTCGATGGGATGTTACGTAAATACCGCCATTTTTCCCCCTTGAATATAAGCCCAGTTTTTTTAAAACTTGTTAATATTATTTTATATTTTTCGATTACGTTACTTTGCTGAAATAAAAATACAATAAATGAAAATGTAAAAGTATCCACTTACTGCGTTTTATAAAATACCTATTTGATTTAACTCAGTTATCTGCATTTTTCAAACATTCTGAAAGGTCATGGTTAATCGTTAGCCGGGATGATTACAGTTTCACCCCCGCCACCAGTGGCGGACTCTAGCCGTTTATACGCGTTGGCCACTACCTACTGCCGGAAGCGGTGGTGTCTTTATTATGGAGGCAAGAAGGCACATAATAGATAGGCCACCGTTGCCTCCTCTTAAGAGATTACATCCATGTCTTCTTTGGGATTCAAGTCCGGGCCCTTCGGTACGACAGCCAGAGCCACTAACTACTCTCCCGGGCGTCGGATAATACAGTTTAATTGTACACATACACAAAACAAACAAGAACTCTACAGGTCACATATACAAAGCCAGGGGAAAGAGCTTATGTAAATTTTTGCGTAGTTATGGATTGAAACATATTATGGTTACTAAGTTAACTGTTGATTAACTATGCAAAAGTAGAGATGTAGTCATGAAGGACGTTTTAAGGAAAAACGGTTCTTATTAATGTTACGCATAAAAACTGGACTGGATTCTGATAAAGCCCGCGAAGGAAAAGGGGTGCTTTCGTGGGCGACATTCTAAAGGAAACGGGTCCGTTGCAGCCCGTTATCTGGGATTTGAACCTTATTCGAACTGCCAGTGTTTAGACATTTTATCGCTTGACCGCTGGCGGGCTTCTTACATGTAAGAAAAACCACAAAAACGCCATGCAAGTCGCCCATTCGACTGAACTAGCAGAGAATTTAAACAAATAAAAGGAAATCTAAGATGGATTGTATTTGGAGGAAACTTTTGTCGAGAAGAAATGAAACGATGAAAGGGAAATGTTCGTCTCGTCTGATCGCTAAGTATTGGGTTTCGTGGGAATAAATAAATAAATGGAAGAGCTTGGAAGAATGTCGTAGAGGGCTCAATGCAGTAAAACACCCTCGTTGTGAGTGGTCAAGAGAGTCAAAACAACGGTATGTGTTTCAGATATTCTATTCCAACACAAGAGAATAACAATATCCCGAAAACATTCGTACATTGCAGGCTATATGCCGGAAAAATCTTTTCTCAGTCGAAAGCTAAATTTTCAGTCATATATCGTATTCTGAGAAGGCAACACTAGAGTATCATTAATAGGTAAGTATCTAGAAGATAAGAATCAGAACCACAAACAGAAGGAAAGTTTATTTTGGTTCAGTTCTTCTTATGCGCAAACTGGATATCGTCATCTAATATCATCTGGTGGAGAGGGCCCACCAGCGGCCGAGCGGTAAAGACGCTGAACACTGGTAGTTCGGTCCGAGGTTCGAATCCCGCGAACGGGCTGGCTGCATGGGCGTTTTCGTGGTTTTCCCCATGTGTAACGTGTATACGAGCCAGTTTCCCTTAGAAAGTCCTCCACGAAAGTCATTCCTCCCCTTAGGCAGATAACCCTAGTGTGCTTTGCCATAATTAAATACACCACCACCATCTGGTGGAGAGCTCTAAACCAATAAAGGCAGTCTGGTCGGTATAGTTGAATGTTTTTGTTTAATTACAGAAAAGCACTTTTTAACGACACCATCTCATTTCTTGCATCCGTAATACTGCGTAGTAAACGATTGGTACTATATCTGATTCTCTTTGTAGAATGAGAAAAATTCTTTGGTCTAGTAATGAAAGACAAAACACTTGGAATTCAATTAGATGAAACTACAATTTGAAAGTATTGCTAATTACAATATTAACTAAATATTTTAATAAAAATTATAGTACGCAATTAATTTAACTATACATTATAAATCTCGGAATGCAGCAATTTTTTAAGGAATGAAACTTTCTAACCAGTGCATTTAGAATACTGATTCATTTATAATTCAATTCTCAGAGAGGCCCACCAGCGGCCGAGCGGTAAAGTCGCTGAACACTGGTAGTTCGGTCCGAGGTTCGAATCCCGCGAACGGGCTGGCTGCATGGGCGTTTTCGTGGTTTTCCCCATGTGTAACGTGTATACGAGCCAGTTTCTCTTAGAAAGTCCTCCACGAAGGCATCCCTCCTCTTAGGCAGATAGCCCTCGAGGCTTTGCCATAATCACACACACACAGACAGACAATTCAATTCTCAGTCCTAGACCTTGTATCAAATTTTTTCTTGTATAAGGTTTCCATTTTCAAACTAATTTAGGTGTAAGAAGTTTCGAAAATTTACAATGGGAACTACCAACAGAAGTGGAAAAGATAATAGAAATGACTAATGGTATCGTGATTGTGAAATGATAGGAGTATAATTTCACTCCTCATGTTTTATTCATGATTTTTTTGTGTTAATGACCAGATTTCATTTCTTTTGTATGGAGATGATTGCATAATTCCAGTTTTGTTACCCGAGTAAAGTTACCTGATTTTTTTACGCTAATATATGCGTTATTAGATGAAACTGTATTACTTACTGAAATCACTATATTTTTTTTTTCAATGCTATGTATGATTATGTATACTAAGTTCTTCAAATTTGATTTTTCATCAAAGTAAATCTTTTAGCTTTAATTACTAATTTTCTTTAATATTCTCCCACAACTGTTTTTCTTGGGTGACATGGAAAGAGAAAGCTGACTTTTTATAAGCTAAAAGATTTGATTCTAATATGAATTTACTACTTAGGCAAAATAGTAACCTTAGTGTTGGAAAAATTTTGAACAAAGCTCTATCGATTTCGAAGGCGATCAGACACGAATCTCTTTTCTTCAGGAACGGAAATATTTCTGTTCCTGAAGAAGAGGGATTCCTTCTGGATCGCCCTCGAAACTTATAGAATTTTATATAAAATTTACACAAAATTAAGGTTGATTTTTGGCTAAATTACACATTGGCACGTTTTCTTCCAGTATGATGAGTTCGCTGCTTCTCTGATTCGCTTAAGAAATATCGGGAATTTGAAAATTATTCGTTGGAGGATTATTCTCTCTGTTTGTTAGAGCAGATTTTTGTCAAATGAATATAATGCTTTGGTATCAAAATTACAATATAGTTTCTCTTTCTATTGACAAAACATTCTGAATTTTTCTGTTACAAAAAAATACGCTCCAAAGAGTTTTCTAAAAAAAAAAAAAAAAAAAAAAAACCATAATCCAAAAAATATTGGTCATCGTTAAAATATAGCGTTCAATATATTTATTACTCTAACAATAGTGTTATATATAACTCTAACAACAGTGTTTTATACTCTAACAATAGTGTTCTAGTTTTCAAAATAAGTATTGTCAGTAAGAAGTTTTTAAGATTGTTACTCTATTTTGGCCTTTTTTATTGAAATAGCTAACCTAAGCTATATATTTCTCGTGTTTATGAAAAGGTTGAAATGTAGAAACGAACAGAAACGAACGAAAACTGATAACGAACTTAAAATTTTCCTCAGGAAGTATGCTGGCACATACCGTGTTGAATCGCTTAATAGTCACACCCTCGTTTTGAAGCAGAAAAAAGCGTCAAAAGTGTGCAATATTGTGCAGTAGATTTCTCCACATAATAGTCGCACCTAGACATTCATAACGAAAAAGTGGGACTATTACGCGGGTAAACACGGTACATCTTTCTAGAAAAAAATTTCTTGATTTTTTTCTTTTCCAATGGCAGATTGTGAACAGTTACAGCGTAACACAGTCCAATAATCTATACAAGGCCAGATGGGGGGGGGTCTTTTTATTTTGGAGGCACCTAATAGGTGGGCCACCATCGCCTCCTATGAAGGGACGAACAGTTACAACCATGCCTTCTCCGGGATTCGAACCCAGATCCTCGCAGTCAGGCTTCCCTAACCACTATACCGTCTGGGCGGCAAATTGCTTGATGTATATTGCCCTATAATGGAAAAGATTCAATATTTTGAATCTAGATTTTGTATTTATACGTGGACTGAAGCATAACCTATTTATTTACATAAAATTAAACATCTACTGCACATAAACAAACATGAGAGTTCTATTAAACATCACGACATGTACAACAACAGAACTGTTTTTGGCTCGGTTTATTTTTTTATTGAGATTACGCCAAAGCTCACCAAGGATCTCCCTAAGGGAAGAGATGTCTTCTTGGAGGACTTTCTTAGGCAACTGGCTATGTTATACAAACGGACTACGCATACTTGTTACACATGGGGAAAACTATGAAAACGCCTGTGATGGCTTTACGGATGAATAAGGCACCATAAAGAAAACGAAACAAACATTTATTAAAAATTAAAGTTCAAAGAATAATGGTAAAAAAATTAACGTTCAAAGAATAATGGTAAACTCGGAGCATTACCTCGCTCCTACAACATAGTTAATCTACCACCTGCCTCCTCTGAGGCTAACATGCAACTGTCGTCTCTCTCACTTGCTGGGCTCTGCCAGGCAGCTGATTGGCTCACCGCAGCCAGATACAGTAAGACCCCGCTTAACGCTGTTTCGTTTAGCGCTGTTTCGGTTTAGCGCTCTTTTATTTCAACCCGGGGATTCCACGAAATCGCTCGCAGCATACGGGGATTCCCCGAAATATTATGCAGCGATAGGTTTCAAATACATATCCGAAAGAGTGTACTTGTATTTCTTGTTTGGTGCGGTATTGTACAGACATATTTTGAAGGGGTAAATGTGGAAGATGTCGAAGAAATAATTCAAGAAGCAGCGGCTAGTCTTTCTAATGATGAGCTCAAGGAATTAACTGAACAAGAAAACAAAAATGTTGACAGCAGTGATTCAGAAGAAGAGCAAAAAGAACTTTCGATGGCGTTTGTAAAAAGGAGTTTATCTACCATAACTGAAATAATGGATCAATTCATTGAAAATGATCCGAATTTTGACAGGAGCTCAAAAGTAAGGCGTGGTGTTAGAGATGCTCTATCCGTTTATGAAGAACTTTTAAGAGAACAACGCAAAAGAAAAAGGCAAACAACATTAGATGCTTCTGTCACAAAAAGACAGAACACTGAAAACGCGGAAGGCTAACTAAATATGACTGACTGAGAATTTTATTTGTTTTTTTTTTTTTAAGAATATTCGTTTTGTTCTTTATATTTTGTTTTTATTTTTGCAAGAAATAATAATGTGGTATTAATTTGGGCTTTAAGAAATAAATGTTTGGTTTTATTTTTATTAAAAAAAACATACTTTTTAAATTTAATACCTAACCAATTTCCTAGCCATCTTCCCCTAACCCCAATATTTACATGTAAAGATAGCCTCGTTTAGTGCTGTTTCGCATTATGCTCTACTTTGATGGAACGTATCCCCCGCGTTAAGCGGGGTCTTACTGTACATGACAACGCCCATGAAGCCAGCCTTTCGCCTGGAATCGAACACATGTTAGAACTACAAGGGTTCAGCGGCTTTACCGCTCGGCCACTGGTAGGCCAACTGTTTTAGCAAAAGTCCTAATAGCATATGAAATGTCATTATGAAATGGCTCGCTGGCGAATAAAGGAGTGCTTTTACAGCTAGATCCTTTTCTTTACCGAATGTCATTAGTGTTACAGGACAGAGTTCAAGTGTAGCTATTCATCTCAGTTTACAGAACGCGGATCTAATAACATCCAGTTAAAAAGAAGAAAATCAATGATTTCGCTATTCTTATGTCAATCACACATACTAACGTTTCTCCTTTGCAAGTTAGTACTTAAGGGTGATGTTTTACTTAAGCACGTTTGTATTCGTATAGCGAAAGCTTGTGCAAATGTAGATGCGATTCAGCAGGAAAGATAATTTAAAATAACGATTAGTTATAAATGAAATATGAGTTACGACCATATATTATTAGAAATTTTTTACTAGGAAACGGTTGGTTGATTTACTTAATTATGGCAAAGAACTCTAGGACTACCTGCCTGAGGGAAGAGATGTCTTCACGGGAGACTTTCTAAGGAAAACTGGTTCGTATACACGTTGCAAATGGGAGAAAATCACAAAAACACCTGGAATCGAACCTCCAGTGTTCAGCGACTTTACCACTCGGCCGCTGTCAAAGAAACGAAGGCACATCGATAGCTGAATGTACAAGAATCGTTAACATTTGCTGGTTTGTCTCGGATTCTTTTTTTTTTTTTTTTTTTTTTTTTTTTTTTTTTTTTTTGTGATTTAGCAGATGCCTGATGTTTTTGTGGTTTTTCCCCACCCGTAATGTGAATAGAGCAGTTTCCTGAGAAAGATCTTCCTGAAAGCATCGTATCTAAGGTAGATAGTTGTCATATTTTTTATTAGGGTTGGAACTTTAATAGTGGCAACTATTTATTTACAAGGAATACAAAAGGGATTCATGTCACCATGTTTTACAGTCCTTCAATATAGTCGCCAGCATTGTGTACAACCCGTTTCCAACGATGTGGAAGTCGCAGAATACCTGTAGCAGCGCCTGTTTTTTTGAAAGTTTGAATGGACCGGTCTACTGCCGCAAGTATCTCAGGAACAGTTTGGAAGCGAGTGCCACGAAGTGGTTCCTTCATCTTAAGAATTAAGTCATAGTCACAAGGGCTTAGATATGGGGAGTATGGTGGATGGTAAAGCACCTCCCAGCCCCATCGCTTGAACAAATCAGTCACAGCTTGCGTTGCATGCAAAATGAGAGGAGCGTTCTGCAGAAAGTGTCGCCGTTTTTTTCTCAAAGCTGGTCGGAGATTGTGCTCCAAAAATGAGCAGTAATACTGCGTAGTGACGGTCTGCTGTGGGGGAACGGTATGCGTTAGGATGACACCATCACAGTCGTACACGAGAATCACCATAACTTTCACATTGCTGGTTTTCTGACGAAATTTCGAACGTCGTGATGACCCGTGATGACGCCATTCGTTTGATTGGCGTTTCAGTTCTGGCCGGTACGATCGGGCCCAAGTCTCATCCAGCGTAATGATACGGCGTAAAAAAGGCATCTCCTTCAGATTCCCCGCAAGCCTCTTGAAGCCCTTGATGACACTGTCGTGCTGTATGACCTCTGGCACATTCAGTTTTTATCCAACATCGTTGTTCTTGTTTTGAAAACATCCTGACAACACTTACTTTAGACCGCGAGCTAATACAAGGATTCGTTCTTCGCGTCACTCCGCATGCGCGTGACGTAGGCAGGACGAGTCTTTTTGCTGAGAGGTAAGGTAGGTATGTAGTTTACGTGTGGTATATCCGATATTCTTTGGTTTTGCTGCGTAGTGTTTTTTCAGCTGTGTTGCCACTATTAAAGTTCCAACCCTCGTAATAATCAATTAGCTTATACTATGGAATGATTTGAGATGAATTTTTATTGGTTTTTAAAATGAGAAAGGAAAACCTCAGAAATTTTACGTAATTAATAAATTAGACGTTTATCAGTTTCTACCTGTTGTATTAGACAGACTTCTCATAATTATTCTCTTATATGTAATGTACGGATCCAAATTTTCAAACAAATTTTTAAAGCAAAAAAGTTTTTGATACACGTAATTATTTACTTATCATCTTGTTAATGTATGTATACTAAATAAATATAGTAGAGATTTATGCAATTTTGATGAGCACAAAATAGTACTTTGCTAAATATTGCGTTGTAGTATCTGGATTATGGCAAAGGACATGTGGGCTACCTTCTTAAAGAAAGAGATATTCTCGTAGGGGATTTTCAAGGGAAACTGGCTCTTATTTATATTTCGCACGGAAAAAAACACGAAATCTGTTGTTCCGCTTGGGGAAAATAATAATAATAATAATAATAATAATAATAATAATAATAATAATAATAATAATAATAAAGCTGGCTGAATAGTAGTTTTATGCAGCGTCTTGCCCTTGATTTGAACCTCCGATGAACTACCAGCGTTCAGCAACTAATGTGTTATTACAAATTAAACACAAATTGACTAAGTACAGAATCTTTTTATATAATTAAATGGAGTAAAAAAATGATAAAGCGTGTTTTTTGGAGTACATTCTACCGCAAGCTAATTATTCAAGCAAGCGAATTCACTCGTATATCAATTTTTTAACAATATTTGGTTATTTTTATTTAAGGGGTGTTGGAACCCCAAAATCTTCAAAAAATTGTGATTTCGGATTTTTGCATTTTCAAATTCTCTACACTTTTATCTTCCTAAAAATACCATTCTTTAATCTCTATGAAAATTAGAATAGTAAAAAATGTAGTTTTAATTTGTCATCGGCTGGTTTTATCAATGAGGATTTTTACATAAAAACGCGTTTTTCTCCAAACGTGATTTTTTTTTATACTCGATGTACCTTTTCTCAGGAACTACTGCTTACAGGTATCTAAAATTTTTATGGCTTATTTATTAGGTTTCCTAATATTTACTGAAATGAGCTTTTTGTGATAAACTTAGAAAATAAATTTTTTAATTTTTTTGTGTGAGAAAAGTGCTAAATTTTACTATGCCTAACAAAATATTCTGTAAATTACTCTAAAATTCAAAATGTTTCAAAAGCTCATCAAGCATATATAGTATGCTCGATATAGTATAATCAGATAATCAGATAGGTATACTTTAATTACACAAAAAATTTCAAGCGTGTGTCTACAGCAGATTTTGAGCAAAGGTCCATCGAAAATGGAAAATTTAACATTGTCGGTATAGGGGTTTCTGATACCCCCTTAATAATAAAACTATCATTATGCGATATCCATTTTTGAATAGTTCTAAATAGGAAAATACTCTTTTAAATCAAGTTTATACCGAATCTTTAACAAAATATATCTATCTATTCTTAGTGATTTTTAACCCGCGATCCATCGATTTTTTTCGATCACTGTATACATCAGATATTTTATTTCAGACATCGGCAAAATCGCTCAAAAATGTTTTTTTTTTTTTTTTTTTTTTTTTTTTTTTTTTTGAAATACTTAGACTATAAAAGCAAGCCTTCTTTAAAACAAGAAGGCATTAACAAAAACAGTAATTACACGATTTTCTGCATTTTTTAAAAAAAAATAATTTTCTATGTGTTATGTGTGAGCCACTGAAGAAGTCTTTCAACCATCACATGTATGTTTAAAATTTACATGACCTCGCATACGCAATGGTAAACTAATTTCCTGTTACTCATTACTGAGACTTTTTGGTGGGACGGGAGAAATGGAGTACTTCATGTGGATTTTTAAGCATACCTTTCTACTTTATTTTGTTTTCAAAAGAAGAACGGGTAGTTTTTCTATTAAACTGATGAAAGTTTTAAGATTTATTTCACATTTAAAATTTTTTGTTTTTTACTTCCTTGTATGAAGTAAAAAGGAAGTATTGTAATCGCAAAAAGTTTCGGGCAGCATATTTCAACGAAAATATCCATTTTGACCGCTATCGAATGCAATTTAACGATGTTTTTGCATGATATCTGTACGTAAGGACAGAATAAAAGACAGTTTTCCTCCAAAAAAATTATAAAACTGCTTTAAAATGAATTCTGAAGAGAATTTTTCATGGCGTCTGTACGAACGTCTGTACGTACGTACGTATCTCGCATAACTCAAAAACGAATAGCCTCAGAACGTTGAAATTTTGTATATAGGACTGCTATAACATGTAGATGTGCACCTCGTATTTTGGTTGCAATCGGCCGCGCCAAACGTATATAAATATATTTATATATACGCGGCTCAGTGATCTCAGTTTCTTTACTCTTACATGTTTGTAAATTGTACATTTCTTGCTTTAAAAATGATTGAATTATGTTGTTTTTATCTTCCGGCTAAGGTTTTTATGCCTTTAGTAAATCTCTATGCAATATTTTTAGAATTATCAACAATTTTAATGTTGTTTAAGTGCCGCTAAGCCTAATCCTTTTCTTGATGGCGGCCCTTGTTTGTTTACATTTGAAACAGCAGACTAGTGGATTTGTTGCCAATCTAGAGAAACGTAGCTTCGCAACAACAAAGATAACGCCTTCATTTATTATTGCCAATTAAATCATGCTTAATCCTTTCTTGAATTTTTTCGAGGAAATAAGTGTTTAAGATTTTCTTCGTAATTTTTAATATCGATATTTTGAGTTTTTATGTATTTTTGCCTTCTCGCGAAGTGAGAACTGAATTAATTGAATGTGAAATACTCAATCGTCTGTGAAAAACTGTTTCTTTTTTTGTTTTGTTTGCTTAATTTCTTTTATATATCGTTCTAGCTTTATTATAGTATTTGAATAGAAGATGTGGCAACGATTAGATAATTCTATTCTTTAAATCAGCGTTTCCCAACCTTTTTTGGCCAAGGCACACTTGTTGCGGGGAAAAAAATCACGAGGCACACCACCATTAGAAAATGTTAAAAAATTAACTCTGTGCCTATATTGACTATAATAAAGTAATTCTCTTGAATAGGAATCAAATAAGCACAAAGAAAGTATTTTATAATTACTTTATTATGAAATATTAAGTAAACAGATTAGTGAAAAATTATAAAATACTTTCAGTGCGAAACCTGGTCCTGTTTGGCTGAACACAAAGCTTATATTCTGGCTGGGATCGAAGAAAGACACACACGTAGCTCTTCGTCAACAGTTCTCAGTCTCTCTCTGTATTTGGTTTTCATAGCAATCATGCTTGAAAAGCTAATCTCACACAGATATGTAGTGGAAAAAGGGAGCAATGTCAAAATAGCTTTGTTTGCCAGAAGGGGGAACTCCTTGGCAGTATCCAACCAAAAACTGTCCAAAGGTAGATCAGCAAATCTTAGCTTGCAACCACGATTTTGTCTCAGTTCAATTAGTTCCTCCTGCTCCTGTAAAGTCATTTCCTTTCCAACAACTGATGCTGAGCTATAAGGGTCCCTAACCCAGTCAAGGCATTCAGTGGAGACTGAAGAGAAATAAAATGACAACTTCTCCTCAAGAGTTTTTAAATGCTTAACTATTACCTCACACAGTGCAGCAGTGTGAACACCTTGCCATTGCATGGTGAGTGTGAACATTTCAAGATTGCCACTTTCCACGTGTTGATGCCAGAGTTGCACCTTTGAACGGAATCCATTTATTTTATCTGTACTTGTAAGCAGGTTTTCATTTCGGCCTTGCATTCGGGTGTTCAATTCATTCAGATAATGAAATATATCTGCCAGGTATGCCAGCCTTGCACACCACTCATCACTTGCAAGCTGCTTTGCGTAATCTGACCCCTCATTTGTCAAAAACACTTTAAGTTCCTCCCGCAGCTCATACACACGAACCAAGACCTTGCCACGCGACAACCACCGGACCTCCGTATGAAACAGCAAGGTTTTATGCTTTGCTCCCATCTCCTCACACAAAGCTGCAAATATGCGACTTTTCATGGGTCGTGACTTTACAATGTTTACCATGCGCACAACATCATCCAACACATGAACTAAGGCTGATGGTAAAGTCTTGGCAACGAGGGCCTCGCGGTGTAAAAAACAATGCGTAATAATCACATCTGGATTTCTTTCCTTCACTCTGCTTACAAAGCCTTTGGTGCGCCCGACCATGGCTGCAGCTCCATCGGTGCAGACACTTGTGCAGTTTTCCCACTTAAGTCCTCCTTGTTCAAGGTATTCTGATGTGACCCGAAAAATTTCTTCTCCTGTTGTTTTTTCTGGCAATACCTTGCAAAAAAAGAAGTTTTCTCTAATTGCATCACCATCAACAAAACGCACATTAGCTAAGAGTTGAGCATGTCCACTGATATCAGTAGACTCGTCAAGTTGCAATGCAAATTTCTCACTGATACGGATCTTTTCCAAAACCACACTTTCGATGTCTGCAGACATGTCATTAATACGTCTGGAAATTGTGTTGTTTGAGAGAGGGACTTTGGCTATTTCCTTTGCTGCTTCAGGTCCGAGCATCTCCTCTACAATAGCTTTGCAGGCAGGAAGTATTAATGTCTCTGCCACAGTGTGCGACTTTTTTGTCTTGGCTATAAGTTCAGCAACTTGATAGCTAGCTTTAAGAGCTCTTTCATTTACCTTTGTTGTTTTTCTCATAAAAGTTGCCTGTTTCTCCATGTTGTCACGCATGCGAACAAAATAGTCCACATTCTTGTTTTGAAGCAAAGGGTGTTTCGTTTGGAGATGGCGTTTAAGTTTGCTTGGGACCATAGCAGGGTTAGCTAGCTTTTCACCACACACCACGCACAGTGGAGTTGGTTTGTGTTCATCTCCAGTGAAAGTAAATCCAACTGAAATATAGCTTTCGCTATATTGCCTTGCGCCAGAGAATTTAACCATCTTTGCTTTCTTTTGACCCCCACTCATACTCGGGCTCTCATCTGGCTCCAGATTTTGTTCAGAGTCCAGTTCTTTCCTTTTCAAAAACTTGTTCATCACTGCAGTATCAGTGTCTCTCTCCTCACAGCAGCCGTTGTCTCTCTGACACTGTGTGAGGCGTCTGCCTGCGTCTCATGGGGGCGGGGACACGGCGGACACTTGTCAAGATTGGCAGGGGGAGGAGTTATAGCACTGCACAGCGCCGTGACCACCTATGACACTGGCGGGGGGAGTGACGGGAGGAGTTATAGCGGGCGAACAGCACCGTGACACCCAGACCCGGCGGCACACCACGGTGCTTCAGACGGCACACTGGTGTGCCGCGGAACAGCGGTTTGGAACCGCTGCTTTAAATGATATAAATTTTGTGCATTATGAGGTATAATATGAACGAAATATAATACTGTTAAGTGAACCTAGTGCCAGAGTGTCGCTATGGTAAACAAATAGAGTGAATTTAAAAGAATGCATTTATTCTATTGTGGTTTATGCGCTGTCGGCGAAGTAGATATAATTAAATCCAGTAAGTTTAAACGAAATGCAAGAAAAAATGCGTATAATTGAATATTCCGTACAAGGAAGTCATGTGGTGTACACATCAGATTTTTTTTTATTCAGCCCAAAATAAGTTTCATATTTCGTTTGAGAAGGCCAACTCAGAAGTTATCGCATTCTGTTTCTTTCTCCTTGTACTGAACATTTCCCGTTTTCTTTTTTCTTTCTTTCTTTTTTTTTTCTTTTTTTTCTTTTTTTTTTTTGACGTTTTTTTTAAAATATATCCTCATTAAAAAATACTTTAAAAGGAAATGTATAAAAAATATTCAGATGCCATTTCTTCCACATTTATGCACTGAGTGATTCTTTAAATAAAGCTCATTTGATTTAACATTGATTTTATTACATCGTTTAGCTTTTTTAAGCCACATAGGAAAGAACTGAACTTATATTCACTTTTTTATACTGAAAGGAAAGTTGATTTCTTGATATTTTTCAGTTGGTAACACTCCTTGAAAAGGACTTCGTTACCAATCGCCGAAATTCTCCAAAATCCGTCTGTTCTAGAGACACTTGTCTGGCCAATAATTATACACGATTTCTCCTTTCGATCGGTTACTAAGTAAAAAAAAAAAAAAAAAATTGATAATTCAAACCCATCTTGTTTCAATCGGACAAAGATAACCAACTCTCTCTTTTAGCTGCAATCTACGACCTAGAAATGTCATTCTGCTATGTTGAAAAAACGTTATCATACGTCTCACTCTAATACAGCTTTTAGGTTGTTAAAATATGTAATGCACATGAACTTTTTTTCTTTCCTTGTCGAAGGCTATCTCTGTATTTAGATTATTGTTTTAATTATTTTATTTTCATTGAAACTCAGCGAGATTGGAAATGTTTGAAAAAGCGTGTTTTGATGTTGTCGCTTACATGGCGAAATCTCACTCTCCAGGCATTACGAAACAGAACGAAAAATAATTTGAGTAATTTGCAGATAATAATATGAATCGTGATTTTTTTTTATTTCACGGACAACACGAAATCAGCTTGTTTCTTACTTACTATGTGTAACTGGAGTGGATGCTCAAACACGAATAGTCTTTTAATACAGGAAGTTACAGGCCAAACGTGTTATAGCTTATGCAATATGGCCTAATTCTCAATAAAATATGCATTCTGTTATACATACTTGTACTCACGATTGTTGGATGTTGAAGAATCTCTGCTTTGCAGTATAATATGGAAGGTATTTAAATAGCAACGAAGATCCAGTTTGTGAATAAAACATACCCTATAGAAATTTAAGGAGAAAAATTTAGGTACTTTTCCGTTTTGCCGGCGCAAACGATAAAGTCGTCAATAATGGTACAACTGATGCCAAACGGAATACCTTCGCTGGTAACGTTTTACGGCTCATTTTCAAAACAAGTCGCAGCCGGTTCTTACCAAATTGATTGTTTCTTTCAATATTGGCATACAATTACAGAGAATATTTACAAAGATAATTAAATTTTATGCCCTAAGATCATTCGCGGTAATTAAGTCAATTAGGATGCAATCACACCGCTCACCCGAAGGCGAAAATATAGAAAAGGCAAAATCAAGGGTTAAAATCAGCAATTCTAATGAGAATGCACTAGCGAAGTAAAGCACTACGGTTTTACATAATTTCTGAGTAAGCTGTTTGTACGAATTGAAATAATTCTTGCATTTAAACTTATATTCCAAATTAAGATTTAACATGAAATTAATGTAGATAATTACTGAGAGAATTAGATTTTTGTATAGTAGTTTACGTGAGATGAGATAACTTGGGGTCACGTGATACTAAACGGCACGTGAACGATCACATGGGGTCACGTGATACCAGGATGTTGAACCGTGATAGTATAGTAAATTCTTAAATTAATGTCTTTTTTACAAATTTATTGTCTTTATTTATTGGCTTTTTACAAAATTATAAACCATATTAAAATGTTTATGCCTTCAAAATAAAAAATTCTTAGAACTAGCATTTGTTAACATTTTTTATGTGTATACTGTATGTTGTCGCCAACAAAGTCTGCTTGGCGAGATTTGCGCCGGCGAAGAGGAAAAGTACCAAAATTTATAATAAACATTATTTCTTATCATCGGCTTTGGCATTCTAAATGATGGAAGTCCTATTTATATTTCTTTTGTTGTCATTCTGTGTATCAAAAAGTTATTTCGCTTACAAAAATTCTAAAATATTCTTTCATTAATTTGCAGTATGGTCATAAAATTCAAATGACTAGGAAAAATGCATAAGATTTGAGTTTATTTTATTCAAAACGAAAGGAGATTCTACACAGTTTACTAAAATGTGTTACATTTCATTAGCATTATAGAAAAAGAATTGCGTAATACAAAAGACAGATAACATTGGAAATAAACATACGTTTGGCTTTACTCAAAAAAAAGCTTCTGTACGAAGTGCATTGTTTCCATAAATAATGTGAAACAAATACAAATGACATGTGCCTTCGACAGGACAATGATCGTTTAAAATGAGCAAGGTTTCATTTCATTTGGACTGAAAATGGTAGAAGTCAGTACCCGAGTGATTATTCGTTTTACAAGAACGGATATTGAATTGCACCAAACAAGAAATATAATAGTATTTTTTTACCTAAAGAAGTGGTATTTATGATGGAGATGGTATAATGAATTGGTAGTAAATATCACTGTATGCAAACCGAAAGTTGAACGAACTTATTAAAGAAGGCACTTATTACCGTCTGCTAGCACTTATTAATGCCAGCAGACGGTAGTTGGAGTTTTAAAATAACATTTGTGCAAATGTAGTAGGAAAATCACGTGCCATGAAGGACAATTATGCTTATATTCATTGAGTTGGCTCATAGGACAGTGCCTTCAAGAATAAACTACAGAGTGTCATAAAAAGAACTTCCCCGTGAACCCCTAGTGGCCTATTAACTCAAACAATCGAAATGAAATTTGAGATATTGTTATTTGAAGGTATACGCTCAAGATTGTAATGATTCAAAACAAGAGATCTCTCACAGTTGCGGTTACAGTAAAGAGAATTCGAAATTTTTGAATGGCAGCATTCCCAGTTTTTTCCTACATAAATAGATCAGTGCTTTGGAAAAAAAATAAAATAAATGGCGTTAAAACGATACACATATGACGGAAATTGCAGCTTTAAACATTTGCAAAGAAGATAAATGTAAAGAAATAGTGACAACACAAGAAAAAAGAGGAAAATAATTTTTATTCGAACTAAATAAGTTTCCAACGTGCTCAGTTTCGCAGACGATAACGCACTGCAGTTGTAATGTAATCAAGAATTAGTCTCATTTAGAAAGTTTTGTCACCTATTCTTTTCCAGTTTCTCCCAGTTATCCAGTCTATCACCATCAAAAGGTTTTCAACCTTGTACAGACATTAGGTTAATTGGAAAAGCTGGAGAGATGAAAAATAAGCAATCGCCTTCGCCGGGAATCGAACCACGGACCTCTGGATACCGGCCCAGTGTACAGAACCACTACACCACGAAGGCACGCTAGGAAAGCGGGAAAAATACCTTACATGCTCTGCTCTCCTTTTTAAAGGGCGACTGGGGCTTTTAGGGGACCCAATCGCCAAATCCTGGGTGTGGAGAAACCTCATCCAACACCCTTTTAGTTCGGGCGCCACTGTAGAGACATGAGGTTAATTGGAAAAGCTGGTGAGATGAAAAATAAGCAATCGCCTTCGCCGGGAATCGAACCACGGACCTCTGGATACCGGCCCAATGCGCAGAACCACTACACCACGAACACGCTAGGAAAGCGGGAGAAATATCTTACAACCTTTTGATTAACGAGTACCATCAAACAAACACTGGGGAACTTTAGTAACACCACTACATTTACCTATTAGCTATTACTTACACAACTATTGGCTATTTGTATTCAACATGCACACATAAAAAGTATTAAATTCAAAATTATTTACCAATTTAATTGTCAAAATTTAAGTTATAATACTCTAATTCTAAAAATTACTGTAAAATATGGGCCTCTTTAAGAGAGATTAATTTCTTTATGTCTAATTTTACTTCACTTAGTCTTAATCGTAAATTAGGATCCACTTTTAATTTTGTTCTGTTTGTTTTTGTCTTATTTTGTGTTACATATGGAAGAAAGTCCTTATTCACACAAATAGGTTGTGCAAGAAGGCAATAGAATTTTAATAGCTTTATTAGAAATACCTTAAAATTTTTTTTGATCCAGCCAAAAATCAATAAAAGATCAATAAAGATATATCTTTTATTGATTTATTGAAATATTAAGATCAATAAATCTTAATATTTATTGAAATATTAAGATCAATAAAGATTATATAAGTTATTTTTAAGATCTTTAGTTAGAATTCAACCGCAGGAAATTTCTATCACTTGTTCTTTTTCCTCACGTGATAAAATTTCAAGTATAGTTGAACAAAATGGATTTCTAATCCAATTTTCTTTTTCTTAATCCGCAGGAAAATCCTCGTTGAAATTATTTATCAATGAAAAACAATTATTCTTAATGTCGGATGCTAATTCTTCTTTTATTTAAAAATTATTTTCGGTTGGAAAACTTCCTAAAAGTGGTAAAAAGTTTAAAATTTTATTATCCCATTGTATAGTTATTAGCTCCAGCTTTTTATCATTGCATTTATTTTATCTCTAATAGTAAACAACACTTTGCCCTTGTAATATTAAATTTAATTCATTTAACTTTCCAAAAATATCAGCAAAATTTACTAAACGCGCCAATCACAATTCACTAAATAAACATTTTTGCAATTCAAATTTTGAATCGCATAGGAAAATTTGAATTTCTAATCGAATTTCAAAAAGGCGATTTGTGGAACAGAACGCAATCCAAAGCACAGGCAAAGCTAGTCCAATCAACAAAATTACAGCAGCTAAGTAAACAACTGAGATGAGAAGTTTTCTGTCCGGCTTTTTATATCTTTAAATCTGTTGCGTGAGATTCTAGTAATTTTTGCTTCTCGTAGTTTCGAGAAAGCAAAAGAATGACTACTGTGTTAGTGACAAGCATTACTAAATCACTAACACAGTAGTCAATTGCACAGTAGTCAATTACATAGTAGTCACTAACACAGTAGTCAATTATACAGTAGTCACTAACACAGTAGTCAATTAACACAGTAGTCAATTACACAGTAGTCAATTACATAGTAGTCACTAACACAGTAGTCAATTACACAGTAGTAATTAACACAGTAGTCAATTGCACAGTAGTCACTAACACAGTAGTTAATTATACAGTAGTCAATTACACAGTAGTCACTAACACAGTAGTCAATTACATTTATTCAATTTAAATATAAATTCCGAGATATCTATTTATTAAATGTTAAATGCACGTGCTCCTGTATTTTTACTTTTCCTGCGTAGCTTTCTCTTAAAATATGTCTCGTGCTGCATTGCACGGGGAAATCAAACAATTTTAATTATTCGCATGAACGAAGACCAGAAAATAATAACAATAATAACTCGAATATAAATCGATCTAATATTTCTACAATGAATGTGATAATGAAAGATAGAGTTCTCAATGGCGAAAGTTGTGGTAACGGTGACGTGCACAAGCTTTACCAACAAGAGGCTGGGCCCGATTTCGTGGAGAAGATGTTGACCCACTATATCGGAAGATTTGACTTAGAAGCGAATATTGTTCACTTTTCTAATTATTCAGAAGAAGGGTACTTCTTCATATACATATTAAGGGAAGGTCGGTATTATGGATACGGAAAGCGCATTTAAGACTAGTCCTGAATGATTTGAAAGATATAAAGAATACATGTCTACACAATATTAAAGTCAGTAACGCGTGAAATTGTAAATGTATACACTGAAGTGACAAAAGTCATGGGATACCTCCTAATATTTTGTCGGTCCTCCTTTTGCCCGGCGAAGAGCAGCAACTTGACGTGGCATGGACTCAAGTCGTTGGAAGTCCCCTGCAGGAATATTGAGCCATGCTGCCTCTATAGACGTACATAATTGTGAAAGTGTTGACGGTACAGGGTTTTGTGACACGAACTGACATCTCTATGATGTCCCATAAATGTTCGATGGGATTCATGTCGGGCCAGATCATTCGCTGGAATTGTCCAGAATGTTCTTCTAACCAATTGCGAACAATTGTGGCCCGGGGACATGGCGCATTGTCATCCATAAAAATCCCATCGTTGTTTGAGTACGTGAAGTCCATGAATGGCTGTAAGTGATCTCCAAGTAGCTGAAGGTATCCATTTCCAGTCAATTATCGGTTCAGTTGCACCAGAGGACCGAGTCCATGCCATGTAAAAACAGCCATTATGGAACCACCACCAGCTTGAACAGTGCCTTGTTGACAATTTGGGTCCATGGCTTCGTGGGGTCTGCGCCACACTCGAACCCTACCATCAGCTCTTACCAACTGAAATCGCGACTCATCTGACCAAGCCACGGTTTTCCATTCGTTTAGGGAACAACCGATATGCTCACGAACCCACGAGAGTCGCTGCAGGCGATGTCGTACTGTCAGTAAAGGCACTCGAGTCGGTCTTCTGCTGGCATAGCCCAAGGAAGACAAATTTCGCCGCACAGTCCTATCGGACACGTCCCTCGTGCGTCCCGCATTGATTTCTGCGGTTATTTGACGCAGTGTTGCTTGTCTGCGAACATTGACAACTCTACGGAGACGTCGCTGGTCTCGGTCGTTAAGTGCAGGTGGTCTGCCACTGCGCTGTCCATGGTGGGATGTTATGCCTGAAATTAGATACTCTCGGCACACTCTTGACACTGTGGATCTCGGAATGTTGAATTCCCTAACGATATCCGAAATGGAATGACCCATGCGTCTAGCTCCAATTACCATTCCGCGTTCAAAGTCTGTTAATTCTCGTGGTGCGGCCATAATCACGTCAAAGCCTCTTCACATGAATAACTTGAACACAAATGAAAGCCCTGCCAAAGCACTTCGCATTTATACATTTTCTACGCGATACTACTGCCATCTGTATATTTGCATATTGCTATCCCATGACTTTTGTCACTTCAGTGTATACTAACACAGTAAGTAATGTGTGACTAGACAATCTGCTATAGACATGTCTGCGATATGCTGCTTAACAATATTGTAAAGATGACAACTCGGACAACGCGAGGTACCCTCAGCCTTCAACATCAAAAGGGGTAAAAATTGTAAAAGATTAAAGAGAAGCGTAGACGTCTAGGGCCGATTTCCCACTACAGAACTAAATTAGTTACCACAAGGCACATTTTTAAGTGATAGTTCAGTTGTTTTCGTATAATTTTATATATAATCAAGTAAATATTGTTGCATGATGTTTCGTTTATAAAATAATACTCTGTAAAAAATAAAATAATCTCTTTCTTCCGCTCTATATATACGTGTAACAAGAATAAATAGGGTCGTCAAACCGGTATAGTGGTTAGCGTCTCTAGCTGCCGTGCCGAAGGGCCCGGTTCGAGTACCGGAGAAGGCATGCATGTTTGTAAATTTTTAGTGTCCGTGCGTCATGGGGGCACTTTAAATATGCGGCGAGCCGAAAGTCCTCTCGAGAGGTTGTGGTACGGGAAGTGGGGTGGGAGACCCTCGGATCCGTCCCGCCTGAGTGCTCTCCATCAAAATTGGAGGCAGACCTGAGCTAAATCGCACTGTCACCTGTAAGGTGCTCAAGGCTGTTGCCAACGTGAGGCGTAATCTTGAGCACCTCGCCACGAGGAATTTCGTGGGCTTGGGCTGATTATAGGTTGGACAAACGAGCATTAGCAACAACAACAATAATAATAAATATTGATTTTCCGGCCGAAGTTACTCTTAAGCAACTTATAAATTCTACTTTCGTAAACTTCAACTTATGTAAAGGTTTATGGAAGGTATTACTTACTTAACTTGGGGAATTACTGTTTAAAAAACATATACACCCTCTGCCAGTCTCCTTTAACCATTTTTTTTTTTTTTTTTTTGTCGTAGATGCTGATGTATTACACTTGTCTCTGTCTTGGTGGGCTTCAACTTCTTTTAAATCATATGAAACATCTTGTTTTTAAATATGGAAGTCCGAGCATTATGTTATGAATTTTGTATATAGGTATGATTTTAGTGCAGTTATATGTGAAATTGCATTTTTCTGTGTAATGTAACACGAAACAAATTTTAAGAGAAAAAGCTATGCAGGAAACGTAAGAATACAGAGTAAGTCCGTTTAACTTTCAGTAAATATAGGTGTCTCCGTAATTTGGCGA
The DNA here is from genome assembly GCF_044657685.1 of Stegodyphus dumicola. NCBI lineage: Eukaryota > Metazoa > Arthropoda > Arachnida > Araneae > Eresidae > Stegodyphus > Stegodyphus dumicola. The sequence goes on from NC_140777.1 coordinate 86,803,801, forward strand.
GGTATCGCCAAGCTGACAACGATTTTTGCTATTTATTCCGTCGCCAAATTTGGCGAGAATTTACCAAAAGTCGCCAAATTTGGTGATTTTGGTGAGAAATTTTGGTCCGGTCCCAGTATCATCGTGCTAAGTATTGTAACTGAATAAATGTAATTGACCACTTTGTTAGCTGAGACCGTAATTCTGCCTTCGTATGCTTTCCAGTAATTTCGAGAAGCAGAAAGTACTAGAAATATCTCGGCGGCTGGTTGAAAACTATTTAAGGTCGAAGAGAGAGCATCTGCTCTCAGTTGCTTAGATATTGTTGTTGCGAGTTGTTAGTTCCGCGTGAAACTGAGATATATCCGAGTTAGCTTCCTCTTTAGATGCGAATTGCATTGGGTTGTTTTAACATTCTTATTAGTTTGAAGTATAAGTATTAATCGAAATCTGTGATTCTGTGAACACATGTACGAGAATTTCTCCGGAAAATTTTAGAATTTTGACGTATTTCTTTTGATTAAAAAATTTTTATTAATCTATCATCGGACCTGTGCGCGTTCAATCTATTACGAATGCGTACGCATGCAACAATGTAATGATGCGTAGATTTTTTTTACATATCTTTCTATTCTTCTTAATTTTGGTTTTCTATTGCATGGAGTGGTCGAGCGGTTAAAGACTGCTGAGTACTGGTAGTTCATCCCCATTACGAACCCAGACGAATGCATGTTTGATTTTCGTGCTTTTTCGCGAGCGTAATGTGAATACCAGCGAGTTTCCTTTAAAATGCTCTCCACTTAGGCAGGTGACAGGTGACGGAGGACGGGGGCGCCTGGTGTCTAACATAGGTAAACAGGCATATACCCCGCGTCCTCCACTGTGTAGAGGCAACAACTCCCCGGAGCCCCATGAGGCCGCCCCGGGAGTTTAGGCCCCGGGAGTCTCCACTTAGGCAAGTAGCCCTTGTGTGCTTCGCCATATTCATACATTAACTTAACTCTAACATCCATTGCAGGTGATAGGTGACGGAAGACGAGAGCGCCTGATCCAGGCGAACGGGTTGGTTGCATGCCATAGTTTTTCACACATGTGAACTCCAGACGTGACGTACCAGTTTCCCTTATAATGTTCTTTACGAAAGTATTCCTGCTATCGGGCAGATATCTCTAATGTTCTTTGCCATATTCAAATAATCTAAATTAACTTAGCATCTGCAATAGCGGCATGCGTAGTTTTTTTTTATCGAAGGTGAATAGGTCGGGAAAAACATTATAATCTTCTCTAAGGCGACCGGGCGCGTATACAGTGGAGGTAAGAGGTAAAATTCGGTACTAATGTTTATTTATGTTCTCAGAAATACTGGTCAATCTGTACTAATAAACCTTTTAGTTAAATGTTCCTTATATTTTTGAAACCATGTTTTCAGTGTTCTCTCGTTTAGGTTAGTAAACTGACCATTTTCTATTGCGGACATTCAGACTACAACAGAAAATGTTTCATCTACGCTTACAATAATCCATTTTTCCAGTCAAAATAATGTTACATCTGATATTGCTCTTTGCAATGTGTCTCATCAGGATAAGCATCGTAATTTCAAATTAAAAATTTTTTTTAAAATTTTAGTTAACGTTAGGTACAGTAATTATTAAAGCTGATGATACTATATAGCTGTATCGGAAGGCTATTCTTTAAATAATTTTCGAAGTACTCACCTTCTTACTTCCTTGTACGAAGTAAAAAGGAAGTATTGTAATCGCGAAAAGTTTCAGGCAGCATATTTCAAAGAAAATATCCATAGGTAAACAGGCATATGCCCCGCGTCCTCCACTATCTAGTGGCAACAACTCCCTGGAGCCTCATGAGGCTGCCTCGGGAGTTTATTTGGATCTTAATAAGAAAGTTACATGGCCACACAAGGGCGGTTGACATAGTCTACATTACGAGTTATGTGTATGACATTTGAAAGTTTTAGGATTACAGTGGTTACAGGAAATTAAAAAAAGGGGGGAGGTGGCATAACAATATACGACATAATACACATAACAACATTGAATAACCTGAAACACATAACACTTATAACATTTAGAACATACAGTACACATAAAAACATTTAAAATACACAGAAGATACTCACAGACTATTAAGTAGAGTACTAATAATGTATTCATATGATGCTGTTAAAACATATAATGCTGGGCAGATGTGATACTATGTGATATATAAACATCCATTGCACAGAAACCATCTGTAATCGGACCCATCAGTAGCCGAGTGGTTAAAACCATTTAATACTGGTAGTTCGTTCCAGTTTGGAATCCAGGCGAACGGGTTGGTTGCATGCCATAGTTTTTCACACATGTGAACTCCAGACGTGACGTACCAGTTTCCCTTATAATGTTCTTTACGAAAGTATTCCTGCTATCGGGCAGATATCTCTAATGTTCTTTGCCATATTCAAATAATCTAAATTAACTTAGCATCTGCAATAGCGGCATGCGTAGTTTTTTTTATCGAAGGTGAATAGGTCGGGAAAAACATTATAATCTTCTCTAAGGCGACCGGGCGCGTATACAGTGGAGGTAAGAGGTAAAATTCGGTACTAATGTTTATTTATGTTCTCAGAAATACTGGTCAATCTGTACTAATAAACCTTTTAGTTAAATGTTCCTTATATTTTTGAAACCATGTTTTCAGTGTTCTCTCGTTTAGGTTAGTAAACTGACCATTTTCTATTGCGGACATTCAGACTACAACAGAAAATGTTTCATCTACGCTTACAATAATCCATTTTTCCAGTCAAAATAATGTTACATCTGATATTGCTCTTTGCAATGTGTCTCATCAGGATAAGCATCGTAATTTCAAATTAAAAATTTTTTTTAAAATTTTAGTTAACGTTAGGTACAGTAATTATTAAAGCTGATGATACTATATAGCTGTATCGGAAGGCTATTCTTTAAATAATTTTCGAAGTACTCACCTTCTTACTTCCTTGTACGAAGTAAAAAGGAAGTATTGTAATCGCGAAAAGTTTCAGGCAGCATATTTCAAAGAAAATATCCATAGGTAAACAGGCATATGCCCCGCGTCCTCCACTATCTAGTGGCAACAACTCCCTGGAGCCTCATGAGGCTGCCTCGGGAGTTTATTTGGATCTTAATAAGAAAGTTACATGGCCACACAAGGGCGGTTGACATAGTCTACATTACGAGTTATGTGTATGACATTTGAAAGTTTTAGGATTACAGTGGTTACAGGAAATTAAAAAAAGGGGGGAGGTGGCATAACAATATACGACATAATACACATAACAACATTGAATAACCTGAAACACATAACACTTATAACATTTAGAACATACAGTACACATAAAAACATTTAAAATACACAGAAGATACTCACAGACTATTAAGTAGAGTACTAATAATGTATTCATATGATGCTGTTAAAACATATAATGCTGGGCAGATGTGATACTATGTGATATATAAACATCCATTGCACAGAAACCATCTGTAATCGGACCCATCAGTAGCCGAGTGGTTAAAACCATTTAATACTGGTAGTTCGTTCCAGTTTGGAATCCAGGCGAACGGGTTGGTTGCATGCCATAGTTTTTCACACATGTGAACTCCAGACGTGACGTACCAGTTTCCCTTATAATGTTCTTTACGAAAGTATTCCTGCTATCGGGCAGATATCTCTAATGTTCTTTGCCATATTCAAATAATCTAAATTAACTTAGCATCTGCAATAGCGGCATGCGTAGTTTTTTTTATCGAAGGTGAATAGGTCGGGAAAAACATTATAATCTTCTCTAAGGCGACCGGGCGCGTATACAGTGGAGGTAAGAGGTAAAATTCGGTACTAATGTTTATTTATGTTCTCAGAAATACTGGTCAATCTGTACTAATAAACCTTTTAGTTAAATGTTCCTTATATTTTTGAAACCATGTTTTCAGTGTTCTCTCGTTTAGGTTAGTAAACTGACCATTTTCTATTGCGGACATTCAGACTACAACAGAAAATGTTTCATCTACGCTTACAATAATCCATTTTTCCAGTCAAAATAATGTTACATCTGATATTGCTCTTTGCAATGTGTCTCATCAGGATAAGCATCGTAATTTCAAATTAAAAATTTTTTTTAAAATTTTAGTTAACGTTAGGTACAGTAATTATTAAAGCTGATGATACTATATAGCTGTATCGGAAGGCTATTCTTTAAATAATTTTCGAAGTACTCACCTTCTTACTTCCTTGTACGAAGTAAAAAGGAAGTATTGTAATCGCGAAAAGTTTCAGGCAGCATATTTCAAAGAAAATATCCATTTTGACCGCTATCGAATGCAATTTAACAATGTTTTTGCGTGATATCTGTACGTAAGGACAGAATAAAAGACTCGTTTCCTCCAAAAAAATTATAAAACTGCTTTAAAAGGAATTCTGAAGAGAATTTTTCGTGGCGTCTGTACGAACGTATGTACGTACATATCACGCATAACTCGAAAACGAGTAGCCTCACAACGTTGAAATATTGTATATAGGACTGCTATAACATGTAGATGTGCACCTCGTATTTTGGTTGCAATCGGCCGCACCAAACGTATATAAACATATTTATATATATATCCATTCTGTTACCCGGCTCAATGATCTCAGTTTCTTTACTCTTATATGTTTCTAAATTGTACATTTTTTGCTTTAAAAATGATTGAATTATGTTGTTTTTATCTTTCGGTTAAGGTTTTTATGCCTTTAGTAAATCTGTATGCAATATTTTTAGAATTATCAACAATTTTAAAGTTGTTTAAGTGCCGCTAAGCCTTTTTTTCATGGCGGCCATTGATTGTTTACATTTCAAACAGCAGACTAGTGGATTTGTTGCCAATCTAGAGAAACTTAGCTTCGCAACAGCAAAGATAACGCCTTCATTTATTATTGTCAATTAAATCATGCTTAATCCTTTCTGGAATTTTTTCGAGGAAATAAGTGTTTAAGATTTTCTTCGTAATTTTTAATATCGATATTTTGAGTTTTTATGTATTTTTGCCTTCTCGCGAAGTGAGAACTGAATTAATTGAATGAGAAATGCTCAATCGTCTGTGAAAAACTGTTCCTTTTTTGTTTTGTTTGCTTAATTTCTTTTATACATCATTGTAGCTTTATTATAGTATTTGAATAGAACATGTGGCAACGATTAGATAATTCTTTAAAAGATATCAATTTTGTGCATTCTGAGTTATAATAGGAACGAAATATAATACTGTTAAGTGAACCTAACGCCAGAGTTTCGCTATGGTAAACAAATAAATAGAGTGAATTTTAAAGAAGGCATTTATTCTATTGTGGTTTATGCGCTGACGGCGGAGTAGATTTAATTCAATCAAATAAGTTAAAATGAAATGCAAGAAAAAATGCGTATAATTTAATATTCCGTACAAGGAAGTCATGTGGTGTAGACATCAGATTTTTTAAATAAACATTTGGTATTCTTTTTCATGCAAAAAGCAAAAATTGTCGATTTTTTCCTTTCTTTATGCATAATATTGTTTATTATGCGCCTGGATATCTCAATCCTAAAATTCTGAAGTCGCTTTTGTAATGAAAACATTTCTTGGAATTCTTGTCGTGACAAAATATTAAAATGATGTTACTTGAGGCCAGTATTTGTTGTAAGCCTGTAAACGTAAGGAACTCATTGACGTAAACATTCAACTATATCTTGAATAACTATGTTTTTTCCTTATTAATATGCCTCCGCCTAGCGTTCAGAAAATATCATAGCAAATGTTCTTGCTACCATTTGGCTTTTACCATTTCACACAGGCTGATTTTAAACATATGATTTTACACTACATTTCGTTTAATAATTAAATTACTAAGTTAGTTATAAATGCTTGGCTAAAATTGCTACAGGTTTTAAATTGAAATCAAGGGCAATAGGAGAGCTTTTAAATCTTTTTATTATCTTAATTTTTAAAATACTTTTTGATGTTTTAAGGGCAAGTTCTTCATGGTACTAGACTGTAAGTTGAAGTTTTAATATTGTAAAATTTTATGCTTCATTAACTTCACTTACTTTTTTATTCAAAATCGTTCAAAAATGTGCGAACAATCTGCATTAATTGTACGAAATGGAATGCTATAGATGATTTACAGTCTACTTTTGAGCTACAGCAAAATGACTAATACCAAGCACCGTCATTGTTAAATTGTGTTTTCTTTTACAAGCTTTTCGTGACTATTTAGAGGTCAGTTTAATCGAATAAATATGATCGTAAATCAATACGAATTCTGAGGAACACAAAAGAATTCTTGAATTAAAATGAAGCCCGCTGATAGTAACTTTACTTTAAGACACCAGCGTATGGAAACTTAAAAATTAATTTCAAATTCTATACCTGAAATAAAACTCGTAAGCGAAGCTTTAGATAATAAATGTGATATCAGTTATATTCTTATATCTCTGTTACTTGCGTATAATAAGCTATAAGCATTATATAGCTGCAATTCAACTCAAACGATACCTATTATATTTGACCCATATTAAATTTTAATGATAAGGACAATTTTAATTAAAACAGTTAAATGATATACCTATATCTGAGCAATCAGGTAGTCTGAGCCACTGAGAAAAAGTATTTGAACAGCAACATAAGCTATTAAAAGCATCACATACAACTTTAAATGTATGTCGTACTCATTTCTGCTTTAATTTAAATGTTGAATATATATGTAAAAAATTACGAGACACTAATTGTTAACGTTATAAAACTAATATTTGTTTTACTACTGCCTTATGCCTCACTAATTTTCTTATTAAATTATTAAACAAATTAACATACGCGGTACCTCCTATCGTGTCTATTTTTTCTGAAAACACAATTAAAAAATTCTGATGTGTACACCACATGACTTCCTTGTACGGAATATTAAATTATACGCATTTTTTCTTGCATTTCATATAAACTTATTGGATTGAATAAAATCTACTTCGCCGTCAGCGCATAAACCACAATAGAATAAATGCCTTCTTTAAAATTCACATTATTTGTTTACCATAGCGACAATCTGGCGTTAGGTTCACTTAACAGTATTATATTTCTTTCATATTATAACTCAGAATGCACAAAGTTGATATCCTTTAAAGAATTATCTAATCGTTGCCACATGTTCTATTCAAATAATATAATAAAGCTAGAACGATGCATAAAAGAAATTAAGCAAACAAAACAAAAAAGAAACAGTTTTTCACAGACGATTGAGTATTTCTCATTCAGTTGGTTCAGTTCTCACTTCACGAGAAGGCAAAAATACATAAAAACTCAAAATATCTATATTAAAAATTACGAAGTAAATTTTAAACACTTATTTCCTCGAAAAAATTCCAGAAAGGATTAAGCATGCTTTAATTGGCAATAATAAATGAAGGCGTTATCTTTGTTGTTGCGAAGGTAAGCTTCTCTAGATTGGCAAGAAATCCACTAGTCTGCTGTTTCAAATGTAAACAATCAATGGGCACCATAAAAAAAAAAAAAAAAAAAAAAAAAAAGAGGCTTAGCGGCACTTAAACAGCTTTAAAATTGTTGATAATTCTAAAAATATTGCATACAGATTTTCACTTTTAAAATACTTTTTTATGTTTTAAGGGTAAGTTCTGTTTTAAGGGTTTTAAGGGTAAGGCATAAAAACCTTAACTGAAAGATAAAAACAACATAATTCAATCATTTTTAAAGCAAAAAATGTACAATTTACAAGCATATAAGAGTAATAAACTGAGATCACTGAGCCGGGAAATGGAGTGGATATATATATATATAAATATTTATATACGCTTGGAGCGGCCGATTGCAACCAAAATACGAGGTGCACATCTACATGTTATAGCAGTCCTATACACAAAATTTCAACATTGTGAGGCTATTCGTTTTTGAGTTATGCGAGATACGTACGTACATACGTTCGTACAGACGCCACGAAAAATTCTCTTCAGTATTAATTTTAAAGCAGTTTCATAATTTTTTTGGAGGAAACGAGTCTTTTATTCTGTAATTACGTACAGATATTACGCAAAAACATCGTTAAATTGCATTGGATAGCGGTCAAAATAGATATTTTCGTTGAAATATGCTACCTGAAACTTTTCTTGATCACAATACTTCCTTTTTACTTCGTACAAGGAAGTAAAAAGGTATTGGCTGTCATATATTCTAAGACGACCAAGTGACCAAATTTACAGAGGACCAAAAGCATTTGATACATTGGGGAAGGAGGGGCTTCGTTTTAGTAAAGAAGTCGATCGGGTTATTTAGATTAAGCACATGTTATTGAATCAAAATCGTAAAAACAACCTTATATTTAGAAAGAAAGGTTTCTTTCCCCTGATGAGGAGGGGCCTTTAGCTGCCCTCGAAATCGATTGAGTGTTTCATTATACCTACGCTAAATACAAGGTTGTTTTTACGATTTTGATTGTCACATTAGCGTGTTTCTCTTTTAGTCCACATGTTATTGGTTTGGCTTGATTATGGCAAAGCACTCGTGGGCTATCTGTCTAAGGGAAGGGATGCGTTCGATGAGGACTTTCTAAAACAAACTGGATCGTATCCACGTTACACATGGGGAAAGCCACGGAAATGTCCATGCAGCCTTCAAATTTTGTTTGTTCAATGAACTCATGCAATTATATTTTTTTCCCTTGGGATACTTGCCATTCATATAAAGGTATATGTTAAAACGCTATTGAAAACGTTAAAATGAGCAAGCAGCAACCTTGTGTTTGGCGTAGATTTTAGTCAAGACTCTATCGATTTTGAGGGCAGACAGGTGCAGGTCCTTCTTTAGTAACAGCAAAAGAAATCTGGAATGAAAACAGCGATCCAGTGGAATGGTGGAACACCAGGATACCTGGGTTCAAAGACTGTAAAACATAAGTATTTTCGAATCATGATTGGAAAGAAAAATATACATATATAAAGTACTACAAAATATATAACTATAATAATATTATTATATTTTTTTCCTTTTATTACTTTTTTATAATTTTTTTTTAAATAATTTTTTTCTGCTCGCAGGTCCGCCCTTGGATATTTTGACCGATCTTGTATATTTTAACTTGTAAAGTCCGATCTTGTATATTTTGACTAATAGCATATCGCTATTTATTTTTTCTGTACATGAGAATTACCTTTCCATAATTTATTTTTTTATCTTTTTTACACCTTAATGTGTCAAAATAAGCGGACGCGTCGGGAAATTGGAACAGAGAATTGAGACTAAAGTTTTTGACATAGTTTATTTAATTCAATGAAAAATTCGTCGCGCACAGTTTCAATTGTCTGTTTCGGCGAAACGCGTGATGGAGTTAGCTTAGTTCGAAATTCATTTTAAAATATTTCCCTTGACGAGTCAAAATGAAATTCGAATTGGGCTAATTAACCATTTACCGCTTCTTAATTTTTATTTTTTATTTTTACCTCGATCAATTGATTTTTTTTATTGTGTTTTAAATCTACTTAATTCGTTTAGAATATAGCTTACTATTTTTTATTAGTTTTACTTGTAAATATTAATATGTTGTATATTTCTCCTTTTTCACACATTTCATAGAAACTAAATATGCTTATGTTGAAGTTTTCACGGAGCCATAGTTTTCGGTAACTTTTTGGCGTGCGTACTAAAATTTATCTTCTAATTTCCTTAATTTTGCAGCACAATGCGCAAAAAATTTTGACCACATAAGTCTTTTTTCGTTTGTTCTTACTACTTAATTTTAAATTATATTTATATATATATGTATATCTATATTTAAATATATCTATATATCTATATTTAAATATAGATATATATATATATAATGATAGAGTTCACTGAGAACAAACTATACAAGCAGATATCAGTAAAAGGGTCAGTGCAAGTCTCTCAACGCCAAGTGAGATACATACAATTACATGAATTACATTTACATAAACAAAAATACACAGACATCAAGAAAAGAAAAGTAAACGTTACATATTCCATATATTGAGAATGGCAAGTGGCCGATTTAAATTACCAAGATCATTATAATCATATGTACAGATTTTAATTGCCGGGTTGTCAATACTATTTTGCATTTCGTGGAAATTTTCAGCAAGTTTATAATAAAAAGACCTTAACTAAACAATTTTAAGTTCCTCATGTATTCTGTTATTTCTCACATACCATGAGGAGTCAGTTATATGTCTAAGTACTGCGTTTTGTGCAGTTTGGAGCTTTTCACGTTGGGTTTTGACCGCAAATGCCCCTACCGGGCAAGCATAACACAACATGGGACGAAAAATTGGATTTGTAAATAAGTAACTTATTTTTTTTTAAGGATAAAGCACAGTTTCGAGCAGTTAAGGGGAATACGTGGGCCACTATCTCCTTTCCTATGAAGGGACGGACAGTTAAGGAACGAAAAGGAAGGCACGGTTGTATTTATGCCCAACAGAAGTAAGGCAAAGGAGAAGGTAGCACCATCTGTTGGAAGAAATAGTAACAGAAACTGAAAAATCAAATTTTTAAATATTTAATAAAAAAAAGTGTTAGAAAGGATTCGATTGAAATTAAAGTCATTAACTAAACAAGATAAATCTTTGTGGATGTGAAGACAATCCAATTCACCAATGGAAGAAGCTTTGTAGATAATTTTTGCAGACACAAAATTAAAATTATGATTAAATTCACCGCTATCTTTTCGGACATAAGATTCTCATTTCTTAATGAGAAACTTTAACGCTCTTTTTGTTTGGCCAATATATCTCAAACGACATTGACAAGATATGCGAGATATGCTGGATTGTATTTATACTTTGAGTTATAATTTACAACGTAGTATTTATACTTTACGACTGTGTCCTTCTCTTCGTTCCAGATATTTTACAGATATTCAGACATTCGAAAGTTTTCAAGTTGATAAATGACATTATTACTATACCCCAAAAGATCAAAAATGCAGAATTCATAGCTGAAAAAAATGTTAACAGCTTTCAAGACTAGAAATGATGATGAAATTTGTGGAAGAAAACTGATTCCTCTACATTTACCGAACAAACAACCGAATAGGTTTAACACAGTTTCTTCGGACATCACAATCGGTCCGACACAGGATTCCTTTCTTCAACTTTTGTCTATGAGAGTGATCCGCTTTTCTTCACTTTTTATGCCCTAGGAGGCACATGAACTGAAGAGGTAAATGCTCTCACGGTCCACAGACCTCTCACAAAGTGACGATCTACCTTCATTCCAGATTTCTTTCTTCCTGATGAAGAGGGACCTGTATCTGTTTACTCTCGAAATCGATAGAATTTTCACATAAATCTACGCCAAGCACAAAGTTGTTGCTTTGCTAGTTTTAAAGTTTACTTTAGCATGTTTGTCTTTTGCCATTGCAAATATATCAATGTTGCTTTCATGTTATGTATAAAATGAAAAAAAAAATCATTATTTCGTGCCATTTTACTCATTAAACGGGTTCATTTCATACTATTTTAGGTAAAAATGACAACATTTTTTTTTATTTAAATTATTTTATATTTCAGTTTTTGGGGTTCATATGATATTAAAAAATTCCAAGTTTGATTTTAATTTGCAGAACCCATAGGAGAGTCAGAATAAAACCTGAAGATCATTGACCTGTACTAACTTCTAATGACGAATTTTAGCTCTACATATTTTAAATGCATCCACATGGAAAAATAATTACAATTACAACCAGCTATGTCTTTCGTGGATTCGTATTTGAATTTTACAACAGCCCGAGAATCTGTAGCTTTGGGATGGTGGTCGTCTTTAAGGAAGATTTTATTCTATATCCTTAATTAATGAAACAAATAATTTATCTTATTAAACATTTTTAGTAAGATACTTTACTTTTTTATCTTGCGTTGTTATTTTTTATCTTGTGTTGTTATTATATGTTAAAAAGAAATTTTTGACAAGAAACATCATTTTGCTTTTAAATTCTAAACCCTATTTTATAGCGTTAGTTTTACTTGTGCTGTGTTCATCGTATCAAAGCGAAAGTGCAACTAATCAATCAATAGTTGACTTTGTCGGAAAGAACTTTCAGAACGTTTTAAAATTAACATTAAGCAGCTGTACTCGTAGTGGGATGCAGGAACTCAATCAATCTTTTTGAAAAGCAGAGAAATTAAGGTGCCCTAAGTCTTTAATGTTACATTTTCAGTTGCATATCGTCAATTTTTTATAGAAATAAAGGGCTTAAATTAGGAAATTACGGTAGTTTTTACATAAAGTCTTAAAAATTAAGATATTTCCTAATAACTTGATAATCTTTAATGCAAAGATATTCAATTTCTACGCACACTGACCGATCCTACTCAGGCTTTGATAAATCAACTATTAATAGTTAAGCAGCAAAAACCGCTTCTTGCCAGGAAATTTAAAAGATGATGAACTCTACTCTTCAAAATAAAAAGAATGCCAAAAATTTTAAGCCCTTCACCGCAGATCTTAATGCCATTATAGAAAAACATTGAAATGTTTTCCAAAAACTGACTGTGAAGGTATTACACAAGTATTTAAAAACGAAACAAAGCTAAGGAAACAAATTAAAATTGCTTCAGATAATCTCTCCGAACTATTGAAAACAGACCCTCAAAATTACGGTGCAATTACAGCAGTTACCTTAACAAAGTAGGACTTGAAAGGATCCCAAATCGCAAGATGAATTACCAGAAAACAACACTCAAACGCAGTGGATTTCCCCAACTAATACTTTTAAGAAACCACGGACCTCTACACCTTCAAAAATAATAATAATAATAATAATAAAACCCGATTTGAAATACTTAACCAGTTAACTGTGGTTGACGAGTATACTCGTCATGGAGAAGCAAACGATTTTGCGTATTGACGAGTATACTCGTCATTCGTATAAACAGTGTAAGCAACGCGCGTATAAAGTAACGTAATAGAAACAGAGAAAAGAAAAATAATAATAAAGAAACCGGAGCTAGTAATTGATCATAATAAAAAAATGTGTGGAGTGGATATGAGCGATGGAATTATCATAACGTAATCCACAGCAAGAAAACGACTCAAAAAGTACTACAAAAAGATATTTCTCCATTTCTTAGACATTTTGCGTCTGAATGCATTCATATTATATAAAAAAATCTGATGTGTACACCACACAACTTCCTTGTACGGAATATTAAATTATACGCATTTTTTCTTGCATTTCATTAAAACTTATTGGATTGAATTAAATCTACTTCACCGACAGCGCATAAACCACAATAGAATAAATGCATTCTTTAAAATTCACTCTAGTATTTGTTTATCATAGCGGCACTCTGGCGCTAAATTCACTTAAAAATTATTATTGCAACGAAATTTGTATTTCTGTCAGTTTGCGGGCAGTGCTTCAGTACGAATTTTAAATTTTCGGAAAATACAGTTACTTTTTCTTTATAAAATAAATTCTTATACACTATTAATTAAAATAAATCAAGAAAGATAATCATCTATGTATAGAGATGACACACTGAAAATTTCATATATGTATGACCAAAACAATTTGACTTATTAAAACTCAAAAATCAGCTAAAATTCTCACCTTTTGTGTTGCGCAAAAGTGATGACTCCCCTTCAGTATTATATTTCGTTCATATTATAACTCATAATAAACAAAATTTATATCATTTAAAGAACAGAATTATCTAATCGTTGCCACATGTTCTATTCAAATAATATAATAAAGCTAGAATGATGTATAAAAGAAATTAATCAAAATAAAACAAAAAAGAAACAGTTTTTCACAGACGATTCAGTATTTCTCATTCAATTAATTCAGTTCTCACTTCGCGAGAAGGCAAAAATACATAAAAACTCAAAATATCTGTATTAAAAATTACGAAGTAAATCTTAAACGCTTATTTCCTCAGAAATATTCCAGAAAGGATTAAGCATAATTTAATTGGCAATAATAAATGAACGCGTTATCTTTGTTGTTTCGAACCTAAGTTTCTCCAGATTGGCAACAAATCTAGTCTGCTGTTTCAAATGTAAACAAGCAATGGCCGCCCTCAAAATAAGCTTAGCGGCAATTAAACAACTTTTAAATTGTTGATAATTCTAAAAATATTGCATACAGATTTACTAAAGGCATAAAACCCTTAACCGGAAGATAAAAACAACATAATTCAATCATTTTTAAAGGGAAAAGTGTACAATTTACAAACATATACGAGTAAAGAAACTGAGATCACCGAGCCGGGTAACAGAGTGGATATATATATAAATATATTTATATACGTTTGGTGCGGCCGATTGCAACCAAAATACGAGGTGCACATCTACATGTTATAGCAGTCCGATATACAAAATTTCAACGTTCTGAGGGTACTCGTTTTTGAGTAATGCGAGATACGTACGTACGTACATACGCCACAAAAAATTCTCTTCAGAATTCATTTTAAAGCAGTTTTATAATTTTTCTGGAGGAAACGAGTCTTTTATTCTGTCCTTACGTACAGATATCACGCAAAAACATAGTTAAATTGCATTCGATAGCGGTCAAAATGGATATTTTCGTTGAAATATGCTGCCTGAAAAATTTCGCTATTACAATACTTCCATTTTACTTCGTACAAGGAAGTAAAAAATAAAGGAACATTATCGCGTATCAACTTTTTGCTCAAATTTATTGAAGACACTTTTACGACGTATCCAATTGAAAGAAATAAATCGACACAAACTCGGCCATTTAGGCCTAGTATAAGCCAATTAGGTGGGAATCATGTTCCGGATTATATACTCGGAACATCGAAAAAAAAAAAAAAAAAAAAAAAAAAAAAAAAAAAAAAAACCCTACGCGAAGGTGTTCGCATTGCTACAAACGTAAGATCAGGAACGAATCAAGTTACTGGTGTTCGATTTTCAAAGTCTCATTTTGTATAGTACCATGTTTCGCTGAATATCACTCCACAGCAGGAATTTGAATTCTTACTTTTATATGTATAATATTCAATTTAATTTATTGCGTTTTTAGTTTAATATATACGTAATATATGCTTATGTTAACCAAATAAGTAAATATTAGTAATAAAATGTTCAATTTTATAAAATAAACCCATCTTTTTCAATCAATATCTTACCAGCGCTACTTACTCTGTGATTGACGAATATACTCGTCAAGGCTCGATCCTGGCGAAACAAAACGGCGCGGACTCTTAAACGAGAGCGCTTCAGTTAGCAGGTTAATGCAGAGAATGAAAAAATGGAAGTTAACGATCGCACAGAAAACGTAGAAAAATTCCACGCATAATAATAATCGACCTAGAAGCTGATTGGTTGTTGACTGAGAAAATTCTTTCCGAAACATGCAGTGCAGAGTACGAAGCCGACATGAAGGCTAGGAAACATGAAAGCTTGACATGAAGGCTTTAGTTTAATACGTATGTAATATATGCTTATGTTAACCAAATAAGTAAATATTAGTAATAAAATTTTCAAATTGACTGCGCCGACGGTACACACTTTTTTTTTTTTTCTCTTCGCCTTTTCTAATATAAGATTAAAATATGCCAGTTTGAACAAACGTTGAAAAGTGTGGGGGCTAAATGCTGCCTACAAAGAAGATTCCAAGAGCAATTTTTGCTATTTGATATCAATATTCTTAAACTTCCCTTGATAAGATTATTGACAGACTGTGAATTCGAGAGAATATGATATCACCTATCAGGTAGAAAGATCATCAAAGTGTTTTCGCAGAATAATGCCGATACAGATTTCTGAACCTATTTTTGCTTTTTCCACGATCTTCAAGCAATTCAGATGTCAATCAAGGGACTGAACTTACCTCAGATGGTGATATGATATGAAACCTGAGATAAAATTTCAGATGCTAAAAATATGAAACTGTGAAAAGTAGAATTTCGCTTAGCGCTTAAATAGAGATATATTTTCCAGTGTTATCCTTTAAACAATAAAAACATTCTCTATCGATGGGGGGGGGGGTTGATTGCTGAATATGCCTCGGGCAATTGATAATAAGGATCCAATTGATTACATAAAAAAGATTATTAGCTCAAAAGGGACTTTAGTACCGAATGAGATTTTAGTCTCGAAACGGCATTTTGCGATGAAACGCTAAAATCACTTTTCAAATTGTTGCCACGCAATATTATCGCTTTGTATTTTATTTAAAGAAATTAAATAATTAATAATTTGCATGAATGTATGTATGTTTCTCGCACTCTGAGAAAACAATGGTACCTAGAGCTATCGAATTTTGAATAACGTAGTAGTAATAAGAAAATTCAGGAAAGGCTCACAAAATAAAATAACTATTAGTAAAAATAAGCAGAACACTACAGCATAAGCGCTAAGAACGTGATATTTAATAAAGCACACAAGAGTTTAATAATAAAAAGACAAAAAAAAAGTTTTGTAAAGTCATCTTAGTAAGAAAACTGAGTATGGATACGAACTGAGAAAAAATCGGAAAAGAAAATGCATGGCAACACTTAACGTTGCAATCGGAATTCTAAACGTGTACTTCCATGCTGCTTTCGGCCCACCAGCGGCCAAGCGGTAAAGTCGCTGAACACTGGTAGTTCGGTCCGAGGTTTGAATGCCGCGAACGGGCTAGCTGTATGGGCGTTTTCGTGGTTTTCCCCATGTGTAACATGTATACAAGCCAGTTTCCCTTAGAAAGTCCTCCACGAAGGCATCCCTCCCCTTAGGCAGATAACCCTAGTGTGCTTTGCCATAATTAAAAAAACCAATCCAAAGCAACCATGCTGCTTTCAAAAATTATGCAATTTTGCTGTTGAATTGTATATGATAAAAGTGCAAAGAAAATGCTACTTACTAACAAAGCTAAAAAGATACAAAAAATGGGTTAGTAGGAGTGCAAGTAACAGCAGACCTGCAAACTGCGAAATCAGCGAGGGGGGGGAAAACTTAACAAACCATTTTGGGCGAGAGTTAAAATCTGAAACCTTTCAGATTTTATTTAAGTTTTTATTTTTACTTACTTGTACGAGGTAAAGGAATTATTGTCATTGCAAAAAACTTCGGGTATCGTATTACAACCACTCTCGAAACCATTTGAACAATGTATTTGCTTGACATCTGTACGTACGGGGACAGTTTTTGCCTAAAAGGATTGTAAAATGAATTTAGAAGAGTTTTTTCCTTGACGTCTGTGCGTACCTAAGTAAGTACGTATGTATGTATCTCATAATTCAAGAACGAGTAGCTGTAGAACGTTAAAATTTTGTATACGAGACTGCTATAACATGTTGTTGTGCACCTCCATGTTTCGTTGCAATCGGCTGCACCAAACGTATATATGTATATTCTTACTGTGTTACCTGACTCGGTGAGCTTATTTTTTATCCTTATGTATTGGTAAATTGTATTTTGTGTTTTAAAATTGATTGAATTATGTGATTTTTATATCCCGGCTAAGTTTTTTATGCATTTAGTTAATCTGCATACAATAGTTGTCGAAATATCAACAATTTAAGACTTTACGATTCGAGTTAAGCCTAACGAACCGCCATTTGTTTGCAAAATGCGTTGAATAGTAAATTCAGTTTCTGCACCTTCACTGTCTTTCCCAAGTGGAACCAAAATTAAACTTTCAATTTTGTGCACCGAAAAATCTGCCTTCTTCCCCGTTGACCGAATTTCCTGTTTTTGGCTTAGAAACTCTAATTTTAATTGTAAAAATTGTTTTTTTTAAACTGTTTTTAACTGTATTTGGTGTTTTATGTTTTTCTGTATTTTACGATTTTTATTGAAAGTGTTTTGAGTTATGTATTTTTGCTTCACCGCGAAGTGAAAATTGAATTAATTTAATGAGAAATATATCTCTGATGAAATTTGAGGAAATAAGTTTAAATGAAATGCAGCAAAAATTGTGTATAATTTAATAGGCTGTACAAGGAAGTTGTATGGTGTCCACATCATATTTTTTTACACTCATGTCCATAAATTAAGGATAATTCAGAGTCACGCGGAAATCGAACTCTAAAATAAATATATCACCTGTAAAATCACTGCACACATCTTCAAGAATCATATGCAAATTTCAGGAAGTAACCAGATGACACCGATGGTACGTCACAATGACGAGATTGTAAGAGAGTGATATATAAGGAATACAGGCAAAAAAGTAAAATTGTTCGCAGGCGCTTTATAAGCATTTCAGTGCAATAACCGAATAGTTATGACACAAAAGACGCATTTAGGTGATTTTTTACGTGGTAGAATTATCGGCCGTCTGGAATGTGCGCGTACCCAACTGGAGGCACCAGACGAACTTGGAATTGCCCAGAGTGTCATCTCCAGGATTTGGCAACGATTCCAAGATGATGGTAATGTGAGTAGACGTTACAGCACAGGTCGCCTCAGAGTTACAACGCCAAATGAGGACCGGTATTTGGCAGTTACCGCCAAAAGAAACAGGCGGAGCACAGCCTCAGACCTGTCTCGTCAGCTCTCTTCAGCCACTGGTACGACAATTTCAAGGCAGACCGTGTACAGACGCTTAGGGCAGATTGGTCTATATGCTCGTAGACCTGTCAGATGCGTTCCACTTACTGCAACTCACTGTCGCCTACGGTTAGCCTGGAGTAGAGAGCATGCATTGTGGACACCGCAACAGTGGGCTTGTGTGATGTTTTCCGACGAGTCCAGGTTTAGCTTGCAGTCTGATTCTCGCCGGACTTTCATTTGGAGAGCTCCAGGTACCCGTTACCACCAAGAAAACATCATTTAACGACACCGTTACGGTGGTGCAGGAGTGCTCGTTTGGGGTGGAATTATTCTGGGTTCCAGAACTGACCTGCATGTTCAAATTGGAACCATGACAAGCCAAATCTATCGGGACGTCGTTCTGGAACAACATGTACGTTTGTTTCGGGGCGCCATGGGCGCACAATTTGTGTTTATGGATGACAACGCCCGTACTCACAGTGCAAACATCGTAAGCGAATGCCTTCAATCGGAGGATATCACCCGTATGGACTGGCCAGCATTCTCACCGGACTTGAATCCAGTAGAGCACGTGTGGGACATGCTTGGCCGACGAGTTGCAGCCCGTCAACCTCCTCCTACAAGTCTACCGGAACTTCGGAGAGCATTGCTTTTTGAGTGGTGTAATATCCCAAGATCAGATCGATAATTTGATACTCAGCATGCCTAGGCGTTGTACGGATTGTATTGCATCGTCTAGGAGACATACAATGTATTAACAATCATACCAACCATGTAGTATTGGTTTATTGTAAAAAGGTTTTTTTTTTTTTTTTTTTTTTTTTTTTTTTTGTAATTTGCTCCAGGGAAAAAATCGCTAATTTTTTAAAAATAATATCAAACATATAGCATCTTTTTTTGCTCTTTACCTTTTGTTTAATAAATAAGCTTTACAAATAGGTCAAATTTGTTTTGCTTCTAACTCTTCCTTTGCCTGATTTTGCATTATCCTTAATTTATGGACATGAGTGTATTTGGATATACACACAATCTTCTCGTGAAACTAAAATGCACAACCCGGGAGTTATAAAAATTAATTAATTAAATGTTATATGCTTTATTAAAACAAAGAGAACTAAGAACAGCATTCCGAACTTTACAAAAGCAGATAAGTTTGTTGACCATCTCCAACCTAGTCTTTTTAAATATTTCCGTTGGCACAATCTAGGCCAACAAAAGAAGGACAAGAGAAAATTAAATATTATGCATCTTGATGTACTTTTTATGTGCAATCACTTTGCTTGACCCTTCGCTGAAAATAAACAGTTGTTTTCAAATTTATCGTGATCAGACAAAAACTTAGATAGTTTAAAATTTATTTTGAAAAAAGACTTGGAATGTATTCTATAACTAACAGAAAAAAAAAATTGTCTCAATATCACGAAATGAAGTATATTTTTTATTCTACTATTTGCATTTTAAACCACGGTCTTGTCTCCAAGTCACGTAAAAAAATAATTTTTATCTGTATTTTAGTAATTTGGCTTAATAAAATAAACTTTCATTAATTCTCTTTTTTTAGATTTTAACACTTGCTATTTCTACTATTGGAAAGTGGACTGGCATTCTGCAGTGCAAGCATGCGAAAAGGATGGGAAACAGCTCTTGTGCTACAAATCCAAAAGAGAAATAGAGGATATCACAGAAGCTTTCAGACTTGCTGCTTTCGGAAATGCTGAACTTCATTTGTGGTTATCAGCTGGAAGTTGTTCTGCTTCCAAGTATGTTTCAGGTCATTTTTGACATTTTTTACTGCTTAATTTTAAATATAAACCTCCTTCCCCGAAAAAAAGGGAAACGTCTTGCCGATAGCCAAATTCTAGAATATTATCTTTCGACCTGACGTCAGTTCTTTGGATTTATTTTTCAATTAAGACCGTGCAATAAGTGACATATTAACAAATTTAAAAAGCAATTCTTAGTAAATTATACCATTATTTTTTTATTTTTCCCCCGAAGTAAAGGAAGTATTGTAATTGCGAAAAATTTCGTGTGTCATATTTCAATGAAAACATCCATTTTGACCGCTCTCGAATCCATTTTAACGATTTTCGCGTGTTATCCGTACATATGGATAGAACCTTTTTTTCCCAAAAGGTATTGTAAAATGGATTCAAAAGAGATGTTCTTCGACACATCTGTACGTACGTTTGCAAGTATCCCGCATAACTAAACTACGAGCAGCCGTAGAGCTCTTACAAAATTACAAAAAGGTGTTTCTGACGTCATAGTATTTATATGATACAGAACCATTCGGGTTTGGTTTTAAAATATTTCAAAATTCACTTCTGATAAATGTTTCTAAAACAAGGAAGAGCAATTCAAAAGTTTTTTTTAGTCCAAAGGGGCTTTGTCCCTGAAGACTATTGTTTTCGTTTTGCGATTTTGCGTTGGACTCATAAACGTCGGTTCACTTTTCAAACTGTTGCCACAAAATGTTAGAGTCCTGCATTATATTTGAAGAAATTAAATAATGAAAAATCTGCATAAATGATTGTCTATATCTCGCATTGTGATAAAACAATGGTCCATAGAGCCATCGAATTTTGAATGACGAAATCCTACTGCGAATATGGGCATCTGAAATCCCAAATTTGGAATTTGTTTTATTATAGATTTTATATTTTGTAAAACTTTAACGAATTTTTGATTTACAAACTCAATGCTTTAAAAGCGAGAAATGGCAACGTTATATATATAAAAAAAAATACTTTTATCTCCAGCTCGCGAGACTGTGTATATCGGAAATTCTAAAGATATGCTTAATTTAACATTATTTTGCGATATTGCTCTTGAACTGAATTTTATGGTTTAAGTGCAAAGAACATGATATTTAATAAATAAAGGTAACACTCAAAACGTTAAAAAAAAGCCCCTTTGGACGTAATTTAAAATCTGAAACATTTCAGATTTTTTTTTTTTTAACTTACTTTCAAATTTGGCAAACTCACCATTAGATTGATTTTATTTTTATAAAAAAATTTGACGCACGTCAATGAACAGTTTAGGAAAAGGGTTCTTCAGGAAGTAAAAATATACTGTGTCAATCTGTTGTGAATATGTCATTTAAACATCAGCTCTAGATCACTAATAGCTAGAATTAGATGAAGGTAAAAGTGTTGATTTCATCGATTCTTAGAGCTGTTCTTTATACATGATGGTGAATATGATGTAATTTAACTTACAAAACTCTCATCGAAGATCTTTCTCGTAACTCGGATATTTTTCTCGTAACTCAGATATATTGACTATATATTAAGCTGTCAATAAGAAAAAATCTGATGTGTACACCACATGACCTCCTTGTATTGTAATATTAAATTATACGCATTTTTTCTTGCATTTCATTTACACTTATTGGATTGAACTAAATCTACTTCGCCGACAGCGCATAAACCACTATAGAATAAATGCATTCTTTAAAATTCACTCTAGTATTTGTTTACTATAGCGACACTCTGGCGCTAGATTCACTTAACAGTATAAATAATTATATAAAGTTAACTTATATAATATTTATATAACGGAAACTAAGTTAACTGTTATATTATACAATAATTATATAACAGTTAACGTATATATTTCGTTCATATTATAACTCATAATGCACAAAATTTATATCATTCAAAGAAGAGAATTATCTAATCGTTGCCAGATGTTCTATTCAAATACTATAATAAAGCTAGAATGATGTATAAAAGAAATTAAGCAAACAAAACAAAAAAGAAACAGTTTTTCACAGACGATTGCGTATTTCTCATTTAATTAATTCAGTTCTCACTTCGCGAGAAGGCAAAAGTACATAAAAACTCAAAATATCTCTATTAAAAATTACGAAGTAAATCTTAAACACTTATTTCCTCAAAAAAATTCCAGAGAGTATTAAGCAGGATTTAATTGGCAATAATAAATGAAGGCTTATCTTTGTTGTTAGGAAGCTAAGTTTCTCTAGATTGGCAAGAAATCCACTAGTCTACTGTTTCAAATGTAAGCAATCAATGGCCGCCGTCAAAAAAAGGGCTTAACGGCACTTTAACAACTTTAAAATTGTTGATAATTCTAAAAATATTGCACACAGATTTACTAAAGGTATAAAATCCTTAACCGGAAGCTAAAAGCAACATAATTTAATCATTTTTAAAGCAAAAAATGTACAATTTACAAACATATAAGAGTAAAGAAACTGAGATTACTGAGCCGGGTAACAGAGTGGATATATATATGTAAATATATTTATATACGTTTCGTGCGGCCGATTGCAACCAAAATACGAGTTGCACATCTACATGTTATAGCAGTCCTATATACAAAATTTCAACGTTCTGAGGCTACTCGTTTTTGAGTTATGCCAGATACGCACGTTCGTACAGACGCCACGAAAAATTCTCTTTAGAATTGATTCTAAAGCAGTTTTATATATATATTTTTTTTTGAAGGAAAAGAGTTTTTTATTCTGTCCTTACGTACAGATATTACGCAAAAACATCGTTAAATTGCATTCTATAGCGGTCAAAATGGATATTTTCGTTGAAATATGCTGCCTGAAACTTTTCGCGATTACAATACTTCCTTTTTACTTCGTACAAGGAAGTAAAAAGGTTATTTCATTAAAAGATAAGAAATAAAAGTAACAAAAATAGAAGTTTGACGAATGGATTATCAAAAGCAGTGACATATCTCTCTTTGAACACTTTCCCAACTGTAGCAATTTGGATAAACCAAACATTCGCTTGCCGAATAAACTGCTTTTCGCAAGCTTATATTTTGTCTGAACTCTATGTTTGTTTTCCACAATCTTTTCTTTTTTAAATCGAAAATAATAAATGTTATTATTATCGGTAACGATTTTTCTTTTCTAGAGATAAAACTTTCAAAAATTTCCATAACAGCTGTGGATATTTTTGTTGTTTGGAGATGATGGAGTTAAAAAGACTCTCCTGAAATTCATATACGGTTTTTGATATGAAAGACGGATTGGTAACACTATAACTGAAATGGATAATTTGCCTCAATTTTACATATATCTTTCTCCATTATTCCCAAATATGGATTCGAATACTGCGTAAGGCTTAGATGTCTTATGAATATCCCTATTACTATGAATGTCAATCTTAAGAACATTCTTCATGCCGAAATGAAAAAGCGCGACATGGATTTAGCAATCTTCCAGATAATACCTAGTGAAAAGCTAGAAACACTTGCTAGAAAATGGCAGGTGTTAGAATTAAGGGAAACATTTCATAAAAGGAATGCTGAGCAAAAGAATTTTGCTTAATTTTAAAACACAGGTTGATGTATTCATCCCCTTTTATTTACTACATAAAATACATATTTTCTCACTAGAGTGAAATAAATTCGCTGATACATTTTAGATTTCTAGGAAATTATTTTATTTTTGTAATTTTTATTTCCTTGTATGAAGTAAAGGAAGTACTGTAATCCCGACAGATTTCGGGTATCAGATTTTAATGAAAGTGTTTATTTAGACTGCTCTCGAATCCATTTGAAAGATGTTTTTGTGTGACATCTGTACCTACGGAAAAATTAAGGGACTTTTTTTTTTTTTTCAAAATGGATTTGTCCACCAGCGGCCGAGCGGTAAAGACGCTGAACAGTGGTAGTTCGGTCCGAGGTTCGAATCCCGCGAACGGGCTGGCTGCATGGGCGTTTTCTCAGTTTTACCCATGTGTAACGTGTATACGAGCCAGTTTCCCTTAGAAAGACATACATGAAAGCATCCCCCCCTTTAGACAGATAGCCCTCGTATGTTTTGCCATAACTGAATAATCCAACCCAATCCCAAAATGGATTTAAAATAAATTCAGAAGAGATTTTTTCGCGATATCTGTACGTGCGTACGTTTGTATGTATCTCGCGTAACTGAAAAACAAGTAGCCTCAGAACGTTGAAATTTTGTATAAGGGACTGCTATAGCATGTAGTTTTGCACCTCTAATTTTGGTGGTAATCGGTCGCAAAAAGTATATATATATATATATATATATATATGTATGTATATCCACTCTGTTACTCGGCTCAATGAGCTCAGTTTTTTTATTCTTATATGTTGGTAAATTGTGCATTTTTACTTTAAAAATGATAACGTTATGTTGTTCTTATCTTCCAGTTAAGGTTTTTATGCATTTAGTTAATATGCATGCAATAGTTGTAGAATTATCAACAATTTTAAAGTTGTTTAAGTGCTACTAAACTTAACGAAGCCGCCATTTATTTACATTTGAAACTTTTAGGAGAATAGTGAATTATATGTTCTGCATCAGCAGTGTCTTTTTGCAGAGTGGGACCAAAAGTAAACTTCAAATTTTGTGCACCGAAAAATTTGTCTTCTTGTCCTCTGGCGGAATTGCTTGTTTGTCCATAGAAACTCTGACTTTAATTGTAAAAAATTGTTCTTTAACTGTTTTAATTGTATTTGGTTTTCTATGTTTTTTCTGTATTTTATAATTTTTAATGAAGTTTTTTTTCCCTCGAAATGAGAACTGAATTAATTGAATAAGAAATATATCTCTAATGAAATTCGAGGAAATAAGTTTAAATGACATGCAGCAAAATATTGTGTATAATTTCATAGGCCGTACAATGAAGTCATGTGGTGTGTTCATCAGATTTTTTTAGTTGTTGACGAGAGAAAACATTGATCTTGCTTTAGGATTTTGATGATGTGGACTGGAGCAAGGTTCCAAAATCAGTGAATATTAAAAATACGTGCGTTTAAATGATAGACAATTTATGATGTCTTATTTAACGTTCAAACAAGTCCCAGAATGATGTCCCAGAATATCCCAGAAAGGGGAAAAATTGTCTCCAAAGATATATTTATTTATTCCAGAGAAAATCGAGGTTTATTAAGGAACTTAAGTTAGTACAATCTTCTCCTTGTAAGAAGGTGCTAGTTTAAGTTAGCGATACGTAATTGTGCCCTTTTTTTTCTGAACGCTATCTTAAGCACGTATTCCCTTTTGTATTTGGCGCATCACCTTGATACTACATGATCTACATAGGAATCCTTTACAGAGACTACCTCAATCATTTTGTTTAAATATAACACCTCTTAAGACAACTTTTACTGCAAAGACAGTTACCTATTTTTTCCGTAATTGCAATACATAATTTTAAGTTATTCCAACCAATTCACTTATTAATATTTCTATATAAGCACAAAACTGTGTAAGGAATCTTATGATAATTAAAAAGTTATTGTAATTTCAGTCTTTACTATAACTTCTTATTTGTGTATTCTTCAACAGAATTCAGATTAATAGTGAATATTTAAACTGAGGTTTTTGAATTGAGACAGAGAGTGTTCTGCCAGCACGTGCGTGCTATGCAGTTAGTTACCTGCCAGCTCTAACAGTTGTTTTTTGGCTTTGCGGCCTCTCCCTGCCGACACTTAAATTCTGACACTCCGGTAGAGTTAGATTCTAGCATATCATTTAATTGTACAGTGTTTTACTTCTGCTCAACGTTAAGTTAAACTGAACTGTTCTATTCATTTTTCACCACCGCGAATTGTGATCATCTTTAATACTAGAGCGAACACTTACATTTCTAATTCTGTTTTAAGTAAAAATATTTCTCAATACTTTGTTGTTTTCAGTCTTAGTAAAAATTCGCTTAACTTCTGTTAGGATTATAAGAAAAAAAAAAAAGAATTACCAGATCAAATGAAACCATAAAAGAGGCTCCCGATCAAATTACAGACCATCTTGCAAAGACAAGAGTCATTTAGTCTGCCCCCTTCCAAGACTGCAGCCTCTACCTACACCAGAAAGTCCAGTTAAAGGCTTCGATTTCATTTACGCACTATGCAAGCGTCGATGAAACTAGCAAGTATTTTCGATGGTAGAAGTTCAGTAGTAACATTTTTCGAACAATTAAAGACGCGCTTTTTACTTTACCTGGCTGCAGAATTACAGAAGGTACTTCAGAGAGAATTCAGAGATAACACTAAATTTCTTCATAACGAAATAGTCCTTTTCATATAAATAGCTTTCCCGCTATAATTTAAGAAAAAGGAGCACATTATGGCTAAGACTTCTTAATTTTTTTTACTTTTGTCAGAATCTGGTGAAACTATTGTTTTTGCCTTTAAAAAAAAATCTGATGTGTACACCACATGACTTCCTTGTACGGAATATTAAATTATACGCATTTTTTCTTGCATTTTGTTTAAACTTATTGAATTGAATTAAATCTACTTCGCCGACAGTGCATAAACCACAATAGAATAAATGCATTCTTTAAAATTCACTCTAGTATTTGTTTACCATAGCGACACTCTGGCGCTAGATTCACCTAACAGTATTATATTTTGTTCACATTATAACTCATAATGCACAAAATTTATATCATTTAAAGAATAGAATTATATAATCGTTGCCACATGTTCTATTCAAATACTATAATAAAGCTAGAATGATGTATAAAAGAAATTAAGCAAACAAAACAAAAAAGAAACAGTTTTTCACAGAAGATTGAGTATTTGACATTCAATTGATTCAGTTCTCACTTCGCGAGAAGGCAAAAATACATAAAAACTCAAAATATTTATATTAATAATTACGAAGTAAATTTCAAACGCTTATTTCCTCGAAAAAATTCCAGAAAGGATTAAACATGATATAATTGGCAATAATAAACGAAGGCATTATCTTTGTTGTTGCCAAGCTAAGTTTCTCTAGATTGGCAACAAATCCACTAGTCTGCTGTTTCAAATGTAAACAATCAATGGCCGCCATAAAAAAAGGGCTTAGCGGCACTTAAACAACTTTAAAATTGTTGATAATTCTAAAAATATTGCACACAGATTTACTGAAGGCATAAAAACCTTAACTGAAAGATAAAAACAACATAATTCAATCATTTTTAAAGCAAAAAATGTACAATTTACAAATATATAAGAGTAAAGAAACTGAGATCACTGAGCGGGGTAACAGTGTGTATATATATATAAATATATTTATATACGTTTGGTGCGGCCGATTGCAACCAAAATACGAGGTGCACATCTACATGTTATAGCAGTCCTATATACAAAATTTCAACGTTCTGAGGCTACTCGTTTTTGAATTATGCGAGATACGTACGTACATACGTTCGTACAGACGCCACGAAAAATTCTCTTCAGAATTCGTTTTAAAGCAGTTTTATGATTTTTTTGGAGGAAACGAGTCTTTTATTCTGCCCTTACGTACAGATATCACGCAAAAACATCGTTAAATTGCATTCGATAACGGTCAAAATGGATATGTTCGTTGAAATATGCTGCCTGAAACTTTTCGCGATTACAATACTTCCTTTTTACTTCGTACGAGGAAGTAAAAGAAAAATCCGTATTGTAAATGATTGTAGTATAACTCTTATTTTAAATTATACTTTACACAACTTGAATTTGATTAAAAAATAATATTTTGCGCTTTAAATTCCAACGAAGGCTTGTAATGAGCATTTACTTTATACAGGGTGGCTTAACAAATCCAAAACCAAAGCAAGTTAAGAACACGGGAATCGTAAGGCAATATTATATCGGTTGGAACAAATCAAACCGGACACAGCAGACTTCACTTGTTTTGTGTTCGATTTATCAAACAGTTTAAAATAACAGCTATTATGTATAATTAATATAAACAGATATTTTATCTAATTTTTGATATATTTACCTGAATTTTAATCGCCCAAATTTGAATGTACTTCTTTTATGTGTAACTATGCACCATCTGTTTACATTAATATCCCTTTCCATTTCAGTCGTATTATTGAACTAACTATTTATAGCAGAAAGAATTGAATTATTTAGATTACGAAGAACAAACAACACGTGGGCTATCTATCTGAGGGTAAGGGTGCCTTCGTAAATTTTTATACTAGATTAATTTGAACGAGCAAAAAATCACTTTAATTGAAAATATTTTGCAAACACAGGGTGATCTGCAAATAAGCCCTGATTTCAAAATTAAATATCTCTACAACAAAGATCGATAGAATTATGAGGTAAACTGTACGTTTATTAGCAAAACTGTAAAAATGGTGTACAAAAGTTTAGAAAATTTAGTTGCGAAAATCGTTAACAGATGGCGCTCTAATTGCAACAGTCTGTAGAAAGTGAAATAATGTATTCCATTGAACAACGTGTTTTTTTTTTTTTTTTTTTTGGTTCTGGAATTTCACCGATTAGAACACAGTCCTACGGCAACATGTCGTAGTTCTCAAAACCGATTCAATGTTCCAGTTGGACCCGATGCGAAAACCATTCGCATGCTCTTCGCGAAATTTGAACGGACTGGCAGCGTGGCTGATGATCGAAAAGGAAATGTTGGTCCTAGGCAAACTGTAGTCACTCCTGAAAATGCAGCCAGAGTTTCTGGAATTGTTCAGCAAAATCTTTAGGAAAAGCATCCGACAGATTGCATCAGAGACAGGTTTGAAGTACACGAGCATGCAAAAAATATTAAAAAATAGCCTACGGCTGTTTCCATACAAAATCCAAAGTCATCAGGCCACACCCATGAAAGCTGTGCAACAAAGGGTTGACTTTGCGAATCAAATTCTAACAATGGTCGACAACGACAGATTTGATGTGAGCTGCATCTGGTTCACAGATGAAGCACATTTTCATTTGAATGGAATCGTTAATAAACAAAACTGGAGATTTGGGGGTTCCGAAAATCCTCATTTGCGTGAAGAGAAAGCACTGCATTCGCCTAAAGTTACTGCATGGGCTGCAGTATGCGCCAGAGGCATTATCGGACCCTTTTTCGTACGAGAAACGATAACTACTGAACATTACGTTACGATTTTGGAACAATTAGTCAGCACCCAACTAGCGTTGGAGGATCGACCAGGTATCGACTGGTTCATGCAAGATGGGGCTCGACCACATCGAACAGATAAAGTTTTTATCTTTCTTCATGAATACTTTGGAAATGGAGTAATGGCGTTAGATTATTCGCAATTTACTGACACAGGAATAGCTTGGCCTCCATATTCTCCCGATCTGAATCCTTGTGACTTCTTTCTGTGGGGCGTATTGAAAGACACTGTCTATCGAAACAATCCCGCTACTCTAGACGAGCTTGAATCGTTGATTGGTGCTGCATTTGATTCCATTTCCGTTGAGACATTGGAAGACGTGATGTCAAACTTCATTGTTCGTTTACGCCACCTCATTGTTTCGAACGGTGAACATTTTGAAAAAAATTGTATTTTGATTGCAAAGGCTGCTTCACTTTATTTTATTCATTTTTTTCTACTCCTTTCAGAGAAAAAGATTGTTGTAGAGATATTTAATTTTGAAATCAGGGCTTATTCGCTGATCACCCTGTATGATCAGCACAGTTTATGGAAATACGTTGAAAAGAACGCTAAGGTAAACAAATGTTAGATATAATTCTTATAGGAATATAAAATTGCTCAAAATTTCTAATCCTCAAGAAATGTCCAGTTCCTAAGACGGCGTAAGAGTAAATATATCAAAAATTAGTTAATTTGCAATAAAAGTTTGTGTATGATTACATTATGTGACTTTATTTGCAATAAAAGTTTGTGTATGATTACATTATGTGACTTTATTTGCAATAAAAGTTTGTGTATGTTTAAAACAGGATTAAAGCTTTCGTACTCTAATAATCACATATGCGTTTATTATTTCCACATATAATTTCCACCTTTATTATTACACGTATTCCGTTGCTACTATGATTGTACAGAACATTTTATAGCTCTTTTTAATCTTATAAAAATGCCGTGTAGACGTATGAAATGTGTAATTTTAATGGTGTAACATTTGTTCTTGCTCCCACAAGGTGTATTTAGTTTAATTTAAAATGTTCCTTGAAATTCATTTTTTCATGATTTTTTTTTTCTGATTGATAAAGTAGGACTACTAAAATATAGAGAAATAATCAGTTTTGATAAACTAAGTATATTACATTATGTCAAGTGCTAATTAAAAATCAAATCTTAAGAAAAAGCGGGATTATTTGACGTTAATTTTTGTCAAAATTTAGAAACTTGTGTGTGATTATGGCAAAGCCTCGAGGGCTATCTGCCTAAGAGGAGGGATGCCTTCGTGGAGGACTTTCTAAGGGAAACTGGCTTGTATACACGTTACACATGGTGAAAACCACGAAAACGCCCTTGCAGCCAGTCCGTTCGCGGGATTCGAACCTCGGACCGAACTACCAGTGTTCAGCGACTTTACCGCTCAGCCGCTGGTGGGCCCCCAAAATTTAGAAACATGTTCATTCTATGAGGCGAGAAATGAATCCAAATTACTGAATATAAGCTATTTTATTGATAGAATTTTTATTCTTTTTAGAAAAGAAGAATGCTTATCTCTTCATATTTTAAAATCTAAGAACGAAGTTTGGCATTACGTTCAAAGCTCTTGTTCAGCACGCTATCCATATATCTGCTGCACAGCGGGACTAGGTATGGAATTAACAATTTATTCAGATAATTATTTTTCAATTTTGGATGATTATTTCTTTTGCTGAAATATTAAATATAGATCTGTGTTTTGTCATAATTTTTGACAACATTCTAAGTACAAATTATATAATATATTTTAAAAGTAGGCAAAATGCAACCATAGATCAGAGAAGATTTTCGGAATTCCGTTTCTAGAAATTTGATGAATTGCATTATTGTAGCAACAAAAAACATTCTACACCGTTCTTAGTTTCATCGTAATAAAAATTACAAAATAGTAAACCTTTATGACAACTTTTATAAAATCTACAGGATTAATGAAAAGAGTTAGTTTTGCTCGCAATTGTAAAATATCTGAAAAAACTGTTTGGAAACTTCTGCACTTTCAAAAGGCAACAGAAACAATCATTTTTCTTCTTACAGCTATATTTGGTCAGCGTGAAAATATTTGATTAAGCCAGAAATCGGTATTTTTTTATCAGTAAAGAGTAAAGCGTAAAGTGCTTGTATTTGGAATTCCTATCTGCCTTATCTAAAAGAAGAGTAGTTTTTAAAAAGATTTGTAACCAAAGGTATTTTTTCTACGTTTTGGAACCGATATTTTAATTGACAATTCCATAAGAGGCCATTTTCTTATGAGTTATATGATTGTTTTAAATGGTAATAAATGGCCAATATTCTGATCAATTTAGGAAAAGATATGAGAATTTTTCAGCATCAGATTAAATCAGATTTAAAATTTTTCAGCATCAGATTTTCAGCTTTTCGTCGCATCATCAACCTTGATACTAAGTAGATTTGTAGGAAATTTGAATTGATGAAATCAATAATGATTTGAAAAGTTATCTTTACTTACCGTATTTGCCGGCGTTTAAGATGCACCGGCCTATAAGACGCACCATCTTTTTTATGCACATTTTTGAAGGATAAAACGTTATTACTGATCATTATAAGGAATTTACAATATTTTAAATGTAAAGTAATACAAATACAAAGTAATACTTTCTGCAAATACCCAGTCTATCTGGGAACTCCTTTTAATCTTCTTCGTCAAAACTGAGACACTTATCTCCAGAGCTGAATGAAGAGACGTATAAGACGTACCCCGTTTTTCAGACCTATTTTCAAAGGAAAAAATTGCGTTTTATACGCCGGCAAATATAGTACTTTATTTTATCCACTTTTAAAAATTAATACATTATAATATGAGTTTACAATATACACTCATGTCCATAAATTAAGAATAATGCAAAATCAGGCAAAGTAAGAGTTAGAAGCAAAACAAATTTGGCTTATTTGTAAAGCTTATTTATTAAACAAAAGGTAAAAAGCAAAAAAAGATGTTATATGTTTGATATTATTAAAAAAATTATCGATTTTTTCTCCCTGGAGCAAATTACAAAAAAAAAAAAAAAAAAAAAAATACTTACAAAAAGCCAATATTACACGGTTGGTATGATTGTTAATACATTGTATGTCTCCTAGACGATGCAATACAGTCCGTACAACGCCTAGGCATGCTGAGTATCAAATTATCGATCTGATCTTGGGGGATATTACACCGCTCAAAAAGCAATGCTCTCCGAAGTTCCGGTAGACATGTAGGAGGAGGTTGACGGGCTGCAACTCGTCGGCCAAGCATGTCCCACACGTGCTCTACTGGATTCAAGTCCGGTGAGAATGCTGGCCGGTCCATACGGGTGATATCCTCCGATTGAAGGCATTCGCTTACGATATTTGCACGGTGAGGACGGGCGTTGTCATCCATAAACACAAATTGTGCGCCCATGACGCCCCGAAACAAACGTACATGTTGTTCCAGAATGACGTCCCGATAGATTTGGTTCGATTGTCATGGTTCCAATTTGAACATGCAGGTCAGTTCTGCAACCCAGAATAATTCCACCCCAAACGAGCACTCCTGCACCACCGTAACGGTGTCGTTAAATGATGTTTTCTTGGTGGTAACGGGTACCTGGAGCTCACCATATGAAAGTCCGGCGAGAATCAGACTGCAAGCTAAACCTGGACTCGTCGGACATCACACACTCGGACTCGGAAAACATCACACAAGCCCGCTACTGCGGTGTCCACAATGCATGCTCTCTACTCCAGGCTAACCGCAGGCGACAGTGAGTTGCAGTAAGTGGAACGCATCTGACAGGTCTACCAGCATACAGACCAATCTGCCCGAAGCGTCTGTACACAGTCTGCCTTGAAATTGTCGTACCAGTGGCTGAAGAGAGCTGACGAGACAGGTCTGAGGCTGTGCTCCGCCTGTTTCTTTTGGCAGTAACTGCCAAATACCGGTCCACATTCGGTGTTGTAACTCTGGGGCGACCTGTGTGCTGTAACGTCTACTCACATTACCATCATCTTGGAATCGTTGAAAAAGCCTGGAGATGACACTCTGGGCAATTCCAAGTTCGTCTGATACTTCCAGTTGAGCACGCCCACATTCCAGACGGCCGATAATTCTACCACGTAAAAAATCATCCAAATGCGTCCTTTGTGTCATAACTATTCGATTATTGCACTGAAATGCTTATAAAGCGCCTGCGAACAATTTTACTTCTTTGCCTGTATTCCTTATATATCACTCTCTTACACTCTCGTCATTGTGACGTACCATCGGTGTCATCTGGTTACTTCCTGAAATTTGCATATGATTCTTGAAGATGTGTGTAGTGATTTTACAACAGGTGATATTTTTATTTTAGAGTTCAGTTTCCGCGTGACTCCGAATTATCCTTAATTTATGGACATGCGTGTACTTGGTGTAATATAACTTGTTTATCCCTTAAAGCAAAACATTAAATTCTTCAATTTCTAAAAGAATGTTTTTAAGTTATTGTTTTCAGTAATTGCTATTTTATTAATCTCTTATGTATAAGTATACAATAGTTTGTAAAAGGTTTCTGTTTCTGGATATCGAAAATCTGTTAATTATTTCATTACAAAAGAGAAAATATTGACGGAAAGATTCAGAAACAAATTTCCGCGTACGTTTTTACCCCAAAACTTTTCTCTATTCAGATAATGAATAACATTCACTACAATTAGTAACTTTTCATGATGAATGGAACTAAACAAAAATTGGAATTGAATAACAGGTCAAGTAACAAAATAGAGTAAGCGAGCATTATTTTATATAATAATAAATTTAATTACCTCTATTTCCTGATTAAAGTTGATAAGACGATAGGGAGAACCATTTATGGTCTTAAGGGAATCAATTTACAAAAATAAAAATTGCTTTATTAAACATTTCCTTTACTATAAACTGTTTAAGCTGTTCAAAATTTTGTGTTAATACTTTCTCATTAATTTTTAGGTAGACATAATTTTCTATTCTATTGTCCATGTCCTGTACTAGCCATGTCAATACTTCTCACTGAATTGTGTATCGAAATTTTTTAATTCTCAACAACTTTGCCACTTTCGTCATTATTGGTAGTGGTATTTTCTGGATTAATAGAAATTTTCGTATCCTTTGATTGATGATTATAGCATTATCACAGTAGAAACTTCGCTTACATCATCTTCATTTATTATCAGTTCTTCACAATTTTTCACAATTCCATCAGTTGAGAGAATTTTACCTTTTGTTTTTAATATCCGAAAACCTTCGTTAGTGGCTATCATCATCATCATCATCATGAAATGTGGTAGCTGACTAAAAGTTACGCTTAGCACTTTTTAAAATTATCTGCAGGTATATCTTCCCATTGGCTATTAATGGCTATTGTAACGTCGCTGGATTCTCGTAATGGAAATCATTAAGACAAGTTTTCTTTTTATATTTGTTTTAAAGCAGGTGAATTCTAGGTCATAACAAGGTTTGAATTAGTATACAAAAGCAATATTGCAGTAATATTTTTTTAATAAGGGAAAGATAAACCTTCCCGGACGCGTAATGGCAAACCGCACATTGAGTTAAACAGTGTTAAACGAATGTCGCATACTGCGCATGCTCAGAAAAGAATTCGGCGTAATAACTATGTTGGCGCGATTTGAAAAGAAGATAAATACGGTATATGTACGTACCGCCATCTGATTGTAAACAAATCTGGCGTTTAAAACTTCGTAAAGTATAATGTAAATGTAAATTAATTACTGTGTTAAAATACTATTTTTTGCTGTACTGCTCAAACAACTAGAAAGCTGAAATTATTGCGAAGTTATGTGAAGCAGTGTTTGCATTCAAAATGTAAGATATAATACTTATGAAATTCTGCACATTCCTTTGGAACTGTACAAATTTTCTTTCAGAAAAAGACTGAAATTTAGGATATATTAGTTGAAAATTTATTCATTATACTTTTAAGCAATAAAAACAATTCAGGATTTACCATACGTTCCATTCGTACATACATAAAGAAACACTGAGGAATATAACAAGTGCTTGCAAATAACACTGAAGAAATTTTACAATTCCTTAATGCTAGTTATTAAATTCTTTGAAATGAGAAAATAAAAGCGCGAATATACGCTAACAAACTAAGCGAGATACTCCAGTTTACAATTATTGAATTGTAACATGTAAACAAATTACATCTAAGTAACGAATTATTACGAACATATGTTAACAAATATTAAATGCACTGTTATTGACAAATTAAAATGAAACATATATTAGAAAAAGAAGCAAGTGCAATCGGTATGGACGTTAAAATAACTAATTAGCAAAGTTCCACAACATTGCAATTGTAAACATCACTCGAACACACTCGACAGCCATGGAGATCACGAATAAGCTAGCGTAGGGTTGCTTAGTCGCCAATATTTCTCCCCGCGCCAAAGGTACACCATCAAGCATGCGCCGTAAGCGAAATTCGCTTAACACTGTTCAACTCAATGTGCGGTCTGCCATTACGCTTCCCGGACACAAGACGTATCCACTTTATTTTTAAGTTTATTGCCAGTTGTGAAAATTATACCATACATACAACATATTTTAAAAATCATAAATGGCATGATCAGTTACGCAATTATAAATACAGTTCCTTGCTAAAATGGCTGCACTTGGAGATGGGACCGATAAATTTGATATCCAAGATTCAAGAAATAAAACCATTGCTGAAATGGAAAACTGGATATATACAGAATTGAATTTTTGCTGAGAGTCGTCTAATAAGAAAAAAAGGGTTAATGAAAAATACAAAGTTAACCTAGAAGATGAATATTATAAATAATGTTGATATAAATCAGGTACTGACTAATCATGGGCGTTTCTCGGCTTTTTTTAATAGGTTCCATCTACAGCAGGGATGTCAAACTCATAGGTACACTTGGGCCAAACAAACAAGGTTTAACTTAAGGTGGGCCGGAAAAAAAAATCAATATTCATAGGGAAAAAAAATCAATATTCATAGAAACGTAGATTTATTTTGAATAATACAATAATAAACATATATATATATTTACATAGAAAAGAACAAGAAAAATTTAATGTTTACGTCCTAATACTTGACATCTCTTCTCTGCTATTATCTTTCCTATTTCGGGAGAAATTTTGTTTGCAGTGATAACTTTCAACGCTGACCCAAGGTGAGCATCATTAATACGGTTTCTAATAGGAGACTTATTACCTTTCATGACTGAAAATAACTGCTCGCACCGATAAGTGTTACCAAACATGGAAATAATTTCATATGCGAATTTTCGAGTATTTTCAAACCTGGCTGGTAAATATTTGTAAAATTCAGGCACGCCCACTTCAATGAATTTTGCTTTCAAATTTCAGTTGCATTGAATCTCGATCACCTCTATTTGCATATGGCTGGGTACTGAGTCAATACTTATTGAGAAAATAGAAGAAAAAAAAAATGTCTTCGAGGGAACTAAAATCATTAAACCTCGTTTCAAATTCAGTTGTTAAATTTGCAATTTTTTCTGCGTATTTTCGATACGAACAAGTATCATCTAAACTTGATTTATTCATGCTGCACGTCGGGAAATGCGTCAAATCTTCATTTTTAAGTTGTTTTTCCCAAAGAACTAGTTGACATTTGAATGCTTTAATTATGTCAAACATGTTCGTAATGATATGATCTTTTCCTTGTAACGATAAATTTAAACCGGTTGAGTGTTTGGTTATATCAACCAAGAAAGATAAATCTTGTATCCATATTGGATCGTAAAACAAACTTACATCTTGATTTTTCGTTTTTAAAAACTGACATATTTCTTCTTAAAAAACCCAGAATTGTTTGAGAATCTTGGAGCAAGATGACCAACGTACCTCGGTATAGTAGGACAAACCCGAATATTCACTATCTAACTCACTTAAGAAAGCAGTGAATTGACGCTGATTTAAACCTCGAGATCTTATAAAATTTATAACTTTTTTTATATATGATATGTTATTTTATTATTACATATTATTATTTGCCGATATATTGGCCGGGACGCAAAAATATTTGTTGTGGACCGCGAGTTTGACATCCTTGATCTACAGAATAATGATAAAGGATGATGTGACAAGTTTGGGATGCCAGGCACTTCGTCGATGAATGTACGCTTACCCAGAGTGCAAGAGATAAATATGGAAAGAATTTTAAGGAAGATTTTAAAAGAAACTATTCAAATTTGAAAGATTTTGCAAAGAAAATAATGAAAATTATAAGTGTGAATAGATAGGCTTAGAATTCGGCACTAAGATTTTGGACTTTTTTTTTTTCTTACATTTGTTTTTCTGGCAAGTCTCATTTTTTGATAGTACGGCCGGCTAGGAGGATCGGGGCTGTGCCCTTATAATGATAATGATAATGTAATAGAACAAAACATATGTAATTTTCTTCAATTTTTAGTAGCAGGCGATAATTACTAAAAATGAACTACAAGTTTATTTGTCGCCAAAAAGAAGAAAAAATGACTTTTCTTTGAAGTAGGCGATGATTACTAAAAATAAAGTACAGTGTCTCACAAAAGTGATGGGACACTTGTGCTTTACAAAAGGAAACTATGGTAAAATAAGTTAAAAAAACATGTAAAAATTTTTTGTGGGTGTGTTTCATACTTAAATTTAGTAACAATTATTACATCAAATACATTTTCTCAAAATATTAAAATATTAATTTAATAAAAATACAGTTGTTTAGAACGGAGCAAAAAATGGCTCAAATAAGTGATGGGACACTTACTTTTCCATCAAATATTTATCCAAAAATTTTACTTTTTAAAAGGTTTTAATATTTTGTTGGATTTCCTTTCACTTTAAAAACATGATTTAATCTTCTTGGGATGGATTTGACTAATTTTTTTGTGATTTCTGGAGTGCTTTTATCCCATTCTTCTTGAAGCACCGATTTTAATTGTTGTTTTGAAAAAATGGTGTGTTTGCGAATTCTTGATTCCAATTCTTGCCAAATATTCTGTATGAGATTTAAGTCTGGAGATTGTGGTAGTGTTTTTATTATTTCAGGACATTTATACAGCAGCCAGGGTCTAACGTTCAAAGCAGTGTGCTTGGGGTCATTGTCCTGGTAGAATTTAAAATCGTTATGAAGGTTCAATTTTCGTGCTGAAGATTTCAAATTTTGATTTAAAATGCCAATATACTTGTAATTATCCATTATACTGTCAATAAAAAGAAGATTACCAACTCCAGCGGACGACATACACCCCCATACCATGACTCCTCCTCCAGCATGTTTTACTGTTGGCACGAAGTTCTGTTTGCGAAATTCTTCCCAGGGTTTTCTCCACACCAAGATTCTACCGTCAGAATCAAATATATTTAATTTACTCTCATCAACAGATATAACTTTATTCCAGTAATCAGAATTCTTATTTATGTTGGATTTTGCGAAAGCCAGTCGGAGTTTTCTTTCGTTTCACTTACGAAGAATTTTTTCCTGGCTGCTCTACCGTGATATCCAATAGATGGAATTACTCTTCTATTAGTCTCAGGATTAACAATTACTCCATATAATTCTTGTAAATCAGCAGCAACTTTAGGAGCACTCATTCTTGGATTTTTTTTAATATTTCGAACAATAATTCGCTTTATTCCATTGGATAACTTTTGATGGTCGGCCAGGTCTTTTTTTATCCTGAATCATATGATTCTTTTTATATCGTTTAATGATATTGTAAACTGTTGAATGACTCGAGTTAACTGTTTCAGGAGTTTCTCTAATAGATTTTCCACGTTCAATATGCAAATTAATAACTAATTTCGAACTTCAGGCAAAGTTTCTTTTTTCTTTTCGTTTAGCATTCATGGCTGCACAGAGCTAAAAAAATACAAAAATTCCAAAACAAACTGGAGAGAAATACTGCAGACGATTTTATAAATTATTGCCAATTGCTTTTGAGTAAAAATAAAAAACCCCAAAAATATTTTTATTGTATTACGTAGTAGTATCTAATGGTGTCCCATCACTTATATGAGCCATTTTTTGCTCCGTTCTAAACAATTGTATTTTTATTAAATCAATATTTTAATATTTTGAGAAAATGTATGCTATGTAATAATTGTTACTAAATTTAAGTATGAAACACACACACAAAAAATTTTTACATGTTTTTTAATTTATTTTATTACAGTTTCCTTTTGTAAAGCACAAGTGTCTCATCACTTTTGTGAGACACTGTATAAATTCATTTGTTGCTAAACAGGAGAAGAAATGATTTCCTCTAAATCATAACCTTACTGTGAAGCTTTTCTATTTATATTAGGTTTTACTAAGTGAATAAATCATCGAATTATAAACTGGTTTTGTAGTTTTATGGGCAATATAATTTAACTAGACATAACGAGACACTACCAAAAACAATTCTTATTTTTACTTTTTTCTTACTCACAAACATACAGACATCGGAAGGATAATGCATATATGCTGTCTAGCTATAAGAATTCACTTGCAGAACTCTTTTATCAAATACGTATTTCAGACTTCGCACTCTATTAAGCACTTTAAGGCAACAGACGGTCATCTGCAGAAATATAGAAACGAAGATCAGAACATAGCGTGCGAATAGGTCTTAAGCATTTAAAATGGAGAAGCTAGTCCCCTTCTAGACATGTCTTAGACATTTTTCGAGAAATATTTACCGCATTTATAAATGTCTAAAACATTTCTCATGGAAAGTCTGTGGACGTTTTAAGCACTTAGATTTAATTATTGAATAAATCCTTGATGATATTTTGGCTTCATAAATCGTATTGACCCTGTAATTTAATTTATAATTAGGAAGTACTTAAAAAGTCCTTATAATTCTATTTCATCAATTTCCCTCGAAAAGTTATGCTTAAAAGTTTTTTGTATTCATGTTAAAGTTTTCTAAAAGTTATTTTTTTAAAATTCTTTCAAAAACCACTTCTCACGAATAATATTTTTCAGAACAGCCAAACACAACGACAACGACGATGCAGACTACTATGCTGATGACAACTGAATCCTCCTCTGTGGCCAACAATCTTACCTCTGTAAATTTGCTACCTACCACTACTCCAAATCCTTACACTTGCAAGAAAGTTCTGAGAAGAAGAATCATATGGCCGGAAACCGCAATCGGGGAAATTTCTGTTCAACCTTGTCCGGGAAGATCCGTAGGTTGGTCTCTTGCTAATTTCGAGAGCTTTGATATTCTTATGAACAAAAGCAGA
The DNA here is from genome assembly GCF_044657685.1 of Stegodyphus dumicola. Taxonomy (NCBI): domain Eukaryota; kingdom Metazoa; phylum Arthropoda; class Arachnida; order Araneae; family Eresidae; genus Stegodyphus; species Stegodyphus dumicola. The sequence goes on from NC_140777.1 coordinate 86,844,387, forward strand.
CTTTCAAATAAGATTTCGTGTTACAAATAAGGTATTTTGTACAGGTAGATGTTACGCAGTGCGTTAACACAAGTATACCTTACTTCGGTGTCATTTTATTGTGTTCCTCAATTACTGTGCATTTTTACAAAATAGAGCTATAATGCAGTCCTTTATAGATCCAGTCATTTATCGATATCGCAGTATATCGAAGTCTTTTATCGATTATATAAGGAAGAGTAGAAATATCTCTATATTTCAGATAATAAAAAATATTCAGATAGATATAAAAATAAGTACAGAGTCATATTCACTGAAGTTTGCCATATATTTTCCACTTAATGTACACATTACTGTTTTATGTTCTGATGATCATACTATGTAAATAGCGACTTTTGCTTTTTTAATCTTCTACTCAAATCATTAAAGGGACGCTGCATCGCATCTAGCTGTACATATGAAATTTTATATAGTATTTCAGATCTTTTGTGTTTCTAAGCTGTTTTCACAAGAATGGGAAAACAGTTTAGCTTTAAACTATCAGGAAATAATCATACATTGAGAGATTAAGGGGAACTCACCAATGAAACATCACCACCTCTAGAACCAAGCATGACCAGAAATATTTCACCCCTAACTAGCCTAGACACGTGTCCATCACGGGCCATTAAACCTTCTCGTTGGGACCATATTGCTGTTGTTGTGATCAGTGTTCAGTATGAGGTTTGAAAAACGCATGTGTGCGATGTTATCGTCATGGGATGATTTGTAGGCTCTTTATTTTTTACCACGATATTATCGACTACGATGCTTTTAACCGGTGAACCTGTGAAGTTTTTGAACCGCTTTATTTTTGTCTACAATATTTTTACCACGTTGTTTTAGAGCTGCGATGTTTTCTCTTTGCTTTCTTTTCTTCCACGATGTTTTGTACCGCCGCCTTTTCGCTTTGCGTTGTTTTCTCCGCGACGTTTGCGGCTGTAACCAGCGTTCTCATGAATGCTTGTCGAATTTTGTGGTGAGTGCACTGTTCATGTTTGCCCTGGTGACAAGTTTTAGTCCTGGTCGTGTACTGGAATGATTCACTTTATAATGTAGTTGTCTTGAAGCATGGAACACATCCGTGTTGTGGAAGGAAAAAGTATTGAAAACTTCGATGCGTTTGCAAAACATTCTTGAAGTGCTATTTCGCCTTGTAAGTGGAATGTTGAGTTGTCCACTAAGGATGTAGCAGTACAATTTAGTGTCCTTGTACCGAGTCTACTACTTGAGAATAACTAAACTTGAGAATGTTTGGTGTTTTATATTTACAGTATTAAAATATAGAGCTGCCTAACTTTTTATCGGACTAAAATGCATTTTTATACTATAAATAATCATTTGAAAATAAAAAGGACGGAAATTTAAAAATCACAGCCAAATGCGTCAGTCGAAAATTAGAATTCACTGTAAAGGAGGGCGGGAAAAAATGATCATGTTTACCCACATGATCATTTTTTTAATACGAGCTACTTTTACTTAGAAAATCTTACAGGTTGGTATATTTTCCCATCTTCGAATGCTCCTAATGCATTTTGTCAGAATCAAATAAACTTCTTCAGTCTGCATGTAAATATTCGTCTTAAAGCAAGTAACTATTAAAAGTTTTAATATAATAAATTACCTCTTTATTTACAGTTTTATTCTCTTTTCCAATGTTTTTTAGTGCAGTGATAAGTAGATAAAATGTTTTTCTGTTTTCTGTCCTTACACTAGTACTACTTGCAATGAACAAAGAAAGTGTTTGGTTAATTGAGTTGCTTAATTATTAGTTATCTGTCAGTTAGCTGGTTGGACTGTTAACTGCTTAGTTATACACTGACAACCAATAAGTATTTGGACACCTATGCAGATGACGATATCTGAGGTCCTAAAGTACGTCACGGACTCCGCCGGTATATATATCGTGTAGGAAACAGCATCGGCTTTAGTCGCATGCAAGATGCCTCGCAGTTCGGAGCTCTCTGATTTCGAGAAAGGTATAATTATCGGGTATCACAAATGTGGCCGATCCTTAAGGGACATATCTAGCGCTCTGAAGTACCCAAAATCTACAGTGGCCTATGTGATTAAGAAGTGGAAGGTGAGCAGTGATTGTCGGAATGTGCCCCGAGTCGGCAGACCAACGAAACTGGGAGATAGAGACCGACGAGTGCTGTCCAGAGAAATTCGGATGAACCGCACCCAACCGATGGCCCTCATCCGCGAGGAGTTTCAACAGGTATCCGGGAGTATTGTTTCAAAGAATAGCATCCGTAAGGAAGAACATCTGCTTGGTGTTCATGGTCGTGCTGCTGCCCATAAGTCTTTGATCACAAAGCCCAACCGCGCTGCTTGGTTAATGTGGTGCAAAGCACATCGAAATAGAACCGTAGTCAGTGGAAACGGGTTCTTTGGAGTGACGAATCAAGGTTCACCCTTTACCGTTCGGATCTGGGTCTGGCGTCTACCTGGAGAACGTCTCCTGCAATGCATTGTGCCAACAGTCAAGTTCGGCGGAGGTGGAATTATGGTCTGGGGATGTTTCTCCTGGTATGGGCTGGGACCCTTGGTCCCCATTCATGGTAAGCTCAACTCCGATGCCTACTGCACTATTTTGGATGACAATGCACTATTTTGGATGACAATGTGCTTCCTACGTTGTGGCAGTTTTACGGGTTGGACCCCTGTTAGTTTCAGGACGACAATGCCAGTTGCCATGTTTCGACGTTAACCAAGACTTGGTATGGTGCCAATGGAGTTCATCGAATGGACTGGCTTGCCCAGAGTCCAGACCTGAACCCTATCGAGAACCTCTGGGAGGAGTTGCATCGCCGAATTCAGGGGTGCACTACCTATGCAAAATCGGTGAAGGAACTTCTATGTCTTCTCCAAGCCGAGTGGAAGAAAATACCACTAGCTGTCATACAAAGACTTGTGGGAAGTATGCCCCGGAGGGTCCACGCTGTAATTACCTCTCGTGGAGGCTCTACCAACTATTGATTTTGAATAAAGTTAGTTTGTCTTTTCTATCACAGGTGTCCCAATACTTATTGGATATCACAGTGTATTTTGGTTGCTAGTTTATCAGTTCATTGCATGAAAGCATTTTACGTTTATTTGTCTAAACCATACATGTCTAGCACCATTGCTTAAGGAAACTAACGCGTAAACATAAGCATGTTTAAAAACCTCCACGTAACTCAAAACTAACTAGAAGTATTTCGCAGTTTAGCAGTTCCATGCAGTCCCTGCTACCATTTGAACCATAAAGGAGCGCTTCAGATGTATTTTGTTTGCTAAAGTTTGCTTTTAATGTCTGACCAATCGGCTAAGCAAGCGACTTATCGTGAGATTTAATCTTGTCTGCTACGAAGTCGTAATTGGAAACATGCGGCTTGGAAGAAAACTGTGGTTGAATGAAATGCTGAATATCTTGTTCGTCGAAGGCCAAGCGGACAAACAGATCTTTCCTAAGTGTTCTTCAATGAAATAAGTGTAGGCACTTTCAAACCGGATTATTAACTTGCTCAGATTTTGACAGATCAAGGGAATTTTGGAACTTGCTTCGTTTCAATATTGTTACTAGTGTATTCGGTGCTTGCAGAAATGCTGTAGAAGATGTGAAACATATTTAATTGCATTGTAGGTTGCACGAGACTGCCAGAAGTGCATTTAAAGTGAGTTTAGGTTAGCTGTCTATTTGCCGGTCTCCTGTTTTTTATGATTTGGTTAGGAGTTCAAGCACTTTGCTGGCTTGCGCGACTTTGTGTTCCTTGAGCTTTTAGTATTATTACTTAATATGATCGGATTTTTATCTTTTATGTGTCATTGTATTACTTTGAGCATTGTCTGTGTATGATTACATTATATACTGATGTTTTGTACTGTTGATGTATTATTTTTCCTTTGTATCTCTACTATTTAAGTATTATTTCATTTTTATTCTTATTGTATTATCTTAAGTTGGCGTATTTTCTTTTATAGGGGTATTAACATCGGTTAATTATTCATGGTATATTTTAGTATTTTTATTATAATGGTATTTGTATTTAATGTTTTTTTCCTTTGCTCTCTCCAGGCCTCGATTTTATGTTTTTATTGTTGAATTTCTTGTATTGTCAGTTATTTACTTCCATCTGTACGCATCGTGGAATACTTCGTTGAACACGAGGAGCTTTGTATTTGTTTTCTTAATTAGAAAAATTGCATAATGCTGATTAATAGATTCTATTTAAAAATTTGACTAAGATCACAATACTAATTCAGAGGTCAAACAACAAAAATCAGCGTTATATTTTCAAAATTTTCAAAACCGCAACGGTTTTGCAGCTGAGGATGGTGGTTCGGCAAAACCATCGAAACCAGTCCTGTGAAAATGTTGAAAATATAACGCTGATTTTTGTTGTTTGACCTCTGAATTAGTATTTGTTCGCCGTGTTATTGTGTCTTAATTAAGATCACAATGTTTACAAATATACGTGAATATACGTGGGCTAACTAAACCACGAATAATAATCTGCTACACTTAGTTTAAGGCTCTGGAAGCAAATACTAGAAGAAAGGACTTACCGGACAAATTATTTTACAAACGTTATTAAATAAAATATGTTTGCCACTAATTTCATTGTGTATTACTGGTAGAATAGATATTCTCCAGATATGCATTTTTTGTTATGTTAGACATCACCATTACTTAAATTTCGATCGACCATTTTGCCTGAAATGTTTAGACATTCGATATCAATATCTTATTCTTTAAACATGAAGTTAGTTTTTATGCATCTCGAAATTGTATTTTTGTTTATAATTTCTCGAAAATGAAATTTTTCAAAAAGGATTTTTTCTTATTAGGAGAAGCTCGTTGGAAGTGCATTGGACAGTCTGTTGGAGAATGGGATCCTAGTGGTCCTGACATGAAAAAATGCCGTTCTTTGAAAATCCGGAATCTGAAGGAAAAAGTAAGTTTGATATCCAGAATCGGATGCTCATGTTAATTAAATGCCTAAATGTTTTTCTTTAACCCAGAAGGGCTATTAATTTCGTTTTTGCATTTTGCATTGGTTCACGATAAATGCCGGCTCACTTTTCAAACTCTTGCCACCAAATATTACAACCCTGTATTATATTTAAATAAATTAAATAATGAAGAATCTACATAAATGTATGTATGTTTCTCGCATTGTGATAAAGCAACGGTACCTAGAGCCATCCAATTTTGAATAACGTACATTTCCACCCGAATATGGACATCCGGAAGTCCGAATTTGTTTTATTATCTATTGTTATTTATTATTTTGTTAATTAATAATTTTGTTAATTAATTTAATTTATTATTTTGTAAAACTTTAACGAATTTTTTATTAACAAACTCAACGATTTCAAAGCGAGCAATAGCAACACGGTACGGGAAAAAAGAGCATTTTTATCTCCAGTCCGCGAGACTGTGTATTGGAAATTCTAAAGGTATACTCATTTTAAAATTATTTTGCGGTATTGCTTTTGAACTGAATATTATGGTTTAAGTTCGAAGAACATGATATTTAATAAATATAGGTAACACATAAAACGTCAAAAACGCCCTCTTGTAATGTAAAATCTGAAAGCTTTCAGATTTCAGATGGAAGGCAACCTTCTGTATGGAATTTTCCGGCCTTAGACCCTGACTGCCATACAGAAGGGCCTGAGTTCGAAACCCGGAGAAAACATGGACTTAAATTGTCTGCCCCTTCATAGAAGACAACGGTGGCCCACCGGTCAGGTGTTTCCGTAATAAAGTGACCACAGTTCCCAGACTTAGTACTGGCCTACACTTATTATGGCTGGTGCCTGTCATTGGATGAAAATTAGTGATTTCTCCATTTCTGTTCTATGGACGGTGAAAACTCACATTTGCATACAACGCATGGGTGTTTCATTCTATTGTTGGCAGCACAGTATCTTTGAGAGTAGGGATAAAAAGTAGAGTTTCCAAGTAATCAAAATTTGTCTACGCAGAGAGTGTTTATTGAAGGTTCATAAAGCTTTTGTTAAATGTTAAGCTTTTATCTGGTAACGAATGGTTTTGTGTATTACTTGTGTTAAAAATTTTGTTAATATTTTTTATAAATGTTCTTGAAATATATGCTTTCAATGACCACTGAGATTTTTGGAGTTTCTGGATCAGATTAACGATATACAGTATTCAACTGTTCAACAGCACTTTTCAACAAATCTAACGCATTCTATTTTAAAAGCAAAATTTTTAGCCTCTTTGCATAAACAGTTATTCCAGAACTGAAGTTTAAAAATTAGAAAGCAATTGAAATTACACCTGAGTTTACACGAAAAAATACCTTTTTATCGTACCTTAATACAAAGGTATTCTTACAGCAATTGCACCACAGCTAACGATGTGGATAAAAGTATTGAACTACTATAATACATCTCAAAAAGTATTTCATATTTAATTAATTAAGTTATACTTATGATTTACGTACAGAATTGATAAACAAAATTGATTTATTAATTTTTGTACTAATATTCCGGATATAGTGGTATAATATTTTCTGTTGCAAATATGGAACCGATAATTACTGTAGTAAAACCTACAAGTATTTCGATGGAATAAGAATGTAGTCCAGAATGAATACCCAAAACATATTTTGGATTAACAACGTAGTGCATTTAGGATTATGTCTTAGTGTATAAGCTTTCAGTTATGGAATACTGCCGCCCAGACGACTATACTAAGATGGCTCGCCATCTTAGTATAGTCGTCTGGGCTCGCCATCTTAGTGTATTAGCTTTCTGTTGTGCAATATTATCCTGATAAATAGTGGTGTGGTTTGATGCCGCTGAGGGTAGAATATATGTCGCTATGCTTGAGATTTGTGTTCCCCTACATCGAAAGTATGAAAGATTCAGGTAAGAATCTGAATCTTTCATACTAAATGAATTGCATTTCGCTGAATACTAATCTGCTCGAAAAACGGATGTAAGTTCTGAGACAAAACTTATTTATCTAATTACTGCAAAAAATCCAGAATGCAAAAATAAATAAATTAAATTAAATAAATATGATTTTAAGTTATTTATTGGAAGGAGTGAAACATATCGCAATGAAACTTGAAAGGTTATATGGGTTCAGGTATGAAGTTTTTCCCAGTACTCAAGTTACGTGATTTTTGTCAGTTATGTGATTCAACTGACAAAATAACCTCCATATTTCCTCTCAGTATCTTTCACGGCACCTCTTATTATTATTGAAACTGTATGTATATTCTTTTTGATATAATTCATTATTGCACTGCATATTACTATGTACCATTTATTGCAAAATAAATTAACAAAAAACCCAGTGATAATTTCGGCGCTTGCAAAAGATAAGTTGTGCTAAATAAACGACTTTTTTAAAGTGATAATTACTGATGATGATATTGTTTCAGTTTAATACATCTTCGGCATCAGAGATGATCATTTCTTTGAAAGAAGTTTTCGAAGAAGAACTTTTTGGAGAAGATCTTGTTGATGTAATAAGCATGATGACAAGAACACCAGATCGATTGTTTGATGAAACTGAATCTCATCCTCCTGATAAACGATGGACTACGACTAAAGAATCCATCGAGATGTCGACATCAATCTTTAGTCAGATTATTGAACTAAACACAACCTGGTACGATATAGCGGAGGTAAATATTTTGCAAATTACTACACTTGCTTGAGAATACTGATGTCGTTGAAAGCTAAAATCTAAATATTAACTAAACGATATGTTCTTAAATGATATTCCTTCTCATTTATCCTTATAACATTCACTTCTATTTTAGAATGTTTCGTTATTTATAACTAATCCTCCTTTAAGTCACATTACAGAATTATACTTTTATTAAAATTTGGAAATTTAAGAAAAATACTCTAATTTAACAAAGATTAAGCAGAAAAGATGCAATTTTGTACTTAAAGAACTTCTCAAAAGTATCCTCTGCTAAATAATGTCTTACGTAAGTAATTAATAAATTTTCCAATTTTATACGAAAATCCCAAACGAGTTAAACATCGTACATTTCAATAGTAATAAAGCAATAAGATGAACGCTAGTGTGGAATTAGTGAAAAATTTCTTATCATTCAACTAATTCCAGAAAGTAAATCACTGAACTGCAACTGTCGTATCAGAATCTGCACTATAGACATTTCATTTATGTTGCCTTATATCCTCGGCTACCATGTTATAAAAGTAAACAGTGATATTTTGCGCATGAGCAGTTATAAATTCTCTTTAAATTATCAAATTGTACATCTAATTTTCTTAAGATACTCATTGTTTTCATTACAAATTTCAATTTAATGTTTATCCTGAACATGCATCACATTTTCTGTAAGTTTAATTATAAGCAAAAAGCATAAAAATTTGGAATTTTTAAAAAGAAACCTTTATACATCGTTACGTTTCTACATACCTTTATACATCATTTATACGTAACTTTATATATCGAACGTGATATTTTCACCAAAACAAATAACAACATTTCACACAGCATGCAAAATATTTTGTGAAAGTTACAGTCATTTCCTAATGTTTATGATACAGAGTGATCAAAACTAATTTTTAATCATTGTTTTGTTGAACCCCTAAATTCTTCAATAAGTTTTCATTGAAAACCCCTAAATTCTTCAATAAATATTCATTGAAAACCCTTAAATTCTTCAATAAATTTTCATTGAAAACCCCTAAATTGTTTAATAAATTTTCATTGAAAAGGTAAGTATGCCATTTACAAGGACACTGTTACAGAACACTTTATCAAGGATTTCTCTAGAAATTCGTAAAAATATCTGAAATCTAAAATGTTCCGTGGCATTTGGCTTTATTATGTATTTTTGATATAAAGGAATTTCTGAATAATAGGAGTTTTTTTAAAAAATGCATGTGAATGAATGCCATACATGATTAAGAAAATAAATTGTAAGACCAATGAAGAGAAAGTCACGTATTTTCTCAAAACATTTTTAATTAACACCAATCCCTTTTAACCCTATTTTATTTTAGAGTATTATCTTGATGTTACACAGTAATTCGTCGTTAGATCGAAGATGGTAGCTGAGACGACTTAAATTTAAGTAAATATTTCCTTAGACGAAATTTGAAAGCATGAAAGGTTATACTGTACTGTTGATTTTCTTCAGAAAACAGAAATTAATTTTCAATTAATGAAAATTTTAAAATGAATATGATTAATTTTAATATGAATTGAATTAAAACTTATGTCAGTTGTGCATAATAAAAGATTGTTAATACTCAATAGTCTTATCTATTATTTATATTTAATTTACATCATATTTATAAAAGTTAAGATATTTTTGTGACGAGAAAATCTTTAAAGACTGAAAGAAATCTTACGCTGAAGTCTGAATCGAGATAAATCTATTAATATAGTCTGGAGCATTCCTGTAATTAGGCATTAATTTCTAAAATTTGAAATGCCAGATCCCTATGGAAAAAAATGGCTCTATGGAATAAAAATTTCCCCCATTTTGGTTTTTAACTTGTTCAAAGCTTTCTTAACCAGATGGATAGCGCCTATAAATATTCCTTTTCCTGAAGAGATAACATTTAGAAAAGGGGAAGAATTTGTTCCTCGGAAGCTCATGTTTTTCAGCGTATTTTGTTCTTTTGAAGGAAAGTAAGCCATATATTTAATAATAAGTTAATGCCAGCTTTATTGACTCTATAAGAAATATCGCATTAGTCATAGAATTTTCTATTCAAATTTGAAAAGAACTTTTTATTTATGAGTTATATAATAAAAGTACTGGCGTTCATCTTATTTGGAGCTCCAGTGCGCTTCACCTAGATTATTTCTAACAACGGATCATCTACGATGCAAGTAATAGCACGATAATTATTCCAGGTGAAGCCTGCATATAGGAAAATATTAAGCATCACATAGAATACTGATATCGCTAAAATTTCTAAGTATAAAAGCCGGAGTTGCATATAAGCATTCTATACCTCGCCACGCGCTTAGGGAAAACTCCGTGCTTGTGATTGGACATACTTTCCGATGACATCATTTTCTCTTGGCATATTGACGTTTAGGAGGGATTCTTACGGTTTTGTTTTTGTTGAATGACGCGCATGTATAACACGGAAATGTTAAAATTATCGTTTGTTTTCTTTTAATAATTATGCCAGACGAAACGATTTACTTGCAGCGTTCTGCAGATGGCTTCCTGTTTATGAAATAATGAAATTATAAAATCTTTAAAGATGCTGTTAATACCATACGCAAACTTAAGCGCTTAGATTATATAAATAGCAAGTTCTAGAATTTAGTACAAAAACCAACACACATTGGATTACCCGACGATTTTGAGCCTACTGTAAAGGTAAATTATTATTGTAAACTATTATGGTATGTAAATTATTATTGTAATTTTGTTGCGTTCGTTTCCTTTCACATTGCAAAAAATATGTCCTTTGAAACTGCATATGTTTTTCCATGTTAATGTCCAAGTCTTTCCCATTTCTAATATTCTGTTGCCTTCAATGAAGTAAAAAAGAGAATTCAGTATTGTCGCTAAATTTAATACACGTATATAAGGAAAGGAACTTCCTTTTCTGATAAGCGCTATTTTTACACATAAGTACGAAAGATATTACACATTAAAAATGAGCAATATTCATAAAGTAATATTATTCAATTTAAACAATACGCGTCTTCATTTATGTAATCCAAATATAGTAGTTTAACTTAAATAGAAATAACATTTTGACAACTTTTTGACATTAAAATAAATTTTGCTCTTTCTGATTGACTATAAATATAGTGAATTTACTGTTAAAATATAGTGAATTTAAAATATAGTGACTGGCAAAAATGTTGTTAACTCACAACATTTTTGCCATCTGCGAAAACTGACTTGTCTCATATTTTCGGAGATTGCATTTGCCGAAAATGGATATATAATGAACGTGAAATAATGAATTAATCACCACACACCTTTACTATGAACGGTTTTAAATTAAGAATAGAATACATTTATTAAATATCTCTGCATCTAATACTAATACACATTTACAGTAATACTTTTTGCCTCTGGGGGAAAAATTTCCTACAATTTTTAAGTTCACCACACTACAATGCCGTAAGGAGTGTAATCTCATGGCACCAAAAATACAGCGCACGTCATTAAAGTAATAACCTTTTCGATACTGCTATCAAATAAGCAAATGGTATGGAGGTATACTGTCGAGTCTAAGCAAAGGCTTCCTAAGCGTAGTCCCCCCGCGGGGTTCGACGTAGAGTACTCTGCGCAGTACTGGCTAGGATCTGTACCTAGGCAGTCTCGGCCACGGGGGTATAAAATTCCTGAACTTGACGGTTCCCGATGGTCCATGAAGTAAGTTCATACTTGCTTTTCATGGGCCGGGAGGTGTTAGTCCCCTCCACCAGGGTATTGGTAGCCAAATAGCAAACTGGACCATTGAGAGTCTGGTCACTGATGTCCTTGGTATTCCATGTAAAGCCTAAGGAGAGGGGATCCCGTGTAGTGCTGGCAGATAGCCTAAATCAACGGCCAGTCATCGTCCCTAAGTTGTCATTGCCCACCCCACCGTGGTCTCGGTCCAGCAGGGACGGTGGTCTTGACTGGTCCGTGTTTAGCGGTGGGCTAGCTGATCGTTGAGCGATCAGCGGAGGGAGTTCTAAATTTGTTGGTGTCTCGGGGATGTGAGACCCCGGGCCCAGCAGGAGTGTTCAAGTCATCTTTGGGAGACTCTTTCTGGTATTTATACCAATTCCCGGAATGTGATTGAGTTCACGACCCGCGGTATAAACCTAGTTAGTTAGTTCCTAAGCGTAGAGGAAATGATCTCATCGGAAGCCATACCCAATCCCGATGACGTATTTTTCCCTATGCACGTGGTGCTGTACAGAATGCTTATATGCAGCCGGGGTTCTAGTAGACTCCCCTCCGAATTTAATGTGTTCAAAGTATTTAATTGGTTTTTCTTTACTGATTGTTCGCATTCGTTACTTACACGAATCAAATCTGTCATTTCAAAAACAAGAAATATGCCTCCCTAGGCCCACCAGCGGTCAAGCGGTAAAAGCCGCTGAACACTTGTAATTCGGTCTGGGCTTCGAGCCCCGGCGAACGAGCTGACTGCATGGGTATTTTCGTGGTTTTCCCCATGTGCGACGTGGCTACGAGAGTTTCCCTTAAAAAATCCTCCACGGGACATCCTCTATTGCAGTGTAGTGCCTAACTACGAAGCGCGTAATAAGTAAATAAAAAAAATTCCCTCCCTACACTGTAGACTAAGTTCAATCGCTAACTCTGGATGCAAAAATTCGATAAGAACGTCGAACATAGAGTAGCTCACATTTGTTTTCGGATTTTTTAAAAAATTCATTTACATAGATCTTGTACTAAATATTGATAAACAAATTCCTCATGACTTCCTTCTACGAAGTAAAAAGGAAGTATTGCAATCGCGAAAAATTTCGGGTATCATATTTCATTGAAAATATCCATTTTGACCGCTATCGAATGCAGTTTAACAATGTTTTTGCGTGCCGTCTGTACGTAAGGACAGAATAAAGGATACTTTTGCTCCAAAACAATTTATAAAACTGATTAAAAATGGATTTTGAAGACATGCTGCTAAGCCTTTTTTTGGGGGCCATAGCAGCCATATTTGTTTACTTTTGAAACTTAGCAGAATAGTGGATTTGTTGCCAATCTAGCGAAATTAAGCTTCGCAACAACAAAGTAACGTCTTCTTTTATTATTGCGAATTAAATTATGATTAATCCACTCTGCAATTATCATTTGAGTTATTACATTATCCTTTATATTGACTCAGCATAGTGTCCATAACAAAGTAAGTCAGTTTCTATGCCTTCACTGTCTTTTTGCCGAATGAGACCAAAAGCAAATCAAGTTTGGTGCATGGAAAAATCTGTCTTCTTGCACACTGGCCGAATTGCCTGTTTTTTGCGTATAAACTGTAATTGTAACTGTAAAATTTTTTTTTATACATTTTTTTAACTGTATTTGGTATTTTATGTTTTTCTATATCTTTAAATTTTTAATGAAGATATTTTGTGTTTTTATTATTTTTGTATCTAAATTTTTAATGAAGATATTTGTGTTTTTATTATTTTTGCCTTGCCGCGAAGTGAGAACTGAATTAATTGAATGAGAAATATATCTCTAATGAAATTCGATTAAATAAGTGTTTCATATTAGCAGAAAATACTGTCGCCAGTCTTTTCGGACAGAGAAGAATGTTTACGAATAGCGCATGCACATTAGGTAAGCAGCGCTGAATCGTCTGCGAAAAACTGAATATTTTTTATTTGTTTAAGTTTGTGATGTAGCCGTTCCTCAATAGACACTAATGCCGGCTAGCTTTAAAAGGATTTATTAACAGAGCACACAGGAACGGTTACAAACAAAAGAAATATATATAAAAATGAAACATAAACGAAATGGAACATCAAACATTGAGAATAACATAACATAGTAAACTATCATCATGGCGGCTGGAGGTCGACTGACGTTTTTTCATATCGCCACGAGATGGCGTTTAAATAAAATAGTTCGGTTACAGTTCATGAGTTCATGGCGTGAATAAAATAGTTCAATTACACTTAAATAGGTCTGTTACAAGTTATATTATAGTATTTGAATATAACATGTGGCAATGGTTAGATAATTCTTCATATGATATATTTTTTTTTTTTTTCCTTTCTGAGTTATAAAATAAATGAGATGTGAAGAGAACCTAGCGCCAGACTATCGCTATGGTAAATAAATATAGTGAATTTTAAAAAGCACATTTATTCTGCTGTGGTTTATGCACTATCGACAAAAGGAGACTTAATTCAATTCGATAAGTTTAAATAAAATGCAAGAAAAAGTGAGTATAATTTAATATTCAGTAAAAAGAAGTCATGTGGTGTACACGTCAGATTTTTTTTCCTAGTATATTATTTAAGATTAATTAATATTAAGAATGGAGTAGAATAAGACGGTCTAAGACAACCAAGGGTAACTCAGTTGAAGAATATAATTTAGTACTGATTAGGTAAAATGTAATTAATTAATATTAGTAGCTATTTAGTAATTAGTAAGCCTAGATAAATGATCTGAGATCTTTATTTCTGGCAGCTGAAATCAAATTTTCGGTAAAATGCTATGTCAGATTCTACAAGCTGAGTATTCTAAATAAAGTTCTCCCAGCAGAGGAATAATAGAAGCTAAAGACGCAATGTTTCCTTCCAGCCTCTTGTTTTTTATGAAGCATTTTGAATGCCTAGGTGTTTACAAATGCGCTTCTTCCTGGTAATCTCTCTCCCTGAAGAGCTCGTAAAAACATGGATTTTTCTAATTTTACAGCCATGAATAATAAAAACGTTTTCCCTTGGTATTTTTAGCCAACTTCCTTTTAATCTGCTTGATGACAAATAAACGATAGGCCTTCTTCACATTGCTCCGTTTGTTTATGTTTTTTTAAAGAGTGTACCAAAATAGGAGATCAGAATAAGGACTGGAAGTTTTGAACTACCGGCGTAAGAGAATTTAGTTCATTCTTTAAAATCAAATGAAAGCTTAAAAGTTTTGATGCTCCGACATTAATTATGAATAGAATTTTGCTCACGAATCCTCAAATTTAATATCCACAGTTTCAGTTACTTGCGTTCTCTAAATTCAAAACTGTAGAAATAAAACAAAATACAAGCTGCAGAATATACCAGAAAAAAATCTGATATGAACACCGCATGACTTTCTTCTATGGCCTATTAAATTATACATATTGTTTGCAGGATTTCATTTAAACTTATTTCCTCGAATCTATTTCTCGTTCAATTAATTCAGTACTCCATTCGCAGCAAATCAAAATACATAAAAACTCAAAACATCATTAAAAATTGTAAAATACAAAAACCCTAAAACACCAGATACAGTTAAAACAGTTTTAAAAAATTTACAATTAAAATTAGAGTTTCTACTCAAAAACAAGCAATTCAGCCAGCAGGCAAGAAGGCAGATTTTTCGGTGCACAAAACTGAAAGTTTACTTTTGGTCCCACTCAGCAAAAAGACATTCATGGTGCAGAAACTCACTTAAGCCCGGCGTTGAGCGCGGCGCCCGGTGAACGATTCGTGTGGCCGGCTACGGTCCCTGGCGACCGGCAGTGAACTTTCCGTGTGGCTAGCATCGGTCTCTGGGGACAGGCACATGGAATTTTCGTTTGGCAGGCGTTGGTATTATTAAAGTTAAAAAATAAATATAGTCTCGATGAAATGTGATCAAATGTAGTTTTAATGAAATTTATTGAAACATTCTAAACAAAAATACGGCTTAGCTTTACACATATTATAATACGTAACAACCTTTTAGGTAACATTTTATTCTGAATCTGGATTAAGCCGATTTTGTTATCAAGATAACAGGCTGAACGGAAAGGACAGCAAATTTGGCGCCGGGCTCAACTTGTTAATTCACTACGCTACTGAGTTTCAGAATGTAAGGCGTAACTGGTCACTTAAACTTTTAAATTGTTGATAATTTACAACTATTGCATGCAGATTAACTAAAGGCATAAAAACCTTAATCGAAACATAAAAACCACATAGTTCAATCACTTTTAACCCTTTCCGGCACGCTATCTTTTAAAGTTGGAGTTTTGGTTAAAAAAAAAAAGGGTAGGCAGTCTAATTAGGCCTAGAGGAGTACACAAGTAAAATATTGTGAAGATAGCACTTATCGTTTTAATTCCGTGGGTGTGCCCACTCACACTGATTGAATGGAGCTTCGAGAAGAGTGCTGAAACGAGCATTGTTGTCAATGAACTGACCGATGAGATGCGAAAAAACAAAGAATACAGACTCTCTGTTGTCCTAGATTATCGGTGAGCCCTATCTGGGTACACCTAGGGTTCGCCGTTTGATTTTAGGCAAAATTTCAAGGTATTACGGGTACATTCTGCTAAATAAACTGGCAGGTGAACTAACTTTCCTTCGATTACGTTAATAATCTGGTGAATTTTTTGAATGGGGATTCTCACATTTTTTATGAGTTCATTTTTGATAAGTTCCATATTAGCTGTTTTAGGCAGCTTTTTAATGATAACTTTAATTGACTTTTCACTGGTTAATTTAAATGTGTGATATGGAAGTTCTAGTTTGTCCAGATAATCTGTGAGTATCCTATAGTGAGTAGAGTCATAAACTCTGATTGTAAGCATTGCGCCAGATAAGTTACCACGGAATTTTTCGATACTTAGAATCTCTTCTATGTCTTTCTTTAACTTGTCTCAGTCGCCTGCAACGTCCGCTAATACAATAGGAGGAATATGTCCTACAGTTTTGGTAGGGGCTATGAAGTCTCCTTGATCACTAGATGTGGAATCCATATTACCCTCGGGGTTGAGTTCCTGAAATTTATTTTTCTGGGCAGGTTCAGTTACTTCTGTATTTGATAACGTGTGGTGTTTGTGGATAATACGTAGTGTGGGGAAACCTTCTTTATCAGTAATAGTTTTCTTACGTTTATTTTCTCACTAGGTGATTTAGGGGTTTGATTTGTATCCATGCTGGAGATTTGAGAATCAGTAGTGACTTTGTCATTAGTTTGATTTTCAGCTAAGTACTCATTAAGAGCCATTATTTGATTTTGAATATCTCTAAGAAATTGTTGTTGTTCTTCCGTTTTACTGGGGAAATCTCGTAATGCAAGATATTCATCTTCAAGTAACTAGCATAAAATTTTGATGGTGTAAATTCAACTGAATTACTTATACACCGTTGCTCGATTTTTCTAAACGCCTCCTCTCTCTCCATGATAAGCAGTAAATCCGTACACCTAACCAGAAATGGCCTACGGTATAATGAAAAACATACTTATCATGTAAAAACGATTGAAGTTCAGCACTGGTAAAGCATATGCAATAATAGCTCGCATTAAAAGGCAATCCAAAGATAAGCAAAATATGGCTCCCTGAGACGAGGAGAAGATCTAGAAAAATCCTTGACTCATCCCTATGGGCTCAACGTCAGGAATGGCCTAGAGATAGAAAATGACGGGTACCCAAAATATTTAACGACACTAGGGAAAAACTGCACAGGCAGCTCTGTTTCGCATAGGCCAACCAATCAGAAGAAAGTTATTCTTCTCAATAGTTTATTTCCGCAAGTTCTTCTCTTAAATATCTGGGAGGAGCGTGCTTCTCTTGAAAAGTTTCTTATTGAGTTACGCGTCCGTAGGTCTAATAAGGTTTTTAAGCTCATCAATACTTTATTAAGTTCTTTCTAGTGAAAATTGATGCTATTTGTATTATTGAATTGGAGCTTAATAATATTATTTTTAATGCTATTGTAAGCATGATGATATTGTACGCCCAAAGGTATCTGTTGAGGCGAACTCCCTCCTATACTATGTTTACGTGCTTACACCAGCAATTATGTGACAGAGGGTCATTCCAAACTACCACACGTAATCGTGATCGAACAGCACGTAAGCCAGCCAACGTGGAACTGCGATTGGTCTGGTAGAGAGCACTCCCAATAGAAAAACAGGAAATATCGCGAATCGGGATTTCACACAACAGCGTGTGGAGGAATCTGAGTAGCAATGAAATGCATCCATGTCACTTACAGCGCGTCCAGTTATTCGCGCTTTTTCACGTTCGTATTTGCAGAAACGAGTTTCCAAGTCTTTGTGTTCACAGATGAGGTGTATTTCAGGAGAGAAGGTATTTTCAATACTCATAATAACCATGCGTGGGCGATGGCGAACTCACATGCGATACGTACTCGGGCTGCTCAAACACTTTTTATGGTAAACGTATTGGCCGGCATTCTAAAGGGTAGCTTCATCGGGCCATAGTTGTTGCCTGATTGCCTGAAAGGTGCAGTTTACTTGATATTCTTGAAACAAGAGTTACCAGAGTTATTAAACAACGCAAATACGTTTTCTTGTGGTACCAGCATTTTTGGGCCTTGTCCATTTCAACTTTTCTGTATGTTAGCATTTGAATACAACATTTCGGCAACGGTAAATCAGCCGAGGTGGTCCAATGAATTGGCCTTCCTTATCGCCAGACCTATCGTGTATAGGGGCATATGATGAGTATATGGGGCTTCTTCTGGGGATATATGATATCCCTTGTCTGCGAAATCCCCGTTGACAGCGCCGAGGACATGAATTGTTGCAGTTGCCTGGAAAATCCAAGACACTACTGGAACGTTTTAAATGTTCTTACATAAAAGTCAGGCACATGGAAAGTAATCTGCGTTAAATTATGTTTGGGCGCTAGGCTTTTTTTTAAAAATCATTTTATCATTTTTTAATCTTTTTTTTTTTTTTTTTTTTTAAGTTTGCTATGTGCAATAATTTAATGGGTTATATCTTTCCTCCATGCAGGACCAAGGATTTTACAAAAGCCCCATAAATATATGACAGTTGTGTCAGGATTATCACCCGCATGTAGACATTTAGCAAGTCCAGAAAATCCACGGCAGTTAATTTTTCAGGCAGAGTCCTCCTTTCTTTACTTTATCTAACACAAGTTTCTGTCTATTCTAACACCGATTCTTAACAGTCTGTTGTTTCTGCTAGGAAGATATCACACTGTGAGGCTAAGGCCAGGTCACTGGTCATCCTTGGTGGCGCTCACTCACTCACTCACCTTCTTTGATATCAGTTGTACTTCCCCTTTGTTACTTTAGGTTTTACGCCGGGTAATAAAAACTTTTCCCGCCTATTTTGCTTCCTTTCGTTTCCTTGTGCTTTATACCTAAATAATGCGAAATGAAGCTTCGAAACAAGCACGCTCGAAACACCCTGCGCTTATTCCCTACCCTCTACCGCGTCAGGAAGGCGTTTCCGACCCAGCATTTCTCAGGTCCCAATCACATTATGTTTCGGCTACGCGGGACTTGACGTCGAAAGGGACAATTCTTAAAAACCCTCATAATTCCAGGAAACCCACGTAGGTAGGTTACCATTCTCCCTTACTACAAAAATTTGAACGCCAAACAGTAATCTATCATCGCTCAAATTGGGATCACGTGATCCTTCAGAAGCCGAACTTTCGTCTGATTGGTTGTCTCGACCCGAGACATTTTCGGTGAGGTTTGAAAAAATCCCGCGTAGCCGCAACATTGCTTCCGTAGTTAGGCGGAACTTCGCTTCCAGCGCGGCTCTTTTTTTCTAGAAGTCCTCCCATTTAAAACAGTGCTACCAGAATCTCGTGTCTCAGAAAAGTCCCGTCTAGCAGGGACTGTAGCCATATGTGATAACCTCTTAAGTGATTCTGAGTCGTCTAGCTGTACCCGACCTCTCCTCGAAGTTAGTAATACTTTAGCTGGGACACCCTGCATATATAACTTAAACGTACGAGGTAATTAGGGATTTATTAAAAAAATTGCAATAAAACTGGTGATGGTCCAAAAAGCTTAAAACACAATACCGTAAAATTTCAGGTAATGATTTTACATTCGTATTTTAATTATGTGCATATTTATAAATATGAAAACTTTGAAATATAATATACTACTGCCGAAAATGTTTGTGAAATAGATGCTGATCCTTGCAAAATAAAGTACTAACATTTTTGGAAAACTTTCACCTCATTGAAGACTAAATGTAAATATAAAAAAGACTTTAGTAATATCTAAAACAATATTGTTACTAATTTGGTATTTAAAAAGCTAATGTTAGTTCAATTATAAATTAAATGGTTTTATTTCTCGCGCAGTGCAGCGCGTGACGAATATTAAAAGAAAGTTAAGCCGGAAAATTGAAAATACAAGAGCGCGTGCATTAAATAAATAAATATCTCTTTTTGATTTCGAGAAAGTACTGGAAAATTCTAGCGCGTGATTTTAAAATCCTATAAAAGGAGGAAAACATCTCAGTTTGTAGTACAAGATGCACTGGGCTGTGGACAGTTCACGGGAGGGTGACTCCCACGTGACTACCACTGTCCAATCTGTGTTTTACAGAAAGGATGAATTTGAATATTTTGTTTAGCTAATCTGTTGCACTTGTGCCATTTGTCTTCATTTAGATCGTGATATTAGTTTAATTATTCCAATCTAGATAACCTGTTTCAAAACTTGATAATTATTAATATTTCCAATATTTCTCATTGTACGCGTAAGCTGGTGACCACCCGCGTGACAGGCTCCTGCCAATCATCTCCCTTACTCCACCTACATTTCACAAAATTTGACAAGTTTCGCCTAGTTGGCGCGGCGTAAATCGCCTTAATTAAAAACTTAAGTACCAACGCCTTAGGGCAATTTACCAACACAGACGGTTAAAGTAGCGGTTGGCTACTAATTGCCGCCTAGCCATTGACTCGATTTCGATTTCAGTTTGTAGTAGTTGCTTAGTTTGTTGTTGTTTAGAAAACTGCTCTTGTTGATTGTAGCAAATTCGCGGATTAGCGTTCTTTAGCTGTTTTGAATTACGTTCTATTGGACATTTGAGTAGTTAAAAGATAACTACTGTGAGATATTGTAATACTGCATGATAATTTGAGAAAATTTAAGCATTTTCGTTGTGATAATAATAAATTTTTTGTTCATTTTTCCTCGGACTTGTGCATTCATTTCATAACGAACCCGTACGCACGCAACAATATGTATTAATGTTGTACCCTTTTAAATTATTCTTAATAAATCATACTCTCCCGATAGAATCTGATGTTTCACGTTAAAAGTAAAATCTTTCTATCATTGATAAGGATTTACTGTAAGCGCAACATAGTTGCCGTGATTAAGGTAATTTATCCACTATGAAATGAAAAGTGTATTGAAATTAATCAAAAGACACATTTATTACTACTTAAAAGTAAAATGGAAATCAAATTAAGATTTATTGCTTTACTCGTTTCATTTTTACATTTTGTATTCTATTTTTACATTTTGATATTCTAAAAGGATTACTTTTTAAAATTATCTATTAAAGTTTTTATTGGAGTTTAACATAATATGCTTAATAAGGTTTATTCCCAAATATAGGAAAGGAGACCAGCAATTGGTTCTGATTTTCTTTCAACAGTAGATAACATGGGTTTGCTACTTGCTGATGCTATGGTTGAAAGTATCCAAGAACATAGTATTTTCAAAGAAAATATCGGTAAGAAAAACAAATTCTAACTGCGTGTTGTTTTGATTGAAAAATAACAGTTGTTTTGAATCTCATTAAGGTGAGAATGTCCTCTTCTGAATAACTGTATTCAAAAACACTAATCATTAAAATTTATTAAACTGAAAATATTTAAGTGAGTGTAGTTCATTCCTACATTCATATCCTTCCGTCATTGAAACTATCTTTGTGCCAATCGTAAATCAGTAGCAAACTCACTACTGTTCTTAACATTGACAACATTTAAATTATTTCCAGTATTTCAGTATAGCATAAAACTGATGACAGGCTTGTGTTTCTTCATAAACAGCGCTAATTGCAGGAGAGAGAAAAGTGTTGAGTTGAACAGTTTATCTGATAATCAATTAAATTTTCTATTTATTATTTTTCTTTGGTTGTATACGACAAAGGCTTCTCTTTGTGCTACTTATGTGAATATAGAAGTAACACAAATATAAAATGTATTAAAATATGTTTTGTTTATTTTTTTCATATTCTGTATTACATCTGTAGCTGTTCAATCTTTCAGATTTCAATATGTGTTCCTGAGCTTTATCAACTCGCATACACTGAAGTGACAAAAGTCATGGGACAGCAATATGCAAATATACAGATGGCAGTAGTATTGCGTAGAAAATGTATAAATGCGAAGTGCTTTGGCAGGGCTTTCATTTGTGTTCAAGTTATTCCTGTGAAGAGGCTTTGACGTGATTAAGGCCGCACGACGAGAATTAACAGACTTTGAACACGGAATGGTAGTTGGAGCTAGACGCATGGGTCATTCCATTTCGGATATCGTTAGGGAATTCAACATTCCGAGATCCACAGTGTCAAGAGTGTGCCGAGAGTGTCTAATTTCAGACATAACATCCCACCATGGACAGCGCAGTGGCCGACCAGCAGCACTTAACGACCGAGACCAACGACGTCTGCGTAGAGTTGTCAATGTTCACAGACAAGAAACACTGCGTCAAATAACCGCAGAAATCAATGTGGGACGTATGAGGGACGTGTCCGATAGGACAGTGCGACGAAATTTGTCTTCCTTGGGCTATGCCAGCAGAAGACCGACTCGAGTGCCTTTACTGACAGCACGACATCGCCTGCAGAGACTCTCGTGGGCTCGTGAGCATATCGGTTGTTCCCTAAACGAATGGAAAACCGTGGCTTGGTCAGATGAGTCGCGATTTCAGTTGGTAAGAGCTGATGGTAGGGTTCGAGTGTGGCGCAGACCCCACGAAGCCATGGACCCAAGTTGTCAACAAGGCACTGTTCAAGCTGGTGGTGGTTCCATAATGGTCTGGGCTGTTTTTACATGGCATGGACTCGATCCTCTGGTGAAACTGAACCGATCATTGGCTGAAAATGGATACCTTCAGATACTTGGAGATCACTTACAGCCGTTCATGGACTTCACGTACTCAAACAACGATGGGATTTTTATGGATGACAATGCGCCATGTCACTGGGCCACAATTGTTCGCGATTGGTTAGAAGAACATACTGGACAATTCCAGTGAATGATCTGGCCACCTAGACCGCTCGACATGAATCCCATCGTACATTTATGGGACATCATCGAGAGGTCAGTTCGTGCCCAAAACCCTGCACCGTCAAGACTTTCACAATTATGAACGTCTATAGAGGCAGCATGGCTCAATATTCCTGCAGGGGACTTCCAACGACTTGTTGAGTCCATACCACATCGAGTTGCTGCACTTCGCCGGGCAAAAAGGAAGACCGACAAAATATTAGGAGGTATCCCATGACTTTTGTCACTTAAGTGTATTCAAATGCCCATTCATTTTAGAAAGTGTGGATATGCTTCTTAATGCATCAAATTAATGTCCAGTTAAGTGCAGTGCACATAAAGTACGTTTATTATAATATCTGGTATTCGAAAATTATTATTGAAAATTATTATTATGAGTATTATTATCGAAAATTATTATTAAACGCTTATTGGAACGTTATGTCTGGATTTTTATGAATATTCATAAATATCCAGACACTTTGTATGGTTTTTATTATTTTAATTAACAAGTTATTATGATTTAGATCTTTAATATAATTTCTCCTTTTCCATTTCCTCGCCAGTCATGTAAATCAGTTAGAGCAGGGGCTCTTAACCAGTGGCACGCAAAGGAAAAAAATATTTTTCACTATTAAATTAAAAAATTAAACAATCCAACGTCCTGTTAAAGTTTTTTTTTTTCTCTAGCACTCATAAATTTAAGCGATTTGAGCTTTGTTCAAGGACTTTAGCAAAATATTTTTTAAATATTCTTTTGGCCATTGATATATCACAATTTGTCATAACTGATGTTTCTGAAAGGAGTAATAGGAATGGATGTTGTATTTAATAGAAATAAAAATACATTCCTACAAAAAGATAATAGTATCTCATTAATTCTTTTATAATTTATTGATTTATTAGCATGTCTACACGTCACCGCTCTCATTTCATGGACCTTATAAGAAATAGACTAACCCAGTGGGCGGGGCGCGCGTCACCGACATGTCGGCAAGAAAGAGTAGGGACGATCTGGTTTACTTTAACACTGAAACCTATGGTGTTTGTATCACATAACTCCTTTTAATTATTAAATGTGATACGTTGTATAGTGATGAAATTATGAAAGCCACAGTTTTTTCCAAATAGGATTTAATATATCTTATTAAAGCACTTTTTACTGTATTTCGCGCATTCTTTCACGCGTAATCTTGTACAAACATCTTTACTTTGGCAAAACGGTAAAAATTCTAAGCACAAAATTTATGAACTTAATTTTGCGTAAAAATAAAGTAAAATTAAATAAAATTGATAGTACGCGATGCTTTGAAATAAATAAGGTAAAATTAAACAAGGTCTGATATTTTTTTTTTAAATTTAATGAACATTTTCAGGCAGTGATTTCCCAAACTATAATAACATTACAAAACGATCATATTTGTTTGATTATATGATCATTAAATTATTAACATTAAAGTGGATTAGTTATTTTAATAATTCATAAAATTCGGAGCATAAAATTTTCTGAGCGTAATGAAGGAAAAAAAAAAAAGATAAAATAAAATCTAGAAGCACGCAGATTTTATATTACGCCCAAAAGGAACCTTTTTTTAAAGTTTTGTGTGTTACCTATATTTATTGAATATCATGTTCTTCGCCCGTGAACCACATACATTTGAAAACAGCATATCTTTGGAATTTCCGCACTGGAGATAAAACTATATTTTCCGTACAGTGCTCGCTCTGAACTCGTTGAGTTTGTTAATCAAAAATTCGTTAAAATTTTACAAAATATGAAATAGATTAAAACAAATTCGAAATTCGGCCCATGTTCGGGTGGAGGATTACATCCGAAACATTACATCCGACAGTATCTAGAGACATCAAAATTTGATGTCTAGACAGTATCTAGAGATGACAGTATCTAGAGACATCAAGGTTTGATGTCTCTAGATACTGTCGTTTTTGTCACAGTGCGAGAAACATACATGTATTCATGCAGATTCTTCATTATTTAATTTCCTTACATATATTACAGGGCGATAATATTTGGTAACAACAATTTGCAAGGAGACACGGACATTTATAGTAAAGCAGCGCAAAATGCCGCTTCGAAACTAACAGCCTTTCTAGGCTACCGCCCCTTTAGGCTAATAAATTAAATCAACAGTAAATAAAAAAAAATCTTATGCAGAACTAAAAATAAAATTAAAAAAATAATCACTATAAAATACAAGCAAAATTAATTATTACGGTTAAATACAATTTTAATATTAGAATTAAATGTATAAAAATGTTTAAGGAGTCAAAAGTGTTTATCACTATGATGTATTATGAAATATAATTGAAATAAAATTCCTTTACAGAAATTGTGCTATAATACTCATCTATAATTTTAAAATAGCAGCTCAATTTAGAATTTTAAACAAAACTTTCAAAAGTTCGTTTAAAATAATTTAGTATTTTTTACTTATTTACACCAATAAAAAGCATTAAAATTGCTTGTTTGAAATTTTCTATTAGTTCAGATTTAAAATATTATTTTCTAAAAGAAGTAGTTACAAATTTCCTTACAGCATAGGAAAAGCTAAAAATATATCCAGTCCTGAAAGCATGCAATAGCTTTATAATTATTTGGGACGTTAATTATGCTTCATAAATATGCTAAATTTTTAAAAATCAATCTCAGTTTCAAAAAAAGAAAAAAAATATGTAAAAATTCTAATTTGTGAAATGAGGCGCTACGACCAGCGTTTTCTTCAATTATACACGCTGCAATAGGCAATCAATGTTAAATTTCTACAAGTCGTCCCTACTCCTCCGGATGTGATCAAGGTGACAGTCGGCAACGCCTCAGACGAGGGAGAAAACCCGTTTGGGTTAGTCTATTTCTTATAAGGTCCATGTCTCATTTCCGCTCTTATATTGCTCTATTTTCAATTAGAAGCATTTTTTACGTCAATTTGCTGTCTCTTACAGCAGGTATTTTGTCTTCTTGTTATTTAGCTGATATTTATGGAAAGTTAAAGGAGATAAATTTAGGATTACAACGACGAAGTGTTAATTTGTTTACCATTAGAAATAAAATAAATGCAGTTATAAAAAGAGCTAGCTCGATATAATAATCAAAGAATTGGATAATAATATTTTAAGCTTTTCACTACGTTTAGAAAGTTTTCTAACAGAAAAAAAAATTGAAAATAAAAGAAGAATTAGCATCTGACATTAAAAATCATTATTTTCATTGATAAATAATTTCAGCACGTACTTTCCTGAGGATTATGAAAACGAAAATTGATTAGAAATCCAGTTTGTTCAAACGTACTTGAAATTTTATCTCGTGAAGAAAAAGAACAATTATTAGACATTTCCTGGGATCAAACTCTAACTGAAGATTTGAGAAATGACTCACTTGCAAACTTTGGCTGAATAAAAAAAAGAATTTAAAGGCATTTCAAATAAAGGTATTAAATTTTTATTTCCTGTTTGCGCAACCTATTTGTGTGAATAAGGATTTTCTTCCATGTCATATTTGAAAAATAAATACAGAACAAAATTAAAAGTAGATCGTAATTTATGGTTAAAGCTAAGTGAAATAAGACTAGACATAAAGAAATTGATCTGTCCTAAACAGGCGCAAATTTCGCCCTAAATTTTACAATTAAAGTATTATAACTTAAATTAAAATCGTAAAATTTAAAATATATCTGAAAACTTTCAGATTTTATATTACGCTCAAAGGCGCGTTTTAACGTTTTATGTTGTAGAGTCCAGGTGGGTTAACTTCAATCTGGATGCAGGAGTAGCAGGAAACTGCACAGAAAGAAGGGTTCAAACCCTTTATTAACTCTTTAAAATTTACAATGCGTCAACTCGATGCTAACAAACTTCGCCTCTACTTGGGAGGTAATTGAAAGTCAGGTAATTGAAAATTAAGTTTAACAAGGGCTAAACTAACGTACAGGGCTCAGCGTGATCCCGAACTACAACCCCCTTCTAAGCTAGTGGCAGCAAAGCAATGCAAATTAAGCCACTTGCAGCAATAAACCAAACGTACCTACAGCAATAAGCCAAACGTACCTACCAGCAATAAGCCAAACGTACCTACAGCAGAGACGGCAGCTAGCGCCCAACTCTCCCTTTGTCCTATCGAAACTCGGCTTTTAACTACTTCCTTCAACATATAAAATTTGCATGCCTTCACGCGTGCTACAACATTTAACTATTCTGGCACTGACAATTAAAGAATGAAGGCTTATAGAAAAGTCTAAAATTTAAAATGTTAGTTAAAATAAATATAAATTTCTACAATGTATTTACCTTTATTTATTAAATATCATGTTCTTCGCAGTTAAAACGTTGAGCGCCACATCAGCCATCTGTGGCTGACACTAGATTTTCCGTTTAGTCCACGTCAGCCATCTGTGGCTGACACTAGATTTTCCGTTTAGGCCGCGTCAGCCATCTGTGGCTGACACTAGATTTTCCGTTTAGGCCTCGTGAGCCATCTGTGGCTGACACTAGAATTTCCGTTTAGGCCGCGTGAGCCATCTGTGGCTGACACTAGAATTTCCGTTTAGGCCGCATCAGACATCTGTGGCTGACACTAGATTTTCCGTTTAGGCCGCGTCAGCTATCCTTGGCTGACACTAGATCTTCCGTTTAGGCCACGTCAGCCATCTGTGGCTGCACTAAACTTTCCGTTTAGGTCGCGTCAGCCATTTGTGGCTGACACTAGACCTCTTCGTTTAGGCCGCGTCGACCGCCGCTGGCTGACAGCGTGTCACATGATATATAACTATACAATTTACACTGTTTTATGAAATTACACAAAATTTTTTAAAATTTACTTAATTTTGATTCATGATTTGATTTTGATTCATTGGATTTCATTGAAACACGGTAAACATAAAACCGGTTCTCCATTACAGCTATTACAAAATGTGACAACACTCTTTTAGTCTTTTTTCTGGCCGTTACTCTACCAGCTTCTGTTGCATTTTTATCATAACATAATTTACTATATTTTCGTACTTCAGAGGCTTTTCCTGGTTTTCTTCGGAGTTTATGTTGTCGTTTTCTAGATATTCTTGCATTTTTGTTCGACGGAATGTCTTCTTTTTCACAACTTGTTGCTATCTTCTACCGCGATACGAATCACTGGCCCTACAATACCAGCGCTTTTAAGCGAAGCGCATGGCCTGAACGGGATTGCCTAAAACATACGCGTGGCGCTCAACGTGTTAAGCCATTCAATTCAGCAGCGATATCTCAAAATAAGTTTTAAAACGGCATATCTTTAGAATTTCCAATACACAGTCTCGCGCGCTGGAGATAAAAATGTTTCTTTTTTTGCTCATGTCAAAATGTTGACATTGCTCGCTTTGAAATCGTTGAATTTCTTAATCATAAACTCATAAATATTTTACAAAGAATGAAACAGATAATAAAGCAAATTTCACATTCCAAATTTGGACTTCAAGATGAGTATTTGATTATGAGTATTTAACAATAATATGCATTGATCCATTTTGCTTTAACTCCTATAATTGTAGAAGACAGGCGGCTGAATTATCGTTTCATACCAGTTACCTGGAATTGAACCGTTACCAGTTACCTGGAAACTGATATTAGGAGAGAATCTATTTTACGATGGACAGAGTATTCAAAGAAATAACAACGAGATTTCAACAACTTTCATGCTTTTGCGAAGCCTTGCTCACGCTATCGAAACTTTTGAATGAAAAATAAGAATGTGAGTTAAATTAGTTACGTCAAGAAGGAAGAATACCTGATGGAAAGAGGCATAGTTTGTACTTATTCATTCTTATTACTGCTTACAGAGTAAAGCAAAACAGAGATGAAAGGACTGTCGCTTTAAACTCTTCCAGTTTATTCTAAAATATTATTGTCTCCAGACTAAAATATAGTCAATTTCAAATATTGTAATACTACTATAGATTTGTCTCATTACTACTGTCATTATTGCTTGTTAAAAGAGGAATTTATGTAAGCAAATACCAGTTAAGAAAAACTGAAGTTCTTTAAATGCCTGAATACCTTGAGTTTAAGAAATCTTCTTATAGTGTTTACAGAGCAGCAACTAGAGTAATGAAACAAACTTCTAGAATGTCATCTACGATTTTGCCAATGTAAAAACATATAAATGAGTATTTTTTATTCGTGCAAATTAAGTTCTTTATTTTTTTTTTTTCAGAACTAAATACAGAACTTTCTTTTTTACTTCCTTGTACGAAGTAAAAAGAAAATATTGTAATCGCGAAAAGTTTCAGACAGCATATTTCAACGAAAATATCCATTTTGACCGCTATCGAATGCAATTTAACGATGTTTTTGCTTGATATTTGTACGTAAGGACAGAATAAAGTACTCTTTTCCTTCAAAAATATTATAAAACTGCTTTAAAATTAACTCTGAAGAGAATTTTTCGTGGCGTCTGTACGTATGTATCTCGCATAACTCAAAAACGAGTAGCCTCAGAACCTTGAAATTTTGTATATAGGACTGCTATAACATGTAGATGTGCACCTCGTATTTTGGTTATAATCGGCCGCACCAAACGTATATAAATATATTTATATATATATCCACTCTGTTACCCGCCTCAGTGATCTCAGTTTCTTTACTCTTATATGTTTGTAAATTGTAAATTTTTTGCTTTAAAAATGATTGAATTATGTCGTTTTTATCTTCTTGTTAAGGATTTTATGCCTTTAGTAAATCTGTGTGCAATATTTTTAGAATCATCAGCAATTTTAAAGTTGTTTAATTGCCGTTAAGTCTTTTTTTAATGGCGGCCATTGATGTTTACATTTGAATCAGGAGACTAGTGGATTTGCTGCCAATCTAGAGAAACTTAGCTTCGCAACAACAAAGATAACGCATTCATTTATTATTGCCAATTAAATCATGCTGAATTCTTTCTGGAATTTTTTCGAGGAAATAAGTGTTTGAGATTTATTTCGTAATTTTTAATATATATATTTTGAGTTTTTATGTATTTGCCTTGTCGGGAAGTGAGAACTGAATTAATTGAATGAGAAGTATTGAATCGTCTGTGAAAAACTGTTTCTTTTTTATTTTGTTTGCTTAATTTCTTTTATATGTCGTTTTAGATTTATTATAGTATTTGAATAGAACATGTGGCA
This sequence comes from Stegodyphus dumicola, assembly GCF_044657685.1. Classification (NCBI taxonomy): domain Eukaryota; kingdom Metazoa; phylum Arthropoda; class Arachnida; order Araneae; family Eresidae; genus Stegodyphus; species Stegodyphus dumicola. The sequence goes on from NC_140777.1 coordinate 86,874,221, forward strand.
ACGATTAGATTATTCTTTAAATGATATACATTTTGTGCATTTTGAGTTATAATATGAACGAAATATAATACTGTTAAGTGAACCTAGTGCCAGAGTGTCGCTATGTTAAACAAATAGAGTGAATTTTAAAGAATGCCTTTATTCTATTGTGGTTTATGATTTAATTCAATCCAATAAGTTTAAAAGAAATGCAAGAAACAAATGCGTATAACTTAATATTCCGTACAAGGAAGTCATGTGGTGTACACATCAGATTTTTTCTATATATCATTATGATATTTTACAAATTTATTTGGTGAGCGCTGAGAAGGATGGCAAATAAATCGCCCCCAGTAGCAAAAGCTCTGGCTACACCACTGGGCGCTAATAAGGTTTGGTTTATATGATTACGGCAAAGCCTCGAGGGCTTTCTGCCTAAGGGGAGGAATGCCTTCAGGGAGGACTTTCTAAGGCAAACTGGCTCGTACACTCGTAACACATGGCGAAAGTCACGAAAACGCCCATGAAGCTAGCTCATTGGCGGGATTTGAACCTCGGACCGAACTACCAGTGCTCAGCGACTTTACCGCTCGGCCAATGAGAAAATACCAAAACATAACAGTAGTTATATGCCATAGCAATATTCATTGCTTCATAACATTAACATATAAACAATTTTCAGACCACATGATGAAATACTGCCCACATCTACCAAAAATTGAAAAATATTTTGTGGTAAAATTTCATTTCAGTATTATTTGTATAAAATTTGGAAAAGAACTTGAAATATTATCTCTGAGATTTTAAGACCTTTAAGGTATAATATTAAACCCAACAAAGTCTAAATCGACATTTTTTCCATAATGAATATTTACTTATACATACATGTAATGTAGAAATTATACGAAAATTCTGGATTCAATATCACCTCAGTTTCTCTGAAATAAAAAATCATCGGGTAATGATGCAAATAGTTCATACTGTGGTTTTTCAAAATTAAAGCAGACTAATAAAATTAAGTCATAATCCTTTAAAGAAGATTGTAACCAGAAGCTATCTTTACTTTTTTTTTTAATCTGTATGTTACTACAGACTATTTCTGTAATTGCTAGGTTTATTTTTATTGCAAGCGAGTAAGAGAACGAGCTAAAGAAGTTCGAGAGAATTCTGTAACATAAGTATACAATGTATGACTTCAGAAACGCCCACTTATATTCTTTTTAAAGACTTATTATTGCGGGCATTGGTTTAATCATCTTAATTTATTGTTATTGAAAAATATGGAAGTAACATAAAGAAGTAAATACTACTTTAAAAAGCTTCCCTTTGCTATGTTTATGAACAAAGTTCTGCTATTATTTGAAAAAGGATAAAAAAGTTATGTTGCGAGGACTGTCACGATTCAAGGTCGCACAGTATTTGCATAAAAAGTTTTTAGAGGCCTCCCAGTACCCACTTTCCTTCATTTTTAGGAGGATAATTTTGGAGATCCAAATGATTCAGTACCCTATAGTGGCGCAAGCAATAATTAGACCTTAAGAATGTTTTTCTGTTAAGACAGACACGATGTTTCCTTTGTGAAGGGTAAATTGTATTGTAAGATAAGAATAAGATGCAATGACAATGTTTTACATGATATCGCATGCCATACCAACCCTAGATTATGGCAAGAAATTATATTTATGGCTAAAAGCGTTTAATAAAGCTGGTATGAATTGAGTGCAAGAATTATAAATATTTTAAAGCATATCTCAGGGAAAAATTCAGAAGAAACAAGTTAATTACCATCAGCTGTTATCTTTAAACCCTTTATCCACATCTCAGTACTGTAAATCATACCTGCCTCAAGACGGCCTCATATATCAGATGTCAAAACGCGACATAGTGGCATCACTTGATTTAAACCGTTATCTTTTTATGGTCTTCCTCACGTAGTTTATGCACCAAAAATTTGTCTCAGGGGCACCATGAAAAAAGGAAGCAGATATATTATCTACTTTATCTCTAATTTCGTCAATGTACATTATCTTTACTCTTTTGTCTCTCAGTTTAACTCAGAAACAAGGATTTTCATGAATGACGAAATGCTTTAGAGGGAGATAATGAAAGTGAAATGAACTTATGAGAGTTTGCATATTTAGTTTATTCCGAGAATTCGTATACCTTGCGATTGTTTTACAAGGTGTCTCAGCACCAAGGATACAAACCAAGGATAATAATAATAATATTTGTCTAACGTGCTCCGTCTATAAGACATTACACGGATTGGGCCCAACTGAAAGGCCCCTCATATCAGGCCAGGTGTGGGTCGCCAGTCATAGTTCCCCAATAGGGTAAATGCCCGCTAATCATACTACCACCCCGGGGTCCCAATCCAAGGTGGCAGACTTTAAAAGTTTCTCTATAAGCACTACTACTTCCTGAGCGCGCATAGTCTCCACTCCCGGTTTCTAGGTTTCGCAGAGGCGAAGAACATGCACTGATCTGACTGGTGGCCTAAAATGCTCCTACCAGTATTACGCGGACTGCCTGTTTCTACGGAACAAGACTTACATCAACCCACCCGACTGGGCCTATGAAGTTTCATCTCAATATATCTCCCAGCCGGGCACGTGAAACCACAAGGTTTGTGATTTTATACCCCCGTGGCCGAGACTGCCTAAGTACAGATCCTAGCCAGTACTTCACAGAGTTCTCTTCGCTGATCCGGGGGGGGAGACCAAGGGTAAGGTGCACCCAGGCGACATGGAACATGAACTTAAAAATGGTAGAAAGGATGATTATATGAACGCAGGCTCAGCCAATGTATATCTGGCTGGCATACATTTAGCTAATAATGAACCAGGCGTGATGGTCAGATATATTGGCCTGCTTGATCGCCGAACCTATCATGCCTTGATTACTTCTTTTGTGCTTGTATGAAAACAATGATAAGATAAGATATGGGCATTCCTCACTCCGCGAGACTTAACCACACTATGAGTTCCTTCGCCCCTTAGAACCAGGCACAGAGGCTAAAATGTTATAATGTGCTAAAATGTTATAATGTGCGTCAAAAGGCTAAAATGTTATAATGTGCGTCAAAATTCTACTAGCATGAAAATTTACAGATCAAGCGATAGTACAAAAAGTATAATGATGTCAAAGAATCAATTTCAAGTTAATATAAAATTCATTGCATCAAACTGCGGTGTTTGAACATTAGCTGATTCAGATCATTTTAGTTGATTTAGAAGCGGGTATGTTTACAGTATTTTCCCAATCATTCAAGAAGAGATTTACTGGTTAACATCAGAATTGCCTTATATAAATAATAAGTGAATCGAATAATAACTGCATAGTATCACATGCAACATCACCAGGTATTATATTAGCATAATTTTAGCTGAGTAATTAAGAAAAATAAAATATTACTTGATCGGCACTATAATAACAAAAAGCATCCCATCTACACTAAGGAAACCAAAATTTTTGGAAGGAGGATTGTTGAATATAAGAAGGAAATTATAATATTCTTTAGCCTGGCTACTTTTATAGCCGCCTATTAGGTGCCTCCACAATAAAATGACCCCTACTTCTGGCCTTAGGAGTGGCCAGTACTGAATAGGTAAGTGTCCACCATTGAATATTAAAAAAATATCCTGGCGATGTAAAAATAATTCTAATTGTAATCAATGGCTGGCATAATGGTGGAATGATAATCGCTACTGTTTTTTGAGAAATATATTAAAATATTTGCAGAAATTGTTTTTCTAATGAATAGAGATGAATGTTATCAATTCACACATTCTCTATAAAACTATTCAACAAAACAGAAATTAGAACCGACACTAAAGCATTGAAAACTCTTTGCAGTGTAGTAACTCTTTGCAGACAGTAAAGTATTGAAAATCCTGTTGATAATGTCAAATTGACATTATCAACAGGATTGACCAAGAACTTCTGCTTCCAGTTTTCAAACGAGATTAAACTTAAGCTTTCAACCTTGGACTTTTTGAGAAGTGTAAAAAAAAAAAAAATGTAAAATATTATTTATAGCTACTAGAAGAACTTCTTTTCTGCATGTTTACAAGTTCTTACTTGAGTTGTAGAAATTAGGATGTCGTGGCAATTGTCACCATTAGGTCTCTAGGTAAACAGTCGAATGAGAAGACTTATGTAAACAAGCCACCAAATGAATAATAAAGCAAATGGCGAATGATAAAACTAAGTCTGCCACCGATACAATAGATCTCTACTTATGAAGATGGTAAATGCCACCAATAGGGCCAAAAGCATTAAGCAAAAGTGAAAAGACGAGTTTTATTAAGTGTGAAAAAAGAAACGTAAAGCCTAACTACGTAAAGAAATATAGGAGAGATGAAGCATGTGGGTATCGCGATATTTATTTCCAAACTTTCAGAATGCACTTGGAAGATTATTTTCACAGGTATCATATTATGGTCAGTTGCAAAATATGAAATTACCTTTTTATTCTAATTAAAACAAAATATATAAAAGTTTCTAAGTATTTGTCATGTTTTTCCTTTATAAAACTTCTCTTTCTTTGATGATTCACTGCAAAAGTGCGCCGTAGCTATTTATACATTGTAGAAACAAACGTGCGGCATGCAAAGGGTTAAGGCACTTTTACTCAAATAAGATAAACTGCGCCTATATAGCTCAATAAATCACAGCACTAGTATTCGCGAAAAAATAATTCTGAATTGGATATTGTCTAATTAATAGTAGAACCGTATTTATGATGATGTCAAAATGATTAACCCTTTGCGGCACAGTGTGTCCGCTCTGGACACACCTAAAAATTTCTTTCTGTACGCACAGAAAACTTGAATGAAAAAGGATTTATAGGTTACTCTGAACCTTCTTTATTTCTATTAGATGGCAGCTCAACACAAACCAATCCATATATTTTAGCCATGTTTAGTTTATTAAAAGACCCTCATTTTTCAAATAAATCTTCCAGATTTTTTTAGAGTATAAAAGGAATTGTTTGAAAATAAATTTCTATGTTATTTTTTTGGCTGTATGCTAATCTCCTTATTCTATATCAGTTTTAATTTTTTACCTTGAAATCTTGCCTAAAATCAAACGGCGAACTCTAGGTGTGCCCAGACCAGGCTCACCGATAATCTAGAACAACTGAGAGTCTGTATTCTTTGTTTCTCCGCATGTCATCGGTCAGTTAATTGACAACAATGCTCGTTTCAGCACTCTTTTCGAAGCTCTATTCAATCAGTGTGCCACTTTGGGCACACGCACAGAATTAAAACGATAAATGCTACCTTCACAAAATTTCCTCTAGGCCTAATTAGACTGCCTACCATTTTTTTAATCAAAACTCCGACTTTAAAAGGTAGCGTGCCGGAAAGGGTTAATAAAACTTTGTGAATAATCAAAAAAGAAGAGAAGCACGCCAGAGTAAAGCACAAAAGTAGCAAAGCAACAACATTGTGTTTGGTGTAGATTTTAGTGAAGACTCTATGGATTCGGAGGGCAAATAGTTGTAGATCCCTCTTCATCAAGAGCAAAGAAATCTGGACCTGGAACGAAGAGAAGACCGCAGTTGAATTTTTACCCAAAAGGAGTAAAGCAGACGAGAAGATATCCCCATCTCTCAGAAATAGTAACAAAAATTGAAAAATTAAGTTAATAGAATTTTAAAAGCATCAGGAACGACTGGACTGGAGTTAAAGTCATTAACTAGATAAATTTTTGTAAATGTGAAAACTTAAAAAAAAAAAAAAAAACCAATTCATTAATAGATGAAACTTTTTGGAAGATTACTGCAGACTCAGTTCCTGATAAGTATGCTTAAATTTTCAATTAATATTAGCTATCAAAAACTTGTTAATTTCGCCTTTTCGGACATAGGATTTATGTTCCTTAACGGGAAACTGTAATGCTCTTTTGGTTTGACCAATGTACACTCATGTCCATAAATTAAGGATAATGCAAAATCAGGCAAAGGAAGAGTTAGAAGCAAAAACAAATTTGACTTATTTGTAAAGCTTATTTATTAAACAAAAGGTAAAGAGCAAAAACGTTGCTATATGTTTGATATTATTAAAAAAATTAACGATTTTTTCTCCCTGGAGCAAATTACAAAAAAAAAAAAAATAAAAAAAAAAAAAAAAAATAACACCTATTTACAAAAAACTAATATTACATGGTTGGTATGATTGTTAATACACTGTATGTCACCCAGATGATGCAATACAGTCCGTACAACGCCTAGGCATGCTGAGTATCAAATTATCGATCTAATCTTGGGGGATATTACACCAATCAAAACGCAATGCTCTTCGAAGTTCCGGTAGACATGTAGGAGGAGGTTGACGGGCTGCAACTCGTCGCCCAAGCATGTCCCACACATACTCTACTGGATTCAAGTAAGGTGAGAATGCTGGCCAGTCCATACGGGTGATATCCTCCGATTGAAGGCATTCGCTTACGATGTTTACACGGTGAGGACGGGCGTTGTCATCCATAAACACAAATTGTGCACCCATTGGCGCCCCGAAACAAACGTACATGTTGTTCCAGAATGACGTCCCGATAGATTTGGCTTGTCATGGTTCCAATTTGAACATGCAGGTGAGTTCTGGCACCTAGAATAATTTCACCCGAAACGAGCACTCCTACACCACCGTAACGCTGTCGTTCAATGATGTTTTCTTGGTGGTAACGGGTACCTGGAGTTCTCCATATGAAAGTCCGGCGAGAATCAGACTGCAAGCTAAACCTGGACTCGTCGGAAAACATCACACAAACCCACTGTTGTGATGTCCACAATGCATGCTCTCTACTCCAGGCTAACCGCAGCTGACAGTGAGTTGCAGTAAGTGGAACGCATCTCACAGGTCTACGAGCATATAGACCAATCTGCCCGAAGCATCTGTAGACGGTCTGCTTTGAAATTGTCGTACCAGTGGCTGAAGAGAGCTGACGAGACAGGTCTGAGGCTGTGCTCCGCCTGTTTCTTTTGGCAGTAACTGCCAAATACCGGTCCTCATTCGGCGTTGTAACTCTGGGGCGACCTGTTCTGTAACGTCTACTCACATTACCATCATTTTGGAATCGTTGCCAAAGCCTGGAGATGACACTCTGGGCAATTCCAAGTTCGTCTGATACTTCCAGTTGGGTACGCCCACATTCCAGACGGCCGATAATTCTACCATGTAAAAAATCATCCAAATGCGTCCTTTGTGTCATAACTATTCGGTTATTGCACTGAAATGCTTATAAAGCGCCTGCGAACAATTTTACTTCTTTGCCTGTAATCCTTATATATCACTGTTACACTCTCGTCATTGTGACGTACCACCGGTGCCATCTGGTTACTTCCTGAAATTTACATATGATTCTCGAAGATGTGCGTAGTGATTTTACAGGTGATATATTTATTTTAGAGTTCAATTTCCGCGTGACTCCGAATTATCCTTAATTTATGGACATGAGTGTATTTCAAGCCACACTGACAAGATATGATATAAATTCTTTAGGAATTAAAGTCAGAAATTGAATCTTTAATGATCGAACCGTGGATTTTTTTGATAGACAAGAAAACGACTTGAAAATGAACTTCTGAAGAATCCGCGCAATCTTGTAGCTAACAGAGGGATGAAATGGAAGCACGACAAGGTTATTAATGTTATTTTTAACGGAGGAATGTTTTCTTTGATGTCAAGATTTTTCATCTTGCCATCATCTTTCCAGGTTAAGCCTGAATAGGAATGACAGTTAGCCTGAATAGTAGTTTCTTCCAGGTTTTCGTTTCAAGTGAATTAGCTCTCTGTATGAAATTTCATGATTTTCCTTATCAATAATGTGAATACGAGAATGTTTCAATTATAAACACCTCCTTGAACATATCCCTTCTCTTAAAGCTCATAATCCTCGCATACTTTGCAGTAATTATTTAACAAAGCACTTTTTTTTTACTTAAATTTACAAATGGAGGTACCATTATCAAATGAAAATCTGCTTATTGAAAATTGCTTAACTGTTAATGAAATCCTTAAAAAATTATAAGTCCTATTGTTAAACTAAAGAAATAATCATCTTTTACAAAAAAACAAAAAGTCGTTTTGCTGTTAAAGCATTAATTTAAATGATAAGAAGATAATCTATGATTAACGGAGGGCTAATACTAAGTAAACAAGGAATGCTTATAAGTTGCTTAGTTTTATTATCCGGATACAAAAAGCGATCAAAAAGTTTAAGTCACTTCTACGGAATAAATGTCTAAAGTTATATATTTTATTGTATTTCTGTACATTTTCTTTTGATTTCAGTATATTAGTATTTTGATCATTTAGGCTTCAAATCCCAACAGAAAAATGTCTTTTCATATTTTAACAATAAAAACCTTAAATCCGTATCTAAATGGGATCTCTGACATTATCATTCCTTCTTTAACGTGAAGTTTACACAGCACAGTTCCTTCAGTTTTTTGAAAAGCCAACAAACAAACAAAAAGGTGGGGAGGGGGAGTATAAGTTGAATCAAGCCCAGTGCTTTTGATGAGGAAGAAGTTGAAGTCTACACAACTGAAAACAGTTTGGTGAAGTTTGATTCTTATGGGTGGGTGTGCTGCCATGCGAAAACAAATACCAAACAAAAGTTATAGAAGTTGCTTTTTCCTATTTTGGCCTACTGGAGTTCGGTCAACAAGTTGACATAAAATTGGCAAGTTTAATCATCCCGAAAGTGCAAGGTTTATAAATTTCTCGGGTTAGTTCTGTTGATAAAAAGAACATTAGTTATCTACGTTTGAATACAATTTCTTCCAAAATAGTCACTTTATGCAGCATTGTTCTGGCACTAGCCTTCCTGCCACTGTTGGAATATGACCTCGAAGACAATTTGTATAATAAGTAAGTCAATGACCTTTATGGATTTGCGCTGGATATCGGCACCTAGGTCTAACTGAGGAATTTTATGATACAGCCATGTATATTAACGTCATAGGCTGGCTTAGAAATTATTGAAGACCTTCTGTAAATCCTCGCCCTCTCTTACCCCCCAAATAAAAGAGGTAGCATTTTAACTTTTTTGGTTTGTTTCGTAAGAAACGCTTGAAAAATGTACAATATAATGTTGAGATCTTTGCAATGAAAAAAAGCCTTACGTCCTGTAGCAGCGGATAGTAGCATAGGTTTACTAAACAAGTCAGTGCACAATACTGCATGCTCATTGGACAAACTCTTCAATCTGCCAAGCCCATTAGCGGCTGAGTGGAAAAGTGGTAATGTGACTCGAGTTCGATGCTAGGCGAACGAGCTAGCTGCATGGCGTTTTCCTCATGTATAATGTGGATACGAACCGATTTCCCTTAGAAAAGTCTCCATGAAGGCAGCTTTTTCCTTAGGCAGATAGCCCTAGCGTGCTTAGCCATAATATAATAAACCAGAACCAAACCTTTAATCTACTTCTTAACTTCATAAAAATAGGCTCTACATATGCCAGAGCTCATCACAGGATAGTCTAATGCAGGGGTTCCCAACCTTTTTGTCTCTAGGAGCACATTCTAGAATATCTGTTGAACAGTGGGCACCATTTACTTTTTCAAGATGAATTTATAGTTGGATAGAGTTAATGACACATACACATAAATAAAGAGATCCATCGCATTTCACTTTGTGCTGTTCTCCGTGTTAGACGCAATTTTTATTTCATTAAAAATGAGAAAACTTTCACATAGAATTTTGTTCAAAATTAAAACATTTTTATTGTGATCGCACAGCGGTGGGCACACGTTAAACGATCGGCGGGCGCCATGGCTCCCGTGGGGATAAGTTTGGGAACCTCTATAGTCTAGTGGTTCTTAACCTTTATTGCTGCACTCCTTCGACCAAGAATCAGAATATCATCCCTTCTCTCTATACTTTAAGTCACGCATTACACATAATACGCAAAACTGAAAATTTTTATTAAATATTTTATAGACACAAAGAAATTTGAGTTTTATTATATTTAAATAGGAATTGCTTATTTATTTTATTGTTATATATATATATATATAAATGTAAATGCAAATAAAGACCCGCTATTTATTCGCCGCGTTTTCATGATCCTGAAATTAAACTCTTTTCGATAATGTGATTTTAAGCACAGTATTTTATGTCTTGAAATTTATGTTGCGTTTTGCGTCGATCAACCTGAGGTGCAACAGTTTTCTCCGAAGACTGAGGAATTCCATATCCGTGCCGGGGCAGCAAATGATAGGATTTTCTTGTTGCTAATCTTCAATGCCCTTTAACTCGTAAACCAGACGTTTCCGGTTACATGTTCGCGTTGTTTTGTAACATTGTTCTGGAAGATAGCCACATTTTTAAACCATTGTGACGTCGTGACTACCCTAACCAGAAGAAAGATAGTCGAAGTGGTACTTTAATCTTTTATTCACATCACTATCACAACGCATAGAAGCAAATTGTAATTGACGCACATTTAAATATATTAATAAATTTCCGTATTCGTGACGCATACAAAGAAGACAAAAACGGGCCATAATGGCATCCGTCACATCTGCCCTCGGCAGGCAAAGTCTCTACCTCTTTAGCTCCTTGACCAACATTCCAAACTCTCTGACACAGACACAACGTAGAACACTTTTCCGTTCTCATGAGTCTGGCTGCCATCTAGGGTTACGGAATACGGTCTAAAGTTTATTACACTATTTAGTTAATGCGAAGGGATAAGTATTTTTATAAATTCTTTTTACTTCTTTGTCATTAGTAATTTTATCTTCAGCTTTGCAGGTTTTGAAAACTCAGTTTGGAAAAATGGTGGAGCTTCCAAAGGGATTTATCACAAGTGACCTCGATCATAAAGGAAGTATAATTCTCGAGAAAGGGTACGACAGTAACTTAAAACCGGAATTAGGAAATATCTCTGTTCTCTTCACTCTTTACCCGGATATGAGCACCATACTGTCACCAGTACATCAAGAATCGGAGTAAGCATGCATTTTTTATCGTTGCACTCTTTTTACATGCAGTTACATTCCTAGTACACGGTACACACGGGACTTGGCGACATCAAGAAGAGCAGTAAACGTGGCATTTATAATGAGCAGTAAACGACTCATTTTGATGTTGGCGACAGTTTTCAAAATCGCGCCAAGACCATACCGTATACTAGGATTTTGTCCATTTTTAGTTCCTTATTAGATTTATGTGGCGTTCAGGCAGCGTCATATTTATATGCAACGTCATGGATTTTGTTGCCGCTTTTCCACACTCTCAATTCTATGCAGATAATTTTTATTTTTATTATTATTACTTAAAAGCACCAAATTGAGATCTTTCACTTCATTGTTTACAATTTATTTAAATGAAATCAGTCACAAAAGCTCTATAAAATATATATTCGTAATTCATAATTCGATATAGCAGATTTGAATTCATAACATAGTTTTTTGTATGCTTTAAGTTTTGTGTAGGTATCTTTAAAAATCATTATTAAATAATATATTATTTAAAGTGTTCTACTAACTCGTAAGCATTGACCTTTTTTAGTTTGTCCTAGCGAAGTTGTCCAAGGCAACCGGAATTAATGACTACTATCTTATACCAACTTGCTTTCTTTAAATCAATATAATCTGTTAGGAATATCTGCTGTAATGAATTCCTTGCCTAATCAATGACAGGCGGGCAAATTTTTCCAAGCAATTTATTGCAGATGAAAATCTAACTTTTTAGTCGTGTTTCTTATTGATTAGATTTAGGACCTACGGATTGCTTTCTTTTCCATTAAGAAGTCTTCATCGAAAGAGATTTTGAACAGATTACAAATTCAGAAAAAGTACTGAGGGAACTGTAAAGAATCACAATTATTAACTTCTAAAATGACGTACACTGCAAGGGAAAAAAAGACAGTTCTATAGCTCCCGTTCTACTGGGCCGATTGACAAAGTTCCAATTGCGTTTTTCATGTCTCAAAATCTCGACTTAGGATATATACTAGGCAACTAAGGATTAGCGCAATTAATTTTATAGCGCGAATCAGGATTATATATACCATTGTTTTACTATAGGTATTTTGACACAAATCGGACTTTTCTGAAATAACATACCAATGTTTTTCCCTATTTCGATTCTACAACTCAAATTATGCCTAGATATTAAATTTTGTAAAATTTGATGCGAAATTTACGGCGAAATTCAAAAATTTATCTTGGCGAATTTTTTTTTCAGTTTGCGCCAAGAATAATTCATTTGGCGAACTGTTTAATGTATGGTAAGCTGTTTTCCTTTCCCTTCCATTATGCCGGAACAGAAAAAAAAGTCACCTCGTTCCTACGTTTTTACATTGTGCATGAGCGGGAAAAAAAGTTCACATCTTTCCTACTTTCAAATAATTTTAACAAAGTGTTTGAACCGCATTTGATGTTTTATCGCTTTCAACAAATATGCCAAATTTCGAAACGCGCCAATATATAAATTCACGTATATCTTCGGAAATTTTGAATAAAAAATTGTAATTTTTTTGCAGGTATGCTTAGAAATACATCTACTTTAAAATGATGGTAAAAATGTTATAGTTTATAATTCAAAATTTTTTGAAAAAAATTATAAAAATTATTTAAAAATACAAATTAAAAAATAAATCGTAAAAAATGGGTAAATTTAAAAAATAAATCATAAAAAATAGGTGAATTTTATTTGGAATGAACTTGAATTTCGAATTGCGAAAGGAAGAACCGAATTAGTTTAATAAAAAAAAAAGAGAGATTAATAAATGTATACCAAACTCTATTAACATTGAGGAGCTAAAATTTTGCGAACTAATTTTTTAAAAACTACTCGTGCAATTTTTACCAAACTTGGTAGTTTGGCGTGATTTCAGTCTTAGAATGGAAATATGGAAAAACATTGGCATGCCATTTCAGAAAAAGTCCGATTTTGTGTCAAAATACCTAGATTGAAACAATGGTATATATAAATCTAATACATATCCTAAGTCGCGCTTTCGAGACATGAAAAACGCAAGCTGAATTTCGCCAATTGGCTCAGTAGAACGGGATATATAGAACTGTCCCAATTTTTTTTTTAGTGTAAATTTATTTCTATAAAGTGTTAAACCATACATTGTAGTAGAAGCAATGCATGTAAAGGCTGTCTTCTTCAATCTGTTTCCCTCCTTCTTTTCTAAGACTGTCTTGAGTTTTCTAGATTTTGGTGTATACACGAAACAGCTGATTTTGGGGTTTCGTTTTTTCTATCACTTGTATAAACTGGAATAACGTTCCTTAGTCGTTTCTCATGAATATGATCCATTTGCAGTAGAAAATCATTCATGAAATCTCCAGGTAAACAGTCCCAGTTGCATCTTTACTTGAATAATTTAATAGGATGATATAGTATTATGTAAAAAAATTTGCTAAAAAATAATATATTCTCGTTCTTATGAATCGATTACGCAAAATTTCAATTCTTGGATACCTGAAGAACTATACATAATCCGTTCAAAGAATTCTTCTGGATCCTGTTCTTTTCTTGCAACCTTCACAATGAGCTTGTTTTACTTTTCGTGTCGCTATTTCACACTTTTGAATAAATAACATCTACAGGAAGCTAAAGACAAAATAGTTGTTTTTCGCCCCCCCCCCCATCTAAGATTACTAAAATTTTGAAGTTTATTATCAGATATCCAGGTACAATTGCCCTAAAAATCCTGTTATTTTCATAATTGCCTGATTAGGCTTAAGCAAACGAGATAACATATCAAGTTATTTAATTTTTGAATCAAAATTTAGTTTTTTTTTTTTTTTTTTTTAAATATTCTTTCCTCCATTGAATTAGTTGGACAGTTTAAGAGAATTACAAAGAAGATATATTCTGAAGAGCATTTTGTCAAAGAACAGTTTGTTGATAAAATCTTTGTCAAAAACCAATACCCAAAATCGAAAGAATTTTGATAATATTCAGTTGATCGTATATCATATTTCTGCCCTTAAAATAATCTGAAAGGGCTTACATTTTAAGCGTCTTCTAAAAGGGCTTTTTTTTAAATTTTAATATAGTTTGTCAGTAGAGATTATGAATAGAGATGCCCAGCGGAAATAATGAAGCATTCTATAAGATAACTAGATAAATATACGTTCAGATTAACATAGGAACATTTAATTAAAATTTGTCTTAATTTCATATGGTCTATTTTTTATAGCAAATGAAATGTTTTTCAATTTTGTGTATGTACATTTTAAAAAGTGTCCGCTTTAAAAACTGAAATACTTTGGTTAAAGTTGGCTAACTAAAATTATGACAGGCAAATAGGTGGATCCATATTATGTATGTGGTTTAAAACTTCCTCTTTCTAAGCAGACTTAGTCAGAATAGTGTGTTGTACTCTGAAAAGACAAATTATCATATACACCGTTCAATATCGCGTGGTTTTAACTTTGCGCGGGGAACAGCTGCAATAGTCCTAGAAAATGATTCGATGAGGTGCTTAAAGCGAGATGATGGTACTGTGCAGATTCCATCATAAATCCATCACAGAGTATGGTGTTGAGTCCAGAGAGTGGAACAGATCATTGTCGATTGTATCCCAGATTCTGGAAAGGATTGATATCTGAGGATCTTCGAGGTGAGTATTCCAACTTCATTGCTATGTTCGTTGAATCCCTCCTGTGCTACATATGACCGATGGGATAGCGCATTATCTCCTTAAAAGGAGTGCAACTGTCTGTGGGAACAACAACTTCATGAAGTAGTGTGGACAAATTCTTCAGGGTTCCATTTAGCATAAGAGAAACCTAATGAGAACATTGCGAAGGTGATTCCACACATTATAACGCCGCTATCGACTAGTATTACACCTATCTGATACAAGGTATGCAATTCCTTGAGCAATTTACACCATGTATGAGCTCTGTCATTTATCTTCAGCAGCTGGAATCTCGATTCATTGGAGGAAATGCATATTTCCAGTCTTCCACCATTGAAGGGTTGTTAAATTTGACAAATTCCAGCGGTATCAGCCAATATCTTCCCGTTAACAGTGAATCCTGAGATGACCATCAGCTATAATAACCAAATTGCACCAGTTGTCGATAAATAGATCTTGTGCAGAGGCTGAATGAAGCAAATGAATTTGAATCTGTCGTAAGATTTCCCTACTTGCCTTCGATATGAAATGATTGAGTCTCCTAGCATCTCGTACATCAATCACTGCTTTATGGCCACATTTGGTACAATTTGCACTATTTTTTCCAGCTTTTGAGATACTACTGGTACCTTTGGTTTAAGTACTGCACAACATGCTTAGCAGTCGCTAGTTGCTGATATCGAATGTTCAGCCGTGATCAAACTCGCTTAGTTAGCTTCCTTTACCCATGGAATCAATCTTTTGCAAGCCTAATTATTTATATTCTGTGGCACCGGCAATAGCCATCGGCTCGCACGTCATTGATTACCATTGTTGTTATATACATGGTCGCATCACAGGTATGTATTATAATTTCTTTTATCAGTGCATTATATAATTATAAAATGCAGTAACTTCTGTTTACTTTTAATTTATTAAACACGAAGCTCTTAAGTTCTTCTGTTCCTATCATACACTGGTGTGCAAAAATTAAGGACGAGACGGTTTTTTCAATTTAACTTTGTACAAAAGCTTTCCAAATCAACACATTTAATACCGTAAGATCCCCAATACGTAAGGACATGAGTAATGTAAGCAACACTTACTAAAAGAGAAATCATAGGGATAAAAAGAAGCTTTATTGAAAACGTAGCATGGAGCGCAATGCGACTGAAGGCCGAAACATCCCTGTGATGGGTGTCCAGCAAGAAACATCCAGTTTTTAATAGGGGATATGATTTCCCCTGATTGCTAGGCAGGTTTCACAGCGTCTGCCCATGCTAAGAATGAGGGTGTCAACGAGTTGTTGAGGCATTATTGCCCATTCGTCTTGCAGCGCCAATCGAAGCTCCGGAATCGTTACTGGTGGTAAGGTACGAACTGCCAAGCGTCTGCCTAGAAAATCCCATACATGCTCGATGGGATTGAGATCCGGAGATCGTGCCGGCCAATCCATACGTTCAATATCCTCACTCTCTAAGAGCTGTTCGGCAGCTACTGTGCGATGACATGGTGCATTGTCGTCCATGAAAAGGAACTGCGGACCCATAGCGCCTCTAAAAAGACGCACATATGGAAGAAGAATCTCTTTACAATAACGGGTCCCGTTGACTGAACCTGCGTCGAAGATGTGAAGGTCTTACGACTACCAATCATGATGCCTCCCCAAACGAGAACACCAACTCCATACCTGTCCCTTTCAATGATGTTCGAGGGATGATTGCGGCTTCCCCGCTCTCTCCAGATGAGTATGCGATGAGAATAGCTACTCAGACTGAATCTGCTCTCATCTGTAAAGAGTACTCGTCCCCATTCATTGTCTCTCCAATTCCGGTGTTCCCAGCACCACAGAGAACGCCTTCTCCGATGGGCAGGCGTTAGAGGTACACACCGCACAGGGCGTCGTGCAAACAGACCACCACCGTGCAGTCTTCTGGCCACGGTAAAACGCGATATCGGTCGTCCAGTCGCCTGTGTCGTGTGTCTAGCGGTTTCTCCCGCTGTCTGCCGCCTGTTTCTTCTGGCCTGTAGGACAATATACCGGTCATCTGCGGATGTGGTTCCTCGTGGACGACCACTACTAAACCCCCGGATAGCTGTTCCTGTAGTTTGAAATTGTCTCCAAATTCGTGAAACGATGCTGTGAGCAATTCCGAACTCTGCAGCCACACTTGTCACACTGCGGCCTTCCTCCAACTTCCCAATGATTCGACCTCGGGTAAAAGCATCCAGATGTCGTCTAACAGATTGATTATTCGCCATTTCTCGCTGAGGCAGCAACTCGGTGTGATTTTAACCGCTATACGGCGTGCAATCTCTTTGCCAGAAATACTGATCTTACACCGACAACATGCTTTATACTACTCAGACACTCCCCCATTACGTCTACCTGCATACATGCGCATGTGCTACCGTACATCCCCTTACTTAATCTCCTGATTGGTCTTTCTGTCCGCTCTGCCTCTTCGTTCAGCTGATATGCTAATTTTTCGACTTCGTCCTTAATTTTTGCACACCAGTGTAGTTAAAATAAATTTAAATCTCATTCTTTTACTCTGTTTTAACAATAACTTTCTGAATATAAAATAAAGGCGGAAAGTTTTTATAAGGTTGTGTTTCTTATTATTGTTTGAAAAAAAAAAAAAAAAAAAAAAGCTTTTCCAGTAAAAATTATTTAATCCAGTGGCCGAATATATGCTCTTATGCATGCGTCGGAAGTAGGCAAATCCATAGATCATTTAGCTGCTCATCATTAAAAATGTTGCACAGGGTGCATCAAAAGAAGCAATTAATATTACATCCTCAAAATAGAAGTGAAAGAACGATACGTACGTACCAAGCCTTAATGGGAAGACGAGACCTATATCTTAAGTTTTGTAATAGTAGTCAGCCTTCTCTAACAGTTATTCCGTCCTATTCAAAGTTTCTCATAAATGAATCTCTATTTTACATAAAACTATTGCAATATAAAATAACGATTCATTTATATGAAGCCAGTAATCGAGTTAATGTTTCTATATCTTTAAATTAAATTCATCTACTCTACAAATATCTGAAATTTTGAAAATTTCTTCAAAACGGAAATAAAAGAAGGGCTATAGTATTAGAAAAGTAAACTGCTCAATATCGTTTATAACTTCATTTTTAAATTAGAATAGCCGTCGCGTACGAAATAGCGTTTGACAATTTTAAACCAAAACAACCTAACAATTGAAGCAGAAAGTATTGCACAAAAATTATCCATTTCATACTCTCTAAAAAGAGATTTTAATGATGTTTGCATTTCGAGTTGAACATTACTATCTAATTAAGACTTTTAAAGTGGAACAGTCAGCGAAAATGAGTAGTGCCACTATCATTTCTGAAGATATCTGTTACAAGCAGAATAATTCACATCCCTTCTCACGATAATGGATAACGAATACTTTCTGAAAACTGTATTCAAAGAATACTCAAGAGAACCAGAATAACAAGATTTACACAATAAAATGTAATTATTTTAATAAATACACCTACTTATACTTTTACAACCATGAAGTTAGAAAGACAACGCACCTCATAGCAATTTATAATTGTTATTTTGGCTGCTTAAAATTGTATTTTCGTTATACCTTTGTCTTCCCAGTCTGGAACAAAGCAAAATAAGATGGTCATATTATGTTTCCTACTGAATACGGTCATCAATTTTCAGCAATTACTTCAAAGATAAAATTACAATATTATTCTTTTTACAGGTCTAAAACAGTGCGCAATTCCTTGAATTCCCCTGTCGTAAGTGCAACAGTTTCTCAGGGCAGGAAACCTGTGACAATCAGCAGCAACATTAGAATCGTGATGGAACATCTTGTGACTGAACCGAATGACACAGCTTGTGTATTTTGGAATTTGAACAGGTTCATGTATTTTTCAGTAAACTTAGTGCTTAAGCATAAATTATATTTTAATAAACTTTCTTAATACTAGTTGCCTAGAGCGTGCGTAGGGATTCGTAAAGGCTGCTATCATACACAAGGAGGTTAGAATAGAAGGAGGGAGGGTTCGCAGTTTCCTCCACTATCGGGGAATGAAACTCTACGGAACAAGCGGCTTCCATGTTTGTTACTTCAAAACATTGCAATACGGTAGTGAAACGTACGTGTTTGTAAGCTGTTCTATGCATGAATTTTTCAGTAAAAATATGTTACATTTAGAATGAAATGCTTCGCTATTGTTAGTTTTTTGTTTTAAAGTTATAAAGATGATATCTGTAATTTACTAAGTACAGAAAATCATTAAGAAATATTTCGAAATCTAAATGCACGTGCATAACATTAAAGCCTTTAAAAATTATGTTTCTGCATAATTTCAAGAATTTTTTTTAGGTTTTATTAGCAACTTCTCGGGTATACTTTCAATTTTTTCTTTAAGAAGTGATATTTCTGATTTATTCGCAATATTATTATAATTTATTAAAGAATCATTTTTACCTGAAATTAATAGCAGATAATTACCTAAAAAAATGGTAACATGTTGCTTTTTTTTTAAATGAAAGTTTTAAATAAATTCTTTTCACAACCAACAACCTTATGTCAACAAGAAAATAAATATTAATAAAATAAAACAGATTTATGTGAATTCAATGATTTCAGTTTATGCGCGTTTCATATTTATGAACCTCAAAGAAATTACCTTGAATTAAGCTGAATTACAGAAATATACCTATATAAATTTTTGGATATATCTTTTCCACATGTTCAGTTGTGTAACTAGTATTTTACTTATGTTTATCGCTATACTGCCCAGAAATTTGTAAGCTTATGCAAAAACATTTTAACATAACAGTTTATCTTGATCAAATGCAAAAATTATATTCGTAGCAGTTCACAAAACTTAAGAATGAATAATAATTAATACATAAAGAAAAGCGTTGCTTTATTTAACACCTTTACAATTCATAAAAATAGTAACAATTGATTTCTTACTTTTCATGAAAATTATAAAACGAATTATCTAAGCGTTCAAATTATACAGTTTAAATTCTAGCATATATCATTGTATGTTAAGGAACGAAGATACCAGGTGTAAGCAAAAACATTAAAATTTATTTAACATGTTTCGAAGTCTTTTTTTGTCACATCTGGAAAGAAAACAACATGTCATTGTGACATTTTTTTAACATATGTATGAAATTACATAAAAAAAAAAAAAAAAAAAAAGAAAGAAAATCAATACTTACGAGTGAACAGTAATCCCAGGAATATTTTTCAAAAATCTATTTGTGCCTCCATATGCAATATAAGCTGATATGCTTCAAAAAGAAAAGGAAAAAAAACTTTACAATTACAGACTTCCTTGCACAAGTCACAGCGATAACAGTAACATGGCCGCCTTCTATTCCCTCCTTCTATTCTAACCTCCTTGATCATACATCCGTTTGTTTCGGAAGAACAACTGTTTGGGACGCTTTTTCACAACAGCCAATCGCCACAGATCGCTTTCGGGTTAATACAGGGGAAACTGGTTTTCCATTACAAACAAGTTGATAGATTCGAAGCTGATAGCTGATTGTTTGAAAACTAACAACTTGCAACTTTTTTTCGAAAGGAAGGGAAAATGACTTCCTTTCGAAAACGTCTTTCTTTCAATAGTAAGCCAGGCAGAAAAATTGTCCGAAACAGTTGTGCGTGTGAAACAAATTCGTGTGTGATAGGGGGCTAATGGATTGAACGCACATAAAACCGATGATATGTGGATAAAATTTATTTTCCCAAAAGAAACACGTTCTGGAAGTTCTGGAACTTTTCACAACTGTAGTGTTCTTCTCAGTATGATAGAGTACACTTAGTAGTTACACTTCCGACTGCTTAGAACGCTAAACACAGCACATCCAAAGCGCATATAAAAGGCGAAGTTCGAACAGTGATCTCTCAATACTCCGAACTCAGCTCTGAACTAAAAACTGAGAACTAACGTTCTCTCCGAGTTTGTATAGTCCCCCGCCCAGGCTGCAAAAAAATTTTTAGTACCACCCGTTTATCGAAATTACTGAAAGGTATGGTAAAAGTTTTCAATTGGGTGCCCCTTGTTTATTGGCGATTCTTTTTTGACGCCAAGATCGGCGCCAGGAAGGCGCAATTTCAAGATGGCCGCTACACAAAACGAAAATAGAAGTCAAAGAATTGCACAAGATCTGTGTCCATGTACACATCGACCTGTTTTTACTTTAAAAAACATCCTAGAATTGCACAAACTAGGCATTGCGCACTGCCTTAAATATGTCCATGTACACATCAATTTATTTTCATTTAAATAAAATCGAGAAGCTAAAACAAAGTTAAAACTATCGTGGTAACCAGAAGTGAGGTTTCATCGCCAAAATTTTAAAAAAATTGTCGCCTATCGAAGGGGCACCCAATTCTACACTAGAGCTAAAGGTATTTATAGTGAGTTACATACAAGGGCCGGGTATGGTTATAGTTACATATATGAATCAATTACAGTTACACAGGGACCGGGCCAAAATGTAGCCGAGTGATCGCCGAGTTTGGCAACTTTTGGCGATTTCTCACCAAACTGGCGAGATATCGGTTTACATTAATGTTTAATTAACTTGCCCTCTAAACTTATTTTCTAGCAGAACTTCCAGAATTCTATCAGTTTTCCAATTAAAAACTTACATACAAAGTGCTGTTTTCTTAGTAGTCATTTGCGACCACAGAACGGCTTAATTCATCTCACATTAAAATACTACGGGAAAAATTGTTTCGGTTTACGAGTATTTCGTGTGACGAACTACCTTCAGAACCAAATTAAGTTAATGATCCAAAGTTTCACTGTATTACATTGAGGACAAAAGGCAAAACTATAAGCAAAACAAGAGAATTAATAATGGAAACTATGTCAACATAGCACAGATTTCCAAATTTATTGGGTTTGGATTTAGTAACCTTTGAAGCCATTATACAAGCATTTTCTATTGTTTCTTTATTATATAAAATATAAAAAATTCTGATATGGACATTACGTGTTTTCCTTGTACCAGCTATTAAATTAAATACATTTTCTGCTGCACTTCACTTTTCAATTCCCTCGAATTATTCTAACTTAATAAACCGATCTCTCAATGCAAATTCCAAATGAAATAAAAATTGCAAAATTTGAAATTATATAACCCTGTCAATTTTTGACGTACGGGAGTTAAACTACTTCTAATGCTATTTTTTCATAATTAGTATTAAACTTTCCCAAATATATGTAGAGAAATCGGGAGACCGCATTAAAAGTTAGATTTCGTTATTTGTCCAAAATTAATTCTTTTTTTTTTTAAATTTGTTATTTCCAAAACATGAATAATGTTTAAAACATTTAAAACATTTAAAACACTTTTATAATTGAAAGTATATGACTACGACCAATGATTGCGAAACTAAAGGTCGGGTAAGGACTTTTAAGCAGGATAAGAGATGAGTATATATATATATATATATAATTTAAAACAAATTAAAATTTAATTTTTAACAAACACGTATAAAAGTAAAAAAGCAAATTTAAATCCTAAATATATATATATATATATATATATATATATATATATATATATATATATATATAATACATTTTTCTAATAATAATATATACACACACATATATACACATTATTATTATTATTAGAAAAAGCTGTTTATATATTATCTCCAAGGAATAGAAATTCAACTAATTCAACTAAAGCCATGAATTACTATAGATTTTTTAAGTCAGTATTAGCTAGTCCTGTATTGCAGTAAAAATCATTTAAAATCTGTAAAGAAAAGTCCTGAATCGCAAAAATACCAAATTCAAAAGTAAAAGTCTTAAGTACTAAAAAAGTAGTTAATGTCATTGATCGCAGATTAATTGTCTTATCATAAGGAACAAACTCTTATCAAAAGGAACAAACTATCAATCAACAATAACCATATGCATACATAAATAAACTGCCAATAGCAATAGAAACGGGAAGTGCACAACTAAATGTTATGGTAGTTCTATATGCAAAATTTCAGCGTTATATGGTTAATCATTTTTGAATTATGCGAGATACGTACACTCATATATATGTGTGCATTTACGTGCGTACAGATGCCACGAAAAAACCCCATTTGAAGCCATTTACAATCCAATTTGGAAATCGAAGTCCTTTATTCCCTTTATTCTGTCCTTACGTACAGGCAGGGTCGGATTTAGACTTGATAAAGCCCTAAACTATTTGAGATATGGGGGCCCTTTATAAGTCCAGATATTATATGTCAGTGCCAAATATATTTTAAGATACCTAGACGGTTTTTTGAAGGGCCCCCAGGAAAGCGGGGGTTGTGTAGCTTATAAGTAAATCCTGCACTGCGTATAGGTATCCAGCAAAAAAAATCAACCAAATGGATTCAGGAACGGTAAAGATGGGTACTTTCGTTGAAATATGATATCCGAAATTTTTGCGCAATTGCAGTACTGCCTTTATTTCGTACGAGGAAGTAAAAATAACCGAAAGAACAAGGTAATTGTACAAATCGTAGCTGATAATTTCAAATCTTTTCCGAACAAAGTGAAAAAGATTTGCTTAATTTATGACAAAACAACTATAGAACGGCGTTTTAAATAGTATATCCTTTTTTCTAAATTTCTAGTAAAAAATTTTCTTTGTTTCTAAACAAGGGGAGAACTTGCCACTCCGAAATTTTTAAATGTATATACTTCTAAAAGAGAATTCTAGCTAGTATTACTCAGGACTAGCTAGAATTACTCGGGACTAAGCTAGTATTACTCACTATTACTATTTAGCCAGTATTACTCACTATTACTATTTAGCTAGTATTACTCACTATTACTATTTAGCTAGTATTACTCACTATTACTATTTAGCTAGTATTACTCAGGACAGCTCCTAAATCACAGTCGTCGAAAACTACGACAAACACACTAAAACAATCATCAACACAGCCTTCAGGCTATCAGGCTATAATGGTGAAGATAGCTTCACGGCAAAACACTAAAGTACAGCTCCCGACTCGGTCGATCGCTTTCGGAGCTCAACACACTCAAGATGAAACTCGACGATTCACTCTCCGTAAAACTCAACGACGCACTCCGCGTTCAGGCAGGGCTTATATAGCTTTTGGCCTGCCTTCAAGAACAACATTCTAGGCCAAAGCGGTAAGAATTTGTTTTAGATATTCTCCATCCGTCTATGGCATATCGGCTATTTATGTCGCCAAATGAGCGATTTCACACCAAATCTGGTAACCCTGCCTTCCCTCTCCATTTTCTGGCAAACCTGAACCCGCTTTGTGGGGAAGCTATCTCACCTCAGCCGGACATTTCGTAACAATATTAAAGTTTAGAAGTATCAGTTAGAGGCATAGATGTTAATTGTTATTGCATATTATGATATATATTTTTTTAAATTATTTGATTTTTCTTCAGAAATATGTGGGATACCAAAGGCTGCAGACTGGAAAGCAGTAATGCAAGTTACAGCCAATGTGTGTGTGATCACTTGACAAATTTTGCCATCCTTATGGACTATCAAGGTGTTATGGACGAAATGAATCAACTCCCATTCTTTTACATTACTGTTATTGGCTGCACTATCTCCATCTTATGCCTCGCACTGTGTGTTGTTATCTTCACTCTTTACAGGTAAGAAATTTAAATCATAATCTACGCTGTACGCTTTCTGGCAAAGAATAAAAAATCGTGATCTAAATTTGAACGCACAATTATTGAAACGGAAATAGCTGGTCAAAACCTTTTGAAAATTCCGATGAAATTAAATTGCAATATAATTTTTAAATAATGCTGATTCAAGGCAGCTGATTATTTCAAAGCAATCAGGGCTAAAGACGTAACACGAGGTCGTGGAAAAGATATTATTATATTAAAAAGAGATAAAGTCAGAATATCTGCAAGGGGATTTGACATTACTGGACTGAGATTGCATAATGCCAGAATAATTATTAAGTCTTGGGTAAAGGATGGTAAATCATAGATTTCGTGTAAAATTTGTAATCGAAAATCAGTCGCTATTGACTGTGATCTCAGATCGGTAAAACAGTTGACACAATCAATTCACAAAAGACGTGCGCTAGGTTACACAGATGCTTCAATACTGGGAAAAAGGTGATTTCCGATTCCACGACGGAACGAGAAATCACATGATTTGGCTCAAAGATCAGGGAGGGTGGAAAAAGAAATTCTTAGTGAAACTAATTAGTAGGGAAGGGGAAACTTCAGTTTGTCAAGGAACATTGGAAAAAGAATATGTGGTCCGATGAGTTCAAGTTAGCATGAAGAACATATCAGGATCAAAAGAGAACTATACTCATGTCCATAAATTAAGGATAATTCGGAGTCACGCGGAAATCGAACTCTAAAATAAATATATCACGTGTAAAATCACTACACACATCTTCAAGAATCATATGCAAATTTCAGGAAGTAACCAGATGACACCGATGGTACGTCACAATGACGAGAGTGTAAGACAGTGATATATAAGGAATACAGGCAAAGAAGTAAAATTGTTCGCAGGAGCTTTATAAGCAATTCAGTGCAATAACCGGATAGTTATGACACAAAGGACGCATTTGGATGATTTTTTACGTGGTAGAATTATCGGCCGTCTGGAATGTGGGCGTACCCAACTGGAAGTATCAGACGAACTTGGAATTTCCCAGAGTGTCATCTCCAGGCTTTGGCAACGATTCCAAGATGATGGTAATGTGAGTAGACGTTACAGCACAGGTCGCCCCAGAGTTACAACGCCGAATGAAGACCGGTATTTGGCAGTTACTGCCAAAAGAAACAGGCGGAGCATAGCCTCAGACCTGTCTCGTCAGGTCTGTTCAGCCACTGGTACGACGATTTCAAGGCAGACCGTGTACAGACGCTTCGGGCAGATTGGTCTATATGCTCGTAGACCTGTCAGATGCGTTCCACTTACTGCAACTCACTGTCAGCTGCGGTTAGCCTGGAGTAGAGAGCATGCATTGTGGACATCACAACAGTGGGTTTGTGTGATGTTTTCCGACGAGTCCAGGTTTAGCTTGCAGTCTGATTCTCGCCGGACTTTCATATGGAGAACTCCAGGTACCCGTTACCACCAAGAAAACATCATTGAACGACAGCGTTACGGTGGTGTAGGAGTGCTCGTTTCGGGTGAAATTATTCTAGGTGCCAGAACTCACCTGCATGTTCAAATTGGAACCATGACAAGCCAAATCTATCGGGACGTCATTCTGGAACAACATGTACGTTTGTTTCGGGGCGCCAATGGGTGCACAATTTGTGTTTATGGATGACAACGCCCGTCCTCACCGTGTAAACATCGTAAGCGAATGCCTTCAATCGGAGGATATCACCCGTATGGACTGGCCAGCATTCTCACCGGACTTGAATCCAGTAGAGTATGTGTGGGACATGCTTGGGCGACGAGTTGCAGCCCGTCAACCTCCTCCTACATGTCTACCGGAACTTCGAAGAGCATTGCGTTTTGATTGGTGTAATATCCCCCAAGATTAGATCGATAATTTGATACTCAGCATGCCTAGGCGTTGTACGGACTGTATTGCATCATCTGGGTGACATACAGTGTATTAACAATCATACCAACCATGTAATATTGGTTTTTTTGTAAATAGGTGTTATTTTTTTTTTTTTTTTTTTTTTTTTTTTTTTTTTTTTTTTTTTTGTAATTTGCTCCAGGGAGAAAAAATCGCTATTTTTTTTAATAATATCAAACATCTTTTTTTGCTCTTTACCTTGTTTAATAAATAAGTTTTACAAATAAGTCAAATTTGTTTTGCTTCTAACCCTTCCTTTGCCTGATTTTGCATTATCCTTAATTTATGGACATGAGTGTATATGAAGCATAGAACTCTTAATGTATTTATATGCACAACCCTCAGAAGGAATTGCAATATCTAGCCCCCCCCCAAAAAAAAAGTCTGCAGGACAAAAAATATTTTCTGTTTGGCTGGAATAAAATCAGCATCGCCCTACAGAAATAAAGTCAGTTGAGTGTGTGGGTATAATGAATCATTATCTTAATTTCCTGAAAGGATTAGCACTTCTCGGAAGACTATTATACAGCGTGGTTATAAAATAACTTTCCCTATTTGAACGCATCTACAACTAAAACTAATAAACGGAATGTAAGCAAATTTCTATATAAACTGTGGGAAGAGGAATTCCTGGAAAAAAAATAGTACATAAAGTCACTGATAAGAGAAATTTCGGCCCTGCTATCACGTAGGGACAAGGAAGTTTGCGTAGTCTATGTAGATTATGCAAATTTCATAGTGCTTATGTGACAGCAGGGCAGCTTATTCCTTTTAAAAGAGCAGGAGCGAACGCTGAGTGAGCAGTTCTTTGAATGATTGTTGATTTGTGCATAATATTCATCCTAATTTATCAGTGTTTACTTTACCCATAATGCAGTTTTACACTACAGTCTCCAACACTACGGCGGCTTTTAGGGAATTTAAAAGGCTTCATAACGTGAATAAAAGTCCAACGTGTGTTGTAGTACTGAAACTTATTATTAAAATCTTCGAGGAAACTGGATGAAAAACAGTATCAGGTGATGCAGTAACATAAGTTTCCACTGTAGAGTGCGACGACACGGGGACTGTCAGTGGTCCAAGCCCTCATGTAGTAGCTCATCAAACCGATATGTCTTAAGCTGCTGCATACCTTCCCGTATAAGATCTGTCGCTTGCAAGAACTCAGAATGACACATTATGATAAGCACATGACATTTGCGCTAACGTTTCGTGCCCAAATGGAAACTGATAGTCATTGCCTTGGAAAATATTGTGGGGAGATGAGGCTCCTTTTTGTCTTTCTGCCAATACAGCTCCTGAATTTGGGCATCTGAAGGGCCCACGGTGATCCATCAAATACCTCTACATTCTACAAAAATTACCGTGTGATGTGCATTGCGGCCGATTTCATAATAGGACCAACTTTTTTATGAATATCACTCCTACAGGTCCCGTTACCTGCACCGTTACTGGTGAGAAATCTAGAACCATGTTAGAAACTTCTTTTGTTTCTGAATTGCAGCAAAGACAAGGCCTTGGACTCGGCAATTTTTATGCAAGATGGAGCTCTATCACATTTCCTCATTCAATTACTCCAGCATTTCGGTAATAAGAGAGTTTTTTTCCTCACAGAATGACCACCTTACGCCTCATGTGATTTTGTCTGTGAGGATACCTTAAATAAATTGTGTTTACGGTGGAGTTACAAACATGAGTTCTGTGAAACAAAATATAAAACCTTCTGTTACAAACATACATCCAGGCTGGCAATTTGCGCACAGCAGTAAAGAATGTAGTATACTGGATGCAATACCTTGTGCACAAGGAAGGTAAGCACATCAAAAATGCTGCACGTGGTCCAAAAGACCCTAATGTTGATTAATAAAAGATTATTATGTGTGAGTTTCATAGTGCTTGTCATTAATTTCTGTATCCTCATTTATTGCTGAAACATTAAGGGGACTCGTACACCTTAAACCTCTCATGATCTTCGAATATGTGACTGTTGCAAGAATTGAGATATTATATTTATTTTAAAAGCAATTACTTCCAACTTTTTACAGCTGACTACATAATATAGCTGTTTTGGAAACTAGTAACCATAAAGTTTGTGTTGCCACAAATATTTTTGTAATTTAATCCTCTTTGTGACAAAATATTTCGCCGTGTTTCCAACTTGCGCGCATGATATTTTAAAAATGGCTAATGGTACATATTTGAAATTTGATAGAATTCTTTATATGGGCACTATTTTCTAACTGAACCAACAATCTTATGAATATTTTAATATTGAAGAGTTTTATGGGCGAAAACATTAAAATTTTTTAATAAAATGCATTTTATAAACTCAACTCAAAATAAAATAAAAATTTAACATTAAATTTTTAGAATTTTAGGTTCACAGTCGTTTCCAAATGTTTTAAAAGCTATATATTAAATATAGAATCAAATTATGAAACAGAATGTTTTAAACTGTGCGCGCAAGTTGGAAACATGACGAAAAATGTTGTCACAAAGCGGATTAAATTATAAAAATATTTGTGGCAACACAAACTTTCTGATTACTATTTCAGATAGCAGCTATATTATGTAGACAGCTGTAAAACGTTGGTAGTAATTGCTTTTAAAATAAATAAGTTATCCCAATTCTCGCAACAGTCACCTATTCGAACATGTTATGGGTTTTAAGGTGTATGAGTCCCCTTAATGAAATTTAGCTTGTAGATAATTTTGGAAGAAATATCAAAATATTATTACTTCTATTGCATATAACATGTAAAATACAGCCATATATAAAAATTATAAATATGTAGACACCCCGCCTTTAAATACAGCACTTCATTCCTATCATTAAGAAAATAGAAATGCAAGTATTGCGTACTGCCATTTGCTTTAATAAATACCAAAGTCTTTCAATTTTTTCCGCCATAAATTTCAATAAAAATTAGATTTAACGAATAACAGTATGTAGAGTCATTAGGTACTTTTGATGCCAGGAAACTGAAACATATGCAGTGCCCTCGCTGGGACTCGAACTTGGACCTCTCGTTTACGCGCCGAGTGTGCTAACGATTACACCATGAAAGCAAGCATGCTGGAAGGAGGGAAAAAATACCCAACGCGGTATTTCCTTATTAGGAATAAAAGTATTTAAAAAAAATGGGCAAATGATTATTATACTTGCTGATGATGATGAAGGATTATGCGATCTTTATAATTTTTTTATTGAAATTACCGTTAAGAAAGTGGCTGAATTTTACAATTTATTGAAAAAATTACAAATTACATACCAGAGTATTGTAATACAGTAAAAATCTTAAAACTGATGAATTCGCATTTTTATAGTCATAAACGCATTAATTTGGAACTAATTTTTCACTTCTTAAAGATGATAGATTTTAACAATAATAAAACATTTACTTTACTTTCTTTTGTTAGAAGAAAGTAATTTTATGAGCGTCATACTCATATCATTTACATATCGTCTAAAAATCTTTGAATAATATCCTCCAAAAGTAAGAAATACAACATGCAATTCGTTTACCGTATTAAAGATTTTACGTCTAGAAAAGGTATGTCTTATTAACTTTTTGAATGAACTGTACTATTATTAAACTTCAAATTCACGATTCCTGCTCACAGTTAGGTTGCTTACGCCTGGACAAGTACTGAGTAACTTCCACTTGAAGATGAGACTGATATCTGAAGAATACATCAAAGATGACATTGCAGTCAGACAACTTCCTTATGATACAGGTAAAACGCTTTCCAAGGAAAAATAGAGATACTACTCAAAAACTGATGATATATCTACTTGAGAAAAATTAAGAAGGAAAAGCCAGCAATAATGTAAACAATCTAGGCATTTATGTAAAGATAGAAAAAGTTCAAACCGAAGAAAAGTGGGCCAACCCAATGCTATAAATGCCAGAAGTTTTGCCTCATTCAACATCTGTGCTTCAATGCTACAAGATATGTAAAATGCAGTTTAAACCTCAGAACTGCTAATTGCTCTCTGAACAAAAAAGAAAATCCTACTTGTTGCTACAATTGAAAGCCCCATGTGAGGCAGTTATAGGGAATGTTCCTGAATCAAGAAACTTCCAAAACCCAGATAACAGAAGAAACAGATAGAAAGATTGAAATGACAGACGAAAATTTTCCCGTGCTCACCAAAAATTCTGAAAAAAAAAAAAAAAAAAAAATTAACCAGGCAGACCCAAAGGAAATATAGGTATGTGCTCAAGAACGGTATCTCAGATGTATCACAAGCTGATAAAAACATGCCACCAAACATGAATTTAGCTAATTATCATGAGAAAAATCTGATGTGTACACCACATGACTTCCTTGTACGGAATATTAAATTATACGCATTTTTTCTTGCATTTCATTTAAACTTATTGGATTGAATTAAATCTACTTCGCCGACAGCGCATAAACCACAATAAAATAACTGCATTCTTTAAAATTCACTCTAGTATTTGTTTACCATAGCGACAGTCTGGCGCTAGATTTACTTAACAGTGTTAATAATTATATAACAGTTAACTTATATAATAATTATATAACGGAAACTAAGTTAACTGTTTTATAATCCAATAATTATATAACAGTTAACTTATATAGTATTTCGTTCATATTATAACTCAAAATGCACAAAATTTATATCATTTAAAGAATAGAATTATCTAATCGTTGTCACATGCTCTATTCAAATACTGCAATAAAGCTAGAATGATGTATAAAAGAAATTAAGCAAACAAAACAAAAAGAAACAGTTTTTCACAGACGATTGAGTATTTCTCATTCAATTCGTTCAGTTCTCACTTCGCGAGAAGGCAAAAATACATAAAAACTCAAAATATCTATATTAAAAATTACGAAGTATATTTTAAACACTTATTTCCTCGAAAAAATTCCAGAAAGAATTAAGCATGATTTAATTTCCAATAATAAATGAATGCGTTATCTTGGTTGTCGCGAAGCTAAGTTTCTCTAGATTGGCAACAAATCCACTAGTCTCCTGTTTCAAATGTAAACACCAATCGCCGCCATAAAAAAAAGGCTTAGCGGCACTTAGACAACTTTAAAATTGTTGATAATTCTAAAAATATTGCGTACAGATTTACTAAAGGCATAAAACTTAACCGGAAGATAAAAACAACATAATACAATCATTTTTAAAGCAAAAAATGTACAATTTACAAACATATAAGAGTAAAGAAACTGAGATCACTGAGCCGGGTAACGGAGTGGATATATATATATAAATATATTTATATACGTTTGGTGCGGCCGATTGCAACCAAAATACGAGCTGCACATCTACATGTTATAGCAGTCCTATATACAAAATTTCAACGTTCTGAGGCTACTCGTTTTTGAGTTATACGAGATACGTACGTACGCACGTACGTACATACGTTCGTACAGACGCCACGAAAAATTCGATTCAGAATTAATTTTAAAGCAATTTTATAATTTTTTTGAAGGAACAGAGTATTTTATTCTGTCCTTACGTACAGATATTACGCAAGAACATCGTTAAATTGCATTCGATAGCGGTCAAAATGGATATTTTCGTTGAAATATGTTTCCTGAAACTTTTTGCGATTACAATACTTCCTTTTTACTTCGTACAAGGAAGTAAAAATTATCTTTCTGCTAAAAGAACTAAGGAAAGGCAAATCATCGGCAGATATTCTAAACTTATCTTTAAAAGAAGCGGAAATATTTATATACTTTGAAGGAGAAGCATAAGTGCTGATTATTATGCTACCATCTTTGGAATCGGAAAGACTTCTTCTTTGTGCCGGTAGATGATGGCACATACTTCGCCAATTTTTTGGAGGCCTGCTTGCACATATAAAAAACTAATTAACTGCCACCACCTTAGGGCAATACTCCACAATATTGGTTAAAACTGAATCAACTAAATGCAGTTGTACCTTCAAGTTCCAAGGATATGACAAATAATTTGAGTTTATTAAGCAAATAATTTTCTGTGATCAATTAATTCTTTTACAATATAACGACATGTGTAGCGACCGGTTATCTAGTTCACTGAAAGGCTTTTTTAACTTTTATTATTTGATCTTTTATTTGGTAACAGTCACCAACTAAATAATAAATTCTTGAGTACTTATCGGTGTTAGCCATTTGTCGCACAATCATTTCTCAACATCACATATCCATCTGCAAGTCTATTTATTTTCCTTTCAATTTCTAGGTAGCAGCTTTATTGATTATCCTAATAAATATAACTTATTAGCTATCATATGTACTAAAAAATGTCGTCGATTATATTACACTCTGAGTTTAACTGATATCATACCACCGGCTCCCAAGCATCAGCCATTACCAAATAACCCAGCATAAGCAGTAACGCAGTAAAATAAATTTTAACTGAATAACTGTTTGGAAGTATAAATGGGAATTCTTTTAATGTACCAGTTATAAAACCTTTAGATTTCATTAAATAAGATATACTGGAATTGGTGTGAAACTTACATTAGTACCTTTTACGTGTATGAAATAATTTATGCACATATAGGTGTTTGAAATAAGTACAGTAAGACCCCGCTTAACGCGGGGGATACGTTCCATCGAAGTAGAGCGTAATGCGAAACAGCGCTAAACGAGGCTATCTTTACATGTAAATATTGGGGTTAGGGGAAGATGGCTAGGAAATTGGTTAGGTATTAAATTTAAAAAGTATGTTTTTTGTAATAAAAATAAAACCAAACATTTATTTCTTAAAGCCCAAATTAATACCACATTATTATTTCTTGCAAAAATAAAAACAAAATATAAATAACAAAACGAATATTCTTAAAAAAAATAAATAAATAAATAAAAAAAAATTCTCAGTCATATTTAGTTAGCCTTCCGCGTTTTCAGTGTTCTGCTTTTTTGTGACAAAAGCATCTAATGTTGTTTGCCTTTTTCTTTTGCATTGTTCTCTTAAAAGTTCTTCATAAACGGATAGAGCATCTCTAACACCACGCCTTACTTTTCAGCTCCTGTCGAAATTCGGATCATTTTCAATGAATTGATCCATTATTTCCGTTATGGTAGACAAACTCCTTTTTACAAACGCCATCGAAAGTTCTTTTTGCTCTTCTTCTGAATCACTGCTGTCAACATTTTTTTCTTCTTGTTCAGTTAATTCCTTGAGCTCATCATTAGAAAGACTAGCCGTTGCTTCTTGAATTATTTCTTCGACATCTTCCACATTTACCCCTTCAAAATATGTCTGTACAATACCGCACCAAACAAGAAATACAAGTACACTCTTTCGGATATGTATTTGAAACCTATCGCTGCATAATATTTCGGGGAATCCCCGTATGCTGCGAGCGATTTCGTGGAATCCCCGGGTTGAAATAAAAGAGCGCTAAACCGAAACAGCGCTAAACGAAACAGCGTTAAGCGGGCTCTTACTGTAATTTAAAAACTTTAGATGATTAAATGACAGAAAGTTTAATAAAAGTTCAAATAAATGACGGCATCTTTTTCTTTTATAGCTATCACAGCAAACATTCTTGGGGTCTTAGGTATGTCATTCATCGGAACTTGTGTCTCACTTTACTGATTGCAAATTTAGTTTTGATCTTAGGAATAGACAAGACAGACAATCAAGTAAGTATTTCACACAGTTACATTTGAAAAAGTTACTACAGTTACAAATATTGTTTGCGTGTATTCACTTATTTAAAAACTAGAAAGCCCAGCGGTCATACGAAATGACCGCTGTTCTAGATATTATAAATTGTAATTAAAATGATTTGCGCAAAGGTGTCTGCTAATTCAAACTCAATTACCCAGGGCAGGCGGCGAGGACGGCCCTTTGCTTACTGCCCCACGGGGTTTCTCCCTTCTACTTGCTTAAAGTAGAGTGCAATAAAGGAAACCACTGGCAGTATATTTCTTAAGAGCCACCGCTATCTCAATAAATAAAGGTGATTTAAATAATAAAATGTTAATTCACATGTCAAAGATCTCTATGTACACAAAAAATGCCAACATGCTTAAGCGTTTGGCCCTGAGACTTATTGATGGTCATAGCAAAGGCAAGTTTTACAGGAAAGTGTCTACATCTCAATTGAAACGGCGACCCTGTGCCGTGGCAACTTCACCCCATTGGCTAGTACAGTTACGCAAGCAACCAATAAACTATTGGCGACAAGCAGACACTTAAGCCGCAAATAATAAAGATATTTATTTATTTCATTTTATTTGTTTTTTCATCGTTGCCGGTTGCCTATTTCGGAATTCTATTATATATAGATTTTAAATTTATTTATTAAATGTTAAATGCACGTGCTCTTATATTTTGAATTTTTCCGGCTTAGCTTTCTCATAATATTAGTCCCGCGCTGCACTGCACGGGGAATAAAACAATTTACAGTTACGCAAGCAACCAACAAACTATCGGCGATAAACACTTAAGCCGCATATATATAAGAATCTGATGTGAACACCGCATTCCTTCCTTGTACGGCCTATTAACACAAATTTTGCTGCAATTTATTCAAACTTATTTCCTCAAATTTCGTTACAGATATAATTCTCAATCAATTAATTCAGTTCTCACTTCGCAGTAAAGCAAGAATACATAGAAACTCAGAACATCTTCCAAAAAAAAAAAAAAAAAAAAAAAATTGTAAAATACAGAAAAAGATAAAACACCGAACACAAATAAAAACAATTAAAAATACATAATTTTTGAAATTAAAATTAGAGTTTCTACGGGAAAACTAGCAATTCAGCCAACTAGCAGAATGACAAAATTTTAACTTTACTTTTGGTCCCACTTATCAAAAGACACTGAATTTAGTGCACAAACTGACTGAATTCACTATTCTATACTAAGAGTTTCAAATATAAACAAATTTCGGCCTCGTTATGCTTAGCAGCACTTAAAACAACTTTTAAATTCTTGATAATTCTACAACTATTGCATGTAGATAAACTAAAGGTATAACCCAGGCAGCATGCATTCGTAAATTGCACGAGAAAAATACGTGCAATTTACGAATGGCCTTTCGTATAAAAAACGTTCAAGTTGAACGTAAAAATATCATAAAAAGTGTCCAGTGGCAATTACTAAATATTTACGTATATTTTTACGTTATACTATACGTAACTTTTACGTAAAATTTAGGTATATTTACGCGAGAGACTACTGTTCATTCGCTACTTTTACCTATAATATATGTAAATTTCAGGGATTTACGTATATTTTTAGTAAAAATTTACGTATATTTATCGCATATACGTAAATCTCAATTTTTTGCTTCACGTATGCGTATATATTTAGTAAAAATTTGCGTAAATTTCCCCGATTTTTTACTGTATATAAACGTATATATTAGGTAAAAATTAAGGTAGATATTCCCCGTATTTTACGGTACAAAAACGTATATATTTGATAGTAATTGACCTAAATCTTCCCTATGTTTTCTTTGCATATGCGAATGACTGGTAAAAATTTAATCCGATGTATTCTCCACTTTACTGTGTATAAATGCACATTTTTTGGTAAAAAATTTGCATAAATCTCCAATTACCTTTTCACTGCATTTTTCATAAAATGTACTTATTTTAATCTCATATTTTTTATATAAATCTATGCAAAAACTTTCTGTATGCTATGATTAAAAGGTAAAATAATTTTTATATCAAATTCTTACATATCTGCCTTTTAGTTATGTACAGCAATATGGAATATATATAACTGGAAAATTTAAATGCACTAGTAAATGAAAAAAAAAAAATTCTATTAAAAAATTATGTAACACTTAAAGGCTGAAAATTACTTTTAATATTTCATTTCAAAGTGACTACAAAATATGCAATAAATTTTGTAAACATCAATTCTGTGTTTTAAATCAATTAATGCTATCATTCATTTGCATTTTTGTTTACTAAATTTATTTCATAAATTTAAATTTAGTAAACAACTGTAGCAAACAGTTGTTTACTAAATAACACTTTAAATAAATTATTTGCTTTTCCGAAGGACATTTTCTTATGCCATGTAAATGAATGATAGCATTAATTGATTTAAAACATAGAACTCAGGTTTACAAAATTTATTGCATATATTGTAGTCACTTTTAAATGAAATATTAAAAGTGATTTTCAGCCTTTTAGTGTTATGTAATTTTTGAATAGAAATTAATTTTTTTGCATTTAAATTTTCCAGTTATATATATTCCACATTGCTGTACATACCTAAAAGGTGGATATGTAAAAATTTGATATTAAATTAATTTTATCTTTTAATCATAATATGCAGAACATTTTTGCATAGATTTATATAAAAAATAAGAGATTAAAATAAGCACATTTTACAAAAAATGCAGTAAATAGGTAATTGGAGATTTATGCAAATTTTTTACCAAAAATGTGCACTTTACACAGTAAAGAGGAGAAGACATCGGACTAAATTTTTACCAAAGTCATTCGTATATGCAAAGAAAACATAGAGAAGATTTAGGTCAATTATTATCAAATATATAAGTTTTTATACCATAAAATACAAGGAATATCTACGTTAATTTCAATCTAAAGTACAATATAGTTAATTAACAAATTCAGTAAACGAATGTAGCACAAAAGAAAACATCATACGTTTAGATTATTTGAATGAGTGTGCTAAATTTTAAAATTGTTAAATATAGACCAGGAAATTGTATAAAACTTACCTTTTCCAATAGTTTACCAAGTTGACTTTGTTATTTTCCTTGAAGATGAATGTCTAATGTCACAAATATTTCATTCATATCTTCAGATAATACACAAATATATACATATTTATTTATTAAAATTCAGTTTATCTCAAACATGTTAAAGAAAATATTAATTTGCATGCAAGTTAATCGAGTAGCTTCTGTTTTAATTACACACATAATTATGATATGTAAAAATTTTACATTTATCAGTCAATCTTGCAATGTATTTGTAATCTATTATTGTTGTCTTTTTCAGTTTAAAATCTTTTAAATATATTAGATCAGTACTAAAAGTTCACCTCTACAAAAGAAATGCTTTATTAAGGTATTTTTAAAAAGTTCCCTTTTACAAGGTAACTGTTAATTTCATAAATAAGTTCATAAAATTATGCAAATTCAAAATTACCTAAATATGTTCTTTATTTTATCTTATATACCAGATAAAATTTCAAAAAGTTAATTTGTTTAGGAATATTGAATTTTTTAATATTTATCTCATGTGACTTTTTCTATAACATCATTATAAATGTGCATGTTGATGTGGACATACCAATTATTTTTTTCATCAAATAGCTTTATGGTATTAAATGATTTAAAAAGAGGCAACTGGACAAAAGAAAGCAATTAGAAGTTGGCTAATTTTTTATTAATTTGTTGTCAAACGCTGTGCATTTTAGATTATGCTCATATGATGACAATGAGTTATTTAAATTATAAAATTATTATGAACATATCCCACATAAATTAACAAGTATAAAATTTCAAGTTGTTTGAAGTATTATGAACTGTAATACTTGCAAAAGAAATACACATGAAATTAATTTAAGAATTAGGTTTATTTTACAGGTATTCAAAAACTGCAATTACTGTTAAACAATAAAAATTAACATTAAATCTGAAGAGCATATTTTTTTCAATAATAAAATTCAACATAGACTTCATGCAGCTTCGCCATATTTGTTCTATAGTTCGCTGTCTTTAATATCCTGCTCGATTTTTGTAAAAGTGAATTCTTTGTCACCCAATGTTTTGAGAACAGCTCCTAAACAAGAAAAAGAAAAATTTGTAATAATTTCACACTTCAGATGTTTTCAGTTTTTAAATATAGTTGAAGTATTAAAAGATGCATATAAAATGCACTGAGTATTTCATATTTAAAAATTTACATTTAAGTAATTAAAAATTTAATTTCACACTATCACACAGTAAGCTTCAATTATATACCTTACACAATGCCTATAATTTCAAGTGAAAAATACTTAAGATTTGTTTAGAACTGCAAGGTTGAGAAAGTCTTTAATGGCTATGTTTGTATTTAAGTACATGAGAAAAAACTTAATTTTGTATTAATTATATTGCATTAGCCTTTTCAATTTTACTCCTACATATAGTAAAGAATATTCGCTTTCTTACAGATAACTTTTTCTTAAATAAAGAGTAAGCAGAAAACTAATCACAACACTATATACATATAACAGAATACTTCATAAACATATACATGTCATTAACATACGTATATGCATTAACA
Source organism: Stegodyphus dumicola (assembly GCF_044657685.1). Taxonomy (NCBI): domain Eukaryota; kingdom Metazoa; phylum Arthropoda; class Arachnida; order Araneae; family Eresidae; genus Stegodyphus; species Stegodyphus dumicola. The sequence continues at coordinate 86,912,623 of NC_140777.1, forward strand.
GGCTATTTTACACATTTCAATAAACAGAAACCAATACACAATCAAAAGTATTATCAGTAAATTCCTCCAAAATCAGAGCAAAAATCTTTAATTATGATAACAATGGCATCTCAGTTTGCAATATAAAATATTTCAAGTCTACATTCATGTGCATTCTAAGCAAACAGAATGCTGAATAACAATAAAATTATAAATACCATAAAAAAAGTTAAGAGCCACGTAGAATGATAGCAAGACTAAATAAGTCTTCCTTCAAAAATCAATTTAAATTCAAAAATTTGCCTTCCTGTTTAACATCTCAAAATAGGGTTACTGCTTTCACTAACTAAATTTCCTGTCTTGGCAAAATAAAATTTGTCACTTCTGTTGCAGGAATTATTTGCTGCAAACTTTGTATGCAAATAATCCAGTGAAAAAATTTTAATTGTGGCTTGAATATTTTCTTTATTAAATAAATGAAAAATTGCCACATAATATTAATTTATGATCCACATGAAGCTTTTTACCTCTACCATATCATGCAGCTATTTTAAAATATATACTCTCATATAAAAGCCACAGAATTTTTTTACCAATATTAATGTAGTATAAATCATTAATAAATCTTCTAAAAACAGCCCCAAATTTTCTGAATTTGATACCCAAAACATAATTCTACGTAACTGTTAATGTATGCATTTGCTTGCACATACTTAAAATGAATTATACACACAAAAACTTAACATATTAACTTTAATAAATTCTTAATTAGCAGGATGACTCAATTAAGGCAAAATATGAAAGAAATCTACCTGATGGAATAGTTGTAAAAGATATATTTAAAAAAAGCTAATATTGTTTACCTTACACATAGCAGAAATTGAGTAAACTGTATGCAGCTGGATTATTTATTAGGAATAGAAGTTAGATCAAAGTACCAAAGTCACACTAGGGCTTTAACCATTTGGGTGCAAAGAAGCACCTGAATTTCAAAAAGAATAATTTAAAAAAGCTAATAGAATTATATAACTTTTACAATCTAGTACAAATATTAGACACATAAACAACACTAAATGCCATTATTTACTTGCATATTTTCCTTCTTTGTGTACTTTACTCCTTAATTTTTCAGGATATGATTTAGAAACAGAGTTATGGTAAAAATGTATACTGGTAAAAAAAATATTGCTGAAACTGATAAGTCCTTTAAATTATATACTATAGTGCAAAGAGGGATGGAATATGTGACTAAATATGATAAATTAGATTACAATAACATTAAACAAATAACATGAAAAACTGAAAAAAAGAAGTTTTATTTGAAATTATTTTTTAACTCATGGAAAGACAGACAGTATTTCCAACTTATTAAATTCAATTATACTTTACCTTCATCAAACCAATATTGGTAAGAGAGTTGTATTTAAAATCGGTGCTAAGCTAAAACTGCTTTCTTGCCTAATTTTATACTATTGAAAATACCGGTAATTGTCAAAGTTATTCGTACTCAATATGTGCAAGATTATTAATGAGTTGCCAAACCTCAGTTAACCATCTAATATACTACATTCAACATTATTATTTTTCTTTTTCAATGTCAGGTTTTCATTATTTCTGCCAATATATCTGTAACAGGACATAAAGATTGAGTTAATGTAGAATAGAAAATTACCTTGCAAGTTAGCACCTTTACCTTAGTGGCAGTACTTCATTCTCTAGAAAAAACATTTTAAATTATTATACTTAAACAAAAAATTCATATTTGTTACAGCAAAACATCATTAATACAATAAATTAGAGTTGAATGCAAATCTAGTTTAACTCCATTCTTGAAAACTAGTTTATTACTTTCAATTTAATTTAAAAATAATAAAAAATATGGTACGTATTATGATGACTACCTAGATATCTCGCCTAAACTGGCAATCCTTGTAGGTTATACAGGTTAACCCTAACATAGGTTATAGAGGGCACTAAGATAGAAAGTATTAATCCCACACTAGGGACTCTAACATTTGGTAGGAACAGTTTGAAAAGTGAAACAGATATTTATAGTGAACCAATGCAAAACAAAAACAATAGTTCTTTAGGGACAAAGCCCCTTTGGACTAATAAATCCGAGTAAATTAACAGCTTTTAGCTATTTTTTCTTCTTGTAAAAAATAGACATACATAATATTTTTAGAAAATAACAGTACTTTAAGCATGCAATTTCCACATATTTAACACAATAATTCATTCTAGCTCTGTTGCAATACTGGCAAAGGTACTCCTCCGTTATTAGGATGGGATTCAGAAATGTACAATGAAACCTCGAGATACGAGGAAAGTATGAGCAAAATACGAGATTAATTCGAGTAACGAGCAATGAGCCAGGCTGTTGGTATGGGTGGCGCCATTTCCCTATCCGGCTCAACTCGGGGAATCCCCTCGTCAGATCACTCAGTGTTCTTTTATATACGTGTTTGTGCACTTGCAAGTTAATTGTTTTGACATTTAACGTGAAAATAATTATTTCAAGATGCCTCGCAAGAAGATTGTTGCCTCAGATAGTGCTGCAAAGGAAAATAAGGAGGCCATGGCCGTCGATATCAAGAAAGAAATCGTAGATAAACATAAGCATGGTGACGGAATTGGCGAAGACTTGCGGCCTTTCAACATCGAAAATCTATACTATTCTGAAGAAGCAGGAAGAAATTAAGAAACCTGATGTAGCCAAAGGAATTATCGTTGCTTCCAAGCACCATAAAAGTACTCCTAGATGTTGAGAAGCTGTTGTTGGTGTGGATTAATGAGAATGAGTTAAAATGTTGGTAACAAAGTTAAACTATTGTTATATTATTTACCAGTGTTATTTATTAGGAAAAATTGACTCGATATTAAAATGTTGATATTTTTTGGGGTGTGGAACGGGTTAACTGAATTTCCATTATTTTCAATGGGGAAGCTTGTTTCTAGATACGAGAAATTCGCTATACCAGTTGAATGCTGGAACGAATTAAACTCGTATCTCGGGGTTCCACTGTAGATATGTAAGCATGTGTATATGCATGTATGCGCATATACACGTACATACATAAAGAATATACACATGCACACACGAGCACCTACATTTAAAAATGCATGCATATAAACACACATTTCTGAATCTCCTGATAACAGAAGAATACCTACATGAATCATAGGATTTACATTATTCAGTTTTATTAGAATTCTTAAATGCAGAGGATTTACATTAATCAGTTTTATTAGAATTTTTAAATGCAGAGGATTTACATTAATCACTTCTATCAGAATTCTTAAATGAAATCTTCACTATCCGAAAATTCAGTTTCATTTCCAGCTGAAACTGTATCAGGACAATCTCATTTATATTATTTCCCTCTAACAACTGAACATTTTGAAAACCTTTTCTATTCCATGGAAAACTAATGCTACATTAAACATACATTTTCTAAATCTGAAAATTTTAAGTTAGCTTAGAAACTGTAATCATTCTTAAAAAAGTTTGATTTATGCAGATGTTTGATCAATAAAATTACTTTCCTGTGAAAAAGTAATATGGCATTGAACAACACGATTTTACACATCAAGATATACTGAGTGAAAATTCCTGAAATGTTTTATTTCTTGGTATCTCTGCAAGAATTGTATAAATAAGACTACCTCCCTTTTATATAAAAAAAAAAAAAAAAATGTTTAGTACATATACTATGAAGAAAATTGGTTACATTATTTACAGTTCATAATTAATAGAAAATAAATCATTTCTTATCTTATCAGAATTTATTTTTATCACATTCATAAACAGTACTAATTTAAACAAACATACCATTATGATTTCAATAACTATGAAATAGAAAATCCAAATCTGCATCTTTGATGGTCTAGTAGATTGGACGTCTAGTTTACTACAATTCAGCAGGGTGCTGACTCCCCAGACTGTAATATATATATATAATTAATTTACAAGGGAAAAAGCAACAAAAATATAAACAATTTCTTGGTTTTATATAAGCATTTCAGCACATTTACAATTTAAATTTTTTTAACTATCTAGTTATATCAAAATACATGATTTAGTAAAATATAATTCAAATAATTTAAGGTATTTTAGATCAAATACTAATTTTTCAATAAATTTTTTCATGCAAGCCTAATAATCAACATAACTATCAAGTTTTGACTTCGAAAATTATGTTTAGAGAAACTTGAAGCTGCAGTAAATAGTAATAAATTTATTCAAAACTGAAAGTAAAGCATTCTTACTTTATTTTCTTTCTTTAACTATGGCAGATCTTTTAAAACAACAAAATCAAACAAACAAAAAAGAAATGCATTCATGAAAGGACTTAGGACTTACTTATTATTCATGAAAGGATATATTTCAGTAATTACTAGTGCATAAAAATTCAGTATATATATAAAAAAATGAACACAGATTTGGAACAAAGTACCTGTGTTTCTATGGCATAAAGTTTCCTTTTTTAATAGCACAATATCTTTGAGTTAAAGATTATATATTAAAGCAAATTTATAAAACTAAATTCAAAAATAAGAAATTAAATTATTTTTAGGGAAAACACTAAGCAAATAAAGCTATTTCCTGCTTAATTACAGTATGCTTTAAGATAAATATTAAAACGTTTGAGTAAAAATAATATAACTATAAAAAGGTGAGACACATACAAAAAGGAGTGACACAAACAGTAAGAAACAGACTAGTGCAAAATTTAACAGTACCAAATCCTGAAAATGAATCATTAGGCACGTACACAAAAGAACAACACATGGAAAATCACATTTCCTACACAGACGCTATTTATAAAATTTTATATAGGTGAAAAAAGTACGAGTATTAAACACTGAAAATATATATTCACTTACTTTCTTCAAATAATTAGTAACTTCGATGGATTCTGTCACAAACGCCAATCCACGAACAAACAGCATTCTTTGCGACTTTACCATTCTTTTCGACCGCCATTGCTGAGTGCTGACTTCACAAATATCCCGCCACAACCGGAAGTAGAAAGTGTCTGCTTTGCCATTGGTCAGTGAACAAGAATTGCAACGCTTTTTTTTTCTTTATAATTAAACATATTAAGAAAGCCTCTAAATTAGCATATGAAATAAACTTACTTTTGCATTATATAAATTTATATTCACAGCATCTCTGTATTAAGGTAATAATTAAATTTTTCTACGAAAAATAGAAATGTCTGTATATGCGCATGCTCAGTGTATAATCGTAAATCCGGTTAATTTTTATAGCGTAAAATTAACTATGCAAATTTTGAGTTCATTTAACTGGACCCTTGTACTTATTCTGTAGATCTCCATATTAAGAATGTCCTTAACTGTTTCAGGAAAAATATAAAATATAATATAATTATTTATTTACATTATTTATTAATTTTTTCCTCATATAAAAATTATTAAAATCGCTATATCATTTTTTCCGTACATTAAAAAAAATTTAAAAAAATTAGCCTCATATGATTTTTATAACAAAGATTTAAGGAACTGAAATATATGTAAAATATCAGGATTCAGCTTGCAATTTCGTAGAGTTATTATTATTATTATTAAATAAAAATATTAGTATATCTTTGATTATAATTAATGATCCTTTGGTGTACATTAAACTATTGTTCAAGAAGTTAAACGTTTTCGAGCATCTTCTGCTGTATTTATTATTCTATTCCTCGACATGAAAGATTTGCTAGTCTTATTCCAATTCAATTAATTGCCCACATTTGCTAAATAAAATAAGAAGAGTATTGTACCAAACTCAGTAAGTACACAAATTTAATATACAGCTTATTCCAGTTAAATGGGTAATAGGATTTTCATAAAAGAAATTAAATTGTGTAAATTAATATAAGTGTTGATATGAATAAAAATAACAAATTTGATATAAGAAAATAAATAAGTTATTTTGAAGATGTTTGAATTAAGAAAATATAATTTTTTGTAAAAATGCACGTAAAGATTTAGCTCACAATAATTTTTATTTAATTTATAGAAAATTTATAGAAAAATTTTAGCCTCATATATGAATGCCCCTTTTTTCATGTTCGTGGACAAGGAAAACAAAGTGAAATGCCAGAAAAACACTAAATATTTTGAATTAATAAACTTCATTTTCAATCTTTTTAGACTTCGTATAATATCCGTAAAAGTGACGAATGAAATATACCATAAAGGCAGTAGTTTCTTTCAGAACATTCGGATTCGTATAATATGCGTAAAAGTGACGAATAAAATATACCATCATGGTGGTAGTTTTATCAGTACATTCGGATTCGTATAATTTTCGTAAAAATAACGTGTGGAAAATAACGATCAAGAGTTAACAGTAACTTCAGCCTTTTTCATTCGTATAAATTTCGTAAAAGTAACGTGCAAAAAATACCATACCCTTATTTCACCAAAATTATACGTATATTTTTGGAGACGTGCTGCCTGGGAAAAACCTTAACACCTTAATCGGAACACAAGAACAACACAATTCAATCACTTTTAAATCAAAAACTGCACAATTTATTAACACATAAAAAATTTTAAAAAAGGATCTGTACATGAACAAACAGAGAATAAAGATAACAAGCAGAGAAGTGAGCAAATAGTAGAACCTCTGACTTCGAAAGCTTCCCATCACGAATAATTTATCTCAACAACTCGAATGATGAATGGTGTTTCGAACCGATTTTACGAACACTCAGTGGCGTAGTTAGGGTGGAACTACCGGGCGCAGCATCCCCGGGCGTAGCATCTTTCCCCAGGCTGTCCCCGAGGCAGCATCCAGGGGGCGCCAAATTGACGCTAAAATCTAAAAATTAGATGTTTTCCATTATTGGAACACAGAAAGGGGGGCAAAATCTTCACTTGTCCCCGGGCGCTGAATGAATTATGGCCAGATTGTGTTGCAAGCTAACATATTGAGGGATTAGACGCTGAGGATATTTTTATTATCTATCATTTTGTACTCAAGACGAAACCGTGGGCTAGGAAATTAGCGATCAAGACGCAGAGGTTCATAAAAATTAGTTCAAGAAGAAATAACTGAAAAGCATTCAGAAACAGTAGCAAAAAGTCATTTCAGATGAAGTGTCTTTAAAGAAAGAGAAAGGGGAAAAAGATGAATATAGTTCATTTATCCAGGAAACTGGTGCAAAGTTTCATGTAACCAGGGGTGACTGGGGTTGCCAGACCGGCAAACTTGCCTAAAGCTCCCAGAACCTTCTTGAAATATGTCTATTTTCGCCAAGATTACAAAGGTGATCTGGAAAAAAGGCAGAAATATTACGGCACCCATAATGAATTTCATTTCATAATATTACAGAACCAGAGAAGAAATGCAAGCCCATCTTGGCCAGGATTATGAGAAAGCCCAGAGGGAAGTTTCCTGTGCTGGGAGAGGGGAGAAGATTATAAATGAATCAAGCCTATTGCAATTTTTAAGGTCCTTTTGAAGAGATGAATTATACTAATTCCCCCTTTTCTAAATTTAAAATTTATTTAATAATAGTATGAGGTCCAGATCACAACCAACCAATTCCAATCTAATAATCTAAGATCAAAAAAGAGTAGCTGATATTTTCCACGAAAGTGATATTCTGTGCATCAAGACATCTTGATAAGGGGAATCTTGGACTTCTCTATCCATGAAGAAAACAAAATCCGATCAAAGGCAGACGGACAACCGAGTTTTCTACTTCCAGCAGCAGATTTTAAAAACTCGTACTAAACTGAATTAAAAATGATGAGACTATGGGCTGCATACAGAAAGGACGCAAACACTTTTAACTAATAAATTAGTTAATTTCCAGCATTACAGGTAATGGCGGTATTTATATATTAGTTTCAAAAACTTTTTTACGACATTGCAGGATTTGGATTGGACATTGGGACTAACTATTGGGGGAACAACATATCGCATGACGAACGCCATAAACAATTACTTTTTGTTATGCGGCGCCCCACTGTGCTCTAAACAAACCACTGTATCCATGACGCTAAATACCTTTCTGTATAGGTAACTGTACAGATTTCTGTACTTCTGTAACTGAAAGATTCGTTATAGCACTTAAAGTAACTGAAAATTGATTTTATTACTTGCTTGCTTATTTAATTTTATTAAATAAAAAATCTGATGTGTACACCACATGACTTCCTTGTACGGAATATTAAATTATACGCATTTTTCTTGCATTTTATTTAAACTTATTAGATTGAATTAAACGTACTTCGCCGACAGCGCATAAACCACAATAGAATAAATGCATTCTTTAAAATTCACTTTGTTTACCATAGCGACACTCTGGCGCTAGGTTTACTTAACAATATTATATTTCATTCATATTATAACTCAGAATGCACAAAATGTATATCATTTAAAGAATTATCTAATCGTTGCCACATGTTCTACTCAAATACTATATTAAAGCTAGCACTGTGTATAAAATAAATTAAGCAAACAAAACAAAAAGAAACAGTTTTTCACAGACGATTGAGTATTTCTCATTTCATTAATTCAGTTCACACTTCGTGAGAAGGCAAAAATACATAAAAACTCAAAATATCTATATTAATAATTACGAAGTAAATTTCAAACGCTTATTTCCTCGAAAAAATTCCAGAAAGAATTAAGCATGATTTAATTGGCAATAACAAATGAATGCGTTATCTTTGTTGTTGCGAAGCTAAGTTTCTCCAGATTGGCAACAAATCCAATAGTCTCCTGTTTCAAATGTAAACATCAATGGCCGCCATTAAAAACAGGCTTAGCGGCAATTAAACAACTTTAAAATTGCTGATAATTCTAAAAATATTGCACACAGATTTACTAAAGGCATAAAATCCTTAACAGGAAGATAAAAACAACATAATTCAATCATTTTTAAAGCAAAAAATGTACAATTTACAAACATATAAGAGTAAAGAAACTGAGATCACTGAGCCGGGTAATAGAGTGGATATATATATATAAATATATTTATATACGTTTGGTGCGGCCGATTGCAACCAAAATACGAGGTGCACATCTACATGTTATAGCAGTCCTATATACAAAATTTCAATGTTCTGAGGCTACTCGTTTTGAGTTATGCGAGATACGTACGTACGCACGCACGTACGTACGTACATACGTTCGTACAGACGCCACGAAATATTCTCTTCAGAATTAATTTTAAAGCAGTTTCATAATTTTTTTGAAGGAAAAGAGTATTTTATTCTGTCCTTACGTACAGATATCACGCAAAAACATCGTTAAATTGCATTCGATAGCGGTCAAAATGGATATTTTCGTTGAAATATGCTGCCTGAAACTTTTCGCGATTACAATACTTCCTTTTTACTTCGTACAAGGAAGTAAAAATTGATTTCCTTTTATTAAATTAAGTTTTTAATTAACTGTAACTCACTTTTCAATTTCTTGGCCAATTTAATTAAACGAAATCTCGGGACTTAACAATGAGCTAATTGTGATTGCAGAGTCATCAAGTGCCCTCAAGATAGGTACAGTGAATGTCTCTGTATGTATTTTGACAAGCAGGAAAAATTATATTTCATGAAATTAAGCTACAAATGAAAGATAAAAATCTAAGATATATTATTTACAACAGGATTTCTGAAAAGTAATGTCTTTATTAGAAATAAAGTTTCCGCATTCTTTAGACATGGCAACCGTCTGATGAAATGCTTCCGCTAATCTTCAAAATTTGGAAATAACTTGCATAACCAGTATATCAGTATTAATAAAAACTATTCGTTTCTTTTTATATCATTTTCCTGTTGATTTGCGTTATATTGGAATATGTTATTGCCTATTAGTTGACTGACGATGAAATCACAGCGGAAAAAACAAACATCGGGTAGAAAACAAGGCAAGACATCTACTGAGAAAACACAAGAAGAAGAGAACATCTCAAATCTGAATATTCGTGGCATAAAATGTCGTCATAGAAAACAAAGCGCTTCAAAAACTTGGCAGTTTAAAAAAATACAAAACAGCGTGGTAAAAAAAATGTACCAGGAAATCATCTCTAGATGATAACGTCGCAAACATGTTTTTTTAGACAAAAACATTTTTAACACGTATTAGCTTTTCACTAAGATAAAATCAAATGTGAAAGAAAATAATTAAAAAAATTTTATAATAAACTAAACAATTTTACACTCATGTCCATAAATTAAGGAGTATGCAAAATCAGACAAAGGAAGAGTTAGAAGCAAAACAAATTTGACTTATTTGTAAAGCTTATTTATTAAACAAAAGGTAAAGAGCAAAAAAGTTGCTATATGTTTGATATTATTAAAAAAATTAGCGATTTTTTCTCCCTGGAGCAAATTGCAAAAAAAACCCCTACTTACAAAAAACCAATATTACATGGTTGGTATGATTTTTAATACATTGTATGTCTCTCAGACGATGCAATACAGGCCGTACAACGCCTAGGCATGCTATCAAATTATCGATCTGATCTTGCCGGATATTACACCACTCAAAAAGCAATGCTCTCCGAAGTTCCGGTAGACATGTAGGAGGAGGTTGAAGGGCTGCAACACGTCGGCCAAGCATGTCCCACACGTGCTCTACTGGATTCAAGTCCGGTGAAATGCTGGCCAGTCCATACGGGTGATATCCTCCGATTGAAGGCATTCGCTTACGATGCTTTTTTTCACGGTGAGGACGGGCGTTGTCATCCATAAACACAAATTGTGTGCCCATGGCGCCCCGAAACAAACGTACATGTTGTTCCAGAATGACGTCCCGATAGATTTGGCTTGTCATGGTTCCAATTTGAACATGCAGGTGAGTTCTGGAACCCAGAATAATTCCACAACAAACGAGCACTCCTGCACCACCGTAACGGTGTCGTTCAATGATGTTTTCTTGGTGGTAACGGGTACCTGGAGCTCTCCATATGGAATTCCGGCGAGAATCAGACTGCAATCTAAACCTGGACTCGTCGGAAAACATCACACAAGCCCACTGTTGCGGTGTCTACAATGCATGCTCTCTACTCCAGGCTAACCGCAGGTGACAGTGAGTTGCAGTAAGTGGAACGCATCTGACAGGTCTACGAGCATATAGACCAATCTGCCCTAAACGTCTGTACACGGTCTGCCTTGAAATTGTCGTGCCAGTAGCTGAAGAGAACTGATGAGGCAGGTCAGAGGCTGTGCTCCGCCTGGTTCTTCTGGCAGTAACTGACAAATACCGGTCCTCATTCGGCGTTTTAACTCTGGGGCGACCTGTGCTGTGTAACGTCTACTCACATTACCATCATCTTGGAATCAGTTGCCAAAACCTGGAGATGGCACTCTAGGCAATTCCAAGTTCGTCTGATACTTCCAGTTGGGTACGCCCACATTCCAGACGGCCGATAATTCTACCACGTAAAAAATCATCCGAATGCGTCTTTTGTGTCAGAACTATACGGTTATTGCACTGAAATGCTTATAAAGAGCCTGCGAACAATTTTACTTCTTTGCCTGCATTCCTTATATATCACTGTCTTACACTCTCGTCATTGTGACGTACCATCGGTGTCATCTGGTTACTTCCCGAAATTTCCATATGATTCTTGAAGATGTGTGTAGTGATTTTACAGGTGACATATTTATTTTAGAGTTTGATTTCCGCGTGACTCCGAATTATCCTTAATTTATGGACATGAATGTAATATAGGCATTTTCATGCAATTATTTATCCTCTTTCTTTTTTCATTTTTCTCTTTCAGAGGTTATGTTCTGTCATCGCTGGCGTGCTGCATTATTTCTTCCTTTCGGCCTTCAGCTGGATGCTGTTAGAGGGTTTCCACATTTATCTTCTCTTAGTTGTCGTCTTTGCATCCAGAAGATCGCACAGTGAAAAATATTACATTTTTGGCTACGGTAATAATTTACTTCTTAAAACAGCTGCATGTAAAAACTGAACTTGATAAGAGTATACTTTAGGATTTTGAATAGAGGATGTAATGAACTAAAATGATTAAACACTATGAGATTTAGGTTATTTGAATACGAAAGCACATAAGAGCTGTTCTCCTAAGAGGGGGGAGGCCTTCGTAAAGTATATTGTAAGGGAAACTGGCTCGTATTCATGTTACATAGGAAGAAACCTGCGACGACCAACCGTACAGATAGCCCATTCAGCTGTTTTAACCTTCCTGGATGCGATTTCCAGAAATTGAATGAGTATATGGCTTTCGCAGATTTCCTTAAAATTAACATTAATACGTTAGCAATTTTTCTTCAGCAATTTTTGCTCTAAGGCATCCATATATTCTTCGATATAGTTCATATAATCATCGATTAATTTGACATTAGAAGTATTCTAATCTAAATTTCGTAAATGTTAAAATTATTTTCTTTCTGAAGAGCTTCTCCTGTAAATCAAGTAAGGTACTTTCTGATAAGATCAATCCGCACCAAAAAAGTCACGGATTGGTTAGCGATTTTGGAGAGCATTCGAGAACACGTTGGCTACTTCCGAAAGAAATATTTGTTAGATTTAGAAATAAACATTTGCGTACCTTTAAATCTACTTCAACGAGGCATCGCCTACTTCAATGACGCATCTAGCGCCGTTTATATTTTTATATTCATTAAAAAAAATGAAATACTTAACTTTTTCTAAAGAAACCGTCTGTAAATTTTTTAAGCTCTTATTTTCCACATCTACACAGCTGTCTGTTTTCATTAAAATATTAAGATTGTGCAGTCAGAGAACTGCACAAACTCAACATCGCGGCCAACCTCGGCATTGTGCACCTGACACGATCACATTGGTCCAAGAATAGTTGAAATTTCAACATAATGAAAATAAAAGAAGACAGACTCGACAAGTACCATTATAATTCGTTGCGACTAAAACGAATGCATTCAGTGCAAAAGAGTGCTAATTCATGCGTATTTAAATACACGTGTACTACGCGTGCACATAGGTTGTCACACAAATATTTTTGATGACATCATGGGTTGCCACACAAATATCTTCGGAGACATAGTGCATTGCTTCTTCAGTATCTTTTCCGTGGACGTTTGCATAATCAGAAAGTACTCTCCGAAATTACTAATTTACTGTACAAATTTTTTGATTTTGAAATTTGCAAAGATTGTATAATTAGTGATTTTATGTATTTTAGATTTCCACCTTAGTTTTATTCATCTATTGATTAATGTTTCAGGGTTTCCTATGATTGTTGTTGCAATAACAGCTGCCACTCGGCCAATGTATTACGGAACTGATGGAGCGTAAGTTTATTTCAATATTCGCGAAAGAGTGAATTTTACAAAACTAGCATTTTGTCAATTGTAATGAAAAGATTTTTATTTGCATTCATAAGAAATGTTCAGTATGGCCTCATACACGTCTCATCCCCATCTCCTTTCTGTTTCAATAAAGTTGAAACTTTCCGCTTTCAGAATAGTTACAATGTACCTGGAAAGAAAAGTTCGAAGTCCACTTCTAATGTCAATAAAATCTAAATTAATTAGCGAAATGCAGGCTTATATGATTGTTAATTTAATGGAGTTATATATATTTTGAAGAGAAATCGTTTCTCCTTTAATAGAAAAAATTATTGTGAATAAGCAGTTACGACACAGAAATAGTTTGCGTCATCCATGCCAAAACCGTTTCGTTCTTTTTTACTGATACCTGCCAAAACATTCAAAGGATGTTTGTAATTCCCAAGAAGAAATATTTGTTAGATTTAGAAGAAGAAGTTTCCAGAAGTCCAGGAGTCCTTGTTGTTCCAGGAGTCCCTTTGACCTCCCTTTTAATCATTTCAGTGAACATCAGTGAAACACTTTAACTGACTTGTATTTCATATTTTGTTTCCAACTTGGATTTCTGTACCCAAGCCCGCATGCGAAGAATTGACATTAGAATGGCGTACAGTCCTCTTCAGCTGATGAGGTGAAATACAGGATAACAATGGACACATGGGCTTAAATTCGAAGAGTATAGTACTTGCATTGTGTTCATTGTTATTCTCTCCAATCCAGATCTCTTATGTTATATGTTGTTAAGGTCTTGCATCATTGTCGAAGAACGAGAACTGTCTTTTTTCAGTTGTAGTGTCAATCACCCACTGAACCTCCAGAAGAACCCATGTAGAATTGTAATGTTTTGTCCCTATCTCAAGCCTGCTTTCTTTGATCACCCATGTTCAAGGCGTTTTATTTGATGTTTATAAATAAAGAACTCGGCTGAATAGACATATCTCCTGAAATTCGATCTGGAAACATTTTGGGAAGATTTTGCACATTTTACTTGACTATTTTCAGAGTTTTAATTTCATTTATTTGGCAAAAGACTCCTTCCAGTAACAGCCACTGGCAAAGACTCCAGTTGGTTCATGGCTTATAGTTTAGAGTTTGTCTTCAGTTTCAAGCCTAAATTTATGATTACCTCCTCGATACTCAGTGATACTCCTGCCTCTGTCTTTGAAATGATAGAACTAAACTCTTAGGAAGCTCTCTATGCTATTATTCTGACCAGACATAAATGAATTAGATGGCTTTACATATCTACATCTTGGCTACATCTATGCTATTGTTATGACCAGACATAAATGAATTAGATGGCTTTACACATCTACATCTTGGCTACATCTATGCTATTATTCTGACCAGACGTAAATGAATTGGGACCAACTGCATTGTTGTCAGAGAAAGAGAAAAAAATGTCACAGATGAATTTCTGTTGCCAAAAGTATCTCAAGAAAAAAAAAATAATTTCATGCTGAAAAATGAGCACAAACTGATCCTTTTTCCCTCCTAGATTTACCCGAGTTGCCGTAGTAAAAATAGCAAGCGGATTGAGGCATAGCAACGAACTAACTGCCATGAGATATTTAATGAGCACTTGCGGGAGACGTTATTGCACATTTAAAAAATTATAAGGAACTATATGTTAATTAATCAGTTATTCATAATTTCAGCCTTTACTATAACTTTCCCCGCTAGAATGCATATGAGTAGCCAGTGTTTAAACTGAGGTTTTGGGATTTAAAAAAAAAATTTAATCATTATTTGACGATTGAATTATAACATTGGGAAACAAAAGTTTATGACTATATACCTGTTAAATCTTTTTGGATATTTGCTAGAGATATCCCTTTATTGCTAACATTGGATACGTACCATAGAATTCTAATTATCAGGACCGTAACGGAACTCCAAATATTCGGATCTTACTCTTTCTAGAGGACTGAAACTACAGTGTTTCTGGCATCGCGTGTGCGCTACACTTGTTAGTTTCCTGCTATCTCTGATAGTTGTAATGATTCGGTTGTTCGTTCTATCGCCGCGATACTTTAATTCTGATGCTCCGGTAGAGTAAAGAGCCAAATTTTAGTAATATTTAGTTGTGTAGTTCTTGATCAACGTTTGATTTAAATTTGACTGTTCTACTTAGTTGCATTACTACGAGGTTTTGGATTATATTGTAGCACAAGAGATTGCCTTTGTGTTCAAAGTTCTGTTTAACTGAAAAGTTTATTTTTAATCTTCTTACGACTTTGTTTCAGATATAGCAATAATTAGCTTCATGTCTGTTAGGGTTTTGGGACCCAAGTTGAATGCGTTTGATATAATATTTTTTTCTAAATTATAAACGTGATAAGTTTTTAAAAGTTTAAACTTTGCGAATTTTACAACACGGATACAACAAGCGTAGCAGTAGTATAATAAGTTTTGCAAAAATACAGAAACTACAGGCCTGAAAATACATATACAGTGTCTCAAAAAAGTGATGGGACACTTGTGCTTTACAAAAGAAAACTGCAATAAAATAAATTTAAAAAACATGTAAAATTTTTTGTGGGTGTGTTTCATACTTAAATTTAGTAACAATTATTACATAACATACATTTTCTCAAAATATTAAAATATTAATTTAATAAAAATACAATTGTTTAGAACGGAGCAGGAATTGGCTCACTTAAGTGATGGGACACTACTATGCAACAAAAATCGTCTGAAGTAAGCATTAAAAATATCTTTTGGGGTCTTTATTTTTACTCAAAAGCAATTGCCAATAATTTATAAAATCGTCTGCAGTATTTCTCTCCAGTTTGTTTTGGAATTTTTGTGTTTTTTAGTTCTGTGCAGCCATGAATGCTAAACGAAAAGAAACTTTGCCTGGAATTCGAAAATTAGTTATTAATTTGCATATTGAACGTAGAAAATCTATTATAGAAACTACTGAAACAGTTAACTTCAGTCATTCAACAGTTTTCAATATCATTAAACGATATAAAAAGAATCATATGATTCAGGATAAAAGAAGACCTGGCCGACCATCAAAGCTATCCAATGGAATAAAGCGAATTATCGTTCGAAATATTTAAAAAAAAAATCCTAAAGTTGCTGCTGATTTACAAGCATTATATGGAGTAATTGTTAATTCTGAGACTATTAGAAGAGTAATTCGATCTACTGGATATCACGGTAGAGCAGCTAGGAAAAAATTCTTCGTAAGTGAAAAGAATAAAAAACTCAGACTGGCTTTCGCAAAATCCGACATAAATAAGAATTCTGATTACTGGAATGAAGTTATATTTCCAGATGAGAGTAAATTTAATATATTTGGTTCTGACGGTAGAATCTTGGTGTGGAGAAAACCCAGAGAAGAATTTCGTAAACAGAACTTGGTGCCAACAGTAAAACATGGTGGAGGAGGAGTTATGGTATGGGGGTGTATGTCGTCCGCTGGAGTTGGTAATCTTGTTTTTATTGACAGTATAATGGATCAGTGCAAGTATATTGACATTTTAAATCAAAATTTGAAATATTCAGCACGAAAACTGAACCTTCATAACGATTTTAAATTCTACCAGGACAATGACCCCAAGCACAGTGCTTTAAACGTTAGACTCTGGCTGCTGTATAACTGTCCTGAAATAATAAAAACACCCCCACAATCTCCACAATTAAATCCTATAGAGAATATTTGACAAGAATTGGAATCAAGAATTCGCAAACACACCATTTCTTCAAAACAACAATTAAAATCGGTGCTTCAAGAAGAATGGGGAAATCCAGAAATCACAAAAAAATTAGTCGAATCCATCCCAAGAAGATTAAATCATGTTTTAAAAGTAAAAGGAAATCCAACAAAATATTAAAACCTTTTAAAAAGTAAAATTTTTGGATAAATATTTGATGGAAAAGTAAGTGTCCCATCACTTAAGTGAGCCATTTTCTGCTCCGTTCTAAACAATTGTATTTTTATTAAATTAATATTTTAATATTTTGAGAAAATGTATGTTATGTAATAATTGTTACTAAATTTAAGTATGAAACACACCGACAAAAAATTTTACATGTTTTTTAAATTAATTTTATTGCAGTTTCCTTTTGTAAAGCACAAGTGTCTCATCACTTTTTTGAGACACTGTAGCTTTCATCTTTATTTTGGAAGCACTCTACGTTTTGAAAACTAAAAGAAACTATCTGCAAATATGTATTAAAGTTCTAAATTAAAAAAAAAAAAAAAAAAAAGGCTTCACTTACCATTTTTCTTTCAAAGGTTCTAATCCGAGCCAAGCTTGCCTTGTCAAAATTTCAACGAAATATACTTGAAATTTATATTCCAAGAAAAAAACTTTTATTTCAAAAAAGTCTTACACGTCGAACGCAAAAGGAACCGTCACAAAACAGACGATCGAAAACGATTACAGCTGACACCTTGCATCTTTTTCCTTTCTTTTTTTTTTTTCTTTTTTTCTTTTTTTTATTTTGAGCTCTTGTTGCTAACTTTAAATGATGTATAATTTAAAGAAAACATAAAATAATAATAATAAACATACCATTTGTCGCCGCATTAATCTGATGAAAAAGGAATTGTCTATTTTTGTCTTTGGAGGCCGTTTTCGACAATACGGTGCGTCATAATCAGGCAAGGGAATATTTTCTATTTACATTCAAAACACTTATTTTCTACTATTAAACATTTATATTATTTACAATTAAAAACATTTACAATAAATGAAATATGCTTTATTGCTGTGTACTGTTAAATAAATACGGAAAAACTAGAAAACAGTTTTTGCATGCTATATTACATGTACAGGATAATTTCTGCAAATATCTGAATGTATTTTAATAAGAATAAATTGAATTTAATTAAAAAAAATTAAATTTAAATACAAATTTAATTAAATATTCTTTGCACCATTGCTGCAAGGAATGAAATTTAAATTTAAACAAATTTAAATTTAAATTATAACAAACACGTATAAAAGTAAAAAAGCAAATTTAAAGCCTAAAAAAAGAAAAAAAGCCAAAATAATTTTTAAAAAATGTGCAAACATATAAAAGATGTAATTCTCGAACTAATCTACAGTATCATTTAAATTCAGAAGCATAAGCAAATCAAGTGCAAAACTAATCCATGAAAATAAATTCACTAATTTAGCAAATTAAAATTAAACTAAACAATTTTTTTAAAAATGCATAAGTGAATGACTGTTGAGTAGGCAGGAGACAGACTTATCAAGGGGAAGTTGCCTCCAACCTAACTCTCCAATCATTCAATTCGTGTTTCGTCATTCATGTAGGCAAGGTAAAAGTGAAAACCAAAAGTAAAAAGAAATACCAATAAAGTGGTATCCTTAGAAATTAACATTTAAGAATTAAATTTAAGAATAAAGTTTTAAAAGGAAAATACTAATGAAGTCTTATGAGAAACAAGCAAGTTAAGTTAAGTATTAAATTAAACTTTTTTTAAAAAAATTAAATTTAAAAAAAAAATAATTTTTTATAAAAAATAAAAAATAATCTAGAAACCAATGTATTTTAGAAACCCTTGTCTACAGAAACCTCCCCGACACGAATATGCATATCAATAAAAAGAAACTAAAAAAGAACTAGACATAATTCATATAAACCAATAAGAAACAAAAAGAACTAATTCACAATTTTTAAGAAAACAAATATATATTTAAAAATATAATTTCATACTTAGAAAATACTTAAATACTAGATAATTTTTTTTTAAAAAAATACTTAAAGCAAGTAAATAGTAAGTTTTAATTCTAACCTACCTACTATAGGAGTGTTGGGGTCTGCAAAAGTGTTGTTAAAGAGAAGTAAGTGTGTTCTTCAAATTATATAGATGGCACTTATGTAGGTAAAGTTGAGTGTCAAGCTGCTATCTTTGTTATATTAAAAATTTTGTTGTAAACATTAATATTAAAAAAATTAAAAATCCTAAAAGTAGTAATTATCAATTATTTAGGGAGTTAAGTAGCTGAGCCAATCAAGATATGTAAAGTTTGCTTGAAGGAAAATAAAGTTAAGTGGTATTGTGAATAAAAAATGTAAATTGTTTGTAATGTGAAATGTGTGTTCTATTGAAAAATTGTGTAAAAATTGTAAAAAACGTTAAGTGAAAAATTTTTTTGTGTATTTTAATATATTTATATATCCATATATATGTATTTTAATATATTCTCCATTTCAGATGCTGGTTATCTGTTGAAAAAGGAACAATATGGGCATTTATGGGACCAGTGGCTTGCATTTTATTGGTTAGATATAAATTTATTGCTTTTTTGGGGGGGAGGGGGTCCAGTATATCCTTAATACGTCTTTTGATCATATTGCATCTGCTGAAGTATAAATGAGATAAAATTTACTTTAACTAACAGCATTATTGTCAATTTAAGTCGAGATTTTCACATTTAAAGCTATTAAAAATAAATTTGGCTAAACTTTCTTAGTCGGAGATTTCAGCTAACAATTTCACGAAAATTTACGCATTCAAGGATTTGTATTAACATTTCAAGAGGGATGTATATCAGAAACAAAGCCTTGACACAAATAACTAGTACGAAACTAAATAAAAATTAATTGTGCATCTTTAACAGTTGTATATCTTTTTATTTATTTATTTATTTTATTTAGATTTACAAGCCAATTCGGGAAAACGAATTTCTGAAAATAAATTCAGTACATTTATTTTAAAAAAAGATTTCTAGTTAATTGGACTGCCTTTTAATATATGACATTGTTCATACAAATATTTCTTTATTAAATAGCCCTCCCCCCCCCGAAAAAAAGTGTTCGTTTACTTTGACAGCAACGAAAGGCAGCTATATGTAATTTCGGAAAACGACCTATATCGTATTCCAGAAGTAGTGAGATAATTAATACTCGGGGAAATTCAAAGTTCAATACTTTTGTTTAAATTTTCGAACACGATTTCTTTGTGATGCATTTTTGAGAAAATTCTAACGAAAATAGAATAAAAATTATTTAAATATAAGAAATGTTCTAACAACTACAATAAAAATTAAATATTTACGGAAAACGCTCGAAATTAGCCTTATTGGTCATTCTCGGAAATATTTAATTTCGCGAAATAAAAGAAGACTAAGAAATATTACTCCAAAAGGGGCATTTTTTTCATTTACATACACATACATGTTTCGAGAGCATTTGGGTTAATGTTGCTTTGGGACAAAAATATACGTTTTATGCGTTAACTTTATCTCTTAAATATTACGTTTCACGCTACATTTAATAGCCTATAAAATTCAATTCAACAGCAAAATCACAAAACATTTTTAAAACAGCCTATTTTTAGAATTTCCGATAGACAGTCTCGCGCGCTGGAGATAAAAATGTTTTTCTTGTACCGTGTTGCCACTGCTTGCTTTGAAATCGTTGAGTTTGTTAATCAAAAATCCGTTAAAGTACATTTAATTTCTTTAAATGTAGTACAGGACGATAATATTTGGTGGCGACAATTTAAAAAGTGATTCCCCGTTTATAGTGATACGCCACAAAATGCCGTTTTGAGACTAATAGCCCTTTTGGGCTACCGCCTCTTTGGGATAATAATAAAAACTAAATAAAATGTAAATAAAGAAAAATCAATAAATTAAATTGTAGATAAATAGTTAAATAAATTAAAATACTAGAGCTGACCTTATTTAGGGTTCCGATTAGAGTCAAGATTTTGTCCTAGTGCCGAAGCCTTGATGGATATTAATATTTTTTGTTTACTTTGATGAAAATTTTCCATTTACATTAAAATGAAATAATAAATACCTGAAAATAACGTTTATTAAAGTGGCTAAATAATGTAATAACTAAGCTTTTGCTTTACATCTATTTTCATTTTTTTGCTTAGTTTTTTTTTTTTTTTTTTTAATTATTTGCTTTATCAGATGTGTAATCATTAGAGAAATAAGGCGCTGGAATAAAATATTATTTTCAGGCTTCTAGCTATGACTTACGCATAATTCGATTCAGTAAAGTCGGGCAAATTACATGCGCTTGGCATCCAGTCATCCCCACCGTTTGGCAACCGGCAACAATTTCTTGCGAACAATAGGCGTCAGGTTTATACAATAATCAGTAGAGAAAATTGTTGCGACAAAAGCACGTTAATTGAAACGTGACAGAAGCATGTCTTGGACACGAGTTCGAGATGAAATTCGGAAATCTTGCATGCTTGTGGCTGCTGCACATGCAATTAATATATGGATTAAAAGTGCGATAATGTGATCGATGGCAGACAAAGGAAACTCGATGTTATTCTCTCGAGCGCTTTCGATTAAAATTAAATCTGATATTTAATTGTATCTGGTGCTTGTATTTCTTATTCTGTGGTACCGATCGGCTACACGTACTCTGATTTGCTTTCGTTCATTTTAAGAATGGTTTCACAGGCTTCTTGCAAAGACGCGTTGTCTTACGTAATAGGGTCTTAAATAGCTTTTATTACAATTGGAAAGCACAGAACATTTTTTTTTAATATAAAAGGATGCACATACAGAGGCTGTTCGCACATATTTTATACGATTTTGGTAAGCGGTAATAAAAAATTGTTTGCCGCAAAAGAGTAATTGCAATTGTACTATGTTTTTAAAAGTCAAAATTATCCTTTGGGGCTTGAAAGGTTTCTTTTTATTCAAAATGGCAAATTTAACAAAGCAGTGGCTCGAAGGCTACATTTACGCTCTTTCCGAAGAGAAATATGCATACTCCATTATCCAAAAATGATGTGAGAGTCATGGTTTTGTGATATCTAAAGCGTCGATAGGTAATATCATCAACAAGAAAGGAAAAAAAAAAAAACAACTTCAAATTGGAGCCTCAAGTGGGAAAAAATTCCAAACAAGTATCCAAGGAAAAAACGAACATCTTCGACTATGGCAAAGGTACGTTGTTTAATGTTAAAAGAAAATCCCCCTAGTCAAAGGACAGTTGCAAAATCGTTAAAATGCTCGGTGTCCACTGTAAACAAAATGATAAACGTTGATTTAAATCTTAAGAAAGCGAAAAAACGCAATGTGCATCGTCTTCTTCCAAAGCATATCGCTCAACGCAGGACACGCTGCAAAATTCTATATGAGAAACACTTATCCAAAGAAAAATGGAAAACAATTGTCACAATAGATGAAGCATGGGTGTATTTAAATGACTGTAACAAAAAAAGAGCCATTTATTATCATAAAACGGGAGAAAAAAAAATTTAAGTACATGGTTCAAAGAATCGAAAGAAAGTTTTTCTAAGGGATTCATGATTGTTACTGGTTTTTCTTATAATGGCAAGTTAAAAACAAAAAGAGTGTAGAAAAATGTCAAGATTAACTCCAAATACTATCAGGAACATATTTTATCGCCAATTTTTCTGAATGAAATATCATCGCTTTACCTACAGTGTCATCAATCTGTGAGACTCCATCAGAACAAAGCTAGCAGTCACACATCAAAATCCACTGTAAATTTCCTAAAAGAAATGGAACAAAAAACTGGTATCAAGGCCTGATATCCCTACTAAATCTCCCGATGTGTCACCTATGGATTTTTGTGCTTTCGGACTTTTAAAAACTGCATTATCCAAACGTTGTCCCAAAACCCTAACAGGACTATGGAAAGCTGTTCGGGAGGAATGGGATAGAATACCTCTTCTGCCACTTCAAAAGGCATTATTATCCTGGAAATTGCGGTGTCGATAGTTCAGAATAAGGGATGTCAAATAGAACATTTAAAACACAAGAATTTTATGTAATTTAGTTTTGTGAATACAATATACATCGTCTAAAAAATGTGTGAACAGCCTCTGTAATTATTGTTTTGTTTTTTTATTTCACAGGTGAATACAGCTGCGCTGATTTTAGCACAATGGAAAGCAAGTCACATTTCGATAAAAGATGATCATACCGCTTTAGTGATGTAAGTTTGTAATCTACATAATAAGTTGAATAAAATGCATACCAAAATGTTTAATGTTGAGAAAATGTATTCCTTTTGTTTACGTAGGAGATGGTTGCGTGTTACCCTCATTCTGTTTCCAGTTCTAGGACTGACATGGGTATTTGGATTTTTGTATGTAGGACAGCATTTTGAAGTTGCAGGATATTTATTTGCCATATTCAACTCACTGCAGGTATGTAAAGCGAATGGAAATATACTTGTTATCCCTGTTCAGCGAATATTTTGTTAAACAGAAAATCAGGGCAAATGAAACTATTCATATAGTGTTAAATTTCTTTCTAGGGATTTTGTATTTTTATTTTTCATTGTGTGATGGATAAGAAGGCCAGAAACATGGTCGTATCATCTTTCAAGAAGGTAAATTGTTTTTTTCTTTGAATTTTGAACACAAATTTACGATATTATTCAGAATATTGCAATTCTATGCAAAAAATAAACACTTATGTGTCAGTTAATGTTGGAAGTGAAGAATCTTAAGAACTGATAAGCGAATAATCGCTTAAGTTCGTGTAACAAGAAACAACAATATAGAAGGGTAACTAACCCTTTATTATTCCAATAAGATTTAACAAAACTCCGCCTGGGAGTGTACAAACAAAGCCGACACTTGGGCTTGAACTTAAGAGACTAAGAATTAAACTAAAACTAAGATTAACTAAAGAAATATATCCGAAGCTGTCAAGATTCAGATCGAGTTGGCCCCTTAACTTATTTGACTACGAAGCTTAGCAAGGGCCTGAGTACGGCCGAGCGTAATAACAGCTTTTAGAGAGAGAGTGGCCAAAAAGGCAGACGCGTGTAAATCAGAAACTCTGATTCTGTAAGTAACTTCGTGGTTTAAATACCGCTCCTCCTCATTAAATATTCAGCAAGATTCGAAAACTACGTTCTGGCCGGAAGTAGTAAGTTGAAGTTAAGAATTTGACAGGAAAGGAACTTAAAATTTAACTGTTAATAAAATTAACATAATCCTTACAATGTAAATCGCCTATATATAGCATTAAGAATTATGTACTGCTATGTCGCAATTTGATTAATAGTTATTGATGACAATCGCAACTCTGACATTTAAGTCGTAGTGTGGCAAAACTTCATTTGTTGGCAATGATTTCGCTTTATGGCTATGACAGAAAGTTTAAAATTTATAGCTGAAGTTTTCAGACTTATGCCAAGGTTGGCAGAACAGAGAAACTGACCAGTTACAGTGAACATACATGAGATAATTTTCGACGTTGGCGGAAATTGAGTATGGCATTTGGTATGATTGAGTATGGCAACGAAATGTTTCACTGAGCAGACATACTAGGATTAAAAATGAAGTATTGCATTTGAAAAAGAGATATTAAAATATTCAATGTTTTATTAACATCTCGAAGAGATATCATTGTTTTAGCCCCCCCTCCCCAGGCGGTATAGTGGTTAGGGAGGCCTGACTGCGATACCGAAGGGCCCGAGTTCGAATCCTGCAGAAGGCATGGATGTAAAAATTGTCTGACCTTTCATAGGAGGTAACGGAGACCGCCTATTATGTGCCTCCACAATAAAATGGCCACTACTTCTGGCCTTAGGAGTGGCCAAAACCGTTATAGGCAAGTGCCCGTCATTGAGGGGGGAATGTTGTTTTAGAAAGCTACAAATTGCATCTTTTTATATAAAAATCTAGTTGCGGAAAATTTACAGTTTTATATTTTATGAATCTATGCGTACATTACTTGAAAATGCTTCCGACATTTCTCAAACTATGCGACTTTTTTCTAGAATGATTTTATCTCCCAGTTGAGCACACGCACATGCTTTCAGCGTCATCATTTTTCAATGCCGTATTCGTTTGATATTTGGATGGGTATCTAATTTACGTAAGGTTACTCTTGTGACTGCATGTGACCCTAGGTGTCATGGATTATTTTGGTGAATGATTGGAAGCTTGATAAAGAAATTTCAACCATGGTTCTAGCTCTAATAGAAAACTCGGTTTCACATCTACCACATTCAAAAAACTTTGGGGGATTCTCGATTTAGAAAAGACGCACACCATTATTTTATATCTACAGTAAGAGAACATGGTGGAGAGGTTTAATCGTGTAGTTATTGAACCATCTCTTACTATTCGTAACCTAGAGTCAACAAAACTGGGACTAAAAAATGCCTTATTCTGCTTATTCCAGTGCAGTTCACAAGAACACAAAATGTTCCCTTCTAACAGCGCCGGGCACACCTCTTTCATCTAAATAGTACCTGGAAGATCTGCACATCCATTTAAAATACATTTCTCGGTTCACACAGTGACTGAAAACATGAAAACTAGATCCGACGTCATCTCAACGGGGAAAGAATTCAAGGAAGGAAATTATATCTAGTTACAGAACCCAAGCTTTGGCAAGAACACCAAGCTACAGACATTCTGAAAGGGGCTTTCCGTGCCATAAAAAAAAAAAAAAAAAAAAAAAAAGTTTAATGACGTAGTACAAAGTCTTGTACTGTACTATGGCAACAAGTGCTAGTTTTCCCTGATCTTGAGGATTGCACTGCCTGGTTTGTGCAGTTCTTAAGGAAGAAGTGATGTTCTAAATTTCTGCAAATATTTAAATCCTTTTCATTGCATTGTTGTGATATTGTTTTGCATTGTAAGGTAATTCTTTTTGGGGTTTACTTTGTACGTAACTGAATTTGCGGTCCATTTCTGGAGGCTATAATTCTCAAATTATTAGACTAATCACAGCGGTAAACTTAAAATTATTTAAAGTGTTAAATTAGACATAACATACAAAGACTGTACTGCAATTTTAAAAATATGTATTTGATTTTTATATATTTTAAATTCTTATACAATCTGTTGAAATTTTAATGGGAAAAATCTTCCGAGATATTACACTGTAAACAGCCTTTTTCAGAGCTCACTGCTTTTCCTTTTAAATTTAAATGGCTATTTTTAGTAAAAAGGTACCTGACAAGATCTGCAATTTGCTTAAAGTATGGACGTGATTGGAATATATATAAACTTGCTCTTCTTGATTCATTGTGGCTTAGATCGCAAGTCCCAGATTATTTGCTAGTGTGAATGCTCCTATGAGGTTTTGAACTTAATATATGATATTAGTGACAATTATCTCATGATGAAATTGAAGCATCATTACTAGAAGTGTTGCAAACAGAACTTCTTTGCTAAACATCGAGTCCACATTATAGCAAAATCTTCAATAATTGTGGGGTAGCTTCTATGTAGTCATTTGTCAGTGTAAAAAGACACACTTCTCTCTCACCTTCAGAAATTTATCCAGTCAACATATGGAACTGACTTATTCTATCTTTTACGTATGTCTCCAACAGAGTGAATATGTTGGAAATCATGCCTTAAAATTGCCAGACATCTTTGGTAATCTCTCAGATCACCCAAAGTTCTTATCCATAGCATGTCCAAACCATTTTTCGAGACAATGGGCCAGACACATACAGTTCAGCTTTTCTGGGACTATAATTATCCTGTACACATCTTTCTAAGCCAACCACACCATTTGACTGCTCTCTGATCATATGTTTCGATAGGAAGGCATGTTTAACGGCTATGTTAATTCAAGGTGTTGCTGAGATATATAGTTAGGTATAGTAACTGCTGTCCACTTTCTTAGCTATTTTATTAGAATAAGCCCCACCAGTCGGGGATTGTAACGATTTTTTTAAATCTTGATTAATATATAATAATTTTAATCATGTTTGGATAATTTCTTATAGTTTGTAAGAGTATGTATTTAGTTACTTTATTATTTTTACTTAGAGAACATATGTACCATTTTACATTTAAAAGCTCAGGACACAAACACTAAAAAAATGGCTGTGTTTGAGTTACAAATAATTCTTTTTTCCTTTTTTAGAAAAGTGCATCCGTCAACACAGGTAGCAGTGGAACACAAAGGAAACAAAAGGATCCTCATTTGCCTCTGAGTGACAAGAAAATCAATGGTATTACAAATGATGTACAAAACAATACCAGTGCAACCAACAAAAAATCGAGAATTTCATTTAGGAGAAATACAGGAACAGATGGAGGGTGTGGCACAAACGCTGGTCATTCTGTTTTGATTTGCCAGCTTCAGACAATGAAAGCCAAGGAGGACAAAAGGAACATCAAGAAATACCGCCAAAACCAATAATAGTACACTGGAGTAATTTAACAGATCAAGCAACTTAAACATATAAAAACCTGAAATGATTTTACAACCTTTTTTTTTTTTTTTTTTTTTTTTTTAAACAATCAAGTACATTAACAAGCTCTTTCTACAAAAAGAATTCCAGTTCCTGTAAAATGTATTTGAAGACAAGAATTTTGTTCCTTTTCTTGAACAAGTTATTTTTATGAGAAATGTTATGTCACATCTGATTTATATCAGTTTCTCTTGTAAGACATACAGGCTTGGGTGAAGATTTGCTCTGCAACATGTTTCAAAGAACACATAAACTGTTAAGATAGTCAAACTGGTTTTATGTTGCATACTGAGGGGAAAGCAGAATGTTATGAAAACTAAATCAAAATAACATAAAAGAATGTCAATTTCATTTGCTTATGCATGTGTTCTGTATAATCTAGTCACAACAAAAAATTATATATATTTATTTTATTTGTTTAATAATTAAAAGGAATTAATATATTTAGTTTTATGAAATTTTTTTATATATTTGCATATTAGTATTAAACCACAAATAGCTTGCATTTATATTCCAACAATTTATATCTCAAATGAAAAAAAAAAAAAAAAAAAAAAAAAAAGATGAGTATTTTGAATGTTTTTTAAATGCATCTTCGTTGAAAATCACAAGAGGAATTTAACACAAAACTGAAAACTGACGCACAGAATGTCAAGGAAAATTTTATTAAGGAAAACAGAGAGGTGAAAGATTAGGGCATAAATTTTTATAAATTATGTGAGCAGTGAGTGGAGATGCACAGGAAAAAGGAAATAATTATCCCTAACTATATATAATGACGCTTTAATTACAGGAGCATATTTTCTAGATTATATGCAAAGCACGACTTAAAATATATATTAGATTTATATATAGCATTATTCTATCTATTCACAGGTATTTTGACACAAAATCGGACTTTTTCTGAAATAACAATTTTTTTCCCATATTTTGATTCTGCGACTCAAATTATGCCCAGATATTAAATTTTGTAATTTTTAGTGAGAAATTTAAAAATTTATCTTGGCGAATTTTTTTTCAGTTTGCCAAAGATGTCTGGCAATAATTCACTTGGCGGAATTCTTAATTTATAGTAACCTACTTACTTTCCTTATTTTTCATTGATGCACGAGAGGAGAAAAGGTCCATTGTTAATTCTTTCAAATACTTTTAACAAAGTGCGTAAACCACATTTTCGTTATTATCGTTTATATTAAATATGCCAAATTTCAAAACCCGCCAAAATGTAAATTCACGTATATCTTACAAAATTCTGAATAAAAAAAAACTAATTTTTTGCAGATATGCTTAGAAATACATCTGCTTTAAGATGTTAAAAATTTTATAGGTTATAATTCAAAATTTTTTTCGAAAAATTTATAAAAATCATTTAAAAAATACAAATTTTTAAAGTAAAT
Source organism: Stegodyphus dumicola (assembly GCF_044657685.1). NCBI lineage: Eukaryota > Metazoa > Arthropoda > Arachnida > Araneae > Eresidae > Stegodyphus > Stegodyphus dumicola. The sequence goes on from NC_140777.1 coordinate 86,941,455, forward strand.
AATAAAAAATGTGCAAATTATATTTGGATTAAGCCTAAATTTCAAATTTTCGAAGAAGTCATCAAGTAAATTTAATAAAAAAAAAAAAGAGATATCAATGAATATATATCAAATTCAATTAACATTGAGGAGCTAAAATTTTGAGATTTAGTTTTTAAAAGACAACCATGCGATTTTCACAAAATTTGGCAGACTGGCATAATTTGAGTCGTAGAATTGAAATAGGGAAAAATCTTGGTATGTCATTCCAGACAAAGTCATGAAACATGCACATTGAATTTTGTCAATCAGCCTAGTAGAATGAGAGATATAGAACTGTCCTTCCCCTTTTTTTTGCACAGTCTACAATAAAATGTTGCACACAATCATTATATTTATGAACATCAAACATTTATGTTGATGCAGAAATGGAATTTCTATATTTACATTCTTAACATGAATTAAATATTTATTTTTAAATCACTCAAACTTATTTTAATGAGAATATATATTTCATGCTGAATCTCTAGAAATTAATTAAAAAATTTTCTGAAATATTAGAGTAATTCGCAAAGTTTCTGGAGTCCCATACAAAACTTAATTTAGTATAAAAGAATTTGATTATTAATGATGAGATTTAAGCAGCTTATTCTGAAATAGTTAATTGGTTGAGAAATATTTTAAAATGCATATATATTTGTAAAATGTTTTATTTTCATAAATTAATGTGATAAGCTTGTTTTTCCAACTATGTATATTAAATATATGAAATCAATGGAATTTCTCCTTTTTAGAAAATTAAAAAAAAAAAAAAAAAAAAAAAAAACTATTCTTCTAGAAGCTTAATTTAAAGACTACAGTTAAATAATGATTGCACAAAAAATGAACAATCAAATAAAATATTGAATAATAATGGATACCATGTATGATACTTATCATCCATGTGATAAGAATATTTGTTCAATAAAATGCTATTCTAAGTCTGACGTTTGGCCATATAATGGCAGTTATAGTAACACCACTTATTTCATGCATCTAAATTTTCATATGATTGTCAACTTTAGTTTGTTTATATACACTCACGTTTGTGAAAATTGCAACACCAAGAAGGAATCGTCATAATTGAATGCAATTTAATACACAGTTGAGTGGTAGTGGTACAAATAAATGATTAAATGTTCAAAGCAAACAAACAAGAACAAGAGATCAGAATCAGTATTTTGTGTGGCCACCACGCGCCACAATAAGTGCTGCTACACGACGTGGCATGGAGTCAAACAAAGTTTGAATGTCTGACTGAGGAAGAGCATTCCATAACGTTTGTACGCGTACCCAAAGTTCGTCTGCAGACGCAACAGGACGAGGATCACGAGCAAGACGCCGACCAATGACATCCCACACATGTTCAATTGGCGACATATCCGGGGAACATGCAGGCCAAGGAAGAAGCTGTACCTGCTGCGCTGCAAAGAAGGATTTAACAATCCGAGCAGTATGAGGGCGGGCATTGTCCTGTTGAAATACAGCGCCTGGCAAGCTTTGAAGGAAGGGAACAGCTTCGGGCTGTAGAACTTCACGGATATACCGGTTGCTGTTCAGATTGCCCACAATTCGTAGCAATTGAGATCGTCTATGATATGCTATGGCGCCCCAGACCATAACTCCGGGTGTTCGTCCACTGTGGCGTTCGATAATGCACTCCGGAAGGTGGCGTTCACCGGCATAGCGTCTGACACGAATGCGGCCATCATGGTACCACAAATTAAAGCGGGATTCGTCAGAAAACACGACATGCTGCCAATCAGCACGCCAGTCTCTATGCTGATTGGCCCATTGTAGCCGCAGGCGGCGATGGTCGTGCGTTAGGGGGATCCTGTATAAAGGAGTCCGTGCGCGCAGTCCACACTGCAGCAGATGTCTACGAATTGAAGAAGCACACAATGAAACACCTGTAGCTATTGACCACAGTGCTGCCAATTGTCTAGAGGAAGCTGTACGGTCTGTCTGCGCCATGCGGACCAGGTGTCTATCATCGCGAGCTGACGTCACATTTCGGGGTCCACTCCTGGATTTCCGAGTTGTCCACTCGTCCGTCCACTGCTTCCAAACGCGCATCACTGTGCTGCTGTTACGCTGCACATGAGAGGCTACTGCACGATACGACAATCCAGCTTCACGAAGGCCGATGATTCTCCCTCGTTCAAACTCTGTAAGTTGTTCAAATCTCGCTCTCTTTCGTCGACGAGGCATAAGTACAGATTGAGTTAACGTTTACCACTAGCAGATAACCACCGATAACCATACACGCCTCGCTACAGCCGTCTATTTATTCGGATCCATCAGCCGTTCAGAGGGCACTGCTCAGCATACGCATGCGCTACGGATTTGCAATTCTAATCATTTGCATATCATGCGCTACTTTGCATTTCCTGAAAATTTCAGCTCACTCGCGGAAGTCCTTCATGGTGTTGCAATTTTCACAAACGTGAGTTTATTTTGATAAATCTAGGAATGTCATAAATGACTAAAGCTCTTTTCCTTCAACTAACATTCAGCATTACAGATATATTATATTAATACTGTTAAATCTGCAAAATGCAGCAATATTTTCAATTAACAATATAACTGCAAATAAAATTTTCCCCCAATTATGAAAATAGGAAATTTTATTTTTTATTGTACTTCAAAAAGAACAATAAATGCAAAAACACAATTCACATTTTCAAATCACATAACACTTAAAAAAATAGTGAAAAATGAGCACTAGTATTTATTGAGATTCAAAGCTCTATGGTCTTACAAGCTCATATTAAAGCTCAAATATTAATTTTTAGATTCAGCAATACATGCCTGTTGAGATTGTTCTTAAAATGCATATAAATTCATCTCACTTTGATACAAAAGATAACTATTTGCATTCAAAATTGTTTTTCTAATACATTCCTACAGATCAAGGCTTTTTCTTTTTACAAAATGATTGTACAAAGTTGCTTTTTTGCAGCACAAAACATTTGAAAAATTAACTACAAAATATTAAGTTAAAAATATAAGTTAAAAAAATGTAAAACTTAACAGATGATAAAAAATATTAAAATCTTTTCACAAACAATGTACAGGAAAATAACTTTTATTAACTTTAAGAAATAGCTAACAGAAAAGAAAATTAATTTCTAATGGGCATGATTTAAAATAATCAATATTCAAAACTGGAATTTTTCACCAAATTAAATTTTTTGCTACTATGGCAAAAGTTTCTAATGTCTAGAATTTAGTTTTACAGAAGCTGTTAACACATTTTTTAGATGATTTTGCTTTGCTATTAAAAAAATCTTCTGCTTGGAGTTTTTTTTTTAACTGCAACAATATTTTTGAAAGCATAAATTATCACTTACTATTTGACTCTGTTCTCATGAAAAATGGCACTTTTAAAGAAGCAATGGATGGAAGCTTATGCTTGTGTTCTTTACAAGAAAATGATTCGTATCTAGATATTAAAATATGTTGTGCAAGTCGTGGTTTTTCAATCTAAAGCTACGATAGATAATATTTTCAACAAGAAGGAGAAAAATATCAAAGTTTGGCTTCAAGTGGAAAAATTGTTTCAAATACCAAGGAACGAAATGTAACATTTTTAGCACTGCAACGATAAGATCTCTAATGTAAAAAAAAATTTACCAAGTCAAAAGACAGTTGCAAAGTCATTAAAATGCTCAGTGTGAACTGTAAACAATGTGATTAATGCTAATTTGAAATTTAAAAAGGTGAAAAATCATAATGTGCTTTTTAACCTTTTTAAATAGTCTTTCTCACGACATACTGCTGAATACAGAAAGCGCTATATATAGAATTCTTTATGAGAAACATTTAGCTGGACAAAAATGAAAACATGTAGTTACAATAGATTAAATCTTGAGTGTACTTAAATGACAGCAATAAAAAGAGATGCATTTATTATCACCAAAGGTAGTAAAAAAATCTGAAACATGATTCGAAGAATTTAAAAGTTTTTCATTGGGATTTATGATTGTTGCTGATTTTTCATATAACAGCAAAATTAAAAATTAAGAGAGTGGAGAAAAATGTTAAGGTCAATTCCACATATTATCAGGAATATATTTTATAACCAATTTTCTAATATCATAAACCTTTTCTTTACTCACAGTGACATTAATCAGTAGGACTGCATCAAGACAAAGCCAGCAGCCGCACATTAAAATCTGCTGTTCCTTTCCTGGAAAATCATATCCTTACTATATCTCCTGATACATCTCTCATACATTTTTGTGCTTTTAAAAAGCAGATTATCTGAACATGATCGTACAGCGAAAAGGGTTATCAAATAGAATTTTTTTTAAAACAAATTATCAAACAGATTATTTAAAACACAAAAATTTTAGTAAAAATATTTCTGTAAATACCATGAAAATAGTCCAAAAAATGAGTAAACAGCCTTTGTATGTAAAAATAATGCATTCTTGTAGCATAATCATTAAAAGACCAACTTTAAGCAAACATTTTCATTTCATACCCCAGCAATTTTACACAGATCTTCAGTAGAATGATGAAAATAGACAATAAAATAAAACATGGCTTAACTAGTAGTAACTTAAAAGTAGAGCTGCTTTCCCAACACATTTTCATAATATTTTAAAACAGTTAAATTTTTTTAAATCTATTTGCATTTTAAACAGTATATAAAATACTAATGTTGTGCATTACATGATCTTGATTTGCTACGAACATAATCTATAACAGCAAATTTATCTTTCTTTATATTTAGTTACCCTATATTAAAGATATTCTGAACATAAACATTATATACAGTATACCTATTATTAAGGTTTATAATGGATAACAAAATAAACAGGAAAATACAACAAACATGAGCCTTCTCTTTTTTACTTATGAATAAAACTTTCCAGTACAAACATACATATACACATTGAGAAATATATTTTTGTACAATTTTACTATGTAGTACCAGTTAACTATGAGCTTTAGAAATACTACAAAGGGAAAAAATAACTGTAAAAGAAAACATAAAATTAAGGCTAAAAACTGTTATAAAGAATGCACAGCAATAAAGAATTAATATATGTAAGAAAATTTATATCACATGATGCAAATGTAAAATATTTCAAATAATAAATGCTTTTAGGTAACTTTTTCCTTATCTATATTGAACTAGAAAAAATATGCAAAAATGTGTAGAATTATTTCACACAGCAAATGTTACAGCCACATAATTATTTTGTACTACTCCAGCACCAAATTTTGAAATAGCATTGTAAATAACTTTAAATGGAAAATATATAATTCTTTATAATTTATACGAGATTTCTACCCAAAACAGCTTCTGTTTTACTAGCTGCAAAGAAAACAAAACAAAATAGTTTTTGAGTTTGGTACAAAAAGTTGTGTAAATATATAACAAAATAAAACTTTTTTATTCAAAGCTCCTATAAACAGACAGATCTGTAAGTTCCATTAACACACAATGCAATAAACTTAAAATATTTTCACCATTTATAACACTGAGCATTGATTGACAAACTGGAAAAATAGTTTCAACTTGCAGATTTTGTTAATTTATTGCCTGATTTTTAAATCAAATGCTTGTCATAAAAATAAGTGTAAGATACTTTAAATAGATAAATCATATTGAGACTTTTATATATTATCTCATGATAAAAAAAGTGATTAAATTGTAATATAAAATAGTAACAAGTTCTTCTCTACATGAAAAATATAACACACATGCTATATCAGATCTTAACAACATGATGTGAGATTCATAGTAACAATAATAATATAATCTATATATGGCATGGCACATTTTAATATGCATCCTGTTTTACCACTCTATTTAGGAACATTATACAGCATATAACTTAGTATTATTGATATAATCTGCAAATAAATTCGAGATATTTGTTCACATTTTTTATATAAATTTAAATAAACCAACATGAATTAAAATCTTTAACATCTTCTTAGTTTTAAAGTGGATATTTATATTTCTAAGTTTAAAGTGGATTATTTCTATTCAAGTTCAATGATTATCTGCTCTTCTTCAACAGCATCCCCTTCTTTGCAGTGAACCATCTTAACTTTTCCTGTAGTGCCAACAGCTAAACTGTTTTGCATTTTCATTGCTTCTATTACACATACCTCTTGACCTTCAGCAACCTATAATAAAATATGCTACTAAATACAAAGTCAAAATTTTGTCGCAGTTTACACATATTTAAGCATTAAAAATATTCAATAACTGAAGCAAACATGTAGTAAGTAATACAAATATATTTTCTTATTGTCATTCAAAAAGGTAACAAGAGCACCAAAACAACACCTATTTCAATGACATAGTATTAACAATATTATATCTCTAAAAACTAGAAATGCACCCTTTAGACACATAAATTTGATTTTACTATATACTTCAAGATTTGACCATATTTCTATAGAAGTGTAACATGATGTAACTGATTCTGGAAGCGAATAACTGACATGAGTAATATGGTAACTTATGAGTAAAAAAGTTATCAATTATAAATTAGTAATTTAAGATGATGTAAAGAATGTACATGTGAAAGGTCTTATTGCTTTACTTACTGAATTACCTATATATTAACAAACCTTCAAAACATTAGAAATACATTAAGCTCAAAAGCTAAATCTTTCCAATGACAAAACTTTATCAGAGAGCTGTTTCCTACCAACACAGCCATCACTGTGATTCACTGTACCAAAAACTAAAGTTTGTTCACGTAAAGCTTTCTATCAGTTTCAAGTAACAGTTCTGACAACTTTTTTTTTATCAGCTACACATGGAGAATCCATGCTCAAATAATCAAGTGTTCAGTATGTTTTTCAAATGGCACTCTTCTGACTTATATATGCTGATGGCTGAATGCAATATAATATATATATATATAATCTGGGCATTTTGTCATAATTTATTTCACACACTAAGTTTAGACGATATAGTCCAACATAATAAAAATGAAATAAATTTAATTGCAAACTCAATTTATGCACTTAAAAAACATACACTTATAAAAGAATCTAATTCTGAGTAGGCATTTAAATAAGTAACCACAGCAATGGGCATACTGTATTTGAGTAACTTACTTCATCACCAACTTTACAAGCTATAGATTTCAGCAAACCTGGCATAGGAGCTGTTACAATTTTAGATACATCTTTCTATAAGTAAAATAACAATAAAATATTAATTAATTATCAATTCACATTCAGTTAAATAAAACATTCATCTTACTTTTAGTTAATCTATGGTTAATTTTTAAGAGAAACTAAATGAAATAAATACCTCTGGTTTTTTCGGCATAATACGTTCATACTCAGCAGCAATTTCAGTTAATACTCGAACAATAAACTGAAAAGTATTTTAATGTGTTATTATAAATAAGCTATATAGTTGCAAAATTTGTTTATAAATTACATAAATAAAATATTAAAATAATGTAATAAATTGGTTGCTTTATTCTTTCCCTATTCACATTAACGCACAAGCTAAAGAGGAATTTATCAGCTAAACTAATATTTATTCAATAACCTAAAATGAGTTATGCATTGTTTTTCTATGTAGTCCTCTGCCATTGCAATACACTTGTTCCAGTGCTCATGAAGTTTCTTAATTCCCTAAAAATAAATGTCTTTTGAAATTTCATGCTGAATCATTTTTTGCACAGTGCCTATAATCTGTACATTAAATTTGAATGTTTTCTCTCCAAAAATGTTTTTAAAGTACATGGAAAAGATGAAAGTACAATTATAATAAATCTGTACTATATAAGTGATGAGTGAAGACATCCTACTTCATTTCCTGATTTGTTTTCATCACAAAAGCAGCAGTGTAAATGTGAGCATGCTGCAATCAAAACAAACTGAATCCTGAGCAACTCTCCACTTTGAACAAATTGCTGGTTTCACTTTTTCCTTTAAAATTATAATATAGTACTCAGCAGTTATAGTTATTTGTTCTGTGAGAATATTCCTTTTGAACCCCAAGAGAAACTGGTAATAATTTTTTCAGGTGAAAATGTCTTTTTTGACTAGTGGTATATTTGGTAGTGTATATTAATAGTGGTATATTTGAATGTTACTATTGCCTGCTTGTTCACATTATGATGATTATGTCATGTCCATTTCATATTTTGATTATGGAATGAAGTAGTGCACTTATATTTCATTGTTGCTTAATAAGTAAATCATAGGTTCGAAAATCTGGACACTTTTTAAAAACACCAACATTTATTTTTCACGCCATTTCTTATTCTACAAAATCTTAAATGCAATTAACTATCAAACAGAAAAGCAGACGTAGACGTAATGACGCATCTGGGCACGTAATCCTCGTGACAGACGAATTCTTTAGGGTTGCCACAGAAAGGTAGTGTGTCGCCACATTCATCATAAATTACTATTCATTCTATCCTTTTCATTAACACTGCAGAAGTGTGTGACTGTAATCAACTTGTGTTCTGTGTGTTCTGGCATTACCAGATACAGAACCCACTTGATTCTGGTATTTAAAACAATCTTTAACTAATGTTTCCACTCTATCAAAACTTATTTTAACTTTCCTGAACAGCTTTTCTGACAGTGATTCACCAATAGTCTAAAATCATCAATGGCAATTGCCTTGTTATTGCCAGCTGAGGTTCTTAGCAGATGAGCAAGTGGTTCACTTTCAACTAACACTAGGTTTTTTTAAAAGACTTGCACCACTCATACACTCCAGACTGAGAGACTCTCTCCACCAAAATGATTTTTAAGTCTTGAATGATAGCTTAATTAATCAATAATTTAATCACAATTTGCAGTATAAAACTTTTACAAGACATTCAACATGTATGTTCAAACATTATGTGTTTCCCTAATGAATCATGGTTATGCTAAACTCTTTACAAGAACACAGCATGAAAATTCCTCATAATGACTTTCTTCAAACTCTAAATGACTGATAAATCTTCAACATGGTATTTAAATCTAAAGAGATAAATTCTCCAGTTTATTAGTTTAAATTTTGTGACAGCTAAATATTCCACACAGTTAGATTCATGATATTTTGCAGATTTCAGTCGATAGCAAAACACCACCAATTTACAGAAGATTGCTAACATTTTGGCAGTATGAGTTCAAGAAGTCATAGAAGTACACCCTTGGGTTTCAAGCCTGAGATGTTCAACTTAAATAAATACAAACAGTAAATCATAAGCAACTGTAATAGTTTCAGTTCAATTTATGCCTAAGATTAAAAAACAACAACATATATTTGATCATAACATGACTTTACATTTTGTTAGTTTCAATTTAAAAAATTCTTTTTTTTACTATACAGAAGATCTTCCTTTAAAAACATATAAAATGGATATTGTTTTACTCCCTAACTTTATTTCTGGCCACATTAATTTCATATTACAGTTCAAGACAGTATAATAGGCAAATATATGCTATGCTAACACATAGATATTTAAAAATGAAATAAAAAAAGGTACTTTAAAAATAAGTGATGAGTCATTTTTATAAAACTCTATAAATAACAAAATAAATGTTTAGGTTTTTGTAAACCACTATAAAAAAATAATAAATCAGGCAAAAAAAGTATTTAGGTTCTTCAAAAATTAGAAGAATAAAATGAGAAACAAAATTTTATATGAAAAATAAATTTAGCAATGTTTTAATAAAATATAACTTCAATTCTATGTCATAAATAGAAATATATTCTAATATAATAATGAAAAAGAAAAAATAAACTTACTGGTGTGCCAAGAAAGCGAATTCGTAAATTTCCAGCTCCATCATGTTTAAGAAGTTGACATACATATTTTTCACCTTCAATTAGTACTTCAAGGACAGGTGCAGAAAGTAATATATCACCAGATACTACAACATCTCTACCATTTACAGAAATCTGAAGCAAGAGTAATAAGAAAAAATTATAAATGATCTATTGTTGTGTGAATTTTTTTTTTTTAAAGGAATAAACATAAATCATTCTTAGATATGATACACACTTCATTTTGTAGATGATTGTCCCTGATGCACTTAGTGACTGACTTGAGCGCACCTGAGATAACCACTGACCTAACTTTGTTGTAAAAGTCTTACAATATTATTGGTCATCCTGGCAGAATGGTATTATTTCTTCCATATAAAAATATAAATATTAAAAGGGCATACAAGGCCTGTGTATAAGCACAGATATGTTAAATACAGACATTGTCTTGCACAAGTTACATGAGATAGATATAATCATGACAGTTATGTGCACATTTACTGAGATAAGCACATTTAAGCATTATCTGAATTCATATTTACAATACATTTACTGAGATAATCAAAGAAAAGTTGTAATTCAGTTACACATTGACTGGATTTTCTATGTCATTTTTAACTACTTTACAACATTATTTTTAACAAATACATACAAAATGGATAGTAATAAGCTTGCATTACAATAGTTTTTGCTTTTACAGTCCTGTTACTATTCTATGGGGTGAACTATTTTTCTAATGTTGATTTTCAGTTGTAGTACTATCTGGCTTAAACTGGGTAGGGAGTTATGTGACTTACTCTTCTGGTATGTTAGCTGAATTGCTTGGAAAATTTGCAACTGCTGTTAAAGTTATAGTACCTATCAAGGGACTGACTATCTTTGTTACTGTTCAGTTACTTGGATATTACTGCAAAAGTCAACTACACTAATCTGCTGCTCCGGTATCTGCGAGTAGTCAGCTCAATTAACTCCACTTTTGTAAGGCCTCTCTTCACCATTTTAATTTGCTATTGCAATTAAGCTGCAAAGATACAATTTTCAAGGTGGGGGAGGAATTTCTTACCACCTTGTTGAGCATAGCCTGTTCACCTCCTTTATCTTAGTTTTCGCCTGCTCTTTGCTGCAGGTATTCTCCGCCCACTGCTGTCAGTATTCACTGCTTGGTATTTTTAAACGCAATTTATCGATTTGGTGGGCAGTTGAAGAGGTAGTGATCTGCATCACCTACACCACATTCACACAATTCTGAGACTCGTTTGCACCGTTGTATGTTTTAATTGAGCATGTGTTACGTAGGAAAAAATTTAATTAATTAAATTACCTTTTACATTTAACTCTTTTAAACTGACTTCTCGGTGCCGGGGGAAAAAAAAAAAACTAAACTAAGTACTTAGTACTTACTTCTCTCAGATTCAAAATCTTAACACTTTAAAATAAAAGAGAAATCAAATGAAAATATACTACCTGGTGTTTTGGTAAAACAAACGAATATTTATCAAAACAAAATTCGAAAATGGCATTTCCACAACAAAATCTTTAACACACTATCTCTCACTAAAATATAATTAATTCAGATCTCCAACCTGAAAACATACAAATTTCAACACAAATCTAGAGATAGCCCTAAAACCCTTAACATTTAAAATATCATTCAGATCTCTTCAAAACACCAGGGAAAGATACATCTCACACTTGAGAAGTCTACTCACAAAACCAAAATAAATTAACCGATCGTATAGTCACAACTCTTAAAACTGATTTTTCTACTACCGCAATATGGTTACCCAGGTTCGATAAAATAACCATGTTTCCATAAGGATCACACAGGTGACCTACAGTAGACCACAATTTAACTCAAAGAAACATACAATAATAAAAATAATAAACACATTTATTAAATAATTCAAATATAATTTAAGATAGCTGGCCAGACTACCTTTACCAAACATAATCTAAACCTTTTCTCAATAATATCTCATTTGTTCACTTATCTCGAGTACGAGTGTGAATACTACAAATCATTAATTAATAATTTCACATTTAGAAAAGAGAACATTTTATCTTCTAACATTCAGTAAATATTAAATTATTTGATATAATACTGAAACCATAATTATTCAAAAACACTAATAGAAAATAACAAAATTAGAGGAAACAAAAATTAACTCACTAAACCCGTGTATTGAAGTCAGAGGGGCTCGGGGAGCAGCCCAGATTCCATCCCAATTCGTCGAAACAAAAACGGCCAAAACTTCATCGTTGTCAGGATACTGATACTGAAATCTGTGCCAGACACAACGGGAATATTCTCATATTCCCCTTCATTGTTGTCAGGAAAACTGATTATGAGGTCTGTTCATAGCACAAAGGGAATTTTCTCATAGTTAGACTTCATCATTGTCAGGGAAACTGATACAGATGTCCTTTCCTAGTACAACGGGAATTTTCTCATAATTCCACTTCCTCATTGTCATTGAAACCAACACTGGAGTTTGTTCAAAGCACCACAGTGCGAAATCTTTTTAATTTTACTTGAAAAGAAGCCACTCCCTTTATTCAATATTATCATTACCAAATCTGTATCTTCGGCGCGAGCAATTCGGGATTATAACGGAAAGGAAGACACACCTTTATTCCATACTCCATTCAATCAGAAAAATCTGTCGGTTTCTACTAAAAACCACAATGTTAAAACCTATCCTATTGTGCTGCAGGACAGGGGAAACACTTCGCCGCCGTCTATCACGAAGAGAGTCCGCACAGGCTCGGACAGGCCTTCGCAGCCAGAACAAAGGGAACACGGTAATATCTCTTAGCTGCAACCCACGGTTGACCCCCAAAGGGTTGCCGCATTTCTCTCTCTTTTTTTTTTCCTCCTAAAATCTCTTTTTTCAGTCCAAAAATCTGCTCCTGCCTCCCGTGCAACGGCTTAAGAAACTCGGTTGACACTCACCAAGAAACACCTCAAAATCACCATTAGCTCAAACCACACTAAAATTAAAATTTAACCAATCTTAAAGAAACCTGGATCCCCTCTAGCCAACTACAACCACGTGATAAACCATTACGAAATTTTCAAGAAAATTCAGAACTCTCAGCAAGATGACAGACCCTATCTTTCTCACGCAAAGAGGAATGTTTCCAACCTATAACTCTGTCAAATAATCACCGCCCCTTATAACTATTCGCCTCTGAACAAGCAAAACATGTGTTTTCAACCCCCACAAAAAGAGGAAAATGCAGCTGGCCGCAACTGACTGCTTTGTGAGAAACGGCTTTGCCCTCTTCCTGAATCCCACTCTTCAGCTAAACTTAAATGAGCTTTGCCGCAATTAAGTTAAACAATACTAAATACTATACATTAATTTTTAAATAAGAACAATACAAATTTATTAATCACAATAAAATAATACAATAATTTTACACAACAAAATAATGCATAACCAAATCATAACAAATTCCCCACAGTATAATTATATATAAATAATAATATAATAATTTTACACATAATAATTAATAATTTTACACAACAAAATAATGCATAACCAAATCATAACACATGTAACTTTCGGAAAGATCTTGTAGGTTCTCCTCCCTGTGCTTTCCCTTTCCCATCTTTTCTGCCATTCTTGTAAAAGGCAACTGAGAATGATTTTTTAAAATAAGACCTGCTGCACATTTACTGCGTTTTCTACTAGGAGTCATTGGCTGCAGATTTTGCAAGCAAGTCTGCCACTTCGTTGCCAGTAATACCCACATGAGCTGGAATTCAGATCAGGTTAGGTCCGCCATCTGGTGGGATCCTTGGAAGAATTTTCTGTGTATCTTGCACCAAAGGACTCCTTGTTTTATGCCCTTGGATGGACTCCAAACTTGAGGCAGAGTGTCCATATATATTGACCTCTGTTCCTAATTGATATTTTCCCAAACTGATGGCTGCTTTTGATGCAAGAAGCTCCGCCTGAGATGGTATTTTTGTCTTCCAGTCATCTTCCCAAAGTTTTAACCACTTCTTATTGGAGTACACAGTAGGCACAGCCTATCCCCTTCTCCGTCTTTGAGCCATCTGTATATATAGCTAATGCTTTTTCATCTGGCGGGGTGTTTTGCAGGTGTAGTGTGTACGATAAGTCCGTATCTGCAGGGTGTCTTGCGCTTCTGTGTGACAGAATGTCTTTTACCATCAGAGAGACATTATTTTCCAGGTGCAATGTCCTTACTAATAATGATTCTCTCTATACTAGAAGGTCCAGTGGAGGAATACCCGGCAGCACTTGCAGATGTTCTGTAACCTTTGCATATTATTAATAGTTACATTTTTTGGACGATACTTTGGTACACAAGTAATTATACAGGCGTTCTACTGCTTTTGCTGTACTTCCTGTTAAAAATGAGATAAGTCCACAATGGGCATGGTGATGATGGATCCTGAATGAGTTCCTTGGAGGGAGAAGGTAGAAGAAAAAGTCATCTCTTAACTCTTTAAAACTGGCGAGGGAGTTGTCAAAGTTTTAAAGACCAGAGGCCGGTCGAGCAGGTGGCACCATCTATTGTCAAAATGAGCAGCGTGGTAACAGGGGAGAGAATTTCAGGCAAGGCTAATGTTGAGGTATATGAGACTCGTTGATGAATCGGGAGCAGTATTTTGGAGTGAATACTTCGGACCTGGGAGAGTTGCCACCATCTTGAACATTATTAGCATTTGAATTATCTACTAATGGAAAAGAAATACAGTCTAGGTTTACATGAGGCTGTAAACAAAATTATTTCCAAAATTTGATGCATTGTGTTGAATGTACAAAATTCTTGAGAAACTATGTTCATGACTGAAGAGCATGGGTGGCCAGAGGGATGCAACAGAGATACATTTTATTAAACCTTTAAAAATTTATAAATGGAGTATGAGTGGCAAGAGAAATGAAAATCAATGTCTCATAAATCCAGGGAAAACTGTAAAGATGTTTGCAGATGAAAAAGTGAGGAAAAGGATTAAGTTTGTTTAAAATGTCCATGTTGGCACGGCTGGGTTCCGAACCATTGATCTTCATATTTATAGCGCGGGACGATACTTCTAAGGCTGCTATCACACGTCAGTTTGTTTCAGAAGAACATCTGTTTGAACAATTTTTCTGCTTTGTCACAACTGCCAATCACCATAGATCGCTTTGGGGTTAACACAGGGAAAACTGGTTCCCCATTTCAAACAAGCTGATAACTGATTGGTTGAAAACGTGCAACTTGCAATTTTTTGGGAAAGGAAGGAAAAAGTCGTACGTCTTTCTTTCAACAGTAAACCAGGCAGAAAAAGTGTCTGAAACACTTGTTTGTGAGAAACTAACGGCGTATGATATCGGCCTAAGCCATCACAGTTGTGTGGAAAACAGGGAAAAAATTGAAGTTAAGCAAGTTGTAAACTTGGATCTTCTGCAGTTTAAACATTGTTTATGCAAAACATAAGGAATAGTAATTAGGAGTTTAATTCCAACATATTGATGGTGTGAGCAGTGAAGCCGATTGTAATAGTCATCTTCTATGATTTTGTAATTTAAAATATTTGAAAGGTCCCCTATGCGATTTTGATTTGCCTTTCTGTAGAAATTTTCATTGAGCTTGTTGAGGTAGGGTTTCACATATTCAATTTTTAAGTCGCAGTGCAAGTTTTTATTTCTGATGTAACATGGAGCTCCGGTAATAGTCCTGAGGAACTTGTTTTGGATAACTTGTAGTTTTTTAATGTCTTCAGTTTGGCATTTGCTCAGACTAAAGATGCATAAGAAAAATAGGTCTTATAATTGCCGTGTAAATTCTCTTTTTCCTATTTATGCTAAGACTTGAGGATTCAGCTAGGAGGTGAAAAGTTTGCACATGATTCCGAAAATTCCTCTGGTAATGTTTATGTGTGTTGACTAGGTGAAAGTCTGATTAAAGGTGATGCCGAGATATTTAGCTTGGGTTACGAGTGGAATTGATTTTCCAAATAAAGTCACTGTAGCGGAGATGTTATCCAGTTTCTTGTAGCATTGGATAAGTAGAATTTGGGATTTGTCTGGATTTATGTTCACTCTCTATTTTTTGCACCATTCTTCCACTTGTTGTATTTTATTTTGTAGTTGTGCGATAGCATTGTTAGGCTTCCTAGATTTTTGTATGAGCGCTGAGTCATCCGCGTAGCAGGCCAGTTGAAAGTTGTAATCTTCAGAGAAGGTTGGAAAATCATGAACATAAATTATATAGATTATAGGTCCTAAAATGCTACCCTCGGCAATCCCTCCCAGGAGGATATGCATTAGTATAATAAGCACCTTGTCTAACTGAGAAGGTATGATTTTCAAGGAATGACTTCAGGATGAGGGCAAGTTCTCTCGGGATATGGAGTTGTATGAGCTTATAGATGAGGCCTTCATGCCAGAAGCAGTCAAAAGCTTTGGCTATGTCTAGCATGACGAAGGCAATACCAAGTTTGTTTCTGAGAGTCGATCCTATGAATTCTGAAATACAAACCAATTGATTAGTAGAAAGTCCTTTCCTGAACCCATGCTGTGCCTTCAAGATGAAATCATGGTGATTTTGCAGTCTATTATAAATAATTCGCACGAGAATTCTTACCAGTGTAAACAAGAGACTAATGGGTCTATAGCTAGCTAGTTTATCAGGTGGTTTCTTCGGTTTAGGAATTAGGAAAACTGAAGCTTGTTTCCAAACACTCGGAAAATAAGGGTTCGTGAAGCAGGCATTGTAAATGGATGTTGACTTGCAGAGGACACCAAGCAGGAGTTGCTTAAGGAGTTTATTTGAAATTTGATCTGGTCCGAAACACTTGTTTGTGAGAAACAAACGGCGTGTGATATCGGCCTAAGCCATCACAGTTGTGCGGAAAACAGGGAAAAAATTGAAGTTAAGCAAGTTGTAAACTTGGATCTTCTGCAGTTTAAACATTGTTTATGCAAAACATAAGGAATAGTAATTAGGAGTTTAATTCCAACATATTGATGGTGTGAGCAGTGAAGCCGATTGTAATAGTCATCTTCTATGATTTTGTAATTTAAAGTATTTGAAAGGTCCGCTATGCGATTTTGATTTGCCTTTCTGTAGAAACTTTCATTGAGCTTGTTGAGGTAGGGTTTCACATATTCAATTTTTAAGTCGCAGTGCAAGTTTTTATTTCTGATGTAATATGGAGCTCCGGTGATAGTCCTGAGGAACTTGTTTTGAATAACTTGTAGTTTTTTAATGTCTTCAGTTTCGCATTTGCTCAGACTGGAGATGCATAAGCTTTTCTATTATTTGAATGCTTGACAATATTTTTAACTTCACCCCATCTTCATGGGGACTTTAACCCAAGCTTCATGAGGAGGGCACTGTAATGAGTTTAACAGCGTTATGATCCGACAGTTCGAGAAGTGGTCAGTAATGGCAGCAAAGGTGGTTTGGTCTGCTGGGAAGTCACTAGGGTGTGAATTGCTGAGTCAGGTGATTGCTGAAAGCTGTAGCTTTTAAAAGCTGTTCAAAAGAAAAACAAAGGTGACAAATACTTAATTATGATCATCATATTCCCTCAGTCTAAAATACTTACACAGCTTTAATGTATTATTGTTTAATTCAGTACAAGGAGGGATGTATTCAATAAACATTATGTTATATACAGGTTCCTTTCCCCTCCTTTACAAAAGTAGAGCCTTCTATGAACTTTTTATAAGCTGAATTAAGAAAAAGCAAAGAAGCAATTGCTGTTAATTTTACAGAGAGGAAAGATTTTCAGCATTTTTAAATCTTCAAAGAAGTTCATCAAATAATATAAAACAACTCATAACTATAACAATACCAGCATTTTCTCAAAGCTGCATACATCTGATGAAGTTTTCTTATGGATGGCTGTATTACGGCATTTCTTAAAATATATTTTCCTCATTTTCAGGGTCACTATAATCATGCCCATTCTTAACACTGGCAGTCAAATATGCATCAATGAAAATTTCAACTCCACAAGAAATTATTGTTTCTGAAACTTTTCATTTTTCAATGTAAGTTGTACAAAATAAATGTTATATTAATATTATAATAATGTAATTATAATTATAGTATTATAATATTAATATAACATTTATTTAATATAATAATAATAATATTTTATAATCGTATTCATGTAAAAATAATCATAAACATATATACTAACTTCAAATTGATTTTTCTTTTCTGAGAGTAATAATTCAATATTTTTGCCATTAACTTCTGAAATAAGATTCCACTCTGTTGGTAAAGTACTTTCAAGTGGTGGTCTAAAACAAATAAATTCTTCAGAATAAAAAAGAAACAAAAATAAATTAATATTTCACACATAAAAATACTATTAAAATATTATTAAATAACTATTATTAAAACATTTATTTCTTACTGTGGCTGATTTAAGAAATGCCTAGATCTGGTTTCATGACGAACAAAAATACATCCACAGAGAGAAGCTAAATGTTCTCTTTCTTTTTCCGACAACTGCTTGCCTTTTGTGATCAATTCAAAAAAAAAAAAAAAAAAAAAAAAAAAAAAAAGCAATATTTTATAATATAAAAATATACAAAAAAATCACATATGTTTTATTTTACAAAAGCTATTTATGATAATAACATGATCATACAGAATCACAAATTGTTATTTTACAACAAAATTATCCTAATCTTTATTTTTCTGCAATATGCTGCTGAAAATTAATCAGTTATAGACAAAAAGTAAGAAATTTAGAACCAACTTCCAAAACACCCATAACAAACGAAATTCAAAACCAGCATATTTCGAAATTCTTTATAAATATGCAAATCAACTAAAAGTTACAAGAATTAAAGAATGTGGAATACAAAAACTACAAAAAGAGGATGGGTTGGTTTGGTTTATTTAACTAACACAAAGTCTCAAGGGCAATCTGCCTAAGGGGAGGGATGCCTTCGTGGAGGACTAAAAAAGGTTGGGTGTTTCTGCTGTTATTACAGCAACAAAGCAGTACACTTGAAAATCCTATACCATGGTGAATACATGACACACATTACTAGTCACGTGACTCTTAACACACAGCCCACTCATTTCAAAGATGATGTGTTAGGGCCAAGTGGGATTTTAGGTAGGGCAGTAAAGCACTTTTACTTGAACTTTTTTCTGAACCACTATGCAACTAACCACAATGTATGCACAAGAGCATTATAACACTCTGCAAAAAACTGCCTATATTCTTAAATGTTACCTCAGTATAACAACCATGTTAATATCTAAAATGTCCTGACACATGCCAATGTTCAATGACCATGATGAAAACTGAAGGCTAAAGTTCAAACTAAGGAAAACAATCACAATCCCTGATCTACTACCTCTAAATTTCATTGTCATAATGATCTATAGCAAATATTATTTATTAAGCATATGCTAAATCTGTGCACATGCCAGATTATATTTAATGTTCCATCATGCCCACTGATCCAGTGTTATGTAATCATTCTGTTTGCATTGAGATTAAAGAATTAGTGATTAAAACCAATGGCTTCCAATAATAGCAGAGTAAGTAAAACCAAGTGTTATCTCCAGGCAGACAGTCCTATTTCTAACCTCTATTCTTGATCTGTGTTAAACTACCAGTTATAAGGCTGTCAGGTGATTGCTTCACACAATACTCTTTTGTCTGTTTGCAAGTCTAGATTAGTTAGTTCCTTAGCTTTCCAGAACAATGGGTGGTTCCGTAATGTTTCCACTTCACCATAACATCATTAACAGTGAACTTATGCAAATTTAACTACTGAGAAATCTCTCTGATGAAATACCTGCATTTATGGGCTTCCAAATGATCTCTCAATTAAAAGCACACAGTTCTCTCCATTGACACATTGTGGTAACAATGACATCTAGCAAATTTATCAATTCCTTCACTTATATATTAAGAACTTATAAAGCAAGTATTGGGCAAGTTCACAAACAGTGCAATAACAGCCAGTGATTTTTGGCAGATAGAGCTATCTGAATTTTAGAAAGACATAAGATAATTGCAAATAATATTTCCCAATTCAAGCAAAAGCAGAGCCTTTAATTCAGATTCTGATAAAAATTCTATGATAGTAAAAACTTTAAAATAATGAACTGCCCTAATAGCAAAAGCCTATCCTGATAACATAGAAGTAAACTATACTAATAACATAGCATTAAAAGTGCGAAATCAGTAACATTAAATTACATGACATAGAATTTAAAAAAAAAAAAAAAAAAAAAAAAAAAAAAAAAAAATATTATTTAATACCTTTAAATCCTTCAGGATAAACTTGATAGAGATACTTTGTGCTAATATTTCCATCAATAAAGTTCTTTTCAGTCATAATATCTCTCAATAATGGAATGTTATGGCTGACACCTGAGAATGTAAAATAGGGGGAAAAAGTTTGCTTAAATTCAAAATTACTATGCAATAAAATTTTTAATTCCTATTAAAATTCATACTTAATAAATTTATTAGAATAACATTAATAAGTCATTTAATACTGAACTGAACTACATTCGTGCTCTTATTTGCATTAGATTTTTTTATTAATTAGATAAGAGAATGTATTAAAGTGACTAATTTTAGAACCTGCTGTTATAAACATGAATTCACTGGCAACTGTTACAGTTGAGTTAAAGTAAAATTTAAATTTATTGAATGCTGTAAGGTGTGTCTTTGAGTTTCAAACACTCAATCATTTGCTAAAGCAGCAAAACCTAAGGTTAAGATGACAGGTAGGAATTGAATTAAATACTCTTCAAAACAAAAATACAAGTATATTTTTAAAATGATCGTGAATACAGAGATTACCTTGCAAATATGTAAATCAAAAATATAAACTAGTAATAACTCCTTGATTCTTTATTTTAATCAGGATTTTTATATACGAGTAGCCTATATATGAAAAAAAAAATATTTACAAGAATTGCACGACATAAAACGTGAAAATCTTTTGAAACAATTATTATCAGAAAAATAGATAATTGAGTTTTTTATAAAATGATTTAATAACATTAACACCAACATTTTCATTCAAATTACTTAGGAATATTACAAGTAAAATATTTAGAATTTTCCTCTTTTTTAAAATATATTAATTTGTAGAATGGGCTATCATCTGAAGCTCTTAAATTTCATATAGAGCATTTAGCTAGGTAAGAGAAAAAGTTAGAATAATTAGTATATTTTTATTGTAACTAGGTTAACTTTGTTTGTGATTTTATTTTATACCTCATATGATTTAACGTAAATTCATTCATTACATATTCATAATATATTTCAGTTTTAAGTTGAAATAATATAAATAAGGAGTATGGATATATGATTATTCTTCACTCAGTATCAAGATTACTAATATTATAATAAAAACTATTATTTATGTTATATTGAAAAAACATACCCTCTATAGGTGCAGGTAGGAAAACCTCTCTCCTTTCACATTATACTTAAAGTAATCAAACTAACATAAAATCATAAACTCCACTTTATTAGAACTAGAATACTGATTACCAAAATAAGTTCTCCCCCCCTCCACTCATACACAGATCAGAGCTTGAATACTTAATTAATAAAAAAAAATGCTACAAAACTAATTAATTAAGAAAGAGATAAATAATTCTATATATTTTATATCTTTCTTTATGACATATATAGTTAAGATAAAAATATGTAAATCAAAATTATAACTTAAATTAGCAATAGCCCCTTTATTCCTATTATTTTTGGGGTATTTCCCCTTTTTGTTCAAAAATAGGAATTGTTAATAATAAACATTTCTGAACTGTGTCACTTCTAGATTAATCCATATCATATGATTTCTTCATAATGCTAGCGATGTAAATGGATTCGTAAAGTAAAACTCACAACAGCCAATAACAATTTTAGAGCTTTAAACTGAAACTAACCCACTCTGAATTAAGATTTCATCATGAACACAACACACTTTGCATATTATCGCTTGTTTCCTTCTTATCGCAATAATCTCAAAAGCGAAAATGTTATGCTGTGGAATGGGCATGCTAACAATTCATCATTCTGTCTATGTAATAAACCAATCTATTACATACATATACAGTCAAAAGTCGTTAATCCGGACTCGTCGATTACGGATTATCGATTTTTCCGGATTATAGATCATCAGTTTAAATCTCGTAAGATGGCATGCAGAAATTCTAAAATTAAAAATATGAAACCATAATTTATGAAATAAAGAACAATTATGACCTAAAGGGTATCAAAATTTACAAAAAAAAAAAAAAGCTTAATATTTATTTGTTTACTTTATTAA
The DNA here is from genome assembly GCF_044657685.1 of Stegodyphus dumicola. Classification (NCBI taxonomy): domain Eukaryota; kingdom Metazoa; phylum Arthropoda; class Arachnida; order Araneae; family Eresidae; genus Stegodyphus; species Stegodyphus dumicola. The sequence goes on from NC_140777.1 coordinate 86,963,532, forward strand.
ACATTTCTTTCAATGTAAGTTGTTTTGTTTTATGTGATAATACTTTCTCTTTAATTCTATAAACAGACATAATTTCTTGTTTAGTTACAAAGTTCCGCTGTTCAAGTCCCGTTAATTGCTGTGCCGAGAATACCGACTAACTTGTCAATCGACATTTTTTCGTTTTCACTAACCTCTCTGTCACATTCTTCATGTCATTATCCATTTTTTGCAGCAATTCCACTTTTTGTTTGTTGGACATCGAAACACACTTTCGTTTTGTAGATCCTTTGGAAGTTCCAGCATCGGAAATTGTATTTGACATAATCAAAAGTTCAAGTTTACTTTTATAAAATTGCTCTTACAGTCTGCAAAAAATAATAAGCAGGATCCAATTCGAAGATTAAGGAACAACACAATCATTAACACTAACTGAAATAGATAATTTTAGCTTACACCGTCCGTTATACATTAAACGCGCAAGCGAAAACGTATTCTGCACTACCGCACATGCATATGCGCAGTAGTCAAGGTCTTACGCGCAAGCGTAAAACGCCTGTGCGCATGTGCCAACGCGGCGCATGCGCAGAAAGTTTTTAGCTTTGAGGTCCGGATTATAGATCATTCCGGATTATGGGTGTCCGAATTAACGACTTTTGACTGTATAAGGCAAAAATATGTAAAGAAAACTTCTACTTTTAACTGGCAATAATCGCTCTTATTCTTCACTTCAATTTGGCTTTTTTGCTTTCCTGCCCTAAAAATAGCAACTATTTATAACATATCAATCTAAACTGTGTCATTTCAAAATTAATCCGCATCATACGATCTTATGTAACACTGCAATGCAACTATGTTACAGTCAATCACATTTTTGAGAATTAAACCCTTTTGAATATTTCTCTCATACTTTCTTTTGAGTGCGTCACTTTTTGCTTTCTGTTTTGTTTTTGAAACTTGCCATCTTCAAAAATATATTTCGCAAGTTTACTGATAATCATATAAAAAATTCTTTAGGAACAAGGAGCTATAGGACCCATTTTACTTGTGCTGACTTCATGAAAAATGTGCGTTAACCATGACTAGAAAAGAAATAACTCCTTCTTGTTCTTTATGAATCTAGAATACAATCAATTTTTTCAATCAATTACATCGATTGCCAATTAAAATTAGAAGTTGGCATTACAGATTTTGATCTTACACATATTTTGATTTTCAATATATGCAGTTTTAGGATTTATAAAATCTACAGTAAAAATACTTATAATTTTCTTTTCTAAATTACATCAAAGCAATTCTCTGGACTAAACCACAAAGATAAAACAGTAACAGATAACTTTAGATGGCCAATAAAATTAATTTATGCAACCAGTGTGCAAAAACAATTTTTAAAAGCATATAAATGTTTAACAGATATTTAAAAAGTACAGTACAAAGTCCAAGATCTAGAATCATCTAGACTTCGGCAATTCCAGATTTTAGATCCTCAAATGTAGCAAGATGGCATGTAGGCATAGCAATGCTCGGATTTACTTAGTGTTTAGGTCAGGTAAAGGATGGGGGCCAGAGTAGGTGCAACTGGTGCTGCCATAACTGACTGCCAGAATTTAGCGAGCACAAATTTTAGGATTTAGAGGTGCACAGAGAAGCAAAAATTAGAGAATGGCTGAACTTAGGAGAGGCAATAGGCACTAGAATTTAGGGAGGGACCATAGCAGAACATAGGACCCAAAGAAATTGCACCAGATGACTGAAATGCATAGTGCCAACAACCACTGAAAGGACTAAAGTGTGATCAGGGTGAACATCAATACAGTGTCAATCAATGCATTGTTACTGGCCATGGTGTGACTCCCTAGCCAATAGGTGTTTAAAAGTGACATGCAGGAATCTCAGTACAGAGAAAGATCAAATTGCATTTATGGTACACCTGTCTCCTTTTGTTATATTGTCTGTTCCTAGACTTTGTAAAGTTTCTTTTTTTTTTTTCTTTTTTCTTTTTTCTTTTTTTTTTTAAAGTTGGTGTCTAAAGATTTAGATATTAGATCATTCCAAGATACTGGCCATCTGGATTTCGGACTTCATACTCTATTTATTTAGTTACCAGCATTAATTACAGCTGCTATAAAAATAGTATATTACATGAGAAAAATTAACAAAATGTACACAATGTAATGCTATATTATGGCTTTTATAAAAAATAGTATATTAATGAGAAAAATGAAAAAATCATATAAGAGATGCTATATGAAACAGCATCAAAGACTAAATCAGTAGAAGACATGCAATATAAATACACAACATATTAACAGGCTAAATAAAACAATTACAACTTCAGAGAATAAATTACCTACAGAAAATAAAGCTTAAAATATTGCATAAATTTTGAAAGCTCAGAGTATACTTGTGTATTATCCCATCAAATGTTAAACTGTTGCCAAACAGCACAACCTACCATCAATTATAGATAAGCATGATATAAAATATACTCCCATACTCACGACATCTGCACTTCTTTTTTTATATAACCCGATTGTTTATCTATAAGTAATTTTTTTATGAATAAGGATATAAATTAACTGTTACTGCTGAATTTTTCCCTCCCATTTTGAAAAAAATTATTAAAATTTAGAACCTGCCTTGCTAAACAGCACAACCTACCACCAATTTTGGATATGCATGACATAAAACCATAAAACATACTCATGACATCTGTGCTTTTATATATATATAACCCGATTGTTTCTCTATAAGTAACTTTTTCTTTTTATGAATAAGGATATAAATTAACTGTTACTTTTGAATTCTCTCATTTTGAAAAAATAATTAAAATTTAGGATTTGCCTTTTACAGAACAGCAAGGAGTGGAATGTTTTCAAAGTTATGGATTAAAAAAAAAGGTACATTAATTGACATGATATTGTCAGCTAAATACGGCCAATAAAACAGTAATAGATTGAAAGAATTACCTGCAGGGTTCTAAATAAAACTTTCAATAAAAATGGAGGGTCTAACAAAGTAACAGAAATCAACAAAAGCTTTTTTATGAAATGCAAAAATGAAGCGGGTCAAATACTGATTGCTTATTAAAATAAAGAGGCATTGCTTATTAAAATAAAGGCAATGCTTATTAAAATAAAGAGGCATGAATTCTTCACAAATCTAGAGGAATGACTGGCACAACTTCAGCAGAATCTCCACCAATTTTCATGGTTCTGTGGTAGCCAACTTTCACGGTTGATGGGATGATACATAAGAGTCGCTCACAGGATACAAGTTATAAAAGATAGTTAATGCTAAATAAATAAATAAATAAAGAGAACAAATACAAATGCCCACTATTTAAATTAATAAAATATGATTGCATACTGCATAAAAATTTTACCTCTAATGACATATGAATCTAAAGCTTTAATCATTGTGTCAATAGCGGCTTTCCTGGAAGGTCCATAAGTGATCAGCTGTGAATGAATATAAATAACAATTAATTTTGAAGTTCCCCTAAAAAAGGCCTTACCATTCAACAACAACAACAACAACAAAAAAAAAAAAAAAAAAAAAAAGTTAAAACTATTGAAAAAACAGTAAAATTTAATTTGAATTGTAACTTAAATGTCATTCAGTGACAAAAAGAAATCTCACCCGCTTATCATGATTGCCAGAAAAGATGCCTTAAAAATATTTGTCTGAGTAAACTAACCTCAAATAGATAACAATTAATACAATTTGACATGAAATATAATACATATTATGAAAATTAAAAAAAAGTACAACAAGAAAAATTCAAAATTGTAAAATTAATGTTTCATAAAGCATAAGTCCGATTCAAATAAAAGCAATCAAATTACTAATGACTACATGAATTTGTTATATTGTCTGTTCCTAGACTTTGTAAAGTTTTTTTTTTTTTTTTTTTTTTTTTTTTTTAAGCTGGTGGTCCAAAGATTTAGATACTGACTGAGACAGAGAGATTTAGATACTGACTTAAGTAAAGATTTAGATTTAGACTGAGTTTAATTTTACACTAATAATCTCTGCCTAAATTAAAGAAAAAAAAATCCTTTCAGGTTTGATCTTAATATGAGGTTTGATGCAAATATGAGAAAACTCTATATAAATACCAATAACAACTGCATTATACTAGCAGAAATTAATTTTAAGTACAAACACTTACAAATAAAAATTTTAATATATACTTAATCACAGCATATATTTAACCTACCTTACATATCATTGGATCATAAAAAATACTAATTTCACTTCCCTCTTGAATTCCACTATCACATCGAACCTTAAAATGAAATAAAAGCATTAAACATAGATTAAAAAAATTAAATCTTTATTATCTTATATAATCTTAAACTAAATCTTTGCCCACATTTACATGTAAATACAAAGAACTCACATTTGGAATATATGTAGGTTCAATATACTTATACAGACGACCAACAGATGGCAAACCGAAATTTTTATAAGGGTCTTCAGCATAAACTCTAGATTCTATAGCCCATCCATTAATACCAATGTCACTTTGCTTAATTCTTAAAGCATGACCTATAAAATAGAAAGCAAGGAAAATGTGATTAATAAAGTAATAACAAAAAATTACAGAAAAAAAGAACAAATAGTTAATAAAGCAATAATGAAAAATTACAGGAAAAAAAAATCTGATGTGTACACTACATGACTTCCATGTACAGAATATTAAATTTTACTCATTTTTTCTTGCATTTCATTTAACCTTAATGGATTGAATTAAATCTATTTTGTCAATAGTGCATAAACCACAAAAGAATAAATGCACTTTTTAAAATTCACTATATTTGTTAACCATAGTGACACTCTGGCGCTACGCTAAGTTCTCTTAACAGCGTTACATTTCATTCCTTTTATAACTCAGAATGCACAAAATTTATATTATCTGAAGAATTATTACTGAATCTGAAGAATCGTTGCCACATGTTCTAACCAAATATTATAATAAATGTAAAATGATGTATTTAAAAAATTAATCAACCCCCCAAAACGTTTTTCACAGACGATTCAGTATTTCTCATTCAATTAATTCAGTCCTCACTTCTCTACAAGGCTAAAACACATAAAAACTCAAAATATCTATATTAAAAATTACGAAGTAAATCTTAAACACTTATTTCCTCCAATGAATTCCACAATGGATTAAGCATGATTTAATTTGCAATCATAAAATAAGGTGTTATCTTTGTTGTTGCGAAGCATAGTTTCTTTAGGTATTATACAGATGCCACACCAAAACATCATTAAATTGCATTTGATAGCGGTAAAAATTGTTATTTTCGTTGAAATACGATGCCTAAAACTTTTCGCGATTACAGTAATTCCTATACTTTTTAATATACTTTAAAAGAAATTAAGCAAACAAAACAAAAAAGAAACAGTTTTCCACAGACGATTGAGTATTTCTCATTCAATTAATTCAATTCTCACTTCGCGAGAAGGCAAAAATACATAAAAACTTAAAATATCTATATTAAAAATTATGAAGTAAATCTTAAACACTTATTTCCTCGAAAAAATTCCAGAAAGGATTAAGCATGATTTAATTGGCAATAATATATGAAGGCATTATCTTTGTTGTTATGAAGCTAAGTTTCTCTAGATTGGCAACAAATCCACTAGTCTGCTGTTTCAAATGTAAACAATCAATGGCCATAAAAAAAAAAAAAGACTTACCGGCACTTAAACAACTTTAAAATTGTTGATAATTCTAATTTTTTAGTTACACAAAATACGTATGTACGTACGCACAGATGCCACGAAAAATTCTCTTGAGAATTCATTTTAAACCAGTTTTATAATTTTTTTTGGGGGAAAAGTCATTCTGTCTTTACGTACAGATGCCACACCAAAACATCATTATATTGCATTTGATAGCGGTAAAATTGATATTTTCTTTGAAATATGATGCCCAAAACTTTTCGCGATTACAGTAATTCCTATACTTTTTAATACTGTACTTTTATACAATATTTTTTTTACTTTGTACAAGGAAGTTAAAAAAAAAAAAAAAAAATGCTTATGCAGATAAGAAAACTTTAAAATAATAAATTTACAGACAGACAATGACAAATAAAAATTTCATGTCTGGACAAATAACATCAAAATTCATTTAAATCATTGTCTCAAAATTAAATTCATAAAAATTCTCTTGTTGAGCTCTTCTTTTGAGACAAAATTTAGACCTCAATATAAAAATCTCTAACATCTGGTCCCAGCTGTCATCAAAACCAACCAAGCACATAACTCAATAATATATTTCACTGGTCTATTTACTACATGAATACACTAGTTTCTTTCTGTTTTATTTGTTTGCAGCTGGCATGTTAGCCACTGTAGCACAGATGTTCACTTAGATGTAAGGATTTTTATATCGAAAATTAAACTAATGCAAAGTTCAAAATTAGTTCCTTATTTGCAAAGTAGTGTCCTAAAATGACTAATATTTACAGTTAGTGATCTTCAAATCTGTCTCCCCTCCTAATAATGCTTAAGATACTGTAGATAAAATAATTTATGGAAAGCTTTCATTTAAATTAATAGAAACCAAAAAACTACAATAAAATGATTTAATAATTTCATATCATAGAATAGTGTAGTATTATTTAAATGAAGAAATTAACTCACAGAGAAAAAAAGAGATTTTAAAATTTATTGTAAATTGTTGGGGAAGTGTACATTTAGAAATATTAAAACAAGCTTAAACAGATGTATGAATGAAGGATATACGGCCTACTTCACAAAAGTTATAAAAAAAAAAAAAAAAAAAAGAAGCAGGAAAAAGTTTTTGAAAAATACAGGGTTCAAAGGATTAAGATAAATGTTAAGATATGCATTTACTACATAAGGATGACTAATTGGTTACATGTATGTAAGATTTTGAAAAGTACTATAATGAGGAGACTCTGAAATCTCTAAGTCTTATAATAACTCACAAGACAAATAACCATATATTTTTAAATTGCAGGTGCATAAAACCAGACTGGAAATGTTTAATAATTGAACTGAATCAATTCTTTTTTTATGACTCACTGCTCACTAACAATAGCCCTGATAAATAAGATTGGGAATGAGAAGTGAATCAAAAGCGGTGTGCAAGGATGGGGCGAACAGTAGAAAGAATCAAACAAGCAATAGAATAAATTAACTGAGCCCCCAACTCCTTGGATTGATTTTCTTTGAATTGTAATTTTGAGATTCTCTAAAACCTCCTTCCAACATAGAACTAAGGATAAAATTCTGCAATAAAAAACATGCTAAAATATTGGGAAACAATAAAAATTAATCTCACTTTTAACACATGAAGAGAAACATTCTTCTCTTCCTTAAAACAGGAACTGTCCTGAAAAACTCCCACTGAGCTCTCTGTGGATGAACTCTAAAGGAGTTCTCACTCCATTTTGCTGAGTCACCATTCACTCACTCAATTAAGTGAATCTGTTCACAATAAAGACTTCATACATAATAACTAAGATAGGTATACTTTTATGCCTAGTTATGATACAAGATTTCTATATAATAACTTTATTTAATACATTTTTTTTCATTTTTACAATCAAATGGCTCAATTTTTTTAAATTAAAAAGTCTTGTTTTTATATATCTAAATTATATTCTATCAGTTATAACAGCCTACAACAAGCAGAAAAAATTTATATTTCTGTTATTTTTATTTTTTACATAATTACATCATACAAAATTTAACTTTAATTAATTCTTTTGTAATAAAGTAATACGGGGGATATTTAGCAATTAAAAGTTGACTGAAAATTATGCAAATTTTTATATTAACACCAGATAGTTTCATTTTATTGAAAATCAAACTATAACTCCTCCAACAGTTTTTAATCGCTTTATTCACTCAGTTTACAAGTGAGTCAAAAACCATCCCCCCCCCCAAAAAAACTTCACCATTATTGTTTCCTTATTTTTGTTTTAGACACTGAAAATTGGGAAAAATACATGGAAACTTTTCATCAAACTCTAAACTCATTTCTAGATATTATTAAATCTAGTGAAAAAGAAAGCAATGAATAGAATTTTAATATAATTTGTTTATCAGATTAATGCTGTTATATTATCATTGATACATTACATTTCTCAATATCAATGACCTACAGAGCTCTAAAAGAACTAGAAGACAATGCAAGACTATTTTTTTAACTGCATGAAGTTTCATAAAAGCAGTTTTTTTTTTTTTTTTAAATCCCATTACAAAATTTGCTCATTGCTGACAATTTTGTAAATGCTTAAACAAGGGAAAACTTTAAAATTTAACTAAAAAAATCTGATGTGTACACCACATGACTTCCTTGTACGGAATATTAAATTATATACATTTTTTCTTGCATTTCATTTAAACTTATTGGATTGAATTAAATCTACTTCGCCGACAGTGCATAAACCACAATAGAATAAATGCATTCTCTAAAATTCACTCTAGTATTTGTTTAAAATAGCGACACTCTGGCACTAGATTCACTTAACAGTATTATATTTCATTCATATTATAACTCATAATGCACAAAATTTATATCATTTAAAGAATACAATTATCTAATCATTGCCACATGTTCTATTCAAATACCATAATAAAGCTAGAATGATGTATAAAATAAATTAAGCAAACAAAACAAAAAAAGAAACAGTTTTCCACAGATGATTAATTATTTCTCATTCAATTAATTCAGTTCTCACTTCGCAAGAAGGCAAAAATACATAAAAACTCAAAATATCTATATTAAAAATTATGAAGTAAATCTTACACTTATTTCCTCGAAAAAATTCCAGAAAGGATTAAGCATGATTTAATTGGCAATAATAAATGAAAGCGTTATCTTTGTTGTTATGAAGCTAAGTTTCTCTAGATTGGCAACAAATCCACTAGTCTGCTGTTTCAAATGTAAACAATCAACGGCCGCCATAAAAAAAAAAAAAAAAAAGACTTACCGGCACTTAATCAACTTTAAAATTGTTGATAATTCTAAAAATATTGCATACAGATTTACTAAAGGCATAAAAACCTTAACCGGAAGATAAAAACAACATAATTCAATCATTTTTAAAGCAAAAAATGTACAATTTACAATTATATGAGTAAAGAAACTGAGATCACTGAGCCGGGTAACAGAGTGGATATATATATAAATATTTATATACGTTTTGTGTGACTGATTGCAACCAAAATACGAGGTGCACATCTACATGTTATAGCAGTCTTATATACAAAATTTCAACATTCTGAGGCTACTCGTTTTTGAGTTATGCGAGATACCTACGCACGTATGTTCGTACAGACGCCACGAAAAATTCTCTTCAGAATTAATTTTAAAGCAGTTTTACAATTTTGGAGGAAACGAGTCTTTTATTTTGTCCTTACATACAGATATCATGCAAAAACATTGTTAAATTGCATTCAATAGCGGTCAAAATGGATATTTTCGTTGAAATATGCTGCCTGAAACTTTTCGCGATTACAATACTTCCTTTTTACTTCGTACAAGGAAGTAAAAATTACATTTTTTGAATACTAAATAATGTTCAACATATCAAATCAAAGATATTGAGTGAACTTTTATACTAACGAGAAAACAATTTAAACCACATCAGAAGAAAGAGAAAATATTATTTTCTGGAAAAAGTATTTCCATTTATCTATTTCTAAAGACTTTTTAAAAAGAAGGGAAAAAAATTCTGATTTATACTTTTTTCTAAGAAAATTTATTTTACATTATTAATAATTTCATTAGCAATCTCTCATGATATTTACCAACTATTACATATAATGCCAATTAATTTCTGGTAATTAAAAAAATAATAAATGCCAACCTTTAGCTACTCTTATCATTTGTTGAACTAAATCGACACCAGCTATACATTCAGTGATAGGATGCTCCACCTGAAATGGTGAATGAAACTTTTTAATTACAACTTAAAAAAAAAAAAAAAAAAAAAAAAAAAAAAAAAAAAAACTTTAACTACGACATACAATTACTTTCAGTATATTTATTTACAATACATATTACCAACATACCTGTAACCTGGTATTCATTTCTAAGAAATAAAAATTTTTCTTTGAATCCACAAGAAATTCTACAGTACCTGTAAGTCAGGAAGGGGGAAAAAATACACAGTTAATATGCTTTTCCAGTATTTCAGTGATGGCATAGACTTTACATATAATTTTCTGCATTTTCTATTTTAGACAGCAGGTTTTTTAAACTAATTTTACCCTTCCCAGTTTTGTGAATATTATCTCTAATTGCTAAGGTGATATTTTAAATGTTCTCAATGAATCTTGTTTACAATGGCAAATGAAGCAAAATTTGAAATATACACACCATAAACTGCTTTGTTTGTATTCAGAATTAATATTTCTAAAAAAATACTTGTAATATACTGCATTGCTTAAGAATGACAGGATTTATTGTTCAATTTCCCAAACTCACAAATTAAAGCATAAATTTTCACAATAAGCAGTTAAAATTACAATATTATCTCATTTCTAATCATTAAAACATATAAAGAGTTATTTTCAAAATCATGTTTAAAATAAAATTGCTAAGGGTATACATACACAAATACTGCAAACTTATGTTCCTAATTCTCTTTCTATTTTAAATATAAACAAATATATCTAACTGATGAAGTCTTATCTATTCCACAGCCAAATTAATAATATGGGCACTGCCATCACAGAAGTGAATAACTATGTCATTTAGCTCTCATTTATTCTACACATGTATGGATGAGAAAAAATTGAAGGAATAATAATAATAAATAAAATTAGTACTTTTTCCTTAATGCAAATATTGGAAAAAGCAGATTTGGTTTTTTGGGGTAACAGTATACAATGCCATCCTGAGTTGAAGAATTTAAACACCTACATCAGTACCAAAAATACAAACACATTCATGATGCGGAGACTTTTATTCATTTAATAAAAAATTTAAACAAAATTAATTTTAAAAAAAAAAAACAAATATTTTAATGAGAAATAATATGATAATTATAAATAAAAGGCATTTGCCAGGGAATAAAAACAGAAAACAACTAATCAAATATAAGAGCAGTGTTTATAATATGCATACATAAAAATAAAAAAGCTACTGTTTTTCTTATTTTAATCAGTAGGCAGGCCCAAAACTTTTAATATCATTTAGAATATATTACTATGATAAATAAATTTAATATATGCTAAAAAGCCTGGCCCAAAACTTTTAATATCATTTAGAATATATTACTATGATAAATAAATTTAATATATGCTAAAAAGCCTGGCCCAAAACTTTTAATATCATTTAGAATATATTACTATGATAAATAAATTTAATATATGCTAAAAAGCCTGGCCCAAAACTTTTAATATCATTTAGAATATATTACTATGATAAATAAATTTAATACATGCTAAAAAGCCTGGCCCAAAACTTTTAATATCATTTAGAATATATTACTATGATAAATAAATTTAATACATGCTAAAAAGCCTGGCCCAAAACTTTTAATATCATTTAGAATATATTACTATGATAAATAAATTTAATATATGCTAAAAAGCCTGGCCCAAAACTTTTAATATCATTTAGAATATATTACTATGATAAATAAATTTAATATATGCTAAAAAGCCTGGCCCAAAACTTTTAATATCATTTAGAATATATTACTATGATAAATAAATTTAATATATGCTAAAAAGCTCAATTTTGATCATTCTAATTATGTTCTTTTATGAATATTACTTTTGCCATGAGATCCAAGAATCTTTGCACTACATTCTAATGCTGTTTGAAAAATATAACTTCATTTCATGATTTTTTTCACAATATGAATTAGTACGCAAAAGACACTTCCCTTGCAAAAATAGTATGGCTTATTTCTCTATAGTAGCCAAGTTCCAAATTCTTATTCTGATTAGCATATTGGAATAGTGGTAAAATAATCAAATGTTGGGTATTAGAAATTTATGCAGAAAATAGCAGGAAATTGTAACATAAATGATGAGATGGAAACAACCATTTGGTAATTTAATGCTAACACTTTAATGATTTTTTTGGCTAAAGGTAAAGCACCAGAATTTGTTTAGCAGAGAAATATATCAAGAATATTGTTTCATTACAGAATAAAAAATTGATTATTGGAAAAATTATGTTAGCTAATACCAGCTATTCAGAATCTTTATGAAAAAGAAGTTCCTGATTTAGAAAAATTGAGAAATGAGTTGAAAAGCTTTTGAAAAGGGGGGGGACTTCTAACAATATAAAAGTTTTAGCACACGAAACATTCATACAACTGATAAGTTAGTTACCTGCAGAGTCATATCCAACAGCCTGCGCAAGAGCAACAGCCTGTTCTCCCATAGCTTTTCGAAGATCTTCATCAACAAAGGTGCTAATTAATAGAAGTTTTTCTTTAAAATCATATTAAGTTCACAAAAGAGTATGATCATATTAAATAACAATAAAGTAAATAAAGTACTCTTTGGATACAACGTAAGAAAGAGATGAACAATTTCTAAAAAATATATTGAGGTAAAAATTTACACCCTATAGAATCTACAGAAGAAATGGAATTAAATTACCAGGAAAATTAATATCCCAAGTAGACAGAGTCAGAGGCTGCAGTAAGATCAAAAATAAAAGAATTAGATAGTGAAGAAAATATAAATATTGTAGAGAAATAAAACGTTCAGAATAATCTAGTTTTAAAAGTAGAATTTTATTTTTCAATAGATCCACATATAAAATTAAGAAATGCAATTTACTTTTTCATTTGATATTGTAAAGCTCCAAAAAATAAATGTTTTTTTTTCAAAAATTTTTACTTATTACTACCAAGATTTTTATTTTGTTACATTACTATTATTGCATGTGAACTTACAGCTGCTGAAGAAGGAAATGCATTACTGTTGACATGCAAATGTTTCATAATATACTTAATTAATTGTCTTCAAGTAAATAAAAGAATTTACTTGAAGACTGCTTTATTGTTTACAAAATAGTTAAAGTACTTATTTTTTGATTGATTAAGTATATCAGAAATTATGATTCTGAATGAAATGTACTACTGGAGTCAAATGCAGACTAATGCTAATATGATGTTTAATACTACGAAATTTCAACAACCAAGATATATAAATATATAACACGAGTTTCACACTATTAGGTCTATATCTTCTATTAAGACGTCATCCCAGAAAGAATCTAAGCATAAAATACAGAAAGTACATTTGATGTTTTCTAATTAGTCTTATGGTGCAATTCCAGGCATTTATCCTCTTCTTTCACCACATTAAGGTGATATTGTGTCCACTTTAAATTTCAATTCTAGTTTGCATTTCTGCCTTGATTAAAAGTTAGGTGATAAGCTTACTTGAGATGGGCTATGATGGTTAGTAATTAAGTTATGTATTTTACTACCCAGTATTTAGAACAAGCCAAAATATTTTGAATTTGAGTCTAGGATCTTATGGCATTATTTTCTGCTTCAAGACAGAGTACAATGAAATCACCTGAATTCCTGCATAAGTATTGTCTCTAACCTCTTCAGTCTCAGACTATCATACGATGACCTTCAGTTTTCCTCCACAGGCTCACATCAAATATGATAGAGCCAAGTGTCACTAGCGGCCCGCTTTATCATATTTGATACACTGAAATGGAATGTTTGATTTCAAATTTTGAATGCTCATAAATAATGTCAGACTGTTACAATGCCTTATTGAATGGATTATCTTCAGTGTTAGTCTTGTTTTTATGAATACTACTTATTGTTTCATTCCACAAAAATAAAATGTGCAATGCTCCCAAAGTATGTTCAGAATTTAGAAACATTTCCTGCAGTGCAAGGGGCTTAAAAAAAAAAAAAAAAAAAAAAAAAAAAGACAACAATAGGATATAATAAGCACTGACATTCAAATCTTTAATTTTTTGCTTCATTATTACATGGAAATAATTTAAATATGTAAATATAATCATTATTACTAATATTACACATTAACTTATTTAAAATTTTTATTATAACTAAGTATTAGGAAGTATTAGGAATTGTAAGTATTAGGTAAGTATTGTAAGTATTAAGAATTTTGTTTATATTGAAGATGTTGCAAAAATATTTGGCTTTAAAAAGCTAAACATTTTGAATAGTATTTTACCTTGGTGCTTCTTCAATAACTTTTTGATTTCGTCTTTGAATTGAGCACTCTCTTTCATTTAAATAAATACCATTCCCATGCTTATCACATAAAACCTAAAATAAAAATAAAATCCAGCAAGTTTTAATTTCTTTCAATGGCTTAAAATTTAAAGAAAAATATTCTTTAAGCTTAACCATAAAATGTTTTTAATAGCTACATTTCTGTTGTATACACTTGAAGTTAATTAATATTTATATATGAAATACCTGTGCTTAATATTTCATAATAAAATCTATTTCAATGAATCATAATATTAATCAAATATTATTTATAAATCATGAACTTTATCATTGTAAGTACCAGGGCTGTGGAGTTGGAGTCAGAGTCATGGAGTCGGAGTCGGGCAGATTTTGGGGTAAAAGGATTCAGGGCTGGAGTCGCTAAAAGCAGGTCGACTCCGACTCCAGTTTTTGTTGGACAGCTGAAATTTGAAATGAAATTAAAATGAATTGAAAAAAATTAATGACAAGCTGAGTTATTTTTATTTATGAACAGTATACAATAATAGATAGTTATTTTCTATTTTATTGACATATTAATAAATAAATATAAGGGAGGAGGATGGATGCGATATTTGCCATTAGTGATTAAACTGATTCATTTAGTTACAAATCTTACTGGTAAGCAGCAATAACTCCTAAAATTGATGCCATTCTTAGGACGCGAGCGGGAAAAGGAGCAATTATTGATCAAGCAACATGATAAGGAAGTACATATTTCATGATAAAGAGGTTTTTAGAATTAAGAACTTTTTTAGGAGCTGTAGATAACGATAATGTTTCACTAACAGAAAGACCATGGAATGATCTTGCAGAATTGGAAACTCTTCTTTCTATATCGTATATAGCCACAAAGCTGCAATCTGAAGAATTAACAGGAGGCGAGAATGGAAGAATGGGATGTTAGTTCTTTCTGAAATGGAGGGTTTATTGCAGAAGGAATCATTTCTTTGATGAAGAAAAGAGAAACTACTTTGCTAGACTACTTGCAATGAGATCTTGCTGCATTCAATATATGGAGATCCGAAACACCAAATGTTCTTAGATGATGAACAAATTAAGGCAAAGAAAGTCATCTATGAACTTTCATTAAGAACGAGGAGAATTTGAATCAGGACAGTCAAACTGCAGACATTGCAATTGAGTCTCTATCATCCTTTTCCAGTGATGAATTAGATTTTGAGAAA
Organism: Stegodyphus dumicola; assembly: GCF_044657685.1. Classification (NCBI taxonomy): domain Eukaryota; kingdom Metazoa; phylum Arthropoda; class Arachnida; order Araneae; family Eresidae; genus Stegodyphus; species Stegodyphus dumicola. The sequence goes on from NC_140777.1 coordinate 86,978,929, forward strand.
TACTTTTGGATAATATTGAAAAGGCTAAGGCAAAGCAAATGAAAATAAAGAAACAAGAGCCTTTAGACATAAAAATGAAAAAATGCAAAGAAGATTTCTACATGGCCTTTGAAGAAATAGAGAAATATGATTGTGCTTGCAAGACACCTCTTTTAGAACTTATAAAAATCTATCCTGAAAAGTTAAAAGAAGTAGCCCTAAGAGTAACAGCTCTTACTCAAGTTAGTAAGGAAAGACTCTTCTCAGCTCTGAAGTTTATCAAATCGGATCTATGGCCCTCCAACAAAGAAAATCTTGCCAAAGCTATAAGCTATATTGTTTCTTAAAAATAACTAATGCCAGTTTTTCCATTTCATAATAAATGCTAATTAATATAAATAATTTGCTATGCCATCAATTTTTTTTCTGTAGCATCTATTACTTTTTTTATATTAAAAAAAAAAATAAGCTTTAACCCATGTGTATGTGTATATGACTCACCTGTTTTATGGAACATTTGGAAAATACTTATAAATATGAAAATTAATTATATTGTCAATAACAAATTGTTTTTTTAAAGCAACTTATTTTTTTATTCCTATCTAAATGTATTCAGAAGTATTCCAGAACTTCTGAATATGCTTACTGTTTCACAGCGAGGCTGCCTGAAATGACCTTGCATTCAAACATCAGCAGGTTGCCTGAATGCCTGTGCCTATTTTCTACCTGGTGCTTTTTCCCCATCCTACTGGTGCATGGTTCATTGGTTTTGTGAGAGCTATATGATATGTCACTTGTTTTTTCTAAGTGACGAAAAGTAGCTCTTTTATTGAATGCACTTTCCCTCTTCTTTGTTTAGTGTTAATGATACTTGCAGTTTCAATCCTAAGGGGAAATGCATAAAGATCCCCAAGAGAGAAGGAATGGCTTTACTTAAATAAATCATTGTTAATGTTTCTACTGGGTGGATATCCTTTCCAACAAAAATTCGTATACACAGGCATTTCAGATGTTTGAGAGGAACAGATTTTGACCTCTGCTAATGTGAAAGAAAAGTAAAAGATATATATATATACGAGGGCCATCCAGGAAGTAGATTACGTTTCCGTCTGTGTCCGCTAGGGGCGGGGCTAGCGCGGCCATCTTGGGGTCAGAGCATTGCGCAGCTCAGTCTGCATCTAGCCGTGCTAGTGAGAGGTTCGTGCTGTGCTCCGTTCAGATACTGTGATGGTTTGAAATGTCTGCGTTAATTGAAAATCCCGCGAGCTGCGAGGTGCGCTCAGTAATAAGGTTTCTGACTGCAAAAAACTGTAAACCGATAGAAATCTATCGGCAGCTTCGTGAAGTGTATGGGGATAACATTATCACTGAAGGTGGAGTGCGTCAGTGGGTCATAAGATTTCAAAATGGCCGAACCAATGTTCACGACGAAGATCGAAGTGGGAGACCCAGCATAGTGACCGCCGAACTTCTCGAAAAAGTCGATGCTAAAGTCCGTGAAAATCGAAATTTCACAATAACGGAACTTTCTTTGAGTTTTCCACAAATTTCGCGAAGTTTGTTGCACGAAATCATCAGCGAAAAGCTTGGTTACCACAAGTTTTGTGCAAGATGGATTCCAAAAATCTTGACAGAGGACCACAAAAATCAGCGAATGGCTGCAGCGTTGAACTTTTTGGACGCTTACCATAAGGATGGTGACTCTTTACTCGATCGCATCATTACTGGTGACGAAACATGGGTGAAACATGTGAACTGTGAAACGAAATTGCAATCAATGCAGTGGGGGCACACAAGTTCTCCCCAAAAACCCAAGAAATGCATGCAAACAATGTCGGCAAGGAAGATGATGGCGACTGTTTTTTGGGACAGAAAAGGTGTAATTTTGGTGGACTTCCTGGAAAGAGGCACTACAATAAACTCTCAAAGGTATTGCCAAACTCTCCAAAAACTCAGAAGAGCAATTCAAAACAAGCGCAGAGGAATGTTGAGCTCTAAGATCTTGTTGATTCACGACAACGCCCGGCCCCACACGGCAAATGTCACTCGTAAAGTTCTTGAATCTTTTAAGTGGGAGTTGTTTCCTCATCCGCCGTACAGTCCCGACCTGGCACCGAGCGACTTCCACCTATTCCCAGCAATGAAGAAGTGGCTGGCTATGCAACGTTTTGATGACGACGCACAGCTGCAAGAAGAGGTAACGAAGTGGTTGAAGGCGCAGGCGGCCGAATTTTTCGACGAAGGAATTTCCAAGCTCGTACATCGCTACGATAAATGCCTTAATTTGTATGGTGACTATGTAGAAAAGTAGTATTTGAGTGTGGCTTTCATCTGTATATAATAAAATTTGTTTCCTATACTTTGTTTATTTTTTTATTCCAAAACGTAATCTACTTTCTGGATAGCCCTCGTATATATATATGTAGTGCTGATCGCTTGGAGCTGTGATGAAAACCAGATGCCGTGACGTCATTCTCTCTACGAGCTGCGAAGGCGGCAAGCAAAAATTAGGGAATTACCGTTTTGAGATGATAGACGATCGACGTGGGAGCAGAGACGCTGCTTCTGTTCAAAAAGAACTTTGACGAATCATTACTTGTTTAATTCTCTTAAATGTTAAATTTATGTAATAATCGTTTGTCTAATTAAAATGTCTTTCGTTAATTAATTTGATCATCGTTTAAAATCCCACAAAAATTTTCTCAGAAGTGGGATAGCACTTCAGCACTCGAATGAACTGTAGTTTTACCTGCTTTCCTGGATTACTACCGGTTAAGATTTACTGTTGCTGTGCTGGACTATTTTACGATGTATAATCAACTATGTTTCGAACAAAAACCTCATCAAACTCCTAGGAATGTATGCTGATTTACCTGAACTGAAACTGCGTAATAGTGAGTAAATAGTGTGCGGCTCTATTAAAGACTGGAATTAATTTTAATAATACTGGATGTCAAGTGTCAAGACGTGAATTGTGGCCAAAAATCCATCGGACATAACCTGTTTCTACTCGCCTTTTGTCGACACCATTTGTGATCCATTCGATGGTATGGAAGTAATTTGTTTCGTTTCTGCTTCTGGATTATAGAGCCAAGAACATCGTGGATTACCATTATATGAAGTGAGTGATTTTCTCAATTTTATTAACTATGTTTCTAATTGATGTGCCGGGAATGGAAGATGTCCTGAAAAGTGAAAAAGCGCATAATATAAAATTATTACACAAAATAATATTTAACGATGTGGGCGACAGAAATAATAAAAAAAGGTTAAGACAATTGAGTGGTTTTTCTTTAGAAGAGAATAGTAAAGAACTTAATGAAAAACTCAAAAAAATCAAACAAGATTTTCAGGCTTATGAATTAATTTCCATTGCCAATGTTTTATGCATTGATAGCTCTGGCACACAAGATGACTTAGCAACCCGAATTGTTTCTTATCTGAATAATTTAGAATTGCTTAAAAATAATGTAATTTTAGAAGAAAGTGAAAACGAAAGTGATTTAGAGGGTGTGGATGGTGGGGATAAAAATGAAGTAGATGATAATGTTCGAGATGAAACGAAACTAAGAAACAATTCTGGTGCCACAGTGAGACAACTTTCTTCCCAATGTGCTAATGATAATATTCTTAGTACAATTGAAAACAAGTCGAATGTATTTCATAACTGTAGTATAAATGTTACTATTGAAGACGTCAAATCTTTTGTTGCTCAATTTGATGGCCAAAGCCACGAAAATGTCAGTAGTTGGGTCGAAAGTTTTGAAGATGCAGCTACCATTCTTCAGTTAAATGATTTACAAAAACTGATTTTTGCTAAACGCCTGATGACAGGCAAAGCAAAACTATTTGTTCTTAGTGAACCAAAGTTGAACTCATGGCAAGTTTTTAAGAATGCCATTCTTGATGAATTCCGGTCCAGCTGCAATTCGGCCGAACTGCATGAGTTATTATCAAAACAAAAAATGAAGAGCAATGAAACATTTGATGAGTTTTTTTTAAATATGAAAAGAATTGCTAAAAATGGTCAAATTGAAGATGTTGCTTTAATACGATATGTTATAGATGGTATACCAGGCTCCGCGTTTAAAAAATCTTGCTTGTATGGGTCACAAACATTAACTGATTTTAAGAAGAAATTGAAGCTTTATCAACAGTTATGTGATGATGAAGAAAAGTCGCGAACGTCTAAAACAAAATTTGAAAGTAAACAAAAAATTGAATCTAGGCATAAATATGACTCAAAAAATTCTGTTAACCAAACAAAGCGTAACGTAACCGATAGTCGAGGAACAATTCCTGAAATTAAACGTAATACAACCTGTTTCAACTGCGGTGAAAACGGTCATATTTCCAAACAATGTGTTCATAAAGATAAGGGAGTCAAATGTTTTAAATGTAAAGAATTTCGGCACCGAAGTTTCGAATGCTCAAATATGAATACGAAACCAGAAGTATCAACCGTGAATATTGATGTAGTCTCGAAGTTGACCAAAGAAGTAAAAATTAATGATGTATATGTAACCGCGTTAATAGACACAGGAAGTCAAACTACTTTGTTATGTAGATCGACTTTTGATAAACTGAATATCGAAGGCCTCGTGCCCGTAAGTTCAACGCTGAGTGGGTTCGGTAAATGTCAAGTAAAACCTCTAGGTTTCTTTAAAGGTAATATTAAAATTAATGATTTCCAGTGTACTGCAGATATTTGTGTTGTAGACAACAATGTAATGACACATGAAGCCATTTTAGGCTTAAACGTAATATTAAAAGGGGAAATATTAATAAATAAAAATGGGGTTACCATAAAAAGTAAGTCACAGAGTGTAGAGGAAGTAAATATTGTATCTGTTTTACCTGTTGACCTAGCTAGTAACGAAGATGAAATAAACATTGCACCTAGTGTTCCAAACTACTTTAAAGAAACTGTTCAACAGTTAGTTTCGAACTATATGCCATGTAAGACCAAATCTACGGACATACAGTTAAAAATTTTCGTTAAAAATAACGAACCAGTATCGCATCAACCGCGTAGATTACCCTTTGCGGAAAAGAAAATTGTTGAAACCCAAATATCCGAATGGCTAAAGTCAGGAATTATAGAACAGAATTCTTCGGAATATTCCAACCCATTGGTCATCGTTAAAAAGAAAGACGGGACACCAAGAGTTTGCGTTGATTATCGTCGTTTAAACAAAGTTGTCGTAAAGGATAGATTTCCCCTTCCCCTGATTGAGGATATCCTAGACCGCCTTCAAGAAGCACGTGTTTTCAGCACTATTGATCTCAAAAATGGCTTTTTTCACGTGGACGTCGAAAAGGAAAGTCAGAAGTACACATCATTTGTTACGCATGAAGGACAGTACCAATTTTTGAAAGTGCCGTTTGGACTCTGTAACTCACCAACTTCCTCTGTAACTTCCAGAGATTCATAAATACCATTTTCCGACCGCTAGTTAACGATGGCATCGTTTTGCCGTACATGGACGATAGCATCATTTTATCCGCCTCATACGAAGAGGGAATAGAGAGGCTGAGTCAAGTTTTAAATCTAGCGAGTGAATACGGGTTGGAAATAAATTTTAAAAAATCCCAATTCTTAAAGAAACGAATTGACTTTTTAAGTCATGTCATAGAAGAGGGTAAAATTTTCCCATCCACCTTGAAGACGCAAGCTGTTATAAATTTCCCTGAACCATCTAATTTAAAACAGATACAAAGTTTTCTTGGGCTGACAGGGTATTTCAGAAAATTTATTAGTAAATACTCTATAATTGCCAAGCCACTTAGCGACCTGCTAAAAAAGGGTAATAAGTTCGAATTCGGTGAAGAACAAAAGATCGCATTCAATCGTTTGAAATCAGCACTAGCTGAGAAGCCTGTACTTGCAATTTATAACCCTAATTATGAAACCGAACTACACACAGACGCCAGTATAGAAGGATATGGGGCGATTCTAATGCAGAAACCCCCAGGTGATAGCAGTTTTCACCCCACTTATTTTATGAGTAGGAAAACCTCTGATGCAGAGAAAAAGTACTCAAGTTACGAGTTGGAGGTCCTCGCGATCGTAGAAGCACTAAAAAGGTTCCGTGTTTACCTTTTGGGAATTTCATTTAAGATAGTGACGGACTGTTCAGCATTTCAACGGACGATGGAAAAAAGAGATTTAGTGACGCGTGTTGCTTATTGGGCTCTGTTGTTACAAGAATTCAATTATGTTATAGAGCATCGTAAAGGTGTTAGAATGCCACATGTAGATGCTCTGAGTAGAGCTCCTGTAAACGTCTTATGTATTTCTATTGAAAATATCTTACCTAAATTAAAACTTGCACAAGAAAATGACACTGAAATAAAAACCATTAAAGAATTATTGGAAACCTCAAGTTATGAAAATTATTGTAATAGAAATGGCGTACTATACAAGTTTATTGACGGTAAAGAACTGATAGTCGTATCAGAAAGTATGCAGACTGAAATCATAAAAGATGCTCACGAGAAAGGGCACACCGGTTTCAAACATACAGAGAAACACCTGGATGAATACTATTTTATTCCCAAACTTCGGCAGAAGATAGAAAACGTTATCGCGAATTGTGTTCATTGCATCTTAATAAATCGCAAAGCAGGGAAAAAGGAAGGATTTTTACATCTGCGATTCAAGGAGGACATTCCGTTGCATACTTATCATATAGATCACTTGGGTTCTCTGGAAAGTACCCATAAAAACTACAAGCACCTATTAGTAGTGGTCGACGCCTTTACTAAATTTACTTGGATTTATCCAACAAAATCTACGACCTCAGCTGAGGTGATAGCGAAGTTAGAGAATCAGAAGGCCATTTTTGGAAGCCCTTGTCAGATCATTTCTGATAGAGGAACGGCTTTCACATCCAGTGAGTTTTCTGACTACTGTGCTAAAGAAGATATTAAACATCATCTAATCACCACAGGCCTGCCGAGAGCAAATGGACAAGTCGAACGAATCAACCAAGTCATTATATCAGTGTTAGCGAAACTGTCCTTAAAAAACCAACCAAATGGTATAAACATACACACGAAGTTCAGAGAATGCTTAACTCAACATATCAAAGAAGCATTAACACCACTCCGTTCGAATTACTCTTCGGTACTAAAATGAACAGTAAGGGCACCAATCAGCTCAAAGAACTGATAGAAAGTGAGTTTCAATCTCAATTCGAGTCTCAAAGAGAAGAATTACGAAAGCAAGCCAAGAGGCAAATTTTCCAAGTCCAACAGGAAAATAAAAAGACATATAATGCCAAAAGAAGACAAGCACAGCCGTACAAAGTTGGTGACTTAGTGGCAATCAAAAGGACTCAATTCGGACCACACTTAAAATTAAGAGCGAAGTATTTCGGACCTTATAAGATCAAGAAAGTTAAGGGTGGTAACACCTATGACGTAATAAAGGAAGGATGCCATGAGGGGCCCATATGCACTACCACATGTGCCGAATTCCTCAAGAAATGGACGGCGCTTTAAAATTTTTCACGAACACTGATTTCTGTTATTGTATATTCTTGCTTGTTGCTTTGTTTTTTTTTTTTTGTTTGTATTTTGCAGTGTCCTGGAGGGCCAGTCCACCCTCGGATGGCCGAAAATGTAGTGCCGATCGCTTGGAGCTGTGATGAAAACTAGATGCCGTGACGTCATTCTCTCTACGAGCTGCGAAGGCGGCAAGCAAAAATTAGGGAATTACCGTTTTGAGATGATAGACAATTGACGTGGGAGCAGAGACGCTGCTTCTGTTCAAAAAGAACTTTGACGAATCATTACTTGTTTAATTCTCTTAAATGTTAAATTTATGTAATAATCGTTTGTCTAATTAAAATGTCTTTCATTAATTAATTTGTTCATCGTTTAAAATCCCCACATATATATGATGACTTTGCTCTATGCAAACAGGCAACCTGTAATTAACTTTCCGCAATTTCAGGAACTTCTCCTAGACCAGTACTTTCGAGAACATTCTGGCATGTTACATAATCGCTGCTATAAAAGAAGAGTTTGCACCATTTTTTGTCAGACTGCTTTTCTCTGCCTGCCACTGTAATACTCTTTGCTGCCGCTCTTCCTGTCTGTCTTTCTTTGTTTGAATAGTATGACGCAGTAAATTTAAAGTTAATCATATTCAATCTAAATTACTATTGCATATGTAATTTTGAAGAATCTAAAGGAATAATGACCTGCCATTTTAAGTGAATAAAGATATGGAGTTTTAAAAAATGAACTCTTTCGGTGTCATCATTTCTGCTGTAAGCCACTCAACCATGTCCGGATTTTGATGCCAAGCTTCATCATTTCCAATGCCGATCTACTGCAATTATCACACATATGTATATATGTTTTTAAAGATATAAATGTTACATTCTTTACAAGCTTGAATCAGGAGTGATGTTTTTTGCAGTAATTCATAAAATACTCTAAAATAAAGTAAATCTTCACATTCATATAATAAATTAATATTTATGTATGATTATATTATATTCATACATAAATTTATAAATTATAATCCATATATAAATATATGAATTTCATTAATTTTATTATGATGCATGAATATAACATTCTTTGTAAAAAATAGGGAGGGAGAAATATCTTTAGATTCTATGGATTTTATGTAAAGTTAATGAATTTTCATAAAATCTTCATTAATTTAAGGTTTTTTTTTTACATAATATCATATTTTATACTGGCATAAAAATATTTCATTTAATTCTTTTAGTGACTGAAATTCATACAAATAATACTTACACAGCATTTTATTACCTTACTGTTTATATGTTAAACGTATTAATTATTAGAACTATATCATAAGTTTTTAGATCAACAGAGGAAATAAAAGAGTATATTTTTTAAGTGGTTGACTTGAATCCCTTCCATATGCCGCATTCTACTTTTCAAATTGCTAATTCATACACACAGTTTATAATTTTGCTTTTCATAATATGTTTTAAAATATTAAGATTATATATATATATATATATATATAATAAAATAATAGAGAATATAAATGAAAATTATCTCTTAAGAAATGATAAGTGAAATTTAGAAAGCAAATGTGCACTATTGCGGTAATCATAAATTTTTCAGTATATTTCCTTTTTTGAGTTTTAAAATGTAATACCTTGTTAATAACTATATTACCATATAGGTCTATTTAGAAAAATATTCAGATTATTGATATATATCATTAAATTTTTTAGCTACATAAAAGAATAGTATTTATGCATTAGCACAAATATCTAGGCACAATTTGGTGATTTTGCAATAAAAGGAAAAGAATGATGATTTATAATAGTAAAAAATTAATCTATACAATCTTAATACATGAGATGATTTGGAAACAATGAAGATAAATGATGGGGTCATGCAAATGCGACAAGAAAAAGTGTGCACAGTTGTCTCATGTAAATGTGTTGTAGATGTATAATAGAAGCATAACAGAATGGTAAAACTTGCAGATATGGCCAGATTCATATTTTCTTTTATGGTTGACACACATTTTTATAGCCAACATAAAATAAATTAACTATAATAAGTGGGCCTACTCCAGAATATTCTACATTTTTGAAGAGAGGAGCTGTTAGCAGGTCTAGCTAGCAGGAGAAGCGGAAAGCTAGCACACCCTATTCCAGTGAAATACTAGTTAAAAAGGATTTGGGTTTTAGTTTACAATTAGGGTTACAGTTCTGAATTATCTGCATCATCAGCATTATGAAAAAGATGGAGAGGATGTATCCAAATTAAAATAGAAAATTATTGGACTACTACAAATTAATGTTAGTAATTTGCTTTTCATATTTTTTATGTTGCATGCATATTTTGCATTTTAATTAGGTATTTATCCTGAAAATCAACTAATAAACATGCTTACGGGTTTTTTTTCCTTTTATTCTGGTGGAAGTTTTGTAACAATCAATTTACAGATTAAAAGCAATTATTCCCTCAGCAATCCTGCAATACTGTATTCCTGTACAGTCAAAAGTCGTTAATCCGGACTCGTCGGGACTTCGGCGATTCCGGATTATAGATCATCAGTTTAAATCTGGTAAGATGGTATGCAGAAATTATAAAATTAAAAATATGAAACCATAATTTATGAAATAAAGAACAATTATGATCTAAAGGGTATCAAAATTTACAAAAAGAAAAAGCTTAATATTTATTTGTTTACTTTATTAAACATTTCTTTCAATGTAAGCTGTTTAAGTTGCTTCGTTTCAGGTGATAACACTTTCTCTTTAATTCTATTAACCAGACATAATTTCTTGTTTAGTTACAAAGTTCCGCCGTTCAAGTCCTATAATTGCTATGTCGAGAATACCGACTAATTTGTCAATCGAAATTTTTTCGTTTTCAATAAACACTGTGTCACTTTCTTCACTATCGGAAGTGAATTATAATGACGAAGAACTTTATTTAAATCATATCAAAGACGGAGTACATCGAGATGAAATACTACATTTAGTATGGAATTATAAGCCAAATAAAATAAAAATATCTGCCCTGAAGATAAGGATAGTGCTGACAGATCAACTTCCAATTCATTGGGCGCTGTGTCGTTTCTTTCCCCCGCAGAACAGCGTGAAATTGATAAACATATTTCGGAATAATTAGATAATCAAACGACATGCCTTTATCCATTTTTTGCAGAAATTCCACTTTCTGTTTAATGGACTTCGAAACATACTTTTGCTTTGTAGATGCTTTACATATTAGTAAATATATATCGGAAATTCTATTTGAAAGTTCAAGCTTACTTTTATAAAATTGCTCTAACAGTCTGCAAAAAAATAATAAGTGGGATCCAATTCAAAGATCAAGGAACAACGCAATCTGCAACATTAACTGAATTATATAATTTTAGCCTAGCTTATACCATCCGTTATACATTAAAAGCGCATGCGTAAATGTATTATGAGCATGCGCACACGCATATTCGCAGCCTTAAAGGTCTTACGCGCATGCGTCAACGCGACGCAGGCGCAGAAAGTTTGTAGCATTGAGGTCTGGATTATAGATCATTCCGGATTATGGGTGTCCGAATTAACGACTTTTGACTGTAGATGATTTATTAATTTCCTTCACTGCAGAAAAGTTTCAGAAGTACATATGTTAAAATTGTATATAATAATAATAATAATAAAAAAAAAAAATTAAGATTTGTCTATAGGAGTTGTTGGAATTTTAAATACAACAAAAAGAACTCGTACAAAAATGGTTACACTGCCTTATAAAACTGAAGAATTATTATATGCAGAGTTTCCAGAATTTGGCATATTCTGAAAAGTTCACCAATTCATATTAAAATGGTTTCACTAATACATAGTATGAAAAGAATATATACAGACAGAAACAAAAATATTATGTTTATTTATTCATTTATTATTCTTTTTTGAAAGAGTTTTTAAAATAGTTTTGTTAAGTAAAATATACACAGCTTTTATGCTAATTAAAATTTGTAAAAAACTTAACAAATATAAAGCAAATAATTTTTTTAAAAAAAAACATACCTGGATTTCAATATGCCTTGGATTATCAACAAACTTCTCAACAAGCAATCGATCATCACCAAAACTAGATTTTGCTTCTTGAGAAGAGAAACGAAAACCTTCCCTAAAATGAGAATACTGAATGTATGAGTAATAAAACTTAAATCTATAATCAATATAATATAATTTAGTAAACTGTAACATTATACAAAAATATGAAATTAAAAAGAACAAATATAAAAAATAAATAAACAGCAACACATACTGAGTGTGACTAAAATAATGCTATTTGATATCTTTTTCAATACTCCATAGTTTTAAATTTCCAAAGTTCTCTAGAACAGCTTACAAATACAGTACAAAGTCTGAAATCCAGATGTCCAATATTTGGACCTCTGGATCACTAGTAATTTTTTTTTCTTACAAAGTCTCGTATTATATATAATAAGAATTAGACAAGAACATAATATTCAAGAAAAAACAGCTATGCCATGAAAGTGATTTTTCTCCTGATTACCTGTAATTTTTCTGTCACTTTTAAAAACCTGCTGTCTAGAGAATCATATTGTGGCTAATGAAAGTAAATTAATTGAAATTGTACTGATATTCATCATGACCACTTTCAGTTCTTGAGTTTCTGGTGGGATTAACATTTTTCTTAAGCAATAAATAAAGCACCAAGACATACTAACTTGAAGAGAAGGATGTCACTCATACCGGTTTTCTTTTGTTTGCATAGCAGTAGGGAAGGGAGAAAGATTCTCAGGAACCTCAGTTAACATAGCCCTTTTACCTTTCTGATATGAAGCAGGTTATTATTTTGTCTCTCTTATTATTAATCGTATCAAAATTGTTTTAGAAAATCACATCTACAATTTACTTCTCTGAAATTGTACATCCAATCAATAATGAAATTTGAGTGCATTGAAATGCAGATATTAAGTAGAATTTTAGAAATTGATGCTCAATTAAGATTATCCAAGAATTGTAAAAACATTTCAATATAAAATGTGATGTGTGAAGCATTGCAAGATCATGATAGATTGCGCTTGCAGATATTTGAAAAAAATGCTTGGCATGATTTATAGCCAGCAACCAAATTTCATGATGAAGAAGAGAAGTGCTATGAAGGCCATCACAAGAAAAGTGAAATTTTCCAATTAAAGGAATAAGGTAAATGCTGCATGAAGATGATATAAGTCATACATTGCAATGAAAATTGTTCAATCATGAATAATTTAATGAGAAATTGAACTATGATCTACTGTCTGACCACAGTCTTCATGCTAAACACACTGACTTCTGCCATTAATGAACTGATGCTCTTACTTCAGTAAGTTTTGGATAACAAGTTTTATTTTATTTATGTTCCTCTTATGTTTATAAAAGCATCAGTTTCTGAAAATGCAAGAAATATTCCAAAATATAATATGCAGGAAAAAAATAATAATAACTGAATACAAATACATACGTGGCATCTTTATCATTCCATGCAATCCTCATGCCTTTTCCACCACCACCAGCAGATGCTTTGATCATAACTGGATAGCCTATGATAAATTTAAAATCTTAAATAACTAAAAAATATTAAAAACAATTTTACTACGAGGCATTCTTTTATGCATGAGTTACGTAAAATATTTTCAGTTATTTATTCTGATGTAAAACACTTAAAAGGGCTAAAAGCTATGAAAATCACTAACAGCATTTATTTTTTAAAAATGCAGAAGTAACGAAAAAAATGAACTTTGTCTAAAAATTCCTGCCTTTAAGATTACATAATGTTGTGTATAAACAGATAATTAAAAAAAAAAGGAAAATATTTACATTAACTGATTAAAAAAATTACAGCCGTTTTCTGCTTTGAAGAACACAGAAACAAAATATGTTTTTTTAATTCAACAACAGAAATTATATAAATTTGAACTATCCAATTTTAAAATCACAGAATTATACATGTAACTTTTTGATTGCAGTTCAGAACCATATATCAATTTTACAAAAAGTGAAAATGAAAGTGACAAAAATTTTCTGAGCCCTTATTTGAACATTTCAAGTAAAAGATAAGTTGGATTATTTACAACAGTAAAACATATAAAACCAAAAGATGCAGCTTTCTCAGCTTAATTTTTTATTTTCCTTCAATAAGTTCATTCATGTTTACATAACGATTAGGAAAATTCAACCTAAGATACACTTTCAAAGTTCAATGATTTCCAGTCTTCACTGTTTGACAATCAAATGAAAAAATGAATTATTTACAGTTTTACTTTTTAAATGTACAATATTCTTGAATTTATCGCAAGAAATCATTCTGTATCTTTGAAGTCATAGATTATATTAAAAACTGTATAAAATGCCAAATGTTTACAAAAGTATTAATATACTTTTGTAAGCAATATAGATTTGTTCCAAACATGTAACATTTAAATTAAACCAATTTTAACTAAATTTCAAAATCAACATCTACATAACAATTATTAATATAAAATACTATCATCATGTATTTTTTATCACAAGAAGAGCAATCGCTTTTCATTTGCAGGCGCAACCTATCATGATCTTTTTTATTGACCTTAAGTGACACTATGTAGGAAAATAATATTTTATCAATTTTTATTAGCAAAGGATTTAGTTATCTACAGCATTTAAGAATTCTGAAGAACTTATGATATAACTGAAGAAGACAATAAGACAAAGTGCAATTGCTAGTTTGAAAATGAGAACCAAATAATTTTGTATCTACTTCAAGTGGTACATATAATCATTCAAACATATCAAAGCTAAAAGTAAAACTATGTTTTCCAACTTCTGGTATAATTTTCTTTTTTAAAACTTTCTTTCTTTCAAGTGCCACATTGAATTAGCAAAATAATTTACTAGAAGTCATCTTCACACTGCATTGATAATATTTTTAAAATTAAACCAATGTTATTTATGCTGAGTTCCATTCAGAAAAAGATATGTCCATCCCTTCCTCAAGCATATTTAATTTTCCCAAATTACATTATGAATAAGTTTTATTTATTTTGAATTTTCTTAAATATGTAAAGAATAAGTAATTACACAATACTGACATTTAAATAATAGTTACCTATTTCTTGAGCAATCTTCACACATTCTTCAGGAGACTGAATAAATATTTTGAAAATAATTAGTTGTTTCACCACATTAGCCATACATATTAATTCAAACAAATGATGAAAAAAGAGACGATTTTATGTAGAAATTTACACAAAAGCCTTAGCGCAATAAATTAAAATAAAACACAATATCATTATTAGTAAATTCTTACATTAACAACACCATCAAATCCAGGAATTGTATTCACTCGAGCCTGCTTTGCTATTCTTTTGCTTTCAATTTTATCACCCATGGCAGAAATTGACTTCCAGTTAGGACCAATAAACACAATGCCCATTTTCTCCTAAAATTATTAAAAAATTATATCATTGAAATAAAACTCACAAAAATATCAGCATGCCTGAATTACTAAAAATTCCAACCTATCACGCATTTTGAAATCTTAACTTTTAGATAATTACCTTTAAGCGAAATTCATCAATGATTTCGATGGACTTATATTGGAATTAATTTGTCAATACTGGCTTGGTTTGTTTTTTTAAATTATGACTGAGATCAAAATGCTTCAGTGCCCATTTTATAAATTTTTTTTAAATGAATCTACAGAAAAATCTCAAATTTATACTTTTGGACGTAAAAGAGATATGGAAAGCTATAATTAATGGACAGAATCAAATTGCACTGGAATATATTAAACCACGGCTTGTCAATATATTTTGAGTATGAAATGCCATAACAAACATGGGGGTAGAAATACATGAATCAGATATCATGCCCAAAATTTTAGGCCATGAATGAGTCAGCTTTCATCTGACTCTCTCGTTCTTTCTACTATTTTATTAGCTTTTGCCCACTCCCAGGGTGCTATAGACATTGATGACACTCTCCACAGTATTCTTGATATTATTTTAATTTAAAGTGATAAAATGTTTGCTGTCTTGCTGATGGATGGATGTTCAGAAAGAACTGATGCATCAAAGAATAAAAATCTAAACTTTTATAAGTGCAATATCTTTATACAGAAAATAATTAAAAATTTCATTTGCATTTTTTCTGCTTTCTGTTATGTTAAAATTCTCTAGGTTTATTAAATCGGTTTAAAAATACAGAATCAACTGTTAAGTTTACAAGAATTATAAAAAGCTTATTTGATGTCTTAAACAGCCAATAAGTTATGGAAAAAGCCTATACATAGTGAACAATTCACAAACTGTTGAATACATGGATTGCTGTCAAGGAATCCCAAACAACATTGCTGGTTTTATCATTAGAAATTTAGATGCTAAACTGTGAACAATGCGTTTTAGCTGTTTTCGCTAATGGAGATGTCAACTTTCATTCGTTAATCATGCAAAACAATGCAGGCTTAGTTTTTGTATTGAATGCTGCTTTATATGTATGCAAAGGAATGGATAAAGCTTTACAAAAATGCATGGATTTAAATAACCAAAAACTGACACCCACTAAAACTGTTGGTAGATTATTTTCAGCTGTATCAGAACACTTTACTGGAAGAAATATCTTTGTTATTTTGCCATACGTTAGAACAAAATTCATCTGAAAACCATGTTCTGCACTTAATTTGAGCAGTAGTAAACATTATTAGCTAAGGATCAGAAGCATGTATTAGTACAGTACAAAGTCCGAAATCTGGAATGATCTAAAATACGGACCTCAAAGCCACAAACATTTTTTTTATTAATGCTTTACGCATGCACATTTGATTTTTCCTTCCATAATAAAACATGTGGAGATTTTCACTTAAAAATTCCGATTCGTAATTTCACTTAGGCACTAAATAAAATACCTCGTTATGGAAAAACAATCATGTAAGCATAAATTTGTGAGTTAATAATTTGGCTCCGTACCCGAGTATCTACTTGGCATACATCTCAAACCGAAACATTCAACTGTTTTATATCCCTGATGCCGACCTGGAGAGTCATTATTTATTATATTTTGCTTTCATCACCGCATGTTAATCAATACATGACAGCTTCAGTAATAACTAATGCTGTGATGTCTAAACTTTTTTTAAATTAGTAATTGAATAATAACCTTTTACGCTAACATTACACTTGGCGATGATAATAGATTTTTAAATGCTCTAAGAAATGTTAAAGAGGAAAAATTCAACAAAAATCTCTTTTCATATGCTAAAAATGGATTTTGTTAATGAAACTCATAGGCTAAAGGATTACATTTAATGCTATTTTAATTACGAATAACTGATATGTTATTCCCCATAAACCTGGAAGCGGCGACAGAATATATCAGTACCGGACAGCAGAATTTAGAGGGACTGAATTTTTGGAATTTTGGGAAGCATCGAGTGGCAAAATTAAGGGATGAGAAGTTTTTATGATTTGGGGAAAGCACTGGGATCCAAAGTTTAGAACTTAGGAAAGCACTTTGTAGCAGAATTTAGGACCCATAGAGACTGCACCAGGCGGTATCAAGCGCCGGCCTTGATAAAGCCTTAAGTATATGTGGGAGTTTATTTATTCAGGACTCGGATTAGTTTGAAGCATGTACAAGAAATAAACACAGGTACAGTAAATAACTAAACTAATACAATTCAGGCTTAATTCAGTACGTAATCGGAGCAAGACAAAATTTAGCGAAACAACTTGGCTTTTGTCGCCAATCTTGTGATACACAGCCAATAATGTATAACAGACGCTATTAAGCTAAGCTAAAATTATCTTTACTGATTCTAAGGCATTTCAATTAATGTAGCAGACTGTGCTGCTTCCTGATCTTCTAATTTGATCCAGCTTATTATTTTTTGCA
Source organism: Stegodyphus dumicola (assembly GCF_044657685.1). Lineage (NCBI taxonomy): Eukaryota > Metazoa > Arthropoda > Arachnida > Araneae > Eresidae > Stegodyphus > Stegodyphus dumicola. The sequence continues at coordinate 86,996,304 of NC_140777.1, forward strand.
GACTGTTATTATTACGGCAATTTTATAAAAACTAAGCTTGAACTTTTGATTCTGTTGAAAAGAGTTTCCAATTCTGGAGTTGTCAAAGGATCTACAAAGCGAAACCATGTTTCGATGTCCATTACGCAAAAAGTGGAATTGCTGCAAAAAATAGATAAAGGCATATCCGTCTCAAAATTATGTGAGAAGTATGCCATTGGAAAGTCCACTGTATATCACAAAAAAAAAAAAAAAAAAAAAAAAAAAAAAAAAGGAACTTTTTGAAGAAGCATCTTAAACAACTTACATTGAAAGAAATGTTTAATAAAGTAAACAAATAAATGGGGAAAGTGCAGAATCGCCCAATGCTTGGCGCGTTTTTAAGAATTGCACATACTCAGTATCCATGTACACGTCGACCTATTTTCACTTAAAAAAACATCCCAGAATTGTACAAAAATGGCATTGCACACTCCCTTGACTTTATCCATGTATACATCGACCTATTTTCACTTTAAAAGTCAAAGAAAAATGACAAAAATCCAATTCTTCTCACTCTTGTAAAAAGCGCCAAACAAATAAGTGCACCTTAGCCAAATAAATATTAAGCTTTTTTTGTAAATTTTGATACCCTTTAGATCATAATTGTCTTTTATTTCATAAATTATGATTTCCTATTTTTAATTGTATAATTTCTGCATGTCATCTTACCAGATTTAAATTCATGATCTATTATCCGGAAAAAATCACAAATCGCTGAAGTCGCGACCAGTCCGGATTTTGGACTTTGTACTGTATAACAAAGTATTGGGAAAGTTACATTTAAAAAAAAAAAATAATAAGATATATATATTTAATAAAATAGCTCTGTTTAAAGTTCTGATTTGAACAATGGAACTTTAACTGAACAAGAAATTATGCCTATCTATAAAATTTAAGAGAAAGTATTAGTAGAAAAATCAGACTGCTTAAGCAACGTACAGTGAAAGTAATGCTTAATAAAACAATCAAATATATATTGAGGGTTTTTTTTTTTGGTACATTTTGATTTCCTTAAAGTCGAAAATGCTTCGTAGTCTATGAACAACTACTTCTTATTTTTAATTTTACAATTTCTATGTGTCATCTTAACAGATTTAAACTGGTATCTAAAATCTGAAACCGTCGAAATCCTGATTATGAATCTCGGACTTATGCTTTAATAAGGCATCTTTAACCATTTATGCTCTATTTTAAGAAATGCCCATTGTAGAGACATTAAGATTATTTTGAAGCATGAGACATAAAAAATTAGCAATGTCCTCGCCGGGACTTGAATCATGGACCTCTCGAACATGCACCGAGCATACTGACCACTACACCACAAAGGCATGCTAGGAAGGCGGAAGAAATACCTTATACCAGTTGTTCTCAATCTTTTGCCTAATGGGTACCATCTAAACAAAAATTGAAAACTTCTAGTACCACCATTATTTTCCAATGATTTATTTTTCAATTTCTCAATAGAAATATTAAACAAATATATATATTTTGCCATTTGCACAGCCTTTTCGCTATTTGTATTAAAGATGCATTCATGAAAAATATTAGATTAAAAATTTTATACCATTTTAATTATCTTTAAGATTTTAATTTAAGTTATAATACTTTAAATATAAAATTTAGTGCGAAATTTGGGCGTGCTTAAGAGAGATCAGTTTCTTTATATCTGGTCTTTTTTCACTTAGCTTTAACCGTAAATTAGGACCCAATTTTAATTTGGTTCTGTGTTTACCTTTTAAATATGGCATGGAAGAAAATCTTTACTAACACAAATAGGTTGTGCAAAAAAACAATAAAAATTGAATAGCTTTATTTAAAACACCTTTAAATTCTTTTTTTTTTTTTTTTGATTCAGCCAAAGTTTGAAAGTTTTTTTTTTTTTTTTTAAAATCTTCAGTTAATTTTATCCCAGGAAATTTCTATCAATTGTTCTTTTTCTTCACGAGATAAAATTTCAGGTATTTTTGGACAAAATTGATTTCTAATCAAATTTTCACTTTCATAATCCTTGGGAAAGTATGTGCTCAAAATTATTTATCAATGAAAATAATGATTTTTAATGTTAGATGTTAATTCTTCTTTTATTTCCTAATTTGTTTCTGTTAGAAAACTTTCTAAATGTGGTGAAAAGCTCAAAATATTATTATCCGATTCTTTGATTATTAGCTCGAGTTTTTTTTATAATTGCATTAATTTTATTTCTAATGGTAAACAAATGAACACTTTGCCCTTGTAAACCCAAATTTATCTCATTTAACTTTCCATAAATATCAGCGAAATATGTTAAAATGCACCAAACATAATTCACTAAATAAACAATTTTATGTAAATCATCACTTTTCTCCTTAGTCAACCCTAGGCATTTTTCCATTTTGAAAAATCTAGGTTTGTTTTATTATTTTTTCACAAATATTTAAATGCCCAATATATTAAGAGTTTTTCAAAAACAGATGACGATATTCTCAAATAGCCTAGAAAAGTAAGGAATACAAAGCTACAAGAAGACAAAATACCTGCTGTTAGAGACAGAAAATCGACGTAAAAAATTATTCTAATAGGGCAATTTGAGCCTGGAAATGGTGGCTATGTAAAGTGTAGGCATGCTAATAAATTGAACAACTTTAAAAGAATTAATGAGTTAGTATTACTTTTTTATAGAAACTTATTTTTATTTCCCATTAAATACAACATCCATTTCTATTACTCCTTTTAGAAACATAATTTATGACAAATTTTGTTACATCTATAGGTTGCTCAGATCGCATAAATTTAGGTGTTAGAGAAAAAATTTTAACAGGATGTTGGAGTATTTAATTTTTGAATGTAATAGTTCAAAATACTTTGTTCCTTTGCATACCATCAGTGGTACGCATACCACCACTGCCTTATACAATTTTAAATCAAATGCTTCAAATATTCATTTATTTAAAAAAATACAAAATTTAAATATATACAATTTTTATTTAAAGTAACACTTAATTTAAGATCAAAAATGAAAAACAAACCAATTTCTGAGCAAAATCCATGTTTTCAGATAAAAAACCATATCCAGGATGAACCTGAAATTTACATATAGCTTAAGATAAACTGTTATCTTCAAACCAAAATGCAAAATGTGCAAATATAATAGAGACATAAACAGTAAATAATGAAAAAAAATTTAAAATCATAAAACTAGTCTAACTTACAGCTTGAGTTGAGCTTATTTGTATTGCTTCTAAAATAGCATCTACATTCAGATAGCTTTTACTGGTTGGAGCAGGACCCAAACAATAAGCTTCATCAGCCATTTTCACATGGAGCTAAGAACAATATAAATCAATATTTCAGAAAACAAACAATTAAATGTGGAATTCTTATTACATTTTTATTATTTTTTCTACTGATGAAATTAAATATAAACTATTCATCTCATTGAAAGCAAGTTCAATACCACTGAAAATCGTGCAAAACAATAAGGAGTATTTGAAGTAAAAGGTGCAATGCTAAACCAAATTATCTTCTTAACTATATAATACACATGTATGCATTATAGTATGCATATGTTATACACACACACGCACACACATATATATATATATATATATGATATAAAATATGAAAGAAAATTACTAACTTAATTGGCAATAACCCTCTTAATTAATTTTTAATTTGGCTACATTCCCATTCTGGGATCTGTACTGCATAACTTACATCATTAATTTCATCTGCAATGTGAAGGATGTTATCCAATCACCATTCAAAACTGAAATAATAGAGCCTAGTTTATACAGAGTGATTCTAAATTGTGTTTACAAATTAAGAGGAGTGATAGTATTCATCCAGATGAGCATTCCAACCTGAACTTGGGAGAGCGAATGAATGAGACCAAAAGTTGCACAATCAACTTAGTGTGAAACTCACAGAGGATGCACAAAACGGATAAAACTGTTCGAGTGTTAATTCGAGGTCAGACTTTGAAGGCAAACTCTCAAATGCACATCTTAGGTTTGCAAGGTCTCAACCTCAGTTGCAATAAGTTAATTATCTAATCAAGGGCTGAATATTATCAACTAACTCCCATTCAAGGTAGGTATGATAGTATCAAGGTAGCAGTTTTTGTCCCCCTCACCATATTATATCCTGTCCTCCTGGACTTACTGTATTGTGCTCATTCTACTTGAAGCGTCTTCTGACAGCCAGATCACAGCATGAACGTTTCATTCTAATCTCGGCATACATTGGAAGTTGGGGTTAGTAAATAATATTCAGCCCATGATTTGATAATTAACTTGTTGCAATCGTTTGTGAGGTTGAGATATTGCGAACCAAAGATGTGCATTTGAGTGTTTGCCATCGAAGTCTGAGCTCGAATTTACACTCAAATGCCAAGTTTTTGGTTTTATCCATTTTGTGCACTCTCTGATTCACTAACTGATTGTGCAACTTTTGGTCTTGTTCATTCACTCTCCCAACACTGTTGTAAGCTCAGGTTGAAATTTCAATGTTCCTCTTTTCTGCCTCTAGTGGAATCAGTGGAATGCAACCCTATGTTCTACGGTAATTATTGCTCATCTGGATGAATACTATCACCCCTCTTCATTTATAAAAATAATTTAGAATCATCCTGTATATACCCCAGCTGCAGAATACACATGCTCTTCTCTCCTCTACTCATTCTTATATTATACACTGTGGGCTTATAGCACCTATAGCATTGTGTAAATCAAAAAGAGATGTCCTAAGAAATTAATGATGTGTGACTAAACATATTTATCAAGAATGTCCAGGAAAAAATTAAGTGTTGAAATAGGCATGTTTGTTTGCAAGTCCATCATTTTATTTATGGAATGGTTCAAGTTATCTTCCAACATCAAATTATCTACAGATTAAATCGTTGTGCATGCATACACACATACATATGCATAATGTAAATTATTATTCTAGTAATTTTAATATAGAAATAATTTTGTCATCAAATTGCTACCAATTTATGCTTAATAAACAGTAAAAATTTAAGAGTGCAACATTTAATAAAAAATCTTTTTAATTAGAAAGCACTTTCATATTTTAATAAGATTGTAACTGATTTTGAAAAGCTATCTTGCAATTAGTGAAAATATATTTAATTCCAAGTTTATCACTGGAAAAGAAGACTTATTTGCACTGAAGCATTTTTACATGAAAGCATTAATGATGTAATCCTGTTACTAGTAAATGGCCTCATGTTCAGATGGTTAATTATATGATATTAATTATCAGATGGTAAATTATTTACATTAACTTCAAGTTAAATCTTAATTTGGAATACAAGATTAAATGCACGATTATTTCAATTCATACAAACAGCTTACTCAGAAATTATGTAAAACCGCAGTGCTTTACTTCGTTAATGCATTGTCATTAGAATTGATGAATTTAACATTTGATCTTGCCTTTTCTATATTTTCGCCTTTGGGTGAGCAATGTGATTCCATTCTAATTGACTTAATTACCACGAATGGTCTTAGGCCATAAAATTTAACTATCTTGTAAAAATTCTACGTAATTGTATGTCAGTATTGAAAGGAACAATCAATCTGATAAGAAATGGCTGCAACTTGTTTTGAAAATGAGGCGTAAAAGGTTATCAGCGAAGATATTCCATTTGGCATCAGTCGTACCATTATAGGCAACTTTATCTTTGGGCTGGCAAAACAGAAAAGTACCGAATTCTTTTAGTTTCACGGTGTAATATAGCATTTAAAGCTATTTGACATGGGCTTTATCTCAAGGTCACATTCTCTGACACCATCATAAACATGTTTTCATACCATTAACTATTAACCACCCTCTTCACCACCACAGCACTAAAGCTACAAAATGTAAGCAGCAGAGTGGGCATGATTTTTCTTGCTGATGACCTCTAGAAATGATTAAAATCAGCACTACAGTACAACATTCAATCATATGGACACTAGGGCTCACAGTCCTGCTCATATAAGGCTCAATAGCTACAACAAAGTACATCTTTCAATACTCAGACACTTGTGTATATGCTAGTTTTTGTGAGAAATTTATCTCATCTTAACTTTGACTTGGAGAGACCATGCATACATTTCCTCATAGAAGAGACCATTATGGTGAATTGCCGGTATAATAATTTTTAGCTCAAGTCTGTGAGTAATTATTATGAGCATCGTATATGTAATATATAATATATGATGGGTGAAAAACACATGACACAGAACCATGAGGGAAAAACATGAGTTAAAAACCATCTGAGGGTACAAATCTACAAGTGAAAAAATTAAGGGGGAATTTTTTTTTTTAACTACAACAAATAATGTAGCAGTGAAACATAGTGCAGTAACCAGTGTTGGCACTGAATCAAGGAGATTAGTCCCATGAGAGTGGTCACTTTCCCAAATACTGATGCTGGAGAATGTTGTTTGATTTTCACTCTCCTAGATTTATATATAATTCATTTTGCCATTGTGTCCCTGTGAACGATGGCAGAAAATTAGAAAATGTACAGGTGATGAAATGCTTTAAAGTTTATAATAAAACCAAATAATAAACACAGACACATTTTGAAACCAAAATGCACAAATTAATTCATAACAATATTTCAATACTACATTCTAAGATGCTAAAGAAGGGATCGTTAAGTGACTCATAACCAATCAATATTTACTCAGAAAGAGAGCTAACAGCTGTACAGACTCAAATCTCCAGTCAAACAATCTTGGTTCTACATCCACATATCTGTGATAACATTTGAAACCACAGCTTTGCACTAAACCACAATCCTAACCAAGAGATGGTGCTATTACAGCAGCAGAAATTTAGAGTAACATGACTAGGGGCAATGTGATATTATAATTACAAGAAGGGAATATACACAACTACGAACATCCATGTCTTCTCTAGGATTTCAACTCAGTCCCTAGGCCAGGGTTTCTCAAACTTATGGTACATGTATCACTAATGGTACCACCTTGCCAATGGGGTGCCCGTGTGATAAAATACTGCTATGGGTTAAAAATTTTGAAAAAAAAAAAAAAAAAAAATTACACATGTAATTAATTGAATATTTTACCTAGAGAGGAATACATAAATTTTATTATCAACTGCTGTGATGATCTGTTTATGAAAAAACTTGTAATGATTTTTACAATGGATTCAGTTTTCAAAACTTTTCCATAAAATGTAATGACTGATTTTTATATTTTGAATCACGTCTTGATCTAAATTGTAAAACATTCTAGGCAGAGATAAAATTGACTTCATAGTAATATATGCAACACACTTCTATAACTGATAACTTAATTCTGTGAAAGATTTAATTCTATAACATTTCATCTTTAAATACCCATACTTAACAGGAAAAAAAATACAGATTACTAAACAAGCAAAGTAGATTTTTGGTTCATATACATAGATAGTAGAACACCATGAACTTAATGTAATGTAGACTGAGTAGATGGTAAGTAACCAAAATGATGATTTTTATAGAATCCAAGGTAAACATATCATAATACAATGCTAAAAACTAATCTTTTAAAATTACACACACTTAAAATGCTTTATTAGAAATTCATTTGTTAAGAACCTTTAATGCATAAAGAATGAATGATAACATATAATGTAGCAAAAAGCATTTAGCGTGTTATAAAAGAAAGATATAAAAAAATTCTATGTTTACAAACCAAATACTTAGATCCTTCTGGGGAGTAAAGTTTGGTAATACATTTTTCTCTTTCTTCTCACTGCTTTACAACATATGCAATGCAGAAAAACAATAGCCATTGCAAAAACGTCTTGTTCCTTGAAATAATGCAGGTTTTTCTGAATAGCCTTCAGTTCTTATTATGTATCACTATCTCAAGTCTACCATCATTTTCAAGTTCTTTATTTTTTTTTTCCTACATATACAGTAATCTGACTACCTTCTAGAAAATTGAGTATTTTCATTTTGTCTATCTATTTGTCAAAATCACAATCAGGTGTTTCTCCTTGCAGTCTGAAATCTTCATTAAGTCTATTAGCCTAAGAGACTTATTTTATGAATTATTAAACAAGTTTCTTCATGAATGAACAAAGGTTATAAGCTGAATCCCATCTCAAAGTTTCATTAACCTCCTCCAAGCAGCCTATATATCTATTTTCTTTAATTTTTCAATAATATTTTGCCCTTTCTCAAACATGAGACCAATAATGACGAAAGTTTACGTTTTTACTTTTACTTCAGTGCTATAAGAATGTCCTGACCCATCGGCTGATGCCCCACCAGTGGCTGAATGGTTAAGACTATTAATACTAGTAGTTTGAACTGGTTTGATTCAATCTCAGGTAAACGGGATAGTTGCATAGTTGGTTTTCATGGTTTTTCCCATATGTAACATGAATATGAGCCAATTTCCCCCGGAAAGTCCTAAACAAAGGCATCCCTCCTCTTAAGCAGATAGCCCCTGTGGATTTACTATATTCAAATAACTTAACCCACTGGCTGAGAACAAACAGTTCCATATGGAGACAGAAAATTAGCTGTAATGTCTCCATCTTGTAACTGTTTGCTATCAGAGTGTGATGAGGCATCGTCATAGAGAAACAATATTTTCTATGGCAGATTTTTTGCACTTTAAAAATTTCCTACTGAAGGAATAAAGTGCTGATAAAATCAAACCTTAAATGATGCTCTATCTAACTATGCATTAAATTGACTTCTGTAAAAAAAAAAAAAAAAAAAAAAAAAAAAAGGGTTGGTTAGTGCATAAGCTACTTTTATTTGCAGTCTCTTTATATTGTATTTTGAATATATAGAGATTTCCCCCTTTGCTATAAATATAAATTTAAGTTTATGTTTCCTTGTTACATTGTTGAAGGCATTCATTGCCTCTCCCTTTACTTCTTTTAAAGACAGGAGCAAATTTCTTATCTATTAATGCAAGTGTTCATGAAGGAAATACTTGAAGATTCCTAAATTTGCCCTCTAAAGAAAGCTTCTTTCTAAATAATTTTTTTGTATTTAAAAGTTTGAAAATTTTGTATATTGTCAGGAAAAAGTTTCAATAGAAATGCTCAGTTGCTGTTGCATCACTTTTCCCATTTGTCAAGCCGCATTTGCAGTAAATCCAGCATATGTATGCAATTTTATGTATGCCTTCATTTTTATTCAACATTCCTACTGCATCTAACTTATTTTCATCATATGACTTTTATTCCCTTTTTTTTTCGGGGGGGGGGGAGGAGAGATTTTAGCAATGCAGCACAAATACATGGTATAACTCGTAGCATAATTTACTGGAAACAGGCCAGAAAATCAGATTTTAGCTATCCTATTCAGAGAAATACAAAAATGACAACTATAAAATAAGCTGCCTCATTTTCAGAAACTAAACAGAGAGCATTAAGATAAAGAAATCAATTCCTCATTGCCAAAGAAAGAGCCTAAACTACTATTTTAAAGAACTGAATCATCTTTGAACCAAACAGCTCAACAGAGAAAATAAGAATATGATTAAATGGGATGTCAGACTTGATTCCCCCCCTTTTTTTATTTCTTTTCTTTTAAATGGTGAATTTTATGGAATGTCAAGTTACTGGAAGTTGAGATTCCTGGTTTTACCATTTATGTAAATATATACACTATGCCAAGAAAATTCATAAGCCAGTTGATAGGTTTACTGCAGGGATGTCAAAGTCAGTCAAGTGGGCTACTAAATAAGGTACTTAAAACATGAGTAAATTGCATAAAATCTTCCCTAAAACTAAAATAAATAAATAAGTAAATAAATAATAATAATAATAATAATAAATTAAGAAACAACATCAACAAAAGAATACTGCTTTTTTTCTTACAGCCTGCAATTTTTTTTTTCTTCTTCTAATAACCAGTTTTTGAATGTCTTAAGACATGTGGCTTCCTCTAGTGACTTTCAAAACATTCATTTTATTATTTTATTGGGGTGAAATGAGGGACACATGCCATGGGCTGTGAGTTTGACATGCCTAGTCTACAGGAATACAGAAGGGCAGAAATTAAAAAAAAAAAAAAAAAAACATACACTCTATGAGCTTGCAGAAATATTGCAGAAAATTGCAGGCAATATTATACTTCCTGTATTTTAAAACATGGGAAATCTACAGCCTCATTGTATTGTATGATAACTTAAATATTCTTATGTTATTTTCTGACACCAGTTGTTACATTATTTTCTTCCGTCACGTTCGTACGGGGTTTATGTAGATTTGTAGTGAATAACGATGACAGCACTTGATGGAATAACAAAACACACTTTATTTAGCCAATATTAATCAGGACAGCTCTAATAACATGTTTAACATGTCATTGAAGAACTACAATAAACATGCAGAAACAACAATCAGTGACACAGGCTCCAGGTTATCAGGTCATAATGGTGGAGACGGCTTCACTGCAAAGCACCAGAGTACAGCTCTCGACTCTGCTCGGTCGTTCTCGTAACTCCACGTACTCGCTCGACTCTCCACGCTAAAACTCCCAATGCACTCGACAATACACAAAGCACAGCTCCCGACTCTTCAGTTCATTCGTTTCCGAAGCTCAACACGCTCTCTCGATGATGCACTAACCGCGATACACGAAGAGACTCTTTTGATGCACTCGACGATCCACTAGGCACTTGCTGTCTGGCTGTCAACTCAATCGACTCCACACTGACTGACTAACTCGAGACACACTATCTTACACTCTAGATGAGGCACTGACTGAGGACCAGCAGGGTTTATACAGCTTTCGGCTTGTGTTCGAGAACATTCTGGTCTAAACTGGTAAGAATTCATTCCAGAAGGTAATCCATCCGTCCATTGCATATCGCCGATTTTTTGTCAAATGGGCGATTTCTCTCAAAATGCGGCAACCCTGCCTTCCCTTGCCATTTTATTGCAACCCTAAACCTGCTTTGCGGGGAAGCTATCTTACCGTGCCTGGACATTTCGTAACAATATGCTCAATAACATTTAGTTACTTAAATTACCATAGTTAGACCTTATACTCAGACGGAAGGTTGTTTTAATGATAATTTAGTGCCACAAGCATTGTTAGGTAGTGCATTGCAAAGAAGCCAAACACACCACTATGAATGCAGGACATGAATGGATACAAGTCATAGGAAAGGTTTTTGTGAAACTGTTTTACATTTGCACATGCAGCTAATTGTTGAGGCCCGAATATTGAATTTTGAAGCTACATAAGTCAGTGTAGCTTCAAAATTCAATGAATGGCTATGTTGCATTGAATTTTGATTAGAAATTAATTGGCTTTCAGCCACATTTAGTTGGCTTTCAGTCACATCCCTGGTGCATCTATATACAGAAAATCACATTTCTGGTGCATACAGATGCACCTGTCGAAAACGGCTATAAAGAAAAAAACTATAAAGCGAATTAATAAACAGTCACTAGATGGCGTGCAACAAAATATTTTGACTTTAATTTTTGCTATTAACTTTTAGCAACGAGAATGAACAGACAGTTTTGTAGACAGAAGAGATATTAGACGTTCGGCTGTATTTCTAGTGTTTCTGTATATCTTAACGTTGAATTATTATGAAATTAAAAGTTTTTTACTTCTTAAGATGTAGCATTTATTGATTAGATTTCCGAAAATAGGAATCGGCGAGCTCAGATCCGGGCAACACTTTGAAAGAAACAAAGGTAAGCGAAATCTTTTCCTTGAATTTTAGAACGTAGACCTTAGAAAACTTAGAATTTATCGTATAGAGAGTTTTCTATTTGGCATCCCTTCTGGGACATGAGCTCGATTTATGAATCTTGGAATGAATGCTTAAAATTAATAAAATCGAAACTAGAAATAATTTGAAATAAGTGTTTATTTTATCATTGTGAAACACTGAAGCTTAACCTTAATTGACAGTTATAAAGTGAACTGTGTTGTATATACTTGAAATATAGACATTTACTGAATCTTTTCATATTTGAATTGATAGCATTTTTAGAAATTTGTCCATATATCTTTAAAATATAGCACAATCATATGAGTTATTAAAAAAGAAATGTAAACCACTGAGAACAGTGGTTACAAAGGCAGTTAATGATTTAGAAGCTGAATTATCACACACAGATTTAAATACTGGAAAGATAGATGAACTAATAGAAAGTCTTTCCATTAAATTTGAACCTCTAGTTTTAGTTGATCAACAACTTGAACTGCTTTTGAAGCCTGATACAGAATTTGAAACTACACAAGAATATAGAGAAAAGGTATTGCTTTGGCAATTTCATGCGAAAAGAAGCTTCGACACCAGTCGAGAGTAATAAAGAAAAAAAGATAACAACTTGTGTATTTTGTGATTCTATGACTCATACTTCTGACTGTTGTAATGCAGTGATGAATCTTATTTTGGAAGAGCAGAAAAAGTGTAACGGAGCTTGCTTTAATTGTTTACAAAAAGCAAAGCATTTATCGCAAAACTGCTCCATTAAGAAAACTAAATGTGAATTCTGCTCCAGATTACATCATAATTTTTTTTTACTTTGAACAACAAAAAAGGGAATGAATAAATAATAGGGATTCAGTCTACCGATCTAACTAATCAAAGCAAGGGAGAGGTTTTTTTGCAAACGTTGACTATTTATATTGAAAGTGAAAATTCAAGGCTACTAGTGAGGGTAATTATAGACACTGGGAGCCAGAAAAGTTATATTTCAAAATATGTTGCAAAAAACATAGGGTTGAAGAGCAGAGGAAAAGAAACGATAACTCATGGGCTTTTCGGAGGTCAAAAAATAATGTCAGTCCATGATAAATATATGATTCATTTATGCAGTTTTGATGAAAAATTTTAATTTGTTATTGAAGTCAATGGTCAGGAACACATTTGCTTAGGCATACCTAGAATTAATGATCATAACATCTTACAAGAATTTAAAAGAATGAATATTTTTATAACTGATTCTTATATGAATATATATTTGTTTTTTTGAAAAGGATGTTAATGAAATTCATATCTTATTGGGTTCTGACACTGTGGGGAAGTTATTAACTGGTAATGTACAACAACTTTCTGGTGGACTCACCACAGTAGAAATGCATTTAGGATGGACAGTTTTAGGAAAATCTAAATATGAATCTGACTTTGAAGCAAAAAATTCGCTATTGGTGCACTCTTTGCTTGCGAATCTTGAAAAAATATCAGATTTATGGGAATTAGATTTGCTAGACATAAAAGAGGCCAGTGAAAGGTGAACAAAATTAGAACTACAGGTTCTCGCTTTGAAGTATTTTGAGAACACAGTAGCTAGAAATAAAGAAGCAGTTACATTGTTTGCATTCCTTGGATTGAGGGTCATGCAAAGCTTGGAGATAGTTTTGAACTGGCTAAAAAAAGATTGAAGAACACTGTAAGATCTTTAAAAACTGTAGGAAGATTAAATGATTACGAATATGTATTTGACGAATGGAAAAAGGAGGGCATTATCGAAAAAGTCGATTTAAACGAGTCTAATAAAACTTACTACTTACCCCACCAACCTGCGTTTAAAGAAAATTCTAAGACTAAGATTCGACCAGTTTTTGATGGTTCTGCTCGACAGAGAAGTTTTAATTCACTTAATGATTGTGTAGAAAAGGGCCCCAACTAAAAAACTGAACATCAAAAATCAGATTTAACTGAAGTGCAGGTACTGGGACTTGCATGGAATTTAGAAGAGGATTCCCTATCTGTCACATACAGAGAAACAGAGACATAAGGATAATTCATTAGAAAGAGAAAAATACTTTCATTAGCACATCGAATTTTCAACCCAACTGGAGTCACTTGTCCTGTTACTTTAATTCCCAAATTACTGTTGTAAGAATGTTGGAAAATAGGAGCTTCGTGGGACTCTAAGTTACCTTTGTCAAACTCGCAGCCCACAGGCCGCATGCGGCCCACAACAAATATTTTTGCGGCCCGGCCAATATATCGGCAAATAATAATATATAATAATAAAATAACATATCGACGAAGAAAAAAATTAAATGTTTACTGCTAAGTAATTAAGGATAATTTATTCAGTGTTGTTAGATTACTCACATTGAGCTGACACACACACTACTTAAATTACAAATGCGTGTGAGTAGCTTGCATTCAGCTACCTTCGGCTTTTGGGGGACACATGCACTCAGAACTTGTACGCATCCCCCGATAGCCGAATGTGGCCAAACTCATGGTCTCAGATTTCCAATCATAGTTTTGTACGATATATTGGTGCATGCATGTGCATGCACTTTGCTTTATTATTAATTATTACTTAATTCATATTGTTACGGATTTCATAGTTATTTAGTTTTTTTTTTATTTAGAATTGTAATTAGATTTGCTTCATGTTGCCTTAGGAACGCAGACGATTTTTGAACAGACAGCTGCGTTGGAAGGTTAAAAATAGAACAGCACGTGCATTTAATACATAATAAATAAATATCTCGTAATTGCTGTTGCCATCCACAAAAATCCAGATATTTATAGATGTTTCCAGTATATTCGAGAAATTAATTATAAAGCTTATAAAAGCTGAGAACAAACAACTCATCTCAGTAGCTGTAGTTCTAGAAACTGTTTGTCTACTTAATGCTGTGATTGATTTGTAGCGATTTCGCTGTGAGATAGAATTAGTTTCTCTTTTGAATTGATTTTTGCTAAACATTTGACATTTTGTGATATTGCTAGAATATTTTTGAAGAAATATTTCAGCATTTTAATTTATCTCTTGCAGAAAGAATAAATTTTTGTTAACTTTTTAACGTTAACCGTGTTTATTCCAGCCCTTTGTATTCAGTATGTCTATATCAAAACCAAGTGGTAGTAAAATTAAACAAAAAATCGCTGACGAACATAGAATATAATAAGCAAAATGGGAATTAGAATATTTTTGCTGTGAAATAAAAGATAAAATAATCTGCTTGATATGTAATAATACTATTAATGTACCAAAGTTATATAATATTAAACGTCATTACGAACAACACAAATCGAAATATAACAATTACGAAGGATTAATGAGAGAAGAAAAGTTGAAAGAGCTCAGGTTAGGAGTGAAAAAGCAACATTCCATGTTTAGTAAAGTATTGCAAGAAAGTGAAGCGGAGGTATATGCAAGCTATGTCTTGTCCGAGTTGATAGCTAAACATTCGAAGCCTTTTACTGACGGTGATTTCATCAAGGAATGCCTAATGAAAGCTAGAGAAATTGTCTGTCCTGGAAATGTGAAGGCTTTTCAATCAATTTCATTGTCTCGAAATACAATTTCGGAGAGAGTTATTGATTTAGCTACGAATTTAAGTGATCAGATCAAAGCAAAATCATCTAGTTTCGAAAGTTTCTCCATTGCCTGTGACGAGAGCATGGATATTAGTGACAAAGCTCAATTAGCAGTGTTTCTTCGTTCTTGTGACAAGAATTTTAACATTTTTGAGGAATTACTGGAACTAATACCGATGCCTGGTACTACCACAGGAAAAGATATATTTACTTGTGTTTTTGGACTTCTGCAGAAATACAATCTACCTTTGGCAAAATTAAATTCTGTAGCTACAGATGGCGCTCCATCAATGACCGGGAAAAACAAGGGCTTCGTAGAATTACTAAGAAAAAAACTTAGTGAAATTCACGGTTCAAACATTCATCATATGCTTTGTATTATACATCAAGAAGTTCTATGCACGAAAGTAATAAATATGGAGAATGTTTTGTCATATATAAAAAAAGTTATAAATTTTATAAGATCTCGAGGTTTAAATCAGCGTCAATTCACTGCTTTCTTAAGTGAGTTAGATAGTGAATATTCAGGTTTGTCCTACTATACCGAGGTACGTTGGTTATCTTGCTCCAAGATTCTCATACAATTCTGGGATTTGAAAGAAGAAATATGTCAGTTTTTAACAACGAAAAATCAAGACGTAAGTTTGTTTTACTATCCAATATGGATACAAGATTTATCTTTCTTGGTTGATATAACCAAACACTTAACCGATTTAAATTTATCATTACAAGGAAAAGATCATATCATTACGAACATGTTTGACACAATTAAAGCATTCAAATGTCAACTAGTTCTTTGGGAAAAACAACTTAAAAATGAAGATTTGACGCACTTCCCGACGTGCAGCATGAACAAATCAAGTTTAGATGATACTTGTTCGTATCAAAAATACGCAGAAAAAATTGCAAATTTAACAACTGAATTTGAAACGAGGTTTAATGATTTTAGTTCCCTCGAAGACAAATTTTTTTTGTTTTCTTAGATTTTCTCAATAAATATTGACTCAGTACCCAGCCATATGCAAATGGAGGTGATCGAGATTCAATGCAACTCAAATTTGAAAGCAAAATTCATTGAAGTGGGTGTGCCTGAATTTTACAAATATTTACCAGCCAGGTTTGAAAATACTCGAAAATTCGCATATGAAATTATTTCCATGTTTGGTAGCACTTATCGGTGCGAGCAGTTATTTTCAGTCATGAAAGGTAATAAGTCTCCTATTAGAAACCGTATTAATGATGCTCACCTTGGGTCAGCGTTGAAAGTTATCACTGCAAACAAAACTTCTCCCGAAATAGGAAAGATAATAGCAGAGAAGAGATGTCAAGTATCAGGACGTAAACATTAAATTTTTCTTGTTCTTTTCTATATAAATATATATTAAACTCAATTTATTCTTTTGAAACATATACGTTTATTATTGTATTATTCGAAATAAATCTACGTTTCTATGAATATTGATTTTGTTTTTGTGGCCCGCCTAAAGTTAAACATTGTTTGTTTGGCCCAAGTGTACCTATGAGTTTGACATCCCTGGTGTACAAGATGCCGCAATTTTTGAAATTATAGGAGTGGATCTTGCAGGTCCTCTTATTCTCAAAGGAGGAAAAAAGGCTCGGATTTTGATCCTGACTTATCAGTATATCTCCGATTGCTAACCTCAATCTCCACTAAAAATTTTATTTTTGGTTTGAGGAGATTTATAGCACGTTGGGGAAGACCAGCAGTCATTTACTCAGACAACGGTTCTAATTTCAAAGGCACTTCTTAGAGAAATTTAAGAACATAGAGGGGCTAAATCCAATCACATGGAAATTAATACTTCCTAACGCCCCCTGGTGGGGAGGCGCCTGGGATAGGCTGATTGGACTGAAGAGAATTTTAAGGAAAACTTTAGGCAAAATGTCTGTGAATCATGAAGAAATTAATACAGTTCTATGCAATTGTGAAAAATTTATAAATTCAAGACTGCTGACTTATATTTCGGAAGATCCCAAAGATAAGGAACCTCTGACTCCTGCTGTGTTCTTACAAGATATTAAAAAAATCGGCGTACCCGAGTTTGACAACATTGAGGCAAACACATTAAAGACGAAATTTGCATATCGTGTTACGAGTGAAAAAGGATTTAAGAAAGAGTTTTAGAACTGAGTATCTAGGGCAACTGAGAGAAGCATATAAGGTAAAAAGAGAAAGTATTTTAAATGAAGGAGACATAGTTTTGCTGGGAAATGATCATACCAAAAGACTGAACTGGAATTTAGAGTGAATACTGAAACTTTATCTTGGAAAGGACCATTGGGTTAGAGTAGCTCTTGTAAAAACAGCATATGGTTCCTTTTTACGTCCTGTGCAAAAATTGTTCCCTTTGTAATTACAAGAAAAGGAAAAAACATCTTTGTGCCCTACTAACTTTCCTTTGCTTTCAGATTCTAATGGAATACATTATGTACCCTCTAATTTTCAGATTCTAATGGAATACATTATGTACCCTCTAATTTAGACCCAGGTACAGAAGGACTACCAAAGGAGGGGAACACTTCATGCCAATTCTGTTCCAATGATGGAACTGTGCTGGAGAGAAGAACTGTTGCCTTCAGAGTATAAAACCAACAACAACAACAACAACAACAACAAAAAAAAAAAAAAAAAAAAAAAAAAAGGCTACCTAACAGTTTAGTTTTACCCAGAAGTTGCTTAAAACTTAAAGTTAGGAGTGTCAAAAATGGCTATAAAGAAAAAAATTATAAAGCAAATTAATAAACAGTCATTAGATGACACACGACAAAATGTTATGACTTTAATTTTTGCTATTAACTTTTGGCAACAAGAATGAACAAACGGCTTTGTAGATAGAAGAGATGTTAGATGTTCGGCTGTATTTCTAGTGTTTCTGTATATCTTAACATTGAATTATTATGAAATTGAAAGTTTTTTTTTTTCTTCTTCTTAAGATTTAGCATTAATTGATTAATTTTCAAAAATAGGAATCGGCGAGCTCAAATCCGGGAAACACTTTGAAAGGAACAAAGGTAAGTGAAACCTTTTTCCTTGGATTTTAGATTGTAGAACTTAGAAAACTTAGAATTTATCATATAGAAAGTTTTCTGGTGCATCTATATGCACCAGAAAACAAATACAGATGCACCAGGAATGTGACAGACAGCCAACTAAATACACACCAAATTATTTTACATTTGCACATACTGCTATTTGTTGGGGCCCAAATATTGAATTTTGAAGCTACATAGTGCAGTGTAGCACTCTAAATATATGAAATGATTCTGGTCATGTTGTGACACTGGGTGCATTCATGTATCTATCTTTTTTTTTTTTTTTTTTTTGGTTGTTTACGTGTTAAGTTTGAGGTTTTGCCAAAATCTTGCAGTCACAGTACACTGTTGAAATGGTCATATGTAAAGATTCATCACTTTTACCTCTAAAATGCTATAATCCATCTTGCAAGTACCAATCATTACACTACATTAAAATAAATAAATAAATAAATAAATAAAAAAAGAAAAAAGAAAAAGAAAAATAGAACTAAACAGGTTCATTTTCCATTCTTACAGTAGAATCATCTCTAGAAGTCTATTTTCACATGTAGTGGCAATAAATGACAGGCATAGGTGGTACTGTTATATACAGAGGTTGTTTACACAGTTTTAAAATGATTTCAATAACGAATTAAAAAAAAAAAAAAAGCATATGTTTTGAAATACAAATTTTTTGCAACAGCTTATTATTTGAAGTGAGAGATACTGTCTGCTACTTTTAAATATATATATATATATATATATATGATGTACCAGCTTTTGTCCGGAATAAATAGATTGGTGAAGAAATATAGTAGATGTAGTCGTAGCTTAAATTATCAGACAATAAGTTTAAAAAACAGGAACCATTTATTATTGGTCAGGAGAAATACCAGTTACAAAAATCATATTTCTGGAGTAAATCGAAAAAAATTACTAATAACTTTTTGTATGAAGTTTACTGCATCGTTACATTTAAGAAAAAGACCCCAATATTCCTTTGCGATTCCTTTTATAGCCTCTGGAAAGGCGGAGCTTCCAAGAAATGATGCCAGCCATTCCATTTCGCTTTAAATATCTCCAGAACATTCTATAACTGTACATGTAGAAAAGGCGGGAAAAACAACTTGACTACGGGGCTGTGGATTTAATTCCACGTACTTTCAAATAAGAGACCATCACCATTAAAAATGAAAAGTACATACAGTTAGAATTTTAAAATGTATTCTTGACTATGGAATTTTATTATTACATATATATATATATATATTTGAAAATGTTGAATGTGAACACGTTGTGGATTGAAGGATAAGTTTTTTTTCACTCCTCAATTCCTATTCCACATTCCAAAAATGTTCTGAAATGCATGGTATTCAAATTTCCAAGTGAACTATAAACAACATTATTAATCGAAAAAACAACCCTCATTCATTATTTTTAGATGGCAAGGAGATTTTTAGATATACTGTTTCTATTGAAAATCATTGGTAGCAAGAGAAAATCTGCTGATGCAGTAATCAATAGCAAAGTCTTTAAATACATCTGCACCAATGACAAATAAAACAATAAACAACTTGAAAAAGCTAAAAAAGATAATCTTCACCAGCTTTTTTCAAGACAAATGGCTTAATGCAGAATAATTTGTAGAACCATTAAGAAAACAATTTAGCAGGGGGGATGAAGTACATTGTGACTTTCGATGAAGCATGGATTTACCTAAATGACTGCAACAACAACAAAAAAAGAGGTGTATTTATTATCGAAAACAACAGAGCTGTAGCTAGAGCTTCCAGCACCTGGGGACAATTAAAAATTTTTTGCCCCCCTTCTAAAAATTTCTTAACCTCAGTTTGCCAAAGGGGAATATCTGTTCCCAAGTAGATGCTGTACCTGGGAACAGATGTTCTCCCTTTTCCCTCCTTCAATATACGTCCCTGGAAATCAAAATGAACAAACCTAGTTCTATCAATGCAAAGAAAGTTGCAATAAGGTGTTTATGATCATTGCAGGATTCTCTTACAATGAAGTTAAAAATAAGAAGAGAGGGAAAAAAGTGATAAAATCATTTCAATATACAATCAAGAGAAAGTTTTACATCCGAAATTTGTAGAAGAAATTCCTTTTCTTTATCTTGATGATTTTCAAAGATGAAACTTCATCAAGATAAAGTAACAAGTCATACTTTGAAAAGTACTACTGCATTTCTGGAAAAATGAAAACTGATATAGGGTTACGCATATATAATTCTTCAACGTATCCCTGTAAAGTCTCCTAATGTTTCGCCTATGGATTATTGTGCCTCTAGTCTCTTGAAAAGAGTTCTTTCTAAATGCAAACTCACAACTATAAATGGATTCTGAAAGTAGTGGAAAAGGAATGGAAATCAACAAAACCGGGAATTTTATGAAAAGCCTTTCTATCAAGGAAACATGATACAGACTTATAATCCAGAAAAAAGGCTATCAGATAAGACATTAAAAAAAATCCTCTTTACATTTTAAACATTAATTAAATGGTTCTGAAATTTCTCTAAAAATATGTAAACACTCTCTGTATTTTACATAGGCTCATCTGCATCAATTTTACAGACATTTTAAAGCATAAATATTAATTTTTTGGCACATTTTTACTATTTTATGTTTGACTTCAAAGTTTTACAATAATACAACTGGTAAAAACAATTGTTTAAATACATTTCAAGAACAAAGCACATAAATAACTTACTGCAGTTGAATCCACATCACTATGTATGGCTACTGTCTTTATACCCATCTGTCTACATGTTCTGATAATTCGACATGCTATTTCCCCTCTATTTGCAATAAGTATTTTGTCAAATTTCTATAATAAGAAAGTTGGATTATAGACGTCATATATTAAAACAATGAATTTCTTTCAACATATTAGTTTACAGCATGAAAATGCAGTTTTTAATAACAGTTCTGTATTACTGATTTATCAAAAAACTTGCTATTTTCATATCTTTTTTTCAGAATAGCTTATAGAAAAAATAAGTATTTTGACTAATTGAATTATAACAAAATTAGGTCAACTCTTAATTTAGTAAGAACAGGCAATTATTGATGCACAAGCAGCATAAAATTTAAAAATCATATATGAAAAGGATAAGAAGATCAAGAAATAAATAAATGAAAAATCATAATTCAGTTGTGAATAAAGATAATTTCAGAGGAAATATGTAGGTCATTATGAAATGTTTTAGATACGTGCAGACATTAACTGGCAGCAAAAAAATTAATGGTTAGGTTTGGAAATATGAACTATTTTAGCCTAGCAGATGATTTTTTACTTAGTTTAGCATAGAATAAATTTTGGGCAAAAGGAAAAAAGGAGTTGATTGGAGAACATTATCATGCTATGATTTTAAAATAAGATTAAAAGAAGAATGTGTTCAATGTCTACAGTTAGCATTTGGAGAAGTTCCATCTAGTGCTACTGAATTCAGATTAGTGTAGGATTTCCGTACAAGTTACACAAGCTATAGCTTAGGCCCCCACTTTCTTGGGGGGGGGGGACAAAAAACCCTCCAGGTATCCGAAAATCATATTTGGCACTAACATATAATATCTGGACTTATTAAGGGCCCCATATCTCAAATGACTTAGGGCCTTATCAAGTCTAAATACAGCCCTGATTCAGATGGTTTAACACAGAAAATGTTAATCAATGATAATCACTTTACCTACATAATAATCCAGAAGGAACTTAACACTAGATCTGCCCCATACATAAAATTATTCATGAAGAACTTTGTATGAAAAAATGTTAAAAATATATTTCAAAGTGCCCCTTGGCAGAAACTGGTGATTGGCTAGCAAAGCCCAATTTCAATATGACTGCTACACAAAACTAAAATAACAAGTTAAAAAATTGCACAAACTCGGTGTCCATGTACACATCAATCTATTTTCACTTAAAAAAAAAAAAAAAAAAAAAAAAAAAAAACCCAGAGAATTGCACAAACTCGGCATTGTGCACTCCCTTGACTTTCTCCATGTACACATTGATCTATTTTCACTTCAAAAAAGTATCAGGAGAATGATGACATCATATAATGTTAAAAAAAAGTTACCATTTTCTGATGTTCCAATATGTCAAGAGAGTAAAGTATGGGTCTTAAAGATAATCCCATGCCCACAATGGGGGAAAGACAATGCGGCACAAAAAAAGTAATGCATGCTGTTTTCTTGAGAAGTACTGGAATGGTCAACACTATCAAGCTGAAAGGACAGAAGACAGTCACAGCTACTGGTACACCACAAAGTGTTTTCCAGAAATTCTTCAAAAAGTGAATGTTAGAGGATTCATGCTCTAACATTACAATGCACCTTCTCATTCAGCAAAATTGACAGTTGAGTTCCTTGAACAAAAACACATCAAAGTGATAGAACATCCACTCTATTCACCTAATCTAGCTATGTGTGATTTTTAACTATTTATTAATCTAGAAAAAGAATTTATGTGGACATAATTTAATCTGACAATGAGATTGATGAAGCAATAAATGCACTTTTTCATCGACATCGAGAAATGAATAGCTCGAAGCATTTAATCTTTAAAAAATTCACCTATAAAAGTGCATTTATTGATGGAGGACTTCTAAAATTTCTTATGCATAACTTTAAAAACCTATCTGTACCTCAAAAATTTCAGCAACCTTTGTTCATCCATAAAGAGGTCACTGCTATTCCTATCTTTTGAAGAACAAATAAGCATTGATGAATTTTTGTCAAAGTATGTCACCACTTAAATATGTAAATCTCTTTACATATACAAGGCATTATATTAATGAGGTAGTAGATGAGATTTAGAAGAATTTTTTACCCACTTCAAGAACTGAAAATGTATAAATGAGGATGTGGTCTAGCACAATGCATCTCAAAAAAGCTTTATCAGTTTTAAATCCCTAAAGCATGCCTCTATATGCTTTATTGTTTCTCTTCAAACATTTGATTCATATGCAGCACTTGATTAGGCTGGCAAATGTAATACCTATAAAGAGAGCTAAACTGGTGATAGCAAAAATATCAATCATGACAAAAGGTTTAAAAATGTCATTCCTAAGTTTCAACTGATATATAATCAGTGTACCTATCCAAGTTTATCCTTGCCCAAATAAACACACTGCCCTCCAGTGAAATGTAGGTTTTCTTGGACATGTGCCGAATTACATAGGATGCACATTCATTCTAGATCAGAAGTTATTGATTATCTGTAGATAGAATATTAGTGGACTTATCGCAGGAGAAAACTGGCTCCATTCAGCAGCTTCCCCATCAAAGTATTCTGAAGCTTCTTTCAGTTCCACATGTTGGGAGTTTAGAACACAAAAAAAATGGTTTATATGCATATAATCCACATGACTAAAGGCATCTATGAACTATTTTTTCAATACTTTTATTCCAGTTCACATTAAAATTTGTCTTTGTGTTTTGATTGCTGTTTTGACACCTGCTCCAAAGACACCTATTGCCCTGTGAGATGACACTTATCAACATGTTAAAGACAATACGTCACCAAGATCTTGACAAGGTCCTTTTTTTTAACACTTTCCATCTCTTGAAACAAAGTCCACAAACATGCAGTTACACTTCAGCTCACTCCAGAGGTGAACACTATGATCTGACTTTGTCAGTTTTTAACTTTCCTAAGATCTGAAGCACAATACTTCGAGAGAAATTATGCTATTTAACATTCTCACATGAGCTAGATGCTAGAAACTGCTTTTCTCTTCATAAGTGGCATCAGAATGCAGTTTTTTTTTTAAGTGTTCCACTTAATGTGCATTTGTATTAATATAAACTTTCATATCATTGCTGCTAATTTACATTTTAAACTGCTTCCTAAATTCATTACTTGTATGGATCTTTTGACAATTCAATAATATTTTACTCAACAGCTTAGAATAAAATAGTTTGACAAGGGTGCTCCTTTATTTTTGTTCACCCCTATATTTCATTTTTAAGTACTAAAAGATATGTTTAACTAAAAAGGGGGCATGAAAAACTTTTAATTCATTTAAGTAAATGTTTAATTTCATTTTAAGTAAAATTTAGAATCCATATATACATCATAAAATTGGGTTATATAAGCTGCAAGTTCTTTTCACATATGTATTTTTAATACGCTTTTAATCTGTTCTTTTAGTTATTTTGATGAATATATGCTAAAATAAAATGAAAAAAATTAATTGTATAATTTGTTTTTTCTGAAAATACAAATTCTGATTTTCTAGATTTTAAAAGGTTTCCTTGCATTTGTGAATAAAAATATAAACATAAACACACTATTGAAAAGTTCTTGAAGGCAGCAGAAAATACAGTAGAGAATGAAAATTTGAATGAAATATTAGATTAAAAGCACTAATTGCAGGCTTGGAAATATAGAGATCTTTGTACCAAATTACTTAGGCCCAAATTTTGCCAATGCCATTTTATCTCACCAAAGCTGCTACATAAGGCAAGTATCGCATATGTTTTGCTCTGCAGGTTCTATTACAGCTCCAAACATCAAAACTCTTTTCAACACTACAAACAATTCAAATTTTAATTTTGAAAAGATAGCTGCGATAACAGCCTGCAAAAGTATAATAAGTTTGATCAAGTTAGAAGGTTAAGGTAGTGCACACTTTATTATGTCAACTTAAATTCTTCAGAATCGAATTCTTTCTGTTGTCCCCCCCCCCCAACTATGCCAACAAAAGAAAAACCACATGAGCAGCATTCCTTACAAACAAATATGTCTTGGTGTTTCACTTAATATTTAGGTCAGACAGAAAAATATTAACATCTCACTACCTACTCAAGGACTGGTTGTGGATAACATCAATTAAATCATTGTCACTGACCATGGAAAGACAACCTAGCCAGTAAGTGTTTGAGAAAAACTGCTTTTACAGCATAACCTTTTTTTTAATCAATTTTTTTTTTTTTTATTATACTCTCAAATTCTAGAACTTTGTTAAAAAAAACTTGCTGATGGTCTGTAGGTTTAGATATTGGATACCTTCAACAGGGCCGTTGCTAGTGGGGAGTGCAGCGGGCAAAAGTACTCAATCAAAGGAATCATTATATGAAAATCAGAGGAAGCTAAATCCCACAACTAAATATTTTAAATTCATTGTAAGTACTTGTCATATGTACATACTTTTTATACAATTTGTCATATGTAAGTACTTAGTGAATATGAAACTAAAGATTTTATTAATCATTGAGCACTTTTTTTAATTTTGGGTGCAGCAATTCTAGGAAAGTAAGCGGGCAGCCGATGGCCTAGGAACGGCCCTGCCTTTCAGAATATCAAACCTCTGGATTTTGGACTTTATTTCTATAGCATGGTGATTTACTTCCTTAGAAATTCTTTTATACTGGATCAAATGGGCAAATAACAAGAGGGAATGAAAATAAACAAGGCAGATACTCAATTTCACGTACTTGTATAGACTGCAAAAAGCAGTATCATGTTTTGCATGCAAAAAGCTATTTATAAAGCCATAAGCTCATAAATAAGAATGACAATTTAAAAAATAAGAAAAAAGTTCTTGTGGGAATATAGTTCATAAAAGTGTTTAAACTGGTGGAATGTAGAAACAACAGTCTGCTATATGTTATTATATTACTAATCATTTTAATAAATACAGCAGCAGCACTTGAGCCAATGCCCGGCAGTGGAGGTCTTGCAACCAGTGTAACCCCATTGGGTTGCAGAATTCAGGGATGGCAAAATATTTACAATTATAGAAGGAATCGGGCAACAGAATTTCGGATTTGTGGAGTCTGCACCAGGTGGCGAAAAGTCTAGTGCCAAGCTTGCTGGGACAATCAGTGTGGTTGCATTGATCAATGGAATTCAAAGATGGCAAAATTTTCAGAATTTAAGGATGCACTAGCAGAAGAAATTAGAAGCTGCATAGATTTCATCAGGTGACATGAAATCTAGCACTTGTCCTACAAATGAAAAATTATCCAAAAACTACATCGGCATACTTCATAGGTTTATGTTTTTGCATGCTTAAATCCCAAAATTTGTCTACAGATTATTACTTAATTATTGATATCTTCATCAACAGAGATGGATGAGATATGAAAAAAGAGCAGAATACCATAATTTGTTACTTAGTTTTTACATTTTGCTGTTTTATTAAACTGAACTGCAAAACAATAACAGAATGCAGGTAAATAATTTAATTCAAAAATAATTCACTTTCAGGCTTCAATTCAATTTTTCCATTTTAGAAAAAGAAATTACTTTTATTAATTTACATAATTCATTAGAATAAATTTCAAATAAAATCAGATTAAATGTTTGAGGAAGCCATAAATTTTGAATTCTATAGGTAATAACAATAAGACATTCAAGCCCTCCTTATACATTCTGATTATCTACAAAAAAATTATGTTGATTAAATGCTAAGGATATTTTTCATCCCATTTTACCTCTCTGGAGAACAATTAATAGTTGTTTAGAGATAAATTTTCCTCATAAAAACCACTTAGTTTTTCAAAGTAATGACAAATTATATTATTGAATAAATCAAAATTATACCATAAGGGATTTAGAATTTTTACAATAGTAAACTGCATTGCCATTTATACCAAAATCAGGTAATGCCACTTACACCAAACATTAATTACATATAGTATAACTCACCTCAGAACAAATGGATTCTCCCTTATTATTTTGTGTACTTGTGTTGTAAAAGAACTACCATTAACTTGTGGAAAAAAAAACCTACCATTAGTTGGCAATGGGGACATTAGATTGGGAAGTAGTTTAATATTATAGCTCAGTTTCCAAAAATTAATTTTCTACAGAAGTTCTTAAAACTTTAATTTAAAACTAAAAAGATATTATTTTTTCTGCAAATTCAGTCATATTAGAGAAAGAACTGATACTAACCTCTTCATGATGATCAATAGGATCTATATTATATAATTTATGCTTTACATCAGAAAATTGGCACACTTGGACAGTAAAAATCTCAGGCTGCAATGAAAAGTGACATAAAACTACTTTAATTTACAATTATTTCTAGCAATTATCACATTCTAAGAATACAGTTAGAATAAAAATTATTCATCAGTGAGATTATAGATAATTTTGAACTTCAAAAACTATTTTATTACATTATCTATAAAAATATAAATATGCATGCTAAAAGTTTAAAGATTCTGAACAGAATAAACTGCAATTCTATTAACAAGGGTAAGATTTAGAGCGTCAATTTTTTTAATGCTGTACAAATTAAAAATTATAACTCACTTAACATTTAGGGGATGGAAAGAAAATTATATATAATACAATTAAAAGATATATAGATATCTTTGAAATGCATTAAAAATTTAATATTTTGCTACTAATAATCGATCTGAAAATTCTTAATTTTTAAAAAAACAGTTCTATACAACATATATTTCGCACGCTCCTTTGTTAATATCTATTCTTTAATAAATTCTAAATAACTTTTTTAATGACGATATTGCTAAAAGAAAGTTTTGCATGGTAAAACGGACTACAATAGTAAATGATTTTATACGATAACACATTGTAGTAATCAGATTAAAAATTTGAACTCATATTATCTTCTCGTTTAGAAATTACATTTTAAATAATTTTGATTGGATTACAGACCTTAAATAATTTAGCACTGATAGCTGAATTCCACGTTTTCGATTTAGAGGAAAATATCAATTTAGTTGGCAATTTAGAATTAAAAATTAATGGACAACTGCGAGTACAAGCCATGCTTCTAATCCACGACACAGCACTCAGTTTGTTTACATTCCTAAACTCTTATCTTCAATTCGCCAATCGTGCTTGCGATGGTACTTTTGGAATATGAACATTTATTTTCAATTTTTTTATATAATTATTGTGTCTTTTTTCGTAAAAGTACAGTAATTTGTTATTTTCTTTAATGGTAGCAAATTACAGTTTAAGAAGTGTCAGAGTAAATAATAAATTGGTAGTAAAAATATTGGCGAGAGATAGTATATTTAGGCGATACCGTCATCAACATGCAACCCTGCGTCCATACAACTACTGAGTCACCAGCCGGTCAACATTGGCACACGTAAATCTGGCCTGCTTTTATAAACGTAGATGGAGTTTTTATATATAAAATTTTTGTTCGTTTTTGTAAATTTTCTTGGTGAGAATTTATAATTAATTATAATGTTCAATATTTTCTTTCCTACTTTTAAAATTATGTATGCTGTCAGAATTTTTTCACCAGCAGCCAGAAACTTTGACGTTTCAATATGAGTGCCGTCAATGTTGGCATTATTGTTGAAATATTTACATTATTCTTCACAGAGCAGTAAGAATTAGATTCGCGAAAAAACACTGGTACTAACTAATAGGTGCTTGAAAGGTACTCCAAACTGTATCTTGTAGTTTTTAATGATATTAAAGAGGCGTTATGTTTACTAAAAATTTAATGATAGCTTAGGCGATAGGCTTAAGCTAATCAAAATATACTATGTTCATTTTACGACATTTATTATTTTATTTTAGAATTTTGAACAATTTAATATTAAAAGATATTATTTAAACATAATTTGAAGGTTTATTTTTTATTTGCTATATGTTTTGACATCTGCGGACGTTTAATAATAAGTTGATCATAGTTGCCATCAGTTTTAGTAGTAGTATATTATTTTCTTAATATGTCAAATGAATCTTATGTCTTTAATAGTTATATTTGTTGCAGACTTTTGATATTTTATCGTTAATTTATAGCACATTTTGTTTCTTTTATTATAGATATTTGATAACTCGAAACTGGCTCTTTAATCTCGTCATCTCTACCAGTTTACCTTCTTTTTTTGAGATACTATGATACTTCGTGCGCTAATAGATTCGGTTTCATTTCATGTTATATAGTGATAAAATTTGATTACTAAATTGATTAACGTATTTACTACGTTCTTAAATTTAAGTTTTAAGAAATATTACTGTGTAATCTGATTATTTATATCCATCTGACTAATTCCTTCCCATTACGTATATTACGTTCAAGGAAAAACTGTACCTCTAAATCATTTTTCAAAAACAAACACGATTCTTATTTTTTAAAACAAAGCCATCCTTTAACAACATGCGTAAGTTCTGTTACATTAGTGCTTACATTTTTTTTTTGTTTGTTTATTTTGAAACACGGGAATGAGATCTTCAGAAAATGAAAACTAGTCTAGTGTTTTAATTTTTTTGAAGTTAAATATATTTATTGTTTTATTTTTTTTAAAACTGGTATGAATTTATCAGAGATTTGTTTCTATTAAGCTTAAATTCTGCGTAATTACTTCTTTCAGAATTTTCTTTTACAAATATTTAATATTATTTCCCATTTTGAATCTTCAACTTTTACTTGCAACTTCACTTTTACAGTAGTCAATTTCATACAATAGTTGAAGTGATCTCTAAAACCTATGTAAATGTTACTACTGTTTTTCCATAATCCTGTGTGCATATTTCTAAGAGATATTGATTTTAAAAATATATTGCATAAATAATTATATGTAAAGTTGAAACAATTCATGATTCTTTGTTTTATGTAATATTCCTAATTAAGTTGTGTAGGTTGTTCTGTACTAAATTTATGCAAAATAATATTTCATAAAGAAGATAGGAAAATAATAATTTCTCCCATTTGTTTGTTTGCTTACAGTTTCATTAATGGTAACTTTATTCAGAACATTTTTTTAAAATAAAATCTGGTCTGCACAAATTAACATTAATAATTCAGTGAAGAAATCACAAGTGTGGAGCATAACGTTCCCTTTTTAGGCAAACATAATTGGTATTTATGATATCTATAATGTGCTTCAAGTTTTTGTTTTTGTTTAGTGTATAGTACACAATATATATCATTTCTATGTCACAGTAAAATATTTTAGCAATCATTATTTCTTTGAATAATTCTGATTTCTGAAATTATTGAATTTTAGGCTCTTGCCTTGTTTATTTATTTTTTTACAAGCTCAAAATTTTATCATAATATTTTTTAGATCTGCATTAATATATTTATATTTACATGCTTTGTTAACCTTTAATGTAATGTTAGCCCACATAATATTGAACACATTTTAAATACAATACTGAACAAATTTAAATTACATATATGATCATGTTTTTTTTAATTTATATTATTTAGTTCAGTTATTTTAGCCATCAAAATAAGTTTTATCCAGAAAATTACAACTCTTAAAAAATATACTTGAAAGATTATTTAGGAACATCAAATGCTACTAAATTATGTTTCCAGTCTCACTTTGTTTTAAATGAGCAAGTTAAATCATGTCATATATTTTATGAAGCTTTTATAATTTGGCAAAAGAAAATTGTGATATTTAGAAGTTTTGAGTTACTTTTTTGCTGAAATGCCTGCTATAATTAGTTGTTAAAATTAGTAAACTTAATTGTCAAATTTAAAACTTGCAGCTTTTTTAATTCTTAAATAACCAATCTATTCCAGTGGCTGTTTGTTTTAGATAAAATTTCAACATATGATTATTTTATTATTTTAAACACTTGTAGGCTCAAAAATAAATGAATGTTTTTCGTTTCTTTCTTTTCTTTTTTTAAAATAGTATTTGATTTCGCTGAAAATATCTGAAGACACTTAGGCCCCATGCACTTGAATAACTGTTTACTCGATTTGGCATCGAGGTAATGAAATGTTGGAGTCATTGTGAGGTTATACCAATACACTTCTATGACTGTTCCTAATACAGCCCTTTTAGTTAGAGTAGACTAAAGGGTATCCCTTGTATTATCGTGAAGTTGTTGTTTCATTTATCATAAGTTGTTGTTTTCTTTATTGCCAAGTTGTTGTATCATTTATGGTAATCTGAGTAGTTGAATGTTCTGTAAATATACTTCTTACCTAGAATTGGGTGCTCCTTTGACTTTTTAAGTGAAACTATAAGGGTTGCCCAAATGAAAAGTGTGGACAAGTTGAAGAAAAATAATACCTTTATTGTAAATCAAAAGAAATCGCCATGGTCCTTGAAATACAGGTCCCAGCGTTGCAGCAGCAGCTCGATTGATGCCTTTGCTGTAGAAAGATTGGGGCTGATTCCTGAGGAAGTCCTGCACGGCTTCCTTTACTCCATCGTCCGAATAAAAATGTTTTCCATGTAAGGCTCTCTTAAATGACTAAAAGATGTGAAAGTCACAGAGTGACATGTCCGGACTGTACAGGGGGTGCTCCAAAACCTCCCTATGGAATGTGTTTAAGGTCCTCTGGGTTTCCTGGGAGACGTGTGGGTGGGCATCGTCATGCAGAAGGATCGCTCATGTGAGAAGGCCCGGCCATTTGTTTTTTATTGCTTGTCACAGTTTCATCAGAGTACTACAGTATTGTGCGGAATTGATAGTGCTCCCTTGGGGCAGGAACTCTATTAAAAGTGGTCCACGACAATCGAAGAAAAATGAAAGCATCTTTTTCCATGTAGTTATCGTTGCTTTTGATTTCTGTTTTGGAGGAGATGAGCTGTGTTTCCATTGCATACTCATTTTCCTGGATTCGGCTGTGTAGTGTGGCACCAGGTCTCTTCTTCTGCAACGACACAATCCAGAAATGCGGGATTCTCCTCATAATGGATCAAGTGCTGGAGACAGAAGCCCATTCGTCGTTTCTCATGATCAAGGGTCAGGTGTTTTGGTACCCATACTGCACACACTTTGCTGTACCCCAGATGTTTATTCCTTTACTTAGGTTGAATTTGTGACTGATTTCACGGGTCGTAACCCTTCGATTAGCTTGGATCATTTCATTAACGGAGGCAATGAAATCATTGGTGATCGCTTGTTTGTTTGGCCCAATCTTAGCAGATCCGATGTCGTTTGCCGCCCATCACAGAAACATTTACACCATTTGTTTACAGCCGTACGACCTAAACAGTGGTTGCCATACACTGTCACCATTCTTCGATAGATGTCCGCATTACGCTCACCTTTCGCAACCAGAAACCGTACGATCTGGACGCATCCATGGATAGCACAACTTTCCTTTCGCACAATTTAATCTCTTACAAACAGGTTTCACGGTTACACGTCATCCGAGATGCATACATCATACCGCCCTTTATATACTTGTGCAGTGGCGCTGCTATCGATGCATTCATTCTGACATTTCCGCACACGTCCACTTTTCATTTGGACAACCCTCATGTATCGACGTGTACCATAACAAATTCAAGGGAGTGGGCAATGCCAAGTTTGTGCAATTCTCCAATTTTTTTTTTTTAAGTGAAAATAGGTCAAAATGTACATGGATAAAGCCAAGGGAGTGTGCAATTCCTAGTTTGTACAATCCTGCGATTTTTTTAAGTGAAAATAGGTCAATATTTACGTGAATACTGAATTTGTGTAATTCCATGCTACACAAATACAAAATAACAAGTCAAAGAATTGCACAAAGTCAGTATCCATGTACCGCCAAAAATCGACAATTTTTGCCAAAGGGGTAGGTACCTGTAAATATATTTTTACCATTCTTTTTGTTGAATATCTGTGCAAGGTATTTAGTAAAATCTCTGCCATGATTCAATTGCACAATCTCATGACCACAGCCGCTTCTTCAATGCCCATTTTCTACATGAATGGCAGTTTTCCCATGATATTGTGCACTTCCATTGAGGTGGAGCATTTTATGGGAGGCGTTAGAGCCGAACCTAGTGTCATTGGACAGAGCAATCCCTGTACGGTGATCTCAGTAGCAATCAAAGTAACATGTCTGTGGGGTTGCTATAGTGATCTATGGACATGATCAGCTTGTACGTACGGAACAATTTGTCGAACTGAATTTAGCACAGAACAACTACAGATGCAATGCATTATCCAGGTACACTGCTAAAAAAAAAAAAAAATGGGACAGTGCTATATCTCCTGTTCTACTGGGCCGATTGACAAAATTCAAACTGCGTTTTTCATGTCTCGAATGCACGACTTAGGATATATATTAGATATATATATAGCGCTACTCTAACATAGGTATTTTGACACAAAATCGGACTTTTTTCTGAAATAACATACCAATTTTTTTCCATATTTCGATTCTACGACTCAAATTATACCAGAATACCAAGTTTTGTAAAAATTGTACGAGTAGTTTTTAAAATATAAGCTCTCAAAATTTTAGCTCCTCAATGTTAATTGAATTTCGCAAATATTTATTAATATCTCTTTTTTTATTAAACTTTTTTGATTTTTTCTCTCACATTTCGAAATTTAGGTTCATTCCAAATGAAATTTACCCATTTTTTGTGTTTTATTTTTTAAATTTCTATTTTTAAATAATTTTAATAAATTTTTCGAAAAAATTTTGAATTATAACCTATAAAATTTTTATCATCATCTTAAAGTAGGTGTATTTTTAAGCATATCTGCAAAAAATTAGACTTTTTTATTCAGAATTTTCTAAGATATACACGAATTTACATATTTTCGTGTTTTGAAATTTGGCATCTTTTTTTTGAGCGATAATAATGCCAAATGTGGTCTATATATTTTTGTTACAGTGAATTGCCACAGCTATTTTTAACCTTAAATTTCAAGTAAAATTTTACGGAGAATTAATTATATAACATTTTTTCCCTCAATGATGCGTAATAAATATTTATTAATAATATATGAAAAGCTATTTTTTTAAATTATAGATGATATTATTCAAATTTTTAACTATTTTTTTTAAATTTCTCTCTATCTTAAAAAAAAAAAAAAAAATAAAAATAAAAATAAGAGTAAATTTTTGTAAGAATAAATTTTTACCTTCGGCGTTTTATCGTCTGCTACCTCACTTCGTTTAAATCAAATTGTCTAAAACTGAGAATTTTCGTTTGATGTTTATTTGAATTTTATGACATTAACTGCATAACTTATTTCTAAACAAACTGTTGCTTTTGAAGTGGCTGAAAGAGCGGCTGATACTAGCATCCATAAGATTTAGAATAATCATTTTTATAAAAGTCAAATTATGATATAAACATGCAACCCTCTAGAGACTCAATTAATGGAAGTTCAATGGCTATGGAGAAATGATCTGCAGCTACTTAATGGCTGGATAAGTCAGCAGATGCTGTGGACAAGTAAGAATAATTATATAAACGACACCCAACATTCTGGATTCAATTAATAACGAGGATACAATGTTTATTAAAGGAATTTAAGAAGTTTTAAAACATTAAAAATCAACTCATTTTTTTTTTATCCTAAAATGTATTTTTGTGCATAGCGTATTTTCATTATACCCTTAAAATTCTAATTTAGAATGTAATTGTCAAGAACTGAATCCTAATCATCAGTAATATAATATATAATTATTACGGTTATTAATAAATCCTTCTTATAAAGTAATTGCAAATATTTCAAAAAACTTTCTGTCTGAATGCAAATACTTTTCTGTTTAAATATTTTTAATTTTATATTAATCAAGATTGCACACGATATTATTTATTTGCACTTCAATTCTTACCGTCAGTTCTAGTAGAAGTTTCAAATCAATTATATTTAATTAAGGATTGGATTGGATTATTTAATTATGGCAAAGCACACGAGGGCTATCTGCCTAAAGGGAGGGATGCCTTCGTGGAGGACTTTCTAAGGGAAACTGGCTCGTATACACGTTACACATCGTGAAAACCACGAAAACACCCATGCAACCAGCCCGTTCGCGGGATTTGAACCTCGGACCGAACTACCAGTGATCTACGTCTTTACCGCTCGGCCGTTTGTGGGCCTTTATGAAATGGAAGGCGATAACTTTATTTAAAATGATTGTCAGAAATACCAAAATGTTTCGAAAAGTTGGATACTTTTTAATATACTTTCAGAATGCTTAAAGAAAAAGAGAAGAAAAATAAATTTTTTCGTAAAATTTAGTATTTGTATTTTTTTTAATTTAAAACTTTTCAATGTTATGATATTTGATTCTTGCGATTTCAAAAATAAAATATTTGACTAAAATATGAATAACATTTTAAGAAACAAATGTAGGATAAAATTGTGTAAAGCAATGGGCACAATGATAAAACTATTTAAAGCAGTGTATGCAAGTCATCCTAAGTTAAAATGTCGGTTATACATTTCTCTTATTTATATATATCTTTTCTGAACAGAACATTGAAAGGCGTGTAAAACTGTGCTTTACTGTATTTTCTCTTTTAATATAGTATGCAGTTTTCAAACTCATCGTAGTCTGGGTTACAAAGTATTCTTCCGAAAGAAACGCAGTTCAAATAAATAAAATCAAATTCTGGAAAATTGATATTAATAAATATATTTAAAATGCTCAGTTCGAAGGAATAAATAGAAAATTTTAAAACAATTATCTGAAGAGACAATGCAACACAAACAATTAAAATAAAAGTATAAAAATTTAAAAATTACCTAAAATAATAACTATGACAAAAAATATATATAAAGAAAACTATTTGAAAAAAAAAAAAAAAAATAAACGCTGCACCTTTATTTACGCAGTTCGAATAGGTAAATAGAAATTTTTAAAACAGTTATTCGAAAAAAAAAAAAAAAAAAAAGTGCAACTTAAACAATTAAAATGAAATTCGAAAAAAAAAATTACTTAAAATAATAAGTTATAATTAAAAATATAATATAAAGAATATTATTTGGAAAAAGGGAATGATGGTGACTTTTTTTCCTCTCATGGGAAAGGAAACTAGGTTGCCATATATTAAGAAGTTCGCCAAGTGAAGTATTCTTGGCGCAAACTGACAAAAAAGTGCCAACATAAATTTGTGAATTTCTCCATAAATTTCGCTCCAAATTTTACAAAATTTCCTATTTAGGCGTAATTTGAGTCGTAGAATCGAAATATGTAAAAAAATCGGTATGTTATTTCAGAAAAAGTCTGATTTTTTGTCAAAATACCTATGTTAGAATAGTGCTATATATAAATCTAATATATATCCTAAGTCGCACTTTCGAGACATGAAGAACGCAATTTGAATTTTGTCAATCGGCCCAGTAGATCGGGAGATATAGGACTGTCCCATTTTTTTTTTTTTTTTTTTTTTTGAGCAGTGTACATATTCTGCAAATTCTGGGAATATGCCATTGATGCACATGTATGCATCTAGGACTTCAAGTAGATGATGATCCTCAATAATACAATGTAACTTTGCTCTGTTATACTTTGAGAAATTTGAACTATGCCAAAGGCATGTTACAGTTAATTCAAAAGTCAGAATGTCCATTTAAGTTCTATATCAACCATTTATTGCTGTGTAGACTTCTTCACCAATGTTTGTATCATGGAGGTAAGAAAGGAAGGAGTGGCCAACCGGCACTAGAAGTGAAGCACTGCTTCGAAGCTTCGATCACCAGATGGGGTGTTCTTTGTTTACATTCAGAAGCTCGCTTTACAGTGTTCTGATAGTATTTCGACACACAACACTTCCATACAATTCGAAAAAGGGACACTTTCACATGAAAGAAACATTCATAGTGTGATGGATAATAGAAATTTGTATAGTTTAGTGACATTTACGCTAAAATCACAAATTGGTTGTTTCTCGATAACTAACAACAGCGATTTTGATTATGAATTTGTTTTATAAAATTCTAAGCTGTTGAACTACAAAAATATAAATTTTAACAAAAATGTTATGCTTAAAGAATGAAAAATACCTTATGGTACCTTTAAAATTGTATACGTCTTTCGACACCCTCGATAGAGTATTCGCTACTTTTATTTTATGCTTCAAACGCCAAAATGTTTTAAATAAAATAATTTTTTTTCACATCCATATATTATTGTGACATGTACCTTTTAAAATTTTTTAGAGAGGCTTTACTGCTGCTCATTTTAAACTCATCATTTTAATTTTATATATCTGAAAAATAATTCCTTTGGGCTTACACGTTTTACTTATTTGGGTTAATTAAAAATAAAATATAGTGAATGCACAGAAATTAAAGATTTGCACATGCAGGAAATGAAAAATATGAAATATGTATGGGTATTTATGCGTGTGCGTGTAAAAAGCATGTATCTTTCTTTAACAAAATACATAAATATTCATTAAATTGTATATAAATGTATTTGAAATGAAGAATTTATTCATTTACAGTCAAAAGTCGTTAATCCGGACTCGTCGGGACTTCGGCGATTCCGGATTTTCGATTTTTCCGGATTATAGATCATCAGTATAAATGTAGTAAGATGGCATGCAGAAATTCTAAAATTAAAAATATGAAACCGTAATTTATGAAATAAAGAACAATTATGATCTAAAGGGTATCAAAATTTACAAAAAAAAGCTTAATATTTATTTGTTTACTTTATTAAACATTTCTTTCAATGTAAGTTGTTTAAGTTGCTTCGTTTTTTATGTGATAATACATTCTCTTAAATTCTATAAACAGACATAATTTCTTGTTCAGTTACAAAGTTCCGCTGTTCAAGTCCTATAATTGCTGTGTCTACTGACTAATTTGTCAATCGAAATTTTTTCGGTTTCAATAACCTCTGTTACTTTCTTCGCTATTGGAAGCGAATTATAATGACGAGGATTTTGATTTAAATCATATCAAAGATGGAATACATCGAGATGAAATACTACATTTAGTTAGGAATTATAAGCCAAATAAAATAAAATCATCTGCCCTGAAGATAAGGTTAGTGCTGACAGATCAACTTCCAATTCATTGTGTGCCGCAGCATTAAAGATAAACAAAGTTTAGGTAAACAAACGGTAAAGTTTAGA
This sequence comes from Stegodyphus dumicola, assembly GCF_044657685.1. Taxonomy (NCBI): domain Eukaryota; kingdom Metazoa; phylum Arthropoda; class Arachnida; order Araneae; family Eresidae; genus Stegodyphus; species Stegodyphus dumicola. The sequence goes on from NC_140777.1 coordinate 87,034,375, forward strand.
TAAACAAAGGATATGCCTTTATCCATTTTTTGTAGCAATTCCACTTTTTGTGTAATGAACTTCGAAACATACTTTCGCTTTGTAGATCCTTTACATATTAATAAATATGTATCAGAAATTCTATTTGACATAATCGAAAGTTCAAGCTTACTTTTATAAAATTGCTCTAACAGTCTGCAAAAAATAATAAGCCGTATCCAATTCGAAGATTAAAGAACAACACAATCTGCAACATTAACTGAAATAGATAATTAGATAATTTTAGCTTAGCTTATACTGTCCGTTATACATTAAATGCACACTCGTAAATGTATTTTGCGCACAAGCACAAGCATATTCGCAGCCGTAAAGATCAACGCGACGCATTCGCAGAAAGTTTGACGCTTTGAGGTTCGGATTATAGATCATTCCGAATTATGGGTGTCCGAATTAACGACTTTTGACTGTATAAACAACTATGAAGAAATCTAATTATCAAATGTATCTAATTTATAATGATTATAAATGTTATTTAAATATATAATAACCTTAATATTGAATTGTAAACATAAATTGAAATCCTGTTGACAAATACGTTATAAAACTATTTAAGCAAGAATTGTTTGTACTGCAAAGCAATCTGTTAAAAGGCATTGTAAAGCAAATGCTATGAGACGCGCACCTAAGAAAGTAATAAAGAGTTTTGGAATATGTATTGTTGAAATTAATGGTAAAAAAAAATCTGATAAGTATAATTAAAAGAATTATTCCCCTTACATTTTATAATAACTGAGTTACAACTTTTAAATAATACTTAAAAAAATCCTTATTTTATTCCCTTTCAGAAATGTTCAGAGAAAGTTAAGTACTATTTAAAGTATTTCGCTAATTTCTAATAATTCTCTAATTTAAAATGAACCGAATAGATCATTAATTATAAATTGACTTATATTTTTTGATTTAAAAGATGCCTCAGAAGCCAAAAAATCATGTCATATTTAAGAAAGTATTTTAGGTAGAAGCTCTATAAATAAAAAAGAAATAATGCATAATTTTAATATTAATAATACAATAAACTTTGATCTTAATTTTTGTACCGTAACGGAATAAAATCGAATTACCTTAAATTTTTTTTCTAATGTAATTAACGAAAACTTGTGAAAATATTTCATTCAAATTAAACCATTCTGAGAAAACTGTTCTGCGAAAAGTATAGCATTTAATTCTGTTCAAAATGAAATGTTGTTTTCATATACTTAGGACTCTGAAGTGTTGTAGAAAAAGAAAATATATACATTTATATGTATATTTACGACAAAATTACAAAATATTTACATACGATCACGTCAAAACCCATTGAATTTAATGGTAAATTACCCAATGTTTTGGTCACCACGTAGGGATCGCCAGAGCTTCAAAGCAGGGTACGGGAGAAACCTTTCAAAAATTTTGCATAAATTCAAATTGGCACTTCTTCGTCACATTATAAGGGACACACGCAAACGTTTATCTAAAATTGAATTTGAATTATATTACCTCCATTTAAAAATTGCTAATTCCACTGAAAATTTTTCCTCATTTGAACATACATCCTGGTCTAGAACCGATACCGTTTGTCAACGGCATAAAAATGTGCTCATTTCTAACGTATACACGTTACACATCGTGAAAACCACGAAAACACCCATGCAACCAGCCCGTTCGCGGGATTTGAACCTCGGACCGAACTACCAGTGATCTACGTCTTTACCGCTCGGCCGTTTGTGGGCCTTTATGAAATGGAAGGCGATAACTTTATTTAAAATGATTGTCAGAAATACCAAAATGTTTCGAAAAGTTGGATACTTTTTAATATACTTTCAGAATGCTTAAAGAAAAAGAGAAGAAAAATAAATTTTTTCGTAAAATTTAGTATTTGTATTTTTTTTAATTTAAAACTTTTCAATGTTATGATATTTGATTCTTGCGATTTCAAAAATAAAATATTTGACTAAAATATGAATAACATTTTAAGAAACAAATGTAGGATAAAATTGTGTAAAGCAATGGGCACAATGATAAAACTATTTAAAGCAGTGTATGCAAGTCATCCTAAGTTAAAATGTCGGTTATACATTTCTCTTATTTATATATATCTTTTCTGAACAGAACATTGAAAGGCGTGTAAAACTGTGCTTTACTGTATTTTCTCTTTTAATATAGTATGCAGTTTTCAAACTCATCGTAGTCTGGGTTACAAAGTATTCTTCCGAAAGAAACGCAGTTCAAATAAATAAAATCAAATTCTGGAAAATTGATATTAATAAATATATTTAAAATGCTCAGTTCGAAGGAATAAATAGAAAATTTTAAAACAATTATCTGAAGAGACAATGCAACACAAACAATTAAAATAAAAGTATAAAAATTTAAAAATTACCTAAAATAATAACTATGACAAAAAATATATATAAAGAAAACTATTTGAAAAAAAAAAAAAATAAACGCTGCACCTTTATTTACGCAGTTCGAATAGGTAAATAGAAATTTTTAAAACAGTTATTCGAAAAAAAAAAAAAAAAGTGCAACTTAAACAATTAAAATGAAATTCGAAAAAAAAAAAATTACTTAAAATAATAAGTTATAATTAAAAATATAATATAAAGAATATTATTTGGAAAAAGGGAATGATGGTGACTTTTTTTCCTCTCATGGGAAAGGAAACTAGGTTGCCATATATTAAGAAGTTCGCCAAGTGAAGTATTCTTGGCGCAAACTGACAAAAAAGTGCCAACATAAATTTGTGAATTTCTCCATAAATTTCGCTCCAAATTTTACAAAATTTCCTATTTAGGCGTAATTTGAGTCGTAGAATCGAAATATGTAAAAAAATCGGTATGTTATTTCAGAAAAAGTCTGATTTTTTGTCAAAATACCTATGTTAGAATAGTGCTATATATAAATCTAATATATATCCTAAGTCGCACTTTCGAGACATGAAGAACGCAATTTGAATTTTGTCAATCGGCCCAGTAGATCGGGAGATATAGGACTGTCCCATTTTTTTTTTTTTTTTTTTTGAGCAGTGTACATATTCTGCAAATTCTGGGAATATGCCATTGATGCACATGTATGCATCTAGGACTTCAAGTAGATGATGATCCTCAATAATACAATGTAACTTTGCTCTGTTATACTTTGAGAAATTTGAACTATGCCAAAGGCATGTTACAGTTAATTCAAAAGTCAGAATGTCCATTTAAGTTCTATATCAACCATTTATTGCTGTGTAGACTTCTTCACCAATGTTTGTATCATGGAGGTAAGAAAGGAAGGAGTGGCCAACCGGCACTAGAAGTGAAGCACTGCTTCGAAGCTTCGATCACCAGATGGGGTGTTCTTTGTTTACATTCAGAAGCTCGCTTTACAGTGTTCTGATAGTATTTCGACACACAACACTTCCATACAATTCGAAAAAGGGACACTTTCACATGAAAGAAACATTCATAGTGTGATGGATAATAGAAATTTGTATAGTTTAGTGACATTTACGCTAAAATCACAAATTGGTTGTTTCTCGATAACTAACAACAGCGATTTTGATTATGAATTTGTTTTATAAAATTCTAAGCTGTTGAACTACAAAAATATAAATTTTAACAAAAATGTTATGCTTAAAGAATGAAAAATACCTTATGGTACCTTTAAAATTGTATACGTCTTTCGACACCCTCGATAGAGTATTCGCTACTTTTATTTTATGCTTCAAACGCCAAAATGTTTTAAATAAAATAATTTTTTTTCACATCCATATATTATTGTGACATGTACCTTTTAAAATTTTTTAGAGAGGCTTTACTGCTGCTCATTTTAAACTCATCATTTTAATTTTATATATCTGAAAAATAATTCCTTTGGGCTTACACGTTTTACTTATTTGGGTTAATTAAAAATAAAATATAGTGAATGCACAGAAATTAAAGATTTGCACATGCAGGAAATGAAAAATATGAAATATGTATGGGTATTTATGCGTGTGCGTGTAAAAAGCATGTATCTTTCTTTAACAAAATACATAAATATTCATTAAATTGTATATAAATGTATTTGAAATGAAGAATTTATTCATTTACAGTCAAAAGTCGTTAATCCGGACTCGTCGGGACTTCGGCGATTCCGGATTTTCGATTTTTCCGGATTATAGATCATCAGTATAAATGTAGTAAGATGGCATGCAGAAATTCTAAAATTAAAAATATGAAACCGTAATTTATGAAATAAAGAACAATTATGATCTAAAGGGTATCAAAATTTACAAAAAAAAGCTTAATATTTATTTGTTTACTTTATTAAACATTTCTTTCAATGTAAGTTGTTTAAGTTGCTTCGTTTTTTATGTGATAATACATTCTCTTAAATTCTATAAACAGACATAATTTCTTGTTCAGTTACAAAGTTCCGCTGTTCAAGTCCTATAATTGCTGTGTCTACTGACTAATTTGTCAATCGAAATTTTTTCGGTTTCAATAACCTCTGTTACTTTCTTCGCTATTGGAAGCGAATTATAATGACGAGGATTTTGATTTAAATCATATCAAAGATGGAATACATCGAGATGAAATACTACATTTAGTTAGGAATTATAAGCCAAATAAAATAAAATCATCTGCCCTGAAGATAAGGTTAGTGCTGACAGATCAACTTCCAATTCATTGTGTGCCGCAGCATTAAAGATAAACAAAGTTTAGGTAAACAAACGGTAAAGTTTAGATAAACAAAGGATATGCCTTTATCCATTTTTTGTAGCAATTCCACTTTTTGTGTAATGAACTTCGAAACATACTTTCGCTTTGTAGATCCTTTACATATTAATAAATATGTATCAGAAATTCTATTTGACATAATCGAAAGTTCAAGCTTACTTTTATAAAATTGCTCTAACAGTCTGCAAAAAATAATAAGCCGTATCCAATTCGAAGATTAAAGAACAACACAATCTGCAACATTAACTGAAATAGATAATTAGATAATTTTAGCTTAGCTTATACTGTCCGTTATACATTAAATGCACACTCGTAAATGTATTTTGCGCACAAGCACAAGCATATTCGCAGCCGTAAAGATCAACGCGACGCATTCGCAGAAAGTTTGACGCTTTGAGGTTCGGATTATAGATCATTCCGAATTATGGGTGTCCGAATTAACGACTTTTGACTGTATAAACAACTATGAAGAAATCTAATTATCAAATGTATCTAATTTATAATGATTATAAATGTTATTTAAATATATAATAACCTTAATATTGAATTGTAAACATAAATTGAAATCCTGTTGACAAATACGTTATAAAACTATTTAAGCAAGAATTGTTTGTACTGCAAAGCAATCTGTTAAAAGGCATTGTAAAGCAAATGCTATGAGACGCGCACCTAAGAAAGTAATAAAGAGTTTTGGAATATGTATTGTTGAAATTAATGGTAAAAAAAAATCTGATAAGTATAATTAAAAGAATTATTCCCCTTACATTTTATAATAACTGAGTTACAACTTTTAAATAATACTTAAAAAAATCCTTATTTTATTCCCTTTCAGAAATGTTCAGAGAAAGTTAAGTACTATTTAAAGTATTTCGCTAATTTCTAATAATTCTCTAATTTAAAATGAACCGAATAGATCATTAATTATAAATTGACTTATATTTTTTGATTTAAAAGATGCCTCAGAAGCCAAAAAATCATGTCATATTTAAGAAAGTATTTTAGGTAGAAGCTCTATAAATAAAAAAGAAATAATGCATAATTTTAATATTAATAATACAATAAACTTTGATCTTAATTTTTGTACCGTAACGGAATAAAATCGAATTACCTTAAATTTTTTTTCTAATGTAATTAACGAAAACTTTCATTCAAATTAAACCATTCTGAGAAAACTGTTCTGCGAAAAGTATAGCATTTAATTCTGTTCAAAATGAAATGTTGTTTTCATATACTTAGGACTCTGAAGTGTTGTAGAAAAAGAAAATATATACATTTATATGTATATTTACGACAAAATTACAAAATATTTACATACGATCACGTCAAAACCCATTGAATTTAATGGTAAATTACCCAATGTTTTGGTCACCACGTAGGGATCGCCAGAGCTTCAAAGCAGGGTACGGGAGAAACCTTTCAAAAATTTTGCATAAATTCAAATTGGCACTTCTTCGTCACATTATAAGGGACACACGCAAACGTTTATCTAAAATTGAATTTGAATTATATTACCTCCATTTAAAAATTGCTAATTCCACTGAAAATTTTTCCTCATTTGAACATACATCCTGGTCTAGAACCGATACCGTTTGTCAACGGCATAAAAATGTGCTCATTTCTAAATTCCAAAAACTCACACACCTGTCGGATAGTCCCAATTATCTAGCTGATCTTCCCACTGTAAACGTTAACTCCATCGTTAATATCTCCAATAGGAATCTTTCGGAGGATCAGTTAAAAGTATTAAAATATAATTTCAACTTTTCAAAGACATCTAAACCTTCAATTCCTCAAATCATCGCCCCTATAGAGAAAGCCTTTAAATTCTCCAAAATTTCGGAAACGCAGAAGGATACAATCCGCCACCTAATTACTCATAACGTTAATTTTAACAATAAATCTTTGGGTTCTAATCTTAGCAAAAAGGAAAATGAGATCTTACGTGAAATTAATTCTGATACTAATATCATTATCTCTAAAGCTGATAAGGGCGGACAGATCGTTGTTATGGACAAACACACATATATTACTGGAGTCTCTAAATTGATAAATGAAGGCCCATACTGCTCGATCCCTAAAGATCCTTCAACTTCGGACCTCATGAAAGTAAAAAGTGCTATTAAATCTTCCCACATTCTGCCAACTCAGTTGAAGAAATCACTTATTCCACCTATTACTAATTGCGCTAGACTTTATGCTCTTCCAAAAGTCCACAAAACCGGTATTCCTTTTCGACCAGTTGTTTCCAACATAGGTACTGCTTCATATCCTTTGGCCAAATATTTAGTTTCCAGATTTTCTCCTCTACTTGATAACAATATTCACACTGTAAAAAATTCTGTTGAAGTCATTGATAAACTTAAAAATATTTCCCCACTTCGTTCCATTATGGTTTCATTTGATGTCAAATCATTGTTTACTAATGTTCCGGTCGAAGGAGCACTAAATTGTCTTGAAACTAGGCTTCGGGAATTTCACTTCACACATACTGAAATTAATGAGTTGGTTTCGCTTACTAAAGTTTCTCTAAGTCAAACCCACTTTGTTTTCCAAAATGCATATTTTCGTCAAGTTGAAGGATTGGCTATGGGTAATCCTCTCAGTCCGGTACTTGCTGACATTTATATGCACTATTTTGAGATGAAATTATTTGATAAATTATCTTTTCGTCTTTGGATTCGGTATGTTGACGACACTTTCGCACTTTTTGACGGTTATAAAGAGGATTTATCCGAGATTCTATCTATTATGAATTCAATTGATCCAGCCATCCAATTCACTCTTGAAATTGAATCCAACAATTCCCTCCCCTTCCTCGATATTCTTATAATCCGCAATGAAACCGATTTTAGCACCACTGTGTACCGTAAACCCTTTGCAGTTTGTTTACCACCCCATGCCAAGTCATGCCACCCTGTTAAGCAAAAAATGGCTTCTTTTTACTATTATGTTTTCCGCGCGCTAAAAGTTTGTTCCTCTGAATCTTTGCTTACCAATGAACTTAATTATTTGAGAGCAGTTGCGATTGACCGTGGATTTTCTCCCGTGATTATTGATAAAGCCGTCAAAAAATTTTCAGATTCCCATCAAAGAAGACATTCCACTGTTAGAAATAATATCAATGACCTTGTCGTGCTTCCATTTTATCCTTCTGTTAGCTATAAAATTGCACGGATTCTCCAGAAATTCAATTTTCAAGTCGGTTTCTCCCCTATTAATAAAATTCACCCTTCGATTCTAAAAGATTGCGTTTCTGTCTTGAATTCTTGGGGAATTTATAGTATATCATGTCAGTGTGGTTTAAGATATATTGGCCAAACAAAAAGAGCGTTGAAGTTTCGTATCAAGGAACATGAATCTTATGTCAAAAAAGGGGAAATTAACAAGTCTTCAATAGCGTATCATAGCTGGACTTTTAACCATAATTTTGATTTTGGGTCTGCAAAAATCATCCAAAAGGCTTCTTCCATAGGCGAATTGGATTTTCTTGAGGCTTTTCACATTCACAAAGATTTAGAAAGTTTAGTTAATGATTTGAAGTCCAATCCAGTCCTTCCTAATGCCTTTAAAATTCTACTGTCTTAATTCAATTATTTTTTCCGATAGATGGCGTTACCTCCTCGCACTTGGTACTACCAGAGGGTATAAAAATCCGTTCAGTGGTTGCTTTCCATTATTTGAAGTTCAGATTTTGAGCGTAATGTGCATTTGCCCCTCGCTCCCTATTTTAACTTCGCTAATATTTCTTTATGCTTGATCAGACAGCCTGGCTCAGTAAAAGTAGGCGGCCAGTGCAACTCTGATTAAAAATCTAGTTATAACCACATGCAGTGCTGATAAGCACCACGTGTTTCTGTGATTCCTATTTTCTTCTTTCTATGTATTTCTTTCTCCTGATGAGGAGGGACCTTTAGCTGCCCTCGAAATCGATTGAGTGTTTCATTATACCTACGCTAAATATAAGGTTGTTTTTTACGGTTTTGATTGAATTTTGATTGCTTGATTATTTAAAATCAGTTTGAAAGTTGATTGAGAATTTTATTTCTGCACTGTTACTTCTTAGGAAAAGTCAAGTTGTGTTATGATTGAATAGACTGTTTTAAATGTAAAAATTTCATTTCTTTTGCTTTTGCTGAGTTTCCAGGTATTTGATATGTTAAGAAGTAATTTGGAATATATATTTTGAAAAAAATCTCCTGTTATTTTTAATGTGTGTTATTTTCAGTATTTTCTACTTCTGAATTATTATCAAAGGTGTATTAAGGGTTTAAAGACTTTCATCGTGAATGGCATGTTTAAATACTTCAGGGTGAATTTGAAGTGATCTGATATTTCTTTCATAAATGAGCTAGTTCGGCCCTGATTGTACTATTTTTAGTGTCCTCGGCAATCAGTATGATTATGAGAGATGGAAAAATATTTCTCTAGAAATAATAATAAAAATTGTAAGAGTAAAAATACATAAAACTAATTAACCTGCTCCTTGCCTTTGAATTAAAGGTACTTACTTTAATTTCCATGTATGAGCTGAGAATTTTTGAAACTTTTCCGAAGCTAAATTACGAGGGTCATCTTACATAAGGACCCACTATTCTAGCAAAAAATGTAGGTTATTTTTCCATTAACTGGGTACAAGTGATAAATCGCTGAATATCATACTTTTTATTTCTTTTATTAAGAAAATAATTTTTAATGTAATATTTGTGTTATGGAAATGAGTTGTTTTATTTCAGAAATGATTTATAATTCTGATTTGTTGCATCATCACGAAAATGAAAGATACAATGTTGGTTGAAATTTGCACTCACCTTTCTCCACTCTTGAACTTGTTTTTCATTTACAGAGAAATGCCAAGCAACTTTACTGTTCTTAGAATTTTCAACAAACATAATCATTTATAATTTGAATTTCTCTTCCTGCTCATCTTTCAAGCAAAAAACAAAAATGGCACAGATAAGACAAGCACATATAGCACAGATTGTATACAGCACTATAAATGAAAATGGAATAAATGTGGAAGATTCAGGGAGAATAGCCTGAGTTAAAACTATCTTTGCTGGGATTTTACTTCAGTGATTTGATTGGAAAATATTCCACTCATTCTATCTGCTTGGCAACATTTTCATCATCATGGCAACGTGTTTGAACATCACATGAATTGTTTTTTTCATTTTGGCATGTATATATATTTCATACTTGGGGAATATTTTTGGAGAAAAGACATACTCCCAGTTTATATTCTGAAATACAGAATTCAGATAATCCGAATGATCTATAATCCGGACCTCAAAGCTACAAACTTTCTGCGCATGCGTAAATGCATAATGCGTTTACGAATGCACATAATATGTTTACATATGCGCGTTTAATGTATAACGGACGGTAAAAGCTGAGTTAAAATTGTCTAATTATCTATTTCAGTTAATGTTGCAGATTGCATTGTTTCTTAATCTTCTAATTGGATCCGGCTTATTATTTTTTGCAGACTGTTAGAGCAATTTTATAAATGTAAGCTTGAACTTTAGATTATGTCAAAAAGAATTTCCCATTCTGGAGCTGCCAAAGGATCTACAAAGCGAAAGCATGTTTCGATGTCCATCAAACAAAAAGTGGAATTGTTGCAAAAAATGGATAAAGGCGTATCCTTTGTTTCTCCAACCATTCCGAAATCTGTTTATCAATTTTACGCTGCTCTGCAGGGGGTGTCGTGGCGTGCAATTAACTGGAAGTTGATCTGTCAGCACTATCCTTATCTTCAGGACAGATGTTTTTATTTTATTTGGCTTATAATTCCTTTCTAAATGCAGTATTTCATCTCGATGTACTCCGCCTTTGATATGATTTAAATCAAATTCATCGTCATTATGAATATCACTATTGCAATTTTCTAATTTCGATTATGCGTAATGTATGCTTTACGCATGCGCGCATTGAAAGAAATGTTTAATAAAGTAAACAAATAAATGTTAAATTTTTTTTTGTAAATTTTGAAACCCTTTAGATCATAATTGCTCTTTATTTCATAAATTACGGTTTCATATTTTTAATTTTATAATTTTTGCATGCCATCTTACGAGATTTAAATTGATGATCTATTCCGTAAAAACCGATAATCCAGAATCGCCGAAGTCCCGACGAGTCCGGATTAAAGACTTTTGACTGTATATATTTTTCAGTCCACCATAAAAGGTGGTAGAGTTCACATCAAATTTGCATAAATAATTCAGTCAGAAATTTTGAAGCAACGAATCACTCTTTACTGAGATAATCAATAGATGCAGTTTATGGGAAAGCAAAAGGTTGAATGAAGATGGTGATTGCAGTAGAAATAAAGAAGGAAGTCGCTGAGAAGCACAAATGAAATAAAAGAGCTTAAATAATTTTGGGCACAAACTAGTACCAGTCACTTTGGCATATGTTTTAAACTAATAAACTGCTTGTTATTTTTTTAGATAATAAACAGATACAAGTTCCAGATTATGCCTTTTAATGTACATTTTTTATTAATGCCAGGATCCTATAACTTTAAGAAAACTCCATTGTAAACTTATCATGAACGGCAGGTCCCAAATTTTAATCATTTATTTCAAAATGGAAAAGGGGAAGATAATTAGCAGTTTATTTTTATATTTCTTCAGGAAAACTAAATTGGCCTATCAAGACTTGAGGCCAGTTTACACCTGTCTGAACGAGCTGCAGAGAGCCCCTCGCTACGACTACTTTGACAATGTAAACGCTCACTTCGTCAAATTAGAAACGTAGGGGAGATGAGTCAGCAAGTCCTTTCTACTTGAATTAGTTGAAAATCTATCTGGGCAGTAACTCCAAGCAGTGTTGGCAGAGATGTTGTGTCCAATTTTTTCGTTGTATCGAAAATGAGGAGATAGCGAGATAAATTAACTGTGGCATTTTTTAATGCATATGCATCTTGTGAAGTGCTATGCGATACTTCACTACCTAAATATATGACCATTGTTTACTACTACCTAAATATAACGTTGATATAACTACTGATCAGAATTAATTTAGGTTTTTGATATTGTAGAAAAAACACAGAAAATTAAAGTACCAAATTCAAAATATTTATTTTAAACATATTTATTTTTTTTTAATTTTCTCTAATCAAAAAACAATTAAATTATATGTTTTTCAACTACCTAATAAAATAATTCAATTACCCAATAAAATACAGTTTTCAATTAAAAAATAAGTGAAAGGGCAAACATTAATTTTATTTTGTTGATATAAATTTCGAAAAACCAGATTCTGTGGTCAATTACATCTAATAAAATATAATATAAAATTTTGTTTTATAGATTTTCTTTTTTATTTGAACCACAAATTAGATTTTATTTACAAATGATCAGTCAAAAGTATTAAAATAAAAATCTCTGACAGAAGGCATATTAGGCTATTATTGATGTGTTAAAATTTGTGAGCGTTGGAGAGTTCAAGCAAAAGATTAATAATTTTTGTCAACCTCATATACAGAAAATGGCCTCGAACACTTGTGGAATAAATATGCTGATAGTGCATTTTGGCACTCTGAATATTGCAGAGAACTGTAGGAGTCACCCATTCCTAGAAACCGAAGTGCTATTTGCGTTTTAATTTTCTGGCAAAGCATCTCGAAAGACCGTATTGGGGGGGGGAGAATAAAAGGAGAGATAATTTCCAATGAAGTTTCAAATTATCCTTTACACGCATTCTGATTTCTCCCTACCCCGGAACAGAAATTAATTCTTTGGAAATTGTTTTGCAAACTTCAAGCACAGACATTTGCACGTCGGTATCCATTTTGCAAACAAATGGATGCAAGTTGTCAGTCTGCTCTGATTGGTATAAACAATCTGTCGGAGTACAGGTCTGTTCACTCGGTTCGAGATGCTCAACGAGCCCCTCCTCGAAAGTCACTCGAGCTCACTCAGAGAAGTGTAAACCGGCTTTTAAACAGGGTTACATAAAAGTTGTATCTTTTGAGTGTGTTGTGATGCTGCACTTATCTGTTATAGGCATCAAGTCACACTGGTGAGTTTTTGTTTACCCAAAATGATTAATGGGAAAGTAATGAAATAAATCAAGACTAACAGTCACTGCTATAACTTTTGTAAAATATTGTTATGAAATGTACTGGCGCAGTAAGATGGCTTCCCAGCAAAGCAGTTTTAGGGTTGCCATAAAATAGCAAGGAAGGCAGGGTTGTCACATTTGGCGAAAAATCATCCATTTGGCGACAAAATTGTCGATATGCCATGGACGGATGGAGAACCTTCTGGAATGAATTCTTACCGTTTTAGCCCAGAATGTTCTCGAAAACAAGCTGAAAGCTATATAAACCCTGCTGGTCCGCAGTCGGTGAGTGTATGTGCCTCGAGAGTGCGAGATAGTGTCTCGAGTCGATCGAGTTGACAGTGGGGCAGCAAGTGCTGAGTGGGTCGTTGAGTTCACTGAAGGAGTCTCTTAGTGTATCGCGGTTAGTGCCTCGTCGAGAGAGTGTGTTGAGTTCCATAAACGACTGAACAGAAGAATCGGGAGCTGTGCTCTGTATGTCGTCAAGTGCATCACGAGTTGTATCGTGCAGAGTCTCGAGAGTACGTGGAGTTCCGAGAACGACCGAGCAGAGTTGGGAGCTGTACTTCGGTGCTTTGCAGTGAAGCTGTCTCTACCGTTATAACCTGATAGTGTGAAAGCTGTGTCGCTGATTGTTCCAGCGTGTTTATAACAGTTCGACGACTGTAAAAGGGATTTTGGAGCTGTCCTGATTAATATTGGTAAATAAAGTGTGTTTCGATATTTCATCAAGTGTCGTCGTTATTGACTTGAAATCTATGAACTCTGTACGAACGTGAAGGAAGAAAATAATGCAACAACTGGTGTCGGGGAGGAGCGTAACAATATCTATATGAAAAATTATCTTTTGAGTTTATGTAATGAATGTAATAATTTATGTTTTATATGTAGAGAAAATAAGTAATATCAATAATGATATATTACCTAATTTCTAAATAAATCATGAAACTAAATATTATGCCTAATATTAAATACAAGAAATTAAATAATGTGGAAATGCGGGTTCATGGATTTGGAATGAATAATGACGACACTTGATGAATTATCAAAAAACACTTTATTGGCAAGTATTATTCAAGACAGCTCTAATAACACATTTACAGTCGTCGAAGAACAACTATAAACACTCTGAAAGAATCAGTGACACAGCCTCCAAGCTATCAGGCTATAACGGTGGAGACAGCTTCATGGCAAAAAACCAGACTACAGCTTCCGACTCTGCTCAGTCTTCTTGGAACTCTACGTACTCTTGAGACTCTCCACACTACAACTCGAGATGCACTCGACAATACACTAGAATACAGGTCCCAACTCCTCTCTTCAATCGTTCCTGGATCTCAACACACTCCAAGATCAAACTCGACGATGCGCTAACTCGCGTTACACTAAGATATTCTCTTGATGCACTCGATGACCAACTCGACACTAGACTTCGAGACACTCACTCACACTTTCAAAAATTTATTTGACATTTTTAATTATCTTTGAATTATATCAGATTCTGGAGTTTCACAAAATTTTTAACATACAAGTACATCTGTGTGTGTGCAATTTTTAGTATGATACTTTTCCCTTACGATTTAAATATACTTCTTTGATAAAGACTACAACATTATTAAAATATGTAAACAAAACTTTTATTCCAGAAAAGATTTTTAAAACATTAATTTGCTTTATCCAACCTAGGAAATGGAGATTTAATGTTAAGTTTATACTCTATTTAATTTATGTTTTATCAGAATACTAGAAAATACATTTAGTTAGCAACAATAATTGGTACTTTTCCGTTTCGCCGGCCCAAATCTCGCCAAGCAGACTTTATTGGCGACAACATACAGTATACACATAAAAAATTTTAACAAATGTTAGTTCTAAGATTTTTTTATTTTGAAGGCATAAGTATTTTAATAGCGTTTAAAATTTTGTAAAAACCCAATAAATAAGTACAATAAATTTGTAAAAAAGGCGTAATTTAAGAATTTATTATGCTTTCATGGTTCAACAAGCTGATTCGCCATTTCATATCTCATGACCCCAAGTGTTCTCATCTCGTGTAAACTACGTTACAAAAATCTAATTCTCTCAGTAATTATCTACATTAATTTCAAGTTTAATTTTAATTTGGAATACAAGTTTAAATTCAAGAATTATTTCAATTCGTACGAATAGCTTACTCAGAAATTATGTAAAACCGCAGTGCTTTACTTCGCTAGTGTATTCTTATTAGAATTGATGAATTTAACCCTTGCCTTTGCCTTTTCTATATTTTCGCCTTCGAATGAGCGGTGTGATTGCATTCTGATTGCCTTAATTACCACAATTAGCCTTAGGATAATAGCCTTAGGGCATAAAATTTTACTATCTGATTAAAATTCCATGTAATTGTATGCCAGTATTGAAAGGATTGGATTGGATTATTCAATTATGGCAAAGCACACGAGGGCTATCTGCCTAAAGGGAAGGATGCCTTCATGGAGAACTTCTAAGGGAAACTGCCTCGTATACATGTTACACATGGGGAAAACCACGTAAACGCCCATGCAGCCAGCCCGTTCGCGGGATTCGAACCTTGGACTGAACTACCAGTGTTCAGCGTCTTTACTGCTTGGCCACTAGTGGGCCACCAGTATTGAAAGAACCATTCAATCTGATAAGAAATGGCTGTGACTTGTTTTGAAATTAGGTGTAAAAGGTTACCAGCCAGGATATTCCGTTTGGCGTCGGTTGTACCATTATCGGCATACATTTATCGCATGCGCCGGCAAAACGGAAAAGTACCCAATAATTTTTATGTAGTTTAATGCAACAAAATGATTATCACAGATTATTTAAATGTATTATATTTCTGTGCTTATGAACTTATATTTCTGTTGACATTTATTTGTGTTAAATCTCTAGTGTGTGACATTGTGCCCACATATATAATTATTAATGCATAAAAGAAGAAGAGATGAAAATTTAAAGTATTTCTTCTTTCTTTTGTTCTTTCCTTCCCCCCCCCTTTACCTTTAAGTGGGAGAACAAACCAGATTAATTTGCATGGATCTTGAAAATTTGATTAAAATTTTATTATGCTTTGTATATAACCTGAATTTATTTGTATTGTGTAATTGTCAACATACGTTTATGCATTTTTTTTTAACTTATAGAATATGCATATTATTTCTTTGCAGTAAATACTAATGTTGGACTTAACAAGTATAGAAACTAATGGTGGCTAGACATTTTTAAATCAAGAGCAGTTAGAGCATCTTGTATTATTTGAAATCATGACAATAGTCATGCGTGGTGGCCAAATTGGCGGAGGTGACTCTCCACAAGAGAATATTCCATTGCAGCCACCAAGAAATAATCCAGTACCTAGTCCAAATGTTGTAAGTTTTTTAAATATTAAATTAATGAAATATGTAATTTTATCAACTGTTTTTGGTAATTTTTATATCTGGACATGAAAATACAAAAATTTTTAAATATGAATATTTGTGTATAAGTCATGCATACTCTGATATTGACATATTGACACAATCATGTTGGTGCAAATTAATGATTCTTTGCAAATGAAAAGTTAAAAGTTAGTTGTTGGCTCAAAGTTGGAAATCTATGCAGCATTTTTAAGAAAGATTCACAGACTGTATCAGTATTTATCATAAATCGGCAATCATTATCAACACATAAAAAGAAAATACACTTTGACAATTTAAAATGCAAATTTTAATAATCAGATAAGGATTATATTGAGAAAACATTCAGAAAATAAAATGCTTAATTTTTTCATGAAATCCTGTAATTTTTTTCCACTGTCCTTCTCTTCATGTACACAGCAATCTATTTTTTGCTTAAAACATTCAGAAAATTGCATTAACTTGGCATCGCACAAACTTCAGCATTATGCACTGGCTATTTACCACATCTCATCTTGTCTCATCTCTCTTTAATGATTTTGCTGCAAAATACTGTATTCCTGCAGAAATTTTACTGCAATTTCTTCCTTTATTGGCAAATTTCTACATGCGCATTAAAATTGGGTTTAAGGAAAAAAATTTCATGATTTGTTGATTAAAAGCTGTTGCAACTTGAAATACAACAAAAAGAATGCATATGGAAATGGTGATATTGCTTTACTGAGCAATTGTTATGTGAATGGTTTCCTGGAGAATGCTTATTTGCATAGTTGCCAGTTTGGCATATTCTGAAAATTTGGTGACTTCTAATGAGCTTGATGGGATAATATGTAAGTACTCATACTTGGTCTGCTTTTCCATTATTGAAAGAAAACTTTGCTACATTTTGTTATAGAAAATTTATTAAGAGTTTTCTTTTCTTTTCTTTTTTTTTTTGATTCACTATTCAGTTAGAACTAGAAGCTTAAAGACTCAATATCTTTTCTTTTGGATATACCAAAATATTGTACAAGATCATGAATTACCAGATAAAGAGCAAGAATTTATATAACAACTGATCCTGTATAGTCAAAATTGTAAATCTTGAGCTGGAAGGTAAGATATTCATGAAAGATATTGCAGATGTTTAAAAGTATTCTGCCTTGTAGAGACTGTGATTGGATACTATGCTGACATGTGTGTGGCAACAGCTTCAGGTTTTTTTAGTTTCATGTGTCTGCATGTAACTAAAGTAATGTCAGATTGGGAAGCCAGTTAAATTGCATTGAAACAATTATTCTCTCTTAAACATAAATTTGAAAAAGTAATTTTACTCACCAATTTGCTGGCAGCAGTGTAGACTTTTAGCTCAGTAAAGCTTCCTGGATCAACTAAAATTCTGCAATGTTGTGAATTTCTTTGGTTTGTGGGACTAAACAATAAACAGGTTGTCTTATTGTGAATTCCTGGATATTGGAATATTTTTGCTAATGAACAAGCCAACAGACTGTAGAATGTTTTGTTATTTAATTGAATTTTACTATCTTTCTATTTCTAGTCAGATTTTGAATCAGAAAAGCAAAGCACATTTGCAGGGCAGAATTAAGATAAAAGAACAGAGAGACAAGTATGTTGTGGATATTCTCAATTGGCCATGATATGAAGCTGTGACCTAGTTCCGACAACTTATGTATCATGACTGTTTGAGAGAGCACTTTCATCTTATTGGTATCATTGCCATCCTTAGTAAATACACTGTCTGAAAATGAAATCCTAGCACCAAGAAGAAATCATTTTAGAGGAATGAAATGAAGGCAGAACATCTGTCTAGATAAGATATGTATTTGTTTAAATGTCTCAAGGTTTGTGCAAGGAAAAACATTTCAAATGGTAAATAGAGGTACATGAATAACTGCTGTAGTCATAATGATGTTGAATGCAAGCAGTCAAATACCATGCATTGTGTGGTACAGGTGCCATATGTCTTTCTGTAGGATGAAATTCCATGCTTGTTGCACTTTGTCAGTCAAATCAACACTGGTCAGTTCTGATTGTGGATGATCCTGGATTTGTCATCGAATCTTATTCCATACCTGCTCAATGAGAGAAAGATTGGGTGATTTCGCTGGTAAAGACAACATGTCAGCACTCTGTAGAGCAAGTTGAGTGATAGCAGTGGTATAGAAGTAAGCATTATCCTGTTGGTAAATGCTCCCTGGAATATTGTGCAAGAATGGTAGCACAGCTAGTGCCAATCACCAGTTTGACATAAAAATTTGCTCTCAAAGTATGGGAGATAATGACAAGAGTGTTTTTAGACAGAAAATTGCTCATAAGATCATAACTCCTGTTGTAGATTTAACACATCTACACTGCAGATAGCTTGGTTCCAAGCACTCATTTGTCTTCCTTCTAGCCAACATACAGTTATCACTAGACAGCACCAAGAAGCTCTTATCTGAAAACACAACAGATCTCCACTCCACCCTCATGTGAGCTATAGATTGATACCATCAGAGTTACAGGTAGCTGTGATTAGGAGTTAGTGGTACAAACATTATAGGACATCTGACTCGGAGCTGTCCCTCAAGTAATTGATTTGTTATATTTCATTGTGTTACTCTGATGCCAACAAAAGCTGAAATGTCCACTGCAGATGCAGTTAATATGGCAAATCTTTCCTTTGAATGAATACAGCAGTCTTTCCCTCGAGTCATATGCCATACATCCCTGTTAAATCTTTCTGCAGTATCATGAAAAGAAAATGAACCCGTAATTACATGGCCTCATTCAAACTTGGTAAGCTGTCAGTACTACCTTTTTTGTCTCATTTTTACTGCCATCTATGCAAATACTTGTAGTTGCCAAACTGAGTTTACTTCCCAGCTATGAGATAACTCATTATTGTTTTCCCTACCTAAATGACTGAATGTGTATATTTTCATAGTAAATGCATGGAATGTTTAGGTATTTCACATGCAGGAAGGGATGCACTACACTTGATGTTGTAAAATAGATAATTTATTTCTCAATATGTACTTAGTAGGTTATTTATTTCTCAAAATTATTACTATATAACTAAACTAAATACTAAAGCAAAATCTTTTTTTTGGGGGGGGGAGAGGAGAGGTTTAATCACTTAAGAAATGTTATAAGCAGATTGCTCAAAGTTCTATTATAATTCGGTAACTCATGTTGACTAATGGAAAATAACATATTGCATGTGAGAAGTTTTGCGTGAATGCACAGAAAAAGTGACTATCGTTTATCTAGTTGTCACGAGGAGCAAAAATATTATTTCGTATGCCAGGATATGAGTATACTTGTGTGAATGTAGTTACTACTAAAAGTAATCTGTTATATCATTATTTGAATAATAAAACAACTGAAAATAATTTAAAAGCATAAAAATGCAGATAGGATCTTGGCATGTGTGAATGGACACGCTTCATCTACTTTGGTTATAAACGTGTTAAAGGCATTCTCGACTCGCAAACATGCAAACAGCGCTGAATCAAGAAGATAAAGCATATGAAGTTTACATCATATATATAAAGCAAATGTGATTTGTATGTTCATAGTGGTGCTAGTAGCATTACATTCATTTATCTAGTGTGAAATTTTAATAGATATCTTTCAGGTGTGTAAACACGCCTCCCAAATTTCATTTATCTTGCACAACTCCTTGGTGTTGGGATTCCTTTTCCTATTAGCTTGCTAATATTGCTGTTGTATGCTTGATAATTTCTAATCTTTCAGTTTGCCATCTTTGTAAATGAAAAAAAAAAAAAAAAAATTAATGCTGGGAATGTTATAAAAAATAAGTTTGTGACATAATAAAATTAATGGGAAAATAGTGGGAAGTGCATCTGGGATTATTTTCAGTGGTAATGCAGCATAGTGCATTTCTTCATCAGAATTAATAGTTTTTTTTTAACTATTAGTTGATATCTTATTTTGAAATAACTGTCTACTTTTAAAAATGTTTTAGATGAATAATTACTACAAAAAAATTTTTTTTTCATTTGCTATACAGCAACAAACAAGATAAATTATATTTTTTAATATTTCTGGTTATTTCATTGTATTTTGTGTAGTAAATGCATAAAGTTATTTAATTTTCTTAATCTTCTAACTAGTTTCATCTGCTAACGTCATGTTTGGTCAGAGAAAATGTCTACTTTGGTCACAGAAAGTTAAAAGTTAAATTTCATTGGAAACTTGAATTGACTGTTTTATAAATTTGAATCGTCTAATGTATCTGCTGTCCAGAATATAAAGTTGTTATAATTTAGCAGCATACTCAAGCAAAATTGTACTTTTAAAGAATTTCACAATTAACTTTACCTTATTTTTTATTATTAACAATTATTCATATTCTGAATGGCTTGATTAATTCTCTATAGTCATGAAATTTATCATTACTTTGTGTATGTAACCATGCTATTTATTTTGCTGTTTTATTTTCTCTATGATGAATGATGTAAGTATCATTATAATGGATAAAGGATCATAGAAATAAAGTAAATTAAATAATTATATAAATTTAATGAATGCAGTGCAAATATAGTTGTTTGTGAACAAAAAGTATGACCATTTAGAGAATTACTTACGTAGTGCAGTAGGATTTATGGGGAACTTTAGCAACTGCGACTTGTGTGGCCCCATAAATTCATTTCTAGTAATTCATCTAACAATTCTTGTCATTTTATTGCATATGTGTTTCACATTCCATTCTGTATATTTCTCCATTTATTCCACCAGTCAGTTTTTCACAAAGTTTTTCTTCAGATCTTGGGTTCCCTTGCTCTTAAATATATAAACCTGAAACTTTTAACTGGAATGGCAAAAAATGTATATAAAAGTAATATTGTCATCTGTACCATAAATAAAATGAGGAACTTTTCTGTTGAAGGCATACCATGCAATTTTGGTTTCATATTAGTGCATTTTTGCTTCCACGTGTCTTTGGTTACGATATTGGACATCCTTTCCCCCCTGTGAACCTTTTTTCCCCTTTATTTATGTTTCCCCCTCCATTTACTAAATTTGTATTAAAAATACTTTTAAATGGGAAGGTTTTCATTTCTGTATGTTTCATTACTGAAACTTTCTAAAAAAAGGGGCAGAAGGAGGGTATATTACACAGAAGAAAATTACACAGGGGGGAATACAAGTAAATACAGTATTTTAATTTACATTTGCTTAATAGAATATAACAAAGCATGTAAAGGCAATCTGCCTTTCTGGAAGACTTTCTAACAAGAATTGGAGTAGTTTTATTATGTTTAGTAGAATATTTCAAAGCATGCAAGGACTGCATGCCTCAAGGAGAGAATACGTTTCAGGAAGACTTTCTAAAATAAAATTGCTTAGTTTTAATTTATGCTTGTTTAGTGGTAACAAAACATGCAAGTGCTATATGCCAAAGGAGAGGGATGCCTTTGTGGAAGACTTTCTAAAAGAATTGGCTTGTATTGGCTTTATATATGAGGAAAACCATGAAAGCATTATTATAGCTAATCTATCTGTAAATATTGGAGCTGAAGCAAGCTAGGAAGGCTTTATTCGCTATTGTCAATGGTGGGCCATAAGTTTTCATATAATAATCATATTGATAAAAATGTCATACTAAATGTAATAACTTGTGTATCAGTTTCTTAGTTTCCAGGAAACAATCCGACATGGTTAGGATATTAAAGAATTTTGTTTCTTAAATTCTTTTAATAGTTAAATATTATTGAACATTTTAAATTTTCTTTATAGCTAAATGAAAGTGAAGGAAAAGATCAAGATGAAAGCGGTGAATTACCTGAAGGACATGAACCGGACTTTCCTCTTGCTGATTTAGCTCGTTTGGATGAAATGATTAATCGACCACGGTGGGTTGTGCCTGTGCTACCCAAAGGAGAATTAGAAGTTCTTTTGGATGCTGCCATTAATTTAAGTAAACTAGGTAAGTTTCAAAGCTTTTTGCGTAGTATTTAAAACATATTTGAGAAATATTTCTAAAGCCCTTTAAATGAAACTGTGCTTTGCAAATGCAAATTGAACAATTAATACATGGATTGATATTAGAATCTTTACATAACCAGTCTGCTTAATATTGTATTTTTGGCTAAGGAAAGAAATTGTGTTCATTAAACATTAAATAATAAAGTTATGAAATATAATAAGAAATCTCCAAACTCCCTGTCTTTCTTTATATTGAAAGAGAATATCGAGGACTTGGAAGTGATTAAATGTTAACCTTCCGAACAACCAGTGATTTGTCAGTAAAACTTTGCAAAATTCCAAAATATGCTGTGGTCAAAAGGTATTTTTTTCATTACAGTTCCAAAATGCCTTCCTATGCCAAAATACTTTGTCTTGTTTTATTTGATATAATGTTTTATTGTTTGGACACATTTTCTAGATATAAGTTGTATATATATGTATATGTTGTGTATATATATATATATATATAAGTTGTTATAAGATATAAGTTGTGGTCAAAAATTTTTTGCACAATATGCTGCAAAATTAAGGAAATGAGAAGAGAAATTGTAGTTAGCTTGCCAAAAAGTTACCAGGAGCTTTATATATTATTATAAGCAAAGTTGTGAGAGCAATACAAAAAAGACCAATTTTGGTCAAAAATTTTTTGCTGTATATATATATATATATATATATATATATATATATATGCACGTTACTAAAGTCATGGGATTATCTCCTAATATTGTGTCAGATCTCCTTTTGCCTGGCAAAGTGCAGCACTTCAACATGGCATGGACTTAACAAGTTGTTGGAAGTCCCGTGCAGAAATATTGTTTGATATTGATATAGACGTCAGTAATTATAAAAGTGTTGCCGATGCCAGGATTTTGTGCACGAACTGACCTCTTGATTATACCCTATCAATGTTCGATGGGATTCATGTCAGGCGATCTAGGTGGCTAAAATAATTCACTAGACTAGTCCAGAATGTTTTTCAAACCAATCATGAACATTGGCCGAGTGACATGGCACCATAAAAATTCTATCATTGTCATCCATAAAAATTCTATTGTTTAGGTACATGAAGTCCATAATTGGTGCAAGTGGTGTCTAAGCAGCTGAACATAACCATTTCCATTCAATGATAATTTCTGTTGGACTGGAGCACCCAGGCCATGCCATCAAAATCCAAAAGCCTGTACCGTTATGAAGCCACCACCAGCTTGCACGGTGCCTTGTTAATAATGGACTTGACGAGTTGTTGGAAGTCCCCATCAGAAATATTGATTGATATTGGTAAAGATGTCCATAATTACAAAAGTGTTCGATGGTATTCATAATAATTGTCTGGATAAAAGGCACTTGGCCGACTACATGAATACAAGCCACTCGAAATTTATACTGACAGAGCTGGACTGCATTACAGAACACACATTAATAAACAATGAAACAGCAGTTGATTTACAAATTGGAAGGAGTAAGTTACTATTTTTTTTAATTAATGTGCAATATGGTCTCAACTATTAAGAAGACAGCACTACCTATTGACATAAGTACTGCTGCCTTGGCTAATTGTTCATCGGATATATTGCCCATTGATTAACAAACAAGTAGTCCAGCATATACCACGAAAGCCTTCACCAAGTTGTTATTATGCCATTGTCTTCAATCCACTGTAGCTTTTGCCCAGTCATCAAGATATTACAGATTTTTATTCCTGCCCTCCCCTTCAAAGAGAAAAAGCTTGGGAAGTACTCTGATATGCGCCCTGAAGTCGCCAAATTTCTCGCCAAACATTTTTGGCGAGAAACTCCATGTTGCTATATTGCTATCTAAATTTTTTGCCTACATTTCGAACTTTAAGCCTAAAATGTCTCCAAAAACATGGTTTTCGTGAATGCAAAAACCACGTTCTGAACACACAATTTAAGCTAAAAATTTGAAACAAAAACAAAAAATTTAGATAGCAAAACCATAAAGTTTCTAACCAAAATTATTTGACAAGAATCCATGTATACAGCGATATGTTTTAATTTAAAAAAACATCTACAAATGGCACAATCTAGGCTACGAACTAGGCACACCTGGCTTTAATGCATTAACATAACAACAATAAATTTCAAAAGATACCATGTACACAGCATCCTGTTTAAACTTAAAAAAACATCTACAAATTGCGCAATTTAGACAACAAATGAATCTAAGCATCTCACTTTAATAACTTAACATAACAACAATAAATTTCAAAGAATACCATGTATACATTCTGTTTCAACTTTAAAAAAACATCTACGAATTGCACAATTTAGACGGTACGCACTAATCAACAAAATAACTAAAATAAATTTCAAACAATTCAAAAAAAAACAACAATAACGACAGAAATTCATACTAAAAAATCAATGAACATAACATTCTACAAAATAAGAATAAGAATAAAATAAAATGCACTTACCATGAATTAATGCTTTTTCGAACAGCAGAAATACCAATTTCATACCACCTTTAACATGCTGCCACGTAATCACTATCCTATTTATATGACAGCCAGACACTCTATCCAGAAAATTCATACTATGGTTCGCAAATAAATAAAATAACAAATAATCGCAAATCCCTACTTCTATCATGCACAGATATTAAAAATAATCTCCCAGACCCTGTTTCCACACCTCCAAATACCCACTGCCCCTCAACAGGATGGCCACGACAATATTTCCTTTTGCTGAATTTCAATTCAACAACTTCCACCATTTTATCTTTCCCTCCTAGCTTCTCCGACACAGAGCATGACGCAAACCAACGAACTTCACTGAAAGAATTTTCAATGTCAACAGGGTTGCCATGCAACACGCAATCGTGCCCAAAACCAGCACAGAACACATATCGCCACATTTGGTGAAATTAGGGCGTATGTCAGAGTTGTACCAAAGCTTGTCAACAGACAATCCACTTAGAAAAGCATTAGAGCATTAGCAAAACAATTTTGATAAAAAATTTTTAAGTAACAAACTTTTGTGTATAACATTTTTGACAATAAATGCAACTTTTAGAGTAGGATCTTATTAAAATTAGATCATTTTCTCTCCAAATATCATAAAAAGTGTCCTAAAGTTTTCAACAAATAATTGTAAAAGTTCTCAGAAAATCTTTGCTTGAATATCATTATTGATTTGTAGGCCTTCTCTCCAAAATCTTTAGTAAAATTATTGTATTCTGTATAAAACTAAAATATTTATTTTACATATCCGTGAAATTCTGTTATTTACTCATTTTAAAACAATCCACACTTCTTATTAAAAGCAATGTGAAATGGGCTTTACAAATTAAAAGTAACAAAATTAAGTACAATAACAAAATAAACTAATATGGACAGAACCTCTACAAGCAAATCAATGTAACTATTATTTGCCAATGGCTGTGGTGTGCTTGAATACAGTAGCAAATCAAAACCTCCATTCCTTATAAAAAAGGTACTGGCTTTTAGAAGTGTGTGAGTATATCTAAGCTATTTAATTATGAACTATGGCCATATTCTTCAGCAGTACATACATAGTATAATATACATAATAAACATAAATATACAAACATTCAAATTCAAATTAAGACTAATAACTTGTATATTTAAGTTCGGTCTTAAAAATCTAGTGGATAAAGATTTTGCATCACCTCGTAGTACTAATACTATTATTAACTAATTTACGAGTATTAGTATTAACTAATAATAATAATAATTTTGAAATGTGTTTATTGTGGACCTTGTAAACATTTATAATTCTGTTAAAGAATTGGTAAATTTTTTATTCATTATGATGAGAAAATGATTTATACACATAAAAGCAGTGTTAAAATTAAATTATGAAATAACATTAAAGTAACATTAAAGTTACTTACATAACTAATGAATTAAAATTAGTTAACATTAAAGTTACTTACAAAACTAATAAATTAAAAATTATTTAAAAAATACTGAATTATTATGATTTCAAACTGTAACAATATTGCTCTTCACTCTTTTTCTTCCCCCCCCCTCTGTGAACAGCACAGTTTGCTTTCAGAACTAATTTTAGAGACAAAATATAATTAGTTCACCATTATTGATGCTGAAAACCAATTTGATTCACTTCACTCAGAGATATTTAATCAATGAACATAATGCTTTTGACAGAAATTTGAAGCAGGTAAATTTCTCTTGCAGCACCTTAAATAAACACAGATTAGTGACCTTGACCAGTGCTGTATCACCGATTATTTTGAGAATATTTTTTCCTTTCTAAAGTGAGTTTGTAATGCAGCATTTTACTTTACTGAGCATTAAAACTTTTGGACTTGCTGATACTTTTCATTGGAGTTTCACAAGGCAGGTAAAAATCATCTATAGAATAATCTGTAATATCTTGATGATTGCTTGGTAAAGGCATATGTTAGCAAGAGTGGAAAGGAGGAAGTACACATTCACAAGCATGGCAGAGTCAAAAGGTATCTTGATCTGTGATTGGATAAGAGCTGTTCACACTGAAGAGAGTATGAAACGGATTTATTTTGAGAAGACGAAATTCAGAAAAGTATAAACAACTGTTACTTTTAGAAGAGAAAAGGATGATGCACGAATTAAAATAAAGAATTACGGGCTGTCATAAATTTAGGTTGTAATTTTGATTTATATATTTTTTATCTTGCACACACACACACACACATATATGTATATGTTTGGCTAGTGGTCTGACGGTGCAGATTAGACATCTCTACAAGTGAGAAGAAAAACCCGCCATTATTCATAAAAAATTGCTTGGTGAGAAGGAAGAAGAGAATCATTATTTAGCTGATAACTGGATAAAAGACGTTTTACTTAGGCAACTACATGAATACAAGCCTTTAAAAATGTTTACTAACAGAACTAGTAATGTTATTTAAATGTATTACAGAACATTACCAGAAAACACATTAATAATTAATAAGGAAACAGCAGTTGATTTATGAATTGAAAGGAATAAGTCACTATTTTTTATGGGCAATATAGAACCAACTTTAAGGAGTTGGCACTAGGTGTTGACATAAATACTGCTGCCTTGGCTAATTGCTATTTTGATATATTGCCCATTGATTAACAAACAAATGGGCCAGCACAGAACGCCCATAGCTGTGCCAGATAAATGTTGTTACTGCATAAAAACAGCATGGGTTGACATTTTCAAAGCACACATCTGAAGCTTCTTTCTTTCAGTGTTGAGGTTTGTCGCTGAAGTTAGCCATGGCAACTACACCAGATGTTATTTCTTCATGTTCTGCAAATCAAACAAGGCTGTAATTTTAATCAGGTCACCCTGATACCTTTTATTATTTAATCAATAAATAAGGTTTTGATATATCGTGCTCTTCATAGTATTGCATTTGGATAACCAGTTGTATTTATCACTTGGCTAGCTGGAGGGTTTATATACAAAAGTAAATAATATATATGAATTTTATTTTCAAAACTTTCAAATTGTTTAAGATGTATCAGTATCTAAATCTGTTTTCTCTTAGGGACAAATGTGTACAAATTAAACAGTGATTAATTACAATTGAAATGTATATTAAAGCCGATATAATGTTATAATATTGCTGTATATAAGAGTTAATAATTGCTGAACTTTAAACAGAGAAAAAAAGAATTTAAAGCATTATTTCTAGAGATTGTGAAGAAGAGAGGGAGAAAATATTTGCCATGTATTATTTTCATAAGTGAAACTTTATAAATGTGTCATTTTGATTTTACCGAAAGCTTGGTTTCTTAGATCAATTTCTTACAGTTTTAATTTACAATTTATTTTTCCTACATTATATTGTTATGTGCGTTTGTTTCATAGTAATAAACAGAAAATTTCTTGACTACATCTATTATTATTATGAAAAGCTCTGACAAAAAGTAGAGCACCTAATTTGCATTTCTATTTAATAAAAGTGACTGAAAAAAATTATAGTTTTAGATAATGACCTGGAATGATAAAATAAATGTGTAGAATTTTATAAAAAATTTTTATAAATTATGTAGTTAAAAATTTAAGTTTGTATAATTCTGTGCCTTTTATTTTCATGCAGGCATTGATAATCGTAGTGAAGCATGCCAGCGATTCTACAGAGATGGATTAACAATATCATTTACTAAAATTCTCACTGATGAAGCTGTCAGTGGATGGAAATTTGAAATCCATGTAAGTTCTTAATCATTATATTATTTTGTACATTTAAGAGAATTTATTGTATTTTGCTCATTATAAAAAGCCTTGGATTTTTCGTATTTACTGATCATCCACACCACTTTGTTTCTGCATTCAAGTACAACTGTTATTTTTGATTATAAATATGATAATAATCACCTTGCAGATTTTTTCATGTGCGTTTATTTACATGCTGTATATATAACCATCATTTCTCTGAACAGTATCCCCTGACTGTGAGGATGTAAATATCAGCCATATAGATTTTTTTTCTTTTCTTTTCTTTTCTTTTTTAATAAAATCCCCCTTTCTGTTATTATTTACGAATATCATAGTACGTATATGTCATGCGTATAGCCAAACAAACATTTTTTGGTTAGATCATAAAATCAGTTGAGTTCCTGACTATTTGTAAGGCAGAGTATCAGAAAGTACCCCCGTTTTTTGGTCTAATCTGTAATTGGAAACAGTAAATTTCTCTTATTATATTTGGTTAAAATTAAAATGGCAAACCTAATATGTAGATATCCTGTAAATATTTTTAAATTTTAATTTATCTTTTGCTTTCAGCATTCTGTTATATATATATATATATATATATATGTCATAATAAAAGCACAGGAAAAGATGGAGCACTGTAGATGCGGCTTTTCTGTCGCTACGCCTTTTTCTTTTTGTAGGGGGGAAATATGTAAGATAACAATGTATGAATCAGAATTATAATATAACTATAAACATTAATTCTTCCTCTCTATTCTAAAATCGTAATAACTTATCTGCATTGCATCATTCAAATTAATCATGCGATCTCATGTAACCGTTAATACCAGATGCCTCTTGACGACCAATCACCGAATTGTAAACCAAAACTTTTCTCTTCGCGTGCTTCCATCTTTCATAACGACGCACTTCAGCTTTTGCTCTCTACTCTGCTAAGATGTAATTTCGCTGGCTTGCTTGCTATCCCAACAATATCAAAAATGTGAATCTTCTGTGGAAAGGCACGACTAGAGTGCCAAGTGATTGTGGCCACAAATATCAATTGGAAATAAAAATGGAATTAAAATCGCTTCTACTGCCAAGTTTTATTTACGAAGTCAACACATTAGCTAACGACGCAATCAGATTACTTCCTCATCAATATAGGATAACTACGCATCTACAGTGCTCCGTCATTTCCTTTGCTTTTATTATGACATATATATATATATATAGTCAAAAGTCGTTAATCCGGACTCGTAGGGACTTCGGCGATTCCGGATTATCGATTTTTCCGGATTATAGATCATCAGTTTAAATCTCGTAAGATGGCATGCAGAAATTCTAAAATTAAAAATATGAAACCGTAATTTATGAAATAAAGAACAATTATGATCTAAAGGGTATCAAAATTTACAAAAAAAAAAAAAAAAAAAACAACTTAATATTTATTTGTTTACTTTATTAAACATTTCTCTCAATGTAAGTTGTTTAAGTTGCTTCGTTTTATGTGATAATACTTTCTCTTTAATTCTATAAACAGACATAATTTCTTGTTCAGTTACAAAATTCCGCTGTTCAAGTCCCGTTAATTGCTGTGCCGAGAATACCGACTAACTTGTCAATCGGAATTTTTTCGTTTTCACTAACCTCTCTGTCACATTCTTCATGTCTTTATCCATTTTTTGCGGCAATTCCACATTTTGTTTGTTGGACATCGAAACATACTTTCGTTTTGTAGATCCTTTGGAAGTTCCAGCATCGGAAATTGTATTTGGCATAATCGAAAGTTCAAGTTTACTTTTATAAAATTGCTCTTACAGTCTGCAAAAAATAATAAACAGGATCCAATTTGAAGATTAAGGAACAACACAATCATTAACACTAACTGAAATAGATAATTACATAATTTTAGCTTACACGGTCCGTTATACATTAAACGCGCAGGCGAAAACGTATTCTGCAGTTGCGCACACGCATATGCGCAGTAGTCAAGGTCTTACGCGCACGCGTAAAACGGCTGTGCGCATGTGCCAACGCGGCGCATGCGCAGAAAGTTTTTAGCTTTGAGGTCCGGATTATAGATCATTCCGGATTATGGGTGTCCGAATTAACGAGTTTTGACTGTATTAAGAACATTGAAATCTATGTCAGTTTCCAGTCTCTTATAAAAGTTATAGTTTTTTAATTATTTTGTATTAAAGCATTTATGAGAAGGCGTAGCAGTTTGTGATATTAACTGTGTTCTGAATTATTTATTAGATATAGAACTATAATATTGCCGAAAGCAAGCAAATTTATGAATTTTAATATTTAACATTTTATTTTGCCAATTATTTCCCAATTCAAAATAATTCTATTATAAATCTCTTAATGTCCTTTTTTTTCTCCTATGACATTTTATTTACATGTTTCAGTGTAATTTAAGTACTGCAATACAAAGTTTGAAATCCAGAATAATCTAATGTTCCGATTTTCGGACCACTAGTCCCTCCCCCTCCTAATAGAAATTTCAAAAAGAAGAATGGAGAATAAATAATACCCAAGAAAAGCAGGTGTGCCATAAAAACAATTTTTGGTACTTTTCCATTTTGTTGGTGCAAATCCTGCTAAGCAGACTTTATTGGCGACAACACACAGTATACACATAAAAGAATATTAACATATGTTAGTTCTAGAATTTTTTACTTTAAAGGCATAAACATTGTAATATTTAAAATTTTTTTCAAATGGTTTTTTCATTTCCCTTTTCCACATAAATTCCGTGTGGTAACTTTTCAGATGATGACGTGTTGTTCTTCTGTGTTTTATTTCCCTATTTGGCGCTACCCCATAGATGTGTGTTATACAGTTTCCGGATTGATAAAATTGTGTTTATTGTTCACATTGAAATGTTCGAAACTTTCCTCTTCCAGGTTTTCAGTGCAGTTTGATTTCCACGAATCCGAATGTATTATAGCTCCTTTTTCAATATTTTCTGTAATTGCTTCTAATATAATAATGCTCATGGATCGGTAGTATGGTCGAAATCTGTAGTATGGTTTCCCAGTTAACTTCAGCAATCAAGATCAGAAATCTGTTTGACAAAAAAGCAAATAACTAAATAAATTCATTTCTAAATGTGTGAATAAATCTTATTTTGCGAATGAAAAAAGTGCAAATTATTCTGAACAAAAGTTAAATATTTTAACTATGTTTCTAAGGCATTTTTTTCTTTGGGGAAGGGAAGGCTTCCCAATTTTGGAGCTATTTCATTATATATAATGATATATTTGTTTAATGATATATTATTATGATATATGATGATGTATTATTAAAAGATATTTTGTGATATATTTAAAAGGATTTAATCTTATATTTTTTTCAGAGGTGTATAATGAAAAACTGTGAAAATTTAGTGGAACTTTGTGTTTTAAGACTTAATCAAGACTGTCTACCCCTCCTTGATTTGCTGGCTATGGTGCTCAATCCTAATAGCAAGTAAGTGAAGTTTCTAAATTAATTAAAAGCAATTTGAATGATTTTGTGTTATTTCTAAATTTAAAATGTACTTTTATTAGATTCCACACATTTAATGGGACACGACCTTCTGAAACTGTTCCTACTGGTTCTCAGATACCTGACGAAGAAATTTTTGCCCGACCGTCTGATCTGAGAACTCCAAAGGTAATTTTGTGCAGCAGCCTATTAAATGTGCATTGTTCTATTCATAACATTCAGAGTCCTTTTATAAAATGACTTCCATCATTTAATATTTTTGTTTTTCATATGAAATTTCTAAATGTTTAATTATGTTTAAAAGTTTTTTTAAAGCATTTTTAAACATTTTGAACAGATTTGAGTCTTTTTTTGGTAATGATGCGGTAGGATTGTAGATTCTGTTAGGTTTTCAAAATAGGAAAAATCAACTGTATCCATGCCAGAATTTGAACTCCAGATCTTCCAGTGCTAGCTGGACATGCTACCTCGTACACCATTAGTTCAAGTATTCCTTTTGTTGTGTTCCACTTAAAAGATATTGGTGAGGGATGAGACCCCAGCCAGCGAATCCAGTTGTTAACGAAGCTGGGTACCACTTATGGAACTGTGTGAGGTTTTTTGGAGTGAGAAGCGTGAAGTAAACAGTGCTACATTTTAATTGGATGCCACTTATATAATCTATTAGAATTTTTGAAGTCAGGGAGCATAATAAATCAGCGATGTCTCTGCTGGCATTTGAACTTTGGATCTTCCAATCACCAGCTAGATGGGCTAACACTTGTGCTGTAAAGGCATTAGGAATGGTGCAATTTTTTTTATAGGTTTATTGCAGATTTTTTTTTAAAACATTATTCAAAATATGTGCTTCTGTGTTATGTAACCCTTTGACGCGCGGTGGTCGCGCCCTGAAACCACCATTTTCCAAATTTTTTTCCTCCTCTTTTCTGAAATTTTTGAATGAAAATGAATTGATTACTGATCTTTTGCATCTAAATAACACAAAATGACTGTAGAATCATATATGTTTTAGGTATTAACACTTCAGATCGGATGCCTTTTAAAATTCGTTTTCGATGAGACAAAATAACTTCCTTTTATTAATATAAACAACTTTAAATTTCAAAAGTTAGTCATCGCACATCATGATTTCTATCATAAGCAATAAAAAATTGCAGTAATTAAACTGCATATATAAAAAAAACCCCTCTATATGTATGGCATTTGCTATGTGGTTTCAGGGCGCGACCACTGCGCCACTAGAGCATTGTGTCACAATGCTTACAATCCTCTAGAGGCTCGGTGGTAGCGCCTTAAAACCACTGGTGTTTGCTTCTCAATGGCGTTCGCTTGCTTTTCAAATAGGAATGTTTATTTTTACCTGGATATAGATAAAGAGCTTTGGAACCAAAGCTTTGAACCAGAGCTTTGGTTATTTTATTACTAAAGAATACATGCACCTGCCCAGTAAAAAGGTCTTTCTTTTCCAAATACCTTTCTCTGACATCAACACACTTGCTCCCCAAGCTAGTATTGTGATTTGATAAATTATTTCCTGTGGTTTAAATTTAATGTAAATATTCTTTGCTATAATTAAAAATAGGAATTGCCTAAAAGTTTTATTTAAATTTAAAATATTTTCTGAATATTTTGGCACGAAATACAAATAAAATAAGTATAAATGGGAAACGAACAATCCGTACAAAGCCAAAAAGACCAACCCCCCCCCCATTAACATAAAAAACCACAAATTTCATGTGCCAGATGAAAAAAAAACTAAATAACGCTGGACATATACCAGTGAAATTTAAATCCAGTCAGTGTACAGTTTGTAGGACAAGGAAGAAACCTCATAGCAGGGTTGCCACGCTACCTGGAGAACCGGAAAATGTCAGGGAATTCGAAAATTGACCAAACAATTCAGGGAAAAGTCAGGGAATTTAAGTATTTTTGTCAAAATCTGGAAAAGTCAGGGAAGTTCATACAACGATCCCGCCAAAAAAAGCGATTTTTGCGCCGACGTCGGAAGAGATAACTTTTTTGGCAAATTGTGTATCACGTGAGTGTCATTCGGGCAGCTGGCAAGGAGCCAATTTTTGCAGCTCCAATTTGATTGTCTTTTAGAAAGGCAAAGCAAGTTTCCCGCAACTTTTGATTTCCAGTATTCTCGAGAATCGCATGTGCAGTGCATGAACTAAAGAAAGTACCTGTTCTCCTATAAAACAAAATGGGTTTAATCCTAGTATACGGTACCATGGAGGTTAGAATCAAAGCATATGTATTGTAAAGAAGGAAAACCTCTCTGCAACAGACGTGGCTCCGTTCCATCATAGAGGGAAACATCTGTGCATGCGTGATATATCTATCGCTAAAGCTCGAAACCGGTGTCAAAGTTCGAAGGTCACGTTATCAAGAGTTCATAAAATGAATATCGTTTAAAATTTCTTTAAAACACTTGCGCTAAAAAGACGTGCCACGCACATTGAGATGCTTTTGTCTCAAACCGCGAGCGATGTGAACACCATGTCGATAAGCATTTATCGCAAAAATGAAAATAACGTAGTGCACACGTTGCCTAACAACGAGATTGTTTATTTCTCGAGTTACAGCTCTGGATTGCACTCGCAGATGAGGAGCGGTGTAAATGAGACACTTTACCGCTTGTTATATTGTAGCGCACGGCACCGCAACCGGGAAGTTTAGTCTTAGCGCAAGTGGTTAAACTAAAGGAAAAGAAAATATTTTTTGGCGCAAGTAAATTAATTCATGGATTAGTTATTTTCAGGGAAAAATAAAACTATGAAAATCTGTTTTTAAAATTATTGCAAAAAATCCAAGAAGAAACGTCCTTTGATAAAACATTTCTTCTTGGATTTTTCGTAGCTCTCTTTTTGTCAAAGAACGTTTCTTCTTAACACATGTTTCTCAATTTCCGGTACAGATCGAAGAGGGAAATTCTGGCCGCCAGGTTCCGTCGCCAAATCCCTTGGCAAATTTTCCCTCCGCATTCTAGCGGCGTAATAGCATTTTACTTGTATGGAACCTTTTCTTCTTTACATAGACGTTCTTTGGTTAGAATAATCTTCATGTATGGTACAATGGGATTTGGCGACATGATGATGTGCAGTAAACGGGTCATTTTGGTCTTGGCAACAAGTTTCAAAATCGTGCCAAAGCCTTACCCTATACTAGAATTTTACCGCAAAATCCTTTTAAACTTTTTTTTTTTTTTAATAAATACCTTGCCATTTTGCAGTAAAATAAAAAAATAGTAATCAGTCATCTAGGCTAACCATGTAATATTATTTGCTAAAATATTGTTGATTATTCTAATTCAATTTTTAAGTAATTATCTTTATTTTTATGTTATTCATATAAATTAATGTTGCTTCTTCCCTCTAAATTTATTATTAGTAAATAATATTTCCAAATTTCAGGAAATTTTCTCTGGCATAATCCTGAAATTAATTCTAGCAGTATGATGACATACCATCACGAAATTTAATGCACATATTTTTTCCTTATGTATGCTGCGAAATAAATATAAAATACCTCAGTTTATTAAAATAGATTTCTTTCTTTCGTTTAGCTGCAGAATGTCTGCAAAAAAAGCCTTATTTTATTTCAGATTGGGAAGATTCTAATCTCAATCTTCAGTGGAGAAAACAACAACTATTATAATTATATTTGTGTTTTCAAGTGTTAAGGTGCCTTTTAAGAACATATCTCAAACAAATTAAATTTACGTAAAATCTAACCTAACTATTTAGCATTGCATTGTGATTTATAAGGACCGGATTAGCCTCGTCTTGAACTGGTGATGATCATGAGTAATAATTAAATAAAACATACATTTGTTTTCCAATGTATATATCTTAAATTTTATTAAGTTTCTTAAGTTGAAAAGTAAACAAAATTATCGAACAAAGTATACCAAGCATAATTAAGAATAAATGTCCTCTGGGATTTATTGAATAATTAAGTGAATTTGCTACACAATACAATACCATAATTAATTTGCCTCTTAGCACAGCCAACGTACATTACGCGGATAGACTGGAATTTTCTTGAAACACACTTGGAAAACCTATAAATGTCAGGGAATTTCATTCTCCCGTTTGAGTGGCAACCCTGTCATAGAACAAGATGTATGTGCGAAACGTGCAGTGTGGGTTTATGCATGTGCCAAAAAGACAAAACATGGTTTGAACAGTGTCACAGAAAAAAAAAAAAAAAAAAAAAAAAAAAAAAACACTGACTTCTTTTTTATCCTTATTTCATTGAGATTTTTAATCCATTTATCCAAATGTCCTTATTATGTAGGTACTTATACATTGACTACCAATAAGTATTTGGACACCTATGCAAATTACGATATCTGCGGTCCTGAGGTACGTCACGGACTCCGCCGGTATATATCATCTAGGAAACAGCATCGGCTTTAGTTGCATGCAAGATGCCTAGCAGTTCAGAGCTCTCTGATTTCCAGAAAAGTATAATTATCGGGTATCACAAATGTGGCCAATCCTTAAGGGACATATCTAGCGATCTGAAGTACCCAAAATCGACAGTGGCCTATGTGAAGTGGAAGAAGTGGAAGGTGAGCGGTGATTGTCGGAATGTGTCTCGAGTTGGCAGACCAACGAAACTGGGAGATAGGGACCTACGAGTGCTGTCCAGAAAAATTCGGAAGAACCGCACCCAACTGATGGCCCTCATCCGCGAGGAGTTTCAACAGGCATCCGGGAGTATTGTTTCAATGAATACCATCCGCAAGAAAGCCCATCTGCTTGGTTTTCATGGTCGTGCTGCTGCCCATAAGCCTTTGATTACAAAGTCCAACTGCGCTGCTCGGTTAATGTGGTGCGAAGCACATCGAAATTGGACCGTAGATCAGCGGAAACGGGTTCTTTGGAGTGACGAATCAAGGTCCACCTTTTACTGTTCGGATGGCAAGGTCTGAGTCTGGCGTCTACGTGGAGAACGTCTCCTGCCAGAATGCATTGTGCCAACAGTCAAGTTCGGCGGAGGTAGAATTATGGTCTGGGGGTGTTTCTCCTGGTATGGGCTGTGACCCTTGGTCCCCATTCATGGTAAGCTCAACGCCGATGCCTACTGCACTACTTTGGATGACAATGTGCTTCCTACGTTGTGGCAGTTTTACGCATTGGAGTGGAGTCCAGACCTGAACCCTATCGGGAACATCTGGGACGAGTTGCATCGCCGAATTCAGGGGTGCGCTACCCATGCAAAATCGGTGAAGGAACTTCTATGTCTTCTCCAAGCCGAGTGGAAGAAAATACCACTAGCTGTCATACAAAGACTTGTGGAAAGTATGCCCCGGAGGGTACAGGCTGTAATTACTTCTCATAGAGGCTCTACCAACTATTGATTTTGAATAAAGTTAGTTTTTCTTTTCTATCACAGGTGTCCAAATACTTATTGGTAGTCAGTGTATTTTCACTACTATAGAAAAATTGCATAAATTTTTATTTTTTAATTTTTTTCTGACGATTTACTTTGTAAAATAATGTAAAAAAATTATATATAATGCAATTCTTACATACAATTTTTTTAAAAAAATCCGTAAATATCGTCATTTATTGGAAACGTGGGCGGAAAATGGTAATTTTTTTCCCCTACTACATCAGTAAGTTTCAAAGTCCTAGACGCGCAGTAGTTTCACAGTGCGACCACCACCCACAGAACAATGGGCAAGAGTAGATTTTTTTTAATTCATATATTATTTGTCTCTAGATCATAATACTCAATTTCTAGAGTTTTTAGTTAAAAAAATTATAAAAATAATATTGCGCACATCAAAGGGTTAAGTCGGTGATTCTTAGTTATTGAATCCTGTTTAATTACATACTTTTTGCTTCTTTGTTTTCATTTAACATCGAATGATGAGTTAGTAACAGCTATTGACTTCTGCAAACATTTTATAATTAAACTACTGAGATAATGTGAGTTTATCTATGGCTGAGTGAAAAAGGACTGCCGAATTCTACCTCAACATAGATTCAGATACCAGCAAACTGGTTGCTGCATGAGCATGTTCATGTTTTTAGGCATCTGATGAGCCAGTTTTACTTAGGAAATCTCTTATGAAGGTATATTTTCTCTAAGGAAAATACTACAATGTGCTATGCCATAATCCAAATAATCCATACAAAGAAGGAAACTGAGAGTCATTTTCTTTACAAGTTTAAATTAGGATATTTTTTAAGGATTACAGCTAAAATCATCAAACACTAAAAGCTTAGGCTATATAGGTTTGTAAAATAATGCTAGAGGCCTTTGCATTTTCTGTTTTCATTCATTTAAATTAAAAAATTTGAACTAAGTGTACATATTAACTCTTTCGCATCAAGAGAGGATTTAATCTGTTTTTCTCAAACAGTGAAAATGCCCATGTGTACGAATTTCTCATGGAATGGTTTTCTTTCCCCCCCCTCCCCACTTAAGTTAAGCAACAACTTCTTTCTTGGGCGCTTTCACCACTGTGTGCAATTTTCCCTTGGGACAGGATTTCAACTTCGGGCATCAGTAGCTAAACTTTGACAGTAAACAAAGGAAAAAGAAGTTGCATTAAAATAACAGAACTACTTTTAGTCTCTTCAAAACAATGAATGGCATGCCATTTAACAACTCCCAAAAGCAATGAGTGTATGCCTAACATGATGGGGGGGGAAGCACTAGGTAGAAAATGATTCAGGCAGCTTGCTGATGTCTGAATGGTCAGGCGTTTTGGGCGACTTCAATGCAAAAGAGTTAAAATGCATTAGAAATCAAGTAGATGTTGAGTATGTGCGTTCAGTTGCTTTCTGCATTTTGTCTGTAGCAAGTACTTCTCTTGAGCAGGCATGAACATACTGCGATGCTTGATTAGTAGTAGATCTTATGATGATAGTTATAGACATTTGGCTTAGTGAATCAAGGTAATTCAAGCTGCATGAAGTATTCTGTAGCTACTTGTGGCATCCAAAAATTGTAATACTTGTTATCAGGGCCGGAGCCAGAGCATGTGCAGTAGGTGTGGCTGTACCAGCAGCAGAATTTAGGAACAGCAAAGTTTTTAGATTTTTGGAAGGAGCTGGGCTGCTAAATTATGAAGTTGCAGGGTTTGCACCAGGCAGCAAAAAATCTGCTGCCAGCCTGGCTTGTTGTTGTATAACTATGTATTAGCATCACCTTCTGTTCATTCTTTCTATTAGCATTAAATAACAAAAGGCTGGCACATTGGAAATAAGTGAACAAATGGGTTGCAAAGACCAGTACTGGTGAATCCGTAATAGAATAGTATAATAAAGAAAAGCCATACAATGAGTAAACCACTTACAAAACTTTGCTAATACTTCCCCATTCTCAGACCTTTTTCTAATGAATTATCATCAAAGAAATCTCGGTTTACTTTTCAGAGATGAGAAATTTTTATATCAGATAACTGGAAATTTTATCAGTTCCAGAGGCACTGAATATTTAAATGTTTATTAATAATATAGCCTCCCCCATTATCAGCACTGTTATAATACTACTCATTAATTAATGTTGCATGTGTAGGGTTCATAGTGGGTTGCATGCACACAGAACCGATGATAGCTTGATGAACTGTACTTAGGAGCTGGTTGACTTTGTATTTAATAACAAAGATTATCATCACAAATGTGTTTATTTTATTATGCATTTATTAATCATTTTGTTGGTGTAGAGGAGCAATCTGGCTCCAAAACATTTCAAATTCTCAATTACAAAGCTGTAAGATCTGTTACAGCAAGTACACAAACCAAAAGAATACCCAATTCAAATTACGTAGGTCGAGAGTATAAACGCGCTAGCAGCGCCTCCTGTCGGCAACTCTTAGTCACTACTGAACATACTTCCGACCTTGAAACCTTACGGGTTTCAAAACAGTATTACAATTAGTATACACTGTTTTAAATATAATAACAAACAATTGTAAGCAATACCAATACAATAGTTAAATTTTAAAAGACACAATAAATCATAAATGCAATATAAACACTATAAAGAAACATATTACATTACCCAAATCTAATTACAATTCACAGGAAGAACGCTAATGCCTCTCACATTTCGTTTTAACATTTTACCACCTGCTAATACTATGTTAATCACTCAAACTTTTTTTATTTTTTCCAGAAATTGTTTCTGCAATTATACCTGTTAACCATTTTGTACTGGGCATATGCTCATCCTTGACTAATACAGGCAAACCCACTTTAACATTATCTTTAGCAAACATCCACTTATTACGTTGTTGAAGGTTATTTAAATAGTCTCTCTTCCATAACTTCCAAATTTGTTGACTATATTTCATTATTTTTTGCCATTTTGAGAGCCTATTTTCTGGTATCTCAATAAGTTGGAGTTCTGCTATTGAAGTTAAAGGGTTTCCTATGAGAAAATGTCCGGGGGACAAGGTTTCAAAATTACCAAACTCGCATATAAGGGAGTAAGGGGTCTGGAATTTAATACGCTTTCAACTTCTAGAATTACAGTGAGAAATTCTTTAAGAAACAGATGAGCATTGCCGATAATTCGTTTCAAATGAAACTTGAACGATTTCTACCCGGCTTCCCAAAGACTGCCAAAGTTTGGTGATTTAGGAGGGATGAACCTTCACTCAATGTTTTTACTTAGCAGGTATTTAATCAGTGTTTCATCTGGGTGTTTAACCAATTTATACAGTTTTTTCAGCTCAATACTTGCACCCATATAATTTTTTGCATTGTCACTGAATAATTTTACACATTTATCCCTGCGACTAAAAAATCGTTTCAAACAAGCTATAAAGGCATCTGAAGTAAGATCAGAGACAAAATCTAAATGAATAGCTTTGGTGCTTAAACATACAAATATGCACACACACACTTTGTTCAGTTTTCCCTTATGCTGATTTTTAAATTTAATGTGGAATGGTCCACAAAAGTCAGTTCCAACATTACTAAATGGGTAAGAAGCTGTTACTCGTTCTTTGGGCAGATCACCCGTTATCTGACTTTCAAGAACAGGTTTGTTTTTAAAACAAGTTATGCATTGAAAAACAGCTTTCCGACAAACATTTCTGCCATTTAAAACCCAAAATTTACGTCAAACATGATACAGTAATGCATTTGAACCATCATGCAATTACTTTAAATGATAATATCTCACAATTATTAAAGTTAATGCATGCTTATCTGGCAGAACAATTGGCTTTTTCTCATATGTACTGAGGTCAGAATGTTTTAGTCTGCCTCCAACCCTTAGAACATTGTCTTTATCTAAAAAATAGTTTAAAGATTTTACTTTGCTGGGCACTGAGGCACTTCTCTCAAGATGTTTTATTTAATCTACAAACTCACCTTGTTGGATTGACCTAAATAAATAGAGTCCTGCTCTTCTCAACTCGTTAAATGTAAGGTGACCTTTAAGCTTTTAATTAGTTCTAACATTGTTGATAAATCTAAATACATAACACATAATATGAACAATAGTTAAATAATTATTACTCAAGGAAAGAATGTCATCAACTATAGAACTATGATTAAAAATAGTAAAGGCAATAGGAGAATGATCATTAGAGCCATCAGTTTTCTTTAGTTCATCAGAAAAGTCATCTAATGAAATTAGAATGTCATTATTGTGTACAGGAACATCAGTCTTTTCTCTCAAAAATTGGGGTCCATGCCACCAAATGTCACTGTTAAATAAAATGTCAGCACTGACTACTCTGCTGAGGAGATCAGCTGGATTTTGCTTTCCAGGGTAGTGTGCCCAGGCACTGGTATCACTTAAACTCTGTATTTCGTTAGCTCTATTGGCAACAAATGATTTCCATCATTTCGTAGGTCTTTTAATCCAATAGAGATTTATTG
Source organism: Stegodyphus dumicola (assembly GCF_044657685.1). Taxonomy (NCBI): domain Eukaryota; kingdom Metazoa; phylum Arthropoda; class Arachnida; order Araneae; family Eresidae; genus Stegodyphus; species Stegodyphus dumicola. The sequence continues at coordinate 87,076,062 of NC_140777.1, forward strand.
AGTCCGTCGAAAAGAACACTAAGGAGGGCCTTTTTTAAATCCTCTATTTTCTTGACTTTACTCGCTAGTCGGGCGGCAAGCAAGGCACCGACCGAGTAATTCTAGTCTTGGGAGAGTGATTTTGGTTAGTAGCGTCACTCAACTCTTGCTAACCAATAAATTCACTTCAATGTTATTATCCTTCACAACTCTTGCATAAATAGCAGCACCGTAAGCTTTTTGCCTAGCATCACAGAAGCAGTGTAGTTCTAAGATATCAGTTGACTCTTGTATATTTAAATTGAGCACGTTTCTAGGAACTCGTAACTCTGAAAGATCAGGAACCTTGGAACACAACTGAAGCCATATTTGTCGTACATCTACAGGTATTTCTTCATCCATAAGACTTGTAGAATGAACTTTATACGAATGGTAAACGGTGAAATCAATCCAAGCAGATCAAAAATCTTTCCAGTTGTACGTAGCAGGAATCGTTTGGTACTTTCGTTTTTAGATAGACTATCCACTAGGCTCTGCTTTCCCAATATTAGACAGTCTTCAGCAGGATTCCACGATAGTCCCAAAACTTTAATAGTGTTGACTTGTGGCTGTGTATCAAAACCTTCACGTGTCCAAAACTTCATCAAGGTATTATCATTTGTAGTCCATTTTCGTAGCACCATGCTAGCTTAGCTCATAATTGATGTAGCTTGAGTGGAGATCTCAAAAGCATCCGACACATTATCAGCTCCAGAAATAAAATCATCCACATACAAACAGTGGTCTAAGCATTCTGTTGTTGTGGGGAATTCTTCAGAATGCTTTCTCAGGTGAGTTTTCAAGGTAGCGGTCAAAAGGAATGGGCTGCTCGTAACACCAAAAAAGAACACGATTAAATCTGTAAACTTGAATTTTACTATTTTCTTCCCACAAAAAACGAACTGCATCTCTGTCCTTTTCAGCTAATAAAATTTGTAGGAACGCTTTCTCTGTGTCTGAAGTAAAGGCGACTTTGTTTAATCTGAAATTAACAAGAATGTGTTCGAATTCAGGCTTCGCCCTGACCACAGGCAATCATTTAGACTTAAACGCTTAAAGTTATGACTAGAACTTGCATCAAAGACTATTCGCATTTTTGTAGTTGCACTTTCCTCTTTAAAAACTGTTTGATGTGGCAAATAGAACACAGGTTTATCAACAGGTTCCTTAGGACATCTAACTTTCTCTGTATATTTTTATTTTCAGTCTTTTATAGTTTCAATATACTGCAATTGAAGATTTGGATCTTTTTGAAGTCTACGCATAAGTAAATTAAGTCTGTTTTTAGCAATGATGAAGTTATTATTGAGCTCTCCCTAATCCCTTTTCCATGGTAATAGAACCTCATACCAGTTATCTTTAAAACAAACAATTTTTTCAAATGTTTCTAAAGATTGATCTATCTCATTTTCACTGGGATCATCTTTAATTCCTATAGTCTCAAGTTGCCAAAATTTTTTAATTTCATTTTCTATATGACTATAATTATTAATTCATCCACAGTGAACTGCTCGCGTATTTTGAGTCTCTAGAAAACCAAAAACAGAATTTTGAAATCTTAGCTCTGAATTTGGCACTTCAACTTTACCGAATTTTAAGATCTGATAAAACACCTCTGCGCCTATTAATATATCAATTTTTCCTCTTTTATAAAAGTTTGCATTAGCAAACTTAATGCTTTGAGGAAAATGTTCAGTTGGAACTTCTATATTATTTATTGGTATGGAGTCCGAGATTTTAGGCACGCAGAAAAATTCTAAACTCATTTCAAAGTCAATACCATTTGAAATAGAAGCACATGCTTTAGAATTAATATTTATTCTCATGTTATTTAATCCAGAAACCGCAACAGATATTTTTTCTCTTTTAATCCCTAACGATATGGCACATTCAATCGTTAAGAATGACATCATCGAACCTACATCACACAAAGCGCGAACTGATTTTAATTCACCATCTTTTATTAAAATCTTATCTTCACCATCTCTTATTAAAATATTTGCAGTAGAAAGTAAAACATTCTTGGTCTGACGCATTCCATTTACAGCTGTGCCGGCAAAAATACTTTCTTTATTGGTAGAAGAAGAGTCATAAACAAATTTTTCAGCATTCGGATTAAGACTTGACTGTCCTCTTCTTCCCCCCCCACTTCCTGCTTTAAAATATGAGCGCTTTTGGATTTATTTTGTTTTTCATTTTTGAAATGTAACAGTGTTGAATGCTTTCGTGAGCATTTTTGACATCGATAATTAGACAAACACGTTCGAACGGAATGTTTTTTCAAACAATTAAAGCAAAGCTTATTTCTTTTCATGAATTCACACCTGTCATTGACAGAAAGATTTATAAATTCCGGACACTTATATAATGAATGGAATTCTTCACCACTGCACTTTATGCACTTCCAATGTATGTTTTTCATATTAGAAGTGGATATCATACTCGTAAGTTTATGTGGAGAATTATTACTCTTTTTTACCTCTTTTATTTTACTATATTGAAGCGTTCTCGCTTGGGTTTGTAAAAACGAAAGTAATTGTTCAATCGTACCGATTTCTTCCGAGTTTTTTAATTCCTTTTCCCACCAGTATCGAGTCGATTTATCAAACTTATTCACTGCCAAATATACTATCATCATTTCCGATAAGTTTTCTACTTTGTAGTTTAAAATATTTAAAGTTCGAATACATTCGTTTGTTACATCAATTAAATTTAGAATAGAACTAGATGTTTCACTAATATTTGGCTGATTCAGAAGCTTTTTTATTATAGTTTATTCGAATACCTATCTTCTAAAAGTTTCCATGTTATATCGAAATTTGTGTCCGAAATAGAAAGAAGTTGTATTACTCTCAGAGCTTCATCCTTACAACTAGCTTTTAAGTATTGTAATCCCGTTGCATTACTCAGATAGATTTGTTTTCTATTACACTAGCTTTAAAAATATCTTTAAACATTATCCAGTTCTCGATTTTACCATTAAATGTCGGTACCGATAGCGTTGGTAACTTAACATCAGAAAACACATTTGAATTATTGTTACTCGGCACAGTAGAAACAGAATGTTCAGAGTTCATTTTATTTTTAACTACGACTAATTTACATTTAATCATCAATAGCAACTCATCAACAATATCATCTGTATCTTCTTTATCAACATATTTATCCAATTCTTCGGGTTTACATGCTTCAAAAATTGAATAAAATACAGATTTAAGTTCGTTCGAAATTTCATTAGTTTTGGTTTCAAATAGCTGCAACGCAACTGAATCTGAAACATCTAATGACGAAACAACTTTATCTTTATGCCGCATCAGTGAACTTTTTAACACTCTTTTTCTAGTTTTTAGAGCTTCCATATTTATAACCTTTATACTCTTCAAATTTAATAGAGATTAAAATGGGAGAACTCACCTCGACGCACCACTTGAACTGTACTCAGGAGCTGGTTGACTTTGTATTTAATAATAAAGATTATCATCACAAATGTATTTATTTTATTATGCATTTCTTAATCATTTTGTTGTGTAGAGGAGCGATCTGGCTGAAAAACGTTTCAAATTCTCAATCACAAAGCTGTAAGATCTGTTACAGCAAGTACACAAACCAAAAGAATACTCAATTCAAATTACGTAGGTCGAGAGTATAAACGCGCTAGCAGCACCCCCTGTCGGCAACTCTTAGTCCCTTCTGAACATACTTCCGACCTTGAAACCTTACGCGTTTCAAAACAATATTACAATTAGTATACGCTGTTTTAAATGTAATAACAAACAATTGTAAGCAATACCAATACAATAGTTAAATTTTAAAAGACACATTAAATCATCAATGCAATATAAACACTATAAAGAAACATATTACATTACACAAATCTAATTACAATTCACATGGAGAACACAAATGCCTTTCACATTTCGTTTTAACATTTTACCATCTGCTAATACTATGTTAATCACTCAAACTTTTTTATCTTTTCCAAAAATTGTTTCTGCAATTCTACCTGTTAATCATTTTGTACTGGGCATATGCTCATCCTTGACTAATATAAGCAAACCTACCTTAACGTTATCTTTAGCAAACATCCGCTTATTACGTTGTTATGACATCCACTTATTCGCTCTTCAGTTTGGGTATGAATATGGTGTCCAACTTTAAAACTAAATCTCTCAGTCAATTTTGATTGTATGGGAATCACCCTTTTTATATTGTGCTTTTTATAATGACTATTAACACTTTCTTAAATATAAGTCGAAGTATTTAAAAACTAAACTTCGATCTTTCTACGAAGATAAAAGATCGAAGATAAAAAATTAGATTTGGTAATTTTTTGTAGATAAAAAGTTAGATTTGGTAATTTTTAAAAACCGATTTTTTTTTTTTTTTTTAATTGGATATGCCAGAACATGAATACTTGCATCATTTAAAATATTTTTAGTCACTACTGAACACTTGATGAAATTGATTTTCACAAAAGAAAAACTTTACAGTTCTGGAATTTTCCACAAAAAAACTCATACATCTCTTCTTAGTATCACAGAGCACCATCAATAGTTACACTTCAAACTACTAAGAACATTAAACACAAAGCGTATCTAAAGAGCGAGCTCACACGAAACATCTCAGTATTCCGTAGTTGATGCTGAACTGAAAAACTGTGAGCAGATCTCTCTCCAGTCTTGTATAGTTTTACTCTGAATTGCCGAGAAATCTGCATTATCTTCCATTTCTCAAAATTATTGGAAGGGATATAAAGTTGCATACAAGGACTGGATATGGTTGCAATTACTCACAAGGATCAATTACAGTTATTCAGTTGTGGTTATACATAATCTGGACCAAAATGTTGTCAAATGGTCACCAAGTTTGGTGACTTGGCAAAAATTAGTTGCCCAAACCATTGGTAGATTGGCGATATCTTGCCAATATAGCAAGATAACCAATGTTAAATTGACTTTTGTAATTTTAATTTTCATGCAGAGCCAAGACTTTTTCAAGCGTTTCATGTTACATTACACAAAAATGCTATAATTTTATATATAATTAAATTTATTTACATATATGCAAAATTCATAACATTAAATTTGTTAAAATATTTCTGTTCAGAATTGTTTTTAAATACTGTTAGATTATAGAGATGAAAGACATATTAAAACATATTTAGTCTGTTTTAAGTCATTCCTATGAAATTGCATTTTACAAATTCTCTAATATTATGTATTCTTATTCCCCCCCCCCAACCTTTTTTTTTTTTTTTTTTTTTTTGTAATATACGAAAAGCATAAATGTGCGGGAGCCATTTGCAAATACACACACAGTTGTGACTCGGTCGGTCAGCATTTACTTTTAATTCTTGTGTTAGATTTTGAAAAAGTCAGGCCATTCAATGTGAAATATAGTTGAGTGCCTCATTGTAAAGAATTGTTTAAATTAAAAGAAAATTAATTAATTAGCAAAATTACCCTTAAAATCTAAGTTTGACAATAGACAGACTGTATTTTTTAACCTCCCTTTTATTAAAGTCTTGTGCATCACGAGTAGGCATAGGGGCTTCTTTTCCTGTGTGCTCAACATTTTGTGTTTTTCTATTAAAACTGATTAATCATATTTTCATGATATGGGAATTTTATAAAATGGATTAACTTTATTTTTATTGTCAGATCGGTTGTACTTGATAGAAAATTCAGTTTATTATAATTTGCATTAGCTGCCTTTGAGACCACAATTTGCCACCTTGTTCTGACTCTGTAAATGTATATTTATTTATTTTTATAATTTTTAAACTTAGAAACAACTAATTCCTATTTCTTTTTAAAACAATTTTAGGGTTGGCTCGTAGACTTAATTAATCGATTTGGTAGCAGTGGTGGCTTTCATCTTCTGCTAGAACGTTTCCAGAATGGTCCACTTCTCACTGTTCCTGTTATAGCTGCTCTTATCAGGTGTTTTAATTTTAGACTTCAAATAAATCATTTAAGTATTTCTTTTGTCATACTAATATATTGATTTTTTAGTTGTATTTATATTAATATTTTATTTGAATTAATTCTAGGCCCTTTGGAATGTGCCATGATTTACTAACAGTCCATACCGTTGAAAAATATTTTATGCCTATTGTTGAAATTGTGCCATCATTTTTGGATAACTTAACTGATGATGAATTGAAGAAGGAAGCTAAAAATGAAACAAAAAATGATGCCCTGTCTGGTATAGTTAAAGCATTAAAGTGTTTATCTGCAAAAGTACCTAATCAAGAAACTACAGTGAAAAGTTTAGAAACATTTAGATTAAAGATGATCCTCAGGTAGAGTATTATAATATGTAATATTAGCAGAATTGTGTACATATCACAGTGTTTTATGTTTTAAATGTGTTTGACTTTATATGCATTTTAAATTCATTTATGTAAAAATAAATTTTTTGGGGGGTTTAATGTCAGATTGGCTGAAATGTTATCACAAATTTAATTATGCTAATCATTGCACAATTTTCTTAAAAATATGATAGAATAGGAAGTCAAGAGAAGTACATTGTCTAATAGCAATCGACCTAAGATGAGAACTTGAGAAATAGCAGAAAGCATGTGCATGTGTCTAAGAATGTAGTTCTGTTGTTTCTGAAAGTAATATTTTAAAATTTATGCTATGAAGTATATTATAGACTATGTGTCTAATAGTATGACTAATAGTAAATTTATGCTATGAAGAAAATTGAGCAAACATAATTAAAAAAAAATGACAATTTATTTTGTGTCTAATTCTTTATATTATAGACTATGTGTCAATACATGCATGCACACCTTGCACAAAAAAAGAGGGGAGTCAGTTCTATAGCTCATGTTCTACTGGACCGATTGTCAAAATTTAACTTGCGTTTTCCGTGTCTCGAAAGTGCAACTTGGGATCTGTATTAGATTTATATATAGCACTGTTCTAATATAGGTATTTTGACAGAAAACCGTGCTTTTTCTAAAATACTATATGAAATTTTTCCATATTTTGATTTTATGACTGAAATTATGTCTAGATAATAAATTTTGTAATGTTTTCTGAGAATTTTGTGGAGAAATATTAAAATTTATCTTGGCACATTTGTTTTCAGCTTGCGTCAAGAATAATTCACTTTGGCGAACTTCTTAATTTATAGCAACCTATTTTCCTTTCCTTTATTTTTCATTGTACATGAGTGGAAAAGTGCATAAATCGCATTTGGCGTCACTTATAACAAATATGCCAAATTTCAAAATGTGCCAATATGTAAATTCATGTATATCTTAGGGAATGTATATAATTTTTTAATTTTTTGTAGGTATGCTAATAAATAATCTACTTTAAGATGAACTTTTTTCAAAAAAATTATAAAATATTTTTAAAAGTAAATCGTAAAAAATGGGTAAATTTTATTTGGAATGAACCTAAATTTTGCAATATGAAGAAGGAATCAAATAAGTTTAATAAAAAAGAAGAGATATTACTAAATATATATACCAAATTCAACATGGAGGATCCAACATAGAATTGAAAAGTGCATACCTTCAGCTATACAAAGTAAAATTTTTAAGCCTCTAATGTTGAATTTATGAATAACACTAAGACCACCGAAAAAACAAAAATGAATTCTGTGCTCATAGCACTAATGAAATAAAAGAGTACAGTTTTATGTTGCCATCTACTAGGGAAAAGAATAGCTAAACATTGATATGGATATAGTAAGATAAAAATTAGCTCAGTAAACCATCTGATTTTTTTTAATGTTAAATTCAGTAAAAATTTGTAGGATTTATATATGCATCACCATGCATTGAAGGGTTAATATCCTTTCCTAAAAATAGTTTAAAACCACTTAAAATTCTTTACTTAATATGCTCACACATACTTATGAAAAATTAATGAACAAGAATTTTACATTTTGCAATGCAGCACAATCAAATTGCAGAAATTTAAAGCAAAACTGAAAAGTATAGAATCTGCAGTATATCAAATAATTCTGTCTCATTCCTGAGTTAAATTCACGTAAAAATAACAATTTTTGAGCTGTCAATTGACAAAGTACTATTAGAAAAAGCGAAAGCGCAAATAATTTTCTGTCGTGCCCGCTTTCAAGCACAAACTGGATTGACGACCTTGAACCTACCGTAATGTTGAACTTTCTAAGCGGTAATTTTCTTATGATTTAAAGCACTTTTTTTGTCTAAATATGTAGAGATGGCAGAAGCAAATTCAATATTTCTTTTCGCTAGACATTCGAACTTCTGAATTTATCGGGATGTTACTTTCATTCTGTAAACACTAAGAATGATTATTTTTTTTAAGCACTTGCAAAACACCACAGCAGAAGGTTGATAGGTTATTGTTTAAACACTGAAAAAACAAATATGATGATTTAGTTCTTTTGCATTTATCATAAAAACGATGATTTGAAGAGCAGACTAAATAAATTTTCTATTGAGGTATTAGGCTACAGGTAACCATTCTGTCTGACTAAAAAAAGGGTAATACAGTCAAAAGTCGTTAATTCGGACACCCATAATCTGGACCTCAAAGCTACAAACTTTCTGCGCATGCGTCGCGTAAGACGTTTATGGCTGCGAATTTGCATGTTCGCGTGCGCAAAATATGTTTATGAATGTGCATTTAATGTATAACGGACGGTATAAGCTAAGCTCTAATTATCTATTTCAGTTAATGTTACAGATTGCGTTGTTCCTTAATTTTCGAATTGGATCCGGCTTATTATTTTTTGCAGACTGTTAGAGCAATTTTATAAAAGTAAGCTTGAACTTTTGATTATGTCAAATAGAATTTCCGATTTATATTTACTAATATGTAACGGATCTACAAAGCGAAAGAATGTTTCGGAGTCCATTAAACAAAAAGTGGAATTGCTGCAAAAAATGAATAAAGGCATGTCCTTTGTTTATCTTTAATGCGGCGGGAGCACGCAATTAATTGGAAGTTGATCTGCCAGCACTATCCTTATCTTCAGGACAGATGTTTTTATTTTATTTGGCTTATAATTGCTTACTAAATGTAGTATTTCATTTCGATGTACTCCGTCTTTGATATAATTTAAATCAAATGCCTCATCATTATAATTCGCTTCCAATAGCGAAGAAAGTGACAGAGGTTATTGAAAACGAAAAAATTTCGATTGACAAATTAGTCGGTATTCTCGACACAGCAACTATAGGACTTGAACAGTGGAACTTTGTAACTGAACATGAAATTATGTCTGTTTATAGAATTAAAGAGAATGTATTATCACATTAAAAAACGAAGCAACTTAAACAACTTACATTGAAAGAAATGTTTAGTAAAGTAAACAAATAAATATTAAGCTTTTTTTTTTTTTTTTGTAAATTTTGATACACTTTAGATCATAATTGTTCTTTATTTCGTAAATTACGGTTTCATATTTTTAATTTTATAATTTCTGCATGCCTTTTTACCAGATTTAAACTGATGATCTATAACCCGGAATCGCCGAAGTCCCGACGAGTCCGGATTAACGACTTTTGACTGTAATAGCAAGGAAAAGACAGAGCTACGCCGATGCGTAATAGCTGTATAGGATAGATCATAGATCCATGTTGAAAAGAAAGAATTCTGTTTGCATATATGTTGAGTTCATAATATCTAAAACACTTGGCAGTCGAGTCTGTTTTATTTCCGATTGACATTTGTGGCCACAATCACTTGGCACTTACGTCGTGCCTATTCGTAGAGCATTTACATTTTTTTTATACTTTTTGCGATAGTAAGCGAGCCCAACAAAATTGTGTACAAGCACTACACAATCAGAAGCTAAAATGCGTAGTTATCCAGTATGGAAGCACATGAAGAAAAAAAGTTGGTTTGAGTTAAAACTTTCAGTTCCGATTTATTACGTCATCAGCGCTGCCCAGACTATGCAAAATGGAATGATCTAGAAATGATGCAACCCAGAGAAGTTATTATGATTTTTAGAACTGAGAGGGAGAATTAAAGGGAATTAGGAGTTAGTTTAAATTATAATTTTGATTTACATATTTTTTCTTGCATATGTATATATCTAATATATACTCCAAGTCATGCTTTCGAGATATAGAAAACACAAGTTAAATTTTTATAATTGGTGCATTAGAATGAGAGATACAGAACTGTTCCCCCCTCTTTCTTTTTTTTTTTTTTTTTGCGCAAAGTGTACATGCATGCCGATTATTTGATGACTTGTAGGGAGGCATTACTTTTTGTTAGAGTTACTGGAACTGCAAATTGTGTTAACTCCAATCTCATGCATTCTTACTGAGAAAAGTAATTAGGCATTTTTATTCATTGACTGAAAGAGTATGAAGCAATTGCCATGATATTTACTTCAACATATGTGTGTAATTTCCAATTTCATAAGCAGGGCTGCTGAATGTGTGTCTGTAAGGTCTGCACTGCAGGCAAGTATCATCAGAAAAGGGCTTGGTTTGACATTTCACTAAATGAACAATCATAAATTTGTATTAATAATTATGAGTATCAACAAAAATAGAAAAGATGCATTATAAGTGTGATATATATTATAAGTATATTTAAAGTAAATGTTAAATATTTTCATAGCAGAACTGAGCTATTTACTGCATCAGATATAATTAGGAAGAAAGATAAATAAGATTTTTAGGGAGTAGTTAAAAATTGCTAGCTGATGCATTTATGGTACTGGTTTTAGATATTTAGTAACAATGTTTATTATTCTGCTTTGTCTACAAAAGTAAATATTTTTTTAAAGTTAAATTTTATTTATATGTTAAAATGTAGGAGGACATTTATTTGAAATGTCAATTATTTAAATGGAGTCTGAAACGTTAGAGGAATTAAAATTTGCTCAAAATCTAATTCCTTAACTTTAATTTAAATATTAGAAGGAGCATTCTTCCAACTTCAGATTGATTTGAAAAAGTAGAGTTGATTTTATTTTAACAAAAATCTGTTATAGTTTTAAAATTTTGTATCATGTACATCAATTTAGTCGCATATTTTTTAACATCATATACTTCATAATAAGGGAAACCATTTCTTCAAGTTCTTATTTGTTTACTTTATTAAACATTTCTTTTAATGTGCGCATGCGTAAAGCATACATTGCGCATAGTCGAAATTAGAAAATTGCAACCAGAAAACTTTGATGTGTGTTCGTGATATTTATAATGACGAGGAATTTGATTTAAATCATATCAAAGACAGAGTACATCGAGATAAAATACTACATTTAATAAGGAATTATAAGCCGTATAAAATAAAAACATTTGCCCTGAAGATAAGGATAGTGCTGACAGATCAACTTCTAGTTCATTGCGCGGCGTGGCGTTCCCCCTCTTCCCAGGGCACATCAGCGTGAAATTGATAAACAGATTTCGGAATGGTTAGAGAAGCAAAGGATATGCTTTTATCCATTTTTTTTTGCAGCAATTCTACTTTTTCTTTGATGGACATTGAAACATGCTTTCGCTTTGTAGATCCTTTGGCAGCTCCAGAATTGGAAATTCTTTTTGACGTTATCGAAAGTTCAAGCTTACTTTTATAAAATTGCTCTAACAGTCTGCAAAAAATAATAAGCCGGATCCAATTTGAAGATTAAGGAATAACGCAATCTGCAACATTAAGTGAAATAGATAATTAAATAATTTTGCTTAGCTTATACCGTCCGTTATACATTAAATGTGCATGCGTAAAAGCATAATGCATTTACGCATGCGCAGAAAGTTTTGTAGCTGTGAGGTCCGGATTATAGATCATTCCGGATTAAAGACTTTTGACTGTATTAAGCTTTTTTTTTTTGTGTGAAATAAATTACGGTTTCATATTTTTAATTATATAATTTCTGCATGCCATCTTACCAGATTTAAATTGCTGATCTATAATTCGGAAAACCCCCTAATCCGGAATCGCCAAAGTCCCGATGAGTCCAGATTATGGACTTTGTACTGTATAAATATATTCTCTTCCTTTTTGTTTTGTTTTGCACATGGTATGTATGATTAGTATTGGGGAAAATTAAAATATGTAGTAATTATGTTTAGTTGTATCACTAAATGTATGAATGGTTAAATTTCTTTTTAATTTTAATCTAGTTTTAAGGTTTGAAATTCATTTAAAATCTTTTTTCTTTTTAATATTTTGTCAGGTTGCTACAAATTTCATCATTCAATGGAAAGATGAATGCCCTTAATGAAGTTAATAAAGTTATCGCTAGTGTTTCTTATTACACTCATAGGCATGCTAATCCAGAAGAAGAAGACTGGCTAACAGCTGAACGTGTAGCTGTAAGTAACTCATTGAAAATCTACAAAATCTTATCACCAGCAAAATTTCTTCATTTGTAGGATACTGGTACTTTTTTGTTGAAGCAGCCATCATATAAGCTATTAGAACCATTCAAAGTTTACCTGTTAATATATTTTTAAATAAACAATGGGAATTCGAAAACCTTATGAAAAGTTAATAATGTAAGAACGTGGTGAGAGCAAAAATGCAACAGGGTGTTAATATAAGATTATGTGGCAAGAACGGTGTCCACCAATAACATCGCGGACGAAAACAGCGCAAAGTGAAAACGTCGTGGGAGAAAACATCGCACTTCTAAAACATCGTGGTACAAAATATCGTCTTCGAAAATAAAGCGGTTAAAAAACTTCGCAGTTTAAAAACGTCGCCGAAAATATCGTGGTAAAAAATAAAATATCTACAAATCATCGCATGACGATAACATCGCAGACAAGCGGCTTTTTTCAGGCTTTAATAATTGTAAATGGATATTCCCATAATGATTTGTGAGTGCAAGATGGAAAGAAGGATAATTTTTGCTTTCATATTTATTATTAACTAATAAATTTTTGCTTATAAATTTTTTATTTTTTACAGAAGCAATTTTTTTTATAGATAAGGTCATGTAGTTACTTGGATTCTTTTTTCTAATCTTTTTTAGATAGTGCTTTTCATGAAAAATTACAAGTAAAAACTTTACAAAAACGATTTATTACTGGCTTTGTTAGTTAACTATGTCGGTTTAAAATTCCATTAAGTGCTATAAGTTGCATTAATTTTTTTTAAAGTTTCCTTCTTACTTTATCAGCAAAAATTTATTAGTTAATAAAAATATGAAAGTAAAATTCTTCTTCCCATCTTGCGCTCACAAATCATTATGGGAATATCCATTTACAGTTATTAAAGCCTGAAAAAAGCATGTCTGCGATGTTATCGTCATGCGATCATTTGTAGATACTTTATTTTTTACCACGATATTTTCGACGATGATGTTTTTAAACAGCGAAGTTTTTTAATCGCTTTATTTTCGACGACGATATTTTGTACCACGATGTTTTCTCCCACAATGTTTTATAGCACGACGTTTTCGCCTTGTGCTGTTTTCTCCGCGTCGTTTTCGTCCGCATTGTTTTTGCTGCGATGTTTTCGGCTGTAACCGGCAAAAACATACAGCCAGTGCTAATATATGATCATGTGTCGAGGTGTAAGAACACACAGCCAGATTTTGGTGAGATATCTCAGTTGATTGGTGATTCAATCTCGGAGGAACAAAAATGCACTATTTTTATATCATATATATTTTGATTGAAGAAGAGGATTTATTTTATTATTGAAGTTGTATAGCATTTTCTGCTTATGTCTCTTTGCATAAGAGCTGTGGATCATAAATCTCTTCAGAATTTTCATATTAAATAAACCACGCCATTTAGTTATATATTCTACTGTCTTCTGTAATATTGGGTTTATGTATTTAACATATAAAGAATTTATACCTACCGTAATTTCCGGAAGAAAGGCCGCATCAGCGTAAACGCCGCACTCGAGAAAAATGGCGGGAAAAAATTAAAATTACACAGAAACGCCGCATCAGCGTAAACGCAGCAATAGATTAAATTGTGCGTGACATCGCCGTGGGCCGTATAGATGCAAAAACTCAACCTAAGTCCTGGTATATGACATACCAGTTAAGAAAAATGCATGAAATGAAACCATAACTCAAAAATAAATTAAAGGTAAGAAATGTTTAGCTTCTGTGCCATTTAGAGACATTTTCAAAAATTTTCCGCTCCTTTCTTACTTAAAAACTATCCAACAAGTACTTGTACCCAAACTGATGGGATCTGTATTTGGCAGAATGCCAAGATAAATCCATTCATGCTGAAGGGGAAATATGTCAGAGTTCTATGTCAGAGTTCGTTATTGCGAGGCAGGTGAAGTCGTGTCTGCCTTTGAAAAAAATTGCAGAAAAGGCAGGGGTGGGGAGAGGATGGGTCCTGAAAGATTCATCGAATTGCAGAGGAGAGAGACTATTCAAACTGATGAGAATGTTTATTTGAAAGGGGGAAGAATGTTATTGTTCTGAGATCTGGTTTAGGGTGAATAAGGCATGTAGGTCTGTTCGAGGGAAAGAATGTAAACAAAATAACATTTGCAAAAAGCAACTGAGTGGTCTTTTGTGTGGGAACAGCACCAGTCTATGCACAATGACAAGGCCATCCAAACTATGTACAATGACCATCATAGGAAATATTTTATTTTTAGTGCACCTAAACGCCGCATGGGTAGGAACGCCACACCCGCTGAAAATTTAAGTTTTAAACACGTAAACACCACGGCGTTTCTTCCGGAAATTACGATGTTAAGTTCCGTTGCAAATCCGTTGATTTAAACTCTGTTGATTCAAATTGCGTTGATTTAAACTCATCAGATGTTAAGTTCCGTTGCAAATGCATCTCGTTTTTGGTTTATTTACATTTTATGCAAGGAGCACATTTGTTTACATCAGTGCTGGCTAGGGATAGATTAGTGCTGGCTAGGGCCATCAGTGCTGGCTAGGGAACAAACAGCAGTAGAGATTTTTCTTTCATTAAATATGAAAAATAGGAAATAAAAAGAGTTTAGAGAACAGAGACCTTTTCTTTTAATAAATCCAAAATTTAATTTCTTTGCTTTGTTGATTGCTATTCTATGAATCCAATTCCACATTAACAATATGTAATGGCAGAATTAGCTTAGAGATTCAGTTTAGGAAAAACTTTACTTCTGGGGTTTTTGTAAACAGTGTATTTATTTTTTTCTCCTTAAGAGCATGTATAAAAAATTACTTCATAAGTAATTTTATTGGTGGATATACATATTTCTGGCATGAACTTACTTTTATATGTTTTTATATAAGAGTTTTTTTTTTTTTTTTTTATTTACCTCAATATTTTCCCTATTATTTATGCATTTTACTCTCCACTGTATTTTCTTCTTGTACTGGTGTTATTTTATTCTTATGTTGTATGCTTTTGTTTTTATTAAATTATGATTAAGTAATTCTGAAAGTGGTATGTGCAACAAAACCTTAGAAGTGATCTGCAAGATTCTGTAAGCTATACAATCCCTAATCCTGTGGCCTGTAGATTCTCAAAATTCTACTGTATATATTTGCTGTCCATGAAATATTTTAATGTTAGTATGTTATGTAATTATAATACAAGTACAATCTGGAGTAATACATTAGAACATGGCTGTTTATGAAATGTGATATAGTACGTGTATCAACATGATTTTGTACAAAGTTTTGCAAACTATCTTTCTCCTTTTTAATATTTATTGCTCATCCATAAAAAATTCAGTACTTTTTTCTGTATGAATTTTTTTTTTTAATATATCATGTTAATGCAGTTTTAAATTCAAATAATGATTTGCATAGAGTTTTAAGACAAATGATGTCACAGCTTGTGAGATTGTGATCTTCTAGTTTTGAATAAATTTATTTACTGGACAGTTTTGTTTGAGCAACAAAGAAATTTTTTCCTAGTATACAGTTTCAGACAATGGAATAAATTATGTCACCTGCAAGATATGACAACCAGCACTAGCTATAATATGAAGAGTATACTTATTTAAGTTCTACCCAAACAAATCTGATGTGGACATCACATGACTACATAAAAAACTCAGGACATCATTACAAATTAAAAAATGTAGGAAAACAAAAAATACTGAATACAATTTAAAACAATTAAAATTTTTTTTGTTACAATTAAAATTATGTTTTCTATGCAAAAACAAGCAATTTGGCTAGTGGGCAAGAAGACAAATTTTTCTGTGCACTAAACTGAAAGTTTACTTCTAGTCCCACTCTGCAAAACGACACTGAAGGTGCAGAAACTGATTTAATTCACTATTCTCCTAAGAGATTACAAATATCAAACTAATTCAATCACTTTTAAAGCAAAAAATGCACAATTTATTAACATACAATATTATTATAATATTATATTATTAAAAAAACTGAACTCACCGAGCCGAGTAACAGAGAGCTCTGTGTATATATATATTTATATACTTTTTGGTGCGGCCGATTACAACTAAAACAGGAAGTGCTATGTTAGTCCCATATACAAAATTTTACCCTTATGAGGCTACTTTTATACGAAATACCTACATGCATGTGTAGGTACATACATACAGAGGTCATGAAAAAATGTCTTTTGAGTCCATTTTAAATCCATTTTTTAATCCATTTTGGGAAAAAAAGAACTTTATTCTGTCCATACAAACAGATGTGATGCCAAAACATCTTTCGATGGATTAAAAGAGTGGTGAAAATAGATATTTTCTTTGAAATACCATACTCGAAATTTTTCACAATTACAATACTTCCTTTACTTCGTACAAGGAAGTAAGATGAACCCTTACCAAAGCTAACTGTCGTATGTCATATATGAAGATGAGACTGTAAGATATTTCTTCATGAATTCTTTTTTCCCTTTATTCTCTCAATTGATATCTATGAACTAATTTGAAGGCAAAATCTGATAAAAAAAATTTTTTAAATTAATTCAGCTTTGGATTCAACCTGAAAAGTTTATTGTAAAGCTGTAGTCTTTCCTGCTTCTGAATGGCACTGTCATGACAGGCCTTCATTAGTGAAACCGAACTCATTGAATAACTGGAGAATTCTTCATTTCTAAGCTAGTTTATTTTTATATGGATAGTATCTGAAATATGTGAGGCTTTGGTGCAAACATTCTCACTCATAACATTTTGATATTTTTACTGAATAAACAATAAACCTTTACAGTATAAATGATGTTTAAAACAGAATGACATGATTTTAGACGCTTTTAAAAAGGAAAATGTGTTATCTTTTTTAAATAAACAATAAACTTTTAAGTAAGACACCAAATTTCACTCACCATAATGGTAAATGCTTTGTGTGCTGTTCCCTTCTGTATGGGCAGTCTTTGTATTTGAATCGAGTTTGCTCTAAACATGTCTAAGAATTTTATCTTCTATAAAATGTCTTGGATTTCATAAAATCAGATTTCATAAAATCAGTGAGTAATGATGGAAGAAAAAATATTCTTTTACTTGTTTCCATAGGATGTATGTTATGTCTGAGTTATATTGTTGGAGGATGTTTTTGAATTATGAGTGTAATTTCAAACATTGCACTCCTGGCATTCAGGGAATGTTTCTTTTAAAAACTAATAAACAATAAACCTTTACAGTACCAGTATGGTGTCTTGCTAAAAAATGTAATATTCAGAATGTTCATTCGCTTGTGGGAAAAGACAGTCTTGCAGCATTTGAAAATCGAAAACAATCAAAATAAACAATGCCCCCTTCCGAAAAAAGGATTATAAATTTTATAACAAAAACCATACAAAACATATTAATTTTTGGTGAATACACTGCACTATGTCATGGAGATTCTCAAATCCTCATATGTAAATGTTGTGGCATGTTTCAAAATCAGCCACAATAACAGATACTTTCTTTCTTATCCATTTAAGAGCATGTGACAAACGTATGTTCTTTTCATTGTGTCATGTGCATGAAGAATTTGTAGCTTGTAATCTGTATAGCCTCGTGAGCAAATTTCATTTTAATCCTTGCCAAACAGTCATGAGGAATGGCAGTTTCTTAGCTAACAGGTCAAGAAGATTTGTGTGCATATCAGTAAAAAGCTCCTTGAATTTGTTATGCGATTCCTGTTAAATGCATCATTGCCCTAATCTTTTTTTATAGAAATATCACATTTCTTGAAATTTTCAAGAACAATGATAATTTTTTTAAAACCATAAGTGGATAATTCTTACAGTATTACATGTTGCATCGTAATTCCTATGCATGACACTTCATCATTTTCACAGGTGCAGTTTTACTAAATTCAAGAACACAAACTTGTTCTGTCACATAGATGCCATCCAATGAATGACTCGGGATAACATTTGTTAGGCACTAGTAGTTGTATTTGGTGGTAATCATTTGAAACTGTAGATCAATGCCGTTTAATTAGTATTAAGTTTCATTCATTCGTTGCATACATTGCACAGATGCAAAGTTTTAAAATTTGGTTGTTCTTTTCTACACATTCTGTATCTCTAATGCTGTCAGAATTTTCCCAGCAACTTAATAAACATTGTAGTTATGAGATGTTAGGTGAACCATTTGTGAAGGCTTCCAGGAATGAATGGTCAAGTTTTATTTTTCATTTCAAGTTTGACTTAATTATTTTTTGTTTCAAGTAATTTATTCTTTCCATTGTTTCATTTGGAATGTGACTAATTGTGTGTTTTTATTTTAGGAGTGGATCAAAGAAAATAAAGTTCTTCAAATTGTTCTCAGGGATAGCTTGCATCAACCACAGGTATGTAGTTTTTATATTAGGAAAATGAATGGTAAAATTTAAAAATTATTAAATGAATATATATTCTTTTTCTAATGTTGTTTGAACATTAATGCCTGTTTTTAATTTTAGTACGTAGAAAAGCTAGAAAAAATTCTTAGGTTTGTCATAAAAGAGAAGTCATTAACACTTGAAGATTTAGATGATATTTGGGCTGCTCAGTCTGGAAAACATGAAGCAATAGTAAAAAATGTTCATGACTTGCTTGCTAAGTTAGCATGGGATTTCACTCCTGAACAATTGGACCATTTGTTTGAATGTTTTCAGGTACAGAATTTCTTTCAAGGCATTTTTTTTGCTAGATAATTTTTTTATTAATTTAAAGTAATAGTAATTTTAATTTTGTATTTCTGTTTTTCTTTTAACTAGTTTAACCCAATAAACTAATATTTTCCATGTATAAAGCATAGACTTGTTGAAAGTGTGTTATATGTTAATTATACTTTCTGATGAAATAATGCTAGAACATGTTACCAGAATAATCTGAGCTGTAATTCAAAATCACTTATACATGTTTTTATAATACACGGGAGGCATTTTTGTAAGTAAATAAAAAACAAAATCTTTCATTGCAGTTCAATGGAGAAACATATTTTCTAACTTAAAATAGTATATCTGTTTTAAAATGAAACTTGGAAACTTTCATTGCACTTTATAAATAATTCCCATTCAAATTATTAAAATTAATAAATTATTAAAAAATTGCCAGATTTTAATATGATTTTTAGCATTAAATTTAAAAATATCAATTTGAAATTGTCTAAATGTAGGGTATTTTAATATGAAATTATCTTGTTTTTCTCTTTTTTCATGAAATCAAATTGCATATTATTTATTTTTTTTTTCATTCAGCTACTGTTTGTCTTATTTTTGTAATATCATTTTTAGGCTAGCTGGACAAATGCTAGCAAGAAGCAACGTGAAAAATTGTTAGAATTAATACGACGACTTGCTGAAGATGATAAAGATGGCGTGATGGCCCATAAGGTATATTTTTGATGCACTGTGTGTTTCTTAAATGTATCAGCATAAGCATGCAGCATTATTTCATTATAAAACTGTGCATAAATTTCAGTAGTGTGTATGGTATAATCTAATCTAATAAAGAAATATATGAATTCCTTCCTCGTTCATGTTTGCAAAACATTTACTTTTATATGCATATTGGTTAATTTTGAAATGCTGTTACTGTGTATTATTATCAATTTATTACATGCTGATGCACTTTTGATTCTGTGATTTACTAATTTGAATGAAACTGCTCAAAATACTATTAACATGTAATTCAAAATGTATTTTTGTGTCTTTAAATGCACATACCATTATGAGAGCTATTAAAGTTAATGAAGGATTGTAAGATGACACTTATAAAACTTTTAATAATGGTTACATGCTTGAATAAATATTTAACACAGTATTTTGTAGAATATATTCTAAACAAGTATAACCTACATATGAGAAAGGATATTTATTATGCTGCTTATGAAACTTATTCTAGTGAAATAATATTTCTCATATAGGTTTACATAGATATTTTCAAACGTACAAAAATGAGTTTACTCTTAGGCTTAACTATGAAACAATTGGTTAACAAAAGCCAGAAGTAATTTAATTTTTTTTTTTTTTTTTTTTTTAAATGATGGGCACTTGGGATTCTGAATAGTTACAGATCATGGACCAAGTTGAATATCCAAGATTCCAGGATTATTTCAGTGTAAAATCTTTTTTGGGGAAGAGCTGTTTTTTAATAGGAGAATAATTATCTGTATAACCAATTTCATTTAAATTATACTTTTCTGCTTAGTTAGAAATTTGAGCTTTTCATATGAATGTAAATTATTTAGTTGAAAATTTATTAGTGATCATAGCAGTGCTGTTATACATGAAATGTTGAAAATATTTTCATAAAAAATATCAAAACTTTCTCCTCTCCAAGTTTAATGGTCATTCTTGTTTCATGTTCCGCATATGTATATTGTTAACTTTATGCAGTCAGTGCAGAGTTAGAAGATCAATGGAGAAACATATTTTCTAACCTAAAATAGTATATCTGCTTTAAAATGAATTGGAACTATTATCTCAAAGAAATGCTACGAAGGGCATGCAAGTATTACTTCACCAACATGGCAAGGAAGTGGGTAAATTCTTTTATGCAAACATATTAGAATGTGAGTACTGAGGCCAGATTTAAGTAGCTTATTATTTTATATATTCATGTGATGGCTGTGTCTGATTTTCTGATTGATTTCAGCATTGAAGTTCTTGTGAAATTGAACCTGTTTATGTGACAAACCTTAACATATTAATAGAACAGCTTTAAAATGTAAAAAATTTCTGCATGATGGCTTCATCACCAGCTGTCAAAAAGTGAAGTTTGGCAGTGTTTTCAAAGTTGTAGGGATTCATCTAGAACTCTATGAAGGGGAATTGTGAAAGTGGCTAATTAAGTAGAATGTTAAACTGAATTTTAAATGAAATTTTAAGTTGAAATGCATCTTAAAATTTTACATTTTCCACTTGGAAATTAACAACATGTAGTTGATAATATATACAATGTTTTGTTGCTTCAATAAAATTTTCACTAATATTTCCAGGTTCTAAATTTACTGTGGAGCTTAGCCCATAGTAATGATGTTCCTACTGATATTATGGATCAGGCATTAACTGCACATGTAAAAATATTGGATTATAGTTGCTCACAGGTAAGGTAGTTTTATCCTTCATGCATTTTATGCAAAGGCATTATATAAAATTATTTTTTGGAGGTTAAAAATTCTAATGTATTCTTTGTCATGTATGATTTTGTTTAATTTTATACCTCTTTGTAACAGGATAGAGACTCTCAGAAAACTCATTGGTTAGATAGATGTGTTGAAGAATTAAAAAATGACAAATGGGTACTTCCAGCATTGAAGCAAATACGAGAGATATGCAATCTTTATTCTGAAGCCCCTCCAAATTTTAATCATGCCCAGAGATCACCTCATATGTTTTATAGACATGAAGTAATTAATCGTCTCCAGCAGCATCATTCCCTAGTCATTCTTGTTGCTGATAATTTGACAGCATATATGAACCGAGCTCATGTTATGGCCAAAGGTAAGAAATTGTACTCTGTATTCATGTATTGTGTAATAATATGTATTACTAATACAATTACTTCAATAATATTCTGGATACATTCAAGGTAGATATGCAAGAAGAACTTAACAGATGTGGCCAAATTAGCAATATTCCTTTTTATTAAAGATGACACACATTAAACCAACATAAAATAGTGGGTGCAACAGTGCATGTTTTGAAGAACTACATTGGTACCAATTATAATTTGAGATAAATTTTAAAGGCACCTAAAGGAGAAGTCTAGCTAGCAAGAGAAGCAAAAGTGAAGTAATATTCCAAGATGGGAGTTTAATTGAAAAGAAAACAGGTTTTGGTTTGCAGTCCTCTTATTGGTTATTAAAAGTTTTGATACTAGTTTGAATTTGAGTCTGCAAATTATCTGTGTCGCCATTATTATGTAAAGAATGAAAAAGGCAAACATTAAAATTAAATTAGAGAATTAAGGGACCATTACAAATTAAAGTTAGTGTTTTGATTTTAATAACAAATAACTTTTATAATCTATGTGTATATATTAGCCAGACACAAAATATAAACTCACAGACATAATTAATGAGTCCATTATAGCCAGTATTTGTGACAAAGCAGAAGTCAACTTCTTAGTAACCATAGCAAAATAAAAGCAAAATTATTTAACTAATTACATTTATTATAAAAAATATGGCACTAACATTTAGACTTAGTAGTAGAAACATATTTACAATTTATAAAAGGATTTCAGCCATTAATCTTGTTTGGTGATAAGAGCCATATCTGGTGATTTATTCTATTACTGAGCATCATAATTTCATTTTGCCCTGATTAACACATGAGTACCAAAATTTATTTAGGAATTCATCATCGTTTGTTGACTGATCTATCCACAAAGAGTGTGAAAAATATAATTGTGAGGCTAATTATGCTTATCTTAGATGTATGTGCCCAAATATAAAGTTTTTAAAAATTAGGTACAGAATTTTATAAAAATATTTTTGTCACTAATTTATGATTGTGTTAAAAAATTTAATTTTTATTAGTGTGCTTCCTGTGAAATAAAAATTCCGTTTAATAGGAAACTTATGTTTAGTTAGTTAAAAACAAATAATTGCCATGTCGAGAATTTCTACTGAATAGTCTCTCAAATGTTTTCATTCTCAGCAAATTCTCTGTCACTTTCTTCACTATTGGTAGAAATATTTTTGGGATTTAGAACCAGACCTAATGATTTCACCATCCGTTAGTTGACTGATGATTGGGGTATTGCCATCGCAATGAAAATCATATGTTATGTCATCTTCATGTGTTACCACTTCTCCATAAATTCCACTAATTGGAAAATTTTGCTTTCTATTTGTGATACCTGAAAACCTTCAAATTCATCATAGAGCTTAACTAGTGTCCACTATGTATTATTGGTGATGTATCATGAGCTTATCGACCAAAAACATGTTGTTCTGCTATATTTTGTCTTTTGTCGCATGCTGATGAATTGCCTGAATTTATTTAGTTATTTATTATATTTAAGACTATTTCCCAGAAATAGTTCAGACTTCACACTAGTTGAGTCCTGAATAAATAAAATTCCACATGTACTTAAGGCTTATCTGGGGCCAGTGCTAGACAATTTGCAGCACAGTGTGGTTGCTGAGGGTCTGAAATTTTGCTGCCAAGTGCCCCCCCCCCCTTATTCTAAAATTTTGTCCCACTAAATTTTGTATCCCAAAGCCTTCTAAATTCTAAAGATTTTGTTAAATTTTAATTTTATTGCTCAGAGGTTTTTCTAAATTCTAAAAATTTTACGTTCCCTAAATTCTTCTAAATGGTGTGGCTGAGTGACCCCACACCAGCTTTGGCACCAGTCCTGGGCTTAACTGAGTAACAAATCAGTTATTCTGAATTATTAAACACCACCAAATGTATCTTCTTTTGGTCTATAAATATCATATACTTTTTTTTTTTTTTTTTAATGTGGAAAGAAATTTCTGTTAAATTTCTTCTCATCAACTAGAACTGGACAATCCGCTCCAGAACTGATTCATTCCACTGAGTGAATCAGTTCTGGTGAATGTGCACAGATTACAAAAAATGGAGTTATAGCTCTTTCACAGTTGGTGGAGAACTCTTGCTTAGAACCATGCCAATAATAGAATTCTGCTATTTGTTCATAAAATGATTCAATTATTGAATGAGTTATGGTGAAAAAAGAATGAGGTCTTGTTAGAAGTGTGCTGGGAAAGCTTGATTTCCATTTTAGTTCAGAAAAAAAAAATCCTTCCATGTTAAAAGTAAGTTTAAATTTCATCATTTCCAAATTTTTTAAAATTTTTTATCGGAAATTCTGTGTGAAAAAGAAGCTAGGGAATCTCAAAACTAAGAAACTTGAAAGAAATCAGTTAACAGAGGTTAGCATTTAATTGAATCAATTCTTTTGATTACACTCGTTATCATTTTCACTCCTTGCTTGCTTACTACTCTTTATTCATAGTCATCCTGGGTCTTAAAGATTACCATGCTGTTTGATATTCTATTACTAATATTAAATATTAATTTTTTTAATATTGTTTAGACATCACTGCACCAGTCATTTCTAAAGCTGTCATATATTGATAGTCATGAGATGGTGAAAGCAAAAAATAAATAATTATTCGCCAGGTTGGCGACATTACCGAAGTGAAATTAAGAATCGAGACCCACCTCATGTTTTATTATTCAAAATATGAAATGTGCAAACCTAAAGGATTAAAAAAAAAAAAAAAATCTAAAGGAAAAAAGTTTCTGGTGATGTCCGGATTTTGGACTTCATATTTTTTTTGGATTTTGGATTTTTTTTATGAATTATTAATGTGGTTCTTAATTAGTCATGTGTGGTTTGTTTATTATAGCTAAAGTAACTTTTGTCCTAGTCCTAAATTCTGATTGACTTAGTAGTCATGTTATTAGTGCATATTTAAGCATTTTATGAAAAAATAGCGCTGTGTAATTTTTTAATGATTATTATACTTATAAAATTTTTTACAGAACATCCAGAATTAGATCCAAATTCTGTTTCACCTGACAGCAGATATAGTCATGTACAACAAGTTCAAGAAAGGCTCAATTTTTTAAGGTATACAGCAACATTATTTTAAACATTGCGATACTGGGGGAAAAAAGAGAGAAATCTGTAGTAATGTAATTTGTATTTCTTTCAGATTTCTTCTGAAAGATGGTCAACTTTGGCTCTGTGCTCCTCAAGCAAAGCAGGTTTGTATTGATTAATATAGTAATTCTTGGGTAAAGCATTTGATGTAAATATCTTAAATATTAGCAAAAATTCTTAATTGTGTATTTATATTTTAAACTTGTGTATTAATATTTATATGTTATGAAAGCACAAATTTCATTCAGAAAATTAATAAATTTGACTGCTGTAACATCTTGCAAATATGTCTTATATGATACTACCAAATATGTGTATGTATTAGGAAAATAATGCAGGTATTTAAAATATTAAATGTAGAAAATGCCATATAGTTTTTTTTTTTTTTTTGTTTTTTGTTTTTGTTTTGTTTTTAAGGCATTCATTGAAACTGCTTTGGTTCACATTGCATTTATATGAAGTTGAGCAATCTACTTATGAAGAATCACAAATAGTATGCCAAAAATGATGTTTTCTGTAATATAGGAATAAACAGTGTTTTAAATGTTGTAATAAGACTTTTATGTAATTTTTAGGGGGTGATTTTTTTTTACTTCCTGACAGAGAAAATGCCACACTGTGAAAGAATGTTTGGAAACAGACCAAACTTTGTACATCAATAGGAATCAAGTTCTTAACAAGTGCTTTAGTATTTAAAGATGTACAAGATAAAGCATTTAGATATACATGAAATCAATGAAAAGTTGTAGCTCCATTTTGGGCTGTACATGTACATTCTTGAATGTTATTCCATTGAACCAGTGAAAGTTTGAATTATGTCTTGTGGTATTGTGTATCGTCTATTACTAACTTGATCTCAAGAGTTCATTTCATGCTGGAGGAATGTGCAATAATGTCGCTCAAAAGGTTGCTTGGCAAGAGATTGTGGAATAGAGCTACCAAAGGAACATTCACATCTTGCACTGCATTCAGAATAAAGCAAGTTGGCCAAGTGTAATCTTTTTGAAAAATAGCATTTGTGTTGTTCTAAAGATGTGAAAGAAGATACAGTGCATCATCAATCGTCAACATAGCAGCATCTCATTAATGTACTTATAATGTACATTAGAAATCAAAACTGCTAGCACTTTGGCACTCTATAAACTATTATTTCACATTGATGGATCATGTATTGCGCAAAAATCATAGGGGTATCCACCTGGTGGACATGTAACCTTCACACCCTCACACGTCAGTCATCATTTATCATCATCACATTAGCTGATACTGAGTTTAATGATGTCTTAAAAGGCATTCATTGCCTTTTCATCTTCATTCACCAGATTTGTAAACAGGAATCAAACCTGTATATATAACCATGACACTGCCAAAACTGACAGTTTCCTTTATTGTTTTGATGCTTCTATCTTATGCTAATCGTCTGATTGACTTGTGTAAGATTAAAAAAACTGACAGAAATGCCAAGTATGCGAATTTCACCAAATGTGAACTTTGCCGCAGAAGCGCAGTAAAAGAACTTCGCAAAAATCGGCTGTTGAGAAAGGAGAGGTATAGAAGTGTGTGCGTGAACCGGGATATTCTGTCGATGTTCGATTATGTAAATTCACTAATTATATAGATTTTTTAATCGCATCACCAGGATGTAGCTGGTGTCTTCATCCTGGTATTTTATCGACCATTTACCACGAATTATCCAATTTTCCTAGGTAATGAAAAATGCAGCATAAAACTGAAAGTTGAGTTTTATTCTTCAAGTGTTCTTGAGTTGTGATCATCTTTACGTGGATAAATTAAAAGTATAAACCTTACTGGCACACCCTTTTAGGATAAAGAAATCATTAGATACCTCTGGAAATCCAAAAGGTCAAAATTAAATTCTTAGTATTCCTGCACACGATAATTTCAGTTATTGTGCCATTTTGTTAATTTTGGTTTAGATGCTAAATAAAATATATTTACTTTTGATTTATGTAATACAAGTAAATATAATTGCAAATTATATCAAATTTTGTGGAAATTGATATTTTTAGAAAAGTGTTAGCTAATTTGAAATATCGTTAAGGTTTGCCATTTTATTTTACTCATTTTAGAATTGTAATAAGTTGCAAGTATTACTGTTGAGAATGTTCTAAATGAATGGGTTTAAATATTGTTAAAAGTTAGCAATTGTATTCATTAAAATTGTGATACATTATAGATATTATTTCTGATTATTTCTTAAATTAATCAAAATAATCTAAGTATTCTTATTACTTCAGAGAATGTTTTACAGTGGTTTTTTTCTGAAGTAGACAAGTTATTGTGTAGTGTGAATAAGTAATAATTATATGAATTCTAAATGTGAAAACCAATGTGTTTACTTCCGTGTTGGATGAATTGGAATATTCCTTAAATTTGCCATTTATTTACTAGTTGGAACTATTGACAATTATAGTATTATTTTGAAGAATGGTGTAATTGTATAAATGAAATATTGTCATGGTAAATTTGAGATATTAACTAAAAGGTTTGTGAAGATAGCAATGCTGTAAAATATACCATTTTTTGTTTTAAGACAGTAGATAAGAAAAGTTAAAGGTAAAACTTTCAAATGCATTTTAGTATATGATTGTGTTTTATTATAAATTGGTGAAACGTTATGCACACTTACGTTCATTTAGTGATTATAATTTTGGTTATTAATAAGAAACTTGTTATAAAGTGTTAAAAATGGCTTTCCTGGGTAAGGCTTAATAAGGAAGATTTAAAAATCTTAGCTGAGGAACTTGAGGAGAAGGTACTTCCAGAATGTAAAGTGGTAGATTTAAAAAGGATAATTATAGATAGCAAGAAGTATAAAAGAGAATTTTGTAGTGGAATTAATGAACGTCATTAAGAACGAAACAATCGAAAGGGAAGCTTTAGAAGCAGCAGCAAAGAAAATGGGTTTCAAACTTGAGAAGTTACGGACAGAAACAGCTAGTAAGAATGCAGAAGCAACGGTCAATTTGGGACAGGTTGATGAGAACATAAGATCGCGTTATAAACTTCAGAAGTTAATGCAAAAATTCGATCCAAAAGAGGGAGATATAAGCCGTTATTTTATTTGACGGGCTAGTAGAGCTCACATAAAAGAAACAGACTGGATTTCACATCTCTTGAGCTTATTGCCTTATGAAATAACACAATTAATTGCATGTGAACCTGTTGATAAAGCTGAAGATTACAAGTACGTAAAAGATTTAAGCCCTGAAAAATTTCGTCAAAAATTTTTTCATCATCAGAAATCGCATGATAAAACGTGGAAGGATTTTTCATTTGAAATAGAGAGTTATTTCGAAGAATAGATTACAGGTTTAAAAGTTACAACCTTTGAACAATTAAAGAACCTTATGATATCGGATTAAATAAAAATTAGAGTATCGAGTGAAGTAAAACGTCATTTTTTTTTTTACGATTGGGCTAAAATCGTAGTTCCATCTGATTTAACCGATTGGGTAGAGGAGTATGAGGATATGAGAGAGAATGATAGGAGATATGCTTCCTGAAGTAAATTAAAGGAGAATGTCCGACATGGCAACTGGGATAGTAAACCTTTAGGACAGGAAGTCTGTGGTGTCAATCGAAATACAGTTGGTCCTTCAAATTTTAAACAGCGAAGACCAAATCAGCAACATCCTTCATATTGAAATGACAATACATATAATCCACAAAAATCACAAATTTGAAAGGAAATTCCAGTTAATACAAAACCAAAATTCATTTCGAAACCTAAATGCTTTTCTCTTGTGAAGAAATGCACTTTGCAAGAACCTGTCCGTCCCATAAGGAACAATATACCAAATCTAAGGTAGAAAAGTCACCAGGAGGATTAGTACAAACAACAACAATGAGTAAAGAAAATGGTGTAGGGTTATTTTCTGCCCGTGTTACTGTTCCAATGTCACCTCTGGCTGAAAAAAAATGTTATAGAATCCGATAAATTAAACAGGGTAGAAATAATACGTGGAAAGATAATCTTTCTAAGATCTAAGATTTCTAAGATAAGATCTGCCAATATCCCGATGAGAAAAGAAGACTAGCATTTTACAGCATTTGTGACACACTCAGGCCATTATCAGTGGAAAGTATAAACTTTACTACTTGGAAATGTGAAATCAATTGAGTTCATCAAGTTTAAATGAAATCATTCGCTACACTCCTGCAGAAATTTACTTTGCTGTGCTTGCTTTTTAGTGATGTGGCATTTTTTGTAGCAGCAGTTTACATAAAATTATGCAAAACTGAATGATTTGGTATTTTTACTATTTTTTGTATTTTGTTTTTTGAATTGTCATAATTCCAGTTAATGTATGGATGCAAAATTGAATACATTTTTTAATCAGTACTTACATATTAATGCAACCATCTTTGAGCAAATTGGCAATTTTTTACACATAAAAAGATAAAAGTTGCTTATGAGGTGCAAATGAAAACTTCCATGAGTTTTTACAAAAATAATCATTTTTCACATTGAAGAAAGTTCTTTGGCTATATTATTAATAGTATTTACTAGTTTAATTATTGGAGTAAATTTATAATATTTTCTAATGCATGTGTTATTTTAGATCTGGACTTGCTTAGCTGAAAATGCAGTTTATGTCACAGACCGGGAAGCATGTTTCAAATGGTTCTCAAAGGTATTGTTCTTGAATATTTTTCTTTTTTAGTATCTGTTATCTTTATCACCTTTTTCACAATGATGTAAAGAAGCTGATAAAAAATTACCTGAATGAGTAAACTGAGACCAGCAATAAATTTTGTTAAATTCAGAAATGCTAAAATAGATTGAAAAATATGAAGAGAGATCTCAGTAATGTGAATTGTATGTTGTATATAAAATGTATACAGTAGAACTGGGGGAATCATTTTATGTTGTCAGTTGTTGAGAAATGAAATCTCAAAGTGTGGCTTGAGTCTTCATATGTCTTAATGTTAAATATTCCATCGTCAATTTCTCACTTCATTGAGAACTATTTTTGCTGTCAAAAAAGGAATCTTAAAATCCACTGCTCATTAAAATTAAAGGATATTGATAGAAATAAAATTTATTAAAAAGTGATTGCAAACAATTTGTACAAAGGCATTATTTAACATAAATTACCATTTCTGCCAGTTTGATTAATTTCAAAATATTGAATTTATGAAAATTAAAAAATGATGGAAAATAATCTCCTCTGTTTTGGGGAGGGAAAAAAATTGGAATCAAGATGTGGAGTTTGCATTTCTGTCACTTTTGATAGAAATGCAAACACCACATTTTGATTTCAAAGGATTTAGCAAACTCTTGATCAGATTTTGTAGAATTGCATTCTACTTTTCTGAATGTGCACTTTTCAAATCATGGCAAACCTAGGAAGGCATTTATCTCGCTGCAGTTGAGCAGCCTAACATATCCCAAACATGCTCTAGTGGGCTGAAGCCTGAACTGTGGAAATGGAAGTAGTCTGAACCTTCCATTTCCACAGTTCCTGTAGCAAGTTCAAAGGTCAAAAACTAACTCTTGTAATTTCTTTTTTGGGTAATTCATTTCAAAGATATCTGGCACAGTTTGAAATTGCATTTTCAAATCATTCATGTTTCATTTGATTAGTAATAGACTGTATTACATTTTAACTAATCTAATTATTATTTGTATTTCTAGAAGTTATATTTTAACTATATAGTTTGTAATGTTGGGATACCTTTTCTACCCTAATGTTTGAAATGAGGACAATTCTTGTTTGCATGTGATCAGACCCATATTAAATACAAAGGTAACTTATCCTTCTATAAGAAATGGGGGGGGGGAAACATAATCAGAAAAATTTGGAACTGTTTGGCACTTGGTTAAATTGAGATAAAATATTCATAAAAATGAGATTTTTTTTCATTAATTTTTATTGGAGAAGGGGTAAAGGAAATTGTTTTAAATGTACTTTCGTTAAACTGTTTTTTTTTTAACTATATTATTATATATTATGTTTAAATATTAAAGGCTATATCTCTAGTATTTTTTGACTATTTGATACTCAGTATACTGAAAGTATTTTTATACTTCTGAGTTGTACTTAAACAAATTTATATAATTTATATTTGAAAATTTTTCTCTATTTGTTATTACATTAATTTAAACATTTACTGAAATTTCTTTTTGCACTACCTGATGCTTTTTATAAAATCCCGTAATATATATATAGATATATTTTCTGATAGTTCGAGTGTTTTATTTATAGCAAGAGGCTAAGTAAATGTACCTTAACTATATGTTTTAAAACAGGTTAGTGTAATGCCGACCTGTGACAATGATAGGTATAAAGCAGAGCTGTGTGTTCAAGATTATAAGGTATAGTGCTTTCTGGTGAATATAATAGTATAACTAAAAATTTACTTGATAAAATTCTTAATAAAATCCCCATTATGTTATGCATTTTATACTAATTGCAGCATATTCACTAAAACAATTTTTAAAATTCTCTAGTCACTTTTGAATCACCCTTTATGTGCTAGTCATAAAATGCTGTTGAGTAACAGGATTGGTTGTAGAAGACTAGAATGGGAAACAAAATGCTGATCATCTTGTCATTCAAATCATTCATTCTTTTTTATACATTGCTTGACAGTTGCTAAGGAACAGAGTTTTTTTTTTTTTTTTTTTTTATTATGAGCTAATTATAAACATAATTTAAAGAGATGAGATCTGATGCATATTTAGTAGAGGTCTTGAGATATTATTATTAAGCAAAATAGAGGAGATATTATCACATGGCATACGAGATAAGTAAAAGAAAAAAAGATGCTTCATATAAATGTGTTTATTCTGTTCAAAACAAGGACAGAGTTCGTCAGTATGGAGTGCAATCTTCTTAGATGCTTATGCATATTTGGTGCTTGTTATTCATGGTGTCTGATAAACTATTGAGGAGAGCTTGATATATTCTGCTGCTTTATCTGTTAGAATGATTTGGAGTACTTGTACTATGCAAGAACGGTATTTGAGTAGAATGTCTTTCCAGCACATCTCAGGCATGGTCTGTGCTATTTAGATCCAGGGTATATGCACTCAGTATATTCTCTTACTAGTGTGTTGTATATCAACTGCCCTATCCACATGAGCATTGCCATCCATAAACAGAAAATTTGGTCCAGATGTACCACAGAAACGATGGGCATGGCAGAGGAAAATATTGGAGCATTACTGTTGTGATGTCACTATACCTTCATTAAAGATTTGAAGAGAATTTCTGTAATTGTGCATGATACCCACCCACATAATTACTGCTCAGCTATAGCAATTAGTTTTTTGGAGATTTTGGTAACAATAATGAGTTCTGTTTCCATTCCAGTTAGTGTCCACTGTTGTTGAAGCAGAATTCATTGACTCCAGATGACTGCTGCTGACCCCAACAAATGTGCTCCTTACATTAGGGTAATCTCTTCAACAATGGTGAGCTTGTAGTTGACATGCATGCAAGAGGCTTCTGTCCATATAAGCCAACATTATTTGATTGTCAAAAAAGGGTTCTTGTAGATATGCAAGTGCTAGTAACATTACAAAGGCCTGTGACTATCTGGTCATGAATACCATTTCTGTTCCTTTTTGCCACAACATATCTATCTTCTTGAGGTACAGTGATCCTCCTAAGGCCTCCAGCATGCTTTTGTACAACACTTTAATCCTTTGCAACTTCTTTATCCTTGAGATAACATAGTTCAACATGGGTGTCGCTGGAGCTTGAGTGACACTTTGGCCTACTTCAAGATGATCAGTTTCTGAACTAAGATCATATGCACTCAAATGAAGTTTTACAGACAATATGCAGTTAGTATTTGCTATCAAAAATGAAAATTTATAGTATTCTTTTCAGAAACTGACAATATGATTTTTCCCCTCAAACATTACTGCTTGTAATTACACTGCTGACCATTAAAATTGCAACACTAGGAAGGAATGATCTGATGAATGTCAAAATGACATGAAAGGAAGAAGAAGTTGGGATATGCAAATAATTAGTATTTCAGCACATTTAGACAATGCAGGAGGAAAAACGTTGTCTGAACCACTGGATAAAAGAAAAGTTGTGGATTTCTCATTCGGAAAGTGCTTTGTAAGGTCGGAGTTTGTTCAGAATATCATGTTTTTGCCTTGAATGAGAAGAAAAAATGCTTACCAGCAAGTGTCAGAATTCGATAGAGGCAGGGATCAAGAGTGTGGATTATCGTTCTATGATATCGCCTGTCACACTAGTCGACATCCAAACATTGTCATGTGAATATGGAATCACTGGGTTACTAAGGGTCATAAGCATCTCAATGCCCTCCTATGATTAATGCCTGAGAGGAGAGACATATTGTGAGGTCAGCCCTGCAACACCATACAACCACATCATGGACCATTAATCAAGAAAAGGCCATGTTTGCAGCACACTCGGTATCTGCTTGTAGTGTGCATCAACGTTTGCAGCAGCATGAATTATCAGCACGGTGACCATTACTTTGGCTTCCCTTAACAGTGCAGCTTATAGAGAGACAGTGACTCTGCTCCAAAAGCCAAAGCTGGGTTGAGGAATGGCACAATGTCGTCTTTTCAGACAAATCCTGGTTCTATGTGCAGTATTCTAATGCCTGTATATGTGTCTGGAGACTCCAAGGAGACCTCACGTTGCCCGCTTTCATTCAGTATTGGCATAAGAGCCCTGCACCTGGTGTGATGATTTGGGCAGCCAGCCATTGGGTACACAACATGCACATCTCTAGTTCGAATCGACGATAATTTGAACGCAGATCAGTACATTGCTGCCATCTTACAATCATTGGTTGTGCTGTATCTTGGAGGCCTGCCAGACGCCATCTTTCAACAAGATAATGCAAGATCACGTGTGTGTCGTGTTCTGACCTTCCTTGATACACTGGGCATTCGATTGTTGCCCTGGCCTGCATGGTCTCCAGATCTGTCACTCATTAAAAATATCTGGTCATGGGTTGTTGAGAGGCTGGCCTGTTACACCTGTACAGCTAATAAGGTTGATTCAGTGTGGCATAGAATTGAAGCAGCATGGAATGAGTTGCCCATTTCTGTCATCCACGCCCAGTTCGACTCCATGCCTAACCGAATAAGGGCTGTTTTAGTTGTCAGGGCTGGCAGATATTTCTGCTGATTTCACACCTCTGTAAACCCCCAGACTGCTTACAAATTTGATTATTTTGTCTTCATGCCATACTGTATATGCAAAATGAATATCTTTTTTGTATTTGCTTTCCTTCATGGTGTTGCAATTTTAATGGCCAGCAGTGTCTGAATAAAGAAATAACATGAATGCATTGCCTTTTGTACTTGTAGAGACATTACGTTATTTAGAAGCAGGAGAAATGAAAAATGAGCAATGCCCTCCCTGAGACTCGAACTTCGGATCTCTCGAATACGCACCGAGTGTGCTGACCACTACGGCATGAAGGCATGCTAAGAAGGCGGAAGAAATACCTTATATACTGACAACAGGATTTTCCTGTAATGCTCTCTATACTTGAGTTTCCTGCAGTTGCGCAGCTTATGGAAGTGAAAATTTACAAAAATCTCTTGTTCCATACCAATTGTCTAATAACGCAGATTAGTATTTATTTCAAGTACATACTTGAAAATTTGTCATAATTTTTATGAAAACTATTCTAATTTTATGATTTTACATGAAAAATCATTTTTTTTTACAAATTTTCCAGCTTTTTTTTATAAATTGGAAAAATTGTATGAGTCTAGTGATTTGATTCATTTGTTATCAAAATCAATAGTTTATATACATATTTTTAGCAGGTATTTGAATTATCATTTAAATCCATTTTCCTTATTAAGTCTTAAAATAAGTCGCCTCCCTTTTTAATATTGGAAAAATGAACGTACTTAAAAATTTTTTTTAAATAAATTTTTAGTTTTGGGGGGGGGTTTAAATTCCATTTTTTTTAGTATACATTTCTTTATCTAATTATTGCGAAATATCCAGTTATGTATCTGTTTTTCTTATGAAATTTCTTTTATGCTTTTTTAAGAATTTTTTCGAGAAATTTTCAGAGTTTAGAAATGTGATTTTTAATCTTATGAAGTTAGCAGGTTTGCATTTGCAATGATGCAGTACTTCAAATTTGTGTTATACACTTTTCTTCAAAAGAGTCAATTGTGAATTTATTAAAAACAAGTTTTAATAAACAAGTTTTTTGGGGAGGGGGTAATGTGTGAACCTAGTTAAGAAAAATTATTTTTAGACTGTAGATGTTTTAGATAAAATATACATTTATTTTTAAATCATTCTTTTAATATTAGTATTTAGATGAAAGGTATCAATTTTGAAGTAATAAAACATAAGTCTAATCTTTAGCCTAGCCTTATCTTTAGAAATTTTAATCATAGCCTAATTTTTAGCAATTTCACAGCAATTCAGATAATCTGACTGATTTCATGTATCAGATTATTTTTCCTAGCTTTAAAGTACCTAGTAAAGTTAATGGCATTCAGAAAATACTTCGATAAGTAGATCTTAACCATATCTGTGATTATTCTGTTACAATTTCAGTTTTGTGGAAATATTGGGTACTGTGCGTTAAAACTATTCTAAGTGATAGAAAACTTTTACGGAAATATCAGATACACTAGAAAATGATAGTGATTTATAATTCATTCAATATTCATTTTGTGATTCATGATTACCTTTGTCTAATTCTTTTGTTTTTCATTGATGTTAGCTATTTTCTGTTATTACATTTTAATATTTTCGTGCTGTTGCTATAAATGTCAAAGGCTGTTATGCATATTAATTAATACATTTTCATCATTTTTTACAGCTGATGGGTGAAGAACCAGATTTAGATCCAGAGATAAACAGAGATTTTTTTGAGAACATTGTTTTGCAATTAGATCCTTGTTTATTAACTGAAAGTGGCATTAAGTGAGTATGCTTTATTCTACTTTTCAATTCTACTACCTTTGTATCATTATAAGAATATCTTTGGTTTTAATGTTTGTTGCATCATTATCTTATCCTATAATTAAACCCAGATTTTTAAGTCATTCATCGAGATGCATTTAAATGTCA
Source organism: Stegodyphus dumicola (assembly GCF_044657685.1). Classification (NCBI taxonomy): domain Eukaryota; kingdom Metazoa; phylum Arthropoda; class Arachnida; order Araneae; family Eresidae; genus Stegodyphus; species Stegodyphus dumicola. The sequence continues at coordinate 87,112,095 of NC_140777.1, forward strand.
TTGAGTTAATAGTCATTAAAGATCATGGCAAAAATTTCACTGAATTTTATATGTCTGATTATCATTATAAGTATGGAAATCTTAAGTAGATTTTGACTGTTAAATGCGTTATAAACAGGGGTATCGAATATCTCAAATTTTTCTAAACCTTATTCTGCTGTTTTGTATTATTATTCTAATATAAAAACAACTAGTCAGTCTCTAGTTTTGCAGTAATTTCATCTAGGAACAATAATGTGTAATAGTGTAATATTTAGGATAAGAAAGTATTTTTACTACTGTAAGAATGCATTTTTAAAGAAATTAGTAACCTTTTTTAATATTTGGTAACTTTAAGGAATTTATTTCCTAATTGATACTTTTTCATAACTTCTTAGCAAGAAGTATCTTGCGATGATGCTAGAATTTCATATCTAATGCTATTATGCAGAAACTCCATTCCTGGCTTTTAATTGTTACCTCATATTTCTAAGTTCACTGAAGCAGAATCAAAGTTCCATTTATTATTCAGGTATCACATCTGATTCGAATATGCCCTCCACTTGCTTCCAAAATAAGCGTGCGAGTCATGCATAGCAACTGATGATGTTTAATTAAAAAAAAAAACCTGTTTTTAGAGCAAGCTGTAAGCACTACAACCCATTGGTAAACTGATTTATCACTAAAAGCTTTTTGCTTTTTTTTTTTTTTTTTTTTAATCATGACAATTTCTGGTATTGGATTTGGAATCACCACACCTGCTGTCACAAGACTTGCTCTTCAATGGATCTTTTTAGAGTATTTAGAGTGGACTCATTCCGTTATGGATTGTTAAAGAGTTCCATGTGTTTATTTTCCCCCTTTCTTTCTTTCCTCTTTTTTTTTTTTTTTTTTTTTTTTTTTAAGTTACTGATTTTCTATTCAGAGAATATATGCACATGTGTTGCCTTCCTTGGACTAGGTATCTATTTCTCAGGCTTCCTTTCTGGAATCAAAATCTGATTCCTTATCAACCAATACTAATCATGGTAAGTACACTGCAGAAAAAAAAAAGAATGGGCAGTTCTATATCTTCCTTTTTACTGGAGTGATTGACGAAATTCAACTTGCATTTTTCAAGTCTCGAACGACTTAGGATATATATTAGATTTATATATAGCATCATTCTAACATAGGTATTTTGACACAAAATTCGACTTTTTTGAAATACATGTCAATTTGTTTTCCATATTTCGATTCTACGACTCAAATTAAGCCTAAATATTAAATTTTGTAAAATTTCATACAGAATTTACGGAGAACTTCAAAAATTTATCTTGCCGTGTTTTTTTCAGTTTTCACCAAGAATAATTTACTTGCCGAACTTCTTAACTTATAGCAATCTATTTTCCTTTTCTTTTTTTCATTGTAGACAAGTACGAAAAGTCATCGTTCATGCTTTCAAATAATTTTAACAAAGTGCTTATTATCGTTTGGTGTTATTATCGCTCGAAAAGAGATAACAAATTTCAAAATGCTCCAATAGGTAAATTCATGTATATCTTAGAAAATTTTAAATAAAAAAACTCTTTATTTTTGCAGATGTGCCTAGAAATATATCTTCTTTAAGATGATATTAAAAATTTTATAAGTTATGATACAAAATTGTTTTAAAAAATTTATAAAAAGTATCTTTAAATACAAATTAAAAAAATAAATCATAAAAAATGTGCAAAATATATTCGGATTAAGCCTAAATTTCGAATTCTGTAAGAAGGAGTTAAGTAAGTTTAATAAAAAAAAAAGAGATATTAATAAATATATATCAAATTCAGTTAATGTTGAGGAGCTAAAATTTTGAGAGCTAATTTTTTAAAAACTACTGGTGCAATTTTTGGAAATCTTGACAGTTTGGCATAATCTGGGTCGTAGAATCGAAATATGGAAAAAATTTGGCATGTCATTTCAGGAAAACTCCAATTTTTTGTCAAAATACCTATATTAGAAAAACACTAAATATAAATCTGATTCATAACCTAAGTTACGCTTTTGAGACATGAAAAACACAATTTGAATTTCGTCAGTCGGCCCGGTAGAATGGATGATGTAGAACTGCCTTCCCTTTTTTTTTTTTGCACAGTGTACATAATTAACTCTAATAATGCAGACATTTGAAGGTATGTGTTTGAAAGAGATGCGTGACAGTGTCAGACATAAAATTATGCAAAAATCAGCCTTATGTTGACGGGGGCTTTCTGGAAATTTTAAAAGTAAAAATTTGTTTCTGTAAAACCAAGGTTAACTGTGAGGTTGATTGTTTCATTTTATACTTGGAAATATGTTTGTCAGCTCGAGTACATGCAAATATTTTGAAACATCATATAGGAAAAACATGAAATTTAGGTTTGCTCTTTTAAAAGGGTTTGTTTTTGAAAGCTAGAATCCTGCATGATGTGTTAGCATTCTTTAACATTATCAGAGTAAGATACTGAAGCACCAAAACTGGCTTTATGAGTATTTTATATTTCCCTATTATTCTATTACTATTCCCTACAGAATGTGCTTAAACATATATGATTTAAAATCAGACAAACTTGTACTGGTGGAATAGATACAGTGTCTCAAAAAAGTGATGGGACACTTGTGCTTTACAAAAAGAAACTGTAATAAAATAAATTAAAAAAACATGTAAAAATTTTTTGTGGGTGTGTTTCATACTTAAATTTAGTAACAATTATTACATAACATACATTTTTTCAAAATATTAAAATATAAATTTAATAAAAATACAATTGTTTAGAATGGAGCAAAAAATGGCTCACATAAGTGATGGCACACTACGTACTATGCAACAAAAATCATCTAAAGTAAGCAATAAAAATATCTTTGGGGTATTTATTTTTACTCAAAAGCAATTGGCAATAATTTATAAAATCGTCTGCAGTATTTCTCTCCAGTTTGTTTTGGAATTTTTGTGTTTTTTAGCTTTGTGCAGCTGTGAATGCTAAACGAAAAGAAACTTTGCCTGAAATTCGAAAATTACTTATTAATTTGCATATTGTACGTGGAAAATCTATTAGAGAAACAGCTGAAACAGTTAACTTGAGTCCTTCAACAGTTTTCAGTATCATTAAACGATATAAAAAGAATCATATGATCCAGGATAAAAGAAGACTTGGCCGACCATCAAAACTATCCAATGGAATAAAGTGAATTATCGTTTGAAATATTTAAAAAAATCCAAAAATGAGTGCTCCAAAAATTGCTGCTGATTTACAAACATTATATGGAGTAATTGTTAATCCTGAGACTATTAGAAGAGTAATTCGATCTGCTGGATATCACGGTAGAGCAGCCAGGAAAAAATTATTCGTAAGTGAAAAGAATAGAAAACTCAGACTGGCTTTCGCAAAATCCAACATAAATAAGAATTCTGATTACTGGAATGAAGTTGTATTTGCTGATGAGAGTAAATTTAATATATTTGGTTCTGACGGTAGAATCTTGGTGTGGAGAAAACCCAGGGAAGAATTTCGCAAACAGAACTTGGTGCCAACAGTAAAACATGGTTGAGGAGGAGTTATGGTATGGGGGTGTATGTCGTCCGCTGGAGTTGGTAATCTTGTTTTTATTGACAGTATAATGGATCAGTACAAGTATATTGACATTATAAATCAAAATTTGAAATCTTCAGCACGAAAATTGAACCTTCATAACAATTTTAAATTCTACCAGGACAATGACCCCCAAGCACAGTGCTTTGAACATTAGACTCTGGCTGCTGTATAACTGTCCTGAAATAATAAAAACATGCCCACAATCTCCACAATTAAATCCCATAGAGAATATTTGGCAAGAATTGGAATCAAGAATTCGTAAACACACCATTTCTTCAAAACAACAATTAAAATCGGTGCTTCAAGAAGAATGGGGTAAAATCACTCCAGAAATCACAAAAAAATTAGTGGAATCCATCCCAAGAAGATTAAATCATGTTTTAAAAGGAAAAGGAAATCCAACAAAATATTAAAACCTTTTAAAAAGTAAAATTTTTGGATAAATATTTGATGGAAAAGTAAGTGTCTCATTACTTATGTGTGCCATTTTTTGCTCCGTTCTAAACAATTGCATTTTTATTAAATTAATATTTTAATATTTTGAGAAAATGTATGTTATGTAATAATTGTTACTAAATTTAAGTATGAAACACACCCACAAAAATTTTTTATTGTTTTTTAAATTTATTTTACTAGAGTTTCCTTTTGTAAAGCACAAGTGTCCCATCACTTTTTTGAGACACTGTAGCTGTTTTGTTTGGGATGTTCCCAAATCCACCAATGAACATGGTAAAGATACTTCACTGAGGCTCTTTACTTTAAATAGCATTGTCTTAAGTGATTCTCTTATTTACTTTATATATTTGGTTATTATATCATCAAAAAAGTACTTTTAATGGATAATTGAATGCAGAAAGATATGCCGAAATTAATAACCTTGAGAGGAATATCTCAAAAGTCTTGGAGAAATTATGTCTTGTGTGCATATATTGCATATGGAAGGTATGAAGATTGCATATGGAAGCATATGTGGCATGAGATTACCAAATACAGTGAATTTATTCTGTCTATATATCATTTTCAGAGCGCGCTATTAATTTATATTTTTTAGTGTCTCATTTCTTGGCAGAGGTGCTTATTTTAATATTTTTAAGTGCTTATGCAACTATAGATATTCACTTATGCAAAAAAGGTTTTTTCTTTAATTGCTTTATGAATTAAATTTTTAGAAGTTGATTCTTTAAAGCATTTTATATAAAATTGTTGTTTTAATGCCCATAATTTTTTTTCAGGTGTTTTGATCGTTTTTTCAAAGCAGTTAATTCCAAAGAAAGCAAACTAATTGCAAAACGAAGAGCTTTTTTAATGAATGACTTAGAATTGTTAGGATTGGATTACCTTTGGAGGGTTAGTATTCTTTTCCTTTAATACAGAATCATATAGTAAAAAAATGATGCATTAATATATATATATAATTATTAGGAAAAGTTTTTCATATATTATCTCCAAGGAACAGAAATTAAATTAAAACCATGAATTATAATAAGAAAAAAAATTTTAGTCAGTACTTTAATTAGTATTTTAAATTAGTATTATCTAGACCTTTGTTGCAGTAAAAACCACTAAAAATCAGTAAAGAAAAATCCTAAATCGGAAAAACGCCAAAAATTTGAAGTATTGAAAAAATAATTAAAAGTCATTCATTGACTGCAGGTTAATTGACTTGTCAAGGGGAACAAACTAATCTACTGTTAATTAATAATAACTAAATTAAGTGAGAGGGTTTCATCTTTTTTCCAAGGAACAAATTGTTATTTGCTAGAGCTAGGTCATAAATCATGAATAATACTAAATTAATAGAAAGATATTAGCCCATTTAAGCCAAAAGAACTGTCGTAAACAAAATAAAATTAGTGAGACAATCTTTTCAATTTAAGTTACTCATTAAGCACGTAAATAAACGAGATCCTTATTTTAGAAAACCTATTCACCGACACTCTTATTTTAAACACAAATAAAAAAGTTAAATTCAAAATCAAAAGAAGTTCATAATTTACATAATCTTTTAAATTAAAGTTTACTAAAAAGTAATTATTTAGATAGTTTAAAATCATAGTCGGGAAGGAAATTAAATTAACTTACTTATCTGCAAAATTTAAAATGAAATGGTTGGAAGTATAATTCTACTCAGTGATGGAATGCAAGAGGGTTGTCATAAAAAGTGTTGTTCTCTGTTTTAGATAGTTTAGCTTTAAATTGGCAAGGAAATCTTAATTTAAATTTAAAAGTTCTTCTTTTCGATTCCAATTATATATATATATATATGTGTATATAGTATAAATACTGAGATGCAATTATGATTGGTTATGTGTAATGATTATATCTTCTTTTTTATGTCATATTAATTTTTGTCTTGTAAAAAATTAGAAAACAAGCTAATTAATGAGGAATGATGACTGTTAAATGTTATAAAGAGAAATTTCAACTGTCTTGTGATTTGTATCATAAACTTCACTCTGATGTCTCAAATACCATTGCTCTAATATATAAATTTGTAGAGACTTTTTTTAACCATGTGTACTATGGCTAAAGCCTTTCTGAAATGTTAATTTTTTATGACAGTTATAGTGTACATTATTTAGGTTAGAGTGTTGTGCTTACATTATTTAAGTAAGAGATTTTAATTTAGTATGGAATTGGCCGAACATTTGATTGCAAGCTGTCCATCTATTATTAGACTTTTATTTTATATTTTTCCTGTGTCTTGGTGGATTGCAACACCAAGCTATAGGAAAAGTAGTAGAAAAGAATACCTAAAATTAGATAGCCATTTCAAAAAATCTGTCATGTACTGTCTATGACAATCATTGATCCACCTGATTTTTTAGGTTTCAATTCACTTAGGCAAAATCTATTTGAATGCTCTTGTTTTATTATTTTCGTTTTTTGGTCAGCAGCAACATTCTGTTATATATCTATTGTGCAAAATAATGAAGTTTAACTTATGTTTTGCTCTTTTATGCAAAATATCTTTCTTGAAAATGATTGTGCCATTTAAATGGAAGAGAGCAAGCAATCAAAGATTAATTACAATTTTCACATTATATTTTGAAGTTATATTACAACACATTGGTATAAAAATTAAGTTAATATACTCATGTTATATTACTTAATTTTAATACCAAATTGTGTTGGCTTTTATAACTAACATTTGACATGCTTCAAAACTATTTTCTTAAAATTAGAGAATAAATAAAAATATGTAACATATTTACTGTATTTATGAGATAAAGCATGATATCACTGATATATATGGGAAAGAAATATCATTCTCAGTATGTGGCAGCAGTGCTAATATTTGATTAAATAAACTTATGTCTTCAAATTAAACCAATAAATAATTTTAAGGGTCAGATTTCAGTATAGTGTGTAAAAATTAGTCTTAATAGAATTTCTTTGGTTGTTTTTCATTATTACTTTTGCCTTCAATTTGATGTGTTTCCATTTGTAGAGTTGAGGTTTTCTTATTTTTGTATTTTTTATGCTTTGGCTCATCAGTTGTCATCTTCAGTTAAACTGTACGTAGGAAGGTTTGTAGGCTTTAGAAACAAGCCAAGGAGTTTTGACTTATTTTCCATATTTCATAAGGCTTTCTTTCCTTTCCCTCATTCATATTATGTCATTGACCTTTATTAATGGCTGCATTTTGCATCTTTCAGGGTCTAAAATATTTAATCATTGTACGTTTAAAATAATGAGAAAGAACAAATGAACCTTAACGCGCATCAGGCCTGCGAAGCCCAGTCGTTACAAAAACACAATACAAAAATTTCTCCCTTTTGTGAAATTTTTCGACCTTCTCAGAAGTTGCGTTTAAGGTCAAGTACTTTTCATTCACAAGCCTTTCCGGAATTTAACCCTTCATCTTATCTCAGAAACTGTGTAACCGGGCTTCCCAGGCCCGAGGCGTGCGCTCGCATTGTCATTTAAAATTGTGAAAGAGATCAGGCATTTGCAAAAAGGTCTTGCTATTTGAGTTATGACGATGAAATGAAAAGACTACAGAAACTATTAGCCGAAGTGTCGACAGATAAAGATACAATTAATGAAGAGGACGAAGAAATAGTTGGTGAAGAACAGTTTAGCTATCCCCAATCGAATTCTGAAGAGGCATTAGACTCAAGCGATAAATCTAGTAACGAATTAAGTAATTTTGTGTCCGTCAGCGAATTGTTATCGTGGCAAATATAATGTGACAAAATGGAATAAAAAAGAACCAAGACTGTGAGAACTCTTGCTCACAACATTGTGAGAAAATTGCTCGTAAATGTTTGTGAAGCAAAATTTGTGTCCTCCCGTATGAATTCTTGGCAACTGCTTATGGATAAAATAATAGTAAAAATTCTAGTAGTTTGTGCGAACATTTATATAGAATCCATTGCCGTCAAATTTGGAAGATAGAGAGGTGCTCAATCCACAAATATTACAGAAATCGGAGCAATTTTCTGTCTTCTTTATTTTGGAAGATTCCACAAGGATTTTCACGTGTTTTCTACTTTTGGGTGACAGATGGAACAGTGCTTGACATTTTTGATCAAACAATGTCTAACAAACGTTTTTTATTTCTAATGAGATGTTTGTTTGATGACATAAGAGATCACCCTTCTAGAAGGGAGATAAATAAAATGGGTCCGATAATATATGCCTTTGAAAAGTTCGTTGAAAATTGCAAAAAAGTTTGCAGTCTTTGCGTAACGGACTGAAAATCACAAATTTGAAAAATGTTTGTGGTAAACACAGCACGATTATTTGCAAAAAAATGTGAAATGCAAGTTTTATTTTGAAATTATTGCTGTAAAAATTTAATATTGCATAAATTAGTAGTAAATTTAATTGGCGCTCGAAAACAGTTTAATTTTTGTTGTTAATGATAAATATTTTCAGTCTTAAAATTGTTTAAAATACAATTTTATTAGACTTATTAAATTAAAAGTATATTTTAACATTTTATACACTCTGTTTTTATTATTTAAATGTTTTTCTTCAATTACACAAGCAATTTTATTTTTGTTTTGTTAAGAAATAACGCTTCGGGCCTACGGAGCCCGACGCGCGTCCTCGCATAGCTAAAAGTAGTGCGTGTCTTCGCGGGTTAAGTAACCGGACAGGTTTGTTGAAACTAGTTAATTGCCATTATTTTACTTCATATAAAAGTCTTCTTATTTTGAAAACATATAGTTAAGTCTTAGATTTATATTTAAATAGGTACTGCATTATTAGGTCAGAGAAGATAAAATAATACAACTATTGTTACTTGTCATAGCATTAAAGATAAAAGGAGATTTATGTTTTAGTGGGTACTACATAATTCAGTCATGAAAGATAAATTAATGCAACTATTATTACCAGTTATTACATTAAAGATAAAAAGGGGAAAGCTCTTTTGCTAAACTGTCAAACTCAATTTTCAGTTTGAAATTATCATCAGGGTTGGATTGATGTTTCAGAATGCCCTCCTGAGATATCATTTTACCCATCAGATTTTACCTTTGAATTTACCCAGTTAGCTCTGATGTCAAGGGTTACATGGGATGATTTAAAAAAATGCTGTATGACTATTTTGCATATCATAAGTATGAATTTGTTACATTTATCAATGTTTTCTATTAGAATTCAAATTTTTTGGGACCAATATTATCTCATTATGTATAGTAGAGATTCTTAATCAGTCAAGAGTTTGACTCGAAAGCCTGGAAGTTCCCAAAAATGTCATGAGAAAGAACTATTTTCTGAATTATAATTCTGAAAAGCTATATCCTATATATATATATATATATATATATATAGTAATTATATATATATATATATATATATATATATATAATTACTTTATATCCTGACGCATTTACCTCTACTGTATTAATTGTTTGGACAGAGTAAAGATATGCACATATGTATAATTTATTTACTAAAGAAATATTGATTATATTATCTCCTAAAATTAATTTTAGTAGAATTATCTTAAAAGAGTGAATCCATAGTTAGTAAGTTCAATTCCGAAACTTGTTATAAAGTAATTTGAATGTAAATTGTTAAAAATGTTTAATGGGGGCTTGAATTAAATCTTGAATAACAAAATTTCAATTGTAAAAAGAAATAAATTAAAAGCAAGTAATCATTGCCATTGATCGGAAATTAGTTGACTTTTCAAGGGGAACAAACCAACTCCCGTTCAATGAACAATAATTAAGAAATAAATACGAAGGTTTTTCATCCTTTACTCAAGTAATAATGCGATGCCAAACCGGCAATTCAAGCTAGGCCAAACATTTCCGTGAATAGAAAGGATCAAGAACGAATGCAGAGCACCAAAGAACTCATTCCGATTCAGCGTTTTCGCGAATTCAATTTTGAGTGAAATAAATTACTCGAGTATATATATATATATATATATATATAGCACTTACTAAAAGCTGTAAAAAAAGTGCTTGCAGTACACACCAAGTAGCATGATTTACTGCCAATTATGGATGACCTTGTCCTTTAGAATTCCACAGTAGTGATTGGTAATTGTTGTCTGAATTTCTACCAGGACAAGATTATTTATGTACCAAAAAGTATTCTTAAATATATGTAGCTTGGCCAAATTACTGAAGACATCTTATGACTGATCCATGTATTCAAATGAATGCATGTCACATAGGGAAAGGCTCAGTGGATTCCTTAAGACTGATTGACTTATAGTTTCAGAAGTGATGTGATATATAGATATCTAAAAGTAGTAGTACTTTTAATTTGCTGCCAATCATGCGCAGACGTGTGATGAGGTATTATCATCTAATGGGCAGTTACTACCAGTACGTGATAAGGTATATGTTAGGACTTTGTTTTCATGTTAGTTGGGCTTTGTGCCTTAGGTCTGTGTAATTGTGTATGTGTGGTATTTAATTTAGTAAATTTAACTTTTTTTTTTTTTTCCAATTTTTATGTAAATAATTTTCAGAGTTTTCCAATAATATGCGAGATTTCTGTTTTCCAATAATATGAGAGGCAAGTGATTATTCCATTTGATAGTAACACACATAAATTTATTTACATATAATACAAAGGTTGCAAGCTTAATTATTAGGCACATCTTCAGTTTTATTAGGCTTAATACCTTCACATTTGCAAAACTAATGTTATTGAATAACTTCAGAGATAGGATGCTCAGAGTGCCACCTAATGGCAGGAGCTATCACAACATCAATAATGTTATAAATGAAGCGAATAATTCAGAAATTTCAATACAACAAGAGTCTGTTGTGTGAGGAAAGGTAATTTTGGGGATATAAATCAATATCTGTGAAGTTCTTTTAGGGTGGCATCTGGCACACTGTCATGTATCTGCCCTTATAAGTCATGTGTCTTATGTAGCGAACCTTATAAATATGTTGTAATATTATATTAAACACTTTTTATATTAATTCAAAGTTTATTTTTTCCTTATTCTATATTTATTTTTTGTTAGGTTGTCCTTTGCAGTAGTGAAGATGTGGCTAATAGAGCAATAGAACTTTTAAAGGAAACATATACAAATTTAGGACCTCAGTTACAAGCAAATCAAATGGACATTCATGAAGATTTTGTTCAGTCTTGTATGGATCGTTTAAAAGCAGCATTTGATACTATTTCAGTTCTAGAAAGGGATAAAGATGGTGTAAATAGATTACGACAAGAAACAGTGAGAATGGTTCGCATTTTGAAAGTTCTTCGAGAATATGTGGGTCAGTGTGATGGAGATTACGGAGAAGAGAGATCCATTTTGCCTATGGCAAGGTAAATAATCTTTTGAGCACCATTATTTTTATTTATTTATAAAAAATGTTTTGATGCGGTATTCTTTATTATCCTGAGTAGGCAACTGAAATTTAAAATACATGTTCTGGTGTCAAATCTTTGTATGTAGAAACAATTCTCTATTATATGCAACTAAAGCTTTAAGTAAATGACACCACTCCTGTTATGTATTGACACTAATTTAATGCTGTGTAGGGCATTATTTCTTTTATTCGAAATTAGTTACTCAGAATTGTAAAAACAATCTTTTCATATTTTATAAGAGTCGTAATAAACAACATTAGCTAGCTGTATGAATCTGTATATGTTAAAGATAACTTTTGACATATCTCTGTTACCACAGCATGCTAAAATTTAATTTGCAGTCTTTAAAGCTGTGTGCATAAGACTAGTTTTTATGGGCATGCTTTCAAGATTCTTTTCCTGTATTATATAATATGTTTAGCATTATTAGAAATTGAACCATAGTAAATGCAATCCTCCTGTAGTTCATTACTTGAATAAGTTGTACTTTTTTGTTGTTTTTAGGGCCCATAGGGGTAAGCAGTTATCACTGACCATTAGGTTTTCTAATCAAGGTAGGAATTTTGATGATACAGAGGTATGGACACATTTAAATGATACTTTAGGAGCAGTTCGCCGGCAAATTCTCACAAGGTATCTAATTTTTTTTGCACATTATTCCTAAAATATTTTATTAACATTCATAGTCAGTATTATTTATTTGTCATGTTTATATTTAGAGTGAAAGCAAACAATGTAAATATGAAAGTAGATTTGTTTGTGAATGGAGAACTGCTTGATCCTGCTGATGACAAAAAATTAGTTTCACAGTTGCCTCTCAGGGATAAAATGGTAAGCATTTTTCTTGTTTTTAAAATTCAGAACAGGCTGAGCAGTTTTAAATAATTTATTTTAAAGCAAAAATGAATTTCCTTTCACTGTGCTTTCTTTTTTTTTTTTTTTTTTTTTTTTTTTTTTTATAGAAGATTGACTTTTATATCATGTAAGATGTATACTTAAGCCTAATATATTAAACAATAGTCTCACAAAATTTTATGTACAAAATATAGAAACTTTCCACTTTTAATTCTGCAAAATATAGTATAATTTTATTTATTCCAAAGAGAGCATTCCGTAAAGTATTCTTACTGGGGGAAAAATAGCTACAAGGCATAGATTTTGGTCTAAATTGGGAAGAATGATGAAGTTTATAAACTGTTGTATATTTTGTAGTAGCTTCAGATAATCAAATGTTTTAAAAAATTTCAAGAAATATGTAAAAATACTCTGTGGAATTTTTCACAATGCTGCTTGGATGTGAAAATAATGGAAATGCAAGTGTTCTAAGAGGTGATGCTTGATCCCAAGTATTTATCATTGCTTAGCTCTTAGAATTATTAAATTGTTCAGACTTTATTAGCTCTTATTGGGTGATAAATTCTGATTTATTGAATTCATTGAAGAAGTAACTTAAAACTGATTAGACATTTGAGAGCCAGTTACCATCAAAATATTTTTTTGCAAAGACTATGGAATTTGCTGAAACTATGAGTTCTGATGCTTAATCTATGTTTCACTAATATAAATTTTATTTAATTTACTTTTGTACTTATTCCATTAATTCCAGTAAGCAATTTTTCAATTAAGTAATGCCAATATTATATCTGATTGCATTTTTGAATTCCTGAAAGTAGGTGCTATTATTTTTACTGGGTAAAGAAAACCCTGTATCATAAAGCTAGGAAATGCTATGTGAATATGAATGAAATACATAACAAGTACCATACTATCTTTAATTATTGCAGTTTTCCCAGATAATCTGTTACCAAACTGCTGATACATATATTATATTACTTTCAGATATGAAGTATTGTAATCCATAGTTCTTTCCAGTTTACATGATGCATGTATAAGTGAATGTTTCTTTAATCATGTTTCCATTTTGTTAGGAAAATGCATTGCAAGCTTTTGGTTGTTAAACTGAGATCGGAAAAGTCAAATTGTATTTTTTTTTAATTTATCAGTTTTAAGCATAATACCTGTTGGTTTATATAATGTGTGTGAAGGAAATGAGGAGGTGGACATTGACATTTTGTGAGCACCATCTGACTTGCAGAAACTAAAAATGCAAAAATAAATGAGTGGGTTTTAACTTAATATTATATTATTGAACCTGAAAGTACAAAACAGTGAAAGTTTTGTTTTCTACAAATGCATAATAATTTGGGTATCAAACTTTCATTTAAATTTAACGATTTAAGGAATTAACTGTTGAAACCATTGGTCACATTTTGTTTTTCAGAATTTTATCAAAGGTGGGTGCAGAAATGTTTTTATCCATTTTAACTTTTTATTGGAAATTTAGTTATAAGCAAGAGAATATTATATACTTATCCTCACCAAAAAAAGTACACTAAGCACAAATTTTCTAAATTTTCAATATTTAATTGATGTATAGGTTTCAGTTCTATTTGTTATATATATATATATATATATTTCTGATTTATTGTATTCATATCAGATTATATCAGCAAAACTGTGTCAGATTGGCACGAATGTGCCATCTTCTCCCGATTCCAGTTCTGACAGTTCAACAGGATCACCTCAGCACCCATACGATGGACCCAATGTTGAAGCTGAAAATTGTCTCCCTGGAGTTGTAAGTTTACTGTTATTCTGTTCAATTTAGTATCACGAATACTGTTTAAAATTACTGTAGAACCCCGATTATCCGAGCTAATGTGAACAGCGGCTAGATCAGGTAAACAAAAACTCGAATAACACTGATTGATCAAAGAAAATTTTAATATTATAGTCTTACTGTACGTACTTATAGGGAATTTGTCAACATACAGGATTCGTATACAGTGATATAAAACATGGCTATGAGTTCGTAATGAATTGAATGCACACAGAACTGATAAAAGCTTGATGAAATTTATTTTTCAATAATAATAGAGTTACAGTTTTAGAATTGTTCACAGGAAAATACTCGTACAGCTCTTGTCAGTATGATAGAGCACAATCAGTAGTTATCACTTCGGACTATTAAGAATGTGCTATTAAGAAACAGTGCAAAAAAACCTGAAATGTGTAAGCTCGCATAGTGTTTTTCAAAGTTTCTCGAACATTTGCCATATCTTCATCATGAAAACTTTCACTTTGCCTGACTAAATTTAGTGATCTCATCAGGTAGATCAAATTATTTATCATCTTGCATTACTTCCTCTATAACTTGTAGCTGATTTAAAATGCCCATTTATTCTTCTTCATCTGCTTCTTAAGTTTATGTCGTTATTATATCATAATGATTTGGTGAAATGTTTTTCTAGCTTTTCAGAATAGTAGATTGTTTCACGTCATTCCACAATTCTTTCAGTGAGCAAAGACATTTTTCAAGTTACCACAATCTAGCCTGTTAACAATAGCAAGCTCCTAGTGATAAAAAGACAGTTCCTTCTACCAATCATTGTTCAACAAGCGGTCACTAGAGCGCTCACACACCGAAAAAAAAAGGAGAGACCAAAATTGCTGACATTGCTTTGTTTCACAATTAGTGTAGCTCTGGTGCAAAAATTTAAAACCAACTGATTTTTCACTCAAAGCGGGGAAGAATTGAGGCTGGTAAGTTCAAATGTGGTAATGTTGGGATTCTTATCTTTAGAGTTTGAATTATTGTTAATATCCAATTCTATAGATTATTTACATTTTGAGCAAGGCTATTTTATTTTATTTACTTATTTTATTTATTTATTTATTTATTTTTTGTGCATTTGGCACGGATAACAGATGGACACAGAAGCTCGGTTAATCAAAACTTGGATAATCGGAGTTCTACATTATATGAAAAACATTAGATTTTAATACCTTTATATAAAAGCACTTAGAATGTTATAATTTTTAAAGAACACATGATATGTGTACGTTTTTATGCAAATTTATTAATTTACTCAATCTCTTTACAGTTAATGTCGCAACAACAGCAATATGCTCAATTTTTATTCCAATTGGCTGATTTAGGAAGTTCTTTAAATGTACCTGCACTTCGAGATGAAGCCTATGCAGTTTTAAAATTGATGCCACCTGGTATGTAGGGTTATCATACTAATTAAACCATTTCAGTGTAGTAGCAGAATTCAGTACAACATTTTCTTTGATATGTTTTCAGATGCTCACACATACGAAAGACTGAAAACAATATGTTTAGAAAATTCAAAACTTGGTGATAGATCCCCTTCACCTTCTTTAGAGAGTATCTTCTTTGCACCTTCTCCTTCTCAAGTTTTGTATACTCTTGAAGTAAGGAAATGCTATTTATTTTATATGTCACTGATACATGTTTCATGTGACACTTATTAAACTTGTTATGAGTTAAATTTGTAACCAAAATTTTAATCTATGATAAAGGGTCAATATAATATGTTTTACTAATAACTGTATTAATCAAAATGAATAAATTTTCTAGTTTGAGAATTGTACAAAACTTTAGGTTGCCTATCAAAGGTAAACTGAATTCTAATAAACACTTTGCTTTTTTATTAAATGGATGTAAGGAACTTAGCAGTCACTAGCCTGAGCAAAGTATAAATACTTTCTTGACTTTACATCAAAATATAAATGGCAGATTTGGGAAAGCGTTTAGGAAAGAATTCTGATGAAACTGGGAAACTGTTTACCTCTATCTGAGAATTGTAAATTAAATCAATATCCAAAAAATGAAATAAAAATTCATATCAATCCTGCTCATTTAGGAATGCTCAAAACTAAAATTAATTATTAAATCAATGGGAATTGACATACATAAATGTGCTTTATTTTGGAATAGTTTGTGTGGTTCTTTTCTATTTATTCAAAAAAAAGTTTTTTTAATAATTCAACTGAGTTGCTTCTTTTAATAGCACTGAACTAGCGTATTTCTTAATATATTAATTACTCTTTTTTATTACAGCATTGAAAGAGCATATATCTCAATATATTAATTACTGTGTTATGCATTCATTTTCTGGTATTTTTATTTAGGTCGTCTACACTCTTCTTATGCCTGCTCATAATCCTATGTCAGAAGAAGCTCAAAATTTTCAGTACAATTTTGTTCGTAGTGGAGGTGTACCTGTTACGCTAGGAATGATCACAAAAAACAATTTTTTATCTGGTGCTGATGTATCAATTAAAAGGTATCTATATCTAAATATAATTGGGATTCATTTTATTTTTAATTTTTGAAAAAAATAGCATTGGTAAATAAATTGGCATTATTGTATGATTTATCATGCTGTACAATTAAAAAGCACTGCACACTCATCTTTTTTCCTTGCATAAACTTTTGTGAAATTTTGACCTGCTATCCAAACTGTATAATTAAAGATTATTATACTTTTAACTTCATTAGATTCAAAGAAATATGTAAATATTTTTCTAAAAGGAATTTTGTTCTTTTTTCTCTAAAATAAAAATTCAGTTCAAAACTTGGAAAACTACACTAAAAGTAATTTGAATCAAAATCACTTGAAAGAATAAGTGTAAAATGTTTAAATATATTTCATATTCATGCATATTACCTTATTTTAAGATTAGCAACATGGATACAGAAAAAAATAAATTCTTATAAAAGATAAGATATTATTTATTTTATTAATTCTTTTAAGTAATTATTAATGTACTTGTTAAGTAACATTTAGGAAGTGCAATAGTATGAAATGCAAAATGAGTGTTAAATTACTCTTCGTAAGATTATCAGTAAATAGTGTCTTGACCTCTCTCATTTTTACTTCCTTATACGAAGTAGAAAGGAAGTATTGTAATCACGAAAAATTTTAGGTATCATATTTCAATGAAAATAACCATTTTGACCACTATCGAATGCAATTTAACGAAGTTTTTGCATAACATCTGTACGCAAGGACAGAATAAAAGACTCTTTTCCCCCCAGAAAATTATAAAACTGATTTAAAATGAATTCTAAAGAGAATTTTTCGTGGCATCTGTGTGTACGTGTGTATCTCGCATTACTCAAAAACGAGTTGCCTCAGAATGTTGAAATTCTGTATATAGGACTGCTATAAGATGTAGATGTGCACCTCGTATTTTGGTTGCAATCGGCCGCACCAAACGTATATATTTATATATATATCCACTCTGTTACCCTGGTCAGTGATCTCAGTTCCGTTACTCTTATATGTTTGTAAATTGTATATTTTTTGCTTTAAAAATGATTGAATTATGTTGTTCTTATCTTCCGGTTAAGGTTTTTATGCCTTTAGTAAATCTGCATGCAATATTTTTAGAATTATCACCAATTTTAAAGTTGTTTAAGCGCCACTAAGCCTAATAATGTTTTTGATGGGCGGCCATTGCTTGTTTACATTTGAAACAGCAGGATAGTGGATTTGTTGCCAATCTAGAGAAACTAAGCTTCGCAACAACAAAGATAACACCTTCTTTTATTATTGCAAATAAATTATGCTCAATCCATTCTGGAATTTATTCGAGGAAATAAGTGTTTAAGATTTATTTCGTAATTTCTAATATAGGTATTTTGAGTTTTTATGTATTTTTGTCTTGCCGCGAAGTGAGAACTGAATTAATTGAATGAGAGATACTGAATCGTCTGTGAAAAACTGTTTCTTTCTTTTGTTCTTTCTTCCCCCACCTTTTTTTTTTTACTTAATTTTGTTTGTACATTGTTAGATTTATTATAGTATTTGAATAGAACATGTGGCAACGATTAGATTATTCTTCAAATAATATAAATTTTGTGCATTATGAGATGTGAGATGTAAAATGAACGTGTAATGCTGTTAAGTGAACCTAGTGCCAGAGTATTGCTGTGGTAACCAAATACAGTACAAAGTCCTTAATCTGGACTCATCGGGACTTCGGCGATTCCGGATTAGGGGTTTTTCAGGATTATAGATCATCAATTTAAATCTGGTAAGATAGCATGCAGAAATAATACAATTAAAAGTATGAAACTGTAATTTATGAAATAAAGAGCAATCATGATCTAAAAGGTATCAAAATTTACAAAAAAAAAAAAAAAAAAAAAAAAGCTCAATATTTATTTGTTTATTTTAGTAAACATTTCTATCAATGCAAGTTGTTTAAGTTGCTTCGTTTTTTGTGCAAATACTTTCTCTTTAATTCTATAAACAGACATTATTTCTTGTTCAGTTAGAAAGTTACACTGTTCAAGTCCTTCAATTGCTGCGTTGAGAATACCGACTAACTTGTCAATTGAAATTTTTTCGTTTTCAATAACGTTCTCTGTTACTTTCTTCACTATCGGAAGTGCGCATAGGTAAATGCTTTACGCACGTGCGTAAGTTTGTGGCTTTGAGGTCCGGATTATAGATCATTCCAGATAATTGATGTCTGGATTAGAGACTTTGTGCTGAATGAATTTTAATTTAAGAGTGCATTTATTTTATTGTGGTTTATGTGCTATCGACGAAGTAGATTTAATTCAATCCAATAAATTTAAATGAAATGCAAGAAAATATGCGTATTATTTAATATTCCGTACAAGGAACTCATGTGGTGTACACATCAGATTTTTTTTAATTCATTCCAGATTTCATCATTATCATTTTTTGTTTCACCATTGAACAGCACATCAGTTTTGCATAAGACTATCTGCTTAAATGTAGAATATATAAAATCTTTTTGTGACTTATTATACTAGGGGTGATTTAAAAGTTTCTATCTTTAAAAGGCTTTATAGTTTGAGAGATGAACTATATTTTAAAAATACATTGGGATACGGGACAGGAAGAAGTAGGTGAGACACCAGAACTTCACCACTATTTTTGGTTATATTAATATTAATAGGTATAATACCTATTACACTAATTGTAATAGCTCCATTCCAATTCCAGCACCCCAGAAAACACGTCCAAAGAACTTCCATGTTTCGTTCCCTAATCAGACATTTTTGAGAGGGTTTGGACTCATCAGTATTTTAAAATGGTCCCCATGTTGCAGAGATAATGTGTAAATATCCAAGTCTTCTCTGGGATTTGAACACATGCCTAACGATACAGAATCAGCGTTGTTAACCACTATGCTGATTGAGGTAGTGCCATTAGGCGTATCAAAATTCTGTTGATCCAGTATGTTTTTTCTGTAAAGGTGACATTAGTAGCATTTCATTCACGGTATTTAGTAATGTTGGTAGTTTTTTCATGTCTTTTTGCTATTTTCTTTAATTCACATTATTTTTTTATTCATTCTGTCTTTCATTATACTATTTTTTCATTTTTGTTGTTTATTCAAAACTTTGTGTTAATGTATCATTTGTCTTCTTTAACTTCATTTACGTAGAAGTTTTCGAAACTCGATAAAAGTGTCAATAAGGCAATAAATCAGAAACACATCATTTTAATAACTCACTAGAAGCAGGATAATTTTAATCCAACCTATAGATCATGGAGTTATTCAAAAATTTAAATGCAAATATAGGAATTTATTTGTACAAAATGTATTAAACTGTGCTTTGCAGAGTAAAGAATTTTTAAATTCATTCAATATAAAAGATGCAACTTTGATGGCTTCTATTGTTTGGAAACATACAACCAGTACAATATTACAAAAAGCTTGGCAAAAGCTGTGTCCAAGTGTCGTGAAGCAAAATTCTGTTGAAAAAGGTGAAAATGAGATTATAATATATCTGACTTTTTGGACATTAACATATTGATCAAGTCCATGAGTTTTGTTGTATTCAAGAGGCAAGGACTTTGAACACTTTATAGGTGGCAAAATGAATTTATCAGCTCTCCCATTTTGAGGAAGAATCCCCGGAGAGTGTAAAAAAAAATCTCGTACCCCTCTTCCATGTCTTGAGGAAGCTTTTATCTCGACAATATTTTAAGTATTCCTTTGCAAAGGCAGTGTAAATTTACAACATCCATGTCTTCTCCAGAACATGAACCTGAGTTCAAGACCATAACAACTATCAGAGTATGTCAGCAGGGTGACAGACGAGCATTTTTATGATTCAATGGCTAAGTACCATTCTGAGTTATTGAAAACAGTTAAAGTTTTCCTTTGAACAATCCCTTATTCACTCTTTTAGTAAATTATTTAATGGATTTAAAGTGATAAAAATAACACAGATGCAGGGCTATTATGTTATTAGTTGTATTATGGAAAAGTTCAGTGGTAAATTCATAATTGGAAGTGTGTGCTGAACCAAAATGCTGCAGAGATTACCAGCAACCAAGCAGTAAAATTAATGAAGTTATTGTAGTTAGATTTAGGTTTAAATCCCTTCGAATCAGCTGACTGCATGGGTGTTTTCATGAATTTCACCACATATAACATGGATATGGAGGACTTTTCCTAAATATGACCGCATTAAAGACTCTCTACCCTTTGGTAGTTAGCCCTTGGGTGCCTTCTCATAACACACATAATCGTAATCCATAGGTGACAAAAGAAATTGAAAATGCTGAAAAAGTATAATATACAAGAAATAATCAATATTTTTATTCATTGGAATGATTTTTTACTTTCCTTCTCTCTCTCTTTTTTTGAAGAGTGGGTTCTATGAAGCAAGTGGACATTCACACTTTATTTATTTATGTGTTCGGAATTTATTTCATGCACTGGCCAGTATTGATGATTCCAAACTAAAATTTGATTGAATTTAATTAAACTGTGGATATATTTATTTACTAATAAATTCTGCTCAACAGATAGGTTTGCAGAATTATTTTATATAAATATTTTCATTCCTTAATGCATTTAGTCTGATAATCTGGAATATTTCATTGTTTGGCATCACTGAAATCTTGGCCAGCCAGGTTATTAAACTGCTGCTGCAGTTATTCCGTAATGAAATGTATTGAAGATGCCCTTCAGCAAGAAGGTCTGTTGTCTGCTGCAAAAAAATTTATGTAGCCTTCAGCATGCCATCCTATAGTTAGAACTCTCATTCTTTTACCAACTTTTCTTTTGGATATGGAACAAATTGTGCAGGAAGAAATCCCTAATCATGTGCTCCAGAGCTCCTTTTTAAGGACATCTAATTGCTTCGGAATGATGGCTGATAAAGGGTATTGTCATATAAGATGACATTTTGCTGAAGATGACTAGAATATTTCATCTTAATTGCTCTTGAAATTATTCAAAGCTAATGCAACTGTGCTACCCCTCGCAACTGCTCAAATATGTCATTGTATCATAGTCCTGGATTATATTGCTTTCTTTTAAAGCCAATGCAGTAGTTTTTTGGGGAATGGCATTATCAGTATATGCATTGCCCATTTCACATGCTATTATTACTGCAATGCATTTTACACCAATTACATTACTGAATCACAAGCTTTTTATCAGCTCATCAGGATAGTATGTGACCACAGCACTGTTGAACTGAAACTGTTTCATTGCATTAAGAACATTTAGAATTATGATATTTCCTTTCTTGGTTTCCTGCAGATGTACCTGTAAATGTAATGCTATTTAATATTCAGTCTTAAATTGTAATAAAAGTCATCTATTTGAAAGTTATATTTGAATGTCAAGTTGTTGGCAACAAATTGATTATATCGTTAGTTTTCATTAATCAGTAAATATTGAAATACTGTTGTAATTTATTTGTGTGAAATTATTTGACAAGTATATTTATTTATATTTTTATGTTTCCATTTCATTTTTTTTTGTTAGGCATTTGTTTATTTTGTAATTGTCTTAAAGAAATTAAAAGTGTGTGTTGTGAAATTAATAAGGAATGCTATATATTAGTTTATGTATGGATAACAAATTACTATGACTTATTTTAGTCCTGAAAATTCATAACAGAAAAAAATAAGTTCATTGATTTCAAAGTTTACTGAATTTGTTTAATTTTAATATAAATATATATTTTCGCACAAATTATAATTCTATGAGCCTTTTATTTTTTTTCTTGTTTTCTTTGTTTAAATTGTATGCAATATATTTATTGTGTATAATTCAAGTTAATTTTATTTTATTTTTCAGGTCAGCATACCTTGTCGTTCTTAAAATTTTAAAATTATTATTGACTACTGTTGGAAGATGTATAGTACTAGTAGAAGCTGAAGTTATGCATTCACGTGGTTCTCCTGGTTCTTTATCACCATCATCTCCTAGTTCTGTCATGCTTACAGGAAGAGCATCTGTACTGCAACAAGCTTTAACACACATCCCCAATCCAAATTCTGAGTTCATGCTACGGAATGTGTCTGTAAGATTGGCACAATTATTGCATGATCAAGTAAGTAAAATCATATTTTTACCTTAAGCTGTACTATATACATAAAAAGTTATTATGTTTGCTACTAAAAATGTTCAATATGTAAGCTCTATGCTCTTAGAAAGTGCATAATTTTTACATGCATAATGGGATGATTTGGCACTAGCTGTAATAAATTGGCGATGGTTTGTTCTGTTGGAGATTCTTTACTGCATAGGTAAAAGGGATGGCAGTTGAAGACAGACGTCGCTGTAGATTCACCATGTTTTTTTTTTTTTTTTATTCTTAATAAAGCATTTTTTTAGATGCAGTATTGATTCACACGTAGTTATGAGTGCAATGTGCACTCACAATTTTTGCAAGATTAGATCTGTTAAGAGAATGAACAATACAGTGAGTTTTGAGAAGTGTCAGTTATATAGTCAAAAGTTTGTTTAATCTGATTGAATTGTCCGTATTGTAATGTGTACATAAGGTGGAATTATAGATTGATTTTGAGACGACATTCATTAGGATAAGAAAGGGATGTAACCAATCTAAAATGAGGAATAAAAAGGCTTATTGCCAAAATTTTACGTATTCCTCAGGGAAGTAATGTTACTCAATATATATTACTTCCCTAAATACGTAATATAAAATATTACATATTTAGGGGAGGAATACCTAAGATATAAAATATGAAAAGAAACTATTAACTTTAATTTTGGCAATAAGCCTTTTTATTCCTCATTTAGAGTCTTATTAAAATTTTCAATTCAATTTTAAAAATTTACTTTTGTTTTCTCTAAAAATATAAAAGTTGTCGTAAAGTTTTTGAGAAATAGTTGCAAAAGTTCACAGTTTATTAAATCCTCGTTTGCATGTGAATCATGATGTGTTTAGCCCTTCTTTTGAAAGTCTTTTGCAAGACTGTTGTATTCAATAGAAAGCGAAAAAAATCTCTTTTTACGTAGCTATGAAATTCTATTAAAATTCATTCTTTACTCATTATAAAACAATCCACATTTTCGTATTGTAAAGCAATGTAAAATGGACTTGAATTAATAAACACAAAGTTACAAAATATAGTACAATAAGAAAATAAACTTTGATTTAAAAAAATGTGCAAGTCCTCAGAAGCAGATCAACTTAACTACTTGTTGATGGCTTGGAGATGTTTAAAATACAATAGCAAGTAAAAACCTCCATTTTACTTGCTTCCATTTACTTGATCAACTGGCTTTTAGCATTTTATAAATATATCAAAGTTATTAATTACGAAGTATGACCATAACATTGTTCAGTGTTACATAACTGAAATAAAAACATAACTATACAAAAATTCAAAGAAAGAAGAATAACTTATATTCAAGTTAGGTCTTACAATTTTAGCGAATAAAAAATTTACTCTAACTCACAATAATAGAGCTTGTAAACATTTATAAAGAATTTACAATTTATAATAAAATCAATATTACATTTTGTAATAGAATCAACATATTCTTTATTCATTACGATGACAAAATAATTTAAGCATATAAAACATTGCAAATAAATTATTAAATAACATTAAAATTGCTCATGAAACTTATAAATTCAAAAATGGTTTAAAACAAACAATGAATTCTATGCCTTTAAACTGTAACAAAACTGCTTTTCAGACTTTTTCCCTCTTCAACACTAATTTTAGAGATGCCACGTGTGATAAATGAATTCATGCATAATTTTTTATTCCTGACACTGAAAACAAATTTGATTTAATTTACTCAATGATATTCATGAATGTAATGCTAATGATGATTAAACATGATGATAACATAAAAAATTTTAAGTACATAAATTTCTCACACATTACAGATAGATAGCCTTGGCTATAAATGCCGTCTCATTGATCATTTCGAAAACACTTTTTTTTTTCTTTAGGTAATTTTTTGTTCACACACAAAGTAGAAAAACACAGTTGTCGGCTCATGGTATGCTTCCAAGTCATTGTAGTGGGATGATTTGGATTGGCAGCGGTTTGTTGCATTGTAATAACTTGGAGATTCTTTACTGCATAGATAAAAAGATGACACTTGAAGTCAGATGTGGCTGTTGATTCACCAAATAATTTTTATTTCTTGATAAAGCAATTGTTTAGATGTAGTATTTCATTCACACATTATTATGGGGGGCAGTATGCAACCCACAATTTTTGAAAGCTTAGCTCCTACTAAGAAAATAGACGATTCACAGAAGTCGGTAGCAAGGCATATTTGCCACAAGAAAGCAAAGGGGAAAAAGGGCACTGCATGTAAAGGTTACATAAAAATTAATCTTAATCTATTTTTTAGTTTTAGTTTTGTTTGTTTGTTTGTAATTTTATGGGCGTTATGTTTAGGACGAATATTTTTTTTTTTTTTTCTGTTAAATTTTGTAAATTTTCAGTTTTATTTTGTAGTTTTTATTTAATGTCTGATTTTTTATTTTGTGCATATTTTCATGGTTCAGGTATCTTGCACAGCATTTGAGTTTTATCAATTTTGTCTTGTTTAATTTTTTACTTGTACGAAGTAAAAATTATTAAACAATTACGAAATTACAAAAAGTTTCAGGCATCATATTTCAACGAAAATATCCATTTTGACCACTATTGAATGCAAGTTAACAATGCTTTTGCCTGACATCTGTATATAAGGACAGAATGGAAGACACTTTTCCCCCTTAAAAATTAATAAAACTGATTTAAAATGAATTGTGAAGAAAATTTTTGTGGCGATGTATGTATCTCGCAAAACTCAAAATCGAATTGCCTCAGAATGTTGAAATTTTATATATAGAACTGCTATAACATGTAGGTGTGCACCTCATATTTTGGTTGCAATTGGCCACATGAAAAGTGTATAAATATATGTATATATGTCCACTCTTTTACCCGGCTCAATGATCTCAGTGTCTTTACTCTTATATGTATGTATATTGTGCATTTTTCGCTTTAAAAATGATTGAATTATGTTGTTCTTACCTTCCGGTTAAGGTTTTAATGCCTTTAGTAACTCCACATGCAATATTTGTAGAGTTATCAACAATTTAAAAATTGTTTAAGTGTGGCTAAGCCTAATTATTTATGTGATGGCATCCATGTTTGTTTACATAAACTTTGGATGTTTGACTTGGCAGAATAGCGGCTTTGTTTCCAATCTAGAGAAACTAAGCTTCACAACAGCAAAGATAACACCTTCTTTTATTATTGCGAATTAAATCATGCTCAATCTATTCTGGAATTTATTCGAGGAAGTAAGTGTTTAAGATTTATTTCGTAATTTTTAATATATATATTTTGAGTTTTTATGTATTTGCCTTGTCGGTAAGTGAGCACTGAATTAACTGAATGAGAAGTATTGAATCGTCTGTGAAAACTGTTTCTTTTTTATTTTGTTTGCTTAATTTCTTTTACATGTCGTTTTAGATTTATTATAGTATTTGAATAGAACATGTGGCAACGATTAGATAATTCTTCAAATGATAAAAATTTTGTGCATTTTGAGTTATAATATGAACGAAATATAACATTGTTAAGTGAACCTAGCACCAAAGTGTCGCTATGGTAAACAAATATAGTGAATTTTAAAGAGTGCATTTATTCTATTGTGGTTTATGCGCTATAGACGAAGTAGATTTAATTCAATCCAATAAAGTTTAAATAAAATGCAAGAAAAAATGCATATAATTTAATATTCTGTACAAGGAAGTCGTGGTGCACAAATCAGATTTATTAAAACAGATGAGCAGGATAAAACATGATCAGATCTCAATAATTGTTGGCTGTTTTATCAAGAAAAATTAACCCTTTGAAAAATCATCCTTTTTCCATGGAATAAGCAACAATTAATATATTTTTATTTATTTATTTATTTTTAGTTTTTAAGTTTATTTTTAGCTTAATGACACTAATTTTTAAGTTTCATGATTACAATAGCTAATACACTTGCTTTTTCCAGACAATAATCTCTATTAATAATAATTTAATTAATCTGAGCTTACATTAGCACTAGATTTTAATCCTGATAGTCCATCTTTACCATTTTTACTTTAAGTTTTAATATATATGTGTGCGGACGTAAACTGAATTGTAATCAATTGGCAGTAAATCTTCAGATTCCTATATTTTAGCTAAACACATTTCCCACTTCAAAGGATATGCTTTACTGTGTCACTCTCCCGCATCAAGCATTCCCTGCAGTTTCTCTGCACTGTGACATATATAGTCCAATCATTGCTCAGAATTAAAGCAATGGCTTTTCCACTACAAATAGGACCGAGGGGAATACATGTTACTTTTTCTCATTTGCTGTGTCATGAGTAATCCTTGTATCTTGCTTTGCTGTTTTCTTCATTGTATTAAATATAAACTGCGTGTATTGAAATTGTGGGGCATGTTTAGCACCCCTAATGTTGTATCAGTTTTTAACCAGAAGTATATTTATGAAATAATTCTTCTTGTAAAAGTTAAAAACAATGTTTTTTTATAAGTAAGCCAGGTGTGATTTTGCAACAGTCCTAGGAAACAGCCTTCTTGGCACGACTCGGGTGCGATTTGGGTTGCATCTTCTCCCCCAAAACTACATCATCACAAAGATCATCACACGTACATATATATATCTGTATATTACATTTTCAAATGAAGTAATTTTAGCATTCCATGTACAAACTTTTTTATGATGCAAGATTTTTGTTTTTATAGGCCATAAGTCATCGTCCTGATCTTGCTACTGTTAAAGCTATTATGAAAATGGCTTGGGCATCATCTTCAGGCTCTATGGACTTAATGCAAGCATCATATGAAGAATTACATCAGTTGGAGGAAAAGGTATTCTTGCTTTGAACAGTTTCCAATTGTAAAACCCATTTCCATTTATTTTAAACTCTGTTAAGTTCTGAATTCTTACATTAGTAGTAAAAGATCTTTCATCTTGAACTCTGTTGTACTAATCTTCATGCATAATCTTTCTTTTATCTAATAAAGATCTATATATCTATCTTCTTTTTGCATAATGAAGTTAGATTCATCTCCCCTACAAGGAGAAAGAAATAAGGTTATACTAATCAAATGTCTGAACATCATGTGATTTATTCATTAAACTTCTGCTATATTTTTAGGATAGCATTAGATCAAAGCAATTTCATATATTCTATTCCAGTTCCACGTACCACTTTTTCAACAAATCTGTTAACTCTATTATACATTCTAAAGCATGAATGCAGAAAAAGTTTTCTTCAAATCTGTTTTATGTCATAAATTACACATGTTCAAAAGTAGCTGGACATTTATAGGAAGAGTTATGGATTGTTACATGCCTGTATACTAGGAATTTGCATTAATTGGAATTTCCTTTGGCTGCAATAACAATGGCAACTCAGAAAGATATGCTAGATCTCTGTAATTTGCTAGTAGAATACTTCTGCATTGTTGTAGAAGAGCTGCAGTTAGTTCTATCAGCGATTTTTTTTTTTTCTCCTTGTATTGTAACTTGTTTTGCAAATGACATTTTAACTTCTCCCATAGATGTTCTGGAGGATTTATTGAGTTTGAGCCTGCTGGTCCATTTTCCCAACATCTATGTAAGAAAACTATATTTTAACAGCATGTGCCATGTAGGTTGGAGTTTGCTAAAATATGAAGGCCCCCATGCCAAAGGTCTTCCTCAATGCTAATAGTTTTGAACTGTGTAAAATATGCCTCTGTGTCCATATTTCCCCTCACGAGATTCAAGTGGCCAATTCCAAACTGCAAGAAACAGGATCGCTCTTCAGTATTCCCACCATCAAACTTAAAGAATAGCACATTACCATAAATGTCATTCCCCTGACATTCTTCTGATACAAACAGGATTTCTAAACAGCATACTAGGCTTTAGTTGCACTTGCTTTAAGTTTAAAGATTTGCTATGCTGTTTCTGAAACATGACCACTTTCTTTTATATCCACTCAGCATACAGTGTTTTGCCAGTTAGCAGGTAGATTACTTTCTAGAGGTGTCCTGACACTTTTGATTACATCATGTAGAATCAAACTGTTCTAAAGGGGCTCTCGCACATCTAACCAATGCTTAACATCTGTCGAATTGTTTAATAAATCAGTAAGATATCAATTCACAATTAAATAGCATTTAATTAGTAACAAAATGAAATTCTGCATTTAAAAGAAATAAATTCAGCTTTGCTGCATAGCAGACTCTTGTACACTGTCAAAAGGAAAAGCAAAATTGACTCTTCAGTTCAGTTCTTTCACACTGCTTGAATAAAAATTCATCGATAACCTTACTTCGAATCCAGTGTAGAGTGAGGCTGGATTCAAACATCCCCTCTTTTGAGGTCCATAGCTATTGCAAGAGGCTCAAAACTCTTGAGAAATATCACTCGTATCAAGGTGACAGAGCACTTCAACAATTCTTTGAGTGGCTTGGGCATCTGAAGTCTATTCTGGAACAGTTTCAATCTGACCAGTATCACTGTCTTTAACTTATGAAAGACAAGTTAAAAAATCACTAGATGATAAGCTATACTTTATTAGATTGCCATTTTTCAGAATTTTTGAAGAGCCATGATGGACGTTCCCAGCACTGAGTTTTAGTAAACTTTTTTTAGCATGAACATCCTTGAGGAATAACATCAGCAACATTCATTTCACCAGGAACATTGTAATTTTCTAGTGAGGTCAACTGGTGGGTCGTCTTTACTTGAGACAACCTCGCCTACCCATTCATAAATCCACCAAAAGGCCACTGCGCCATGGAATTGCACCAAAATGTAATTTTATGCCAGACAAATAAAGAATTAATCTAATGGAATGTGCTAATAATGCTTCTACATAACATGACATAAATTCTAATTTCAGTATCATCGGTTTCTTGAGTGGTGCAGCTATAGATTGGGCTCGTAAGAGACAAATTTTGACACCAAGAGAAACCTCTGTTCATATAAAAACACAAGCATCATACAATGTTTTATATGCATTTGCAGGTATATATATATATATAATTCAGACGTCTTATTTATTTCCACATATTGTGCAACTTCAACATTATTTAATATCAGCAGCTCTGCCAACCAATCTAAAAATTAACTTTTCTGCATTGTCCGTTAAGGGGCTGTCCCAGTTTAGCTTATTTCTCCATGCTTCCTGCATCAATAGTTTTGGCAATAGGGCACGAAATTCCAAGTAGATCAAATATTTGATGTACCAAAGACAAAACAGCTGTGTTTGTCTGATTTGTTTAAGTTTGATTGTAGTTACTAAGCATCTCTGGGTATCTCAATCCAAATTCCATATAATATCCAAAAAAGAAATATCCTCAGTGAGTTTGGATATATGCAAACTAGTCATGCTGCTTTCCCAGGGTGTTAAATTAAAACATGCACTTTACAGTAAATTTTGGGCTGTAAGGGACAAATTTCTGTAATCCATCTAAACTAAATACTCCTGTAACATAGTTATTTACATAAAATGAATGACAGTCGAGACATAGCATCAGAATATTCATCAGTTGAGAGATAACATCAGAAGCATTACTTAGCAAATGATTTAAAGATGCCATGAGGAAAAAAGGACTTTTGTAATCCCAAATACTGCTCTGCAATGTTTATAAAGAATTTCTTCACTTTCAAAAGGAAAAAAGAATCTAAGAAATTCCTGTTCTGTGGTCGATAATCCTATGAGACGCAATTTACTCTGTCCATTATATCAGGGATTAACTCAATTAGGTTTAATTCTTTAATTAAAAGATCATTTACAGGGATAATCCGTGATATATTACATTATATCAGTTAATGAGTTAATCCCTGAATTAAGTTTAATTCTTTAATTAAAAGATCATTTACGGATCACTGATTTACCTCTTTTGGTGAGGTCAAAGATTGGTCTGATTTTTTAGGTTAATTTTTCTTTAATTATAAGGCAATGGGGTAAATGGTGTTTGAATTCATTTGCTTCTTCATTTTGAACCTTTTCAATAATTCCTAGCCTTTCTTTAAATATGGAAATGTAAACAGGTAGATATCCTTCTGCTTGTGTGCTTGCATATTTTGGTAATTAATGCATTTTCAGAATCAGTTCTTTGTTACTTAGCAAAAATATTTTTTTTTTTTTAATGGTAACGATACCTCATACCCTCCAGTAGCAAGAATAGTCAAATTATTTTGGAACTGGTGCATTGCATCAGATAGTAATAGATCAGTTTTATTTATTTATCTGTATTTGTTTCTATTTTCTATTTTTTTTTTTTTTTTTTTTTTGGACTTGTTCTTTATCATTATATTAAAATTTTAGACAATTTATTGTAACTTAGAGATGTTGGGAAATGTTGTAGTTCCTAAATAGCAAATGCTCATAAAAATATAGGGGAATTTCTGAAAAATTAAATCCATATTCCTGAGGGAAAAACTTTGGCTATAATGCCATGATTGTGTATTTGAAAAATATGTTGAATGTGTAAAATAAAAATTATATATAAAAAAATAAATAAATAAAATTTTTTAAAAATCAATAAATAAACTTTGAACTGGCAAACATTCTTGTAGAAAGCAGGCACATTCTAAAGCTGATTTATTAAATATCAAAGTACTAATTGTTTCTACAAAGAGGCAGAGATAAAATTTTCCAGTAAAATCGTGTTGTGACACATGAGTAAGTGAATTTACAAAGCAAAACGTAGTGCATCTTTCATCTGTTATATTATGAAGCATTGTTTTATGTAATAGTGTAATTTATCTTAAACATATGTGTTGTATTTCTAAGTACTTTTTCCACTTTGCACACAATATAGATTTGCAAACCTGTTGATTCTGAAGAAATCCAGTTATGCAGGGAGGCTTTAGAAGTGTTAACTATATCTCTGGCTTTATGTCCAGAAGCTTTAGATACTCTTATGAAAGAAAAAGCATGGCATGTCTTCATAATTGATTTATTACTCATTTGTAAAAATCGGTAAGTTTAATTATATGTAGTTTTTCTTTTCTTCCTCTCCTCTTCATTGTAATTTTTTACATTAATTGTGTTAAATGTCTTTCATTTTTAAAACTTGATTAACTACAAATACGTTCTTATCATGTAGCTCAAATTATTTAATATACTTAAACAATATATCTGGTTGTAAAGAAAGTTTTTCACCAAAATACATTTTAATAAAGTTAGAAAAAAAAATGACATCAGTAGTTTTAGTGCAGGTAGTAATCACCCATGAAACATTACCTTTTTGCACCAGAACTCAGTTTGATGTATTTCTGTGATAACAGCGTCAACACGGACTAGCATCAGGCTGTACACTTTACTGTCTGGGGGTTTTTCCTTTTCCTATATAATCTTTGTGGATATTATCTTTGCAATCGCACCAGATACAAAGCATGATTGTTTTGTTAATCAAATTGCACTTAGCGACATCACCGATGGGCTCACCCGTTGCAGAACCAACCCTCTTTTCATCCTGTGTTGTTGAAGTAAATCCTCTTTTCATCATAAGAGAGGATCTGATGCAGACTTTTATTCTTGCGTTAATAATCGAGCAGATTAGTGCCCAACGAAGCAAACCCATCAAGGCTATGAAAAAATATGCTAAAAGGGGCTAAAAATTCCCCTCTTGCCTCACGTGCAACAGCTTAAGAAATCTTGGTTGGCACTCACGAAGAAACGCCTCTAAATCACCATTGGCTCAAACAACACTGAAATTAAAAATTTAAACAATTTTAAAGAAACTTTGACCCTCTCTGGCCATATACAAGCATGTGATAAACCATTATGAAATTTCCAAAAAAATTCAGAACTCTCAGCAAGATAACAGACCCTTTCTTTCCCATGCAAAGAGGTTTCCAACCTATAACTCTGTCATATAATCGCCGCCCCTTAGAACTATTCGCCTCTGAACGAGCAAAACACGTGTTTTCAACCCCCCGAAAAGGAAATTGCAGCTGGCCGCAACTGACCGCTTCATGATAAACGGAAGTAACATGCCTTGCCCTTTTTTCTGAATCACACTCTTCAGCTAAACTTAAAAGAGTTTTGCCGTAATTGAGTCGTCGAAATTGAGTTAAAGTTTAAGCAATACTAAATACTATACATTAATTCTTAAATAATAACTATACAAATTCATTAAACAGTGTAAAATAATATAACTAAGAATACCTTATGCACAGTAAAATAATACATAATAACTGTATACAACAAATAATACATAACTATTTTCCATAACATAAATTTTAAAAAATCAGTTATATAAAAGTTATAAAATCAATTTTTTTTTTTTTTTTTTTTTTTTGTGATTCTCGGGTTCCTATGTTTAGTCATACTTGGGAAAAGTGTCATTATAAAAAATAAAATAAAAAGTATGACTTCTCGTATGACAAAAATCATAAAGATATTTACTTTTTGAGACCAGGGATTACAGAAAAATTACGAGCTAAATGTTTGCTTATATATATAATGAAATATTAGTTTGGTTTTTAAAAAAGTTAATAGATTAAGGATGATTATTGCTTTACAGTTTGTCATGAAAGTGTTGATCAATATTCCCCCACCCCTAAAAAAGCAATATCATATTCAGAAAATCCTACAGAATTCATGTTTCAGAAAACAATGGCTGGCTTTAGTTTTGGAGCATAACTGACTTGTAACATTATTTGCATAAATTAAAATTAAATATATTTCTAATTTTATGAATTTTTTGTGTAATTAGATTATAATTCTGAACTTCATGATAATATTAATGCATTTTTAACAATTAAAAACTTATATTATGTGTACAGAATTTTTTCAGCATACTGTATGTAACAAAGTTACGGTAAATCATCAAAGATATCATTGAATAACATAGAGGAAAAGGGGAATTTTAAATTATTATATTTTATTTTTTAATGTACCTCTCAGCTGAAAAGGATGTCAAAAGCTCCAAAATTTTGAAATTAAATATCTCAGCCAATTTTTTGTCATACTGAAACTTTTGTTGTTGTTGTTGTTGTTTTGTAATGAGTATAAACTTTTTTGATGTATAACTAAGAAGTTAGAGGATTGTACAAGTTAGATTTTTGCTATTTTAGAAATATGGCTTTTAAATTTTAAATATGCCAAAACATGAATAATCACATCATTTAAAATACATTTGTCACTGGAAGTACATATGTCTATGACCAACAGTTGTGAAAATAAAGACTACATAAGGACTTTAATGAACATAATGTGTAGTGGTATTCTTAAATATACATATGGTATTTTTATAAGTATTTACTAATGCTGCTTTGTGCATCTCGCATTTTCCATCATATTGCAACAAAGCAGAATATTTTTCATGTATATTAACACTTTATATAAATAATATGACTTGAAATTTTTCATTTTGTAATTTAACAGTGAATGTTTGCAAGTGGTTGAGATCTGAAGTTTTCTGTATTTTCCTCTCCCTGAAAGATAGTCTCGTCCATTGACTTGCACATTGACTGTTTAATTTGACTTGCACATTGACTGTTTAATAACTAGACACTAAAAGTTACAACTAAGAATCTCATTACACTAAGATTTTAGTGGAAGTTTTTATTTTCAGCTGATATTTTCAAATATTCTCCTCAGAGTTTCTGATTTTCAAGTATGTTTCCATTGTAAGATACGTCGTAAAGGCATGACAGAGCTAGTAAATTTGTCTATCTTTGTTTCTCATTGCTTATTTCTGAAATGTGTTTTTGATATTTAATAAATGTCATAAATGAAAATTTTGCTGTTGTCAGTCAGTTTCTTAAAATGAGAAAAGTGGTTGCATATTAACTTTTTACCCACATTAAACTGATAGCGTGATACTTCTGCGCATGGGCAAAACTCAATCCAGTTACAAAAAAACTTAGTCAGTTTTTGTAAGATATCAACTTATTTCATGTTTTGCAAGATCGCACTGCAGTCGTATTTTTTTAAGACAAGCAACCGAAAAGCACAAGGAAAAAGTAGTTAGAATGTTTCCAGTAAATAAGAAAAAAAAAAAAAAAAAACTATCAATGTTTAAATGGGAAGAGAAATCTTAGAAACCATTCTTTTTCCTCTAAATAAGAATCAAACTTTCCTGGTAGGCTTCCAGCAGAAGCTCTATCATTGGTGAGTAGAATGTATGTATATAAAACAAGTTCTTTAATACACACTTTCTTTTCCAGCTCCATTAGAATATGTGCAGCAGATCAATTTTTACTTATTGCAACAAAGTGTTATTTTGGTCATCAGTGCCTTGTGTTCTCCATAACTTTACTTTTTACTCAGCTGATGGTAAGTATGTTTCGTCAAATTTCATTTAAAGAAATTTAGACTGCTTTTTCAATATCAGTGCTTCAAAATCTGTATTGCATATTTTGACAGTGTAAAAGAAATACCCCCTTTTTTTTTTAGTAAAAAGTAATTAAATTATTTTGGTATCAAACTTTTTTTACAGTTGTGCTTTATGAAAATCGTAAATTATAGAAACTATAATATCATTACGACTAAGCAATAAATAAGAAGTGTAATATATATATATTATAATTTTTTTTTTTTTAATTATAAAAGGAGGGAGAGAAAACAAAATTTAGAACAGTCAGTTTTAAGATTACCAACCATTTCTTAGTGCCACCATCATATTTTATTATATCTTGTATATATATGTGTACACTGCTGGCCATTAAAATTGCAACGCTAGGAAGGAATGATCTGGCAAATGTCAAAATCACATGAAAGGAAGAAGAGATGGGGATATGCAAATGATTAATATTTCAGCACATTTAGACAACACAGTAGAGAGAAACGACATCTGAAGCACTGCATAAAAGAAAATCTGTATAAATATTGTATACCTCTAATAAGAAGAAATGCTTACCAGCATGTGTCAGAATTCGATAGAGGCGGGATCAGTTGCTATCGAGTGTATGGATTATCGTTCCCTGATATCGCCCGTCGATCTAGTCGACGTTCAATCATTGTCATGCGAATATGGAATCAATGTGTTGCTGAGGGTCATATTGAACGGCATGCAGGATCTCAAAGCGCTCCCATGACTAATGCCCGAGAGGACAGACATAGTGTTAGGTCAGCCCTACAAATATTTGCTTTTAAACATAGCATAGAAGAAATTACAAATACGCTCATTGTCATAAAAGTTTGCGCACCAAGAAAGAGTTGTCAGAATGAAACGAAATTTTACGTATGTAAGTACTACTTTGATATAAGTAAATGATTAGAAAAATTGAAGAATAAAGGATCATTTATTGCAGAGAAAGTACACATGAATGAAAGTTTTAGTACTCTGTTGGACCACCTCTAGCACGAATGCACGACGCAATACTAGCGGGCACTGAGGCATACAAGTTCCGTATGGTGTCCTGACACATCTCGTTCCACAGTTGCTGAAAACACGCCTCTAGTTTGACCAATCTTGTAGGCTGTCCAACTTGCCGTCGCAAATGATCCAAGATATGCTCGATTGGTGACAAATCTGGGGATTGAGCAAGGCAGGTAAGGGTGTTATGTAGCAGAGGCAGTCTTGTGAGATCCATGCTATGTGTGGCCAAGCATTGTCTTGTTGAAAACAGGCTCCCGGGAGCCCTGCCCTGAGTGGCTGAAGGATGTCATGGATGTACTGCTGGCCTGTCATTGTGCCATGGATCAATAGTAGGGGTGACCGTGTATCGTAAGCAATGGCACCCCATACCAACTGTGGGAACGGTATGTCACTGTAAAGCGAAGGCAGGATTGAGGTATTCACCACGGGGCCTCCACACACGAATATGATTGTCATCACTAGTCAAATTGAGATTAGTCGATTGTCATCACTAGTCAATTGTAGATTCGTCGCTGAAGACGACCTGGTTCCATTCCGTTAAAGTCCAATCCTGTTGTGCGTGACACAACTCCAAATGAAGGCATTGGTGGGTGGGTGTAATTGGCAGCACACGTAATGGGTGCCATGATACCAGATACTGTGTGATGGTTTGGGAAGACATGGGCCCGTAATGAAGCTACTGCCTGCGTCTGGATAGCGGCCAATGAGGCAGTTGGCTCTACGCGTGCGTGTCATATGATGTGCCACAGTGACTGGTCTGTCTAGGACGTC
The DNA here is from genome assembly GCF_044657685.1 of Stegodyphus dumicola. NCBI lineage: Eukaryota > Metazoa > Arthropoda > Arachnida > Araneae > Eresidae > Stegodyphus > Stegodyphus dumicola. The sequence continues at coordinate 87,148,729 of NC_140777.1, forward strand.
CTGAGCCTGGTCACCGTGCAAATGACGTCTTTTCTGTCCACTGGTTCCAACACCTCCTCACAGTAAAATCAGAATGGCCTACCTCACGAGCTACTCGTTGAGCTGACCATTTAGCTTCTATCATCCCAATGATTCTTCCCCTCTCGATTTCTGATAGCTGCTTATATTGACTTCAATGGCGGCGTAACAGCATGTCTACCTCAAGCGTTTCCTTAGCAGAAGATTAAGGACACTCGAACAAGCTCTGCTTACCTCTTTTATACTCCAAGAAGAATGAAGTTCGGTGCTCTCTAGTGGCATTACGCAATGCACAATCATGCTGCATTTCTAATCATTTGCATATCTACCCGACATACACTTTCATGCCAAGTTTCATTACGATCCCACAGTTATTTCTCGGTGCACAAATTTTTATGGCAATGAGTGTAGATACATTACAGCTTGAGGTGGAATGTATATTAGGCATCATGTGTCCAGAAGACAATTGCACAATCCTCTTTTTTCTGTCCTCCAGTGGAGATGTGATCCGAATTCAAACCCTGGGGGGGGGACAAAGTTCCTCCTGCGAGTTCAACTTGAGAAAATCAGGCTGATGGGAGAAAAGTTGTACAGTTTTTTTATTTGTTACAGCCTCTATCTCTGACTACAGCATTGTCCTGATGAGGAATCTGCAATAGCTTTTCAAGGACATCTTCTTTAGCACCATACTGTCTTGCTATAAGAACATCTTAATCAACATCATCTTTCTTCATCATGTAATGGTACTACTAGTTGAGCTTCGTCTGTTTCAGAGTTTGAGGATTATCATTACAAACTTTTCATCATGTAACCTCATCTAGTCCGATTAGAACAGTTTTCATTTTTCACTTTACATTCAAAAGATTCTATGATGTTTTTAAGATCTGTATCCTTCAGCTGTTCTCAACAGATTTCTGCTGCACTTCTAGTTGATATATCAATGGCTATCATACAAACTCTTCATGATTATCATTGATAATTGCACACAGGGCATGGCAACATATGGGCAAACAGGGTGTGACTGCAAAATCAGCCTTCCAGGGATGTATTCCATCTTCATATTTTAGGACTGTAATTACATGACTTACCTAGCAAATCTGCCCATAAGTGACTGTAAGCTTAAAATCTCTGTCACTGGTCACTGTAATTTTCTTGACCATCAATATAGCCACAAAATTTATTCAAGACCCATAGAACAGCAAGGGCTTCTTGTTCTGTTGTAATTTCTTTCGATGGCTGACAACAAATGGCTAGCATATTCTGTTGGATGCTCCTCTGAAGCTTTTCCTTGTAATAGCACAGCAGTCAAAATGTAATTACTAGAATTCGCTTGAATAATGTAAGGTTTTATTGCATCATTTTGCTTTAAGATGGAAAGGCTATCGCAATGTCCAGTCAGGTTTTTCTCATGTCATATTTTCCTTTGTTAAATTACTTGAATGTCTAACTAAATTTCAGATTTATCCGCCATGCCAGGTACAGATCTGCATTAAAGGCTGCACTTTTTTCACAGTTCTTGGAGCAGGCATCTTCTGTATGCCAGGTGACTTTTCTGAATCAACCTCTGCTTCTTCGTCATCTTCATCAACCAAAATATTTCACTTTACTGCAAGTAAAACTGTTTTTCTCTCCATTTGCATTAAGTTTAAACTACAAGAGCCTCTTGAAAACTGCTTCTAGATCAGCTGCATGTTTTTTAAAAGTGAAACTGGAGAATTATTCCCGGTATTCATATGGTATTCAATATAGTGAGGTGCTTCTCCCCCTAGTTGGAACATAGCCTCATATTTTGTTAACAGAGTATTGAATATTTCCTCTTGATTTTCAAGTTTGCATTATTTTCTGGATGCTGTGATGATTTGAAAATGTCTCACTAAATTTATGTTTGGGGTGGTTATGGTAATGCCACCTATTATTTGGAAAGTTTAAAGCAGTTCTAGCACTATGTAAAAAATTAGTCCCTAAATGTTCTGTTATCTTTTGCTGTACATTTGCTGGAAGTTATTTGTATTGACCATCTTTCAGTGTCTACTACTACAGTGAAAATAAAATTAGTTCAGGTGACTGGAATTGTTAACTTTTCTTTAGTTCTGATCTTCAAGTTCTGTCTTTTAGCTCTGATCTTCTGTTCAACAAATCTTCAAGCATTAAAGTTTACTTAACTTGTACATTTCATGGAATTGGTCATCGCCATTACTTTTGATTTTGGAAATCCATATGGGTTTTCAAACAAATGTTTCTTCCATATAGTTTAGATTTTCAGACCCATAGTGGGGCTGCCATTTTTTGCAACAGGAATATAAGCACTTGACAAATGCTGTTTAAAATATTTACTTTTAAACATAACATAAAAGGGATTAAAAAGAGATACATTGCAGCCATAGTGGATTACACGAAGTTATGCCATCGCACTTCCAGAAGACAACTCTGCAGTCGTCTTTTTTCTGTCCGCCAATGGTGGCACAATCCAAATTCAAACCTTAGGGGAGGAGAGCAAAGTCCATCCGACAGGTATAAAAGCAAAAGTAAAAGGTTGTGCCATGTTGCATAAATAAAAATGACATAACAAAGGAAGTTAACCAGGGTTCGCAGCCGTCCTAACAAGTGTTTATAAGTCTTTATATTTGAAAATAAAATATAAAGGCCCTTATAGGTGCTTACTTTTTCTTTAAAGCCCTTATTTTTTTGTTTTTAGTGCTTATTTTTTACTTTTAGTGCTTTTTTTGATGAACTCGCATTTTCCCTCCCGTACCAAAGCCGAAACTAAATAAACAACTTTTCTTCCTTATATGGAACGTCAGATGGTGAATCATACTCCCGGAAATAGCTTTTCCCCCTTTCTCTGCATTAACGTAACCTATGGTGCGCGCGAGAGTATAGACAGTTGCACGTCGTTCTTTTGGTCAAAGAATTGCGAAAACCGTAGAAAATTCCGGTACATTCGGTATTCTTTTCCGCCCACCCAAATACTACACACGTTTGAATTTCTATCAAGATTTTAATAATTTGCATTCTAGTTCCGCCTGGTCAGTTCATATTCGTGTTTATTATGATTGTTATGCTTATATTATGAGCATATGTATGAATATTTATAATAATATAGTTGCAGTAGATAAACTTCCAAAAATTGGTGTATTTTTACACACATTAGCTTTCCAAGGAATAATATTCGGAATGGCTTAAATAAGGAAAGTAATCGAATAGTCAGAATAATTTTTCCCCCAATACATTATACAGTACGGAAGTTGGGAGGTTTTCCCCTTTCTCCGCAAAATCTCTAATATTGAAGCAGCGGATTTTTTTTTTTTTTTGTCGTCACTGTCCAATCTGGATTGAATAGGACTAAAAGTTTTGCGGTCTACCCAACCCAAGCGAAGAATGATTATATTCCAGAAATTTAACGCAGTCTGTTCAAAATTAGAATAAAAAACACCCCAGATTAGTAAGTCATTTTCTTTTCCTTTATTTAGTTCTTTATTCTCCGAATACCGGCTGCTGTTGATTCGATTGCGTAATATCACATATGGAAGAATTACGCCGCACGTATTGCGCAATAATGTATGCGATATTTTGCAGAGATAATTAATTTTGATGTTCAGTCTGAGATTTATTTATGAACACTTAAAAGGGTTTTACTGTGCTTTCTAAGCAGAATACTTCTCAGTTCCGTTGGTCTATATTTATATGATGCACATATCGAAATGTCAAAATCTTTTATTTAGCCGAGAAATCTAAAGAACGGCTACAATCTCCCCCCACTCCTCTTTTTCCAGTTATGCTCGACTATATGGAATATTCGGCAATTTCCGAGTATGCGGGTTAGTTAAGCTTTTACTGTTTAAGGATGACTGCATGAAGCAATTTCCCTTCTCCTGATTTCAGAAATGTTCTTTTTTACTTAAATTACTTTGCTTGGAATATATGTTAAGGGAAAACTGTTATGCAATGAAAATTTAGAAATTGTTCAGAATTTTGATTTAAATTATTTAAATATTAATATGAGTGGAAAAATAAATTGTATTATTAGGTGCCAAGCGAAGACAATTAATATGGCTTATTATTATTTATTTTCTGTATTTTGAACTGAAATTTCATCATTAAATCTTGTAATATAGTTTAGTTCTGCATAGTTTTTTTTTCTCTCACTGTAAACTAATTCTGTAAATTGAACTGTCATTTAAAATTTAAAAAAAAAAAAAAAAAAAAAAGTTGTTTTCCATGGTTGAGGTAATGCTCATTCTCTTAATAAATATTGCATTGCTCATATTTTAAATTGCAAGTCTAATTTTTCTTTTAAGGTTATGCAGTTGTGTATAATGTAATTAGACAGGTGCTTACTTATTTTTTCTTAAAATGTGCTTGAAAAGTGCTTATAGGTGTTTATTTTTTTAACTAAAATGTGGCTATGAACCCTGTTAACAGTGTTCCAGAAAATGTCTCACTAATTTTATGTTCTCACTAATGGCTGTTCAGATCAATAAAACATACCTGAATATCATCATTCTATGCTGGTAACTTCTAGTGCCTAGAAATGCTTCTTCCTTGGAGGGTGGGAGATAGTAGTAGCTCTCAAACATTTTAGTGTAATTCTATATTTTAGAACATTTTTTCTTTTATAGCATCTTGCTTTATATTGATTTATTAATTTTCTTATGGCTTTTGATGCTGCAGATAAGAAACTCCAAAATTGGGTAAAATTTAAAAGCTAATGAATTGCTAACAAAGCAAAAAACAAGTTAACCTGATTGTTTATTGTTAATGATTTACGGTTATACAAGTGGTTCAAAAATTTAGAAAATTTAGGAATTATTTACACTTTTAATGTATATTTGGTTTTGTTCATTGTGTAAAAGTTCTGCTCTGCAAAATTGAAAAATGTTTTATTCTGAATTTCTGCATAAAGATCTGTATGTGTACTGTATATATACTAAAAGTTTTATATGTATATTGTACTTATGGCACCATACAAGTGAATTTAGTTTTATAATTGAATATTTCCACTACAAATTGTTTTGTGACTTAAATGTTGTTTTTGTCCTTTTTTTTCCTTACTTTAGACCACTGTTAAAGAGTATGCAAAAAATTCACATGAATTCTTTACATTACTATGTCGATTACTTAATTATGCATGTGGGTGCAACTGTCCTCTACCAACAGCTCAGAATCTCTTGAACAATGAAATTGATTGGCTGAAGTCAGTTAGAGTAAGTAATTTTTTTAATTATGACTGATTCAGTGTTCGGCATTTTCCTAAAATTGTATTCGTTCAATTAAATGCGAGTCTCTAATCAAGCAGTAATTCAAGTAATCAAGTAAGTATGAGGTACAATAACATACAGAATGATGGTTATAGGAAAAACATTATTGGAAATGGCAACAAGAATCTACTAAGGCAACAACTAAGATAACTAAGGCAACAAGAATCAACATAATATTCCTAAATTGTAGGACTGGTTTCAAAGGTTTAAATACAAAAACCTTCTTCAGTTGCAGAAGTGCAAATGACTGCTCTTTTTGCACTTTTGCAGCTGAAAATAAAAGCTTCTGTATTTAAACTTCTAAACTAGTTCTACAAATTTAGGAATATTGCTCTGGTTTTTGTTGACATAGCACTTTCAGTAATCAAGGAAGACTGACTACCCTCCTTAGCTAATGCATTAGATACTTTACTTATGCTCTTATTATGCATCTGGTATCATGCTTGCTTGTAAAGAGCTTGAAAAGGTCAGCCTTCAAATCAACATAACTGTCACTCCTTTGTAAACAGTAGTTAATGCAGTGTCAAGGTATTAGATACTGGTATCTCTAATATGATATATATATTTTTGTATATTTCAAAAGTGACTGCCCTCAGTGTACTGATAACTGAAAGCAGATTTGATTCCTACTATAGTAATTTTCAAATGCATTGAACCTAATCTAATATAGCCAGTTATAATTCTAGAGATTTTTATCGTCTGTAGAAAAACCAAGTTCAATGATGGCAGTTATTGAATTTTTTAATGGATTTACCCTATTCGGGGCAGTTGGATTCTTTTAAGAAAAATATTGAAGTAAAACCTTATTGTATTGGTTTATACAAGTCATATTAATAAAATTATGAATTACAAAGCTAAAAAGTATATACTTCAGGAAACATAAAGAAATGAATATGTAACATATTCATACAAATGCCCCGAGTAAATAATACTTTAAAATGCATCAAAAAAATTTCTCATGTAAAATAAAAGCAAATTTGAATGAAATTGTACATTGTAAATTTTGTTTACTTAAAAGTACTCATTGCTTATTAAAATTTAAATTCCCTGAAATCTGCTAATTCTTTTTGGAGTAAACTGCCAGTAGTATTATGAGCATGTATGTAGTTAAGCTGTGTTTCCTGAACTTTTAAATTGAAACACTTGTGTATACTTGCAAATTATTGCAATCCTCATGTACCTAGTTATAAAGGACATAGAGGGAAAAAATCTGAAATGTTTCAGATTTTAAACTGCGTCCAAAGGGTTTTTTTTTAAATGTTTTGTGTGTTACATTTGTTTACTAAATATCATGTTCTTTGCACTTGAACTATAAAATTCAGTTCAACAGCAATGTCACAAAATAATTTTAAAATAAGCATATCTTTAGAATTTCCAATACACAGTTCTGCGTGCTGGAGATAAAAAAGTTCCCCCGGTAGAGTGTTGCCATTGCTCACTTTTAAATCATTCAATTTGTTAATCAAAAATTCGTTAAAAGTTTTACAAAATATGAAATAGGTAAAAAAACAAATTTTAAATTTGGGCTTCGAGATGCCCTTATTCGCAGGAAGATTGCGTTATTCAAAATTGGATGGCTCTAGGTACCATTGTTTTATCACAGTGCGAGAACCATACATACACTTAATCAGATTCTTTATTATTTGATTTCTTTAAATGTAATACAGGGTGATCATATTTGGTGGCAATAATTTGAAAAGTGAATTGGACATTTATAGTTAACCAACACAAAATGCCAAAACGAAAATAATAGTCCTTCAGGACAAATTACTTCTTTAGACTAAAAATTTTAAAAAAATTTTAAAAAAAGAAAAAAGAAGAAAGGAAGGAAAGAAAACAGGGAAAAGTAATGTAATAAAAAGCTAATAATGACAAAAGTTTTTAAAATGTTTCAGGACCACATAAAGTTGTCTCCAACCTACTACCAGTAATCATTTGTAAGAAATCTGTTATTTCCAGGAAATATGCATTTCTGTGTACATTTTACAGTTTCTGTTAAAACTATAAAAGATTCAATGAATGGAAAATATAATAAGTACAGCCAAAAGTCTTTAATCCAGACGTCCATAATCCGGAATGATTTATCATTCGGACCTCAAAGCTACAAACTTTCTGCACATGCGTATGCGCATAATACATTTACGCATGTGTGTTTAATGTATAACGGATGGTATAAGCTAAGCTAAAATTATCTAATTATCTATTTCAGTTAATGTTGCAGATTCTGTAGTTCCTTAATCTCCGAATTGGATCCGGCTTATTATTTTTTGCAGACTGTTAGAGCAATTTTTTAAAAGTAAGCTGAACTTTCGATTATGTCAAATAGAATTTCCAATTTTGGAGCTGCCAAAGGATCTACAAAGCGAAAGCATGTTTCGATGTCCATCAAGCAAACAGTGGAACTGCTGCAAAAAATGGATAAAGGCATATCCTTTGTTTCTCTAACCATTCCGAAATCTGTTTATCAATTTCACGATGCTGTGGGGGGGGCGTCGCGGCACGCAATTAACTGGAAGTTGATCTGTCAGCACTATCCTTATCTTCAGGGCAGATGTTTTTATTTTATTCGGCTTATAATTCCTTCCCAAATGTAGTATTTCATCTCGATGTACTCCGTCTTTGATATGATTTAAATCAAATTCCTCGTCATTATAAATATCATGAATACACATCAAATAGTTTTCTGGTTGCAATTTTCTAATTTCGACTATGCGTAATGTATGCTTTACTTTGCGCATGCACATGTTAAAAGAAATTTTTAATAAAGTAAAATAAATATTAAGCTTTTTTTTTTGTAAATTTTGATACCCTTTAGGTCATAATTGCTCTTTATTTCATAAATTACGGTTTCATATTTTTAATTTTATAATTTCTGCATGCCATCTACCAGATTTAAATTGATGATCTATAATCCGGAAAAACCGATAATTCGGAATCGCCGAAGTCCCGACGAGTCCGGATTAAATACTTTTGACTGTACTAATCCAAGATCCAGAATCGTCAAGACTTCAGTGATTTCAAACATCAAAAATGTCTCGGTTTTAGATCTTTAATATAAGTCTTGTAAGGTTACATGAGGAAATTATAAAATTAAAAACATGAATGGTTGATTATGAAATAATAAAGCATTGTTGAACAACCAACATTTACAGTGAGGAGGAGGTTTAGTGTTATTTGTGTTTGTTTTGTCATTAACATCTTTTTCAACATAAATTGAAGCACCTAGAACATAAATTTCTTTTTAAGTATTAATATTTCTTCTTTTGTTTTGTGGAGAGACAAAATTTCTTGTTTTACGGAGTAACTGCCTTATGTTCGAGGCCTTTAATTATTACATTGAAAATTTCCTGTAAATAGTGAGTTGAAATCTTTTCAACACCTTCTTATTACTTTTTTCACAGCCAGTGGCAATATTTTTTTTAAATTTAAGATTCAAACTACAGTTTTCACTGTAAATTGCCAATGATTGGGGCATTGTTATCGCAATGAAGGACTTTGACACTTTCTTTTTTGTAGTTGTTATTTTTTGGCATCTTCCCTAATGCAGGCACATTTTTCATGTAATCATGCTCATTTTTCATATAATGATAGTTTTTATTTTTATTTAATTTAATTTTTTAAAATTTATTTAAAGGCTGGTTGCATAAATAAAGAGTGTGTTTGAGTAACCGCCTTATGAAGTTAAAATGTAATTCAAAGCCAAAATGCCAGTATTTTTTCTCATTTCGGCTTATTATTATAAAGTTTGCCATCCGTTGATTGATGATTGGGCAATTGCCATTTAAGTGGAAGACTTTAGTTATATCATCACACTTAAGCATTTCTTCACGATATTACATTAATAAAAAAGTTTAACTTTTTGCTTGCGATGTTATCTGAAAATCTTCAAATTTGCATCTCTCCTCATCCTTATCATCATGTAATATGATAGCTGAGCTGTAAACGCGCCTGGCTCCAGCATTCTCAGCACCCTGTGTGATCAGTGTGATTGATGCCCTGTATAAATAAAACATATTCGAAGCAAAATGTACCTTTAATTTTTAATTATTGCATGTGAAAACAACTTAATTGGCACCCTGAAAAGTTTTGTGCTGTAGGTAATTGCTTATATCACCTGAGCAAACATTTTAAAAGATATCTGCAGATCTGTACTGTCCTGACCTTGCGATGTTTTACACAGTAGATTTTATATTAAAATACTTTTAAGAATTCTAGGATGGTCTTAATGCTGCACTGATTTTAAAAAGGCTACTTTATATATACTGCTTAACATTGAAAATGCAGCACCAAGAAGGAGTGATCAGAAATTTATGCAAATTTTAGAGTAGATGCACGCCACTGAGTTATGCGAATGATGTGAAATGTGCAGCTCTCCGACACACGTGAAGTAAGATATAAGGAAAGGAACGTGCAGAATGGGCAATATTTGTGTCGTTATTTCTGCCAGACGAATTATCGAAGAAAGTTGGTTTTTTGTCCTGGGGGATACGTGTAATAGGAGAGATTGCCAGGCTGCCGTCAAGGAAGGCACTTCCAGCAGATAGACGATTTTACGAGGGGTATGGTGATTGGACTGAGAAGATTGGGTTGGTCCTTACGTCAAATCGCAGCTGATACCCACATGGATGTGAACACGGTGCATCGGCTATGGCGAACATGGTTGGAACAAGGAAATGTGGGAAGAAGGAGGGGTGCAGGTGCAGCCAGAGTGACGTCAGCATGCATGGATCGACACATCTGCCGACAAGCTGTGGCGGTGCCGTAAGTCACTTGCACTGCAATTCTGTAGCATGTGCAAGATACCCTAGATGTTCCCGTGTCGACCAGAATCATTTCCCGTCGATTCGTTGAACATGGCCTGCACTCACGCCGTCTGTTAAGAAGACTGCCATTGACCCCACAGCATAGATGCCAACGTTTGGAATGATGCCGGACTGGAGCGTTGTGGATGACAGAATGACGAAATGTCGTGTTCTCAGATGAGTCACGCTTCTGTTTATCCAGTGACAGTCACCGCATATGTTTGTGGCGTCGATGTGGATACAGATCTAATCCTGCAGTAACTGTGAAACACCCCACTGCACGACAATGTGGCATAATGGTTTGGGGCACTATTGCCTACGATTCCAGGTCACCTCTAATTTGTATTCAGAGCACTATGATGGCCCAATAATACTTGGATAATGTACTGCGGCTGGTGGCAATCTCCTAACTTCAGGGGCTGCGTAATGCAGTTTTTCAGCAGGTTAATGCCAGACCACACAGTGCTCCCATCTGCCAATATGCTCTGCAAGGTATACAGATGCTTCCCTGGCTACCATACTGTCCTAACCTGTCAACAATCGAACATGTGTAGGATGTGATTGGATGCCATTTGCAGACTCTGCCCCTGCCTCGTTCAGAAGACAAACTGCGACAAATGGTTGAAAGGGAATGGAGAGCCATCCGTCAGGACACCATGCGCTCTCTTATTGACTCTATGCCTAGACGTGTTTCTTCGTGCATCGCTGTTCGTGGTGGTCCTACATCCTACTGAGCTGACACTGTTCTTGCTCTGTATTCTGACTCATTTTGAAATAAAGATCACGTATTGCTCCTTGCTGTCTCTGTCTTTTTTCCAAATTTCATCTCTTTCTGACCACTCCTTCTTGGCGTTGCATTTTCAATGTCGAGCAGTGTATGTATTTTAGCGCGTGCAAAATTTTGGTACTCTTTGTCTGATTAAGGGATATAAATTATTGCATGTGAAAACAACTTAATTGGCACCCTGAAAAGTTTTGTGCTGTAGGCAGAGTTGCCAACTCTCCCGATTCCTTTTCGACCGCTCTCCTGCCAACCCGATTTACAATATATTTCTCCAGACTTTTTCTTATTCTAAAAATTTCTCACGACTTTTATGCAACTTGGCTTAATACATTGTTATATGAATAAAAACAAAGTGCTTTTGGTTGTCTGAAAGCAATTGAATTATTCTACATTATATCTAAAACAAAACCTTGCTAATCGGATAGCTTCTGCTTTGTGAGTGAGAGCATTATACGTATCCAGAAACGTCGTTCTCCAGTTCTCCAATGGGCTTCGAGCTCCACTGCGTGTCAGCTGGCATATATTAGGCAATGAGGACAAAGCAAGTTGTTATTTGGACGTTCTTTTTAGTTATTTCGTTCATTTTGTCCTGAGTTGTGTGAGTACACGTGGCTTAGGGAAATAGTTTTAGAAATTATCATCTTTTGTTACGTCTGCGAGAAAGGTGAAATACTCGTGTACGTTTCAAAAATCGTACACAGTTGACTTTCCTTCCATTAATTCCTCAAGGAAATGTAATAAATTTGCGATGTGTACCACCTGTCGTTGCGATTTTTCGATTTCGTATGTTGGAAGGGCGGATGTTCTCAAACATGTGCGTACACAAAAACACAAGGATAACATGAGTTGTTTTGAAAAAAACGAAAAATTAAATTTTTCTTCGGAAACAAAGGACCAAAAAGTTATTAATGCAGAATGTCTGTTCTCTGCCTTTTTACTGGAGCACAACCTGCCACTGAATGCATCGGATCACGCTGCAGCTTTATTTAGAAAAATGTTTCCCGATAGTAAAATCGCTAAAAAATACTCAAGGTGCAAGATTCAAAACAGGATCAATTGTTAAAGAAATGGGTTTGAAAAATAAATCTTCAGTTATTGATAGCATTAAAACAGCTCCTTTCTGCCTCTCTACAGATGGAAGTAATAATACCAATTCAAAACTGTATCCAATTGTTTCTTTTTTTGATCCAGAGTCTTCAGAACTTGAGTGCAGTTTACTTTATGTTCCTACTTTAGAAGGACATTTGACAGGCTTTAATATAGCACAGCTAATTATTAAAACTTTAAAAGAAAATGCAGACCCTCTGGATAATTGCTTAGCACTTGGTGCCGATAATGCACCAGTATTGGTAGGCTTGGAAGACTGGTGTTGCAGGCATCTTAAGAAAAGGAAAATTCAGATTATGAGGTGCACCTGTCACCTCTTAAATTTAGCAGCTGAAAAAGGGGCAGCTTCTTTACCAATAAATGTGGATGAACACATACTTGATATTTATTATTATCTTGAAAGGAGTTCTAAAAGGAAGGAAAAATTGAAACAATCCATTCAAGTTTTCTAATTGTAACAGCTGCATAACAGCAGTTTACAATTAGAAAACTTGGATGAAGTTATAAAATCAGCTAGGATTGACACCCAGTGGAGTTTAATTGGAAAAGTGAAAGGTGCTGATGGAACTGTAAAATATAGTGAACTGTCTAGAATTGTGTTACCATCTTGACAGTTCCCTATAGTAATGCAGAGTGTGAGAGGATTCTCAGTGTTGTTGCGAAAACGAGGACTAAATTTAGATCTAATATTAGTGATGACACATTCGAAAAACTTTTATTAGCGAAAACAGGCCTACGTGGCAATTGCTGTGAACAAAATTATGAAGTTTCTTTCTTAAAGAAAGCAAAATCTGCCACTGTTTATAACATTTGTACGAAAACTAAAGTGTTTTTTTTTTTTTTTTCCTTAAACAATGCAAGTAATAAAAATGTTTTTTATGTGTAAGGTATTTTTTTGTTGCTTGCATTTAAGAATTAGTTACTATTTAAAGTTAATTCATTATTAAAAACTATATTTTTATCATTTAAAAAGTCTTTTTAACATTGTGAAAAATCTCCCGATTTCTTAAAAAAATCTCCTGATTTTTGAGTGTCATAGGTTGGCAAGTATGTGTAGGTAATTGCTTGTATCACCTGAGCAAACATTTTAAAAGATATCTGCAGATCTGTACTGTCATGACCTTGCGATGTTTTACACAGTAGATTTTATATTAAAATACTTTTAAGAATTCTAGGATGGTCTTAATGCTGCATTGATTTTAAAAAGGCTACTTCAAAGTATTAATTTTGATAAGATGTTAATAATGGAAAATTGCAGATTGCACTGCTAACTGAGCATAAATTAATCAGAACCTAATTCGTTGCTATGCCAGCAAAAGAAAACAAGTATGAGCAAAATTCCACTCCAACCAAGCATGGGTCTTCAGAGTTGTTGTGTATAGAGAATACTTTTTGTGTATAGGATTAGATAGGATGGGAAAATGCTGCCTCTCCCACATACGCAACCATTCAAGAGCCAAAAATAAAAATGGGATTCACTAGCCAGCAAGTGTTTAAAGCTGAAACAGTTGCAGGATGATTTAATTATTATCACCATTAATGATGCCTCCCCCCCAAAAAAAAAGACTCATCTAATCAGAACAAAAATTGATTTACGGCATACATGGCTTGAGTATCATATTACCCATACCTGCGCTGCATGAGAAAGAAAAGTGTTATGGGAATTCCAGATAATAGATATCATTAATGATTATTAGATATTCAGATAATAGATATCATTAATGATTATTAGATATCATTAATGATTATTATATATAATTCCAGTTATTGGATATCCAGATTTCAAACTTTGTACCATATATGTAACATGTGGTAGAATGAACATTCATTGCGAAATATGTAATTGTCTTTCACATGGTGAAAGACACAATTTGAAAAATAAATGACTAATTTTGCATTTATATTAGTATGCCGACTTGGATATAAGATGATTTATTTTTATTAACCTTCCAGCGCTCGTGTATGCGCAAAATTTACGACAATTCAGTTTTTAATGCACATTTTTTGCATATCGAAGCCGAGACGTCTGTAGGTCATATCTGTTTTTCCTTTCTATCCTTCCCCACATCATGAAATGTGCCAACAGGAAGTCATTTGGCTTTTTTTTTAACTGGGCTTCTTTGGTACGTGGCAGCTTTTTCATAAAATTTACGACACGCACGTGGTCGTGTTTTAAAATTCGAAAAATATTTTTTTCTCAGATATTTTGTAATTTTATGTTATTAATTGCAGTGTATTTTTTTTATTTGCATATATCTGGCTCTGTAAATTTTATATTGGTTTTCATGGCAAAAAAATATGTGCAACCAGCTAATTTTGCTGAGATTCAAGAATTAACGGATGAAGAAAAGGAAACCTTTAGATGGGAGAACGATAGCAATTTCCGTTCTTTATTTTCTTTTATTTCTATTTTTTAAAAATAGATAAAAACATTAAAGTTAGTTTAAAGTACATTTTTGTAACCAGTAAGAAGTAAATTTCCTTGCAGAAGTAAGTAATGCTAAACTTACTTTTTTTCCTACCAAGGTGTTTTCCTTTTTTATTGTCTGTACTTGTCTTTGATGAATATTAAAATTAGCTTCGATTTTAAAGTATAATTATTAAATAATAAATTTAAAATTTTCTATAATGAAATACATCATTACATTTCTATCTCACTAACATAAGAACTTAAAAATAATTTATATATATTTGAGTGTGATATCATTTGTATTTTGCAGTAATAAGATTAATATTTTATTTCTTAATACATTTATTATCAATATTCACTCATTTCTGTCGTTTTTCATGCCAAAAACGGTAAAATAACAGATGTAAAAAATACGACGTGCGAGTGCTCATGTAAAATTGCTAAGCGTATGTGCTGAAAGGTTAAATACCCATATAAAAATTGTATTTGCCCTTTGTGCCTAACCTGACATGTAAGAAAACATATTTGCTCTCTCTCTCTCTCTCTTTTTTTTCAGTAAGTTTGTCGAGTATGTGAGATCATTTTATTTTCAGACCAATATGGTATTTTAAAATTTTATGTTTTTGCCAGAATTTCATAATTATAAATTTGATCTAATATTTAGTTAATAGAAATATACATGAAGGCTGCTTTTGTAAACTATATTTATGGTTTATGTTTAATGTACTTAAAAATGTATTTTCAATTTTAGAATAAAGTTCTTTCTACTGGTGACAGTCAAGTTGATGAAGCCTTGCTAGAAGGTCATCTAGGTGTAACCCGAGAACTTGTATCTTTCCTTGGGCCAGACCGAAAATATGAAGTTGGAGCAGATCCTGGAGTTCAACGAGGCAATCTTATTAAAGTAATTAATAGTATTTTTCTGCATTAAATTTCTTAGTTTGTTTACAGTATGAGAGCAAAGAAATTAAAGCAATACAAGCATGAAACAGAAAGGTGACGAAGCTGTGGGAGCCCAGAGTTGAAGAAAGATCATAGTAATCTAAACAAGAATCCTTGTTGGTGTACATTTGGGATCAAAATCTGAGATTTCAAGATGGTTTAGCATGTCCCAAATCATTCAGAGCTTTGAATATGTTGCCAGAATGAGAAGACAGTCATTGTATGTCTCATACTTGAGATGTCTTTTTCCCCATAACAACATTAGTCCAAGATATGATCCTTATTTGTTTTAACTATTTTGCATATTTGAAGCTTGGCATTTCATAGTATGAAGAAATCTTGCTGAATAACTTTCATCAAGCATACATAGAGTGTTGCTGGGCAGTGTTAAGACAAGTTCATAAGTGCAGGTTTTTACAAAACGTCCCAAAGTGTGCACAAAAATGATTATAATGGAATTATAAATATGCCAGTGGACAAATTTTTAGGAGTGATGGATTCTTATGCTTTTCTCTTATGAATTGCACTTTATTATGCAAAATAATTCTCAACATGTCTGCTTGTACATGAGAGTGAATTATATGTATGTTCCTAATTAAGGGGCAAATTAACTGAGTTGATAGTTGATAATTAACTAGACCCTCTTTTTTTCTTTAAAAAAATCATATTTCTTTACTGTGGTACAATGGCAAAATTACTATTTATATCAGTATAAAGTAAAGTTTTTATAGAAAATATGAAAGAAGAGCATTATACTTCAGCAGCAACAGCAGTGATAGCAGATGGTGTCACAATATTTGGAAATTGTTTTTACCCACAACAGTACATAATGTAATTGTACAGGATTTGGAATATAAAAGCTGTACAGTACATAAAACAGATTTGATTTATAATCGGAAAAAAAACTAATCCGTAATCCGGAGATTCCGGATTAGTTTTTTTTTTTCCGATTATAAATCATCAATTTAAATCTGGTAAGATGGCATGCACAAATTATACAATTAAAGATATGAATCCATAATTTATGAAATAAAGAGCAATTATGATCTAAAAAGTATCAAAATTTACAAAATAATTAAAAAAAGACTAATATTTATTTGTTTACTTTATTAAACATTTCTTTCAATGTAAGTTGTTTAAGTTGCTTCATTTTTTCATTCATAAAGCATACCAAAAAAAGTTGTGGCTTTGAAGTCCTAGATCATTCCGGATAACGGACGTCTGGATTACGGACTTTGTACTGTATTTTACACTATCTATTAAAAATAAATTATTAAATGATAAACATAAATCCAAGCCATTAATCTTTTGATTTCCATAGACTCTTTTGAAGTGCAAGAGTAATATAAACAAAAATGCTTTTTGTAAACTGTGTGTTTGTTTTAAATGGTGATTTAATTTATATTATTAAATGAACTTAATTTCCAAATCAAACTGCTTAAAAATAAAAATAAACTGTTTTATATTTTACTATTAATTACAATAAGAGTTAGTCCTCTTTCCCCCTTCTCCCCCCTTTTTTTTTCTTTTCCTAACCAAATCAGCTTGAATTAGTCAGGTCTTGAATTAGTTTAATTGTGTTAGTTCCTGATATTATCCTAGTTAATCAGAAATCTAATCAGTTTTATGTATGGAAATAAAGCTTATGTTGCGAAGGCTGGCACAATTTGAAATTGAAGAATTAGCTTGATTCTTCATGATAAGTTATTGTTGTAATAGTTATTGGTACAGGGTTGCCATGCTATCTTGAAAACTTCGAATTCAACAATTGACCAAAAAAAGTATGGGAAAAGTCAGGAAATTTAAATATTTTAGTCAAAATGTGGAAAAGTTAGGGAATTTCACTCTTTGATCCTCAAAAAAGCAATTTTTGTGCCAATTCAGAAGCATCACATTCTTGGTGAATCATTTGCCAACTAGCATAGAGCCAATTTTTACAACACCAATCAGCTTGTCTTTTAGAAAGGCAAAGTAAGCTTCCAGCATCTTTTGGTTTCCAGTAACTTGAGAATCTAGAGATTCGCATGCGCATGTGCAGTGCACGTTGAGCGAAAGTAAATTACCCCCATTCTTGTATAAAACAAAATCTTTTAAACCTTTTTTTCTTAAATGCCTTATTTGTCATTTTGCAGTAAAATTAAAAAAATAATAATAATAAGTCATCTAGGTTAACCATTTAATATATCTATCTATATTTGCCAAAATTCCATCGATTTTTGTAATTCACTTTTTAATCCTTAAGTAATTAACTTAATTGTAATGTTATTCATATCATTTAATGTGTCTTCTTTCTTCTAAATTTATTTATTATTAGTTAGTAATACTTTTAAATTTCAGGCAATATTCTCTGGCATACTTGTGAAACTAATTCAACAGTAATATGACATACCATTACTAAATTTAGTGCACATATATTTTACTTATGTATGCTGCTAAATAAGTATAAAATACTTGAATTTATTTAAAAATAATATTGAATAGATTAGCTGCAAAATGTGTGCAAAAAAGACATTTTAAAATCCCGATTGGGCAGATTCTAATTTTAATCCTCAGTGGAGAAAACAGCTCATGTTATATAGTTATAAAATAATTCTTTGGAGAAGTCATATGTAATTGGCAAATTTTTGTGTTTTTAAGTGGTACCATAATTAATTTGCCCACAGCACAGCCAACGTGTATTATGTGAATAGTCTGGAATTTTCTTGAAATGCATCTGGAAAAGTCGGGATGTCAGTCTCCTGTTTGAGTGGAAACCCTCTTGGTAACACATGTCCACTTGTTTGCGTGCCTACTTGGCTCTGCATTTCTCTTAATCTAAGATGATGCTCAAATTGAGTGAGTTTTTCTGTAGATGACAAGATTTTTGGGGTTGCGGAATGACAAGCAAGACCTCTAAAGTTAGTCTAACAGAGTTTTGAGATGTATTGTGGATGAATTGTTGTAGATCTGCAGAATGTCATTATTTATCAGATTGCTTTAGATTTGGGATTAGATAATATGCAAAAATGCTGCAAGGCTTTTATCATTATAAGGGAGTGAGTAACCCATTGTACTGAGACCATGTTCGACTCATTTTGTTCCTTGTTCTTAAGTTTGTCTTTTATCTTTTAATTCTGACTGTCTTGTTATTTACATCATCTGTTAATTTTTAAGATTAATATTAATGTGTTATTTCATTTTTCAGCATGTTATGTATACATATTACATCTGTGCCTAATTGTATTGCAGCTTCCTTCACCTTTGTGATTCCATTTTGTTTTGATATTTGTAACCTAACTGCACTGTGTTTTGTGTACTATTAATGCCATGGAAGATATTGTGAAAAATAAGTTTTTGTAGCCTGATACTTGAAGCAAGTAAATAGAAATTTGATTAGTGAAAAAATGTTCTCATCATAAAATAAATAACAAATAAAATACACCATTTTTGCTTCATTATTTATGTTAAAATTAGCTTTAATTTAAGTATAAAACTTTGAGATGTGCAATAAGTTTGAAAACTATTATTGATAAAAAAAGGATCCTCAAAATTTGTTCTGTATATGATATAATATGTTAAGTTTTATGAAAGTAAGAAATCTTCCATTTGCAAAGATGCTGTTTTTCAACTAGAATTAGCTACTTTGTTCATTGTGAAAGGCATTATTGTAATTTTATTTATTTATTTTAAATTAAGGAACTTGTTGAAGATTTCATATTCCCAGCTTCAAGAGTTGTTCTTCAAGTTCAGCGCAGTGGTGGAGAATTGCCATCAGAGCAAGCAATCCCAGTTTGCTCATCATCATCATCAGTGGTTGCTGCATTTGATTTACTTGTTGGTCTCTGCACAGGTTGTGCTCAAAATTTGAGACTTCTTGTTGAAATGCTTTGTGAGATGTTTTATTCAGGTATTATTTTTATTACAATTTTAGAATTTTTCTTACTTGCCTGATTTTATTACATTTTCTATTATTTATTATAATTGTTGTTGTTGTTCTGTGGAGTTTCTCAGCTGACTAAATGAAATTTTAACTTTGCTTCGCTAAGTAATTAACCTTTGACAGTAATCAAAGTCTTTTGTCATTGCTTTCTTAATGATAATATATACTATTCTCATTATAGTACAGCAGCATTAGCTAGGAATAACATCCATTTTTCATACAGTTGCTGTAATAAAAGGACTCAATTTTAGTAACATTCCGTTAAACCAACATAATAATTTTAAGACAATCTGTGAAATTTAAATGTTTGTGTAACATGTATGTGCATACATGTTACTACTGTCCCTAAAAGGCACTGCAAGAAAAATGTGGACATAATATTCTTTCAAGTAATAAATCAAATCATGATATATGTCATAAAAAAGAAGAGGGGAAACTAATTTTAAGGTTTGCTGCATTAAATGTAATGGTAACTCATCAGTACTTTTCTCACATTTTCTGAAGTTGTTGATCACGTTCAGAAGTGTTGTCATAAATGACTGATAAAACAGTTAATGAAGATACATAAATATTGGGATTCTTTCCTTTTAGAGAAGAAAGGAAGAGGGTTATTTTGTAGGCATGGGATTTAAGTTAGTTTTATAGCTGTAAATGTTATAATAGTTTTAAACACTGAAAATCCAGTACATATTGGGGGTGCCTAATGTAATCCATAAATTTCTCAAATAAATGACTAAACTTAATTTTTTTGTGGGTGAGGATTTATTTTCTCATTTTGCCTCCAAGACAAATTGTTGCCTTAATTAATCTGTACTAACTATAGTATGAAATAAGAGAAAATTTCATATAATATATGGGCTTTTATCTTCGATCATATGTATGTAGAAACTGTGGTGTATCATAAATTATCATAAGGGCTATTATGGCTGGACACAAACTTTTTAAAAAGTCGAAATCATTGGTAATGAAATAATGTATCAGGGATAATGGTATATATACTCCATAGCCAGTTACACACTTAGATGTGAAGAACATTTAGCATATAAAATATTGATGAAATATTAAATTAATCAGCTGATTTTTTGAAGAGGTTATTATGATAGTCTACAATTTAGTTTTGCATAATTTGTTAATAATTCAATATAGGCTTTCAGCAAATATGATATTCACTATGTTGATTACTTTTATTAGAATTGAAATTATTTAAATTTGAATTCAACTGTTCTTTTTTAAATACTAAATTTCATTCAAATAAAATGCAGATGGTACTTGATTTTCAGCACTAGTTTATTTTCACTAATTAACTCTTCAATGGTCATAAACAAGCTTAGCTCACATTCCAGTTATGGACCACAGTGGGCGCGAATGACCCTGCTCGCATTCCTGATTTACGTCTGACAGATATCGCGCGTACTTGGGAAGAAAGAATTACTTAATCTCGTAACCACCGAAGGGTTAAATACTAAGTGCCTTTGATGGCTGTTGTGTTTAGGTCACTCTAATATAGCTACCGACTCTTCTTAATGTTAAGAAAGCTGTTTCAGTTATGCAGTTGAATAGCATGGTTCTTTGTAAGTGTTCATAAATAAAAATGTATCAAATTGTAAATCACCATATAGAAATAATAGATAATCATTATATATTATGTAGTAAATCTCCATATAGAAATAATGGATAACCATTATATATTAAATCGTAAATCTCCATATCGAAAAATTATCTTTGGTTGAAATATAGCATTAGATCACTTTAAATTTAGTGAAACAACAATCACTTTCTTCTGTATAGTTATAATGAGAAAACATGTAGACTGCTAGAAGTTCACCTGTGTCATTCATATTGTCGAAAGAAAGGAAGACCAAGTGAAATTCATTGTCACAATTATTCTGCTCTTCTTGGAGAATGGAAGGAGTGCACATATAACACTTTTTCATGTTAAATTTTCTTCCCCTTAAGCAGTACACAGCATATAGGATGGAAAGTGATATAAGAGGCCATTCTCAATCATATATTTCTTAATTATTAAATGAATTACTTGTACATAGTCTTAATTGTGGAGAATCGCAATCGTTCCATGTAGTTATCCCATGAATTTTAGAAAGATGCTTTGTATGCACACGCATGCCTAGGTATTTTTCCACCAAAACATGTGCAATAAATTTTTATAATCATGATTTTATTCAAAAATTTGTTTTAGATTGTTTTGATATCAAAATCTTCAATTTTTAAAAATATTTTATATATGTTAATTAGCTAACGACCACCCTCTGACGGAGTGGGAGTATCTTCCACCTGTTGGACCAAGACCTCCTAGAGGATTTGTAGGCTTAAAAAATGCTGGCGCCACCTGCTACATGAATTCTGTACTTCAGCAGTTATATATGATAGAAGACATTCGAAATGGCATTCTTTCTGTGGAAGGTGCAGCTACAGATTTAAATGAGGACTTTTCTGGTGAAGAAAGGATTGAAAATGAAGTATGTTTTACATCTAACAGTCATATGAAAATCTAAAACAGGTTTTCAAAAATCTTATATAATGAATTGTTTTAGCAAGGGCCTTGATCGATTACAGTACAGTTGACAGTGCCCAAATGTAGCCAATGCAATTTTTAATCAAATACAGTATGATTAATAATAAAAAAATGATATAATTACAATTAAGGCTGGTACAATTACATTTACTACAGTTAATGTAGCTCCAGGTTTTTCATCAGGTCTCCTAGCCTCCCACTAGATCTTCAAATTCTCATTTCCCCCCCCCCTATACTAAAATGTTTTTCAGCAGTAAATAAAATTTGAATTGTGAAAATTCTCTTGCAGATTTCATTACAATTTTTCTTACCAAATTCTATTTTATCAGAATTGACTTAATGTATAGTAGACATTTGTGAAACTTTTCAAGCACTGTTTAATTAAGTTTACATCAGTATGTGGTATGTTACTAAGGTTATCCATACAACGGTATGTACATTATTTATTAATTTTATTCTCATCTTATTTAAAAGTACTTTTGATAAATACAAGTTTTTCTTTCCCGTTCATAAAATTCCCAGTGTAAAAGTATTAGAAAATTACAAAATAAAACTAGCCAAAGAGCATAAAATTTAGAATATGTTGTTAAATATTTAAAAGAATAATGTAAAGTTAAATTTAATTTTAAATAATTCTCTTGTGCCATTGCTGCAAGGAATGAAATTTAAATTTAACAAACATTCTCTATTCGTAAAAGCAAATTTAAAGTTAATAAATTTAAAGGAAATTTAATGCAAACAAATAAATGATTAAATATTGTGAACTAATCTACAATATCATTCAAATTCGGAGAGCATATGTAAATCAAGTGCAAGTATCAAAATCAGTGAATAAATATAAAATTAAAATTCCAAAAATAATGTAATCCTAAAAATTTTATTAGAAAAATGCATAAGTGAATGTTGAGCAGGCAGGAGACAGACTTATCAAGGGGAAGTTCCCTCCAACCATAACTCTTTAATCATTCAGTTCGTGGTTCATCATCCATCCATGTAGGCAAGGGTAAAAGTCAAAACCAAAAGTAATACCAAATGAGGTGAATTACTAAAAAGAAATTTAAACAAGTGGAATTTTGAGATTAAAAGACTAGAATTAAAAATTTAAAAATGAATAAATAAGGGTAAGAAACCAAAGTAATTTAGAAACTTGCCTACAGAAACTTCCCCGGCACGAATTATGCATATAAATTAAAAAGAAAATAGACATTATCTATAAAAAATAATACATAAATTATACTTAAATAATACTAAAAAGGCAAGTAAATAGTAAGTTTTAATTTAATTTACCAACTATATTTGTTTTTGGGGAGTGGAGAAGCATTGCCGAACTAAGTGATGTTAAGAGTGTGTTTAGAGTGCGCTAATGTAAGGTTAAGTTGAGTGTAAAGCTGCTATCTGTGATCAATTAAAAAAAAAACCTATTTTGTAAACTTTTCAGTAATGTAAAATGTGTGTTCTATTGTGAAAATGTATAAAAAAATTGTAAAATGCAAACTGTAACGTTATGTAAAAAAATGTTGTAAACTATTAAGGAATGTAAAATTAAGGATGTAAAAATTGAGAATGAATGTTTGTTAAATTCAAATTGTTAAATATTTAATATACTTTCACATCTGAATCATTATAAATAGTATAGTTCAATAACCTGAATTATGCATTATAAAGTATTATTTGTGCTTTGTAAAAAAGCTTTCATTGATTTTTATGTATATCCAATTTTACTGGAAGCTGTGCATAGAATGATAAGGGTACAAACTTGCTGCAGGCGATTCTTTCAGTCTATTACTGTTTTGTCAGCCTTACACTGCTGTCTTGTGCCCCATTCAGTATATGTTAATTCTCTTGAACAGCTATAAATGAACTGGATTGTTATCATGAATGTGATTTTTTAGACCTTGAAATCTTCCCCTCACCTCGAAAGTGCAAGGAAGAATTACAGTTAATTTTAACTCTTGGTCATAAAAACAGAAGGTGGTCAGTCTATTGAGAATAAATCGAAATTACATCAATGGAAAGCACAAATATTACAAGTGTGAGGTGTGTTGTGATATCTTGCTTATTCATTATTAGTACTAAATCATGCTGCTTAGCAAAAAGATTTCTGTAAATGTCAGGAAAATCCATGTACATATAAACCAGAACCTCATTTAATAATTAAAATTCATATTTTGAATTGCTAAAGTATGTTTTCTTTTGATATGTTGATAATATTTTCTGACTTATGCTAAATATTGATAATTTGGCGATTTAAAAAAAAAAAAAAAAAAAAAAAAAAAAGGTAACTTAGATCCCATAAGTAACTTTTACTGAATTGAATTATATTACCATATTTTTTCTTATGTAAAAAATCACCAGATTGTATCAAAGAAGTTCCATTAAAAGTAGGTACCTATTATTTCTTTATTCATTGATGACATTCAGGCATGTAATTCATGAAATGACACTGCTTCAATGGGTATAAAGCAGTATTATTATTTGTAAACACTTGTAATTTTGTAAAGATTCAACGGGATTCAACAAGTGTTTACTGTTTATCCATTTCATTGTATTCATTTAGCAGTAGTATTGTTTGTAAACACTTATAAAGAGTCAACATCACAAGTGTTTACAGTTTATTCATTTCAAATTCCAAGCAGAAATGCATCTTTTTGGCCTATGCTTAAAAGTACACAAATAATGAGTTAAAAGGCTAAATTCAAATAATGGATAAATTCACATGAGTAGACCATATGCAGCTGCTTTTTTGATGGTCTGGAACAGGACCTAGGCTAAACTATCAACTTCTAGCAATTCTAGCCAACACATGCATAAATATACAGAAGTATGTAAATATAACTTATTACATTTTCTATGGTTTCTCTAGAAAGTAACATCTATTTGCACGCCACACGAATTTGAAGAGTTGGCTTGAATTGAATAAATTTGATATTTATTTCATGTTTTCCTACATTCTCTTCTGCATGCTGTATGAATCTGCATGTATAAAAATAATTTTATTATAGTGTACAATAAAAAATAGGTATACTTGAAACCTTTTGGAAAATGAAAGTTTTATATATCTTTAAATAAGAGGTTAAGTGTTCTAACATAGCACTAACTGTTCAGAGGAAATTCTGCTTCAAATGTAAAATGATTTTGTGTGTGTTAAAAAAGATGTATGGGAAAATTAACATATTAAATGATGTTTATTAAAATTTGACATTGGATTAAATTATATTTTTTAATTTGCAGTATAAAAAAAGTTGATTATTATTTCATGTAGAGAGAATGTAATTTTTATTCCATAACACAAGGCATTTATTTTTGCTATTTCATTTTATAGCAACAGGGTATAATAGAATCGGATATTGAAGGATGTGAAGAGAAAGGATCACGAGAAGAAACTAGAAAAGAGTACAATTTAGGTGTATTAAAACAAGTTCAAGCAATTTTTGGGCATTTAGCTTGCAGTAAGCTTCAGTATTATGTACCACGAGGATTTTGGAAACATTTTAAGTAAGTTTCTTCTTCCTTTTTTAATGTCTATTTAATTAACTAAATTTACTTAAATCTTATTTCCTCATAATTGGAAATTGGGAAGAAAGCAGTATTTCTGACCTGTGAAACTGTAAATTTCTTTTCTTTAAAAAATTACTTTTCAGGAAGTAGTTTTCTTGGAGAAGAATTGGACATTATGCTTTTCTGTAATAACATTTAGTTAATTATTCATATTTAAGTACTGTTTATTGAATATTTGATTTATTGGAAGAACCTTCTAAGATATGTTTCGGGTTTTTAAAATACTGATACTGATTAAAATTACACATTTATAATTAAGGTTCAAAATTCAATCAAAAAGTAAATTATTCAGTAATGTAAAGTTAATACTATAGAAGTCGTATTCTACTTTTTGGATGTATGTAGTTGGTTTTTAAGTGGGTTTTTTTAAGTATGCAGACCGAAAAGCATGGAGAATTCGTTAAATTATTATACTGTCAAGTGCTTGCAGAAGGATTTTGAATACAGTCAAAAGTCATTAATTCGGACACCCATAATCCGGAATGATCTATAATCCGGACCTCAAAGCTAAAAACTTTCTGCGCATGTGCCACGTTGACACATGCGCATAGGCGTTTACACGTGCGCGTAAGACCTTTTACGATTGCGCATATGCGTGTGCGCAAGCGCAGAATACGTTTCCGTGTGCGCGTTTTATGTATGACGGACGGTATAAGCTAAAATTATCTAATTATCTATTTCAGTTAATGTTGATGATTGCATTGTTCCTTAATCTTCGAATTGGATCCGGCTTAGACTGTAAGAGCAATGCTATAAAAGTAAACTTGAACTTTCGATTATGTCAAATAGAATTTCCGATTCTGGAGCTCCCAAAGGATCGTACAAAACGAAAGTATGTTTTGATGTCCATCAAACAAAAAGTGGAATTGCTGCAAAAAATGGATAAAGACATGAAGAATGTGACAGAGAGGTTAATGAAAATGAAAAAATTTCGATTGACAAGTTAGTCGGTGTTCTCGGCACAGCAATTAACGGGACTTGAACAGCGGAACTTTGTAACTGAACAAGAAACAGGGTTGCCACGCTACCTGGAAAACCGGGAGAACCGGGAAAAGTCAGGGAATACGAAAATTGACCAAAAAATTCAGGGAAAAGTCAGGGAATTTAAGAAGTATTTTTGTCGAAATCTGGAAAAGTCGGGGAAGTTCATACAATGATCCCGCCAAAAAAAGCGATTTTTGCGCCAACGTCGGAAGAGATAACTTTTTTGGCGAATTGCGTATCACGTGAGTGTCATTCAGGCAGCTGGCATAGAGCCAATTTTCGCAGCTCCAATTTGATTGTCTTTTAGAAAGGCAAAGCAAGTTTCCCGCAACTTTTGGTTTCCAGTATTCTCGAGAATCGCATGTGCAGTGCATGAACTAAAGAAAGTACCTGTTCTCCTATAAAACAAAATGGGTTTAATCTTAGTATACGGTACCATGGAGGTTAGAATCAAAGAATATGTATTGTAAAGAAGGAAAACCTCTCTGCAACAGACGTGGCTCCGTTCCATCATAGAGGGAAACAGCTGTGCATGCGTGATATATCTGCCGCCAAAGCTCGAAACCGGTGTCGAAGTTCGAAGGTCATTAAATGAGTTCATTAAATGAATATCCTTTAAAATTTCTTTAACCACTTGTGCTGAAAAGACGCGGCAAGCACGTCGAGATGTTTTTGTCTCGAACCGCAAGCGACGTGAACACCACGTCGATAAGCATTTATCGCAAAAATGAAAATAACATGGTGCACACGTCGCCTAACAACAAGATTGTTTATTTCTCGAGTTACAGCTCTGGATTGCACTCGCAGATGTGGAGCGGCGTAAATGAGACACTTTACCGCTTGCTATATTGTAGTGCACGGCACCGCAACCGTGAAGTTTAGTCTTAGCGCAAGTGGTTAAACTCTAAAGGAAAAGAAAATATTTTTTTGCCGCAAGTAAATTAATTCATGGGTTAGTAATTTTCAGGGGGGGGAACTACGAAAATCCGTTTTTAAAATTATTGCGAAAAATCTAAGAAGAAACGTCCTTTGATAAAACCTTTCTTCTTGGATTTTTCGCAATAATTTAAAAATGGATTTTCGTAGCTTTCTTTTTGTCAAAGAATGTCCCTCCGCATTCTAGCGGCGTAATAGCATTTTACTTCTATGGAACCTTTTCTTCTTTACATAGACCAAAGAATTAGAGATTCTTTGCATAGACGTTCTTTGGTTAGAATAATCTCCATGTATGGTACAATGGGATTTGGCGACATGATGATGCGCAGTAAACGGGTCATTTTGGTCTTGGCGACAATTTTCAAAATCGTGCCAAAGCCTTACCGTATACTAGAATTTTAATGCAAAATCTTTTTAAACCTTTTTTTTTTTTTCTTTTTAATAAATACCTTGTCATTTTGCATTAAAATAAAAAAATAGTAATCAGTCATCTAGGCTAGCCATGTAATATAGTAACTATATTCGCTAAAATATCGTTGATTATTCTAATTCAATTTTTAAGTAATTATTTTTATGGTTTTCATATAATTTAATGATGCTTCTTCCCTCTAAATTTATTTATTATTAGTAAATAATATTTCCAAATTTCAGGAAATTTTCTCTGGCATAATCTTGAAATTAATTCTAGCAGTATGATGACATACCATCACGAAATTTAATGCACATATTTTTTCCTTATGTATGCTGCGAAGTAAATATAAAATACAGTCAAAAGTCGTTAATTCGGACACCCATAATTCGGAATGATCTATAATCCGGACCTCAAAACTAAAAACTTTCTGCGCATGCGCCGCGTTGACACATGCGCATAGGCGTTTACGCGTGCGCGTAAGACCTTTTACGACTGCGCATATGAGTGTGCGCAAGTGCAGAATACGTTTTCGCGTGCGCGTTTTATGTATAATGGACGTATAAGCTAAAATTATCTAATTATCTATTTCAGTTAATGTTGATGATTGCGTGGTTCCTTAATTTTCGAATTGGATCCGGCTTATTATTTTTTGCACACTGTAAGAGCAATTTTATAAAAGTAAGCTTAAACTTTCGATTATATCAAATAGAATTTCCGATATATATTTGTTAATATGTAAAGGATCTAAAGCGAAAGTATGTTTTGAAATCCGAAATCTGTTTATCAATTTCACGCTGCTCGGCGGGGGGGGGGGATCGCCGCGGCGGGCGCGTAATGAATTGGAAGTTGATCTGTCAACACTATCCTTATCTTCAGCGCAGATGTTTTTATTTTATTTGGCTTATAATTCCTTACCAAATGTAGTATTTCATCTCGATATGCTCCGTCTTTGATATGATTTAAAACAAGTTCCTCATCATTATAATTCGCTTTCGATAGCGAAGAAAGTGACAGAGGTTATTGAAAACGAAAAAATTTCGATTGACAAATTAATCGGTGTTCTAGACACAGCAATTATAGGACTTGAACAGCGGAACTTTGTAACTGAACAAGAAATTATGTCTGTTTAATAGAATTAAAGAGAAAGTATTATCACATGAAACGAAGCAAAACTTAAACAACTTACATTGAAAGAAATGTTTAATAAAGTAAACAAATAAATATTAAGCTTTTTCTTTTTGCAAATTTTGATACCCTTTAGATCATAATTGTTCTTTATTTCATAAATTACGGTTTCATATTTTTAATTTTAGAATTTCTGCATGCCATCTTACGAGATTTAAACTGATGATCTATAATCCGGAAAAATCGATAATCCGGAATTGCCGAAGTCCCGACGAGTCCGGATTAACGACTTTTGACTGTACCTCAATTTATTAAAATAGCTTTCTTTCTTTTGTTTAGCTGCAGAATGTCTGCAAAAAAAGTCTTATTTTATTCCAGATTGGGAAGATTCTAATCTCAATCTTCAATGGAGAAAACAACAACTATTATAATTATATTTGTGTTTTCAAGTGTTAAGGTGCTTTTTAAGAAAATACCTCACACAAATTAAATTTACCTAAAATCTAACCTAACTATTTAGCATTGCGTTGTGATTTATAAGAACCGGATTAGCCTCGTGTTGAACTGGTGATGATCATGAGTAATAATTAAATAAAACATACATTTGTTATCCAGTATCTTATATATCTTAAATTTTATTAAGTTTATATATCTTAAATTTTATTAAGTTTCTTAAGTGGAAAAGTAAACAAAATTATCAAACAAAGTATACCAAGAATAATTAAGAATAAATATCCTCTGGGATTTATTGAATAATTAAGTGAATTTGCTACACAATACAAGTAATACCATAATTAATTTACCTTTTAGTGTAGCCAAAGTACATTATGCGAATAGACTGGAATTTTCTTGAAACACACCTGGAAAAGTCAGAATTTCATTCTCCTGTTTGAGTGGCAACCCTGAAGAAATTATGTCTGTTTATAGAATTAAAGAGAAAGTATCACATAAAACGAAGCAACTTAAAACAACTTACA
Source organism: Stegodyphus dumicola (assembly GCF_044657685.1). NCBI lineage: Eukaryota > Metazoa > Arthropoda > Arachnida > Araneae > Eresidae > Stegodyphus > Stegodyphus dumicola. The sequence goes on from NC_140777.1 coordinate 87,178,494, forward strand.
TTGAAAGAAATGTTTAATAAAATAAACAAATAAATATTAAGCTTTTTTTTTTTTTTTTTTTTTTGTAAATTTTGATACCCTTTAGATCATAATTGTTCTTTATTTCATAAATTACGGTTTCATATTTTTAATTTTAGAATTTCTGCATGCCATCTTACGAGATTTAAACTGATGATCTATAAACCGGAAAAATCGATAATCTGGAATCGCCGAAGTCCCGACGAGTCCAGATTAATGACTTTTGGCTGTATAATAATAAGTACTTAAATCATTGAATTTTATAAATTTGCATGAAAACTAACTTTATTAATGTATACTGTGTGTCGGCAGCATTTAAAGATTAAAACTGAAACTATTATTAATTACACCTTTATTTGCAGATTTGACACACGGGCTACCCCCTGTTTCCTACAGTTAATCCTTATGTTAAAGAAATAAAGTTTAACTTCATTTTAAAAAATGAGAAAAATATAGCAGTGTGAAAAACGCTTAGTAGCTAAGCACTGAGAAAGCACTCAGAAGTGTGTATGAGTACCAAAAAATATACAGTATTAGAAGGTTAATCAATGATAAAGTTTTCTTTTAATATTTTGATTTTCAGTTTCATGCTGTTAAAATTCAGATGTATGCTATTAAGATTCGTGATAAGTACTCCCGTTTTATGAAAATTTATTCATATCTGTGTTTTTCTGTATCTGCTTTATGTAAAAGCTAAGATTTCTGTATTTATTGTTTAGGCTTTGGGGTGAACCAGTAAATTTAAGAGAGCAACATGATGCTTTGGAATTCTTTAATAGTTTGGTTGACAGCCTGGAAGAAGCATTAAAGCTTCTGAATCAACCATGTATATTGTCTCAGATTCTTAGTGGATCATTTGCTGATCAAAAAATTTGCAAAGATTGCCCTCACAGGTAATTATTTAAATGTCTCTCTTTATTAATGCCATACTCTACATAATAGTTTATAGATACAATACAAAGTCCGTAATCCAGACGTCCATTATCCAGACCTCAAAGCCACAAACTTACGTAATCTGGAAGTAACGTAATCCGGATGCATGTGCTTTACGTAATGTGTTTATGCATGTGCTTCTAATGCACGCATCTGCTATGCATGCACATAAAGTGTTTACCCATGCGCACTTCCGATAGTGAAAAAAGTGACAGAGAGGTTATTGAAAACGAACAAATTTTGATTGACAAGTTAGTCGGTATTCTCGACACACCAATTACCGGACTTGAACAGTGGAACTTTGTAACTGAACAAGAAATTATGTCTGTTTTTAGAATTAAAGAGAAAGTATTAGGTTTAATAAAGTATACAAATAAATATAATTTTTTTTTTTTGGTAAATTTTGATACCCTTTAGGTCATAATTGCTCTTTATTTCATAAATTACGGTTTCATATTTTTAATTGTATAATTTCTGCGTGCCATCTTACCAGATTTAAATTGATGATCTATAATCTGGAGAAACCCCTAGTCTGGAATCGCCAAACTCCCAACGAGTCTGGATTACAGACTTTGTACTGCATTATTGATTGTGTATTTATATCAAATTCAAAAAAATGGGGGGAGCAGAATGAGGAACTAAGGAGAAATGGCAAGGATATATAACATTTTATAGTATATACATGACAGTTTTTTGTATTCATTTCAAAATATAAAATAATCACTGATAAACATATTGAGGAAGATTTATCCTGCAGGTAAGGTTTGTTAATGCTCTAAGAATCTGACAAGGGGTGTTATTATAACACTCTAAATTAGAAGAGCAGTGATGTAGCATGTTGTATAAGGGATAAAAAATATAATGTAATGCATCAATAGCTCAAACTATAAAAAACAATTGTGATGTAGCCGTTCTTCAATAGACACTAGTGCCGGCTAGCTTTAAAAGGATTTATTAACAGAGCACACAGGAACGGTTACAAACAAAAGAAATATACATAAAAATGAAACATATACCAAATGGAACATCAAACAGTTGAATAACAGAGACATAGTAAACTAACATCATGGCGGCTGGAGTTCGACTGACGTTTTTTCATATCGCCACGAGATGGCGTTTAAATAAAATAGTTCGGTTACAGTTGATGAGTTCATGACGTGAATAAAATAGTTCAATTACACTTAAATAGGTCTGTTACACAATGGAATAAACTTCTGAAGTCCTTGAATAGAACTAACTCTATTAGAATCTCACAGTAGAATTTTAATTTCCTGAAAAAAAAATTAATAGGAGTTAATAATTATATAAATTTAAAATATGATGTAAATATAATTGTATGCTTATATTGAATATTAAAATTTAAATATTAGTCGTGGTTTCAGATTATATTTGATTATTTTGACTATAACTTTGGCATCACTTTTTCACAGATGGCATGATTTTTAAAATATAACTGTTCCGCAAAGTATTTAGAACAGTTGCAGTTAAAGGGTTTTATTTTGCTTTTGTTAAGGATGCTTTATTTAATTTTGTACATGAGAATTTTTTTTATTCCCTTCCCCGAAGCCTGATGATTAAAATACTTTTAAAAGTTTAGTTGAACAAAAGTGCAATTCCTTTTCTTTTATTAATGCAGTTCCATTTCTTCTTATGCTTTTCTGTATCATTAGCATGGCTAATGAATGAATGAATGAATAATTGTTTTTGTTGCTGTTTTCAATACTTGGTGTTGCAAAAAATCAGTTATTTATTTGTATCTTGGAATGCTGTTCAAACTATCCAGTTATCTAAGTTCTCTTTAGAATATAATTTTTTTTTTTTTTAAGCAAGGAAATGAAAGTCTGTAGAAAATTTGATATACTAAAAATTGTGCACAAGAAGATAGGTTTTCCATAACTTGTGTATATTTGTGATTATTCCGTTTTGGGGGGGGGGATTTGATATGCAATAAAGAAAAGCATGTATATTATCATCAGTGTTACAACAGTCTAAAATGAAAAATTACAACACATAAATAGTTTTGTATTGCAACTGCAATAAGTGCTGAAATTTCAAATTAGTACAGTAATATCGAATATCTGGAAGGCTTCAATAGTGCTGAATTCCAGATATATGAAAGTTCTGGATATAAAAAGTGAAATTGTATTAGAAAGTCAATGGTGAAAATTTCTGCTCTAAAATTATTTTTTAAAAAAAAGTATCTTATTTGTTGCCAACTGGAATATCAGAAGCTCCAGTTGAAATTATATAAGATTTTGAAAAATGAAATAGTACATTTCAGTTGTAAAAAGCCAGCATATTTTCATATGCCATAAACGTCAAAGTAAAACATCTGATCCAATTATGAAATCTTACCTAATATGAAAGTTGGCAGAAATCTTGTCAATCATTTCAGCAGAAGTTTAAATGAGTAGATCATTCTGTATTTAGTTAGATAACAAAGATGTAAGTTATGTCTATAGCTGATAAAAAAAACTTAAATCACTTATAATTTTTCACTCTACATGAATGTTCAATCTATTTTCGACGGTTTGATTGAACCAGTTGATGACTGGATTCTATAACTTTGAAAATATTCCCCTTCATGCAGTCCCAAATATTATTATTTTTTTTTTCAAAATGCAAGAAAAAGTAGTACTTAGATCCTTACAACAGGAACAAAAAGGCTTATCAAGAATTAACTGAATTTACCCTAAACCAAAGTGAACTTATGATTGTGTTGTGGCTTCATGCTTGTCCATTGTTGGCAATAAATCACACTGTTTGGCAACAGTGTATACATGTCAGTAGTATTATGAACTCTATTGTGGAATTACAAATCTCTCATTTATTAATTTTTTTGAGAAATATTTTTCGAAAATCCTGATTAGTTGAATGCCGAAGTCCACCTTCTACTGTAGTCTTCAAGCGCTTTTCGCTACATCATGATACATTCATAGGGACATGGCAGAGTAAACACGGGATATTTGTGCAAGCCATTTCAATTTCATGGTGCAGTATTGCTAGTGAGTGTGCCTTTATACTGTACATGCTTGAGGATCCCCACAAATAAAGTCAAGAAGTTAACTCATGTGACTATGGGGTTTCCCATTCATGCCCCTTGTCCTGCCTCAGTACAGTATTTTCAGATAGATATGGGCAAGTAGGATGGGATTCTGTTTTGTCAGATGTACAATTAATGCCAGAACTTTCATGAACTACTTGTAAAGACTGAATCTCTTATGTTCTTATCCTCGTTGTTTAGACTTTTAACTTTTTACTTTTGTTCCCATGTTCATTTATTCTGATTCTTGCTTTATTAATGTTTGTCCTTTTTTATTATTTATCATAGAACAAAATGTATGCAATGTTTAGATCTCATTTACTATTTCTGATCAATCTCGGCAATAATTTGTAAATTTTATAACTTTGTTTTCACACTTCATTTATATTCGCATATTTTCTTATTAGAAATTAGAAAACAAAAACAAAATTTTACAAAATATAATAAATACGAACTAGCTTTGTAAGTCTGCAGTTTAAAATGTGATTTTTAATAACATATTTTCATTAACAAAATAATGGCAATGACGAATTTAATGAAACAATAATAATAAATTTATTAATAATATTTATTACTATTAGATGATTAGAATGAGATTCAATACAATTAGATTTTGAGATGAACTTACAGCAATAATAAAGCTTTACATAACAATAACAGAGATTTAAATCTGCTTTTTTCGATAATTTTGTTATTATAATATAAAAATCAAAATCCGAGATAAATTGGTTGCGTTTAATAATTAATTTTAACAAATATTACATTGGACTATCAGGCAAAGAAGGTATATCTTTAACGAGAATTTTTCTTTGTAAAATTGGCTTTTGTTTATGTTAGCCGAGAAACAAATTCGTGACTTATACATGCAATCATCAAAAGAATTTTGAGAACAGTTTTAAATGTTCATGAAGAATTAATTATACGTCAATTTCTTTCCATAGGTAGAAATTTCGTCTAAAACTATCGTTATATCCAAAAGTTGAAGTCTATTTCATTTTCAACGAATATTCTATTTGCACATAATATATTTTCCAATTTATTTTAGAAAGAGTAATCTTTCACGTTTTCAAAAGAATAAGGAAATATTGGGTGTTGATACCATGTAGTAAATTTGTTTTTTATATTTCTTCCAGTAATGAAAACGATTACCCTGCAATATTTTCAAAGCAAAATTAAGAAAACCGTTTACGCCAAATTTTTCATAAAGTATCTTCTCGTGTATATTTTTATTTAAAGTGTGGAATTTTCTCTTTGAAAATATCAAAAATATTGAAGAGCAAAATTAATTCATGAGAAATAACTTTGAAATGCAATAATTCCATTGTAATATGACATAGTGGATAAACGTGCAATACAGTTTATTTATTCACAAATAATCCCCCTCATATGCGTAATTTATGTACTGTCGATTGAGAAATATAGGTTAGTAAATGAAACTGGTTAATTCAATACTTTTCCTTTATCAATATTTTTACCTGCTCTTCAGTAAAGCGGTAAAGGTGGCTGAACACTTATAGCTCGCTTGGATTTGAATCCCGGATAAATAGTTGGAGTCATGGTTTTTGTGTAACGTAAATGCAAGCCAGCTTCTCTTAGAAAGTCCTCCGCGAAGGCATAACTCCCCTTATACAGGTAATTGTTGTGTGCTTTGATGTAATTCAGTAAGCGAACAAAATTAATCCAATAAAGCCTGAGAAAGGGTTGATTACATGTGGAGTTTTCCATCAGGAACGTAAATGCGAGCAATTTTCTCTTAAAAAGGTTTACGCAAAAGCATCCATTCCCTTAAGCAGATAGCGTTTGCTTGCTTTTTGCTCAATCCTAATTCTCATACATTTAATAGTAAGTTGGCATACACTTTATTATAGACAAAATAACATTCCTTTTTTAAAGATAAATTTTTTATTAACTTATCTGGATACCCTTTATCTCTTGAGGAGTATAATAATTTCAGCAAATAAAACTGGCCAAAATTTTATAGTTGGCATACACTTTATTATAGACAAAATAACATTCCTTTTTTAAGGATAAATTTTTTATTAACTTATCTGAATACCCTTTATCTCTTGAGGAGTATAATAATTTCAGCAGATAAAACTGGCCGAAATTTTATGGAAATTAACTGATGTTTTGATTCAATTTTGTAGAAGTTACGTGAGCTTTAATGATATTTAAATACGTTTTGGCAGATACCATCCTAAGAGAGGGTCTAAAGATAAATTGGCTTTATTTAATTTACAATGAATGAAAATCATTGAGAGCAATCATTGAATGAAATCACAAAAACTATTATGCATATAATAGTCTCTTATTTATCTCCTGATAAATCAGACAAAATTACCTACATAATAGAAGCACTTTGAAAGAGTTCACAGTTCTTAAGGGTTTTATGCACTCCAAAAAAAAGGGGGGGTTAAAATAACATCTTATTATTCATAAGTATAAAAAGGAAGTAAACAATAAGAGCGGTTTTACTTATTTTCTAGAAGGACATTAAATTTAAAATATTAATCTAATCTTATTTGCTATGATTAAAAAGCATTAAATCTGGTAAGCTTAAACAGCGTGCAAATTCGCTGACATTTTAATCATAGCAAAAGTTAGTACTAAAAAAGTGTTAGCACTAAAATTATGAGGCAGTGCTCTAACGTTTGAGAAAGAGATGGCTTCTGTTTGATTTTTTAAGTATATTGGCACAAGACGAAACCTGTGGTTTTTGCCAAAATGTAGCCAAACTGATAAAAAGAGGAAAACAATGCGTAGCTAGCGGCTATTCTGAGCAGCAGCAATAGACCACCCAGAGATCTACAGATAGGCGATTCTCTAAAATAGGGAGGGGATGGCTGGTACGACAGTTGTACCACAGCCGCCGTTAAAGAAAGTCATTTTCCTGGTACAACTGCTGTATCACCAGCTTTAGAATGTTAATATATAGATATATTAGGGCCAGTATGTATAAATATGCTGATTAACCATGCCATTTGATTTAAAGTATACCTCATCAGACCACACCACTTCAGAGAGTATGCATAATCTTCCAACTGTGTAAGGAGCTATTCATGAAGCTGACTACCGTCTGAGTCCTTCTCATTCAATGCATGTTTTGGCTGTAGAATGTAAACTTCACACAGCCTTTTATTCTGTGCAAATACACATAGCCTTTTTTGGCACAGCCTTTTATTCTGTGCAAAATATAATATATGCATGCTCTGCTTGCTTCTGTTTCATTTCCTTATTATTGTGTTAGAGTCTATGGAACATATATTTGAGCGCATGGGATAAATGTAAAATGCATGCCCGTAGTAAAAGCTGAATTTGAATATTACCTTAGAATTTTGTATATATATATATATATATTTTACTTTAGATATTCAAGGGAAGAATCATTCACAGCTCTAAATATTGATATTCGAAATCATAGTAATCTTTTGGATTCACTTGAACAATATGTAAAAGGTGATTTACTTGAAGGAGCAAATGCATATCATTGTGAAAAGTGTAATAAAAAGGTATGTATTGAAATGCATTCTATATTACCAGTTATATTTTACAAAATAAAATAGCTTTTATATTAAATAACATTAAAAGTGCGTATTTTTTTTAAAATTCTATTACAGTGCATTTTCATTATAATTAATGTGTAATTTTTTTCATTTTTGTAAAACAAGTACATAGTACTTTGGAAGTTAGAATAAGTCTTAGACATGCATGTAATTTATAGGTTGATACTGTAAAACGCCTTTGTATTAAAAAACTGCCACCCATTCTGGCCATTCAACTGAAGAGATTCGATTATGATTGGGAAAGAGAATGTGCCATTAAATTTAATGATTATTTTGAATTTCCTCGTGAATTTGATATGGAGCCTTACACTGTCAAAGGTTTAGCTAAAATTGAAGGTATGTGACATTTCATATTATGTTTATTCTATATTTAATATAATACTTTTATTATATTTCATAAAAATTCATCATGTTTAATTCTGAAAGTACCTTCGTTCATTCACAAATTTTGGAATTTTCAGGTGAAATGATTGAAGATGATTTCAATGTGGATAATGAATCATGTTGCACAAAATACAAATTAACAGGCATAGTAGTGCATAGTGGTCAAGCAAGTGGAGGGCATTACTATTCATATATTTTACATAGGTAACTTAATTTTGTGTTAATACTTTAATATATAAGATAAACATTTTCATTACCGATATTATATAGCATGCTGTTTTGCTGAAATTTATATGTTAATTAATTTTTTTCAGGCACAGTGATGGAAACCAGAAATGGTATAAGTTTGATGATGGTGAAGTAATGGAATGTAAAATGGAAGATGATGAGGTATGAAATTTTATGAACAAATTAGATTTCTTATTTACATTTGCAAAACAATAATAGACCCAGTGTGCTTAAGCATTTTATTCTTCAAATATTGAGCTGTTTACTGAAAGTGAGAAGTGCAATTCTGTGTAGGACAATCATTATTTTGTTTCATTTTTGTTAAGATACTTATAAAAGCCACTTGCATTGTGTGGGCAAATAAATTTCTAACATTTAGCAACTGGAAATTGTAAATATTAGTATATCATATTGCAGAAAACAAACAAGTAAATGAATAAATAGTGAATGACTGAGAAAAATAGAGAAATGTATTGACGTCAGATATGCTGCAAAAATAAGCTGAAGTTTCTGAATATTTCATTTTCAAAGCTCGACAAGTATCTATGAACAGTACTTGAATTTTAAAAAGTTAAATATGCAAAAGCATAATTCAGATACTGAAGTGCTATAAATATTGTGGTAAATTTAAGCAATCATTTCATTTTATGTTATTCAACTGTTCAACTGCAAGAAGGGGGTAAAAAAGAAAGAAAGAAAGAATGTGACATTAATATTTTGAAGATTAGGCTACGAATGATTCAGTTTTGGTTCAATTTCGTTCTGAATAATTACTGAATTGTTATGCAAGTACCTGCATCATTAGCATTACGTAGGAGTTGTATAACATGGATTCATTTTGTTTAGATTTATAAATGATACAGTTTAGAGAGATTTATGAGCTGTTTTTGTTTTTCGGACAAAAAGGGAAAATAGTTAAATTAAAAAAAGGCATGTGAAAAGACTATTGCAGAATGAAGTTAGAATTTTATGGGGAAAAAAATTAGGAATAGCTTTTTAATACTTCAGTTTGATTTGGGTATTTCCCCCTTCTGTTTTAAAACTAGCAGTTGATTTTAATAAACTGTGTCATTTCTAGATTGATCCATATCAGAATATTTTTATATAATGCTCCAATGAAACTAGGATCAAGGATCAAGGAAGTGCAATTTATGGAGTTCATAGGCAATTACACCTTTACCTCCACATCTTCAAAGGAATTTACATGATCAAAAAGAGGGGATTGTCAAATAGGGTAAAAATTTTGAGAAGCCGAAAGACTTGGAATAAGTGCCTTCACACTGAATCAAAAAAAAAAAAAAAAAAAAAAAAAAAAGGGCAAAAAACTCAGAAGGTCTTAATTTTGTGCCAAAAAAGGGCCAGAATAATTTAGATTGGGGCAGTCATAATAAAATTTTGACTAGATAAGTAAAAGGTGAAGTTTCCTTGAATCTTGATAATCATGTTTTGCATATGTCAGAGGCGAAGAATATGCAGGGGATAGCATCATATCCGATGTGCATTCTTCAGAGGTGGGAGGGAGGGGGGACCTGTTTACAGGTCGAAAAAGTAGTTCTGCCGGTGATCAGCTGGGAGGGAAGAGTTTCATTTTTGACCGCTATTCAATGTGGTATTTAAAGGCCGAAAGTGACGTTGTTAAATGCCTGAGAAAGTTCCTTTTTAAAGGAAGAAAAAAACTATATTTAAAAATCTTTTTCAGTTTAAGTCATTTCAAAAGTTAGAAAATATTTTAATTCAGTCCTTTTAGACTGTGATGTTTCTTATTAAAGAAATGTTATAGGGGTTCCTCGAGTTAATGCTGTGTGCATTAAAAGAACCTTAGAGGCGGGGGGGATTAAGGAACGAGAGGTAGTTATTCACATGGCCGTCAGTGTGCTCATATCTAGCCCGTTTAAATGGGAGAGCTGAATATTCCTGGTTAAGAACCGCTCGGGGTCTTTTCCGGGAAGAAGCAACAGCAGGATCATATACGGGTAGCATATGAAGCACAGGATTAAAAACATGTTGAATATTTTTTAAAAAATTTTCCGAAAGCCGCTGTATATAGCGATTAATGGGCATAATTTTGAGGTCATTATGAATCTCTTCTTTCTGTACGAACCACGGAGCTTTTTAAATTTGCTGAAGCGTTTTGGATTGAAAAATTTGAACATGTTTTCTGTTAGTCAGTGCAGATGGGCCCCAGATGAGACACGCATATATAAGAACAGGCCTTATCATAGATTTGTAGAGCAGGATTTTGTTATCAAGTGACAGGTTGCTATTTTTAGCGAAAAAGGGGCGTAGGGCGGTTTTGACAGCTGTTGCAACCGCTATGATTTTGCGAATGTGAGGCTGCCAAGTTAATTTTGAATCTAGTAAAACACCTAGATATTTATAAGAAGAAACCCAGGGAATGGGTTCACCGAAGAGCATTAAATTAGATAAACTTGGGATATTTCTTCGGATGAACATAGTGGCGGCACATTTTGCGACATTAATTTTTATTTTATACAGACCGAGCCAGAGTTCTAAGGCCGAAAGGTAACTCTGCAATTGGGAGATTACCTGGAGGGTGTTGGAATGTTTTGAAATGATGGCTGTATTGTCTGCGTATAACGCAAGATCGATATTTGGGGCCTTAGGAATATCATTTACATAAAGGTTAAAGATTGAAGGTCCAAGGAGGCTACCTTGAGCTACGCCGGCATAGATTGGGCGGGGAGAGGAGAATTCGTGGTTAACTCGCACGCAGAAACTGCGTCCAGTCAAGTACGAGTTAATAATTTTAATGAGATGAGCCGAAAAACCAAGCCGCATGAACTTGTAAATAATCCCGTCATGCCAAGTCCTGTCAAAGGCTTTGGCGACGTCTAAATAAACAATACCAGTTTTCTCTCGCTTACGAAAGCCTTCATGAATTAATTCCACTACACGTAGTAACTGGTGTACTGTGGAGTGTTTAGGTCGGAAGTCGAATTGTTCCGGGATTAATAAATTTTGATCCCGACAGAATTCATTCAGGCGATTAAGTAAGACAAATTTATAGATCTTTGAGAGAGAGGATAACAGACTTATGGGTCTGTAATTGACGGGTAAGTTTAAATTTTGTCCCGGTTTTGGTATGGGGACGACTGCTACAATTTTCCAACAGTCGGGGAAATAGCTTCTCCTGAGTATTAAATTTATAAGTACCGTGATCCAAACGATAAACATTGGGGGGAAGTTTTTGATCATGCGATTCGAAATAGAATCTATGCCAGGTGCCTTGTTAGGTTTCAATTTATCAATGAAAACCATAACTTCAGTAGGGTCCGTTGGTCAGAGTTCAGTTGAGATGGGTTGTGTTAAAAAATCTTTAACCTGTGCTTGTATGCGCCCCTGTGTAACCGGGCGGTTACAGTAGGAGTCGTGATTTGGTGTGAATTGAGTTGCAAGGCTGTCAGCTATGACATCAGCCATTTCTGAGTCAGTGTAGGCCATCTGTGTGCCATCGGCCGTTTGAAGTGGCGGAATGAGTGTTTTATGTTTGCGTAATCAGGTGGCTGCACGTCAAATCGATTTGTCTGCAGTCATTAGGGACTCAATGTATGTTTTCCACTCCGCTTGTTTTAATAAGCAGGTTTCGGTCCTTATCTAGTTCTGTATCTTGCGAAATTGGGCACGGATATTTGGATCTCGGGACCTTTGCCAAATTCTTCGCAAGTAGTTCCGCTGCTTAATTTTGAATTTAGTCTCAGGTGGGAGCCTAGCACCTGGGTGTTTAAGTGGTTTTGAAGCCGCAGCTCTCACTTCTTTAAGTAAAGACTCCAAACTTTTAATATGCCTGACAAAGTCCGAATTGCTGGAAATTTTGATGGGAGGGAGTGAAGTTTTTTCCAAAATAAATCTAAAGTCGTCCCAATTTGTTGAGACTTGCTCCTCTAATTTTGAGTATCGATTTTGAATATCTAAGGTAATCAAAACAGGGTAGTGATCGGAGTCCATATCCTGAATCACTTTAATTTCATGCCGAAAAGATATATTATAAAAGGCAGCCAGATCAAGAACTGCGGGGGACCCTCTTGCAGGGTAGAAAGTCAGGAGAGTAAGAGCTATGATCTGAACATGGTTACTCTGGCACCATGAATTTAGACTAATACCATACCTGTTCCTATTTGAACAAAACCATGCGGTATGGCGTGAATTTAGATCACCAGCAATAATTAGGTGATTTGAAACATTCAAAAGTTTATCAAAATCACTGACAGGAAAAGCTAACCTTCCACGTGCTGCAGATTGTGGAGGTAAATAAGCTGAGACTATTGTCAGCGGGGAGAAATTTTGAAGGAAAATTTTCATAATTGTCGCTTCCAAAAAATTTTAATCAGGGGACGGTATCAAGTGATGCTTTAAGGAACGCTTCACATAGATACAAGTGCCACCACTGGGATTTCTGCCCTGTGACACCCTGTCAGTACAGTAAATGTCATAATTCCCAATTTTGGGAGTATTCCCTGAGGTAAGGTGAGTCTCTTGGACTAAAAGCACGTCAATATCATGCTCTACTACAAAATCATGAACTTCGTGAATTTTAGATGTTAATCCATTGACGTTCAATATGCCAATGGTCAGTTCTCTGATGGTGTTTGAACTGTTATTCATAAAATTGAATTTTAGGCCGTTAATAGAGGTTCATCACTGAAAAACAGAAGACGGGTCTAAAAATGCCGAAATTAATTTGAAAGCTGAACATAGCTTTCATACAAATAAAATGCCCTCATTAAAGCATCTGCTTGCCTGAGTTTAGGCCTTGCTTTTTTGAAGGCAAGAAGCAGAATATGCTTATCTACCGCTGGGTTGCAGGAGATTTCAATTAAGCATTTTAGTGTAGATGAGAAGACATCGTCGGAATCATTGCTACACTCTGCTGTGGCTGATATTGCTGGGGCTGCTGCAGCCGGCAGTCTTGGATTCGTGGATTTGAATCTGTGCTCGGTGGTGTTCTTCACCATCTGTGCATAAGATGGTCAACTGACGTTGCTTGGGGGAGCAGGCATGGGACGTCTTGTCTCAGCGGTTGCTGTGGGTTTAGAAGAACCCTGCGGGGGGCTGTCTGTGCAGCTGCCCTAGTCTTAGGCGTGGAATTTTTGCCACGAGCCCGTTTATTACCTGGGTAGCGGGGACAAGATTTATACGAAGCAGAATGATCTCCACCGCAGTTGCAGCATGTGGCAGGTACGTCTAATCCTTTGGTACACTCGCACGCCCAATGGGGTCCAGAGCATCTGACACAACGGATTGGAAGGGTGCAGAGTTCCGAAGAATGGAAAAGCCCTGGCACCGAAAGCACTGAGTAGGGCCCTTGCGGCCGCGGTAACGCTCAATGCTGATCTCTGTGCCCCACATATCAGTGACGGCAAACAGATGATTGAGGAAAGGGTGTGGGATAACTTGTAAATATACAAGTGGCATAGGATGTCTGGAGCCAGGCTGAGTAAGCCGAACGATGCGATGCACTTTAAATCCCATTGCCTCAACTTCCTCTTTGATGTCCCCGACGTCTGTTTCAACAGGGAGGCCTCTGATGACAATTTTGACTGGTCGGTCCTGCTTTAGGTCAAAAGTTTTGAACTGGATGCCGGCTTGTTTCATCCAGCGGGTGACCTCCCTGAACTCCAGCTCTGTTTGTACAAAAATTTTGAGATAAGGTCCAGTCAGGATGCTCCGTAAATTTGGGGCAATTTCTCTCATGAAAGACACTTGTGTCTTCCAGTTTTTGCTGCTCTTGAGATGTATAGCCGGAATGTCTGGCTGCGGTGGGGGGATACATTGCGTGCCTGCTCGGAATTTACTCCCTCAGTGGTGCTCTCATTAGTCATTTTTGAATCATTATTTTCATCGTTTATAATAGAATTTCTAATTCTTTCATACTTATTAGTGATCCTCTCCTTTTTAGGAGTAGCATTTTTTGGGCTATTTAATAATTTTGAATTTGGAATAGTAGAATTTGGTGCTTTAATGTCAGGAGCCAAATCATCTTTTGTAAGATCCACAATCAGTGCCTTCCCTTGCTTTCGAGCCGCGGGGGTGATAAACCCGTCAGAGTCGATAGTCTGCATCTTTCGCTTCCGCGATGACGTTGACTGGACCGGTTTCCCCCGCACCTCGTGCGTGGGTTTGGATGCCTCATGGTCACAAGGATCTTCCGCAGTTTGTGCGGCGGCCATCTTGGCTAAATGCTCGTTCTCTAGAATATTCAAAAATTCCTCTCTGGTCGAGGGAAGGTGGAAAATCGGAACATCTAAGATATTTGCAATATCATTGAACTTATGGAAAAGAGACTTACCCACCCAGTCAAGCTTCTCGTATCCACTTGAGTCCAATGGTGAAGGAGTCCTCTTCATGCAATTCTTTTGCCTCTGGATGGCTTCGAATTGCTGCTTGAGGTCATAAAACTTTCTGGCATCCATGCGTTCATCATCTGGCGACGCAGATTGCACAGCGGGAGCCTGATCCCTAGTCTCGCACATATCTTCATCAATAACATCGTTATCAATATCAAAATTCCCTGAGTTGGCGGGAGCTCGTCACACGAGCGACCGTCACCCTTGCCGTCCATCCTCGGAATCCCAAGGAAACTAACTAACTTATAAGCCTTCAACCAATAATAATTTTACAGCTTTATTAAGTATCCAATCAAAATGAAATTGAAACTAACCTGCTCTGAATTAAGATTTTGTTCTAAACTATGAACTTGCTTGCTGCTACTCTTTCTATAGCAACAATGTCAGAAATATAAATGTTCTGGAAGAGGCACAATTAATGTGGCAATTTGCTTTGTTGCTACAAATGTCAATTGAAATAAAAATGACTATTTAAAATTTGCCATGACTGAAGCTTCTACTTTTTTATGCATGAATCTTTTATCTGCTAGGCCACCAACATGTTCAAGTTTATTTTTCATTATGGATCATCTATTGCTTTTTTGCTTCAACATCTATCTATCTGCATGATTCCCAAATCAACACACACACACACACACACATACATATATACAATGGTGGCCAAAATTGTGGACACTTTTGGAAATTTTTATGTTTTCGAACTTTGTATGCTTATAGAAAATGTTATGTTTCACAAAATGCAAACTTGTATATATCATTTTAAAGAGAATTTATTACTGAATTCAATACAAAACACAAACTTCTATTATTTGCAACACAAAAAAATGTTATATGTACTTTAATATAAATAAAAAACACAGTTATGAAGTGGTTTGTAATGTCTAGCTTTCCTGGCCAATCACTGTTCTTGTTTTGAGAAATAATCAAATGTTAGTAACTGCCAGTAGAAGCTGACATCATGTTTACACTTGAAACAATTCATTATTTGGCTTTGTTCTGTAGAAGGACGACCTGTTTCTTATACACTGCAATTACGAGTAGGAATTTTTGTAAAAATTTTTTTAATATTTAGTCAAGAAGCAATGACATCAAATAAAAGAGTAGATTGGATGCCTAGAAAGAGATGTAATATTATTGTGTTACGAGAAAGTGGTCTTTCCTATGCTGAAATTGCAAGACAGGTGGGTGGTTCAGTGACTACATCTGGAGTCCGAAAGTTTTGTTTACGATATCAGGAGACAAATTCAATAAAAAGCAAAGAAGGAAAAGGCCGAAAAAAATGCACCACATCTATTGATGACAGAAGAATAAAAAGACTATGTCTCCAAGATAGAAAAATGTCGTCAGCGGCCATCAGAAGTGATCTGAATGATGCTGGTGTTTCTGTCAGTTCTAGAACAATCAGGAGAAGATTAACAGATGTTGGACTGAGAGGTAGAATTCCACGAAAAAAGCCTTATCTTAATATTCAGCAACAAAAAAAAAAAAAAAAAAAAAAAAAAGACTACAGTGGGCAAAGGAACACATTAATTGGACAGATGATCAGTGGTCACAAGTTATATGAAGTGATTAAACTTAAGATATCATTATTCGGTTATGATGGGCGAAAATATGTAAGGCGTAGAATAGGAGAAGAGCTACATCCTGACTGCATTCAAGCAACTGTGAAGAGCCCAGTTAGTGTTATGATTTGGTCATGCATGTCAGCAGATGGTATTGGTCGCCTTCATGTCATCGATGGGACACTGAATGCCAGAAAATACATTGACACTATTCTAGAACCAAAACTTCTACCTTCCATCAGAGATCTTTTTCCCAACAATGCTTTGTTTATTTTTCAGCAGGATTCTGCTCCTTGCCAAATGGCCAAAATATCGAAAGAGTGGTTTCATACAAAGAGCATTAAATTGTTGTCATGGCCAGGAAACAGTCCTGACCTCAGTCCTATCGAAAATTTGTGGCACCGTTTGAAAACTCTTGTCCGAATGAGGCACCCATCAAATAAAAGGGAACTAATTGAGGCTATAATTGTTTCCTGGCATCATGTAATAACAAAAGAAGAGCTTAAAACTCTTGTCAGCTCAATGAAATGTCGATGTGAAGCTGTAATAAAAAATAAAGGGTACCCTACTAAGTACTGATAACTCACTGCAATCATCACTATCTAATGTATATCGATGACTATTATCGTTTAACTTTTTTTTGTATTCAAATAATTGAATTTTGTGTTTTGTATTGAATTTAGTAATAAATTCTCTTTAAAATGATATATACAAGTTTGCATTTTGTGAAACTTAATGTTTTCTATAAGCATACAAAGTTCAAAAACATAAAAATTTCCAAAAGTGTCCACAATTTTGGCCACCACTGTATATGCCTCAATATCTCAAAAGCTATTTCATTGCATAAAGAAAGCGCATGAAAATGAAAAATCAATGGCTACTGTCATGAAATTGAAGTACTAACCTGATTATTGTTTCACAATGATATACTTCTTTCATATCTAGCGTATTGTGCTTTGTTTGTTATTTAGAATGTGTTTGATCAGTAAAAATGAAAGTCAGAATGTTTTTAATTCACAGCAATTCCTTGATTCTGAATTTTGCAGTTATGTGTACACTGAGTACTATCTTTATACAAATCTGATTCAAGTTATATTTGTATGTAGCAGCTTGTTGACCCTACAAGTGTTCAGCTGATATTTTATTTTATTTGAATTATAAGGTGTGACACACACAAAAAAAGACTAGTCCGATAGATCATTGTGCTTACAGAATCAGTTCTCCGTGACATTATCACCTTCAAAGTAGTCCCCTTCAGCATTCACACACTTCTGCATTCAGTGCTGACATTGCTGATAACAGTTCTGGAGCGAGGTTTTTGAAGGTCCTTCAGAAGATTCTCTGTTTTTGCTTGAACTACTTCATCTGAGGTAAAATAGGTTCCCTTTAAGCAAGATTTAACTTTAGAAAATAAGAAAAAAGTTGCATGGAGCCAAATCAGGTGAGGTACAAGGAGGATGCCTGATCACGGTAATGTTTTTACTGGTCAGAAACTGCTTGACAGATAGGGCTGTGTGAGTAGGTGCATTGTCCTAATGCAACAGCCATCCATCACTCCACAACTATGCTCTTTTTTTTCCTAATTTTTTAAAGAAGTCTTAGTGCTTCAATGTAGTAGTGCTAATTAACAGTCTGACCACTGGGAACCTACTCGTCATTCAAATTCCATTAATGTCAAAGAAGACAAATAACATTGCCTTCAATTTTGATTTTGACATGCATGCTTTTTTGCATCTTGGGGATCCTGGAGACTTCCACTGCATTGACTGGTGCTTACTTTCTGGATCATAGGTAAAACTCCATGTCATCACATGTTACAACAAGAGTCCAACAAATTTGGCTCGTTTGCAATGCTTTCTATCATGTCCACATACATGTCTTTACAACACTGTTATTGGTCATTGGACAGAATGTTTGGAACAACCTTCACACAAATCTTTTTCTTTAGTAATTCGTCCGTTAAATACATCGAACAGTTTCCCTATTCAAGTTAACCAACTCTGCCACTGCACGAACACTTAATTTTCAGTCACCCTGGATCACATCATGAACTTTGGCAATGTTTGGGTCTGCAATCGCTGACCTTGGGTGCCCAGTACGTTCATCACCCCTGAAAACTGCTTATACTATTCAAACACACATGCACAAGACAAAGTTTCATCCTCATAAGTCTCAGTTAGCATTTGAAAGTTTCCGTGCCTGATTTCTTAAGTTTCACAAAAAACTTGATGCTGATTCCGTTTTCACATTAGACATTTTTTAGCAGAAATCAGTTGAATGTGTTCACTCAATGACACACTATTCGTAATTGGCGTGATCAGTTAAGTCAAAACTGGCTGCATGGATAGAGGAGGTGTGTGGGATTGTGGGATGACGTCACCAAAACAGTTGTTGCAACTCCACTCTTTTTTCAAGCTACACACTTGGTCTCTCTCTCTCTCTCTCTCTTTTTTTTTTCCTTTCTTTTTTGTCTTACACCTTATATTCTCATATTTAGAAGCTATAGCTCACTAGCAAAATTTAGTGGGAAAAACAGTTTTCAAGCTTGAGAAACCGTAATTTCTCTGGAATAGGAATAGCTTGTGAATTTCAAAGTTTTCAAAGAATTTTTGTTAAAAATTACAAATCTCAAAATATAAAGGACATTAGTTCTGAAGAACTGAGATTTTCCTATGTAAGCTTTGAGATTTCCTGCAATTGATTTTCAAGCATAATCTCTATTCAGAGACTTTGCTAAAATCAAGTGCCTGTTTTAAAGAATTTATATTTAAGTGTATTGACCTCAAGAGTAATTATGTAGAGAAATAAATCATTGTAAAGAGCTCTTTTGTATTATTTCTGCATGAATATACTGGCCCTTGTCTGATTTCTGAATATAGTTGCCTTCATGTGTTTTCTGCATATGAACCTTTATCTAGGTGCTGTTTTCTTCAGTCATGTGGTTAGCATTCTTGGAAGTTTGTTGTAGGTTACAGAATTAAATAATAAAAGGAAGCACTTATCCTCCCTTCCCCCCTTTCACTCACAAAAATTTTAAGAGAAATGTGTTTGTAGTACCATATTAATTTGAATTTAAGCTAAACTTAATTTACATATTTTAAGACATAAAATTAGGGTGTAGCTTAAAATCAAAATGAGTGTTCTTACAGCTTATTTCTGCAGACTTATGACTCCCCAGTAATCAGATCTTAAATAACTAAGGTCTCAAAATTCAAAATGATTTTAACAGATATTTGTCAATGCCTATTATAAAAATTGCTCTTATTTTTTATTGTTATTTTTTTAATTTTAAAATTCTGCTGCAACTTAAATTCAAAGTAATATGATAAATTCATAGAAGTGTGATTTTTGAAATTGTCATGGTTATCAAAAGGTTCTTATTGTACCAATTTGTAAATTAGTAATATTTCATTTGTGTAGCGTGCATCTTTAAAATATTAAATGTTAAATTTCTTTCTTGAAGGAGATCAAGAATCAGTGTTTTGGTGGAGATTATATGGGTGAAGTTTTTGATCACATGTTAAAGAGAATGTCATACAGGAGGCAAAAGCGATGGTGGAATGCTTACATTTTATTTTATCGGAGAGTGGATATGGAAACAAATATTACAAGAAGCTTAAATGAATTGACACTATGTAAGTGTGTTAAAATCTAATATTTAGAGCATTCTGATTTATACTGTTTGTAAATCTCAAATCAGTACTTTTTTCTTTAACACTGTTATTTACTTTACAGCTGACAATAAACAATGTGTTGTAAAGATGCCTGCTGCCATTGAAAGAAGTGTAAGGCGGCAAAACATCAAATTCATGCATAACAGAAACCAGTTCAGTTTAGAATATTTTCAATTTATGAAAAAACTTATATTGTGCAATGGTCCATATGTTACTATACCTGGTGGTCATGATAAATTAGTAAGTAAAAGTTTATTATAGTATTGGCATCACTTGATTACATAGTGAATGAGTACTTTTGGTATTTTTTTAACTGTGATAGATTAAATTAAATGACTGTGATGGATTTAACCAGTTAAAGGCCATGATAGATTTAACTTAATTAGTGCTGTTAAATTGACTGATAGGAAGTAAATTTATATGTATATATATATATATATATATATATATATACATACATACATATATATATATATATATATATATTGATTTTTATGAAACCAAAAATATTACTTTATGGAAACACTAGCAAAAGTGTTTAGAATGCATTTGTACAATAATATCAGTCTTTGATAGAACAGTATCTTGAGTTTCGTATTTTATATTAATTACATTTTAATTTATAGACAGCAGATGGTGAAGAATTAGCTTTAATAAGTATTCAGTTAGCAGCAAAATTTCTTTTTACTACTGGTTTTCATGCCAAGAAAACATTGAGGTATGTTTTTTCTCCTGCTTTGTTTCTTGCTTGTAATTTTTTAGATTATTCTATTGAATAATTAGGTACATTGTTATTTTAAATATTTTACAGAGGTCCTGCAAATGATTGGTATGATGCTCTATGTATACATCTTCGTAACAGCTGTAATGTCCGCCGATGGTTTGCAAATAATGTGCTGTTTAGTAATCCTCATATCTTTTGTGAATACCTACTTGAATGTCCTGGTTCAGAGGTATAGTTATAATTTGCAGTTATTCATTATAACTGAACATTTGAATCTCATTTGCATGCTAATCTTTTCATAATGGAAAAGAGATTTTTATTAATTTGGAATAAATATTCATTAATTAACCTCCATCTTGTATATATTGTGTAGGTTCGCAGTGCCTTCATGCGCATTTTAGTCTTCATTGCTCATTTTGCTTTACAAGATGGCCCTTATACCCCTCCAGCATTTGCAAATTCACGTATGTCAAAATATTTATTAGCTGTTAATGTTATTTTATTTTATATTACAAAGTAAATATAGTTATTAGTTTTGAGGTTATACTATCACCATATACTTGTGTAACTATCTGTACATTTTATGCTATTATAAATCAGAAGTATATAAATCGTAAGATAAGATATTTATGAAGGGAGAAGAAATGCAAATAAATATCACATATTTATTTTGCTTTAGAAAATTTTGAGCTACATATCAGTAATAAATTAATATTCCTAATAAGTATTTTTTATGTAGTATGTAAGTATTTTCTAAATATGTAATTATATTTTTAAGTATTTACAGTCAAAAGTCGTTAATTCGGACACCCATAATCCGGAATGATCTATAATCCGGACCTCAAAGCTACAAACTTTCTGCGCATGCGTCGCGTTCACGCATGCGCACAGGCGTTTACGAGAGCGCGTAAGACCCTTACGGCTGCGAATATGTTTGTGCGCATGCGCGTTTAATGTGTAACGGAGTTATACGCTAAGTTACAGTTATCTAATTCAGTTAATGTTGCAGATTGCGTTGTTCCTTAATCTTCGAATTGGAGCCGGCTTATTATTTTTTGCAGACTGTTAGAGCAATTTTATAAAAGTAAGCTTGAACTTTCGATTATGTCAAATAGAATTTCGGATATATATTTACTACAAAGCGAAAGTATGTTTTGAAATCCGAAATCTGTTTGTCATTATTAGATTATGATAGATTAGAAAGATTATGTCAAATAGAATTTCCAATATATATTTACTAATATGTAATTTGTATCTACAAAGCGAAAGTATGTTTTGAAATCCGAAATCTGTTTATCAATTTCAGGCTGCAGATTGGAAGTTGATCTGTCAACACTATCCTTATCTTCAGAGCAGATGTTTTTATTTTATTTGGATTATAATTCTGTACTAAGTTTAGTATTTCATCTCCATGTACTCTGTCTTTGATATGATTTAAATCAAGTTCCTCCTCATCACTTCAGATAGTGAAGAAAGTGACCCAGAGGTTATTGAAAACGAAAACATTTCGATTGACAAATTAGTCCCTATTCTCAACACAACAACCTTACAGCATCAAAGCAATTATAGGACTTGAACAGCGGAACTTTGTAACTAAACAAGAAATTATGTCTGTTTAATAGAATTAAAGAGAAAGTATTATCACATGAAACGAAGCAACTTACATTGAAGGAAATGTTTAATAAAGTAAACAAATAAATATTAAGCTTTTTCTTTTTGTAAATTTTGATACCCTTTAGATCATAATTGTTCTTTATTTCATAAATTACGGTTTCATATTTTTAATTATGTAATTTTTGCATGCCATCTTACCAGATTTAAACTGATGATCTATAATCCGGAAAAATCGATAATCCGGAATCGCCGAAGTCCCGACGAGTCCAGATTAACGACTTTTGACTGTATTTGTTTTTTTAAATTATGAATTAATTCTTTTTAGTTTCTTATTGGTTTATATAAATTATATCTAGTTCCTTTTTGATTGATATGCATATTCATGTCGGGGAGGTTTCTGTAGACAAGGGTTTTTAAAATGCATTGGTTTCTAAATTAATTTTTCTAAAAAATTTAATTAAAATTTTTTTAAAAATTTTAATTTAATACTAAACTTTACATTGCTTAATTCTGTTAATTTTTTTTTTAAATTTTAATTTAATACTAAACTTTACATTGCTTAATTCTCTAAATACTTCATCATTGGTATTTTCCTTTTAGACCTTTATTTTAATTGCTAATTTCTAAAGGTACCACTTTATTGGTATTTCTTTTTGGACATTCTTCACTATGTATTTACTTTTGGTTTTGACTTTTACCCTTGCCTGCATGAATGACAAAACACGAATTGAATGATTGTAGAGTTAGATTTGGAGGCAACTTCCCCTTGATAAGTCTGTCTCCTGCCTGCTCAACAGTCATTCACTTATGCATTTTTTAAAAAAATTTTAGATTAATTTTAATTTGCTAAATTGGTGAATTTATTTTCATGGTTTGGTTTTGCTTTAATTTTAATTTGCTAAATTGGTGAATTTATTTTCATGGTTTGGTTTTGCACTTGATTTACTTATGCTATCTGAATTTAAATGATATTGTAGATTAGTTCGAAAAAAATCTTTTATATGTTTTCACATTTTTTAATTATTTTAACTTTAAATTTGCTTTTTGCGTATATACATGTTTGTTAAAATTTAAATTTTATTCCTTGCAGCAATGGCGCAAAGAATTAATTAAATTTGTATTTAAATTCAATTTATTCTTTTGAAACAATTAATATTCCTAATTATATATTAACATGTTCATTATGTGTTGTATGGTTTTTCATAGTTTCACAAATTATCTTTCATAAACTGTAATTGAAGTTCATGACATTACAGTGAAAGACAGTTCATGCATTCCTTTAATGTGGGGGAGAGGAGGAGAAAACTTGCTGTCTTTTACAAAATTATATTATAATGATTTTGACTTTATGGATAAAAATTTTGAAATTTCATTCTATATATAAAATATTTTTTAATCTATATATACCACATTTATTTGGTTATAAAAAAATGCAAATTATGGTTCAGAATAGTGTTGCCTTTAAAAAAGTATATAATGTAGTAGTAATATCTAATGTATAATATTCTTGTCAGAAATTGTTTATTAATTTAAGCTATGCAAATGATCTTAAACTAATATATTTAAAACATCTGTAATAAACAGAGAGGTTGTGTATGTGTCTGCTTGCATGTATTGGATAGCGCAAAAACAGATATGCTCAGATATCCATATGGAGATTATGTATACATAGAATTTTATCAAAGTTCAGCCCCACCCCAAATTTACTGTAAAAAAAACTTCTTTTCTTCCTTTTCCCTCCTGTAAATTTTGCATATCTTTTCGCTTAATGAACAAAATAAAATCCTTACTTTACTGGATGGCTTATGCCATCCAGTATTCAGTAAAGCAGAGAAATAAGTCTTTTAAATGAAGTGCATTCTGGATTTTTAACATAGTTTTCCAATTTTTCACTCATTATCTTGGCTGTTTTTAAATTCTGATATCCACAAATTTGTATTATAAAATTTAGAATATTCAAAGGAAAACTAATTGCCATCTTTCAAAACAAGAATGATATTTATAAAAAAAAAAAAATGTTAATTAGATATTTTTTGCTAGATTTTGGATACTTTTTATATTTTTTCCCGAAATTTATAGCACTCAAATTTTATATAGGGAAAGTTTTCCTTCTTTCAAGATGAACAATCTGACAGTGATGCTTATGACGGTATAATGTCTGCTATGTATGCAAGCTATTTTCTTTCATTTCTCTTTTGAAGTGAAGTTTATTCTAATTTGCTTGTTCACAAGCAAATTAGAATTTTATTTTGCCTGAGATAATCTAATTAGAATCTTATTTTGCCTTTTATTTGCCTGAGTTAGTTCATTTTCAGGAAAAGTTTCTTCATGTATTCAAAAATGAAAAACATTTGGAAATTTTCATGACTTATTTATTTAATGGGCATAAAATATTCATTAAATCAAGATTTTATGATTAATTTTGTTGAGGGAAGTAATTCGCGCTGAAATAAATAAATGCCTCTTTTCTTTGTATAATATCTGTATATTAATTAAATTTGTGTAAAAAAGTAGTATATATTTTTTCTTGCATATACTTTTAATATATTTTTATATGAATCATTTTATATGGTCATCATTTTTAAATTCATCCTATTTTCTTAACAGCTTATCCTGTAGATTCAAGTGCCACTTTAGCTGATCACTTGATTATGGCTGTTCTAAATTTGTTGAAAAAAGAAGTTTCTGAGCATGGTAGACATCTTACGCAGTACTTCAGTCTTTTTGCTATGTTTGCCTCTCTTGGAGTTGCTGAGGTAAAACATGTGTTTTATTGTATACTGATAAAATGTTTAAAAGTTAATCTGGATACTTTCTAAATCTGTTATAATGTAAAACTATTTACACTATCCTCTATATTTTGCAGAGAACCATGTTATTACAATTAAATGTGCCTGCTACGTTTATGAAAGTTGCTTTGGATGAAGGGCCTGGACCTCCAATCAAATACCAGTATGCTGAACTGGGCAAACTGTATCAAGTTGTTAGTTTACTAATTCGTAGCTGTGATGTTAGCTGTAAAACACAATCATCTCATGTAAGAAGTCTTTTTATTATACTCATATAAAGACTAATTTACTTGATGTTGACATTTCTTGTCATGTTTATGTGATAGCTTAGTATTCTGTAGATCAATTGATGTTGCTTAGGACAACTATTTGCCTTACTTTATGAATTATATAAAACCATTGCTTTTTAAACTCATGAAATAAAAAGCCAGTATTTATAATTTTAAAGAAATTTTAGTCCACTTATGTAACAATCTTTGTCAAAATCAAAAATCTAAAATTAGACTGATACAAGATACAAATAAAATTTGCATAATTTCTTTGCGGGTATCATTAATGAAAATTCTGATATTTGTATTTAGTTCTGATTCATTTTCATAAACTGTACTGATAATGTAATAAAGTAGTTATTTGTTATAATCATTTTGCATATTTGTTTTATTTGTCAGTGACATAATCTTTAGATTTGTATTTATATTTTTATTCTGTGTCTTATCTCCACTGAGGATAGAATATTAATTTCTGCTCTTTAAAATTTTTAAAGGGTGGAGCAACATTACCTAATCCCTTTGTGGGTGACAATATTTACCAGGAATATCTAATGCCTATACAACCAGAAGTTGCTGACATTTTGTACAATAATACATGGTAAGCTAATTATTTGAGCTTAATATATCAAGTAATAATAATATATTAATGTTGTGGAATTCAAGCAAAATCAAAATCGCTTTTGCTTCTTGATTCGTTTCACTAGATTATTCAACAAGTGTTCGTATATATATATATACATATATATATACACATATATAATTCAAAATAAAATAAAAAAAATTTTTAATTCTTCTCACATTCAATTTGAAATAAATCACATAAAAAAAAAAAAAAAAAAAAAAAAGAAGCACTGTGACAATCTGCATGAAAAAAGAGGGCAAAATATGCCAAAAAGTGAAATTTAAGTCTTTTGTTGCTGTATCATAGTTGGGGGGGTTGGTGCAGCAGGGTGGTGGTCCAAATTGAATAGGAGAATGAATTTTAAACATATTTTTATTTTACTTTAGTTTACATTATGCATTATTATCAACTCCTGTTGTTGCTGTGAGCACACAATTAGATTAGATTTCAGCCCCCCCCCTTTTTTTTTACTTTGTATTTGTATTTATTTATTTATTTATTTATATAAACCAAAGTTTAGAAATTTCAAGTTAATAAATTATTAAAGTTATGCAGTATGCTGTGAAATTAATTAAATAATTGAGAGAAAACTATAATTAAATAAAAAATTAGATCATGAAAGGGGTGGACAGGAAATGCCAACATTGAAACAGAAACATTTCAATAAAATTAATATAAATTAACAAAATTAATAAAAGTATATACAAATTTTGAAAATTTCTTGCTCTTTTTCAAGCAATTTCACAGGGTCTATGCTTCTTAATTATACTTGGATGATTGTGAATTCAAAATAAAAGAAAGTGCCAATTGATAAAATAAATAAAAAATTTAATTTAATTAAAATAAAATAAAATTATCAATTAAAGATTTAATTAAAATAAAATTATCGATTAAAGTGCTCTTAAAGTGCAACAAAGTATTTTTTAAATTTAATGAATCATCAGTATATAATATGCTTCCACATGATCCTAAGATGGTAACTGTAAAGGTAAATGTTCCATTCTTTAATGTAAATTCTTGATTAAGAAACTAGAACCATTGGGTAACTAAAAGCTATGTTCTAAGTAAGTATTAAATAAATTTTAAACCAAAGAAAGAAGCAGAGAAACCAAAGAATGCAAAACTTCAAAAATTAAAATATTTCAAATCAAAATTCCTAAGGAAAGGAATTTATAAAGAGAAATTTACTAAAAGTAAAAAAAGTGTTTAATAACAAATGCAGGAAAGTTTCCAAATTGAATAAAAAGTGGAAGACTTTTTGCATAAAATTAGGAAATTAAAAATTAATTTAAAAATAAAATTGAATCAATTAATTCGAATAAATAAATTTGAATGGAAAATTAAAACCTGAATGAAGTGTTGTTACTGCCGAGAATGCCGGTAAGAGAACAGATTCGAATTGAGGAGTAGATTGGTAGAGTGATCAATTGGAAATAATATAAAGCAAGAACAGAGTTGAGAGGTAAAGAGGACTTAAAATACTGGACATTGTAAACTGATTCAAACATACTCCAGATAGCTGCCAATTTGCTCTTTTTATGTCTATCCTGTCTTGTTGATTTATCATCGAATTGAAGACAACTTGCCAAAAGAAAAACTCACTTATAGCCCATTACAACTGTTGCTTTATCTGCAGGCCCAGCAGCGATATGGGGGGGGGGAATTGTCATTTACTTTGCACATGACGCATGTTCTGGTAGGTTAATGAAATTAATTTTTTTTATTTTGAATTCTTAATCATCAAGATATAATTCAGAAGAAAATTCCTTAAAAAAAGATCAAGGAATTTTCAATAATTTTGTATATTTAGCCCAAAGGGCATTAGCCCAGAAGGGCTCTTAATTTCGTTTTGCCATTTTAAGTTTGTTCACTGTAAATTTCGGTTCACTTTTCAAATTGTTGCCACCAATTATTATCACCCTGTGTTATATTTAAAGAAATTAAATAATGAAGAATCTGTGTAAATGTACGTATGTTTCTTGCATTGTGATAAAAAAAACTATACCTTGAGCCATCAAATTTCGAATTAAGTAATCTCCCATCAAATATGGTCAGCTAGAAGCCCTAATTTGGAATTTGTTTTATTATTGATTTCATATTTAGTAACACTTCAACAAATTTTTGATTAACAAACTCAACGATTTCAAAGCAAGCAATGCCAAAACTGTATGGGGACTCACACACGCGAGACTGTGTATCGGAAATTCCAAAAATATACTCATTTTAAAATTATTTTGCGATATTGCGGTTAAATTGAATTTCATGGTTTAAGTGCAAAGAACATTTAATAAATAAAGGTAACACAGAAAAGGTTAAAAAAAGTTCCTTTGGTCATAATGTAAAATCTGAAAGCTTTCAGCTTTATATATATATATATATATTTATATTTATCAGTTTTTTAGTCTCATACTGCAATAATTTTATTGAAATTTTTGGTGTTTTTCCACTAAGTATACAATAGAATACTTGATAAAACTTTATAAAATAAGATGCAAATTATCCAATTCACATTTTGATTTATTTAACACAAGTTGCTTATGTGAGCCTGGAAATATTGCAACATTTCCGAAATCGAAACAATAGGAACATTTAATAGCGTACCTCCCAATATCAAGTCTAGAGTGTCAGTGAACTTCGATGCCTGTGTGCTTCTCCTGTCTTCAAGCCGCATAACCACCTTTTTTCCTTTGTTTTCATCCGACGTGCGCCTTTCAAGAAATGTAGTCTGGTGGTCGCTACAGAAATGTTTCTGTTTTGATGTGTTTATGTTCTTATAGAATATTGAATCCTTTCTTCATCTAATTTTTTGTGTAATTTTTGGTTTAATTATTAGTGTTCTTGAATGTATATATTCTGTAATACTGTATATATGTACAGTATTATGGAAATTTTTTTACAACAAAAATATCCCCAAACTATTTTCACACGAATGCTGCTGGAAAGTTAATTTCATTTCTTTTGCGTCTTTGTGGAGTTGGTTTGGATTTCATTACTTTTTAGTCTATAATTATATATAAATATATAAATTTTTGCACTTTTTTAGCAAAATAAAATTTATTTAATTATCAAGTTGAATAAATTCATTTTAAGGGGGGTCTTAACTGTGTAAGAAACATTTTTTTTTTTTTTTTTTTTTTTTTTTTGGTAATATTTACCATAAGCTTTATTTTTCTACTTCATTTCAGTTATCTGAAAAAAATTGTAGAAGATGCAAATAATTCAGAAGATACATTAAGGCTTTTAAAGGTAAGGACTTCTTACTGTATTGTGAATGTTTGTTTATGATATGTGACTCTTCAGTTAAACTTTTATAATATTCCTTTTTGTGTATGTTATGAACTGATTAATAAATCATTGTCTGTCGTCATTATACATGTTGCTGTGTAAGTGCTATTATTATCTATTTTATGGTCATTATGAGTAACTGATAACATTACAGCATTCCCAATTACCTGGAAAGTTGGGGAAATGTAAAATGGTGAGGGAAGTTATAAATGTTTTCTAAGAATGGGGAATAATCAAAACTTTTCCCAACATGTCAGAGAAAGGGAACAGAATATAGATGAGTTTTTCAAATATTCAAAAGTATGTGTTTTGAATAGTTACCAATAAATTATCATGTCATAAAAAAGAAAGCAGATGAAGAGTTATTGAATTTTTTACTTGCATTCATGCAATTTTATCAATGTATACTTCACCCTTCAATTTAGAAAAGTAACTGTTGCATTACTTCTCTCTGTAAAAGTAATATACTGTCGTTCAAGAATAGGTAAGTCACCAAATTGTGTGACCTAAATTATTAATACATTTTTCAGTTAATTCTGTTTCAGTGTAATTCTGTTATCCTAAATTTTATTTTGGAATGTATTTTCATTATGAATAATTTACTGTTATAAAATTTATTTTGCAAATGAACAGTTTCCTCCTAGATTTGATATTTTTTTTAATCTTAGCCACTTTCTCTAATGGTTTAAAAACCTATTTCTTATATACATTTTGTATTTGCATCACAGTAATAAATTAGATAAAT
This sequence comes from Stegodyphus dumicola, assembly GCF_044657685.1. NCBI lineage: Eukaryota > Metazoa > Arthropoda > Arachnida > Araneae > Eresidae > Stegodyphus > Stegodyphus dumicola. Next base: position 87,208,312 of record NC_140777.1, read on the forward strand.
TAAACTTTTATTATGTTTCTAGTTATTTCATTTTATTTTCTTCTAAATAAAAAATGATCACTTGTATTTAATTTGATAATTAGATTTGATCATGGAAAACCAGGGAAATTAAAAGTTAATTTGTTTTTAATTTGGTTTTGATCACCATTATTTGAATAACACATTATTAGTGAATATGTTAAGTATTGTTAATTAAAATAATAAATTATGTTAGCTGTTTCAATATTTTTGTCACTTCCTAAGTAATTCTGTTGAATATTGCGTAAGTTATACTGCTCTTAAATAATATTGTATATCATTATAAAAATATCTTATTTGTTTTTAATTTATTTAAAAACAATATCGAATGTTTTGGATTAGTATTCTTAAACATTTTTTAAGGTAATATAAGATTAACAATCAAATTTCCATTCAGTATCAGAGTCTTGAAATCTTAGCTAGTGGTATAGCAAATGTACATATGTTGAGATAAAGTGAAGTTTGTGTTTAACGTAATAAATGGATGTCTTGCAATAGTAAAACATCCGAAGTTTGTGTTTAAGGTGATAAATGGATGTCTTGCGATCCTAAATAGATGTATGCTGTGCAGTATAACATATAATTTTCCATTTGTAGAACAAAGACGTGAAGTAGAAATGTCTGTGTGAATTTTTTCTTGTGTAAAATTTTATCTTAAATATGGATAAATTATGTATGATTTGTAGCCATTAATAATATTGGTTCAATTTATTAAAATTACACATATTTCTGCTATAACTTGCATAAATGTTTAAGAAAATAAGGGCTCTACTCTTATATGCGCCCTAATATCACCAAATGTGTTCTGCGCTGGTTTTTGGCGTGATTGCATGTTGTATGGCAACCCTGTTGACGTTGGAAAATCTTTTGCTGGAGTGGTTTAATTGCTCGTTGGTTCGTGTCGTGCGTGTTTTGAAATGGCCTGTGTAACAATGATAGATGTGGTGGAAAGGTTTTAATCACGTATTTTAGATTGTGTGGAAAGTAAATTTTAGTATTGAAAGGTACAGTGTTGGAGTCGTTAATGAGTCTTTTGTTCACGGGTGTGTTTATGAGGATTGAAGTGTATTTTTGGAATTTCTGTGGGACTTTTAAAACAGAGTCCGAAATGCGGAGCTGCTATGAGAACTCGGACGAAAAAGGGCGTTTCTGATAGTTCTTGTGTGGATTTGCAGTTAAATGGTTGCTGGTAAAGTATGTGGCTGTCAGCGAAGTTTAGGATTTGAATTGTGGTTTTCGTGTAGTAAGTTAACTTTAGAGGAAGTTTTTATCATTACTTTTGAAATTTTGAATCGCAGAAAGACGTGATATAGCAAAATCAGGGCAATTTTGTTCAGAGACAATTTGTTGTGTGAGTGGGGAAATTTTATTCAGGAATGTATTATGGTAAGTGCATTTTATTTTTATTTTGTAGAATGTTATGTTCATTGTTTTTTTTACTATGAATTTCTGTTGTTATCGTTGTTTTTTGAATTGTTTGTAATTTAGTTTATTTGGTTGATTTGTGCGCAATGCCTAGATTGTGCAATTCATAGATGCTTTTTTTAATTTAAACAGAATGCTGTGTATATGGTATTCTTTGAAATTTATTGTTGTTATGTTAATGTATTGAAGCGAGGTGTGCATAGTTTAGATTCCTTTGCTGCTTAGAATGTGCAATTCGTAGATGTTTTTTTTTTTTTTTTTTAAGTTAAAACATATCACGGTGTACATGGATTCTTGTCAAATATTTTTGGTTGGAAACTTTACGTTTTTGCTATCTAAATTTTTTGTTTTTGTTTTGGGTTTTTAGCTTAAATTTTGTCTACAAAACGTGGTTTTTGCATAAGCGAAAACCGCGTTTTTGGAGACATTTTAGGCGTGAAATTTTAAAATGTAGACAAAAAATTTAGGTAGTAATATGGCGGTGTGGAGTTTCTCGCCAAAAATGTTTGGCGAGAAATTTGGCAACTTGAGGGCGCATATGAGAATAGTTCCAAAATAAGTTATGACAAGAAATTTGGCGACTTGAGTAGTTCCAAAATAAGTTATTGTTTTTATAAGATCATATTATTCAGTGTATTATCATTTAATAGATTTATTTATCATTTGATTAATTTGTCCCTTTATCTCGATTTCTGATCTGATAATACAACATTTATCAGCTTATGAAGCTGATTTTAGAACCTTTAAAGCATTTTGCAGTCAACTTAACCATCAGATATTTAATTTAAAAAAAATATTGTATATCTATGAATATGACAGAAAAATGTCCATTATAAAATATTTGAATTTGGAGTTTTCAAATATGTACTTAGATTAATGTGGATCCATATTAGCTGAAAACTGATATATATTGTGTGAAGTTTTGATCAAGATTTTTTGCAAATTTCCCATTAAAGAATTTTAAGGAAAGCATGTAATTTTATTTCAGTTTTGCTCATGGGAGAATCCTCATTTTTCTTCCATGGTTTTGAATGAATTGTTATGGCAAGTATCATATTCATATACTTATGAGCTTAGACCCTACCTGGATTTGTTATTGCATATGATGCTTCTGGAAGATTCCTGGCAGAATCACCGTATCCATAATGCATTAAAAGGTATGTAAATCACTTAATTATGCTTTGATAGAATATGGGAATGAAGAGAATGCAAGTAGTATTATGTGTAAGTGCATATATATTTGTATATCCACAGTGTTTCATATGAGAAAGCTTAAATTCTGAAAATTATATACTGTGATGTTTTGTGATAAATTCATAAATTCAAAATGTGAAGTATGAAATTGTAAAATGAAATTTTCATCTTATTCTAAAAAATAAACTTTTTGATACTCAGATGGTATTTCGGTGGGAGACCTGATTTTTTGCCATATTCTTGCAAACTTGGATTACGATGCATTTCTCCTGACTCCATGTTATTTATAAAATTTCTTACCATTTTTATGTAGCTTAATCTTTTCCTGGGAGCTGGGACATTCACTGCATTAAATGAGGCTTATTAAATGAGAAATTTGGTTTACTGTGTAGATTTAAAACTTGCTACTTTTAATAGGGATTAGAAAATGGTAGACCATCTTGATTTGTTTTTCTGATCCTTGCTGACTGAAGAGTTGACTTAATAGCTTCAATATATGAAAAATTAGTCTCTATAGCTCACATGGAAAGGTTAATGCTTCATTATATACATCCAAAAGTGTGGATTTATAATGAAATCACTTGGTTTTTGTCTATGTCCTTTCATCATTATTTATTCATTGTTATATATCTTCATCATCATTTCTTAAATAATGCACATGTATCTGAAAATGTCATGTATAATTTCAAATTAGGTACTGTTGTGATTCATCTGGCTTTATACTGCCAGTGAACATAAAACAAAAGTAAGGCTTTTTCTTTGTAATTCTGTCATGCTTGTGATAATTATGTTTGTTTGCAAGTAAGATACATACTTACTCTTACATATTCACATATGTAATACACTGATTATTTTATTAAAGAAATATAATACATGATGTCTACCATTTGTCACTGTTTTTTCAGTTTCACTTGGGGTAAGGAGCAGTGTTCTTAAATATGTTCATTATTTTAAGAAAGATACTTTTCTTTCAGTATAATTTTTGTTGCTAAGATTTTTTTTAAAATTGTTTGGTATCTCTGGATATGTTATTTATATAATCTATTGATTAAATATATTTGCTCTAATAATTGTAATGAATATTATTCAAAATTTTAAAACAGTATTGAACACACCTATATGTACATTCTATTTCATATTTATTTTAGGTATTCCTGATGATAGAGATGGATTATTTGATACCATTCAGCGTAGCAAGAATCATCATCAAAAAAGAGCATATCAGTGTATAAAATGTATGGTAACTTTGTTTGTCACTTGTCCTGCTGCAGCTCAAATGTTGCAGAGTAATGGGGATTTGAAACGGAAATGGTCCAGTGCTGTTGAGTGGTTGAATGATGAACTAGAACGTGTAAGTTACACCCCCCTTTTTTTAATATAGCTTTATATCTAGACAATTATATTCTGCATAGCAGAATATAAAATTGTTTTTAGATATAACTTGAATGACAAAAATTTCAAAAATACTCATATTTTTAATAAAATATCTTGAAATTCCTGTGGGCATCAAGCTGTGAATCCCACACCTAAAGGTGTGTTGTAGCTATGAATTCCTCATCTGTTTAGCTATGTATTCCTTGAACTATTTTAGCTTAGGAATTCCTCATCTACTAGTCAGAAGTGGTTGTGATTTTAAAAACTCCAGTCAGAATGCAAGTTCTCCAAACACTTCAAAAGATGATGATTTCTTGGGGGCGGTTCTGGTGAATATATGGGAGAACAATTGTTTTGTAACTCAATTCATATAGTGTTAGTCTCCCCCCCCCATACACTTTATTTCCTCCTGTGTGACACGTAGGAGTTAGTGTTGTCATTTTACACAAGGACACTATCTGTTCATGAATGCTGACTGGTTCAGGTGAAGTTGATGACATAATGGCTTCAATACATGCACTGCATAATTTGCATAATAATAATCTGAATTTATGGTTTTACTCTGTCTGAAGAAGACATTATAAATGGTGCTAGCATATCACCACACAAGCAAGAGCACATTATGAGGATGAAGAGGTAGCTTTATTAAACACTCTTTCAACCAGTGAATGGATCCATTTTGATTTTCATATCAGACCCACTTTTCCATTGCTGTCCATAATTTAATACAAAATCCCTTCTCAGTTGTTTTTCAGCATGAAGACTGTTTATACTTCTATCTAACATGCCTTCTTTGTGCAATAAGGTCATAAGGGAACCCATGCATTTGATTTCTTCTTGTCTTTCACAGCCTGATGCCAAAGCTCTTTTCTGTAAACCTATATATTTTCTGAAAGTTGATGTCACAAGTAAACTGTGAAATCTTATTGGCAGAGGGACAAGCATTTAGGAGCTATAAGATCCACAAAGTATCGGTAAAATATTGGAATCATAACGCCAAACGTTGCTAAAATGCTCGTTTCACATATTTATATGAACTAATAATATGGTAAGAAGGTGGAGATCTCAATATAAAGGAAAAATAACTCATTGAAAAGAAACAATATACGTTGGGATGCTGAAAATCTGACTTGTTATTGACTTCAAACAAAATCTATTACAAGAGACAATCAATGTGCATTTCATCAAACAAACATTGAGACGGGCAGAAAGACAGTTAACATTGTGCACATTTTACAAAAGCGATAGGCTCACACTTTGCACACTCATCATTTGTCAATGAATCGAAGCAATAATGCATTGGTGTAGTCCACATGCCAGGTTTGTCATCCAAGTATCCGCCCTTATAAAAGCATACTTAATCAAGTTCTTGAAATGATGAGTGCTGAACTGATATAGCGAAAAGTCTGCAGGGCCAGAAAACTATTGCGATACCAAATAAGCTGCCGTGTCTCATTAATGACTGTGTCCATTATGTAACAAACAAAAGATCTGTATTGTCTGAAGCAACGAATATCTAGAGGCTGGATCTTTCCCGTGCATCCTTCAGGTACCAGTTCTTTCTATAGGACTTTACCATCAGGTACTTTGGAAGCAGACAGTACATGATCATACAAGAAATAGAGACATCATTACAAGACTATATCCACTATACACACTTTAATGATACTTTATGAATCCTATAGCTCCTAAATGTTTGCCCCTCTGCCCCTAAGATTTCACAGGTTGTCTACTTGTGACATAAGTTTTCAGAAATTATATGGGTTTCCAGGAAACTGGTATCAAAGGAGAGAAGGTTTACTTGTCAGGGGAGTGGTAGACATTAAATTTCTTAGCTGTCTCACGAGCACTTTGGCAGATGTGAATGATAATGTACAATAATTTTCCTCAATTTAATGATAACATTTGATAAAAATTGCTATTGAGCCTATGTTCTAAAGTTATTGAGCTTCCACAATCTGCCTCAGGAAAACCATCTGAAAAAATTGTGGTTGAATCCAACAGGTTTGTCTTGAAGTGATGTATCATCATCATGAAATTTCTCAAAGCATTGACAAATGGTGCATTCACTACCTATATGGTCCAAATACTGCATTAATAATGTCTGCTGCAAAATGAATTTGTTTTGAACTCATTAAAAAAATCACTTTCAGTTGTGTTAAGTCCATTGTCCATATGGCTTATTGCAGTATAACACTGTAATGTGCTACCAAATGCCCAACACAGCTTACCAATCACATATTTACAAAGCGCATAATGCAATCCTTCTGATGTGTGTGCTTATCTTCAATGGTCATTTCCGCCTTAAATTCAACCACTTCAAATACATCAACCCAATGTAAATTTCTGATCATTTAGGTTCTTAAATTTATTATATTTAATTACCTTATAAACAAGCTTATTTCTTCTCTGTAGTTTCTAGCATGAAGTATGTATAATCAGTTTAGGATACATTCATTCATATTCATCACTAATACATCTCTCCTAGTAATTGTTCAAAAATATTTGCTTTTCATGGGAAATTGTACTTCATATAACTGCCATTCAGTGTAATATTTAAATGTGCTTCTGTTTCAAATTTTTGTTGTCATGAACTTCTACTTATTTTTTATGACACCTGTGAACTTACTTTGTGACAACTGAATTTAAATAATGATACTGGTCACACTTTAAACACATTCCTTTAATTTTTTATTTCATGTCTTATATTTATTTCCATTCTAATCTTTAACTCCTACCTTCTTAAACCCTTCGAGCCGGGTAGCGAAAACGCGCGCTTATCGCGGAGGCCGGCAGTGTCTTCCGCAAGCGTCTCTCCAGGGCCAGGGGCTTTTTTGTTACTAAGCCTCCATGAAATTTCCGAAGTATCAACGCATTGTTTAATAATGCTCTATAGAGTATTTAAACGGCTTATGCTTTATAAATATTTATATATATATATACTTTAATTACCTTATTTCTTGTTTAAATGCATATTTTACACATTTTATTTTAATTACTTACCATTTTATGACTTTTAACATTATACATCTGAAAACTAAATATATTACTTAAAATTCTCTTTTCGTATGAAAAATTTGAAAACAGGGATCTACACACAGTCCTACGTTACATTCTTTGAACTCGTAATAACTCATTTGCCGTTTTGGAGGATTTTTCCGGGAATGTGAACAAACGAAGCATCGTCGTCTCATTTTCTTATCAGTCTCTTCTGAACAAAGTTTTGGAAAATGTCTTTCAGTTAATCTTTCAGAATCAATATCTGAAATATTTTGCATCATTTCTGCTATTTCATGCTCTGTTAAACATTTTCGACGCTTCGACATTGCAACGGTAAAAACAGAAAGAATTCACGTCTAACAAGATCTAATTATTTTCTAAAAACTGAACTGTAAACCAAAATACTCAACGCTTTAGCGCATATAAAACTTCTACTTACAATAAACAACTACCACGTGCGAATAAAGTGCGATTTAAAGAGACGTCATAAATCACGCCATTCGGAAACATTTAGTTCCCCCGTTTGTTTATGTAATCAAAAACACGTGTATGTGAGTCATGCTTCTCTCATTTCGAGTAGAAGGTCTAATCTACATGTATCTGAAACCATATGGACATACAGTGCCATCTTGTGGCAGAAATTATAGTTTGAAAAACGTTCCAGGACACTGGCACAAATACGTGACAGTCGGTAGAAAACGAGAAAATGTTCTGTCACACCTGCGTGTCGGCTGGTAGGTGAGTGTGTTCGTTGCTGGCACGTAGACGTGACAGTCAGCGTGAAGGGTTTAATATGAATATAGAGAAATTTGTGGACAAATATTAGTTTCATATCATAAAATTTAGGATCATGAGTGGAATGTATGAATACTTCTACTTTAAGTGAAATCAATATTCAGTTAAATTAATAACTGAATATTGATTTTACTGATGTATTTGTATATGTACATAAATTAGTTTCAGATTAAAACTTTTAGAGGCCCTAAGCACTTCAAAGAATTTGGTATCAAACCCCCTTTCCCACACAGATATATTTATGCCAGCTTTTTTCTTCATTACTATTTCTATGCATTCTACAGTAAAACTGGCAATGGAAACTTTTTTGGTGTCTTCCCTTTCCTTGATGCCCTATGCAAATACTTATATTGCTTAACTGTTAACCCAGCCCTGTAAAAAATGTTAGCTAGCTAATCCTGGTGTATTTGAGTAAAATCCTTTAAATTTAACAATATGTTTTTTTTTTAAACTTAAAATAATGCAGCTAGAAAAAATACTTTAAAAAAAGTACAATTATTACAATATTTGAACTGTTGTATATATTCAATTTCACATAATTGTGGCATAATTGTATATATAGTTTCACATAATTGTGGCTAATCTTAGAACACATACCATAGAACATACTACTTGCTAAGAATATGTTCCAAGATCTACTACAGTTATATGAAACTAGGATTCTGAATGCATGTAATGCAGTATTTGTAGATAAATACAGAAACATTTCATTGATAAATTATTCTTAGCAGTATCAATGTTTGATGAAACAATTATAAAACTGTATATTAACAGTATACTTTTGATTTTTTATTTTTTTTCCCTCTTTCTGTTTTTTAAACTCATCAAAAGAAACTTGTTCAGAAATGGTGTTTTTATTTCAAAAATTTAATTGCTACTTGAATGAAACATTTGTATCAGTAGTGGTGTAGTGAAATAAATGTACAGCTACATTTTGAATAATAAAGTATTTTCTTTATTAAATAAATATACAAGTCATTTATATGACATTAATTTACAATGAAATATTATCTAGCATCTACATTTGCTATTTTGAATCGCTCATTATTAATACATGTGAGCTAGCTAACCAAAATATTAAATTCATATCCACCAAAAGATATAGGATATAGTTTATTTGCAGTATCTTTAATTTTTGGAGTATTAATTCTTTAAACTATTAGGTATAAATTGAAATTTGCAGATCAGTATCAGAGTGAAATTTTATTTTTAATCTTAGTTTTTATATTTTTAAATAAAAAATGTGTTTTATAAACTTTTTTAAAGTAACTGTAAATTTCTAAGTATTATTTTAGAATCTGAAGATTTTGTATTGCATTTTTAAAATTTTTTAGAGTCTAATTCAAGATACAAAAATGTATTTTTCAGAAGTATTATTATATTTTTCTAAATTTTTTAACTAATGTACTATGATACATATGTGCTTTGCTGAAATTTGCTTTTTTTTTTAATTACTATTCTATCTACAGGGGCGTTTACGCATTTTTGCAAATAGTTCCGATGAGGAATTTTTTTTTTTTTTTTTTTTTTTTTTTAAAGTTTCGGAATGAAAATTTTTGGCAGCAACTTATAATTTAAAATGGGAAATATTATCTGTTACTTTCGAATTTTTTATTCTTTCAGAATGTCACGGGTAAATAAGCTGTGGGTTGAGGGATATGTTTTTGAACTTTCTGAAGAGAAATATGCCTATTACATAATTCAAAAGTGTTTAAGTGCAGGATATTAAAATGTCTAAGTAAGCAATATTGTTAATTGGAAAGGCACATTACTTGGAAAGAAGCAAATATCTGAAAAAGGTACATATTGTTTCTAATGTGTATATAAAGTTAAATTGGTAATAAGAGAAAAATCTACTGATGGAAAAATCATTTGTATTCAGAGTCTTTAAATACATCTGTAGCAAAATTGTATAAAATAATCAACCAAGGTTTATACCTTAAGCTAAAAATGTTCATCAGCTTTTGCTAAAGCATGTGGCTCGAGGCAGATCAGTTTGTAGAACCTTGCATGAAAACTATTTAGCAAGAGATTAATGGAAATACATTGTGACCCTTGATGAAGCATAGATTTATCTGAATGACTGCAACAAGAAAATGCCTATTTATTATTGAAAATGAAGAGTAAAATAATGTACACCCCTGATGTCATCAATTAGGGGTTGTGACTGTCACAAGATTCTCTTACAGTGGGAAATTAAAAATAAGAAGAGTGGGGGGGGGGAAATGTTAATTTAATGTACTATCAAGTTTTACATCCAATATTTACAGAAGAATTTCTTCTGGAATAAAGTCAGTGGGATATTTCCATTTCTTTATCCCACTGATTTTCGAAGAGTTGTTACTTAATCAAGGCAGTGCAACAAGTTGTACTTCATAAAGTACTACTGCATACATACCTTGAAGAAAAAATGAAGACTGATGCAAATATTGCGTATGTACCTTTTCAACATATTCCTGCAAATTCCTGTGACATTTCATCTGTAGAGACATTCTACATCTAGAAAACAGCTCTTTCGACATGTAAACTCAACACGATTGATGAATTCTGGAAAGGAATGCAAACCAGTACCCTTGGAAATTTTATGAAAAGACCTTTTATTATGGAAATCACAATGCAGACTTATAGTCAAGGAAAAAGGGGTATCAGATGGAACATTAAAAAAAAATGCTCGTTATGTTTAAAACATTATTTAAACAGCCCTGAAATCTTTCTAAAAATGTGGTTGATGATATTGATGATGAATTCAGCATTTTTCTTGTCCCGTACTTTGTTTATTTTTTACTCACTTTGTAAAGTACTACTGAACACAACAGAAGTATCTCACTATTGTGAGATACTTCTGGGATGTATTTAATTTAATACTGAAGAATTGCAATTATTTTGAATAAAAATGAAGACGTTTTGTACAGTCAAAAGTCGTTAATTCGGACACCCATAATCCAGAATGATCTATAATCCAGACCTCAAAGCTAAAAACTTTCTGCGCATGCCGCGTTGACACATGCACACAAGCGTTTACACGTGTGCGTAAGACATTGACTACTGCGCATATGCGTGTGCGCAAGTGCAGAATACGTTTTCCCCTGCGTGTTTAATGTATAACGGACAGTGTAAGCTAAAATTATCTAATTATCTATTTCAGTTAATGTTAATGATTGCGTTGTTCCTTAATCTTCGAATTGGATCCCGCTTATTATTTTTTGCAGACTGTAAGAGCAATACTATAAAAGTAAACTTGAACTTTCGATTATGTCAAATAGAATTTCCGATGCTGGAGCTCCCAAAGGATCGTACAAAACAAAAGTATGTTTCGATGTCCATCAAACAAAAAGTGGAATTGCTGCAAAAAATGGATAAAGACATGAAGAATGTGACAGAGAGGTTAGTGAAAATGAAAAAATTTTGATTGACAAGTTAGTCGTTATTCTCGGCACAGCAATTAACGAGACTTGAACATCGGAACTTTGTAACTGAACAAGAAATTATGTCTTTTTATAGAATTAAAGAGAAAGTATTATCACATAAAAAACGAAGCAACTTAAACAACTTACATTGAAAGAAATGTTTAATAAAGTAAACAAATAAATATTAAGATTTTTTTTGTGTGTATGTGTGTAAATTTTGATACCCTTTAGATCATAATTGTTCTTTATTTCATAAATTACGGTTTCATATTTTTAATTTTATAATTTATGCATGCCATCTTACGCGGTTTAAACTGATGATCTATAATCCGGAAAAATCGATAATCCGGAATCGCCGAAGTCCTGACGAGTCCGGATTAACGACTTTTGACTGTATTAAAATTTTAAGTAAAATAATCTTTACTGAAAAGCATATAAATCATTTACGAATAGAAAAGCAAAACTGTACTAAATTTCCTTACCAACATTTTGTGCATTTTTTAATACTTCTGATTAAAACCATGTATTATTAATGCAGCCATTATAAGTATTTTTCACCTTATATTCAAAATGGCAGAAAACTGCCATGATGTTTTTTGTTTATAACATTCTTGTCAAATAAATATCTTAAGTCTGTACAATGGACAATGAATTCAATGATTTTTTCTTTTTTTTTTCCTTCAGAGACCTTATGCAGCCAATGCTCAATATGGATATAATAATTGGTCTCCACCTGCACAATCTAATGAAACATCAAATGGCTATTTCTTGGAGAGATCTCACACAGCTCGTATTACTTTAGCTAAAGCTTTTGAAATTTGTCCTGATGAGGTAGAGTATTTGAAGAACTGAATGCTTTAAAAAATGTTCTCCTGCAATGAATATAATTTTTTAATGAATTTTATTGTAATAAGATACGTTTTAAAGTCATGTTTATTTTTATGTGAAGGATATCAAATTTGCTCCTCACACAAGTTTTTAGCATTGTGAAGGTCTACTGTATTTGTGCAAATAAGTCTTGAATGTAATTAAAATGCTGTACTTATTAATTAATTGTTTGTATTGTAGGAAATATAAGTATCTTTAAGAACAGTTCTTTTTTTTTTTTTTTTTTTTTTTGAGTTGTCAAGCCATTTTGACAATTTCAGCAGGTAGGTAAACTTAAAACCCATGTGAAAGAAACAAACTAATTTTTAATGGAGAATATTATAGTTTCTTCCCTTTTGAAGTACTGTGTAAAGGAGATGTTACATTCTTAGCAATTTTATTCAAGATGTGACTTCGAATATATATTGATACTTTTCCTTTGTTCCAAACAGCTAAATAAGTTAGCTGTTTTTACATACACACACACACACATCCCACCACCATTTCCATAATTTTGCCTATGTGTAATATAAATGTTGTCAAGTTTTTCTTAAGAAAATTATCATTGTAGATCATCAATGACAATTTCTCTCTTTTTGTCAGTCATCATGTACTGCACCTTAATCAGTATATGCAATCCATTTGCTGACATATTCAAAATAAAAGGCATCAAATATTTACTAGCACGTATAATGCATTTGATTATGAATCACTTTAGTATATCAAATGACTTAAGTGAGCAGGTTACATGATACACACCAGGACAGAGTCCGACCTTGTGTGTATTATTGTAATAAAACTGATAGCAGTTATGACTAGTATTTGGATGGTAGTCATTTTAGAGCAATAAATTATTCTTGATGTAGAGAAAAACACTAAGTCAAGTCAGAAATCCCAACATATTAGTAGAGATGGTGAATTCCAGTTGCATCACTGCTTAAGAAAACAAGAAGTTGTGGTGATGTAGTAGTGATGTCAGGAGCAAAAAATTTCCTATAGGCTGAATGTAAGGAAGGAGTTAAGAAATAATACCTCTAGAATAGTTGGACTAATGTTAGAGCCATACATAATTTAACGTAAATACAAACTTCTTTGGCGAGATGCCCCCCCCCCCAAGTATTTGATGGCTTGTGGAGTAATAATTTTTGTAACAAACGACACAGAAATATATCTTTAAAATATGAATTAATGATCTGTATAATGTTCCTGGAAGTCCTTAGGTAATTAGTTTGTAGAATAACTTTTCTAGCCATACAGGATCAAAAGCCTTAGAAATATCAAAAAACGGTGCAGCACTGATTTGTGATTTTGAGAAACTTTAGGAAAATATGTTGTCACTCTGTACAGTTAATGGCTTGTAGAATGCTTTCTTCTGAATCAATGTTATTGTGGTACAATTACATTCATTGATTCTATAAATTTAAGCATTCTGTGCAGGACGATAGCCTCAGTGATCTTGCTCAGCATGCAGAGAAAACTTATTGGTCAATATGATGAAGGTCATACTAAAAGTGTCGTAAACAATCTAGAAATTACTAATGCAGTGCGAAAAAATTTATAATATGCCTATCGTATTTTTATGTTGAGCGTAATTTCTGTGCATTTTCATTGTTTATATACTTTTTTTTTTTTTTATTTATATCTGGTGCATGTTTTGAGAATTTTTGAATATATTGTTTTTAAATTCCTATTGTGAAATTTATTGTTGTAGTTTTATTTCTGATGATCCATGATAGTTGCTTTGATTTTCCTTATTTTATCCTTTAATAATACGTATAATTAATGTAATTTTTAGTACAGTGAATGTATGTGATATATTATAGTTGATAATTTTTTTAAACACTTCTGCTGTTAATGTAATTTTTAAAGATGTAAGTTATGTACCTCAGTACTGAAAATCATAACAAAATCAATTTTATAACAAATTTAACATTATTTCTATTCTGTGTATGTTTTCTAGGATATTGAAGATCAAGATATGTCAGAGGATGGTGAAAGCCCTCCACCTGAAGATAAAGTTCAAACATGGCAGGGAAATGGTCCTAGTATTCCTCAGCATCCTAGTCCTCCACCTCCTGCTCCATCAGACAGTACTGGTCCCATACCCAAGACACCAACTCAAAGATTACCAGTTCTTTCTTCCTCTGAACTTATTGTTGAAGAGCCTGTAGAACCCTCTTTTATGTCGTCCAATAATGGAAGTTCGTCGGACACTCAACACACTTCTGACTCTACATCTAGCTCCATAACAACAACTGTGTCACCAACAAATGTTACACTTAGTGAAGAAGGTGTTCAATCACAGCTTCGGAAACAGCAAATTCCAGCAGCACCTGACAGGTTGACAGAAAAAGTTGTAAAACCTTGTGATCATAATGATGAAACAACATTGTCATGTGAAAAAGATGACACAGAATTTGTAAAGACTGCAGTGGAATTTGTTTCCAGCATGGAGCCTGACAAACGAAGATTTGTCAAAAGTCATAGTGTCTCTAGAAGAAAAAATCCACAAAATTATTATTTATCTAAGAAGGATTTTTGATCTTCAAATTGAGGTTTAAAAAAGTATGTATAAATAGCATCTGTCAAGAATGGGCCTGTTGAAACTGTGTACATGCAGAGATCTGTGAGTTATTTATTTTGCAGTTTCTGCTACACTGTGGAGATGTCAAAAGATAACAGGCATAAGAAAGCCTCCTTATTTTTGTTTATTTGCTGCGTTTCTTTTGCTTATACAAAAATGAACATTTGAAATGTTCACTACCCCATGTGAATTGTAGATAAAATTTGGTTTTTAAGTCAGTTTTTCAAATATTTGTTTATAGCAATTTTCTATCTGCAATGCATTTTCAGTTGTGGACTAAGCATTGTGTATTTATTATGATACAGATCTTCTGCTGTCTCTACAGATGCTGAGATGTATAAATTCAGACTTGTGTACCTTACATGGTCTCTGTAGATGTACAAGATTGGAAAAATTTATGCAGAATCATAGCTCCATAATGTTTGAAGTGTTTCTAAAGCTATTTTTTTTAATTCTGTTTTCATTATGCTATGGCTTGTTTGCCAATTATATGAAATCACCTTGTTTGGGAAGTAATGCATTTTTTAAAATTGTAATACAATATTGATTAAGAAAATGGCATTTATTTCAAATACACCCTTCCCTCAAAATATACAAATAATAATAATAATGGTTCAAGTAAATTATCTTGTCAATAGGTACATATCTGCAGTTTACATGCTGAACAAAAATTATGTTGTCAAGATCTATCTGTTGCCTATGTTTAAGGCAAAATGAAGCATCATTGCTTTGAAGAAAATTTAAAGTTCATCAGAAAATATACCTTTAGTGAAACAGTTATAGTATGTAAAATATTTGTAATTTTGTTGCTGATTTTAGAGATTGTAATGGTGTAACGTTTCAAAAAGGAGTTGTAAACTCTTCCTGAATATTTATTTGAAAATAAAAAATATATATAGTAGTGGCAAATTTGAAAGCAAAACTTTCAAAAATACAATAGACATGGAATTTTATCAAAGTTTATGCTCATGATTACACCATGCTTTGTTTATGTCAGTACATATGTAAAGATTTGGACATTCGTAATATTCTGTAATTTAATTGTATTATCTGAAATAAAGACTAATTTTAATATTCATCTTTCAAAAATTTGAGGTTTATTATGACAGTTTACTTTTGATTTTTAACAAAAGTCATTCATATGCCATAAATATAATTGGTTTTGAAATTATTAGCTCGTTTGCTTTTTTTTTTTTTTTTTTTTTAATATATTCTTTCCGACCAACAGCCATTTTTGATAGATCTTATAATTTTGGTTAATATTTATAATTTGTATTTATATATACAATATGGTTGTTTGTATAGATGTGTTAAAGCATTTAATTTCAAATATAATTAAATTTTTAAAACTTCCTTTTCTCCATGAGTGACCAAGTGATTAATACTCCTGAATGCCGAGAATTCAATTTCAGGTGAACGAGCTGGCGGCATGATTGGTTTTCATAATTTTCTCAAATGTGTAACTTGAATATGATCCCCTTTTCCTTAGAAAGTCTTCCACAAGTCATCCCTTCGGATGACTTGTGGAATGACTATCAGCCTAGGCTGATAGGCATTGCTTTGACATATTTCAATAACCCTTTCTAAAAAAATAAGTTTCATATACAGCAATGAAAATTATACATCCAGTTCTATTTTTAGAAGATAGATAAATCCAAAAAATAGTGCAAAAAAAAAAGGGCCATATTAAAATATCCTGTGTTTTACTGTGTTTTCAAAAGAAATTATATGTTCCCATAAAAATCAAGCTATCTCCTGGAAATTAGTGTTGTTATAAATTATTAGAATTTCAGTACCACTAATGCTATGAATCTCATATATCACACATATTAACCCTTTGATGGTTATGAACGAGTTCAGCTCGCAATCAAATCGTGCTTCATAATGTGCACAAACGAGTTCCGCTCGGGAGCAAGATTTTGACCGAAATAGTAACGAGCACTACTCGCGTAGTGAAATTTTTCCCCAATGCGTGCTGACGAGCTGACTTCGTTCGCCATTATTATTCTGCACTGATTGTGTTTCAAACGAATTATTAAACGAATTTAGTTAGTTTTACTGTCTACAGATGGCAGTACGAGTTCCATGAATTTCTTTGCATAATGAAGGTGGATTTTTTTTTTTGACCTTGTTCATTTTATACGTATTTTGGCGTGGTTTTTAGGGTGTTTGTACAGTAAAATGGCTCAAAAGCAAAAGTTAGATAGTTATGATGATGATTATGATTGTGATACAGAAAGCTTATCAAGTTTTGAATCTGACGAAGACTTTGTTCACAGTATTTCAAGCTCAGAAGACGATTCAAGCGATGAGGAAGATTTTTCGAGTGTTCGACAGGGGTGTATTATTGATTTAAGTTCTCACGCTCCTAGCCGATTTAGTTTTACTGGTGATGTAGGCATGAAAGCTTGCGTGACAAATATTTCTGATCCACTAGAGTATTTTGAGCTGTTTTTTACTGATGAGATTATAAATCATATTGTTACGGAAACCAACATTTTTGCTGCTGAACATTTAAATAAATTTAAGAGCAAAGAATACTATGATGTAACCCGATCTCGACAAAGGAAATATTACAAGAAAATATTTTGTTATTTATTGGACATAACAAGTTTTAATGCTTTTCAGCTGTGGAAAAAAAAAGGGGGAATAAAAAATCAAATTTGGAATTCAGAATTGAACTAGCTGAAAGAATTGTTGAGAAATATCACACTCATAGACATTTGAAATTAAAACCTGCTGAAACAGTTTCGAATACTTTAAGATTGTCGGCACGCCACTTTCCTGATTATATTCCACCTACAGAAAAAAGAAAGAACCTACTAGACGATGTGTGGTACGTTGCAGCAAAAATGATGCTAATGGAAAAAGAATTCGCCGTGAAACACGTACGTATTGCAAAGACTGTAATGCCCCATTATGTGCAATTCCATGTTTTAAAGTATATCACACACAAAAAGATTTTTAGGTAATTACTGTATTTATACTGTGCTTCATAAAGTTTTACATTAGTTGTATTTATTTAGTCCTTTCAATTTAATATTTGTCTTATATTTATAATTAACTATTATTATTTATATAATTGGTTATAATCATTTATAATTTACTGTTTAATAATTATTTTAAAGTACGTAAAAATTGTTATCTATGTACTACAAATACTTTAAGAAATTTTTAAAACGTGCGAGGCAAGCTATCTACGGCATCGCCAGAGAAAGGTGACATTTTCGGAAGAACGGCGGGGGAAAACAGCTGCCACTTTCGACTACTGTTTACTTCTAATGCTGCGCGAATTAAGTAAACGGAAACTGCTCATTTCCATAACCGTCAAAGGGTTAAGGACTGGATCATCTCGCATCTCATCAAGGAGTTACATCATCATTCATTTAAGGGGACACGTGACATATTGACTGGTGAAATGCAACTATTTCAGGACAAGGGTTATTACGATATAACTTTTCTCAAAATAAACGTATACTCTAAATTCTTTTCTTCATTTAAAATAGACAGCTTGTACATTATGTAAAACACATAAAATGTAAATTTAAAGCTTAATGTTTTTAAAAACCAGTTGTTTAATTTCTCTTACCCTTGACGAATCTTTTGTGACAGTGTGTTAGTTTGGTACACTTTTCCTTAAAAATATTGCATCAAACTCCTTCAAATTTTGCAGTATATCATTTAAGAATAATAAACAGTATTTTACATTTTACTTAAAAAGACAAAACTATTTAAAATAAATTAGTAAAATGTTTTGAAAATCATAGAAAAATATGGTATTAAATTTTTAACATATACAAAACTAATGATCATAAATTTTATATCGTGCGTGGTTTCAAAGAAATAGTTAAGATACACAACTGTGGAAAATTTAAACTTTCTAGGCTGAATAGTTTTCAAGAAAAGTGTACCGAAAGTTAAAAAAAAAAAAATTGGGGGAAAAACTGAAAAAAACGATTTAAACACTAATAATTTATAAAAAAATCACTTTAACATTTTTCTGCACCAAAATCATCTAGAACTGGCATTTCTGCATCTAGTTGTTTTAGTTTTATTAACTTATGTTTCTTTGTGGTTATTTTAGGAAGCTTTTGGTAAGAGAGATGAGTTTCACGAATTCTATCGCAATCTATTTTCGCAAAAACTTTACCTTATAAAACCCTAGTTGTATTCCCAATAATTCCCTTATTTATTGCATTGTACACCATCATTAAAGCATATTACCGCATCTAATAAACCTAAAATTAATGTGATGACACTCACAAATACAGTTTTTGGTATGCGTGTCGAGATGCAATTATTAAAACTTTCATTCGGATTTTGAGTTGTTTTTGTTCACTTGTCTGATGTATAGCAGTGCAAGGAGCACCTGTCGTTGGTAACAGCCTTGAGCAGCTTACAGGTGACAATGTAATTTAACTCAGTTCTGCACCCAATTTTAATAGAGACCATCCCAGGGGGGATGGTTTCGAAGGTCTCCCATCCTTTTTTCCCTACCATCCACCACTCGAGAGGACTTTCGGCTCGCTGCATACTTCGGGTGTTTCCATGTCGCACGGACACTATACATTTACAAACGCCAATACCTTCTCCGAGATTCGAACCCAGGCTCTTTGGCAGTCAGCGTCGCTAACGACTATCCGGTTGAGCAGTGGGTTTTGACTTCTTCCATGAATACAGTTTGACAGTAGTTTTTTGTCAGAGAGACTTCTAAAGACTTCTCAGCTAATAAAACAGGTTCTAACAAGGAATGTTTACGAACATACTTTTTACCAGCTGATATGGCTTTATTGTTGCCACACCAAACATCTCTCCCTTCTCAACTGGTGGGCTTGCTAGTGCTTGCTTACATTTTTTAATGAAATATTTCGGTCTTAAAATTTCTAAACATGGATAAATTATATATTTTTGGAATTGTTTCAGGCTACTTTATTTTTTAGCCCAAAACTGAAAATTTTTATGTCATATGTCCCTTTAGGAGTTACATCATCACTCATTAAGGAGTTACATAATCTCATCTCTGCTTCATTTGCAGAACCAAATTCTTTCTGAAGTTTTACATTGCACAAGTTAAAACAATGCTTAAAATTCCCAAACCAACTATTGCTTGCTTGGAAATCAATTTTCGTGGATAATTGGCCATCCTTATTTAAGAGAGAGAGCGAAAAAATCAAAATCAGAAGCTTTGTTTTGAATACCAATACTATCCAGCACTGAGCACTTTTCATGTATTTCATTCCCTCCCACCTATCTTTTCCAAATATTTCTCGATACTTGAGAAGCCCTTGAAAGGCTCTTATTTTACTCTTACTTTAATCAAGGGCTTCTCAAGGCTCTTACTCTTACTTTGGCTTGAGCTAAAGGATTGCCTCAAGCCTTGATATAAGATCGAAAATTTTTCTTTAAACTTTCTCATGCAACAAACTCTATTATTGTCCTTAGGCTTGATTCGTTGATAACTTTGCAAACATTCATAAATATGTAATGACAGCTTTCCTAGCATGAGTGAAATGACAGCAACTTGACCACAGTCACTCAGCTAGCAGACAGCACCAAGCAGGATTGCCAGATGCACCCATGAGTGTTCTTTTGTAAAGAGTAATGTTGCTGTAACAAAACAGCCTATGCTTTGCAGCATACTGCATATTTATGGAATTCTAGCATTGGACAAATTAAATGAAAACAGGATAATCAGGATACATGTGCAATATCTCATTCTGTAAATCTGCACTTGACAATTCTTTAGTGTATTTAAAAGAATGTGCGTTCTCACTCTTGAGCAGTTTTAACTGGATTTTCTGCTTTACTGTTGTATATATCAGCTTTCATCTTGATCAGAGTGATGTGATATTTATTCAGTGTTGCCAGCAGGAGATATAGATGCAAAAGTTTAGGACTTGCAAATACATGAGAAGGAATGTGCTATCATGGCAGTAACCATAACCACATCAATGGCATCTGTCATCCATTTGAAGGCATTTAGTGACCTTCATGCATCCTGTAGTATTAAAGACTTACTTAAACACAATTGCTGGAAGTTGGAATTAAGTAATAGGAGCTATTAAGGAAGCTACTTGTGAACTTTTATATGATACTGATATAGCAGTTTGCCTGGATTAGTGTTGAGCCAAATCATCCTGGAGAGTGCTTGATTAGAGTCATGTTGCCTTTAACGACACGTTCTGTTTCTCTCTCGCATGCTGATGAACCAGTGCATGCTTGTATTGAGGAGAAATGGCTAAAGTTCTGACCCAGCATTTTTTTATCAAGAGGCACACAGTCGTCATACTTTTAGTATGACCAGAGCTGTTGCAACCAGTGGCAAAATTTTTAGAATTTAGGAGTCGTAGTTTGCACTGGGTGGCAAAACACTTAGTGCCAGCCCTGAGAATCACAATCTACAGAACCATTTCTTTGGGATTGCCAGTTTTATTGGTGTGCTGCAAGGTCAACCAATGATTTGCACATGTGTTAATAATGCTTTGCAGACAGTTTTGTTGTCTTTGCTTGTCAAGCCAGGCAGATGCCATTTACAACAAGACTTAAAAAAACATACTGATACCTTTCTCAGTAATGTCTAATTTCATACTCTTCTAGGTGACTGAATTTGCTGTAGAATCTTTTGCAGAGGGATATAAATGCTAATTGATTCCATGTTGCAATGAATATAAATTTGTTCATTTAACAGAAATGGTTTTATATCTTACTAAATTGGAATCTGTTTTGGCTACTATTTCTGTATAAAATTCTTTTCCTTTTTTGAAATTGGAAATTATTTTTATATCTCCTTAAATAACACTTGCATGTTGAGCTGAATTTTTTTATGAGTGGAGTATTTTGTTTTACAAGTAGGAACACGCATTTGTGTCCAGATCCAACATTTTTAGCGATCAGTATAATTAACTCACCATATAAATTTAACATATTAATAATTCAAAGTAAAACTTATTATTTAATTGTCATTTATAAAATATAAATTAACTACCATTGTAAGCAGCTGCCTATATTTAAAGTTGGCTTCACATATATATTTAGTCGAAATATCAGTAATGCTGTAACTGCATTCAGAGCATTTTATTAAGTGAAATATTTGGGGAAAGCCCTCATGTTAATGAATTTGAAAAATTATGAAGTATGCCTTTGTTACAAAATTCAAAGCAACTGTGATCTCAATTCACCACAGGCTTCATGTATGTAAGCCCTGCCATCAGCAGACGTTTAACCTCTATGATTTGAGGTTCTGAGGTTTCCTTAAAAATTGTGTTTATCGATAGCATGTTTTCATGTTGGAATTGAAGGCCTCCATTGGTGCAATATATATCTCAGATTCCTCTTAAAATATTAAATGTTGCTGCAGTACTTAAAAACACATTCTAATGACTGACATAACTATCATTTTATTCATATAATAAAATTTTGTTCATGTGTCTTACAGATGAGCTAGCTAGTATCACATTTATTCATAGTAGAAAAAACTTTTTCTTCTTAATTTTCATTCCTATTATCTAAACGGTATACCTGCCAAATTTCATTCAGATTTGTTTATCAGAATATTTTCTTATTCTCTTCACAACTGTGAATTCTGCCATATACAAAATCTGAGATCAGGAATCTTAGGAATTTCGGTGATCCAAAATCTGGATTTTACATCTTCAGTTGTAATATGGTATGGCAACATTGAAAAGCTTCACTTTTTGTTTAGATCAGATAGAAATATGCTAACACTCCCCCCCCCAAACCCACAATCACTCAAGCGCCGAAAGTGTGATTATAACAATCGATGCATTGTCATTGGACACCTTAGTCAGCATTAAAACCATGTTCAGGAATTGCAGTCGGGAGGGAAATGGTATTTATAGACATCTGCTTCCTTTTGTTGAGTACTATGTTCACCATTCGTGGACTATAATTTTTGGGAGGGTAGGTGGTCCTGATATTGGGCATGTGAATTTCAGACCTTATGTATATATATCATAAATCTGTAGACTTTATAGTGAACACACAATACAAAGTCTATCTGGACCTCCAGACAGATGACCAGCAACTGTTTTTTATTTAGAATTTTTTGGTATGCTTGTATGCATACACATTTGATATTTTTTCATAATAAAACAAGAATCCTGGTTCTTAATTTTGCTTAAATAAAGTATTTCCATATATAACTTATCATTTATTAACATAAATCTGTATGATCAATAATTTGTCTCTGTAGCTGCCTTTCTGCTTGCTACATATCTCAAACTGAAACTTATTGATTTTACACCTGTTGAATAATTTACATTCCTGACATCAACTTCATGAGTCCTTATTTATTAATTTTTGCTTTCATAACTGCAAGACTATCAACACAGGTCAGCCTGAGAAATGATTCATACAGTGATGTCTAAATATTTGTATTTATATACTAAAAAAGCAAAGCAACATTTTATGTTGACTTATGTACCTTTTATATACTAAATTACGCTTGGTGATAATTACAGACTTCAGCTAACTACACTGTGAAGTGTTGACAAGGAGAAATTAAAAATATTTCTTTCTATGTGCAAAAATTAAATTTTTGTTAATATGCTCATAGGCCAAAAGATTGCATTTAGTGCTGTTTGAATTGAAAAAAACTGATTTGTTTTTTAGATAAACCCAAGACCAGTGTCACAGCTGGTGCAGCTACACAGGGTAGCAGAATTTAGAGAAGGCACTGGGATAGAAAATATAGGGGCTGCAAAATTTTTAGTATTTCTTGAGATGCTTGGCAGTAGAATGTAAAACATGCGGAGACGTCACTAGGCCACAAAATGTCTAATTTCGGCCCTCGATAAGCTTTAATGATGTGCAGGATATAAGCATAAATATAATAAATAACTAAGATAATTCAGGCTTAATTTCCTCAGCCTGTGACAGAAGCAAGACAAAACTGAGTGGAACAATAGTTGTTAGTCACCAGTAATGTATAATGAGGGATAGCTAAGCTTTATAATGATAGCTGTAAATTGAAGGTTATCAGGTATTGGAAACAAAATTTTCTAATTAATGGAATTTTTGAAGTAGTAATAAAAGAAGATGATAACAGAAGTTTTTCATTACAATAATGCCCTTATCATCAATGAACTAAAGGTTCATCAATGAACTAATCATCAATCAATGAACTAGCCGTTCTTACTAGGGTTTATCCAAGCTAATAGAGTCAGTTCCATGTGTCCACTAGCTCCACTATGCCTGCAGTTCAGATTTTTCAACTTGCTGCCCTACGGGAAAAAACTGGTTTTGGTGATGGGTCAGCTATGTCAGTTGTGTCCATTAGCTCTGATAAACCCCAGTGGGAACGGCCCTTAACAGAAAGAGAAATCTGTAGCATGTTTCTGAACCCAGAAAATATTGCTACTGATAGTGAAGCAAGCAACAGAGAGGTTGTTGAGGAAGAAAAAATTTGAACTGGCAGTTTAGTGGGAATTCTCAAAATTGCATTAATAAGACTTGAATGGAATTTTGTAACTGAACAAGAAATTAAATCTTTCTATAGAATTAAGGTATTAGCACAAAAAATGAAGCAACTTGCACTGAAAAAAAGTGTGTTAAAGCAAATAAATTCTGAGCATTTTTTAGACCAAAGATTATCTTGGAAGCCCTTCATTTATGCATGTCGTTGCCAAATTCTGTAAAGCCATTCTTTACCCCTTAATTCACCAGAACTTTTTCTCGAAAACAAGTTACTCATCTATAAGACCATGCTACATCCCACTGCCACCTATACATGTCCTGTTAGAAGACTTTTATGTAAAACTTCTTTAAGCCAAACTTCAAGTCGGCCAAAACACGACAAGTTAAATTTCATGAGCACGCTTGTTCTATTGTAATGCTAAACTTGCCAAAAAAATCTTTAATAAAATCACATTAGTAAAAAATGGTTCAAGCCTTATGATAATTGTGATCCACATCATATGTGTAGATGACAGCCTGGGGCTGTACTTGGAAATTTTGACTTATTGCTAATTGTTTTTGAAGTAATATCCCCCTTGGTTTTCGAATTAAGTTTCCCTCCCCCTCCATAGACCTATTCGCTTTTTGTCAGCTCATTATTGTTCACTGAGTTATATTTAATTAGGTTAATTTAGTTGTACTTTATTTTGTAAAAATATTATCTTGCCATAT
This sequence comes from Stegodyphus dumicola, assembly GCF_044657685.1. Lineage (NCBI taxonomy): Eukaryota > Metazoa > Arthropoda > Arachnida > Araneae > Eresidae > Stegodyphus > Stegodyphus dumicola. The sequence continues at coordinate 87,233,122 of NC_140777.1, forward strand.
GTAAAAATATTCACATAAGTGCTGTCAATTCGCTTATTATATTATTGTAATATAGCATCTGGAACTAAGCTGGTAGTTTTTGCATTGCTTTGGTGCCACCTATTCTTTAAATCAATCACCAACATGAGGCGTATGTGATACTCAGGCTCTGGCACGGAACAGAGTTTTGGAGGTCATGTGGTCAAGAAAGGTTAACTGTAGAGAATCGCCTTGGACTTTGCATTGTTCAGTGCTCGATCCTATGGAGGTTCCAATTACAAATTGTGATGTTTTGTTAAAGTTTGCTCCTTTTTTTCTTTCAATCAAGAATTCTTAAATTCTTTAGGAACAACACTTCTACACATGAGAAAATTTCAGCAATAATGTTATTTATTTCTGTACTTTCAATAGGATTATTCTCTGGAGTTACAGCTGTCATTACATTTGCTGAAAAATAGTGGTCTAATAAAGTTCTTTCTTTTTATGTAAGGAAATACATGTAAATATGTTGAATATTTGGTGAATATTTTCTTTTCCCTGAGACACAGTGCTAATTTTATTTTAACCCAGATATTAAATTATTTGTGAATATACTAAAATATTAACACTAATAAACTTCTTACTTAAATATAAGCTGAAAATAATAATTAAAAGAATATTTTTTTAATGAAATACTGTTCATCGCTTTCATTCCTGGTTATCTGTGAAATTAAAATTGCTGTATAAAAATATGTGATTACTTAAGCACACCTGGTCAGAAATTTTGTTATACATTTTATTTTGAAATAAATTAAAAATACACTAATATTGGATGTGTATACTTTTATTCCAGACTAACATTTTATAAATTAATAAATAAAAACTACAGTATCCATAATTTCACTGAAAATTAAGTGAACATTCTCTGTGTTTATTTAATTAACAGAAAAAATATTTGTAAAATCACTCATTATCTTTAATTTCACAATCTAAATATAGTTGCACTTAACACTGTAAATACACAGATCTTGTGTGTGATTTTGCTTCATTATAAAAAAGTTCTTTCCTTCTCTGTTAAATTTTAGAACTAAGAAGTTTAATTTTTTTGAAGTGATATATTACCAACTTTGATTTCAAGTTATGCTGAAATATTACAGAAAAGCAACATGTCTGGCTCATTGAATTAGTGTCTGTCACCACTCAGAGATGACTGAACCACATGAATAATTCCTCATATATTCCTCTCGGAGAGAAAGACATAAAATCAGGAAGCATGCTGCCAAAAAAGGGGGAAAGAGACACTAGTTTAGTGTCTGGTGACAAAATTATTAAAATTTCATCAATTCAGTGGCAGGAATATGCAAATCTGAAAATGTTTTCATGCTATTTCATTTTTGTATTGCATATTTCTAGCATACAAAACTATTTTCGACAATCTGCACACATTTAATGTGAAATACTAAAGTATTTCCCAAAGGTTCTTAAATTGGGATCCATGAAGCTATTGTTCGGGGTTTTCAAAACATTTCTGGCATGAATTAAACAATAATGGAATGTTTCATATTAATCACAAAATAAATCATCAAAGTAAATTTTTCCTCAAAAAATTAAATTTCTTAGCATATTGATGTAAAAATGATTCCTTACTTTTAAAGTAGGCATGGGACAACAAAATTACTACTTTCCCTACAAATCCCTTCCTTTAAAGAAGAGAGATAGTCTTCCGTCACTTTAGAGATAAAACAACAGAAGAAATGATAATACTGCCTTCTAGACTATATTCACTAATTAGCCTTTCCAATAGTATTATGCAAAATGTCTGTTTCGTTTGAGTTCAAAGTAACGTTTTTTGACATTTAGCTGTGGTGCTAACATTCTCTGCCATAACTGTGTTAGAGTCCTATTTTAGAAAAGATCCTTATAAGTGGGTTGCTGGCTTAGATGAGTCTGATAATGAAGTACCAGATTTGAAATCCATGAAAAGAGCAAAAGGTAAAAAAAAGCAGAAAATATTGGGCTTAGTATTTATCATTTGGATTTTCATATATATGCACAGAAGATATAAAGTCTGATAATCTTCTCAGCTACTATGAATTGGAACCAAGCTCTAGACAGACTGACAGTGTCTAGAATTATTTCCCTAGACAGACTGATAACCTAAAACCTAATTTTAACCCTAGACAGACTGACAGTGTAAAGAATTATTTCCAAGTCTGAAAGGTTTTAAAATAAACCTTTTCATTAAATCAAAACTTTAACATAAAATGCACTTCTCATGCTTACATTTCAGCCAACTACTTGTGGTGAGGTAACTTAAAATAGCCATTAAGTTCAAATTTAAAATAAGCTAGTAGTCTGAGACTACACAAAGTTGGTTTACAAACCTAACCAGGGTAGATATTTCAATATTATAATGCAAGCCTGAAGACTACAAATCTTATCAGAGCTAGCAGCAACCTTGGAACATGGCCTTAAGAGATAGAACATGCCCTGTCTCATAATCTACAACATGTCGGCTAATTTGCATTCTGGCAAAAAAACGGAAGGAAGAAGTGACAGTAATGAGCCAAACCATACACAAACTGGTTAGATTAACATAATAAGATGTTATTAAGAAATTGAAAACATGATCTGTTTTATATGCCATGAATGTTCATCATATGGGTATATGAAACTTGCCAAAATTCGTCATCATTTTGAAATAAAATATAGTAAATATGTTAGTAAAACTATCAATTTTTTATATATAAAAAACGAGAACTTTTTCAGGTCAAAAGATAATGTGAAACACAACTGGCTCCAACAATGGTTTTGTTTGATTTATGTGATTATGGGCAGTGTGCTACTGGAAAATCAGCTATCCAGTGGAGAAATGGCCGGTCATTTCATGTACAGACCTCCTTTGTGAAGCCTTCTGTGCACAGTTCATGTTAACACCAACCTTCCAGTGGCTGCAGCAAGATAAGATCTGAGTTCAATCAGAGTTGAGGTTCTATTCCTTCATGCACATAACACCAAATAGCGGTCATCAGCAGTTTGCCATCCTTGGCTGAACCTTGCATAAGCCAAATCTTTGGCTTATACAAGGAGAAAATTTAATTGCAAGAAAATACTTTAGAAATTGTTTTCAAAGTCTATGAACCACAGAAGGACTTACATTTAGCCACTGTCTGACTCTGTCCTGCCTCTAGTCTCCCACTAGTTCTCTATTGCAGTTCTTCAGGTAAAAGATGCCTGGAGGTCATTGTTTTGAATTCGCTATTCCAGATACAGTCAAAAGTCGTTAATTCGGACACCCATAATCCGAAATGATCTATAATCCGGACCTCAAAGCTACAAACTTTCAGCGTCGTATTGACAGCGTCGTATTTCAGCGTCAATACGACGCATAATATTATTATATTATGCGTCGTATTGACGCATGCGCGTAAGACCTTTACGGCTGCAAATATGTGTGTGCGCATGTGTGCAAAATATGTTTACGAATGCGCGTTTAATGTATTACGGACGGTATAAGTTAAGCTAAAATTATCTAATTCAGTTAATGTTGTAGATTGCATTGTTTCTTAATCTTCGAATTGAATTCGGCTTATTATTTTTTGCAGACTGTTAGAGCAATTTTATAAAAGTAAGCTTGAACTTTCGATTATGTCAAATAGAATTTCTGATATATATTATCTAATATGTAAAGGATCTACAAAGCGAAAGTATGTTTCGAAGTCCATTAAACAAAAAGTGGAATTGCTGCAAAAAATGGATAAAGGCATATCCTTTGTTTATCTAAACTTTGTCTATCTTTAACGCTGCGGCTGCGCAATGAATTGGAAGTTGATCTGTCAGCACTATCCTTATCTTCAGGGCAGATGTTTTTATTTTATTTGGCTTATAATTCCTTACTAAATGTAGTATTTCATCTCGATGTACTCCGTCTTTGATATGATTTAAATCAAATTCCTCGTTATTATAATTCGCTTCCGATAGCAAAGAAAGTGACAGAGGTTATTGAAAACGAAAAAATTTCTATTGACAAATTAGTCGGTATTCTCGACACAGCAATTATAGGACTTGAACAGCGGAACTTTGTAACTGAACAAGAAATTATGTCTGTTTATAGAATTAAAGAGAATGTATTATCACATAAAAAATGAAGCAACTTAAAACAACTTACATTGAAAGAAATGTTGGCTGATCTTTGGAATATGGTAACTGGTAGTTTGGCGACATTTTGGAGGCGATAAAGGTTACTACCTAGGACATTGGTAATAATGTGAGAAGTACTCAGTTCCAATTACGCATTATTTTGTGTGAGGGAAATGAGAGATCATGAGATATGTCATGTGACATTAATGGACAAATTACAGTTCTTTAATCGGAAAAGGGGGGAATTTGGAAAACTGTAATACTATATTATTTTGTATTAAGCTTCATTGTGTGTTGTGTGAAATAGTGGAAGTGTGCGTGCCACGTAATGAAGATTCTGAAGATTAGGTAAGTTAGTATTTTTAATCATTTGAGGATATTATTTTTATGCATTGTTCTAAATGTAAGGAGTAAATAAATTAAAATGGTATTATTTGAAAATTGTTATTGTTATTAGCAATGATTTAGTTTAAAGTAATTAGGATTGTAATCTAATTTTTATTAATTTAATGTATGTGCTTATTTATATTTTAAGTAGTGTTTTTTAATTTAATGATCGTGATTTTGTGAGTTATATGTTTGTAGTATTTTGGAATACGTTTGAGTAGAATACGTTGAGTATTTTCATGCATTTCCGTGAAATTTTTCTAATTTATGAGAAAAAAGCAGTGTACATGGATATAGTGAAGAGTGTGCACAATGCCATTTTTGTGCAATTCTGGGATGTTTTTTTAAGTAAAAATAAGTCGACGTGTACATGGTTTAGTGATATTTTAATTAAATGATAGTTATTTTGTGAATTTTATGTTTGTAGGAATTTGGTATATGTTTCAGTTGAAGTAAACGTGTATGGAAGTAATTTAAATATTTGACACTAAGTATTTGTAACCATTAGTAATATTTGCGGTATGAATTCGTTGGTGACGTTTATAATATAATAGATAATTTAGAGGTAAAAGTTTTTGGATATTTTATTTATTTTATACGTGGAAATGTTCATCTTTGGAAAGGGTATATACTTTTTGCGATCAGGTAATTTCATATATGTTCTTTTTACCGGATTTAAAGATTCACAAAATTTTCATGCATTTTCGTGAAATTTTTCTAATTTATGAGAAAAAAGCAATCTACATGGATATAGTGAAGAGTGTGCATAATGCCATTTTTGTGCAATTCTGGGATGTTTTTTAAGTAAAAATAAGTCGACGTGTACATGGTTTAGTGATATTTTAATTAAATGATAGTTATTTTGTGAATTTTATGTTTATAGGAATTTGGTATACGTTTCAGTTGAAGTAAACGTGAATGGAAATAATTTAAATATTTGACAATAAGTATTTGTAACCATTTGTAATGTTTGCGGTATGAATTCGTTGGTGACGTTTATAATATAATAGATAATTTAGAGGTAAAAGTTTTTGGATATTTTAATTATTTTATATGTAGAAATGTTCATCCTTGGAAAGGGTATATACTTTTTCACGATCAGGTAATTTCATATATGTGCTTTTTACCTAGTTTAAAGATTCACAGAATTTTTTTGCATTTTCGTGGAAATTTTTGTAATTTATGAGAAAATAGCAGTGTAGATGGATAAAGTTAAGAGTGTGTGCAATGCCATTTTTGTGCAATTGTGGGATTTTTTTTTAAGTAAAAATAAGACGACGTGTAAATGGTTTATGTGTATGTGCTATTCTGAAAAACGCGCAAGGTGTTTGCGATTGTGCACTTTTTCCCAATTTTGTAGTTAATATTTGTCATGATTAAGCAGTTTTGTTACATAAAATTTCTAGCATAAGTGTAATTCGGCTAGTGGATTGTTGGAAAAAGTGTTGAGTAAATAAAAAGAAAAAAAACATGTCTTTACTTCGTGAAGACAAAATGGCGGCGAAAAAAAAAAAAGAGGGTTTCTGTAGCAGAGTCAGTCGCCAAATTTTCGCCAAAAAAACGCCAAGTTACCATAATCCAAAGATCAACCAAAATGTTTAATAACAGAAATGTTAAATAAATATTAAGCTTTTCTTTTGGTAAATTTTGATACCCTTTAGATCATAATTGTTCTTTATTTCATAAATTACGGTTTCATATTTTTAATTTTATAATTTCTGCATGCCATCTTACCAGATTTAAACTGATGATCTATAATACGGAAAAATCGATAATCCGGAATCGCTGAAGTCCCGACGAGTCCGGATTAACGACTTTTGACTTCATCTCAGTATCACAGTGAAATCTGCAAGCTTGCTCTCAAATATGCAATTGGCTCCTCGCTAATGACATATTCCAACTGCAGCACCACTAATTTACATACAGCAGTTGGGGAAAGTGCAAAATCCCCCACTGCTTGGCGCGTTTTTAAGAATTGCACAAACTCCGTGTTGCGCACTCCCTTGACTTTGTCCATGTACATATTGATCCATTTTCACTTAAGAAGTCAAAGGAAATTGACAAAAATCCCATTCTTCTTACTCTTGTAAAAAGCGGGAAACAAAGCGTGCCAAATAAGTGGGTGATTCTGCACAGCAGTTTTACTCAGCAAGTGTTATTTGACAGCATATTCAAATTTTATACAGGTTAGCTTATTTCTAAACAAGTTATTGCTATTTTTAGGAGTTCTCCTTAATTTCAGGAAACTAGTATATTATATTAAAGCTATTGTCTGCTTTGTCATTTTGGTGCGTGAAGTTCACTACCTTTACACTGTTTGTGATTATTTATGTTCTCAAAGGAAATGAAATTTTGACTTGTTGGATCTGGTTACATGTTCCTAATTATCTTATATCCAGTGACAGCATCTATGAATCCACACAGGCTTCGGAGGACTTCATGCATAGAGTTCAGCAATGGGTACCTTCCTCTTTTATATTCCAGAAGAGAACAAGTCTCTTTTAGAAATATTACCTCATGTGGTCCCAATGCTGAATTACGCTGTTACCGGTGATAAAATATTATAGGTACTATTCCATTTTGAGGATCGTAAAAAAATTGCAGCCAAAATGTATGCACCAAATCTAGCAAACGCGGCCATTTAACCGCATGCACTGATTTCAAATTGCGTAAGTTTAGATAGTTCTACATTTCTTAAGATGCTTAAGATGTTTAATTTTTAAATCCTTTTTAGATAATGCTATGGATTTAACAATTTGGGAATTGCCCAGTGAAGAAATGTCTGCAATAGAATTTTTTTCAAAGAATAGGCATCATTTATTAAAGACAATTATGTTTGAACAACCAACGAGATTAAATTAGCTTCAGCGATTACTTGGTAGCGAAATAGCAATGCAGGAATCCATTCAGTTATGTTTAGCCTTTTTTTTATATATAAATTATAATAATGATCTGAAATAGTTATTTACTCTTATGCTTCCATTTAGGTTTAGCCTTTTTTACATAAATTATAATAATAAAAAAGTATTATATGAAATTAACCTTTCATCTAAAGTAAAAACAATAATCTTACATAGTCATTTACCATTATACTTTCTTTCTTGTGTTAGGGTAGCCGCAATTATTTTTGGCAGCACTGGCATCAAAAATAGTTTGGCGATTATTTACAGTCCTCAAAACGGAATAGTACCATATTATATACCTATCAATCACTGCCATTTCATACCAAATAACATTAGCCACAACTGTCAATACACTACTGGGAAACCAGAAACATAGACTTTATATCCTTTTCAATGCTGCATAATCATCATGATATTTTGTCTACAAATATTTAAGTTTTAGAAATCGAGCGAGCCATCTCTATAAGATTAATATCTGAGTTTTGTTCGAGTTACATACATAAATTCTGCAAACTGACTTTAAAGATACAGAATTACATGAAAATCACAAACACAGTAATATCATTTTTTACAGTAGCAAATTCCGATATTGAGTACATATTATTAATTTCAACTACGTTCAGTCATAATCAAGTGTGATATTAAGATTTACAATGGAAACTTATATTTTATTCAAGCAGCTATAAAGTATTTGTTTTCTTATTATATTCTAATTTTTAATATGCACTATCACTTTCATTTAGTAAATAATGACTCTGTAGAAAGCAGTTTTAGTTTTACATGTTAAATTAGTTTAAATCGAGTAAATTTATAATTTTAAAAGAAATTTGAAAATCGCACTAGCTAATTAAATTACACAAACAGATTAAATTAATTAAGAAGGCAAACAACACCTTTTTTAAATCTTTAAATAAATATTTATTAACTAATGCTAAACAATTCATATATTAGTTTATAGAATAAATTTATACAGCTCTTTTGTCCATGTATATGAACAAAAACTGTGATCACATTTCTGAATTGCAAGTGACAAGAAAAACAGATTACTTCAAGATAAGTATTAATTACAAGCAGACGTTAAGAAATGCTTCAGCTTTGATACTTACATCAGCAACACGAAATGAAAACAATCGATTCAAACATGCAACATGTTTACGTATCAGCATAATGAAACCTAACGGAATATATACCAAGGTTACGGAGTATAAAGACCAAGGTTCTCCGTGACCAAGGCAAAGAATAGACTTTTTTTGACCAAGGTTCACAACAAGGAGGTTAGAATAGAAGGAGGGAAGGTTCAACTCAAACGGTGAAGCTTGGCGGCCATCTTCCTGTTATCACCTTGACTTGTGCAAGGAAGGCTGTCATTGCAACATTTTTTTCTTTTCTTTTTGAAGCATGTCAGCTTGTATTGCATATGGATGCACAAATAGATTCTCGAAAAAAATTCCGGGCATTATTTTTCACACGTAAGTATTAATTTTCTTTTTTTATGTAATATGACAACTATGTCAAAAAATATCACAATGTCATGTGGTTTTCTTTCCAGATGTGAAAAAAAAGGACTTAAAATAGGTTATTTAATATAACTATAATCAAATTATATTAAATACATTTTAATGTTTCTGTTTATAGCTGGTATCTTCGTTCTTTAAGATACAATGCTATATGGTAGGATTTAAATTGTATAATTTGAACGTTTTAGTTAATTCGTTTTATAACTTTCATGAAAAGTAAGAAATCAATTGTTACTATTTTTATTAATTGTAAAGGAAGCAATGCTTTTCTTTATATATTAATTATTATTCATTTTTTAAGTTAAGATAAACTGTTCTGTTGTTAAAAATTTTTTGCATAAACTTACAAATTTCTGGGCAATATAGTGATAAAATTAAGTAAAATATTTACACAATTGAACATGTGGAAAGATGTATCCAAAAACTTATATAGGTGTATTTCTGTAATTCAACTAATCAAAGGCAGTTTCTTTGAGATTAATAAATATGAAATGCGCATAAACTGAAATCAATGAATTCACATAAATCTGTTTTATTTTATTAAGATTTATTTTCTAACCTAAGCAAATCCGTGAAATATGCAGAAACATCATTTTTTAAAGGCTTTAATGTTATGCGCATGCATTTAGATTTCGAACTATTTCTTAATAATTTTCTGTACATAGTAAATTATGGATATCATCTTTATTACTTTAAAACAAAAATTCAACAATAGCGAGGGATTTCATTATAAATTTAACATATTTTTACTGGAAAATAAATGCACGGAACAGCTTAGAAACACGTACATGTCACTGCCGTAATGCAATGTTTTGAAGTCACAAACATGGACGCCGCTTGTTCGGCGGAGTTTCATTCCCCGATAGTGGAGGAAACTGCGAACCCTCCCTCCTTCTATTCTAACCTCCTTGGTTCACAAGTGCTTTTATTTTTCTAGACTTACGGCTGGTTTTGTTTTGCAGTTACTAAGTCTTTTTGCTCAGATATAAAGAGCCAGATAAGTAAATAGTTATTAAACTTCATTTCGTGACTCATTAATTAAGAATTTTCATTTCGTGACTCATTAAAGATTTTCTTCCTTTAGAAAATATATTTTCAATTTTTTTTCTAGTATTTGTACTAATGAATTATGTTTTTAATGAATTACCGCTAGGTTCTCAGCCATTTCACTTAAATTGCTTGCTTACATGTCAAGTCGAAAGTGCGTCTGCATCTGTAAACTTGTGATAGTTTGCATGCAGGGCATAGGTCGTTTTCGATTAGTGAGTCTCGCTGTTTAAATGCCCCTCTGTGACACAGTTTACATTTTAACGAAAAAATGGGAGAATATTTGCGGCAGTTTATCTCTTTATTTATTTCGGATAAGTGTTTCAACGAATTTTTCGTCAAGTTTAATATTTTAGACGGTAAAGCATACCATTAATTTATTAGTTTTGAAAGTTGTTTAACTTGTGAATTAAGAAGACATGTTACTAAATCGTAATTTTTTCCCAATCTGCGTTTAATACCGTTTTGTTTATGCACGTTCACTAAGAAAACCCAATTTTAAAATTTATAAATTTGAAACTTCTTTTTTTTTTTCATGTGTGTGCATACTGGTAACCCACTTTCGAATGTGTATATAGGAATGTTGTATACTTACAAAGTTTATATATACTTTCGAATTTTTATTTTGGGTATTTATTTGAGAAATGCTTTAGGATTTAAGTATAAGTTACTTTATTTTACTAATTTGAAGAGAAAAGTGACTCTTGAAAAAGCAAAAGGAGGATTAAATATTCAACTTTGTACAATCGCATTAGTATTGTATAACTTATGCAATGTATAACTTATTTTTCGTTCTTTTAGCGGATTGTCTGAAACAGACTATCAGCAAGGCTTTAGGAACTGGCATAATTCTTGGCTCTACATTAGGTATCTAAGTTGTTTTATTTATTAAAATTAAAATATGTTTATGGTGAGTTTCTTAGTTCTGTATGCATAAATCAGAGCCAAATGTGTGGCAATGGCAATTTTTATTACTGTATTTTGAAACTGTTTTCTTTCAGTAAAATTTCCACAAATTCTAAAAATCTGGAATGCAAAGAGTGCCGAGGGTATCAGTTTTCTTGGGGTTTTACTAGAGCTTATTGCTGTAACTTCTGCTGCTTCTTACAGTTTTGCAAAAGGATATCCTTTTAGGTATGCATTAATATAATTTTAAATTACATATTACATTTCTTATAATTAATGTAAATTTTATCATAGTGCAAGTTTCTGTGATGATTTTCATGAATTTTAAGGAATATTCTGAAATTTAAATTATTAATACTAAATGCATATTTATATTTTAAAGTCTCTTTATTATTTCATATGTTCAGGCCCGCGCCAATAATAGGTGCATGGTCATGCGGCGCACGACGGCCCCGGGTCAAAAAGGAACTGTGCAATCATTAAAACAAGCAGTTCATCTCACTGCCTGTCTGAACAGGAAAGTTCTTGTCTTATTTGAACGCTCCTCCGGGGATCGACTTGAGTAAAACCTGGGAAGTTACTGATTGGGATCTGTACCTAGGCAGTCTCGGCCATGGGTGTTAAAATCAGTCTCCACAGGACTGGAGTCATTGCTAGTGATGGCTGTTTCAAGCTTGGCAGAGACCATATGGTGTTCTCGTCTGGTTGTGGTTGAGCTATATAGTCAGATATTCATGGTTATCTGGGGCGAAACACCCCTGTCAGTGGAGTTAGCGAATTCTGCGAGCCTTTAAACTGCTTGAGGTTTCCAGTGGGTGCCTGGAGCCTCAATACCGCATATTCATATTCTTCCATGATTTCTCCCTGGAGGTGCCTAAAGCCGTCATCTGCATATGTTGACATAGTGTTAGTAGGCTGGATTGGTCTGTCTGACAGTGTTTAAGTGACTTCATTCTGCTGTCCGGCATTGGGGTCTCTGTTGATGGCAGATGTTTTTACCGTCCCTCCAGAACGGAGTCATGGAATGTGAGTTGCTAAGTATTCCTGTCGACTCAGCTTAGCCTTAGCTCGTCTGCTCGACTGACAGGTAAGCGGCCTCTTGGATCGCCTCTAGGGGTTGGGGCGTTTAACTGTGTTAAGGCAGCCTCAAGCTTACCAGATCTGAATGCCCCTTCCTCCTAGCACACTGTCTTATTTGACCGAAAGTTATAACCAGGGCAGGAGTTTGTCTCTGGTGTTCTCTTCTGTCTTATGTGAACGTGAAAATACGTGATGCCAATGTGTATGTAAGGGTACATGCATTCGACAAATTGCTTAATCCTTATTTTGTGTCTACTGTTGCAAACATAGTAATTTGTGCAATATTTATATTTTTTGTGATTGCTTGTTATTGTTTTTCTACATAAAAAAAAAAAGTAAGTGCAGTTGCATATTATGTTAAACTTAGGTTAACTTTTTAATTCAGAAAATCAACAGTTTGAGCATAATTATTCAGAAACTGTTTACCTCTCATGTTTGAACCATTTTCTTATTCTTGGCCGTATAAATTGCTAATATCTAAACCATTTTCCTCTAAAGTCTTTAATAAGAATGTTGTTTGTCTTTCACCTGTCATATCTGTTGAAACGCAAAATAATAAAAACCTTTCTTCCAAACTCATGTCTGTATTTTCTAAGTTAAGATACCTCATACAAATTAATAACTGCTCTTGATGGGGTACAGTCAAGTAAAATAGAAAAATACTTTGCCTGTTTGACATTACTTAAAATAATTTGCTTTATATTATTTCCTACTCAGCTAATTGTTTCATTTTGGATTTTATCTTCAAGGTAATGAAGCATATTTTTTTTTAGATTGAATTTTATTAATATACAATATAGTGTCAAATTTTGTGATCATTTCTATACATTTTAAAAATTATTAATTCTTTTGAATAACTTGTTACCGGAACCACGGAAAGCTAAGATTTGTTTGGCTAAAAACTGAATGGTGTAGATAATTCTTTCAATAACACTGTACCAATACTTAGTCTCTTAATAAATTTTGAAATTCCAAATGAACAGGTTTATTCTTTCGTAATCGTTCTAAGAAATCGGACCAAAGATGTAGATTTCAGAAATGCATTTTACGGTTGATCTTTGGATTATGGTAACTTGGCGATTTTTTGGGCGAAAATTTGGTGACCAACTCTGCTACAGCAACCCTCTATTTTTTTTTTTTTTTTTTTTTTTGCCGCCATTTTGTTTTCACGAAGTAAAGACATGTTTCTTTTCTTTTTATTTACTGAATACTTTTTCCAACAATCTACTAGCCGAATTACACTTATGCTAGAAATTTTATGTAACAAAACTGCTTAATCATGACAAATATTCACTGCAAAATTGGGAAAAAGTGCACAATCGCAAACTCCATGCACATTTTTCAGAATAGCACATACACATAAACCATGTACACGTCGACTTATTTTTACTTAAAAAAAATCCCAGAATTGCACAAAAAAGGCATTGCGCACACTCTTCACTATATCCATGTACACTGCTTTTTTCTAATAAATTAGAAAAATTTCATGAAAATGCACGATAATTTTCTGAATCTTTAAACCCAGTAAAAAAAACATATATGAAATTACCTGATCGCGAAAAAGTATATACCCTTTCCAAATATGAATATTTCCACGAATAAAATAAATAAAATATCCAAAAAATTTTACCTCTAAATTATCTATTATATTATAAACGTCACCAACAAATTCATACTGCAAACATTACAAATACTTAGTGTCAAATATTTAAATTATTTTCATGCACGTTTACTTCAACTGAAACGTATACCAAATTCCTACAAACATAAAATTCACAAAATAACTATAATTTGATTAAAATATCACTAAACCATGTACAGGTTGACTTATTTTTACTTAAAAAAACAGCCCAGAATTGCACAAAAATGGCATTGCGCACACTCTTCACTATATCCATGTACACTATTTCTCATAAATTAGAAAAATTTCACGAAAATGCAAGACAATTTTCTGAATCTTTAAACCCGGTAAAAAGAACATATATCAAATTACCTGATCGCCAAAAAGTATATACCCTTTCCAAATATGAACATTTCCACGAATAAAATAAATAAAATATCCAAAAACTTTTACCTCTACATTATCTATTATATTACAAACGTCACCAACTAATTAACTGCAAACATTACAACCGCAAACATTACAAATGGTTACAAATACTTAGTGTCAAATATTTAAATTATTTCCATGCACGTTTACTTCCACTGTAACGTATACCGAATTCCTACAAACATATAATTCACAAAATAACTATCATTTAATTAAAATATAATTAAATTCAAAAACACTACTTAAAATATAAATAAGCACATTAAATTAATAAAAATTAGCTTACAATCCTAATTACTTTAAACTAAATCATTGCTAATAACAATTTTCCAATAATACCAAATTCCTTTATTTCCTCCTTACATTTAGAACAATGCATAAAAATAATATCCTCAAATAATTAAAAATACTAACTTACCTAATCTTCTTCAGAATCTTCCTTACGTAGTGGATACACTTTTATAATTGATTCAATAAAATTATTGAAAGATTTTTTCTGCGAGTTTTTCCTCCACACTTCCTCCGCTAAATAAAAGGCAAAATTCTCTTTATCACAATGCCTCGGAATGGCGCTTTTTATAGCACTTCACATGCCCTCTATTGTATTGGTATGTGCACCTGTTTCAAGATCTTTAAAATAATATTTATGGTTCACAGCAAGATGTTTAAAACCTTCATCCTCCAAACATTCGTACGATTTTCAGCAATCAGAAATAATTATAGTACCCGGTAGAATATATTCTTTAATAAAACGTAATAAACAATCTTGACTTCTATCTCGCACAACCTTAAAAAAACACTTATTACTACCCCTTTCAATCCCACCAAACACCCATTTTCCTTCCACTCTCCTACCTCTCTGATACTTCTGCTTCCCAAACCTACTTTCATCAATTTCCACAATAACATTCATACCACCGAGCATACCCATATCATTTTCGCAAAATTCCATGCACACTTCCCTACAAAAAGAATTCCAATGAGCTGCAGTACTACTGCTAATTTCTAAATCCGAAATCCAGTAGTCAACTGGCAATCTATTCACCCAATAATAAGAAATGAATAAAATTTCACCCATACTCAAGCGACTTTCAGCAAACCACGTACCCTTCCTTACACTCTGTTTCACAAAATGTCCATTTTCACCAGATTTCTTGCACCGCCATTCAAACTTATCAGTAATATCCTTCCTTTCACACAATCTCATTTCTTCCCATGTTTTGGACGTTCATACTTATCCGCAATTAAACCTACACTCCTGCACCATTCAACCAATTCTTTGAATTATCAGATAAACGCATTAAAAATCTAGAATTCACTTTAGACAGCGCCATACTATCCGAAAATTAATCAACACTACTTCACACAACACACAATGAAGCTTAATACAAAATAACATACTGCCACAGATATTTTTCTAAATTTCCCCCCTTTTCCGATTAAAAAACTGTAATTCGTCCATTAATATCACATGACATATCTCATGATCTCTGATTTCCCTCACACAAAATAATGCGTAATCGGAACTGAGTACTGCTCACATTATTACCAAAGTCCTAGGTAGTAACCTTTATCGCCTCCAAAATGTCGCCAAACTACCTGTTACCATATTCCAAAGATCAGCCCATTTTACTTTTTTTCATGAAGTTTTAAGTGGTCATTTAAGTGGTTCCAGTCATTAAATTCAGAACTACTCAGTTTTACATTGTTGAAAGTGTTAAAAATTTTGCAGCAAAAACAATAAACAGAATTTAGCAGCTAATCCCTTTTAACTCTTTCATTGTTTGGCAAGATTCGACAGAAGTACATCTAAAAAAACTTACGTCTATTTTTCTCTTTTGGGAAACTGAAATTCAAAACCAGGTTATCCAGGACCATTTTCTATTAAGGCTTGAACTTGGGATGGCAGTAATGGACTTGGGCATAATCTGGAATCATCAGGCACAGGCAAATGTGTATCTACTGCAGAAAGTGTAGATTTCACTACTATTTCATCTGTTTTTTCGACCGGCTGCATTGAAGTTAAAGGTCATTCTCGGGTGGAAACACTTTCTTATTAGGTTTTTTTTTTTTTTTTTGTAATTTCAGTGGTAGCTGAGACGCTGATGGACAACTAGTACTAATAGCGTCACCTTAGGTACTTATTCCCTGGGTTTTGAAAAAACTGAGTAATTTCAAAGTTATGGTTTATTAAGTCTTCCTCTCACTCTCTTTTTCTTCATTGCATTCTGATACTCGGACAGTTTTTTCTGTTTTTCTTCTGCCATCTAAAGAAAAAGGAAAACAGGGAAAAGCAGAAGTAAAAATAAAAGTGGAAAATAACTATCATAAGAACTATTGCGTAAAACACTTCTTCTTAAAAACACTCGGAAAGTCACTGTTTGAAATATTTTCCTATACTTCTGAAAAACCATTGCTATCTTAAACCATTGCTTGGAAAATATATTAACTATTAGATCAGTACCAAATAATTCAAGGAGGTGCTACTGCTCTTTTGTTTAGTAAAGTAAATAAATCAAATTAAAAGTATGTATTTAAGATGTAATGAAATAATGAAACATTTTCCTTTGGATTTCCAAATAGCTAAAAATCGGAGAATGGCCAATTTTTACTTTCAGAATATCTTGTTGAAATAATGAAACATTTTCCTTTGGTTTTCCAAATAGCTAAAAATCGGAGAATGGCCAATTTTTAATTTCAGAATACCTTGTATATTTTAACTTCTTCAAATCTCAAATAGGTATATTTTAAATACAGTGGTACTCTGTAAACATGTGAATCCTTTCTTCTGGAAAGATAATAGTTTTTAGTTTAATAAACAAATGGTTGATGTGGAAAAAAAAAATTTTTTTTTTGAGTAATTATGCTCAAATCATGGCTTTTCTGAATTAAAAAGCTGGTCTAAGTTTAACATAATATGTAACTGCCCTTACCTTTTTATGTAGAATTTCAATAACAACAAGCAGTCACTAAAACAAATCATAAAAAAAGATAAATGACGCACAAATTACTACCATTGCAACCGTAGACACAAAATAGGAACTAAGAAATTTGTCGATCGCGTCTACAGCGCTGGCCTGTACCCGTACATATGCATCTGCATCACGTACTTTCGTTCACATAGATTTACAAGATCAGCTCAACTTATGTCAAAAACTGCAAAAAGCATTAACTGATAAAAATCAAGGCAATATAAACAGTATATAGATCTTATGCATGAACTGCAGTTTTTGCAAACTTTTGGAGGAAATGTAGTATTGCCAGTTGAAACTCTAAGCTATATCATTGTCAACAACTGAGCGGTGTGCAAAAGAGTATTTTGGATATATATACCTAGATATCAACCTTAGAGCATTTTTTGTGCCCTTTTGTAATTGCAGTTCGAATCTTGCCGTAAACAATGCTGCGAAAAACAGTTTATTCAACTTATATCTAATAAGATAGATATTGCAAACTTATTAGATATCGAAATTTTTTTTTAATTTTAAGATAATAGTGTTCAGCAATATATTTGGTATCCGCTTAGGGTACTTTTCCGTTTCGCCGGCGCAAATCTCGCCAAGCAAACTTTATTGGCGACAACATACAGTATACACATAAAAAATGTTAGTTCTAAGAATTCTTTTAAAAAAAGAAGGCATAAACATTTTAATATCGCTTAAAATTTTATAAAAAGCCAATAAA
The DNA here is from genome assembly GCF_044657685.1 of Stegodyphus dumicola. Lineage (NCBI taxonomy): Eukaryota > Metazoa > Arthropoda > Arachnida > Araneae > Eresidae > Stegodyphus > Stegodyphus dumicola. The sequence goes on from NC_140777.1 coordinate 87,250,794, forward strand.
TACAATAAATTTGTAAAAAGATATTAATCTAAGAATTTACTATGCTTTCATGGTTTAACATCCTGATTCGCTGGTTCATATCACGTGACCCCAAGCGATCTCATCTCATGTAAATTACTCTACAAAAATCTAATGCTCTCAATAATTATCTACATTAATTTCAAATTAAATCTTAATTTGGAACACAAGTTTAAATGCAAGAAATATTTCAATTCGTACGAATAGCTTACTCAGAAATTATGTAAAACTGTAGTGCTTTACTTCGCTAATGCATTCTCATTAGAATGGATGAATTTAACACTTGATTTTACCTTTTCTATATTTTCGGCTTCAGGTAAGCGCTGTGATTGCATCCTAATTGACTTAATTACCGAAAATGGCCTTAGACATAAAACTGAACTATCTGATAAAAATTCTATGTAATTATATGCCAGTATTGAAAGAAACAATCAATCTGATAAGAAAAAGCTGCGACTTGTTTTGAAAATGAGGCGTAAAAGGTTACCAGCGAGAATATTCCGTTTGGCATCGGTTGTACCATTATTGGCGACTTTATCGCTTGCGCCGGCAAAACGGAAAAGTACCCCGCTTAGTATATTATTTCACTTAGCTTGCAGTGTTACATTTTTATAACATTGTTGTTGACTAATGCTCACTTGTCTGACCTACAGTCAGTCCATGCCCACGAAATTCCTCGTGGCTAGGAGCGCAAGCTTACGCCTGTCGTTGGCAACCGCCTTGAGCACCTCACAGGTGACAGTGCGATTTAGCTCAGTTTCACCCCCAATTTTGATGGAGAGCATAATGGGGTGGACGGGCCCGAGTGTCTCCCACTCCTCTCCCCCTACCGCAAACTTTTCGAGAGGAATTTCGTCTTGTATATTTACAGTGTTCCCATGCAGCACGGACACTATACATTTACAAACACCCATGCCTTCTTTGAGATTCGAACCAGTTCCCTTAAGCACTGCAGTCAGCAACGCTAACCACTATACCGGTTGGGCAGCTTTTTATAACATAAATGTATGTATAGTTCTTCAATAAATATGTTTGAGTGTGGGTTTTAACAAAGCACAAAATATTTGCATATTTAGACAAATTAAAAGTTAAAATGTAATTTAAAAAAATTTTTTTCATATTATTATGTTAATAATACTTCATTTTAAATGTTAACCATAAGCAAAAAGCGTCACTGCATAAAGGCACTCCCTAGACATTTGCACGACGGCGCCGATTAGACTTGGCGCGGGCCTGCATATCTTCGATAGCAAGTCTTTATTTTCCTAATGTGTACTTATTAAGCAGCGGAGCTGTTGAAATGTAGTGCAACTTTAAGAAATACATTTGTTTAGCCATGTCTTTTATTGTTTCAATTTAAAAATGTAATTACAAGTATGATGGGAAAAAAATAACTTTGTTTGATTCTTATTTTATTTCTTTTAGTTATAAGAGTTGTTATTAAAAACTAATTATTAACGAATAAAAAATTTGGTACTCTTCTGTTATCGGAACCAGATTCAGAAATGTATGCTTTCATTTATGCATGTATATATGTGTGTGCTATATACGTGTGTCTATACATGCACACATATATATATACATATGAATGCATGGTATGGAAATGGTCTGAGCATTTGAGAACCATTGAATGTTGATTTAAATTAAAAATTAGTTTCGAAAACAACGGTCTTGAATCTCGAATGTTTCGAAGGAACAAAACATGTATTCAGAACTCATTAATCAACTTGGCTTAGGGCAGCGATTCTCAACCTCTGTGGCACTTTTGTTTGCTGCCAAATTCTTAAAGTGTGCTGCCAAATTTTGAAATGCGTATAGTAAAAATTATAATGGGTTTACTCCTAGCATACAGTAGAATTGGTGAAATTTGGTTTCTAAGACATTGATAAGTACGCCAATTGTGGTAACCAAACCGATTTTGGTGCCGAAGACTTCTGTATTTGAATTAACTTTGAACAAAGAGAAACAACTAATTTTGCTGTCTAATAATTGAGATTTAGTTTTAAAATATTCGGAAGAATCAATTAATTCACTTTGGATTAACATTAGATGCGATTATGCCATGATGGCCAAAAAAGTTTTAAAAATATTATTACAGTTTTCTATATTTTATTTGTGCAAATTCAGAATTTTAGTATTAACCAACATAAAAATGAAAAAACGATCGAGACTGTTAAATGTAGAAAGCGGCATGAGAGCAGCATTGTCATTTTTACGATCAAATATGAATGAAATTATCAAAAACATCAAGCTCAAATTTCTCAATAAAAGTATTCTTATTATTAACTTGTAATTATTCTCTTAATAATAATAATTCTCTCTTAATAATACAGCTATTTTTGTAGTGCATATACATTATTTTATTTTACATTCAAAATCACTATCATAAACTATTTTAAACAGTGTATTATAGGTAAGTAAACAACTTTTAAATCTTATCTTTTTCTTTGTGTGCCGCTAAATTTTGAAATCGTTAAAAGTGTGCCATGGCAAAAAAAGGTTGACAATTACTGGTTTAGAGCGTCAAAGCACTTTTCCCTTGATAAGTTTTGTTTTAAGCATTAAACTGAGATTAATACTTCATTTTTATTTTATTGTGTAATACTTTCAGTATAGTATCAGTATTTGTAGTTTCATTTTTACTTGTACAACCATTGGGTTTGACTATCTTTGAAAACCAAAATGATTAGGGCCTTCATAGGAAAGAAATTGTTAACTTGCATTTAAGCTCTGACTATTCCTATTTTAATAATTATGTATATACACACACTTAAATACATAGATATATATTTTTTTCTGGTCCTGGTAACGGAAGAGTACCAGATTACTAAGATATCATAATTAAAGAAATCATTTAGCAATAAAATTCATCTCATATAAAAAGTGCTACCTGAGGTTACTGCCCCTATTTACTTATCTAACTGTGGTACAACTCATATAATTGAAAGCTATATTAATATTCTCAGATGTTTGTGAATGTGAGATTTGAAAAACCTGAGTACAAACTGTTTGGGTAAAAGGATGTTTATGGGTACCCTTTGGCGAAAATTCGCGATTTTTTGGTGGTACATGGATACTGAGTTTGTGCAATTCATTGACTTGTTACTTTGGCTTGTGTAGTGGCAATTTTTGCGCTAAAATTCGTCGCTACACAAAGCTAAAATAACAAGACAGAATTGCGCAAACTCTGTATCCATGTACACATAGACCTATTTTAACTTTAAAAAAATCCCAGAATTGCCCAAACTTGGCATTGCATACACCTTTGGCTTTATTCATGTACAAATCACCTATTTTCACTTAAAATATATCACAGAATTGCACAAACTAGGCATTGAGCACTCCTTTAACTTTGTCCATGTACACATCGACCTACATTCACTTAAAATGTTAAAGGAGCAGCTAACAAAAAATATATAATCTCAATAAACTACATTTTAAATCAAACAATGAAATAACATAAAAAAGAAATTCTTTTTTACACTACACAAAGGAAATATCCATTTACCTTATTTATCAATTAACATGTCTTCGGTCAAATAAAATTCCTTAACAGCATCCAAAAACTTCTAAAATTATCTGAACTAGAATCTGTATACTGGCATTGCCACATAAATTCACAAAGTAAGAGTCAAAAATATCCTTCGTAGCGTCGTATCGTCTGGCCATATGAATTTCCTTCCTACAAACAGGACACTTAATATAATGGCTACTAAGTGAACCTTCATTTACATATCAGTGAAGTAATGCTCTTTTCCCCTTTCTTTTCAAATCGTACAGACACTTCAAATTAATCTTGCCACATTCAGCTATTTTACCATCTAAACCACAAAACAAGCAGCGTCAATCCCTTACAAATTCACTGAAATCATGCAACTGATTATGTCATAATAGAGTTTCCATAACATTCAACTACTCAGGCTGCCATAAATAAACCACCACTTGGTGATATATGATACAACAACTTGGTGATAAATAAAACAACAACTTGGCGATAGTACAAGTGGTACCCTTTTCTCTACTCTAACCACTGTTTGCTTTAAACATTTAATTGCCTGTCGTAATATTTCCATTTACTCACATGGAAACATATTTTCTTTCCTCAAGAGCTTCATCGTTATCTTCTACATTTCTTCTTTCATAAGCCATGAAGGCTTCTTTCCACAATGGGACTTAATCAGTTTTTAACAGAACATTCCCTTGATGGTAAGTCTGGTGAATTCTGTGACTGTTCTAGAGGGTTTCTAGTCAACAATATTAGACAGTTTCTGAATTTGTTTTACTCTATATTGAATAAGAAATGACCAAGGTTTTTCGACCTGAATCCATTGTTAACTCTCTGATGGTTATGAGCGAGTTCAGCTCGCAATCGAAACCTGCTTCACAATGCATGCAAACGAGTTCCGCTCAGGAGCAAGATTTCGACTGAAATGGTTAGAAACGAGCACTACTCACATAGTGAAATATTTCCCCTATGCATGCTGATGAGCTGAGCTCCTTCGCCATTACTATTCTGCATTGATTATGTTACAAAGGAATCCTACTTGCAAAATTTATTTAGTTTTACTGTCTACAGATGGCAGTATGGTATTCATGAATTTCTTTTCATAATGAAGGGGGAATTTCTTTTTTTTACCTTGTTCTTTTAATGCATATTTTAGGGCGTTTGTAAAGTAAAATGGCTCAAAAGCGAAAGTTAGATAATTATGATGGTGATTATGATACAGAAAGCATTTCAAGTTTTGTGTCTGATGAAGACTTTGTTCACAGTATATCAAGGTCAGAAGACGATTCAAGCGACGAGGAAGATTTTTCGAGTGTTCGACTTGGTGTAAAATTGATTAAATTGTCAAGGTCTCATACTCCTAGCCAATTTAGTTCTACTGGCTAGTTTAGTTTTAAAGTATATCGCACACAAAAAGATGTTTAGGTAATTGCTGTATTTAAATGCTTCATAAAGTTCTAGTTGTATTTATTTAGTCCTTCCAATTTAATATTTGTCTTATACAGGGTGTTTCATAGATCATGGGACAAACTTGAAGGAATGGTTGAGCATACTAAAACGGGCATTTTTTTATAGGAATTTCGTTTCTAAAGTGACAGGTTAAGGCAAGAACGCAAAAAAAAAAAAAAAAAATGACACGAGAGGAAAATGTGTTTATGTACAAAATCAATTAAAAGTGCTTCTTTGTAGCAATACAGAATTCACAATAAATGTTCAATAAAGGAAATACGAACAGTAGTAGGAACTACAGCTGTGATTGACTGGCAATGCAGCGGTAGAGGTCAGTAGTGAGCCGGACAAACCACGACCCGATGCATCAGAGGATCATTTGCAACTCTGATGTCGAGGGTGATGGGTGAGTTTATGCACAGAGAAAAAGCTGACATGCATCTCATGTATAGTGCTGCTAATGGGAACAGCAGAGCAGCGCTTCATTTGTACCAGGAACGGTTTCCAAACAGGCGTATGCCGAAGCACAAAATGTTCGAGAGGTTGCATCGGTCTGTGTGTGAAAACGGGTCATTTGAAGCCACCTCTGACACTAGGAGTGGAAGAAAAGTGCACGACAACCTCTCATTGAAGAATCCATCTTGAACATTGTGCATGAATCACCTCAGATAAGTACAAGAGCTATTGCACGTCGTCTGCTGCTGAGTCATTCCACCGTTTGGAGAGTGTTGCATGAAAATGGTTTGCACCCATACCATTTGCACAGAGTCCAAGCCTTGCAAGAGACAGATTACCCTCTTCGAGTTCATTTCTGTCATTGGTTCTTGCAGCAGTGTGCAGTGCAGGCAGATTTCCCATCGGATGTGCTATTTACGGACGAGGCAACTTTCTCACAGGACGGCATCATCAGTAGCCACAAAATGCATGTGTGGGCAACTCATGCTGCCCTAATTGCTGCAGGATGTTCTGGCTGTCATTTGTGATCGCATGTGGTTCGAGCTCGTGTGCACCAGCTCATAACCAGGTGCGGGTCCGCAATTGCTTGGATGGGACATTTCTGAACCGATGGATTGGCCGTGGTGGACCCGTTCGATGGCCACCCTGTTCGCCAGATTTATCCAGCTTGGATTTTTTTTTATGGGGCCATCTGAAGAGCATCATTTACGAGACTCCCATTGACTCACTGGAGGACCTCGTTGCACGGCTATCCATTGCGGCTGCAAGCGTGCGCAAAATGCCTGTCGTTTTTCAAAATGTTTGTCAATCCCTTCTGCAACGTTACCAAGCATGTATTACTGCTGGTGGTCGCAATTTTTGAATGTTTATTGTGAATGCTGTATTGTACAAAATCAATGCAAAGTGCAGAGAAGCACTTTGCATTGATTTTGTACATAAACACATTTTCCTCTCATGTAGTTTTTTTTTTTGCATTCCTGCCGTAACCCGTCACTTTAGACCCTACATTCCTGTAAAAGAATGCATGTTTTAGTACGCTCCACCACCCCTTCAAGTTTGTCCCATGATCTATGAAACACCCTGTACCCTGTATTTATAATTAACTATTATTATTTATATAATTGATTATAACCTTTTATAATTTACTATTTAATAATTATCATTTATTAATAATTTTAAAGTATGTAAAAACTTTTATTTATGTACTACAAATACTTTAAGAAATTTTTAAAATGCGTGAGGCGAGCTATCTACGACATCGCCAGAGAAGGATGATATTTTCGGAAGAACGGCGGGGGAAAACAACTGCCACTTTTGTCTGCTGTTTACTCGTAATATTACACAAATTAAGTAAACAAAAACTGCTCATTTCCCTAACTGTCAAATGGTTAAGCAATGAAAGAATCTATCCTAAAACATTTTTTGATGTATTGAAAATTTAAAGCTCAGATCTCAAAGTTTGCAAAATGAGCAAGCCAACAGCTCCAACCTAACTACAGTCAAAAGTCGTTAATCCGGACTCGTCGGGACTTCAGCGATTCCGGATTATCGATTTTTCCGGATTATAGATCATCAGTTTAAATCTCGTAAGATGGCATGCAGAAATTCTAAAATTAAAAATATGAAACCGTAATTTATGAAATAAAGAACAATTATGATCTAAAGGGTATCAAAATTTTCAAAAAGAAAAAGCTTAATATTTATTTGTTTACTTAAATAAACATTTCTTTCAATGTAAGTTGTTTAAGTTTTGCTTCGTTTCATGTGATAATACTTTCTCTTTAATTCTATTAAACAGACATAATTTCTTGTTCAGTTACAAAGTTCCGCCGTTCAAGTCCTATAATTGCTGTGTCAAGAACACCGACTAATTTGTCAATCGAAATTTTTTTGTTTTCAATAACCTCTGTCACTTTTGTTCGCTATCGGAAGCGAATTATACTGACGAGGAACTTGTTTTAAATCATATCAAAGACGGAGCATATCGAGATGAAATACTACATTTGGTAAGGAAATACTACATTTGGAATACTACATTTGGTAAGGAATAAACAGATTTCGGATTTCAAAACATACTTTCGCTTTAGATCTTTTATATATTAACAAATATATATCGGAAATTCTATTTGATATAATCGAAAGTTTAAGCTTACTTTTATAAAATTGCTCTTACAGTCTGCAAAAAATAATAAGCCGGATGCAATTCGAAAATTAAGGAACAACGCAATCATCAACATTAACTGAAATAGATAATTAGATAATTTTAGCTTATACGTTCATTATACATAAAATGCGCACACGAAAACGTATTCTGCACTTGCGCACACTCATATGCGCAGTCGTAAAAGGTCTTACGCGCACGCGTGAACGCCTCTGCGCATGTGTCAACGCGGCGCATGCGCAGAAAGTTTTTAGTTTTGATGTCCGGATTATAGATCATTCCGAATTATGGGTGTCCGAATTAACGACTTTTGACTGTATTAATGTTTTCTTCAGTAGCCCTATTCTTATCTTAGCGTGTAACAAATGTACAGAAAATAGTTGATTATTTTAACTTCTGAAATAGAAAACTGATGTAAAGAAAGGCTGGTTAGAGTAGAAAGAAGGGTACCCCTTGTATTATCGCGAAGTTGCTGTTTCATTTATCGCCAAGTTCTCGTTTCATTTATGGTAGTTGAATGTTATGGAAACCCTATTATGACGTAACTGATTGAGTGATTGATGTAAATTCATAAGGGCTTGTGGTGTGTGTTAGTTAGGAAGTATATTGCTTGTTTTGTGGTTTAGACGGTAAAATGGCTGAATGTTGTATGATTAATTTGAAGCTTCTGTACAATTTGCAAAGAAAGGGGAAAAGAGCGTAACTTGTTTGTGTAAATGAAGGTTTACTTAGTAGCCATTATTAGGTGTCCTGTTTGTAGGAGGGAATGCATATTTGTGAATTTATGGGGCAACGCCAGTATACAGATTCTAGTTCACGTAATTTTAGGAAGTTTTTGGATGCTGTTAAGGAATTTTGTTTGATTGAAGACATGTTAATTCGTAAATAAGGTAAGTGTATATTTCCTTTGTGTAGTGCAAATATGAATTTCCTTTTTTATGTTATTTCATTGTTTGATTTAAAATGTAGTTTATTGCAATTATATATATTTTTGTTGGCTGCTGCTTTGACTTTTTAAGAGAGTATAGTTTGATGTGTACATTGGCAAAGTCAAGGGAGTGCACAGTGGCAAGCTTGTGCAATTCTCTGATGTTTTTTTAAGTGAAAATAAGTCAATGTGTACATGGATACCTAGCTTGTGCAATTCTGTGTCTTGATATTTTGGTTTTGTGTAGCAGCAATTTTCGGTGCAAAATTCACCACTACACAAGCCAAAATAACAAGAATTGCACAAACTCAGCATCCATGTACCACCAAAAATTGCCAATGTTCTCCAAGGGTTACCCATAAATATATTTTTACCAAAAGGCTAAATGCTGAATACATGAAGTTTGGTAGATAAATGATACTGCCTGACATGTACCTAGGAATTCACCCAAATTTCAACAGTTTATCAAACTAGTTCATGAATTTCTTAGTAAATTCTTTTGGTATCTCATCATATCAACTTAATTTCAGCTTGGGATATAGTGTCATAGGAAAAGAAAACTTCTGGAGTTGAAATCTTCTGAGAAACAGAAAGCGGAATTCATCTAGTCAATAGCTCTTCAAGTTTTGTTATAGTACTTATATGAACTTATATGACAAACAAGAAGTGTTCTTCCTTATTCTATTATTGTCTCAGGAAGAAGATTGTTCAGATCTGATTAGGAGTGAGATTTGAATAGGTAAACTCCTCTTCTCAAATATTCATGAAGCTACGTCTATAAAATTTTCAAGTTCATTTTTGAAGTCTATTGAGACAACGCGGTTATCAACATAGAAATACATTTTCAATGACATCTCTAATTTCAGGAGTTCCCTTCTCTAAGTTGTTTTGAATAAATATACCCAAGATAAAAGGATTATACATAACAGAAAACACTTATTTTCCATTTTAGTTGTGAAATCTGTTAGCATGTCTTAAGAGTTTTGTAAAAATGATCAATATTTTGTATATTTGCAACTATGTGTTCAGTCAGCATAAATTAATAACCTCCAAATTTTCAAATTAATGCACTCAGTTATACTGAAATATTCAATTCAAAGAAAAATTTCATTATAGCTCTTTACTAGATTTTTGCAAGACTTACTGGAAATTTCTGATTAAGGGACACTATTTGTTCCAAAGGTACAACTCTAATATACGCCCTAATTTCACCAAATGTAGCGATATGTGTTCTGCGCTGGTTTTTGGCACGATTGCGTGTTCTATGGCAACCCTGTTGATGTTGAAAAATCTCGTTGAGTTTGAGTTGAATCTCGTTGAGTCTCGAGCTCGTTGGTTCGCCTCTGTGTCTGAGAAGATGGGAGGGAAAGATAAAATGGTAGTTGTTGAATTGAAGTTCGGCAAAAGGAAATATGATTGTGGCTAACCTGTTGAGGGGTAGTGGGTATTTGAAAGTGTGGAAAGAGGGTCTGGGAGATTATTTTTAATGGCAGTGCATGATAGAAGTAGGGATTTGTGATTTTATTTATTTGTGAACCATAGTATAAATTTTCTGGATAGTGTGTCTGGCTGTTATGTAAATACGATAGTGATTACGTGGCGGCATGTTAAAGGCGGTATGAAATTTATATTTCTGCTATTCGAAAACGCATTAATTCATGGTAAGTGCATTTTATTTTATCCTTGTTTTTATTTTGTAGAATGCTATGTTCATTGGTTCTTTAGTATGGATTTCTGTCGTTATTGTTGTTTTTTTAAAGTGTTTGAAATTTATTTTAGTTTATTTTGTTGTTTAGTGTCTAGACTGTACAATTCGTAGATGTTTTTTAAAGTTGAAACAGAACGCTGTGTACATGGTATTATTTGAAATTTATTGTTGTTATGTTATTTTATTAAAGCGAGGAGTGCGTAGATCGTAGATTCCTTCCTTGCCTAAATTGTGCAATTCGTAGAATTTTTTTAAAGTTTAAACAGGATGCTGTGTACATGGTATTCTTTGAAATTTGTTGTTGTTATGTTAATTTATTAAAGCGAGGTGTGCGTAGTTTGTAGATTCGTTCGTTGCCTACGTTGTGCAATTCGTAGATGTTTTTTTAAGTTAAAACATGTAGCTGTGTACATGGATTCTTGTCAAATATTTTTAATTAGAAACTTTACGTTTTTGCTATCTAAATTTTTTGTTTTTTTTCGGATTTTAGCTAAATTGTGTGTTCAAAACGTAGTTTTTGCATGTGCGAAAACCGCGTTTTTGGAGACATTTTAGGCTGAAAGTTCAAAATGTAGACAAAAAATTTACATAGTAATATGGCAGCGTGAAGTTTCTCGCCAAAAGTATTTGGCGAGAAATTTGGCGACTTGAGGGCGCATATCAGAGTAGTTCCGTTCCAAATGTAAAATATTGGCACAGCAGCATCTGCTTTGTAAATCTTTCTTCTGATGGCACAATTTTTGGTTGCAGTGGCATTTCCAAAGTAAAGCATGGTTTTATTTTGTGATTTTTGAACCAGCTGTTAAAGCATGCATAATGTCTTCTTCTCGGAAGAATTTCATTGTGATAGCGTACCATTTGGTAACTGCCAAGATGCATGATCTATTTCAATGGGTTTTTTTTTAAGTGAGCACTTCAATAAAAAGCAATTGAAAATTTCTAAAAGAAAATAATTGGATCAAGTTCATTTTTTTTATTTGTCATGATATCACAACATAACTGTTCATGAGGTGAAACGGGTTACACTGAAGCAGGCACAGATGCATTTGTTTTCTGAAAATAAAGATACATATCCAACTAGTTTTAAGCTACCACTTTTTTTTTGATTGAGTGTTGCAATACATAAAAAAAAAATACATTTCCAAGTTTCTTTATTTATATACGGGGCCCATCAGTGGCCGAGCGGTAAAGTCGCTGAACAGTGGTAGTTCGGTCCGAGGTTCGAATCCCGCGAACGGGCTGGCTGCATGGGCGTTTTCGTGGTTTTCCCCATGTGTAACGTGAATACGAGCCAGTTTCCCTTAGAAAGTCCTCGACGAAGGCATCCCTCCCCTTAGGCAGATAGCCCTCAAGGCTTTGCCATAATCACACACACACACGCTTTATTTATATACCTTAATTATATCGAGCATTTTATGGGCAGATTGGTCGAGCATAGTCTGTTCACATTTAAAGCAGGCCAGAGATATTGAAAGGTGAACATTGTTAGCTTAGATGTGGTTCTCCTGATACATCATTGTTTTTTTTTTTTTATTTTAATGCAATGTATTTTCGGGATAATGCTGATTTTATTAACAATTTTTGTAATTTGAGATGAATGAGAAACAGCAGATATATGAAGGGACTTAAAACAGAGATTTAAGTCTCTTTATATATCTGCTGTTTAGATTTAAAAAAAAATCAGTACTTTCTGATTATTTGTACCCCCTTCCTGAAAAAATACTAACTGCTGGTGATAAATTTTTTGCCAAACTGAATAGGAAAAGCCAGCAGCTATTTTAAAAAATGGGGGGGCATACTAAGAATTACACAAAACATCAATCAATTAATAAAAAATAAAAATGCAAGAAACATCCATAATAAAACACTTACTCCCCCATTCTCCCTGTGTACACAGCAGTCTGTGTTTGCTTGAAAATATATCAGAGCTTTGCATAAATTGGGTATTGAACACGCTGTACACAACAATCTTTTCTTTTTTCGTAAAAAAACACCAGAGAATTCCACAAATTTTGTAAAATAAAATTCAATCATTTACAAAGTCCAACTTTATGGAAAGTGAGTTTTTGCATTATCTGCTGTTAGGAAAAACTTGATATATTTGAAGAAATACAACATTTTCTTTTTTCATCAGCCAGCAAAGTAACAGTTCCATTACAATACTTTAACTCCCCCTAAAAAAAGGAGCATTCAATGCACCAAAAACAAACACTAAATGGTCATGGTCATTGCGACAAAAATAAACATTAATGCCCATCAGTAAAATAAAAACAAACGTTAATGACCGTCATTTATCTGCTTGTGCATGCATACCAGGCTTGTCCTATAAATACATTTTGGCAACATGCTTTGCCTAATCAAATCACAGAGCACATTACCTTGTGAATGCTTTTCAGAAGCGTGCAGATAATCAGAAAGTAACAAATTTTCTGTTTGGCATTTGTGTAAGAGGGAAAACATGATGGTTATATATTTATGCATTTGTTGAAAAAATTAGGTTGTCAGTGTAAACTATCTACTGTGCTACTAAGTATATCTGTTGCATTACATTTAATAACAGAAATGTAAATTGGTTATATAATATAATTTCTAATACAGTCAAAAGTCGTTAATCCGGACTCGTCGGGACTTCGGTTATTCCGGATTATCGATTTTTCCGGATTATAGATCATCAGTGTAAATCGCGTAAGATGGCATGCAGAAATTATAAAATTAAAAATATGAAACCGTAATTTATGAAATAAAGAACAATTATGATCTAAAGAGTATCAAAATTTACAAAAAAAAAGCTTAATATTTATTTGTTTACTTTATTAAACATTTCTTTCAATGTAAGTTGTTTAAGTTGCTTCGTTTTATGTGATAATACTTTCTCTTTAATTCTATAAACAGACATAATTTCTTGTTCAGTTACAAAGTTCCACTGTTCAAGTCCCGTTAATTGCTGTGCCGAGAATACCGACTAACTTGTCAATCGAAATTTTTTCGTTTTCACTAACCTCTCTGTCACATTCTTCATGTCTTTATCCATTTTTTGCAGCAATTCCACTTTTTGTTTGATGGGCATCGAAACATACTTCGGTGCCCATCAAACAAAACGATCCTTTGGGAGCTACAGAATCTAAAATTCTATTTGACATAATCGAAATTTCAAGTTTACTTTTATAGTATTGATCTTACAGTCTGCAAAAAATAATAAGCCGGATCCAATTCGAAAATTAAGGAACAACGCAATCATCAACATTAACTGATTTAGATAATTAGATAATTTTAGCTTATACCGTCCGTTATACATAAAACGCGCACGCAAAAACGTATTCTGCGCTTGCGCACATGCAAATGCGCAGTCGTAACAGGTCTTACTCGCACGCGTAAACGCCTATGCGCATGTGTCAGCGCGGCGCATGCGCAGAAAGTTTTTAGCTTTGAGGTCCGGATTATAGATCATTCCGAATTATGGGTGTCCGGATTAACGACTTTTGACTGTATTTCCTTTGATAATTTTGACATATTTGATAAACGTCTTACTTAAACTTTCCATCATGCTTAAGCTCCATCACGCTTATTTTTCCATCATGCTTAACATAATTTATCTTCCAAAAAATAATAAATTTTAAATGAATAGCAATTACCAAATCTATGCCCATGACTTAGCTCATTAGTATTAGTTCTAGTTAATTTATTAATTTGTCATTCTTGAATTAATGTATTGTATTTTTGATTTTTTTTAAAAAAAGATATTTCAGAATTCATAATATTTTAAAAATTGAGTTTAACAGTTAGAGCAAAAGAAGTCATTAAATACCTTTTTTCACTGTATGCTTTAAGGCAAGCTGATTATTAAAATGTTGCATTTTATGTTTCTTGAATGTTCTTTCGCATTACTTGTTCAGTACAGTTTGAAATGTTCATAACTAGCTATAACATAGATCATTGTTTTAAGAAATATATTTCATATTATATTTATAATTACATTCTAATCAGTTTTTAATATTAGCTTAATTTTTTATCCACTTATAACTTTTTCAATGTTGAATTAAGGTACTTTCGGATTACCAGCACCTTCACCAAAATCCCGCGGAAAAAGTATTTAGGTAACTCACTATATCAGTAAAAATTATTTATATGGCAACCCACAATAGTAGCTCAAAAGTATTTATGTTGCAACCTTGGTATATGTTTAGCATACCCCCAGATGGTTTCTACTTTGTGCATTTTTGCAGATTATGATCCCTTCTACTGGAATTTCAGAATGCTAGCATAGCAGGAGACTTTGTACTGCAGTTTCCATTGTCTTCAGCAAAATCTTGGACTTAGTTTTTACAGACATTGAGCATAAATGGCTGGAGTGAAGACATCATGCAGCCCTGTTGTGGTTCTCTCTTTAAGATTTTGGTACAGAGATTGCACTATGAAGAGTTTGTGCAAGGTCTCTTTTTTTTTTTTTTAAGACAAAACAGATTGCTGTGTTGAGTCTTTTTTTTTTTTTTTTTTTTTTTTTTTTTTTTTTTAAGCTAAAACAAGTTGCTGTGTGCATGAGCATAACAGGTGTCATTAGATGTGTCACTGATATCGATGTAAATGTTTCTGTTCAGAGTCAGCAGTGAGTTTATGGCTTTATGGTAAGGGTGTGGACAATCTGAAAATAACTTAATTAATTTCTGAATGTTATTATATATTAACTAGCATTTTTCAAATATATTTTGATAATGGTTTTTTTTTTTTTTTTTTTTTTTTTACATTTTAGCTCATGGGGTGAATCCTGTTTTTTAATGATTGAAACTGCCATTATTGGCTTTTTAATTCTGTTGTATAGTAGTCGACTTCGGCAAGCCAATGCATTTGCCGCATTTTACAGTATTGCTATCTACATGTTATTTAATGGCCTCATTCCAATGTCAGTCTTGTGGAGTATGCAGATTGCAAATGTTCCAATTGTTGTATGTGGGAAAGTGAGTGAAATTTAAGCATCTTCTTTTTTGCTTTAATAATTGTTTTATTTTTACCTCTGTATATTGCATAAAATAAGTTGTGCAATTTAGATATGGCATAGAGTATCTTTCAAACAAGTAATTTATTAATGAAAATACTTAGTGCTCTATTAAGATTTAAAAATGTTTTCTACGAGTAATAAAACAGAAGGTTTAAAACTATACACTTCTTGTAGAATGAATAAGCACAGCAAAACATTTATTTTCAAAGAATACAAGTGTGTGTATTCATGAGGTGTATATTATGCAAATAAACAAATGACTCCATAATTTACTCTCTGACCTTTAATTAACTGAACACTGTTTACAAAATCAAGAACATCAAACAACAATCTACCACGTCACCAGAGCACAGAAGACTGTCTGTTTTCCCTGGTAAAGAGTTGAGCTGCAGAAAGGTCTTCTTGTGATATCAATTATTAATACTGATACAATTGCTACAGCATATCTCATCTGTGATTAAAGTAAACAAGACAAGACAAAATGATGCAAAAATTTGAAATTGTACAAAAATTTTGAATAAATATGCAAAAATAGAATTTTCATAGTTAAGCAGAGCCGGTGGTAAATATTTTGTCCCCCTCCCACTACAACCTTTGTGGGTCCTAAATTCTAAAAATTTTGCTGCCTCCCAGGTCCACTTGCTGTCCAGCAACTCCTTTGCCATCCCTAAATTTTGCTGTACATTAATGCTCCAAGTTCTAAAAATTTTGCCACCCAGTGCGACTGCACTAGCTCTTAATGCCATCCCTGGTGATAAATATCTTAGAAGAATGTACACATCATTTACTACATGTTCTGCATGGTGAGTCTGAATTCAGTGTATATGGATCACTTTTCATAACATATGGTGGATGACCAGCAATCAGAATTGGAGAATGTCAGTTCAGTCTACGTGTATGCAACTTTTAAACATTCAACTAACACTATCACATTTTTGTCATTTGTCCTTATCTTTTTCCTTTCTGTTTAGAACAGGATGTGGATAAATGTATGGGGGTATGAGTAATTTTATGACATCCATGCACAAAAACATGCAAGAGTATGTTTGTAATGAGAGATCAGATGAACTAATTTACACTGCTTGACAACTGCTAATGAACAGTTACATTTTTTGGAATGATTAATAATAGACATTGATTGAAGAAATGAAACTAAGTACATACTTAGACAGTATGCATTTATTGTTATGCAAATGGTATAGATATCATCACATCAAAAAATAAAAACAAAAATTATACTCCTTACACGATTCTCAAAGAACACAAAAAAATGGGTAAATGCTTGCCAGAATGGAAAAGATATGTGTACCTCAGTAAGATGTGTGACTACCTCGGACACTAATACATATTTTGCATCTGTGAATATTCCCCAAGGACTCTTCAATAGTTTAGTGGAATTCATGCTTTCCACTAAACTATTGAAGAGTCCTTGGGGAATATTGTGCCACTCCTCTCTCAAGGTGGTTTTTACTCTTGCCTGTTTCGGGGAGAGAGTGTTCTTTGAGAAACACATCTGGCAAGGGCATCTCAGGATATAGGATTTTGGTCAGGGGAGTAAGCAGGCTATTGCATATGGACAATATCTTCACTCTATAGTGTGTCCGATACCTCAGCACTCCTGTGTGGTCTCACATTATCATCCATAAGCAGAAAGTATGAACCTATCGCAACCTTAAAACGATGAATATGTTCCAGAATAATCTCCATGAAATATCGCTGGGATTTTACATTACCACGTTCAAAGATATGAAGTGACGTTTTGCCGTTATGTATGATGCCTGCCCACACCAGCATGCCTAGGCCATATCAATCACGTTTATGGTCATACTGTTGTGCATAACATGTTCGTCTCTCTCTCCACACTAACTGGTGGCTAGAATCACTCGTCACAGTGAAACGGGATCATTCTGGACCACTGTTGATAACCTCAACTAGTATGTTCCTTACATTAATGTAATCTTTCTCGATGGTGACACATTTGAAGCATGATGCATCAAACAGGCTCTCATGCATACAGACCAACTGCATTTTTAATCACTATGAGATGATTCTGACAGAAACAAATACGTATGCAACATATGGTGCTCTTTTGGTCTAGCACTTAATAGCATGAATTTTCGAATGAATTAAGAGCTTGTGTGCACTTCCTTTTATGCAGGTCCTGCTCTATCATGCCCTCTGCACTTGATTTTACTGGTAGGCTGTTGGGAATGCTACTTTGGATAAAGTGGTTGTTCCTTAGCAATTGTCCAGCAGTGTATTATGATGAGGAAATGTTAAAGTAGGTTTCAGAGATTGCATTAGTTGTCTTAGTTATGATACAAACTTTTCAAAGGTGATGATAAATTACTATGCAGATACAATATCAGAGTAATTTAAGATCTATTCTGTATACTAATTCTGCAGATGTAGCATTTATATCAAATTTCACTTCAGATCGATTGCCTAGTAACACAATGGAGATAGTCCATCTAGAATTACTATTGGCAATCAAAGTGCATTTAAGAAGACTATGAAAACCAAGGAGGGTGCAAACAATGAAATGTATCCTCCCAAATGTTTTCTTGCATCAAAAATTAAAAATTAAATGGGGAGGACATTATTTTGTTACTTTTTTTTTATTGAAAGTCTTTTTAAATTGCTTTGTGCTCTTTCTCTCTTAACTCACATAAGCCTATTAAGGCTTATCCCTATTATTCACTAAACAGTAGAAGAACATGTATTCTAATGATCAAGTTAGTGAACAGGTATTGTTCACGTTTATTAAAAGCACACTTGGGGATCTGATGAGATTAAACTAATGATCCAAATTTAACATATACAGTCAAAAGTCGTTAATCCGGACTCGTCGGGACTTCGGCGATTCCGGATTATCGATTTTTCCGGATTATAGATCATCAGTTTAAATCTCGTAAGATGGCATGCAGAAATTCTAAAATTAAAAATATGAAACCGTAATTTATGAAATAAAGAACAATTATGATCTAAAGGGTATCAAAATTTGTAAAAAGAAAAAGCTTAATATTTATTTGTTTACTTAAATAAACATTTCTTTCAATGTAAGTTGTTTAAGTTTTGCTTCGTTTCATGTGATAATACTTTCTCTTTAATTTTATTAAACAGACATAATTTCTTGTTCAGTTACAAAGTTCCGCTGTTCAAGTCCTATAATTGCTGTGTCAAGAACACCGACTAATTTGTCAATCGAAATTTTTTCGTTTTCAATAACCTCTGTTACTTTTCTTCGCTATCGGAAGCGAATTATAATGACGAGGAACTTGTTTTAAATCATATCAAAGACGGAGCATATCGAGTTGAAATACTACATTTGGTAAGGAATTATAAGCCAAATAAAATAAAAACATCTGATCTTCAATTATAAGCCAAATAAAATAAAAACATCTGCTCTGAAGATAAGGATAGTGCTGACAGATCAACTTCCAATTCATTACGCGCCCGCCGCGAGGCCTTTTCCCCGCCGAGCAGCGTGAAATTGATAAACAGATTTCGGATTTCAAAACATACTTTCGCTTTAGATCCTTTACATATTAACAAATATATATCGGAAATTCTATTTGATATAATCGAAAGTTTAAGCTTACTTTTATAAAATTGCTCTTACAGTCTGCAAAAAATAATAAGCCGGATCCAATTCGAAAATTAAGGAACAACGCAATCATCAACATTAACTGAAATAGATAATTAGATAATTTTAGCTTATACGTCCGTTATACATAAAACGCGCACGCGAAAACGTATTCTGCACTTGCGCACACTCATATGCGCATTCGTAAAAGGTCTTACGCGCACGCGTAAACGTCTATGCGCATGTGTCAACGCGGCGCATGCGCAGAAAGTTTTTAGTTTTGAGGTCCGGATTATAGATCATTCCGAATTATGGGTGTCCGAATTAACGACTTTTGACTGTATGGTAGGACACAGTGAGCTAGCTAGGGTCGTACTCCTAACTTGAGTTGAACCCCAAGCCCAGCTGAAATTTCCCTGGGGGGGGATAAGAAACAGGCAGATTGATTCCTTAGGATCCCAGCCCCTGTTATTTCAGTTCTGCTTTTAAAAATACTTTTGACTTGAATCCAGGTACTTCTACAAACCCTATAGCTGGAATTCAAATCTCTCTCCAAGATGAAAAATACAATGAATCAAATTTGGGAATTGTAAATTATCTGTTGAAGGGAAACTTGATTTTGTAGAAAATACTTGAGTCCAGCAACAAAATGCTTGTTTCAGAGGTCTTCATTTGGCAATGAAAATGTAAATTGAAGATTTAAATATACATTATTATTTGATTACACTTGGCCGACTTATTTTAAAATTAAAGATGGAGTATATTGTAAATATTGTGTAATATTTACTAAGAAATATGCAGACCAATCAAACATTCAAGCTTTAAGGCAATCAGTAAGCGAGTTTTTTGACAATTGAAGAAAATTTAAAATAACAGTTAGAGAAAAATTCTGTAATCATTAAGAGAAAAAATATAAAAATTCCTTATTATCTGCTGGTAGTTTAAAAAATATTATCATGGAAAAAGCAGTTCAAAAGTGTAAATAAAATTTGTATTGTCTGTCCCCATCAAGTTAACGAAATTTAAAAGAAAAGTTATTCAAAGATAAAACCAATGATCGTCAGTTGGAGAAAGGGATTTCCATTAAGAGTTCATTGTAATTCTGTGTAAATGAATGTTAATGATGGTATTGTTTAATCTCATCATAATGAAGGAAACTTTCACCAACTACTCAGGTTTCAAATAGATACAGGTATTAAAAAATTATTTAAAGTCATTAGCAGAAGGCAGCATATTTTTCACAAAAAATACAAAATTAAATCATAAATGCCTGAAATAAAATTATTGAAAAAGGTTGTTGCAAAAGTGAATGCAAACAAATGCTTTTCAGTTATAGTTGAAGAAACTACAAGCATTTCGTATCAAGAACGAGTATCTTATTTCCATAAGATAAGTAAAACTTCACATACCCACCCAAAAAAGGAAAATATTTTAATAGAAAATGTTTTAGAATGCATCCCCTTAGTGTCGATGTATGGAGATTTGGCTAATGCTAGAGGTAATTTTAGGTCAATAGCCTAAGATTTGAAATACACTCATGTCCATAAATTAAGGATAATGCAAAATCAGGCAAAGAAAGAGATAGAAGCAAAACAAATTTGACTTATTTGTAAAGCTTATTTATTAAACAAAAGGTAAAGAGCAAAAAAAGATGCTATATGTTTGATATTATTAAAAAAATTAGCGATTTTTTCTCCCTGGAGCAAATTACAAAAAAAAAAAAAAAAAAAAAAAAAACTATTTACAAAAACCAATATTATATGGTTGGTATGATTGTTAATACATTGTATGTCTCCCAGACGATGCAATACAGTCTGTACAATGCCTAGGCATGCTGAATATCAAATTATCGATCTGATCTTGGGGGATATTACACCACTCAAAAAGCAATGCTGTCCAAAGTTCCGGTAGACATGTAGGAGGAGGTTGACGGGCTGCAACTCGTTGGCCAAGCATGTCCCACACGTGCTCTACTGGATTCAAGTCCGGTGAGAATGCTGGCCAGTCCATACGGGTGATATCTTCCGATTGAGTGTCTGTGTGTGATTATATCAAAGCCTCGAGGGCTATCTGCCTAAGGGGAGGGATGCCTTCGTGGAGGACTTTCTAAGGGAAACTGGCTCGTATACATGTTACACACGGGGAAAACCACGAACACGCCCATGCAGCCAGCCCGTTCGCGGGATTCGAACCTCAGACCAAACTACCAGTGTTCAGCGACTTTACCGCTTGGCCGCTGGTGGGCCCCTATCCTCCGATTGAAGGCATTCGCTTAGGATGTTTGCACGGTGAGGACGGGCGTTGTCATCCATAAACACAAATTGTGCGCCCATGGCACCCCGAAACAAACGTACATGTTGTTCCAGAATGACGTCCCGATAGATTTGGCTTGTCATGGTTCCAATTTGAACATGCAGGTCAGTTCTGGAACCCAGAATAATTCCACCCCAAACGAGCACTCCTGAACCACCGTAACGGTGTCGTTCAATGATGTTTTCTTGGTGGTAACGGGTACCTGGAGCACTCCATATGGAAGTCCGGCGAGAATCAGACTGCAATCTGAACCTGGACTCGTCAGAAAGCATCACACAAGCCCACTGTTGCGATGTCCACAATGCATGCTCTCTACTCCAGGCTAACCGCAGGCGACAGTGAGTTGCAGTAAGTGGAACGCATCTGATAGGTCTACGAGCGTATAGATCAATCTGCCCTAAGCATCTGTACACGGTCTGCCTTGAAATTGTCGTACCAGTGGCTGAAGAGAGCCGACGAGACAGGTCTGAGGTTGTGCTCCACCTGTTTCTTTTGGCAGTAACTGCCAAATACCGGTCCTCATTCGTCGTTGTAACTCTGGGGCGACCTGTGCTGTAACGTCTACTCACATTAACATCATCTTGGAATTGTTGCCAAAGCCTGGAGATGACACTTTGGATGCCAAAGCCTGGAGATGACACATGTGTGTAGTGATTTTACAGGTGATATATTTATTTTAGAGTTCGATTTCCGCGTGACTCCGAATTATCCTTTATTTATGGGCATGAGTGTACATGAGAGGTCAAGGCTGTGACCACAGCCACAGCTGTGTGTAGGGTATTCAAGGGCATAGAGTATAAAGTGAGAAAAGTTTTTATTCTATGCATATTGTGCTTCTGATTTCCTCAATTTGGAAATTTCTGATGCTTGTCACTTTAAAGATATTCATAATTACATGAGAGTGATAGAAAAATATTCTTTTATGAATGCTCCAAAAAGAAATTCCATTTTACAAAAACGTATATCAAATTTGTGTCCTTCTTCAAGAAGACAGTCTCTGGAAAACATCGTTAAACTCACTGAACAGAGAGATTTAACTCTGTTAAGATTCTGGATAAATGATTTGAACCGAGATTTGTGGTTATCGTGAAACCTTTGGTTCATGAACTAGAAATTATAGAGAACTGGTGTGATGAGGAATCATCTTTTGAGCTCATGTGTTAGCGACTTCGCTGGAAATGTCCTGCTTTTGTGATTGCAAAAATATTTTCATATATGTTGCCAGTGAGTAAGATTTTACATTCAAAACAAACAAATCTCACAGCAGTATTTCATTTGTTTGATGATATTTTAAGACAACTGCAAGAAATTTGTTAAATTATGAAAAAAAATTTTAGTGCAATTTATTCTGAGTCTACCCCAGTTGGGAAGCAAATGTTGAGTTTGAAATTTATTTTCCATGTATTCCAAGCAAGCAAACGTGCCATTTTTATGTTGTAATTGAATCCATCAAATCCTATTTTCAAATATCAATTTTTAATCAATGCTTGGATGATGTGATTTTGCAGTTGAAAGAAAGTTTTATAAATATAAAGAAATAATGAATTCTTTTAATATTTTATTTTAACGCAAAATATCTTCGAATGCTTCCCGCCTCTTGGAATAGATTTTCTAGCGTAGAGGTAACCGACTACGGCTACGACCGAGGTATACGTTCGACTCATTTTTGTGGCGGTCGCTGCAGTCCATTGAATTTAGTCAACTTCCAACTTTCTTATGGCGCCAACCTTCTGGAAAATTGGGTTGATTCAGCATGTTAATATGAGATAGACGCGGCAAACAGTACAAGAACAGTATTCCATAGAAACACCCGTTTTGTGCACTCATGCGCAAAATCAAGAGAATTTGCACATTATGTCGAACTGCCAAAAAACTAATGGACATATTTTAAAGAATATACGTTTGTAACAAAGAAATGTGACATTCAAGAGTCATTTTATGTACGCATGATTATCAGAAAAGCTCATCAAGCAGGAATGTCCCAATATGCAGCATGTAATATCGAAATGAAAATGAATCTAGTATGAGGTATAGTCCTCTCTCACAGATAGATCTTCCAGCGTGACAGCATAATAGATAGGATGCAGTTGAGGAGTTCATGCAACAACGCAGTTTCAACTCTAAGATGGTTCTCGGAGGAGGATGGCGAGATAATACTGCCCTCCCAAGAACGTCTTAGACATTCTGTATAGGATTGACGTTAGGAGATTTGACTGACCAATTCATGCGGCGAATATCCTCATTTGCCAGGTAATCACCGACCAGCTGAGCCTTGTGTGGACGAGCGTTCCCGTCCATTAATGGGAACCCATGAACAACTGCGCCCCTGAGAAACTGAACGTAGTGCTCTACCATCTCCTTTCTATACAGCATAGTAGACAGGGAGCCTTTGTCAAACATATGCGCCCTTCCAACTTGAATGAATGCCTTCCCAAAACCATTACAGCTTCACCACCGTAATGATCCTTTTTCCTGATGATGAAGATAGTCCCAAGTTCCAAGCTCTCTCCATATACGGATACGCTGAGAATCAGTGTCCAGACTGAATCTGAGCTTATCTGTAAAAAGCGCGATGCGCCGCTGAAATCTGTTGTGAGATACATGTCTGTACCATGCTAAACGCGCTTTCTTGTGTGCTGCAGTGAGCCGGACTCAAACAGCGAGTCTTCTGGCATACAGCCTTATCTCATGAAGCGTTCAGGCAACTGTTAACCGTGAAACTCTGGTTCCAGTGGCAGCATGCAGCTCAAGTGAGAGCTGTGAAGCTGCAGCAGTCCTGTGTCGTTGCGCTGAAAGTGCCAAATAACTATCCTTGTTCTTCATTTTGGATCTTAGTCGACGTTGTCCAGGTTTTCTCGATATAGATTCAGTCTCCTGAAATCGTTCCCTCAAATTACTGACGACACTAAGCTTTACATTTATAGCCACCTGCGCTTGCATTGGGCTGCCTCCGACCCCCCCGGACAGTTCTCCATCTTATTCCATCATCTATACTTTCGTGGCTAATAATTTTACCTGATACCTTAAAAAATTTATCCAGCACTTGCGATAAACTCGTCAAATGTCGTGAAGGAGTAAGAGCGCACAAATTGCCGAAAATTCCTTGTGCTGTTATGTTCCCTTCACAATCAATCGGCGGCATAATTAGTACCTTTGTTTCAATACTTTTCATAAAAATAGACATGATTTGTAAGTTGTCTTAATTTTGCGCACGAGTGTACGGATTGACGTAAATGTTTCTAATTTGCACGTCGAGCTAGCTGCTTTTTGTCCTTTATTTAGAAGAATCTTTTGATAGTTGATGGCACTTTATTCCAGTGCATTAATAAAATCGTTTAATGAGGATGCTGCTTTCATTTGGTGGACTAGTGTAGTTATTTGAGTTATTTTCATTACCATTTCATTCGTATCATTTCTGATGGTGTTACTTATGCCTATTTATCTAACAGTAACATCAGCCCAAACCCACGAAATTCCTCATGGCACGGATCGCAAGATACTCCAGTCGTTTGGGCACTTTACAGGTGACAATGCAATTTAGCTCAGTTCTGCTCTTAATTTTGATGAAGGGAACCGCGGGGGCATAAGGCCGAGGGTCTTCCACCCCTCTTTCCTTCCACCAAGGACACTATACATTTACAAACACGCATGCCTTCTCCGGCATTCGAACCCAGGCCTTTCGGCACGGCAGTCAGCGACGCTTATACTGATTGGCGCCTGTAGTTGGCAAGAGCCTTGAGCTCCATACAGGTGACAGTGCGACTTTACTCAGTTAACGTTGCCCAGCACGAGGATCGACCCCTGGACCTGTGGTACTGCTGCGCGACGCGCTAGCCACTGCGCCACCGAATCAACTTTTCTGGTGTAATTTCATTGACATGTTCTATTAGAAAATTAAAATTTTCGAGTTCTTTGACCCACAATTAAGTATTTCGCTGAGAATCTGATGATAAAATTATTCATATTTAAGAATCTAATTATAATTTCATCAGTTATGTTTTTATAATTGCTATATGGATCCTTATTAGTGTCAGTTCATAAAAAAAATGTGTTAAAAGAAAAGAATTGTGTTTTTATTGTAGGGAACGTGTTCACATGGAAACTTGATTCTTAGGGTTTTTTATATCCGTGGGAAAAATGGGATTAAATATCCTCAGAGTATGTTAAAAACATTTTTTTTGATAGGAAATAAACAAAACTATTTTACTTTAGAAAATTACATTAGTATTGCAGATGTCTGTGTTTTAGAATAATTTACATTTAATATTTTTTCAGTTGCAAAAATGTACAGCACTAGTTTCTTTGCAAGATGTAATGTTATAAATGCGACGAATACCAAGAGTGAGTCAGTGTTTGAGTTTAGATAATTTGTGATGTATTTTTTTATGAATTATTTACTTCTTTGCTTTCCTCATACTTTTTTTCTTTCCATTTTTATGCAAATTCAAGTTTCATAAATTCCAAATGTTATACAAATTCATATTTTAGCATTATCTGCAGAACTTCTATTTTGCGTAAAATCTTGTATATCAAAAATTGAAGTAGTGTTGAATTATTTCGAAATCAATTAAATATTGAGTAAGTAAAGCTGTGAAGTATTTTAGTATTTTGGAAAGCATTTTCTAGCTCCCAT
Source organism: Stegodyphus dumicola (assembly GCF_044657685.1). NCBI lineage: Eukaryota > Metazoa > Arthropoda > Arachnida > Araneae > Eresidae > Stegodyphus > Stegodyphus dumicola. The sequence continues at coordinate 87,276,544 of NC_140777.1, forward strand.
GCCTTTCCTCAGAAATATGAAATGTAATATACCTTAAAAAAGCGATGTGGCTTCCTTCCTGTGAAACTTTTCTAAATGTGTATGTACACTGCTCAAAAAAAAAGGGGGGGGACAGTTCTATATTTCCCGTTCTACTGGGCCGATTGACGAAATTCAAATTCTTCATGTCTCGAAAGCGCGACTTAGGATATATATTAGATTGATATATAGCTCTACTCTAACATAGTTATTTTGACACGAAATCGGACTTTTTCTGAAATAACATACCAATTTTTTTCTATATTTCGATTCTACGACTCAAATTATGCCTAAATATTAAATTTTGTAAAATTTGATGCGAAATTTACTGAGAAATTCAACAATTTATGTTGGCGCTTTTTATTCAGTTTGCGCCAAAATTAGTTCACTTGGCGAACTTCTTAAAATATGGCAACCTACAGTAAGACCCCGCTTAACGCTGTTTCGTTTAGCGCTGTTTCGGTTTAGCGCTCTTTTATTTCAACCCGGGGATTCCACGAAATCGTTCGCAGCATACGGGGATTCCCCGAAATATTATGCAGCGATAGGTTTCAAATACATATCCGAAAGAGTGTACTTGTATTTCTTGTTCGGTGCGGTATTGTACAGACATATTTTGAAGGGGTAAATGTGGAAGATGTCGAAGAAATAATTCAAGAAGCAGCGGCTAGTCTTTCTAATGATGAGCTCAAGGAATTAACTGAACAAGAAGAAAACAAAAATGTTGACAGCAGTGATTCAGAAGAAGAGCAAAAAGAACTTTCGATGGCGTTTGTAAAAAGGAGTTTGTCTACCATAACTGAAATAATGGATCAATTCATTGAAAATGATCCGAATTTTGACAGGAGCTCAAAAGTAAGGCGTGGTGTTAGAGATGCTCTATCCGTTTATGAAGAACTTTTAAGAGAACAATGCAAAAGAAAAAGGCAAACAACATTGGATGCTTTTGTCACAAAAAGGCAGAACACTGAAAACGCGGAAGGCTAACTAAATATGACTGACTTAGAATTTTTTTTTTTTTTTTTAAGAATATTCGTTTTGTTATTTATATTTTGTTTTTATTTTTGCAAGAAATAATAATGTGGTATTAATTTGGGCTTTAAGAAATAAATGTTTGGTTTTATTTTTATTAAAAAAACATACTTTTTAAATTTAATACCTAACCAATTTCCTAGCCATCTTCCCCTAACCCCAATATTTACATGTAAAGATAGCCTCGTTTAGCGCTGTTTCGCATTACGCTCTACTTTGATGGAACGTATCCCCCGCGTTAAGCGGGGTCTTACTGTATTTTCATTTCCACTTTTACATATTGCGTGAGAGGAAAAAAAACCCAATCGTTCCTCTTTCAAATAATGTTCTTTATATTATATTTTTAATTATAATTGTTATTAATTTTAAGCAATTTTTTTCTTTTCCGAATTTCATTTTAATTGTTTAAGTTGCATGGTTTCTTTCGAATAACTGTTTCATACGCATTCAGAAAAAATTTAAATTTTGATGTGTTGTAAGATTATGCGATGTAAGCAGAAACTTGGTTCTAGCAGAAGAAAAGTCCCCATCCAATTTCGAAAATAATTTTATTATTGTTGTTACATGGCTGCATTTTCTAATCAGTCTGGTGTTTATCTGGTTTTATGTGGGTGGATGCAATATGCTGTACATATTTCACTATTATATAATATTTGTTTATTGATTAAATATGAGGGCTTTTCAAATATCCTCTCCGTTTCTCGAAGGAACGAAGGGGGGGGGAGGGGAATTTTCCAGTGCCAGTTTCGGCAGTGAATAATTGTTTAGTAATGTGTGTTTCCTAGATGACATATTCATTTTATTTTCTTGTTTACACGATCTTTTTCTTTTTCACTGTATCGAAATAATATATCATCGTCTGATGTATCTAGACCCTGCTCTCTGTTCTTTTCTGTATATATAATATAAACGAAACGTGACAGTCCCTACTACGGTCGCTGCTCTGAAAAGGATGACATATTATGATTTGTTGTCGCAATCAACTTTCTGTTATAAATGAATCTTCATTCCTCTGGACGGGAGTAAAAAAGTGCCATTATAAAATCAATTTTGAAATTTAAAAATTCCTTTAAATTCGTGGCAGGGTGGAAAAGGGGAAAGTTTTGAGGGAGGAGGAATAATGCAATTTTCTTCCCATGATGAATCGCTTGCAATCCCTTATTTTTGGTTTACGGATGACAATGATATTACCCGATAAGGTTCGTGCTGAGCGATTATAATGGATGTAGACAGCTAAACATGGTTGCGAGAAAAAGAACAAGCTTAGCTCTAAAATAACTATTCGATTTTGAAGGTTTGCGAAATCTAAATGTTAATGGAACTGAAATGGCAAAATTAATATGAGGTACCGTAAAATATATGACTATTTATGGCATGTGTTTTGACAGGAAAATTATTTTTAATCTTTTGCATTATGGAACCCTGCAAAATATACATTTGTAAAAACGTCTGAAAGTTTTCAGATTTTATATTACGTCCAAAGGGGCCCCCTTTTTTTTTTCTTTTCTTTCTTTTTTTTTTTTTTTAAACGTTTTGAGTGTTACCTTTATTTATTAACACGTTGAGGACGGCGCAGATTTTGCTATATCGTGCCACCGGACGGCAGTGCCTTTAGCTGAAGAACTTTTAGATAAATCAACGAAGTTATATGGTGCTGTAAAAGTAAATAGAAAATTTCTATCGGCAAAAGCAAAACTAAACAAAAATGAGGTATGACATTGTGAGTGTTGAAAATCCTAAAGGAGTTAAATTTTTTTAATGGACAGACAAGGTCACTAAATTTTTTAAATGGACAAACAAAAGATCACTTTGCACGTTAACCACTTGCAACAATCCTACTTGTACTATGATTAAAGGAACAAGTGGTAAACTAAAACCTGATGTTATTTTTGACTAAGGGCCCACCAGCGGCCGAGCGGTAAAGACGCTGAACACTGGTAGTTCGGTCCGAGGCTCGAATCCTGCGAACGGGTTGGCTGCTTGGGTGTTTTCGTGGTTTTCCCCAATGTGTAACGTGTATACGAGCCAGTTTCCTTAGAAAGTCCTCCACGAAGGCATCCCTCCCTTTAGGCAGATAGCCCTCGAGGCTTTGTCATAATCACACACACATACTATTTTTGACTAAAATAATGCGAAAAAGGACGTTGATATATCCGATCAAAGTGCATCATATTACAATTCCTTACGCAAAACTGTTTAAGTGGTATGGAAAACTTATCATAGAATTGATTTGCGCAACATCAATTGTCAATGCATGGTATATTCACAAGAGATGGGGTACCAAGCATTTTAATATTTTAAAATTTAAGGAAAATATTATTGATCGGCTCCTGGATGAAATGCCTACAGAACTACAAACACCTAAAAGAAGAACTAACAAACATTCTCTTTTCGTAAAAAGCAAATTTAAAGTTAATTAAATTTTAAATGAAATAGATTTACAAATAAATGATTAATTATTGCTGCGAACTAATGTACAATATTATTAAAATTTTGGGAGCATACGTAAATAAAAAACATGGGAATTTAAATGGTATTGCTAATTAAATTCACCAAAATTTAAATGAACTATTGTATTTAAACAGACACTGTAAGTAAAATTTAAATAAGGCTAAGTGCAAAAAATAATTCATAAACTAAAAACCAAACCATTAGAACTTGAAAGTGAAGTTTTGAAAAAAATTATCAGAGAAAATACTATGTAATTAGCGCTAAAAGCTGCTAAGTACAAATAAAATTGTTTCATAAGAATATAGTAAACTTAAATTACACATTTTCTTGAGAAGTATTTCGGAATTGCGAGAAAGTCGCGGAAACAATGAATGTTATAAATCCTTATCTGCTCGACGAGGTAGAAACATTGCTGTAAATAAATCGAAAGGGGTTACAACTTTTCGCCTGTTTTGCGCAGGTGAACCACCACTATGCCTAAAATATATTAAAAAAAAAAAAAGAAAAGAAAACAAATATGTAAATACATTAAATCTAACAAATATGTAAATACACTGGTGTGCAAAAATTAAGGACGAGACGGTTTTTTCAATATAACTTTGTACAAAAGCTTTCCAAATCAACACATTTAATACCGTAAGATCCCCAATACGTAAGGACATGAGTAATGTAAGCAACACTTACTAAAAGAGAAATCAGAGGGATAAAAAGAAGCTTTATTGAAAAAGTAGCATGGAGCGCAATGCGACTGAAGGCCGAAACATCCCTGTGATGGGTGTATGGGTGTCCAGCAAGAAACATCCGGTCTTTAATAGGGGATATGATCTCCCCTGACTGCTAGGCAGGTTTCACAGCGTCTGCCCATGCTGAGAATGAGGGTGTCCATGAGTTGTTGAGGCATTGCTGCCCATTCGTCTTGCAGCGCCAATCGAAGCTCCGGAATCGTTACTGGTGGTAAGGTACGAGCTGCCAAGCGTCTGCCTAGAAAATCCCATATATGCTCGATGGGATTGAGATCCGGAGATCGTGCCGGCCAATCCATACGTTCAATATCCTCACTCTCTAAGAGCTGTTCGGCAGCTACTGTGGGATGACATGGTCGTCCATGAAAAGGAACTGCGGACCTATAGCGCCTCTAAAAAGACGCACATATGGAAGAAGAATCTCGTTACAATAACGGGTCCCGTTACTGAACCTGCGTCGAAGATGTGAAGGTCTGTACGACTACCAAGCATGATGCCTCCCCAAACGAGAACACCGCCACCTCCATACCTGTCCCTTTCAATGATTGCGGCTTCCCCGCTCTCTCCAGATGAGTATGCGATGAGAATCGCTACTCAGACTGAATCTGCTCTCATCTGTAAAGAGTACTCGTCCCCATTCATTGTCTCTCCAATTCCGGTGTTCCCGGCACCACAGAGAACGCCTTCTCCGATGGGCAGGCGTTGGAGGTACACACCGTACAGGGCGTCGTGCAAACAGACCACCACCGTGCAGTCTTCTGGCCACGGTAAAACGCGATATCGGTCGTCCAGTCGCCTGTGTCGTGTGTCTAGCGATTTCTCCCGCTGTCTGCCGCCTGTTTCTTCTGGCCTGTAAGGCAATATATCGGTCATCCGCGGGTGTGGTTCCTCGTGGACGACCACTACTAAACCCACGGATAGCTGTTCCTGTAGTTTGAAATTGTCTCCAAAGTCGGGAAACGATGCTGTGAGCAATTCCGAACTCTGCAGCCACACTTGTCACACTGCGGCCTTCCTCCAACTTCCCAATGATTCGACCTCGGGTAAAAGCATCCAGATGTCATCTAACAGATTGATTATTCGCCATTTCTCGCTGAGGCAGCAACTCGGTGTGATTTTAACTGCTATACGGCGTGCAATCTCTTTGCCAGAAATACTGATCTTACACCGACAACATGCTTTATGCTACTCAGACACTCCCCCATTACGTCTACCTGCATATCTGCGCATGTGCTACCGTACATCACCTTACTTAATCTCCTGATTGGTCTTTCTTTCCGCTCTGCCTCTTCGTTCAGCTGATATGCTAATTTTTCGACTTCGTCCTTAATTTTTGCACATCAGTGTACATTAAATCTATTATAGTCTACCTATAAAGATAAGCTTTTCTATTTTTCAATAAAGTTATTTTCAACCACATGAAGTTTTTTTCATCTAATAAAACTGTGTTATAAAACTATGGCTTATGTGAGCCACTGGTGGTACACGCCGTCAGATGAACCATTCGCGTGTGAGCCACCCGTGATACATGCCGTCCTCAACGTGTTAAATATAATTTTCTTCACGCTTAAACCACAGAATTCAACTTTTTTTTTTTTTTTTTTTTCTGGTCGTACCATTGCTTTCTTTGAAATCGTTGAGTCTGTTAAACAATAATTCATTAAAGTTTTCCAAAATATAAAATCTCTACATATAATAAAAGAAAGAGTCTGTGTGTCTTTTCGTTCGTGCTGCGCGTAAGCTAATAGACCCAGTGCTACGAAATTTGGTAAACAGGTGCATCTAGACAACAGCCAGTGCACCTCGGAGCGATTTTTTTTTTTAAAAATTCGAATTAGATTTTATTATTATTATTACTATTTTTTATTTTATCGCATCATTTTGAATAGTTTCATTCTTTTCGAAACGTGGTTTTGGCAACAGTTTTTCATTCGGTGCTTTGTATACTGGACTGCTGACTGTTGAAAGTATGAGATAAAATGCTCCTTTTTTTCTTTTGATTTTTGGACACGCACATCACTATCTTCTTATTCTAACGCCCATGTGTCTCGCGAGGCACAGCAGAAAGAATTTCCTCCCCCCTCTCTCTTTATTAGCTAATATTAAAGAGGTTTGTATATTTTGAATTATGCTGTCTACAAAGCACAGTTTTGATTGGTTATTGCTTTTTCATTATAGTTTCATTCTTTTAGAAATGTGGTTTTTGTCAACAGTTTTTCATTCATTTCTTTGTATACTGGACTGCTGACTGTTTACTCTTGAAAATATGAGATTTATTGCTTATTTCATTGTAAATTTTTTATATTGTGTTTTAATTATATATAATTTTAATTATGTAAAATGTTTTGCACGATTTTTTAGGAAACAAAGTTCTTAACTTCTTTTATACCATTTGAATTCGTAAGATTTTGCAACGGGAAGTTGGTTAATTTATTTATTAGGATAATTAATATTCCTGTTAAGGGATATTGCTTATTTCAGTGCAATTTTGTTATATGTAATACATTATTTTTTGATAATGTTGTTCTGCAAAGTAAAATTCTGCGCAGGTTTTTAATTTAACGTTTGCTGTTCCTTTTAGGCATTTTCCAGGTACATTTAAAAGCCAGACGAAGACTGGCCGCGTAGCTGCTGGTAGGAAATAAAACAAATTCCAGATTCCAAATTTAGGCTCCCAGATGCTTATATTGGAGTGGAGGACTAGGTTATTCAGAATGTTATGTCTCTAGGTACCATTGTTTTTCCACAATGCGAGAAACATACATACATTCATGCAGATTCTTCGTTATTTAATTTCTTTAAATATAATGCAGGGCTCTAATATTCGGTGGCAACAATTTGAAAAGTGAAACGCCGTTTTATAGTGAACACAACGCAAAATGCCAAAACGAAATTAATAGCCTTTTTGTTCTTCACAGTTTTCAGTCACCTTTTAGTATTTATAGAAATACAAGCCGATTTTTATTTAAAATATTTTCCACACATGGGAAAATATTTTCCGTATATTTCGTCATGATGATGCTCTGTCGTGATTACTTCTTATTGCTCACTGTTAGCATTCGATTTCCATTGACGTGATTCTTTTAAACATACTATTATTAAAATGTCTCGAAACTGTACTTACGCTTTATTCCGAAGATCGGAGTTGTTTAGCGAGTTCTAGATGTGAATTCAATAATGAAACTTTTTAGAATTCCGATTTGCGGTTCATTAACTCGTGTGTAACAAATGATAAATTGCAAACCAAGCTCAAACGATTTCCCTTGTAAGTAGCACTTCCCACTTAACCAGTTGACTACGAATTAAAAAAATCTGAAAGTTTTCAGATTTTAAATTACGTCTAAAGAGGCGTTTTTTTTTAACGTTTTGTATGTTACCTTTATTTATTAAATATCATGTACTACGTACTCAAACCATAAAATTCAATTCAAGAGCAATTTCGCAAAATAATTTTAAAGTGAGAATATCTTTAGAATTCCTGATACAGAGTCTCGCGCGCTGGAGATCAGTTTTTTTCCAGTGTTGCCATTGCTCGCTTTGAAATCGTTGAGTTTTTTAATCAAAATTTCATTAAAGTGTTAGAAAATAGGAAATCGGTAATAAAACAAATTTTAAATTCAAATTAGGGCTTCCACATGCCCATATTCTATGGAAGATTACGTTATTCAAATTTCGATGGCGCTAGGTACCGTTGTGTTATCACAATGCGAGAAACATACATACATTCATGCAGATTCTTCATTATTTAATTTCTTTAAATATAATAAAGGGCGATAATATTTGGCGGCAACAATTTTAAAAGTTAAATCGCCGTTTATAGTTTTCAACGCAAAATGCCAAAATGAAATTAATAGTCCTTCAGGGCAAATTGCCCCTTTGGACTGAAAATTACCCCGGTTTCCAGCCAAGTGAACAAAACATATCGTAAATAAGGTAAATTTAGCATTTGGGATTTTTTTGACAAACGCTAATTTGTCACACATATGTCCCAGCCGTAGTTAATGGTGGGATAGATATGTCCCCACGGTTACAGCCGAAAACATCGCGGCAAAAACATCGCAGACGAAAATGTCGCGGAGAAAACAACGCAAGGCGAAAACGTCGTGCTACAAAACATCGTGGGAGAAAACATCGCAAAGAGAAAACATCGCAGTTCTAAAACATCGTGGTACAAAACATCGTCGTCGAAAATAAAGCGGTTCAAAAACATCCCAGTTTAAAAACATCGTCGTCGAAAATATCGTGGTAAAAAATAAAGTATCTACAAATCATCGCATGACGATAACATCGCAGACATGCTTTTTTCAGGCATGCTTTAATAAGTGTAAATGGATATTCCTATAATGATTTGTGAGCGCAAGATGGAAAGAAGGATAATTTTTACTTTCATATTTTTTATTAATTAATAAATTTTTGCTGAGAAAATAAAAAGGAAACTTAAGCATAAAAAATTAATGCAACTTATAGCACTTAATAGAATTTTAAACAGACATAGTTAACTAACAAAGGCCCTTAATAAATCATTTTTATAAAGTTTTTACTGGTAATATTTCATGAAAAGTATAAGTGACATTTAATTTTCTATGCTTAAGTTTCCTTCTTACGTTTTCAGTATAAATTTATTAGTTAATAAAATATGTGAAATTAAAATTTATCCTTCTTTACACCTTGCGCTCACAAATCATTATGGGAATATCCATTTACAATTATTAAAACCTGAAAAAAGCATGTCTGCGATATTATCGTCATGCGATGATTTGTAGATACTTTATTTTTTACCACGATATTTTCGACGACGATGTTTTTAAACTGCGATGTTTTTGAACCGCTTTATTTTCGACGACGATGTTTTGTACCACGATGTTTTAGAACTGCGATGTTTTCTCTTTGCGATGTTTTCTCCCACGATGTTTTGTAGCACGACGTTTTCACCTTGCGTTGTTTTCTCCGCGACGTTTTCGTCGACGATGTTTTTGCCGCGATGCTATCGGCGGACACCGTCCCCACCCCGTAGTGATCGACTTTCTGTAAGCACACCTCTTATTCTGGGAAACTTCATTACATGAAATAGATTTTACATTGTATGGTACAAGGTAAAGCATTCTTTGTATAACCCAACATTACACATTGAGCAACTCATATTTGTTCTTTCCTCTTTCTTCAACGAGCGCAGAAGCGTCTTGATTTTCCAGCTATTGGAAGATGGTCCCCAAAATTTAGGAAACTTAAGTAAGTTTTAAATTTTTTAGTTGGACATATATGTTCCGTTAGTAGTCAAAGGGTTAAATATATGCAAACATTTTGTTCTGTCTAAACCAGCAGAAAAATTTTGGGATAGTTTAATAGTTTGAACTTTGTACTGCAAATATTCTAATTCTCCACTTTTTTAAATATTTGTTCCTAGAAAATATTACAAATTTATTAGACTTCGTTGAACATCGCCTGGATATAGGCATTTAAGCATACTGAATCTATTAGTTGCATTCAACTGCGATTTGCAGCTGTTTTATGTTGTATACTCTATAATATAGTGACTTGTTTAAATTTATCTTCAGCGTTGTCTATGGTTTAGTCGTCACAGCTGAAAACGCTGTGACGTTACAGCTACTAGCACCCCCCCGCGGGCACAGGTGCTGAATTATAACTTCCTGTTTTGTTCGCGGATGGAATGGACCATACCTGCAAAAAGCAGGACTGCAGAAAAAAACCCCTGGGAGTTTCCGGACACAAGGAACTAATTATGTTTCTCTTCGCAGATAACAAAACGAGTGAAATCTTTGTGTAAGAGTTCTTCTTGTGATTTTGAGGTGGCAGGACGCCTCTTTTACGTTCTAAACCACGCCAGTGCTTTCTGTAGAACAATAGTTTTTTTTATGCTGTAACTACAGTAAAAAGGACGTCTTTTTGCGTCCAATCTGCGTTAGCGGATGATCAGTTTATTTTTATGTTTTAATCAAGAAATCTATTTTAGTTTATCAAATAAATAATTTAAAAGACAACCTGTCTTTCTTTCACCCGACACGGGTGTCCTGACGTTACAACGCGCTGTGTTGATTTAATGAAAGACACTTTTACTAACGGACATAATGTGGTTCCGTAAAGTGAGGTGATAGGGATTTATGAGTTCATAAAGCTCCGCATTTTCAGGCTTTGAGCAGACACTGAACATTTTTCAGACTTTTAAAGTTCAGTCAAAAGTATTCTTTTTTACATAAGCTTTCTTACAACTCTGCGAAGCCCCTGCGCATCCATTTCATGGTGTCTGAAACACTTTCTTTATCATCATATAATTTTGAAAGAAGTTCTGTTTGTGTCTTAGTAATGTAGCTTGATAAAATAAAATAGGTAGGCAGTATTTTCATTCTGGAGTCTTTTTGCATTTTCCCGTTATTTAGAAACTTCTGGTAGGGGCCATCTCGTGGCTAATGGACCATTTTTCTAAAATTTCAACGTACATGGTATAGCGAAATGTTCGTGAATTTTACACATGGGATCATCTTGAAGGGCAAACGTTTCGTAAGATCTGAAAAATATTGTCGTTAATAAATAACATCTCCCTTGCTTTGAGGACCCCTTGGTGAGACTCTACTGTTTTCGTATACGAACTAACGTTTAAAAATAGGGGATGGGGTGGCAAATTGGCTGCACTTAATTGCTCAGTGGCCGTGAAATGGAGTTAGGTTCAGATGTGAAAGGGAAAAAGTATAAAAGCGTTCGGTGATTATGCCTCCTTTCTTTTTATTTTAAGTTTCATCTCATCCCCCGCTGCATGGGCCGGCGTTATTCGTCCCAAACGTCTTTCATGTGCCAGGGAAATCTTTCCGCCGTCCTTTTGTTGTGTGTAAAGGATGAAAATTTGAAAGAGGCTTCCTTGTGCGTTGGGTTCCGTGGGCGCTTTTCCCGTCCCCAAATCCTTCTTTACTTCTCCTCCTCCTCCTCCTCTCTCTCCTTCTTCTGCTACTATATCCTTTCCCTTTTTCCTCATCTTCGTTCAGGACAACAAAAGAACGTTTTAAAACTGTTTTCCGCAGAAAAGAGGAAAGAGTAATGAAATAATGAACAGGATAATAACAATAATAACAACGGCGATGAAATATTAGTGAAGAAAAGTCTCCCCATTTTGCTATTGTGTTGTAGGAGGAAACAATTTTCTTGGCTGGTAGACAGCATCGTGAGCAGCAAGGCTTCGTTACAAACCGAGTCACGTTTCGCCAACGACTATCCAAATATTCCTAACGGCGAACAAAAATTAGTGTACGAGAATGTTTTGGTTTAGAATGGCTGGAGGTTTTGAAATTAACGTTGCTTGCTATATTATCGTCTGAGACTTCTCTCCGTTTCAAAGATTTGAAATAAATTCTCAATTTATAAACTTTATGTTATCCAATAACAAATCTACCGCTGTCTTCAGAATATCTAAGGTGTAGTATTGTTACTTTTTTTATTCTTCTGACACCAGTTGTTACGTTATTTTCTTCCTTCCCGTTCGTACAGGGTTCGTATGGATTTGGAATGAAAAATGACGACTCTTGATGAAGTATCGAAACACGCTTTATTTACCAATATTCATCAGGACAGCTCCACAACACTTTTACAGTCGTCGAAGATCTACTATACACTCGCTGGAACAATCAGCGACACAGCCTCCAGGTTATCAGGCTATCGCGGTGAAGACAGCTTCACGACAAAGCACTACAATACAGCTCCCAACTATGCTTGTTTGTTCTCGGAACTCCACGTACTCTCAAGACTCTCCACGCAATGCACTCGACGATACACAAGAGTATAGCTCTGCTAACTCAAAACTCGACGATGCACTAAAAGACTCTCTCGATGCACTCGACGACCAACTCGGCGCTAGATTTCGAGACACTCGCTCAATGACTGTCTATCAGCTCACTAGACGAGGCGCACACACACACCAACTGACTGCGGACCAGCAGGGTTTATATAGCTTTCGGCTTGTGTTCGAGAACATTCTGGGCTAAACCGGTAAGAATTCGTTCCAGAAGGTTCTCCAACCGTCCATGGTATATCGCCAATTTTGTCGCCAAATGGGCGATTTCTCTCCAAATATGGGAACCCTGCCTTCCCTTGACATTTTATGGCAACCCTAAAGCTGCTTTGCGGGGAAGCCATCTTACCGCGCCTGTACATTTCGTAACAATATCTTTTTGTGCCTAACGTTTAAGTTTTCTGATTATCTCCATTCCCGCATTCATGACTAATAAAAGCACTGAATAGTTTACGGCATAGTGGTGTTTTCGTCCATGGTTCACTTCCTCGAGAGAATAGTCTACGTAAATATTTTCAGTCCTTCATAATGTGCAACTTGACTTTCAGTGCTTTCGGTTTAAAAGTCAGTAGTCGAAGACTAAAGCTACGAAATACTAGATTCGGTTCTTATTGTCTGAATGGGCTAATTCCATGTGATATTCTAGGATTTTCTTCTTGGGTAACGTAAATGCGAGCCGGATTCCTTTAATAAGGTCTTCTCGAAGACATCTTTTCTATCAGGCACTTGAGTGCGTTACTTTAGGCAGTGAAATTAACTTAAGGGATCAGGTACTTTTAGCCCAAATTACAAAAGGGGGGCAATCTGTATCTCTCGTTCTACGGGGGGGGGGCAATTAACGAAATTCAACTTGCGTTTTTCATGTCTCGAAAGCGCAATTTAGGATTGTATTAGATTTATGTATAGCATTGTTCTAACATATGCAGTTAGACAAAAGAAAAAAAAAAAACTGATTTTCCCCCCATTTTCTTATTCTACCGCTCGAATTATGCCAAAGTGCCAAGTTTCGTAAAAGTTGCCCGAGTAATTTTTAAAAAATATGATATCAAAATTGTAGATTTTGAATGCTAATTGAATTTGGTATATACACTTATGCGCAAAATTAAAAGAATTTTCACATTATGTCTATTCTTACGAAAAGTATTCAACTAAACGTACTAATTATGCCGCCAAAGAATTATGCAAATATTCAGAGTGTAATATGTAAGCGTATACGTGTGTGGCTGCGAAGCTGTGATTGTAGTGGCTATATAAGCACACGAGGGATTTTAGGCGATTTGTGTGCTCGTACTCCACTATACTCGCCGTATTTCTCGCAAGAGTTGGGCTAATTTTCTACGATATCAAATAAAAAGAGTAGCCACGAACGTATTGATGACTGAATCAGATGGAGAATTACCGGAGCAGACCAATCACAAGCGCAGGTGGCTACAGCGCTCAGTATAACGCCCATTGTCGTCTGCAATTCATGGAAACATCTTCAGAACACTGGATCCGTTTCGAGAAGACCTGAACCAAGATCCACAACGACGAATGGGCATCATTATTTGGTACTTTCAGCGGGTCGACGCAGGACTGCTGCAGCTTTGCACCTCTCACGTGAGCTGTATGCTGGCATTAAAAGCCGAGTTGCACGGTCTACCGAGGCGCAGTTGGTCCTGAATTCCTGTTAATAGATGACCACCCTTGTCCACACAGGGTTTAGCTGATCGACGGTTACCTGGAACTTGAGGATATTTGCCGCATGGATTGACCAGCCAGTCTCTTGATCTGAACCGTGTAAAGCAAGTATGAGACGCTCTTAGGAGGGCAATATCATCTCGTCATTCCCTTCTTAAGACCATCCCAAAGTTGAAAACTGCTTTGTTGCAGGAGTGGGATCCATTGCCACACGGTCTCTGTCCAATATGCCATCACGCTGTGCGACTGGTCTGGATGTGAGGAGGGGACCATAACTCCATATTAGACTTATCTTCAGTTCGATAATCACTACGTGGATTTCGGACATCCCTACACTATGAGCTTTACCGACAATCTTGGGCATGTAAAATGACTTTTGAATGTAGGACATCTCTGTTAATATGTCCATTAGTTTCCGGAAATTCTCTTAATTTTGCAAACGAGTATATTCATTAATATTTTTTTTAATTAAACTTACTTGATTCTTTCTTTCAGAACTTGAAACTGGGGTTCAGTTAAAATAAAATTAGTCGTCGAGACGAGTTTCCGGGTGATCAAAGTATTATTTCGAAAGAAATGCTATGGAAATAAATAAAATGAAGTTTTTTTAAAAAAAATTATATAGATAAACATTCTTAAAATACACAATGCTAATGAATAAATAGAAATTTTGGAAGTAGCTACTTGAACTGTACTTCAACCATGTAACTCAAATAATTAAAAAGAAATTCTAAAATAACAGATATGATTAAAAAAGATACTATTAAGTAAAAATATATGCAAAAGGAGAAAAAAAAAAAAAAAAAAAAAAGAAAGAAATAGACGATACTTCTTTTCCGCTGGCGCACACAAAAAGAATGAAGGAGAACTAGGTTGCCGTAAACTGGGGGGGGGGGTTCGCCAAGTGAATGATTCTTGGAATTAAGTAAAAGTGCGCCAAGGTAAATTTTTGAATTACTGATTAAACTTGACACTAAATTTTAGAGAATTGGGTTTTTAGGCATAATTTGAAGTCTGAATAATTTGAGGAATGAATCGTAATTTGAATCGAAATATGGAAAAAAATTTGGCATGTCATTTCAGAAAATAACCAGTTTTGTGTCAAAATACGTATGTCAGAACAACGCTATGTACAAATTTAGTATAAATCCTAAGTAGCGCTTTCGAGATATGAAAAACGCAAGTTTAATTTTGTCAATCGGCCGAACGGAATGGATGGACGATACAGAAATGTCCCTCCTTTTACCCCCGACTGAGTGTACCTTTAAAACGTTAAAATATGTGATAAAAATTTTAACACACTTTTAAAACTCAATATCAATCAACTGACTGAATTATTATCAAAAGATTTTATACACATGTTTCGCTATCTTTTATTTGCTGTTTTCAGAAATTAAGATATTTTAAATGAAATAAAAATAATATACTGTCGTCATCATCGGCATAAAATTGTAATATGCTCTCCGCACTGCATAATGAATAAACAAATCACTGTATTTAGCTTTTTGCCCTTCAGATTAGAAAAGTAACGTATAAAAAATGACCTGTTTAAAGATGAACGAATTATATTTTCTTAAAAAGTAATTTTTTTTTTTTTAATTTGAGAATATAAAATCGACTTTATTTTTAACATACAATTAAACATAATTTCTAAAATTCCCAAGCTAGAAGCATAATAAGTCGGCATTTTTTACTCATCTAAGATTTAACAATTGATCAAAATATCTTGAAATTTTGACCAATGGCTTGAGAGAAATCATATGCACAAGCAGGAAAATTTGACTTTTGAGAGGTCTTATCCTGTAAATGCATGTTACTTCCTTAATATTTATGGAGAAAGGTAAAAATCTGCTTATCAGTTAAAATTTAAAATATGCATAATTATATTTAAACAACATCGCATACATAATCATCCTAATTTTGTGTGAAACAATGCAAAGTGGCGAAATTTTTATAGGACTTCAAATTTAAACATAGGAGTAATTCTCAAAGTTCTTATTTCAGAAGTGCAACAATGGACCATTTGTACAGCTAGAGTGTTCCCACAATTAATCAAAATACTTGATATTCTAATTAACCAGTTCAGAGAAATCATGCATGCAAGGAGGAAATTCACATTTTTATGAAATCTTAATAATTGACTAAATACCTTGGAATCTTGTAAACAGATACGTAGATAGATATGCTAATAAATTAACTTTTTATCTTGCACAACTGTGTAACTCTGTAAGCCGTGTACAGAAGAATTTAATCTATAGTTCAGTAAATTTAATACAAGAAATATGCTAAAATGCAAATGTAAACAACTAGCCATTTAAATTGCAGTAATTTAGAATTATTTTAACCATAATTTGGGTTCTAGATGTAATTTTTTACCTGGGGTTTGTTTTAAATGATTGGAAATAATCATATTTTAATATTAAACGCTTAAAAAGTTTGTTTTTTACTTCCTTGTACGAAGTAAAAAGGAAGTATTGTAATCACGAAAAGTTTCAGGCAGCATATTTCAACGAAAATATCCCATTTTGACCTCTTTCAAATGCAATTTAACGATGTATTTACGTGATATCTGTATGTAAGGACAGAATAAAACACTCTTTTCCTCCAAAAAAATTACAAAACTGCTTTAAAATGAATTCTTAAGAGAATTTTTCGTGGCGTCTGTACGAACGTATGTATCTCGCATAACTCAAAAACGAGTAGCCTCAGAACGTTGAAATTTTGTATATAGGATTGCTATAACATGTAGATGTGCACCTCGTATTTTGTTTGCAATTAGCCGCACCAAACTTATATAAATATATTTATATATTATATCCACTCTGTTACCCGGCTCAGTGATCTCAGTTTCTTTACTCTTATATGTTTGTAAATTGTACATTTTTTGCTTTAAAAATGATTGTATTATGTTGTTTTTATCTTCCGGTTAAGGTTTTTATGCCTTTAGTAAATCTGTATGCAATATTTTTAGAATTATCAACAATTTTAAAATTCTTTAATTGCCGCTAAGCCTAATAATGTTTTTGATGGCGGCCATTGCTCTTTTTTACATTTGAAAGAGCAGGGTGACGGATTTGTTGCCAATCTAGAGAATCTTAGCTACGCAACAACAAGGATAACGCCTTAATTTATCATTTAAATCATGCTTAATCCTTTCTGGAATTTTTTCCGAGGAAATAAGCGTTTAAGATTTACTTCGTAATTTTTAATACAGATATTTTGAGTTTTTATGTATTTTTGCCTTGTCGCGAAGTGAAAACTGAATTAATTGAATGAGAAATACTCAATCGTCTGTAAAAAAACTGTTTCTTTTTGTTTGTTTTTTTTTTTTTTTTTTTTTTTTTTTGTTTAATTTCTTTTATACATAGTTCTAGCTTTATTATAGTATTTGAACAGAACATGTGACAACGATTAGGTAATTCTTTAAATGATATAAGTTTTGTGCATTCTGAGTAATAATATGAACGAAATATAATACTGTTAAGTAAACCTAGCGCCAGAGTGTCGCTATGGTAAAGAAAGTGAATTTTAAAGAATGCATTCATTCTGTTGTGGTTTATGCGCTGTCGGCGAAGTAGGTTTAATTCAATCTAATAAGTTTAAATGAAATGCAAGAAAAAATGCGTATAATTTAATATTGCGTACAAGGAAGTCATGGGGTGTACACATCAAATTTTTTTTTAATCAGTAAAGATACCTGATTCCTTAAATCGTTTGTAAAACTTCACGAAAGTATCCCCTCTAGAATATATAACATTTGTCTTCTGCACCATAATTCAAAATCTAGATTTTTACTCATTCTTGGTATTTTTACTTATTTATGGACATGCAGAAAGGAACTGTGCCACTTGGTTAAGTTGAAAACAATTTCCCTAATTCTAGATTATAATTTTTTGTATATTTATTAATAAGATTATTGCGCTATGAATTGAAACTGAGCAATGAGACAGCTAACTTGTCATTTTCCTAAAAAATTGCTTTATGATGTGCATTTTTGGTACATTTTAATTTGTACAGAAGTCGTTCGTTAATCGCGATTTGCATCTCTAGCTTTTTCGTAGTTAAAGCGAGCAGTTTAATAATGATTTTATTTTGATAAAAATGAAGTCTAGGATTTTGGTTGACAGATATCGAAAGATTTCATGGAACATGTTTCATGAATTTAATACTCTGTTATTTATGATTGACGAATCGAATGAATGAAAAATTTAACTTTTCGTTAGAGTTTTTTAGTGTATTTGCTCTTTGAAAAAGAATGGTCTATCAGATATTAACCCTTTGGCCTATAACGAGTCAGACTCGTGGTAAAGAATTTGTGCCATAAACAAAAGCCACGAGTCTGACTCGTGGTAAAGAATTTATGTCATAAACAAAAGCCACGAGTCTCACTCGTGGTAAGAATTTGTGTCATAAACAAAAGCCACGAGTCTCACTCGTGGTAAGAATTTGTGTCATAAACAAAAGCCACGAGTCTCATTCGTGGTAAGAATTTGTGTCATAAACAAAAGCCACGAGTCTCACTCGTGGTAAGGAATTTGAGCATAAAATGCCGCGTATTATTATTAGAACAAGCGCTTGGAGTTATTCTACATCGAATATTTTTCCTTTGATTGTAACGTCAGTATTTTGTTTTTTTCAGTTGTTTCTGACGAAACTGAGTGATCTGTTACCTAAGTTCCCCGTACGGAACTTTAGTCTGTTACTTTAGTTTTCCGTACTGCTTCGGTACGTTCACATGTTTCAAATATAATTTCGTATATAGAATTAAAAAACTCTTATACCGATCATGCCAAGAAGAAGGAAATCTAATGTTGATGGTAGTTGAAAGATGTGTGGAACTATTGCCGATTCTGATTCCATAGATCCTGTTCAATACGATAGTGAGGACAATGATATTATGTTTCCTGTAAAGATGTTGTACCTAAACGTTGTTTATTATTTCACAGTTCCTTTTGTTACACTGAAATATTTCCGACCGACTTTCTTGTTTACCATAGCTCGCGCAATTGGCAGATATCGTGTAGGTCAAGGGGTTAATTCTGATTTTCAAAGTGATTTCTAAGGAAGAAAATCTGAATTAATTACGTATGTCGTTAATCTAATACTATAATGTTTATGGTGAATTTTCCATAACACTTTTAAAGAAAATATTGCAGGATATGAACAATATTACAGGCTTCTGGAATCTAAAAAGTGCTATTTATTGTTTACATTCTCCTTAGCACATACATGTCAAGATTGATAATAGAGTGCTGTGCCGTTTATTCTAAGGTAGTGCTTTTCGAACCTTTTCGTGTATGTAATTTTCATTCACATAACATAAGCAAATATATTATGCTGTTATGATACCGGGAATTTTATATTTGTATTTTTAGAATACATAATGCTCTAACTTGGAATTTAAATGTTTACAAAGGGGGAAAGGAGATAGATATCAGCACGCATAAGTAGTTAATGTTGATGCTAGAAACTTTTTCAAGTTCAGTGGATTTATATTTTTTTTCACATTTTTGATGGCTATTCGTGTTTAAGATTTGAAGCTAAGCTCAGTTTTATGTGTCATTCTCTTAAGCGTGGGCTTTAGCGTGGGGCTTATGAGCCCCACGCTAAACTTTCCGTTCAAGCCATTTGGTATTATCATTGTAAAATGAAGAGTTTTTTAAAATTTCATTATGCAGTCAGTTATGGGCATCTTAATACTACTGCTGATGCCCTCATATAATCGTGGGGCATGTGCGCCCCACGCGGCGTGATGGGCAATTTTTTTTTTTTCTCCGTAACTTGTTTCAACTGCATTCCTCGTATTTCGATCAGTCATTTATTCGCGTGTCGTTGATACACTTACTGCTTCACTGAAGCTGGGATTGATTTATAGTTCAGTGTGTTTCTTCAGTGTGTTAGACGAAGGAAATACGGTACGTACATATTATTTCAGTGTTATAAATTCGGATATTTTGCATTTAAAAATGGTTGCAATTTTTCCCGCCTCTTCTTCTTCAGACCTTTTCCAAATTTTACAACAATTACTCCTTATAAGCAGATATGGCATCACACAGAAACTGTTTTTCTAATGATGATTCTGACGACGAGGAAGGCCACTTTAATTCGATAAGAAGGCGCTGTAAAATTTGTTACGAAAGAAATGTTAAAAATTTGGGTTCCCAATCGGCAAGAAACTGTACTGTAAAAGTTGTGACTTTCTGCGATAGTTGTGTGGATAAACCATACTTATGTTTGCCATGTTTTAATAATAATGTTCATCGTAACATCCCTTTGTAATTGCATACAAACTTGAATTTAACTAAAATGTTATATTTAAAGCTGGTATACGTACGATAAAAAAAAATTATATGTGAAGATGCAACTTGCTTGGCATAGTAATGTTCAGCCAGGTATTTGTTAAACTAATTCCTAGAAAAATTAATTTATTGGTTGTGTTATGCATGTTAAACTATACAACCTTTCCTTAATAATTATGATTTTTGCGCTATTTTAATTATTGTAAGGCATACGCCAGAAACAAAATAATACAAATGCAAAGTCTTCAAAAAAAAAAAAAAAAAAAAAAAAAGCGCGGCCAAACGGGAAGTCTGTCAGGGAACGTGTTAAATTAAGCCTACCAGCAGGTAAAGTCTGTGAACACTGGTAGTTCAGTTCTGGTAGAACACTGGTGGTAGTTGGGTTCGGGGTTCGAATTTCAGCTGGCTCCATGGGCGTTTTCGTGGTTTTCCCCATGTGAAACGTGTTTATGGGTCAGTTTCCCTGACAAAGTCCTCTACGAAGACCTCCCTCCTCTTGGGCAGAGAGCCCTACCGTGTTTTGTCGTAACCAAAAAATTCAAACCAAACCAGACGTTCTATTAAATTTGTGTCTTCATGAAGTTTCAGAAGATATCTTGAAGAGTGGAATATATTTTGTTTGCTGTATGTAATATATTTATTTTCGCTTAGCCTCTGAATATATTATAGTAGACACTTCTCTGGTGGATTCAGTGCCGGCTGTTTCCAAAGCTTTGTACACTGCCAAGATGACATCCGTCCTAGGTTGAGCCATGCGGAATTGAATGTCACCCTAGGGAGAAATTTTATAAGAAAATAAGCTTGCATAATTTAGTTTAATATATATTTCACTATTATGTAGTCGCTAGATTGTGCTACTGTGTTTCCATCACGAAGATGAATTTCATAGTATTTTATTGTTTTTGCTTTTGTTAATCTATCATAAAAAGTAAGAACAAAGATTGTCTTTGCTCTTCCCCCCCCCTTTTTAGTCCAAAGGGGCTTTGTCCCTGAAGGACTATTGTTTTCGTTTTGCGATTTTGCGTCGGACTCATAAACGTCGGTTCACTTTTCAAACTGTTGCCACAAAATGTTAGAGTCCTGCATTATATTTGAAGAAATTAAATAATGAAAAATCTGCATAAATGATTGTCTATTTCTCGCATTGTGATAAAACAATGGTACATCGAATTTTGAATGACGAAATCCTACTGCGAATATGGGCATCTGAAATCCCAAATTTGGAATTTGTTTTATTATAGATTTTATATTTTGTAAAACTTTAACGAATTTTTGATTTACAAACTCAATGCTTTAAAAGCGAGAAATGGCAACGTTATATAGAAAAAAATACTTTTATCTCCAGCTCGCGAGACTGTGTATATCGGAAATTCTAAAGATATGCTTAATTTAAAATTATTTTGCGATATTGCTCTTGAACTGAATTTTATGGTTTAAGTGCAAAGAACATGATATTTAATAAATAAAGGTAACACTCAAAACGTTAAAAAAACGCCCCTTTGGACGTAATTTAAAATCTGAAACATTTCAGATTTTTTTTTTTTTTTTTTTTTTTTTTTCGCTGGACTTACACGTACGCGTCTTTTAAAAATAATCATCAACTATAACTTCTGATTTTGTAAAATAAATTTACGAATGATACGTGCTTTTCGAAAGGTTCTAAAGGATGTCATACTCAAAAGTAATGCGGTAAAAGTAAAAGCAAAACGAAGGAATTGCAGAATAATGCCAGTATCAGTATAAAATATGAATTTACGGCACATTACTTGACTCTATGATTAAAACTCGATTTTTGACAAAAGTTAAAAATTGGCAATAAAATAACGACTTTTTCAGGTAATATACAAAATATGTTTTTTTTTTTTGGATGTTGTGTAATTTCTAATTCAAAAATGTCTGATGCGTAAAAGTTTGTGATTTCTTTTGAAATGGTTATTTATTAATCAGATTTTAAAACTCGTGTGTTCGGTACATAGTTAAAAACAAATGAGTGTTTTGGTGTATTGCCCTTATGCGCATCAGCCACATCCAAATGACCTTTCATAACCTGTAAAGTGTTTTCGAGTGCAGCAAAATTAATTTCACCGTTTGAATGATTATGACAATGGGAATCATGTTTACTCCGTTTTTACTTATTTTCTATAAATTTCCTTGAAAGGAGGAGAAAAAATTTTTAATTTCGTGTAATTAAAAAAAATAATTATTAAAATAATTATAAATAATTACCATATATGGGTCTTGCAAATGCATGTTACTGTTATTATCAGAACGATTTAATGCTTTAAATTTCAAAATATAATTCAATAACAGTTAAAGTGAACCGGGTGTCATTGAAACAGACAACTGATGCGCCGCGACTAGGGAGTGATACCTTATCTAAAAAAAGATATTTTAAAGCTTTCAGACGTAAACAAAATTAATTTCCATTCATTATTGTAATGCCTAATATATTATCACCTGAAGCATTTTCTCGCTTTCGTGTTTTAGAGTCAGCTTGCCATAATATACACTCATGTGCACAAATTAAGGTTAATGCAAAATCAGGCAAAGGAAGAGTTAGAAGCAAAACAAATTTGACTAATTTGTAAAGCTTATTTATTAAACAAAAGTAAAGAGCAAAAAAAGATGCTATATGTTTGATATTATTAAAAAAAATTAGAGATTTTTTCTTCCTGGAGCAAATTACAAAAAAAAAAAAAAAAAAAAAAAAAAACCTATTTACAAAAACCAATATTACATGGTTGGTATGATTATTAATACATCGTATGTCTCCCAGACGATGGAATACAGTCCGTACAACGCCTAGGCATGCTGAGTATCAAATTATCGATCTGATCTTGGGGGATATTACACCACTCAAATAGCAATGCTCTCCGAAGTTCCGGTAGACATGTAGGAGGAGTTTGACGGGCTGCAACTCGTTGGCCAAGCATGTCCCACACGTACTCTACTGGATTCAAGTCCGGTGAGAATGCCGGCCAGTCCATACGGGTGATATCCGCCGATTGAAGGCATTCGCTTACGATGTTTGCACGGTGAGGACAGGCGTTGTCATCCATAAACACAAATTGTGCGCCCATGGCGTCCCGAAACAAACGTACATGTTGTTCCAGAATGACATCCCGATAGATTTGGCTTGTTCCAATTTGAACATGCAGGTCAGTTCTGGAACCCAGAATAATTCCACTCCAAACGACCACTCCTGCACCACCCTAACGGTGTCGTTCGATGGTGTTTTCTTGGTGGTAACGAGTACCTGGAGCTCTCCATATGAAAGTCCGGCGAGAATCAGACTGAAAGCTAAACCTGGAGTCGTCGGAAAACATCACACAAGCCCACTGTTGCGGTGTCCACTATGCATGCTCTCTCTTCCAGGCTAACCGCAGGCGACAGTGAGTTGCAGTAAGTGGAACGCGTCTGACAGGTCTACGAGTATATAGAACAATCTGCCCTAAGCGTCTGTACACGGTCTGCCTTGAAATTGTCGTACCAGTGGCTGAAGAGAGCTGACGAGACAGGTCTGAGGCTGTGCTCCGCCTGTTTCTTTTGGCAATAACTGCCAAATACCGGTCCTCATTCGGCGTTGTAACTCTGGGGTGACCTGTGCTGTAACGTCTATTGATATTACCATCATCTTGGAATCGTTGTCAAAGCCTGGACATGACACTCTGGGCAATTCCAAGTTCGTCTGATACTTCCAGTTGGGTACGCCCACATTCCAGACGGCCGATAATTCTACTACGTAAAAAATCATCCAAATGCGTCCTTTGTGTCCTAACTATTCGGTTATTGCACTGAAATGCGTATAAAGCGCCTGCGAACAATTTTACTTCTTTGCCTGTATTCCTTATATATCACTGTCTTACACTCTCGTCATTGTGACGTAACATTCGGTGTCATCTGGTTACTTCCTGAAATTTGCATATGATTCTTGAAGATGTGTGTAGTGATTTTACAGGTGATATATTTATTTTAGAGTTCGATTTCTGCGTGACTCCGAATTATCCTTAATTTATGGACATGAGTGTACTTTATTTAGTAGGCTTGATATTTACCTAATTCATATTGTACCATATTCTTCTGCGCGGATCTCTATTGCGGTTTTTCCTGTAGTCGAAAGGGGCAATTTACCCAGAAGGGCTGTTAATTTCGATATAGCATTTTGCGTTGATTTACTATAAACGGCGAATCACTTTTTAAATTGTTGCCACCAAATATAATCGCCCTGTGGCATATTTAAAGAAATTAAATAACGAAGAATCTGCATAAATGTAAGTTTCTCGCATTGTGATAAAACAACGGTATCTAGAGCCATGCAATTTTGAATATCGTACGTCTCCACCTGAATACGGGCATTTGGAAGCCCAAATTTGGAATTTGTTTTATTATTTATTCAAATTCTGTAAAGCATTTATGAGTTTTTGTTTAAGAAATTCAACGATTTCAAAGCGAGCAATGGCAGCACTGTACGGGGGGAAAAAAAAAAAAAAAATTACATCGTGCGCGCGAGATAGTGTATCGGAAATTCTAAAAATAAAATTATCTTGGGATAAAGTTGTTGAATTGAATTTTATGGTTTAAGTGCGAAGAACCTGATGTTTAATAAATAAAGATAACACGCAAAACGTTAAAAAAAAATCTGATGTGTACACCACATGACTTCCTTGTACGGAATATTAAATTATACGCATTTTTCTTGCATTTCATTTAAACTTATTGGATTGAATTAAATCTACTTCGCCGACATCGCATAAACCACAATAGAATAAATGCATTCTTTAAAATTCCCTGTAGTATGTGTTTACCATAGCGACATTCTGGCGCTAGATTCACTTAACAGTATTATATTTCGTTCATATTGTCACTCATAATGCACAAAATTTATATCATTTAAAGAATAGAATTATCTAATCGTTGCCACATGTTCTATTCAAATACTATAATAAAGCTAGAATGATGTATAAAAGAAATTAAGCAAACAAAACAAAAATGAAACAGTTCTTCACAGACGATTGAGTATTTCTCATTGAATCAATTCAGTTCTCACTTCGCGAGAAGGCAAAAATACATAAAAAGTGAAAATATCTATATTAAAAATTACGAAATAAATCTTAAACGCTTATTTCCTCGAACAAATTCCAGAAAGAATTAAGCATGATTTAATTGGCAATAATAAATGAAGGCGTTATCTTTGTTGTTGCGAAGCTAAGTTTCTCTAGATTGGCAACAAATCCACTAGTTTGCTGTTTCAAATGTAAACAATCAATGGCCGCCATGAAAATAAAGGCTTAGCGGCACTTAAACAGCTTTAAAATTGTTGATAATTGTAAAAATATTGCATACAGATTTACTAAAGGCATAAAAACCTTAAAAGGAAGATAAAAACAACATAATTCAATTATTTTTAAAGCAAAAAATGTACAATTGACAAACATATAAGAGTCAAGAAACTGAGATCACTGAGCCGGGTAACAGAGTGGATATATATATAAATATATTTATATAAGTTTGGTGCGGCTAATTGCAACCAAAATACGAGGTGCACATCTACATGTTATAGCAATCCTATATACAAAATTTCAACGTTCTGAGGCTACTCGTTTTTGAGTTATGCGAGATACGTACGTACGTTCGTACAGACGCCAAGAAAAATTCTCTTCAGAATTAATTTTAAAGAAGTTGTATAATTTTTTTTTGACGAAACGAGTATTTTATTCTGTCCTTACGTACAGATATCAAGCAAAAACATCGTTAAATTGCATTCGATAGCGGTCGAAATGGATATTTTCGTTGAAATATGCTGCCTGAAACTTTTCGCGATTACCATACTTCCTTTTTACATCGTACAAGGAAGTAAAAAAGTCCCTTTTGGCGTAATATAAAATCTGAAAGCTTTCAAACTTTTTACAATTTTTTTTTTCTTATCTTACCTTGTTTAGATTATGCAGAGCATACTAGAGCTACCTCCCGAAATGCTTTCATGAAGAGCTTTCTAAAGAGAACTGGTTTGTATTTAGGTTATACATAGGAAAACCCTGAAAATGCCCATGCAGCGAGCCCGTTCGCTACTATTTTATACCCGGATCGAACTACCGTGGTGGTTAAGCTTCTAGGGAATGTATTGAGCACAACTATTTCATTTCATTGAATTTATAGTCAGAACAGTATGAATTGAAATCTTGTCCTCAGAAGTTTTGGTTAATACTTCTAAGCTAAAATATATCAGAAATTTTGTATGTAAAATATATATGAGAAATCTAAATTTAGCCTTTCATAGTGCGTATGGATTTCACCCGAATGCTGTGCGCATTAAATAATTATTATTCAGACGTAAAAGTTTCTAAACTAGTAAAAATCGAGTTGTAAGAACTCATAATTTTAAAACAATGTCGATGCATTATTGCAGTCCCGGAAAATACCGTAACTACCCAATTGTGGAAAACCTTTTAACGTTAAGTGTTTTCATTCCCCAAATCTCTTATTTATATGCAGTAACATAAAACGTGAGATGATGGAGTTGGGGTGGGAGTGAACTAGGAACCGATGCAACTTGAGTCCTCAAGTGGAATTAATTTGTGTGTGCCCTTCTGCTTGTGGCAGACCCCACCCTCGGTAGTGAGGCGATGAGAGAGCGAATGCTTCTTAGGGAGGGAGGAGAATGCCTCCTGTTGATGACTATGTTTGACCTGAACAAGTGGCAATTTGGCAAGCGCACGTCTTTTCCCTAATTGCAGGCCCCGGCGAAGGGTGAAGAGATGCTGCGGTCACGCACGTCTGTTTACGCACCCCTTGTGGTCGACCCCCTTGGTTTTTCAAATGTGCATGCGGATAACATGTGGACAGTTCAATTGGTTGCCCGCTTCTTCGAAAAAGATCCCTAATTTGATAGTTCTGTATCTTCCTTTTAATATTGTCGGATTGATATTTATTAGAATTTTGTTGTACCTTTACAATTTTTTCGTTTTGGGTGGAATGTTTCTTATGAATAAAATTTGACCAAAGTTTATTAGTAAGTATTGATTTATAATTTATTTTGCATGGAAGTTGTACAGGAAATACTATTAACTCGTTATACATTTTGAATGTATTTTTTACATGGCACGTAAAAAAGATACGTGCGTGATAACATGGATCAAATGTTTTTGTCGTTTTTTACTTCCATGTACGAAGTAAAGGAAGTCTTGTAATTGTGAAAAATTCCGGGTATCATATTTCAACAAAAATTTGCCCGCTTTCAAATTTATTTCAGTGATGTTTTTGCATGACATCTGTACGTACGGACAGAGTGAAGGACTCTTTTTTTTTTTTTTTTTTTCCCAAAACGGATTGTAAAATGGATTTAAAATGTATTCAGAACAGATTTTTTTGTGACGTCTGTATGTACGTATCTCGCATAACTCAAAACCGAATGGCCTCAGAACGTTGAAATTCTGTATATGGGACTGCTATGGCATGTAGTTGTGCAACTTTTTTTTTGGTTGCAATCGGCCTCACCAAAGTATAAATTGTTACCCACTCTGTTACCCGGCTCGCTTAGCTCAGATATTTTTAGACTTTATATGTTGGTTGTGCAATTTTTGCTTTAAAAGTGATTGAATTATGTTGTTTTTATGTTCCTGTTAAGATTCTCATGCCTTTAATTAATCTGCATGCAGTACGTGTAGAATTATCAACAATTTAAAAGCTATTTATGTGCTATTAAGCCTAACAAAACCGTATTTTTAGTCCAAAGGGGCTTTGTCCCTGAAGGACTATTGTTTTTGTTTTGCGATTTTGCGTCGGACTCATAAACGTCGGTTCACTTTTCAAACTGTTGCCACAAAATGTTAGAGTCCTGCATTATATTTGAAGAAATTAAATAATGAAAAATCTGCATAAATGATTGTCTATTTCTCGCATTGTGATAAAACAATGGTACATAGATCCATCGAATTTTGAATGACGAAATCCTACTGCGAATATGGGCATCTGAAATCCCAAATTTGGAATTTGTTTTATTATAGATTTTATATTTTGTAAAACTTTAACGAATTTTTGATTTACAAACTCAATGCTTTAAAAGCGAGAAATGGCAACGTTATATAGAAAAAAAATACTTTTATCTCCAGCTCGCGAGACTGTGTATATCGGAAATTCTAAAGATATGCTTAATTTAACATTATTTTGCGATATTGCTCTTGAACTGAATTTTATGGTTTAAGTGCAAAGAACATGATATTTAATAAATAAAGGTAACACTCCAAATGTTAAAAAAACGCCCCTTTGGACGTAATTTAAAATCTGAAACATTTCAGATTTTTTTTTTTTTTTTTTTTTTTTTTTTTTTTTTTTTTTTCATTTGAAGCTATTAGTAGAATAGTGAATTAATTCAGTTTGTGCACCTCAGCAAAAGTAAACTTAAGTTTTGTGCAACGAAGAATCTGTCTTCATTCCCGCCGGCCGAATTGTTTGTTTTTGCGTAGAAACTCTAATTTTAATTGTAGAAACTTTTTTAACTATATTTGTTGCTTTATGTTTTTCTGTATTTTACTATTTTTAATGAAGATGTTTTGAGTTTTTGTGTGTTTTTGCCTTTCCGCGAAGTGAGAACTGAATTAATTGAATGAGAATTACATCTCTATTGAAATTCTCTATTGTTCGCGGAAAAGTACATCGAAGCACGTGTTTCTTCGGATTACTGTCAGGTGGCGTAGTGGCGTTAGAAGAACGCAAGACGGTCAATTCCGAATGGTACACGATCATTTGTTTTCCAGAAGTCGTCGGAGAAATTCTAAAAATGCAGAAGAGGGGATCATTTTTCATCATAGGACAATAAGAGCTCTCACACATCGGCTCAAAGGAATTTTTGACAGGCCAAAACATCGAGTTGCTGAGTCATCCGTCGTACAGCCCTGATTTGGCACCCAATGATTTTTTTTTTTATTCCCGCACATCAAATATAAAATTCGTAGTCAGCGATTTGCTACACCCGAAAAAGCGGTTGATGCATTCAAAACTCATGTTTTGGATTTACCTCTCAACAGGAGTTGGAAAAAGTGCTTCGAAAATTGGTTCAAACGCATGTAAAAGTGTATTCATTTTAATGGAGAATATTTTGAAAAACAATAAATCCAATTTCGATCATAAACATTTGTTTTTTCATTATTAGGCCAGAAATATAAATAGTAACCTGCGTATTACAGTGTCATTGCGGAGATGAGGAGTCCGATATACCACTGGATGCCAGTCCTGTGCAGTGCTACAGTAGGCGCCGTTTTAATGTGATTGCTTTTGTCCACCGCTATTTTAACAACCTTAAAAGATGAGGAAACACATCCTTTTAAATTGCAGTGGAATTTAATTAATTTAATATAATTATAACTAGAAAGGTATAAATAGATACTTTCGCAACACTTTGATTAGGAAAATGTAAATGTTTGTTTATGAACTATTCATAGCAAAAGTTTATATATGAACTGTTCTGGAAATTATTTGACCGATGCTGTACTTTTAATCTTAATACTCGGGGTTATGCCTCACTGGACGAGGATTGGCAGATGTAAAGTTTAAAATTAGTCAAAAAAGCAAAGTCTGAGGTAGATGTTTTCAAATAATTTCTATTCCAAGGGGAAAACTGCAGAATTTGTCTTTACTCCTGAAGAAGAAAGGCCTGTGTCTTATTCATTCTCAAAATTGATACGCTTTATTGAAAATCTACATCAAACTAAGTTGGTTAAGTTACTCAAGGTATTTTTCGGTACAATGTGATGCTTGTGTGTGGATGGATACCTACCTGTCTTAGCAGTCCAGAATTAATGCACTAATCGAATACATTCCATTCCAACTGTAGAAATATCTCCATGAAAACATCCTTCGCTTTACACAGATAACCCTGAATGTTTTGCTTCTCCCGCCTTCTTAGCGTGCCTTCGTGGTGTGGTGGTCTGCGCGCTGGGCGCGTTTTCCAGAGGTCCGTGGTTCGATTCTCGGCGAAGGCATTGCTCATTTTTCACTTCTTCCTGTTTCAAAAATAACCTAATATCTCTACAAATTAACCAATGAATCAACCGTTTTCATATAATGTGTTAAACTCTCATGTTTTCCATTCAATTCATAACGTACAAGCATAGGTCTTGTAGGGGTTAATTTGATGCTGAAGACGTGAAAGATAAGCAATACCCTCGCCGGGACTCGAACCTGGACCTCGCGATACGCGCCGAATGTGCTACCGTTACACTACGAAGACATGCAGAAAGGTGGGAGAAAATACCTTAGTTTTAAATTGGATTATTGCGATTAGAGTAAAGCTCTCGAAGACTATCTGCCTAAGGGAAAGGGTGCTTTTATGAAGGACTTTCTAAGAGAAACTGGCTGGTATTCACTTAGATGTGTGGAAAACCACGAAAACTCCCATGCATCCAGCCTATTTGCCATGATTTGAAAACCCGACCAAGTCTTAATTTCTATTTTTAAAAGTTGGTGTCAGGTTTAAACATGTACTGTGGAGTAAGCTTAATGAAAGATAATTTGTTTTATTACTAATATTAATTTTGTAGCTGTTTTTCTGGAGGGAAGAGTAAAATGCATTCTCTGCTTTGCGAAGGATACATCGTCCTTTGCAGGTTATATGACTTACCTCTGAAGAGATATCTTTCTACCATAGTAACCGGCACCATCTGCTTATAACTTTGTCCAATTTGGGGTAGAAGCCAACGGTGTGTGAAGGAACAAGACCTTATACATCATTATATTCAGGAAACGTGGTGAAGGCTTCTCCCTAATTAGTCGTCTTGGCATGCCGTTAAACTCTGAGCCCAGTCGGAGGATGACATCGACATATTTTCGATTGACTGCTTTTCGATTCGGGTCTTTTCAGATGAAGGGAGCTGGTGATTCTTTTGAAGTTCCGAACGCAATTAAATTATCGAACTTCGCTGAAAAGAGACTGACTCTACTCCGATGGACTGTGATCCTCTTTTTCCATCTGAAAAATGAATTTGTAGGAGGTAAGCCTAATATTATGCTACTTTCTCGAATGATGAGAGGACTACTTTTTGATGAATATTGCTAATATTGTTGTGGAATTCATTTGCGAGATTCTTGCTCAGGTCCCGTACTGTTTAGTGGTTGAAAGGTTTTAGAAATATTAATTACCGTATACACCCGCGTATAAGTCGAGATATTTTGGACAAAAAAAAAAAAAAAAAAAAAAAAAAAAAAGACTTCAAAGTGGGGGAGTCAACTTATACGCGGGGCCATAAAAAATTAAAAGAATCGGAAGCTCAAAAATTTCTTTATATAATGTAGTTGTTTTCTTCCCGCACTCAAATTGGACGACTTATCAAATAAGTCACTTACTTGAAGTAATTTCATGACTTAAATTATGTGACGAACTAATCACAGAGTTTCATACTTTAACTGGAGTAAGTTTCGATTAAACCAAAGAATTTTCGGCACCCGAACAACCGATCAATATCGAGCAATAAAAAAGTTTCGCCAACACTCCAAGAAAAGAGAAATGCAGATAGTTTTTACGCACGTATAAGTCTTTATAATAGTTATTGTTCATTCATGAAATACTTTTGTTAACAGGCGTGCAAGTCAAAAACACCTAAAACGACAGTGGCCATAATTCCGGGAGGATTCACATACGTCATTCAACCCCTAGATGTCTGCCTCAATAAGCCCTTCAAAGTAAATGTTAGAAAATATTGGTCAGAGTGGATTAGTTCCGGTCGACCAACATTTACAAAGGGAGGCAACATTAAAAAGCCCGATATTACATTAATTGCTCAGTGTGTTAAGGATGCTTGGAACGAAATACCGTCTGAAATGATTATAAAATCATTTAAAAAATGTTGTATTAGCAACGAACTGGACGGCACGGAAGATGATACTGTTTTTGAAAGTGAAAATGACGACGAAGGCTCTAGTAGTGATTGTAACAATACAGAGTTCGAGACTGAAAATATGTATGATGACGAGCCAATGACTACAGAAGAGTTCTATGGAATGTTTGGCGAATTTGACCATGAATCGGATGTTGAAGGATTTTGATTATTTACCAAGGTATTTTTTATCGTATATTTACTTTTTTTTCTCAGATGATTTTGAATAAATGTAGTACTTAAAAAAAATTTTCGAAGTTTCTCGATCGATTTCGGAAGTGGGGGGTCGACTTATACGCGAGTTTCTTATTTTCTACGAATTTTTTATGTCAAAGTGGGGGGGACGACTTATAGGCGGTATCGACTTATACGCGGGTATATACGGTATATTAAAAAATATTTAATGATAATAATCACGAGTAGCTTGTTTTTTTTTTTTTTTTTTTTTTTTTTTTTTTCCCGTTTTGATGTAAAGAGCATAAAGTCATGCGCTACATCTTTTAGTATCAGCATTTATACTGTATTGTGTTTAAGCACATTACATGTAATCAAAACGCACTTCAAGAAGCAAACCAACGAATTGTTTTTGACATTTTTCAGATTTTTACGTTTACTGGTACGAAGTAAAGGAAGTACTCTAATCGCGAAAATTTCCGGGTTCATTATTTCAACGAAAATATCCATTTTGACTGCTATAGAATGCAATTTAACGATGTTTTTGTATGACATCTGTACGTAAGAACAGAATAAAGAACTCTTTCCCAAAAGGCTAAAAGGGTTTAAAATGGATTCAGAGAAGATTTTTTTTTTTTTTCTTTTTTTTCCGTGACGTCTGTATGTACGTACGTTCGTATGTCTGTATGTATCTCATATAACTCAAACACGAGTTGCCTCAGAACGTTGAAATTTTGTATGCAGGACTGCTATAACGTAGTTGTGCACCTTTCTTTTTGGTTGCAATCGGCCTCTTCAAAAATATTGTTCTTATCTTTCAGGTTAAGGTTATTTATGCCTTTATTTAACCTGCGTGGAATAGTTATAGAAATAACAACAATTAAAAGTTGTTTATGTGCGGCTAACCGTAATTTTTATTACCACAGCAGCCATATTTCTTTACATTTGAAGCTTAGCAGAATAGTGAAATAAGTCAGCTTCTGCACCTGTATTGTCTTTTTGCCGAGTGGCACCAAAAGTAAACTTTCAGTTTTGCGCACCGAAAAATCTGCCTTCTTGCCCGCTGGCAGAATTGTTTGTTTTTGCGTAGAAACTCTAATTGTAAAAATTGTTTTTTAATTGTTTTAACTGTATTTGGTTTTTATATTTTTCAATTTTTAAGAGAGATATTTTTATGTTTATGTATTTTTGCCTTGTCGCTAAGTGAGAACTCATTTAATTGAATGAGAAATATATCTGTTATGAAATTCGAGGAAATAAGTTTAAATGAATTGCTGGAAAAAATGTATTTTATGTATTTTTGCCTTGTCGCTAAGTGAGAACTCATTTAATTGAATGAGAAATATATCTGTTATGAAATTCGAGGAAATAAGTTTAAATGAATTGCTGGAAAAAATGCTTATAATTTAATATTCCATACAAAGAATTATGTGGTGTACACATCAGATTTTTTTTAATATTAAGGTACACAAAAATGATATTTCTTCCCGTAACAAAATGTGGGCTATGCATTTTGTTTTACGCAAATTCAGAATAATTTCTTTGAAAGGTAATTTAACTGCAGTAAATATAAGACTAATATTGTATTTATAGTTTGGGGGCTTATGTAAATGAAAATAAATTTCTTTCGTGTAATTTTAAATTTTAATGGGTGGTATATTTTCTGTTTAGTTTTTAGGCTTGCGTAAGTATTAAAAATTAATTTCATTGTTAAACTGAAATCTAAAATATTTGTGTTTAGGCAAACAAATAATAATTTTATCATATGATTTTATCTAGTAAAACATATTCACTCTGCTTTATATTTTTTGTTTTACGAGAGAGACAATTTTGCTGTGTGATTTTTGTTGAAGTAAAATACAATAAACGAAAAAGTAAAATTTCCTTTCTTGTATGACAAATAAATATACGTATTTTAGCATACAAAAATAATGGGAACTTTGTAGCTGCATTGCTGGAATATTCGCATGGTTTGTAGAGTTTATTTCAGAACAGGAAATGCGAAAAATTAACTATATCCTCTTCGGAATATGAACCCGGAACTTCGGATTGCTAGCTGGACGTGCTACCATTTACACCACGAAGGCACGCTGTGGGGAAGATGAAAATTCCTTTTATTCTTTCCTAATTAGAAGGCGAATGGAAGAAACCGAGACCTAGTCGGCTAAGCCCAAATGGGGCATATTTTCGTAGACTAGATTTTAATCAAGCGCCTATTGTAGAACTGCTAGGTATTTGGATGGAGGACATAAAAATTTACTTATGCACCCGCAGAGATTAAAATTTCGGAATCTTTTGATTGCTAGCTGGACGTTCTATCAGTTAACCATTCAGGCACACAGTGGGATAGCTTTAAATTCCTTATAGTCTGAATATTTGGAATTTTACTGGATTATTTGGAATTTATTTTTTATTGGATAATTGAAAATGATTATAGCTCTTCACACTGGTACGAAAGCTAAACTTATTGTAATTTGTATTCACGGAAACAAAGAAAAATCCTAATTAGAAGTAAAGCTAGCTTAAGACTTACAACTGTAGTCATATCTACTCATTGTACCTTATTGTTTTTTGTAATGTTTTTTCACATTCTGTATTCGCTACTGCTGGTATTTCCACTGCTGCTTGACATAAAATAAATTAGGATTGCCCGTTTGGGAGGAGATGAAGAAATATTGCTGCTTTCACGTTCTTGTTGTAAACTGGAACTTCATTTTTACTTCCTAATACAAAGTAAAGGAAGTTTTGTAATCGCGAAGAATTTCGGGATACCCGATACCTTGATGTTTTTGCATAATATCTGTACGTACGGACAGAATAGACTCCCTTTTTTTTTTTTTTTTTTTTTTTTTTTTTTCAGAATAAAGGATTGCTATAACATGTAGTTGTGCACCTGCCTTTTTGGTTGCAATTGGCTGCACCAAACCATAAATATGCGTATATGTATACCCACTCTGTTTCTCGACTTATTGAGCTGTTTTTTTTTTTTTTTTTTTTTACTCTATATATGTTAGTAAATTATGCATTTCTTGTTTTAAAAGTGATTGAATTATGTTGTTCTTTATGTTCCGATTAATATATTTATGCCTTTAGTTAATCTGCGTGCAATAGTTGTAGGTGTTGGTGTGTTGGTGTATTGAATTATGGCAAAGCACACTAGGGCTATCTGCCTAAGGGGGGATGCCTTCGTGGAGGACTTTCTAATGGAAACTGGCTCGTATACACGTTACACATGGGGAAAACCACGAAAACATCCATGCAGCCAGCCCGTTCGCGGGATTCGAACCTCGCAATAGTTGTAGAATTATCAACAATTTAAATGTTATTTAAGTGGTACTAAGCCTAACTAATCCGCCATTTGTTTACATTTGAAACTCTTAGCAGAAAAGTGTATTAAGACAGTTATTGCACTAACTTCAATCTAATTTTGCCCAGTGAGACCGAAAGTTAACTTTCAATTTTGTGCATTGAAAATTTGGTCTTTCTGTCATTTGTGTGTAAATATCCGATACCTTTTGATCGCTTTCCACTCCATTCGAACGATATTTTTGCATGTTATCTGTACGTATGAATAGAATAAAGGGCTCTTTTTTCCCAAAACGATTGTAAAAGGGATTTAAACTGGATTCAGAAGAGATTTTTTTGTGACGTCTGTACGTAGGTGTAAATGTACGTATCTCGCGTAACTCAAAAACGAGTGGTCATTTGTTTCGGACGAACGGCTGTTTCACAGACAGCACATCCGTATGTTTCCGACGAACAACTATTTCAAAAAATTTTTCCACCCGGCTTATCATTTGGGAAGAAACGCGCAGTTTTTTCCCTTCTCTTAATATATATATATATATTTATATCAGCTATCAGCACCGAATCCCTCATTATCAGCTATTATTTGTAATAGAAAGTTTCCCCTGCTAACCCCAAAGTAATCTGTGATGATTTGTGATTTCATATCTTGCAACATTTGTTGCCTACATTGAAAAATAATGATAACCAGAAAAGTTGTACTTAATTGTACTAAACAGTTGTACATCCCAAATGTTTTGAATATATGATACGAACGTAGAAATCTACGTTTTGGAGTCTCTAGATTACTTTCAGGATACATTGAGTTTTATATTTCGAGTCTGGTCCCGAAACCTATACACTGAGTCCTTAAGCACTGTACACTGAGTCCTTAAAACTTAGCCGAAACAAAGGTTGGTTTTAGGAATTATTACACGAGTTGACGGTCGTTGTTCCCATATAAAAATTAATTTTCAGGTATTGATGAGTTTGCTTTGGTAGAATGAAAATATGTTGGATGCAGCGATGTTCCATGCTGAATTTGATTTATGGGTGCGAAAAAGTTTCCATCATCATACGTGGATTGTTCTATTTCGGAAAATAATTTCCTCTTTTTCATGGGTGGAGTATCTCTGTTGGATCTAAGCTCTGTTTCGTAGCTAGAAAGAGCTTCGCGTATCAACTGACTCAAAAAAGAGAGCGTCCTTTCGCTCGCAGTTTCTCATTAAAACTGAACTCCCTTCATGTCAGCCATGATGGATGCTTGCCTTAGCTCTTGGCGTTACAGAAAAATTTCCCGCCGAATACTGTTCCTACTCTTCCAGAGAGAAAAAAATTAGAAGGAAACAGGAATTGCTTTTTGCCACGTAGTTAGGGTGGTTTGTCAGTTGAATTAAAAAAGGGGGTTGCTTTCATCGAGTCGATAGTCTCAAATTCAGGCACCAATTTATTCATTGAGACCAGCAGTTTTTTTTAATTCTCTCGGAGAATAGTGTTAAACTCTGTTGCAGTTTCGGAATTTAATTCTGCAGGAAAAAATTTATTTTTTAAAATAGAACTGTGGTGTTTTTTTATTTTTATTCTTGTGGAAACTTTATGAAAAAGAATCCATTCATAAAACGTAATCTTCCGCACTTTTTTTTTTTTTTTTTCTCAAAAGTGGCAGATAGTAAAATGTCAAGTTCCAGGTTCTGTATATAGGGCTGTTATAACATGTAGTTGAGGTTCAAATCGGGCGCACCGTGTAAATATATATATACCCACTCCATTACTCGGCTCCTTGAGCTCAGTTTTTTGTATCCTTATGTTGGTAAATTGTGCATTAATTGTTATTATGTTCCGTTTAAGGTTTTTATGCCTTTAATTAATCTGCATGCAATAGTTGTAGAATTGTCAACAATTTAAAAGTTATTTAAGTGAGGATAAGCCTAATTTTTGTTTACCATAGCAGCCATATTTGTTTACATTTGAAACTTTGCAGAATAGTGAATTAAGCCAGTTTCTGCACTTTCATTGTCTTTTTGCCGAGTGGGTCCAAAATTAAACTCGAAAAATCTGCTTCCTTGCCCGCTGGCCGAATTGCTTGTTTTTGCGTAGAGATTCTGATTTTAATTGCAAAAAAAAAAAAAAAAAAAAATAATAATAATAATAATAATAATAATAATTTTTTTAACTGTATTTGGTGTTTATGTTTTTCTGCATTTTTCAATTTATAATTGAATGAGAAATGAGAATGTGGTGTCCACATCAGATTTTTTAGATTTAAGACCAACAATAAAGTTACCTGTATGAACTTTTAAGTAATTTGTTTATGGCCAGTTCGGTTCAAAAAGAACTCCGCTTTTGTATGACGATTTTTGGAATTGACGAAAATTGCCACATTTCATGGTTATTCAAATTGATAAAAGAATTACTGCGCGTTGAATGTAACAACCATATTATCAAAATTTTAATTTTGTATCATCTTATACGATATATCTTTATACGAAACTATGGACGCGGATCATTTCTAACTCGATACTGTAGCAGTATTCCGAAACCTTCGTCACTTTACTAGCGGAAAGTTCACACAACATTCTACGGCTGTTTTGCATGATGGTTCTAGAAATAAATGATTAATATCCAATCTCATTTGACCAGTTTCCCACCTAGTTTTTATCTTTGAAATTCGGTAAATAATACTGCATTTTTTTAAAGAAAACCTTCTGAGCTAGTTGAATTGAAGATTGCCATTGCGCGACATGTAAAGAATTTGAGTTGTATTTTTACTGTGATGCGTTTTTGAGTGAGTGTATGTGCGTGTCAGACCACTTTTTATGTTTTATCATTAACTTCTGTGTGTCTTGTAGTTGCTAACTGTTAAGCGCTGCAAGAAAAGCGAAGCTGTGTCGGAAAAATAAGACATCATAATTTTCTCCCTCCTTTTCCTCATGTCTTCGTCGTGTAATTGAAAGCATACTCGACGCGTATTCAAGTGGTCCAGGGTTCAAGTCCCGGAGAGGGCAATGCACAATTTTCACGTCTCCTACTTTCAGATTTTAAATTACGTCCAAAGGGGCATTAACATTTTTTCTGTTACCTTTATTTATTAAATATCACGTTCTTCGCGCTTAAATCATAAAATTCAGTTCAAGAGCACTATCGCAAAATAATTTTAAATTGAGCATATCTTTAGAATTTCCGATACAGTGTCTGGCGCGTTGGGGATAAAAATGTTTTTTCTGTACAACGTTGCCATTGCTCGTTTTGAAATCCTTGAGTTTGTTAATCAAAAATTCGTTAAAGTTTTACAAAATATGAAATCGATAATTAAACAAATTCCGAATTTGGGCTTCCACGTGCCCATATTCGTAGGAGGATTACGTCATTCAAAATTCGATGGCTCTATGTACCGTTGTTTTATCACAATGCGAGAAATATACATGTATATATGCAGATTTTTCATTATTTAATTTTTTCAAATATAATGCAGGACTCTAACATTGGGTGGCAACAGTTTGAAAAGTGAAACGGACATTTATAGTGAACCAACGCAAAATCGCAAAACGAAAACAATACTCCTTCAGGGACAAAGCTCCTTTGGACTAAAAAAAAAAAACCTAATGACTCTACAAGATAAATTGCTACTTCTCTAGACTGCCGAGATATCGCCAAGCTGGCGGTAGTTTTGGCGTCTAATTTTCATTGGCAAATTTGGTGAGAAATCTCCGTAAGTTGCCAGACTTGGTGATCATTTGGCGACATTTTGGTCCGCTCCGTATAAATTAAGTAAATGTAAATGTTGTAACATATTTTAATTTTATATAAAAGCAAAATAAGATTAAAATTTATTTGATTTTATTGCTAAATTTAACATTGCTTTATATACAAGTGTTATATGATTTGCCATTTCTACGTAGCTCGTCAAAATTAAAGAATAATCTGAAAAAAAAAAAAAGGTTCACTGATCAACGCTTTCAACCAATCGCCAACTGTGTGATAATTACAAGGGTTGGAACTTTAATAGTGGCAACTATTTATTTACAAGGAATACAAAAGTGATTCATGTCACCATGTTTTACAGTCCTTCAATATAGTCGCCAGCATTGTGTACAACCCGTTTCCAACGATGTGGAAGTCTCAGAATACCTGTAGCAGCGCCTGTTTTGTTGATAGTTTGAATGGAGCGGTCTACTGCCGCAAGAATCTCAGGAACAGTTTGGAAGCGAGTGCCACGAAATCGTTCCTTCATCTTAGGAATTAAGTCATAGTCACAAGGGCTTAGATCTGGGGAGTATGGGGGATGGTAAAGCACTTCCCAGCCCCATCGCTTGAACAAATCAGTTACAGCTTGCGCTGCATGCGGCCGAGCATTGTCATGCAAAATGAGAGGAGCGTTCTGCAGAAAGTGTTGCCATTTTTTTCTCAAAGCTGGTCGGAGATTGTGCTCCAAAAATGAGCAGTAATACTGCGCAGTGACAGTCTGCTGTGGGGGAACGGTATGCGTTAGGATGACGCCATCACAGTCGTACAGGAGAATCACCATAACTTTCACATTGCTGGGGTTCTGACGAAATTTCAAACGTCGTGGTGACCCGTGATGACGCCATTCGTTTGATTGGCATTTCAGTTCTGGCTGGTACGATCGGGCCCAAATCTCATCCAGCGTAATGATACGACGTAAAAAAGCATCTCCTTCGCACTCATAGCGCTCCAGGTGGGTTCGGGCAGCATCGTATCGTAGCCATTTCTGCATTTCCGTCAATTGATGTGGAACCCATCGTGAAGCAATTTTTCTCATGGACAGGCGTTCCTTCAGAATGTGCAGCACAGTCGTATGCGCTAATCCTGTTTGTCCGGCCAGCTGACGAATCGTTTGGCGGCAATCACTGTCCATTAGTGCGGCAACAGCTTGCACATCTGCACTCGGACGACCTGGCCGCAGTCCTTCATTGAATGCTTTCACCCATCTTGCTATGGTTCTGTAAGGCAATGCAGATTCCCCGCAAGCCTCTTGAAGCCCTTGATGACACTGTTCTGCTGTACGACCTCTGGCACATTCAGTTTTTATCCAACATCGTTGTTCTTGTTTTGAAAACATCCTAACAACACTTACTTTAGACCGCGAACTAATACAAGGATTCGTTCTTCGCGTCACTCCGCATGTGCATGACGTAAGCAGGACGAGTCTTTTTGCTAAGAGGTAAGGTAGGTATGTAGTTTACGTGTGGTATACGTGATATTCTTTGGTTTTGTTGCGTAGCGTTTTTTCAGCTGTGTTGCCACTATTAAAGTTCCAACCCTCGTATTTAGGGTAATTATCTGCAACTAAAGGAAAGTTAGACTTCTGTGCATTGGTTACCACATGAAATACATAAATTAGGATCGTCAGTATTGGCCGAGTGGTAAAGTTGTTGATTTAACAGTTCGCTGACAGTTCGATTTAGGTTGGAATCCCCTCTTTGCCATAAACAAATAAACCAAAAAATAAAAATGCGTAAATTAGTTGCGCGGTGGGCGTGTGTTGGAATTCGATACAAGTTAGTCTTGTTTAAAATCTGTGGGATTTCTGAGAGTAATCAGTATTCATTAGTCATGACTCAAAGGCATCATTTAAGTGAAGGCCAAAATGGCTGTAGATACAAATGGAGGTCGCCCAAGTTTGAATCTCTCTCAACATACCTTATCAAGAACTGTGAACGGCTTTTTAAGAAATGAATGAATAGACAGAGAATTTAAGGGCGGCCAAGAGCAATAACTGCATCAGATGACCGTTTTCTGAATTATCTCGAAGAACGTTCAACGACTACAAGGAAGTTTGTTTCGGACCTTGAAGGCTTCTTTGGAAACTGGAATCAGCCGTTCGCAAAGATGGACGTTTTGCAAGAAAACCAGTGGCTTGTCTTCCATCTTCCAAAGGGGCCATTTAAAGTCGTGTCATGCTCAAACAAATCAAGAAGAATGAGATCCTGTACTCTTTAGCGACGAATCCAGATATAGCCTGAATTGTAATTTTAGACGTGTTTTGTTGTGGACTAATTCGAAACTTGCATCCTCGTTTTCTGAAAGATCCCATTTCCACGGAAACGTTTCTATGATGTGGAGTGGAATCATCGAAAATGGCCACACCGTGTTGTATATCTTTGATGGAGCCTTTGTAATCGATCACAAATACAGGGTGATTATAATTAAAGTTTAAGTTTCAAAACGCTATAAAAAAAAGAACCACTCATGAAAATGACGTCAAATTTGAAAGGAATGTTATTGAAGAAGGCGGAAAGCGTATGGCAGAAGAAAAAATTTAGTTTCAAAAGTTAGCAACAGATGGCACTGCAAGCGGAAGAAGACGTAAATTAAAATTTTAGTTAAATTTCAGTGTTATAAAGCCGCCAGGTACCAGGCTGTTCCTCATTTCGCGTCTCAGACGTTCGCCATGGGTATTTCACTGCAGGATCGCGTCTGCTGGTAAAGCTGTATTACAAGAATGATGATTGTGCAAGAGTAGCTCTGCAAAAATTCAGGACACTGAAGGGTAAAAAAGAAGGCGTTGGTCCAATGAGTGTCGTAGGTCTAAAGAAAATGAGGCAAAAATTCGAAACAACAGGTTCGTTTGATGTGCAATCTGGTAGAGGGAGAAAACGAGTGCATTCGAAGGTAGTTGAAGAAGTGGCCACAGCATTACAAGAGGGGTCGGCCGGTGGTGTGCAACCGTGCAGTGCACGAGAAATTGCCTGAAGATTGGACAGGCCTACGAGCGCGGTGCTGAAAATTGTACGAAACATCCTGCAATGCTATCCGTACAAAATTGGCCATGTGCAGGAGTTGCTTCCGTCTGACTTGACAGCTAGGGAGACGTTTGCGTTAGAATTCCTGGCTCGCATGGAAGTGGATAATGAATGGCCGTGGAAAATTGTGTGGACAGATGAAGCCCATTTCCATCTGATAGGATACGTGAATACCCAGAATTGTCGAATATGGGCAACAGAAAATCCACTGGCAACGCACCCCGTACCACTTCATCCTGAAAAGGTCACGGTATGGTGCGGCTTTACGGCATCATTCATCCTACAACCATATTTTTTCGAGCAGACGGGTGCTTCCGGTCCTGTTATCGCAACCGTCACTGGTCAGAGGTATGCGTCGATTTTGCTCAACCACGTGATTCCAGCTCTGCAACAGCGTAGATGTGTGGATGAAATCATTTTTATGTAAGATGGCGCTCCTCCGCACATTGCACATCCCGTGAAGCAGCTGCTGAGGCGCCATTTCGGAAATGCTCGAATTATCAGCCGTCATTTCCCTACAGCCTGGCCGTCCCGATCGCCTGATCTTACTCCGTGTGATTTCTGGCTGAGGGGATATCTGAAGGATGTTGTGTTCCGTGCTCCAACTGCAAATTTAGCGGAATTAAAGGCACGCATTTCGCAACACATTCTGAACATCACCCCGGAGACATTGCGATCCGTTGTGGAACATGCTGTTTGTCGCTTTCAACTTGTTGCACACAACGGTGGACACCATATTGAACATGTTTTGCGCCAGTCTCGCGACAGTTCCGAACTGCTTTGATGAATGGTTCTTATGCGGTATGTCGCAGCAAAACTCTTGAAACCGATTTGTTCCTTTCGATGTAATATGTACAGTCATGCAAATAAAAATATTCAACAATTCTAATTTGTCAATGCGTTTTAATGTGTAACTTCCACCTTAGCCGTTGTTTTACGAATCATTTCTCGTTTCTCGTCGTGATTCTCCCGCTTACAGCGCCATCTGTTGCTAACTTTTGAAACTAAATTTTTTCTTCTGCCATACGCTTTCCGCCTTCTTCAATAACATTCCTTTCAAATTTCACATCATTTTCATCAGTGGTTCTTTTTTTATAGCGTTTTGAAACTTAAACTTTAATTATAATCACCCTGTATATGAACGAAGTCTTGGAAATATAATAATAAGAATGTTTAGGAAAGCTGTTGGCCTAGATTTTTTTTTCTAATAGATGATAGTGCTCCTCCGCCTCGTGTATTTCCGGTGTCAGAATATCTGGTGTCCGCCGATAACATCGCGGCAAAAACATCGCAGACGAAAACGTCGCAGCGAAAACAACGCAAGGCAAAAACGTCGTGCTGCAAAACATCGTGGGAAAAAACATCGCAAAGAGAAAACATAGCAGTTCTAAAACATCGTGGTACAAAACATCGTCGTCGAAAATAAAGCGGTTCAAAAACTTCGCAGTTTAAAAACATCGTCGTCGAAAATATCGTGGTAAAAAATAAAGTATCTACAAATCATCGCGTGACCATAACATCGCAGACATGCTTTTTTCAGACTTTAATAACTGTAAATAGATATTCCCATAATAATTTGTGAGCGCAAGATAGAAACAAGGATAATTTGTTTTTCATGTTTTATATTAACTAATAAATTTTTGCTGAGAAAATAAGAAGGAAACTTCAGCATAGAAAATTAATGCAACTTATAGCACTTAATAGAATTTTAAACCGACATAGTTAACTAACAAAGACCATTAATAAATATTTTTTATAAACTTTTTACTGGTAATTTTTCATAAAAAGTATAATCTAGAAGTTGCATTTAATTTTCTATGCTTAAGTTTCCTTCTTACGTTTTCACCAAAAATTTATTAGTTAATAAAAAATGTGAAAGTAAAAATTATCCTTCTTTACATCTTGCGCTCACAAATTATTATGGGAATATCTATTTACAGTTATTAAAGTCTGAAAAAAGCATGTCTGCGATGTTATCGTCACGCGATAATTTGTAGATACTTTATTTTTTACCACAATATTTTCGACGACGATGTTTTCAAATTGCGAAGTTTTTGAGCCGCTTTATTTTCGACGACGTTGTTTTGTACCACGATGTTTTAGAAATGCGATGTTTTCTCCCTCGATGTTTTGTAGCACGACGTTTTCGCCTTGCGTTGTTTTCTCTGCGACGTTTTCGTCCGCGATGTTTTTGCCGCGATGTTTTCGGCTGTAACCGAATATCTGGACAAAGAAGATATCTTTCGAATAGATTGGCCAGCTCATTTACCAGATTTGATTCCGATTAAGCATGTGTGGAATGCCTTGACCGCCGAATGACCATTCTGGGCTCTTCAGGATCGTAAAGAAGCATTTCCAGAAGAATAGTGGGCTGTTTCATAAGACTTAATCAACAATTTGATACATTTTATGCAATGAAAAATGTGAAGTTTGCATTTCTTAGTAATGACCATACATCATATTAACGAATGATTTGTTGGAAAACAGAAAAGATCATTTTTCTTTCATTTTCAAATTTATATATATGTATTCTTTTACTTAAAATTAAGTATTTTGAGATTAATCAAGCGGCAAACATGGTAATTTATATTAAATAGCACTCCTGCAACCTACAATTTATTTTTCATCATTTTTCAGTAAATACGTTTTTCAATAATAATTTTGACGAAACATTTGACGAATAATAGTTGACGCCAGTTTTGATTCTGACGTATAGTAAAAAGTTTTGTTTATGTAGTTATTGATGAAAAAGGTTTATTCGTTGGTATGTTTAGTTTATGAATATTTGGCTTAAGTTAT
This sequence comes from Stegodyphus dumicola, assembly GCF_044657685.1. Taxonomy (NCBI): domain Eukaryota; kingdom Metazoa; phylum Arthropoda; class Arachnida; order Araneae; family Eresidae; genus Stegodyphus; species Stegodyphus dumicola. Next base: position 87,321,451 of record NC_140777.1, read on the forward strand.
CATTTCTGATATTTTACTTTATGTAGTTATTAATGCTATATTTTATACTTAAAGAGATTACTTTGATTCCCCCCCCCCACCGCTGAATATATTCTTTGCAATTATAAATTTTACTTTTAAAACTTTCTTTTACATTATTTTTAAATTTAGAAAATAGAATTTTTAAAAAAGAAATAAAAATGCAATTCGGACATTATATCACGATTATAAAAGGAAACGAAATTGAAATAACTGAAACCTGTATCTAATCAAAACTGAATTTGTTTAAAGGAAGTATTCTTACCCCCACCCCAAACTTTATACCTCTCGATAATTATAGGTATTATGAAAGCATGTTTGGAAATTATAATGCGTGTTTGGATTGTAATTTTGGAACATAATACGAAGTTTGGGATTATTGCTTATAATATTTTATGTTTTTATTTTAATTGAGCACGAAACAGAAAGTATTACAAAATGTTTATCGTTCGTGTGAAAGTTACCATCTGTAATGTTTAAACAAAATATTCTTGTCTGTCAAAATAGATTATAAGACAATATAAAGTCCCCCCCCCTAATATTGGATCTTCAATTATATGATCGTGTGCAAAGCCGGTGCGAAGCGGAATTTGGAGACGACAATTTTTTTTTAAATTTAATAAAGGTCCTAGCAACGAAATAAAGGAAGACAAAATTTTTAGAATTTAAGCGCTAGGCGCTGGTTACCGAACTTTAGGGGCGACAAAAATTTCTTACAATTAAGTGATGCTGCGGGCAGCAGAATTTAAGACCCTCAGCTATTGCACCGAGCGGCAAAATGTCTGGTGCCGGGCCTGGTCGGTATATCAATAATAAAATTTCAAGAAAATTGAAAAGAGCTCATTTCCCGGAAAGAATTTTCTCTTTTTCCGTTAGTTACATATACGATCAATAGATGGCGCTAGCAGTCTTATATGAGCTTTGTGCATTTCAGATTGTCTCTTCGGAAAATGATCTCGATCATTGTCGATTTAAGGAACCCAAGTTAAGTTTTATGATCTCTCCTCGCTGTCGTCCTCCAGAAAGATACAAGTGAAAAGCTTTGAAAATATATCATTGCTCCGTGTATTCTATGTGGAAAATAAGAAGAAAATCATTATTTCATTATAATTTTTTTTTTCAGAAATAGATCTTTTTCATATAATTAACAATAAAATTGAAGCAGACATTCTTTAAGTAATTATTTTAGATATTTTACGATCCTTGTGGTATTAAAAAATTCTTTCATATTTTGACTTTTACTTACGGAACCTATGGAGAATTGAAGACCATTGACATAACAGTGAAATAAATCTTAGTGAGACGATCATTAACCGTTCTAAATGATTTTTTTATTCTTGCAAAGAAAGTTTCCTCGAAAACCACAATTGTAGCTGAAATTCTCAGTATTATTTTCTCAGAACTATTAGTTATTTTTAAATGTGATCGTCTTAAAAGAGATAATCACTGCGAGAGGTTTCAAAGTGTGTAGATTTTAACTATTTTTATAATAATAATCAAATTATTTAATCTTTTACTTACATACATCGTAAATAAAAATATATTCAGAAAAATTGCTTGGTAGGAAATAAGTAACATTTTCTCACTTCGGAAATGTACAAATTTCATTCCAAAATAATTGGATTTGAAAAGGCAGCTTAAAAGTATTATTGACTGAAAATTATTGCGGTTTTTGATCCATCTCTGTTTTATACAACTTAAAGTATATGTGATTTAAAGTAATTTTCGGGGAGATTGAATCAACTGTTCGTTTCTTGAACAAATTCTCGAAAACCAAAAGTCTACAACTTTTTGCCTGTGCATGTATGCATGCCTGAAAATTTGATTGTTTTAAAAAACATGTATATGTTAACGCAACAAAGTAATAGGATTTTTTTTTATCTGTGTAAATTTCATTTTTCTGCAGTGTTAAGGCATCTTTGTACTTAAAATTATTTACTGTAACATTAAGTGTATACAGGCTTTTCAATAAAACTGGAATGGATGAAATAATTCAATTAAGGAAAGAGCTAACAAGACCTTTTTGTAGGAAACCAGTTAAATGATAGAGAATCTGAAAATCACGAACTATTTTTTTTTTTTTTTTACAGTTTACATTAAATGTAATTGTGAAATTTATTATCTGTTAATAAAAGTGAAATTAATTAGAATTTTAAATGTTACTGAGGTGAATGTTTATGCGTTCAGAATATATAAATATATTTTTTAAATCTGGAAATTACATTGTTGAAAATGCTAAAAAAATTCCAGTAAGTATTTAAGGGGGAAAAAAAAAAAAAAAACCTCCCTAATGCGTTAAACTTTGGGAATTGACGTAAGTAACTGACGCTTTAGTTACATAAAAGTTGAGTAAATAACGTAGTTTTCTATGATATATGTATTAAGAACAGAAATTTGACGTGAAATTGTTAACCTTAACAGTCTTCACTTTTTTATCACTCGTAAACCTGACTGGTCTTTCAGATCTGTCGCTGGTTGTATGTTTCGCATGAGAATTGTAATATCTTTGAACATATATTCATTTTATATCTGGTGTGTCAATCCTAGTTACTATAAATCTGCTGGTTCTTATTATACTTAGGTGGTGGCATTGCCTAAGTGTTTTCGTAATTAAGTGGCATGCAGCTGCATTGGTTAGTCATGCTCCTTTGTATTATGTGTAATATTTGTAATACCGTAATTTGTATATCATATTCGATACAGAGAAGATTAGCATGGCTCCTGCGCAAGGAAGACACGCGAAATCGTGAAGCGTTCCACGTTTTTTTATCCGAAACCGAGCAATAGACTTCTTTTGGATATATATATAAAAAAAAAAAAAAAAAAAAAAAAAAACATTTATAACAAAATAAGAGAAAAATGGTATATATTTTCATTGAGTCAAGGCACATATTGGTGTTACCGGGAATGAGAGGGCGGATATGCTAGCTAATGAAGCAGCCCTGGAAGACGGTGATATTTATGACGATAATTAATGATTCCATAAGAATTACCTTGAGAAAAATGAAAGCAAGTATAATTAAAAAATGGGCTCGGGAATGGAATGGTTCAAATAAAAATAAGGGTTACTTAAAAATTTTGACCATTAAAAGAAAAATGGATCTATTTAATAATATAGATACTATTCAAGTTATCACTGATCATGGTAGATTCCCGGCCTATTTAAAACGTTTTAATCTCCAGGGCAATGATCAATGCTTGGCTTGTGGGAAGTACGGAAATGCAGCTCACTTTATGGAAGAATGTAAACTGACCGAGAGTGTGAGGACGAGATTTGGAAAAATGAATGAACAGAATGTAATTGAAAAAAGAAAATTCTTGAATAGCTATGCAGCAGAAATGATGAGTATTGTGAATGAAAACAAAACTATCATAGGAATAGGACATTAAATATTTTAGTTTTTCTTTTGGTTACGAGTTTATGTTGGGTGAGTGAGTTACGTGTCGTTTTACTATTTTTTGTTTTCTAACCGATTATGCTTATGATTTTCCTTATTTGTATTGTGTGAGTGTATTATTAAAGATACACAATCTGTGTTAATCTGTATTTTAATCTTTTGTTTTTATCTTTTAACTGTATTTTTGCTTGTCTGCGTCGGGTATGCTGCACTATCCATAAGGCCGATTATTATCAGCAAGGAGGGTTGCAGCATACTCGTAAACTAAACTAAACCAAACCGTATTTGTAAATGTGAAGTCTGCAGATTCATTTTATCACTTGCTTATAAGTTTATTATGCGTTTAATTTTCGTCACAAAAATGAAAATAAACACAAATGAAACTTAGATACAAAAATTGAATTATCATTTTATTGTAACTAAAAAGTGAAATTTAACATAAAACTGCATTTAACATACAACAGTATTTGAATAAACGTTTGCAACTGCTCCAAAACTAAAATTCAAACAGAAAACTACCATATACAACCAAAATTCGAGCTGCCTGCGTTGATGTTTTTCGAGACGCATAACTTAAATACATTACATGATATACAACTAACTATTCTTCATCAAATCCAGTTGAACGCAATTATAAGTCGCTAGAATAGAATAAGGAAACCAAATCCAGCTGGAGCTACAATTCTAGCCTCAACCTCGTTACAATTAATCTTTTTTTTTATATCTGGCTTCCAAGACTGCTAATTAATTTGCATGCTTTAATTAGAGCGAGCGTTCTTGCATAAAAAATTAGAAAGAAGTAAACAGACGAAAAAGTGCTGGTTAATAATTTAGAGTAAACGAATTTTTTGTTAAAATAAAGCATGTTTACTTAATTTTACCTAAACACATGGTGGTTCTACCATTCAATTATAGCTTCCTTAAAAAATGCCTACAACATATCAAGTTCTTGCATGTTCCATGCCATATTCTACTTTTTTTTTTTTTTATAAAGAATCACCTTGAAGCAAGCAAAATCACCTATGAATAAAGGCATTTTGGGCCGATGTGTTACTTGCTTCCCAAGCTGGGGCACTAGATTGCATGGGCATCTTTTTTATAAGTCACATATAGTTGGAACCTGATTTAGATACTGAAGCTATTTATAGCGTTGTACATGCATAAGGCCTTATATTAAGTAAGCAGTTATTATGATATTTTTTTTTCCCTGTAGTCTCACTAGGGTGCAAATTAGTATTTCGTGTATTTAATTCGAAAGTTTGATTGTTAAAAGTCAGAGCTTCTGGCAACCTTGTATTGCTGTTACTTACTATGGTGACTGTGTCAAAATTTGAATGCATGTGTTACAAAAAATACTAAAAAATCATTAAATTTTAAAACGCCTAGCTTCAGATTTTTCGAGTTTTTAGCTTTTTTATTTTTTAAATATTTAAATTTTTGTTTACCTTTTTGAAACTTTAACGGTAAACATTTCGAGGTGTTATACTATAATCTGAAACCTCCAGACTGCAGTTTATTTATCTTGGCTTCCTTTGTTAATTCAGGTTGCAAAACGCTGTTATTTTTATTAGTCCAAAGGGCTTTGTCTCTGAAGGACTATTGTTTTCGTTTTGCGATTTTGCGTTGCTTCATTATAAATGTCAGTTTCACTTTTCAAACTGTTGCCACCAAGTGTTAGAGTCCTGCGTTATATTTGAAGAAATTAAATAATGAAAAATCAGCATCAATGTATGTATATTTCTCGCATTGTGATAAAACAACGGTACATAGAGTCATCGAATTTTGAACAACGTAATCCTCCTACGAATATAGGCATGTGGAAGACCAAATTTGGAATTTGTTTTATTATCGATTTCATATTTTGTAAAACTTTAACGAATTTTTGATTAACAAACTCATCGATTTAAAAGCGAGCAATGGCAACATTCTACGAGAGGGGGGGGGGAACCTTTTTATCTCCAGCGCGTGGAACTGTGTATCGGAAATTTTAAAGATAGGCTCATTTTAAAATTATTTTGCAACATTGCTGTTGAACTGAATTTAATGGTTTAAGTGCAAAGAACATGATATTTAATAAATAAAGGTAACACACGAAACGTAAAAAGAAATGCCTGTTTAGACATAATTTAAAATCTGAAACCTTTCAAATTTTTTTCCGTTTTCTTGGAAGATTAAAAACGCTGAAGTAGGATATATGTTCTTAAGTACTTAATAATGATGAGATAAAGTTTTTATTTTATTTTTAAAAATTATTTTATAGTCTTTGAAATGTTGCCTCTTACTATCAGTTTCCAAAATTTATTGCTATTTAGAAACGGTGAGAATCACTACCGAATAACTAAATTTTAGTCTTAACTATCCAAATGAGCTGATACTGAGAAATGATATAAGCAATAGAATTAAAATTTAAACTCAAAATCATCATGAGCAGCTGCTTGTTGTCACCCAACATAAAAGCAATATAAAAATCAACTTTAGCAAAACGTTAAAGTTAATTTTATAGAATAATTAAACTCGTGCAAAAATGTAAAATACTCGAAATCAAAAATAATTATTACTCATAACTAATAACTGAGCCACAACAGAATAAACATTCACTGAACTTTTATTCTGTTGTGGCTCAGTTATTAGTCCAACGTGTGTCCGATTTTTAAGAAAAACGTAACATAAATTCATGAAATTAACAAGCATTAGGGCTCGAGACTGCATGCACCTTGAATCTCTTACAAATGTATTAAATTTTAAATTATGCTTTTAGATTTTCAGAAGTTAGTGAAGACTGACCGTGAATGGAAAATTTCAAATTTGCATGTAGTAGTTTGCGTAAATTAATTCTGCTTCGTTACCATCTTAGTGTAAAAACTGGAAGCTACAATACTGAAGAATTTAAGAAACCTATTAGAAAAGGCCCGAAAATGGAGGCTTACAGCGACAACTAAATCTGTTGGCTTTGAGGGGCATAAAAGAAGATGTGGTAATTGAAAATAACTTCAAGCCAGACAGAAAATCTATCGTACAATTTGTGAAAATGTTTCTCTGTAAAATATATCGGACTGAAAATTGAAGAATCAGTTTGTAATATACATAATTTCTCAAGCTTTATTCCTATTACTAAAAGGAAAGGTACAGTGGCTAGCTAGAGAAATTCATTTATTATTAATGAAGCTACAATGAAATAATACTGCAGACAATACGGATCAATCAATAAAAGTGTTAAAAGCGTGATTAAGAAGTGTGTGAGTGTTGATATGATGTAGAAATGACTTACATAGTTCTATTATAGTTCTTCTCATTGCGTTGAAATTCGAGAAGCGGACACATAATTCACAATCTTCCACATATAAAAAAAAAGGTTTCATTATTACGTGGATTTAAATAACAATTTTCCACTGTGAGTTTTAATCAGAATTTTCTTTGACTAGTCTCTTTAACTCCACTGATCTTTTGTGCTTCGCGTGCCTATTTTTTTAACTCCCGTATCAGTCATAAGCTTTAGAAACATGACTAAAAATTATGAAAAGGCTGTTGATATGCTCAAGGATTTTATGCTTCCAAATAATGTGCTACTTAAAGTTTCTGACCTTTTACTACAAGAATTCAACAAAGGTTTGAGTTCTGCATGTTACAATGGACCAGTCGTTAAGATGCTTCCTACATTTGTTAGAGATGTTCCAGATGGTTCCGAAAGAGGAAAGTTTCTTGCCCTTGATTTGGGAGGAACTCGTTTTCGTGCTTTATGCATTGATTTGAAAGGAGACAAATGTACTATTAAGGCAACTATAAACTATGAAATTCCTGAGTCGATAATGGTTGGCTCAGGTGAGGAACTATTTGATTACATTGCTGACTGTCTAGGACGATTCTTGATTGCACTTGGTAATATGCACAGGACTTTACCTCTTGGATTCACATTTAGTTTTCCTTGTACACAGAAAGGTTTAGATAGTGCATTTCTTGTTAACTGGACCAAAGGATTTAATTGCTCTGGTGTTGAAGGAAAAGACGTAGTTCAATTACTGCGTGAGGCAGTTGAAAGAAAAGGAGGTAGCGTAGAAGTGGTGGCTGTTATAAATGATACTACTGGTACTTTGCTGTGGTGTGCTCATAAACATCGAGACTGCCGAGTGGGATTGATTGTTGGAACTGGAACAAACGCTTGTTATATGGAAAATTTAGATAATGTTGAAACTTGGTCAACTGATAGGGATGAACCTAATCAAGTCATCATTAACACCGAATGGGGAGCGTTTGGTGATAACGGATGCTTAGATTTTCTGAGAACTGAAATAGATCGCCAAATTGATGAAAATTCAATAAACAAAGGAAAGCAACTATTTGAGAAAATGATATCAGGAATGTATATGGGTGAAATAGTACGAAGAATTGTTGTTAAACTTGCAAATGAAGGTTTGATGTTTAAAGGAAATTTATCAGAAAAGTTCAAAACTCCCAATGCCTTTAAGGCTAAGTACGTTTCTCATGTTGACAGAGATCCAAAACATAAATTTACAGGAGCAAAGATTGTTCTAAACAAGATGGGTTCTGAAGCATCTGACGAAGATTGTGATATTCTCAAGCTTGTGTGTGAAAGAGTATCACTCCGAGCAGCAAATTTAGTTTCAGCTGGTGTAGCAACAATATTAACTAAAATGAAGCGGAATCAAACTACAATTGGAATTGATGGCTCTGTTTACCAGTATCATCCCCACTTTAAGGATCTAATGATTCGCAAAATTGAGGCGTTAACAGACCCTAGTTTTAAATTTGAACTTGTATCTGCTGAAGATGGAAGTGGCTATGGAGCTGCAATAGCAGCTGCTGTAGGTGTACGATGGAGTCGATAGATAATGCATCGATTATAATTAAAAAATATATAATGTAATCTATACGAAACGTCTACACTGAAAATATCAGATGTACTTCATTATGGAACGAGGAGCGCATTTAAGAGATCACTACATTATGTTATTGTTTTAAGACTGTCTTTCATATTATTCATCTTCTTTTAATAGATTTATACCATTTATTAAAAACTACTTGATTCATTAAGCATTTATTGTTTCAATATACGGTGCTACTTTGGTAGACGGTTGCACGGATTTTGGCGATTTTTCTTTGGCGAGTAGTGCAACTTATGGTAAACCCATTGCTGGATTAGTTATTTATGGTAACCGATACTTTGTTGTCATTTTATTTAAAAAATAATGCGTTTTATTGTGCATAAATTCCGTGTTTAAAATATTATTTATGGCTTTTAAATATTAAAAATCAATTTAATTTTGCATTTTTATTTGAAATAAAAATTTTATTGTTTATCATATTTTATGAAATTTTATGTTGTAGATGATGTAATCAATGACGTCACCTTACTTTAAAAGTAATTCGTTTTAATATTATAAATTTAATCTAATGTTTTAAACATTATTTATGGCTGTTCAATATTAAAATACAATTTAATTTTGCATTTTTTTAAAAAATGATTTTATTATGTATGAATTTTTAAATAATTTTAATTCTAGCCGTGATGTAATAAGCTCTCTGATTGGTTATAGAATATTTGTGCATTAACGAGCTGTAATCAGCTCCCTGATTGGTTACTGACAATTTGTGCATTTCCGCGCCGTTTTAAAATTTAATTTATATCTTCGAATTCCTTCAAAGATGTCTTCAAAGATGTTATCTAAATTATGATTCTGATTTTTTATTGTGGTACTTATCAATAAAGAACAGGTTAAACACTCAAAAAAATGTAAGTACATATTTTTCTTTTATTTTATAATTGTATACTTCAATTTTTGTTAAAAAAATTAATACACTATTTTCAGAAATTGCTGAGATAATTATTGTCCATATGTTTTAATGTTAATTATATTCTATATAACGTATTTTAAAGTATTTGAATTTAATAATATTCTAATTCTTTTAAATGTTGGTATGATGGTTTTTAATTCGATATTCAATTTCAGTAATATTTTAATCTAATTAAACGTTGGCTCAATGTTTTTATAGCGGTGTTTTTATTCTCTTCTTTGCTATATGAAAGTAATAATAACCTTACTTTAGTATTTTATACTCATAGTAAATGTATTTATTTACACTTGCCTGCCATCTTAAAAAACGAAATTTTCAACAAAAAATTAATCCATTACTTTTAACGATATTTATTTATTTATTTTTTAAGTTTTGAATACTTTACTATGCGTAAAAACAGCGTTTTTCAAGATGGCTGACGTTTGTAAAAATCGCGCCAACAATTCGGCCAACGTAAATCGCCAAAAATCCGTGCAACCGTCTACCAAAGTAGCACCCATCTTAACTCCAACCATGAAAATTCAATAATATGTGTTGTCAAAGGTGAATTAATGCTGCTAGATCTTGTGTTCAAAGCCTGGTAAGTGGAACTTACTGTGTGTTGAGACTTATTGAACTTTTTTTTTTTCGGGGGGGGGGGGGAGGAATCGGTAAAATCTTAATATATGTACGGCCTTGGTGCGATTTTGAAAATTGTCGCCAACACCAAAATGACGTGTTTGAATCCATCTGAATATATCATCAGTCGCCAAAAAATTGCCAAATTTCGTGTGTGCCGTATACTAAGATCAGACCAAAAAATCTAAGAAAAAGAAGAAGGGGCGCTGAAATGCTAAAAGTGCGCTTGGAAATTTCAAGCCATTTAGTTATACATTTCGATCATCGCTATGATCTTTCATCGACCAGGCTGAACTCCGGAAATTATCACTTTAAAAATCCTTACGCATTTGGTCTGCTTGGAACTTGTAATAGATCTATGTTGCCTGTGGCTCGATGAAGAACTAAAAGCAAAATTTCGCAGTATTTTTCAGTTGTTTCTTTAAAAATTTAGCAAACTCGATTTAGCGTCCTGCTGATAAATATTTACTTAATAAACTAAGCGTAATTTGAAATTGTTAAAGTAAACTACAGGTTACACACCACACATGGCCGACGAGTATGCTTTGAGGAATTAAAAATATCAATTAAAAAAAGGTAGGTGCTGATTATCGAGTGCGTTAATTTATTAATTAGATCCAATGTATTAGCAGCGTGCACACACATTCCGCTAATGACGCTGTACCAAAGAGGTATTTTTGTTTTTCGGTTTCTGTCAAAAACGGGTTTGCTGAAACTTCATCATTCGCAGACCATGTTTAATTACTTGCGAGCCACATTAACTGTGAAAATTATCTTTCGCTCCCTCCCTCCATCCATCCTCTTTTCGAATCCTCATCACGAAATGAATATTCAGATATATTTAATTGTATTTTTTCCCTCTCCTTTCTGGGTGGCATCACTGCTCGCCTTATTCATCAGCCACATATTTCCGATCCGTGAAATGTTGCTAGCTTGCGGATTTAGATATGGCCGCGTGTTTGTAAGCGTTCGGCGTTATTGATTGGCTGACGAGTGCAGGTAGGTAGGCTGGTTGCGATTTCTATTTTTTTTATTATATATATATATGTGTGTTGTGTGTGTATGGTTCTGCTTCGCATTAGTGGGAATGCTAATGAAGTATAAAAGGGGAGGGGGGTATTATCTTGGAGATATGTGATTGGTTCTTTATCTGTTGCTTTAATTAAAATTGAAGTGAGTAACTGTTGAAAATTAATGGAAAAGTAAAAATCGTAGCGAATATTGATTATGCTTTCCGACCGCGAAGTAACTCCTGTGCATTTTTTTTTTTTTTTAATAATTATTTTGTTCAGTTTTATTCCGGCTTTGCTGTCGTGCTTGTAATTTTTGACTTTTACTTCCTTCTGTCTGTCTTCATTGTTAAAATTATTTCGTAGATTCATTTCAGGAGCTCGCGGAGGGGGGACATTTATTCGTAAATGGCGTTTCTCCTGAGGAAAAAAAAAAAAAAAAAAAATGAATTACAAGTAATAAGCAGAGGCTCAGTTATTACCGTAGAAGCTTGAGAATACTTAGTGGTCAATGACCAGTTTGTAAATAAATCGAGTTTTCTCTAATTCTGTTGCTAACAAAGGGTATTTTACATCCGCTTCTTTTTAATATTATAAAGTACCCCCTGCGGACGGAGCCCGACCCAAAGGCGATTTTAATGGCCATAGGACTCCAATTCTTTATGACATAGAGCTTCAATCAGTAATATTATAAAGTATTTTCTCTCTCCTTTCCGGCATGACTTTGTGGTGTTTAGCACAGTCCGCGCGTATTCGAGTCCCAGCGAGCGAATTGCTCATTTTTCATGTCTCATTCATCAAAAATCCTAATGTCTCTGCAGTGGTTACCAAACTAAAAAAGTGGTGGTTAATTATTTTTTACCACCAGGATTTGGGTACCTTAATCCCCAATTGCCTTTTTAGAAGCCGTGCAGAAAGGAGGGAGAAAAATTTTTTTTTTTTTTTTTCCTCCCCTCCTTTCTGCATGCCTTCGTGGTTAACGGTTAGCACATTCGATGCGTTTTCGAAAGGTCCAGGATCGAGTCCCAGCGAGGGCATTGCTCATTTTTCATTTCTCCTTCTTCAAAAAAATCCTAATGTATCTACAGTATCATATCTGATATCTAGAACTATAAAGTTACTAATATCGTTAGTAACTTTATAGTTAGCTACTCGGTTTTCTAGTCTTCTTAGCTCAGAAGTGTAGGCCCACCAGTTGCCAAGGCGGCTATATGCGGTTAATTCCACCCGATTTCATATCTAGGTCAGATTATCAGGACTGGTATTCCTCTTTACTTGCTTTGGAAACATTAACTGTCCCGACTCGGAACAGGGAGCTTACTCAAGCTATGTTCGATAAATTGTGAAGTAGACAATACACACAGGAAGGGTATACGAAACCCTTTATTTTTCTTTCTTTACAGAGCTTTCCGGAACTTCGGAATACAGAGACCAACCACTTGTGGTCTGAACGTAAGAATATAAAAATACTAACTAAAACTCTAACTAAACTAACTTTGGATTAATAAACAAGTGCCTAACTCCAAGATTGGCCGTTAATTAACAAAAAGCCGTATGTAGTACAGACAGCTGCTAACACTACGATACGTTTAAAATTATCAAGAGGATTAAACCTCTGGCCTTGAAGGCAACCAGCAACCGAGTAAAACTACTATGGCAAGCGGCCTGCTTCTAATAACTCCTTCCTCTCCCTCGCTTGGCAAAAAGCCACAACTTAAGTACTTGCCGTTAGCAAGAGAAATTTGCATAAATAAGTTAAAGCTTTTAATTCTGTCCGGAAGTAGAAAATAGGAAGTGATAGTAAAGATTTAAAGTAAAATAAACGTTAGTAAAACTTGGGATCCTTACAAGATGAACTGGCTGATGATGTAGTTTCTTCAAGTGTAAAGTAAATGCGAAACATTTTCTCTTAAACAGTCCTTTACTAAGCCAGCCGGCCAGCCTTCAGGGAGATAGCCCTTATCCGCTTTGCCTTAGTCCAGTGAACTAAGTCTAACTGATTGGACAGCTAATTAGACCAATAACTTATTGTTATCGATTTACCGCCAACGCAGGACTTAGAACTTAAGATTATTTTAGAAGTAGAGAAATGTGCATAGCAAATGAAAGCAATTAAGATATTTATTAAAGTCTTTTGTCTGTGGAAAATAAAAACTGAAAGTAACTTCAAGTTCTTATTGCAAGACTTAAAGTGTCTGCAATAAATACTCGGTGCTAGAGTTCGGATTGTAATCGAAGGGAAGGCTAACTAAAAGACTATCATCAAAACTTGGTGTTTCAACTATCCATGAAATTATAACGAAATTAATTGCATATTCATTGATTATTCTATAATGGGTATTGTTAGACGCCATCGAGTAAGACAGTGATGGCGAACCTATGGCATGCGACTAAAATATTACTTTCTTAATCAATAATCACAGTAAAATGATACTATGTAATCTAAATAAGTGTTTTAGTCTGTTCTTGAATCTTTCACTTACTTATTTATCTTTACTTACGGCTTACTTTTCAGCTAGATTATTGCTGAACTTGGTGAAGCTGAACGGAAGGTGTGTATTGAAAGGAAATTGAGGAATTATAATTACCAGAAAGTTGGTTTTTGCAATAGCTTTCTAAAAGATATCATCTAACCAACGGCCAGCTTTTAAATTTCACTGTGCCTGGCAAAACATGGTAAACCGCTCTCCGATGGGGATTTAATCAAAGAGGTTTTGGGCACGCCGGCCCCCCAAAAAAAGGTTTTGGGCACGCGGCCCAAAAAGGTTCGCCACCATTGGACTAGGAACTCTGGTGATGCACCAATCGAACCACATTCAACTGTTGCAACTAGTAATCCTTTCAAGTTCGATGTGAACTTGTAAGTTAGATCATCTGCCAAGGAGTGTTGGGATGGTGAAAAATCGCGAGACTAATACAGTTCGCACTCCTGCTTGCTGTTTTGCGATATTTCGACACGCATTACGATATTTCGACACTCGCATGGCTAATTTGCATGTTTTTTGGGAGTTGGCGTTGAACTGTAGTCTAAGCAAAAGCTAGCGCAATTTAAAACTATTTATTTAAACTTGAAAATCTTATATAAGTGTGTATACATTTATGCGAATTGATGAAATGCACTTAAGAATACAAAATGCATTTTACGCATATGACGATCCCAACTTGCTGGCTGAACTGATCCCAACTGGCTGAACATATACAATCTTTCAGCCAGAACGTAGCCGCGTGTGTATGTGTGTGTGTATTTAATTATGGCAAAGCACGCTAGGGCTATCTGCCTAAGGGAAGGGATGCCTTCGTGGAGGACTTTCTAAGGGAAACTGACTCAGAACGTAGCCGCATAGAAATGTAATAGAAGCATTGTGAGTAGTGCAAACGTCTTTACTCGTAGCAGAAATAAGTTACACTGAAAGAAATTAAGTGTATTATTTAAATATGTTTAATATAATATCGAAGAAAAGGAATAGGAGCAAACCAAAACAGGATATAAAATAATTTGATAAAATACTAATTAAAATTTGATTTAAAAGAAAAAAAAAAAGCAATTTTAGCTTGGTGTATAACATTGACGGGTTTCTTTCCCATTTAAGACTGTTTTTATTCATTTGCATAATACAACCTTATGTAAATTAATAACTTAAAAAATTCACAAGCAGTAACTGGGAATATTCATTCCGTGTCATAGATTATATTATTAATTTTTAATGATTTTTTATGGATTTTTCTTGGATGAAAATACAAAAAGAACATTTTGTCATATTTTGTTATAATGTCTCGTAGACTTAGGTAGCATAAATTAACGGGACCTAGAAGATTGTGTGAAGAATTATCCTCAAGAGTAAGTTTAGCCTACAAGATACAGGATAAATTTAACGCGCAGAAAGGCTCTGACTCGTAAAAGTCGGCGTAAGCAAGCTTAATGACTAGAAAGACGCCACAGAAAATCTAATCGCTTGTAATTTAAGGTAGCAACGTGGCCTTTACGCAGGCACAACACGCTCTAAATTCACCTTCCAAAACCATCCCTTAAATACCACTTTTTTCTACCTCGTTTTGAATACACGCGCGCTAGCTTATTAACATTTGGCAAGGAAACGTGGATGAAAATAAGAATTAAAGGAAAGCTGTTTTAAAATAAAAAAATTAACTATTAGATAAATTAAATGAATCCCCACATCTTCTATTATTTAGTAAAACGTTAAAGAATTAAGTTACAAAGGATCAGCATTTGGCTGTGATTAATATGTGATTAGTTTATGCACATTTCCTGAACAGAAATTAAATTGCGTGAATTATGATTCATGTTAAATATTAGTAAAGGTTCTGGATGTCTTGATTTCAATCAAAACGATTTGTCAGCTCAGAAGTCTTACGCAGATGTCAGAAAGGTATTCTGTGTCTAACAATCACTTTTTAAATTTCCATTAATTTTTTTTTTTTTAACCTTTCGTAGGTTATGGGTAGAACTCACTATTTTAAGGTTAAATGAGATTTATATACATATATATAAACGGATGTATTGCACTGTTTGTTAAAAAATGCTCATAATAAATGTTTCAAGTTCATGCCCGCTGACTAAATGTTTAGTATGTATGCTATCACACGTGTAAGTTTTGAATATGCATTTTACAATTAACTTGTGAATCGTCACATAATGAGGTAAAGAGTAGCATTTATTATTGTAAACCTGAAAGCCGAATAACATATTGTATTCTCCAAGTTCCGGCTAGAGAACCTTAATTAGCATATTTTCTATGCACGCGTTTGATGGATTCGCCCTTATTGACTTTAGTATTCTCAGATTCTTAAAGATAGCTTTTTTGTATACTGTGGTTTGGTGGATTCGCCCATTTTCACCCTCAACACCTCGAGCAAGCATGCATATATTGCATGATATGCGAAATTTATGTTTATGGTTTATTTATTTATTATTTTTTCGCATAATTCTCTCACTTCGGAGAGTTTCTGTGCAATAAATGGTCACATTTTGAGATGTCAATACATATTTTACTTGTTTTCTTTAAAATTAAAGCGTCCATCTTAATTAACTCAGCAGTTTGTACAATTATTTTAAAGTCAGCATATCTTAAATTCATGGCGAAAATTAGGATATTTATTTGGATTACTGTGATACGGGGCTTCTTCGTTTTTGCAGATCCTTTGTCACTGATCTGACGCTGTGTCTGTTCTAGGGTAGTTCATATCTACTTATTTCCTCTTCTATCTCAATCCGTCTCCATATGGTTGTGAAGGGGCCACCG
The DNA here is from genome assembly GCF_044657685.1 of Stegodyphus dumicola. Lineage (NCBI taxonomy): Eukaryota > Metazoa > Arthropoda > Arachnida > Araneae > Eresidae > Stegodyphus > Stegodyphus dumicola. The sequence goes on from NC_140777.1 coordinate 87,337,567, forward strand.
CGGTTCGCCCAGCCCCTGATTAGCGGCTGCACGGCGCCCCTCCCCGCGAATTAGGGCCGTCCTTTCATGTGGCCGCTGGTGCCTGCCACGGACATGGACCGTAAGGGGGTGTAGTAGTTGGGTGGGTAGGTGTTCTCCACATGACTCATTAAGCCCAGTTGTCGAGACCTCTCTTCAACTCTGTCGCTTCCCTGCGATGTCATCCCCTCTGCATCCTTGACACCCTCCCCTCCTCGTCGGTTGATTAGGCTTCGAAACTTATCGAGAACGTCAACCCGTTGCCGGAGTAGCCCTCTGTTTTGCAGGGCAGCAGCGGCGGTACATTTGTACTGACCGCATTTGCAGAGGCTTCTTGGATCGACGGAGGATGGCAATTGTGTGTGCGTAGGGCGATGATTATAGAACAGCATTGCGTCATCAAACCTATCCCGCAGACCGCCAATGTATCTCAAAGAGATAGCAAATGAATGTGCTTGATTACAGCCGATCCGGACAGTTGGAGGGCAGAATTTTGTAAATATTTCAGGTTTTCTCATCAAGATGAGTAAAGGTTACCGCCCGCTAGGCTTAACGTATACGCAGTTAATGAACATATCTGTTTAGAAATAGCAGATTTGTAAATTTTGTATCGTTAACAGGTGGGACAGAGGCAAAATATTTAATCAGCTTAACTTTCCTTTTTTTCGTTGCAAATATTCCGTTCAGTCGTTGGTATCTTATTGTACTGATCTAATACCTTAATAATAACTAATAAAGCTCATTAGTTTAAATTAAAAGTAAGATTTTAATTTCAATATGTGAGTCGTCTAATAGATTCTTTTATTTATACTTTTAATAATTTTGTAAATTATGAAATTCATTAATTATAATTAATTCTGCGGCTGCCATTTAAATTTCTCAGTAAGTTCTCTAGTGAATCCTTTCTTCAATCTTTTTAAACTCCTCTTCCAGAAAAGGATAAGGCAGAATGTCGTTAGATAGGAAAATAAATAAATAAAAATTATAAAAATAATTCTGAAAGCATTCAGATTTTAACGTCGCACCAGAGGATTCGTTAAGGTTTTTTTTATGCTGTCGCTTAGCATAGCAGTGCTGTTCTTGGACTCGTTCCTGCTGACAATCTGCTCTTGGACTCACTCCTGCTAGCAAACTTTTATTGTCATTTCAGCTTTATCATTAAGGGGGCTCATACACCTTAAACCCCTCATGAGCTTCGAATATGTGACTGTTGCAAGAATCGGGATATTTTATTTATTTTAAAAGCAATTACTTCCAACCTTTTACAGCTGACTACATAATATAGCTGCTTTGGAAACTAGTAACCAGAAAGTTTGTGTCGCCACAAATATTTTTGTAATTTAATCCTCTTTGTGACAAAATATTTCGCCATGTTTCCACCTTGCGCGCATGATATTTTAAAAATGGCTAATGGTACAATACTTGAAATTTGATGGAATTCTTTTTATGAGCACTATCTTCTAACTGAACCAAAAATCTGATAAATATTTTAATATTAAAAACTTTTATGGACGAAAATATTACAAATTTTTTTAATAAAATACATTTTATAAACTCGACTCCAAATAAAATAAAAATTTAACATGAAATTTTTAGAATTTTAGGTTCACAGTAGTTTCCAAATGTTATAAAAGCTATATATTAAATATGAAATTAAATTATGGGACAGAATATTTTAAACTTTGCGCGCAAGGTGGAAACATGATGAAAAATGTTGCCACAAAGCGGATTAAATTATAAAAACATTTGTGGCAACACACACTTTCTTATGACTATTTCAGAAAGCGGCTATATTATGTAGTCAGCTGTAAAAGGTTGGAAGTAATTGCTTTTAAAATAAATAAGTTATCCCAATTCTTGCAACAGTCACCTATTCGAAGATCTTATGGGTTTTAAGGTGTACGAGTCCCCTTAAGACTTGCAAAACTTTTTTTTTTTTTTTTTTTCATTATTTGCTTTCTATGTGTTTAACTTTATTTCTTGAATATCACGTTCTTCGTACTTACGTTGCGTAAAATTCAGCACCAAATAAAAAATATTTTAAAACAGCATATCTTTAGTATTCTCGATAAAGCGTTAGGAGTTGCCCATAGATTTCTTTGTGCTAGTTACATTATTTCTTTGAAAACGAGCTGCTCGCACAACCAGCCACCAAAACAGTAATCATAAAAAAAGTATTTAACGATTTTGAGTCCAACTAGTATAATATCATGAAAAATAATATTTCTGTTTGATATCTCATTTTATTTATTTAAATCAAACATATTGAAAAGTAGAAAAAATATTAAGAACTGTATTTATTGCTTTTAAATCGCTTAGTTTGTTACTCGGTGACCTTCCACATTAAATCTGAAAGTTAAGTATCTGAGGCTTAATTAATTGAATGGCAACTCTCTGAGGCTTGGAAAATAAAAATCTTTTATTTTCGCCAGAGGCAACACATTGCTTACGAATAGCTGCATTTGTTGATTAAAACTGAAAGATAAATATTTTACATTTTGCCGAGTGGAAATAGTCTGGTGCAGTGCAGATAAAAATGATTCATTTCGAACTGTGTTGTCACTTCTTGCTTTAAAATCGCTGAGTTTGTTAATCAAAAATTCATTAAATTCGTAGAAAATATGAAATAAATGAAAAAAAATTGAAATACAAAATACGGGCTTCAAAATGCACATGTTCGGGTGGAGGACTACATATATGAAAAATCTGATGTGTACACCACGATTTCCTTGTACCAAATATTAAATTATACGCATTTTTCTTGCATTTCATTTAAACTTATTGGATTGAATTAAATCTACTTCGCCGACAGCGCATAAACCACAATAGAATAAATGCATTCTTTAAAATTCACTCTAGTATTTGTTTACCATAGCGACACTCTGGCGCTAGATTCACTTAAAAATTATTACTGTAACTAAATTTGTATTACTCTCAGTTTGCGCGCAGTGCTTCAGTACAAATTTTAAATTTTCGAAAAGTACTGTTAGTTTCTTCTTTATAAAACAAATTCTTATACACTATTAAGTAAAAAAAATAAAGAAAGATAATCATCTATGTATAAAGATGACACACTGAAAATTTCATATATGTATGACAAAAACAATTTGACTTATTAAAACTCGAAAATCGGCTAAAATTCTCACTTTTTGTGTTGCGCAAAAGTGATGACTCCACTTCAGTATTATATTTCGTTCATATTATAACTCATAATGCACAAAATTTATATCATTTAAAGAATAGAATTATCTAATCGTTGCCACATGTTCTATTCAAATACTGTAATAAAGCTAGAATGATGTATAAAAGAAATTAAGCAAAAAAAACAAGAAAAGAAACAGTTTTTCACAGACGATTGTGTATTTCTCATTTAATTAATTCAGTTCTCACTTCGCGAGAAGGCAAAAATACATAAATACTCAAAATATCTATATTAAAAATTACGAAGTAAATCTTAAACGCTTAATTCCTCGAAAAAATCCAGAAAGGATTAAGCATGATTTAAATAATAAATGAAGGCGTTATCTTTGTTGTTGCGAAGCTAAGTTTTTCTAGATTGGCAACAAATCCACTAGTCTCCTATTTCAAATGTAAACATCAATGGCCGCCATTAAAAAAGGCTTAGCGGCAATTAAACAACTTTAAAATTGGTGATAATTCTAAAAATATTGCACACAGATTTACTAAAGGCATAAAATCCTTAACCGGAAGATAAAAACAACATAATTCAATCATTTTTAAAGCAAAAAATTTACCAACATGTAAGAGTAAAGAAACTGAGATCACTGAGCCGGGTAACAGAGTGGATATATATATAAATATATTTATATACGTTTGGTGCAGTCGATTGCAACCAAAATACGAGGTGCACATGTACATGTTATAGCAGTCCTATATACAAAATTTCAACGTTCTGAGGCTACTCGTTTTTGAGTTATGCGAGATACGTACTCACGAACGTACATACGTTCGTACAGACGCCACGAAAAATTCTCTTCAGAATTAATTTTAAAGCAGGTTTATAATTTTTTTTGAAGGAAAAGAGTATTTTATTCTGTCCTTACGTACAGATATCACGCAAAAACATCGTTAAATTGCATTCGATAGCGGTCAAAATGGATATTTTCGTTGAAATATGCTGCCTGAAACTTTTCGGGATTACAATACTTCCTTTTTACTTCGTACAAGAAAGTAAAAATACAGACAGATACAGGCAGAAAAATAGAGATTCTTCAATATTTAATTTAAAAAAAAAATAATAATATATGGCGATAACATTTAGTGGCAGCAATTCGAAAAGCGATTCGGACAAAAAGTGAGTTTTGAGAATAATAACACTCGTGGAGCTAATAAAGTAATAATAATAGCTAATGTTTTGGCAAATTGTATACAGTTTGACATGAATTTTGAATAAAGATAATAAATTTTGAATAATTTGATAAATTTATAAATTAAATAAATTTTGAATAAAGATATTTTTTCAGTGAATATTAATAATTTTATCACGATCATCATGAATTTAATTTTCAATGAAATAAAAATGGTGAAATGCGTTTTTTTTTTTTTTTTTTTAGTTCTCCTTGCGTGTATAATAGAAATCAAATTCGCTTAAGAAGGTTCCCATGCTAATCCTTTGTTTCTTAGGCAAACGATACTTGCATTATATGTTTGATAAAAAGTAAGTGGTCAGTTTTGATATTCAGTTAGCTCCACGGGAGAATATACTTTCGTACTCGGAAAAGTACTTGGTGTACTTACTGCTAGGTACTAAATGTAATTATATCGTTTCTTTTTCATCTTTTGAAACATTTCTACTGTTTTTATCTGCTATAATACTGTTCGCTGTTGTATTATTATTATGTTATGCACTACGAAAAAAAGGGGGCAGTTGTATATCTCTCGTTCTATTGGCCGATTGACGAAACTCAAATTGCGTTTTTCATGTCACGAAAACACGACTGGGGGTATGTATTAGATTTATATATAGCATTGTTTAAATATAGGTATTTTGACACAAAATCTGACTTCTTCTGAAATGAAATGCCAATTCTTTTCCATATTTCGATTCTTCAACTCAGATTTATGCCAAACTGCCCAAGTTTTGTAGAAATCGCGTGAGTAGTTTTTAAAAAATTAGCTTTCAAAATTTTAGCTCCTCCATGTTAATTGAATTTGATTTATATATTTATTAATATCTCTTTTTTTTTATTAAAATTACTTGATTCCTTTTTCTAGAAATCGAAATTTAGGCTTAATCCATATATAATTCGTACATTTTTTATGATTTATTTAAAAATATTATTTATAAATTTTTTAATAAAATTTGTGTGTAACCTGTAAAATTTTTAACATCGTCTTAAAGTAGATGTATTTCTAGTCAAACCTGCAAAAAATTAGTTTTTTTATTCAAAATTTTTTGTGAAATTATATATTAAAGCGTTTTGAAATTTGGCATACTTGTTCTAAGCGAATAATAACGCCAAATGTGCTTTACGCGCTTTATTAAAATTATGTGAAAGGATGAAGGATGGACCTTTTATCCCTCTTGTGCACAGAAAAAAAAAGGCAAAGGGAAATAAGTTGCTATAAATTAAGAAGTTCACAAAGTGAAATATTCTAGGCGCAAAGAAAAAATTGCGCCAAGATAATTTTGTAATTTCTCCGTAAATTTCGCACCAAATTGTACAAAAGAGTCGTAGAAACGAAATATGGCAAAAAAACTGGATGTCATTTCAGAAAAAGACCAATTTTGTGTCAAAATACCTATGTTATAACAATGCTATATATAAATCTAATACATATCTCAAGTCGCGCTTTCGAAACATAAAAACGCAGTTTGAATTTTGTCAATTGGTCCTGTAGAATGGGAAATATAGAACTGTCCCTTTTTTTTTTTTTTTTTTCTGCGCAGTGTACATCTATTATGATATTGTTTGCTGTCTGTTATCATATTGTTACGAATTTGGTATTTAAAAAGCTAATGTTAGTTCAATTATAAATTAAATGGTTTTATTTCTCGCGCAGTGCAGCGCGTGACGAATATTAAAAGAAAGCTAAGCCGGAAAATTGAAAATAAAAGAGCGCGTGCATTAAATAAATAAATATCTCTTTTTGATTTCGAGAAAGTACTGGAAAATTCTAGCGCGTGATTTTAAAATCTTATAAAAGGAGGAAAACATCTCAGTTTGTAGTAAGTGCTTAGTTTGTTGTTGTTTAGAAAACTACTGTTGTTGATTGTAGCGAATTCGCGGATTAGCGTTCTTTAGCTGTTTTGAATTGCGTTCTATTGGACATTTGAGTAGTTAAAAGAAAACTACTGTGAGATATTGTAATACTGCGTGATAATTTGAGAAAATTTAAGCATTTTTGTTGTGATAATAATAAATTTTTGTTGATTTTTTTTATCGGACTTGTGCATTCATTTCATAACGAACCCGTACGCACGCAACAATTTTTGGTGTCAGAAGTGGGATTTGAATGCCAATAACAAGAGCGATGGAAGAACAATTCAGGCAAATGATGACTGCATTTGCTGCTTTCCAAGAAAAGATGGAAGGAGCCGTCAACTCCGTTAAGGAAGATATAAAAGCTGTACAAGAAAAGACGGAAGCTGGCCAAACATCTTTTAAAGAAGAAATTAAAGAGAAAATGGATGCTGGTCAAATATCCGTTAAGGAAGAAATGAAATTGGGCCAGGAATCCGTTAAGAACGAAATGAAAGCCGTTCAAGCTGGTCAAGAAGAAATGAAAAGAGAAATTACTTGCATAATAGAAAATCAATTTGAAACTATGGAAGGCAGAATTGACGCAGTTGAAAATAAAGTTGGACATATTGAAGAAAAAGTTTCTTCCGTAAAAGATCATATTGAAGAAAGAGTTTCTTCGGTGAAAGAAGAAATAGAAGAAAGAGTTTCTTCTGTAAAAGAACATATAGAAGGAAGAGTTTCTGCTGTGGAGGAACGAATTGAAGGAAGAGTTTGTGCCGTCCAACACCAAATCGAACAACAAATTGATGAGAGAATTTCTGCAGTTGCCAAAGAAATGGATACTTTAAAGAAATTCGTAGCGTCGGCAGGGAGCAGGAGTGATGATTTTAAATTCTTACCAATGCCTGCTCGTCCACCTCTGAAGATATCCACATATGATGGGAAGACCTCCTGGCAAGTGTATAAAACACAATTTTCTATCGTTTCGGATGCGAATGGATGGGATTCCCAAGCTAAGGCCTGTCATCTCGCCGCTTCTCTAAGAGCCGACGCAGCGGATATCCTTCAGACTCTTCCCGAAAACAAAAGGTTAGATTTCGAAGCTCTGTCCGGCGCCTTGGAGTTGCGCTTTGGGGAGAAGTGTTTAAAAGACTACAGCAGGCTCCAATTAAAATCTCGTCAACAGAAGCCTACCGAAACACTTCAGGAGCTCGCCGCGGATGTTGAAAGGCTGTCCCATCTCGCCTTTTCGGAATGCCCGACAGAAACAAGGGAAATCCTGTCCTTGCAATACTTTATCGACGGCATCCGAGATACTGAAATACAGAAAGCTCTACGAATGGCGGATGTAAAAGATTTAAAAAGTGCTCTAGTGTACGCCATGAAATTTGAGGCAGCCCAGCAAGCCACTCGTCGAGACCGCCACCCAGTCAGAGCTGCTCAAGTCCAGGAGCCAGGGGATCAAGTCACCGCTCGACTTGACGATTTAACTAGACAACTGAACGCCTTGAGACGGAAAATTGGTGAGAAGAAACCGACCGTTAAATGCTGGAACTGCGGTACTGAAGGACACATACGACGAAACTGCAAAACACCCCAGGGTACTGATGTTAAGACCGCTCCTAGCAAGCAGCAGGGAAACTAATTAGTGGCCATCTCGCGGGGCGGATGTTGCCAGATAATGAAAAGACCCAGTTTAAAGCGCTTCAGATTTCTGCAGTGAGAGGCGGCAGTAATGGACTTTTCATAATAGGACATGTTAATGGAGTTCCCTGCAATATGACGATAGATACAGGAACCAACGTTACCATCATCCGAAAAGATTTGGCTCAACAACTAGGAAACAAACTTTTCTGGACGCCGCGCTGCTTTACACTCCAGACTGTGTCCGGTGAGAAGATCGACATCGATGGAAAAATAAACGTTAACATCACGTTTGGAAGTGCCGCTTACCATCACACGGCATATGTAGCAGAGATCACTGATTATTGCATACTCGGATTGGACTTTCTAAGGAAATACAATTTTTCCTTGGACTTTAAAAGTAACGAATTGCGTTCTACATCTGAGGACATAGCCCTATTCGGAATTAATGATGGAGTGAAATCTATCCACAAAATTGAATCTATAGCTCAAGATGATATCACGATATCCGCAAGAACCGAGTTTTTACTTCCTGGATCCATAGCCGAAAATAGAAATTTCCGCTACGGCATCATAGAATATCCCAATAACTGTAATATCCCAAAAGGAGTACTAGTAGCCTCAACACTCGTCGACCTATCCAGAACGGTTATCCCGGTGAGAGTCGCCAATGTAACTGAAAAGTCGAGAGTTATTAAGAAAGGTGAAGTGGTTGCAACATGTACTCCAGTAACCAGCGTTGAAAGAAAGAGTAACATCCCAGAATCCGTGTCCTCAGAGAGCATTACATCGGAGTTATTGCAGAATGCACAATTAAACGATAAAGAGAAAAATGCTGCCGATCGCGTCATTAAAGATCTTCAAGTTGTTTTCTCCCGCTCGTCTTCTGACGTGGGTCGAACTAGTTTGACACAACATAGAATAGATACTGGCGATCATCCCCCGATCAAGCAACATCCAAGACGTCTACCGTTTGCTAAACAGGAAGAGGTGCGAACACTGTTAAAAGATATGGAAGAAGGCGATGTCATCGAGCCTTCAGTAAGTCCATGGGCATCTCCCATCGTCCTAGTCAGAAAGAAAGACGGCTAAACAAGATTTTGCGTCGACTATCGCCGGTTATATGAGGTTACAAAGAAAGACAGTTCCCCTCTTCCTAGAATTGACGACATTCTAGACACTCTTTCTGGAAGCAAGTGGTTCTCAACACTTGATTTAAAGAGTGGGTATTGGCAGGTAGAAATACAGCCTGAAGACCGAGAAAAGACGGCATTTACTACGGGACAAGGGCTTTGGCAATTCAAGGTGATGCCGTTTGGACTGTGTAATGCGCCGGCAACATTCGAACGTCTTATGGAGACTGTTTTGAAAGGCCTTTCCTACGAAGCCTGCCTGATATACCTGGACGACATCATCATCGTCGGAAAGAGTTTTGAAGAACATTTAGAAAATCTTACTTAGGAAGGTGCTTAAGAAACTGAAAGAAGCCAATCTGAAGCTGAGTCTCGCTAAATGCAAATTGTTCCGAAAGGAAGTGACTTACCTGGGACATGTCATCTCTGCAGAAGGTGTGCGCACGGATCCTGAAAAAGTATCAGCGGTTAAATCCTGGAAACGTCCCGAAAATGTCCATCAGCTGAGAAGCTTCCTACTATATTCCTTGCACCTACTATAGGAGATTCGTGAAGGACTTTTCTTCCATCGCAAGACCCCTTCACAAGCTGACAGAGAGCAACCAAAAGTTCTTGTGGACAAAAGAATGCGAGGATGCATTTAACAACTTAAAGGAGGCTTTAAAATCTGCTCCAATCCTGCCGTATCCTCAGCACGACCGACCATTTATTCTCGATACCGACGCGAGCAATGAAAGTGTCGGTGCTGATTTGTCCCAAGAAATAGACGGCCAAGAACGTGTAGTAGCTTACTGGAGCAAGTGCCTGTCTAAACCGGAGAGGAATTACTGTGTCACAAGGAAAGAGTTGCTCGCCATAGTCAAAGCTGTAGAACATTTCCATCATTATCTATACGGGAGAAAATTCCTCCTTCGCACGGACCATGCCACGTTGGCCTGGCTTTTAAATTTCAAAAATCCTGAGGGTCAAAAAGCCAGGTGGATACAGAGACTCCAAGAATATGACATCACTATCCGTTATCGTAACGGATCATCACATGGAAACGCCGACGCCCTGTCTAGAAGACCTTGCCAAGAAAGCTGCCGATATTGTTCCAGGGTGGAAGCGAAATACGAGCTGCTGACTCCGGTCGCAAGACAAATTACAACATCAACATCGGCTGATCGAGACCCGTGGAGTGATGATGAAGTCAGGAAAGACCAGCTGGAAGACCGCGACATTAAACCCATACTTGATTTAATAGAGTCATCAAACAGAAAACCTACATGGCAGGACATTTCTATCTGTAGTCCTACAACAAAACAATCCTGGGCACTCTGGGATTCACTTCACATTCGAAACGGCGTCTTATACCGGAAATTCGAGTCGGATGATGGGAAGACGTTCCGATGGCAACTGATACTTCCAAGATCCCGGATTCCTGATGTCCTCAAAGAACTACATAACAGCCCTACAGGAGGTCACTTTGGAATTATGAAGACCTTACAGAGAGTTCGTGAGCGCTTTTACTGTAATAATGCAAAGAATGACGTGCAAAAGTGGTGCCGATCTTGCGATGCCTGTGCAGGTCGGAAAGGACCGAGGAAACGCAGCCGAGGCAGACTGCAACGTTACAACGTAGGTGCGCCTTTTGAACGTATCGCCTTTGACATCCTGGGACCTCTGCCACGAACTGCTGATGGCAACAAATACATACTCGTTGTCATTGATTACTTCACCAAGTGGCCTGAAGCTTATCCTATTCCTGATCAAGAGGCAGTCACAGTAGCTGAGGTAATGATACAGCACTGGATTTCCAGGTTCGGAGTGCCTCTTCAGTTACATTCCGATCAGGGAAGGAATTTTGCCTCGGCAGTAATCAAAGAACTATGCAAACTACTTGGCATTGACAAAACCCAAACGACGCCATTGCATCCCCAGTCGGACGGCATGGTAGAGAGGTTCAATCGAACCATCCTTAATAACCTCTCATTAGTGGTTTCCAGAAACCAACAGGACTGGGACAAGAAATTACCACTCTTTTTACTGGCTTACCGCAGTGCTGTCCACGAGACTACCGGCTATTCTCCATCACAGATGCTCTTCGGTCGTGACCTTCGTCTGCCTTGTGATCTATTGTTTGGCCGCCCTACGGATGCTCCTTCATCGTCTGAGGAATATATTCAAGATCTCCAGGCCCGGTTTGAAGTGATGCACAATTTTGCACGAGAGCGAGTCAACTTGGCGACGGAGAAGATGAAGACCCGATACGACACAAGAGCTAGTGAACATCAGTTCCACGAAGGAGACAAGGTGTGGTTGTGGAATCCGACTCGACGGAAAGGACTTTGTCCGAAATTACAGTCACCTTGGGATGGGCCGTACACAGTCCTAAACAGGCTGAATGACGTCGTGGTTCGGATTCGTAAGTCTTCGAACTCTAAACCTAAAGTCGTTCATTACGACAGGTTAGCTCATTACTATGGCCATAGTACATAATGTAAATAATTGTAAATAGTATAAGACCATGGTCCATTTTGTTTTTAAATGTGTATTTGATTTGTATTTGATAGCATTTGATTTGTTTTATGTATTGCATTTATTGTTCATGTTGTTTATTATTGTAATGTAATGCTTATTAATGCATTTATGCCACAGTTGTAAGTTTAGCTTCCTATCCATGGATTGTACTGCCCGGGACGTGCAGTCCTTGGGAAGGGGGCAGTGTTACGAATTTGGTATTTAAAAAGCTAATGTTAGTTCAATTATAAATTAAATGGTTTTATTTCTCGCGCAGTGCAGCGCGTGACGAATATTAAAAGAAAGCTAAGCCGGAAAATTGAAAATACAAGAGCGCGTGCATTAAATAAATAAATATCTCTTTTTGATTTCGAGAAAGTACTGGAAAATTCTAGCGCATGATTTTAAAATCTTATAAAAGGAGGAAAACATCTCAGTTTGTAGTAGTTGCTTAGATTGTTGTTGTTTAGAAAACTACTGTTGTTGATTGTAGCGAATTCGCGGATTAGCGTTCTTTAGCTGTTTTGAATTACGTTCTATTGGACATTTGAGTAGTTAAAAGAAAACTACTGTGAGATATTGTAATACTGCGTGATAATTTGAGAAAATTTAAGCATTTTTGTTGATAATAATAAATTTTTGTTCATTTTTTTTATCGGACTTGTGCATTCATTTCATAACGAACCCTGTCCAGGGATAGACACAAATAAAGACTCTCCAGGGACTGTCCAGGGATAGACACAAAGAAATAGAGCATGCAACAATATATTGAACTCTTTCTCTTAAATTTTCAAACTAGATTCATTTTGGTCCACAGTAGCTGAAACGTCAGAACAATTAAACCTTGAGTTCGATTTATGAAAGTGCTGTAACGTCTGATCACCCGTGTTGGGTGATGGTCGCTGGATGCAGCCACGACGCTGGTTGCGTCTTCTTCGAAGTCTTTCATTGCATAAAAAGCTCACACAAAACCCCATATCTTTCGATTTGTTAAATGTCTTGTCGGAAATACCTGGAATGGGGTAATTACTGAGTCCCTTATGTCCGGAAACCGCACCAGGGGATTTCCGCAACACCTTTCCTCAACGTTCTAACTGACAATTAGTCTCTGGACAAAACGGGAAGTTCTTCTCGTTAAGCAAATTTTCGACAGAGGTGCATATTGTCACTATGCACAGACATTTTGTGCATTTATACTTTCGTGTATAAGTGAGCTGATGAAATAAATGCCTAATAACCTTTTGAATACTTTTTAGTAGTCGTAGAAATCTACATATCAAAATCAGGTTTCAATTTTTTTTAATCATTTAATTTTTGTTTTTAATTTTTAATGTATGTATTATTACGTGTGTACGTGTTCGTAATGGCTTGAATGCACTCAGAACCGATGAAAACTTGATGAATTTCTTAAAAAAAAAAAAAAAAAAAAAACTTTATAGTTCTAGAACTTTTCAGACAAAAGTACAGCTTTTCTGAGTGTAATAGAGCACAATCAGTAGTAACCACTTTAAACTGCAAAGAACGTTGAACGCAAGCCAATGAAAAATACTTCAAATGCGTAAGCTTGCGCAGTGATCTCTCAATATGCTTTGAGCTGAATTGAAAACTGATGCACACAACGGTCTTATATAGTTTTCCCCTCCCGCCGAGAAAGTTTCAGTACTTTCGATTTCTCGAAATTGCTGGAAGGCATACACAGTTATATACGGCCGGATACAGTTACATACAGATCAGACCAGTTGCAGTTACATAGGGATTAGACCAAAATGTCGCTAAGAATTAGTAACCAAAACCGTTGCCAGTTTGGTACTTAATTATTTATCTCAATGTTAAATGGACTTACTCCTATAATCTTATTTTCCCGGTGATGAAACTTGTCCTGAGACCTTTTGTATTATATTATACTAATAATTCATGTTATATTATACAAAAGGTAATAAAATTTACATGTAATTTCACAAGAATTATTTACATATATACAAAATTCGTAACAATATGTATATATATAAACTTTTTTAAACTTTTAACTGTAAACTCTTTGAGATAAGAGATTATAATCTGAAGTTTTCAGATTCGTTTATGTATGTGGGGAGAGGATAATATTATACAACAGATTTCGCATTAATATTGTTACGTGGGTACGGGTTCTTAAGAGATTGAATGCACAAGTCCGATAATAGGTTAATAAAAATTAATATTTTTATCAAAAGAAATATTTCATAACTCTGAAATTTTTCACAGAGATATTCGTACAAGTGTTCACAGTATCACACAGTGTAATCAGCAGCTACACTTCAAAATACTGAGAACGTTAAACACAACGCAGTGCAAAATGCATCTAAAGAGAAAGCTAATCCGATCTCATGCTGAACTCGCAACAATAACAACAGCAGCTAACTAAACAACTGAGAGCAGATGCTCTCTATTTGGCCTTAAATAGTTTTCAACCGGCCGCGAGGTATTTCTAGTACTTTCTGCTTCTAATTACAGGAAAGCAATATGAGGGTGCAATTACAGTTACAGCTAACAGAGTAGTCAATTATTAATTTATTCAATTTCAATACAAATTACCGAGATACTTACTTACTCAAAGTTAATTGCACGCGCCTCTGTATTCTTACTTTTCCGGCACAGCTTTCTCATAAAATTTGTCTCACGCTACATTACACAGGGAAAAAATACAAGTCTACTAAAATGACCTATCTAAGTACAAAATTCGTAACAATATTTTCTTTAAAATGCATTAATTGTGGTGCAAGTGTTATCTTTAGTAAAGTGTTTGAACCTTCTTCTCTCCTTTTCAAAAACTGTGGAACTTTTCATTTATTTCTTACAAGGGTTCTTTGCATCTGACCTTCAATAAACCTAAAAAAATCACATGAAGGTGCAAAATGTTAAATTCCTTTTAAGCTTTCGTTCTTCAAATCCTCTAAAGCGTTTCATCTGCTTGAATGATGATGAGTGAGTCACGAGAAAATGAGAGTCACGAGACCATAGCTTGTATTTCTCTGCTGCGTGTCCAATGAACCTGGTAATTTCTCAAACGAAAAATTGAAATCTTAACGATTCGACTTTGAAAATTGCTCTATTTGGGACAAATTAAAAAAATTTTGCGAGTTTATGTACGTAAACACCCGCATAATTTACTCGAACTCCAAGATATATTTTTTTTAATCATTGTTTTCAATATTCTTATTTAGAAACCCTCAAGCATTACAGTTACTATTTTTCCTAACGTTTTGTCCATGTACCGCGCGAGAACTTCTTAATTATTTAAAATCTGTCTGAGACACTCCCCATCGAAAAAGCAGTGCCATAAACTCGGCTTTCAGTGATTAAAAAGTAAAATATTCACCGTGCAGAGTTGTAACTTTGTGTAGCGAGGGATATATATTAAAAAACACTTTTTTTGTAGCAAATTTCACCCATTTGTTTTTTTCTCATTGAAGAAAATTGAACATGAGAAATACGATTACCTCATTTCTCGTTGTAAGATGTCCAACTCAACCCTTTCCATGAAAAAAAAAAAAAAAAAGGGTAGACCAGGTAGTATTGCTATTTTGCCCGTCTTAAAGTCGGTAGGCGGTGCCGGATCTTGGTAAAAGATAGAAGTCTGAACTCCCTCCTGTTTAGGTCACGGAACTTTCTAGAAGGGATGATTTATGTGCAGTAGAAAGTATCGGACGCAAGTGTGCTCTTCTAGGTTGTGGCGGTTGCTGCTGTTGCCACGGATGCAGTCGAAATGCTGTGTAATTACTTAGAGTAACAAACAAATAAAACGGACGGTAGTTAGACCCTTTTTTTTTTAAGAAGAAGACAGTTGATTGTCCCGACTTCTCTTTTCCACCCATTGCTAAAAGGATCTTGTCTGAAATTTTTTGTTGTTGGTAGTTTCTCTTGGGGTTTTTGCTGTCATAGAGTGAGTCTTATGGGATGAAGCTTTGGTTGCTGAAGTTACTGGTTTTTCTGGAAATGGCGTCTGCGATATTTTTATGTATAACTCTTGTCAACGCTGATAAGATCTTCATTCCTGCGGCATTCTAGTTTTGTCCTTTGCTTGTCTTCTTCGGCGATGCATTGTAAGCTCTTAATTTTGGACAGCATTTTTCGATGCCAATGGGCTCGTTTTATTTCTTTAATCCTTTTTTTCGGCCATCCTATTTCTGCTTAGATTTAATTAAAATTTATGTTATTATTTTTTGGAACGTGTCTGTTTAGGATAGTCCGTCTTTCAGGTCTTTGTGCGCTATAAATATTTTAATTAATGTTTCTATAATTAAATATGGATTTTTAACTAGTTGATTAGATAGCAGATCACAGTATTGCAGTCTTTATATTATAGAACAATTCTGATTTTGTATAAGACAATGTGACCTAGTAAATAATTACCTTGTCAATATTCAGTAACAGTTATGAAACAAAGAAGCGTATGTATGTTTTGTTAGGTTAGGTTAGGTTATCTGAATATGGCAAAACGCACGAGGGCTATCTGCCTCAGGAGACGGATACCTTCATGAAGGACCTTTTAAAGAAAACTGGCTCCTATTGACGTTACACATGGGGGGAAAACATGGAAACCAACAATGCACTGAATTCGTTTGCTTGGGTTCGAATCCTGGTCGAGCTACCAGCATTCAGGGGCATTAATCACTCGGCCACTGGTGGGTCGATATGTACGAGACATTTTAATATATACAGGGTGATTCAAAAATGTCTGGCAAAGATGTAAAGGCAGGTAAAACAACCGAAATTAGTAAATTTTATAACTGAATGAATGTGTGGATGTGACGTGTTTGACGGATGTAGGTTAAAACGTCCTGCTGGCGTAAATCATTATTCCCTGCGTGAATTTCGAGCGGTGTACGTCGTTACACAAATACGTAGCTCGACGGTATGCATTTTATCCATAGAACTGTGCAGGGAAACGCAGCGGCTTCCCAAAGGAGGTTCTCGCAAATTGTTCATTTTATCTCCTCTGAACAGCTACTCTGCTTTAGCCGCGGTCCTTTAGATAAAATGCGAATTGGCAAGCTCCGCTTACGTGTAGCGATGCATATCACTGAGAATTCGCTCGAGAAATGACGATTTGCTCAAACAGAATGCTCTTAGCTACCACTCAACAACCCCCTCTGCCACCTCAATGCGCCATTTCCACATCATATTCCGTAATTAAATTTATTTCTTTTGGTCCCTTCTACCTGCTTTTTTTTTTTTTTTCCCTATATATATTTTTGAATTAGCTTGTAGATATACGTTATTTAAGCCTGTCTTATATAACTAAGTTATGTACTGTATAACCAAGTTATGTCTTATTTAATCAATTACATTGTTCAGAATCTTTGTTGAATTGTCAAGAATAATGTTCAGCGTAATGTGTTGCAAAGAATATATAGTGTATTAAGTGTGGCATTGAGTTGTAAATGTGCCTTAACCCCTTCGCGCCGACTGTCACGTATACGTGCCAGCAACGAACGCACTTACCTACCGGCTGACACGCAGGCGTGCCAGAGGATTGTTCCATTCTCTACCGACTGTCACGTATTTGTGCCAGTACTTTGGAACGTTTTTCAAACTATAATTTCTGCCACAAGATGGCACTGTGTGTCCATATGGTTTCAGTTACATTAGACCTTCTACTCGAAATGAGAGAAGCATGACTCACATACACGTGTTTTTGATTATATAAACAAACGGGGAAATAAATGTTTCCGAATGGCGTGATTTATGACGTCTCTTTAAATCGCACTTTATTCGCACGTGTTTACTATAAGTAGAGAAGTTTTATTTGCTCTAAAGCGTTGGGTATTTCGGTTTGCAGTTCAGTTTTTAGAAAATAATTAGATCTTGTTAGACGTGAATTCTTTGTTTTTACCGTTGCAATGTCGAAGCGTCGAAAATGTTTAACAGAGCATGAAATAGCAGAAATGATGCAAAATATTTCAGATATTGATTCTGAAATTCTGATATTCTGATATTGATTCTGAAAGATTAACTGAAAGACATTTTCCAAAACTTTGTTCAGAAGAGACTGATAAGAAAATGAGATGACGATGCTTCGTTTGTTCACATTCCCGGAAAAATCCTCCAAAACGGCAAATGAGTTATTATGAGTGCAAGGAATGTAACGTAGGACAGTGTGTAGATCCCTGTTTTCAAATTTTTCATACGAAAAGAGAATTTTAAATAATATATTTAGTTTTCAGATGTATAATGTTAAAATTCATAAAATGGTGAGTAATTAAAATAAAATGTGTAAAATATGCATTTAAACAAGAAATAAGGTAATTAAAGTATATATATAAAAATATTTATAAAGCATAAGCCGTTTAAATACTCTATAGAGCATTATTAAATAATTCGTTGATACTTCGGAAATTTCATGGATTTAGGCTTAGTAGCAAAAAAGCCCCCGGCCCTGGAGAGACGCTCGCGTAAGACACTGCCGGCCTCAGCGATAAGCGCGCGTTTTCGCTACCCGGCTCGAAGGGGTTAAGTACAGTGCAATGATCAACGCAGTGCATATTATGAAATGTGTAGTGTAGCGAGTATGTGTAGCGATGTGTTAACATGCGATGTAGCCAGGAAAATGTTTAATTCGCATGCAGAAAAATCTATATTTTGCCCTTGTATGGCCATGTAGTTTGCTCTTGTGTGGCCATGTAGTTTGCCCTTGTGTGGCCATGTAGTTTGCCCTTGTGAGGCCATCTAGTTTGCCCTTGTGTTGCCATGTAGTTTGCCCTTGTGTGGCCATGTAGTTTGCCCTTGTGTGGCCATGTAGTTTGCCCTTGTGTGGCCATGTAGTTTGCCCTTGTATTGTTTTCGGAGTGTAGCTTCAGATAGTTTCGGGATCCGGACGATACCCAATTAGTCTATGTAAGCCGTCCGGGTGTCCGGACCGCGTAATGGCAAACCGCACATTGAGTTGATCAGTGTTAACGAATTTCGTTTACTGCGCATGCTCAGTGGTGTACCGTTGGTGTGGCAAGGAAATGCTGGAGACTAAGCATAAGTAACCGTTACACAAGCCTGTTCATCATGTAGGTCTTATCGACTATTTACAATTACAATACTACCGAAATTTATTTATGCTTAATGCATTTGCTTCTGTTTCATTTCATTTTGGTTTATTTTGTTCATAAACATTATATTTAATATCAGTTATTTATAATAATTTCCTTGACTTTAATTCAGTAATTTAAACTGCGAACTGTTTACGCCCAGATAACAGAACCACACACCGCATTTATCTTCTTTTAAAATTGTACCAAAGTCGTAATTACGCCAAATTCTCTTCTGGGCATGCGCAATATGCGAAATTCGTTTAACATTGATTAACTGAATGTGCAGTTTGCCATTATGCGTCCGGACCTGCTTTTACCTGTCACCTGTAGATATACGTACTAACCTAGAATTCTAAAAAAAAAAAGTCCTTACCTAACAATAAATGAATTTAATTACGCAATATTAAATCATCTTTTACACAACAATAAAAAGTTCAATAGCTAATTTTTTTAATGTTGAGTTTCTCAAAAATATACCTTTTTCCCATGCCCTTGTTGATTTGACCATTTTTTTAATATTGTATGTGAGCCTTTGTATATTCCTATATTTTTTAAAGCTTCATAGATGAAACTTTGTAATTTGTGAATTTTAAGAATTACTTGATTTGAAATAATATAATTTCTAAAACTTGAATTTTTCTGATCATATTCTAAATGGATTCAGCATTAGCACATCCCGAAGTTCAAAGTTCCAAGCAACAAGAGATTCTAAATATTTTTATTTTTTTTACTCATTCCACGATATGAAATAAATCGAGCGTTAGTTTCCTTGTAAACATCTTCTGTTCTCTGGAAAAAGAGAATTTATATGCTCCAGGGAAAGAAAGTCCTCATCCTTCCACCCTGTTTTGAGAATAATTTGGTTCGAATGGCGCATGCGTGTTTGCATTCATGGTCGCAGATGAGGCGGCTGAACTATATCACCAATTCTAATAACTTCTGTAACTTTATTTTAAATAAGAGTCAATAATCTCATATTATTTTTAAATCTTTTGCAGTAGGTAAACAGACACAGCTAAGTATGGCATCTAATATTGAGAGATCGCTGTCAATATTAAGGTCATTACTCTTTCTGCTGTATCAGTCATCCATACTCGCGCTTATTCTTATCCCTTTTGATTTCCTTCTCCATTCAGATGCTTCTGGAATGAGAAAGAGATATTGGAAAGTAAATTTTAAAGAGACTAACTTGTTAGCAAAATTGTAAAATCTTATAAGTTTGTTTTTCCATGAGTTATTAATTTTTTTTGTTAATGCCTTGACTAAAAATCTCCTATTATTTTTAACAATCCTTAACGGAATAGTTTTTTTAATTTAATTATTTCTTCTGTATTTTGTAGATGATCCAAGCTGCCAAAAACTACCAAAATGGACATACTGGTCAGCTCTCTGCTATTACAGTATTCTTGCTGTTTCTGGGAGGTTTGGCAAGAATCTTCACTTCTATTCAAGAGACAGGTGATCCAGTTATAATATTTACCTTCATCATGGCTTCCTTATCCAATGGTATACTTGCTGCTCAAGTTTTTTATTACTGGAAAGCGACTTCTGAGATTCTTATGAAGGCTGATAAAAAGAAGCTATAAAGCTGGTTGCTTGCTGGAAATTCACTGTGATGATATCCTGACAATCTCCATTCCATATTTGATGTCAGTTTACTTTTACAGAAGATATCTCGTGACATTTTATTGATGTTTTAATTATTGCTCTAAAATAATAAATTTCCAGTATTCAGTTTAAATCGAAGTAATTGATTATGGTAAATTTTTAAAAATAAATTAAGAATCTTTTATTTCAAAATATTTTAATTGAAGCATTTACAGTGTGGACTAGCTTGTGGACCAGCTAATCAAACTGAAAATAGTCTTAAAGTCGTAACAAGATTATATTTTTGCAGTTAGTCTTAGTAAGATTATATTTTTGACAAAGTGTGCATATTCAGTATAATTTAAAGATCCGCTTGCAAATGTAAAATGAAATGTAAATTATATAGCATATTAATGTAAAGGCAAGGCATCGTAAGTACCATTATCAGTATCTTTTGACTGATATATATATATATTGTTTCAAAAGAAAAAATAGTAAAGTTAAATTAAAAAATTCTCTTGCGCCATTGCTGCAAGGAATGAAATTCAAATATATATATATATATATTATGTGAAAAGAAGTCTATGGATTAGTATCCTACAAAATTTGTAAAATCAAACAGAAACGCTATTCAGTTTTATTTTTTATCGCTAGATTATTGTTTTCATATCTGAGATAATGTGTTTAATACTGTAAATCATGCTGCTCTAAAAGGTATAATCATCTTACAACTTGTGAGAATTATATAATAGTTCTCATGCATCCATATGAAAATATATGTAAAATTATTTGAAGTGATAATACATCATGTAATAAATATCTGCTTTTTGAAAGCAGAGCTCTGACTTTTGAAGTTACAATGTGGTCTTCAAAATACTACTATAACGTAAATTTTTTTAGAAAAAAAGAGTCTGTGCCATATAACTGTTATATACTAAACACATACCATGCATTCATTTAAAGCTCGTATGCTTGCATTACATTTCTAACTAATGCAAACTAACATCCTTATGTAATTAACCAGTTTTGCATGTGGTTGCATTACACGTGTAGCATATACATAAAACAGAAATGTGACATTGAGTGAAAACAGGCTTATGAATATGTTACTGTTGCATCACTTATTAATGGTTATGTTTTATTAACATTTGGTTTTGGTCTATTATTAATAAATATCTTATGTTTCAATGATATTATAACTTTTTCTGGGTATAAAACAAATATAAGATGCTGCATTAAGTTTGTATGAAAATTGAAATTACTTACTGTTCTTTTTATGCAAGACTTTTAGGCCTAGTGAGAAAAGTTGTTGAAATATCAAGTATTCCTAATTAGAATTAATTTTATTACTCCCCTTCCTCCTCCCTCAGAAAAATTCTACTTAATTCTTCTAATTGGATTTATATTTAGTTGTATAGAAAAATCATAAATCAGACAATTTTTATTTTTCTATAATTCACAGATTTTTGCCCTCTAGTGATCTATCACACTTTAAGATTCACTTAATACTAGTAAACATTTTATGAATTTATATGTAATTTAAGCCATGCATATTATTATTACATAAAAAGTATTTAATATTATAAGTTTCATTAGAATCTCAACTATGTTAAAAAAGCTGACAATTGTGCCCGTATTAATGCTGCCAGAACATTTCCGTGTGTCATTTTTAATACAAATATGCATTTGTAAATAATCTGCATTAAATTATACTACGTATAAATTACTTTATGCTTGCTTTAATGAACAATATGCTAGTTTCATAATTTCTTTGTTTGAATTATAAGTAATTAATTATTTTGTGCAGCTATAGTACATTTTTATGACTGATGACATTTTTCTTTAGATTAAAAATTATGCTACTTAAGTTAGGCTTAAAATTGGGTACATTTCATTCTGTTTAACTGTATATGTTGCTCATTCTATTAAGGTTGGTAATAATTTATAGAATGTAAAATGTTATTTAATATTTTAAATCTCTAATAAATACATAAGTTTTATTTGACATTTTAATCTTTTTTGATGGCATTAAATATTTGTATGACTGTAAGTGTAAAAATGTTTATGAATACTTTTCTAGTTTGTAGCTGGAGAATTTTGTATGTGAATTCATTGGAATAAAGTATGGTTTTATACAGTTTTGCTGTTATTCATTTCTAACATTTTTTTAAGTTTAAACAAATTAATTAATTAATTGGAATGACTCTTATTTAGTATTGAACTTTGAATTGTGTGACAGAAAATTTTGATTAATTGCAAAATTTTTGGTTGAAATACACATTTTTCAGTGTAAGCTAATTGATGCTATGTTGTTGTTGCTACATGATTATGGAAACATATTTTGTAGATACAGTTCCTTTTATGCTAGAGTGTTAAAGTTTGAAAAGTCCTTGATAAGGTAATAAAAGTGATTTCAGTGATATTTATAAAACCAATTAAAATTTTTACATAAATAGCCACCTTAAATAGTTTTATAAGGAAGTATATGTAATGATTTTTAATAAATTCAACTAATTTTGTAATTCTGTAATTTCACGCGTCCAGCTAGTAATAAAGAGTAATAGCGATGGAAGAACAAAGTTTACTGCTTTTAAAATCGCCTAGTTTGTTAATCAATAACAGACTGATTAAATTCGAAAGAAAACTCTTTCGCTTTTCCAAATGGCAACACATTATTGCGTGGAAAATAAAAAAAATATTTTATTTCGAACAGCGGCAACTCATTTCTGTTAAATAACTTGATTTTTCACGGGCACGACGATTAAACCTCTAAATAACGTAAAAAAAAAAGGTTATTTTTGCAAATTTGACAAACCACAGGATATTGTAAGAGTCTTTATTTATTTATTTATTTAAACATTGTTAAAAAGTGTTGATAATAATTTTTAATTTACCGAGGAGTGAGGAAGATGCGATATCGTTTTTTCAGGAAAAAGATATATTCCCTCACAATCGAATATGCGTAAAATGTGAAATATAATTACATGTAAACCGAAGTAAGTGGAGGTGCAAAGTAAAACGTTGTTTTATAAAAAAAAAAAAAAAAAAAAAAAAAAAGGGAGGCGTTCGATCCGACAGCTGGTTTAATGGCTCCAGAATACCATTCGTAACAGCGATCCGTTTTATTTACTGTTGAACAGAGGAATTAACGTCGTTTAATTGGTGCAATAAACAGCTCAACACCTTAACAGTTAAGGTAAAAATCTAATCTATCAAAATACCACGATTGACTGGAGCAATTTTAATGAGAGAGGTTTGTTTCCTAGATTTACTTCGACAACCTAAAGAACGAGTAGTTGGCACTGAAAAAATAGTCGAAAATGACGAGAATTTTTGAAAGGATCGATGATATATTCAAACTGTTCGCAAGACTATTCCGCCCCCCAATGGCGGGCACTTGCCTATAACGTCATTGGCCTTTACTAAGGCCAGAAGTGGTGGCCATTTTGTTGTGGAGGCACCTAAGGCCCATATCATAATAAGGCCAGAAGTGGTGGCCATTTTGTTGTGGAGGCACCTAAGGCCCATATCACACACGCATTTGTTTCATACGAACAACTGTTTTGCAGAATTTTTCTGCCTGGTTTCCTATTGAAAGAAAGACTCGCGATTTTTTCCATCTTTTGGAAAAAAATTTCAATTTGTTCGTTTTCAACAAATCAGCGACCAATAGTAAAAATACATAATTAGAGTAAATATCGATATTGATAAATTTTTAAATAATACCACTATTACTATAATGGTTTGAAGAATAATAAATCGCAAAAGTTTAAATAATAAATTGCAAAAATGGTTTACAGCACCTAGGGGGTTACCGGCGACCCCCCCGAAGAATGCATTAAACGCTATTATATAACTCATCTTCTGTAGCTAATATTTCAACATGATATGCATTGCAAAATAAAAAATTCATATTGAGCAATGGGTAACCACCTAAAGGGAGCGCGGCAGTCAGCGTGTTAATATGAGCCAGTTGCCCATAGATTTGTTTATGACTGGCAACTAGCCATTTTAGGCTTTGGCCAATACTAACAAGCGGTGGCCGTTTTATTATGGGGACACCTAATAGGCGATCATCGTTACCTCCTATGAAGGGACAGACAGTTTACATCCTTTCCCCCTCCGGGATTTAAACCAAGGTCTTTCGGACAGCAGTCAGAGTTTCCTTTAGATAGTCGTCCATGAAGACATTCATCCCCTTAAACAGATAGTCCTCCTGTGCTTTGCCATATTCAAATAACCCTAACATAACCTTTAGGTCAGCTTATATTTCATTTACTACATGTGAAACAAATTTATGTTTGCTTTATTGCAATAAACGATAAATAGACTATCACCTGCGTAAATTTTATGCGCTTATAATTAAAACAAATGATCTGGGAAATTTATGATCCTTTTTTACTTCCTCGTACGAAGTAAAAAGGAAGTATAGTAATCGCGAAAAGTTTCAGGCAGCATATTTCAACGAAAATATCCATTTTGACCGCTATCGAATGCAATTTAACGATGTTTTTGCGTGATATCTGTACGTAAGGACAGAATAAAATACTCTTTTCCTTCAAAAAAGCTATAAAACTGCTTTAAAATTAATTCTGAAGAGAATTTTTCGTGGCGTCTGTATCTCGCATAACTCAAAAACGAGTAGCCTCAGAACGTTGAAATTTTGTATATAGGACTGCTATAACATGTAGATGTGCACCTCGTATTTTGGTTGCAATCGGCCGCACCAAACGTATATAAATATATTTATATATATATCCACTCTGTTACCCGGCTCAGTGATCTCAGTTTCTTTACTCTTATATGTTTGTAAATTGTACATTTTTTGCTTTAAAAATGATTGTATTATGTTGTTTTTATCTTCCAGTTAAGGTTTTTATGCCTTTAGTAAATCTGTATGCAATATTTTTAGAATTATCAACAATTTTAAAGTTGTCTAAGTGCCGCTAAGCCTTTTTTTTTTATGGCGGCCATTGATGTTTACATTTGAAACAGCATACTGGTGGATTTGTTGCCAATCTAGAGAAACGTAGCTTCCCAACAACAAAGAGAACGCCTTCATTTATTATTGCCAAATTAATCATGCTTAATTCTTCCTGGAATTTTTTCGAGGAAATAAGTGTTTAATATTTACTTCGTAATTTTTAATAGAGATATTTTGAGTTTTTATGTATTTTTGCCTTCTCGTGACGTGAGAACTGAATTAATTGAATGAGAAATACTCAATCGTCTGTGAAAAACTTTCTTTTTTGCTTTGTTTGCTTGATTTCTTTTATACATCGTTCTAGCTTTATTATAGTATTTGAATAGAACATATGGCAACGATTAGATAATTCTATTCTTTAAATGATATAAATTTTGTGCATTGAGTTATAGTATGAACGAAATATATAAGTTAACTGTTATATAATTATTGGATTATATAACAGTTTAATCCAATAAGTTTAAATGAAATGCAAGAAAAAGTGCGTATAATTTAATATTCCGTACAAGGAACTCATGTGGTGTACACATCAGATTTTTTTTATTTTCAAATTACTCTAAATCTTAATATATTTTCTGTCTGATTCTAGCAAATCGTATTTTTAGTCACTTAGCTGAGGATCGACGCAAATACAAATTAGGTTTTTTAAACGTGCGCTTAAACTTCACTTGGAGTTCTAACGGCGCAGATGTTCATTTGAGGTGTGCTTTGAGGTAGCAAGGTGGAATTCGAGTTTTTCGCCGTTCTTCAGCCTTCGTGACGTCTGAAAGAAGAAAATAAATGAAGTTCGGTCAAGATATCGTGATTTCTAGACGGAAGATGTACGACAACAAGTCTACAGAATACAATCTACTAAATTTTAATGAAGGAACATACAGGCGTGTGGTTCTTCGAGTACGAAGCTGCAGGGCAGTTGGTGAGTCAATACATTTCTATATCTTTTGTGATTACGTAATGTAATTTACAGTGCTTAAGACAAAGAAGCATGTAGCTAAAACTAAGTTACCTGCACTAAGAAAAAAACTGTGAGTTACGACTGTGCTGATTATGCTCAGTTAGAACTTTTTAAATCTACATTAAGTAATTTAATGTCTGAAATTTTGAGTATTTTTAGTAACATTTTTGTAGTTTGTAAAAGAAAAGATACTGCATGAGTTTATTGAAGAACAAGGTAAGCAAGTTGCTATTGATGAGTTATTTTTAATGCTATCCATAGTTAATGTTAAGAATGTCAAAGTTGTCAGTGTGGAGGTTAAAACATCGAGCATTCTCTTTCCTAATGTAACTCTTCCTATATTTAGAGGTAGTGCTGCAGAATCATTAAGTGACTTAATTAAAACGGCGATAGTCGATAATGACAAATTATTGTGTGCGCAAAAATTCCAATATTTAAAATGTTCTCTAGAGGGAGACGCGCTCATTGTCATTGTTCATTTTTTAACTATTTGTGATAGAAATTTTAAAATGCGTGGAATTTACTGCGTCCAAGATTTTCACATAAGACACATTTACTTTCATCATTATGATAGAAAATCTTATATTTATCAAATTTACAAACTGAAAATCCCAGTCAACAATTCGCTTTCGTAGATACCATGAGAGGGCTAATCTTTGGAATTTATGGTAACAGGTAGTTTGGCGACATTTTGGAGGCGATAAAGGTTACTACCTAGGACTTTGGGAATAATGTGAGAAGTACTCAGTTTCGATTACGCATTATTTTGTGTGAGGGAAATGAGAGATCATGAGATATGTCATGTGACATTAATGAACGAATTACAGTTCTTTAATCGGAAAAGGGGGTAAATTTGGAAAAATATCTGTAGTACTATATTATTTTGTATTAAGCTCCATTGTGTGTTGTGTGAAAGAGTGGGCTAATCTTTGGAATATGGTAACAGGTAGTTTGGCGACATTTTGGTAAGGCGATAAAGGTTACTAGCTAGGACTTTAGCAGTGTACATGGATAAAGTCAAGTCAAGAATGTGCGCAATGCCATTTTTGTGCAATTCTGGGATGATTTTTTAAGTGAAAATAGGTCGACGTGTACATAGATGATACCGTGTATGTGCAATTCTTAAAAACGCGGCAAGCAGTGGGCGATTCTGCACTTTTTGCCAATTTCGCACCTAATCTTCGCCGTGATTAAGCACTTTCGTTCCATAAAAGTTCTAGCATAAGCGTAATTCGGCTAGCAGATTGTTGGAAAAAAATGAGTAAAAAAAACAACCAAAAAAAAAAAAAATAAATAAAAGCCTTTACTTCGTGAAAACAAAATGGCGTCGAAAAAAGAACTAGCAGGTTGCTGTAGCAGGGCTGGTCGCCAAAAAATCGCCGAGTTACCATAATCCAAAGATTAACGAAAGATTTTATTGGCAATAACTGAGACAAGCGATCACGTATTGTGTTGGAAATCCAAATCGTATTTAATTGAATATAAAAGTAGGTTGAAAGAATTGTTAAAAATTCTACAAGAAAAATTATAATTACGTTTTGTTACAAAATGTGGAATTTGAATGATAGGAAATAGCGAAAAATGTTTGGTTGCATGCAGACAAGTGCGAAGAGCAAACCTTTTTTTTTTTCTTCAAGTTTCAGGTTTCGTATATTGTTTCGTTTGATTTTAATGTTATACGTAATTTTACGCTTAACTTAATTTTACGCTTCTGTAAATGAAAATCTGGGTACTTACGAAAAATCTCGTCGACCATTTTTGCTTAAAGAAAAGACGCCAAACTACGCAATTTTCGCTAAAAATGGAAAAGTCTTCTTCAAACACACTGGGTTTTGTGTAATCTTGATTACACGTGCCGTAATTTTTGCGAAGATAAAGATACCGTGATTTCGCGAGTTGAAATTTTCGCGAAACTGAAAAATTTCTGATTTTTTATGATTATTTGAGACGAAAAAATTGTATTTCGTGAGACTTATATTTTCTCGCGAAAATTAAAACCTAGCGAAAATAATTGCTTTTAGAGTATATCTCCTTAATAAAAAATAATGGAAATCTTTAATGAAAAATTAAATATAAATAAATGATAAGAAAAATAAGATTAAAACGTTTTTTCTTGTATTTAGTAAACTTTTTTTTGTTTGTTTGGCGCGATTGGAGCCGTCTCTTGTGGTCGACGAGATTTTCCGTAAGTACCAAATTCTGTCATTTGAAATCTCGTGCAGTTCTTTCCCTTGCGTGAATCATGTATGAAAATGTTTAGTGAATTTTAGTATTCAGAGTCCTTAAGTAAAATTCTGAATTTTAGCGAAATAAATAAAACCATGCAATTGTTTTCTATTTTTTCTGATGAATTATCTTCGGGAGCTAATATTTAACCCATCCTGTAGCGGTAACAGCGGTGTCCATTCCACAGGACACAGCTGGCCCTATCAATGCGGCCCAAGAAGCGAGTGTGAAGGCAAAAGAAATGCCGTCGATGTGAAAACCTCTCCTCCTATGAAGTGCCATTGTCTAACATTCCAAGAAAATTAATGAAAAAAAAAAAAGTTTTTAAAATGGTTTATGTTATGCAAATCGTCGTCAAGTTTGGGAATTTTACAAAGGCTTGGGGGATTGAATCATCTCCAATTCTAGGAATTTCTAAAAAGTTTAGATGCCGATTATGGCGATATTGTATACTTTACTGAAGTACGATAGCTTAGTCGAGGCCAAATATTAAAATGATTTTATAGCTTGCTTAAATCGAAATTAAATCATTGATGATATCGAAATCAAAATCTGGGCCAGGACTTTACGATGCCAACTGGCTTGCACGTTTAGCATTTTTGGTAGATTTGACTGCTCATTTAAATGACTTGAAAACACGTCTTCAAGGTAAGAAACCAACTTATCAATACAATGTTTTAAACAATAAATGCTTTTCAAATGAAAAAAAAATTATGGAAAGCCCAAATAAATGCAAACGATTACTTGCATTTCAACACGTTGGACAAACTCCTAAAAACGGGAAAAGGTACTATTCGGTTTTGAGGGCCGTAAAAATTGCCAAACAATTGTTGATGCCAGTGCTGCCAAAAATAATTGCGGCAACCCTAACGCAAGAAAGGAAGTATAATAGTAAATAACTAAGATTGATGTTTCAATTTAGATGAAAGGTTAATTTCATATAATACTCTTTTATTATTAGAATTTATATAAAAAAGGCGAAAGATGACTGGAAGCATAAGTGTAAATAACTATTTCAGATCATTATTATAATTTATATAAAAATTGCTAAACATAACTGAATGGATGCCTGTATGGCTATTTCGCTCCCGAGTTATCGCTAAAGTATAATTTCATCTCGTTGGTTGTCCAAACATAATTTTCTATAATGAATGATGCTTTTTCTTTGAAAAAATTCTCGGTAAAGTGCAGAATCGCCCACTTATTTGTTTGCCCTCTTTTTACAACGGTAAAAACAATTGCATTTTTGTCAATTTTCATTTACTTTTAAGTGAAAATAGGTCGATGTGTACATGGATAAAGGCAAGGGTGTGCGCAGTGCCATTTTTGTGCAATTTTGGGATATTTTTTTAAGAGAAAATAGATCGATGTGTACATGGATACCGAGTATGAGCAATTTTTAAAAACGCTTCAAGTAGTGGGGGATTCTGCACTTTATCCAAAATTCTATTGCAGACTTTTCGTCATAGGCAATTCCCAAATTGTGAAATCCATAGGATATCAAAAAAGGATTTAAAAATTAAACTACTAACGCAATCTGGAGTGTACGCTAGATTTGGCGCGCTGTTAAATGGGCGCGTTTGCTAGATTTGGCGCTTTTGCGCATACATTTTCGCTGCAATTTTTTTACGGTCCTCAAAACGGAATAATACTCAGGAAAAATACGCAATCATACTTTTGCAAGAAATTGAAAGTAAATTTCGAGATTTGAGGAAAAATAATTAAAATTTTTGCGTTTTTTTCGACTCTGTTTACAGTCGACAGAGAAATGCTACTAGCAAATTTTCGAACAGAATGCGTAGAGTTGCAATCTGGCATTCAACTTAAGGAAAAATTTTGTCACTTGTTGGACTTTCGTAAATTTTACACACTCAGAAACAAATATGTCTCTCTGAACAGTCATGCGTTAGCATCTCATGTTTATTTGGCAGCATGTATATTTGTGAACAACTAATTTCAAGAGTGAAGCACTTTAAGAGTAAAATTAGAACCAGAAATAGAACTCAATGTTTGCACCTGATGAAGAGGGACAGGTTTGCCCTCGAAATCGATTTAGTTTTTTGTCTAAATCTACGCCAAATACAAAAAGGTTTTATAAAAATAATTTTAAGTAGAACCGGACTATCGAATGATACCTTGAGAATTCGAATTTTAAGTAGAACCAGAATATCAGAAGGACACCTTGACGACTCGAATTTTAAGTAGAACCAGACTATCAGAAGGACACCTTGACGACTCGAATTTTAAGTAGAACCAGAATATCAGAAGGACACCTTGACGACTCGAATTTTAAGTAGAACCAGAATATCAGAAGGACACCTTGACGACTCGAATTTTAAGTAGAACCAGAATATCAGAAGGACACTTTGACGACTCGAATTTTAAGTAGAACCAGAATATCAGAAGGACACCTTGACGACTCGAATTTTAAGTAGAACCAGAATATCAGAAGGACACCTTGACGACTCGAATTTTAAGTAGAACCAGAATATCAGAAGGACACCTTGACGACTCGAATAGCTACCTCTGGTATAGTAATAATGGTAAAATATCTCGTTTTTTTCCAGTGTAGCCCAGGGTTAGATAAAAGGGTGGACACCTTTGCTGTAGAGTATTTATAATGCAATACATCTTTAAGTATGTGAAATGATATTTATTTCCCAGTGGATAAAGATCTCATTGGATTTCACCATGTTCTTGATCTGGTCGAAGCAAAAATAATTTTAATGCAACATAGATACAGAGTGACCCAGAATAACGAGAATTTTTGATATGCCTCATGGCAGCCATGAGTTGGTGGCAGTACTGCCTGACAGTGACCTTGAGCAAGTAAACACTCCGCCATTTAAATAACCATTGATCAGTGGAACGAGTAACAGACACAAATCCTAATTATTCACAAATCACACAAATCCTAATGAAGTTCATGAACGCCCTTGAGACGCTAGTAAGGTGACGGTATGCTGTGTTGTTTCATTACGTGGGGTCATCGAAACCTATTTTTTTGAAAATGAATAAGGGATAAGAGTAACTGTCAATGCGGATCATTACGTGGATATGTTGCAATCTTTCGTTACACCTGAATTGAACAATTTTCCGCATGATCAAGAAACCTGGTTCAGCAAGAAGGAGCAACATCACACACTGCACGACAATCAGTGGAAGTTGTGCGAGAATTGTTCATTAACCGTGTGATCTCATTCGGTAAGGTTCCCTGGCCCACTAGATCACCAGAATTGTTCGTTTGCGATTTTGTTTTGTGGGGGGCTTATCTCAAGAGTAAAGTGTACACGACTCGGCCAAGAACTCTGGCTGAGTTAAAACAGTGAATTCATGATGAAATCTCAGCTGAGATGTTGCATCGGTCAATGAAGAAACTCAACAGTAGATTTCAAGAATGCATTCGTATAAGAGGACGCCAGCTAAAGGATGTAATTTTTAGAAAGATTATAAATCCACTAATGTTTCTTAAATGGTAAGTTTTAAGGTTTCAATTACTAGGAATAAAATGTTTTCTACCATCACGCTTGATTTTATTGGATTGTTAAAAAGTTCTTTTTTCTTTATCTCACCTTGTATATTTCGGACACTCTTTGCTTCCAGTTTACAAAACAGTTATTTCTTCCATTATATTTATATGGTGTTGTAGCTTAGGCTTCCAGGGCTGCCGACCTGCAGCGAATCAGAAATCAATTAGGTACAACGCAACGACCCTGGCTGCTGCTTCTGACCAGATGCTTAAAAAAGTTTCGATGGAAGTCGTCTGCCTATAGGCCGGTACGCCACCCTTCTCGATATTTGATTATTATTATGGTAAATTTAAATTACCTTCACAAAATTTTGATTTTATTATTTACGGAGGTTTTAGATAACACAGACCTTGACGGTTTCACGCCCAGTATCTAATCTGAAGCGTCACTTACTTCTCACAGCCATCTCCTTGTGGCAAAATGCATGGAGTTCGGAGGAAACTGGTCGCCGAGCATTTGCCCATGTCCCTAAAGTAGATTTAGACCGATTAATCATGCCACCACAGCTGATCTTCTACATTACGGGCCACGGGCCTTTTCCCTTATATTTCGAGAGACATGGACTCTCTTCCTCAGCACTCTGTAGTTGTGGACAACTGGGCAATCCAGAACACTATCTAATCGATTGTCCACTTACTACTGAATTCCATATTCCTTTTCCACCAACGGATAGGACTGCCTTTAGTCGTTTTTTGATTAAGCAACGGCATCAAGTCAAAAAGATAGTCCGTTTAATTGACAAACTGATGAATCTGGGACTTGATCTTTGTGCCTTATAATATCGACATATGATTCAACTTCTTGTATATATTATAACCCATCTACTTTTATGCTCTGAAGTGTTTGTAACCATTGTAATCTATTGTAATCCATCTGTTATAAGTCGCTGTGTATAGCAGCAGTCAAATATTTGTATATTCTCTCTCAGAATCTTTTTCTAAGTGCAACCAGGTAATATTGTCTATAACAGCTGTCCTTGTACCTATGGTACATTTAATACCAGGTGCTGTTTAGTATCTGTATATCTTGCATTTGCCTATTTACCGATGAATAATAATGTTATCTTTTGCATATGCACATTTATTATCAAGTGCTGTTAAATATCTGTATATATTGAATTTGCATATTTATCTGTTGCATATGTATTGTCCTAATAGTCTCTTTGTTGTCCATAGCAGCTATCAATGTACTTATGGTACATTTTATACCAGGTGCTGTTAAATATCTGAATATATTAAATCTGTATATTTACCTATGAATAATAATGTTATTGTCTTTATTTTTATCTTTTGCCCATGTATTATCAAACATATAACTGTCTGTATTCCCTCATAATGCACTATGATAATATCTACATTGAACGTATTTTGCGTTTTTCACTGTATAATAGTATAGAATATCTTGGCATATCTAGTTGGGCGTATTAATGGTACATTGTTTGCCAGTTGCTGTTAAATATCGGTATACCATATACTTGCATATTTGGCTATACATTATACTGTTACTGTCTTCTTTTCATCAATTGCCCATGTAATATCATACATTTAATTCTCTGTGTAATAATAACACTGAATGTATTGGGGTCGCTAGAGATTTTCATTGTATAATATATCCAACCATTATCCATTGTTTTAAATATATCCATTGTATTTATACCAACATTGAATGTATTTTGTGTTTTTCACGGTATAATATATGTTCATAATTTGTGGCATACTTAAGTCTATATTTCATCCTTTGCAAATGTATAGTAACACATTTAACTGTCTGCATCAATTTATTTGCTGCATAAGGATCACAAGTGTCATGATAATTTTAAATGTATATTTGTGTTACCAACACTGAATGTATTTTATATTTCTATTGTATAGTATTGTATAGTATCTACTGTATCGTATCGTATTATGGTATTGTTTTGTATTGTATAGTATCTTATATCAGTTGGCTTTATACAGGTTAAATATGTTAATTTTTATTCATTATAATCGTTTAATTAGCTTTTGTATTGTATTGTATTGTAGTATTGTATGGTATCTTATATAAGTTATCTTTTATGCAGGTAACTGCATCAATTTATTTGCTGCATTAGGATCACTGGTATCATGACAATTTTAAATGTATTTTTGTGTCACCAATACTGAATGTATTTTGTATTTTCATCACTAGTGTCATGACAATTTTAAATGTATTTTTGTGTCACCAACACTGAATGTATTTTGTATTTTCATTGTATAGTATTGTATAGCATCTACTGTATCGTATTATATTGTGGTATTGTATCTACTGTATCGTATTGTATTGTGGTATTGTATAGTATTGTATAGTATCTTATATCAATTGGCTTTTAGTACAGGTTAAATATGTTAATTTTTTTTTGTATTGTATTGTATTGTAATATTGTATAGTATTGTATAGTATCTTATATTCGTTAACTTTTATGCAGGCTAAATATGTTATTTTTATTCCTCATAATCGTATAATTAGCCTTATTGCATGTTTTTCCCACAATACCACGTGATCAAGTGTATTGTACCGCTATTGCATTCTGTTACATTGTATTCTTTTATTTTTATTTCTTTTGGTATATCCTCTGTGTATTGCTGTAATCATTTACATTCATTATTTCACTATGCTCTCTATTTTTATGTTATATTGTCATTAAGTCTAATTCTACTGTCTATATTTATTCATTGTATATTATTGGGCTGCCCAACATCAGACTGTACTTTAGCTTATGTATATTCTATATTTGTGTGTAATACACCTTTGTAAAATTTTTGCTTATTGTCCAAAGTCGCCCTTTTTGGCCCTGCATGCTTTTGTTATTTTATTTAATAAATGTGGGGCCTGGGCGGTTGTTGGGACTGTCTTTCGTGGGCATTTGGTCTGTTGGACTGCCCCCGGGTTGAATTTGGCTCTGGTTTTGGGCGCCCGGCGCGTGGCGTCTTGTAATTCCTCTTTAGGCTCTAGATATAGGTGGACGTGGTGCTATACCGATTAACCTTTTGGTAAAGGGACAGTGCCCACGTCCTCCGTTGCTTATCGCTTATCGCTTGCATATATATATATATATATATATATATTTTCCTTGGGTGAACGCGGTGCTATACCGATTAACCTAATGATAAAGGTACAGTGCCCTCGTCCTCCGTCACTTGTCACTTGCATATATGTTTTTCTGTCTTTAATATTAACAATTACATCCTGCATTAAGAAAAGCGGTGGAATACCGGAGACCAGATGCTTGCGTAGGAGAAGTGGATATATTTACTGACGGTTCGAGTAATGACAATGGAATTGGTGCAGTATATGTGGTTTATTTGTTTAGTACAGAAATAGACTACGGTAAAATTAGACTTGAACCTTACAATTCAGTTTTCAAGCCAAATTGGCTGCTATCATGTTTCATCTTAAATGGATTAATGAAAATCTGTCTGTAAAAGCATATATTAATATATATATATATATATATATATATGTGATGTACCAGCTTTTGTCAGGAATAAATAGATTGTTGAAGAATCATAAATGTAGTCGTAGCTTAAATTATCAGACGATAAGTTTAAAAAAACAGGATCCATTTATTATTGGTCAGGAGAAATAGCAGTTACAAAATCAGATATCCGGAGTAAATAAAAAAGAACTACTAATAACATTTTGTATGAAGTTTACTGCATCGTGACATTTAAGAAAAAGCCCCGATATTCTTTTGCGAGTCTTTTTATAGCCTTTGGAAAGGCGGAGCTTCCAAGAAATGACGTCAGCCTCGTCAGCCAATCCAGTTCGCTTTAAATATTTCCAGAACATTCTATAACTGTACGTGTAGAAAAGGCGGGAAAAACAACTTGACTACGGGGCTGTAGATTTAATTCCACGTGCTTTCAAATAAGAGAACGTCACCATTAAAAATGAAAAGAACATACAGTTAGAAATTTAAGTGTATTCTTGACTATGGAATTTTATTATTACAAATATATATCTATATATACAGACTTATTATCTGGTTTGAAAGCACTAGCATATATTGATAACACCAATATTTTGATCTCGTATATAAAAGATCTCCTTGTAAAAGTTAAGAAAATATATGAAGTGAAAATGAACTGGATGAAAGGCCATATTGGTGTGAGAGGGTCGAAGTGGTTGCTATGGGTAATGCCTGACATGCGTTCGATATTCAGTTATAAAAAAGAATCGTTATTGGTAAAATCGATGATTTCTATTACGATTGCTGAAAGAAGAAATGGAACATTTCGGGAAAACGAAAGATTATTTGTTGAATTTTGAAACTTCTAATAATATGAGAATGATACGTGATTCTGATTACAATGAAATAATTCTGTACATGGGGTCTTCTCGACCTACCTGAATAGATTTAATTTGAAAAATAATAGTCTTTTTAGTTTTTGTAGTGTTGAAGGCAATGCAAGACATGTCGTCGAAGACTGCGAATTATTGCGACATGTTAGGGAAAAACAGGCTAACATAAAAGAATTCTACGGTCGCAATAAAGAGTTTAGATTTGCAAAGGATTTGACGAGCTTCATAAATGGCAATACAACAATACTGGGAATTTTGGTTTGATGTTTTTAACTGTATTTTAATTTTTTTTTTAACTATATTTTTGTTTTTCTTTGTTGGGTGTGCCTCGTTAACCATCAGGCCGATTATTATCTGCCAGGAGGGTTGCAGCACACTCGTTACATTATTACATTACTATTTACTTATAAAAGCTAGCTAGGCTTATATGAATAAACTGCAAAAGATTATTAATTCCTTTTGACTTAACTTATAAAATACTATCATTACTGACGCTGAATAAATTTTGGTGAAATTCGTTTAATTTGAATTAAGCTACACAAAAATTTAACTGCATTTGTGCAGCGATAGTTAAGTGTAATTATGTTACTGTGAGAATCTTTTGCCCATGTTGCCAAATACCTACACGGCATTCGTGTTCTATATCAATCAAATGGGTTTACCTTTTCAAAACTATGCAGTATCAAGTTATGCGTCGTCTCATCTCGTGTTCAAACGTCCGAAGACATCGATTAAAAGCTTCTCCCATCGCTTATATCGATTCACGCGCGTAAAAATCGCACATTTAATGAGATCCTACAGATCGGATGGATATCGATCAAACGGAACATGCATCTGTACGATTTCGATAATAATTCATTCTTTATCTTCTTGTTACTTCTTCCTGCTCTCGCACCCAGAGTGTTATTCCCTCCGAAAACCCTCATCACTCAGATAGAAATTGGAGAATTAATAAAGTGTTCGAGGGAGGGGAAGAACCTAAGGGGGTAAGGTACAGTTACTCCACCCCTGGTGTGGAACAAATACCTGTCGCTTAACAATGGAAATGGTGGGAAGAAGGAAGCCTGGTACAGTATTGGATTTTGTGCGGCTGCTTTTCTTGCGATGATATTCATTTTACCCTCTCACCCCGTCTCCATTTTCTGTGCTTTGTAAGCATAAGATGCGGTGAAAACGAAATGATGAGACGCGGAATTCCGCTCGAATTTTTCATTACGGGTATAATTGATCTTCATGCTGTTTTGATTCCGATAAGGTTATTCAGAAGTTTTGGCATAAAGTGTATTTTTAATTGAACTAACTTCGCTTGCTCAGCAGATTGAAAATGTAATTGTATTCATTTTCGTATGCTCTGCTCTTACTTCTGAATAATTGACTAATTTTGTTAGTTTTAAGAGTTAAATAACCGAATGCCTGCTTTACGTTTTTGCTTGCAAATTGCTGTTTGCAAGTTTACCTGCATGAAACAGATATTAAGTAGTAAAATTGGTAAGTTTAACTGAGGTAAGGCTAGGATCGGTAAGTTACCGCTAGCAGCCGAGCGGTAAAAAAAAAATCGCTGAATAATGGTAGTTACGACCTGGGTTTGATTTCAGGCGAACGGGCTGACTGCATGGGCGCTTTCGTGGTTTTCCCCATGTATACGAGCGTTTACCTTAGAAAGTCTTCCTCGAAGGCATCCCTTCCCTTAGGCAGATAACCCAGTATGCTTGCTTTGCAGTAATCTCAATAAACCAAACCAACCTTATACATGGAGTAAAACCATGACCACTTCGTGTAGGGAGGCTATTAAACTGTTAGCTCTAATTGTTAGTAATTCGTCCTAAGCCAAATACAAGACAGCTCATTAATGTTTCATATCTTGAGTAACTCGATCACGATTGGAATCTCGTGTGTTAAGTATGTCTTAATGTTGTACAATTCAAAACTTTCTCACTGGCTTTCCCTTTTATTAAAGTTAACAGAACTTTAGTTAATTTTGTTTACTTTTATTTTTGTAATTGAGATTCCATTAACTTTAGGCTTCTCAATGGTGGAGTCGATAAAGATGGCTAAATACTTCTAGCTTGACTCAGATTCACATGCTACCGATTGGGTTATCTGTATGGAATTTTTGTGGTTTTCTTTATCTGTAACATGAATACGAGATAGTTTAATATCCTCCATTAAGGCATAATTTCCTAGCTAGATAGCTGTCGCTTCTGTTCACTTTGCTTCAATAACTTAAACGAACAACTAGTAAAAGAACCATCGATTAACATAAGATATACAGTAATGATTCAACTTTATGTGCGAGAAAATTAAGTTTTCCAGAAACGAAGAGAAAATGTTTGTCGCTGATTGCATAATGTATGTGTTACCGTGAAAGACCAAAATTGGAGAATGTCAACATTCACCAAATACGTCGGTGAAAGATCGAATATTTCTTTACATTCTTGCACATTCAGACCCTCACCGGTGTATATCGACAATCACAGATATGCCCTGGTTGTAGGTCGAAAAGAGAGGAGTGTATGTACACGCTGCCATTGCAAAAGGAAGTATTCCACAAATAAATGTAGTCGTAAAAGCAAGGCCCTCTTGTGCAATTCAAAGTGTTATAATAGTTTAAGTTGTTGCAATAAATAAGATTTGAATCACATAATTTGGTAAGTTTATAACTTCTATTATTTTCCTTTCTCCTTTTGAATGTACTGTGTGTTTTAAGTTCTTATTCTGAGTCTCAAGTGCGTTTTTTCTGGAATGAATTACGGAGAAGGAAATATAATATTCTTATATGTTCAACATTCACCATTAGTACATGGTGAATGTCAACATTGACCGGTGTAAGTCAGAAATATGAGCATTTGGAAAATATTTCGGACATACACCAAGCGACTATGTGAATTTTGAGATTCACCGGTGAAAGTCGACATTCTCCAGATTTCGGTGTTTTACCGTAACATATGTAAACACCTTTCAAAGCCAGCTTAGTAGTGGTGGTAAACATAAATACTCTGAACTATATGCTGTTTTACTCTGTATGTTGGCTTCAAATTATTGAATAAGTATCAGAAAAAGAATTTCTTCCATACCAGATTAGTTTGTGAATATTTACGAGAGAAAACACTGGTTTTTTTTTTAACTCAATGAATAAAATAAATAAAAAATGCATAAATAAACGGACGAAAGCCCCTCACTTTTTTTTAGCAAATGAAAGATAAGTTAAAATTCTATGCTCCTTCAACGTTATTTCTGTATTCTTAGAGTGGGTAATACGCACACTTAAATTACCGGAACAGCAGGTAATGTCTTAAATTTGGACATGGCCTAGTGGCTTCTTGAATATAAGGGTCCGTAATTTGTCAAATCTATCGTTGTTCTTGAGGGAATGTGTGGTAAAGACCTCAGAACACAATGAAATGCTACAGGGCTATAATTCTGTTAAGACGGTTTTGCCAGTAGGAGAAATAGTATAGATTTCCCCCAGCTTCCATTTCCGGTTACGAAATAAATATCAAGTGGTTAATTAATTATTATATTATTCATTAATCATAGTTTTTTGATTTGCACGAAGTTGTTAATGAGAGCATCTCTTTGGGTACAAAACTTAAGACAAATATTGCGTTCGGTTCGAGGTTCGAATCCCACGAACGGACTGTCTGCATGGGTGTTTTCGTGGTTTCCCTCATGTGTAACGTGTATACGAGCCAGTTCCCTTAAAAGGTCCTCCACGAAGGCACCCCTTCCTTAAGGCAGATAGCCCTCGAGTGCTTTGTCGTAATCTAATAAAGTAGAAACAAATATTGCGTATGTATGCCGAAAGTTAATGTAATTGCTAATTCAGAAGTCAACCAACAAAAATCAGCGTTATATTTACAAAATTTTCACAGAACTTAAGATAAAACTTAAGACAAATATTGCGTTCATTCATTTGCGGTTTTGCAGCTGAAGATGATGATTCGGTAAAACCATCGAAACTAGTCCTGTGAAAATTTTGTAAATATAACGCTGATTTTTGTTGTTTGACTTCTGAATTAGTATTTATTCGGCGTGTTATTGTGTCTTAATTAATGTAATTGGTTTGATTTGGTTTCTTTAATTATAGCAAAGCACGCAAGGGCTACCTGCCTAAAGAGTGGAGAACTTTCTTAGGTAAACTAGCCCTTATATACGCTACACATGAGAAAAACCACGAAAACGCCCATGCAGCCAGCCCTTTCGCCTGGAATCGAACCCAAATCAGAACCACCAGTGTTCAGCTATTTTATCCCTCGCCCGCTGGTGGGCCTAACATTATGAAGTGAAACCTGCGTATACATATGTCTACGTAGAACGTTTGTGGGCTGATATTAGCTGATATTCTTCGCTTATTACACTTGATATAACATATAGTTTCATTTTCTAATTTTCGGAATGTGTTCTATTTGTTCTATTTTACTTATTTTTTTACCTCTTTTTTTAATGAGAACTAAGAACATGTGCTTTTTGAAATGCAAACATTAGTTTAGATTTATTGCTGCTCGCTCCTTAAAAATTCCCAGTTTTTGTTTCATTTAAGCTGCAGAATTTTCAAAATAGTTCAGCTACTAATGTTTTTTTAGATATCGATATGGCCATAATTTAAGATGAAAACAACAGTGAATTGTAATAAAATAGGTTTTTTTCGTGTTTAAGGTGTTCAGCATCATTATTGTGTGTCTAAATGTTGATTGAACGCGAAGATTAAAGGACGGGGCGTCATTGTGACATACAGTGGATGGACAAAAATATGGAAACACCTTGTGAAATGCATATTTGAAAAGAAAGATTGATTTTAATGAAATATGTAGGTGGCGCTGGCGTTTTAGACTACTGACGCCACCTATACAACTCGTAAATGTGCTAAACAGTTCAGTTGTTGTCGGAGTACTATTATGTGAGGTTGTCATTGCATTATGTCAGAGTTAACAGACTTCGAACGTGGGCAAATTGTTGGAGCACGTATGGTAGGTGCTTCCGTAAGCAAGGTAGCCGAGGTGTTTAGTGTTTCAAGAAATACTGTATCGAAGATTTATTCCGCATATTTGAAAAGCGGAAAAACATCATCTGCTAAATCACAGCGCGGACGAAAGTGTGTCCTGAGTGATCGTGACGGATGATCATTAAGGGCAATTGTGACGAAAAATAAGAAGACCGCAGATGCAAAAGTTACTGCTGAAATGAATGTTGTGTTACCGAACCTTGTGAGTACCAAAACAATTAGAAGGGAGCTTCATAAACAGGGAATTGCTGGCCGTGCTGCAATTGAGAAGCCACTCATCAGTGATGCTAATGCCCGTAACAGGAAAAGGTGGTGTTTAAGTCATAAAGCCTGGACTATAGAGCAGTGGAAGCGAGTAATATGGTCTGACGAGTCTTCTTTCACATTGTTTCCCACTTCTGGCCGAGTTTACGTCTGGAGAACGCCATCTCATGCCTATAATACAGACTGCTTGTTGCCAAGAGTGAAACATGGCGGGGGTTCTGTTATGGTTTGGGCAGCCATATCGTGGTTCTCTGCTAGCCCCATGATAACTGTGTCAGGGCACATGACTGCCAAGACTTATGTGAATATTTCGGCCGATCAAGTTCATCCCATGGTATAAACTTTGTTCCCCTATGGTGATGGTGTCTTCCAAGACGACAAAGCCCCTGTTCACACAGCTCACATTGTCCAGGACTGGTTTTCTGAGCACGAGGATAAGTTGTCCCACCTCCCCTGGCCACCACAGTCACCAAACCTGAGTATTATCGAACCTTTGTGGTCTACATTGGAACGGAAAGTGCGTTCTCGTTATCCACCGCTAACATCGTTATCTGAACTTGCCACCGTTTTGCAGGAAGAATGGTATAATATTCTCTTGGCAAACATACAGGAACTGTATTTATCTATTCCGAGAAGACTGCAACCTGTTTTGGATGCCAACGGATTTCCTACACAATATTAAGCAAAGAAACATGTTTTTTAAAGGTGTTTCCATATTTTTGCCCAACCCCTGTAATTTCACACATATTTAACAGTTATGGGACCTCCTATCACATTTCCGGGACCTTGAATGAAAATGCTGAAATGAAAACTCTGATAAAGTACCCCAACTGAAAGCCTGAAATGGGAAAACCTGAATTGGGACATAAACATTAATACCGCCAGTTCTGAAAGAACTTTTTAATCAATGAGCCTAATACTTAAGAAATTACTTAAAAAAACATTTTACAAGGAATCTGTATCCTCACCCCCCTTTTTTTTTTCAGCTTCGGAAATAAGTTCTTCCGATATATTGCTCTAGTTAGATTTTAAGTGCATTTCAACTATTATAAGCAATATTAATTTTTTAAATTTTTCAAATTTAGCCTGGAAGAAGAAAAAATTATGCTTACATTAATAAACAGAGCAATTAAGATTTAAAGAAAAGAAACAATTATATAAGATTTAAAATCTTTATTTTTGTTTCCGGTTTTTTGTAAACTAGGCTTAGCAATAAATTTTTTCTATCCATTTAGACAGAAATCTTTGCGGTAAGCTCCGTTTTCAGAATTCTATAAACGAAGCTCCATTCTGGACCTTAAGTGAGGTCGAGAAAAGAGTTCCCCTACGTAACCGACGTTTCATAACGTTCTTTACGTTTTCGTTCTTTCAAGGGTTCAAGAATTACTGTTACTTTATTAGAAATCATGTACACTGCAGGGGGGGGACAGTTCTATATCTCCGTTTCACTGGGCCGATTGACGAAATTCAACTTGCGTTCTTCATGTCTCGAAAGCGCGACTTGAGATATATATTAGATTTATATATAGTATTGCTCTAATATAGGTATTTTGACACAAAATCTGATTTTTTCTGAAATGAAATGCCAATTGTTTTCCATATTTTGATTTTACGACTCAAATTATGCCAAACTGCCAAGTTTTGTAAAAATCGCACAAATAGTTTTTAAAAAATTAGCTTTCAAAATTTTAACTCCTTCATATTAATTGAATTTGGTATATATTTATTAATATCTCATTTTTTATTAAACGTATTTGATTTTTCCTTTCACATTTCAAAACTTAGGTTCATTTCAAATAAAATTCAATCATTTTTTCCGATTTATTTCTAAAACTTGTATTTTTAAAATAATTTCTAAAAATTTTTCGAAAAACATTTTTGAATTATATATAACCTATAAAAGTTTTACCATCACCTTAAAGTAGATGTATTTCTAAGCATACCTGCAAAAACTTAGAGCTTTTTTATTCAAAATTTCCTAAGATATACATAAATTCAAATATTGGCGCGTTTTGAAATTTGGCATATTTGTTATACGCGATAATAACGCCAGATGTGGTTTACGCACTTTTTTACATGTCTTATAAGGTCCATGCTTTGTTAACATTCGGTAAAGTGTTAAAATTATTTGAAAGTATGAATGATGACTTTTTTACCTCTCGTGTACAATGGAAAAAAGTCTGATGTGTACGCCACATGACTTCCTTGTACGGAATATTAAATTATACGCATTTTTCTTGCATTTCGCTTAAACTTATTGGATTGAATTAAATCTACTTCGCCGACAGCGCATAAACAATGAATAAATGCATTCCACAATAGAATAAATGCATTCTTTAAAATTCACTCTAAT
Organism: Stegodyphus dumicola; assembly: GCF_044657685.1. Classification (NCBI taxonomy): domain Eukaryota; kingdom Metazoa; phylum Arthropoda; class Arachnida; order Araneae; family Eresidae; genus Stegodyphus; species Stegodyphus dumicola. Next base: position 87,381,349 of record NC_140777.1, read on the forward strand.
TGTTTACCATAGCGACACTCTGGCGCTAGGTTAACTTAACAGTATTATATTTCGTTCATATTATAACTCAGAATGCACAAAATTTATACCATTGAAAGAATTATCTAATCGTTGCCACATGTTCTATTCAAATACTATAATAAAGCTAGAACGATGTATAAAATAAATTAAGCAAACAAAACGAAAAGAAACAGTTTTTCACAGACGATTGAGTATTTCTCATTCAATTAAGTCAGTTCTCACTTCGCAAGAAGGCAAAAATACATAAAAACTCAAAATATATATATTAAAAATTACGAAGTAAATCTTAAACACTTATTTCCTCGAAAAAATTCCTGGGCCCACCAGCGGCCGAGCGGTAAAATCGCTGAACACTGGTAGTTCGGTCCGAGGTTCGAATCCCGCGAACGGGCTGGCTGCATGGGCGTTTTCGTGGTTTTCCCCATGTGTAACGTGTATACGAGCCAGTTCCCTTAAAAGGTCCTCCACGAAGGCACCCCTTCCTTAAGGCAGATAGCCCTCGAGTGCTTTGTCGTAATCTAATAAAGTAGAAACAAATATTGCGTATGTATGCCGAAAGTTAATGTAATTGCTAATTCAGAAGTCAACCAACAAAAATCAGCGTTATATTTACAAAATTTTCACAGAACTTAAGATAAAACTTAAGACAAATATTGCGTTCATTCATTTGCGGTTTTGCAGCTGAAGATGATGATTCGGTAAAACCATCGAAACTAGTCCTGTGAAAATTTTGTAAATATAACGCTGATTTTTGTTGTTTGACTTCTGAATTAGTATTTATTCGGCGTGTTATTGTGTCTTAATTAATGTAATTGGTTTGATTTGGTTTCTTTAATTATAGCAAAGCACGCAAGGGCTACCTGCCTAAAGAGTGGAGAACTTTCTTAGGTAAACTAGCCCTTATATACGCTACACATGAGAAAAACCACGAAAACGCCCATGCAGCCAGCCCTTTCGCCTGGAATCGAACCCAAATCAGAACCACCAGTGTTCAGCTATTTTATCCCTCGCCCGCTGGTGGGCCTAACATTATGAAGTGAAACCTGCGTATACATATGTCTACGTAGAACGTTTGTGGGCTGATATTAGCTGATATTCTTCGCTTATTACACTTGATATAACATATAGTTTCATTTTCTAATTTTCGGAATGTGTTCTATTTGTTCTATTTTACTTATTTTTTTACCTCTTTTTTTAATGAGAACTAAGAACATGTGCTTTTTGAAATGCAAACATTAGTTTAGATTTATTGCTGCTCGCTCCTTAAAAATTCCCAGTTTTTGTTTCATTTAAGCTGCAGAATTTTCAAAATAGTTCAGCTACTAATGTTTTTTTAGATATCGATATGGCCATAATTTAAGATGAAAACAACAGTGAATTGTAATAAAATAGGTTTTTTTCGTGTTTAAGGTGTTCAGCATCATTATTGTGTGTCTAAATGTTGATTGAACGCGAAGATTAAAGGACGGGGCGTCATTGTGACATACAGTGGATGGACAAAAATATGGAAACACCTTGTGAAATGCATATTTGAAAAGAAAGATTGATTTTAATGAAATATGTAGGTGGCGCTGGCGTTTTAGACTACTGACGCCACCTATACAACTCGTAAATGTGCTAAACAGTTCAGTTGTTGTCGGAGTACTATTATGTGAGGTTGTCATTGCATTATGTCAGAGTTAACAGACTTCGAACGTGGGCAAATTGTTGGAGCACGTATGGTAGGTGCTTCCGTAAGCAAGGTAGCCGAGGTGTTTAGTGTTTCAAGAAATACTGTATCGAAGATTTATTCCGCATATTTGAAAAGCGGAAAAACATCATCTGCTAAATCACAGCGCGGACGAAAGTGTGTCCTGAGTGATCGTGACGGATGATCATTAAGGGCAATTGTGACGAAAAATAAGAAGACCGCAGATGCAAAAGTTACTGCTGAAATGAATGTTGTGTTACCGAACCTTGTGAGTACCAAAACAATTAGAAGGGAGCTTCATAAACAGGGAATTGCTGGCCGTGCTGCAATTGAGAAGCCACTCATCAGTGATGCTAATGCCCGTAACAGGAAAAGGTGGTGTTTAAGTCATAAAGCCTGGACTATAGAGCAGTGGAAGCGAGTAATATGGTCTGACGAGTCTTCTTTCACATTGTTTCCCACTTCTGGCCGAGTTTACGTCTGGAGAACGCCATCTCATGCCTATAATACAGACTGCTTGTTGCCAAGAGTGAAACATGGCGGGGGTTCTGTTATGGTTTGGGCAGCCATATCGTGGTTCTCTGCTAGCCCCATGATAACTGTGTCAGGGCACATGACTGCCAAGACTTATGTGAATATTTCGGCCGATCAAGTTCATCCCATGGTATAAACTTTGTTCCCCTATGGTGATGGTGTCTTCCAAGACGACAAAGCCCCTGTTCACACAGCTCACATTGTCCAGGACTGGTTTTCTGAGCACGAGGATAAGTTGTCCCACCTCCCCTGGCCACCACAGTCACCAAACCTGAGTATTATCGAACCTTTGTGGTCTACATTGGAACGGAAAGTGCGTTCTCGTTATCCACCGCTAACATCGTTATCTGAACTTGCCACCGTTTTGCAGGAAGAATGGTATAATATTCTCTTGGCAAACATACAGGAACTGTATTTATCTATTCCGAGAAGACTGCAACCTGTTTTGGATGCCAACGGATTTCCTACACAATATTAAGCAAAGAAACATGTTTTTTAAAGGTGTTTCCATATTTTTGCCCAACCCCTGTAATTTCACACATATTTAACAGTTATGGGACCTCCTATCACATTTCCGGGACCTTGAATGAAAATGCTGAAATGAAAACTCTGATAAAGTACCCCAACTGAAAGCCTGAAATGGGAAAACCTGAATTGGGACATAAACATTAATACCGCCAGTTCTGAAAGAACTTTTTAATCAATGAGCCTAATACTTAAGAAATTACTTAAAAAAACATTTTACAAGGAATCTGTATCCTCACCCCCCTTTTTTTTTTCAGCTTCGGAAATAAGTTCTTCCGATATATTGCTCTAGTTAGATTTTAAGTGCATTTCAACTATTATAAGCAATATTAATTTTTTAAATTTTTCAAATTTAGCCTGGAAGAAGAAAAAATTATGCTTACATTAATAAACAGAGCAATTAAGATTTAAAGAAAAGAAACAATTATATAAGATTTAAAATCTTTATTTTTGTTTCCGGTTTTTTGTAAACTAGGCTTAGCAATAAATTTTTTCTATCCATTTAGACAGAAATCTTTGCGGTAAGCTCCGTTTTCAGAATTCTATAAACGAAGCTCCATTCTGGACCTTAAGTGAGGTCGAGAAAAGAGTTCCCCTACGTAACCGACGTTTCATAACGTTCTTTACGTTTTCGTTCTTTCAAGGGTTCAAGAATTACTGTTACTTTATTAGAAATCATGTACACTGCAGGGGGGGGACAGTTCTATATCTCCGTTTCACTGGGCCGATTGACGAAATTCAACTTGCGTTCTTCATGTCTCGAAAGCGCGACTTGAGATATATATTAGATTTATATATAGTATTGCTCTAATATAGGTATTTTGACACAAAATCTGATTTTTTCTGAAATGAAATGCCAATTGTTTTCCATATTTTGATTTTACGACTCAAATTATGCCAAACTGCCAAGTTTTGTAAAAATCGCACAAATAGTTTTTAAAAAATTAGCTTTCAAAATTTTAACTCCTTCATATTAATTGAATTTGGTATATATTTATTAATATCTCATTTTTTATTAAACGTATTTGATTTTTCCTTTCACATTTCAAAACTTAGGTTCATTTCAAATAAAATTCAATCATTTTTTCCGATTTATTTCTAAAACTTGTATTTTTAAAATAATTTCTAAAAATTTTTCGAAAAACATTTTTGAATTATATATAACCTATAAAAGTTTTACCATCACCTTAAAGTAGATGTATTTCTAAGCATACCTGCAAAAACTTAGAGCTTTTTTATTCAAAATTTCCTAAGATATACATAAATTCAAATATTGGCGCGTTTTGAAATTTGGCATATTTGTTATACGCGATAATAACGCCAGATGTGGTTTACGCACTTTTTTACATGTCTTATAAGGTCCATGCTTTGTTAACATTCGGTAAAGTGTTAAAATTATTTGAAAGTATGAATGATGACTTTTTTACCTCTCGTGTACAATGGAAAAAAGTCTGATGTGTACGCCACATGACTTCCTTGTACGGAATATTAAATTATACGCATTTTTCTTGCATTTCGCTTAAACTTATTGGATTGAATTAAATCTACTTCGCCGACAGCGCATAAACAATGAATAAATGCATTCCACAATAGAATAAATGCATTCTTTAAAATTCACTCTAATTGTTTACCATAGCGACACTCTGGCGCTAGGTTAACTTAACAGTATTATATTTCGTTCATATTATAACTCAGAATGCACAAAATTTATACCATTGAAAGAATTATCTAATCGTTGCCACATGTTCTATTCAAATACTATAATAAAGCTAGAACGATGTATAAAATAAATTAAGCAAACAAAACGAAAAGAAACAGTTTTTCACAGACGATTGAGTATTTCTCATTCAATTAAGTCAGTTCTCACTTCGCAAGAAGGCAAAAATACATAAAAACTCAAAATATATATATTAAAAATTACGAAGTAAATCTTAAACACTTATTTCCTCGAAAAAATTCCTGGGCCCACCAGCGGCCGAGCGGTAAAATCGCTGAACACTGGTAGTTCGGTCCGAGGTTCGAATCCCGCGAACGGGCTGGCTGCATGGGCGTTTTCGTGGTTTTCCCCATGTGTAACGTGTATACGAGCCAGTTCCCTTAAAAGGTCCTCCACGAAGGCACCCCTTCCTTAAGGCAGATAGCCCTCGAGTGCTTTGTCGTAATCTAATAAAGTAGAAACAAATATTGCGTATGTATGCCGAAAGTTAATGTAATTGCTAATTCAGAAGTCAACCAACAAAAATCAGCGTTATATTTACAAAATTTTCACAGAACTTAAGATAAAACTTAAGACAAATATTGCGTTCATTCATTTGCGGTTTTGCAGCTGAAGATGATGATTCGGTAAAACCATCGAAACTAGTCCTGTGAAAATTTTGTAAATATAACGCTGATTTTTGTTGTTTGACTTCTGAATTAGTATTTATTCGGCGTGTTATTGTGTCTTAATTAATGTAATTGGTTTGATTTGGTTTCTTTAATTATAGCAAAGCACGCAAGGGCTACCTGCCTAAAGAGTGGAGAACTTTCTTAGGTAAACTAGCCCTTATATACGCTACACATGAGAAAAACCACGAAAACGCCCATGCAGCCAGCCCTTTCGCCTGGAATCGAACCCAAATCAGAACCACCAGTGTTCAGCTATTTTATCCCTCGCCCGCTGGTGGGCCTAACATTATGAAGTGAAACCTGCGTATACATATGTCTACGTAGAACGTTTGTGGGCTGATATTAGCTGATATTCTTCGCTTATTACACTTGATATAACATATAGTTTCATTTTCTAATTTTCGGAATGTGTTCTATTTGTTCTATTTTACTTATTTTTTTACCTCTTTTTTTAATGAGAACTAAGAACATGTGCTTTTTGAAATGCAAACATTAGTTTAGATTTATTGCTGCTCGCTCCTTAAAAATTCCCAGTTTTTGTTTCATTTAAGCTGCAGAATTTTCAAAATAGTTCAGCTACTAATGTTTTTTTAGATATCGATATGGCCATAATTTAAGATGAAAACAACAGTGAATTGTAATAAAATAGGTTTTTTTCGTGTTTAAGGTGTTCAGCATCATTATTGTGTGTCTAAATGTTGATTGAACGCGAAGATTAAAGGACGGGGCGTCATTGTGACATACAGTGGATGGACAAAAATATGGAAACACCTTGTGAAATGCATATTTGAAAAGAAAGATTGATTTTAATGAAATATGTAGGTGGCGCTGGCGTTTTAGACTACTGACGCCACCTATACAACTCGTAAATGTGCTAAACAGTTCAGTTGTTGTCGGAGTACTATTATGTGAGGTTGTCATTGCATTATGTCAGAGTTAACAGACTTCGAACGTGGGCAAATTGTTGGAGCACGTATGGTAGGTGCTTCCGTAAGCAAGGTAGCCGAGGTGTTTAGTGTTTCAAGAAATACTGTATCGAAGATTTATTCCGCATATTTGAAAAGCGGAAAAACATCATCTGCTAAATCACAGCGCGGACGAAAGTGTGTCCTGAGTGATCGTGACGGATGATCATTAAGGGCAATTGTGACGAAAAATAAGAAGACCGCAGATGCAAAAGTTACTGCTGAAATGAATGTTGTGTTACCGAACCTTGTGAGTACCAAAACAATTAGAAGGGAGCTTCATAAACAGGGAATTGCTGGCCGTGCTGCAATTGAGAAGCCACTCATCAGTGATGCTAATGCCCGTAACAGGAAAAGGTGGTGTTTAAGTCATAAAGCCTGGACTATAGAGCAGTGGAAGCGAGTAATATGGTCTGACGAGTCTTCTTTCACATTGTTTCCCACTTCTGGCCGAGTTTACGTCTGGAGAACGCCATCTCATGCCTATAATACAGACTGCTTGTTGCCAAGAGTGAAACATGGCGGGGGTTCTGTTATGGTTTGGGCAGCCATATCGTGGTTCTCTGCTAGCCCCATGATAACTGTGTCAGGGCACATGACTGCCAAGACTTATGTGAATATTTCGGCCGATCAAGTTCATCCCATGGTATAAACTTTGTTCCCCTATGGTGATGGTGTCTTCCAAGACGACAAAGCCCCTGTTCACACAGCTCACATTGTCCAGGACTGGTTTTCTGAGCACGAGGATAAGTTGTCCCACCTCCCCTGGCCACCACAGTCACCAAACCTGAGTATTATCGAACCTTTGTGGTCTACATTGGAACGGAAAGTGCGTTCTCGTTATCCACCGCTAACATCGTTATCTGAACTTGCCACCGTTTTGCAGGAAGAATGGTATAATATTCTCTTGGCAAACATACAGGAACTGTATTTATCTATTCCGAGAAGACTGCAACCTGTTTTGGATGCCAACGGATTTCCTACACAATATTAAGCAAAGAAACATGTTTTTTAAAGGTGTTTCCATATTTTTGCCCAACCCCTGTAATTTCACACATATTTAACAGTTATGGGACCTCCTATCACATTTCCGGGACCTTGAATGAAAATGCTGAAATGAAAACTCTGATAAAGTACCCCAACTGAAAGCCTGAAATGGGAAAACCTGAATTGGGACATAAACATTAATACCGCCAGTTCTGAAAGAACTTTTTAATCAATGAGCCTAATACTTAAGAAATTACTTAAAAAAACATTTTACAAGGAATCTGTATCCTCACCCCCCTTTTTTTTTTCAGCTTCGGAAATAAGTTCTTCCGATATATTGCTCTAGTTAGATTTTAAGTGCATTTCAACTATTATAAGCAATATTAATTTTTTAAATTTTTCAAATTTAGCCTGGAAGAAGAAAAAATTATGCTTACATTAATAAACAGAGCAATTAAGATTTAAAGAAAAGAAACAATTATATAAGATTTAAAATCTTTATTTTTGTTTCCGGTTTTTTGTAAACTAGGCTTAGCAATAAATTTTTTCTATCCATTTAGACAGAAATCTTTGCGGTAAGCTCCGTTTTCAGAATTCTATAAACGAAGCTCCATTCTGGACCTTAAGTGAGGTCGAGAAAAGAGTTCCCCTACGTAACCGACGTTTCATAACGTTCTTTACGTTTTCGTTCTTTCAAGGGTTCAAGAATTACTGTTACTTTATTAGAAATCATGTACACTGCAGGGGGGGGACAGTTCTATATCTCCGTTTCACTGGGCCGATTGACGAAATTCAACTTGCGTTCTTCATGTCTCGAAAGCGCGACTTGAGATATATATTAGATTTATATATAGTATTGCTCTAATATAGGTATTTTGACACAAAATCTGATTTTTTCTGAAATGAAATGCCAATTGTTTTCCATATTTTGATTTTACGACTCAAATTATGCCAAACTGCCAAGTTTTGTAAAAATCGCACAAATAGTTTTTAAAAAATTAGCTTTCAAAATTTTAACTCCTTCATATTAATTGAATTTGGTATATATTTATTAATATCTCATTTTTTATTAAACGTATTTGATTTTTCCTTTCACATTTCAAAACTTAGGTTCATTTCAAATAAAATTCAATCATTTTTTCCGATTTATTTCTAAAACTTGTATTTTTAAAATAATTTCTAAAAATTTTTCGAAAAACATTTTTGAATTATATATAACCTATAAAAGTTTTACCATCACCTTAAAGTAGATGTATTTCTAAGCATACCTGCAAAAACTTAGAGCTTTTTTATTCAAAATTTCCTAAGATATACATAAATTCAAATATTGGCGCGTTTTGAAATTTGGCATATTTGTTATACGCGATAATAACGCCAGATGTGGTTTACGCACTTTTTTACATGTCTTATAAGGTCCATGCTTTGTTAACATTCGGTAAAGTGTTAAAATTATTTGAAAGTATGAATGATGACTTTTTTACCTCTCGTGTACAATGGAAAAAAGTCTGATGTGTACGCCACATGACTTCCTTGTACGGAATATTAAATTATACGCATTTTTCTTGCATTTCGCTTAAACTTATTGGATTGAATTAAATCTACTTCGCCGACAGCGCATAAACAATGAATAAATGCATTCCACAATAGAATAAATGCATTCTTTAAAATTCACTCTAATTGTTTACCATAGCGACACTCTGGCGCTAGGTTAACTTAACAGTATTATATTTCGTTCATATTATAACTCAGAATGCACAAAATTTATACCATTGAAAGAATTATCTAATCGTTGCCACATGTTCTATTCAAATACTATAATAAAGCTAGAACGATGTATAAAATAAATTAAGCAAACAAAACGAAAAGAAACAGTTTTTCACAGACGATTGAGTATTTCTCATTCAATTAAGTCAGTTCTCACTTCGCAAGAAGGCAAAAATACATAAAAACTCAAAATATATATATTAAAAATTACGAAGTAAATCTTAAACACTTATTTCCTCGAAAAAATTCCTGGGCCCACCAGCGGCCGAGCGGTAAAATCGCTGAACACTGGTAGTTCGGTCCGAGGTTCGAATCCCGCGAACGGGCTGGCTGCATGGGCGTTTTCGTGGTTTTCCCCATGTGTAACGTGTATACGAGCCAGTTCCCTTAAAAGGTCCTCCACGAAGGCACCCCTTCCTTAAGGCAGATAGCCCTCGAGTGCTTTGTCGTAATCTAATAAAGTAGAAACAAATATTGCGTATGTATGCCGAAAGTTAATGTAATTGGTTTGATTTGGTTTCTTTAATTATGGCAAAGCACGCAAGGTCTACCTGCCTAAAGAGTGGAGAACTTTCTTAGGTAAACTAGCCCTTATATACGCTACACATGAGAAAAACCACGAAAACGCCCATGCAGCCAGCCCTTTCGCCTGGAATCGAACCCAAATCAGAACCACCAGTGTTCAGCTATTTTATCCCTCGCCCGCTGGTGGGCCTAACATTATGAAGTGAAACCTGCGTATACATATGTCTACGTAGAACGTTTGTGGGCTGATATTAGCTGATATTCTTCGCTTATTACACTTGATATAACATATAGTTTCATTTTCTAATTTTCGGAATGTGTTCTATTTGTTCTATTTTACTTACTTTTTTACCTCTTTTTTTAATGAGAACTAAGAACATGTGCTTTTTGAAATGCAAACATTAGTTTAGATTTATTGCTGCTCGCTCCTTAAAAATTCCCAGTTTTTGTTTCATTTAAGCTGCAGAATTTTCAAAATAGTTCAGCTACTAATGTTTTTTTAGATATCGATATGGCCATAATTTAAGATGAAAACAACAGTGAATTGTAATAAAATAGGTTTTTTTCGTGTTTAAGGTGTTCAGCATCATTATTGTGTGTCTAAATGTTGATTGAACGCGAAGATTAAAGGACGGGGCGTCATTGTGACATAATTTCACACATATTTAACAGTTATGGGACCTCCCATCACATTTCCGGGACCTTGAATGAAAATACTGAAATGAAAACTCTGATAAAGTACCCCAACTGAAAGCCTGAAATGGGAAAACCTGAATTGGGACATAAACATTAATACCGCCAGTTCTGAAAGAACTTTCTAATCAATGAGGCTAATACTTAAGAAAACTTTTTACGAGGAATCTGTATCCTCACCCCCCCCCTTTTTTTTCAGTTTCGGAAATAAGTTCTTCCGATATATTGCTCTAGTTAGATTTTAAGTGCATTTCAACTATTATAAACAATATTAATTTTTGAAATTTTTCAAATTTAGCCTGGAAGAAGAGAAAATTATACTTACATTAATAAACAGAATAATTAACATTTAAAGAAAAGAAACAAATATATAAGATTTAAAATCTTTATTTTTGTTTCCGGTTTTTTGTAAACTAGGCTTAGCAATAAATTTTTTCTATCCATTTAGACAGAAATCTTTGCGGTAAGCTCCGTTTTCAGAATTCTTTAAACGAAGCTCCATTCTCGACCTTAAGTGAGGTCGAGAAAAGAGTTCTCCTACGTAACCGACGTTTCATAACGTTCTTTACGTTTTCGTTCTTTCAAGGGTTCAAGGATTACTGTTACTTTATTAGAAATCATGTACACTGAGGGGGGGACAGTTCTATATCTCCGTTTCACTGGGCCGATTGACGAAATTCAACTTGCGTTTTTCATGTCTCGAAAGCGCGACTTGAGATATATATTAGATTTATATATAGTATTGCTCTAATATAGGTATTTTGACACAAAATCTGATTTTTTCTGAAATGAAATGCCAATTGTTTTCCATATTTTGATTCTACGACTCAAATTATGCCAAACTGCCAAGTTTTGTAAAAATCGCACAAATAGTTTTTAAAAAATTAGCTTTCAAAATTTTAACTCCTTCATATTAATTGAATTTGGTATATATTTATTAATATCTCATTTTTTATTAAACGTTTTTGATTTTTCCTTTCACATTTCGAAACTTAGGTTCATTTCAAATAAAATTCAACCATTTTTTCTGATTTATTTCTAAAACTTGTATTTTTAAAATAATTTCTATAAATTTTTCGAAAACCATTTTTGAATTATATATAACCTATAAAAGTTTTACCATCACCTTAAAGTAGATGTATTTCTAAGCATACCTGCAAAAAATTAGAGCTTTTTTATTCAAAATTTCCTAAGATATACATAAATTCAAATATTGGCGCGTTTTGAAACTTGGCATATTTGTTATACGCGATAATAACGCCAGATCTGGTTTTCGCACTTTGTCACATGTCTTATTAGGTCCAAGCTTTGTTAAAATTAGGTGAAGTGTTAAAATTATTTGAAAGTATGAATCATGACTTTTTTTACCTCTCGTGTACAATGGAAAAAAGTCTGATGTGTACGACACATGACTTCCTTGTAAGGAATATTAAATTATACTCATTTTTCTTGCATTTCGTTTAAATTTATTGGATTGAATTAAATCTACTTAGCCGACAGCACATAAACCACAATAGAATAAAGGCATTCTTTAAAATTCACTCTATTTTTTTACCATAGCGACACTCTGGCGCTAGGTTAACTTAACAGTATTATATTTCATTTATATTATAACTCAGAATGCACAAATTTTATACCATTGAAAGAATTATCAAATCGTAGCCTCATGTTCTATTCAAATACTATAATAAAGCTAGGACGATGTATAAAAGAAATTAAGCAAACAAAACGAAAAAGGAACAGTTTTTCACAGACGATTGAATATTTCTCATTCAATTAATTCAGTTCTCACTTCACGACAAGGCAAAAATACATAAAAACTCAAAATATCTGTATTAAAAATTACTAATTATTAAAAATTAAATTACTAATTATTAAAAATTAAATTATAAAAAATTAAGTAAATCTTAAACACTTATTTCCTCTAAAAAATTCCAGAAAGGATTAAGCATGATTTAATTCGCAATAATAAATGAAGGCGTTATCTTTGTTGTTGCGAAGCTACGTTTCTTTAGATTGGCAACAAATCTACTACTCTGCTGTTTCAAATGTAAACAATCAATGGCCGCCATAAAAAAAAGGCTTAGCGGCACTTAAACAACTTTAAAATTGTTGATAGTTCTAAAAATATTGCATACAGATTTACTAAAGCATAAAAAACCTTCACCGGAAGATAAAAACAACATAATTCAATCATTTTTAAAGCAAAAAATGTACAATTGGCAAACATATAAGAGTAAAGAAACTTAGATCACTGAGCCGGGTAACAGAGTGGATATATATATAAATATATTTATATACGTTTGGTGCGGCCGATTGCAACCAAAATACGAGGTGCACATCTACATGTTATAGCAGTCCTTTATAGAAAATTTCAGCGTTCTGAGGCTACTCGTTTTTGAGTTATGCGAGATACGTACGTACGTACACCACGAAAAATTACCTTCAGAATTTATTTTAAATCAGTTTTATAATTTTTTTGGAGGAAAAGAGTGTTTTATTCTGTCCTTACGTACATATATCACGGATATACATCGTTAAATTGCATTCGAAAGCGGTCAAAATGGATATTTTCTTTGAAATATGCTGCCTGAAACTTTTCGCGATTACAATACTTCCTTTTTACTTTGTACAAGGAAGTAAAAAGGAAAGGAGAATAGGTTGCTATAAATTAAGAAGTTCTCCAAGTGAATTATTCCTGCCGCAAACTCAAAAAATTCGCGAAAATAAATTTTAAAATTTCTCCATAAATTTCTCGCCAAAAATTACAAAATTTAACATCTAGGCACAATTTGAGTCGTAGAATAGAAATATGGAAAGAAATTGGCATGTCATTTCAGAAAAAGTCCGATTTTGTGTCAAAATACCTAGATTAGAACAATGCTATATATAAATCTAATATATATCCTAAGTCGCGCTTTCGAGACATGGAAAAATGCAATTTGAGTTTCGTCAATTGGCCCAGTAGAACGGGAGATATAGAACTGTCCCCCCCCCCCCGCAGTGTGCAGTTAAAATAAATCTAAGTGTTCATGGAATATACACAAGCAATTTGGCTAGTAATTCTAAAGAAATTCGGGATGAAAAATATTAATAATAAATAATAAATATATGGCAATAAAGATTAAGGAAGAGACATTCATTAATGAATGAGCATTGATTTAAAAATAATCATTTTCTAGTGATCTAGTCTAGATTTCGTGCTCCTTTACATCTCACTCTACCATCTCTGATTTTCTATTGGATTTGTACATTATATCCATAAATATAGGATAAAAGAACAATTGGATAAAAGAACAAAATACGGCTTTAAGACGTGCGACTAAAAAAGGGGGAGAGCGCCGATTCGGTATAACACACGCGTCATGATAATTGTAAGCAAGATAAACCCTCTCCTGTAATATCAGTATTGCATGTGTGTCACCTGGTAGAGAAAACGTTTTTGTTATCGACTGACGTAAATATAAAAAGACCGGCACGTGACCAGAGTAGTTCTAGTCTTTTATTGTAAATATATTTATGCTGCTGGAGACAACCCCTGCTCGTTTCTCAATGCTGATCCGATGAAGTGTGGGCAAACAATCTAATTTTGAAAAGCTAAAAAAGAAAAGCAACAGTAAAACATTTTTGAAGATATTTATCTCAATCACGCGATTTACTGTTCTTTATCACTTCATTTGATGGTTTCGGAAATAAACGTTTTTTGGTAACAGTAGTAAAAGTTAAACTGAATTCGCATTTTTACGGAAATACAGTACTTCGCGGTTATAACGCAGCTGAATATATTGTGGTTTCCGATATTGAGCGGATATTGTTCAAAATCATATGCTAATAACCAGAGCCACATTAAGACTTATAGAGGACCTGAGCACTAAAAATATTTTGGTGTTTTCAGCGCAACAGGGTGAATCTGAACAAGTGGGTGAACCTTTAGAGGGGGGGTGATAGAAGACAGCTATACGAGCAATATTCGTCATAGAATGAATGGTTGGAACGCAAGCGGGGAAAATTTAAAAGGTAGTTTTCCACTGTCACATTTACACTCATGTCTATAAATTAAGGATAATGCAAAATCAGGCAAAGGAAGAGTTAGAAGCAAAACAAATTTGACGTATTTGTAAAGCTTATTTATTAAACAAAAGGGAAAGAGCAAAAAAAGATGCTATATGTTTGATATTATTAAAAAAATTAGCAATTTTTTCTTCCTGGAGCAAATTACAAAAAAAAAAAAAAAAAACTATTTACAAAAAAACAATATTACGTGGTTGGTGTAATTGTTAATACATTGTATATCTACTTCGAGACGATGCAATACAGTCCGTACAACGCCTAGGCATGCTGAGTATCAAATTATCGATCTGATCTTGGGGGGGGGGATATTACACCACTCAAAAAGAAATGCTCTTCGAAGTTCCGGTAGACATGTAGGAGGAGGTTGAAGGGCTGCAACTCGTCGGCCAAGCATGCCCCCACGTGCGCTACTGGATTCAAGTCCATTGAGAATGCTGGCCAGTCCATACGGGTGATATCCTCCGATTGAAGACATTCGCTTAGGATGTTTGCACGGTGAGGACGGGCGTTGTCATCCATAAACACAAATTGTGCGCCCATGGCGTCCCAAAACAAACGTGCATGTTGTTCCAGAATGACGTCCCGATAGATTTGGCTTGTCATGGTTCCAATTTGAACATGCAGGTCAGTCCTGGAATCCAGAATAATTCCACCCCAAACGAGCACTCCTGCAGCACCGTAACGGTGTAGTTCAATGATATTTTCTTGGTGGTAACGGGTACCTGGAGCTCTCCATATGAATGTCCGGCGAGAATCAGACTGCAAGCTAAACCTGGACTCGTCGGAAAACATCGCACAAGCCCACTGTTGCGGTGTCCACAATGCATGCTCTCTACTCCAGGCTAACCGCAGGCGACAGTGAGTTGCAGTAAGTGGAACGCATCTGACAGGTCTACGAGCATATAGACCAATCTGCCCTAAGCGTCTGTACAGGGCTGCCTTGAAATTGTCGTACCAGTGGCTGAAGAGAGCTGACGAGACAGGTCTGAGGCTGTGCTCCGCCTGTTTCTTTTGCCGGTAACTGCCAAATACCGGTCATCATTCGGCGTTGTAACTCTGGGGCGACCTGTGCTATAACGTCTACTCACATTACCATCATCTTGGAATCGTTGTCAAAGCCTGGAGATGACACTCTGGGCAATTCCAAGTTCGTCTGATACTTCCAGTTGGGTACGTCCACATTCCAGACGGCCGATAATTCTACCACGTAAAAAATCATTCAAATGCGTCCTTTGTGTCTGCGAACAATTTTACTTCTTTGCCTGTATTCCTTATATATCACTCTTACACTCTCGTCATTGTGACGTACCATCGGTGTCATCTGGTTACTTCCTGAAATTTGCATATGATTCTTGAAGATATGTGTAGCGATTTTACAGGTGATATATTTTTTTTAGAGTTCGATTTCCGCGTGACTCCGAATTATCCTTAATTTGTGTACATGAGTGTAAATAATAAACACAAGAATGTGAGAGGATACTTAAGAAAACATTTTATTAACAGGAATATAATTGGATGTACAGGCTCAAAAATAATGCTTGGAAGATATTCCGCCAGTTGTAATGTAGGCTTAACACCTGCGCGATAAAGGCTGACACACATTTGCTAAGACACTAGGCATTTCCCGAGTATCACCGGCAATAACGGCGAACCTGGAAAATTAGATCCATATTCGTTTCAACGGGGGAGAGTAGGCCCACCAGTGGCCGAGCGGTAAAGTCGCTGAACACTGGTAGTTCGGTCCGAGGTTCGAATCCCGCGAACGGACTGGCTGCATGGATGTTTTCCTGGTTTTCCCCATGTGTAACGTGTATACGAGCCAGTTTCCCTTAGAAAGTCCTCCACGAAGGCATCCCTCCCCTTAGGCAGATAGCCCTCGTGTGCTTTGCCGTAATTAAATACACCACCACCACACCGTTTCAACGGGGCATTCGTAGATTAGGTTTTTCATATGGCCCCAAAAGGAAAAAGTCCAAACACGAGAGATCCGGTGATCTTGGTGGTCAACTTTGGGACCACCTCGACCAATCCATCACCCTGGAAATTTCGTTGTTCGTATCCACGTCGGCAATCCACGGTAGAAAATACCGTTGGATGCAATAACCGACCCATTTATATAATTTACAATGCTACTTAGCTGCTCAACGTTTGGATTTCGCCCATGTTGTATATATGTCTGACGATTATTTCATCCTCGACAACTCTTATATGAAAGTTCCAAAAATTTCCATTTTCCATATTTAAGATTTTTGCTTTTATCTAAAGAGTCGATTAGATTTTGGGTAAAAGAGGACAACCGGATGCGGTACTTTACAATGAAATCAGTACCAAATTTTAATTGACAACTAGAAGTGGTTTTTCACTTAAAGCCCATAACAGTTTTTAATGAAAAACTGTATTAAAATATAATTCAAAACTTTCCAATTTTTAGTATTTAAGATTTTTTATATCGGTGAGAAGAACATGTTAGATTTTGGTTTAAACAGATAAACCTCAAGTGATATTCTATTTGAAGCTCTGAATAAATTTTCGTGAAAAAATTTTATGTGACAATCTAAAACTTCTTAAATTTTCTGTTTAAAATATGTACGTGATTGAGAACAACTTATAACATATATAAGCATTAAATGCATTCCTAGAATTATGCCAAATGCATCGATAATCATCTCAGTGGGAAGATGAACTCCCGTTGCGAAGCATTTAAATGCATTAAGCATACATTTGGTGTCCCTTTCATTTTTGCGTCGAATCACTTTTCAAATAAACAGATGCTGCCACCAAATGTTATCGTTATGTGTTATGTTTAAAGAAATAATATATCAAATGGTATGGCGAATATAAAAAAAGTATGGCAATACTTAACACTCTGTTGGGCAATCTTAAAAATATGTTGTTCGTAATTTAATGTTGCAATGTTATTGTTAAATTTTATGCGGCATAAATGCGAAGAAAATTATGTTTATAAATAAAGCGGTGAAAGAACAAATTTAAAAAATGTTAACTTATAATGAAAATTGAACATGGATATCATGAACTGAGAAAAGTCTGAGAAAAAATGTGTAGCGAAACTTAACATTCTTGAGAATTCTAAAAATTTGCTGCTTTTAAAAATTTTGGGATTGTTAATTTACTGATTTTTTATGAATCTGAAACGCTGAACAAAGCATATACTACGATAGATGCTATATTTTCAAATGAAAACAGATGTGTACATGAACATAGTTATCATTTTTTATTATATGGGAGAACAGAATAGTAAATATCTGATGTGAACACCACATGACTTCCTTAAACGGCCTATTAAATTACTAGTATACACATTTTTCCTGTACGTCATTTAAACTTATTTCCTCGAATTTCATTAGACACATATATATTTATCTCATTCAATTAATTCAGTTCTTATTTTGCGGCAAGGAAAAAATATATAAATTCTCAAAACATTTTCATAAAAAAATTGTAAAATACAGAAAAATCTAAAACACCAAATACAGTTAAAAACAGCTAAAAGAATCTATTTTTACAAGGTCCACAAGCCAAAACATGTTATTTGGACACCAAGCAAGAAGTCCGAATTGTCGGAGCACAAATTTGAAAGTCTGGGCAAAAAGGCAATTAAGTTGGTGCACTAATTGACTTGATTCATTATTTTACTAAGTTTCAAATGCGAACAAATGGCAGTCTCGTTAGGCCTAACGCCATTTAAACTTTCAATTTGTTGACTATTCTACAACTGTTCCATGCAGATTAACTGAAGGCATAAAAACTTTAACCGGAGCAAGCAAAAAAGTACGATTTACCAACGTAATAAAAATCAAAATACTGAGCTCGTTGAGACGGGTAATAGGATGGGAAAATATACACATTCTGAATCCGTTTTAAATCCATTTTACAATCCGTTTTGGAAGAAAAGAGTTATTTATTCCGCTCCTACGTACAGATGTCACACAAAAAAATCTATCAGATGGATTCGAGAGAGGTTAAAATGCATATTTTCGTTGAAATGCGGTATCTGAAGTTTTTCGCGATAGCAATACTTCCTTTACGATATATATCATTCAATGAATTCAATTCTCATTTCACGGAAAGGCTAAAATATATAAAAATGCAAAACATCTTCATACAAAAATTGTAAAATACAGAAAAAGTTGCAGGTGGGAGGTCATGTGCTGACCACAGCAGATTTTTTACGGATTTTTTATATAAACACAGGCTTTGCAATTCTTAACAACGCATACTTCAAAAAGCTTCTTCTGATATCATATTATGTTTTATGCACTACAGTATATATGTTACGGTGAAACACCGAAATCTGGAGAATGTCGACTTTCACCGGTAATTGTCAACATTCACATAGTCGCTTGGTGTATGTCCGAAATATTTTCCAAATACTCTTATTTCTGAATTACACCGGTGAATGTCGACATTCACCATGTGCTAATGGTGAATATTGAACATATAAGAATATTATATTTCCTTCTCCGTAATTCAGTCTTGAAAAAACGCACTTGAGACTTAAAATAAAAACTTAAGAACATAAGAACTTAAAATACACAGTACATTCAAAATGAGATAGGAAAATAATAGAAGTTAAAAACTTACCAAATTATGTGATTCAAATCTTATTTATTGCAACAACTTAAACTATTAGGACACTTTGAATTGCACAAGAGGCCCTTGCTTTTACAACTGCATTTATTTGTGGAACACTTCCTTTTGGAATGGCAGCGTGTACATAGACTCCTCTCTTTTCGACCTACACCAGAGCATATCTGTTATTGTCGGCATACACCGGTGAGGGTCCGAATATACAAGAATGCAGTGCAATATTCGATCTTTCACCGACGTATTTGGTGAATGTTGACATTCTCCGGTGAAAGTCGACATTCTCCAGTTTCGGTCTTTCACGGTAACATATGTACACTGCGGAAAATAAAGGGGGGGAGTTCTACATCTCCCATTCTATTGGGCCGATTGACGGAATTCAAATTGCGTTTTCCATATCTCGAAAGCGCGACTTAGGATATATATTAGATGTATATATAGTATTGTTCTAACATAGTATTTGGACATAATTCGGACTTTTTCTAAAATAACATACCCATTATTTTGCATATTTTGATTCTACGACTCAAATTATGCCTAGATATTAAATTTTGTAATTTTTGGAGAGAAATTTAAAAATTTATCTTGGCGAAGTTTTTTCCGTTTGCGCCAAGAATAATTCACTTGGCGAATTTCTTAATTTATACCAACCTATTTTCCTTTTCCTTTTTCCTTTGTGCACGAGAAGGGGAAGGGGAAATCATTGTTTAACCTTTCAAATATTTTTAACAAAGTGTGTACACCACATTTTCGTTATTATCTCTTATAATAAATAGGACAAATTTCAAAACACTCTAAAATCTAAATTCACGTATATATTAATAAATTTTGAATAAAAAACTCTAATTTTTATCAGGTATGCTTAGAAATACATAGAATACCTTAAGATGATGGTAAAAAATTTAAGTTATATTTCAAAATGTATTTAAAAAAATTTATAAAAATTATTTAAAAATACAAATTTTAAAAATAAATCTTTGGAATGAATCTAAATTTTGAAATATGAAAAAGGACCAAGTTAAATTTAATAAAAAAAGAGATTAATAAATATATATCAAATTCAATTAGCATTGAAGAGCTAAAACTTTGAGGGCTAATTTTTTGAAAACTACTCTTGCGATTTTTACAAAACTTGGCAGTTTGGTATAATTTGAGTCGTAGAATCGAAATATGGAAAAGCATGTCTTTTAAGAAAAAGTCCGATTTTGTGGGAAAATATCTATAGTAGAACAATGCTATATATAAATCTAATACATATCCTAAGTGGCGCTTTTGAGGCATGAAAAACGAAAGTTGAATTTCAAAAATCGGCCCAGTAGAACGGGAGATATAGAACTGTCCCATTTTTTTTCCCGCAATTCTAAATGTATAAGCAAATGCAACATCTGAAGGTTGACGTGGCTGCTTTGGTTGTTCTGGTTATTGGTTGGCAAAATAGGCCACTGGATTGATATGTTGTCTAAAGATTTTCGCTGTCTGTTATAGCGACAGTCTTGTTTATATTCTCTTCCGGAAAACGAAAGAAATTAATTGTACCTTCGAGCCACTGATCTTTTAGTTGCTAGTGGAACGTTCTAACCACTTGCATCACAAAAGTACGCACAGGGAAAAGCACTAATCCTTTGCACAGTGAAAAATTTAAAAAGTGAACAGGAATTTACAAGGGTGAAAAGTGAAATGGTAGTATTCTAAATTCAAATAATTATGAGTAAGTTTATTTATTTTATAAAAGTACGAGGAATAGGGTGCAGTAAAATAATAATTTTAGAAATACTTCCTAAAAATCCGACAATAATTCAAGTTCGAGTTGCATTTAAATCTAACATTGTCATCTTACCAAATATTGCAACGACGTAGAACGAGAATACTTTTTGCTTCCAATCTGCTTAGATAAATCAGTAAATTTTATTTTACTCCTCATTTTAACTCGGATTATAGGTCTTAGTGTTTAGAAGCATGATAACTGGGAAAGGTCACGGCTTAAGGATTCTTAGAGAGAGAAATTTCCGTCCCTGCAGATCCTCCGCTAACAACTTATAAAAGCTGGGTTGCTAGAAACGGTTTTTAGTCACGTCTTGACGTTTGATGATTTTGCTGAGGTTTTCTTTTATTGAACCTTTTCGAAGATAATAACCTATTAAATTTATAACCAAGGTCATTGAAGATAAGTTATATTGTGTAGTAACCCAAAAACTATACAGATTAGTAGCTGATACATCGTACATATAACAGAGCTAAGGGATTTAAGTATACTATCCTCTATTTAGCACAGTTTTATTAAAATATCATGGGTTACAATGACTATATCCTCTTTTTAGCACAGTTTTACTAAAAAATCATGGGTTACAATGACTATATCTTCTATTTAGCACAGTTTTATTTATAAAAATCATGGGTTACAATGACTAAAATTTAGCACAGTTTTATTAAAAGAATCATGGGTTACAATGACTATATCCTGTATTTAGCACAGTTTTATTAAAAGAATCATGTATGACTATATCCTCTATTTAGCACAGTTTTATTAAAAAAATCATGGATTACAATGACTATATACTCTATTTAGCACAGGTTTATTAAAAGAATCGTTGTTTACAATGACTATATCCTCTGTTTAGCACAGTTTAATTAAAAGAATCATGGGTTACAATGACTATGAAATCTTTAACAGGTTAAAGCGTTTGCTTAGCTCAAATAGAATATAAAACAAAATTAAAAGTCTTCACGAACATTTAAATTGAAGTTTTGAAAAAGTAACTTACAAAGAGACTCGTTTACAAGTTGCCTATTTTTTAATACTGTTACGAATTTCTTACTTAGGTAGGTAATTTTAGTACAACTATATAAAGTAAAACTGTTGTATTTCTTTTGTAAAATGAAAAACCTGAAGAGGAGCTATACCAGAAAGGCGAGAATACAGGAGCAAGTGCATATAACATAGAGTAAATGGGTGTCTGGGTAATTTGGCGAGATATCGCCAAGCTGACAACGTCTTCTTTCGCCAAATTGGGTGACCATTCGGCGAAATTTTGGTCCAGTCCCTGTATCGCCGTAATATGTATTGAAATTGAATAAATGTAATTGACCACTATGTTAGCTGTAGCCGTAACTCCACCCGCGTATTGCCAGTAATTTTGAGAAGCAGAAAGTTCAAGATATATCTCGGCGGCTGGTTGAAATCTGTTTAAGACCGAAGAGAAAGCTTCTGTTATCTTAGTTTGTAAGGATCTTAAGTTTTACTAACGTTTATTTTATTTTAAATCTTTACTATCACTTCTTATTTTCTACTTCCGGCCAGAATTATAAGCGTGAAGGAGTTTATGCAAAGTTGTCTGGCGAACGCCAAGTATTTAAGTGTGGCCTTTTTGCCAAGCAGAAGAGAGGAAGCCGTGAGTTCGAAGCAGGCCGCTTACCTTAGAAGTTACGCAGTTGCTAATTGCCTTCCAGGCCAGAGGTATTAATCCTCTTGAATAATTAAACGTATTGTAGTGTTCACAGTCTCTGTGCTACATACGCTTCCTGTTATTATAAGGCCAATCTTATTCTAAAGTTAAATTAGAGTTTAGTTTTATTTTGATATCTTTTACGTTAGACCCCGAGTGGAGGGTCATTGTATTCCGAAGTACGGAAGTCATTGTATATAAAGAAAAATAAAGGGGTTTTGTATACCCTTCGTCTGTATCCTGTCTACTTACTACAATTAGTGAACATAGCTTTAGTAAGCTCTCTGTTCTAGTCAGGTCATTGTATGTTTCCGAAGAAGGTAAGAAGAAACATTGAACCTGATAGTGGCGCCCGACGAAGAATACCTATGGCCGAGTTTCAGGAAGAACCTGTGCTGCCTGCAGAAACAGCTCAGAATCCAGAAATGCCAGCTGCCGCCCTGGAAGGATTTGGGTACATCGTCCAGACCATGCGCGCTTCGATGAAACCAGAAGCAACATTTAATGGAAACTCACAGGTAACCAGTTTTTTGGAAAAATTGGATGACCACTTCATGCTCTACCCCGTGCACGAGTTTCAAAAAGTTACCTTAGCTACCAGCGCTTTGAGGGGCCAAGCGCTTAACTGGTTCAAATGTATCGGCAGAAGTCTCTTGGGTCAAGCAGGAAGTCCCACCTATACTTACGAAAATTTCAAGACTGCCCTACTAAAAGCCTTCCCTGTTGTAAGGGATCGTGCGAAATTAGAAACAGAACTTTTCAGTATATATCAACAAAGAATGGAAAACCTCTCGAGCTTTATTTTAAGAAAAATTCATGTTTTCAAGCTCTTGTAGGGAAACCGTCCGGATCCTGAAATAATTCAAGTGATTTTGCCGAGGTTACTACCCCAAGTGCAAGACTTTATTGAATTACGAAATCCGACTACACTGGAAAAGTTATTTGTGCTAGCAATGCAGTTTGAAAGTAGAAGAACGGCGGACGTCGAAAGAAGACGCCAATATCAACAGCGAAACCAATTTGGTACGCCAAGACTACAGCAAACTCAAGCACATGGCTACGGAGAAAAAGCGAATCAGTGGGCAAGGAAACCCGAGCATTCAAAAACAGCCGGCGAACGTCGACAGTTCAATAGCAACCAAGGAAAAAAGTCTCAAGGCCAGTGGAGAAAGAAGGAAAGCACCGAAAGGAAAAATAATTTAAACTAAAACGGATTTCTGCTGACGAGAGGGTGCGGAAATCCGAAGGCCACGAAAACCCCTCTTCCTACAAGTTAAATACAGTAATGGTGAAAAATTTAACTCTTCCGAAGATTGAAGTCTTGGTAAATAATATCCCGGCCACCGCACTCCTGGATACCGGCGCGCAGTGTTCCTGTGTGGCAGAAGTCTTTTTTAGAAAGTATTTTCGCAAATACCGCATATATAATGCGGATAATACAACAGTATTAGCGGCGCAAGGAGAGCAATGTAAGTGCGTAGGTAAAGTAGCTTTGTACATCCGTATCAAGGACGAACAAGTAAAGGTGATGTTTTTTATAGTAAAGAATTTGTAAGCAAATTTAATCCTAGGAATAGACTTTCTTTCAGACGCACAAGCTACACTGGATTTTAATGCAGCGTCCCTTAAGCTGACGATGAAACCAGTGCGTGTAGAAAAGGTTGAACCGCCAAGGTTAAATCTTGACCACCTGCCTAATGACGAGCAAGATAGAATCCGACAAGTGGTAAGTGAATTTGCTTCCTTATTTAGTGATATTCCAGGATTTACTCAGGTTACTAACCATAGTATTGACACCGGAGATGCATTGCCGGTTCGTCAAAAACCATACCGGTATGATAAGAATAAAGAAAAAATTATAGAATGGCATATTACCGATATGCTACGTAAAAAGATCATAACGCCTATCTCAAGTAGTTATGCTAGTCCGGTGGTTTTATGTAAGAAAAATAATGATTATCCTTTGGAGCATCCAAAAAGGTGGAGATTCGCTATTGATTACCGTAAATTAAATTCCATAACGAAATATCCGGTATATCCGTTACCGATCATAGAAGAAATTTTAAGGAACATAAAATCAACCAAATTTATGACGACTTTAGACTTAACGAATGGTTATTTTCAAATAGGGGTCAGGCCTGAGGACGTGCCTAAGACTGCTTTTATAACCAAGTCTGGCACTTATGCATTTTTGCGAATGCCGTTTGGCCTTTCAGGCGCCCCAGCAACATTTCAGCGATGCATGGACATTGTGTTAAGACCTGTTCTTGGAAAGTCCACATTTATCTATTTAGATGATATCATTATTACTAGTGGTAATCTCGACCAACATATACAGGATTTAAGACAGGTGTTTTCTTTATTAAATGAGGCCGGTCTAAAAGTTAATGTCGAAAAGTGCAAATTTGCAGCCCCTGAATTGAAATATTTAGGTTACAAAATATCGCAAAAAGGGATCGAGACAGATGAATCAAAAATAATCGCTGTACAAAAGTATCCGACTCCAAACACGGCAAAGAAGCTCTCTTCTTTTCTAGGACTTTGTTCATATTATAGGTCCTTTATAAAAGATTTTGCGGCTATCGCTGAGCCATTGTTAAAATTAAAAAGGAAAAAGGCAAGATTCTCGTGGACTGCCGAAGCCAATACTGCTTTCGAAAAATTAAAACAAGCATTAACGCAAGCCCCTGTGTTGAAATTTCCTGAAAAGGATGAAAATTTAGAAATTTCAGCGGATGCTTCGGATTATGCGGTAGGAGCGGTACTTTCGCAAAATCAGCAGCCCGTGGCATTTTTTAGCCGAACTTTAAATCAAACACAAAGAAACTATTCCGCGACCGAGAGAGAGGCACTTGCAGTTCTGTTAGCAGTGCAAAAGTTCCGAGTCTATTTTGGAAAGGCGCCGATAACAGTATATTCTGATCATGCGGCGGTAACTAGATTGTACTCAGGGAAAAATTTATCCCCAAGGTTAATAAGATGGGCACTCAAGCTGCAAGAATATAATCTGGTAATCAAGCATACCCCCGGAAAGGAAAATATCGTAGCAGATGCCCTATCACGAATTAAATTAGACGAACAGGGTAATACCGTAAAAGTTGCAATGCTGACAGCGTGTACAATAAATTCCCGAGAAACTGTAATAACCGAACTGGGTAAGGATCCTGAGTTTGGAAGTATTTATGAGTATTTGAAGGATACTGAAAATTTTAGCCACCAAGATATTGTGGCGATAAGAAATAGGGCGGCCCATTACGAACTAATAGATGGTCTATTATTCTACACAAAAACTACGAATTCCAACAACGAATTTCGACCTGTTATCCCAGCTAGTCTTAGATTAAATATCCTGCAAGAGCTCCATGACAGCCCTTTAGCTTCTCATGGTGGTATTCGAAAAACTATCCAACGCGTACGCGAGGCAGTCTACTTTCCTGAACTGCAAAAGTTAACAAGGGCGTATGTCCAGTCCTGCCCAACATGTCAAGCCGTTAATTATATTAATTTCCGCCCGGCCGGGTTTCTAAATAGTATTAAATCCGAATTTCCAAATGAAATAATCGGCATCGATTTATTGGGCCCTTTCCCAAAAAGTCAGTTAAATAAAAATCGCTATCTCCTTGTTATGGTTGATCATTTTAGTAAATGGACCGAAATTGTTCCCTTAAAACTAGCCTCCGCGAAATTAGTTACTGATTCTATTTTAAATAAATATATTTTAAAATACGGGGCGCCCCTAAAAGTTATATCGGATAATGGTCCTCAATTTGTAAGTAATATATTTGAAGACATGTGTCAAAAACTGGGCATACGTCATTTAAAAATGGTCCCGTATCGGCCGCAATCAAATATAGCGGAACGGGTCAACAGAAATATAGTGAAAATTATCCGTAGTTATGTTAAAAATTTTCATAAAAGCTGGGATAACTATGTCAATGAATTTGCTTTCGCCCTTAGGACCGCAAAACATGATACAACGGGCAAAACTCCTGCTGAGTTATTTCTAGGCAGAAAGGTTATAACACCGTTAGATAAACTATTTTATGTGCAACAAAGAGCCCCAGAATTTAAAATGGGTGATATAGAAAAACTAATAAAAGAAGCAAAAAAGAATACGGAAGTAGCACAAAGAAAACAGAAGTTATACTATGATCTGAAACGACGGGGAGTAACTTATAAAGTAGGGGATGAAGTTTTAAAAATTAAGCATTCACTTTCTTCAGCACCAGAAGATAAAACTGCCAAATTTTTTCCACGCTTTGAAGGACCATATGTTATAGAAAAAATAACTCACGCTGTTGTAGTGTTAAAGGCAAGAAATGGTGAAACCTGTTCCGCAAATATGGATCAAATTAAACCCTACTTCGATCGTAATAAAATGAAAATCTTTTCAGATCTTTTGCAGGATCCGGTACGGCAGACACCGCAGGTACAAGTTGCAGAGGTGGGAAAACGACAAGTACAAGGGCAAGCCAATGAGAGACAGAAGCAAGTGAAAAGAAAATTGCCCCGCGGAAAAACTGAAGGTAAAAAGAAAAAGAAGCCGTTCCACCGTCCAGAAAACAGAGTTCACGAACATCCCCAGAATGAAGAAGGGAGAAGGACGACGTATGTGGAAAGTACCGGGAGAAAGGACGGCAACTATAACCCGGCTGTGAAACGGAAGATTGACTCATCCGACAGAACTCTCCGCAGCAAAAGTCGCCGAACTGCGGAAGGGCCATCAGCGGCGGAGGAAAAAGTACAAGAAAAATTTGAACGGCCAACAACGAGGTCCAAGCAGGATCACGACAGAAGTTTCCCGGTTCCACCAAGACCAGCTGCCTTCAAACGGCCAAGACCACAAGCAGAGGACAGAAGGAAGATGTTCAAGGGTGGCCGTAGTGGTGAAAAACGGAAGCTTCCAGAGGAAAGCACTGAAGGGCGAGCCCGTACAAGAAGGAGGATCAACCAAGCTACTATCAGCTATACCTTTAAACACTGGGCCCAGAAAAGGATGTCTGAATATTACAAAGATAAGTAAAATTTTATGTTACTTTACAAACTTAAGTTAATCTTTCATTCTTACTGCAAGTGGCAGATTTCAAGAAGTTTTACCTCATGCGAGGTCTACCTTTATCGCCAAAAGGGCGAGAAATGAGTTGTGACCGATTTTCTTATTATGTTTTTCAATTACTCGCGCGTAAAACTAAAGTTGATGTATAATAGCGTTGTGTAAAGACTTAAATATTGTAAAAAGTTATTGTATAAATTTTATTTAAAACATTCTAGCAAGAAAGAAGTTTTAGTCTGAAAGACTTTTTGAAATGTAGTATTATTTCAATGTAGAAAGAATTGGCACTTGCTTTGAAAAGAATAGAAGTTAACAATGTACTACTAATGTATGTTTTCAAATGTGTAAAATTAACGGCAGGTTGATATGTTCTTGTATACATGTGAACTGTTATTTTGAATGTTAAGAAATACCGTGATATGGTAAAAGTGAAAGTAATGTTAAAAATTTGTAATTCGTGTGACTGTAAAGATTAAATCATGACGAATATATGTTAAAGGTTGAATGATGTAGTTAGGCTCTCTGACGCTACACTTTAGAGTTAGCCACTTTCAGAATAGTACCTCAGGGTCTAGAGTTGAAATTAGGGTGTGTTAAGAGGTCTCGTATGTTGAATTTTAACACGTTAGTGTTTTGATTGTAGGAGGAAGTGTGGCACACGTAGACAGAAACACATTCGTGGTTGGTGTTCTTTTACAACACATGTCAGAGAGCACGGGGAGAGATAATTAAAATAGTCATGAATGAAATAAGAATGTTAAGAAAAGTATATTCTATATGTTATTTGCAATGTCATTCTGTAACATTTCATTAAACTAGTTTTCCTTCCAGATCTCTGGAAGGAACCAGAATTGAATAAAGCTCCTGTTTAGATGCAGTACAGATGAAAAAGAAAAAAAAAGATTGTTTTATATCCCGGGAGCTGCTATTGTAACAAATTTCTTTCTTTTAAATTTTCTAGTTTCTAGCTAAGTTATGATTGTAAAAGGTTGGCCTCGCGTTAGTTTTTAGAGTTAAAAGTTTTCAACAAGGTCGTTTTAGACCTCAGTTTCAAACAAATTAACTCTGGCGGGAAGTATGTAAGGATCTTAAGTTTTACTAACGTTTATTTTATTTTAAATCTTTACTATCACTTCTTATTTTCTACTTCCGGCCAGAATTATAAGCGTGAAGGAGTTTATGCAAAGTTGTCTGGCAAACGCCAAGTATTTAAGTGTGGCCTTTTTGCCAAGCAGAAGAGAGGAAGCCGTGAGTTCGAAGCAGGCCGCTTACCTTAGAAGTTACGCAGTTGCTAATTGCCTTCCAGGCCAGAGGTATTAATCCTCTTGAATAATTAAACGTATTGTAGTGTTCACAGTCTCTGTGCTACATACGCTTCCTGTTATTATAAGGCCAATCTTATTCTAAAGTTAAATTAGAGTTTAGTTTTATTTTGATATCTTTTACGTTAGACCCCGAGTGGAGGGTCATTGTATTCCGAAGTACGGAAGTCATTGTATATAAAGAAAAATAAAGGGTTTTGTATGCCCTTCGTCTGTATCCTGTCTACTTACTACAATTAGTGAACATAGCTTTAGTAAGCTCTCTGTTCTAGTCAGGTCATTGTATGTTTCCGAAGAAGGTAAGAAGAAACATTGAACCTGATAAGTTGACTTATCTTAGTCATTGTTGTTGCCAGCTCGTCGGGACTCGAACTTCAGACCTCTCGAATACGCGCCTAATGTGCTGACCATTACCCCACTAAGGCATACTAAGAAAGTGGGAGATACCTTGGTAATATGGTTGAAAAAGAAACTCTCAGACTCAAGTGCAATGCAAGTACAAAATACTTTTTCAAAACTTGTACATGAACACATTAGGTAGGATCCCCTCTCACCAATATATCATTTGGCGCCAGTTTGTTTTGACGCTGCAAAGTTTCATTATGCAAAAGTGACACTAATTTATTCTAACATTAGCGTTTTAAAATAGGTTTTATAGTTAGAAAATTGTTAAATTACAGTGGCATGCAGTCATTAAACTTTAAAATTATATCTGAAGTGAACATTTTTGTTAATCAGAAGGAAATTACTTTAAAAAATATTTTGAATCGTGCTTGTTCCTTAAAAGAATTATACTGTATTTTCTGAGCACTACTTAGAAACGAAAGAATGAAATGAAAATTTGATTAAGGGGGCTCATACACCTTAAACCCCTTAAGATCTTCGACTATGTGACTGTTGCAAGAAATGGGATATTTTATTTATTTTAAAAGCAATTACTTCCATCTTTTCACAGCTGACTACATAGTCATATAGCTGCTTTAGGAACTAGTAACCGGAAAGTTTGTGTTGCCACAAATATTTTTGTAATTTAATCCGCTTTGGGACAAAATTTTTCGTCATGTTTCCACCTTCCGCTCATGATATTTTTAAAATGGCTAATGGTACATACTTGAAATTGGATGGAATTCTTTATATGGGCACTATCTCTAATTGAACTAAAAATGTAATGAATATTTTAATATTAAAAAAAATTATTCATGAAAACATTACAGATTTTTTTTAATAAAATACATTTTATAAACTCAACTCCAAATAAAATAAAAATTTAACATGAAATTCTTAGAATTTTTGGTTCACAATAGTTTTCAATTGTTATAAAAGCTACATATTAAATATGAAATTAAATTACGCAACAGAATGTTTTAAACTATGTGCGCAAGGTTGAAACATGACGAAATATTTTGTCACAAAGCGGATTAAATTATAAAAGCATTTGTGGCAACACCAACTTTCTGATTACTATTTTACAAAGCAGCTACATTATGTAGTCAGCTGTAAAAAGTTGGAAGTAATTGCTTTTAAAATAAATTATCCCAATTCTTGCAACAGTCACATATTCGAAGATCTTATGCGTTTTAAGGTGTATGAGTCCCCTTAATTTAAACGCTATAAATATGTTTTCTTTTCCTGCTGTATTATTTTAAATAATTCATGGTTTCTTAACTTTCGAATTCGTGCTTACATTATAGAACGACATAAAATTCTTCTCGGATATACTTAGGTTAAGAAGTTTTGTGGGTATCAGGTAAGGAGTTATGATTACAGTTTCTGAAAATATTAAAGATGACGGTGCAAGTTTGTTAAATTTTATTTATTTATTTATTAAGAATGCTCTGAAATCAAAGATTTTTGTTAAAAAGACTACTGCTTAAATAATCGGCCGTTTCGTTCAGTTCGTCAAGAGATTCCTGCAGCCTTTCTATTAAATATGGGATGCCATAAAAAATGAGATACCAAAATGAAATAAACTTATTGATTTCTAAGGTCCATAAAAACCGGTAACAGATGTTACACAAGTAATTATTCTTTTACTCTTTTGTATATGGCAACAAATTTAAAACTATCCGACTGGGACATCCTGTGCTCTGGCAATAAACGTTACGTCATAAAAGCTCGACCTACAGAACTTCAAAAGGGACTCAACTTGGGTCCAGTAGCAAACGTTAGATGGCGTGCACAGATTGCCACAAAAGGAAGTATAAACAACACACGAGGGAGAACCAGACCGTACTCCGAACGATCATAGAATCCTAACTCAAACAGAACTTGGCTTTTCATTGGAGTGGACAATGACGACACGGAAAGCCTCGAGAGTCCCTTTCGGGGACACGCGAATATTTCCCCTTAATCCTCCTCCAATTATCTGATTGGCGTATTATTGAAGAATCATTATTACCATTCGCTGAGTGGCAACGGCTGTTAACACAAAAGGAGTAGGCGTTTTAGAATGCCCGGAAATCAAAGGTTTTTGTCGAAAGGAAACTTTTGTGCAACTCCTGGCTGGAAGATGAATTGTAATAGTGGGTCGGAAATCGAAATATGCATATTGTTGAGAACCGGCAGCTGTGGTAATCACGAAATATCCATTTTTCATTACCACTATAAACTATATGAAGACTTTATATAGGGGAGAAAATTTGGCCATTATTTGTTATTGCGTAAAAAGTGTGCCCAAACAGGTGTTCTGAAAATGAATGAAACATATCAGAATTAAGACTTGTATATGAAGGACTCATCATTCAAAAGTCACTTATTTTGGACAGTTTCGTGCATAGTGGTTGTTCTGTCAAAAAAGTGTCTAACATAATTTGAATTGTTCCGAATATAAAATTTGTAAACTGATAACCGGAACCACAATTTTCAGGTAGTTATCAGGTATACATCTTATGTATTCAATTCAGCAAGAAGAAAACTAATGCTTATATTTCTTGAATATGCAGTGGTGAGCATTAGGGCGTTTGGTGTATAGAGACATAAGGTTTTTTCGAAGCAGGAGACATGAAAAATGAGCAATGCCCTCGAACCACGGACCTCTCGAATACGCGCCAAGCCTGCTGACTATTACACCACGAAGACATGCTAAGAAGGCGGGAGAAATACCTTATGTACTTCCCCCTTTTAAATGGCGATTCGGGATTAGGGAACCCAATTGCCATATCCTGGTGGTGGAGAATCTTCATCTACCAACATTTTTAGCTCGGGCGCCACTGTAGAGTCATTATAGAATTTTTTGAAACAAGGAAATCGAAGAAATATGCAATGCCCCCCCCCGCCGGGACTCGAACCACGGAATTCTGGTTCGAGTGCTGACCATTATGCCACGAGGGGATGCTAAGAAGGCAGGAGAAATACCTTATAGATGGAGCCCTTTCTAAAACTCATCTTTAATTTTCGAATTTCTTGTTGATTTGTTCGAAGCTAGACTACCAACAATTGGTACATACCTCTCTAATTAATGTTTTAGTTTCCAATGGATTTCCTGAAATCTACATGAAAATCATTCAACTTCATATTGGTCTGAAGGAGCTTGTAAAACGTTAAGGAGAAAATTGGGAATTTCGATTAGGATATTTGCTTATAGTTGTGTAATTTTTTACCGATGTTATTCCTTATGATTTATCTAGGCTAAAATAATCTTCAGAAATTTTAAGTTACCCTGTATTCAACTACATTATTGTAAATTATGAATTTCATCAATTCTTCGTCCTTACGAATTATAAGGTACGTTCCGTTCGGTGGTTGCTTAGTTGAATATGGCAAAGCACACAAGAACTATGTGCCTAAGGGCCGGTGCTTTCCTGGAGAACATTCTAAAGGAAATTGACGCGTATCTACGTTACACATAGAACAAAGCTCGAAAACACACATGCAACTAACCACTTCGGGTGGGATTCTAACCAAGGTCGAACTACCAGTGTTCATCAATCTTAACCACTCTGCTGCTAATGGGTTTTCTTGCTACCTTTAGATTAGTGCCATTGCTTTTCAGAAGTTTGTAAACTCAAAAAGAAACAGAAATTAGAGGAATTATTAAAAAAGCAATTATTCATTTTATGAATGATTTCTTGGAACGAAAATATTTTATTCGCTATATCTTCCTAATATTTAAAAAAAGAAATACTTAAAAATATCATAAATGTTTCAAGTTTCCATCATAAACGATTAATTCAGCTTTAAATCCGAAATTACGGAAGTTTGATTTGGCAATTTAAATCACTTTGTACCTTCATAAATTGTATATTAAAAAAAGAAAAATGTACTTGAAAAACTATCTATTTCTTATTTTAGAATTCGGAAGAAAACTACATGTTTAGACAGAATTTATGTGAAAAATCACTTCAAAAAATAAAGAAAAATTCGCCATATTCCTTTAATGCTTACTTTTTACATACACATTGCTATGAATTTCAAACAATGTGTTTACCTAATTTTTATTTTATAGGCATTTCCCATCGGGAAATTTCTGGATGCATGTCAGCATTTTAACTTGTAAAGTTTATTTAATTTGTTTAAACGGTTATTTTATGTTCAAAATCTCTACTGTCACTTCTCTCTTTCCGTTTTCCCGCCAGAATGCAAATTAGCTAGCGTGTATTTAGGTGGAGGTTTGAGATTGTGAAGTCAGAGCGTGTTTTGCCTACTGAAAGCCACGTTGCTAGATTTGCTATTCCTGCCTTCGGCCGTGCATTATACTTGCCGATAGTAATTTCAGGTCTGTGGAAGTCTTAGAGCCACATTCGCGATTAATTTAATCTGCGTATCCTTTGGCTATTTAGCTATCTAAATTAAGTTTTATATTTGAATTTCTATTCTGAGTTCTCGACATAAATGTCTGTAAGCACCAGGTGCGACTTATGTTCATCTTTCTTAGTTTTCAAATAAAAGCTCATTTATACACTTCTTAAGTCTCTCTATAGTTTTAAGTCTTAGCGATAAGTCGCTTAAAGTCATATTGAGGTTTGGTCGCTAGTTACAACGGAGAAAGACTAAATGTCTTACAAACTCATTACGCTCATTTTAAAATAAGACACAACAACCAGAGATTTTTTTTTTTCATTGTCCCAGCATGGCTTTCCGACAAAGATTTCAGTCAAATTAAAAAAGACGCAGGATACTGTTAAACATTACCTTATGAAGTAAAAAAAAAAAAGATTTCAGATTTTATTACGCTCAAAGGGGCTTTTTTTTTTACGCTTTGTGTGTTACCTTTATTTATTAAATATCGTGTTTATCGCACTTGAACCATAAAATTCAATTCAAAAACAATATCACAAAATAATTTAAAAAGAGGATAACTTTAGAATTTCCGAATATATATATATATATATATATATATATATATAATACATTTTTATTGATTTTTTTTATAAAGTTGTTCTGCAGAGTAAAATTCTACGCGGAATTTTATTATACTTTGCTTTTTAGAAGGTTTTGTTTTTTGTATTCTTTTTATGTTATTTATTGCTCATTTCACAGCTTTTAAGATATTGAAAAGTTTTCAGTGATTTTTTTTAGGAAACAAAGTTTTTAACCTCCTTTATACCATTTGAGTTCTTAAGATTTTGCAAACGGAAGTTGGTTAATTTATTTATTAGGATAATTAATATTTGTATTAAGGGATCTTGCTTATTTCATTGTAATTTTGTTATACGTAATAACTTTTTTATGAAGTTGTTCTGCAGAGTAAAATTCTACGCAGTTTTTAAATTTAACGTTTGGTGTTCCCTTCAGCCATTTTTCCGGTACATTTAAAAGCCAGACGAAGGCTGGCAGGGAAGCTGCTAGTGAATTAATAATAGGGCGAAAATTATGCAAGCAATAAAATGTAGACCTTTTGCTCTGAGACGCGTTAAAGAAAACTAAAGAAAGACTGCACGGGAGCCACTGTAACAGAAGCCGCAATTTTTGTATCAAATAACAAAACTACATAAAATACACACATCCATTCATGTAGAGTCTTCACTATTTAATTTCTTTAAATATAATGCAGGGCTCTAATATTTCGCCGCAACAATCTGAAAAGTGGAACGCCGTTTATAGGGAACAAGCGCAAAATATCAAAACGAAATTAATAGCTCTTCTAAGCAAATTGCTCCTTTGGGTTAAAAACAGCTTGACTACAGCTTGATTACAGTGCAGTAATATCGCTTGTTACCCCTGTGAATTTACAGTTAAATTTTTTATAATAATTTGCTATAAATTATATCAAAATGGGTTAGTTCTCTTTCCAGTATTTGTGGGGTAATGTCGCCCCCAATTAATTCGACTATATTGTTGCCATTCTTTCAAACTAAGCACATCTGAGAGTTTCTTAACAAAATTTTAAATGAATGAAAATGCAGTTTATTTGAATCTTAATTAAGAAGGAATAAACTTAATACCAATATTTGTCAATAGATGGCAATATGTGTCTCGCAGCTGTCTAATCTTGATGCATCGAAATTCTGTTGGAGGCTATGGAGTTCAAACTATGGTTTCGGTGGCTGTGTGGAAAGCATATACATTGATTGAGTAGAGTGGGAGGGCGCAAAGGGGGTTCCAGGGATTACTTCTGCGTCACCCCCGAAAGATTATTAATAAAGCCCCACTGGTTCCTTTTCCCTGTAACCTCTCTGGCCGCTGAAGATGCAGCTAACCGATCATTTTTTCAATTAGCGAATTCGTTGGAAATCTGAGAACGCTGATTCACGGTATCAATCATGACGATCTACTAGACCCATCAGCACCCCCTTTACCACTCTGTATGGAATGCTGTGATTAAGAAGGGGGGGTGAGAGATGTGTGGGTGATAAAGAAGGGTGGTGGGCGCCTCTTACCGAGTGTGGGCTATTTCGTATTCAATTGTGAAATAAATATGTATGGAATGAGTCTGGAGTTGAGAGTTAAATTTTTTCCCTTTTAATTATGTCTAGCACAAAATGAAAATTAGTTGTGAAGTTCTTACAGGACAAAATGCAGAATATTTAGATTTTAATTTTATGTTAAAATTGAGTACACCTAATTATATTTTTGCATGATGAAGGGGGGGGGAATAGGGACATGTGAAAGGAAGAGTAGAATATTTGTGTAGACGTAAAAATTAGGTATAAATAAATATGCTGCTTTCAGGCAAATCATATTAGAATTTTCAATTTTGAATATGATTTCTTTCTTAATCGATGCACGTTAAATAGTTACTAAAGAAGTAATTTTATTGCTCGGCTTAATATATAATTAAATTATCCCATTTCATGTTTATACTTGAATTGTAGGTAATAAATGAAATGACGTTAATTGTAAAGTATCTTATTAGGAAAATTTAATAAATTTAGTACATTACGTATATTAAAAAAAATCTGATGTGTACACCACATGACTTCCTCGTACGGAATATTAAATTATACTCCTTTTTTACTTGCATTTCGTTTAAGCTTATTGGATTGAATTAAATCTACTTCGCCGACAGCGCATAAACCACAGTACAATAAATGCATTCTTTAAAATTCACTCGATTTGTTTACCATAGCGACACTCTGGCGTTAGGTTCACTTAACTGTATTATATTTCGTTTATATTATAATGCAGAATGCACAAAATTTATATAATTTAAAGAATCATCTAATCGTTGCCACATGTTCTATTCCAGTACTATAATAAAGCTAGACCGATGTATAAAAGAAATTACGCAAACAAAACACAAAAGAAACAGTTTTTCACAGACGATTGAGTATTTCTCATTCAATTAGTTCAGTTCTCACTTCGCGACAAGGCAAAAATACATAAAAACTCAAAATATCTGTATTAAAAATTACGAAGTAAATCTTAAACACTTATTTCCTCGAAAAAATTCCAGAAAGAATTAAGCACGATTTAATTGGCAATAATAAATGAAGGCGTTGCGAAGCTAAGTTTCTCTAGATTGGCAACAAATCCACTAGTCTCCCGTTTCAAATGTAAACATCAATGGCCGCCATCAAAAAAATTATTAGGCTTAGAGGCACTTAAACAACTTTAAAATTGTTGATAATTCTAAAAATATTGCATAGAGATTTACTAAAGGCATAAAAACCTTAACCGGAAGATAAGAACAACATAATTAAATCATTTTAAAGCAAAAAATGTACAATTTACAAACATATAAGAGTAAAGAAACTGAGATAACTGAGCCGGATAACAGAGTGCATATATATATGTTACGGTGAAAGACCAAAATGTGGAGAATGTCAACATTCACATAGTCGCTTGGTGTATGTCCGAAATATTTTCCAAATACTCTTATTTCTGACTTACACCGGTGAATGTCGACATTCACCATGTACTCATGGTGAATGTTGAACATATAGGAATATTATATTTCCCTCTCCGTAATTCATTCGCGAAAAAACGCACTTGAGACTCAGAATGAGAACTTAAGAATATAAGAACTTAAAACACACAGTACATTCAGAATGAGAAAGGAAAATAATAGAAGTTATAAACTTACCAAATTATGTGATTCAAATCTTATTTATTGCAACAACTTAAACTATTATGACACTTTGAATTGCACAAGAGGCCCTTGCTTTTACAACTGCATTTATTTGTAGAACACTTCCTTTTGGAATGGCAGTGTGTACATATACTCCTCACTTTTCGACCTACACCAGAGCATATCTGTGGTTGTCGACATACACCGGTGAGGGTCCGAATGTACAAAAATGTAAAGAAATATTCGATCTTTCACCGACGTTTTGGGTGCATGTTGACATTCTCCGGTGAAAGTCGACATTCTCCAATTTCGGTCTTTCACGGTAACATATAAATATCATTATATACGTTTGGCGCGGCCGATAGCAACCAAAATACGAGGTGCACATCTACATGTTATAGTACTCCTATAGACAAAATTTCAACGTTCTGAGGCTACTCGTTTTGGAGTTATGCGAGATACGTACGTACGTACATACGTTCGTACAGACGCCAAGAAAAATTCTCTTCAAAATTCATTTTAAAGCAGTTTTATTATTATTTTTTTTTTTGAGGAAAATAGTCTTTTATTCTGTCCTTACGTACAGATATCACGCAAAAACATCGTTAAATTACATTCGAAAGCGGTCAAAATGGATATTTTCGTTGAAATATGCTGCCTGAAACTTTTCACGATTACAATACTTCCTTTTTACTTCGTGCAAGAGAGTAAAAGGGGAACTCATTTTTAATCTTAATCTTAATTTCATCTTTATTGCATACCATTCACTGTCGCTGCTTTACATATTCAAAGGTAAAACTGTTGAAAAGTATTATCATAAAAATGACATCTTTTTTAAGAATTTAAATTCAAAGAATATTTTCTTAAACAGGAATATTTCTTCAGAAGTAAGTTCAAATGGAATTTTTTTTAAAGGAGTTTGTTTGAAACATATTAGCTCAAAAAAAATTCTGTGAAAATAAAAACGAATATTTTTTATAAGGCATATTGAATTAAAATCGATTTAAAAAATCTCTATTTAACCAGAATCAATCCAAATCCTATTGATATTTTTTTTAAAGCACCAGAGGTACTTTTAGACTCGATCCTCACTTGTTTGTCCATATCACCTTTAAATAAAAGGATGTTGACAGTAAATGTTTTAGCAATGTATTACTAATAAAGAAATAATATAGCGAATATAAAAAATCTGATGTGTACACCACATGACTTCCTTGTACGGAATATTAAATTATACGCATTTTTTTCTTGCATTTCATTTAAACTTATTGGATTGAATTAAATCTACTTCGCCGACAGCGCATAAACCACAATAGAATAAATGCATTCTTTAAAATTCACTCCAGTATTTGCTTACCATAGCGACACTCTGGCGCTAGATTCACTTAACAGTATTATATTTCGTTCATAGTATAACTCATAATATGCAAAATTTATATCATTTAAAGAATATAATTATCTAATCGTTGCCATATGTTCTATTCAAATACTATAATAAAGCTAGAACGATGTATAAAAGAAATCAAGCAAACAAAGCAAAAAAGAAAGTTTTTCACAGACGATTGAGTATTTCTCATTCAATTAATTCAGTTCTCACGTCACGAGAAGGCAAAAATACATAAAAACTCAAAATATCTGTATTAAAAATTACGAAGTAAATATTAAACACTTATTTCCTCGAAAAAATTCCAGGAAGAATTAAGCATGATTAATTTGGCAATAATAAATGAAGGCGTTCTCTTTGTTGTTGGGAAGCTACGTTTCTCTAGATTGGCAACAAATCCACCAGTATGCTGTTTCAAATGTAAACAATCAATGGCCGCCATAAAAGAAAAGGCTTAGCGGCACTTAAACAACTTAAAAATTATTGATAATTCTAAAAATATTGCATACAGATTTACTAAATGCATAAAAACCTTAACCGGAAGATAAAAACAACATAATACAATCCTTTTCAAAGCAAAAAATGTACAATTTACAAACATATAAGAGTCAAGAAACTGAGATCACTGAGCCGGGTAACAGAGTGGATATATATATAAATATATTTATATATGTTTGGTGCTGCCGATTGCAGCCAAAATACGAGGTGCACATCTACATGTTATAGCAGTCCTATATACAAAATTTCAACGTTCTGAGGCTACTCGTTTTTGAGTTATGCGAGATACGTACGTACATACGTTCGTACAGACGCCACGAAAAATTCTCTTCAGAATTAATTTTAAAGCAGTTTTATAATTTTTTTTGGAGGAAACGAGTCTTTGATTCTGTTCTTACTTAGAGATATAACGCAAAAACACCTTAAATTGCATTCGATAGCGGTCAAAATGGATATTTTCGTTGAAATATGCTGCCTGAAACTTTTCGCGATTACGATACTTCCTTTTTATTTCGTACAAGGAAGTAAAATAGAAGCAGGGAGAGATTTGAGATAATTCAGATTTTAACGATCTCCCAAAAAGCTCTTTTAAGATATTTTGAAGTCTAATGTGGTTTATCAAAAGAGATGGTCCAGTGAAATAGTGAAACACTTTGTAGAATTAATATGCAATGGGACTAGCAACGGAAAATCTTCTGTGTATTTAAAAAGGGAAAAAACAAGTAATGTAATTCTGTAAAATATTTAATTAGATATATAATGAATTAAATATATTTTTATTTAAATCAAACAGGTTAAAAAGTTAAAAAAATAGTAATATTCTTAAGAATTGCATCTATTGCTCTTAAACAGCTTAGTTTTTTAATTAATAACTTACAGGTTAAATAGGAAAGAATAGTATCTTACATTTTTTCGGATGGCAACGGATTCGAATGAAAGGTAAAACAACGCATTAAAGTGAAACAACGCAATATTGTGTTTTCAAACTAATATTTTCTCAAAAGTCAATTTATCAGCAAATTATGACTACCATTTATTATGCACAGTCAACAAGCCTCCAAGCTTCCTGCTCTGAAGAGAATATTAACATGGTAATAGTGAAGCAAGGCACAAACGTCACCAAAGAATAGACGCAACCATTTATTAGCTGTAATCTCCAATATCCTGACCGCACTTCTTAATGAAATATTTAACTAGGCGTTTGAAGCATTAAAATGAAACTTTACAGGGCATCCTGCTAATATACCAAGTCTTTAGCATAATTAAAAACTAATAGAAATAAAACAAAATAAAATCCGAAAGCTTTCAGATTTTATATTACAACAAAAGGGACTTTTTGTTAACGTTTTGTGTGTTACCTTTATTTATTAAACATCGTGTTCTTCGCACTTAAACCACATAAAAATCAATTCAACAGTAATATCACAAAATATTTAAATCAGAATATCTGTAGAATTTCGATTGACAGTCTCGGGCGCTTGAGATATAATTTATTTATTTATTTATTTATTTTTGCCTTTGCTCGCTTTGAAATCGTTGAGTTTGGTAATCAAAAATCTGTTAAAGTTTTACAAACATGAAATAGATAACAAAACAAATTCGAAATTCAGCTGTCAGGTGCCCATGTTCTGGTGGTGGACAACGTTATTCTAAACTTGATGGCTCTAGTTTCTTGTCTTGTTAATATTACATGGAATAATGGTTGCTAGAGCCTACTCTGAAGAGAGATTGGACTTCAATTTTCCACCTCCAATTTTGAGGAAGAGCACCCCGGGGGGGGGTGATCCGGAGATCTCCCATCCCTCTCTCCTTCCACCAATTCCTTTCGGCTGGGCGCATATTTAGAGCGCAACTATGCCACACCGACAGTATACAAGCATCCTTGTCCTCTCCGGGATTCGAACCCGGGCCCCTAGTGGAAATAGGAACAATAAACAATAATTGACTACTGTACTAGCAATTACTCTTCTGACGCTGGAAGATAGTAAAGTACAAACTTGAGTCGTATCTAACACACATTAGGTTCTAACAATGCCATTTCTAAGCACAGTTCTCTTAAATAGACATCGCACCTTCAGTATGGCATTAACTCTTCTTGAACTGGCCCATTTATTTATTAACCTGAAGACATTACTTGCTCTGCGAAGCATAGCAGTATGCACGTTAGAACTATATATGCTAGTTCAATATGTCAGTAACAGAGTATGTGATATGTATGTTCAATATGTAATTGTGTATTTATGCTGTGCCAGGTTTTCATACACAAAGTTTGTACTGTATCTGGATGCTGTACTGTATCTTTACATGTTTATATCTTTTATTTATGGTACCTAATTTATACTAAGGATCACGCGCACCTCAATGGCATGCTTCATGTAAACTTTAACTATCATGATAACGTATATGTATAAATGTATATATGAATATGAGTGAGAGTATGTATACTTTTATTTGTTTTGGAATATATATGTATGTAAGTGTGTATATATCTGTATCTGAGTTGATATTTATATGTATATATGTTACTGTGAAAGACCGAAATTGGAGAATGTCGACTTTCACCGGAGAATATCAACATTCACCAAATACGTCGGTGAAAGACCGAATATTTCGCTACATTCTTGTATATTCGGACTCTCACACGTGTATGTCGACAATCACAGATATGCTCTGGTGAAAGTCGAAAAGAGAGGTCGTAAAGTGCCATAATAGTTTAAGTTGTTGCAATAAATAAGATTTGAATCACATAATTTAGTAAGTTTTTTATGACTGTTATTTTATTTTCTCATTTAGAACGTACTGTATAATAAAGCAAGTTTTTAACTTCTATTATTTTCCTTTCTCATTTTGAATGTATTGTGTGTTTTAGGTTCTCATGTTCTTAAGTTCTTATTTCAAGTTTCAAGTGCGTTTATTAGCGACTGAATGACGGAGAAGAAAATATAATATTGTTATATGTTCAACATCCACCATTAGTACATGGTGAATGTCGACATTGACCGGTGTAAGTCACAAATAAGAGTATTTGGAAAATATTTCGGACATACACCAAGAGGCTATGTGAATGTTGACATTCACCGTTGAAAGTCGACATTCTCCAGATTTCGGTGTTTCACTGTAACATATATATGAATATGAGTGAGAGTATGTATACTTTTATTTGTTACTAAATATATATGTATTGTAAGTGTGTATATATG
This sequence comes from Stegodyphus dumicola, assembly GCF_044657685.1. Taxonomy (NCBI): domain Eukaryota; kingdom Metazoa; phylum Arthropoda; class Arachnida; order Araneae; family Eresidae; genus Stegodyphus; species Stegodyphus dumicola. The sequence goes on from NC_140777.1 coordinate 87,423,466, forward strand.
TATATACATATGTTTTGATTGTACTCTTAAGTGCCTTGTATGTACATGTATATTTCTTTTTTACATTTTATAAATGTCGTCTGCTCAGCCGGGGCTGCTCAGGGCTGCAGCCTGGCAGCTAGTGGTTAACTCCCGCTGAGTTGGTAACCAATTTTGCATGGATATATCTATACCTGGATCGGAAGCCAACTCAGCGGTTTACTCCCATTATACCGTTTGGACATCTGGGCTAACCATTATACCGTCTGGGCGACCATGACTCTAGGTACCGTCGTTTTTTCACAATACGCAAAACATAACGTACATTCATGCAGATTCTTCATTGTTTAATTTCTTCAAATATAATACAAGGCGATAATATTTGGTAGCAACAATTTAAAAATTGATTCGCCGTTTATAGTGAAACGCAACAAAATGCTGCTTTGAGACTAATGGTAGTTAGTAGTTGGGTTAAATGATAGTTAGTTATGTTAAAAATTCTTATTCAACTAGGTGAGTTTGAATCTTAAACATAAAATACATGTTAATATTTAAATCCCATGCTTCAAACTGGATTTTTTTGAAAAAAAACTGCAGACATTTTTACTCAGCAAAATTCACTGAAAATTTCTGCAGCAGGTTTATAAACCTTCATCAAGTCCAGATGAGCCTTGTAACGTAATTAGTCGTACTTGATGCTCCTTTAAAAACTCAACTTTAAATGTTTCCTAAAAGTTTGCCAACAATTAAGACTGATTCTCAGAACATGACAGCTGACATTAATTTCTTTCCCTCCTACTCTCACCCCGGGTATTCCATTCCAAATAAACCATATTAAGCAAGCGGAAAACTTTTCAAAACTTTTCTGAAACGTCTTCGTAGAACAATTGCAGGCCGCTTTTCAGAAGTTTGATTCACTTAACGAGCGTCGGCGCTTTTCCTATCTTTCTGTTGCTTTCTCTCTCTTTCTCTGTCTCTCTTGAGTAGTGTTGCAGACCTCCTGCTTCGAAAATTATCAAAAATAATGAATTACTGTTTAGATCCGCGAATGGAAAGAAAAGAATTCTACACTGAGAAGGTCATTTGAAAAGGTTCCAACATTTTCTTACCCACAAGCTACAAATTGAAAATATTTTGCTTGCTAAATATTTGAGAATTCTTTAAGATATTTTATACTCTCGATAATTCCGTGTTAAAAATACCACGACAATCGTTTTAGGCTTAGCAAGTTAAATGTAAGAAAATGGTTTCTTCAGTTTCCTTTTGCCAGTCTTAAAAGCTTAGTCAATGCAGTCTACACGAAATTTCAAATAAGGTTTAAATTGTAATCTTGCAAAATGGGAAAATTAATACTTGTTTTCTTTATAGATTCTTTAGGTTACTTAGAAGCAAGGGACCTGAAAAATGTGCCGTTGCCGGAACTCGAACCTGGACCTCACGAATACGCGCCGAGTGTGCTTCCAGTTGCACCACGAAGGCATACTGGAAGAAAGGAGAAAATACCCAATCTGTAATGTGTAAATTTCATATGATCAAGAGTTATGAGTTGACTACTTTAATAAGGAAACATCTAAACCTTTTCCACAAATGTTAAGAATGTCTGAAATTTGACCCCAAGAGTCTGGAAAGTTCAAAGAAAATATACAAAACAATCCTTTCAAATAATAAAAGAAGAGAGCAGAAATAGAATGTATGTCTCCACCTTTTCCAATATGAGGAGTCATCTAGGGTGCACAAATGACACTTTTTAAAGTGAATGTTTCCGTTATAGTATGAAATGGTATGTTATACCGCTGTAGTATGTTATTTCAGAAAAACTTCGATTTTGTGTCAAAATACCTATGCTGGAACAATTGCTGTATATAAATCTAATATATATCTTAAGGCGCGTTTTCGAAACGGGAAAACGCAGTTAAATTTCGACAACCGATCCAGTAGAACATGAGATATAGAGTCTACCCCCCTTTTTTTCCTGCAGAGCCCACCAGCGGCCGAGCGGTAAAGTCGCTGAACACTGGTAGTTCGGTCCTAGGTTCGAATCCCGCGAACGGGCTGGCTGCATGGGTGTTTTCGTGGTTTTCCCCATGTGTAACGTGTATACGAGCCAGTTTCCCTTAGAAAGTCCTCCACGAAGGCATTCCTCCCCTTAGGCAGATAGCCCTAGTGTGCTTTGCCATAGTTAAATACACCAACCATTTTTCCTGCAAAGTGTACATTTTTGGCATTCTAGTGTTTTCATGCTGCCATCAGACTTTAGTGAAAACATTTGTCAAGTTAAATGAAACTGCATAAGGGTGCTTTCTGCTGCTTTCTTGTTAAGAACTTTATTTCATACATCATCTGAAACCTGAATAGTCTCTTCCCGCACAAAGACCAGTACCAAAGAATATGAACGTGTACCAATTCAAATTCTTTGCCTGTACTGTGTATCACTCAAATCTCCCACTGAGGAAAGGATGACGTTAAGCCTGTAAGTCAATAGCTCATCAAGCCTTTTGCCCTAGCACCATAAAAGGTATATGGGGCGTGAGGAACTAGAATCTGCTTTTTCTCTCATTGAAAAGAACTAATATAGTTTCTTTGCAAATTGCTTGGAAAATCCCTTTCCTGAACTAGCATTCATAATTTTAGCACATAATGCTTCATTAGTGCTGAAGATATCAGCTATTGGGATTTGAGAGGCAAAAAATACACATAAGCACAAAACATCTTCATTAAAAATTGAAAAATGTAAAAAAACATGAAACTCCAAATACAGTTAAAACAATTCAAAAACCAATTTTTACAATTAAAATTAGAGTTTCTGCTCAAAAACAAGGAATTCGGTCAGCGGACAATAAAGGCAGGTTTTACAGTGCTCAAAACTGAAAGTTGTTTACTTCTAGTCCCTTCTAGTTACTCAGCAAAAAGAACCTAAAGGTTCAAAAACAGACTATTTCACTATTCTGCTAAGTTTCAAATGTAAACAAATATGGCTGCTATATTAGGCTTAGCCGTACTTAACTTTTAAATGTAGTTATTTTATGCCTTTAGTTAATTTACATGCAATAGTTGTAGAAAATTCTACAACTGTTGCATGTAAATTAACTAAAGGCATAAAAACCTTAACCGGAACATAATAACAACATAATTCAATCAATTTTAAAGCAAAAAATGCACAATTCACCAACATACAAAAATAAAAAAAAAAACTGAGCTCTCCAAGCCGAGTAACAGAATATATATATAACAGTATTTAGTTAAGTTTTGATATACCAATTAAATCAAGTTCATTAAACTTTTAATATTTTCTTTCATCAAATTTAAGTTTTATTTAACTTCCTAAAGGAATTTTTGAGAAATTTCTGGGAATTTTTAGAGGTTTTTTTAAGGACTTCATTTCAAAAAAATTTTGGGAAATTTTACTTTAAAACTTTAATATTAAAACATTTCAGTTTTTTTTAATTACTTTAATTTTTTGCAATTTTCACACAAAATATCTTTCACTTAATTTTTTTAACAATTTTCACAATTTTACAACAGAACACACATTTCAAATTACAAACAGTTTACATTTTTTTCACATACCACTTCACTTTAATTTCCTTCAAGCAAACATACATCTCTTGATTGGCTCAGTTACTTAACTCCCTAAATAATTGATATTACTACCCTTAGGATTTTTAATTTAATTTAATTTATATTAATATTTACAAAATTTTTTACTATAACAAAGATAGCAACTTGACACTCAACTTTACCTACATAAGCGCCATCTATATAATTTGAAGAACACACTTACTTCTCTTTCACAACACTTTTGCAGACCCCAACACTCATATAGTAGGTAAGTTAGAATCAAAACTTACTATTTACTTGCTTTAAGTATTTTTTTAAAAATTTTTTATGTAGTATCTAAGAATTTTCTAAATATGAAATTATATTTTTAAATATATATTTATTTTAAAAATTGTGAATTAGTTTTTTTGTTTCTTTTTGTTTTTTATTTCTTATTGGTTTATATGGATTATGTATAGTTCTTTTATAGTTTCTTTTTATTGATATGCATATTCGTGTAGGGGAAGTTTCTGTAAACAAGGATTTCTAAAATACATTGGTATCTAGATTTTTTTATTATTTTATAAAAAATTAATTTTTAAAAAATTTAATTTTTTAAGAAAAAGTTTAATTCTCGACTTTACTTGCTTGTTTCTCAAAAGACTTAATTAGTATTTTCCTTTTTGAACTTTAATTCTTAAATGTTAATACTTAAATGTTAATTTCTAAGGGTACCACTTTATTGGAATTAATTTTGGTTTTGACTTTTACCCTTGCCTGCATGAATGACGAAACACGAATTGAATGATTGGAGAGTTAGGTTTGGAGGCAACTTCCACTTGATAAGTCTGTCTCCTGCCTACTCTACGATCATTCACATATGCATTTTTAAAAAAAAATTGTTTTATTTAATTTTAATTTATTAAATTAGTAAATTTATTTTCATGGATAGATTTTGCACTTGATTTGCTTATGCTTCTGAATTTAAATGATATTGTAGATTAGTTCGAGAATTAAATCTTTTACATGTTTGCATATTTTTAAATTATTTTAAATTATTTTGGCTTTTTTCCTTTTTTTAGAATTTAAATTTGCTTTTTTACTTTTTACTTTTATACGTATTTGTTAAGAATTTAAATTTGTTTAAAATTAATATATATATATATATATACACCCATACTATGCACACATATATATATATACTTTTAGTGCTACCGATTTGAACCAAAAAGGGAGGTGCACATCTACATGCTATAGCAGTCTTATATACAAAATTTCAACGTTCTGAGGCTACTCATTTTTGAGTTAGACGAGATACATATATACATACGTACAGACGTCATGAAAATCAATCTCTTCTGAATCCATTTTATAACCCATTTTGGGAAAAAGAGTCCTTTATTCTGCCCTTACATAAGGATGTCACGCAAATACATCGTTAAACTGCATTCGACAGCGATCAAAAGGGATATTTTGTATAAAATATGATACCCGAAGTTTTCCGTGATTACAATAGTTTCTTTACTTTGTACAAAGATGTAAAACGGATAAGAAATACCAAATGGGGTACCAGATACAACTTATCACAAATTCATCCTAAGAGATCAGGAATCCATTACTTACCCGCTTGTATTGAGGCGGGTAAAATTGTATATTCCATTCTCAACAACAGCATTTCTTTCTAATTAAGAGAGCACCGCGAAATGTTCTCTAAACAAGCCGAACACTACTTAGCAACATGGCCAGCTTCTCTGACATAGTCAGCGAGTGATTGAAATGCTTTTTTTAGCTTGATTTTATTCCCCACTCAAATATTAATTATTTCGTTTAAATATACTCTGCGTAATCACTGCCGTCATCCTTGAATTTATTTAAGAGATCTTCAATTTCGTTTGTAATTATACATTCTCTAACTTCACGAGCGGAAAAAGCTGTTCTTCTTGCTAGCTTTTTCGGCTGGTGTATTGATTCTTATTAATTAATCGTAACTCTCTCCCTTTTTACGTCTGAATTAATTTTCTTTTTATCAAGAAGCAAAAGAACTGCATCGTGTTCCTCCTTGTGTCGAGGTCTCTGTCTTTTCTTCTTTTTGTAGCTTAGCCATTTTCTTTGAGAAGTTTATGCTATTTCTAAAAATATTTTCTGAAGGTGAAGCCGTGAACGATAAAATTTATCGTTTTATCGTTCATCTTGAGATTCAGCTCTTGGTTTGTGCTTTAAGGCAAACTTTACTTGAAAACGATCTAACTACAACTTTCATCATAAAATTCAAATTTTCGTTACTATATAGCCGTCGCATTTTCAACTGTTTCATTAAAGTCCACAAGCTCTACTTGAGTTTCATTTGAAATTAAATGAACCTTTGCTCAACCGATACCTGGTGTTTTCCCTGTATAGGAGCAGAATTTAACGTAAAACGTATAAGGTAATTTCTCCCTCTTGTCTGCATGCCTTCGTGGAGTAAAAGTAGCACATTCTGTGTGTATTCCAGAGGTAAAGGTTCGAGTCCCAGCGAGGGCATTGCTCATTTTTCATGTACTCCTACTTGAAAAATACCTAATATCTCTACAGACATTGGTAAGAACAGACATCAGAAATCACCAAGTTCTAAGATTCTATGAAACGGACAAGGAAACACTTTCAAACTGAGGAAAGTGTAGAGAATATTACAGTAATCGTTTAACTCTAAAAAAAATAATAATAATAATAATAAAAAACACTCAGATGAATTCCATTCATATAATTCATTAAGTGGAGATATCCGTTGATCAGACTTCAAGAAATTAATATCTAAATAAAAATTCTATGGGAATGGAAAATCACGATCATTTATCGTTTTTAGTGCAGATGATGTGAAGTGAAAAGGTAAATACTCGTGGGCACATGGGGATGGAGATATTATTCATCTCCCATTTGGCAGTCTCGAAATTGGCAGAATTTGCAAGAGTACCTATGATATGCTAAAATACAAAGATAAAGCTGCATGCATTATTTGATATTCGATTTTAATTTCAGAATGAAATAATTTAGAAGTACGAATCGTTACTATTCCCATAAATTGAAATGTACAATCATTAAGTCCAATCATTATTCTTTCTAAGTCCTCGTTTTCTTAGTTTCATTTATTTTTTATCTCTAATTTAATGTTTTTTGAATTTTAGTTCTAATACTTTATTATAATAAAATTTTAATAAAAATTTATTTTTAGAATTTATTAATTTTCTTTAAATTTTTATTTTAATTATAAAAAAGATCCGAATCATTGATATTTCCTGACTAATTCCATATTAACACTAGCATCTAATAATACGTATATGTGAATCTGTAAGCCTTTGACTATAATAATAGAAAGTATTCCTACAAAGTATCTTCCAGATACTTGTAAAGAGGCTCAAGAAATTTTTCCACGGTGGCAGTAATAGTAAAGTACCAATTTTATGAATAAAATATTTTACAACCTAATTAAAATGAGATTTGTAATTTCAGAAATGACTCTGTTTCACATTCTATGTAAATGTTGTGTATAAAATATATCGTAAAAATCTGATGATTCTGTAGATCCCGAACTTTAGCGATTCAGATAATCGGAGTATAATTTTAAATTGCCACAAAACGAATTTTTTTCAGTTATTGAGTGTAAAGAGAATGTAAGCATTTTTCAAGCAAATTAAATTCTAAAAATGTTTCAGTATATAAATATATAAATTTATTCACTATTCAATTTTATTTAATCAATTTCTATTTTAAAATTATCGTTATTTTTAATGTATGTGGGAAATCTTTTCAAATGTATATCTGTTTTATATAGATTACACTCTTTAAAAAAAATATAAAATTTTCAGATTTCATATTAGCCCAAAGGGGCGTTTTCTTAACGTTTTGTGTGTTAAGTTTATTTATTAAATATCACGCTCTTCGCACTTAAACCACATAAAATTCTATTCAACAAAAATACCAAAAAATATTTAAAAGCAGCATATTTTTAGAATTTCTGATAGACAACCTCGTGCGCTGGAGATAAAAATGTTTCTTTCCGTACAGTGTTGCCATCGCTCGCTTTGAAATCGTTGAGTTTGTTAATCGAAAATTCGTCAAAGTCTTACAAAGTGTGAAACAGATAATAAAACAAATTCGAATTTCAAAATTCGGACCTCCAAGTGCCTGTGTTCGAGTTGAGAATTACGTAATTCAAAATTTGATGGCTCTAGGTACCGTCGTTTTTTCACAATGCGAGAAACATACAAACATTTATGCAAATTCTTCTTTATTTAATTTCTTCAAATGTAATATTTGGTGGCAACATTTTGAAAGGTGATTCAGGCTCTTAGAGTGATTCAATGCAAAATAAAGAACAATGCAATTCAATGCAGAAAGACTAATAGCCTTTCTGGGTTAACGCTCCTTTGGGCTAATAATAAAGAGAAAAAAAAAAGGGGGGGGGTAAAAGTTTTTCTTTAAAATACAAATCTTTATTATTTTTTCAGTATTATACTATTTATTTGGCGAATTGTGCAATTTAATTCTTAATTAGTTTCCCGCCAAATGAGTTTCGTTGAATTTTCTTCTAAAACAATAAAGATAAGAAAGCAAACGATATACAGTTCTGAAGTTTTAAAAAAAGAAGTAGTAGTTGAAAATGACAAAAAGACGCGAAACAATTAGTCGAATATTAAATAGTACTATCGTGTGTACTTTACTCGCGTAATAGACGCACTTTTTTTGCCAATTTTTCATTGTGAAAGTCGAGGTGCGACTATTATGCGGGGAAATTTACTACACAGTGTTGTGCACTTTTGACGACTTTTTCTGCTTCAAAACGGAGGTGCGACTATTACGCCAGCAAACACGGTATATGAAACGATTACAGCTTAATTTTAAGGTAGAAATATCGGTAATAGGGATGCTGGATTATTAGATTTGTACTGGATATTGCTATTAGGCAATATATGCAGGGTGATTCAAAAGTAACAGGAAAAATAGAATTTGAATATTCGAAATGAATAGACAGTAATGCGGTGCGATTTTCCCAGCAATACACAGCAAAACATGGGATTTGGTTTATTAATGAAAGATTTTATGGTACTTACGTATTATCGCAACCAGGTTGGCGCGATTTGTAAGTTTGAGTAAAAAAGTATGAATAGAAAGAAAATGTACATTTATTAATTACAGATCATTTTTAATACAGTTTTTTTATATTATTTTGTTTTAAAATATAAAATAGCAATTAAACCCTTCCGGTTTCGAATTTGAATAAGTTGCAGAATTATTTTTTCGGCGGAAATCTTTTGGCTATTGCTTTTAGCACTGATTGAAAACCGTCTTCGCCATTAACAGCTTGAGCTTGGCGCCATATAAATTCGTTAAGGTCTGAGTCAAGATGATGACGGGCTGTTCGTCTCTGTTTTTTGTTGTTTTAATTCCATATCCCTGCAACAATTCAACAGCATCTTTTTCACTCGCAGGCAGATCCCAAATACCCATAGTTAAAGTATTTCAGGGCATTCAATCTAACCAGTAAGAAAAATAATTTCTTTACGAAAAACTACGTATAACACGTAGGGTTGCCGTAAGTAGGGTCGCCAAAATTGGCGATTTATGCGAATTTTGGCCTGGTTGCGTTAATACGTAGGTACCGATTTTATTATCAGAATAGGTACATTTTTCACCGACGTGTGGTGCTTCAGTTGTGTCAGAAGTTCGCACGGTGGCGCAAACAACATTACTGTGTTACTTAAGTACTTGAGATTACAAACGTTTAGTGTGGCAAACTTTATTCACGAGAAAGGCCATCAGACATGGCATGATATTCTGCGAAGCGTCGAAAAGTGTTTAACGAACAACCTCCTTCAGTATGGCCAATAACACGGCTTATGGTTGACCTGTGATTTTAGTATAATTAAAAGTTATAAGATGTAGGATCTGAAGACGGTGGCCATTCATTCGGGAAAGGCAAAGTAAGGACACGACCATTGTCATATGTCAATCACAGCAAGTGCTCAGCAGAATCTGAGAGGAGGCGCTTTATCTTGAAGGAATATTACACTATTAAACACTTTTACGGTACACATTTTACTGTATCTTAAAAGCGCAGCTTTCTTGTCGACTATGACAGAAACATTTTGAATACCGCTGTGGGAGGGGAAGAAGGGCCTACGATGAATGACGCAGTGAACGCGCATTATGCTGTCTTCTCTTTTTGAAGTCATTAAGTCTTCTTCTACTATGCGTTTTGGATTATCTCTGTCTCAGATACGGCACTTTCGACATTAAGCGAAAAACTAGCCTTGTCAGTACACAAGACGGTTCAAAGCCAGTTCGAGTGTTTTTTCAGCTGTTTAAAACCCAGAATGCAAAATTCATGACATTTCGTGAAGTCGGTTGGTTACAGTTCCTGCACGTTTTGGATTTTGTAAGGATACATCTTGAGGACAATCCTGAATATTTATCCTCAAATTAAGTACATAAAGATTCTTAGTGATTATATTCAATTCCATACATAATGCCAGTTCATCGGGGCTCCCAGCTTCCAGCATACATTAGTTGCGTAACGAAAGAACCTTCCACGCATATTCCAGAGCTCCAGGCTTCGAGTCCCGGCCAAGGCATTGCTCCTTTTTCCTGCCTCCTGCTGCATGAAAAGAAAAGAAAGAAAAAAGAAAAACCTTAATGTCACTACAGTGGCGCCCGAACTAAGAGGTGGTGAGTAATAATTCGTCACCACCAGGGTTTTGTCACCAACTTAATCCCCAGTCGCCCTTTAAAAGGGGAAGTATATAAGGTATTTTCTTCTTTCCTCCAGTATGCCTTCGTGGTGTAACGGTAGCACATTCAGCGCGTATTCGAGAGGTCCGTGTTCGATTCCCGGCAAGGGCATTGCTCATTTTTCGTGTATTATGCGTAAAATAACCTAATATCTCTACAAGTAATGGCTTAGTGAACATAAAACCCAAAACATATAGGCGTAAAATCCTGCAGAATTTCTCTGTCTTGAAAGTGAAATTGATAGAAATGACCGCGTTATTTCAAAAAAAGAAAAAGAAGATAATTGATTAATTAAAGTTTGGACAGACTGGAAGAAAAAAAGAGAAGATGATGCAAAGATTCCATATTAATTCCATATGCTAAAAAACAAATTGCCAAAATTTTGTCATTATGGTGATGCATAAAAATAAAAGTAACATGTTTGTCGCAATGTGAAAAAACAGCGGTACCTAGAGACAGCAAATTCTGAATAACGTAGTCCTCTACTCGAATATGGGCCTCTGAAGGCCAAATTCTATTATTATCTATTTATTAGTTTTATTATCTATTTCATTAGTTTTATTATCTACTAGCAGCTTCGCTGCCAGCCTTCGTCTGGCTTTTAAATGTACCGGAAAAATGGCTGAAGGGAACACCAAACGTTAAATTTAAAAACTGCGTAGAATTTTACTCTGCAGAACAACTTCATAAAAAAGTTATTACGTATAACATAATTACAATGAAATAAGCAATATCCCTTAATACAAATATTAATTATCCTAATAAATAAATTAACCAACTTCCCTTTGCAAAATCTTAAGAACTCAAATGGTATAAAGGAGGTTAAGAACTTTGTTTCCTAAAAAAAAATCACTCAAAACTTTTCAATGTCTTAAAAACAGTTAAATGAGCCATAAAAGAATACAAAAAACAAAAAATTCTGAAAAGCAAAGTATAATTAATGATATTTTATCTTATATTTTCAAGAGAAAAAAAATTGCGATGAAATAAGCTATATCCCTTAATACAAATATTAATTATCCTAATAAAATTGAACCAACTTTCCGTTGAAGCAAAGAAAATCATGCAAAACTTTTCAATATCTTACAAACAGTGAAATACGCAAAAATAACATGAAAGAAACTCAAAAAACAAAAATTTCCGCGCAGAATTTTACTTTACAGAACAACTTTATAAAAAAAATCTATAAAAATGTATTATATATATATATATATATATATATAATGACAATGAAATATGCCAATCTCTTAAAAACAGTGACACAAGAAATACGATGAAAAATTGTTGCCAAACCCATATTTCTAAAAGAATGAAACTATTCAAAATGAAGCCATTTCATCAAAAATCTATCAACAGCAATAAGAAAGGAAAACTATTGCCAAAACCACATCTTTAAAGATGTGAGAAGTGTACTCGGAAGCTTCATTAAAATTTTTTTTAGTACAAAATATTATCATTTTTCCAAAATTTTTTTTGTAAAAGCAGTCGCAAGGATGTAAGTGTAACGTGTCCAAAAATCAGAGGGAAAAAAATCGTGCATTTTTAAAAATAAACTTTTTTAGAAAAAATCCCGTTAAAAAGATGTTAAGCTCACTTTGTGAAATAAATTCGTATTGAATCGATTTATTGAAACACGAAATTTATTTTAAGTTCGTAAAATACCTAAGTGCTTACGTTTCATGACGATGTGAAAATGGAGCGTGTAGAATAAAATCTCGCTTTCCTGTAGCCCATTATATCTAAAAAATGACGCGATTTCGTCACAAAACATAAAAGAAAAAAAATTCTAATTCGAATTTCTATAAAATCGCTTCGAGGTCCACTGGCTCTTGTCTAGATACACCTATGTACCATATTTCGTAGCCGTGGGTTTATTAGCTTACGCGCAGCGCGAACGAAAGACACACACACACAGGCAGACTCTTTCTTTTATTTTACTATGTAGAGATCATATTATCTATTTCATATTTTGTAAAATTTTAACGAATTTTTAATTAACAAATTCAACAATTTCAAAGCGAGCAATGGCAACACTGTACGATTTTTTTTTAATATATATATATTTCCATTCCGCGAGAGTGGTATAATTTCGGAGTTTCTTCGAGACTGGAAATTCTAAAGATATGCTTTTTTTAAAATTATTTTGTGATACTGTTGTTCAATCGAATTTTATGGTATAAGTGCGAAGGACATGATAATTTAATAAATAAAGGTAACGCAAAAAAACACTAAAAAAGCGTATTATAAAATCTGATAGTTTTCAGAGTTTTCTCATGTCTAATTTTTATAGCATCAGAATAAGAAATTATGAAAATATAATTTATTACTTAATAATTCTTCCTACAATTATTACCGATGGTGGCAATCCAACCACGATATCCCCACGACCTGATGGTCAAAGTACCTTTCCTGTTGTCTCGTTAATAATTTGATAATTTTTATCGTTATCTTATTTTGACGAAATTTGGAAAACTGTGTAGAAGAATCCCGTAGAATGTTAAGATTCATATTCCCACGGTGTTAAAAATAATAACTTAATAAGTCCAACATTGCTTCATCTAAAAATTACAAGATAACCTAAATTTCGTCGTACAGAATTTTGTAATAGTGTTGCGAATTTGGTATTTAAAAAGCTAATGTTAGTTCAATTATAAATTAAATGGTTTTATTTCTCGCGTAGTGCAGCGCGTGACGAATATTAAAAGAAAGCTAAGCCGGAAAATTGAAAATACAAGAGCGCGTGCATTAAATAAATAAATATTTCTTTTTGATTTCGAGAAAGTACTGGAAAATTCTAGCGCGTGATTTTAAAATCTTATAAAAGGAGGAAAACATCTCAGTTTGTAGTAGTTGCTTAGTTTGTTGTTGTTTAGAAAACTCTCTTGTTGATTGTAGCGAATTCGCGGATTAGCTTTCTTTAGCTGTTTTGAATTACGTTCTATTGGACATTTGAGTAGTTAAAAGATAACTACTGTGAGATATTGTAATACTGCATGATAATTTGAGAAGATTTAAGCATTTTTTGTTGTGATAATAATAATTTTTTGTTCATTTTTCATCGGACTTGTGCATTCATTTCGTAACGAACCCGTACGCATGCAACAATATAATGCTTCTAAAACATCTGTATTAAATTTGAACTTAGACTGTGGTTATTTGGAAATTCTTCTCGGACTGAAGCAACAATAAGAAACTTAAAAGTATTCAAATTGAGCGTGAGGTAGTCGAAGGAAATTACTCTCCAACAGAGCTTAATGTTCTTCGTTTTAGAGATTTATTTCTGAAGTTTTCTCTACGTGGATTAGCACAGTAAATCTCTGACACAAATATTTGGTACCTTTATGAAGACAACGAATCCGGCACAAAAGTTCGGTTTCCCTTTGAAACGGGGAAAACTCGCTGCAACTTTTGTATGGCCTCCCGCACACACCAGAATATATAAGACTTCTCTTCGTGATTTAATTTAGTCCTCCCCACCTGTAGTCGGGGGTCGTCTTTTCAGCCAGTCTCTTCACGTTGTGCCGCAGACAAAACCGTTGTCTTCCATTTCTAGGAGTTAACGTTCATTAGGGAAATGAGTGAGAATGGGGAAAATGAAAGAGGGAAAAAGAAACGACTTTAATGGGTTAATAAATTTGACATGATTGCGAGCGAATTTAACTTTACATGGAATTTTTCCTTGTTTAACTTTCCGAAATGTCCTTGCATAATTTGAAGATTTTTCTTATTTCACGATTGGATTGAGTGAAATTACAAAATAGAACGTGCGATATGTGAATTCAGGTAAAATACCATCTTACATTAAGACTAGCTTTACTGAAAATATCTATATAGTTCATTTCAGAGCGTCCAGGCTTTTAGTTACAAACGACAGAAATATTCTCGATTTTGAAAACACAGATGTTAATATTCCTTGTACGAAGTAAAAAGAAAATATTGTAATCGCGAAAAATTTCGGGTATCATGTTTCAACGGAAATATCCATTTTGACCGCTATCGAGTGCAATTTAACGATGTTTTTGCGTGATATCTGCACGAAAGGACAAAATAAAAGACCCTTTTCCCCCAGAAAAATTATAAAACTGATTTAAAATGAATTCTGAAGAGAATTTTTCGTGGTGTACGTACGTATCTCGCATAACTTGAAAGAGTCGAAATGGAAAGTTGAAATTTTGCATATAGGACTGCTATAACATGTAGATGTGCACCTCGTGTTTTGGTTGCAATCGGCCGCACCAAACGTATATAAATATATGTATACATACATCCACTCTGTTAACCGGCTCAGTGATCTCAGTTTCTTCATTCTTATATGTTTGTAAATTGTGTATTTTTTTGCTTTCAAAATGATTGAATTATGTTGTTCTTATCTACCGGTTAAGGTTTTTATGCCTTTATAAATCTGCATTGAATATTTTTAGAATTATCAACAATCTAAAAGTTGTTTAAGTGCGGATAAGTGTTTTTACCATGGCGGTCATGTTTGTTTACATTTGAAACTTGGAAGAATAGTGGATTTGTTGCCAGTCTAGAGAAACTAAGCTCCGAAACAACAAAGATAACGCCTCCATTTAGTTTTTGGAATTAAATCATGCTTAATCATTCTGGAATTTATTCGAGGAAATAAGTGTTTGATTTACTTCGTAAATTTTAATATAGATATTTTGAGTTTTTATGTATTTTTGCCAGTGAGAACTGTATTAATTGAATGAGAAATACTGAATCGTCCTGTGGAAAACTGTTTCTTTTTTTTTGTGTGTGTTTGTTTAATTTCTTTTATACATCATTTTAGATTTATTACAGTATTTGAATGGAACATGTGGCAACGATTAGATAATTCTTCAGATGATGTAAATTTTGTGTTTTTGGAGTTATAAAATAAATTGAACTCATGTATGTCATGTCTGTGACTTGCCATGTCTGTACTCATTCATGTCTGTGACTTGCCACCTTGACCAGAATTTCGCCTGCAGGCGCGGTGCTCTATGCACCACTGATTTATTAAACAACCGCGAACTGCCATTAGCACTGTTTAAAAGAACGGTTAAAAAAAAAAAAAAAAATAGAAACTTTTTAGTAGTTTACTCCATAACTGAAGTGATAATTCCTAAATTCCTTATAAAATAAATGAAATGTAACGCTCTTAAGTGAACCTAGCGCCAGAGTGTCACTGTGGTAAACAAATATAATGAATTTTAAAGAGTGCATTTATTCTATTGTGGTTTATGCGCTATCGACGAAGTAGACTTAATTCAATCCGATAAGTTTAAATGAAATGCAAGAAAAAATGCGTATAATTTAATATTCCGTACAAGGAAGTCATGTGGTGTACACAACAGATTTTTTTAATTTCTAAATTATGAGAAATCTAAATTATTAGATTTTTAGGCGAATTTAAAATTTTGATTACATATCGTAGTGTAATTTTTTATCAAGTGTGTTCTACTTTTCAATTAGTAATTTTCATTTGATTATCTTAAATGTGTATTTTTTCCCCTTATGTTGCTTCGATAATTTATCTATTTTTTTATTTTCAACTGCTTTACAGATCTTTGACTATTGTCCGTTTATATACCGGTCTTGTCACCATTCGAACCAGATTTCATTTTATTTTATTTTTATGGGAATGCAGTTGAATAATACAAAAAATTACAAAATTAAATTTTATTAGTTAAACAACTGTTAATAGAGAAAATGACATCTTATTAGCAATTTCATTAACAGTGAAATTGATCAAAATATTTTTAAGAAATATCGTAGCTTAGTCATACACCTGCAATCAATATGCTGTTACAATATCTAGGATGCACCAGAATTGCCGCATTACCAAAAATTCATTAAAAATTTTGTAAAGCCACTTTAGTAAGAAAACTGAACATTAATATGATAAGGACGAAGAAAATTCAGCTGCGTGAGCAGTGATATCTTAATACTTACGAAAGTAGGCGTTCATCATAAAAATTGTGCAGTGATAAGCAATGGCATTAAATTGAAGCAGGCAGGCAGGTGCAGTGAGTTGTATGGCAAATGCAGATGATGAGAGCAATATAGCTAGTAAGAGTGCAGGATAAGCAGTAGTGAGACATCATGAAAATGGCGCGAAGACAGTTCGAAGCTGTCAATAGAATAACAGTTCAAAGTCCTTCAGAAATACGCAGTAGCTAGATAGGCCGTAAAAAGTTCAAAAGTTCGTAGAATCATACGATAAAGTAGAAATTCATACAAAATAATTAAAAAAATGAAATAGTAACTTAAAACTCTTGAATAAAAAATGTTTTTGATTAACATAAGTATAAGATGAAACACAAATAATGGGATAGAGTCCAATTTCTCAATCGGAGAAAATTAAGCGACAGTGTATTCAGTGGTTGGATCATAATCCAACATTTGTTTGATTGCGTTATACTGACTATGTTTCATCTTCTCGAAGAAGTTGTGAGCTGTCATGAGTATAAAGTTATGCACAGATAGAATATCCAGGTCGTTATGAATTATAGTTTCTTACGTACCAAGGTGCATTCACAATGCTACGTAGAATTTTATTTTGAAGTATATCTAGTTTTTTGCGCTCAGTTTTATTGGAGATTGCCCAGGCCGGCATTGCATCATAGTCGGTCGAATTAGAGATATGTAAAGCATTTTCTTTATTTTTAGACTGAGCTTTGATTTTTTTTTTTTTTTTTGGCCGATAATAGGATAAATTGCCATGTAGGCTGCATTTGCTTGGTTTAAGATGTAAGAAATATGATCTTTGAAGTTGAGAGACTTATTTATGTGTAAACACCTAAATATTTATAGGAATTAGCTACAGGGATTTAGAGTTCTATCTAGATATCAGTGTTGACTCTTAATCTTGTTTTGTGTCTCCGATAGAGCACAATACAACATCTAGAAGCGTTGAGCTTAATTTTCCAAGTCTTGCACAAGTGATTGATCATATTGAGATGCATTTGTAAATTACTTAAAGCGAGCTGGGGATTTCTGGATTCAGTCTACTACAGTGTCGTCTACAGTGTCGTCAACGTATTTGGGTATTTTCGTGTTGAATGGGTGCGGAAAATCATTGATATAAACATTATAGAGCCAGGCAGAAAGAACGGACCCTTGCGGGACCCAGCTATGAATTGTTTATCTAACGGATAAGGCGTCACCTCAGCAAACTTGAAAAGTCCTGTTTTTCAGATAGGAACTACGAAAATGATTGGAAGCATAAAATTATTCAGTTTATGCAGGAGGCCTGCATGCCACACTCTATCAAAGGTCTTTTCGAAATCGAGGTAGCATGCAGTCACCCGTTATTCTTAGTAAAGGCTTGCGAAATAAATTCCACGAAATTGAAAATTTGATGAGTCGTGCAGTGTCCAATGCGGAAGCCGAATTGCAGTTCATCTATTAAACTGAGTCTTTCGAGATGGTCAGTGAGCCTTGAGAAGAAGATTTTCTCAAATACATTTCCTAATGAAGGTAAAAGACTGATAGGTCTGTAGGAAGTGACGAGCTTAGGATCTTTCTTTGGTTTTAAGATATTGACTACTATTGAGTGTTTCCATTGCTGAGGGAAATAATTATTTCGGATGCAACGTCTAGGAAGGGCTTTAAGTGCCTCATTACTAATTTGACAATAGCCTCTGGCTTGAGTTTGTGAGTAATTTCTCTTAGTTCTCTTGGTAAAGTAAAGGAAATGAAGTTCGTAATAGGATAATTGTTAATACTGTCAATGGTAAAATTAACTTCTTCTTCTCAGGCTGGTGAGGTTGACAGATTTTCTTTAATTCATTAGCCGTTATATTAGCAATCTTGTCCTCAGATTGATAAGAGATTCCCATGTGATGAATTGCATAAGTTTGATTTGGTCTGCTATTTCTTAAAGATTTACCAATTTTCCATGCTGCTTGATCTTGAGGATCCAGGTTTGATAGGAGAAAGTCCCATTTTTTGTTTCTGTGTAAGGATTACGTTAATTTTATTAACAGTTAAATTTTAAGTTCCTTTCCAGACAGATTCTTAACTTACTTCTGTCGGCGAGAATGTAGTTTTGGAATCACGTCTGAATACATAATGAGGAAGAGCGGTATTTAACCGCGAAGTTCTGCTTGCTCAGTTAGAGAGAATCAGAGTTTCTGATTAGCTTGCGTCCGCCTTTTAGCTACTCTCTCTCAAAGCTGTTATTTACGCTCGGCCGTACTCAGGCCCTTGATAGCTTCGCAGTCAGTTAGCGTTAAGGGGCTAACTTGGTTAAAATCTTGATAGCTTCGGCTATATCTCTTTGTTTACATTAGTTTTAGTTTACATCTTAGCCTCTTAAGTTCAAGCCCAAGTGTCAGCTTTTATTGTACACTCTAAGACGGAGTTCTGTTAAATCTTATCTGAATAATAAAGGGTTAGTTACCCTTTCATCTTGTTGTTTCTTGTTGCACGAACTCAAGCGATTATTCGCTTACTAGTTCTTAAGATTCTTCACGTTCAACAGTAACTTTGCCTTTACAAAGTGAGTAACCCTGTATCTGAATTCCATAATTTCATGCTTGATTTTCCTGTTTAATAAGTTGATGTGTCTTCTGGCACGCGGGTCTCCGGACCGCTGCCATTCCTTATGTTTTCTATTCTTCTCTGCAGTAATATCTTTTATATATTTAGAAAGGGAGAGAAAATTGGTGCTTTTGCAGGGATAATTCGCTTTATCAATTGCGTCTTTCATTTTAGTGGTGAATTTATAAATTTCATCTTCGATATCACCGCAATGATTATAATTATTTTTGCAATTGTAGTCTTTCATAATCTCACAGAATTGTGTCCAATTTATCTTAGTTCTATGTTTCTTTAATTGGAGATAAAAGCCATAAAAGTCGAACTTCACTGGAAGATAATCAGAATTTAAGTCCGTTATTACTTCTAAGAGAGGGGTATGAGGAATATTTTTGAGAAGTACAATGCCCAAAACTACGCCGTTTCCGTTAGCACCAAATCTTGTTGGAGAAGCGGGAGCAGCAAAATTGAGCTTGTTGTTAATTAAATAGTTATGTAAAATGTTTCCATTGCTGTTAAATCCTCTAGAATTCCAGGCCCTGTGCTTTGCGTTCAAGTCCCCTGCAATGATAGTCGGGAAGTTGGTGGAGGTTAATATATCCAGGTCATTATTAGTCATCAGATTATTAGGAGGATTATATTATAACTCAGAATGAATATAAATTTACATCATTTGAAGAATTATCTTATCGTTGCCACATGCTCTATTCAAATACTATAAGCTAGAACGATGTATAAAAGAAATTAAGCAAACAAAACAAAAAAGAAACAGTTTTTCACAGACGATTCAGTATTTCTCATTCAATTAATTCAGTTCTCACTTCGCGAGAAGGCAAAAAATGCATAAAATTTCAAAATATCTATATTAAAGATTACGAAGTAAATCCGAAACACTTATTTCCTCGAATAAATTCCAGAATGATTAAACATGATTTAATTCTCAATAATAAAAGAAGGCGTTCTCTCTGTTATTGCAAAGCTTAGTCTCTCTAGATTGGCAACAAGTCTACTATTCTGCTGTTTCAAATGTAAACAAATATGTCCGCCATGTTATTTAAAACTTTATTCTTAACCGCACTTAAACAGCTTTTAAATTGTTGATAATTGAACAAGTATTGCCTTACAGATTTACTAAAGGCATAAAAACCTTAACCGGAAGATAAGAGCAACATAATTCAATCATATTTAAAGCAAAAAACGCACAATTTACAAACATATAAGAGTAAAGAAACTGAGATCACTGAGCCGGGTAACAGAGTGGATACATATATAAATATATTTATATATGTTTTTTGCGGCCGATTGCAACCATAATACGAGGTGTACATCTACATGTTATAGCAGTCCTATATACAAAATTTCAACGTTCTGAGGCTACTCGTTTTTGAGTTATGCGAGATACACCACGAACAGAGACCACGAAAAATTCTCTTGCGAATTCATTTTAAATCAGTTTTATAATTTTTTGGGTGGAAAGGAGTCTTTTATTCTGTCCTTACGTACAGAAGTCACGGAAAAGCATCGTTAAATTGCATTCGATAGCGGTCAAAATGGATATTTTCGTTGAACTATGATGCCTGAAAATTTTCGCGGATACAATACTTTCTTTTTACTTCATACAAGGAAGTAAAAACGCCCCTTTGGGCTTAATATAAAATCTGAAGGCAGACGGATTTTTTTGAAAAAAAAAAAAAAAATGCGTATAATTTGATATTCCGTGCGAGGAAGTCATGGAGTACAAGGAAGTACACATCAGATTTTTTTTTTTTTTAATATTTAATTGGATCTCTTAAGGAAGCGTTTAGCGATGATATTCAGCGTATAAAAAATTGTTTTAATATTCGTTCCTAACAAGAAATAGAAGTCTTATAGGGTAATCATAAATTTTGGGCTTCAAAATGCCAGTCAGTGAGAACATCTTTTTAAAAGACACCCAATTCAACCAATGTAATCCATTTTTAATACAAGACTTCCTACAATATGTTTTTGTATCCTTATCTCTCACGCGAAGACCTTACGTGAATGGAACCCTATCTTGCGGGAGGGAAGTGTACAGGTGAGCGAAGGCGGAACGCTGCTGCTACCGAAAAAACATGCACAATGGGAAAATTCAACCCAGGTGCAGTTTCCGCCCTTCGTCCTCCCTGCATACCTGAGGGACAAGCTAGATATGGATGAGTCAGATCGTCGACACCATACCTGGATGGTCCAACGCAACATTTCCCCCCCCCCTTGTAGTTTTTTTAGAGATGGGGGGGGAGAGGAGTTAGGTGATGTTGTTGATTCCGTATACTCCCTTTCTTTATTCCCGGATTCCCACATTCTCATCCGCGACCTATGGTTGGGGGAGTATGTATTTTTTTTTTTTTCATATTTTTTTATTTAGTTTTTCTCAACAATACTTTGATCTGATTTTGCGATAAGCTTCCTTCTCCCTTCATTTTTTAATGGCAACATAGATGATATCTCAGGTCACCATTTTTTTTTTTTTTTCTTCGTGTTGTACTGGGTTGGAAATCAGTGCGTTGCCAAATTGGATGCAGTATTAGTCTACTGTTACGAGGGTACTGGTTCGTGGATTTGGAGGGATTTTTGACAAAATGAAAAATTAAAACACAATTTATTCGTCAGTATTTAGACAGGACAATTCCAAAAGCGTGTTACAGTCGTCGATAAGGCCCAGTGGCCGAGCGGTAAAATCGCTGAACACTGGTAGTTCGGTCCGAGGTTCGAATCCCGCGATGGGGCTGGTTGCATGGGTGTTTTCGTGATTTTCCCCATGTATACGAGCCAGTTTCCCTTAGAAAGTCCTCCATGAAGGCATCCCTTCCCTTAGGCAGATAGCCCTCGAGACTTTGCCATAATCACACACACACAAACAGCCGTCGATAAACTACGATAAACAGGCTGAAACAATCAGCAACGCAGCCTTCAGGCTACAGCGGTGAAGACAGCTTCACGGCAGAGCACTAAAATACAGCTCTCGACTCGTTTCGGTCGCTCTCAAGCTAATCTCGAAGCTGAAAACACTACTACTGAACACAACAACAACAGATATTCTCCACAATACACTCGATACACTACTACTCCGTGGACAGGCAGGGTTTATATAGCTTTTGACCTGCCTTCGAGAACATTCTGGGAAAAATCGATAAGAAATCTTTCTAGAATGCTCTGGCTCCATCTATGGCATGTCTCCAATTTTGTCGCCATTTAAAACTGTTATGGGCTACAAGTACCGCTTTCAGTTGGCCAGTTTTATCGAAAATTTAATCAACTCTATATATATGAATTAGGAAGTTTTAAACACGGGAAATAGAAATTTTTAGACTTTCGATATAAGAGTTATCGTGCATAAAAAATCATCGCACACGTACACACAGACTGACAACATTGTAAAAACTTGTTGTGGGGTGTCTAGTTCATGCTTATTTACTGATAACTTACTAAAATTTTTGCACTTAAATTTTGAAATTAATTAAATTTTTGAATTATGCCAATTTATACTTAAAAATTGCTTAAATGTTTGGAACTAAATCGTTACCTCTCTTACTTATGGGCCCACCAGTGGCTGAGCGGTTAAGTCGCTGAATACTGGTAGTTCCGAACTGGGTTACAGTCTAGTCGAGCGGGTTAGCTTCACGGGCGTTTGCGTGGTTTTCCCCATGTGTAACGAGTATACGAACCAGTTCCCCTTAGAAAGTCCTCCACGAAGGCATCTCTCCTTAGGATGATAGCCCTAGAGTGCTTTGGCATAATCAAAATAGGACCAACCTAAACCCTTACTTATTATATGTATATGGTAGCGCTACCGTATATATATATAGGGTAGCGGGAGGTACTAAGTAGAGTAAATACAAAATTTGCCACTACTTAATTATCATAGTCCCCATCAATAAACCCCCAAATTATGTAAAAAAATGGCACTTTCACGAATTTGAGGAACCGTTTGATAACGTTAAGTCTTTTTCCAGTTTAAACATTGCAAAGAAAAAAAAAATGTCGACAGTTTTTTAATTTACCGAGGAGTGGGGAAGACACCGTATCGCTTTTTCCTGGAAAAGGATTTATTGCCACGCAACTGAATGTACGCAAATGGCCATGAAATGAAACTACATGTAAACGGAAGTATGTGGAGGTGCAACATGAAAATTTGCAAAGAGCAAATTCGATTCGACAGCTGATTTAGTGGTTCCAGAATAACTATACTTAACAGCAGTGCGTTTCATCCACTGTTGGACAAAGGAACTAAGGTCACTTAAGTAGTCGATAAACAACTCAGCATCTGTCAAAATACCGCGATTGACTGAACAGTTTTATGAGAGAGATTTGCTCGCTAGATTTACTTCGACAACTTAAAGGACGACTAGGTGGTCCTGGAAAAATTATCGAAATTGGCTACAGTTTGTTCGTGAGGAGAAAAAACAACTACTTCCACTACAGTGGATATTCGGCGGATTATGCCGTGAATGTGGCAAGTGCTTTTCTGTTGAGGTTCCAAATCGGGAAGCAAGTACATTGATATCAACGATTGAGTCAGATCCGCCTATAAAGCAGACGAGTTTGAAGGCTAGTTACAGTCATTTAACTGTGAATTACACATTTAATTTTGTTGATGCAACAATTGCTCCATATACTTAAGTATGGGAAGATTGTGGAGCTCTGTTAAATAGTAAAACAAAAAAGCAAAGGTTTGGCATTACCTAGAGTCTTATCTTTCGGGAGTCATGTGGCGAAAATCCTTTGGTGAAGAAAAGCCTTTTGATGCTACATTAAAACCAATTCAGAAACCAAAAATTATATGCGAGTGGTTTAAACTTGGCGATAATCTTGGTGCCGTTTTGAGAAGGGCGCCGCGAAAATCAGGTAGTCAACAAAACTTTTATTATCTGGGACTCTGCGTTCAAGCTATTAAATAATCAATTTTAATAAGATTCAGATGATTTATTTTCCGTATGATATCATATTGAGTTTGCAATTGTGCTACAATATTTACTTCGACATCATTTGTTAGTTACACTTATTTACAACAATACATTTTCTAGATAATATTTTTATAGTAGGGGAAATGTAGGTATGCATATGATAAATCATTTATAAAAGCAAAGCTTGATTTGGTTTGGTTTGGTTTAGGGAATTACAGCAAAGCACACTAGAGCTATCTGCCAAAGGGGAAGGATGCCTTCGGGGAGGACTTTCTAAGGGAACTAGCTCGTATACACGTTTACACATCAGGAAGCCAGGAAAACACCCATACAGACAACCCGTTTGCAGGATTTGAACCTCGGACCGGATTACCAGTGTTGAGCGACTTTACCGCTCGGCCTCTGGTAAGCTTTATAAGTGTAAAGCACTTACCTTGAAACATTTAATTTTGCGAAGATTTCCGCGAAGAACCTAATTATTCTGATATTACATTATAAAAACTTTATGTGTATTATCGCAACCAGGTTGGCGATAATACGTAACACGATGCAACGATAATAATTCGTTGCGTAGGGTTGCGATAATACGTAAGTATAGGATACTTACGTATTATCGCAACCAGGTTGGCGCGATTTGTAAGTTTAAGTAAAAAAGTATGAATAGAAAGAAAATGTACATATATTAATTATAGATAATTTTTAATACAGTTTTTTTATATTATTTTGTTTTAAAATATAAAATAGCAATTAAACCCTTCCGGTTTCGAATTTGAATAAGTTGCAAAATTATTTTTTCGGCGGAAATCTTTTGGCTATTGCTTTTAGCACTGATTGAAAACCGTATTCGCCATAACCATGTACACGTCGACTTATTTTTACTTTAAAAAAAAATCCCAGAATTGCACAAAAATGGCATTGCGCACACTCTTGACTTTATCCATATACACTGCTATTTTCTCATAAATTACAAAAATTTGCACGAAAATGCAGGAAAATTTTGTGAATCTCCACATGCTCTTTTTACAAAACTACATATAACACGTAGGGTTGCCGTAAGTAGGGTCACCAAATTTGGCAATTTATGCGAATTTTGGCCTGGTTGCGTTAATACGTAAGTACCCTTTATGCTACCTAGTAAGAATCAAAACCGGAACAAAACTATCGTAGTCTGTGAAATTTTTTGATGACTATTAGTACACAATTAACTGATATATTAACCGTACGTGAAATTAAAATATTATAAGCAGATTATAACACTCAAATGATGCTTACTTTTTATAAATTTTTTAACAAGATAACCTGTGCCAAAGGATAGCATTTTTAGAAGTATCTTTATATGTAAGTACTGAAAAATTCAGCGGCAATAGAGCTTGTACTATCAGTTTTAAATGATTTTCGTAGATGACTTTGACTGTATACGCAGTTATGTCTTCGGTTAAATATAAAAGGAAAATTACGACGATGTTTTTCTAGCTTCATTACTTAGTCCAGAAATATAGTTTAATCTTTGTATATGGTACACATGGGATTGTATATGGTACACACGGGATTTTGAGATATTGCTGTTGAATTGAATTTTATGTGTTTTAAGTGCAAAGAACGCGATATTTGATAAGTAAAGGTAACACATGAAACGTTAAAAAAAAGGCCTTTTGGGCGTAATATAAAATCTGAAAGCTTTCAGATTTTTTTTTAATTTTAATTTATTATATATTTTTACAGTATTTTAAGATAGATTTTTTGAAAGGTAATATAAGTTTCGCCCAAAAAACCTTAACAGTTTTAAGGGTTCCGTAAATTGACAAAGTCTGAAGGCCAACCGAAGTTTGCTGTGGGTGATTGATCGTTATTAATTAAAAAAAGTGGTGACTAATTTTTTAATTAAATCTTTTGTATTTAAAACAAAGGGACTAGAAAATAAAAATAATGTATATGCTACCTGCAAAGTTTGAAAGCCGGCATTGCATACAATGCCTAAAAAACTAGTCCGCAATGTATGAAACGATTCATATTTCACAGCCCACCAGCGGCCGAGCGGTAAAGACGCTGGTAGTTCGGTCTGAGGCTCGAATCCCGCGAACGGGCTGGCTGCATGGGCGTTTTCGTGGTTTTCCCCATGTGTAACGTGTATACGAGCCAGTTTCCCTTAGAAAGTCCTCCACGAAGGCATCCCTCCCCGTAGGCAGATAGCCCTCGAGGCTTTGCCGTAATCACACACACACATAATTCACTTTATGTCCTAAAAACTTGCTTAGAATTGAAGATATTCCTGACCACGAAATTCCTCTCTGGTCAGTTGCAATTGTTCAGTCCAGTGGAGGCGGCCAAAGATTCGTCAAATGTATGTGTGAAACAAAGTGCCCAAAATGTGAAATGTCTTTTCGTGAAAAATATCATTCAAGCCTACCGTGTTGCAACAAGTAGGTTAATTTTAATTTCTTATTTTTTATATGAGAATTTTGTTTCCCTTAATAAGAAAGGCCTAAATTTTGCTTTGTACAACTTTTTTCTTTTTATTTGCGTATTTTGAATAAAATATTCACTATTGACTATTTTTTCAGGATAACATTTGTATTTTTGAGAAATGTACGTCATTTATACCACGACGGTCCTGGTGAAGGACCGTTTCACGATGATGGAATTTCACGGTCTTGATGAAGCTTAGCCTTTTTTTCATCCTTTGCCTAGGTAACACTTGTCATTCTGTAGTGGTTTATATTTATTTTAACTAACAAGTTGAATTTGGAACTTTCCTATAAGCCTTCATTCTTCTAATTATCAGCACCAGAATATTTAAATTTTGTAGCGCGCGTGAAGGAATGTAAATTTCTACTAGAGTAAAAGTATTTACATAAGAAAGAAAGTATTTAAAAGCCGAGTTTCCGGTAGGAGAAAAGGGAATTAGGCTATAACCGCTACCTGTGCCCGTAGATATGTTTGCTAGTTGGCTTATTGCTGGTTTACGTGGTTTAATTGTATTTACTTGCTGCCACTAGATTCGAAGGTGGTTTAAGTAACAGGATCTTGCTGAGCCCTGTAGGTTAGTTCTATCACTTGTTAACCCTTTGCGCTCGAAGCGCTTTTCTGCGCACACTGTCCATTCTGAAGGTTCAGTCTCTTCTGTACAATCACTTTGGCTTCCAGATTCACTATCGATTATTCGGATTTTTCGTCTTCTTGCTCCTGTAACGTCGTCACTATCTTTATCACTTCCGTCTTCGTTCCTCATGGGCAAGCTGTCTATGTAGTGATGTAATTTCGTTCGTTATTGCCGAAAAATTAAACTCATCTTCGCTAGAAGTAACTTCTTCGCCGTGTTCCATACTTATTGGGCTCAGTAACTTTCTGCAATCGGCAGAAATTCTGCAATCTGAAAGAAATACTGCAATCGGCAAGAAGGTTCAGTTCGAACTGATGTCGAAGACAGAGTCCTACCCGCAGTCGCAAGTATTTTTGAGATAAGACATTTAATCGCATAAGCATTGCAAAGACAACCTTTATTTGAGACAAGACATCCTTTATAGCTATTCAGGCACCTCGTAATATGATCTACAAAAAGCCAAGTAGATCTCTCAAGCGATATTCCTTAGGTCAAACACAAATAAACACATCGATTTAAATGGTGCCTCTCGGGCACCGCTCGAGTGCAAAGGGTTAATATCTTCTAGTTTCATTTTTTAATTTTCATTTACCTCCCAAGCAGAGGCGAAGTTTGTTAGCGTCGTTTGTTAGTTAATTTGTAAGATTCTCACTAGTGTATTTCTCAGTTACTGTTGAAAGTGACGAATCTTAAGAACTAATTAGCGAATAGTCGCTTATGTTCCTGTAACAAGAAACAACAAGATAGAAGGGTAACTAACCCTTTATTATTCCAATAAGATTTAACAAAACTCCGTCTTGGAGTGTACAATCAAAGCCGACACTTGGGCTTGAACTTAAGAGGCTAAAATAAACTAAAACTAAGATTAACTAAAGAGACATAGCCGAAGCTATCAAGAATCTAATCGAGTTGGCCCCTTAACTCTATTTGACTACGAGGCTTATCAAGGGCCTGAGTGCGGCCGAGCGTAATAACAGCTTTGAGAAAGAGAGAGAGTGGCCAAAAGGCAGACGCGCGCAAATCAGAAATTCTGATTCTCTCTAACTGCAAGTAGACTTTCGCCGGGTTAAATACCACTCCTCCTCATTAAGTATTCAGAGTGATTCCAAAACTACGTTCTGGCACGAAGTAGTAAGTTGAAGTTAAGAATTTGACAGGAAAGGAACTTTAATGCACACTTTGCCTAAAAACGTCCGTATAAAACGTTATATACAATGGCTATAGAATGTCGGCGTGCCATATTTTGCACCAATGTTTCTTTTCTTATCAGATAAAAAATCTGATGTGTACAGCCCATGACTTCCTTGTACGGAATATTAAATTATACGCATTTTTTTTTCTTGAATTTCATTTAAATTGATTTAATTGAATTAAATCTATTTCGTCGACAGCGCATAAACCACAATAGAATAAATGCACTCTTTAAAATTCCCTATATTTGTTTACTATAACGACACTCTGAATGCACAAAATTTATATCATTTGAAGAATTATCGTTGCCACGTGTTCTATTCAAATACTATAATAAAGCTGCAACGATGTATGAAAGAAATTAAGCAAACAAAACAGAAAAGAAACAGTTTTCACAGACGATTTAGTATTCTCATTCAATTAATTCAGTTCTCACTTCGCGACAAGGCAAAAATACATAAAAACTCAAAATATCTGCATTAAAAATTACGAAGTAAATCTTAAACACTTATTTCCTGGAAAACATTCTAGAAAGGATTAAGCATGATTTAATTCGCAATAATAAATGAAGGCGTTATTTTGGTGTTGCGAAGCTTAGTGTCTCTAGATTGGCAACAGATCTACAATTCTGCTGTTTCAAATGTAAACAAATATGTCCGCCACGTTATTTAAAACTTAACCGCACTTAAATAGCTTTTAAATTGTTGGTAATTGTACAAATATTGCTTCCAGAATTAGGAAAAGCATAAAAACCTTAACGGGAAGATAAAAACAACATAATTCAATCATTTTTAAAGCAAAAAATATACAATTTACAAACATATAAGAGTAAAGAAACTGAGATCACTGAGCCGGGTAACAGAGTGGATATATATGTATATATATTTATATACGTTTGGTGCGGCCGATTGCAACCAAAATACGAGGTGCACATCTACATGTTATAGCAGTCCTATATACAAAATTTCAACGTTCTGAGGCTACTCGTTTTTGAGTTATGCGAGATACGTACGTACACACGTTCGTACAGACGCCACGAAAAATTCTCTTCAGAATTAATTTTAAAGCTGTTTTAGGATTTTTTTGGAGGAAAAGAGTCTTTTATTCTGTCCTTACGTACAGATATCACGCAAAAACATTGTTAAATTGCATTCGATAGCTGGTCAAAATGGATAGTTTCGTTGAAATATGTTGCTTGAAACATTTCGCGATTACAATACTTCCTTTTTACTTCGTACAAGGGAGTATAAATATTATTCAACTTATGAAATTTCTCTCTAAAAAATTCCAGCCATGTATAAATGTCTGATATTTGGGAGTAGGGGAATGTCGTGTGGAGATAAATTAATTTCGACAAGCGATAAACCAAATATTTTATAACAAATACGAAGAGAAAAGCGTATTATCCGTTAGAGAGATGTAATTTTCTCCCCCTCCTCTCTAGGGACTTAAAGAAGCCGCCTTTGCGTCCTGGTAGGTGCGGTCCTGGACCGCCCTCGTCTGCAAAATCGTCCTTTTCTCACTCTCTTCCTTGTTTATTGAGCGTAATTACTTAGAAGCTTGACTTATTCACGATGGTATCCGCCCCAACTTGTCACTTTTTTCCCTTACGTGGCGCCGAGACACATACTAAGAGAAAAAAAAAAAAAAAAAAAAAAAATTGGCCACGACTGCGAGGGTGAGGCAGCTGAATTTGGCGCTTCAAGACAAAGCTTTGTCCCAGAATTAACCTCAACGAATCAAACAGAGGAAAGCAGGTAATACTCCTGACCCACTAGAATAGAAATGCAAAGCGTAACTTCAAAATTAATTAGCAGTCTCGATGAATTAATTTCCCCTGCTAAAAAAGTAAACAGTTGATAGCTACAGTTGCAGAACACAAAAGCCAGTTTCTGAATAGCTATAATCCAAAGATCATTGTCCTAAAATTAGGTTCCATATCAGTAACGTCCGCGTGGCTGATATGGTATTTGACTATATATCAGCACGCGGTGGATGATATATTCCGTATCAGTAACGTCCGCGTGCTGATACGAAACGCTCAAGGGATCAACTAGATTTTCTAAGAAAAGGTACTAGATGTTTGAATTCTATTAAAATAACGAATTTTTTAAACAGGAAGAAAATTTTAATTAAATTAGCAGCGATTTTATATATTTAATTTGTGGTAACTGATAAGGGGAAATAAGTAGTTCTTGTTATAAGGGAATAACTTGTAAACATAAGTAATTCTTGTAGTTCTCGCATTTAGAAATGCGCAGAAATATATGCAGAAATTTTAAAATTTTCAACGATATATTAATTTGTTTTTCTTTCCTGATGCTACACCAATAGCCAATTCCCCCCCCCCCCCTCTTTTTAGACCTAAGGGCGTCAGCCGAGTTTCGTTTTGGCATTTTGCGTCAATTCACTATAAACAGCGAATCACCTTTTTAAATTGTTGCACCAAATACTAGAGCCCTGTATTATATTTAAAAAAATTAAATGATGAAGAATCTGCATAAATGTATGTATGTTTATCGCATTGTGAATAATACAACAGTACCTAGAGCCATCCAATTTTGAATAAAGTACGTCTTCATCCGAATACAGCATTTGGAAGCCCAAATTTGGAATTTGTTTCGTTATCTATTTAATATTTAGTGAAACTTTAAAGAATTTTTCATGAACAAACTCAACGATTTCAAAGCGAACACTGGCAAAACTGTACGAAAAAACAAATCCCCAGAGCGTGAGACTGTGTATCGGAAATCCTAAAGATATGATCTTATTAAATTGTTACTCCAAAGGGACTTTGTCCCTGAAGGACTATTGTTTTCGTTTTGCGATTTTGCGCCGAATCGCTATAAATGTCCGTTTCACTTTTCAAACTGTTGCCACCAAATGTTAGAGTCGCATTATATTTGAAGAAATTTAATAATGAAAAATCTGAATAAATGCATGTATATTTCTCGCATTGTGATAAAACAACGGTACATAGAGCCATCGAATTTTGAATGACATAATCCTCCGACGAATATGGGCATGTGGAAGACCAAATTTGAAATTTGGAATTTGTTTTATGATCGATTTCATATTTTGTAAAACTTTAACGAATTTTTGAGTAACAAACTCAACTATTTAAAAGCGAGCAATGGCAACGTTGTGAAGAAAAAACATTTATATCTCCAGCGCGTGAGTAAAAAATACTAAAAAATCATTAAATTTTAAAACGCCTAGCTTTAGATTTTTCGAGTTTTTAGCTTTTTTATTTTTTAAATATTTAAATTTTTGTTTACCTTTTTGAAACTTTAACGGTAAACATTTCGAGGTGTTATACTATAATCTGAAACCTCCAGACTGCAGTTTATTTATCTTGGCTTCCTTTGTTAATTCAGGTTGCAAAACGCTGTTATTTTTATTAGTCCAAAGGGCTTTGTCTCTGAAGGACTATTGTTTTCGTTTTGCGATTTTGCGTTGCTTCATTATAAATGTCAGTTTCACTTTTCAAACTGTTGCCACCAAATGTTAGAGTCCTGCGTTATATTTGAAGAAATTAAATAATCAAAAATCAGCATCAATGTATGTATATTTCTCGCATTGTGATAAAACAACGGTACATAGAGCCATCGAATTTTGAACGACGTTAATCCTCCCACGAATATGAGCATGTGAAAGACCAAATTTGGAATTTGTTTTATTATCGATTTCATATTTTGTAAAACTTTAACGAATTTTTTAGTAACAAATTCAACGATTCAAAAGCGAGCAATGGCAACACTCTACGGGGGGGGGAAACCTTTTTATCTCTAGCGGGGACGGAACTGTGTATCGGAAATTCTAGATATGCTCATTTTAAAATAATTTTGCGACACTACTACTGAACTGAATTTTACGGTCTAAGTGTAAAGAACATGATATTTAATAAATATAGGTAACACACAAAACGTTAAAAAAATGCCCCTTTGGACGTAATTTAAAATCTGAAACCTTTCATATTTTTTTTTTTGGGGGGGTGGACTTTTTTTTTTTTTTTTTTTTTTTTTTTTGTGATATTGCTGTTGAATTGAATTTTATGATTTAAGTGCGAAGAGCATGATACTTAATAAATAAAGGTAATACAAAAAACGTTAAAAAAAATCCCTTTGAGCGTAATGTAAAATCTGAAAACTTTAAGGGTTTTTTTTTTCCTGGTTCATAATTATTAACCGATTCTAATGGGAATAATTATTAACCGATTCTAATGGGAATAAAGTGAAGTGAGTGAGAGGCCGTTTTTATAAAAGATAAAAAGCTTTTGATTCGAAAGTAGAATAATGAAGCGATTTGAAAAATAAAACCATGTGAATTCTTTTTATCCAAGAAGAGTTGTTAGTCTCAAAACTGAATTTTGCGTCGAATCACTAAAATCATTGAATCACTTTTCAGATTGTTGTCACCAAATATTACCGCCCTATATTATATTTAAAAAATCAAATAATGAAGAATCTGCATGAATGTATGTATTTTTCTCGCTCTGTGAAAGAAACGACAGGACCTAGGGCCATATAGCTTTGAGTAACGTAGTCTTCCACCAGAATATGGGCACCTGGAAGCTCGAATGTGTGGTTTCGAATTTTATTTATTATCTCTTTCATATTCTGTAAAATTTTAACGAATTTTTGATCAACAAACTGAACGATTTCAAGGCAAGCAATGGAAACGCTGTACGGAAAAAGGTTTTTTTTGTATCTCCAGCGCGACCGAGACTGTCAGTTGGAAATTTTAAGGATATGCTGTTTTTAAATATTTTTAGCCCAAAGGGAGATTAATTCAAATGCTCTTGAAACGTGTATGCGTGTAAATAAAATTTAAAAAAGCCCCTTTGGGCGTAGTATAAAATCTGAAAGCTTACAGTTTTTTCGCGCTTTCTATTAGCTGTAACGAAATTCGTAACGGAACGGAGGGTAACGAAATGGGTAACGAAAGATAAAGAATTTGCATCGTAGATGACATCTTAAAATCGAAGTATATAATTTTTTAGAAGGAAAGTAGTCATGTAATGCAAAACTATTAAAATGATAAAATGTGAGAACTAATCCGCAATGCATGATGAGCTAATGTACAAATAATAATAATAAATCTCTATGGCTATAACAAAATTTGTCTATTTAAAAAAAAAGGAAAAAGCGGGGGGGGGGGGAGAGAGAGAGAGAGGAGGCAGATTTTTTTAATATTAATTATGAAAACTTTTCTCCTTCAGTCTTAATTGTCCGAACCATTTTGGAATAAATAAAGACCGGCCTTTATATTTGTGAATATGTGATTAAATATTTGGAAAAGCCGAATCTTATTTTTAAATATCATGCTTTAACAAATCTGTCGCCTCCGGATATTTTACTAGCAAAAATCAGAGTCCAGAATAGTTGTTAGTCACTCAAATGTCAGACACGTAATTGGAAGATAGCAAAAATAATAGTAAAAAAATTCACATCCTCGAAGAATACTTTCTTTTGTCATACTAAGCACGTAGGGGGGGGAAGAGGAAAAAAACCCGAAAGAGTCCTGGAACTACTTCCCATCTTCGTTTTTTACTCACATCTTCACAAAGGAAATATCGCCCCACCCCTGCAAGGTCCCTAGGGGGTCCCTTGGGGGGACCCTTTAACAAAGACTCTCTGTCATCGGCAGCAGACCCCCCTTAACCATTCCGCTTTCTTACGAAATCCTGAGCTGCAATCTGTATGTGTATATGTGTGTGCATATGCTGACATACATGTATGGTATAACTAAAGCAAGCATACCGAATATATTTTTTTTACAGCAGCTTCTTTCCAAACATGAAAAATAAAAGATATATATATATAATAATCCTTCTTCTTCCGCCATTCTCGGTTATCATCGAGCGTAACCTTTTCTCTGATGACGGCATCTTTTGTTTCATTTTTGAAACCCCTTGAGGATGCCTTTTCGTAAGCTGAAGGAATATCAATGACAGAATACGATCTGGAAATGTATCTCTAATAGTTTACACTACGAAATAAAAGAATGCTAAACAATAATGAAGGAACTGCGTTCTAAATTTTGAAGGAACGTATTCGTATAAGGTGACTTTTAATTAACTGAAAATTAGTACAGTGAAGCAGCATTTGTTCTATCCAATTGACGCGGATTTATTTCATCTTCAGTGCGAATCTATCATATATTAAGTAACGGAATGACTAGACAAAGTGGGGCAGCGTCCCTTTTCGTATTAAAATTATAAATGTAAAAAATTTCACCTAATGTATAGTGTAGCATATCATATTTAGAGCTTTTCCTGCTTAGTTGATTCAGTAAGATAGGAAGATAACAGTAAAAATCTATATATATATATAAAGAAGAAAGTCTGTGTTTGTTCGCGATTAATTCAGTCACTACTATAGCTGTCGTCACCAAACTATCTAAAGTCCTTTTCCTGGGAATTCTAGAAAGGATTAAGCATGATTTAATTCGCAATAATAAATGAAGGCGTTATTTTTGTGTTGCGAAGCTTAGTGTCTCTAGATTGGCAACAAATCTACAATTCTGCTGTTTCAAATGTAAACAAATATGTCCGCCATGTTATTTAAAACTTAACCGCACTTAAACAGCTTTTAAATTGTTGATAATTGTACAAATATTGCTTTCAGAATTACGAAAAGCATAAAAACTTTAACCGGAAGATAAAAACAACATAATTCAATCATTTTTAAAGCAAAAAATGTACAATTTACAAACATATAAGAGTAAAGAAAATGAGATCACTGAGCAGGGTAACAGAGTGGATATATATATAAATATATTTTACGTTTGGCGCGGCCGATTGAAACCAAAATACGAGGTGCACATCTACATGTTATAGTAGTCTTATATACAAAATTTCAACGTTCTGAGGCTACTCGTTTTTGAGTTATGCGATATACGTACGTACGCACGTACGTACATACGTTCGTAGAGACGCCACGAAAAATTCTCTTCAGAATTCATTTTAAAGCAGTTTTTTAGTTTTTTTTTTTGGAGGAAAAGAGTCTTTTATTCTGTCCTTACGTATAGATATCACTCAAAAACATCGTTAAATTGTATTCGAAAGCGGTCAAAGTGGATATTTTCGTTGAAATATGCTGCCTGAAGCTTTTCGCGATTACAATACTTCCTTTTTACTTCGTACAAGGAAGTAAAAATGTAGCTAAAATCAGAGATATTAATAAAAAAAACTCTGTAACCGCTAATTTTCGTGCACATTTTTCCGAGTGGCAACAGTCTCGCATGCTGGAGGTAAAAATCCGCTTTATTTCGATATCTGTTGCCACTACTCGCTTTCAAATTGTAGAGTTTCTTAGTAAAAAACTTCGAGGTTTTACGATACAATAAAAATAGCATTGCGAAACATTAAATGTATTATTTCTGATTCCAAAAAATCGTGGGAAGACATTTCGACTATTCCCATTTTCGTACTGCTTTAATCAAGCGACATATTATTTAAAAACTCTGGAAAGTCTAATTTCCGCCCTCATTTTACCGAGTGGCAGCAGTCTCGCGTGTTGGAAATAAAAATGCTTTATCTCGAAAAGTGTTGCCACTGTTCGCTTTCAAATCGCACAATTTGATAATCAGAAATTTGTAAATTTTACAAAAGCTATATATGTCTGTCTGTGTGCTTGTTTGTTGGCGTAAGTTATTTCTGAGAATAAATTACGATCATTTTTTGCCACACTTAATTTACTAAAACTGAATATAGGTGAAATATTGAATGGAACTTGAGCTTTTACAACTATTTGACTAGAAAGTAGAAAATTATTAAAAACTACGTGCGATTGTTGCTGGTATAATGAGAGAGAAATAGTTTATTTTTCTATCGAAATTTTTTGTATGGGTTCCATATCGTATCAAACTGAAAACTGTATGACTGAATCGTATTTTTTGCATCGATATTAGAGAATGATTACAGCGGTATCGTTCCCTGTTGTTAGATACATTGCTCTTAATCTAACTTGACTGGAATTGGGTACTTCCGCTAGTAAAAAATAAATAAATAACTAATTAAAATAAAATAAATAAATAAAGGATCTGTAAGCTTTTCAGATTTTATATTACGCACAAACGGGTACTTTTTTTTCTTCATTTACAGACACATACACCATTTGAGAGGGTTTGAGCTAACGCCACATTGGTCTTAAAAAATATTTTAAAATATATATCTTTAGAATTTCCGATTAACAATCTCGCGTGTTGGAGATGAAAATGTTCAACCCCCCATACAATGTCGCCAATGCTCGCTTTGAAATCGTTGAGTTTTATAAACAAAAATTCGTTAAAGTTTTACAAAATATGACATAGACAATAAAACAAATTCCAAATTCCAAATTTGGGCTTCCAAGTGCCCATGTTCGGGTGAGGACTACATTATTCAAAATTTGCTGACTCTGGGTACCTTTTTTTTTTCTTTTTTTTTAATAATGTGAGAAATATTCATGCAATCATGCAGATTCTTCATTATTTAGTTCTCTCAAATTTAATACATGCCGATAATATTTGGTGGCAACAGTTTGAAACGTGAATCAACGCAGAAAGTGAAACGACGCAAAATTTAGTTTTGAGAATATAGCCCTTTGGCTCTAACGCCCCTTTGGGTTAAAAAAAAAAAAAAAAAAAAAAAAAAAAAAAAAAAAAAAGTTGAACATTGAAACGAGCTCGAAACGTATTCTCAATTAAGCAGAATTGTCTCTAGTTAAAATAATTAAAGTCTATTAAAAGGTATAATTTTATTAGAGATCAAATAAGCATGATATTATCATTGCCATTACGACAACAGACACTTTATGTAAGAAATTTTAACGTTTTATTTTGAAAATTTTATCGTAATTAATTTGAAGTGGTTCATATTTCTGCGTTTTGAAAATAATTATACAAAAGAGGAAGGAATTTAATTTATGCTTAAATAAATTTCTCTAGGAACAGTTTAAAATGATGCTTTCAAGGTGACTAAAATCCTTTAATAAACAAACAAATTTCTAAACTTCCTTTTTCTTTTTTCGGACGCGTTATAAAGTCTTTAAATACGTGCACACTTAAGCACGTTTCTACAAATGTTGACTGCAGAAATATATTTTTACCTGCTAGTTTTAATACTAAAATGCGAAACGTGTCATTTTATATATTTCTGCTGCGGAAGTTTTAAAGAGGACAAATTCACTTTAAGTGGTAAGCGCTAAATCTGTATTACTTGTTTACATGAAACAAAACAGTAGAATAGTCAATTAAATTTATTCCTATGACAGAAGGAATTTTATAATGCAAGTTGTTGTATGAACGCATCGTGATCGGTGCAGTGTAAAAGAACAAGTTATTAAAATTTATAAATGGTTTGCTACTTGTAATTTGCTTTTGCCACTTTCTCCTAATGTTAATCTAAAGCTTGTATTCAAAGTCTGTAAAATAAGCCTTGATTAAAGAGAAAATAAGCACATTTGTTGTATCTGTAACAGGTATGCTGTAAATTGCAAGCAGCATCTGTGGGCACTTCCTTTAGAGTTATTCTTTTTGTCATAACTTTTATTAATGTTAATATTAAAACCAGTAAAATATTTCAAATTCCTTAAAATCACTATCAAAGTGATATGCTACTTTTATTTGAAAACGTCATGACTTCTGTCAATTCGTAATATCTAAAGTTGGGCTAAAGCAAACACTTTTAACTTTGCTCCAGAAAGGTCTTCTATTAGGTTATGCGGGAACGGAGGTGGCATATGGAGATACGGTGCTTGTGTGATGATTTTTGGAAGTGTTCCTATTTTTTACCAGGACGTGATTGGAGGCGAGAAGAAAACAACACTTTCCAACCCCTTTTATGCATTTTATTTCAGAATTTCGACTTTTTTATTTGTATTTCATAATTCTGTAAAAATTGCCTAAAATGGTGAATGCTGGGTCACTGTGGCTCTGCATGAGGGCTTACCAATGGAATTTAAAAGGTACTCGCAAATTTTAAGCAATATGAAGGAAAAAAGGCTTAGATGATTAACATTTTATTAAATTTATAGTTTTTCAAGTTTTTTACTTCCTTGTACGAAATAAAGGAACTATTGTAATCACGAAAAATTCTGGGTCTCATATTTCAACGAAAATATCCATTTTGACAGCTATCAAATGCAATTTAACAATGTTTTTGCGTGACATTGATACGTAAGGACAGAATAAAGGACTCTTTTTCTCAAACGGATTTTAAAATGGGTTCAAAAGAGATTTTATGCTGCCGACCGTACGTACGTATCTCACATAACTCATAAAGGCTAGACTAAGAACATTTACATTTTGTATGTAGAACTGCTATAATATGTAGTTGTGCACCTCTCTTTTTCGTTGCAGTTGACGGCGCTAATTTATATATATATATCCGCTCTTTTACTGGACTCTGTGGGTTCAGTTTCTTTTATACTTTAAAGAAAAGAAAAAAAAAAAGAAAAAAAAAAAAACCATCAAAGTTTGAATAACGTAGTTTTCCAACCGAACATGGGCACTTGGAAGCGAAATTTTGAAGTTTGGAATTTGCTTTATTATCTATTTCAAATTTTGTAAAACTTTAGCGAATTTTTTATTAACAAACTCAACGATTTCAAAGCGAATTATGGCAACACTGTACGAAAAAAAAAAAAAAAATTTTTACCTCCAACGCGCGAAACTGTTTATCAGAAATTCTAAAGATATGCTGTTTTGAAATATTTTGTGATTTTGCTGTTGAATTGAATTTTATGTGGTTTAGGTACCGAGAACATGATATTTAGGTAACATACAAAGCGTTAAAAAAACGCCCTTTTGGGCGTAATATAAAATCTGAAAGCTTTCACATTTTTTTTTTTTTTTAAAGCTTATATTTTCACTGAACCGGATACAGATACTTGGTGCTTGAAGAAAGTAACTTTGTGCAAATTAATAGCAAACAAATGCAGAAGTTCAAATTACTACTTAGCAAAAGTGAGCAAACATTTTTCCCTGACTAAAGTTTCGTTGGAAATGATTCCAATTTCATAAAATGACCAATCAGCGACCGAGCTCAAAAGTCGCTGAATACTGATAGCTCGGTTTAGGGTTCACGTTCCGGCGAACAGGTTGGCTGCATGGATGTACGTTGTTTTTGTCATGTGTAACGTGTATACGAACCAGTTTTCCTTAGAAAAGTCCTCCACGAAGGCATCCCCTCCTTAGGCAGATATCACTTGATAAGTGCTTTGCTGTGATTAAATAAAAAAAAAACAACTAATACGTATTCTTATTTTTGTAGAAAATATTAGCTAGCTGACATCCCTCCACTTAAACAGATAGCCCTCGAGTGCTTTGTCATTGCACACTCGACGCGTATTCGAGAGGTCCAGGGTTCGATTCCCTGCGAAGGCATTGGACATTTTTCACGATTTCAGAATCATAAAATCTATCGACTCTATACCATAATTAAACAAGCGAAACCAAATCAACCAATTTTCTCAAAATTTTGCAGTTACAATGATGAACACGAGAAAAATTGTAGTACTTTACATTCTTAGCCAAAACAAGAGAAGTGCGTCTTGGATAGATGTTTCCAAGTACTTGGCAGAAACGGAATAGAAGCTGTGTCATTCACAAAGCTACTAAGCAAGAACATTTCAGAAGCTTCTATGAAATAAAGGAGCTAATGAAAGGAATAATTTGGGCCTTTGAGAGCAGAAATTGTGACTTTAGTCCTACAGTGGTAGCCTAATGAAGATTTTGTTTACGTCCTTGCGTTCGACATATCTTTTGCCCTGAATTTTAAAAAACCTGCGGAAGCACATTAAAAAAAATTATATAAATTCCTCTCATGAATGAAGTTTCATTACTCTGACAAATTTTCAGCTGCAAAAATTAAATTTCTTCACCTTTTAGGTTGCTTGTAGGGAGGGCTATTAATATTTTTTGGAGGCAGAAAAGGTAAGAAATAAATTCTACCTTCGCCGGGATTCGAATTCCTGTTATTGCAATTGACGGCTGGACGTGATACTAATCACATTAAGAGAGCGGGCAGTTTGGAAGCCGAAAATTTCTTTACATGTCGATTAATTTAATACACACCACAATAATATATTTTGATAAATGATGTGTATTTTAATCTTTCGCTTATTATAAATTTTTGTTACTTATGTTCTAACTGCTGCAAATACGAATGAGTCTGGCAATTCCTATTTATCCGGAAGAATTAATGTCGAAGAAATATATCGAGATGAGACTCTAAGAAAAATGTTATAATTCTGAATGAATCGACTAAAATCTGAGTAAAAAAAAGGATTATGAAAATTGTAATGGACAAAGAATAATGTTATAGAAATTCTAGAATAAAAGTGGTCACAATTTTAATTTTTGGGGTAAAGTAATTTGATCCTACCTTGAAGATTTTTCTTATGCCTGCAGTTTTTTTTTGAAAATTTGCGCCTTTCTCATTCTAATAGTGCTTTTCTAGTCCTTGTTTTTAAATGATCACAGTGTTCTCCAAATATTTCAAAGTTGTTGTTGGGCCCACCAGCGGCCGAGCGGTAAAGTCGCTGAACACTGGTAGTTCGGTCCGAGGTTCGAATCCCGGGCTGGCTGCATGGGTGTTTTCGTGGTTTTCCGCATGTGTAACGCGTATACGAGCCAGTTTCCCTTAGAAAGTCCTCCACGAAGGCATCCCTCCCCTTAGACAGATAGCCCTAGTTTGCTTTGCCATAATTAAATACACCAACACACAAAAGTCGTTGTTGTTGCTAGTGCTCTCTTAAGGGCCGTCCCCACTGCGTAATGGCAGACCGCACATTGAGTTGAACAATGTTAAGCAAATTTCGCTTACTGCGCATGCTTGATGGTGTACCTTTGGCGCGGGGAGAAATATTGGCGACTAACCAACCCTACGCTAGCTTATTCGTGATCACCATGGCTGTCGAGTGTGTTCGAATGATGTTTACAACTGTAATGTTGTGGAACTTTGCTTATTAGTTATTTTGACGTCCTTACCGATTGCATTTGCTTATTTTTCTAATATATATTTCATTGCAATTTGTCAATAACAGTGCATTTAATATTTGTTAACATATGTTCGTAATAATTCGTTATTTAAATGTAATTTGTTTACATGTTATAATTCAGTAATTGTAAACTGGAGTATCTCGCTTAGTTTGTTAGCGTATATTCGCGCTTTTATTTTCTCGTTTCAAAGAATTTAATAACTAGCATTAAGGAATTGTAAAATTTCTTCAGTGTTATTTGCAAGCACTTGTTATATTCCACAGTGTTTCTTTATGTATGTACGAATGGAACATATGGTAAATCCTGAATTGTTTTTATTGCTTAAAAGTATAATGAATAAATTTTCAACTAATATACCCTAAATTTCAGTCTTTTTCTGAACGAAAATTTGTACAGTTCCAAAGGAATGTGCAGAATTTCATAGGTATTATATTTTACATTTTGAATGCAACACTGCTTCACATTACTTCGCAATAATTTCAGCTTTCTAGTTGTTTGAGCAGCACAGCAAAAAATAGTATTTTAACACAGTAATCAATTTACATTTACATTATACTCTACGAAGATTTAAACGCCAGATTTGTTTACAATCAGATGGCGGTACATCTACCATATACCGTATTTATCTTCTTTTCAAATCGTGCCAACATAGTAATTACGCCAAATTGTTTTCTGGGCATGCGCAGTATGCGACATTCGTTTAACACTGTTCAACTCAATGTGCGGTCTGCCATTACGCGTCCCCACTGAGGTTTATCTGGTCTAACGGAGACAATTGACGTAGCCGACCCATCTCCAAAACTAATT
Organism: Stegodyphus dumicola; assembly: GCF_044657685.1. NCBI lineage: Eukaryota > Metazoa > Arthropoda > Arachnida > Araneae > Eresidae > Stegodyphus > Stegodyphus dumicola. The sequence goes on from NC_140777.1 coordinate 87,465,283, forward strand.
TTCCCCCATACCGCAGCAAATTGAAAAATCTGAACTGCAGGCATAGCGAAGCTAGTCGACACATGGAACTGACTCCGTTAACTCAGATGAAACCCAGTTGGAACGGCCGTTTAGTCAGTCCAAATCCATCAAATTCTTTGTGGCAAGGACCGCAAGTTTGCGCCTTTCATTGGCAACCAACTGCTTTAAGCGCCTGACAGGTGACAGTGCGATTTAGCTCAGTCCCCCCCCCAATTTTGATAGAGAGTACCCCGGGGGGGGGACACGGGTCCAAGGGTCTCCCCCCTCTTCCCCTACCATCAACCCCACGAGAGGACGTTTGGCCGCATATTTAGAGTGCCCCCTGCTGCACAGACACTATACATTTACAAACATCCATGCCTTCTCCGGAACTTGAACCCGGGCTCTTCGGCACAGCATTCAGTGATGCTAACCACTATACTGACTGAGAGGCTATTTCGAAGTAATATTTGTAAACAAAGGACATTCCGTTTTAAAGACATCGTTGCAACCTTGGCCAGTGCCATGTTTGAAAGGACTACTATGATATCCTGTTCAGTTGCAACTTTAAATTTATAAGTTATATGCGACTTACGCTACCTACTAATAAATATTAGTATCTTGAGAGTCCAAAAGTCATCACTGATTACTACAAATAAAGTGTTAGTGAAGTGGATATGAAAATGAGTCAAGGATCCATGGTGATCCAATAGAGATACATTTGGATGTTTAGTTTTGTTACTTACCATTGAAGTAACCTCTTTTTTTTTTTTTTTTTTCTTTCTTTCTTGTCTTAAATGATATTTTTTCCCGCGCTAGCGTGATAGCTAAGAGCCACGGGCACCGATTTAATCGCCGAAATATAATCTTTGTTGAAGAAAAATCGACCATCAAATTACCAAGCTCAGAGGCATTTGATTACCGCACAGTTAAGCTATTTACGTCAAAAGACCTTTCTGTTTACTTTTGATTAACAGTCGGAGAGAGGTTATTTATCCCTTCCCTTTTACCTACTATGACCTCTGTCTGGTGTGACCTTGGGGCGTGAATGCGCCTGTAAATAAAACGTACAGATTATTCTACTTGTGCACAGTCACCCGCAAATAAGAACTAGTTTTAATCGTGGTATATGCTATACGGTTGGAGGGTGGCGCGATATTAATGCGCTCCCCTTCCTGCACGTTCGCCTCCCCTCCTTCAACTTTTATTCTATTCACAGCATTGATGGAAGCTTGGGATGAATAGGACTGGAAGGAGGGAAAGCCCGAACAGAAGCCCCAAAACGAGAGGGCTTTGAATGAAGGAGGACTATAAATGTTGGGCAGAGGTCATGTCGGGTGCAGCTTCCCTCTCCCTCTCTTCATTCAAAGAAAAAAAAAATTGCGCGGACATGTCCTGTCCCACTCTGTGCTCTAGGACAGCTTCTTGGCTTCCTGCTGCCCTTAAATTCAGGCACTACTGTCACAGTCGAGTTCCAAGACACAATAGAGGCTTCCCAATTCTTCCATGAAGGAAGTTTGGCAGAAAAAAAAAACATAATCTCGAAGAATAGGAACGAGAGCCGCTACTTCTTGAAGGAGGGGAGAATTCAACTCCATCTTGCTTCTGAGGTTCTTAGAATTGCTTACTTTGGTCTCTGTTTCAAAAGGGTTAAGATAATTCAGCTGAAACGCAAAACGAATTTATGCTTAAAAAAGGAAAGATAGGTGACGGAAAAAGAAGATTGCAGATCAACATTCTTCTTAAGGTCTTTGTTATTGTACGAAAGTGGGCCTTGTTGATCCAAGAGGAAAGGAAACATAAGTACAAAGGGACCAACTGATTGACAGTGAGACCCTTTCCCGAGATCTGGAAGAATGGCGGATGGAGTAAATCCTTAGAAGCAATTTGCTGAACCTGTAATCCGAGAAAACACGAAATTTTTGCTATATATTTCTTTAAAGTTGTAGGGTTCTTCACTCTTTTTGGCTAAAATAAATGTCGAGGAATCTGGTGAACTGTTAAGCGATCTATCGCTGAGTTCAAATAACTAAAGCTGTATACTCAAGATGGGTTAACTATCTTTATTTCACTCAAAATAAGATGAATAGTTCAGTTGGCCCCTTTTTCGGGCTTACAACAAAGCCTCCACTAGGGCTTAAACTCAAATTAAGAAACAAGAATTAAATTATAACTACACTGGTTATCATAAATTAAGGAAAAATCACGATTACTGAAAAAGTTACATGTAGAATTTTATGAAACGTACCCACAATATACAACACATAGTAAGGTATCAAATAACATAAAAAGAAATTACCAGACAATTATGGTAATATAGAAATTAGCACATGCATAAAATGAACAAATCGAAGGTGTCACTTTGCTATAGGAAAAGTACCTTCAATAGGGAATATGGTTGCTTCTAAATGCAATACAGCGATGTGTGATGCTTTCATTTATACGATGTATCAGTTCCATAGGAAGCGAGAGCCATTGCTCTTGCAAAGCAGTTGCAAGCGCGGAAAGGGTCTGAGTGGGCGGATTGAGAGCAGCTAGACGTTTCCCTAAAGCATCCCAAACGTGCTCGATAGGATTCAAGTCCAGAGATTGAGCTGGCCACTTCATACGCATAATTGTTTCCTGTTGAAGATAATCATCTACAGTGCGATCCCTGTGTGGTCTTGCGTTGTCGTCCTGTAACAGGAAAGCATCACCTATTGCCCCGGCATATGGGCATCAAGGATGTCATCATCAAGGATATACATCATCAAGGAACATAAGCATCAAGGATGTCATCTCTATAAACCGGAGCATTCACGGTTCCCCTTGGAAAGACATGGGGGTCTGTGCGTCCATCCAAAGAGATGCCACCCCAAACACAGACACTGCCTCTTCCGTATGCATCTCTTTTACGGATGTTTGACGGATGATAACGGGTTCCAGGTTCTCTACATATTAAATAACGCCTACTATTGCTTTCTAGACTAAATCTGGACTCATCCGCAAAGAGAACAGTCTTCCATTGATCAGGCGTCCAGTGGACATGTTGTCGTGCCTACTGCAAACGGTCCCTCCTATGGCGTGACGTGAGTGTCACACAAATGGGTGGTCGTCTCGCATACAGACTACCTTCGTGAAGCCTTCTACGCACAGTTGGCGTTGACACGAACCTTCCAGTGGCTGCAGCAAGGGCGGATCTAAGAAGAGTCGGAGTAGCGATTCCATTCCTGCGTGCACATAATGTCAAATATGGGCCATCGGCGTTCCTCGTAGCTGTTGGCCGTCCTTGGCTGAACCTCCTAGATGCCAAATCTATGGCCTCCAAAGTCTATGAACCACAGAAGGACTCACATTAACCATCTGGCCACTTCTGTTTGACTTTGTCCTGCCTCTAGTGTCCCAATGGCTCTCCATCGTAGTTTTGCAGGCAAATGATGCCTGGAGGTCATTGTTACGAATTGGCTATCTCAGATTTCTGATGTCACTATCACAGTGAAATATGTGGGCTTGCTCTCAAACATGGACTTTTATGTTCCTCGCAGATGACGTATTCCGACTGCAGCGCCACTAATTTGCATATTGCAGTTTTATTCAGCTACTCTTACTTGCTAACATAATCAAATTTTACACGGTTTGGCTTATTTTTGAGGGAGTTATCGCTATTATTGTGATTTTTCCTTAATTTATGATAACCAGTGTATGAGACTTAGCCGAAAGTTAACACAAGTATCTAACATAGTTGGCGCTTAATTTAAACTGCCGCGAATATCACAAGGCACGTAAAAATGCGACTGAGCGTAACACTTTCAAAAGAGACTTAGCCCGGAGGCAAACACGCGCTACTCAGGATTTCTAGCTCTCTCTCACGAAGTAAGTTGAACCTTCCTTAAATACTACATCTCACCCATTTGCATTCGATGCGATTCTGAATACTCATTCTGGTAGGGAGTTGTAAGTGGAAACAAGAACTGATAGAAAAGGGACTTTAAAATTAAAATAACTGTTATAAAATTAAAATATACCTTGCAAATTTATGAGGTGTTTTCTCCCTTCTTCCAGCATGCTTTCGAGGTGTAACGGTAGCACACTTGAAGCGTATTCGAGAGGTTCAGGGTTCGAGTTCCGAAGAGGGCATTGCTCATTTTTATGTCTCTTTCTTCAAAATAACCTAATGACTCTACAAAGTAATGAATGTTTATGCAATTCAGAAACACGCCTTATAAAATTAATGAATTTTACAATATATTTCAGTGTTTGAAACGGGCCTCTTATTGAGTTGGTGTAGGTGTATTTAATTATGGCAAAGCACACTAGGGCTATCTGCCTATGGGGAGGGATGCCTTCGTGGAGGACTTTTTAAAGGAAACTGGCTCGTATACACGTTGCACATGGGGAAAACCACGAAAACACCCATGCAGCCAGCCCGTTCGCGGGATTCGAACCTCGGACCGAACTACCAGTGTTCAGCGACTTTACCGCTTGGCCGCTGGTGGGCCCCGGTCCTTTATTTAGCAAAATACTTTAAAAAAATCAAAGATTCAAATTAAATTATCATTGTTTTAATTCCGCTTTCCTAAAAATGTAAAACTTTAGTAACTTTATAATAAATATAAGATGTCCTGTACGTATCAAGTTCAGAAGAATAACATCTTCAATTTTAATAAACATTTTGGAACTGAGCTCCAAGGTTTCGTTTATACTCTTCTGGGTATACTTTTTGGTACATACAGTTTCTATTTAGGATTTTTGATCCTTATGAGAATGTTTCCTTTCTGAACAACAAATTGTTATCAGTTATTAATTGTATTAAATTTGTATATCTTATAACAGTTAAAAAGCTCTAAATATAACTACCGAACAATTTAATGCTTAAACAACAGTTTAAGTGAATTTAACGAACAGTTTAAGTGAATGTGAAAGGAATTGGAATGATGAAATTTTTATAGTGATCTCCCTTATATAGGCGATAGAATGAATATGATTAATTGAAATATTTTAATTTTGAATTTGATTAAATTTGGTGAAATTTCAGTCAAATGACTCTTTTTAAATTCTTTTTGAAAAAAGTAATTTTTAAAATTAATAAAGAAACAATCTTGTATTTGGCGTAGATTTAGACAGAAAAGTCAATAGTTTTCTAGGGCAAACTGGTCCTTCTTTATCAAAAGCGAAGAAATTTGCAAGACTAGAAATCAGCTTTGATATATTGCTTCACAGGAATACCTTGACAGAGAACTGCAGGAAGAATTGTGTAGAGGTAGCTCCAGGCCAGTGTAAGTGAAAATGTCTGAACGGGAAAGCAAATCATGTATGTTAAAATAGTTAAAATGTGTTGCCCTACTGAGAGCCAATAAGTAGTTAGATGACAGAAACGTAGGAAAGTGTACTGATTCGCGGACGTCAGTCACGGGGCATCTATCCAAATTCTGATCGCACTATGGAAATCAGCGGGTGCAACGGTCCTATTTATATCCTACTGCAGTAAAGTGAACAGGAAGGTAGCGCCATCTGTCGGCAAAATTAATAACGAAAATTGAAAAATTAAGTTAATAGAATTTTAAAAGTGTTAAGAAGTACTAGATTAGACTTAAATTCATTAACTATGCAAGCTAAACCTAATAAAGTAAACAAGGCAAATCTTGCTCCTGATGAAGAGAGACGCGTTTGCCCTCGAAATCGATTGAGTTTTTTGTCTAAATAAAAATTTGTTTCCTTACTAATTTTAAGTTTCACTTTGGAGTGTTTCTTTTCTGATTTGAGCACAATCTTTATTAAAAATTACAAGTTTGGGATGAAAACTCCGGAAAATAGTTTTAATTAGAAGAAATGCATAAATCTATGCAGTGGTTAAGGAGGAATATAAGCAATACGACATGCTTAAATGTTTCACTGATGATTCTTTAAATTTCTAGAAACTGCTATTCGACTTTCTTGTTTTTTTTTTTTTTTTTTTTTTTTTTTTTTTTTACGTGGTCCGCTCTTAGGCACTACACAGAAAGGGAGGGATGCGCTGTGAAGTTTTTTATAGAGAAACTGTCTCATATCCCCCTTGCACGTGGGGAAAAACACGAAACCACCCATACAGCCAGCCTCACTGGGACTTAAACCTCGGACCGAACTACAAGTATTCAGTGGCTTTTACCGTTCGGCCGCTGCTGGTCCTTTGTTTATGTTACCCATGCGATTGTTTTAATATGCAGGAATTTATTATTTTTCTTAGTTTTTAAACAATCGTATGTACTTGATTTGAACTTGCCGAGTTTTGGGGCAGAACGCTAAATGAGTGGTTTTCAGTTGGAACACACGCAATAAGTGAACCTTGCAAAGAATATCTTGTATAGAAATAACTTTTTGTGAAGGAATTTTTAAAGAAAGAGCTTATCTCCCAGAACAGACTTGGATTGCCGAAATCTAAATGACAGGTATTCTGCAGTGAATTAAATATTTAAACATCCACACCATAAATACCGTAACCAAAATTTAAAATTATTCACAAAACAGTCGGAGGAATTCTGTTATTCGTTTAAACATACATTATTTTTCTTCAAATAAATTCCGTGGACGCTTATCTAGTTGTTACTGTCTCATTAAGGTGACCTCCTGTGATTCAGGGGGCCATGTATACCGCCTTTCACCTGCCATCCCCAAGTGGGGGGGGGAGGAAACTTCAAAATCCGTCAAAAACGACGCAAGCTTCCAAATTACAGATGGGAAAGCGGCAAGAAACACACCAACTCCCACAGGTAAACGTGAAACTTGCCAAGTAATCAGTTCTTTAGATCTTTGTATGTCCTTTCCCCTGCTGTTTGAAGTGTACGTGGCTCTCAAAGTGTGACAGGTTTACGAGGATCAGATAAGAGATATTCTCACCTCTCTTGCTGCGTTTTTAGGCTGATTGTCGATCGTGCGGGGCTTGATGAAATGATATCCTAATTGGTCCCTGGACTGCTGATCTTCCGATAGGAGGTTTAAGTTCGACTTGCTTTCGATGATAAAAACATGTGGGAACGCTTTAAATTTGACCTTTTTACTCGTTCCTCTTAATCAGTTTGGATTTGACCTTTTTACTCGTTCCTCTTAATCAGTTTGGATTTGACCTTTTTACTCGTTCCTCTTCATCAGTTTGGATTTGACCTTTTTACTCGTTCCTCTTAATCAGTTTGGATTTGACCTTTTTACTCGTTCCTCTTAATCAGTTTGGAGATGAAGTCTAGGAAGAGATCTAGATCATATCATGCCTGTGCGTTTCTTACATTAAATTTGCTTTTCTTTTTAACATATGTGTACAGCTTTAACTATGATATAAATAACCTCTTTTTCAGTCTCTTACAAGAAAATGTTTACATCTCAACTTTAAATGTAATTATCACACATAAAAGTAAGTGTTTAAATATCCAACGGTACAGTAAGACCCCGTTTAACGCTGTTTCGTTTAGCGCTGTTTCGGTTTAGCGCTCTTTTATTTCAACCCGGGGATTCCACGAAATCGCTCGCAGCATACGGGGATTCCCCGAAATATTATGCAGCCATAGGTTTCAAATACATATCCGAAAGAGTGTGCTTGTATTTCTTGTTTGGTGCGGTATCGTACAGACATATTTTGAAGGGGTAAATGTGGAAGATGTCGAAGAAATAATTCAAGAAGCAGCGGCTAGTCTTTCTAATGATGAGCTCAAGGAATTAACTGAACAAGAAGAAAAAAAAAAATGTTGACAGCAGTGATTCAGAAGAAGAGCAAAAAGAACTTTCGATTGCGTTTGTAAAAAGGAGTTTGTCTACCATAACTGAAATAATGGATCAATTCATTGAAAATGATCCGAATTTTGACATCAGGAGCTCAAAAGCAAGGCGTGGTTTTAGAGATGCTCTATCCGTTTATGAAGAACTTTTAAGAGAACAACGCAAAAGAAAAAGGCAAACAACATTAGATGCTTTTGTCACAAAAAGGCAGAACACTGAAAACGCGGAAGGCTAACTAAATATGACTGACTTAGAATTTTATTTGTTTTTTTTTTAAGAATATTCGTTTTGTTATTTATATTTTGTTTTTATATTTGCAAGAAATAATAATGTGGTATTAATTTGGGCTTTAAGAAATAAATGTTTGGTTTTATTTTTATTAAAAAAACATACTTTTTAAATTTAATACTTAACCAATTTCCTAGCCGTCTTCCCCTAACCCCAATATTTACATGTAAAGATAGCCTCGTTTAGCGCTGTTTCGCATTACGCTCTACTTTGATGGAACGTATCCCCCGCGTTAAGCGGGGTCTTACTGTATGTGCGTAAAATGAAATGAAGTTTGAAATTGTGATAGCGTGCCAAATTTGAACATTACACACATTTTGATGGCATCATATACTCCGAATTTTTTTGATTAAATAACCTAAAGATGTTTTTTTTTTTTTTTTTTTTTTTTTTGTTTTGTTTTATGTGATTACGGCAAAGCCTTGAGAGCTCGTATACACATTACATATGGGGAAAACCACAAAAACGTCCATGCAGACAACCCGCACGCGGGATTTGAACCTCAGACTGAACTAACAGTGTTCAGCGACTTTACCGCTGGACCACTGCTGCGCCATCTAAAGATAAAATATGGGAGAAAAGTTTAATAGAGAGGAATTCAACTGAGGGGGGGGGAATAAAAGAATTTACCTGAGAAAACAAAAGCACGGCTTTCCAGTCATGTGTACTTTTTATTTTCTGGGGATATCGGGCAAATTTCTCGGCTAATTGAAACACTTCCTGAGAATACTTGTCGCTTTTGAGCTAGGGATGAGACACTCGAAATCTTGAATCTTAACGTTTTTATCGTCATACGAAGCTTTCAAATTTTACTCTAAAAAAAGTTATTAAACTCTTAAAACATTGGAAAGACGCAGAAAGATCTAATTTATTTCTGCAACAGAGGCTGGTATTAATATTATTATTATTTACGTGTTTCATCCAAAGGCACTGTACTGATGCCTTCGCGGAGGAACTTTCTAAGGAAAACTGGCTCATATTAACACGTTACATATGGGGAAAAATACAAACAAGCCCAAGCAGCCAGCCGTTCGCGGGATTCGAACCTCGGACCGAACTACCAATGTTCAGCAATTTTACCGCTCAACCACTGCTAAGCAGAGGTTGGTATTAGACCTGGTATTTCGTGATAAATGTTTGTATGTCTTAACGCTTTAAATATTAAACTTGCCTATTAAACTTGCATCTGTGCATCTTGTGGCATCTGTACTTACGTATGTATCTTGCATAACTCAAAAACGATTAGCCGTAAGAGCGTTGAAATTTTGTATATGAGATATCTATAAATGTACTTGGGCACTTCCCTTTCCCATTTCATTTTGTAATACCAAAAGAATATATGCTTAAACCCATTCTCCCTACCCGGCCTTTATTTTCGCAGTCGTTGGTCATACGCTTTAAATTACAGAAGTGTTTAAAATAACGAAAATATTCATGTTTTACCAATTTCAAATAAAAAAATTCATTTTGGACAAATAACGAGATCTAATCTTTACTGCGGTCTCCCGATTCCTGTTCCTTTATTTGGCAAAGCTGTATAATATTCGTTATGAAAAAATAAAATTATAAGAAATTATTATTTATTGCAATTTTTGATGTCATTTTTAGCTTGCCTTGAAAGGATCGGTCAACTGAGTTAGAATAATTTGAGGAAATAAATTTAATTAAAGTGCAAGAATAATAGTGTGTAATTTGATAGGCGTACAAGAAAGTCATGTAGTGTAGCCATAATAGATTTCTTTTTATAAGAAGAAAATACTATGAATTTTGCAAAAAGACCGACCTTATTAATTTTTTATATGCTTTTTTTTTTTTTTTTTTTTTTTTTTTTTTTTGTAGTCAGGAAGTCATAATTCTAAGTCTGTTATGGTTAACAGCTAAATAGAATTAAAGTAATACTTACTAAACAATAAATTCGACCTTGAGTTTTAATTCTGGAACACAATTAAAAAAATCTGATGTGTACACTACATGACTTCCTTGTACGGAATATTAAATTTTACGCGTTTTTTCTTGCATTTCATTTAAACATATTGGATTGAATTAAATCTACTTCGCCGACAGCGCATAAACAACAATAGAATAAATGCATTCTTTAAAATTCACTCTAGTATTTGTTTACCATAGCGACACTCTGGTGCTAGATTCACTTAACAGTATTATATTTCGTCCTTATTATAACTCAGAATGCACAAAACTTATATCATTTAAAGAATAGAATTATCTAAGCGTTGCCACGTGTTCCATTCAAATACTATAAGAAAGCAGAAATGATGTATAAAAGAAATTAAGCAAACAAAACAAAAAAAGAAACAGTTTTTCACAGACAATTGAGTATTTCTCATTCAGTTACTTCAGTTCTCACTTCGCGAGAAGGCAAAAATACATAAAACCTCAAAATATTTATATTAAAAATTACAAAGTAAATCTTAAACACATATTTCCTCGAAAAAATTCCGGAAAGGATTAAGCATGATTTAATTCGCAATAATAAATGAAGGCGTTATCTTTGTTGTTGCGAAGCTAAGTTTCTCTCGGTTGGCAACAAATCCACTAGTCAGCTGTTTCAAATGTAAACAAGCAATGGCCGCCATCAAAAAAAAAATATTAAGCTGAGCGGCACTTAAACAACTTTAAATTTGTTGATAATTCTAAAAATATTGCATACAGATTTACTAAAGGCATTAAAACCTTAACCGGAATATAAGAACAACATAATTAAATCATTTTTAAAGCAAAAAAAAAAAAAAAAAAAAATATTTACAAACATATAAGAGTAAAGAAACTGAAATCACTGAGCCGGGTAACATAGTGATATATATATAAATATACTTATATACGTTTGGTGCGACCAATTGAAACCAAAATACGAGGTGCACACCTACATGTTATAGCAGTCCTATATAAAAAATTTCAACGTTTTGAGGCTACTCGTGTTTGAGTTATGCGAGATACGTACGTATGTACGTACATACGTTCGTGCAGACGCCACGAAAAATTCTCTTCAGAATTAATTTTAAAGAAGTTTTATAATTTTTTGGAGGAAACAAGTCTTTTATTCTGTCCTTACGTACAAATATCACGCAAAAAATATCGTTAAAATTGCATTCGATAGCAGTCAAAATGGATATTTTCGTTGAAATATGCTGCCTGAAACTTTTCGCGATTACGATACTTCCTTTTTACTTCGTACAAGGAAGTAAAAACATTACGCTTAAGGACGTAAAACTTATAAGGACATTATAATTAAGCATTGAAAATAAATCTCGGGGTGGGGCAGAACACCATGTTTAGTACTTGAATGCAATACACCGACTGAAAAGCTATTGTCTTTCAGGCCGCTATTCCCTCCGGCGGCCGCTAGGTGGCACGCTTGAGAGCCGTGGGGTTATGTTTATTTTCAAAAATTTTTTCGCGAAAGTGTCCATAGGTTTCATGCACTATATTTCAGAGATTCAACGAAGAAACCCTTTCCTTGGGAAAGCATTTAAAAAATAAAGCAATTTAACTTTGTTGCCACAGCACAACTTATGTAATATTTTTATAGATTAATGGTATTATTTGCATAACTATTTGTAAATATTTTTTTTAGCACGAACGAGTTTTTAATATAATCTAAAACTTATTCGAAATTAAAGAATTTTGAGGGAGATTATCTGATGAGAAATAATACGAATACTTTGAGGAAGAAGATATTTAATATGTAATTATTAAATATTATTACTTTAATATTTAATTTCGTTTTTTAGTGATTTTTCACGTAGATTTAATTCGTAATTTTTTTTTTTTTTCCTTTTGATTCTACTATTTGAATGATTTCTTGAATTGCATGGATTAGTTTTTCTATTTTGTGCTATAAATCTATAAAATGAGTTAAATATTAGTTTGGAAGCAATATATAAATATTACAAAATAATCTAAACTTCACATATTTTTCAAAGTGCACAAACTCTAGCAGCGTACAGTTCATTTGCTTGCTACTTAAAACAGTGGAATAAGCTGCGAAGCTCGAACTTTTCCTTCGGAAGGGAGAAAAGTTTAATTATCACTTCGCAGAAAACCGAAATGTTCGATCGAATAACAGTAATATCCATATAAATAAAACCTCTTCCTCCTGTAACAGCCTGCAATGTTTATATTCTTTGTTCCGTCCAAAACCGCCGGATAAAATTCCTCCGCAACAAACAAAAGTTTTTCACTCCTTTCCTCGTGGAAGGAAGAGCAAAATTTAATATGATTAGGCGGAGGAATATAGTTCCAGCTGTGACACGCTTTTGTCCGAATTCTCGCTGTCTGGAAGGTGTTATCTTATACTTGAAGGTATGTATATGTGTGTGTGAGCGGGAGTGTGGTTGCGTGCGTATGTGTATGTTTGTATATATATATATCCAGCTATATATATATAAGATGCATAAATATATATACTTTCGCGCGTCGCTCAGAGAAGTAGTCTTTTGTGATTAGTAGCCCAGCCAGCCTCTCTAAATGCTGGACCAGATGTTACTGCCTCTATTCAGAGGATAAGTTCGAGGCGCGTGTTGAGTTAGAGATACTCTAAGCAGAAGTTATCCAATATGCCCCGCATTTGGCTGACCCATAGAGGTCTAGTGAGGCGTTATTACTGCGGCCAAATAACGCTCTAACTCTTGCGTGTGTTCAGCGGTGTGGCTTGGAGTGGGTGCAAACGTGGTACCGAATATAGGGTTGCCATTGATGAGGAGTTTGATACATCCCCGCAGCTCTGCGGCGCCAAGGTGCCAAACTGAAAATTTATATGTGTCAGTGGTCTGTGGCATTAATTGCAAAACAATACGAATTCTTTAGAAAGCTACGGTTGTTTTATTTAATTTGACTAAGGTAACGTTTCATGTTGCGATAGATACAGCAAATATTTCAATGGCAATAACTAGTTAGGCATCCACTAAAATGAAAGGAGCTTTTGACCTGTTTGAATGTAAGGAATGAATAGGATTATTTGATGCTTGATTACGACGGGCCACATTAGGGCATAGAAAGAAGAATGCTTTATAAAGGCCTTTCTAAAAGCAACTAACTTTTACTTACGTTATACATGAGAAAAGACGGTACAAAGTATTTACTCCCTACATTCTGCATGCCTTCGTGGTGTAGCTGGAAGCACACTCGACGCGTATTCAAAAGATTCAAGGTTCGAGTCTCGACGAGAGCACTGCACATATTTCACATCTTCCTTTAAAAATAACCAAATGATTTTACAATAGCATTGCTTGTATAAAATGCAAAGAGCATGATAAAATCTAATACAAGCTGAAAATGCTTGCGATGAGCACCAAAAGAAAATGTCTGAAATCTATATATGAATTCATTTGTAACAAAACATTTACCAAAACAACATACTCAGCAAGATATATCGCAGTGATCTTTTTCTTATGCACAGCAGTTTAAAATTATTTTTGTTTTTATTTAAATTATTTCTACTTGCAACACTGAGTATCACTTATGACCAATGGCTGAGGTCGTGAAACACTGATTGTTCTATTGTGGATGACGAATTGAAGTGGTTGAACGGGGTTGTCACCACAACACAGGTAATTTATAGAATTTACTACATGAAGACATCCAGGACCGGATTAATACTCTTAGAGGGCCTTGAACGATTAAAAGATTTTCGTGCCCACATATGTTTATACCAGTTTTTTATTCATCCCCTCTCTCTCTCTTGGAGTTGATCTAGCCGATTAACCTAATGGTAAAGAAACAATGCCCGCGTCCTCCGTCACTTGTCACTTACATCAGTTTTGGTAGAGAGAGCTCTCTGTGTGGTTGAGCTATGTAATATGTAATAAAAGCACACCATACAACTAAAAATGTGGAAATTCTTTTGAAATCTGAATGCATACAATGAGGCTTAATTTGTTCCCTAATGAACTGTTGATAGCTGGACCTTCTTTCCTAATTTCTACTAAAAGAAGGTTTTGAATTAGCCGCGATCTTTTAATTCTAACTAAAGGCATTTAAAGAAGCATTTGTGTTTAGTTTATAAAACCCATGTGTGCTACTTGCAACACTGAGTTGATTCCACTAGAGCTATAACATACTCCACAGACGAGTTAGAGGTTTAAAGATAATGATGTATCTTTAGCAGAAACTTAGTGATACAAAGTGGGATAAAACATAAATTTATCTTATAAAGTTATGTAAGGTTTGTCTTATTTGAATAAATATATAAATTATAATTTATTTATGACAAATTTTAGGCAAAAATTCAATAATTATTATGCCTTATTCGAAAATATGAGCAATACCGAATTAATTTGAACCCAAATACCATTTTATTTAAGATAAAATTAATGTATAAGGTATTTCTCCCTTCTTCTCAGCATGTCTTCGTGGTGTAATGGTCAGCACGTCTGACGCGTATTCAAGAGGTCCGTGATACGTGGTCCGGAGAGGGCATTGCTCATTTTTCATCTCTACTGCTTTCAAAAAATACTAATGTCTCTCTCTGCAAAGAACAGATAAATAAAAAAGATTTTTTTTTTTTTTTTTTTTTTTTTTTTTTTGAAGATCACTGGGTCTTTACAATTTATTTCGTCATTTCCATTCTTGTTGCCTGTATAAAGCTCACTATTAAAAGAACTCTTTTTTTTTTTTTTTTTTAATCTTCATAGGTAATCTCTAATTAACGTTGAATACGTGAAATGTTTGGATCAGAATATCCTTGTTAGGACCCTATTAATTAATTAAGGATTTAAGGGATAATTTACCGATTACTGACCAAAACTCTTTACATTCCATTAATTGTTCTTTTTTAACGACTAATTCCTCTTCCCCAACTCATATTATTGCAGGTTCTAATCTAATATTTGAAGAGTTAAACACGAAGTCATTGTGGGCATAAATCGCTACAATGGACATGAAGAAAATCGCTATATTATAAATCAATTATAATTTAGTTAGAATGGTTTTATTTATTGTAATGGCCCTGTTTTTAAATTTTTTGTTAATTTTTAAATCAGTAGGAGAAAAACAATTTTGATATTCAGGAAACAAAAGTACTCAAAATAAGAACTATTTTAATAATAACCATTGCAATAGAAAATTCGAATGGAATTTCAGGCCATATTTTTCGCATGAAATTATTATGCAATTAATTCCCAAAGCTTTGAACACACGTTTAATTCTTGAGACATTTTAAAGAATATTGTAAGCATTTTGAATGTAGGATTTTCGATCTATTTTATTTCATACACTGTTTAAGTATTTTGTTTACATTTAGTAGTAAGCGAATCGTTATTTATTATTTAATTTTCTTATAGTTTAAGAAAGAAATTATGCGGCAAAAATTTTTATTACAGAGGGAATTTTTATTAAAAGTTTTGTTATTGGTATTTATTTTGTTATTTATTAGCCCAGAGGGGCAATTTACCTGAAGGGCTATTAATTTCGTTTTGGCATTTTGCGTTGGTTCACTATAAAACAGCGTTTCACTTTTCAAATTGTTGCCACCAAATATTATCCCCTGTTTATATTTAAAGAAATTAAATAATGAAGAATCCACATGAATGTATGTATGTATGTCTGTTTCTCGCACTGGGAAAAAACAGCAGTACCTAGGGACATACAATTTTGAATAACTTAGTCCTCCACTCGAATGTACTTGGAAGCCCGAATTCGGAAATTGTTTTATTATCTATTTCATATTTTGTAAAACTTTAACGTATTTTTGATTAACAAACTCAACGATTTCAAAGCGAGAAATGGTGGAAAAGTTAAAATCAATTGAATTATTAAAGGGTTTTTTATTTTTAAAAAAATTTTATCATTTTAAAATTTCGTGGTTTTTTTTTTTTCCCGGTTTTTAATTGTAAAATAAATAGTAGAAATTTTTAACTGGAATGGCCGTATTTCATACATGACTCCAAAAATTCACATTGTAAGGATTATGTTAATTTTATTAAGAGTTAAATTTTGAGTTAAACTTACTTTCCTATCGATTCTTAACTTCAACTTACCACTTCCGGCCAGAACGTAGTTTTAGAATAACGTTTGAATACATAATGAGGAAGAGCGGTATGTAACCGCGAAGTTCTTCGGTCTTAGTGAGAGAGATACCAGGTATTCTGGCTGCACGCGTCCGCCTTTTTTAGGCTACTCTCTCGTAAGCTATTATCACGCTCGGCTGTACTTTAGGCCCTTGATAGCTTCGCAGTCTATTAACGTTAAGGAGGCAACTCTGTTAAAATTGATAGCTTTGGGTATACTCTTTAGTTTAGTTTAATTCTTAGTCTCTTAAATTCAAGCCCAAGTGTCGGCTTTATTGTACACTCCAAGACAGAGTTTTGTTAAACTTTAGTTGGAATAATAAAGGGTGTTTCCTGTCACACGAACTCAAGCGATTATTAGCTTACTAGTTCTTAAGATTCTTCGCTTTCAACCGTAACTTACACCGTGAGGAATCCTACAGCATACAAAAAGTAAGTTTTTATATTTTGGATGTTTCTAATATTTATAATATATATAATGGATTATTTAATAACTACGCGTATTATTTCTAGGTAAATTTTCATTCAATTATGGTATTCTTTAAGATCATCCATTAAAAATTCCAAGTTTGAACTTTTAAATATCTCTTACTAGCTATTACCGACATGCATTGTAGTGCTACTTAAAGGAAAGAAAATGTTTTAATTCGTATTTAAATCTGTTTATTGAAATGCTTTTGGTTACACAATTTTTTTTCCTCCACCCCCGTCTGGTGCAGGCAGTTTTACTTTCCTACCCACATAACAACATTCCTGATGGTCCATTCTTAAATTTGTAGCGGCCGAGCGGTAAAGTCTCTGAACACTGGTAGTTCGGTCCGAGGTTCGAATCCCGCGAACGGGCTGGCTGCATGGGTGTTTTCGCGGCTTTCCCCATGTGTAACGTGTATACGAGCCAGTTTCCCTTAGAAGGTCCTCCACGAAGGCCGCTTCGAGATACGTTTAATTTATTCATTCCAACGGCCACACCTAGATGAAGACTGTAATCATACTAAGCATCGTAATGGAATGCACCAAGATTTAAATCGTGTGCACTGTTCGTCTAGATCGAACAGTGCGTACTCGAATATTTTCGAGTCTTGTTTCCCGTTGCTTGTTTGTTTCATACGAGAGGGCTTGAGCAGTAGGTTCTGGAACGTCTAACACGTGCTATTGCGTAAAAAATTAAACATTGCAGTGCAACATTGTAGTTGCATTGGGCAGTGCGACGCATTTCTCTTAAATAGCCGAGGGTTTTTTTTTTTTTATTAAATTCGAGACAAATTAATATAATTGCGTTTTCCCGAGTGGCAACACATTTTTTTTTAATACCGCCGAGTATTCTAATTATATTTGAAACATGTATATCTTACGCTTCTCCAGAGATGCAGTGCAAAGATCGCTGAGTTTTTAATCAGAAGTTCGTTAAATTCGCGTAAAATATATGTATACTGAAATTTATTTATTTATTTATTTATTTATTTTTTGAGAAAAGTGGACGTCGATCTTTTCCAGAACCCAGAAAAGAATTGTAGAAAGTACGATAGCTATAGTAGTGACTGAGTGAATCGCGAAAAAACACGAAATTTTAAAATGATAAAAATTTAAAAATAAAAAAAAACCCTTCAATAATACAATTTATTTTAAATTTTCCACCATTTCTCGCTTTGAAATCGTTGAGTTTGTTAATCAAAAATACGTTGACGTTTTACAAAATATGAAGTAGACTAATAAAACAAATTCCGAATTCGGGCTTTCAGGTACATTTGAGTGGAGGATTACGTTATTCAAAATTGGATGTCTCTACTTTTGTTGTTTTTTCACAGTGCGAGAAACATGCATACATTCATGCGAATTCTTCATTATTTAATTTCTTTAAATGTAATGTAGAGCTTTAATATTTAGTGGCAACAATTTGAAAAGTGAAACGCCATTTTATAGTGAACCAACGCAAAAGGCCAAAACGAAATTAATAGCCCTTCTGGCAAATTGTCCCTTTGGGCTAATAAATAACAAAATAAATACCAATAACAAAACTTTTGATAAAAATTCCATCTGTAATAAAAAAGTTACACAAACAGACATTCTTATTTAAATATATATAGATAACTGTGTAAAGAATGCATAGTATTTTAATTCATTTTAGTAAAATTTTTGAATAAAAATTTGTGAGGTTTTTATCTTCTGTGCCAAAAAGGCGATTAGTTGCCAAATAAACCCCGTTGCATTTCAGGCATGTGTCTCATCGGAGTGCGTGAAACGACGTTAATTGAATCGAGGTGATGGAGACGCCGCCTTGGGATAAGATATATATATATACATAAACGAAATCGGAGGAGGTTTGGTGGGGAAGTAAGGTATGCCTCGCAGCACGTGGATGGTGGAGTCATATAACCGGTATTATAATGTATATAGGGCTACAGCTGAAATGTGTTTTGCATTTTGTACGCTATAAAATACTCTCTCTGTGTTATGTTCCCTTTTGCAATTCTCCGTTTTCCGACCTTTTTTTTTTTATCTCTTCGCTCAATACCGGATATAGAGTCAGGGTTATTTTCTTCATCTTATTTGTTTGTTTATTACTTTTTGCATGGGTAGGTTGTGGAAGTTTTGCAAATTTTTCTTCCCTGCTATGGCTGGGGAATTGATCAAAGGATTTCGGCTTTGGTTTTCGTATTTTCTAGTTTCCCAGTATTTTTAAGCATAAATATATGCGGAGTGTACCCTAAAAAGAAAATATCGACAACCAGCGATAAGGGATTTTGTTCTTATGAACTAAAATATATTTTTTTGGATTCAATCCCGCTGAATTTTTTTATCAACATCTTTAAAAAATCTTTGTTGCTTTCCAGAAATCAAATTGTTTTATTGCTGCACTTTTTTGTTAAAAAAAATCAGGATCGCTTGGTGTCGGTAGCAGTATATATATATATATATATATATGTAATAATAAAATTTCATAGTCAAGAATACACTTAAAATTCTAAGTGTATGTTCTTTTTCAATTTTAATGGCGACGGTCTCTTATTTGAAAGTACGTGGAATTAAATCCACAGCCCCGTAGTCAAGTTGTTTTTCCCGCCTTTTCTACACGTACAGTTATAGAATGTTCTGGAAATATTTAAAGCGAACTGGATTGGTTGACGAGGCTGACGTCATTTCTTGGAAGCTCCGCCTTTCCAGAGGGATAACGATAAGGGATTTTGTTCTTATGAACGAAAGGACTCGCAAAGGAATATCGGGGGCTTTTCTTTAATGTAACCATGCAGTAAACTTCATACAAAAAGCTATTAGTAATTCTTTTTTATTTACAACGGATATCTGATTTTGTAACTGCTATTTTCTCCTAAAATATAATAAATGGATCCTGTTTTTTAAAACTTATCGTCTGATAATTTAAGCTACGACTACATCTATGATTCTTCATCAGTTTTTTTTATTCCGCACAAAAGCTGGTACATCACATATATATATATATCGTGAAATTGAATTTTTTAGCGGTGAAAATTTATATAAAACTTTATAAGGTATTTTCTCCCTCTTTTCTGCATGCCTTCGTGGTGTAACAGTTAGCACATTCGGCGCGTGTTTGAGAGGTCGAGGTTCGAGTCCAGGCAATAGCATTGCTCATTTTTCATGTTTCCTGCTTCAAAAATCCTAACGACTCTACAACTTATCCATTTATCTTTCACTTATCTTATCTGTCGCGTCTTTCTTTCTTTTATCTAAGAATGAGAAGAAAGCTTTAAGGCAGCATTTATATCATTAAAATACATACGGGGTTGGACAAAAATATTGAAACACCTTTAAAAAAACATGTTTCTTTGCTTAATATGGTGTAGGAAACCCGTTGGCATCCAAAACAGCTTGCAGTCTTCTCGGAATGGATAAATAAAGTTCCTGTATGTTTGCCAAGGAAATATTATACCATTCTTCCTGCAAAACGGTGGCAAGTTCAGATAACGATGTTGGCGGTGGATAACGAGAACGCACTTTCCGTTCCAATGTAGACCACAAAGGTTCGATAATATTCAGGTCTGGTGACTGTGGTGGCCAGGGCAGATGGGACAACTCATCCTCGTGCTCAGAAAACCAGTCCTGGACAATGTTAGCTGTGTGAACAGGGGCTTTGTCGTCTTGGAAGACACCATCACCATCGGGGAACAAAGTTTGTACCATGGGATGAACTTGATCGGCCAAAATGTTCACATAAGTCTTGGCAGTCATGCATTAGCATCGCTGATGAGTGTCTTCTCAATTGCAGCACGTCCAGCAATTCCCTGTTTATGGGGCTAGCAGAGAACCACGATACGGCTGCCCAAACCATAACAGAACCCCCGCCATGTTTCACTCTTGGCAACAAGCAGTCTGTATTATAGGCTTGAGATGGCGTTCTCCAGACGTAAACTCGGCCAGAAGTGGGAAACAATGTGAAAGAAGACTCGTCAGACCATATTACTCGCTTCCACTGCTCTATAGTCCAGGCTTTATGACTTAAACACCACCTTTTCCTGTTACGGGCATTAGCATCGCTGATGAGTGTCTTCTCAATTGCAGCACGTCCAGCAATTCCCTGTTTATGAAGCTCCCTTCTAATTGTTTTGGTACTCACAGGGTTTCGTAACACAACATTCATTTCAGCAGTAACTTTTGCAGCTGTGGTCTTCTTATTTTTCGTCACAATTGCCCTTAATGATCGTCTGTCACGATCACTCAGGGCACACTTTCGTCCGCGCTGTGATTTAGCAGATGATGTTTTTTCGCTTTTCAAATATGCGGAATAAATCTTCGATACAGTACCTCTTGAAACACTAAACACCTCGGCTACCTTGCTTACGGAAGCACCTACCATACGTGCTCCAACAATTTGCCCACGTACGAAGTCTATTAACTCTGACATAATGCAATGACAACCTCACATAACAGTACTCCGACAACAACTGAACTGTTTAGCACATTTACGAAGTTGTATAGGTGGCGTCAGTAGTCGAAAACGCCAGCGCCACCTACATATTTCATTAAAATGAATCTTTCTTTTTAAACATGTATTTCACAAGGTGTTTCCATATTTTTGTCCATCCACTGTATATGTCATACACAATTTATATTACTTTCTTATAGAATAATAGATTTATCAACATAAAATTACGTATTATCTTATAAAAAGTTATTTTTTTAAATTTTAATAATTTTTCTGCGTAAGATATATTTTGAAACGGGATATGTGTAGCTCATATTGCTGGTCTGTAATACCATCAAAATCACATTCAAATTCTTCAACGCAAAAATCATCCTCTTTTATGAAACTACTCCTTGTTTCAGTAAAAAGTATACAATAAAAAAGAAGTAGGTTGTTTCTTTAGTCAGATAATTACTCAAGGTTCGTCACCTGTAAAGTGGATAAGACCGGTTAAGAGCAGAAGTTCGATTCCAGGTTCGAATCTCTATGAACGAACTGCTAGATTGGTATTTCCGTGCTTTTTTTTACATTTCAATATAAATACGAACTAGTCCCTCCTCCCTGTCTGCAGCAAGTCTTCTATTTAGGCGTATATCTATTTAAGCAGAAGGCTGTCTTGTGTTTTATGGTATTCAAGCAAACAAACAGAGAGGAAAAAAAAAAAAAAAAATTGTAACAGACCTATTTAAGTGTAATTGAACTATTTTATTCACCTCATGAACTGTAACCGAATTATTTTATTTAAACGCCATCTCGTCATATGAAAAAACGTCAGTCGAACTCCAGCCGCCATGATGTTAGTTTACTATGTCTCTGTTATTCAACTGTTTGATGTTCCATTTGGTATATGTTTCATTTTTATGTATATTTCTTTTGTTTGTAACCGTTCCTGTGTGCTCTGTTAATAAATCCTTTTAAAGCTAGCCGGCATTAGTGTCTATTGAGGAACGGCTACATCACAAATTTAAAAAAAAATAAAAGAGAAAAAAAGAGAAAGAAAAGAAAATCATAAATAAGAATTCCGAAATTAAAATTAGCAAAATGAAAAAAAAAAAAAAATCTTTGAAAACTAAAAATTGAAATTGTCTGGAACAAGTCTTCCATTTAGGCGTCTGTCTATTTAAGCAGAAGGCTGTCTCGTGTTTTATGGTATTCAAGCAAACAGAGGAAAAAAAATAAATTAAAAAAAATAAAAGAGAAAGAAAAGAAAATCATAAATAAGAATTCCGAAATTAAAATTAGCAAAATGGAAAAAAAAAAAAAAAAATCTTTGAAAACTAAAAATTGAAATCGAACGACAAAACAATTTTTCGAAAAGTAATTGTATGCTTCTAAGGTGCGCCATCTTTTTCATAAAAAAATCACTAAAACTGGCAACTGATACATAACATCACTAAAACTGAGATATATCACAGAATCATAGATATTTTTAGCCCAAAGGGCGTTAGCCCAGAAGAGCTATTATAATTACGATTTCGCATTTTGCGTCGAAAACTTTAAAAGTCTGAATCACTTTTCAAATTGTTGCCAGCAAATATTATCGCCCTGTATTATATTTAAAGAAATTAAATAAAGAAGAATCTTCACAAATGTATATATGTTTCTTACATTGTTATAACACAACGGTACCCAGAGCCATCCAATTTTGAATAACTTAAGTCTCCACCCGAATATGGGCATCTGGAAGCCCGAGTCTAAAAATTTTTTTATTATCTATTTCACATTTTGTAAAGCATGAGTTTTTGATTAAGAAACTCAAAGATTTCAAAACGAGCAATGGCAATACTGTATGAAAAAAAAAAAAAAAAAAATCTGCAGAGCGCGAAATTGTGTATCGGAAATTCTTAAGATATGCTTTTTTCAAATTATTTTGCGATATTGCTATTGAATTGAATTTTATGGTTTAAGTGCGAAGAAAATGATATTTAATAAATTTATATTGGAGGAAAATGATATTAATATTTAATAAATAAAGGTAACGCACGAAACGTTAAAAAAACGCCGCTTTGAGCATAATATGAAATCTGAAAGCTTTCAGATTTTTTTTTTTAAATCAGTATTTATTCTAAAGCAAAAATACACTAATAAAAACAAAGTCGTTCTAAAATGCGATATTTAAACCCATATCGAATTTTATTACAACACTGTTTTTATTAGAGAGTAAGTAACATGTAAATATACGTAACGTAGTGTATTGTGGTATGTGTAAAGGCAGTCTTACCACAGAAGCGGTCAGAATGGGCCAGCAAATGAATGCAATAGTAGTTTTATGTGCATGCACTTCGATATCATTCAGGTGTACTTTATTTGGGACACTCCGCATAATCCTCCTTCCTCACAATACGAAGTTTTTAAAAATGCCGCACATGCTTTGATTTATTGATATCCGAATTTTTAAAACTTAAAGTTCTCACATTCGTTATTTCCATTACCCAATAGAAATAAAAGTTGAATTTTTTTTTTTCTGGGTATTTTTTGAATGAGCTCAAAAAACCGTCAATATTTTATCTGAGATGCTTTTTAAAAACTTTATTGGTGTAAAATAGTGCTTGTGAAAATATCATATCTCTACATATAATAAAATAAAGAGTCTGCCTGTGTGTCAGTGTGTATATCTTTCGTTCGCGCTGCGCGTAAGCTAATAGACCCACGACTACGAAATTTGGTACATAGGTGCATCTAGACAAGAGCCAGTGCACCTCGAAGCGAGTTTTTTTAAATTCGAATTCGAATTTTTTTATTTTATGTTTTGTGACGAAATCGCGTCATTTTGAGACGTAATGGGCTATAGGAAAGTGAGATTTTACTCTACGCACATCGTCATGAAACGTAGGCACTTAGCTATTTTACGAACTTTAATTAAATTTCGTGTTTCAATAAATCCATTAAATACGAATTAAAGGGAGCTTAACACCTTTTCAGCGGGATTTATTCTAAAATAGTTTATCTTTAAAAATGCACGGTTTATTTTTCTTTGATTTTTGGACACGTTAAACTTTCATCCTTGCGACTGCTTTTACAAAAGAATTTTGGAAAAATGATAATATTTTGTAAAAATTTAAATGAAGCTTCCGAGTACACTTCTCACATCTTTAAAAATGTAATTTTGGCAACAATTTTCCTTTCTTATTGTTGTTGATAGATTTTTGATGAAATCGCATCATTTTGAATAGTTTCATTCTTTTAGAAATATGGGTATGGCAACAATTTTTCATCGTATTTCTTATGTCACTGTTTTTAAGAGATTGGCATATTTCATTGTCATTTTTTTTAGATATATGAAACATTTTTATTGATTTTTTTTTGATAAAGTTTTTCTGCAGAGTAAAATTTTGCGCGTAATTTTTTGTTTTTTGAGTTTCTTTCATGTTATTTTTTGCTTATTTCACTGTTTGTAAGATACTGAAAAGTTTTGCAGATTTTTTTTCTTCAACGAAAAGTTGGTTAATTTTTTTATTAGGCTAAATAATGTTTGTATTAAGGGATATAGCTTATTTCATTGTAATTTTTTTCTCTTGAAAATATAAGATAAAATATCATTAATTATACTTTGCTTTTCCGAATTTTTTGTTTTTTGTATTCTTTTATGTTATTTATTGCTCATTTCACTGTCTTTAAGATATTGAAAAATTTTGAGTGATTTTTTTTAGGAAACAAAGTTCTTAACCTCCTTTAAACCATTTGAGTTCTTAAGATTTTGCAAAGGGAAGTTGGTTAATTTATTTATTAGGATAATTAATATTTGTATTACGGGATCTTGCTTATTTCATTGTAATTTTGTTATACGTAATAACTTTTTTGATGAAGTTGTTCTGCAGAGTAAAATTCTACGCAGTTTTTAAATTTAACGTTTGGTGTTCCCTTCAGCCATTTTTCCGGTAAATTTAAAAGCTAGACGAAGGCTGGCAGGGAAGCTGCTAGTGAATCAATAATAGGGCGAAAATTATGCAAGCAATAAAATGTAGACCTTTTGCTCTAAGACGCGTTAAAGAAAACTAAAGAAAGACTGCACGGGAGCCACTGTAACAGAAGCCGCAATATTTTGTATCAAATAAGAAAACTACATAAAATATACAGAGACTTTTCGTACATTTTTAGACAAATTTCATTGTAACTAAAGAAATATTTTTAAATGTTCTGTTTGATAACCCTCACTATCTTTAAACACCGTAATTTCCAAGACAATAAAAATAAAGCCTTTTGTAGTAGAGGAAGAGTTGTTTTATCCCATTGGTCTCGAACAGCTTTCCAAAGTCCAACGGTTTGGACAACACGTTGGAAGTTTTTTAAAAATCCAGAAGCGCAAAAATACATTGGTAATAGATCAGGAGATTTAGTACGGATACGAGTGAAGGGTTTGGCTTTGATATTCGTTTCTTGGAAAATTAACAGTAGATTTTGATTTGTCGCTGCTTGCTATGTCTTGATGCAGTTCTACTGGTTGATCACACTGTGTGTAAAGCGAAGATGTTTCGTGTTTGAAAATTCAGTGTAAAATATATTCTTCATAATATATGGAGCTGATACATATACTTCATAATATATGGAATTGGGAAGCTCCATTTATTATAATATACTTCATAATATATGGAGCATTTTTGACTACTTTTTTTTTTAATTGCCGGTATATGAAAAACCAGCAACCATCATAAATCCCTTTGAAAAACTTCCTTTAGGTTCTTTGATGATAACAAATGGAGGATATTTTACGGTCATTTAAATACATCCAAGGTTCATCTATTGTGACAACATTTTCCCATTTTTGTCCGGATCAACGTTTCTCATAAAGAATTCTGCAGCGCGTTCTTCATTCCGCGATATGTCGTGGAAAAAGACGATGCACATTATGCTTTTCGTCTTTTTGAAATTCAAATCAGCATTAACCACTTTGTTTGCAGTTGTCAATGTGTATTACAATGGTTTTGCAGCTGCCGTTTCCGGAAACGAAGTAATTTTCCTGAAAATGAAAAAAGATTTTCCTTTTTTAAAAGGAAAGAAAAAATTTGCTAAAAAGGAATTTGCTTTCTTTTAGCATTAAAGATTGGATTTCTTTTAGCATTTTGCAACATTCGAAACATTAATTATTTTTTCCTTGGATACGTATTTGGAACAATTTTTGCATTTTAAGCTAAATTCTGACTTTTTTTTTTTCTTTGTTGCTGACAGCATTTCCTATCGTAGCTTCAGATATCAAAAACATTTCACAACATTTCTTAATAACTACATGCGAATATTTTCTTCAGAAAGAACACAAACATAGCCTTTCATCCATTGCTTCTTTAAAAGCGACATTTTGCATGAAAATAAAACTGTCAAGTAACAGACGATAATTTATACTTTCAAAAATATAATTGTAATTTGAAACAAAAATTACAAGCGGAAGATTGTTTTACAGCAAAGCAAAATCGTCTAAAAAGTGTGCGAACAATCTGTGTAAAACTGTCTTTAAGTGACAAAGCATAACGCAGACAAAGTACAAAGTTACAAAGTTCTTAGTTTCGCTAAAATTATTACTTAAATTCTCGGAAATAATATAAAATTCCACACTGAGCGATGGAAGCTGTGTATATCAAAACATGTCTTTATTTCTGCTAACATTTTATTTTGCTGTGAAAGCACATTTTCTTTTGCTGCTTAACTTTCTACAAGCATGAAGAATTTCTCAATGAACTGTTAATTTTTCATTTTAACATTTACTATCTTTATGTGCCTCTTTCTAAGAAAGGAAACCGTCTTCCCTAGATTTAAATCGTAAAGCACAGAAGACTCGTCTTAAGTTTCCTGTTTTTCAAGGTTAGCCGCACACCGCAGGTAAAATAGAATCAGCTCTTAATGTATCTTTTTAAAATTACTAATCGTACTGTCTAGACACCATATTTCAAAAATATCTTATCTCGATAAGATTAAAAAGAAGCGAAAAAGTTATGAATTGTTTACCGTCTGCATGGTGAATGAGGAAAATTAAATATTAATAATAATAAAATTTGTTTAATCCTTCTAATTACTTCACAAAACGCAACAACCAATTTATTTAACTATTATTATTTACAGGAAAATTAATTACAGAGGAAAAAAATCGCACAGAATTGCAGAGTTTTGTGCTCAAATATAATACAGATATTTAAAATCTGTAGAATACTTTTCATTTTTTTTTGCAAAATTGTCTGGAAAATAACAAATATTTTATTTTTTTCTGAAACTGGCTTTAATAATAATAATAGTAATAATAATAATTAGAACGACATAGACTGGAAATTAAATTGCTCTTATATTCTTTTACTGGAAAGTAATGATTTCACCAGCTGAGGAAATTCTTATTAAGAAACATAAATCTGATGTTCGAAGAGGATAAATAAACAAATCTTTGATAATTAATCTTAAATAAATACTTAATCATAATTTTAAATTTCGTTCTGCTAAAATTATCCATAAAGCTTCTTCAGTTGGTGAAACGGATTTCAGTTTGTTAAATTCTGTTTAGAACGATGACACTTTTCAAATCGACGAGTCTATCTCGAGAAAACGGTGAAGTAGTTAAAATAACAACTGGCTTTTGTATAGGACTTATCAGTGTTGACGAAATAATAAACATACTGATGACAACATAGCTATAAGAAACTAGCTGAGAACTCGAAACATCAAAACTACACATTACATAGGAAAAATCCTTAAAATAAATTCAGTTGAAGTATTCATTTACTGTAATGTCCAAGTCAGAAAGTTATGGTAAAAAAGTGAAAATTAAGAATTAGCGTTTTATGAGTTTTTAATCAATATCTCGGTTGATTAAAGCCATACGAAGATGAGAAAGGTCGAAATGGCTTCCCACGAATTTTGGAATCCCAGGGGGTACCTCTCTCGAAACTCAACTCCCTGCTCTTGCGGAGGAGAAGATTTCACAAACAAGCATACAGACGCGCACTGAATTAAGAGCTTTTTTTATTTTGGAGGTTCAAAACTGAGATCCTCCATATATTTTCTGAAATATATAATGAATTTATTCAATAATTTTCCTGGTAAAATTTATTTGAATAAATATAATAGCATTTTCTTAAGCTTAAAAGCAGTTTGCTACGAGAATATGGAGGGGGGAGGGGGTAGATTCTAGCTAAACACTGTCTTAGTTGGCACAGTTACGCCATTCAAAATATTAAACTCTGTCGTAGTCATAAGTTATAATCATTGAATGTTTATTTGATGTAGAAAAGTGTTTAAAGTTTAATGTTTATTTGATATAGAAAAGAATAAGATTGAGCTATTCTTCAATGAAAGGAAATTTCAAATATGTTATCTTAAATGTTTGCTTTATTTTAAAGGTACAAAAGAATTTTACTCCTTTCCTGAAAAAAAAAAAAATTATAAAACTGCTTTAAAATGAATTCTGAAGAGAATTTTTCGTGGCGTCTGTACGAACGTATGTACGTACGTGCGTATCTCGCATAACTCAAAAACGAGTAGCCTCAAGAACGTTGAAATTTTGTATATAGGACTGCTATAACATGTAGATATGCACCTCGTATTTTGGTTGCAATCGGCCGCACCAAACGTATATTTATATATATATATCCACTCTGTTACTCGGCTCAGTGATCTCAGTTTCTTTACTCTTACATGTTTGTAAATTGTAGATTTTTTGCTTTAGAAAGGAATGAATTATGTTTTTCTTATCTTCCGGTTAAGGTTTTTATGCCTTTAGTAAACCTGTATGCGATATTTTTAGAATTATCAACAATTTTAAAATTGTTTAAGTGCCGCTAAGCCTAATAATGTTTTTGATGGAGGTCATTGCTCTTGTTTACATTTGAAACAGCAGGATAGCGGATTTGTTGCTAATCTAGAGAAACTTGGCTTCGCAACAACAAAGATAACGCCTTCATTTATTATTTAAATCATGCTTAATCCTTTCTGGAATTTTTTCGATGAAATAAGCGTTTAAGATTTACTTTAATTTTTAAAACAGATATTTTGAGTTTTTATGTATTTTTGACTTGTCGCGAAGTGAAAACTGAATTAATTGAATGAGAAAACTCAATCGTCTGCGAAAAACTTTTCTTTTTTGTTTTGTTTGCTTAATTTCTTTTATACATCGTTCTAGCTTTATTATAGTATTTGAATAGAACATGTGGCAACAATTAGATAATTTTTTAAATGATATAAATTTTGTGCATTCTGAGTTATAATATGAACGAAATATAATACTGTTAAATGAACCTAGCGCCAGAATGTCGCTATGGTAAACAAAGTGAATTTTAAAGAATGCATTTATTCTATTGTGGTTTATGCGGTTTTCGGCGAGGTAGGTTTAATTCAATCTAATAAGTTTAAATGAAATGCAAGAAAAAATGCGTATAATTTAATATTTCGTACAAGAAAGTTCATGTGGTGTACACATCAGATTTTTTTTTTTAACGTTTTGTGTGCTACCTTTATTTATTAAATATCATGTTCTACGCATTGAAACCATAAAATTAAATTCAACAGCAATATCGCAAAATAATTTTGAAAGAGAATTTAAAATGAGAATCTTTAGAATTTCCGATACACAGTCTCCAGCTCCTAAGATAAAAAATACTTTTTCCGCACATTGTTGCCATTACTCGCTTTGAAATCGTTTAGTTTGTTAATAAAAAATTCGTTAAAGGGTTAAAAATATGAAACCGATAATAAAACAATTTCCAAATAAGGGCTTCCAGATGCCCATATTCGGTGGAGGATTACGTTATTCAAAATTCGATGGCTCTAGGTACCGTTATTTTATCACATTGCGAGAAACATACGCACATTTATACAGATTCTTTATTACTTAATTCTTTAAATATAACACAGGATGATAATAATTGGTGGCAGCAATTTGAAATGTGAAACGGACATTTAAAGTTCTCGGCGCAAAATGCCAAAACGAAATTAATACCCGTTCTGGGCTAACTGCTTTTAGGCTAATAATTTGTTGCATGTTGGTTGTATATTAATTTATTATTTTTTGAAAAGAAATTAAAACACCCAAATATGTTTTATTCACAGACTTTTTTAAACACGATTGTAATTTACCATAGTTTAAAAAAAGACCCACTTCTGTTTTCTGCATGATTTATTTTGAACTAAGATGCTTTGAACGGCTCCATTATATATATATTATATGAATTATATGAATATATATATTATATACTGCTTATACGTAGAATATATATACGTTTTTCAAGAAAAACTTTTTATAACTTATATTGCTAACAATGATGTCACTTAATTCCAAATTTTTCCTAAATAAATTTTGAAACTACATTTTAGGGTATTCAGAAATAATAATAATAAAAAGTTAATTTTAAATGACAAAAAATAAAATAAAAATTATAAAGATAAAATAAAGTTCAGAATTAAAATTGATTTGAGAATACATTTGTGATTTTGTTGTTACTGTCTTGTCCAAGGTGTCAGTACAGAGGAATCAGATAGAACCAAAAATATGTAGAACAGCCGCAGCAACATCAATAATTTTCAAAAAACAGAAGAATTGATGCGAGGCGCTATATCTATACTGAAGAGCTTGGCCAAAATAGAGGACAGTCGAAAAGATGGTTTTGAGAAAGTTCGATATCAATAAGTGCTGACAGCTATTATAATTTCGTTGACCATCAAAGTATATCTTCATTCCTTTCAAGTGTTTTGTCATCAGTCTGGCTATGGTAGTGGAAATGGCATGGTTATTTGTGATTTTAAATCCCCAAAATGAAGACTACTCTACCGTAACAAGATAACACATTTTTTCCATTTTATTCCATAAAATTAGTAAAATTTTTCTTTCATTTATAAAAATCTTCCTATACTTAAGCGTGTTTCTACAGGAAAAATAAATATATACGTATGTTGACCATGAGCGGAGAAAATAAAAAAGATTTAAGTAGAACAATCATTCAAAACTTAGAATGAGCTACCAGATAGCAGTCATAAAACTAACGAATAAAATCTAATTAATTAGCACATAAAATATATATTACGTTTTTTGAAAAATTTTTGTTCTCTTTAAATTAGAGACGTATTATTTTCTTAATGAAATAGAATTTATTTTTTTTATATATCTTAATAAATTTGTAAACTAAAAAATACATTCAATTGGCTAAAAACGGTTTGAAATTTGTGTAAATATTTTTAAATAGTTCTTTTGAAAATGATTTGTTTATGCAAGGTTTTCACATCTGGAATCCATTTTACATATTATGTGTACTTTATACACGGTCTCTGTCCTTTCGCCCTCTGTTTCTAGAAAGCTATATCTATCTATATATAAAGAAGAATTAAGACACAATAACACGCCGAATAAATACTAATTCAGAAGTCAAACAACAAAAATCAGCGTTATATTTACCAAATTTTCACAGGACTAGTTTCGATGGTTTTACCGAACCACCATCTTCAGCTGCAAAACCGCAAATGAACCCGATAGGAAATAATGATTAGATAAGATAAGAAAGCCTGGACAAGAATAGGCAAGTGGCGCCATCTGTTGGTGAAACCAGAACTAAAACATAATTTCTTTAAAGGCCGAAGGCAAATTTGGATTGGAATTTGGATCGTTAACTAGAACAGAAAGATTTTTATGAATGTGAAATGCCTCTAGAAAATCCAGTTCTCCAATGGAAGATGTTTTTTGAATAATTTTGGCAGCAGAAAAACTGAAAGTATTCTTGTCCAGGCTTTCTTATCTTATCTAATCATTATTTCCTATCGGGTTCATTTGCAGTTTTGCAGCTGAAGATGGTGGTTCGGTAAAACCATCGAAACTAGTCCTGTGAAAATTTGGTAAATATAACGCTGATTTTTGTTGTTTGACTTCTGAATTAATAAAGAAGAATGCCTGTTTGTGCGTTTGTTCGCGATTAACTCAGTGGCTACCATAGCTATCGGCAACAAACTTTAAAAAACTAAAATCAGAGGTATTAATTAAAAACTCTGAAAACATTAATTTTCGTTCACATTTTTCCGAGTGGCAACAGAGTCGCACTCTGGAGATAAAAATCCGCTTTATTTCGAGAAGTGTTGCCACTGCTCGCTTTCAAATTGTAGAGTTTGTTTATAAAAAATTTTGAAGTTTTTACAATAAAATAAAAATAGTTTTGAATACATTATTCCAGATTCCAAAAAATTCGTGGGAAACCACTTCGACTATTCCCATCTTCGTACGATTTTAATCAGCCGAGGTATTATTTAAAAACTCTGAAAGCAATAATTTTCGCACTCATATTCCTGAGTGGCAACTGTCTCGGCCGTTGGAGATAAAAATCCGCTTTATTCAAACCTCCTTGGCTTTATTTCGAGAAGTGTTGCCACTGCTCGCTTTCAAATTGTAGAGTTTGTTTATAAAAAATTTCGAAGATTTACAAGCTTTACAAGCTTTTAGCTAAGTAAAAATAGCTTTGAATACATTATTCCACATTCCAAAAAATTCGTGGGGAACCTTTTCGACTATTCCCATCTTCGTACGATTTTAATCAGCCGAGGTATTATTTAAAAACTCTAAAAGCGCTAATTTTCGCACTCATTTTCCCGAGTGGCAACAGTCTCGGGCGTTGGGAGATAAAAATGCTTTATCCCGAAATGTGTTGCTGCTGCTCGCTTTCAAATCGTAGAGTTCGTTAATCAAAAATATGTAAATTTTACAAAATGTATATTATAAAGAAGAATGCCTGTTTGTTTGTTCGCGTTAATAATTTCTGATCAGTTAGGATCCATTTTTTTTTTGCCACATTTAATCGACTAAAATTGATAATAGGCGAAATATTGCATGGAACCTTTAGCTTTTACGAGCATTTCATTAGAAAGGCGAAAATCATTAGAAACTGCGTGCCATTGTTGCTGGTAGAATGAAAGGGAATAAGTTTATTTTTCTTTCGAAATTTTTATGTGGGTTCCTTATCGCATCAAACTGAAAAATGTTTGACTATGAATCGTATTTTTTCTGCATCGTTATTAGAGAAGGATTACAGCGGTATCGTTGTCTCTGTTATTAGATACATTACTCTCAATTTAACTTAACTGATATCAGGTACTTCCGCTGGTACTCTATAAAAACAGAATTGGATGAGTTTTAAGCGGAGTTAACGTTTTCAGTTACGTTATTACCCTGCGAATAAATTAGTTCAAATATCGCGAGCTGCCGATGCGTGTCATGTGCTGCCACCTGGGGGAGTAGGCGTGTCGATGGGCGTGAGTATCAACTGCCAGTCCTCCTGATTGGCACCTCGTGTACGGCTTCAGACGTTATTGCCATTCAAAGAAGAGAAACCTTTTGAATCGCGGAATAGTACTCCACTTTGGAGGGGCTTCCTTCGTCAAACGATATTCCTATAACCTATTGGGAATTCTCAATAGGTGAAAGCGAAGGGAATTGAGGATCTATCTGCTTTCACAATACTCTCGAACGGCGAATCGTTCCTGATATTTATTTCGTTTATCTGCTCGAGTTGCTTTTAGTTGATGGAAAAGAAGGCGCACTGTAATACGAGTAGTAGGGGAAGGATATCCCCCCTCCCCCCCGATAAATATCGTGAAGTTGCTTTTGAGATGAAAAGAAACTATCTGCTGAGGCTAATTTTAATGCTTTTTCATCATCATTTTGTTATGCTTAGACACCTTCGCTTTTATTTCTTGAAGAAAACATTTCTGTTGTTTGCTTTGCATGAGAGATTAAGCTCTTCAGGATGTAAAGTATTTGCGATGGCAATGGATTTTTAAAAGCTGTCATTTCTAGCTTTGAAACATACATTTATTCTGCGGTTTTAGATCCTAAGTAAATACGATGAAATGTCAACAAATAATTTCGTGCAGCGGATTTTTTGATAAAATTTATTAAAAATATTTCTGTTTCTGAATTTTTTTGGTACTTGACAATTAGGAAATAACATTCTTAAGTTCTAATAATATGAGGTAAATTTGTATTAAACCATTTAGGGGAACAAAAATTATTAACATTAAATAGTAATGTTTAAATAAAATTACTAAAAATCATAAAATATTCAAGGAAAAAGTATTTTTAGTCCAAAGGAGCTTTGTCCCTGACGGACTATTGTTTTCCTTTTGCGTTGAATCATAATAAATGTCCGTTTCATTTTCAAACTGTTGCCACCAAAAGTTAGATTCCTGCACTATATTTGAAGAAATTAAATAATGAAAAATCTGCATAAAGGTATGTATATTTCTCGCATTGTGATAAAACAACGGTACATAGAGTCATCGAATTTTGAATGACGTAATCCTCCTACGAACATGGGCATGTAGAAGACCAAATTTGAAATTTGGAATTTGTTTTATTATCAATTTCATGTTTTGTAAAACTTTAACGAATTTTTGAGTAACAAACTCAATGATTTAAAAGTGAGCAATGGCAACAGTCTACGGGGGAGGGGGACTTTTTATCTCCAGCGCGCGGAACTCAAAATTTAAAAGAAAAAAATATTCTAAAGTATCGGAAATTCTAAAGCTATGCGCATTTAAAAATTATTTTGCGGCATTGCTGTTGAACTGAATTTTATGGTTTCAGTGCGAAGAACATGATATTTAATAAATAAAAGTAACACACAAAACGTGGAAAAAAACAAACAAACGCCCACTTGGGCGTAATATAAAATCTGAAAGCTTTCAAATTAATTAATTTATTTATTCATTTTAAGTTAATTACGTATTTAAGTAGATATTTGCAAATGATTTGGGGAATGCAGCTGAACAACTTATTTCTTTATTACCTTAACATATCTCCGCCGTGTTTTAAACTGAAATCTGATTTGGTTTTTTAAACAGAAGATTTTATGAATTATATCTTGGTGGGGAATGGAGATAAAAATTTAAGTATTAACTGAATGACAAATGGAGATAACTGGCAAAAGTTTTTTTTTTTTGAATTTATTTTTACTTTTAAATTTAATGTTACATGAAGAATTGATTTTCGAATAATTTTCATAACTTAACTTCTTGTTTGTTATTCAAAGTGCTTTTTTAATTTTTAAGTTACCTAAATGTAATATCTTTTAGTGATAAAAGCATAACAACGAACTTCTTTCCAAATATTTTAAATCTGAACTGTACTGCATCCTGTTCTTTCAATTTTGGTGAATACGAATATTATTCTTTCATTACAACTTGATATTTGCTGTTTTCTTTATTGGGGATCTGTTTTTCTCTGGAAATTCATTTATCATCTTACTAAAAATAACATTATTTAATTACTTATTTTTTATGTATCTATATATAATTTAAAATAGTAGTGCTAGGTATGCCTGATACAAATTCCATAAGCAATAATGGCAAGTAATTAAAAAATAAAGATTGCTTCAAATAACTGAGTTTTCGTTTCCTCTAAACAGTTGTTTATCTTTGTGCAAATTCTTTTCTGAAAGAAACCAAGTAAATAATCATCATTTATCAAAAGTACTAATGTGCAAAAACCATTTGTCACTCGCTAATTAACGTTTTTCTTAAAAGAATGTTTTTAAGGGAAGAATTTTCTTCTGCTACTCACTCTAATTCTATTAAATGGAGAAATGGAGTATTAAAAAGAACGACTTGTTGATGGTCATTTTGCTCACATTTTCCTTACAGGCAGACTTTTTTTTTTTTTATAATTTTGAGTTAATTAATTTTAAATATTTTCTAATGTTATCTCTTTTTTAAATTAATTAATTATCAGACTGAATCACTAGTTCGAACAAAGGAACGAATCAAAAATTGAGTTTCGGGGAAAACGAATTAAAATATCTTAACTTTCTTCAGTCGAATGTTTCAGAGCGTAATTTTTAGAGAATTTCTATTGACTCATCATAACTTCGATGAAAAGAAAGTCTCAATGATAAATTAATTTCATAAAAATAAATGATGGAATTGTTTCCTTTTTCAAAGGAATTCCAGAAGACAAAAGAAAAAGAAATTTTAACAAGGATGAAAGCAATGTTCCCAATATAAAAATACAAAATTTGACGCAAAACGAATTCTATAGAAGATTCATTCTGTATAATAAAAATCACATAAATCATTCTGTATCATAAAAATCATCACAAACTGTATGATTAAAAAAAAATAATGAAAATTAAAAAACAAAATAAATTGGCCAGAATCTCTTTCCAAAATAGTTTGCAATCATTAAAACTGCTAGACTTTTTTCATCTTATATTAAGGATTTCCATGTGATCTATCGGAATCTTATGACTATGACAAGGTACTAATTCTATTTGAAAATTAAGAAATCCGGTAGTAGATTTTTCAAAATTTCTAGCAAGTCCGTGCAAAAACTCGCACAAAATTTCTAACATGTCGTTGGTTCACTGTAAATGGCGTTTCAAACTGTTGCCACCAAATATTAGGGCCCCGCGTTATATTTAAAGAAATGAAATAATGAAGAATCTGCATGAATGTTAGTCAACTGAAGTTAACGTCAGTTTCTAATCCGAGTATTTAATTCCTTAATCTAATGTATAAAGGGTGGGATTCAGTTCGTCTTTTTCCTAATTACTTTAAACAAAGTCAGAGAGAACATGGTCGTACAGAGGATGTATAAAAGTGTGTATTCAAACATAATGCACGCAGACGATGCCTCTTGAGGCGTTAACAATTGTACATTCTCATTTTTGATACTGCATTTAATTTATTCAGCCCTTTCCTGCCATTTTCTTAGTCGAAAGATAGGAAAAGTATTTTCAAAGAATACTAGCTCTGATTCAATCCAAAAATGGATAGTTTTGGATGTAATGTTTCATCTTAATTCACTCTTCTAGACCCCAAAAGCACTTGATATGTATGATGGAAATTTGTCGTAATTTTTTATTATTTAATAATTAGTGGATTAGCCATTTCTTTTCCACCAGTTTAACGAAGACCTGGCCGCTGCGTTTCGTTATGTGTTTTACTGTTATTTCTGGTAATAGCAAATAAGTATTTAGGGGAATTTTTATCATTTTGTTACTCGATTAATCGTTTCATTTCCGAAGATTCTCTTTGTCCACGAATCATTATTGTAGGCGTAAGTTTCTTTCTTTCTTTTCAGCTCAAATGGGAGTTAGCCCAGAAAGGCTATTAATTTCGTTTTGGAATTTTGCGTTGGTTCAATCTATAAGTCTGAGTCACTTTTCAAATTGTTGCCACTCAATATTAGAGCCCTGCATTATATTTAAGGAAATTAAATAATGAGGAATCCGCATGAATGTATGCATGTTTCTCTCATTGTAAAAAAAAAAAAAAAAAACAACTATACGTAGAGACATCAAATTTTGAATAACTTAGTCCTGCACTCGAATATGGCATCTAAAAGCCCAAATTTGGAATTTGCTAACTATTTCATATTTTGTAAAACTTAAACATATTTTTAATTAACAAACTTAACGATTTCAAAACATTCCATTAACATTGACTCTGAGGGCATTTTCAAGCACTGGTATTTCATGTGCGAGGTTTTTTCCACATTTCTTACTGGTATTATGTTGGTAGTGTAGCAAAGGAAAGATGTTAAAATTTTATATATATATATCTGTAATATAGATCTATTTATTTATTAGATAACGGTATTTTGCGTCGAATTACTTTGAAAGTCTGTACCAATTTTTCAAATCTCGGTTTGAATCCCCCGTGAAAACGCCCCTTTGGGAGTAATATAAAATCTGAAACCTTTCAGATTTTTTTTTTTTGCTCAAAATATTCAACGCACTTCATGAATGTGATAATTCTTTGTGACAATTTGAATGTTCATTTTCCTTAATCATCATAAAAATGATTATTTGAAATCTTGAAGATTCATCTTGAATAACTGTAGTTGGTTCGCGAAGTTGCTATTTTTTTAGTTATAAGTTGCCCATTATTATATCCAAATTGATTTTTCTGTTTGGAACCGTCCTTAAGAAGGCCGATTGCCAAATTTAATTAAAATCTGCTTAACTTCCTTTTGTATACTTTTTAAATTTGCAAAAATGAGTCGAATCGAAATAGATAAAAAAGACAAACTAAAACAAAACTGATTATTTACGCACAGCAGATCAAATTTTACCACTTCTTGACTATCTCATTCAAATTTTACCACTTCTTGAGTCTTGTCTGTATTTGATATTTCGGTACAAACAGACCATATACGAATAGATCTTTGCCGAAATGGAAATAATCTGTATTTTTTATTCCAATTCAGTTTTCAAGTTTGGTTGAATTGTTCTTACTGGTCCTATGTCCAATTCTGCCCTGTCATTTCAGAAAATGCAATCTTACACTATTAAAAATCTGTGCGCGTCTGTCTGTTTATTTGTAACATCTTCTTTTCCGGAATGACAGGGAGTTGAATTTCGAGAGAGTTACCCCCATAGTCCAAAAATTCGTGGGAAGCCATTTCGAACATTCTCGTATTCGTACGGCTTTCCAACAGCTGAGATATTAATTAAAAAAATCAGAAAACATTAATTTTCGCACTCATTTTTCCGAGTGGCAACAGCGTCGTGCGCTAGAGAACAAAACCTGCTTTATTTCGAAAAGTGTTGCCATTGCTCGCTTTCAAAGAGTTTTAATGCTTGCTTTTGTAGAGTTTGTTAATAAAAAATGTGTAAGTTTGACAAAATAGGAAATAAAAACAGCATTGCCACACATTAAGTATATACAATTATATAAGGTATATTCTGAAGCTGAAAGAAAGCAAGCGACTGCTTGTAACGTCATTATATGTCGAAAATTGTTCTTTAATGGTCAGTATTTTAAATAAATAGCTGCTATTGGCAACATTTTTCTTTCAGGTTAGGTTAAGTGACACGGTGTGTTATTGACACGTGAATTCTTTTATTGATATTGAGAAAAAGTTGCTGTATTACATTAAATTTAAATCATGACGTCATATGTAAACGTAATAACCTGAAGTGTCACATTTTTTTGTTTCCTGGTTTGGCAACAAAAAGCTGCTTACGAATTCGTTATTGCTTGGAAATAATGAACTGATTTCATTCAGAATGAAATGTTTTATACATTTTGTTTTCAGGTGTATATAGAACTTAAACATTTTGCTTTGACCACAGCCTGCTTATCTGTCGGGCTTGCCTGTTAGCGGTAATTAAAACGTACTCCGTTCTCAAGATCAGAATAATAGAACTTTTCTTTTGTGATAAAAATTCTGAAAATTTTCAAAAATATTTTTCAATTTTTAGATGATGCTTATGGCTTTTTAACGTTACATCACTTACAATGTTCCTGAAAATCAGCTCTTTGAACACAACCAAACATGTTATTTGTAAAACTCAATCAAAATCAAACTTCCCTCAGAAAAAATGTATTAAGGGAAAAAAAATACATTTCTGCACAGAATACCGGAAGCGACTTAAAGACAGAATAAATTATTTATTTAACAATTTGGATTTTGAAGAAAATTCTCGGACAACAGGAAATTGTTTTTTAATATGCTTTCTAAAATGTTTTCTAATATTGAACTTTTAATGTAAGCAATAGCAAAAATGTTAATTAAAAACATAAAGAAATAAAATCTAGAAATAAATAAAACCATGAATGAGAGAACTGAAGTAAAGCAATTTTCTATAGCGCACAAACAAAACATATTTCAATTCGCGTGCGCTAAACGTGATAAAATTACACACGTTTTAATCAATTATTTACTTTTTGCTGAACAAATAACAAAATAAATACAAAAAAGGCAAAGATTAAATCCATTGGCGTAAATCTACACAAAAAGCGAATTACGTGGTTTATCTTCTTTTTTAACGTAAATGTAAAAGAAGCAGTCAATTACATAAGCCATTAGCGCCCTCTGTCGTGGAATTAGGGAATAAAAAAAAAGTGGAATTTCTACAGCAAAGACCAAATGATTGAGCCAATAAGAACTGTCATGTTCACTATGTAAGTAGGCCATAGATTCGCAAGTACAAAGACACCTACCTCGTGAAAAGCAAAGAATTGTAACACATTCTCTATTGAAGAGTTCGAATAATAATAAGCGATATATCTACATAAAAGGAGCAGAATGCAATGATGAAAAAAGGCGCGAAAATCTTTTGTGAAGAAGCCAACGCGGGAGAATTCAATTTCTCTTTCAAGAGGGAGCGCTTTTATTCTATAGAAAAACATTTCTAAAAGAGAGAATATTGCTGCAAATAAACGTTGAGAGGGGGTTTACTTTTTAAGTAGATGATTATGTATTGTTAACGAGTGCTGCGGCTCTAAATGGCGATCAAGTTTCTATAGGTTGTTCGTCCAAAGGAAATTATTATTGTCCTCGTCGTGGGTATAAAGGCGAGAGACGTGTTAGGATTTAGTACACTGATAGTCTGGCTCTTCTGCTGGTATAGACTGATTTTTAGAGAGCTCTGTGAGAATAAAATCTTGACCTGAAGGACTTACATGCATATCTATACTATCAAGAATTTTATTGCTAAATTTTTCAGTTGCTCACAGATTTTTTTTACTTTTTTGTACGAAGTAAAGGAAGTACTGTAATCACGAAAAATGTGGGTATTATGTTTCAACGCAAACATCCATTTCAACCGCTCCCGAAATCATCTGAACGATGTTTTTACGTGACATCTGTGCGTATGGACAGAATAAAGGACTCTTTTTTGCCAAAAAAGGATTGTAAAATGGATTTAGAAGAGATTTACGTCTGTACGTACGTACGTACGTACGTATGTACTTCGTGTAACTCAAAAACCGAGTAGCCTCAGAACGCTGATATTTTGTATATGGGACTACTAGAACATGTAGTTGTGCACCTCCTTTTTTCGTTGTAAACGGCTGCACCAATTTTATATGTATATATATATATACATTCTCCTCACACGGCTAGTTGAGCTTACTTTATTTATTCTTATATGTTGGTAAATTGTGCATTTTTTGCTTTAAAAGTGATTGAATTATGTGGATTTTATGTTCCGGTTAAGGTTTTTATGCCTTTAGTTAATCTGCATGCAATAGTTGTGGATTTATCAACAATTTAAAACTTTAAGTGGCGAGTTAAGCCTAAAGAACCGCCATTTGTT
This sequence comes from Stegodyphus dumicola, assembly GCF_044657685.1. NCBI lineage: Eukaryota > Metazoa > Arthropoda > Arachnida > Araneae > Eresidae > Stegodyphus > Stegodyphus dumicola. The sequence goes on from NC_140777.1 coordinate 87,506,244, forward strand.
TGCATTTGAAACTCGATAGAATAGTGAATTAAGTCAGTTTCTGCACCTTCAATGTCTTTTTGCCGAGTGGAACCGAAGGTAAACTTTCAGTTTTGTGTACGGAAAAAAATCTGCCTTTTTTGCGTGTTGGCTGAATTGCTTGGTTTTGCGTAGATATTCTAATTTTAATCGTAAAAAGCTTTTTTTCTTAATTGTATTTAGTGTTTTATGTTTTCCTGTAGCTCCAATTTTCAATGAAGATGTTTTTAATGCATTTTTGCTTTACCGCGAAGTGAGAACTGAATTAATTGAATGAGAACTATATCTCTAATGAAATTCGATGAAAGAAGTTTCAATGAAATACAGCAAAAATGTGTATAATTTAATAGGCCATACCAGGAAGTCGTGGTGTGCACATCTTTTTTTTTTTTTTTTTTTGTTTTGTTTCGTGTCAACAGATGGATAACTTTGTTGACTGTCCTTGACTCCTTCGAATATTTTAGTGTAGGCTTTCGGTTTGAAAAGTGGATAAATTCCTTGATCATGGATTTTCAACTAGATGCTACTGTGGTCATATTGGGGGATATTCTTCCCACACTTTCCCATTTGACATTTAATGGATGCGTACATAAATTATTTCACATCAGTGTTATTTAAACTAAAAATATCATGTGTCTTATTAATCTGTTTAGTTATTTAAAGTATCGCCAGGTAGATTTTAGTAATTCCATTCTCCTCCTTCGACGACTTGTTTTGGTGTGTGTTTCAATTTGTGAAGAGTGACTTTGCGTCGTCCCATCGATGAAGCTGAAGGAAGAAATGACTCGTTTGTAAATCGTTACTTGAAGAAGAAATTATCTGAAGATGGATGCTTGCTTCATTAGCTCTCAGCACAGCACCTTTCAGCAAGATAAAGAAATCTAACTTTGATCTCTAACAAAAATAGACATGCTATGTTAAAAATAGAAACTTTAAGAACTCATCCCGTCTCAGAAAGAAGAGGATGGACTCCTCCACTCAGGGAAGCATGAAAGGCTTCCTAGGAATTTATATCATATCTCATTCCCTCACCAACCAAGCTAAAAGCCATATCAAGTCTTCTAGACATCGATCATAACTTCGAGTATTATAAATTGTGTACTCGAAGCTTGTTGTCTGCTCCAGAGCTCATTGTCAGTGCTAGAGTATCTGTTCTTAAAGACAAGGGCTTAGACATCCAGATCTTCGCAAATTTCCATTTGATGGCTAGATTTTTATAACGCAGACTAGTATTGAGATTCTTCTCAACATTAGGCTTAATTATCCTGACTCTGAATATCCCCATTTTTGGCATCATCTCGCTGTCATACTAAGCGATACTGATAATTAGTGGCTGTTTCAAAACGCATGTGTCATTTCTGTGAGATACTTACTGGTTACTTTGCTCTTCGTGAGAAAGAGTAAAATTCTGTCTATTATTATAACAATTATGTGTTAAATTATTGCAAATCGTTGTTCATTTGTTATTTTCGATGCCAGGAAATTGAAGAAATTCGCAGTGCCCTCACCGGAACTTGAACCTAGATCGCTCGAATACACGCTGAGTGTGCTACCGTTACACCACGAAGGCATTCGGAAATGAGGGAGGAAATACCTTACATACTCCTCCTTTAGTGCGACTGAGGATGATGGAACACAATTGCTAAATCCTGGTGGTGATGAATTATCGTGCAAGTCTCTTTATAAAAATCTAGCCACCAAATGGGAATTTGCGAAGATCTGGACGTCTAAACACTTGTCTTTACGAACAGATACTCTAGCACTGACAATGAGCTCTGGAGCAGACAACAACTTCGAGTATACAATTTATAATACTCGAAGTTATGATCGATGTCTAGAAGACTTGATATGTCTTTTAGCTTGGTCGGTGAGGAAATGGGATATGATATAAATTCCTGGGAACCCTTTTAATTTGGGAGTCACTGTAGAATATTTTGGAATTAGAAAGTTGAAGAAATCCGTCCTTGCCATCTCCGGGATCGAACCTGAATCTCACGAATACGTGCCGAGTGTGCTACTAAGACACCATGAAGGCATTCTGGAAGGATGGAGAAAATAATTTATAAATTAAAAAATATATATATATATATATATATAAAATTCGAAACTCGCCTGATTGCCAGATACAGATATTCAAACCACCAGGATTACATTGAAGGCCATTCACTCATCAGAATGAGGTAGAATAGATGTTGTAAAGTTATCACGTTTTCTGATGTTGAGAGGTGAAAAATATTTAATTCCCTGGCCTGGATTCGAACTCCAAACCTCCGGAATACGCTTCGAATATGCTTCCAATTACACCACGAAGGTATGCTAAAAGAAGGGAGAAGATACTTTATAATGTAAGCCGAAAACAATCAACCAAATCTTTTTGAATTGTAGTGGGATAGCTAGTATCCTAGACTTCGGGTAGTTAGTAATTCTCAAGTAATTCTTCTAATTTTGAGCATTGGATTTGAAGTCACGTGTAAGATTGTATTCTATCCCGAAATGCTACTTGTGTCATAAGATTGTATTCTATCCCGAAATGCTACTTGTGTCATAAGATTGTATTCTATCCCGAAATGCTGCTTGTGCCATAAGATTGTATTCTATCCCGAAATGCTACTTGTGCCATAAGATTGTATTCTATCCCGAAATGCTACTTGTGTCATAAGATTGTATTCTATCCCGAAATGCTACTTGTGTGATTTGACATAAACGATCTGTAACTGGATCAGCAATTTTGGGTACATCATGTTCGATCACGGCACATTTGCAACTTATCTTACTTAGATTTCAGTTTTTGAGAAATTATGATTTTCTCGCAAGATCATCATGTTTGGTGATTATCATTACCTTGATAAACAATTTCTGCCGTGGGAAATATTACAATGGCGGCTTTCCAAATTTTTAAACTTTACGCATTTCATCATTCCATTTAGGCTCCACGCGACTTGTGAAATATTACCATCGCACGAGATAAAAGATTTTTTATGCTTCTTTTAAATTATATTAAATAACCTAAGAGATTTAAAAGCAATAAACACATTTTTAATAACTTAAGGTCACATAACACATCTTGATAGGCTAAATGAGGCAAATTTAGAGACATATTTACAGTCATTTATTTAGTTCTAGAATAAAAATATGACTAGGATACTTAGCGCATTAAAAATACATATATTATAGTGTATATGCATATAATGATAAGGGATTTTCATAAATTAATTTACTATAATTATCCAATATTCTTTTATTTTAAAAAATATTGATTGTGCTTTCTTTTGGTATGCTTTTTGAAAATGTCTTTAAAACTTAGGCTTGTAAAAAATATGTCAGTTAACAATAAAGAGGATTTTATTCTTTGGCCTAAAGAAAACAATATTCTAACTAAAAAAACTTCAAAAAATTATACAATTTTTAACAATTAAATGTTTAGCCTCGAGGGCGTTAGTCCAGAAGAGAATTTCGTTTTGGCACTTTGCGATGATTCACTCTAAGTATCGGTTCACTTTTCAAATTGTTGCCACCAAATATTATCGCCCTGTGTTATATTTAAAGAAGTTAAATAATGAAACATTAGTATAAATGTATGTATGTTTTTAGCATTGTGTTAAAACAACGGTACCTAGAGCCATCCAATTTTGAATAACGTAATCTTTCACCGAATATTGGCATGTTGAAGCCCTAATTTGGAATTTGTTTTATTATCGATTTCATATTTTGTAACACTTAAACGAATTTTCGATTAACAAACACAACGATCCAAAGTGAGCAATGGCAACACTATACGAAAAAAAAAAAAAAATATCTCCAGGCGCGCAAGATTGTGCATCGTAAATTCTAAATATATGCTCATTTAAAAATTATTTTGCAATATTGCTGTTGAATTGAATTGCTCTTTAAGCGCAAAAAACGTGATATTTATTAAATAAAGGTAACGCACAATACGTTAAAAAAATCCCTTTTGGGCGTAATGTAAAATCTGAAAAAGCTTTCAGATTTTTTTTTTTTATTATTTTAATTTTTTTCGGCATCTGCGATTTAAGTGTTGTTTAAGAGACTATTTACTTAAAGAATTTTTTTTTTTATTCTTGAATACACAAAATGCAGCTAAGAAATATATTTTGAATAAAATAAAAGAAAATACTGTACAGATTCCGTTTATATTGAAAATATATTACATAAATACTTCCTAGTACATTTGTCATTTTAATTTTCAGTATTTCTGAATCATGCTTGTTTAATTTTGAATGTTTTTATTTATTTATTTTTTTATATTTTTCTTGATAATTTAGAACGCATTTGTTACCTTAAGGCAGTCTCACAACTTCTAATCGATCCTTCTAAATGAACTGTTCATATAATAATCTTGGTTCAATTACGAAGCATTTTACGATTTAGCTTAAAATGCTAAATTACGATTTAGCATTTTAAATTATAGAGTTAAGTATCATCATTAAAGTATACTGCTGCACCTAATACATCTAAATTTAAAATAGTTCTAAGGTACATTTTAATTTTATAACAGTTATTTTAATTTCAAAGTCCCTTTCCTATCGATTCTTGTTTCCACTTACAACTCTCTACCAGAATGTGTCTTTAGAATCGTGTTCAATACAAATGAGTTAGAAGAAGTATTTAAGGAAGGTTCAACTTACTTCGATAGAGAGTGCTAGGAATCCTTAATAGCGCGTGTTTGCCTAAGTCACTCTCGAAACTGTTACGCTCGGCCGGATAGTACGTGCCTATTGATATTCGTGCCGGATTGTACGTGGCTGTTGATATTCGTGCCGGATAGTACGTGCCTATTGATATTCGCCGGCTAGTTTAATTTAAGGGCTAACTACGTTAGATACTTGTGTTTAGCTTCGGATAAATCTGCTTTAGTTTATTACAGTTTAGTTTCTTATTCTGAGTTAAAGCCCCAGTAGAGGCTTCCTGTAAGCCCGAGAAGGGGCCGACTATTATTCTTATTTAAGAGAAATAAAGGGTATTTTAACCTTTCTTGAGTCTATATCTTTAGTTATTTGAACTCAGCGAGAAGTAGCTGAGAGTTGATCATAAGGAGTGAGGATCTCTACATAGTTACGGTTACAGAGGCAATTTTTGGTAAGCATTCCCATGGGCCATGATTGAATATTTCTCTTCTGTTTTCAGTTCGACCATTAGAATAATTTTCTAAACGTTTTCTAATAGAGAACGAAACATATAATGAGTATTTGTGATTAGCCATTTCATCAATTTCAAGAGTTTTATCATTGACACAACCCGCACCAGAATCCGTAGAACACAAACCATGGCGCAAATTGCTGTCTGTTGACTATTTATGAAACAAAATTATCCATACGAATTTAGATACATTATGTATTGACGTTCTGACACTACGACGGATGGCTAAATTGTAAGTATTTAATAATACAGTGTAAGTATCAGTAAAACATCATAACCATGACCATCATTAAAGCTATCAAGTCACTATGAAGGTGTAAGTATCAGTAAAACATCATAACCATGACCATCATTAAAGCTATCAAGTCACTATGAAGGTGTAGTCTTCCTATGCTTTTGCACTTGATCAATACATTCCAACTTCAAAATATAAAACTACTGCTTTTAAGTAAATGAAGATAAAAGTTTTAAATTTAATGAAACTTAAAATAAATATCTACTAGTAAGAAAAAATTATAATACAGTTATGACCCTTCGAACAAAAGGGTATGGCAGAGAATGTTTACATATATAAATGATGCATTTTATGTCATAATTTCTTTAATGATTACGGATTTCATTTTTGGAGTCGTCTGAAACAGCGATTCTCAACCGGTGGTACGCAAAGAAACAAAGTGCTTTTAACAATTAAATTAAAAAATCTCATGAAAAAAAGAACAATTGATAGAAATTTCCTGTGATCGAACTAGAACTGAAGATTTCAAATGACATATTTGTTAACTTCTGGCTGAACCTGAAAGAAGAAAAAAAAAAAAAAAAAAAAAAAAAAAAAAAGAATTTGCATTACAAATAAATCTATCAGATTTTTATTGCCTTTTTGCACAACCTATCTGTGTGAATAAGGATTTTCCTCTATACTTTATCCGAAAAATAAATACAGAACAAAATTAAAAGTGGATAATAATTTACGGTAAAATAAGACCAACATAAAAAAACCCTATCTCTCTTAAACTGCCCCAAATTTCACATTAAAATTCTACACATAATTAACGAATTCTCACACTAAAATTCACACTAAATTTTAGAAATTTTAGAATAACTTAAATTTTGATAATTAAAAAAATTAGTTACCATTTGAATTATCAATATTTTTAATTATAATTATGAGTAATTTCAATCATAATTAAATTTTTTTTAAATTTAATGGTAAGCAGTATTTTTTAATGTGTGCATATTTGATACAAATAGCTAATAGGTTGAACAAAATGTCAATATAAATTTTTTAAAAATATTTCTGTTGAGAAATTTAAAAATAATCATTGTAAAATGTTTTACTTTACTGTAAAATAAACACTAAAGTTTTTCAGTTTTTGTTTAGGTGTTACGTGGTAGTCAAAAGGCTGAAAACCGCTGTTCTGAAACAGCTATTTGTTGAAAGCATAAAACTGAAAATTCGAAATATTTAGTCATTATATGTTCTAGGTAGTCTAAAATAGTTTTTTTTTTTTTTTTAATTTTTAAAGATTCTGTCTAACTGATATAGTTTAAAGTAAATTTCCTTTACAATACATCCAATGAATAATTATGAACATTTGCAGCATTATTATGGTTAACAATCGCAGGTCTTTTTACGAATGAATTTAACTCCACATGTTAAGTAACCGAGGAAACAATCGTTTAGTTTTTCATAATATATGCAACTGATATAATTTAAAATAATGTATTTAAATTATAGCATTATAAGACTGATAATTTTGTGAACATGCGCAGTATTAGTGCAATTAATAATAGCTGTTTGTAAAGCTTTTATAATATACATAGACACAGAATCATTCGGCATTCTTTTTGTTTTGAATTTGGTATGAATTTTTGATGCTTCATTTTTTATTCCTTGTAAAGTTTTATATTATTAGATTTTATAAAATCTTTATAAAATTTTGCAAATTATGTCACAGAAAAGGTGTATATTCACTTGTTTACAAGTTAAAATTTTAAGGAATTTTCTTTTTCCTTTTCCCGTGCACGGTTCAGTTGTCTTGGTTTGGTATGGTTTGATTTATATGATTATGGCAAAGCCTAAGAGGCTTTCTGCTTAAGAATGAAAGTTTAAGAATCTAGCTTCTGATCTTAATCTATTTTCTTATCTTACCTTAACTGGTTTGCTTTAATTATGACAAAGCCTAAGAGGGCTATTAAGAGGAGGAATGCATTTGTGGATGACTTTCTAAGGGAAACTGGCTGGTATATACATTACACATGGGAAAAAAACTACCAGTTTTCAGCGAATTTACCGCTCAGCGACTGGTTGGCCCTGTGGTTTAATTGGGAAGTACATTTTACTAGCAATTAGAAGGTCTGGAGTTCGAATACCGGTAATTAATTTTCATGTTTCCAGCTACGATATAAGCAGATGATGTATTCTGATTCTAAGAAACGTTTTATTAATTTATCACTAATGAGAAAACTATCATTAATTAATTTATGAAAAATCATTCACGTAACCTCTCTAGAGGCTGTTAAAACTTGAAGCTTCAGTAGTCGAGATAAAATTTCTCTATCCACGCTGTGTTGAACAGAAAGTAAAATTTTTCCGTCTATTATCTGTTACGTTTGTTTGTTTAAATAGTAATATAACAAAGCACAGTAGGGTATCTGTTCAAACGGAGGAATGACTTGGTCGAAGATTTAAGATAAACCCTGCTTGTACTCGCGTTACTGACGCTGAATACCAGAATTATCAGAATACACTATTCCACCCGCCCATTTGCCAGACTGTTCGCCTTATCCGTTCGGTTACATTTTTAAGGGGGGGGGAGCGCTTTGTTAACTCTTTAAAATTGTTATTGGTTGTTTAAAATCAACCAAAAATATTCATTTAAAAATTACATTGGAATTTTATGACCTTAGAAGGTTAGCTTTAATTAATACTCCCTTACCTATCTCGACTTATGATGCTTATGAAGTATAAACATCGCCGTTACAACTAAACTGATCTTTATTGAAACTCGAGGAATGAGCACTCAGGAGAGAGACTTAAAAGTTTATTGTACATTATGACGAATAATAATATAAGGTATTTCTCCCGCCCCCCCTAGTTTGCCTTCGTGATGTAGTGGTTCTACACGCTGGGCTGGCGAAGTCCGTGGTTCGATTCCTGGCGAAGGCGGTTGCTAATTTTTCATCTCTCTGGCTTCCAAAAAAATCCTAATGTCTCTACACTGGCGCCCGAACTAAGAGGCTGTTGGATGATGATTCTCCTCAAGGGATTTGCCCCAGGATTTGGCGATTGGGTCCCTTAAAACCCCAGTCGCCCTTTAAAAGGAGGAGTATATAAGGTATTTCTCCCACCTTCCTAGCGTGTCTTTGTGGTATAGTGGTTCTGCACGCTGGGCCGGTATTTCCAGAGGTCCATGGTTCGATTCCCGGCAAAGGCGGTTGTTAATTTTTCATCTCTCTGGCTTCCAAAAAAATCTAATGTCTCTACAATAAAAAAATTCAAACGTCTTACCCACCACTACTTGCAAAACGTTGAAACAAAGCTGCTGTATAAGCTGAATATCATACCAAATTAAATATGCTTTGCAAATTGCTAGTAGCTTTTACAAACTTAACAGTAATTCTTGGTTGGTTATTAAATCAAACTTATTATTCACCAAATCTGCAAAAGCAAGTTTTAGCAGCATGTTTACACATGAAGAGGTAGGTGTATGGTTAGAGCTCTAGAAGAACAACTGCTTAGAGCTGCCAAAGTCAGCTAGTTAAGTAATAGCAACGTGTGTTTTTTTTTTTTTTTTAATTTATCTATTTACATTCTGGCAAATACTGATGGGAAAACAGGAAACTTAGAAAAGAATTAAAATAAAAATAACTAGTTACAGAATTTATTCTGTTATAACCAACAGTGATTTTAAACTAACCCTAGGAAATTCGAAAAGAAATTAAAAGAAAACTTAATAATATCGACGGTATTTAATGATACCGTTTCAGCCTAAATCTACTATTTTTGGGTCTGCGCTCTGAACAAGATATTTTTTTTTTGCCTCGGAGTTTAAAATATCGCCTTGTAATTGTGTAAATGAGCTAGTTAAATAAAATTTTAAAATCTCATCACGACAAAAAATTCATTTAAATTGGAGCTGAGATTGAATTTGGTATTAATGTCTTTTTTGTGAACTCTTAAATAACTTTGGGAGGGGGTGGGAGGAGGGGGCTTAGACCGCATTTTGACAGTACCTTAGTTCCTAACTTGTGTTATGCAACAAGACGCCTGGACAGGAGCTCAATTTTTAATTCTTACTTTTATATATAAATACTTTCTTTCATATTCTTAAACTATATTTCTTGTATGTTATATTTAATCTTTGTATATTTTTATTAGAATTTCTATCTAAAATTAATAAACTTTGTTCTTTACTTCCGACAGGCTCTTTAAACAATAAAGTTCCCTATTTTTCACTTAGACATATGTTCCAGAGTCACGCCTTAAAACTTCTGCCTGCGGAGTTTGACAAATACAAATTCAAAACACACGTATGGCACACCAAACTAATCTAAATCAATTTTTCACACTTCCCTGTTTGTGGCGTACTCGCCTTGCAGCGAATAATCCAACTAGGCGCAACAGCATGCAAATGATAGTGGAAAAATAAAACTAAATGAATGGTAACAACAATAAAAAAGAACAAAAATTTATCAATATTCCAAAAGAGGATCGTTTCTACGATCCTATCTTATGATTCAGTGGCGCGGCTAACCAAAGTTTTATTCCCCCCTCCCCCCTGGGGTATTCCTGCCCACCGAAGTGTGCGTTAAAGACCATAAATTATCTCTAAATCTGCTGAACGGTTCTCTGCGTCGAGATTAATCTGAGGCCCGCCGCTGACCCCCATGACTCAGCTCCGGGAGACCCGTCGGATTCGGGAGGGGGATGGGGTAGATTCGGGGTGGGGTGGTAGCTCAAAAATGGTGCCGGATTTTGAGCGATGGCCCAGCTATCAGGATGCCTGTCTCTTCTGTGGGAGATAAAGTTCGCAGCTTGGTTTTGAATGATTTAATTTAGAAAAGTGTTTATTTGTAAATTTGGTGGAGAGGAAGGTCACGATTTGAGGAGGAATTAATCAACGCCTTATCTCTCTATTATAGTTATGATGAGTTATAAGACAACTGGGTTATTATCATGATTATAAAAGGTTTCATATATGATGTGCAGTAATAATTCCTGTCACTAATTAGATGCGTTAAAATGTTCGAGAATGATTTTAGAAATTCCATGCGAATTCTAATTTCATATTTTAAGATTTTTTCTGAAGTATAAGATTTATGTTACGGAAAGAAAAACAAAGAAAATTTCGCAAGTTTTATCATTCTTATCAAATGAATAGCCGATTCAACAAAATAGCTGTGGCGCCATCTATATTTTAACATGCTAACTATTGAGTTGATTACAGGTAATATGACTCTCAATGGAAGGATTAACGTAATCTACATATGCTTTCTTTCAGATCCCTTTATTCTTAGTTTTCATGAATCAAAAATAGAAATATGTTAGAATTATATAATATGGGCTTTAGTAAGTCGAATTATATACCAATTCACAGAATTTGAATTTATAACCTTTCATCATAAATTGAAATTTTTCATTACCCGAAAATTATTTTTGCCCTTTCGCTTTATCGAAGTTCGGTATTTCTCGGTGTTATCATTATCACTACACGAAAAGAAAGTGATTTTTAAATAGCATTTAATTTTCTATTACAAATATTATACAATATCTGCAATTAATTACACATTTATAAAATTTAATTAAAATAATTTTTTTAATTTTAAAAATGGAGCAAATGCTTCCCGTATATTCTTACCTAAAATAACACCTGCTGTTGCCAGATGTTAAAACTAAATTTTTAATGTTGATTAAAATTAGTGTTGATTAAAATTAGTCAAATCCAATTTTGAAAGTTCAAATTGCAATCTATGTTTTGCTAAAGTATTTACTCTCAACGACAGTGCGCAGTAGGACGAAAACGTTTTTCAGTCTACATATTATATGAAGTCTCAGACACATTTTTACTTCTTTGTACGAAGTAAAAAGGAAGTATAGTAATCGCGAAAAGCTTCAGGCAGCATATTTCAACGAAAATATCCTCTTTGACCGCTTTCGAATGCCATTTAACGATGTTTTTGCGTGATATCTGTACGTAAGGACAGAATAAAAGACTCTTTTCCTCCAAAAAAACTAAAAAACTGCTTAAAAATGAATTCTGAAGAGAATTTTTCGTGGCGTCTGTACGAACGTATGTACGTACGTATCTCGCATAACTCAAAAGCGAGTAGCCTCAGAACGTTGAAATTTTGTATATAAGACTACCATAACACGTAGATGTGCACCTCGTATTTTGGTTTCAATCGGCCGCGCCAAACGTATATAAATATATTTATAAATATATCCACTCTGTTACCCGGCTCAGTGATCTCAGTTTCTTTACTGTTATATGTTTGTAAATTGTACATTTTTTGCTTTAAAAATGATTGTATTATGTTGTTCTTATCTTCCGGTTAAGGGTTTTATGTCTTTAGTAAATGTGTATGCAATATTTTTAGAATTATCAACAATTTTAAAATTGTTTAAGCGCCGCTAAGCCTAATTTGATGGCGGCCATTGATGTTTACATTTGAAACAGGAGACTAGTGGATTTGTTGCCAATCTAGAGAAACTTAGCTTCGCAACAACGCCTTCATTTATTATTGCCAATTAAATCATGCTTAATCCTTTCTGGAATTTTTTCGAGGAAATAAGTGTTTGAGATTTACTTCGTAATTTTTAATATAGATATTTTGAGTTTTTATGTATTTTTGCCTTGTCGCGAAGTGAGAACTGAATTAATTTAATGAGAAATATTCAATCGTCTGTGAAAAACTGTTTCTTTTTTGTTTTGTTTGCTTAATATCTTTTATACATAGTTCTAGCTAGTATTTGAATAGAACATGTGGCAACGATTAGATAATTCTTTAAATGATATAAATTTTGTGCATTCAGAGTTTTAATATGAACGAAATATAATACTGTTAAGTAAACCTAGAGCCAGAGTGTCGCTATGGTAAACAAATTGAATTTTAAACAATGCATTTATTCTATTGTGGTTTATGCGCTGTCGGCGAAGTAGGTTTAATTCAATATAATAAGTTTAAATAAAATGCAAGAAAAAATGCGAATTTAATATTCCGTACAAGGAAGTCATGTGGTGTACACATCAGATTTTTTTCATTGTGATAACGATATAAACTAACATGCAGGCTTTCACCTTGATCTACTTATGCTAATTATGTCTAATAACCTTTAACATACATAGTGAGGCCTATATAGACATATAACGTAATGAAACGACTTATCTCTGTGTCTGAAATAGCGACAGAGGCAAGATAATGTTAAAAAAAAAAAAATCTGAAATGTTTCAGATTTTAAATTACGTCCAAAGGGGCGTTTTTTAACATTTTGTGTGTTACCTTTCTTTATTAAATATCATGTTCCTCGCACTTAAACCATAAGATCCAGTGCAACAGCAATATCGCAAAATAGTTTTAAAACGAGCATATCTTTAGAATTTCCGATACAGAGACTCACGCGCTGGAGATAAAAATGTTTTTTCTGCACAACGTTGCCATTGCTCGCTTTGAAATCCTTGAGTTTGTTAATCAAAAATTCGTCAAAGTTTTAAAAAATAGGAAATCGATCATAAAACAAATTTCAAATTTCAAATTTGGTCTTCCACATGCTCATATTCGTTGGAGGATTACGTTATTCAAAATTCGATGACTCTATGTACCGTTGTTTTATCACAATACGAGAAATATACATACATTTATGCAGATTTTTCATTATTTAATTTCTTCAAATATAATGCAGGACTCTAACATTTTGTGGCAACAGTTTGAAAAGTGAACCGACATTTATGAGTCCGACGCAAAATGCCAAAACGAAACTAATAGTCGTTCGGGATTCAAATCCCTTTGGACTAAAAAAAAAAACCTTTTTATTTAAACAGACATTAGAATATTAAGAAACTCTGTTGTACTACAATTCCACAACTCGCGGTGAAGCAAAATAAATGTCAAAATCATTCAAACTTTGAACAATAGTTAAGGACTACACAATTAGATACTATACTAGAAACTGGCTCATTACTCCACCGTAGTGTCAGATTTAAAGTGCTGGCGGCGAAAAACCGCAAAGCCTAATAATTGCAATTATCAGAGCTGGCAGGAAAACTAACACACAAAGTTCTCGTGATTCCAGAAACACGCCCTATCTTAAAATCTCAAAATCTCAGTTTAAATATTGGCTACTCATTTACATTATGATGAGGAATACTGAAAAGAGAAGTTTTAGTAAAAACTCAAAATATAAATAATTGGTTAATTAACGTAAAAATCCCAACAAAAACGTAGTGAAAATATTGTTAAGAAGTGAAATTTTATTTAAGTGATTGAATTTTATGTTGAAGAGCAATGCCCTTTTATAATTAATTATTAATGAAAGATTAATGAATAACTAATGCTTCTTAGACTCGCTGTAGTGTTATCTTCATTAGCAATGAATTAAATTTCATCGTTATGTTAAAAGAACAACGGATGTTAAGGAATAAAATATTAAATATTTGAAAGTCAAGGAATTCGATAAACACTGGTAGTTCTATCCGGAGCTCGAATCCCGGCGAATGGGCTTGCTGCATGGGCGTTTTCGTCCTTTTCCTCATATGCAACAACGAGCCAGTTTCCCTTAGAAAGATTCTCCTCGAAGGCATCTTTTCTCTTAGGCAGATAGCCCTCGAGTGCTTTGCCGTGATTAAGCCAACAAACCATTAGGCACCATGCATATCAAAAACAGAGAGATTATACATTAAAATTTCTTGATAAATCCTTTTTATTATTAGATTAAAAGAAACTTCGTTAAAATATAATTGAAGACTTTCTAATGATAAGAAGAATTTAGAAGGATATGACCCCTTGAAGTTACATACGAAAAACTTATCTTTTGTGGCAAACCTACTAAAGCAACTTCCCTGCGTGTACATAAGATATGCTAAAAAAACTAATTTACAGGCAAGACAAGGAAAAAAATGCGGCGTACAACGTTCATACTGATCGACAACGTTTTGAATCGACACCACATAAGATCCACACATTCAAGGGTCGACCACGCGTAACGCCAACACACGGTGTAGAAGTACCACCAGCACAATATTGACAGTGGCATGCCATCGACTTAGCTACCGCTTTATGGTAAATGATACTAGCTACCATTCTACGCTAAAGGATCGTAGCTACCTGTCTGGTAACAGCCGAAAACATCGCGGCAAGAACATCGCAGACGAAAATGTCGCGGAGAAAACAACGCAAGGCGAAAACGTCGTGCTACAAAACATCGTGCTACAAAACATCGTGGAAGAAAACATTGCAGTTCTAAAACATCGTGGTACAAAACATCGTCGTCGAAAATAAAGCGGTTCAAAAACATTGCAGTTTAAAAACATCGTCGTCGAAAATATCGTGGTAAAAAATAAAGTATCTACAAATCATCGCATGACGATAACATCGCAGACATGCTTTTTTCAGGCATGCTTTAATAAGTGTAAATGGATATTCCCATAATGATTTGTGAGCGCAAGATGGAAAGAAGGATAATTTTTACTTTCATATTTTTTATTAATTAATAAAGTTTTGCTGAGAAAATAAAAAGGAAACTTAAGCATAAAAAATTAATGCAACTTATAGCACTTAATAGAATTTTAAACCGACATAGTTAACTAACAAAGGCCCTTAATAAATCATTTTTATAAAGCTTTTACTGGTAATATTTCATGAAAAGTATAATCTATAAGTTACATTTAATTTTCTATGCTTAAGTTTCCTTCTTACGTTTTCAGCAAAAATATATTAGTTAATAAAATATGTGAAATTAAAATTTATCCTTCTTTACACCTTGCGCTCACAAATCATTATGGGAATATCCATTTACAATTATTAAAACCTGAAAAAAGCATGTCTGCGATGTTATCGTCATGCGATGATTTGTAGATACTTTATTTTTTACCACGATATTTTCGACGACGATGTTTTTAAACTGCGATATTTTTGAACTGCTTTATTTTCGACGACGATGTTTTGTACCACGATGTTTTAGAACTGCGATGTTTTCTCTTTGCGATGTTTTCTCCTACCATGTTTTGTAGCACGACGTTTTCGCCTTGCGTTGTTTTCTCCGCGACGTTTTCGTCCACGATGTTTTTGCCGCGATGTTATCGACGGACACCACCTGTCTACGGCAAAGGATCCTAGCTACCTGTTAACGGTAAAGGATTCTAGCTACCTGTTTATGGTAAAGGATTCTAGCTACCTCATCACGGTAAAGGACCCTAGCTACAAGTTTACGTTAAAGAAATCTAGCCACATGTTTACTGTAAAGAATCCTATTTTCTTGTTTACGGTAAAGGACCCTAGCTACCTGTTTAATGTAAAGGTTTACGGCAAAGGAATGATAGATAAGGAATTTTTTTTAATGATGCTATAATGAGTACAATGATTAGTACACATTTCCTACTTGCACAAGGCAGATCACGGGCAAATGACGGACAGCGTCATCGCAGTATAGAGTAGACACCAGTATTAACCAGCTTTGCATAAAATCGACAAGGTCGTGTAATAGTCATTATAATTAACAGCGGCGCACAGCCAAGAAAGAAACAATTTGATGAAATTATTATTTTTTTAGGGTACTTGTAGAGGATCAGTTCCGGCATAGGTTCGACAGCGGCACTGAATCGACATCTTAGTAAAATCGAAAGTTTTTTTTCAGCTTCCGTATCGACGTGAAAAGAGAGTGTCGATCAATACATCGTCGATCGTGTAATTTTAACCTTACAGGAATATTAAAATAATCTTCAGGCCTAAAAGAATTCCTGTGTGAAAATTATATCTGTAGCACATGTTATTTTATTTAAGTATAACAATTTAATAATATAACATTATAATAAAAATAATATTTATTATAATAATTATAATAATTTGATACAAACATTTTCAGCACAGAATTTTTTTAAGCTCTACTTTGTATTAGGCAACTAATGTATTGACAACTAACATGTAGTTTACATTTTCATATTTCTTTACTCGCAAAGAAAACAGATTATTAATCCAGAATAGAAATTCATTTCTTCTTCATGCGAAGATTCATTGAAAGGAATATCATTCAGCTCCTGTTTTTATTTTATAAGGTATTTTCTCCCTCTTTTCTGCATGCTTACGTGGTGTAACGGTAGCACACTCGGCGCGTATTCAAGAGGTCCACGTCCGAGTCCTGGAGCGGGCGTTGCTCATTTTTCATGTTTTTCTGCTTCAAAAATTCCTAACGTCTGTACATTGGCGCCCGAACTTAAAAAAAGGAGGTGGATGATTCTTCACTACCAGGATTTGGTGTTTGTGTTCCATAATCTCCAGACGCCCTTTAAAAGGGGGAGTATATAAGGTATTTTCTTTCCCCTTTTTGCATGCTTTCGTGTTGTAATGGTAGCACACTCAGAGCTTATTCGAGAGGTCCAGGTTCGAGTCTCGGCTAGGCCATTGCTCAGTTTTGACTTTTCCTGCTTAAAAAAAATCTAATGTTTCTAAAATTTATTTATTTATTTATTTATTTTTATTTGATTCTCTAAGCATCTGAATATTTTCCTCTTATTATATCTCTTCGTCAGGAAAAATAAAAGAAACAATAACTGATGTTTACACCACATGATTTCCTTGTACGGAATATTAAATTATACGCATTTTTTCTGGCATTTCATTTAAACTTATTGGATTGAATTAAATCTACTTCACCGACAACGCATAAATCACAATAGAATAAATGCATTCTTTAAAATTCACTCTATTTGTTTACCATAGCGACACTCTGGCGCTAGGTTCGCTTAACAGTATTATATTTCGTTTAAATTATAACTCAGAATGCACAAAATTTATATCATTTAAAGAATTATCTAATCGTTGCCACATGTTCTATTCAAACACTATAATAAAGCTAGAAAGATGTATAAAAGAAATTAAGCAAACAAAACAAAGAAACAGTTTTTCACAGACGATTGAGTATTTCTCATTCAATTAATTCAGTTCTCACTTCGCGACAAGGGAAAAATATATAAAAACTCAAAATATCTGTGTTAAAAATTACGAAGTAAATCTTAAACACTTATTTCCTCGAAAAAATTCCAGAAAGGATTAAGCATGATTTAATTCGCTATAATAAATGAAGGCGTTAGCTTTGTTGTTGAGAAGCTAAGTTTCTCGAGATTGGCAACAAATCTACTATCCTGCTGTTTCAAATGTAAACAAGCAATGGCCGCCCATCAAAAAAATTATTAGGCTTAGCGGCGCTTAAACAACTTTAAAATTGTTGATAATTCTAAAAATATTGCATGCAGATTTACTAAAGGCATAAAAACCTTAACCGGAAGATAAGAACAACATAATTCAATCATTTTTAAAGCAAAAAATATGCAATTTACAAACATATAAGAGTAAAGAAACTGAGATCACTGAGCCGGGTAACACAGTGGATATATATATATTAATATATGTTTGGTGCGGCCGATTGCAACCAAAATACGAGGTGCACATCTACATGTTATAGCAGTCCTATATACAAAATTTCAACATTATGAGGCTACTCGTTTTTGAGTTATGCGAGATACGTACGTACATACGTTCGTACAGACGCCACGAAAAATTCTCTTCAGAATTCATTTTAAAGTAGTTTTATAATTTTTTTGGAGGAAAAGAGCCTTTTACTCTGTCCTTACGTACAGATATCACGCAAAAACATCGTTAAATTGTATTCGAGAGCGGTCAAAATGGATATTTTCGTTGAAATATGCTGCCTGAAACTTTTCGCGATTACAATACTTCCTTTTTACTTCGTACAAGGAAGTAAAAAGCAAGCAGTTGTTGGCAGTCTACAGAGAAAGTGATCTTTCTGTTATCTTCAGTATGTAACTTATTAGCCTAATAACGTGAATTTTTGAAATATAGTGTGTACTTCTTAAGAAAGTTTTGTTTACTTTTCAACTGTAAGAATATTTGTTAATATTTGTACTATGACTGTAATTAACGGAATGCACTTATGCTTTGTATTGTGCATTTTGGCAACAAAATTCCTGTTTACCTGTCAGCCTTTCTTTACCTGTCTCTCTTTACCTGTCAGCCTTTCTATCCATTTAATTGTTCTGTTTCTAACTATTTACTTTGGAATAATATTTAGTGATAATAATAAAACTCTGTAGAAATATATCGATCACAGTCGTGTATGTATTTAATTAGTCATTTAAATTTTATTACAGCGGAAAAGGTTTAATTATATTAGACGGTAAGAATGAGAACTATTTGCATTTGAAAAGATAATTATATATGATTTCCAGCTTACGGTGCATAGCAGTTACTTTCTTACCGAGTTTGGTATCATCAAAATTCCCATTTAGCTTGCATATCATACTTAGGCGAGTAGTACATATTTATCATTACTTAAAAATCAGTAGTGTATTTGATACAACTGTATATTACGAATTGCAAAAGATTTTTTCTTTCAAGTGGTAAAGAGGAAGTTATAAGGTATTTCTCCCACTTTCCGAGCGTGCCTTCGTGGTGTAGTGGTTTTGCACGCTGGGCCCGGTATTCCAGAAGTACGTGGTTCGATTCCCGGCGAAGGCGGTTGCTAATTTTTCATCTCTCCTGCTTTTCCAATTAACCTAATGTCTTTACAAAGTTAAAGTTCATATAATAATTTTAGCTAATCTTTTTAACGCTCTTTAATAAACATGTTGACTGCTATAGCAAAATCGAGTAAAATACTTTGTTTGTCCCTTTTTTTAACGCAAGCGTTTTCTTAAGCCATTTATCCTAAAAATTAGTTCAGTACCTAGTTTTACTTCCACATAAATAACAATTACTTAAACGTTACTTAAGGAAAATGTATATTAAAGTCATATAACAATTTATGAGAAAAGTTTCCAGAAGACGGAAGTCAAGAATATAGAGCAACTTTCTGAGGGCCATAGAAATTATTTTAACCGTATAAATCTATGTGTATGTGATTTACACGGCTTAATGCAATACAAAAACCTATGAATTAAATTCAATGCACACGGCTCCAAAACGTAAAGCCGTTGTGAATCATCGGTGATATGCATGGCAGTCAAGGTGTTAACCCTTTGCGGCACAGTGTGTCCGGTCTGGACACACCTAAAACTTTCCTTCTGTACGTACAGAAAAATTGAATGAAAAAGGATTTATAGGTTACTATAGGTTAATCTGAACCTTCTTGATTTATAATAGATGGCAGCTCAACACAAACCAGTCCATATATTTTAGCCATGTTTAGTTTTTTTAAGACCCTCATTTTTCAAAGAAATCTTCCAGATTTTTTTTAGGGTATAAAAGGAATTGTTTGAAAAGAAATTTCTATGTTATTTTTATGGCTGTATGATAATATCCTTAATCTATATTATTTTTAAATTTTTACCTTGAAATCTTCCCTAAAATCAAACGGCGAACCCTAGGTGTGCCCAGACGGGGCTCACCGATAATCTAGGACAGCTGAGAGTCTATATTCTTTATTTCTCCGCATCTCATCGGTCAGTTTATCAGGTTCAATGTTCCGTCTTACTTTCTTTGGGAACATGCAAGGACCTGACTCGGAACAGGGAGCTTACTAAAGCTATGTTCAATAAATGTGGGAAGTAGACAAGATACACAGGAAGGGTATACGAAACCCTTTATTTTTCACTCTTTACAGTAATTTCCGTACTTCGGAATACAGAGACCAACTACTTGTGGTCTGAACGTAAGAATATAAAAATATTTAACTAAATTCTAACTTAACTTTGGAATAATAAACGTGGAAGATTGGCCGTATATTAACAGGAAGCCGTATGTAGTACAGAGAACTGTTAACACTATAATACGTTTAAAATTATCAAGAGGATTAAACCTCTGGCCTTGAAGGCAACCAGCAACCGAGTAAAACTTCTAAGGCAAGCGGCCTGCTTCGACTAACTCCTTCCTCTCTCTCGCTTGGCAAAAAGCCACAACTTAGGTACTTGGCGTTCGCCAGACAAATTTGCATAAATAAGTTAACGCTTTTAATTCTGGCCGGAAGTAGAAAATAAGAAGTGATAGTAAAGATTTAAAATAAAAATAAACGTTAGTAAAACTTAAGATCCTTACAAGTTCATTGACAACAATGCTCGTTTCAGCACTCTTTTCGAAACTCTATTCAATCAGTGTGCCACTTTGGGCACACCCACAGAATTAAAACGATAAGTGCTATCTTCACAAAATTTTATTTGTCTTCTCCTCTGGGCCTAATTAGACTGCCTACTTTTTTTTTTTTTTTTTTTTTTTTTTATCAAAGCTCCAACTTTAAAAGGTAGTGTGTCGGAAAGGGTTAAATTTAAACCACTTGGTCATAATTACTTCATACAAATTGTAGTTGAGATGTAAAATATACAAGCAATAAAGCTAACTTTTCGCAAATCATAAATATTCGGAAGATGTGTACTTTTCAAGCACGCATTATTTGAAAGTAAATCGGTGTGATTTTGAACTCTCACGTTAAGTTCTATGCTGTCCTATGTCCCTTTTTAAAATTGGTTGGGTTAAGGTTTAATCGAGGTGTTGGCTTTAAGGTTGTTAGCTTTCGATGGTTTCACACCGTAAAAGGCAGATTAATTGTACGTATTTAGTATCCACAATCATCTGTCTTTTTTAAGTTGTAAAGCAATGAATGGTGGTCTTATGAAAGTTATTTGATATTAAAGTGTGACACGCGTAAATCTTTATTTTATTCATGTAATTAGTAATCATATCTTGAGGTATCCTACAGGCCATTAAGTGAATAGACACCTAGGGTTGGGAGAGCGAAAAGCCGAAGGAGTACCAGAATTTTGTCTAGAGGTATTGCTCCACCGCGATACTGTACCTTCTGGACGCGCAGCCGGCTCAACAAGATATTTCACAGACATTCTTTACAGCATTCACATTAGACAAGTTATACAGTATTCAGAGAGCTTGGGGTTTAGCTTTAACCCGATGTTTTAGAACGGTGCCTACCGAGGCCGTCTCCTCTCTCAATTTTATACGAATTTTATTATGAGAAATTTTTGTTTAGAACAACTGGACAAAGGAATTGAAAATGTATGAAGATTATTTAATTACAATGAATGTTTTTGAAAATTTAATATTCATTTAATACATCCTTCCAATAGAATTGGTTTTGTTTTTGATAAATGTAATCCAACTGTTGATGTGTTTGATATTTATACAGATGGTTCTGGGTCGAAGGGAGCGTAGAAGCTGCCTTTGTAGTTTTTTACTATGGAATTGTGGTGGATCATAGAATGCTTAATTTGAACATATATAATTCAGTTTTCCAGGCAGAAAGTGAAGCGCTCAAACAAGCCTTATTATGGTTTAAAAATACCCTGTTTATACCCACGTCTGTAAATATTTACACTGACTGCCTGTCACTTCTCCATGCTCTCTCCCTCCCAGACAATTTCAATCCATTAATTGTCGAAATTAAGAGTAGAAACTTTGAGTTCATATTTAAATATTAAGCTACATTGGGTTAAAGCCCATGTAGACTTTATTGGTAATGAGAGGGCGGTTTCAAATGTCGGTGCAATGGATATTGAAGTAACAGGTTCGAAGAGAATTGCAATTCGAAGAATGAAAAAATTTTGCATTAACAAATGGAAAATACAGTGGTTCTCTTCGCCTAAAAACAAAGGATTTATGGAACTAATTAAAATCACAAATAAAATGAAATGTATGAACAATATTGATGTTAATCAGGTTTTAACTCGACATGGTAGGTTTCCGTTCTATTTCAACCGATTTAATCTGCAGAAAAATAAATTATGTAATAGTTGTCAGGTTGATGGTGATGCTAGGCATTTCGTGATTATTGTAGTTTAACAGCCCCTATTAGACAGATTTTTAAGATTACTGATTTTAATGTAAGTGTCATTCATTAATTTTAAAGTTTTTAAATCATATTCTATTGCTCTAATGAAGTTTATGAATGAAAATAGAGCGCTAGTAGGGATCTTCTGTTAAAATTGAATTTTGTATTTATATGGGTTTTGGATATCTGTGGTGTTCTATGTTCTGAATTTGTGTTTATGGATTTCTTTTGTTTGTTTGTTAGTCTGTAATTTTGTGTTAGATGTGCTTATTTATTATTTTTGTTTGTTGTTTGGGGGGTGGCTGGGTTACTGGCTGCCCTCGTTTGTGGAGATACGGGGCCCCTTCTTTTGAGCTATGGGGCTACTCATGTCCAGGTGGGCTGAAGGGAGTCTCCAATTCTTACAGCATTCATATTAACATATTATTAATGAATACGCAATTACGCATGGATTATGTAATTACGAGGTATGCGAAATTTGCAATAATTTTAACAGATGGATATATTATTTACACATAATTACAGTAAAACCTCAGATTTCAGTATAAATCACAATGCTACGTCGCAATATACACTTAGTTACAGCTAGCCGTTTAAAGTTAGCCAAGACTAAGCGTAAAGTTGCACTATAAAATCGTATAAATTACAGTAATAAAATTGAGATGATGCATTAAAACTCGGCCACCAATAGCAGAATAACTCAAAACGTCTCTCAAACGTCACATCTCAAAACAGACGTCACGAGAACATCTCTTCTGAATCAATTTTAAATCCATTTTTCAATCCGTTTGGGAAAAAGCATACTTTATTCTTTCCGTACGTACAGATATCACTCATTTTGGTTGAAATACGAGACCCGAAATTTTTCGAGATTACAGTGCTTCGTTTATTTTGTACAAGGAAGTAAAAATACAAAAAGTTTAACTCCAGTAGGACAAAAATTGACAGGGGTATTTTCAAAATTTGCAATTTTTGATGTCATTTTCAACTTGTCTCGAGGGACTAGTTAATTACGTTAGAATAAATCGACAAAATACGTTTAAATGAAGTGCATCAGAAATGCATCTAATTTAATAGGCCGTTTAAAGAAATCATATGCTGTCAACATCAGACTTTTTTTACTTAAATAACAAAGATAAAAGAATACACGTAATCACTCTGAACATAAAATCCAATAAAGGTTTTCTTATGTTTTGCTTCTAAAGAGATCAATCAGACTTCATACAAAACAAAACAACGATAAAAAACTATAATCTTCGAAACCTACCCCAAACGCATATTTGTATAAGATTGCTCAGAGGGAAGGAAATAATGAACCAATATGATGCGTGTTTTAGAGATTCTTTCAGTTTCAACGCTCATACGCTTTTTCTGTGGGGAAGAGTATGTACACATGACCGGATTCCCTTCTACGAAAGGATCTCACGGGAGCAAAGTTTAACTCAATGGTTCCAAACCCCTATATAGCTTAATTCGTGTTAAACAGCTTATCGCTTTAATCGTAGATTATTCACGCATCTGGCGAAGTATTAAAATGTGAGCGGAATAACTTTTTTTTCCCACATCAGCATGGGATGGTATTAAAGCAGAGCCAATAACCGGTTGGTACTGCTGACGAGGTTTTATCACTTAAGTGTCAGGCTTCGTTAAAATTTAATCAATAGTTTTTTTTTTTTTTTTTTTTTTTCCAGATTTGTGCTGATTTTTGCTGATCAGTTTATCTCAGCGTCCATTAATTAAGAGTTAGTAAAATGTTAAATTTTTAATGAGTTGCATTTTTAATAAATTGATAAAGTGCTTTAAATTCTCGGCCTCATATATTATAAATGGCGTTCGGTAACAATTAGTAAATAACATAATCTATTCTTTTGGTACAAATAACAAGTGTTAATTATACATCATTCTCTTGTTTTAAAGGTGCTGTTTGGGTTTGGATATTACAAAGGTATTACTTTTATCTCAGGTAAACAACGCTTCGGAAAAAAAAAAAAAAAAAAAAAAAAAAAAGTGCATAGCAAAAGAACAACAATTCCTTCTAGCCTCAGAGTTTTACCTTTCGTGAAAAGATATCTAAATGTAATGTGTTTACGGTTTCGAATAAAGTTTGATAGACTTGAAAGGAGTTTTATTTAGGCAATTATCCTTAATTGAAAGCTTAATTTTCCATAAAAATGTAAATAGACGATAGCATAGTCTCATACTCAACACATTTGCTGAAAATTTGAAATGTAAACAATAACAAATATATCAAAAGGAAATCTAAAAGGTTTCCAGATTTTATATTACGTCCAAAGGGGCGCTTTTTCAACATTTTGTGTGCCACTTTTATTTATTAAATATCATGTTCTTCGTATTTAAACCATAAAACTCAGTTCAACAGCAATATCGCAAAATAATTTTAAATTGAGCATATCTTTAGAATTTCCGATACACAGTCTCGCGCGCTGGAGATAAAAATGTTTTTTCTGTACAACTTTGCCACTGCTGATTTTGAAATCCTTGAGTTTGTTAATTAAAAATTCGTTAAAGTTTTACAAAGTATGAACTCGATAGTAAAACAAATTCCAAATTTCAAATTTGGGCTTCCTGCCCATATTCGCAGTAGGATTATGTCATTGAAAATTCGATGGCTATAAGTACCGTTGTTTTATCACAATACCAGACACATACATATATTTATGCGTATTCTTCATTATTTAATTTCTTCAGATATATAAGATTTGGTGGCAATAGTTTGAAAAGTGAAACGGACATTTATAGTGATTCGACACAAAATCTCAAAGCAAAAACAATAGTCTGTCAGGGGCAAATCCCCTTTGGACTAAAAATTATTACACTATTACCATTAATCCTATTAGTTATATGAATTTAAAATAGTTACAATGATACAAGGTTCCTAGCACAGAATAAAAATATACGTTTAGCTGATGCTTAGTTAGGGCGTTTATAGTGTAGTCTCTGGCTACTAATCCATTTAAATTTGGGAATTCTTTCTGTTATCTAATACCCGCCACTAAGGGAGCTTTAATTTGCATGCACAAGTTGTTCCTTTATTAAGTTTAATCTTTATAAAAAGTCATTTAAAACCTTCTTTAGAATCTATTATACTTTGGATGGAGCGATAAATCGTTTTCATTCTGAATAAGGTTAAAGAACTTACACCTGATATATTTACACCTGATAGAACTTTGAAAATGTACATAATAATGCTTAATGTCATTCTGCAGAACAGTTTAATTTTGCGTAGTACAAATGAAATAATTAGTAAGAGAATGTATTTGGCTTAGATGTGATTGTTCAAAAACGGCGACAGAAGGAAAAACTGCTTAATTCCCCCCCCCTCAACATGGTGCAAATTTAAAATATCTGATGCTGATACCACATGACTTCCTTGTATGACCTATTGAATTATACATCCTCTTGTTTTGCTGCACTTCATTTAAACGCATTTCCTCGAATTTCATTAGAGATATATTTCACATCCAATCAACTCAGTTTTCTCTTCTCTGCAAGGCAAAAGTGCATAAAAACTCAGAATATCTTCACTAAAAATTGTAAAATACAGAAAAACCTAAAACACCAAATATAGTTAAAAACAGTTTAAAAAACAATTTTACAATTACAGTTATAATTTCTGCATAAAAACAAATAATTAAGTCAGCGGGCAAGAAGACAAAACTATCGATGCACAAAATTGTAAGTTAACTGTCCTCCTACTGGGAAAAAGGCACTGAAGTTGATGCACCAAGTAAATTAATTCACTATTCTACTAAGAGCTACAGATGTAAATAAATGGCTTCATCGCTATGCCTAGCACTGACATTTTAAATTGCTGATAATTCCATAAGTTTTGCTTGTAGATGAGCTAAAAGCGTAAAAACCTTAATCGGAACATGCAAACAATATAATTCCATCGCTTTTAAAGCAGAAAATAAAGAGTTTACTAGCATATAAGAAGAAAAAACAGCGCTCACCGAGCCGGGTAACAGAATTGGAATATATATATATATACGTTTGGTGCGACCGATTGTAAAAAAAAAAGAAAGATGTGCAACTATATGTTATAGCAGTCTCATATCCAAAATTTCAACGTTCTACAGCGACTCGTTTTTGAGCTAACGAGATACATATATACATACGTACATACATACGTACAAACGTCACGAAAAACATCTCTCCTGAATCCATTTAAAATCCACTTTAAAGTCCGTTTGAGAAAAAGAGTCCTTTATTCTGTACGTATGTACAGATGCCACTCAAAAACATTGTTCAACTGGATTCGAGAGCAAACAAAAGGATATTTTCGTTAAAGTATGATACCCGAATTTTTTCTCGATTATAATACTACTTTTATTTCGTCCAGGGAAGTAAAAAAGATAACTTGTGCGTTAAAAATTTTCGAATATAATATAATTCCTCGTATGTCACTTTATCAATCAATAAATAAAAATAATGTTTGCTGTTGCCTAACATATAAAGCCAAAGTACCTGCTGTTAAACAGATTTTGGAACTGCACAAAAAATATAATTTTGTATTTAAAAAGTACTCTGGCTATTATGCATTTCATTTTCGAACTTTAAAAGATCAGAAAAATAAAATAATATTGAAAAGAATATTAGCAGCTGCATAAAATGGAAGACACGTATAGATAAATAATTACTAATTTATATGCCACTGTAAAATTTCATCATTGTCAGCATTTTTTATTTTTGATGCATCTATACGCAAGAAATAAAATTAGAAATAAAATGTCCTATTATATGATGTTAGAAAGGTATTTTATTCATTGCATTAAAGGTTGTTGCCAATTGATGTTAAGAAATATAGGTAAAATTATTTTTTAGATACCTTTGGCATTCTTAGTTGATAATAATTCTTTGTTGCTCTGCTAAGCAACGCGCATTTACCAACTGGAGGAAAGTGGAGATCATAGGCCTAGTTGATAAAATTTTATTCTTATCTTTATTTGCAATGGTCAGAAAAAGTTAAGTGCTAACCTTTTCAGCTATTAAAGAAATTAGCTTCCAAGGAGTTAAAATAAATAAATAAAATTTTAACTGTAACTGTAGTCGGAGTGAAATCGTTAAATACTAACAATTTCGTAACCAAGTGCTTCAATAAAATTTTACTTAATCAGGTAAATGATTATACATTAATATACCTATACTGTATCTAATACCATACTCCTACAAACAACTCTAAACATTACAGCAAAGCTTTCATTTAAAAACGAAGTTTATTTGTTGGTAATAGTTTAATGCTCATCACATTTACTCCAGCTCCAGTTAAGAGTTTAGGCATCTTCAAGTTCAGCATCACGAAGTGATTTAAAGAGGAATTTTTAAATTTCCTACGTACTTGAAGTGGCCTGAATAGAAACTCTTCAGTTCTCAATTTGTGTAAAGTGATCTATCAAACCATTTAAGTACCTTCCAAAGAGAGCTGTATACCTTTTCCAGCATTTGCTAATAACTTCAGAATTTAAAACGTTTAATAATTGGGAATGCTATCTTCTACTGCCGAAACTCGTAATTTCCATTTTTATGCAGAAATAATTGACTAGTAACGTTATTAAGAGCCTATTTAAAAATCTGTTTATCGAAAACGTGTGTCTCAGAAATAATAACTACAAGTCTACTAAATTGGTTGAGATTTCGGGGTAATAGAGGCAAGGCGATTTGCCAGTTCCTACTCTGGAAATTCATTTTAATGCTCGACAGCAATAATAAATGGAAAGTTCGAGTGTCTAGAATGGGTGCAGATAATGATCATTAGAGATTTCTAATACCATTCACTTGACTTGCTCGAATTCGAAATCAGAGACTCAAACCCATTTCTGGTAGGACGGAGAGGGGAAAAAAACGAGGTTTATTGAAAATGGTTCCTAATAATGTTCCCTAATTATCCTTAGCTGAGATCGGTTCTTGCTCTGCTTATTTACCGTGTAAGTGATTTAAGTCTCATCTATTGATCGAATTGGAGAGAATTCTCACATTCGAAGAAGTATACATTTAGGGTATTGCTTTTAAGTTTCTAATCGAAAGCTAACACATATAATAGAAGTTTTTCGTAACATTCGCCACCTACCAAACCATTCGAAAAGAAAATACGTAAAATTTGTAAATTTTTTGTCAATTTATAAAAACTGGTTAAATTGGTTGTTAACTGGTAGTTTAATTTCTGTCTTTCTCGTTTCCCATTTTCCTGTCAGAATGTAAATTTCTAGCTCGTGTGTATTCAAATGAAGTAGATAGCATTTAAAGGAAGGCTTTAGAGGATAGCATGAGAGCGTGTTCCGCCTGCTGAAGGTCACGTTGCTAATTTGATTCTCTTCTTTCTTCTGTATTTCGTAGCGTTGCGTCACTCTCACCGTTAGGCTTATAAAGTATTTCTCCCTCCTTCTTGGCATGGTCCACCAGCGGCCGAGCGGTAAAGACGCTGACACTGGTAGTTCGGTCTGACGTTCGAATCCCGCGAACGGGCTGCATGGGCGTTTTCGTGGTTTTCCCCATGTGTAACGTGTATACGAGCCAGTTTCCCTTAGAAAGTCCTCCACGAAGGCATTCCTCCCTTTAGGCAGATAGCCCTCGTGTGCTTTGCCATAATTAAATAATCCAATCCAATCCAATCCTTCTTGGCATGGCTTCGTGGTGTAGTGATCTGCACGCTGGGCACGTATTCCAGAGGTCCATGGTTCGATTCCCGGCGAAGGCGTAGCTCATTTTTCATCTTTCCTGCTTCCAATTAACCTAATGTCTTTACAGGCTTGTCAGGATGACTTTAGATCAGAGCTAACTTTCTTTACTTCGTTAAGTTGTGAGGTTTATCTATTTATTTTTTAATAATATTTAATTTTAAGTTGAATGACCTTCCTATCACTCCCTTTTCATGCCAGAATCTAAATCAGACAGCAAGCGTTTATTCAGATTGAAGTAGAAAGAAGTGCTGTTTAAGCAAGGGTTTCGGAAGTTAGTGTAAGCGCGTGTTTACCTATTCCAGGCCGCGTTCTATCGTGATTTATTAGCGGTTTGATTCCGTGGCGTTGAGTGCTTCTAGCCATTGACTTGTCTCGCCGGTTTCCTACAAACCAGAGCCTTTTCTGCGCGTTAAATTATTCTGTCAGCCGTTGGGCTAATCTACCACATTTTGAATTAGTTCAACATCCCGTATTTCTGTTAAGCGAAAAGTGCTTGGCTTGTGTAAATCCAAGTTCGATCACTGTTAATTGTGTTCAAATACAAGAGGTATATACACCCTTCTTTGATTTTTTCTGTCTACAGTTTGAGATAAGAGGATTATTCCTCTGTAGTTTTTCTAGAGTTCAATTGTTTATGCTGTCGAAGAAGATAGGACTCTACAAAGTCAATTTCATTATCTTTTATTTAATCCGTAAATGCTGGCTATTCTGTAAGTACGAAAGGTGCCTTCTTCAACTTTTATTTGAGTTAAATAAAAGGATCATTTACACCCTCTCTCAGGCTCTGTGGTACTTTACAAGACATAGTGATAATTAACTCACTTAAGATCTTGGAAGTTTCTTACATTTGATGTTATTAAAGAAAGGGAAACTTTAAGCCAGTTAGTTATACACTGACTACCAATAAGTATTTGGACACCTATGCAAATGACGATATCTGCGGTCCTAAGGTACGTCACGGACTCCGCCGGTATATATCGTGTAGGAAACAGCATCGGCTTTAGTCGCATGCAAGATGCCTCGCACTTCGGAGCTCTCTGATTTCGAGAAAGGTATAATTATCGGGTATCACAAATGTGGCCGATCCTCAAGGACATATCTAGCGATCTGAAGTACCCAAAATCGATAGTGGCTTATGTGATTATGAAGTGGAAGGTGAGCGGTGATTGTCGAAATGTGCCCCGAGTCGGCAGACCACCGAAACTGGGAGATAAAGACCGAGGAGTTTTGTCCAGAGAAATTTGGAAGAACCGCACCCAACCGATGGCCCTCATCCGCGAGGAGTTTCAACAGGCATCCGGGAGTATTGTTTCAATGAATAAAATCCGTAAGGAAGCACATCTGCTTAGTTTTCATGGTCGTGCTGCTGCCCGTAAGCTTTTGATCACAAAGTCCAACCGCGCTGCTTGGTTAATGGGGGTGCAAAGCACATCGAAACTGGACCGTAGATCAGTGGAAACGGGTTCTTTGGAGTGACGAATCAAGGTTCACCCTTTACCGTTCGGATGGCAGGGTCTGGCGTTTACCTGGAAAACGTCTCCTGTCAGAATGCATTGTGCCAAGAGTCAAGTTCGGCGGAGGTGGAATTATGGTCTGGGGGTGTTTCTCCTGGTATGGGCTGGGACCCTTGGGCCCCATTCATGGTAAGCTCAACTCCAATGCCTACTGCACTATTTTGGATGACAATGTGCTTCCTACGTTGTGGCAGTTTTACGGATTGGACCCCTGTTACTTTCAGGACGACAATGCCAGTTGTCATGTTTCGACGTTAACCAAGGCTTGGCATGGTGCCAATGGAGTTCATCGAATGGACTGGACTGCTCAGAGTCCAGACCTGAACCCTATCGAGAACCTCTGGGGCGAGTTGCATCGCCGAATTCAGGGGTGCACTACTCGTGCAAAATCGGTGAAGGAACTTCTATGTCTTCTCCAAGCCGAGTGGACGAAAATACCACTAGCTGTCATACAAAGACTTGTGGAAAGTATGCCCCGGAGGGTCCACGCTGTAATTACCTCTCGTGGAGACTCTACCAACTATTGATTTTGAATAAAGTTAGTTTTTCTTTTCTATCACCAGGTGTGCAAATACTTATTGGTAGTCAGTGTAGTTTGATTTATCTCAGTTTCTCTGAGTGTTTTTTTTCTTTCTTTGGAGAGGGGGGAGTCAAATCTTGAAATTAATTTTTGATCCTGTTTTTTTATTTGAACTTTTCGAAGCATTTTCAAATATTTTATAATTAGTGTTACATTTTCTCTCCAGTTCTTGTTTATGATTAAACTAATAATCGCAGAATTTTGACCTTTATGTGATAGAATAACAGTTTTGTTTAACTTGGAAAATTTTGAAATTAATCTTTGACCTGTGCGATAAAAATGGATTAAATAAAAAAATTTGTTGAAAACGAATTCTTTTTTTGAAAGACAAAAAGCACAGAAATACTTTCATATTTCATATAGATTCAATTTCAACTTAGGTATATTTTTTACACAGTGTTCAATTTTTCTCAAATATCTTTATTAAATGATTAAACTAATCATTGCAGAATTTTGACCTTTCCATGATCGGATGGTGGTAAAAATAACTTAAATGAATGTCTTTTGGAATTTCAAACGGATTTATTTAGAACTTTATTTTATTTCTGCATTTATCTAGGTCATATTTTAAAATTAAATTCTGACCTCCATCTTTGAAATCTTGTATAAAGGACTTTTAAACTCGTAGTTGTGCATCTCCCCTTTTCGCTGCAATTGGCTGCACCAATCATATATAAATATATATATATTTGTTTCCTCTCTGTTATCTGCCTCGGAACTTAGTTTTTTTAGTCTCATATGTTGATAAATGGTACATTTTTGCTTTAAAAGTGATTGAATTATGTGGTTTTTATGTTCCGGTTAAAGTTTTTATGCATTTAGCTAATCTGTATTCAATAGTTGCAGAATGATCAACAATTTTAAAGCGGCGAGTTTAGCCTAACGAACCTTCATTTGTCTACATTTGAAACTCAATAGAATAGGTTTTGCACATTCAATGTCTTTTTGCCGAGCGGGGCCGAAAGTCAACTTTCAGTTTTGTGCACCGAAAATTATGCCTTCTTGCCCGCTGGCCGAATTGCTAGTTTTTGCGTAGAAACTGTAAAAATTGCTTTTTAACTGTTTTAACTGTATTTGGTGTTTTATGCTTTTCTGTATTTTACAATTTTTTAATGAAGATG
The DNA here is from genome assembly GCF_044657685.1 of Stegodyphus dumicola. Lineage (NCBI taxonomy): Eukaryota > Metazoa > Arthropoda > Arachnida > Araneae > Eresidae > Stegodyphus > Stegodyphus dumicola. Next base: position 87,538,334 of record NC_140777.1, read on the forward strand.
TTTCGATTTTTTACGTATCTTTTGCTTCGACGCGAAATGAGAACTGAATTAATTGAATGAGAAATATATCTCTAATGAAATTCGAGGAAATAAGTTTAAATGAAATGCAGCAAAAAAGTATGTATAATTAACAGGCCATACATAAAAGTAATACGGTGTCCACACTAGATTTTTTTAATTAAATAAATTATTCTTTATTTTGTTGAAACCATGATGATAAATTTTTCGTAGTGTTAAGAAATAATCTGAAATTTTCAGATTGCAGTTTTTTTCTGATATTGTTCTTAATTTTATACCTTAGAAATAATACACAGATTCAAAACTAATAATAAAACATTAAACATTTTTCTTATTAAATTCCAAACCATTTACTGTTTCCCCACAATGTACCGTAATGCTCGAATTCGCCAAAACCATTACTACTTTACATATGCATAAATAACCCAATGCAAAAACAGTTGCCATTCGCAAACTGCTGAGAGCAGAAAAATACTTTTCCATCGTTACGGTTTTTATTTATTTTTTGCAACGACATTAATAGAGGAAAAGAGAGTAGAGAAAGAAAAGCAAATTCTCTCGAAGAAACACACAAATATTGAAAGTCAGAGATGCATAATTATCTTAATGACGCGGCCGAGTTGAAAACGTTTTTATGCACACAACAGAAGCTACTTCAGCGTCAGTTATACCCCCTTCTCTGCTTTTCCCCCCTCCTCGCGTCTCTTTTTCTCATTTTCTACTCTTTTCTTAGTTTTTTCCTTCGCATGTGTTATTCCGAGCTTGTTCTTAATGATGGACATACTTCCGATAGTCAGCGAAGAAGTAAAATGAAGATAAAAAGGGTTTCCTGTGAGCTGGAAAATTGGGTAAAATATTGCATATTTAATTGTTAATTTTTCGATCTCGAAGGGTAGACATTTTATAGGATTTCCGGAATGGTAAGATATATTAAAAAACCCTTTACTTCGTTATTGACAGGCGGGGTTTTAAGAGGTAATAATTAAAGGATCTTAAGTGAAGAAAGCCTTGATCTTAAGCCTTGAAAGATTATAAATACATCCTTTATTGAGTTGATTTCGTAATAAGTTAGTCTTTAAGTGTAAGAACAAAATTATTTTATACTTTTAAAACATTTTATATACGCATCGATATAGGATAGATGATTAATACATGTAGGCTTCGACTGGTGTGCGGGCCAACAACAGCCGAGCGGTAAAGACGCTGAACACTGGTAGTTCGGTCCGAGGTTCGAATTCCGCGAACGGGCTGGCGTTTTCGTGGTTTTCCCCATGTGTAACGTGCGTATACGAACAAATTTCCTTTCGAAAGTCCTCCACGAAAGCATTCCTCCTTTTAGGCAGATAGCCCTAGAGGCTTTGCAGTAATTAACCAAACCAATCGATTGGGGTTCGAGCTAGTTTTCGGTAAGAAGTCCTCCATGTACGCATTCCATCTCTTAACCATTTGAAGACGGGATGGCCATTATAGTGGCCATAGAGTCCTGTCTTTGAAAAGACGGGGCTATCCACGTTAGTGGCCGTGTCTTTTTCCCCCATTTCCCAGGCTGAAAAGTGGGGTGAAATGTCAAATTTGACGTCCCAAACCACTTATCTCTTTAAACAGTTTTATCAGTTTTAACCACTTATCTCTTTCAAAGGTCTTCCTTTTGCGATAGATGCACCCCTCTGAGAATTATTAATCCATTAAACTACACACAAGAATCTTTGTTGCAAATAGGAGGTGATTCCTTAAAGGGGGGAAAGCATTCGGTTCAAGATTCCCCATCCTTTGGTAGCTTTTACTGCTACCAAAGCCCCGGCCTCAAAAGGTTAAGTAGATGGTCCTTGATTGCTTTGCCATAATGAAAGTAAACCAAATGGAACATTCGACTGGGGTTCGAACACAGATCTTCCCGTCTTCTTATCCAAATATTCTCTTGCTGATTTTCTTTGAAATGGACTCAACAGCAAGAAAGTATACGTGAAACGCCTTCATAAGACTGCTGCATCAGACAAACGCCAGCACTTTTACGTGAGGATAGAAACTTTCTTGAAGATCCCACAGCATAAAGGTGCCCACATGGAAATTAATTTCTATCTTGCTGAAAACACCATTCATAAAGTTGCAGGCTCTTTTATATTAGAACATCAAGCTATAAGTAGGGATTTTCATTTGTTTTGTTAATCAGTGTAACACACTAAATCTTACTTGCATGAAGGCACTCCAGAATAAAGATTATCTCATCTTTATACGTACATGTTTTTAAATCTGAAATTAATATTCTTAGATGTAGACATACATCTGCGCCGGAATACCTTTTTGAAAGAGGAGGGCCACCAGCGGCCGAGTTGTAAAGTCGTTGAACACTGCTTGGTAGTTCGGTCTGAAGGTTCGAAACTTTGCGAACGGGCTGGCTGTATGGGTGTTTTTGTGTTTTTTCCCATGTGTAACATGCAAACGAGACAATTTCTCTAACAACAACCTCCACGAAGGCATCCAATCTCCTTACACAGATAGCCCTCGAGTGCTTTGCCGCAGTCAAAAGAACCAAGCTTTTTGAAAGTTTGTATCTTCTTGAGTAGTCACGCACTTGCTCAAAGTTGAAAGTACAATAAGACCCCGCTTAACGCTGTTTCGTTTAGCGCTGTTTCGATTTAGCTCTCTTTTATTTCAACCTCGGGATTCCCCGAAATTGCTCTCTGCATGAACTACGGGGATTCCTCGAAATTGTGCGCAGCGGTAGGTTTCCAAATAACATATCCGAAACAGTGTAGTTGTGTTTCTTGTTTGGCGCGGTGCTGTACGGACGCATTTTTATCATTTGAAACATTTGTTGACATTATTGTAAGCATAAATTTACATAATACTATAACGATTAATACAGTGACAAATATTATGATCTTTAGTTTTTATCATGGGTGATAATAAAAAACAAGAAAAGAAAGCAACCAGAAAAAGCATTTCACTGGAAACTAAAATCAAGTGATTAAAGATTAGATTCTGGTGAGAGACAATCTCAAATTAGTGCTGCATTGAATTTGGCAACTTCAACAATAAGGACAATTCTTAAGAATAAAGAAAAAATACTGTCATCGGCAACTGCAACTACGTCGAGCTCTGCAACTAGAATTACCCGTTCTAGAAAAAAACATTATAGAGGAAGTGGAAAAACGACTGTCTATATGGACTGACAACGAAATTGAACGCAGTATGCCATTAAGCCAATCTATCATAAAGCCTTCTTGACAAAAAGGCAGAAAATTGGAAACACAGAATAGACTGAATGATCTGACTGGCTTAGAATTTTATTTGTTTTTATAAGTATATTCGTTTATATTGTTTTTATTTTTGTAAGAAATAAATGTTTGGTTTTTATTTTTATTAAAAAAAACATTATTAAATTTAATACCTAACCAATTTTCTATCCATCTTCCCCTAACTCCATTAGTTACATGTTAAGATAGCCTCGTTTAGCGCTGTTTCGCATTACGCTCTACTTTGATGGAACGGATCCCCCGCGTTAAGCGGGGTCTTACTGTACCACCACCTTTGAGCACCATTATGAAGCAATGCCATGTGAATAAGCTCGTTAAATACTGGAAGCTCAGTAATTATGGTTTTATTGATAAATTTACCTTTGCAGGTGCCGCGAAGGGATTGTGTTCAAATCCAGGACAAGGCATGGATGTTTGTAAATGGATAGTGTACATGCGATATTTAGCCACTGAGCACAAAGTCCTCCCGAAAGGTTGGTGATATGGAAAGAGGGATGGGAGACCCTCGGACTCGTCTCCCGCAGCGTGCTCTCCATCAAAATTGGGGGCGGAACTAATCTAAATCGCACTGTCACCTGTAAGGTGCTCGAGGCTGTTGCCAACGACAGGCGTATCTTGCGCTCCTTGCCACGAGGAATTCGTGGGTTTAGGCTGATTATAGGTCAGACAAATGGGAATTAGTCAGCGACATCAACAACCTTTGCAGGTTCATTAATATCTGCAACTTTAATTGATAGATTTGCATTGCTATTTTTTTCTAAAGCATTGAAAAGCTTTCAGATTTTTGTTTACTGCAATTTGAATTACCGTAATTTCCGGAAGAAACGCCGCGGCGTTTACGTGTTTAAAACTTAAATTTTCAGCGGGTGCGGCGTTTCTACCCATGCGGCGTTTAGGTGCACTAAAAATAAAATATTTCCTACGATGGTCATTGTACATAGTTTGGATGGCCTTGTCATTGTGCCTAGACTGGTGCTGTTTCCACACAAAACACCACTCAGTTGCTTTTTGCGAACGTTATTTTGTTTACATTCTTTCCCTTGAACGGACCTACATGCCTTATTCACCCTAAACGAGATCTCAGAACAATAACATTCTTCCCCCTTTCAAATCAACATTCTCATCAGTTTGAAATAGTCTCTCTCCTCTGCCATTCGATGAATCTTCCAGGACCCATCCTCTTCCCACCCCTGCCTTTTCTGCAATTTTTTTCAAAGGCGGACACGACTCCACCTGCCTCGAAATAACGAACTCTGACGTATTTCCCCTTCAGTATGAATGGATTTTTCTTGGCATTCTGCCAAATACAGATCCCATCAGTTTGGGTACAAGTACTTGTTGAATAGTTTTTAATTAGGGAGCGGAAAATTTTTGAAAATGTCTCTAAACGGCACAGAAGCTATACATTTCTTACCTTTAATTTATTTTTGAGTTATGGTTTCATTTTATGCATTTTTCTTAACTGGTATGTCATATACCAGGACTTAGGTTGAGTTTTTGCATCTATACGGCCCGCGACGATGTCACGCGCAAGTTAATCTATTGCGGCGTTTACGCTGATGCGGCGTTTCTGTGTAATTTAAATTTTTTTCCCGCCATTTTTCTCGAGTGCGGCGTTTACGCTGATGCGGCCTTTCTTCCGGAAATTACGGTAATATTTTTTCCATAGTTTTTCTCCAAAATGCTTAAAAGCGTTGCTTCCAAGTGTTTCACCCCTTTCGTTACTCTTTTACACAAGGTGCCGTTCTACATTTATCAGCACCGCTTTTTCTTAATTAGTTATTTATTTTCATGTAGTTTATTTCTTGCATATTAGGGCAACAATTTTTTTTCCCTTGAAGGAGAGGGACCTGAATTTTGAGTCATCGAAATGCATTGAAATTTTCAATAAAACGTCAGTCTATAGGTTAATTTTGTCTAACTTTAAACTATTTTCTATAGTCCAACATTGGATACTTGTAGCAAAAATAAGCGTTTATTTTTTAGCATATTTTTCGTAGTGTTAGCAAACGAATTTTAGCTGAGTCTGAATTCAGCATTGATAAGAAAGTTTGTTTCCCAGTTTAATGCACGCCGGTGTATTAGAAATAAATTTCTGCCATTCAGTAAGAAAATAAAATGGAAACGAGATTAAAATAAAATAATAAAAACACTGTCTTGCAAACGAAATAGCACGCGAGTTGAACGCGTTTCCGGCTGACCGAAGTGCGTTCCCGCCCGCAAAACGCATTAGAATGCATTAAATAGGCGGGTTCCTGTTGCATGCAGCACAAAGGGCTATCTGTTCGTCCGTCCTACTTGGGAGAAACTGGAGAAAAAAAAGCCAAGCGAAGATCCATTAACGAAAGAAGCTGGAAATGTTATAGAAGGGAAAGGAGTAACGGTATAGAAGTGGGTGGATTTGTTGCGAACGGATTCTGTTCTCTGGACAAGAATGGTATTAGTCTATACGCAAGACGATGCGCAGAATTAATCGATTATTCGATTTCATGGAACTGAGTGAATACAGATTAATCGCATTCTACTCATGACCTATTTTTTTCTCTTCTGAACATATGAAGTTTTGCAATATTAAATTAATTACACTTATTTGCTTTGCTCTAGGCATGTCTAGAAAGAATTAGAATCTGGAGATTTATTCTTAATGAGAATGCATGTAAGAATGGAATGTTAGTCTAAAGAAAAACGAGTTGCAAGGTTAATACGCAATTTTTGTAAATATTCTGTCAAACTATCAATCGGTCAAAACTACGAATTCCTCCCGGAGAGGACAGCGGCCGAGCGGTAAAATCGCTGAACACTGGTAGTTCGGTCCGAGGTTCGAATCCCGCGAACGGGCTGGCTGCATGGGTGTTTTCGTGGTTTTCCCTATGTCTAACGTATATACGAGCCAGTTTCCCTTAGAAAGTCCTCCACGAAGGCATTCCTCCCTTTAGGCAGATGGTTACAGTCGAAAACATCGCGGACGAAAACGTCGCGGAGAAAACAACGCAAGGCGAAAACGTCGTGATACAAAACATCGTGGGAGAAAACATCGCAAAGAGAAAACATCGTGGTACAAAACATCGTCGTCGAAAATAAAGCGGTTCAAAAACTTCGCAATTTAAAAACATCGTCGTCGAAAATATCGTGGTAAAAAATAAAGTATCTACAAATCATCGCTTGATGATAACATCGCAGACATGCTTTTTTCATACATGCTTTTCGCAAACATGCGTTAATAACTGTAAATGGATATTCCCATAATGATTTGTGAGCGCAAAATGGAAAGAAGGATAATTTTTACTTTCACATTTTTTTATTAACTAATAAATTTTTTCTGAAAAAGTAAGAAGGAAACTTAAGCATAGCAAGCAATTAATAGAATTTTAAACCGACATAGTTAACTAACAAAGGCCATTAATAAATAATGTTTTATAAAGTTTTTACTGGTAATTTTTCGTGAAAAGTATAATCTATAAGTTGCATTTAATTTTCTATGCTTAAGTTTCCTTCTTACTTTTTCAGAAAAAAATTATTAGTTAATAAAAAATGTGAAAGTAAAAATTATCCTTCTTTACATTTTGCGCTCACAAATCTTTATGGGAATATTCATTTACAGTTATTAAAGCATGTATGGAAAAAGCATGTCTGCGAAGTTATCGTCATGCGATGATTTGTAGATACTTTATTTTTTACCACGATATTTCCGACGAAGATGTTTTTAAACTGCGAAGTTTTTGAACCGCTTTATTTTCGATGACGATGTTTTGTACCACGATGTTTTAGGACTGCGATGTTTTCTCTTTGCGATGATTTCTCCCACGATGTTTTGTAGCGCGATGTTTTCGCCTTGCGTTGTTTTCTCCGCGACGTTTTCGCCCGCGATGATTTTGCCGCGATGTTATCGGCGGACACCAGGCAGATAGCCCTAGTGTGTTTTGCCATAATTAAATACACACACACACACCTCCCGGAGAGGAATGGCCAGGAGAAAACGAAAGGTTCAGGAAAAATATACAGCGGGGGGGGGGGAACGGACAGTGTCTATATCTCCCGTTTTACAGGACCGATTAACGAAATGCAACTTGCGCTTTTCATGTCTCGAAAGCGCGTTTTAGGATCTGTATTAGATTTATAGATAGCATTGTTCTAGCATAGGCATTTTGACACAGAATCGGACTTTTTCTTAAATGACATGCCAATTTGTTTGCATATTTCAATTCTAGGACTCAAATGACGCCAAACTGCCAACTTTGTAAAAATAGCATGAATAGTTTTTAATAAACTAGTTTGCAAACTTTTAGCAATAATTAACTAACAATAATTGAGTTTGGTAAAGAATTTTTAATATCTCTTTTCTTATCAAACTTATTTGATTCTTCCTTTCCCATTTAAAAATTTAGGTTCATTTCAAATAAAATTCGCCCATATTTTATTATTTATTTTTAAAATTTGTATTTTTAAGTAATTTTTATAAATTTTTCGAAAAAAATGTTGAATTATAATCTATTAAATTTTTACCATCATCTTAAAGTAGATGTATTTCTAAGCATACCTGCAAAAAATTAGAGTTTTTATTCAAAATTTCCGAAGATATAAGTGAATTTATATATTGGTACGTTTTGAAATTTGGCATATTTTTTGAAAGCGATAATAGCATCAAATGTGGTTTAGGCACTTTGTTATAATTACACTCATGTCCATAAATTAAGGATAATGAAAAATCAGGCAAAGGAAGAGTTAGAAGCAAAAAAAATTTGACTTATTTGTAAAGCTTATTTATTAAACAAAAGGTAAAGATAAAAAAAAGATGCTATATGTTTGATATTATTAAAAAAATTAGCGATTTTTTTCTCCCTGGAGCAAATTACAAAAAAAAAAAAAAAAAAAAAAAAAAAAAAAAAACCTATTTACAAAAACAATATTACATGGTTGGTATGATTGTTAATACATTGTATGTCTCCCAGACGATGCAATATAGTCCGTACTACGCCTAGGCATGCTGAGTATCAAATTATCGATCTGATCTTGGGGGATATTACACCACTCAAAAAGAAATGCTCTCCGAAGTTCTGGTAGACATGTAGGAGGAGGTTGACGGGCTGCAACTCGTCGGCCAAGCATGTCCCCCACGTGCTGTACCGGATTCAAGTCCGGTGAGAATGCTGGCCAGTCCACACGGGTGATATCCTCCGATTGAAGGCATTCGCTTACGATGATTGCACGGTGAGGACGGGCGTTGTCATCCATAAACACAAATTGTGCGCCCATGGCGCCCAGAAACAAACGAAAATGTTCCAGAATGACGTCCCGATGGATTTTGATTATCATGGTTCCAATTTGAACATGCAGGTCAGTTCTGGAACCCAGAATAATTCCATCCCAAAGGTGCACTCCTGCACCACCGTAACGGTGTCGTTCAATGATGTTTTCTTGGTGGTAACTGGTACCTGGAGCTCTCCATATGAAAGTCCGGCGAGAATCAGACTGCAAGCTAAACCTGGACTCGTCGGAAAACATCACACAAGCCCACTGTTGCGGTGTCTACAATGCATGCTCTCTACTCCAGGCTAACCGCAGGCGACAGTGAGTTGCAGAAAATGGAACGCATCTGACAGGTCTACGAGCATATAGAGCAATCTGCCCTAAGCGTCTGTACACGGTCTGCCTTGAAATTGTCGTACCTGTGGCGAAGAGAGCTGACAAGACAGGTCTTGAGGCTGTGTTCTGCCTGTTTCTTTTGGCAGTAACTGCCAAATATCGGTCCTAATTCGGCGTTGTAACTCTGGGGCGATCTGTGCTGTAACGTCTACTCACATTACCATCATCTTGGAATCGTTGCCAAAGCCTGGAGATGACACTCTGGGCAATTCCAAGTTCGTCTGATACTTCCAGTTAGGTACGCCCAAATTTCAGACGGCCGATAATTCTACCACGTAAAAAATCCTCCAAATGAGTCCTTTGTGTCATAACTATTCGGTTATTGCACCGAAATGCTTATAAAGCGCCTGCGAACAATTTTACTTCTTTGCCTGTGTTCCTTACATATCACTCTCTTACACTCTCGTCATTGTGACGTTCCATCGGTGTCATCTGGTTACTTCCTGAAATTTGCATATGATTCTTGAAGATGTGTGTAGTCATTTTACAGGTGATATATTTATTTTAGAGTTCGATTTCCGCGTGACTCCGAATTATCCTTAATTTATGGTCATGAGTGTATTTGGCTGTGGGAACGATCACCTTTTTTCATGTCGTTCGCAATGGAAAAAAAAGGAAAGGAAAATTGCTTGCTATAAATTAAGAAGTTCGCCAAGTGGCGACTCTTGGCGCAAACTGAAAAAATGAGCTAAGATAAATTTTAGAATTTCTTCCTAAGATTCACACCAGAGTTTACAAAATTTAATATTTTAGGCATAATTTGAATCGTAGAATCGAAATATGGAAAAACATTGGCAAGGTCATTTCAGAAAAAGTTGGATTTTGTGTCAAAATACCTATATTAGAAGAATGCTATATATAAATTTGGTATATATTCTATGTCGCGCTTTGGAGACGTGAAAAACGAAATTTGAAGTTCGTCAGTTGGCCCAATAGAACGACAGATATAGAACTGTGGCTTCCCCCCCTCCAGGAATGAACCAAACTTGAAATAATTTGTTATGCAAACTAAGGAAAAAGTACATAGGAATTAAAAAAAATTACTAATATTTAAGTTAAAATATTGATTAAAGGGTAATAATATTAGCTTGGAAAATGTACGCAGTTTTCTTTTTCTGGTGTAAAATTCCTATCCTTCAGTGCAAAGTTTAGTTGGGAAATGTAATTCATATTCGTGGGTTTATAGATTTTACTTTTTTATTTTTTATATTGGTTGAACAAGAGTAAAAAAGTCTGATGTGTACACCACATGACTTCCTTGTACGGAATATTAAATTATACGCATTTTTTTTTGCATTTCATTTAAACTTATTGGATTGAATTAAATCTACTTCGCCGACAGCGCATAAACCACAATAGAATAGATGCATTCTTTAAAATTCACTCTAGTATTTGTTTACCATAGCGACACTCTAGCGCTAGATTCACTTAACAGTATTATATTTCGTTCATATTATAATTCATAATGCCCAAAATTTATATCCTTTAAAGAACAGAATTATCTAATCGTTGCCACATGTTCTATTCAAATACTATAATAAAGCTAGAACGATTTATAAAAGAAATTAAGCAAACAAAACAAAAAAGAAACAGTTTTTCACAGACGACTGAGTATTTCTCATTCACTTCTCACTTCGCGACAAGGCAAAAATACATAAAAACTCAAAATATCTATATTAAAAATTACGAAGTATAGTAAATCTTAAACGCTTATTTCATCGAAAAAATTCCAGAACGGATTAAGCATGATTTAAATAATAAATGAAGGCTTGATCTTTGTTGTTGCGAAGCTAAGTTTCTCTAGATTGGCAACAAATCCACTAGTCTCCTGTTTCAAATGTAAACATCAATGGCCGCCATTAAAAAAAGCTTAGCGGCAATTAAACAACTTTAAAATTGCTGATAATTCTAAAAATATTGCACACAGATTTACTAAAGGCATAAAAACCTTAACAAGAAGATAAAAACAACATAATTCAATCCTTTCTAAAGCAAAAAATGTACAATTTACAAACATATAAGTGTAAAGAAAGTGAGATCACTGAGCCGGGTAACAGAGTGGATATATATATAAATGCACATATACGTTTGGTGCGGCCGATTGCAACCAAAATACGAGGTGTACATCTACATGTTATAGCAGTCCTATATACAAAATTTCAACGTCTAAAGGCTACTCGTTTTTGAGCTATGCGAGATACGTACGTACGTACGTACATACATACGTTCGTACAGACGCCACGAAAAATTCTGTTCAGAATTCATTTTAAAGCAGTTTTATAATTTTTTTTTTGAGGAAACGAGTCTTTTATTCTGTCCTTACGTACAGATATCACGCAAAAACATCGTTAAATTGTATTCGATAGCGGTCAAAATGGATATTTTCGTTGAAATATGCTGCCTGAAACTTTTCGCGATTACAATACTTCCTTTTTACTTCGTACAAGGAAGTAAAAAAAAACAGAACAGCAAACAAAAATTTGCTTTCGTAAACTAAATATTGGATCGGATTGCGATAGCAGTATTAAGGTTTTTTTAAAAAATTATTTTTCTTTGAGCCTGATAAATTTTTTGCAGACCGACAAGTATTTCATCGGCTGTCCTTTATTTGCCAATTGTCAATTTTATTGTATAATGCTATTTCCTCTTTCACGCACCAGAATAATTTTTGGTGAAGTGCCATTCGAAGTTGTAAAGAAAAAATATTTATAAAACCGTATTTTGTAACGGAAGAAGATTAATCATTCTTTCAAATTCAACAAAGCTCATTCTTTTATCACTGGAAGGTCACCAAGAGTTACTCATTTTCAAAATTTTCTCCAACACCTGAGACATAAATTTTGTGCAATCCTAAGCGTGTAAATCAAAAATATCTTTCTCCGATATTCTTCACCAAATAAATAATCATTTAGCTTCAGAATTTGCTGTATCACTTTTTTCCCTTTGGTAAAACCTATAACACTCGCTCTCCTTCTATTATATTTTGCTTTGAGGTTTCTCACCCCACTGTTACTCCTCACAGCTATTCCTCCTGAAGAGTAATCAAAAGAAAATAAGCCTCATACAGTTTTCTCAAAGTGTACGTACACGGGAGCATGCCGAGCGTAATGCGGTATGCGGTCACCTGAGAAACTCAAGACACACAATACCTGGAGGCGGTGGTAATTACTGCTGGGGCCAGTCTTTCTTTGTTCCCCTTTCTCCTTCTGCAATCGATACTGTAGCAGCACTTTTCTTCCACGGAGGAGTGCACGTAAAAGGGCGGCAGAAATACAAATTTGGTTAAGAAATGTTATACGCATAAGGTGAAGGTCAGAGTGGGATGGACTGCCACATTCTTCTGTTTTTGATACCAGCTTTAGAGAAATGAAATGTTTGCATTTGCGTTTACAAAGGTAAAAGCATATTGTTCAAGTAAAAGTATATTTTTAAGTAAAATATTTACTTTTCAAAATTTCTCCGTCATTTTTTACTTCTTTGTACGAAGTAAAGGAATTATTGTAATCACAAAAAATTCCGGGTATCATATTTCGACGAAAATATCCATTTTGACCGCTATCCAATGCAATTTAACCCTTAACTGCTGTGAGCGGTCTGTGAGACCGCGCGACATTTTCCATTAATGCTTCCACCTCTTAGAATAATTAATGGGTATTGCCATTCTTAGTACCTTCCTAAAACAGTTGTCCAAGGTCACGTATCAAGTTGCGTTTGGCTAGCTCCATTTCTTCTTTTATTTTTTAAAAATTTCCCCCCCCCCTCAGCGGTCTGAGGGACCGATCACAGCAGATACGATTCAAATTTCGGCCGATAAAGTTCACTTTTCGTTGTTGTTACATATTTCACTTTTTTACAAATATTCTTGAAATTGCTTCAAATGCGTGCAGGAAACATTCTATATATCTTACCCAAGACCAATTTTTATAAATAGTTCGAAATTGGTCTAATTTAGAGTTCTCTTATGAAAGTTCCCATGATGAAATTATTGAGAGCGACCACGACACAAATTCAGAAATAGCTGCCGATGAAAATGAAAATTCATGTTCTCCTTCTGCAAGAGATTTTTTATTCGAAAAAATGAATTCAAATAGTCTATTCAAGTGCCCAACAAGGGTGTTCGAACTCGTAGTCACAATATTATTCTTCGTTCAATCTATACAACTGCTCGTAGAACCCGACGTTGGCCTATGGTAATATTCTTCAGAAACTTGGATATATGTGCAACAAATGCATTCTTATTATTTCAATCTTATCCCATTGGCTCCGAAAAGGAAACGAAAAGATTTCATTAGCAATTCAGTTGGTGCAGTCTCATGTAAAACGGAGGATAACTTCATCATTTTTACCTGAAGAACTCAAACTTACAATAAGAAGAGTTTTCGAAATAAATGATGATGAAGGAAACATTGCGATCGGAGACGATAAATTAGATAAAAAAAAGAACGTGCTATATTTGTTCACCGAGCAAAAAAAAAAAAAAAAAAAACAGCTTACAAATGTATAGAATGCAAAGAACTAGTGTGTCTACAATGCAGTAGAAAAGTATGTATAAAATGCAGCTCGAATTATAATTTTGTAATTTAAAATAAAAATTAATATTCTATATTCTTATTAAAGCATTCTTATCGCAAATTTTAATGTAAAATAAAAATGTTGAATTTTAAAATTTACTTCTTCCATCCAGTTACGTTAGCGAAGGATTTATTATCATAGTATATAATGAACTGATTTAAGTATAAAAATTGCTTTAGATCTTCATGAAAAAGTTAAATATATGAAATTAAATAACATTTATTCAAATAAGAAAAGTAAAACAGTATCTTATTTTGTTTTAGCAGAAGCAGTCTGAGAGACCGCTCACAGTAGTTATGCGACAATTTAAGTCACAGTAGTTAAAGGTTAACGATGTTTTTGAGTGACATCTCTACGTAAAAACAGAATAAAGGACTCTTTTCCCCCAAACGGATTATAAAATTAATTTAAAATGGATTAAAAAGAGGCTTTTTTGAGGATTTCTGTATGCATTGCCTCACATAACTCAAAAACGAGTAGGTCCAGAACGTTGAAAATTTGTATATAGGACTACTACAACATGTAGTTGTGAACCTCCCTTTCTGTTACCCCCCCTCCTCTTGTGCACCTCTGTCTGTTGTTACTTCAGACGCGGCAATAATTCCCTCCAAGTCTGTTAGGAGTTTGATACTATTTATGCTGCGAAAGAAGGTGAAACTCCAATAATCAGGGCTCGTAAATGATTGTTTAAAATGATCTTTGATTTGCTATTTTATTTCATTCAGGAAAAAACTACTAAGAAACACTGAGAAAATCTGTTTCATAAGCCAAGAGTTGGAGAAAAATATCTTATGGTATGAAGCATTCCTAACGAGGTCATAAATTTGAACAACTGTTGCCATAGGTCAATAAGTTGCTTTGGAATTTCACATTCTGTAGCAATTTAATTTATATGTTATAGAGACATTAGGAATTTTTTGGAAGCAGAAGACATAAAGAATGAGCAATACCCTCGCCGGGATTTAAACCTTGGATCTCTCGAATACGCGCCGAGCGTGCTGACCACTGCACCACGAAGGCATGCTAAGAAGGCAGGAGAACTACCTTACAACGTTACCAGCAATGTATGAAACGCTGGCATTCTATAGAACACCTAGACATTTTATAGAATATCTAGTCTTTTTAGGCAATGTATGAAATATGAGAATTATTATATACTTTACCTAGGCATGTATAGAATACCTAGGCATTTTATAGAATAACAAGCAGTTTTAAGCAAAGTGTAAAAAAAAGTCCTGATAAGCTATTATTTAAAAGAAGTTCATTCCTTAAAAATACAAATGTTATTTTGAAAAAAAAAAAAAAAAATAAAGACTGCCATTAAAAAACTTTTATTCTAAATCCGTAAAAGAAAAGTAGATGATCTAGGTACACGATCATAAATTTGTATTCTCTACCTGACTGGAAATCTATAAGATCTACCTGATAATGTGAATTAAATTCAGAAAAATCATATGTTTCACAATAATGTCCTTTTTAATGCCTTTTTTTGTGCTTGGTAGGGCTCGGAAAAGTGGATATACACTTCAGTAGCAGTCCGTGGTATTTTGTTTAAAGTTCCTTCAACATTCTATCACGTCCTCCGTACCCAACAGCTAAATGAATTTCATGAAGCACGTAAAATACCTGACCCCTTCTTTAACAGGATAAATGAGTTTACTTTTGTTTTTCACGAATATCACATCATAGCGATTCAGCAACCAATAGTCCAATGGTTCAATCTTAGTAGTCATTTTGGCCTTTTTACATCATTTATTAAATTCTGGTAAGTAGTTTCGGTTATTCGAAAAGAACAGTCGAAAGCCGTTGTTACTAAACGTTTTACTGCACAATAATCTACTTTACATTGAACATTTAGCACACAGCAGTTTCTAGCCCGAAAACAAGTGCGTGCATTGAACCTTTCTTCTGTTCTCCAGAATTGTCTCATTGTGACTACATTCTGTTCCCAAAATTAAACTGCCACTCAAAGGAAAAATTGTTTCCCCGCTGACGCTGAAGAAAGGACGTATGTTTTTCGTTCTTATAGCCACAGCAAAAACAAACCTCTACAAAAGTTTCTTTAATTATTTCATTATGCCAATCCTTATATTAATATATAAAGATTATATTTCAAGTAACATTCATGAATATAATGCTAAATAATAAGCTTTAAGATATTTATCTCCTAACTGCTATGCTGTGCGGAAATGGATCCAAAACGCTTTGATATGGAACACGAAGGAAACGGCAGAAATTCCCGGAGATATCTTTATCAAGAATACCTTAAGACACAATAACACGCCGAAAAAATACTAATTCAGAAGTCAAACAACAAAAATCAGCGTTATACCTACAAAATTTTCACAGGACTAGTTTCGATGGTTTTACCGAACCATCATCTTCAGCTGCAAAACCGCAAAT
Source organism: Stegodyphus dumicola (assembly GCF_044657685.1). Classification (NCBI taxonomy): domain Eukaryota; kingdom Metazoa; phylum Arthropoda; class Arachnida; order Araneae; family Eresidae; genus Stegodyphus; species Stegodyphus dumicola. Next base: position 87,554,227 of record NC_140777.1, read on the forward strand.
GAACAAGATAGGAAATAATGATTAGATAAGATAAGAAAGCATGCACAAGAATAAGCAAGTGGCGCCATCTGTTGGCGAAACCAGAATTAAAACATAATTTCTCTAAAAGCCGAAGGCAAATTTGGATTGGAATTAGGATCGTTAACTAGAACAGAAAGATTTTTATGAATGTGAAATGCCTCTAGAAAATCCAGTTCTCCAATGGAAGATGTTTTTTGAATAATTTTGGCAGCAGAAAAATTGAAAGTGTGATTTTCGGACCAACAATGTTGAGCAACAGAAGACCTCTGTGTTTCCTTTTTTCTAACATATGCCTCATGTTCTTTGACGCGAAATTTTAAGGCTCTCTTAGTTTGGCCAATGTCAATGGTCCAAAAAAAAATTTTTTTTTGTAGGTATAACGCTGATTTTTGTTGTTTGACTTCTGAATTAGCAAGAATACCTTATTTAATGTACAATGTTATACCTTATTTTAATGCGTAGAGTCATTAGAATTTTTTATGGCAGGAGTTGTGTGAAGAACGAGCAAGGCCTTCGCCAGGACTTGAAGCTATATCTGTAGATTACGCACCGAGTGTGCTATCGTTACACCACGAAAGCATGCAGAAAGAAGGGAGAAAATACCTTCTATACTCTCCCTTTTAAAAGGCGACTGGGGGTTAGGAGACCCAATCGCCAAATCCTGTGGTGAAGAATCATTATCCACCACCTTCTTAGTTAAGGCGCCACTGTAGAGTCATTAGGATTTTTAAAGCAGAAGATTTGTGAAAAAAGAGTAAAGTCCTCGCCGGGACTCGAACCTGGACTTCTTGATTCCGAGTGTGGTCGTGGCCTTCGAGATTAGATGGCCTGGTCAGCTGCAGAATCACGTGATTTGACGTCACGTAAGGCGTCTGACGAAGACTTCTTATTACGTTGATTGCGTGCTGTATATTTTTATTATTCGCGTCTTTTTTATTGCTAAATTTAAATAATGTTGTTAAGGATATTTTCGTTTTTAAATTGAGATTACTAGTTAACTTATTTGTTAACAAGAATAACGATCGACGTTCTACGTAGAGCTGTCTTCATCATGCCTGCACGATGTTGCGTTCCAGCATGCAAATCCAATTACGATGGCACTAATGAATATGTATCAGTATTAAAATTTCCAAAAGATACAGTAAAACGGGATTTATGGATCAAAAAAATTCCAAGGAAAAATTTTATTTCAAGTGATCGCAGATGAATTCAATGTGAAAAACATTTCGAAAAGATGATATTATTCGCTATGATTATTTACCAACAAACGAAAGTACTTTTATTCAGATGTGTAGAGGGCATCCTAAATTAAATAACGATGCTTACCCATGCATTTTTTCTGGTTGTCCAAAATACTTATCTGAAAGTCCAACCCCTCGGAGGATGAGCAGGGAGGAAAAAAGAGCTAAGATGGAGAAGCATATTTTTAATGAATTTTTGAGAAAGGACAAAATAGCATCATTTGAGGATTTTTCTTCTATGTTACCAAATAAATTAAATATTTCAGATACTTCAAATATTATTTTACACAAATCTATTGCTGGTATTTATATTTTATTGCTCAGTTTTCATCCATATCCTAAAATTGAAAAAGTATCTTTGTATCGCTTCATATAAATATAGCAGTTTATCTAGGAGATAAAGTTGTTCCAGTTGAAAGTAAAGAACCAGTAAAGAAGTTGAACAGCATTCTTTACTGGTCAAACTTACCGAGATATATGTTCAAAAGATTAACATGTTTGATGTTCATGAAACTTGTTTAATGTGTGGAATTCCCTTTTTTAGCAGATTAAAAAAAATAATGAGCACCGTTTCAAATATTTGTTTAAACAATTATATTAAAGTTCTTCAAAATAATATGCATACAAAAATCGATGAAAGGAAACTTAAAAAAATCAAGAATACGTGATGAAAAGATATGAGTATGTAAATGACATTGTTTTATTTTTTTAAAAATAGTGTACTAAATATGATGCAGTTCAAATATATTTTCAATAATGTATCTTTTACATTTAAATTTATTAATCCTTTTGCTGTTTCCTTATTATTTGATAATACTTCATAATTTTTCAAAATAAATTATCAATTGCGATTAATTATTGCTTCAGTATACTAGTACAACTTGCACAGTATTTCCTAATTAGACAGAAATCATGGTTTGTTCTATGTATAGTTGTTTTGAGGTTTTCGTTGGCAAATTTATTGATTTTACGCTTTTGTGAAACATTATATGGATGTCTTTTATTTGTATATATATTATTTATTATGCATCTACATATAACTAATAATGTAAATATTATTAAATGATGTAAATATCCTTATAATTATTGCTATAGATAACATATAAATATGTGAAAATTATTCGTTTTCTGTAATGTTGCAGCAAAATTGTAATTTATTTAATTTACAAAGGTTTGAGATTTAAATTTTTTCTGTGGCTTTTCTGTTCATTTTATTAGATAATAATTTAAATGAATTAAAAATACATTTGCATAATGTTTGGAAGCTCTGAAATATTTATAGTTTTAAAAAAAATTATTTTTTATGTCTTTTAATTTGCTAAATTATATTTACTTTTGTTAGTGAATTATTTATATTTCTAAATCTTTTCATTCCTTTCATTCCTCTCCTTCTCAAACTGTAAAGACATTTTTATGTTAATAAATAACAGCCTTTTTATTTACTTATTTCAGTACTTTCTTTTTTGAGTGTATTCTAACAAATTATTACAATACATTGTAAAAAAAAAAAATGCACAAGATAACCTAAAAGATGGCATAGAAAATTTCGTGAATATTTCTTAAAAAATAATATTTATTAAGTTATTAATCTTAACTGCAAATGAATATACGACCTTTTATATACGCTTTCAAGTCTCTGGAAATTTAATTATTATGCATTATTAAAAACAAAACACTCTAAACATCGAACGAAACGCTCGCATTCAAATCTGAAGCAAAGAAAGTCACGGAAGAATCGGACGCCTTTCGTGACGTCACTCGTAGCTAACCAGGCCATGTTATCTCGAAGGCCACGGTGTGGTACCGTTACACTATAAGGTATTTCTCCCGCTTTCCTAGCGTGCCTTCGTTGTGTAGTGGTTCTGCACGCTGGGCCGGTATTCCAGAGGTCCGTAGTTCGATTCCCGGCAAAGGCGTTTGCTATTTTTCATTTCTCCTGCTTTCAAAAAAAATATACCTAATGTCTCTACAGTGGCGCCCGAACTAAAAGGGTGTTGAATGATGACTCTTCACCCCCAGGGTTTAGCGATTGGGTCTCCTAAAAAACCTCCAGTCGCCCTTTAAAAAGGGGAGTATATAAGGTATTTTTCCCACTTTCCTAGAGTGCCTTCGTAGTGTTGTGGTTCTGCACGTTAGGGCGGTATTCCAGAGGTCCATGGTTCGATTCCCGGCGAAGGCGTTTGTATTTTTCATTTCGCCTGCTTCCAAAAAATATATTTAATGTCTCTACAACACCACGAAGGCATGCAGAAAGAAGGGTGAAAATGCCTTATAAATGTAAAATACATATTATGTTTTAGAAATACCTTATTCTCTCTTTGTCAGACACATGTCGATAAGTCACTGAGTATTTTTGACGACTCAGCCTAATGTCATACCGATGTCATACTGTAGAGATATTAGGATTTTTTTGGTGGCGGGAGGGATAAAAAATTAGCAACTGCCTTCGCCGGGAATCGAACCACGGACCTCTTGAATACCGGCCCAGCGTGCAGAACCACTACACCACGAAGGCACGCTAGGAAGGCAGGAGAAATACCTTATAATACCATTTACTTTGCATAATATTATGAACATATTTACCTTAATAATTTGCTGTTATAAGAAAATCCTATTCATTTTACTGCAAGGAAACTTTCTTATTTAAAAATAGAATTGAAATTTGGATTCTCTTCTATTTGGAAGATAAATGTTGTATTGTTGCCACTTTATAAATTTGTCTTTATCATTTAAGCAAAATATTAAAATTCAGTCTACAAGTGCAATATTTCCATAACAAAAAAAACTTGTCGTTTGTTTTTCTGATTTCCTTTTTTAGCCCCGTAAAAGCTTAAATCGAAAAATGCAAAATATTATTTAGTAGTATATAACAATTTAAATAAATTAAGAAGCATTGACTTTGATTATAGTTTCTGTGTTTGTAAAAAAACACTTTTTCTTTACAATTAACTTAATTGCATATTATCTTTATAAGAGACATTTTACAGTTAAGTTTGGAAATGATTACTCTACCAGAAGAAGAAACAATTGGTGGTAGGTGGCGTTTATCATTGTGGCTTGTTTTAAATATATTCGATGTTTACGCAGCTGGCATTCTTCATGACCGCAAATTCAATTTACTTTATCTTATGACGATACAATTACCTTTACTCGAGCTCCAAATATGAATAGTTTTCAAAATCAGCGCAAAATTGTTTGATATTCTTGTCCTGTCCAGACAATAGCCGTCAATACCTAGAAATCAACTGCAATAATAATTAGGAAGGTTTATAATCAGCAATACACCAGATAACGCAATGCTATTGAAGAATGAAGAAGAAATTTAATGGAAAATTTATGTAATAAATTTTGGCGTTATTTTAGACAGCAGGTTGATTTTGAGGCCACATTTTGAAAATCTTATTACATATTGGAATTTCATCGTGAAATTGCGAATATTGCTTTTGCGATTGCCAGTTTTAACCATTAGGCAGGAAATGTAAACTTTTACTGAAAAGCAGAGTAAACTCATTTCGCTGTTTTCGCACAGTGCGAGAAAGATACATACATTCATGCACATTTTCCATTATTTAATTTCGTTTAATATAATGCGGGGCTCTAACATTTGGTGGCAACAATTTGAAAAGTGAAACTGTTTTATAGTGGGCGACGCAAAATGCCAAAACGAAATTAATAACATTTCTTGGCATTGCCACTTTGGGCTAACAAACTCGACATTCAAGATTCGGACTTCCATGTGTTCATATTCGGAGGCAGGACTATGTTATTCAAAATTTGATGGCTATAGGTTTCGTTGTTTTTTCACAATGCGAGAAACATACAAACATTCATGCAGATTCTTCATTATTTAATTTCTTTAAATATAGTACATTGAATAATATTTGGTGGCAACACTCTGAAAAGTGATACAGGCGTTTACAGTGATTCGACGGAAAATACCGTTTCGAAACTAATAGTCCTCGTGGGCTAAACCCCTTTGGGCGAATTATTCAATTCTGAATTTGATTTTGGTGCATAGTTTGAATAGTTGTGGATTTATTTGAAAGGAGTAATTTTCTCGAAAACAGAAAGCAAGCATACAATTTTCAGGCAGATTACGCATCTGAAACATACCCCCGACACAACAAATTCATTACCAATACTTCTCGAAAGCGCAAACGTTTGCAATCAATCGCTCGAACACATCAATCTTAAATATCGGCGAAAACTTTAATGCATGGGAAGATATAATGCCCGGCGCTAAAACCAATAACGATTAAGACCAGACCTTTTCCATTACCGGTCCGCCATCACGGCTCCCGAAACTAAACCGTAATGAAGAAAGAAACCTGGAGAACTATTTTGTTGCTTGCAGGTAAGTGGCCCACCATTTGAGTAATGAGCCATAATGAGAGAACATTCATCATATTCAATCACTGTAATCCTTCTTGCTTTGAGAGTCCTGCCGAGTTGACCGAGTGACAACAACGTCCAAATGATAGCTTTTTTCTCCTTTTTTCCGTGGGGCATTTTTGCTTTTATTCTTCTTATTTGGCTCCTCTTCTTGTGTTTGCAGCGTAATCCGAGTGCGTGCGTGACGGGTTGCGTGAGTGTATGTGTGTGTGCGTGCGTGTGCGATGGGCAGTTTTGCAAAGCATGTGCGAAAAAAAATAATTTGTGTCACTGCTGTCTGTGGTAGCCCCTCAGGTTATGATCTGTTTAAAAGAGGGCGGAGACACTTTTGCTATAATGCGTTGTCATTATTATTTTCGCTTCCCACTCTTGTTCGCTTTCTAATAGAAGATAGATTCGTTGTACTTTTTGGTTGGAGTCGTTATGTACTTTTATGTTAGACTCGTACAAAAATGATCTTTCTAAGAAATGGAAAACATCAAATATGCTTAGACCATAACATCTTAATGATTGGAGAGTGCTTAAAGTAAGAGTAAATGCAATATTAAGTGGTAAACCTCCTGTTGCTGTGCCTTATTGCAAGTTTAAGATTTGCAGCAATCTTTCATCAAACCAATCGTTTGCGATAATTTTGAAAATTTGGTAAAACAAGCGTCATACGAAGACACGTAAATGTTCTGTGTTTTCCCGAGTTTGCTGCAAATCTTCTAAAGAGTGCGACTTAATTCCGTACATCGTTAAATTTATCAAGTCCTCTGAATTTCGTTTTTTTACTTCCTTGTACGAAGTACAAAGGAAGTATTGTAATCGCGAAAAGTTTCAGGCAGCATATTTCAACGAAAATATCCATTTTGACCGCTATCGAATGCAATTTAACGACGTTTTTACCTGATATATGTACGTAAGAACAGAATAAAAGACTCGTTTCCTCCAAAAAAATTATAAAACTGCTTTTTCGTGGCGTCTGTATGAACATATGTACGTACGTACATATCTCGCATAACTCAAAAACGAGTAGGCTCATAACGTTGAAACTTTGCATATAGGACTGCTATAACATGTAGATGTGCACCTCGTATTTCGGTTGCAATCGGCCGCGCCAAACGTACATAAATATATTTATATATATATCCACTCTGTTACCCGGCTCAGTGATCTCAGTTTCTTTACTCTTATATGTTTGTAAATCGTGCATTTTTTGATTTAAAAATGATTGAATTATGTTGTTTTAATCTTCCGGTTAAGGTTTTTATGCCTTTAGTAAATCGATATGCAATATTTTTAGAATTATAAACAATTTTAAAGTTGTTTAAATGCCGCTAAGCCTTTTTTTTATGGCGGCCATTGATTGTTTACATTTGAAACAGCAGACTAGTGGATTTGTTGCCAATCTAGAGAAACTTAGCTTGGCAACAACAAAGATAACGCCTTCATTATTATTGCGAATTAAATCATGCTTAATCCTTTCTGGAATTTTTTCGAGGAAATAAGTGTTTCAGATTTACTGCGTAATTTTTAATATAGATATTTTGAGTTTTTATGTATTTTTGCCTTGTCGCGAAGTGAGAACTGAATGAAGTGAATGAGAAATACTCAGTCGTCTGTGAAAAACTGTTTCTTTTTTGTTTTGTTTGCTTAATTTCTTTTATAAATCGTTCTAGCTTTATTATAGTATTTGAATAGAACATGTGGCAACGATTAGATAATTCTGTTCTTTAAAAGATATAAATTTTGGGCATTATGAATTATAATATGAACGAAATATAATACTGTTAAGTGAATCTAGCGCTAGAGTGTCGCTATGGTAAACAAATACTAGAGTGAATTTTAAAGAATGCATCTATTCTATTGTGGTTTATGCGCTGTCGGCGAAGTAGATTTAATTCAATCCAATAGGTTTAAATGAAGTGCAAGAAAAAATGCGTGTAATTTAATATTCCGTACAAGGAAGTCATGTGGTGTACACATCAGATTTTTTTAATTCATATATGTAACACTTTGGGCTTCACTATAATATCTCGTATGCTATGACGATCTAATTTTTAGGAAATAATATAATAAAATATTCCTGAAATGCGCGTTTTGTTCTCCCATTTTCAAATTAGGATAAAAACGAATCTAAATGACTAATAGAATTTACATTCCAAAGGAGCAGTTGTCCAGAAGGGCTATTAATTTCGTTTGGGCATTTTGCGTCCGGTCACTATAAAGCGCGTTTCACTTTCCAAACTGTTGCCACCATATATTAGAGCCCTATATTATGTTTAAGGAAATTAAATAATGAAGAATTTGCATGAATTCTCGCATTGTGAAAAACAACGGTACCTAGAGACATCATATTTCGAATAATTTAGTCCTCCATCCGAACATGTTCAACTGGAAGCTCCAGTTTTTAATTTCGAATTTATTGTATTATTTATTTCATACTTCATAAACCTTTAATAAATTTTTGATGAAAAAACTCAAAGAGATGTGGCAACACTCATTTTCAAAACGAGATGTGGCAACACTCATTTTTATCTCCGAGACTGTTGCCTTTCCGGAAAATGCAAGATAGTTACCTTTCTATTTTAATTTAAGAAACTCGCCTCTGAATGCAAAGTCTTGTCACGACCGGAAATAAAATACTTTTACCTCCACACGCTAGCATGTTGCCATTCAGTAAAACCTAAAATGCTATCAAATTTAATTTGGAAGATTACTGAGTAACGATTTAATAGCAATAAACAGACTTCTTAAGAATATTGTTTTCTACTTTTTAATGTGATTGACTTAAATACATATGGATTAAATCACGAGATATCTAATTACAAATATTCAACATTTCTACGAAATTACGTTAGGTCATTACAATCATTATATACTTTTTCTTTTTTTAACGGCTTGTTGCGCGCGCAGCTAGTGTTTAAGGAAAAACTACAGCGATTGTAAAAATCTGTATGGCAACTTTTAACACTCTGTCTTGAATTCTAAGTTACGCTATTTTTAAATATTTTGAGATTTTGCTGTTGGATTGAATTTTACATGATCAAAATGCGAGGAAAGTGATGTTTAATAAATATTATCGCACAAAATGACAAAACAATTTTTATACTAACCATTTTACTAAGAAAACTGAATACTGCTGAGAAAACGTCTGAAAAATATATATTAATGCATGGCAAACCCGATAAGGTGTTAAGATCGTATCGGGAATTCTACACATATGCTGCTATGCAGCTTTTTAAACATTTCGCAGGTTTGTTGTTCATCTATATATGGCGTAGTTGCGAAGAAAATGATGCTTAATAATAAAACTAGAATGAAAAATGTAGGGTTAGCAGATGTGAATGCAAAAGCAGACTCGTAGATAGGGAACTCAGCAAGAGCGTAAAAGACCTTAACAAACCCTTTTGTGTAGGCTTTAAAATCCTAAACTTTTCAGACTTTTGTTTTACTTTCTTTCTTTATTTTTGTCTTTATTGATAAGGAGATAAACAACGCATGGTTTCGGATATGTTACCAATGAACCAAATAAACAAGCAAAGCAGAAAAACAGCTGTAATAATTTTATGTTTTTTGAGTTCCTTTCATGTTATTTTTTACTTATTTCACTGTTTGTAAGATATTGAAAAGTTTTGCCTGATTTTTTTTCTTCAACGGAAAGTTGGTTAATTTTTTTATTAGGATATTTAATATTTGTATTAAGGGATATAGCTTATTTCATTGTAATTTTTTTCTCTTGAAAGTATAAGATAAAATATCATTAATTATACTTTGCTTTTCCGAATTTTTTGTTTTTTTGTATTCTTTTATGTTATTTATTGCTCATATCACTGTTTTTAAGATATTGAAAAGTTTTGAGTGATTTTTGTTTTTAGGAAACAAAGTTTTTAACCTCCTTTATACTATTTGAGTTCTTAAGATTTTGCAAAGGGAAGTTGGTTAATTTATTTATTAGAATAATTAATATTTGTATTAAGAGATATTGCTTATTTAATTGTAATTTTGTTATACGTAATAACATTTTTTTTTATGAAGTTGTTCTGCAGAGTAAAATTCTACGCAGTTTTTAAATTTAACGTTTGCTGTTCCCTTCAGCCATTTTTCCGGTACATTTAAAAGCCAGACGAAGGCTGGCAGCGAAGCTGCTAGTAATAAATAAAATTGAAAATAAACGAAAGAAAAAGGTCTGAAAAAATTCACATTTTAACGCTCGCCTTTTGTGAACTCTTTTAAAATTTAATAGGATTTATTAGTACAGATTATTAACAGAGATGCCCCAGGTAGATTAGAGAAGCATTTTATAAGACACTGGATGATGTTATACATTTAGACTAACATAAGAAGGCTACATATCTTCTGAATAATCGGAACGGCTCATCAGCGGCCGAGTGGTAAAGTCGCTGAACACTGGTAGTTCAGTTCCCTCTCCATAGGCAGACAACCCTCCAGGCTTTGCCGTAGTCATGTTAACCAATCTGAATAACTGGAAGGGGGAAAATATATAACCTAATTCTGTAAAATATTGAATTTTTTTAATTACATTTAGGATGAAATAAAAGCATATTTATTTAAATCAATGAGATTAATAAATTAAAAAAAATCCAAAAAAGTCCGAAAGCTTTCAGATTTTATATATAGATATATTTTATATATATTATAGAAAGGGGCTTTTTTTAGGGTTTTGTGTGGGTTTTTTTTAGGGTTTTATTTATTAAATATCATGTTCTTCGCACTTAAACCATAAAGTTCAATTCAAAAGCAATATCGCAAAATAATTTTAAAATGAGCATATTTTTAGAATTTCTGATACACAGTCTCGCGCTGGAGGTAATTTTTTTCCCCTTACAGTGTTACCATTGCTCACTTTGAAATCGTTGAGTTTGTTAATCGAAAATTCGTTAAAGTTTTACAAAATATGAAATCGATCATAAAACAAATTCCAAATTTTAAATTCGGGCTTCCAGATGCCCATATTCAGCGGAAGATTACTTTATTCAAAATTTGATGGCTTTTTTTATCGCAATGAGAGAAATACACTGAAGTGACAAAAGTCATGGGATAGCAATATGCAAATATACAGATGGCAATAGTATCGCGTAGAAAATGTATAAATGTGAAGTGCTTTGGCAGGGCTTTCATTTGTGTTCAAGTTATTCATGTGAAGAGGCTTTGACGTGATTATGGCCGCACGACGAGAATTAACAGACTTTGAACGCGGAATGGTAGTTGGAGCTAGACGCATGGGTCATTTCATTTCGGATATCGTTAGGGAATTCAACATTCCGAGATCCACAGTGTCAAGAGGTGCCGAGAGTATCTAATTTCAGGCATAACATCCCATCATGGACAGCGCAGGGGCCAACCACTTGCACTTAACAACCGAGACCAGTGACGTCTGCGTAGAGTTGTCAATGTTCACAGATAAGCAACACTGCGTCAAATAACCGCAGAAATCAATGTGGGACGTACGAGGGACGTGTCCGATAGGACAGTGCGGCGAAATTTGTCTTCCTTGGGCTATGCCAGCAGAAGACCGACTCGAGTCAACACCTCCTAGAACTAAAGTTCTAGGAGGTGTTGCTCGAGTGCCTTTACTGACAGCACGACATAACCTGCAGCGACTTTCGTGGGCTCGTGAGCATATTGGTTGGTTCCTAAACGAATGGAAAACCGTGGCTTGGTCAGATGAGTCACGATTTCAGTTGGTAACAGCTGATGGTAGGGTTCAAGTATGGCGCAGACCCCACGAAGCCATGGACCCAAGTTGTCAACAAGGCACTGTTCAAGCTGGTGGTGGTTCCATAATGGTCTGGGATGTTTTTACATGGCATGGACTCTGTCCTCTGGTGCAACCGAACCGATCATTGACTGGAAATGGATACCTTCAGCTACTTGGAGATCACTTACAGCCATTCATGGACTTTACGTACTCAAACAACGATGGGATTTTTATGGATGACAATGCTTCATGTCACCGGGCCACAATTGTTCGCGATTGGTTAGAAGAACATTCTGGACAATTCCGGCGAATGATCTGGCCACCTAGATCGCCCGACCTGAATCCCATCGAACATTTATGGGACATCATAGAGAGGTCAGTTCGTTCCCAAAATCCTGCACCGTCAACACTTTCACAATTATGGACGTCTATAGAGGCAGCATGGCTCAAAATTCCTGCAGGGGACTTCCAACGGCTTGTTGAGTCCATGTCACGTCGAATTGCTGCACTTCGCCGGGCAAAAAAAAGACCGACAAAATATTAGGAGGTATCCCATGACTTTTGTCACTTCAGTATATACTACATACATTTATGTAGATTATTCATTATTTCATGTCTTTAAGTATAACACAGGGCGATAATATTTGGTGGCAACAATTGGAAAAATGAACTGATATTTATAGCAAACCAACGCAAAATGCCAAATGAAATTAATACTGCCCTTTCTGCTAAAAAGAATAGTCTTTTTGTCGAATGGCAACAGACCCGAATGAAAAGTGTAGCAACGCATTAAAATGAATCAACGCAGAATCGTATTTCCATACTAATAGCCCTTTTACGCTAATGAAATTAAATACATTATCACATAGTTGAGAGATAAATGTAATTTTTTTCTCAGTTCACTATGCCTAGAAAAACAGAACGATTTTTTTCTCCACTTCAGCCGCATCTAAATAGTTATTGTTTTAACACATACACAAAATTTCATGGTTGGTTTGGTTTGGTTTGGTTTATTAGATTACGGCAAAGCACCCGAGGGCTATCTGCCTTAAGGAAGGGATGCCTTCGTGGAGGACTTTTTAAGGGAAACTGGCTCGTATACACGTTACACATGGGGAAAACCACGAAAACACCCATGCAGCCAGCCCGTTCGCGGGATTCGAACCTCGGAACGAACTACGAGTGTTCAGCGACGTTACCGCTCGGCCGCTACACAAAATTTCATGTAAATTGAAGTAAATATCTTAAATCCTTACACGCTATCATGTGAGGATTAAAAGAGTTTTTTAATAAATAATATAATAATAAGTAAGACTTTAGGTGAAAAATTATTTTCTCAGACAACATTTATTATTGATAAAACCATTAACACTACCTTTTCTTCCACTAAACGAACCCGAAAAAATTATTTCCCCCTTTTCCTAAATGTCAATTTTCCACATCACACATCCTTTTAATATGCAAATTGCTCAATAATAACACTAAAGAGAATGCCTGAAAGGTGCCAAATGGCACTAAAATGATTTTGTATTCACATCAGCTAAAAGTCTTTTTTCCGAAAATAATTGGTGTCATTTTTATCTCACTTGTGTAGTCGAAACAGAGCGCTAGTGTTAGGATAGAGGGTGCAGAGCAATTTGAGAAGATTTCAGGATTAGGATAGACTAAAATAACAAAGATGGAACAGATAAGGAGGGTGGGGAGGTAGAGGAGAAAATATAAAGAATGTGTAGTAGAAAGTGGAGAAGGGGCTCGGAAGTCCCACAGAGCAATTTCCATTTACGCAATATGTGATGAAAGTGGCCCCCTTTGGGAGTTCCGGTGACGGTTCGTTAAAATGTCAACCGGTTTTCTAGGGCGGCTCATTGGGATAGGATGGAAAACGACAGATCCCAGAGGAATTTAATGTAGCTGACGATTGTAGGTCGCCACATTTGGCTGTTTATCGCTCTTTGGATCATTTTTTGATTTATTTTCGACAACCTGGAAGAGTTCAGCGTCGTCTATAGTAGGTCTTTTTAAACCTTTTTTTCGGTCGCGACCCCTTTTAATCACTGGGTTTTTTTCCGCGACCCCAGGATCCCATATTTACGAAAATTTTGTGGGACCCCATAAGCATTCCGCAAATCCGATACAGGCGTGAGTGAAACTGTCAATTTTTTCACTTTTACTGTAATATACTACTGTAGTTTTAGGTCATTAACTTTAATTTCTAATTTAAAGACATAGAGCAATATGAAAATTTTAAATAAGTAACAGACGAAATGACAGCGTCACGTGCAAAGCAATTAAAATGAACGTTTCTATTATAAAAAGAATGCGTCGAAACGTTTTCATTTTTTCTTTATCTGTGTTATCTTATCTTTATCTATTTTCAAATCAATTGTGTAAAAATGTTTTGTAACTTTAAAATTATTATAATAAGTATAAGTTTAAGAAATATCCAAACTGCTAAAATTTCTGGTGACCCCCTGCTGCAGGTCCCGAGACCCCATGGGGGGTCGCGACCCGCAGTTTAAGAAACTCTGGTCTAGAGAAACAGTTTTGCAACTTAGTATTCAAAGTTTGTGTTTAGTATTGTTACGAATTTGTTATTTAAAAAGCTAATGTTAGTTCAGTTATAAATTAAATGGTTTTATTTCCCGCGCAGTGCAGCGCGTGACGAATATTAAAAGAAAGCTAAGCCGGAAAATTGAAAATACAAGAGCGCGTGCATTAAACATTTAATAAATATCTCTTTTTGATTTCGAGAAAGTACTAGAAAATTCTCGCACGCGATCTTAAAATCTTATAAAAGGAGGAAAACCTTTCTGTTTGTAGTAATTACTTAGTTTGTTGTTGTTTAGAAAACTGCTCTTGTTGATTGTAGCGAATTCGTGGATTAGCGTTCTTTAGCTGTTTTGGAATTAAGTTCTAGTGAACATTTGAGTAGTTAAAAGATAACTACTGTGAGATATTGTAATACTGCACGATAATTTGAGGAAATTTAAGTATATTTCTTGTGATAATAATACATTTTTGTTTATTTTTCATCGGACTTGTGCATTCATTTCATAACGAACCCGTACGCACGCAACAATATTAATATTTTTTGTTCAACTTTGTATGAACTACTAATATTAATGATGGATAAGTAAGGATAAATTAAGCATAAAATTGTCAGTTAATACGCAAAAAAAAAAAAAAAAAACGCAAGACAATGGTTGCCAGATTTAGCTCTTATATGGATGACAAATATTTATTATGATAAAATTATAAAACGTCCCAGCTGAAGTTTCTGCAGTTGCCCTAGATGAGGCTGAAATTTCGTTGCCCTAGGCTTAAATTTCTCCCACCAAAGAGCCCACTAGCGGCTGAGCGGTAAACTTGCTGAACACTGGTAGTTCCGACCTGGATTTGACTCCAAGCAAAGGGGCTGGCCGCATTCGCGTTTCTGTGGTTTTCCCCATGTGTAATGTGTATATGAGCCAGTTTCCATTAGAAAGTCCTTCACTAAGGCATCCTTCCTCTTATGCAGGTAACCTGTGCATGCTTTGGCATAATTAATAAATCAAAAAACCTAAATTTCACAAGGAACAGATCGGCTGAATGCAGTGGCGGCGCCAGAGTCATGCTAACCAATGTCATGCTAAACTTTTGGCAGTAAACTAACTTTTGGCTAACCAATGTCATGCTAAACTTTTGGCAATAAACTAACTTTTGGCTAACCAATGTCATGCTAAACTTTTGGCAGTAAACTAACTTTTGGCTAACCAATGTCATGCTAAACTTTTGGCAGTAAAATTTAGCTGCGGCAAAATTTTTGGAATTTAGGAAGAAACCGCAGTGGGGGTAGGATTTAAAAGTTGCAAAGATTACACCAGGCGACGAGAAGCCTAGCACCGGTCCTGGCTGCGGCGTTTTTGGGGTTTCACCAGTAAATTAAGAGAAGTAATGTATAGAGAATGTGTACATGATTGAATCACTGACAGAACTAAGTAATATTCATTGCATTTTTAGTACTTGGGTTTCCTGTTATAGGTCCATATGTGATTGGAACGTAAACTAAATTGTTGTGAGAGAGTTGCTTAGACAAGGATGATAATTGTATGATAAGTCAATTTATGTACACAGTATGCTAAGAGTTAAGCAGTATAAAACAAAAATAAAAACCAACCCCAAAAAAATTTGTTAGGACATTATTTTATTTGCTGATTTCTGTTCACGCAGAGATGGCAGCAATTGGTAACTAAAACAACAGCTTGAGTTACAGTTAATTAGACTGTGTACATTGTTGTCTAACTTTCTGCATGCTTTCAGTTCGATTTGTAAAAACACGTGAATTCGTTTATTGCAGAGCGTTTTATGCGCTGAAACCAATGAACTCTGTAGAAAGGCAAAGGCCAAAAGTAAATAAAGAATGTAACAAAAAACATTGTAATGTGAATACGAGTCAATTTTTATTACAATCTTCTCCATTGGAGATACTCATTATATTACAAATGATGTTTAGGTGTCAGCCGTAATTTATTAACTAATTTGAGATAGAAGTCTGAATATTCTGGTCTTTTTTTTATCCCAAAAAGGACATTAGTCCCAAATGGGATATTACTGCCGAAACGGCATTTTGTATCAAAACACGTAAATGCGTTTGTCTTCGTTAATTTTTCACATTGTTGCCACCAAATATTATCGCCGTATTTTATATTTAAAGAAATTAAATGATGAAGAGTCTGCATAAATGTATGCATGTTTCTGGCATTGTGAAAAAAGAACGATACCTAGAGCCGTCAAATTTTGAATAACATAGTCCTCCACACGAATATGGGAACTTGGAAGCCCGGATTTGGAATTTCAATTTTGTTCTATTACGTACTTTATATTTTGTAAAACTTTAACGAATTTTTTTGATTAACAAATTCAACAATTTAAAAGCGTACAGTGGAAAGACTGTTCAGAATAAAACATTTTTATCGCCATCACGTGAGTCTGTCTGTTGGAAATTCTAGAGATATGCTGTTTTTAAATTGTTTGTGATTTTGTTGTTGAATCGAAATCTGTGTGTGGCGTAAGCGTCGAAAATATGATATTTAATAAAGTTAACACACAAAACATCAGTAGTCAAAAATTAAAAAAAAAAAAAAAGAACTTTTCTAAAGCTCTTTTAGTAAGAAAACTGAACATTGATATGACGAACTGAAAAAAAAAGTATACTGCTATGCTTAATAATAAAGCTAAAAAGACAAAAATGAATAGGTTAGTAGTACATCGGCAGTGACACCACACGGGTAGACTGCGAACTCAGCGAGAGTGTAAAAAACCTTAATAAACCTTTTCGGTATCCTTTAAAATCTGAAACCTTTCAGATTTTTTAATAATTTTCATTTTTATGTTTTATTTTAAGGGGGCTCATAAACCTTAAACCCCTTCGAATATGTGACTGTTGCAAGAATTGGGATATTTTATTTATTTTAAAATCAATTACTTCCAACTTTTTATAGCTGACTACATAATATAGTTGCTTTGGAAACTAGTAACCAGAAAGTTTGTGTTGCCACAAATAAATTTTTGTAATTTAATTCGCTTTGTGACAAAATTTTTCGTCGCATTTCCACCTTGCGCGCACGATATTTTAAAAATGGCTAATGGTACATACTTGAAATTGGATGAAATTCTTTATATGAGCCTTATTTTTTACCTGAACCAAAAATCTGATGAATATTTTAATATTAAAAAATTTTATAGACGAAAACATTACAGATTTTGTTAATAAAATACATTTTATAAACTCCACTCCAAATAAAATAAAAATGTAATATGAAATTCTTAGAATTTTCGGTTCACAGTAGTTTTAAAATGTTATAAAAGCTGTATATTAAATATAGAATTAAATTATGCAACAGAATGTTTTAAACTGTGCGCGCAAGGTGGAAACATGACGAAAAGTTTTGTCAAAAAGCAGATTAAATTATAAAAATATTTGTGGCAACACAAACTTTCTGATCACTATTTCGGAAAGCAGCTATATTATGTAGTCAGCTGTAAAAAGTTGGAAGTAATTGCTTTTAAAATAAATAAGTTATACTAATTCTTGCAACAGTCACATATATTCCAAGATCTTATGGGTTTTAAGGTGTACGAGTCCTCTTAATAAATATAAAAATTCTGATGTGTACACCACATGACTTCCTTGTACGGAATATTAAATTATACGCATTTTTTATTGCATTTTATTTAAACTTATTAGATTGAATTTAACCTACTTCGCCGACAGCGCATAAACCACAATAGAATAAATGCATTCTTTAAAATTTACTTTGTTTACCATAGCGACACTCTGGCGCTAGGTTTACTTAACAGTATTATACATCGTTCATATTATAACTCAGAATGCACAAAATTTATATCATTTAAAGAATTATCTAATCGTTGCCACATGTTCTATTCAAATACTATAATAAAGCTAGAACGATGTATAAAAGAAATTAAGCAAACGAAACAAAAAAGAAAGTTTTCCACAGACGATTGAGTATTTCTCATTCAATTAATTCAGTTTTCACTTCGCGGCAAGGCAAAAATACATAAAAACTCAAAATATCTGTATTAAAAATTATGAAGTAACTCTTAAACGCTTATTTCCTCGAAAAAATTCCAGAAAGGATTAAGCATGATTTAAATAATAAATGAAGGAGTTATCTTTGTTGTTGCGAAGCTAAGTTTCTCTAGATTGGCAACAGCTCTTTTAAATGTAAACAAGATCAATGGCCGCCATCAAATTAGGCTTAGACAAAAATTGTTGATAATTCTAAAAATATTGCATACAGATTTACTAAAGGCATAAAAACCTTAACAGGAAGATAAAAACAACATAATTCAATCCTTTCTAAAGCAAAAAATGTACAATTTACAAACATATAAGAGTAAAGAAAGTGAGATCACTGAGCCGGGTAACAGAGTGGATATATATATAATTGTACTTATATACGTTTGGTGCGGCCGATTGCACCCAAAAACGAGTTGCCATTTGCATGTTATAGCAGTCCTATATACAAAATTTCAACGCTCTGAGGCTACTAGTTTTTGAGGTATCGAGATACGTACGTACGTACATACGTATGTTCGTACAGACGCCAAGAAAAATTCTCTTCAGAATTCATTTTAAAGCAGTTGTATAATTTTTTTTTTTTTTTTTTTTTTGAGGAAACGAGTCTTTTATTCTGTCCTTACGTACAGATATCACGCAAAAACATCGTTAAATTGCATTCGAAAGCGGTCAAAGTAGATATTTTCGTTGAAAGATGCTGCCTGAAGCTTTTCGCGATTACAATACTTTCTTTTTACTTCGTACAAGGAAGTAAAAAATTGCTTGTCACTTCTAAGATATGAGTTTTTCTCTATTGCCTTACATTTCTTAGTGAAGAAGTGATACTGCCATTTTATATTAATCCCGAGTGATTACGTAATTGCAGTTACTGCTCAGCATGTTAAGATTTCTGCGCAGGCGTCATTAAATTTCTGAACAATCCTCCTCTAAAAATAAGTAAATTTAATTATTTGCAACTAAGTGTGTTCAGTAACAATACCCTGTTAAAGCAGCATTAATCTTTGTAAATCAGACAGAAAATTAAATTTGCTAAAATTTTCCTTAGCGTTCTTCCTTTTGTTGCCGAAAACGTTATATTCTATGAATTTCAAATAAATATATGAATCTGGGAAATAAAATTCATTTACGATACTTAGAGCAAATAAACAATTGTAGCCCATATTGGCGAGAGAACCATGCGCCACATTGCACAGTCTCCCGATATAAACGCTTCTGTCGGTAGCAACCCTGAAACGTTCGACCAAAGGGTCGGGTCCTTTTAACAATCCAACCTGTCACCGAGCATTTGCTTAAAATGAAGCCCTCGCCAGCAACTAGAAGAGCTATTTACGGGGTTAAAACAGTTGCTTCGGTATACCCGAGCCTCTTGTGCCCGTGGAGACTGCCAGGCAAATAAAAGAAAATAAGGGGGATAAGAATAAAAAAATAAAATAAAAGAAAGGGCCCATAACAGGGAGGGTCTGTCCCTCGCACTTAACGCCCCCCATCAAATTGAATTGACTTTCTCAATGGCTGCAAATGAATTTGATTTCTCGCTTTCTTTTCTCTGCGGAACAGAGGGGCTTAAACTGATTAGGTGAGAAAATTCGCCAGCGTCCAAAAACAAGGCCAACCCGATTGCCCCCCCCCCATTTCCGTATGGGTCTTCCCCCCGTTAACCGAATCTAAAATAATTCGGATACAATATGGTAGGTGGCATTTTAAGTGAAGCTTGTCCCTGAACAGAATACGTGAGTTGAAAACAAGGAGGAGGCATTTTGCTTTCCGTCCGCTGATCGCCAAAAGACTGCCCCTATATTCTGATGGATTCTGCGTTTACTGCGGAAGAATGCGAGATGCGCCAATAGGAAAAAAAAAGGGGGGAGGAATTCGGCTACTCGTGGGATTCCCCCGTGTATAGTAGCTTTTATTTGCTTCCCTTTTTAGCGTAGGGCTTAGTAATAGTTTTTACCTTACACAAAATTTGCCATTCAGTATTCAGTGCCATTAAAGATACGAAATTCCCGAAAGGTGTTAACTAACAGGTTAGTTGAAACTGTATTTTGAATGAAATGAGACATCCATGAAACTAAACACCTGTTTATGGTTTATTTGCATTTAAAAACTTAAACCGCATTGATGAGGAAATTGTCCCTAAAATCATGAAATATTTTTATGACGAAAAATTCTTAGCTTAGGTTATCGCATTCCGAACATGCTCAATAAAATAAAAAATAAAAAAATAAAAACATTCCCATGTCTTAAAAAAATCCGATGTATAATTAGTTTCCCATTCTTATTTTCCATGTTCAGCATGGTGGTAGGCGACCTGGCTGCCCAAGCGTTAGACCCTGATTCGAATCCCAGAAAAAGTATGGATGAATGTCGTCTTTGCGACAGAGGGGTACTTTTGTTGTCTTTGTTTTGTTTATTACGTGCTACGCCCACAGGCACTACACGGATGGAAGGGATGCCCCGTGGAGGTTTTTTAAGGGAAACTGGATCATATCTACGTTACACATGGGGAAAACTACGAAATCGTCCATGCAGCCAACCCTTTCGCCAGGACTCGAACCCCGGAACGAACTAGCAGTGTTCAGCGGCTTTTACCGCTCGGCCGCTGGTGGGCCGTTGTTGTTGTTGTTGTCTTGTCCATGTATTTCATGGAAGAATAGTTGCCAGAGCTTCAAAGAGGTTGGACTTCTACTTCCATCCCAATTTTGAGGGAGAGCAACCCGGGGAGCGTAATGGCAAACCGCACATTGAGTTAAACAGTGTTAAACGAATGCCGCATACTGCGCATGCTCAGAAAAGAATTTGGCGTAATAACTATGTTGGCGCGATTTGAAAAGAAGATAAATACGGTATATGTACCGCCATCTGATTGTAAACAAATCTGGCGTTTAAAACTTCGTAGAGTATAATGTAAATGTAAATTAATTACTGTGTTAAAATACTATTTTTTGCTGTACTGCTCAAACAACTAGAAAGCTGAAATTATTGCGAAGTTATGTGAAGCAGTGTTTGCATTCAAAATGTATGATATAATACTTATGAAATTCTGCACATTCCTTTGGAACTGTACAAATTTTCTTTCAGAAAAGACTGAAATTTAGGATATATTAGTTGAAAATTTATTCATTATACTTTTAAGCAATAAAAACAATTCAGGATTTACCATACGTTCCATTCGTACATATATAAAGAAATATTGAGGAATATAACAAGTGCTTGCAAATAACACTGAATTTTACAATTCCTTAATGCTAGTTATTAAATTCTTTAAAATGAGAAAATAAAAGCGCGAATATACGCTAACAAACTAAGCTAGAATCTCCAGTTTACAATTCCTGAATTATAACATGTAAACAAATTACATCTAAGTAACGAATTATTACGAACATATGTTAACAAATATTAAATGCACTGTTATCGACAAATTAAAATGAAACATATATTAGAAAAATAAGCAATCGATATGGACGTTAAAATAACTAATTAGCAAAGTTCCACAACATTGTAATTGTAAACATCACTCGAACACACTCGACAGCCATGGAGATCACGAATAAGCTAGCGTAGGGTTGCTTAGTCGCCAATATTTCTCCCTGCGCCAAAGGTACACCATCAAGCATGCGCAGTAAGCGAAATTCGCTTAACACTGTTCAACTCAATGTGCGGTCTGCCATTACGCACCCGGGGAGGATCCGAGGGTCTCCACCCCTGTCTCCTACCCACAAACCACACGAAAGGACTTTTGTCTCACCATATATTTAGAGTGCCCCCACTCCGCGAAGACACTATACATTTACAAACATAAATGCCTTCTCCGGGATTCGAACCCAGGCCCTTCAGGCATCGCATTAGGCTCGTCTATCCGCCATACCATCTGGGTGGCCATAAGGGTAATTAAAATATATTGTCTCCAATTCCAACAAAAAGTCTGGAGTTAGGGGAGAAAAGATAGGAGAACGCTGGATCCGTTTCGGGTGGCGTTCTCTATTGCATCTATTTATTTGTGTATTTAATTGTAGTTTATGTATTTATTGCAATATATTTTTTATCAATGTAAATTAAGGTTTTTTTGTTTTATTAAGTTGCATTGTTTTAATTCATATTGTTGCGTGCGTACGGCTTCGTTATGAAATGAATGCACAAGTCCGATGCAAAATGAACAAAAGTTTATTATTATCACAACAAAAATGCTTAAATCTTCTCAAATTATCATGCAGTATTACAATATCTCACAGTAGTTATCTTTTAACTACTCAAATGTCCAATAGAACGTAATTCAAAACGGCTAAAGAACGCTAATCCGCGAATTCGCTACAATCAACAAGAGCAGTTTTCTAAACAACAACAAACTAAGCAACTACTACAAACTGAGATGTTTTCCTCCTTTTATAAGATTTTAAAATCACGCGCTAGAATTTTCCAGTACTTTCTCGAAATCAAAAAGAGATATTTTTTTATTTAATGCACGCGCTCTTGTATTTTCAATTTTCCGGCTTAGCTTTCTTTTAATATTCGTCACGCACTGCACTGCGCGAGAAATAAAACCATTTAATTTATAACTGAACTAACATTAGCTTTTTAAATACCAAATTCGTAACAATATCTTCAGTTAAGTACTGTGCTTATAATAGTTGATATTTGTATTTAATTGCGGTTACGATTATGAGTAAATCTTTTCAAAATCGAGACCTATATTTAAAATTGAAACCTGCTCCAAATGAGCCAAGAGAAGAAAGTCCATATCAGACATGAAATAAAATTGCATATAAAGGATGTATATTAAAAGCAATTGAAACCAACATCCAACTCTTTGCAAGATGTTCCATGGATAGTTAATTTTAACTAGCGATGTATTTATTCCGAATTAGTTTTTCATTACGAATCTCTTTCATTTAAACTACAATTGAAAAAGAAATATTAGATGTCATTGTACAGTTATAGTGTCATCATTTGTATCATGTTTTATTAACTTTATGTAAATATTAGTAATGACAGTCATTTGTAATGTAAAACTACACACACTGTTCAAAGAATTAGAAACCTAAGATCAATATTTCATTGCACCACCTTCTGCACTGATTCGTTTGGGGATTGAGTCTACATAGTTCTGGAATGCATTTACATATAGAGAATACCATGATGCATACCGGACAGAAAATACCATGGCTATGCAACTTTTTAGATCTTGTAAATTAGATGGAGAAGGAGAGTGCCGTCGGTTGCGTCTTTCCACCATATCCCATATATTTTCTATGGGGTTAAGATCCGGGATATGCGGTGGCCAAAGAAGATGTTGTAAGTCAGATTGATGTTCAGCAAACCAATTTTGAACACTTCTGGCACGACGTATAGTTGCATTATCGTCCATGAAGTATCCGTCGCCATCAGGGTAAAATGCAACATTGCAGAGTGCACAAGATCTTCCAGTATATCTAGGTATCTCATGGCTTTTTGCTGACCCTCGAAGAACACCAGGAGTCACTTCCATACCAGCAGAAGATGCTCTATATCATGACACTCCCACCAAACCCTTGCACAGTGCCAGTAAGGCAAGATGGATTCATGGTTTCATGGAGTTCCCGCCAAATTCGACGTCTTTTTTCAGTACAAAATAAGTGTAGCGTGATTCATCCGACTGCAATTGGATTGCCCGTTTCCAATCCTCAGATGTCCAGTGTCTTCTTTCCAGAGACCACTGCAAACGGGCGGAAATGAGCGGTTTTCTAACAGGCGCCCGGCTATGCATTCCTATCCTCTGCAATTCTCTGCGCATGGTTTCGAACTGAAAGTTATTGGGAAGAGCCTTGTTTGACGACCTGTGTCAGTTGAAGCGCAATAGAGTTCCTCTTCTGTCGTACAATTCGTCGGAGAAGACGCCGATCACTCTGTTGGAAAAATGAAATATACTCTAACCGCATTTACGTCATCTAGAGAAGGTCCAACTTTTGGAAAACTTTGATATTGCTGCTTTTGAGAACCCAATGAGATTTGCTGTCTTCGAAATCGAGGCTCCTGCTAAACGGGTACCCTTCTTCAAACGATGAAAGATCTGTCGTTTATTCCATTTTACTTCATTCATCGTAAAAAGCAATCTTGTATTCCCAATTTACTTCATTCATTGTGAAAAGCAATCTTGTATTCCCAATTTACTTCATTCATCGTAAAAAGCAATCTTGTATTCCCAATTTACTTCATTCATCGTAAAAAGCACTCTTGTATTCCCAATTTACTTCATTCATTGTGAAAAGCAATCTTGTATTCCCAATTTACTTCATTCATCGTAAAAAGCAATCTTGTATCCCCAATTTACTTCATTCATTGTGAAAAGCAATCTTGTTTCTTAATTATACTAGCATTCTGACTACGACATGCGACGGAGGACGTGGGCACCACCCCTCTACCAATACGGTTAATCGGTATAGCGCCACGTCCACCTTTATCTAGATACCCATACGTGGTCATTATGCTAATACACAAATACATAAACATGCATACAAATTTGGTATTTAATACAATGGCGTTAGAGCTAATTAATGTTAGACACTGGATAATACATTGCCATGTTACAAGGTGTATGCAAAAGCATGGATACGGTAGCATATATACATAACGTGTGTACTCATATGTTGAGTACACTATGATCCTTTGAAGCATTATCATTAGATACACAAGACATGTACATACTGAAATATTAGGTGCACAATGTTATGTTGAAATAAGTAATTAGTACAGTGAATTAAAAGTTAGACCCTAGATTAGTACTGTGTGGTATAGTGTCTTGCTACTGGATTATTTGTGCTGTTTCCTAAGTACATTAACCAATGTAAAAAGATATTAAAACACGTGTATTAGGTACACAGTAATCCGTGGGTACCCAAGCGTTAGGTAAGTGCTACTTTAACATACATTAACAATAGGTACTTAAGACAATGCTGAACAGATAATTGGTGCAATTAATTTTAGAGTTGGGGCTCTAGTTTGATTTTTGCGATACGGTGCCGTGTTACAGGATAAAATGCACAGATGCATAGTTACATTATTATATATGCAGAACATAAATTCATATACATATATACAGACACATTAGGTACATGATTATTCAGTACGTAATAGATGTATATTTACTATACAGTGCTAAGATATGTGATAATACTAGTAGATACATGGGAACAATTACATATAAACAAGGACATACAGACACAATTACATATGGACAAAAGCATATATACGCTTATAATTTGGTACATCATATTCATAGGTGACATAAACATTTGGTATATACTTACATAAACTCTAGATCCATAAAATATTATAACTAGTAATAGGTGCTTATTAATTTCATAATAGGATACTAGTTTGATATTTTGCCTTACTGTGTCACGTTACGTAGGAACGTGACACAGTAAGGCAAATGCGGGTGCATGGGTACAGCTTCCTATTTATAATGCTATACTGTACTACCTATTTACAATACTTATATCATTCGATTTCATTATCAATAGGTACATGGCACATTTATATACATAAGCAGATGGTACATTGTAGAGTGCCTTTGAGGATAATTGATGCAATTAATGTTTTAGTATTTTAAAAATAATGCATTTATACGCAATTATAAGGTGCATAATTGTAATTGGGTGCATATACATTAGGCGCATAATACATATACATATTCATATATTAGTTTCTTAATACAGTGCTAGGGCAAGTAATTGGTGCTGTAATTTTTGCATGTTACATGATGCTGTATGCGATTGGATATGTGCATCTGTGACTGTAACCGTTTGTAGAAAAAAATGCCATCTGACCCTTTGAATGGCATCTGAGAAGATTACAGATGCATTAAGAGTAAGACACTATTCAAATCCCATGGTCAGTAGTCATATTGGTAATGTTGGTAGATGTTCCCCCATTAAAACTGTTATGTATGAGGTACTCGCTGCTTTTGCCAACGAAAAGATCAATCTCTTCTTTCTTCATTTATGTCGATCTGATCAATGTTATGCTTAGAATAGGAGGATTACTCACAACAATAATTTACTCATAAATCTTAGATTTAGCGTTTTGATAAAAATTTGTAAACACGTTTCAGGACGTAGGTGTAGTATTGAAATTATCGAGCTAGGGGATGACAAAATTTCAAAGAGCCGCCGACCGAGATAGTGGTTAGCGACGTTGACTGCCGTACCGAAGGGCCCGGGTTCGAATCCCAAAGGCATGGTTGTTTGTAAGTGTATAGTGTTTGTGATGCATGGGGGCACTCTAAATATGCGGCGAGCCGAAAGTTCTCTCGAGAGATTAGACGTAGGACAAGAGGAATGGGAGACTCTCAGACCCGCTTTCCGAGGTGCTCTCCATCAAAATTGGAACCGTAACTGAGTAAAGTCGCACTGTCACGTGTACGGCGCTCGATGCTCTTGACAACGACAAACGTAATCCTGTGCTCTTTGCCACAATGAACGTCTTCGGCTTGTTCTGATGTTATTGTCAGACAAGTGAGACAAGTCACAACAACAGATTTCAAAGATTTCATATTTTTAAATTAAGATGGCCTCAAAAATGAACATAAACTATTAAAAATGCGTAAATTTAACGGTTTGGGGAACTATTGAATTCCCTCCCCCTATTCACCGTTTCAAATTTTCAAATTTCTTATTTTCTAATAAAAAGAAGCGTGAAAATGAATTAAAAAGGGACGCCTGCAAAAATGAGAACAAGCATAAAATGAATTTTGAATTAGCCCTTTTTTAAGACTTCCAGATTTTCAAAGGGCAAAAAATCGAATCTTTTATTAAAAAAGTTTCAAATGGTGATCACAAATCAAATTTTTCTGATTCAAATTAATAAATGATAATAAAGCTTTGAAAAAAATTCATTTGAAAAAATTCGATTCTGTTCATTGAAAATAAGAAGAGGAAAAAATTTTAAAATGGACGAAGACAGAAATTATGTCATTGTTCTCTTATCGGTACTGCATTCACATATCTCCAATAGCTGACAATTTAAAGAGTGCAGGAAAATAATCACCAAAATATTTACGAAATGAAAGTTAAGTTGAAGAAAAATTCAAGGGAAAAAATAATATAACAGGTATTTCTAAAATTAGAAACTTTAAATGTGAATTAAACAACTTGCCAAAGAAATCAAGGAAAAAAAATCGATCAGCGAATTAAGATTAACGCTGAGGCATGAAATTTCGGGTGTCTGATTTAAAATGTCTCAAAACACTTGCAATTTAGGGCGCTGCTGCTGCTACATAAACGCAATTAAATAAGAATCTAATTGTTTGTGAGATCAGTGCCGCGTTGATTTTATTTTGCCATTTCACCCGGCGGGTTACATATGGATAGAAGGATTCCACCAACAATGTTTTTTCGACACGAAAACAGACTTTCGCCAACTTTGGCAATATTACCAGTGCTGCTGATTGTAACTTAGGGTCTAGACGTTGATGCCCGACCTTATATAATCAATCATCTTCATAAAAACGATCAGTTTTAATAAAATACATGAAACTATTTGTTATCGATATACAGCAGCATGGGTCTATTAGCTTACGCGCAAAGCAGACGAAACACTCGCAGACCTCTTTCTTTTATTATATGTAGAGATTATCGGAGTTGTGCATGCAATCTATTAAGAAACCCGTGCGCACGGCGCACGCAACGATACTTTGTATTTTTAAAATGCAGTTAATTGAAATTTATTTAATTTTATTTTCGTCTTAAATGATGTGACGTTAAAGATGAAAATTTGCATTGATTTTTATTAATCCAAGGCTATTAGAGTTTGGATAATGTTTGTCTTATTAACCAAGAATTTCATAAATGTTGATACTCGCAATAATGAGCTCGATAAGTCTGCCAATTCGTAAAAATTTGTTTTACATTTGTTTATATGCTAAGGAAGCTTAAGTCTAATATCGGACTGTCCATGATGTCAATTTCAGCACTTTGTTTTTATTTGAGTAAGGAACTAAAACACTTTCTCATTCAGATATGTAGAAGAAAACCGAACATTATTTTTAAAGCAGATTGCATAAATGACTGCCTTCACTGGTAATGTGTGTGTGTATTTAATTATGGCAAAGCACACTAGGGCTATCTGCCTAAGGGGATGGATGCCTTCGTGGAGGACTTTCTAAGGGAAACTGACTCGTATACACGTTATATGGGGAAAACCACGAAAACAACCATGCAGCCAGCCCGTTCGCGGGATTCGAACCTCGGACCGAACTACAAGTGTTTAGCGACTTTACCGCTCGGCCGCTGGTGGGCCCTTCACTGGTAATGAGATTAATTATTAGATACTGGCTGCTGAATCAAATTTTATGTGGGCTAAGCGCCAAGAACGTGCTATTCAATGAATAAACATACAAAACGTTAATAATAAAAGACAAAAATCTGATGTGTACACCACATAACTTCCTTGTACAGAATATTAAATTATACACATTTTTTCTTACGTTTCATTTAAACTTATTGGATTGAATTAAATCTACTTCGCCGACAGCGCATAAATCGCAATAGAATAAATACATTCTTTAAAATTCACTCTAGTATTTGTTTACCATAGCGACACTCTGGGGCTAGATTCACTTAACAGTATTAATAATTATATAACAGTTAACTTAGTTTCCGTTATATAATTATTATATAAGTTAACTGTTATATAATCCAATAATTATATAACAGTTAATTTATATATTTCGTTCATATTATAACTCATAATGCACAAAATTTGTATCATTTAAAGAATATAATTATCTAATCGTTGCCACATGTTCTATTCAAATACTGTAATAAAGCTAGAAGGATGTATAAAAGAAATTAAGCAAACAAAAGAAGAAAGAGAAGACGAGAAGGCAAAAATACATAAAAACTCAAAATATCTATATTAAAAATTACGAAGTAAATCTTAAACACTTATTTCCTCGAAAAAATTCCAGAAAGAATTAAGCATGATTTAATTGGCAATAATAAATGAAGGCGTTATCTTTGTTGTTGCGAAGGTAAGTTTCTCTAGATTGGCAACAAATCCACTAGTCTCCTGTTTCAAATGAAAACATCAATGGCCGCCATAAAAAAAAAAAAAAAAAAAAAAAGGCTTAGCGGCACTTAGACAACTTTAAAATTGTTGATAATTCTAAAAATATTGCATACAGATTTACTAAAGGCATAAAAACCTTAACCGGAAGATAAAAACAACATAATACAATCATTTTTAAAGCAAAAAATGTACAATTTACAAACATACAAGAGTAAAGAAACTGAGATCACTGAGCCGGGTAGCAGAGTGGATATATATAAATATATTGATATACGTTTGGTGCGGCCGATTGCAACCAAAATACGAGGTGCACATCTACATGTTATAGCAGTCCTATATACAAAATTTCAACGTTCTGAGGCTACTCGTTTTTGAGTTATGCGAGATACGCACGTACGTACATACGTTCGTACAGACGCCACGAAAAATTCTCTTCAGAATTAATTTTAAAGCAGTTTTATAATTTTTTTGAAGGAAAAGAGTATTTTATTCTGTCCTTACGTACAGATATCACGCAAAAACATCGTTAAATTGCATTCGATAGCGGTCAAAATGAATATTTTCGTTGAAATATGCTGCCTGAAACTTTTCACGATTACAATACTTCCTTTTTACTTCGTACAAGGAAGTAAAAAACGGTTTTGTAAAACCATCTTAGTAAGAAAACGGGACAGTAATTACGAACTATGAAAAGAGTAAAATTAAAAAACAGAAAACTGTTATGCCGACATTTGACCCTGCATCGGGGATTCGAAATGTATACTGCTACGCTGCTCTTAAAATTTTTGCAATTTTGCTGTTGTATTGTATACAATGCGAAGAAAATGATGCTTAATAATAAAGCTAAAAGGAGAAAAAATAAAGTTAGTAGTAGTTAGTATAACAGTAGACTGGTTGACTGCGATCTCAGCGAAAGCGTCAAAAACCTTATCTAATCCTTTTAAGGGAATGTTAAAATCTGAAACATTTCAGATTTTTTAAAATTATTATTCTATTTTAAATTTGCATTATTCCCATACTTCCGAATGCAACTTTAAATGACGGAAAGATCGTAAATGAGCTTCATTTTTCCTTGTTTTCGCAATCTTTCTTGAAAACAATTTAATTATTTTAGTAGAAAAGTCATAAATATTAAATTATTAAAAGAAATAATGAATTGATTAATACTTACATCAGCAAAATACTACTTAGAATAATAAAGGAAACTGTCTATTAATGTGTAAAATATTGCTTTCTTCGAATGACAACTCTGCCATCATCCTAATTTAAACTCCATCCCCAAATCTTCTGGGCTCACGCCCCTCATTATATCCCCTATCACGACATTAACACCCCTTAAAAATCGATGGGTAGATGAGGTAATGCAATTTTAACCCCCCAGAAAAATCCAGGTGTGAACGAGGATTCAGACGTCCTGGCCAAAAACAAAAACACACATACACATCCATCTAATGCACAGAAAAGTAATCGCCACTGATAGATAGATAGAATCAGGGGAGTTTCGAGGCGTGCTGGTCACCTCCCATTTTGTAACCCCCTAGATTTCCAACCCCCTTCTCCCCACTGGTACACATAATAACCCTCTGAGCGCTTTTCATTACGGGCTGATCCGAACTCTCTTCATTATATTTGGCGGTTTCCTTTGAGCGTGGCTTGACAAATCAGGCCTATAAATCAAAATAGAAACCCCCCAACTTCTCTTTCTCTCTATTTTAATGCGGCTAATGTTTTAACACGACGGGCGGTCAGGATATAAGGCTGCCCATATGGGGGGAGGAAAGAAAGGCCAAAGGAAAGGAAGAAATACGGAATATGGCGCCCGCAATTAGCGAGTGCTGCCCCCTAGGGCACGGCTGCCAATGACACAGGCACAGACGATGATGGATCACTGATTTTTCAACTGTGATATTATTTTTCTTTTCTACCGCTTTCTTCTAATCACTTTTCTCGCAATTTTTTATCCCTTGCAACTTTTTAATTTCTGACTTCTCATTACATGTCAGATGTAAGATCACCCTCCCTCCTCTGTGCGTCACTTTTGAGATCAAATTATATTTAAAAAAACTTCTTTCGTGGTTATTTTGTGGCGGCTGTTTTTGCTTGATTGTTTGATGTTGTAGTTTTCTCTGCGGTTAGTTGACTACTGTGTAAAAATTTCTCTCTCTTTTTTTTAGTTGGGGCAATTGCCAGTGATTTTATAACTACCCCATGGTGTGGAAAATATTTCGGTTTTTGTGGCATTGTTTAGCTTGACAGTTACAGGCGCCTTCTGTTTATGGAGGTGATCTCATGAAGATTCCAGCAAGCCCAACTCGGACAATGACAACCGACTCTGAATAATTTCTGTTTCTTAACCTTGTCAGCTCTGTCGTAAAATTAGAACCAAAATCTTTCGGCTTACGAGAGAGCGCTGAGCTAATTGCTTCATCATGTGGTCTTCAGCAATTTATATCAATTGGCATTTCATTAATATTTCTCTCTGAATTTAATAAGATTAAAAAAAACAGGTTGCAATTTATTGCTACTGCGTGTAACAATACAAATAACAAAACATTGGAGAAGTAATAATCCAATCAACATATTGTCACTTATTTACTTTCACATACTTAGCCAAAAGGGACAATTTTCCCAGAAGAGCTTTTAATTTCGTTTTGGCATTATTCGTCGGTTCAGTATAAATATCGGTTCCCTTTTCAAATTGTTGCCACCAAATATTATCGCCCCTGCCTACGTTAAAATAACGATTTCGGCGAAAAAATTCGATTTTTTTAAATTGCCCAATTTGAAAGGTGAGTTTTGTAGGATTCCAAAAATGGTTCATTTTTACGTTTGTGATAATTAGAAGATAAGATATAGCCAATTAGATAAGATATAGCCAAGACCGGAAGTGCCATTTAAAAGGCTCAACTTGTAAGGATCTTAAGTTTTACTAACGTTTATTTTATTTTAAATCTTTACTATCACTTCTTATTTTCTACTTCCGGCCAGAATTAAAAGCTTTAACTTATTTATGCAAATTTGTCTGGCGAACGTCAAGTACTTAAGTTGTGGCTTTTTGCCAAGCGAGAGAGAGGAAGGAGTTAGTAGAAGCAGGCCGCTTGCCTTAGCAGTTTTTACTCGGTTGCTGGTTGCCTTCTAGGCCAGAGGTTTAATCCTCTTGATAATTTTAAACGTATCGTAGTGTTAACAGTTCTCTGTACTACATACGGCTTCCTGTTAATATACAGCCAATCTTCCACGTAGGCCCTTGTTTATTATTCCAAAGTTAAGTTATAGTTAATATTTTTATATACGTTCAGACCACAAGTGGTTGGTCTTTGTATTCCGAAGTCCGGAAATTATTGTAAAGAGTGAAAAGTAAAGGGTTTCGTATACCCTTCCTGTGTATCTTGTCTACTTCCCACATTTATTGAACATAGCTTTAGTAAGCTCCCTGTTCCGAGTCAGGTCTTTGCATGTTCCCAAAGCAAGTAGGGCGGAACACTGAACCTGATAAACTTAAAGCTAAACAATGTCGTTATCCGTGTTTTTTTTTTTTTCCTGTTTGTGTGTAAATTGTGCTAAAACATTTCATTTTAATTCTGGGTACTTTTTTTTTTTTTTTTTTTTTGTTTCCGGCAATAATTATTTGCCTTAATTTTTTGAACTGGGACTGGCAACATTGCGGTTTTTTTTAACTGGGTTTGGCAACATTGCGATTAGGTACAAAGACTATGTTGCTGGGTGCATATATAGCAGTTTTAATTTTTAATTCAGGGTATCTTGGATTATTTCCTGTGTTTGAACATTTAGGCATATCAATTGAACAAGAAATGATTAAAAATTACTTTGAAATTGATAACGAAAGAATAAAGAACTCGAAACGTCATTCGTCGCTCATTTCGAAAATAACCAGAAAAAAATTAAAATCAAATAGGAAATTAAAATTAATTAAGTATAAAGATATGGAGGGTGTGATGTACAAATGTGGAGAATTTTAAGTGTGTAAATACAACAGAACAATTTTTCTGTTAACGTGAAATCTTTAAATGCGTTTTCTGGAAAACTAACTCTAGTGTTTTACTAAACTCTAGTGTTTTTACATACAAGAAAAGTAATTACTCAAAATGTTCTAAAGATATCTCTATTAAATTTCACTAAAGTGTTTTTTATATTATTTACTAGGTTTTAAGCTGCAATCTAAGTTATATTTACTAATTTGATTGTTTTATAAGTATTTCTATATAAAACGATAAGAAATATTTTACAGAAAATTGTGTTTTTTCATGTAATTACACATATTTTAGTAAATTTTAGAAATATCATAAACATTTTAGTTGATAACACAAATGAGTGTTGTAGTAGTATACAGTATAAATAAAATTGAAATATATGCTGTGGGAAAAAATATACGACATTTAACGTAAGTGTTAAATTCTCCTAAAATTGTGCATAAAATTGCATATATTTTAAAAATTTATGAAAATATTTCTAAAAATTTACCTACTTTCATGATTTGATATGATATTTTGACTAAATAAATATATATTTCAGAAGAATTCTATGTTTTAAATATAAAGTGCTCCGAACGTAGGCAGATACCTTAAAGAAATTAAATAATGAAGAATTTGCTTAAATGAATGCATGCTTCTCGAATTGCGATAAAACAACGGTACCTAGAGCCACCCAATTTTGAATAACGTACGTCTCCACCCTAATATGGAATTTGTATTAGTATCTGTTATATATTTTCTAAAGCATTTATGAGTTTTTGATTAATAAACTCAACGATTTCAAAGCGAGCAATGTCAACACTGTATGGGAAAAAAAAAAAAAAATTATCTCCAGCGCACGAAACTGTGTAACGGAATTTCTAAAGATATGCTTTTTAAAAATTATTTTGCGATATTGCTGTTAAATTGAATTTTATGGTTTAAGTGCGAAGAACATGATATTTAATAAATAAAAGTAACACACAGAACGTTAAAAAAAGTCCTTTTGGGCGTAATGTGAAATATGAAAGCTTTCATATATTTTATCATATTTAATTAACAAAAGATTTTATATTTAGCTTTACATATTTTAAGCATTTACATTCTCCTTGGTCTACTTCACTTTGAATCAAAATTGTTTTATAAAGTAAGATTTATTGAGATTGTTTTAAGAGAATTTTAAGCTTCTTTCTTTGCATGTCTAACGTGGCCATTTCCGGCCTATTCTTCGACGCTTTATGAAAGAACAAGACACTTCATTAAGAAGCTCAGATTAGCTCAGAATATTCCGAATTGCATTTTAATAAATTTGTTTTAAGAATATTAAGTAACGTCTCGATCTGTATTTAAAAATTTATGAACTCGTGGGCAATGGAACTTCGATTTTCTGTCAGTCTGAGCCGATATCATGACGAATACAGAACAGACCGGATAACAGGAAGTGTTTTTCACCAATACGAATAGGTACTGGCAGTCGAAAACCGAGATCGATTCGAAACATAACACATTATGTTATTCTAAAAAACATCAAGAATTAAAAAAGACGTGAAAATTAGGTACATTTTAATCCCTTAGCTTGCTTGCTGTTATGCAATATATGAATATAACACAATAAACCATTTTGTGAAGACCGCCTTATGAAGTCAAATTTCCTATGGAAGTGACCGTTAGCTTCGAGGGCGGGTAAAGTCAGTTGGGGCCCCCTGGGGGTGAAATATATGATTCCCCTAAGAAAGTATTTATGTATCTATATGCTTCAGTTACGGTTAGTGTAACAAATAATAAATAAGAATGAATAGGTGCTGAAGTGCAATAAATAATTAATAAGTTTATTATACTAAACTTGAATTGCAATAATAATAAATAAAATAATAATACGATAATAATAAATAAGAATAAATAGTGCTAAAGTGTAATAAATATTAAATAGTCAATGAATTGATCGCACTGATTGCTTAATTGTAGTTAGTATAACAAAATAATAAATAAGAATGAATAGTGCTGAGTGTAATAAATAATTAATAAATTTACGACACTAATTCCTTGAATTGCAATAAAAGTAAAATAATTATAAATAATAATAAACTAATATTACAATAATAATAAATAAGAATTAATATTGCTTTAAAGTGTTATAAATAATGAATAATCAATGAATTTATTACACTAATTACTGTTAGTGTAATAAATAAAAATTAAGAATAAACAAGTGCTAAAGAATAATAAAAATTTAATAAATTTATTAAACTAATTGCTTGAATTGCAGTTAGTGTAATAAATAATAAATAAGAATGAATATGTGCTGAAATATAATAAATAATTAAATACACATAACTATTCAAAATTATCAAGATTTAATATTTTTACTTCTAAATACTTCGTTATTATTTCATTTGTATATCGAGACTAAAATACATAAAAGTTAAAATTTTATCAAAAACATTAAATAACCTTTGGGAAAGGAAAGCAAAACATCAAACAGTTAAAAAGTTTCATGGAATACTTTTAAATTCAAACAACTGATTTTTAAATTAGATGACTATTAAGTAAAAAGTTTGATAACTCTTTTTATTCGCTTCTTGCTTGAAAATTTATCAGCTATGTTCGAAGCATCAATATTATTCAATAATTCTTGTTCCATATAAAATACAGCCATATAGTTTAATCTTTTTTTCTGACATCGTACTTCTTAAATAGTTTTTTTACTGTTTCTAAGATAGAGATAAGTTGTTTTCTTTAGCTGGAGAAGGAGAAAAATTTTCAAAATGAAAAATTCGAAGAATCAGAAGTTTTCAAATAAATTCTGTATTACGGAAAAGTGGTGATATTTCTCTTGCAGCATCATACGCTTATGTGGCGGAAATAAATTTCCCTTTATTATCTATTGAAAGTAATAAAAATGTTCCAATTAATCATCAGAATGAATAATATCTATATCAGTTTTTGTAAATCTATTTAAATTTATTTTACATATTTTTTTTTTACCAAATTAAAGGAATAGTTAAAATATTTTCTATATTATTTTTAAATATTTCATTTCTACAAGCTAGTTCTGCTGTTACATATTCACAAATAACATTAAAAGAGTTATAAGCAATTTTCGTGCTTTGAAAGAGATTTAAATTTTTTATTACTTTAAAAAAAAATTAAATAAAATAAAAAAAGTCTAAAAGCTTTCATATTTTATATTAGCCCCAAAGTGGCGCATTTTTACCGTTTTATGTGTTACTTTTATTTATTAAATATCATGTTCTTCGCATTTAAACCACAAAATTAAATTCAACAGCAATATTACAAAATATTGATTAATAAGAATATACCTTTAAAATTTCCGATACACAGCCTCGTTCGCAGATTTTAAAAGTCCGAAAGCACAAAAATCCATAGGTGACACATCGGGAGATTTAGTAGGGATATCAGTGAAGGGTATGGCCTTGAAACCAGTTTTTTGTTCCATTTCTTTTAGGAAATTTACAGTGTAATTTGATGTGTGACTGGTAGTTTTGTCCTGATGGATTCTCACAGATGGATGGCACTGTATGGATGGCATTCAGAAATTTATTCAGAAAAATTGGCGATAAAATATGTTCCTGATAGTATTTGGAGTTAATCTTGACATTTTTTGCACTCTCTTTATTTTTAACTTGCCATTATAAGAAAAATCAGCAACAATCATGAATCCCTTAGAAAAACTTTCTTTTGATTCTTCGAACCATGTGTTTAAACTTTTTTCTCTCCTTTTACGATAATTAATGGTTCTTTTTTTTTTGTTACAATAATTTAAATACACCCATGCTTCATCTATTGCTATGATTGTTTTCCATTTTTCTTTGGATAAGTGTTTCTCATATAGAATTCTGCAGCGTGTATTCTGAGCGATATGCTTTGGAAGAAGACGATGCACATTGCGTTTTTTCGCTTTCTTAAGATTAAATCAACGTTTATCATTTTAATGATTTTGCAACTGTCCTTTGACTAGGGGGATTTTCTTTTCACATTAAACAACGTACCTTTGCAATAGTCAAAGATGTACGTTTTTTCCTTGGATACTTGTTTGGAATTTTGTCCCACTTGAGGCTCCAATTTGACGTTTCTTTCCTTTCTTGTTGATGATATTACCTATCGACGCTTTAGATATCACAAAACCCTGACTCTCACATCGTTTTTGGATAACGGAGTGTGCATATTTCTCTTCGGAAAGAGCGTAAATGTAGCCTTCGAACCACTGCTTTGTTAAATTCGCCATTTTGAATAAAAACAAAACTTTCATGCCTCAGACGATAATTTTGACTTTTAAAAACATATTACAATTGCAATTACTTCTTTTGCAGCAAACGAGTTTTTATTACCGCTTACCAAAATCGTCTAAAAAATGTGCGAACAGCCTCTGTAATTAGCATGGTCCTTTTGGAATTTCCATATCCATCACGAGGAATCAAAAGGTAAGATTAAACCTGTCCAGCTGACAGTGGCTGTTAAATCCGCAATTCAATGTGCTAGTGTTAAAAATCAAATCAAAGTTTTATTTGTTACCTTTCCCATGAAAAGATTTCATATAGCACTAAACCTTTCAAATGAAACCAATTTCCAGTTGACTCTCATGTAAAACACCTCTGCCGTTTTTTGCATGTTGCTTGGATGTAGGTACAGGTGTGTAATATATTCGGCATTGAATAATTGAAACAAGAAGTCGAACGAGACCGCACCTGTTCTTCTCAGGAGTGAGTGTCGTTTATTTTCCTGTTTCCGAAAATGATTTCTCTACGCGAGGCAGCCACCCATGTGTTTCCTGCCAAACCTAATTTAGCACTGAGCCGAAATTCATTCTTCCAAGTGTACGGCATGTATATTTAACCGCGTATCTATTTCTTCTTGAGATGTCACATTCGGCATACATACGTTCCTAACGACACTGGATTAAGTCAATGGCCCGTCTTTTTTTATTATTATTTTTTTTATTATTATTATTTTATATATATAAGGAAAAAGTGGTAGCTGGAAGTTTAAGAGGAAATGTGCTTTATGAATTTCTTCAGATCTAATTTGCATCTCAGCTTAGTTTGCTTTAACTAGAAGCATTGTTTTCACAGTAGTTTGAGATTAAATGATTTAATTATGATATGGTAATTAATTTTTTGATTTTATCAAATTACTTCGAATTTAAGCTGTAATAAGACTTTTCATGAAAAAAAAAAAAAAAAATAGGCTCCTACGAAATTAAGTCCAATAGGTTATAAGGCATTTTTCTCCCTCCTTCCAGCATCCCTTCGTGCTAGAACACTCGGCGCATATTCGAGAGGTCCATTCGAGTCTGGACAAGGACACTGCACATTTTTCAAGTCTCCAGCATCAGAAAATAATGACTGTACAAATGGCGCCCGAATTAAAAGGTGCTGGAGAATAATTCGTCACTACCAGGATTTCACAATTGTTTCCCCTAATCCCCGATCACCTTTTAAAAGGAGGGATAAATAAGGTTACAGAAGTGGACGCAGCTGGACCCATCTAACCAAATAAGTTGGTTTTATGGTCATAAAAGGCCACGCCAGGAGTATATAAGGTAGGTAGGTTACGGAGGACTGGAACGCTTGGTGTCTAACAGAGGTAAAACAGGCATGTGTTCCACGCCCTCCTCTAACTACAGCAAAAGCTTCCTGGAGCCACACGAGGCTGCACCAGGAGATTATTGAGGTTGTCAAAGGGAAGTACATGGCCCTACAAGGGCATTTTGTATTACAGATTGAAGAGGCAAGCTGTGATGTTACAGATGGTAGGTAGTTAACTTAAAAATACAATAAGACGTACACATAAAAAAACATAAATACACATAAGCAAACAATACACAAAACACAATGCGTAAAATGTATAAACAGAGAACACATAAAACAGGTACATCAACTTAAGGCACAAAAAGGCAAATGGAGTACATGAAGTCACATGAAAGCTGGAGCACAAGGCTAGTGTTGGGCAGTTCTGTTGTATATAAATACAGGTACATCATGAATGATGAATGAAGAGTTCATGAATATTCATGTGTGCAGAAGAGTGCAGTTAGATTGCGTAAGGCGTTGATTGTTGTAGCGTCGCTAAGAACATAGATAAAAAAACACTGATTAAAATAGCACGAGGATGTTGTAGCACTAATTATTGGGCGGTGTCCCAGCAATTAGTGCACCGTTAGGCACAGAAGCTTTCACTAACACTGCACAAGAAGATGCTTGTTCACATGTTGTCGAAGGGATTACACATATATCATTAAGAAGGCATAACATATCTCACTTAAGGAAATGTCATGTACTTGCGAATATAAAGTATATAAGGTATCAGTAGTGGGCGCAGCCCGAACAACCTAACCAATTTCCTCTCTCATTCTTGCAGGCCTTCTTGGTGTAATGGTTGCTCACTCGGCCCGTATTCGAGTGGTTCTAGTTCGAGTCCTGGGGGAGGGTATTGAACATTTTTCACGTCTCATGGTTTTTTTTAAAACTAATGACCCTAAAAGGTTTTTAAAATTAGGAAATCGGAAGAATAGTAAGAAGTAAAAGACATTCTATAAAGATTGTTGAAAAAAGAAATGTTGATGTTTACTTTTATTTACTTGAAAAGACGCTAATATTAAAAAAATAGAGTAAGCTATCTAAGTTACTGAAAGTTTTCTTCAATTGTATTATTACTTTCAATATGCTTACTTTCAGAACCTGAATTTTTATCCCTATTAATGCACACAGCGGATCCTTTTCAATACCAATCGAATATTTTAATAATGAATAAGAAGGTAAAATGTTCGACTGCAATTTAAGCTACAATAACCTAATTTTAATTAATTAATTTTAGTCTTTACAATGGGAATGAAAAGAGCTGCTGAAGTTCGAAGTTCTAGGGTAACTTTAATATCAGTTAAATATTATTTTGTCATTTAATTTTTTTATGATATTTATCCTTAGAAATAATTAACATGTACCAATACTTGATGTATAAATGTTGTTAAATCTGCAAAGATGATGGCGCGTTTGTAGGAAGCGTCAAATACTTTTGCATTTATAAAATGTGTGAATTAATATACTCTTTTAGTATGCTTATTTAAATCTGTGTCCTCCATACACACCATAATAATCCCATGAAAATCAGCCTTACAGGTATAAAAACTGTCAGTTATTGTTACCTTTCGAGAGAGTTTGTAAGTTACCGGTGATGCTGACTATATTCCAGAATAAAATTTCTGAAACTAGAAACTTAATATATGGAAGACTGGGGGGGGGCTATTTATCTCCATCGTTAGGGATATGGAGAAAAATTAATTTTTATTTCGTGTAACTTTAATGACAAAGAAAATATCGTTAATAATCAGACAAAAAATTCGTAATAAATTTTAAATCTTTATTTAACGAAATTTGCATTATATAATAAATAAATATTAAATAATATCAACATTTAATAAGCTGCCCAATCGGGATAGTGCTTAGTAACTCTGACTGCCGTACTGAAGGGTCTCGGATTCGAATCCCAGAGAAAGCACGGATGTTTCTAACCCGCGAGCACACGCACCGATCCGACGAACACGAGAACACGCGCCGGGTATGTCATACCCGAATAAAAAGTTTGTAATTAAAAATTTGCCAATAGGTTTTTAAAAGAAATTAAAATGTAAAACCAAGTTAATACTTCATTTTAGACAAGATATGAAAGAATAAGGAGAGGTAAAATTATTT
Source organism: Stegodyphus dumicola (assembly GCF_044657685.1). NCBI lineage: Eukaryota > Metazoa > Arthropoda > Arachnida > Araneae > Eresidae > Stegodyphus > Stegodyphus dumicola. The sequence continues at coordinate 87,594,891 of NC_140777.1, forward strand.
ACTTACAATTTTTTTTGAACATTGTTTACAAAATGAGGTCGTATGTTCCATACATATACTTTTGCTACAATTTTCACAAATGAATCTGGTCTTTCTTTTTTCTTGGGGCACTCTGTACGCCTCTTGTAAGTAATTTTAGGTTTTTTTTTTGTGGGGGGGGGTTCATTGTTAACATGTTCATCGATGGTCAGTGTTTGTCTAGAATCAGGAACTACAGATGCTCGTCGTCGTTCATTTTGAACACTTTCTATTAGCTACATCCCCAAGGTTTGAGAAAAGTACGCCTGGTACGGTATTCCGTTGGTGGTTCCTTCTTTGATAGTAGAATTATTCTTGCATTAATGGCAGCCACGTTTAACACTGAAAAGAAAATCACGATAGGCCATCGAAGTGCTACTCTTGCTGTAGCCATCTCATCTACAACATCGACTGCTCCTTTTGTCATGTTATAGAATGTAATGATTTGAGGCTTTTTAAATTCCCCAGTAGATTCATCGATTTGATCCCCGGAATGCATTGTGGATAACAGGATCACACTCTTATTTTTTTTTCGGCACATAAGATACAAGTGTTGCTGCTTTCTGAAAACCGAAAATTGAAGAATATACCTCTATTTTCTTTGCCAGAAACTCAGGTGGCATTTCTCTCTTATTTTTACGCATTGTACCTACTATCGTAATTGTCTTCTTTAGGAGACCTTGAGGTAATTCATATCCCCTATACCAATTATCAACTGTAAAATTTCGACCACAGTTGTATAAGGGCCTTATTAAACGTTTGACAACTTCGCTTGCACCGTCTTCAACTTGAAATGGCACATCTGTTTGTTTACCAGCATAAATTTCCATACTCCAGGTATAAAATACCCTTGCGTCTACAAGAGCAAATATTTTTATGCCATACTTTGCTGGCTTGTTGGGCATATATTGTTTGAAGGAACAACGACCTCTGAATGATTCCAACTTCTCATCAATGGTCACATACTCTCGTACAGTATAAGCCTTTTGGCAATTTGTGACAAAATTTCCAAAAAATTCTCTGATCGGAGCTAATTTATCAATTCTTCTAATGGGACGATCTCTAATGTCATCAAAACGGAGGCATCGTAAAAGAAAGAGGAATCGGTTCACTGACATTGTTTCCTGAAATATGTCCATTCCCGTTCCGTCTGTTGCCCACAAATCTCTTACGTCCACATGGGATGATTTATAAACTCCACATAAATACAGCAATCCAATTAAAACTTTGATTTCCAACTCATTTGTTGCTTTCGCATCCCGTTCACGAGTGAAATTTCCACGTACTGAATCAATATAATATTGTCGACTACATGTTTTAACGTATCTTCATCGATAAGCAGTGACCAGATATCTAAAGCTGTTGAGACGTCTTTAGAATACTTCATATTTCCAGGGAGTTTAGTTATAATATTTTTGGCGCCAATTATAACATTAGTCCGGAATTTATTTTTGTTCCATTTTACTCCATTTTTTCCAAATTAAACTCATTGCTACATTCCAAAGTTTAATTTTCTGTTTCTGTATCTGAATCACTACTCTCTATGGATGAATCATGATTACTATTATATTCTTCGCAATCAACATCTTCATTAAATGAATCCTCATCAGAAGAAACGGTTTCAAGAAGATTTCTCAATCTTTTCATTTCTTCATCGTAAGGAATATACGGCGCCATGCTTACAACTCAAGAAAAACCTATAGTAAAAGCTTGAAAACGAGGAGTTCGAAGTGACTCACTGAGAAACTCGAGTACACGCGCGGGTATGACATGCCCGAACAATGGTGTTCCTAAAAAACCGTTGCACCTGTCACCTCAGGAATTTCCCCCATTTAAGTATGTGACCTTGAACTCAGCTACACCAAGTTTCGTCCTTTTATGAAAGAATGGGTGAGAAATATACAAAAAGAAAAATGCACATGGGTATGACATACCCGTTGCGTAGGCTCGCGGGTTAAATGTATAGTGTCTGTGCAGAATGGGGGCACTCTAAATATGAGGCGAGACGAAAGTCCTTAGCGAGTTCTGTTGTGATGTCTGACAACAACTTCAGAACAAGCCCACGAAATTCATCGTGGCAAGGCGTACAAGACTGCGCCTGTCGTTGGGAAGAGCCTTGAGCGCTATAAAGGTGACACATCCGACAGTCTCCCACCCCCTCTTCGTCTACCATCAACCTCTTGAGAGGACTTTTGGCTCGCCATATATTTAGAGTGCCTCCATGTGACAGAGACACTACATGTTTACAAACATACATGCCTTCTCCTGGATTAGAACTGGGGTCCTTCGGTACAGCAGTAGGCTCCCATAATCACCATATCGTCTGCGCGGGGTTTGAGAGTTTTTCGGTAGGGTATTAGCATCACAGTTTGAATTCGATTTTTTTTTTCGATTTCTTTTAGCCAATGTGGCCGATACAATTTTGTAGGGTGTTGAAATAACACCTGAGTTAAAACTAACTGCATTTTATGCACTTCTGTGAGTAATCCTGTACATAAAACTTATGCATATAAATAACAAATATGTTTAAAATTAGATTTGTCTTGAATGTGATACCTTCTCCATCCTGTCAAGCACGACAACAGAGAAACAAATTTTAAATTCTTTTTAATGACGAAAATTCTTTCCTCCAGTTTCTTCTGTTAATCTTAGAAGCACAAATCTTCTTCTATCATAACTGAGTTCTCGCTTAATGAAACTCTTTTTCCGTCATTTTATTTTTCAGATTTCTTATTTTTAGCCTTCAGGCAATTTTCTCCCTTTTTTAGCAAGCACATCACATACATTCTCTGCTTCTGATGTATTACCAAGACCAAAAATGTCCTTTCTTGGCTAACCGAATCCCGATACTAAGAATCAAAAGCATATCTGAACTTATCATCCGACACTTGATTGTTCGTTTTGTACATGTCGTGTAATTTTATATTAAATTTTTTGGCAGGTATATTTTATAATTAGTTTTAAGGAATAATGAGACTTCCTGCCCTTGAGGGAGCTGATCATTTTGATTATTTTAGAAATAATTTTCTCCAGAATTGCATGTTTTTCAGTTTGTAATATTTCCTTCACGGTCTAGCAGGGCTGTTCTGTCAACGGCTTATCTTAATTTTCGAGCCCAATTTTTTGTAATGGCGTGAAATGATATACGAATTTGCACATCATAGCATTGCCTATTGCCCATAATGAAGACAACATGCTCGATAAGAGTAGGAAGCAATATGTGTAGATCTCTCATTTTTCAAATGAGAATGTTGGCGCGTCACAGGCAAAAAAGGACTACAAGAACGGCAAGAGAATGATTTTTGGTATTATAACTCTCATGTTCATTAAAGGCTCTGAGAATTCGCTGTTTTTCACTATCACAAATCAAAGAAAACGTGGAAGTGAAGGAAAACATGGGAACGTTTACATTTACAGTTATGTCCTAACTCAAGTGTGCCTGCTCTTAAAGTTAGCTCTTATAACATAACGGATTCTCTCTGTTTAATCCCTCATCTTGGTAGAAAACTCGGCCGCTGTATCTTAGCCTGCACTGGAACTTTCATTTTCCATGTTCACAACCAATGCTGAAGAACTAATAGAGTATCATTTCCCTTGGTAACATAAACTAACGAGACCTAAAAGACTGTATGAGGAAATATCCTCAGGTCTTATTTACGACAAAAGTGGGAAGAAGGCTGTAAAGAACCCTTTATTAACTCAATTTCACAGTTGGTCTCTTGGGCGCACAGAAAAGTAACTATTGTTATAAATGTAACTGTTACTTTAAAATTAAATGCAATAAGTTTAGCCTAACAGCTCATAAAATAATTTAAGGAAGGCTCTGAATCGTAAAAGTCGGCGTAACCAAGCTTAATGGTTAGAAGCGCTTAACGCCACAGAAATCTAATTGGTAGAAATTCAAGGTAACAACACGGCCTTCAAATACTCATAACACGCTCTAAAATCACCTTCTAAAACCTTCCCTTAAATACTATTTCTTCCTACCTCATTTGAATACACGCACGCTAGCTTATTAATATTCTGAAGAGAATAGTAATAAAGTATGTTGTAAACGAGAATCAAAGGTAAGCAAGCTGCTGTAAGATAAAAGTTAACTTTTAGATAACTGAAATGAATCACCACAAACTTACAGACGAAACCAAAAAGTCGTTACAGGAGACAAGAACGAACATGAATAAGTTAGAATGAACAGTTAAATCTACAGTTAAAGGAAGTTGGACCTAAATCCTTCTTCTGTCTTGTGGCATGGACAATTATTTTTTCTTTTTTTTCCTCAGTACCTAAAATCCTTTCTCGGTTACTTTTACGGACATGACTACTTTTTATCCTTAAGAGATTAATAATGTAACCGCTGTTCCCGGTTGCCCGCGAGATGGCATTATTAATTTATTTTTCACACATACATACAAAAGAAAAAAAAAGAAGTGGGAAATAAATGGTTTTTATTCCCCTGGGTCTTTAATTATTTAATGAAATTATAAATTTTTTCGAAGTCATATTTTTTAATAAATTTCATATACAAAAAAATGTATTATTGAAAAATAATTTAACATAACTGAAAAATCGTTTAACCTATCATTGCGTAAAGAGTTTAATTTTGTTCAGAAAATTTACTTACATTTAGCATTTCAAATTCTTGAGAATTTACTATTTTACCAAAGCACTCATAAACACTAATGAAAGAGATGTTTAAATAATCTTATAATTCAAGCATATTTTCCGGGCAATTTTCAAGTAAAACACGTAAAATTTAAAATTAGGCAAATAATAATTTTTGCCTAGATTTTTGAATAAAATGCTACCCATTTCGAATCCGATGTTCTGAAGATAAGAAACCTGTGTCTGATAGTCCTCAAAATTTATAGTTTTATCAAAAATTGACCCTAAAATAAAAATGTGAATTATCGTTTTGGAAATATTTTACATACGGATTTATAATAATCAGAGATGTTTAATTAGCTTTAAAATGCAGTTTCTAAATCCTTAAATTCAATTCTATGAATCGGTCGTTTAAAAGAAAACACTTGTTTAAAAATATTATGTAAAAAATTATTTACATCGCTGTTCACGTTATAAATAGGTTTGACCAAACGAAGTTACACTGCAGAGTTTTGTTGTCGGAAGTTTTGCTATACGCTTATTATGGAAAAGAGTTATGACCTTGTTTGTATAAGACACTTTTTCTTAAAATTAAAAAGTTTTAGTATTATTGTCCTTGACCAAAAAAGAAATTTTCACACTCTGTCATTTTTGATACGCAGTCGAGGTAATTTATTTGTATTTTCTTTTTATGCACGGTTTTGTTATTAAAACAAGGTATAAAAGAAACTCGCTGGCAAGTCCGCCAGATAAGAAGGCTGCGGTCAAAGCAAAATTTCTAAGTTATATGTAAGCCTGAAAAGAAAATGTCCAAAAACATTTCAATATGAATGAAATTAGTTCATTCTTTCCAAGCAACAACCAATTCTTAAATAATTGCTTTGTTGCCAAGCTAGGAAACAAAAACATTTTAGACTTGCGGTTTATGTCTTCAGGCGTATGATGTCATGATTTAATTTTCTTTTTCAATATTAATAAACGATTTAACGTAGCAACAGCAAATTGTGTTAGTTATCCTAATCTGAAATAGAAAAGCTGCCAATAGCAGCTATTTATTTTAAAAACTGATATTCGCGAAACATTTTTGCCATACAATGACGTTACATGCAATCGCGCACTTTCTTCAACGTCAGAATATGACATTTTGTAGTAATAATATGGTTTAAGTTTGGAAATGCTATTTTTATTTCATATTTTGTAAAACTTACACATTTTTTATTAACAAACTCTATGATTTGAAAGCGAGCAGTGGCAACACTTTTCGAAATGAAGCCAGTTTTTATCTCCAGCGTGCGAAACTGTTGCCACTCGGAAAAATGAAGGCGACAATTAGCGTTTTTAATTAATATCTTGCCATTACAGTCGTACGAAAATGAGAATGGTCGAAACGGCTTCTCACGAATTTTTAAAAGCTGACAGTACCTCTCTCGAAACTCAACTCCCCGCCGTTCCGGAGATGTTGCCAAAAATAAATAAAGAAAAATCTGAAAGGTTTCAGATTTTAAATTATGTCCTAACGGGTGTTTTTTTAACATTTTGTCTGTTACCTTTATTTATTAAATATCACGTTCACTTAAACCATAAAATTCAGTTCAAAAGCAATATCGCAAAATAGATTTAAATTGAGCATATCTTCAGAACTTAGAATCTCGCGGGCTGGAGATAAAAATATTTTTTGTACAATGTTGCCATTGCTTGGTTTGAAATACTTGAGTTTGTTAATCAAAAATTCGTTCAAGTTTTACAAAATATGAAATCGATCATAAAACAATTTCCAAATTTCAAATTTTGGCTTCCACATGCCCATATTCGCAGAAGGATTACGTCATTCAAAATTCGATGGCTCCATGTACCAATGTTTTATCACAATGCGAGAAATATACATACATTTATGCAGATTTTTCATTATTTAATTTCTTCAAATATAATGCAGGACTCTAAGATTTGGTGGCAACAGTTTGAAAAGCGAAACGGACATTTATAGTGAACCAACGCAAAATCGCAAAACGAAAACAATAGTCCTTCAGGGACAAAACCCCTTTGGGCTAAAAACGGAATGACAGATTTTGATAGTATAGATGATAGAGGTGTGTGTGTGAGATATGGCAAAGCCTCGAGGGTTATCTGCCTAAGAGGAGGGGTGCCTTTGTGGAGGACTTTCTAAGGGAAACTGGCTGGTATACACGTTACACATGAGGAAAACCACGAAAACGCCCATGCAGCCAGCCCGTTCGCGGGATTCGAACCTCGAACCGAACTACCAGTGTTCCGCGATTTTACCGCTCGGCCGCTGGTGGGCAGATGATAGAGGAAAAAAATGAAAATTCGTGAAATGAACTAGCCGTATCTTAAACGACCTGTGTTTTTATTTAATATTGATAATAAAAAAAAGGCGGGTGTTACAACTGAATATAACCAGTTACCAACCGGATATATAAATATGTAGGATATTGTGAGCAAATTTGGAAAATATTTATTTTTTGCTGAGAAGTGTAAAGAAAGCAAGCGTATATGCATTTAATAATATGCGATACTTCACAATTTTGCCCCGTAATATCGTTTCAGCAAGAATGAAAGGTAAATTCATTTTTTGAAACATATAATTTAAACATTATAATTGCCTTTAATTTCAATAATGTGAGTAAATAAAATTAATAAAATTCGGATTAAATTTTTCATTGGTTTCATTTGAAAGACCTCAGCGAGTTTCAAAAGATGAACTGATTGAATCTCTCTTCTTCTAGAACAAGGTTTCCATAAGTTGCATTCTGCTTAAACTCGTTTCAAATTTGACATATTTATTAATGATACTATTTGTTTATCAGAATGGAAAGGCGGAAGAACATAAATAAAATTTTACGGGAAAACGTTCGTTAACACTTTTGTAAATGAGGATTAGTATCGAATCAGTTATTTACAAAACTGACAGATTTTGATAAATGAGGAAAGAAAGTATCGGTCCATGGAGTCTTTTTGGAAGGGTAACGGAAGAAAACTGGGAGCAAGTTTTAGACAGATACGCACAAAATAATTTGCTTTCGGCGAGGAAACACAGCATTATTTGGTCTTATTTTGGAAGAGTACATGGAACTTTTCCATTACAGTGAATGCCAACTTAAGAAATTTTTTTAATAAATTTTAAAACTTAAAAAAACTAAAAAAAAAAAAAAAAAAAAAAAAAAAAAAAAAAAAAAAAAAATCTGAAATGTTTCAGATTTTAAATTACGTCCAAAGGGGCGTTTTTTTAACGTTTTGTGTGTTACCTTTCTTTATTAAATATCATGTTCCTCGCACTTAAACCATAAGATCCAGTGCAACAGCAATATCGCAAAATAGTTTTAAAACGAGCCTATCTTTAGAATTTCCGATACAGAGACTCACGCGCTGGAGATAAAAATGTTTTTTTTGCACAACGTTGCCATTGCTCGCTTTGAAATCCTTGAGTTTGTTAATCAAAAATTCGTCAAAGTTTTAAAAAATAGGAAATCGATCATAAAACAAATTTCAAATTTCAAATTTGGTCTTCCACATGCCCATATTCGTTGGAGGATTACGTTATTCAAAATTCGATGACTCTATGTACCGTTGTTTTATCACAATATGAGAAATATACATACATTTATGCAGATTTTTCATTATTTAATTTCTTCAAATATAATGCAGGACTCTAACATTTTGTGGCAACAGTTTGAAAAGTGAACCGACATTTATGAGTCCGACGCAAAATGCCAAAACGAAACTAATAGTTCTTCGGGATTCAAATCCCTTAGGACTAAAAATTTTTATGGATATTTTGAAGCTATTGCTGCTTTCGTGCGGCTTCGTAATAGACTAAATGTATACAGGTCCGATGATAGGTTAAAATTTATTTTGTCAAAATAAACACTTCAGATTTCCGTAATATTCCGCAGAAACACTCGTCCACAGTATCATACAGTGTAATCGGTAGTTACCCTTCAAACTACTGTTAACCAGAGAACAGGGGCTCCATTACCTAGCTGACATGATGTCTGCCTTACACGGATTAAAGCCCCTGCCTCCAGAAGCTATTTATTATAACTAAGCAGAATAAGTTTACAGTGGCATACCAGGCCTTCAAGGACATAAGTAACAAAGTCATTAATAAACTCTAAAGAAAGCATGTTACAAGTAGTACTTATAGCATTCAAACAATAAACCGAATATACTTTCATAATTTGTACTGAAAATACGAAATACTTTCAAAACCGAGTCCAACTAATTTAAATAAAAACTATGGTACAAACAAACAAAATATAATGCATCCATTACTGTATTATACACAATTAATATCAATTAGATTCACAATTTCAAGAAGAACCATTCAATTTAGAAAAAATGCATAAAGATAAACTAAGACAATAATAAACTGCCAAATAAAATTCTTTCATATGAATTCAGAATTAAGAACGAATAACTTTGATAACTGAACAATATTATCATAAAATACACTGAACCTGAGATATTATTACAATACAAAACATAAATTTGGTTTAAAAACAAAACCACTCCAAGTAATATAAAAACTCTACATCAGGTTTGCTGGCAACGCGATAGAAATACAGTACAAGAATAATGCCAACATAAAGATATAAAAAATTTCAAATTCAAAAACCACATTCATTCAAAAATAAGTCAAAGAAAATTATTATAAAATACTGCCTTAAATGCACATTTTACAATAGAGAACTCAAGTAAAACCAATCAAATTCACAAAAACATGTCAACTATTCAATTCAGAAAAGTGCAAAAAGGTATACAAAATAATTATTCTAGATTAGGTTTGCTGGCATCGCTAAGACAAATGCAATACTAGAAAAATGCCGACATAAAATTTTACAGAATTTCAAAATCAAATACAAAATGCATTCAAGATTAAAGTAAAGAAAATTAATATAAAATAACTATCATGAATGCAAATTTTTAAGAACGAGAAACAGAACGCAATTCAAAGTGCATCTAAAGAGACTGAGAGCATATGCTCTCTATTCAGTCTTAAATAGTTTTCAACCGCCGGGCGAGGTATTTCTAGTACTTTCTGCTTCTCGAAATTACTGAGAAGCAGCACGAGGGTGGAATTACGGTTACAGCTAACATAGAGGTCGATTATATTTATTCAGTTACAATACTTATTGCTGTGATTACAGAAACAGGGCAAGAATGTCGCCAAACGGTCGCCAAATTTGGCGACTTTTGGGGATTTCTCGCCAAATTACCGAGATTCCCATTTACTCAATGTTAAATGCACGTGCCCCTGTATTCTAATTTTTCTAGCATAGCTTTCTCTTGAAATTTATCTCACGCTACATTACACAGAAAAATGCAACAATTTTACTTGTTAGTCCAAAGGGATTTGAATCCCGAAGGACTATTAGTTTCGTTTTGGCATTTTGCGTCGGACTCATAAATGTCGGTTCACTTTTCAAACTGTTGCCACAAAATGTTAGAGTCCTGCATTATATTTGAAGAAATTAAATAATGAAAAATCTGCATAAATGTATGTATATTTCTCGTATTGTGATAAAACAACGGTACATAGAGTCATCGAATTTTGAATAACGTAATCCTCCAACGAATATGAGCATGTGGAAGACCCAATTTGAAATTTGAAATTTGTTTTATGATCGATTTCCTATTTTTTAAAACTTTGACGAATTTTTGATTAACAAACTCAAGGATTTCAAAGCGAGCAATGGCAACGTTGTGCAGAAAAAACATTTTTATCTCCAGCGCGTGAGTCTCTGTATCGGAAATTCTAAAGATATGCTCGTTTTAAAACTATTTTGCGATATTGCTGTTGCACTGGATCTTTTGGTTTAAGCGCGAGGAACATGATATTTAATAAAGAAAGGTAACACGCAAAATGTTAAAAAACGCCCCTTTGGACGTAATTTAAAATCTGAAACATTTCAGATTTTTTTTTTTTTAATGCTACTAAAATTACCTATCTAAGTACAATTACCTATCTAACTACACTCACTATTATTCAAATTCGACGCAAGAGAAATTAGTGTGCTTTGCTTTCCCTTGCTTTCTTTTAAAAATATAACACCCGAAATCATCAGTCACTATTGTTTGGAAATCCTTAACTCGACTTCAAGAAAGTTTCTAATTCTAAATTTAATATTATGGATAACAGCAATATTTTAATTACATAGCACACATTATAATTTTTCACCTATTTATTCAAGTGCTGCTAAATTAAATTATTTGGATCAACGTTCATTTGCCTTTGTTTAAAAGATGAATCTTTTTCTCATAAGCCGCGATTGTGGGTTTAAATGTAATTCCTTAAATCAAGCTTTAGTATTAATTGTTACACATAATAATAACGACGCTACTATAATCTTAACTAGTATTTAGGTATTTAGGATTTAAAAACTGATAACTTAGAAATATTTTACAAAAAAAAATTATGTTGATGCATTTTATGTATGTAATGTAATTAAACTTTCAATTTCATTGCAAAGTTTCTACGAGCTAGAAATTCTGATTAAATGCTGCTTATCCGACAGTCTGATATGTAGAAAGGAAGCATGCCAAGTGTATTTTTAGTCCAAAAGGTGTTAACCCAGAGCGGCTGTTAATTTCGTTTTCGCATTTTGCATTGGAAACTTTAAAAGGCTGCATCACTTTTCAAATTGTTGGCACCAAATATTAAAGCCCTGCATCATATTTGAAGAAATTAAAATAATGAAGAAACTGTGTGAATGTATTATATTTCTCGGATTGTGATAAAACAACGATGCATAGAGCCATCCAATTTTGAATAACGTACTCATCCACCCGAATATGGGCATCTGGAAGCCCAAATTAGGAATTTGTAATCTGTTTTATTATCTATTTTATACCTTGTAAAATTTCAACGAATTTTTTATTAACATAGTTAACGATTTCAAAACTAGCAATGGAAACACTGTATAAGAAAGAAAAGAAAAAAAATCTCTAGCGCGCGAGACTGTGTATCGGAAATTCTAAAGATGTGCTCTATTTAAATTAGAATTTTATGGTTTAAGTGCGAAGAAATGATATTCAATAAATAAAGGCAAAACACAGAACGTTAAAAAAAGCCCCTGTGGGCGTAATATAAAATTTGAAAACTTCCAGATTAAAAAAAAATAAATTGTTATTGTTTTTATAAATTGGCATCGGCATAAGTTAAAGTTTTGCCTAAATTTAAAATTCTGAAATGCGTCTTACCTTAGAGAATTATAAACATATTCTATAGAATTATTACAGAATTGATTGTGGATTAGTTTGTAGAATCAATTTTGATACGACTGAGGTTTTTTTAAAAGCTTGTAACAGCTTTAGACGAAACTGATTCGTTTTGAAAAGACAATAATTTCAGAATTGGGAACATTTCCCTTACTTTGTTCATTCTCACCGGGCCTTATTTTGCTAAAAGGCAATCATTGTCAAAAATAAGGTTATAAATAAATAAATAAATAAATAAAAAATCTGAAAGATTTCAGATTTTAAATTACGTCCAAAGGGGCCTTTTTTGAACGTTTTGTGTGTTACCTTTATTTATTAAATATCATGTTCTTTGCACTTAAACCATAAAATTCAGTTCAATAGCAATGTCGCAAAATAATTTTAAAATGAGCCTATCTTTAGAATTTCCGATACGCAGTTCCGTGTGCTGAAGATAAAAAGGTTTTTTTTTTTTTTTTTTTTTTTTTTTTTTTTCCTGATGAGTGTTGCCATTGCTCGCTTTTAAATCGTTGAGTTTGTTACTCAAAATTCGTTAAAGTTTTACAAAATATGAAATCGATCATAAAACAAATTTCAAATTTGTTCTTCCACATACACATATTCGTAGGAGGATTACATCATTCAAATTTCAATGGCTCTATATACCGTTTTATCACAATGCGAGAAATAGACATATATTTATACAGATTTTTCATTATTTAATTTCTTCAAATATAATGCAGGACTCTAACATTTGGTGGCAACAGTTTGAAAAGTGATTCGCCGCTTATAATGATTCAACTCAAAATCGCAAAATGAAAACAATAGTCCTTCAGGGACAAAGCCGCTTTGGGCGAATATAATCTGAAATATTTCAGATTTTATATTACGCTCAAAGCGGCGGTCTTTAACGTTTTGTGCGTTAACTTTATTTATTAAATATTATTTTCTTCGCACTTAAACCATAAAATTCAATTCATCATCAATATCACAAAATATTTAAAAGAGCATATCTTTAGAATTTTCGATACACACTATCGCCTGCTGGAGATGATTTTTTGACCGTACAGTGCTGCCATTGCTTGCTTTGAAATCGTTGAGCTTGTTAATCGAAAATGCTTAAATGTTTGACAAAATATTAGGTAGATAATAAAACAAATTCCAAATTTTGGATTCCAGATGCCCATATTCATATTCGAATTTAGGACTACGTGATTAAAAATTTGATGGTTCTAGGAACCGTTATTTTTTCACAGTGCAACAAAATATATACATTCATGCAGATTCTTTGTCGTTTAATTTCTTTAAATATAATGCAAGCGTCTAATATTGGGTGGCAACAATTTGAAAAGTAAACAGATATTTATAGTGAACCAACGTAAAATGCCCTTACAAAATTAATAGCGCTTCTGGGCAAATTGCCCCCTTTGAGCTAATAATAAACTTTTTACCATATTACGGTTCATAAGAAAATTTATCGTGCATTAGTAATTTACTCTTAAATTGTCAAGAACTTGGAAATAATATGACTAAATATTGCCTTAGTTCTTAAATGCATATTTTAGAAATATAGTTTTCTGTACTGATACTTTGTACTTTGTTTTCTCCGTTCCCGAACCTTTTGGAATGATTACACACATGTAATCTCAATGCGAATATTCCGTATAGTACGCTTTAATTCGGCAATGAACAGGTAGAGTTGAGATTACTGAATTATGAACTGTAGTACGGAAGGTAGGAAATTATCACTAGCAGAAATAATGATATGTAATCGAAAAGTTGAATTAGTGAGCAATATACCTATCAGTATACTGCGTACTGTGAAACACTATCAGAGAGATGCTAAATGACTATCGATTTGGCATTGTGTTATTATAAATTGGATTTACTGTGTTTACAAAGTTATTTAAGTATTTATATATCAATATAATTGTAGAATATCAATGCTCAAAATTAATATAGTATTGGAAATTAAACAAATTCATTAAAATTTTCCTACAATAGATATAACCCAATATTCTACAAGATTTCCCTGGGTGGCAACAATTTGAAAAGTAAACCGATATTTATAGTGAACCAACGTAAAATGCCCTTACGAAATTAATAGCGCTTCTGTGCAAATTGCCCCCTTTGGGCTAATAATAAACTTTTTACCATATTAGGGTTCAGAAGACTGAACATAAGAAAATTTATCGTGCATTAGTAATTTACTCTTAAATTGTCAAGAACTTAGAAATAATATGGCTAAATATTGCCTTAGTTCTTAAATGCATATTTTAGAAATACAGTTTTCTGTACTGATGCTTTGTACTTTGTTTTCTCAGTTCCCGAACGTTTTGGAATAATTACACACATGTAATCTCCATGCGAATATTCCATATAGTCCGTGCGAATATAAACTTAAAGTTATAAGAAGACCATCAAATAATTACTAGACACTTCTACAAGAAAATATGATAAAAAATTTCTTCTGAAAACCGTTGTTTTTGGTTTAAACTGTCACAATGCAGAAATGTATATTTTTTCCTGAAATTTATGAAGTATAAATAAGAAAAAAGTGCAATATAAAGGAAGAACGTAAAATATTTAATTTTACAAAAACTATGACTTAAAAGCTTTCCTTAATTTCAAGAAAGGAACAAATCTGCTTTCGTTCTGTATCTCAGTTATACATTGTAGAAATTATAGTGATAAAGTTGTTATGATTACAAATGCCTGTAGAAATTTAAAATAGAAAAACATAAAAGTTTACCTTATAAGGTCAGAGTATAATCTTATCAGATAGTATAATCTGATAGTATACTCTTATACTTTGCAAGAATTTTTTTTATTATTCTGTTTTTAAAGATGAACTATCACATAATACACATCATTTATCACTTATTTATAATATGGCTCCAACTACATGTAAACTAATTACATAACTACACAATAAAAGTACTTTTATAATTTTGCAATAAATTACTATGTAATAAATTGTGCTATAATTAAGTTTTATAGACGGGTTCTATTATTTTGACAGGAAATTATTTTCGAGGCCTTCTTCATAGCAAAGCGTATCTACAAATTTGTAGGGATTATATTAATTTTCTAATACAGTAACACCCCGCTTAACGCGGGGGATACGTTCCATCGAATTAGAGCGTAATGCGAAACAGCGCTAAGCGAGGCTATCTTAACATGTAAATAATGGGGTTAGGGGAAGACGGATAAAAAATGGTTAGGCATTAAATTTAATAATGTTTTTTTAATAAAAATAAAATCAAACATTTATTTCTTACAAAAATAAAAACAATATAAACGCATATACTTTTAAAAACAAATAAAATTCTCAGTCAGATCATTCAGTCTATTCTGGGTTTCCAATTTTCTGCCTTTTTGTGAAGAAGGCATTATGATAGATTGGCTTAATGGCATATTGCGTTCAATTTCGTCGTCAATCCATATAGACAGTCGTTTTTCCATTTGCTCTATAATGTTATTTCTAGAACGGGTAATTCTAGTTGCAGAGCTTGACGTAGTTGCAGTTGCCGATGACAGTATTTTTTCTTTATTCTTAAGAATTGTACTTATTGTTGAAGTTGCCAAAATCAAATGCAGCACTAATTTGAGATTGACGTTCACCGGAATCTAATCTTCGAATCCCTTGCATTTGAGTTTCCAGTGACATGCTTTTTCTGGTTGCTTTCTTTTCTTGTTTTTTATTATCACCCATGATAAAAACTAAAGATCATACATACTATTTGTCACTGTATTATTAATCGTTATAGTATTATATATCAAATTTAAACTTACAATAATGTCAACAAATGTTGTTTCAAATGATAAAAAGCAAGAAACACAACTACACTGTTTCGGATATGTTATTTGGAAACCTAGCGCTGCGCACAATTTCGGAGAATCCCCGGGTTGAAATAAAAGAGCGCTAAACCGAAACAGCGCTAAACGAAACAGCGTTAAGCGGGATCTTACTGTAGTTATTTTTAATTTTAAAACCCTTTCCTTTAAATTCTTGTTTTCCGCCTACAGCTCCCCGCCGGAATGAGATTTCAGTATCGCGTTTTATGTAAATGTCGCAAAACCAGTTTTTAAGGGGAAGTTCAGTTACTTTCGTATAAAACTATCTTGGCCGTAGTCTTATGTGTCTGTTAGCATTCACCGGTGAGTTTTAATTAAGAGCCAACTCAGTTAGTTATCTTTGTACAGCTTCGAATAAAGTTTAACTAGTTAGAGTTAGTTTATTTTCTAACTTAAGTTAAATCCTAAGTGGAGGCTTTCCTGTGAGCAAGAAAGGGGGCGTTTGCTAGCATTTCCTTGAGTGAATAAAAAGGTGTTTTAACCCTTCTTCGGATTTATATTTTATAGTTATAAGAAGACCAACGAATAGTCACTAGACACTTCCTTAAAGTTCTAGGCCCACCAGCGGCCGAGCGGTAAAGACGCTGAACACTGGTAGTTCGGTTCAAGGTTCGAATCCCGCGAACGGGCTGGCTGCATGGGCGTTTTCGTGGTTTTCTCCATGTGTAACGTGTATACGAGCCAGTTTACCTTAGAAAGTCCTTCACGAAGGCATCCCTCCCTTTAGGCAGATAGCTCTCGTCTGCTTTGCCATAACTGAATAAGCCGCACATAAATTAACTAGAACTTTATATAAACTGTATCCAAATTAATTACGCATCAAATATTTAATAATAACATATATTTAACTCTTTCGTGAACCCTTTAATGTACTGTAACGATATTAATATTCATTTATGTCTCTTCGGCTACCCTTACAATTTTTACAGAGATTCGCATTAGTTTGGAAACACTTTTATGATCTTCGGAATGAAGCCATACGTTTCAATCTCGCATCTCACTGAACGACAAATGTCTGGTGACAGCGAAATATATTTAAATTGAAAGAATTATTCCGAAGTGTACGTATTCGGCTCGGTTTGCTGATGCCAATTCTGCATGTGCCTCACGTCTTCGAATTCCGTGTCCGTTAACCCACGCGCCCAATTAACATGAAAGTGAGGCAACGCCGGTCGCACACTCTGCATGCCGAATGCGAAGATATTACACCATTTTGTAATGGATCTCTGCTCTTAAGATGCATGTTTTTACCCTTGCTGACTTTTTTTACTCCCGATTTTTCCTCTTTTTGCTTTAAACTCTGCCCTCTCTTTCGTTGTGGATGGCGACACCCAAAGTGATATATGACTTGGTGCGGCAATATTTAAATAAACAAGCGGGATGGGTTGGAAATGACTTTAATAGAGTGCTCGTCTTCTTTTAGGGTGATAGAGAGCCATTAAAAGGCAATGGTGATTTGTTAAATGGCATGCTTTTCTTCCTCGCCTGCTGATTTGGTTATAGTGAGACACATTTTCCGGTTGACAATTGCCTTACCGTACTCTTAACCGGCGTTTTTTTTTACTTCCTTGTACGAAGTAAAAAGGAAGTATTGTAATCGCGAAAAGTTTCAGGCAGCATATTTCAACGGAAATATCCATTTTGAGCGCTATCGAATGCAATTGAACGATGTTTTTGCGTAATATCTGTACGTAAGAACAGAATAAAAGACTCGTTTCCTGCAAAAAAAATTATAAAACTCTTTAAAATTAATTCTGAAGAGAATTTTTCGTGGCGTCTGTACGAACATACATACGTACGTACCTCGCATAACTCAAAAACGAGTAGCCTCAGAGCGTTGAAATTTTTTTATAGGACTGCTATAACATGTAGATGTGCACCTCGTATTTTGGTTGCAATCGGCCGCACCAAACGTATATAAATATATTTATATATATATCCACTCTTTTACCCGGCTCAGTGATCTCACTTTCTTTACTCTTATATGTTTGTAAATTGTACATTTTTTGTTTTAAAAATGATTGAATTATGTTGTTTTTATCTTCCGGTTAAGGTTTTTATGCCTTTACTAAATCTGTGTGCTATATTTTTAGAATTATCAACAATTTTAAAGTTGTTTAAGTGCCGCTAAGCCTAATAATGTTTTTGATGGTGGCAATTCATTGTTTACATTTGAAACAGCAGACTAGTGGATTTGTTGCCAATGCAGAGAAACTTAGCTTCGCAAGAACAAAGATAACGCCTTCATTTATTATTGCCAAATTAATCATGATTAATTCTTCCTGGAATTTTTTCGAGGAAATAAGTGTTTAAGATTTACTTCATAATTTTTAATATAGATATTTTGAGTTTTTATGTAGTTTTACCTTCTCGAGAAGTGAGAACTGAATTAATTGAATCAGAAATACTCAATCGTCTATGAGAAACTGTTTCTTTTTTGCTTTGTTTGCTGAATTTCTTTTATACATCATTCTAGCTTTATTATAGTATTTGAATAGAACATGTGGCAACGATTAAATAATTCTATTCTTTAAATGATATAAATTTTGTGCATTATGAGTTATAATATAAACGAAATATAATACTGTTAAGTGAATCTAGCGTCAGAGTGTTGCTATGGTAAACAAATACTAGAGTGAATTTTAAAAAATGCATTTACTCTATTGTGGTTTATGCGCTGTCGGCGAAGTGGATTTAATTGAATCCAATAAGTTTAAATGAAATGCAAGAAAAAATGTGTATAATTTAATATTCCGTACAAGGTAGTCATGTGGTGTACACATCAGATTTTTTAATACGATAAAATTTCAATTACTCGGGCTTACTAAGACTGCGTATGACGATTCTATTTTATGATGGGAATTGATAATTATTGTGTTGTTATATATATGAGAAATAGTATGTTTGATAAATTGGACATTAAATATGCGTAATGCATAGGTTAAAGCATAATAAGTGTTAGTATTTAAATAATAAATACCTTTTTTTTTTTTATTCTCAAGTAACATTTTTCCTTATTCTTTATGAAACTATATATCCAACACTGGTCGTTTTAATAATGGAGTTCGCCATTAAGAAAACTCGAAAATTGTTTAATTTTACTAAGGGAAACTTACAGAATTTAATTATTTTATTGCACTGAGCGTATCGTAACTTTTTTAATGTTCAGAACGCGTTTAGTGTTCCATCTGTATATCAGCTGGTTTCAATATCCTCAACAACAAACGATGGCACTCTCGGAGGAATGTTTTATCAATGCATCATTTCTCGATTTTTAAATTTTAACTGGTTATCATAATCGACAAATTTATCGGTTGAATATATTTTTACGTGGGGCTAGTTATAAAGAAAGGTGTGTGCAAATAAACTATGAGCACACATAGAATAGTTTAATGGCAGTATTCGGCAAGAAATTCAAGAGTTAGAAATTTCATTCAAGAGTTAGAGTTAGAAGTGATTATGATACGACAGATTTAACGATTGAAGAAATTTTTCTATGGGGCTAGTTATAACGAAAGGTGTATACAAATAAACTATGAGCATAAACGCAATAGTTCAATGGCAGAATTCCGCAAGAAATTCAAGAGTTAGAATTCTGATTCAAGACTTAAAGTCAGACTCGATTGTGATAAATAATCGACATGTGTGATCATAATCGACAGATTTAACGATTGAAGATATTTTTCTGTGGATCTAGTTATAAAGAAAAGTGTATGCAAATAAACTAAGAGCACACATGCAACAGTTCAGTGGCAGTATTCAGCAAGAAATTCCAGAGTTAGAGTTAGAATCGATTATAAGACGACAGATTTAGTGATTTAAGATATTTTTCTCTGGGACTAGTTATAAAACAATTAAACTATGAGCACACACACAATAGTTCAATAGTAGTATTCGGCAAGAAACAGTTAGCATTCTGATTCAAGAGTTAGAGTCAGACTCGATTATGATAACTGGTTACCATATCAGGTTCAATGTTCCGCCTTACTTTCTTTGGGAACATGTTCAGACCTGACTCGGAACAGGGAGCTTACTAAAGCTATGTTCAATAAATGTGGGAAGTAGACAAGATACACAGGAAGGGTATACGAAACCCTTTATTTCTCACTCTTTACAATAATTTCCGTACTTCGGAATACAGAGACCAACTACTTGTGGTCTGAACGTAAGAATATAAAAATATTTAACTAAACTCTAACTTAACTCTGGAATAATAAACGTGGAAGATTGGCCGTAAATTAATAGGAAGCCGTATGTAGTACAAAGAACTGTTAACACTAAAATACGTTAAAAAAAATATCACGAGGATTAAACCTCTGGCCTGGAAGGCAACCAGCAACTGAGTAAAACTTCTAAGGCAAGCGGCCTGCTTCGACTAACTCCTTCCTCTGTCTCGCTTGGCAAAAAGCCACAACTTAAGTACTTAGCGTTCGCCAGACAAATTTTGCATAAATAAGTTAACGCTTTTAATTCTGGCCGGAAGTAGAAAATAAGAAGTGATAGTAAAGATTTAAAATAAAAATAAACGTTAGTAAAACTTAAGATCCTTACAACCATAATCGATAAATTTAACGATTAAAGATATTTTTCTCTGGGGCTAGTTATAAAGAAAGGTGTACGAAAATAAACTATGAGAAGACACGCAATAGTTCAATTCAGTTTTATCAACGCCTTATTTCTGCCTTTTCTACCCAGCCATGCCTACAGCCAGAAGTTAAGTACCGGATTCACGACTGCGCACTTAATTCATTACATCAAAATGGAAGAATCACCATCTTTATTTTTAAACATTTTCAAATCATCTCTTTAGTAAACATATTACTTTTGAATCATCGTCGAATTCAATAAATTTTTTATGGTACAGGAGAAAAGATACGACGCCATGCCGGAGCTAGGAAAAAAGGAACGTAGTTCCTCGCGAAGCAGTATTTATACTGTATAGGTGCCGTGACTGTATATGTGAATCTCAGCCGTGATTGGCTAATTTTACTTTTAGTTACCTTTTAAAGCAGTGTTATGTAATTTGAAATGATCTCGAATTTGGGAGAAAGGATGAACATATATTGGGAGAGCACCAAAAAATTACTAAGTAGAAAATGCTTAAGATACTAACTATACTGAAAGTTTAAGATAGATGCACTGAAATTATAAAGAATATACTAAAATATTTGGTCCTATAAAAAGTCTCCATGTTTTTATATCCACGTCTCCACGAGCTGATGTTTGATGCCTATATATCCGGCAACACTCACCCGATCGTCTCAAACAGACATGTGCTTAAAAGATAACATTCAGCTTCCATTGTCTGTGAAAATACTCGTGTAAAAAATTATATTGATTTGAAAATGAGTGAAATATCTGAAGAAATACATTATGTGATGCTTTTTTACTATAAAAAAGGTAGAAATTCTGCGAAAACATGCCGAAAATTTTGTAAAGTGTATGGCGAGAATGCTGTGAGTGAACGAAGGACCTAGGAGTGGTTTGCTAGATTCCACTTCAGAAATTTCGATATTAAGGATGCATTTCTCTCTGGTCGGCCAGTCACTGAAAACGTCGATGAAATGTTGCAACTGGTGGAGCAAGACCGACACGCAAGCTGTCAGGAAATAGCAGAAGCACTAAACATCAACAACATGACAGTTTGGGAATCATATGAAAAGAGCAGGTTATGAAAAGAAGCTCAATGTTTAGGTGCCACATAAATTGCAACCTGGCGAAACCATTAATTCGGCCCTATACTGTGCACAACTCGACCATTGAACGAAGCAATGTTGAAAGAGCGACCAGATTTGGTCAAAAGAAAGGGAGTTGTGTTCCATTATGGCAATGCGCGGCCACACACATCTCTGATGACTTAGAACAAGTCGACAGAACTTGGTTGGGAAGTTTTGATGCATCAACCACATAGCCCGAAACTTGTACCGCCTGACTATCATTTTCTACGGTCTCTGCAAAACTCTCTTGATGATAAAAAAACTGACCGACCAAAGTGCCGCGGGAAATCACTCGCCCAAGTGTTTCGACGATAAACCACAGAAGTTCTTCACCGATGGAATTATGAAGCTACCCGAAAAATGGCAAAAGATCATACATAATAATCGTCAATATGTACTTGATTGAAACTGATTTTCAATCAAGAACATATTTGTTCAAAAAGGCGATAATTTCACCAAAAAAGCGAGGAGACTTTTTATATGATCCAATATATTAGATATGCCAAAAACTTCATTTTATTTGTGAATGTAGTAGTTATAAGTAGTTTTAATGCAATACATTGCAAACTTATGTGATATATATATATATATCACATATATTGCATACAATATATGTGATATATATATATATATCACATATATTGCATACAATATAGACTTATTTACTACTACCAGTACTGTACTAGTATAGATTTATCTACTGGAGAATGGTGATTTCGAACTCAAATACATATAGCCAAAATAGAATCAATAGGTTTTTTTTTTTAAATATTAAAATTATACACAAATAAATGTTTTACTAGCTCAAAGAAGTGTTACCTTAGAAGGGCAATTAGTCTCGAAACGGCATTTTGCACCGCTTCACAATAAACGGAGTATAACATTTTAATTTGTTGCCACCAAAAATTATCGCCCTGTATTATATTTAAAGAAATTAAATTGTGAAGAATCTACATGAATGTATGTATGTTTCTCGTATAGTGGGAAAAAACGATGGTACCTAGGGCTATCAAATTTTGAATAAAGAAATCTTCCATCAGAACATTGGCACCCGCAATCCCGAATCTAGAATTTAGAATTATAAAAGTCTTGTTTTATTACGTACTTACATATTTTGTAAAATTTTAACGCATGAGACTGTCTTTCGGAAATACTAAAGATATGCTGTTTATAAATATTTTGTGATATTGCTGTTGAATTGAATTTTACGTGGTTTAAGTGCGAGGAACGGGATAGTTAATAAATAAAGGTAACACACAAAACGTTAAAACAAGGCCGCTTTGAGCGTAATATAAAATTTGAAAACTTTCAGATTTGTATTCTTTGTTTCTTTATGTTAAATACTGAATTTAATAAAAAAAAATCTGAAATGTTTCAGATTTTAAATTACGTCCAAAGGGGCGTTTTTTAACATTTTGTGTGTTACCTTTCTTTATTAAATATCATGTTCCTCGCACTTAAACCAAAAGATCCAGTGCAACAGCAATATCGCAAAATAGTTTTAAAACGAGCATATCTTTAGAATTTCCGATACAGAGACTCACGCGCTGGAGATAAAAATGTTTTTTCTGCAGAACGTTGCCATTTCTCGCTTTGAAATCCTTGAGTTTGTTAATAAAAAATTCGTCAAAGTTTTAAAAAATAGGAAATCGATCATAAAACAAATTTCAAATTTCAAATTTGGTCTTCCACATGCTCATATTCGTTGGAGGATTACGTTATTCAAAATTCGATGACTCTATGTACCGTTGTTTTATCACAATACGAGAAATATACATACATTTATGCAGATTTTTCATTATTACTTTCTTCAAATATAATGCAGGACTCTAACATTTTGTGGCAACACTTTGAAAAGTGAACCGACATTTATGAGTCCGACGCAAAATGCCAAAACGAAACTAATAGTCCTTCGGGATTCAAATCCCTTTGGACTAAAAATGTGAGAAGGCAATTTAAATAATTTTTCTCTTTAAATAGTGGCCTTAAAATACCTCTTAATACGTTATTAATCCTCAGAGTGACATAATATCGATATTTGACTATATTCGTAATTACAATCAAAAGTTTTGCGATCCGTTTCGATTCCGTCAAGAACTTTTCATTCGTGAATGCACTTAAATTCCCTTTAAAATTCCTCCCCTTAAAGTAACTCCCTCAATCTGCTCATCTTCAAATTGGAGCCAATCATATCACACCGCAAACTGTGGGTAAACCACAAGGGCTGTTCTTGCATTCCACGGGGAAGGGAAGGACCGACGAAAAATGCCCGACCCCCCACCTCCATATGTTTTTTCTGCCCTTTTTTTTCCAATTACGAAAACCCACCCCACAAAACTTCAATTTTTTTCCCGTATACTCCCAGGTTTCATGGATGGAAAAAAATGGAAATATCTACATCTACCCACCAGCCGTACGGCCCTAGTCACTCTTGTGAGGGTAGGCCGGGAGGGTAAGAAAGATTGAAATGCCTTAAATTCCAAATACACTACATGCCCCAGTCTGCTCAAGTGAGTTACGTACCCTTATAGAGGACCGAAAAAATTCACGTGCAATTTAAAAATGATTAATCTCGCCTGAAAAAGAAATAAAAGATCCTTCCTCCCCCCTGCTTCTGCATTCCTGATCCGCCAACGCTTGGAATGTGCATGTTAAATGAAGTTCATTGGCGTGCAAAATACAGGGATGTTTCATTTTTTATTTGTTTTTTTATTATTTATTTTTTGGGGTACGTACGTGGATTATAATGCAATTCTTTCCCTTTTTTATATATATATATGTACATAAAAAAGAACCTTTTCCGTTTAATGTAATTCACTTTCCACACACCCCACCCCTTCTTCTCTTTCCACATATGAGGAACTATTTTTTATTCACGTTTTTTTCTCCTCGTTTCTTCCGGAACGTGGTGGGTAGCAAAAAGTCACGGGGGGGGATTGAGAAAGGAAGCCACCAACTGAATACAATAGATAGCATTTTATTAATTTTTTTCATCCCCCCTAAAACGCTCGGCTTCTAAAATTAAAAAACATTTGTCACTTATCTGTTGAAGTAAAGGAAGAACGTCCTGTGTATGATTAGGTTATTATTTATTATTATTCGTTATTATTGTTATGGTTGCTAGGGCCTAGATTAAAACTAAGCTTCAGTTCTGGTCATTCATTTATCAATTCCAGAGGAGACCCAGGGCTGTATATGTATGCATATTTATGCATGTTTTTCTCATCCCCCATAGTTCCTGAATTCATTTTTTTATCGGGAGGAAATATAAGCTTTCACGCTTCTGGGTTTTTATTGTTTTTCTCATTTATTTTATTAAGCGGTGAAGGCGAAATCTCAAAAATGATTTTCGCCAATTATTTTCTTCCCTACTGAAAGATTTTTGAATATTTTTGCCTTTTTTTTTATCTTTTCCTTGAATAGACTCAATTTTGTGGTGTGCATGCATAATTTTTCAGGAAATCTCCATGGTAGTGTTAATGCATTCCTGCTGATGATTTGAGTTGGAATAATAAGTTTTCCCAGCTTTCCAAGAATAAAACTTGCTGGAATTTAAATACTTTTAAATATTTCAAATATGTTAGCAGGACGTAAATCCCAGATGAAGTATAGTCACTTATTTATATCTTGAGTTTTAAATTTTTGTATGATTACACTTTTGTATGTTACATGAGGTCTGTTCTTCTGAAAGTAAAGTGTCTGTTTAGATGAAATATGAAGAGATCTAAGTAATCAGTGACATTTAAGTAGTAGTATATGAGCTGTTATACTAAAGTTTCATATTTACTAGGCATATTAACAAAATAAATTTCGACTGGAAACATTTAACATTTTTTTACCCAACATTTTGTAGTATATTTAAGCATGCATAATGACTTTTTACTTCCCGCCAACCTAGGTGGTGGGTAAGATAGATAAGGGGTAAAGTTACCCAATATACGTAGCGTATTCGGAAACTAAGTACCGTTTCATTCTAGCGCCGTCGCAACGCTGTGGTAGGCGTCCCGCGCATGCGCACTAGTCTTTCTTGTTCACTGACTTTCAATTGTCGCCATTTTGGTTGCTCTATGTTGTGTTTTCAGTTTGCTGTGCACATTCAAAATGTTTAAGACAATTAGTTCTCCCGCTGACTGTGAGATTCGTGCCGTGATTAAATTTTTGAACGCGAGGAATGTTAAACCGGCCGAAATTTATCGTCAAGTGACAGAAGTTTACGGTGAATACGCGATAAGTGATGGCATGGTGAGAAAGTGGGTAAGAATGTTTAATGCAGGTCGAACAAACGTCCACGCCGAGGCTCGGAGTAGTCGACCTTCTGTTGTCACCGATGATTTGGTAAGGAAAGTTGATGAAGCAATTCGTGAGAACAGACGCTTCACAATGACATCTCTTTCAGAGGCATTTCCACAAATTTCACGTACTGTTTTGTTCGAAAGTGTGTCTGACCGCTCGAATTATCGCAAACTGTGTTCCCGATGGGTTCCAAAAATGCTAACTGATGTTCACAAAACAAAGCGACTTGGTAGTGCCCTGACATTTCTCACGCGGTACAGTGATGAGGGAGAAAACTTTTTAAGACAAATTGTGACAGGTGATGAAACTTGGGTGTGTCATTTCCCACCAGAATCGAAACAACAATCGATGGAGTGGAGACACACTCATTCTCCGAAAAAACAAAAGTTCAAAGTGATCGTAGGTAAGGTGTAAAGGTTTTCAATCCAGAACTTCAGTAGAGCATTGTCAGGGAATACCCACGAATTAGGGTCCCCGCAGGGCGTTTTTTTTATTTTTTAGATTGGTGTCTGTCCGTGTATATATGTGTGACGAATTTTTTGCCCTTGATAGCTCTTACACAAGAAACGTCCAAAAATTTCCATTTCCTGTATGTAAGCTTTCTAAATTCATACAAATAGTTGATTAGATTTTGAGTAAAAATGGGCTGTAGAGTCATTGGGTTACCTTGGAGCAATACACGTAAAAAATGCGCAATGCCCTCGCCGGGAAACGAACCTGGACCTTTCGAATACGCGCCGAGTGTACTACCGTTACAAGACGAAAGCATGTGGAAGAAAGGAGAAAATACCTTATAGGGCAAATGGAAGTGGTATTGAACTTGAAGACTTGAAACTTGAAACCCATAACAATTTTTAAGGAAAACTGTATTAAAATATAATATAAACTTTCTTTTTTTTTTAAAGATTTTATGGCTTTTGTATCATTAGGAATAATATATTAGATTTTAGCTAAAACTGACAAACCAGAAGAAGCTCTGAAGAGATTGCTGAAAGCTCTGAACAGACTTTCGTAAAAACGCACTATTAGATAATCTTCTGAAATTTGGGATTTAAATTAGGTATTTGATCGAGAAAAACATATTACGTTAATAAGCATTAAATGTTTTCTTGAAATTATGCTAAATACAACCCAAAGAAAAGTCTCAATCTGATGACGAGCTCTCGCTACGAAGCAATTAAATGTGTTAGGCTCAGTCCTCGATTCTGTGTTCGTTTTGCTTTCGTAGCGAATTACCATTCAGATAAAAGGATGCTGTCATCATGCATCATTTTTTAAAGAAATAACATAGTAAATGTAAATAGTATAGCGAATATTAAAAGAAATGTATAGCAACGCTTAACACTAGATAGAAAATTCTACAGGGTACAGGGGTTGGACAAAAATATGGAAACACCTTTAAAAAAACATGTTTCTTTGCTTAATATGGTGTAGGAAACCCGTTGGCATCCCAAACAGCTTGCAGTCTTCTCGGAATGGATAAATACAGTTCCTGTATGTTTGCCAAGGGAATATTATACCATTCTTCCTGCAAAACGGTGGCAAGTTCAGATAACGATGTTGGCGGTGGATAACGAGAACGCACTTTCCGTTCCAATGTAGACCACAAAGGTTCGATAATATTCAGGTCTGGTGACTGTGGTGGCCAGGGGAGACGGGACAACTCATCCTCGTGCTCAGAAAACCAGTCCTGGACAATGTGAGCTGTGTGAACAGGGGCTTTGTCGTCTTGGAAGACACCATCACCATCGGGGAACAAAGTTTGTACCATGGGATGAACTTGATCGGCCAAAATGTTCGCATAAGTCTTGGCAGTCATGTGTCCTGACACAGTTATCATGGGGCTATCAGAGAACCACGATATGGCTCCCAAACCATAACAGAACCCCCGCCATGTTTCACTCTTGGCAACAAGCAGTCTGTATTATAGGCTTGAGATG
Organism: Stegodyphus dumicola; assembly: GCF_044657685.1. Classification (NCBI taxonomy): domain Eukaryota; kingdom Metazoa; phylum Arthropoda; class Arachnida; order Araneae; family Eresidae; genus Stegodyphus; species Stegodyphus dumicola. The sequence continues at coordinate 87,622,534 of NC_140777.1, forward strand.
GCGTTCTCCAGACGTAAACTCGGCCAGAAGTGGGAAACAATGTGAAAGAAGACTCGTCAGACCATATTACTCGCTTCCACTGTTCTATAGTCCAGGCTTTATGACTTAAACACCACCTTTTCCTGTTACGGGCATTAGCATCACTGATGAGTGGCTTCTCAATTGCAGCACGTCCAGCAATTCCCTGTTTATGAAGCTCCCTTCTAATTGTTTTGGTACTCACAGGGTTCGGTAACACAACATTCATTTCAGCAATAACTTTTGCAGCTGTGGTCTTCTTATTTGTCGTCACAATTGCCCTTAATGATCGTCTGTCACGATCACTCAGGACACACTTTTGTCCGCGCTGTGATTTAGCAGATGATGTTTCTCCGCTTTTCAAATATGCGGAATAAATCTTCGATACAGTACCTCTTGAAACACTAAACACCTCGGCTACCTTGCTTACGGAAGCACCTACCATACGTGCTCCAACAATTTGCCCACGTTCGAAGTCTGTTAACTCTGACATAATGCAATGACAACCTGACATAACAGTACTCCGACAACAACTGAACTGTTTAGCACATTTAAGAAGTTGTAAAGATGGCGTCAGTAGTCAAAACTGCCAGCGCCACCTACATATTTCATTAAAATCAATCTTTCTTTTCAAACATGCATTTCACAAGTTGTTTCCATATTTTTGTCCATCCACTGTATATGCTACATACTGCTTTTAAAATTGTGATTTTTGTGAATCCGAAACACTGTTGTTGTTAGCAATTTTATTTGTTTGACAAGCATTGTGGCAAGGAGTCAAATGGGCCTGCCGTTGCCAAGAGCTTTGTGCACCATATTGGTGATAGCCCGACTTTAGTTCAGTTTCGGCCCCCCAACCCCAGGAGACGATCACACCACCAATCTCTTGAGAGAACTTTCGCCTCACCGCATATTTAGAGTGTCCCCAGGGCGCACAGCTTTCGTCCGTCAAGTTGAATCTGCAAGGAGAGTGAAGTAAATTTGAAAGCTTACGCAATAAAGAACTGCGTGGCTGCGTTCAGACGGCGACGTAAATGTCACAGAGGCATAGTCACAAGAAATAAAATGTGAGAATTCTGTTCACACCTGCGTCACAGGGTCTAAGCCGCAGCCACTTAGCTAAATTTGAGCATGAAATTTTTAAATGTGTCTACAGCTTTCCCGCTCTGCTTTTCCATAGAGGTTTCTCGCGTTCTTTCTGATCGGTAGACGCTTATCCCAAGTCGACATAAAGTTGAAAACTTCGAACTTTATGCCAAGAGCCCTAAACCAGATTTTGTGACGTAGCACAGACTGTTTGCCTGGTAACGCCACCAGCTCGGCTTAAACCACTTATGCCTTTTATACCATGGTCTGAACGTAGCTTATTAGTCACTATCTCTTTGCACATCTTCCTACATATGAGTTCTAGCACAGCACAAGTACTTCCATATTATTGGATACAACTTACTCGATTCTTCACGCATTTAAAAGTCAAGTGTAATATATTGGTAAAGGCCGTTAATGGTCGATTGCCTCTTACTAAGTGATAAGACATAGACATACATAGACATAAAATGTTTTAAAAATTTTTGTTGCATTGCGATTTAAGATGCCTTCCAACGACTGAAAAAAATGCCTCGCCGCAGGATTCGAGTTTATTACGAGCAACTGTCAGAGTCGTATCATTGGATTGAAAGAGGCAGGTTGGGTAAATCGCAGAATCGCTCGTCATATGAGTCGAGGCGATACGGCGGTTAGAAAATGCTGGCAAGAATGGGTTGACAGAATCGCTCGTTATATGAGTCGAGCCGATGCGGCGATCAGAAGATGCTGGAAAGAATGGGTGGACAGTGGCAGATTTCAGCGGCATGATGGTAGCGGTCGACCTAGCGCCACAACAGATCGGGAGGACAGAGTGATTGTCAGATCAGCTGTCTCAGCGCCTGATTCATCGCTATCAACCATCAGACGTGAGACCCGCACACGAGTGTCCACCATGACCATTCACAGATATCTGATAGAGCGAAATATATGCTCGTACCTACCGTTACGCCACCTGCCACTCCCGCCTGCACACTGTCGAGCCAGATTACGAAGATGCTTGGCTCAATCAGGTTGGAATGATGCTGACTGGTGCCGTATAGATTTTAGCGACGAATCCCGCTTCCAACCGTGTCGTGTCGATAATCGAAGACGTGTCTGGAGATGCTCAAAGCAGCATGCCGATTCTGCTTTCACTATTGCACACCACACAACCCCTCAACCAGGAGTTATGATTTGGGGGCCATTTTGCTTGATAGCCGGACCCCTTTGGTCGTCATTAGATGCACACTTACAGCACAGCGGTACGTCGAAGACATTCTGAGACCTGTTTTGCTACCGTTCCTTTTGCAGTACCCTGGCCTCATTTTTCAGTAAGATAATGCCAGACCACAAACAGCACGTGTTGCTATGAACTGTCTCACAGCTTGTCAAGCACTTCCTTGGCCAGCCAGATCTCTCGCCCATCGAGTATGTCTGGGATATGTTGGGAAGGCGATTGCATCTACCAGGGAATGTTTACGGTATAGCCCGACAGTTGGAGCAAATTTGGTAAGAAATACCGCAGGAGACCATCCGGGTGCTTTAGCAGTCTATGCCACGCCGTGTGGCAGCTTGCATCCAGGCTACAGGTGGGTGAATACCTTTTTGAGCTTGTTACTTTATAACTGTGTAACTCTGAAATAAATCATTCAGTTGTTCTGAAATTTTATTTTCTATCCTGTACATAATCTTCCTATCCACCAATTTTTGTCTCAATTGGACAACTGTGTGTCGACTTTATAGAGCATATTTAACAGAAGGTACGTACTTACGTGGTTACAAAACAGCATCGACTACTTACGGATAGAACTTAAAAGCTAATTTAACTGGCTGGCCAAGGAAGTGCTTGACAAGCTGTGAGACAGTTCATAGCAACACCTGCTGTTTGTGGTCTGGCATTAACTTACTGAAAAATGATGCCAGGGTACTGTAAAAGGAACGGTAGCAAAACAGGTCTCAGAATGTCGTCGACGTAACGCTGTGCTGTAAGTGTGCTTCTAATGACGAACAAAGGGGTCCGGCTATCAAGCGAAATGGCACCCCAGATCATAACTCCTGGTTGAGGGCCTGTGTGGTGTGCAATAGTGAAAGCAGAATCGGCACGCTGCTCTGAGCATCTCCAGACACGTCTTCGATTATCGTTACGACACGGTTGGAAGCGGGATTCGTCGCTAAAGTCTATACGTCCCCAGTCAGCTTCATTCCAACCTGATCGAGTCAAGCATCCTCGTAATCTGGCTCGACAGTGTGCAGGCATGAGTGGCAGGTGGCGTAACGATAAGTCGAGCGCATATTTCGCTCTATCAGATATCTAAGGTAAAGATGTAGTGCTAGACTACACAGTTCAAATTAATCTAACAGTTTGATTCCACACTGGCAATATACTAACTAGACAATACTAACTATACCACGTCGGCAATATACTGTTGCATGCATGCGGGTTCGTAACAGATTGAATGCACAAGTCCGATACTACGCTAATAAAATTTATATTTTTCAAAAGAAATATATCGGAACGCTGGAATATCCCTCAGAGATATTCTTACAAGTGTTAACAATATCACGCAATATAATCAGTAGTTATACTTCAAACTACTAAAAACGTTAAGATACAGCGTAATGCAAAGCGTATCTAAAGGAGAAAGCTAAATCTGATATCGCAGGTCACGCGAAACTAAATAACTCTCAATAACAGTAACTAAGCAACGGAAATCAGACGCTCTCTCCAATCCATGACAGATTTCAACCAGTCGTGAGAAATTCCTAGTACTTTCTACTTCTCGAGATTTCTGGAAAGCAATAACAGGATGGAATTACGGTTACAGCTAACATAGTGGTCAATTACATTTATTCAATTTCAATACAAATCACCGAGATAAACATTTATTCGATGTTAACTGCACGTGTCCCTGTATTGGTTTACTTTGAAAAGCTTTCTCTTAAAATTTGTCTCACGCAGCATTGCACGGGAAAATACAACGATTCTAATTATAATTCTACTAAAATTACCTATTTAAAAAAAAATCGTAACAATCCTAACTAGACGGCCGGAATGCGTAGCCACTTCTATGATTAGCAACTGGTAGAAACTAATAAACGTGCCCTCACAATAGCGATATCACGCTCTGTTTAACCATTTCGTTTCAACAGTTTAAATACTGTCGTCCCAGGCGAGGAAATACGAGGCGAAATAGAAGAATTCAGGAAAATTTTACAAATTAAAATAATTATTACTAAAACTAATTTGGATCCTGCAGATGTATCGCTTCGATATTATGATTCATATTGGAGGACAAGGCCCACTAACGACCGAAAAGTCGCTGAACACTGATCGTAGCTACAAATTGTATTTACAGAAATTACTAATTGCAGTTTAAAATCTGCCACGACTGGCAGGGGAAAATGCAGCTGTGTGCCAACTGAAATGCAAGTAAAGCTTAAAGACTTGAAGATTTAATGGTTCGATTCCAGGCGAGCGGACTAGCTACATGGGCGGTTTCGTGATTTTCATCATGTGTAACGTGTATAAGAGTCAGTTCCCCTTAGAAAGTCCTCCACGAAGGCATCCATCCCCTTAGGCAGATAGCCCTAGAGTGCTTTTCCATAATTAAATAAATCAATTCAAACTCGTTAATTAAATAATTAAAAAAACTTCAAAACAGGATTTTGAGATCATTGCCCAGCAACTGTCATGCAATGTACAAGCCGATAACACAATAAAAATGATGGCTGAGTTTGTAACTATTTCCAAATTTATTATTATCCCATCGATAGATTCTTTTCACTTTAAACCATAATAAAATATAAATTTTGCTGACCTTGTAAGGTATTTCTCCCACTTCCCTAGCGTGCCTTCGTGGTGTAACGGTAGCACGCTGGCCTGGTATTCCAGAGGTCCGTGGTTCGATTCCCGGCGAAGGCGGTTGCATATTTTTCATCTCTCTGGCTTCAAAAAAATTTTAATGTCTCTACAAGTGGCGCCCGAACTAAAAGGGTTGTGGAGGATGATTCTCCGCACCCAGGATTTGGCGACTAGGTCCCCTAAAACTCTAGTCGCCCTTTAAGAAGGGGAGTATATAAGGTATTTCTCCCACTTTCCTACCGTGCCTTCGTGCATGTGTTGGTCTTTTGTTTTTTAACAACATTTCAAGTAAGACTTCTATCACCTGTTGAGGGGGGGAAAAAGTGTACCCAAATAAGTATGCATTTAAACACCTAATAGCATGGCAAGGACACGAGTTTAACCACCGCTCTGAACATATCCAGAAATATTTTCGCCCTTGAAGAGGGAAAAAACTGCTGGCATACGCAGTTTATTTGAGTCACGTTTTTACCATAGCTCGTAAGTATCGTCGCATGAATGAACCTCAAGTGTTCCCTCGTTATTTCCTAGGTATAAAATTTCCCTCCCAATGGATACTGGATGCGAGATTCTGGAAGCTACATCACTTTTTTTTCCCTCTTGGAAGAAAGAAATATTAAAATAATAGCAATAAAAAATTGTGGAGGCTCTTTTATTTTCATAACTCCGTTCCCATTCCCTTCCTTTACGATCCTCCTGTTGTATTAAGTGCGCATATCCCGTGAAACAAATGGGCTGAGCAATTCCAGGAATCAAATACCTCTCCCGCAGTGCGTTGTTTAAGAGCATAGTTTCAAAAATTGAGCGAGCAGAAAAAAGGGGAAAAATAGCTGTAAAGAGGCAGAAGGTAAATGTTTTTATTTAACCCCCAAGTTTTTCAATATCATAAAGTCAAAAGGGAGCGTAAATGCTTTTTAATTGTTTTACAGTTTTCTTGGCGCTGAGAGCGGGCGTAAAAGTGATTAACTGTTATGCGCTGCTATTTTTCGTTGTCATGATATCCATCGCAATGTCTTATGCCGGCACACTTTCTAAGTGAACTTAAAAGTGTACGGACACTTAGATGAATTCTTTAAGTATTAAATTTGCAAATCTTTGCAGCGCACTTTTCAGAATTTGTAACAACCGTAGCCTTAAACGTTAAATATTTCTTATAACGCCCATTGCACTTAACATGCACTGGAAGAGTTACAAAAATATGAAACTCACAAAGACTCAAGAAAGGGATAACACATACAAATACTAATAAATAAGATATTTAATGGTAGCGACAAATTGTATTTACAGAAATTACTAATTGCAGTTTAAAATCTACCACGACTGGCAGGGAAAAATGCAGCTGTGAGCCAACTGAAATACAAGCAAAGCTTAAAGACTTGAAGATTTAATTTAAAATCTTATCATGTTGCTTTCTAAGAAACTGATTTAAACCTCATTTATGTACTAATTAAGAAATTTTTTTTCCAATTATCCCTGCCAATTAAACCTTCTTATGCTGGAAAGCAGCATCATGTCTTTCTTCAGAGAAAGTCAGTTGTAACACTAAACGCATTATAACCCTAAGCATGTAGAGTCATTAGGATATTTCGGAAGCAGGAAAGATACAAAATGAGCAATGCCCTCGCCGGGAATCAAGCCACGGACCTCTTGAATAAGCGCCCAGCGTGCAAACCACTACACTACGAAGGCATGCCAACAAGGCGGGAAAAATACCTTATATACTCCCCCTTTTAAAGGGCGAATGGGGTTTTTTTAGGGGACCCACTCGCCAAATCATGGGTGTGGAGAATCATCATCCACCACCGGGCGCCACTGTAGAGTCATTAGGATATTTCGGAAGCAGGAAAGATAAAAAATGAGCAACGCCCTCGCCGGGAATCGAACCATGGACCTCTGGAATACGCGCCCAGCGTGCAGACCACTACACTACGAAGGCATGTTAAGAAGGCGGAAGAAATACCTTATAAGCTTATTGAGTTATAACAGTAAGAGCGTTATAACACAAAGCGTAATTGAGTTATAACCCAAGGCGCACTGTAACTCTAAACGTATTTGAGTTATAATCCTAAGCGGGTTATAACCCTAATTGTATTGAGTTATTATCCTAAGCGCGTTATAACCCTAAGCGTATTTAGTTATAACCCTTAGCGTATTTAAGCGCGTTAATTTGCCTTTTATCATAAATAATTTGAGTATCTCTGAAGCAGCAGAATACACAATCAACAAGGATAAAAAAAACGTAAAAAATTAACTAAAATCCATTATTTTTGTGGTATATCGAGAACTATCGATGTGGTATATCATAATCGGACTTAAAGCTGATACAGCGCCAAGCATCGAAGCGTGTGCACTAATGAGAAAATGACTGGAATGCGAATAGCTGTAGTTATGAGTAGCTGTAGATATAAGTGTGTATGGGAAGGAAGATATATATTGTACATATAAATAAAGTAGCATGTAGAGTAAAAGCGTGTGTTTTGTGAAATCATTACTCACTAAAGGATACACGGCAATTTTTATTCCCAGAGTCAGAAAGGTGTTAAATAAGTATGTCACATAATATTTGAAATAGTTTTAATTTCCGCTGAAACATTCTGCAGCATGGTTCTCTAACTAAATTTCGTCTGAAAGGTTACAGGCGAAAACATCGCGGAGAAAATAACGCAAGGCGAAAATATCGCCATACAAAATCATCGTGGGAGAAAATATCGCAGTTTCAAAATATCGTGGTTGAAAATAAAGTAATTTAAAAGCATCGCAGTTTAAAAACATCGTCATCGAATATATCGCGGTAAGAAATAAAGCACCTATAAATCATCGCACGACGACAACATCGCAGGCATGTATTTTCAGGCTTTAAAATGCATAATCGCATAATGCTTTGTGAGTGCAAAAAGGAACCAGGAATATTTTTGCTTTTATATTTCTGAAATAATTAATAAATTTTTTTGTTGAAAAATTCAGAAGGAAACTTAAGCATTCAGAAACTGAAAATTAATGGCTAAGGAGAGCAGGGTTGCCACATTTGGCGAGAAATCGCCCATTTGGAGATATTTGGCGACACATTTGGCGAGATACCATGGACGGATGGAGAACCTTCTGGAACGAATTCTACCGGCTTAGCCCAGAATGTTCTCGAACACAAGCCGAAAGCTATATAAACCCTGCTGGTCCGCAGTCAGTTAGTGTGCCTCGTCGAGAGTGTGTGACTCGCATAGAGTGCGAGTTAGTTAGTATCGAGTTGGTGTCTCGTCTAGCGAGTCAATCCCTGCGGAGTCGATCGAGTTGACAGCCGGGCAGCGAGTGCCGAGTGGGTCGCCGAGTTCACCGAAGAAGTCTGTTAGTGTATCACGGTTAGTGCATCGTCGAGAGAGCGTGATGAGCTCCGGGAACGACTGAAGCGAAGAGTCGGGAGCTGTGTTCTGTGTGTCGTCGAGTGCATCGCGAGTTGTAGCGTGGAGAATCTAGAGAGTAAGTGGAGTTCCGGGAACGACCAAGCAGAGTCGCGAGCTGTTTGCCGTGAAGCCGTCTCCACCGTGATAGCCTGATAACCTGGAGGCTGTCACTGATCGTGTCAGCGTGTTTATAGTAATTCATCGACGACTGTAAAAACGTGTTTGGAGCTGTCCTGATAATACTGGCCAATAAAGTGTGTTTCGATACTTCGTAAAGTGTCGTCGTTATTCACTCCAAATCTACGAACTTGAAGGAGGAAAATAACGTAACAACTGGTGTCAGAAAAGAAAAACGCAACAATATGATAATTAATTGAACAATTTAAATAGAGATAACCACATGAAGTTTACTTTCTTTTTCAAATCGTTTTAGACTATGTTTTTCATGAAACATTACTAAATGAAAAAGATTAATTAGTTAGTTACCTTTATTAATTAACTACAAAATATAAAATTCTCTTAAGAATTACCTAGAATTATTTTTCTACTTATATTCAGTCTTTGAGTGCTTAAATTTCCTTCTCACTTTTTCAGCAAAAAGTTACTGTGAATTCAAAAATATAAAGTGTAAAAGTAAAAACCTTCCTCAGTTAATCTTGCCCTCTCAAATCATTGTGCGAATATGCATTTACAACTTATATTGCCTGAAAAAGCATGTCTATAGTCATGAATGATTTGTAGTGCTTTATTTTTTACCACGATATTTTCGCTGACGATGTTTTCAAACTGCGAAATTTTTTTATTTTCTATGACGGTGCTTGTACCACGATGTTTAGAACAGCGATGTTTTCTCCTTACCGTTCTTTTCTCCCATGATGTCTGTACGACGACGTTTTCGCCATGCGTGTTTTCCCCGCAATGTTTTCATCCGCGATGTATTTGCCGCATATATGTTTTCGGTGGACACCCTAATGGAAACACTACATCCATTACCTTCTTGCAAATTAACTCGGAGCTTGAGGGATGTAACTGAGTCTGGAATTATCGAAGATAATATGCCTGTATGATTAAAAGCCTTATATGATCATATAAATTGTATGATCATATTATACTATATGATCATATATGTTAAAAGCCTATATAATCATATATATGATATGTATACTGAGATCAGATTTTTGTAGTATTCATAATGCTGCATGAAATGTTTGGGCGTATCTAAACCCCTGTATGAATTGGCTAAAGACTCTTACCGTATTTAGTGGAAATTTAACGTGGGAACATAGGGAAAGATGGAGTAATAAGTTTACTCTTTAATTATTAAACTCAATGGAAATATTACACTTCTGCTTTTTTGTTAGCTCTTTGGAACCTATATCTTTTTACACAAGTGCGTGTATGAAAATATTAATTTTTTTTTTTTTTTTTTTTTTTTTTTTTTTTTTTTTTTTTTTTTGTAGAATTCCAATTACGAATTCACTACTAAATGGGACTACTGGGATAAAACAGATTCGTTGGTAATACGGCAAGTTGGCTAAATAAAAATTAAATTAAGAGTTAAATTGCAATAAACTAAATGCTAAAAAAATGATGTTTGGATGTTATTTATACTATCCTTTAATGAATTAGATGATCTGCTGTCGTATTTAATAATATAAATTTTCTATTTAAAAATACCTTGTTTTTCTTATTCAGAAATATGTCTTTTGAAAAAACAAAATGATTAATAGTAAAAATTAAAAAAAAAAAAATAAGCAAAAAGAAAAATTTTTTTCCAAAAGCTTTCAGATTTTAAATTACGCCCAAAGGAACATTTCTAACGTTTTGCGTGTTACCTTTATTTATTAAATATCATGTTCTTCGCACTTAAACCACACAAAATTTAATTTAACAGCAATACCACAAAATGCTTAAAATCAGCATATCTTTAGAATTTCCAAACAGTCAATCTCACGCGCTGGAGATAAAAAAATTTTTTTCTGTACAGTGTTGCCATCACTCCCCTTGAAATCGCTGAGTTTGTTAATGTAAAAATTCGTTAAAGTTTTAGAAAATATGAAATAGAAAATAAAACAAATTCGAAGCTCAAATTTCGAGCTTCCAGGTTCCCATGTTCGGATGGAGGATTACGTTATTTAGAATCTGATGTCGTTTTTTTCGCAATGCGAGAAACATACGTACATTCATACAGATTCTTCATTGTTTTAATTTCTTTAAACAGGGCGATAATATTTGGTGGCAACAATTTAAAAAGTGATTCACATTTTACAGTGAAGCGCCACAAAATGGCGTTTTGAGACTAATAGCCATTTTGGGCTCTCGCACCTTTGGGCTAAAAATAAATTAGAATTTAATTAACTGAAAATTATAGGGTAAAACTTTCATTGGAATATATACTGCATCGAAAAATGAAATCATTAAATAAATTTTGTTGATTTTAATAAATTTGGAATGTTTTGTTAATGCCTAATTTACCAGCTGAAGAAGTATTTTAATAATTTCAGCCGAACTAAAGTTAAAATAATTATCAGTAATAAATTGTGAAGTATTGACTCCTGCTCTTCTGATTTAAGATTCATGTTCTTTTACACAAATTTTGCGTTCGTACTATACGAACGTCTGCCAGATTTTCCAGTTGCTGTAAAATCGCCAAATGATCTTCTAATATATTTATTGAAGGAAATCCGTTTATAAGAGGATTTGGGAAATTAATATTCGCGAACTTTGATATCATATATATATATATATAACAAGTTGAAATATACTTATAACAACAGCAATACTGTTATGTAATATTATTTCAAAATACTGTTAACTTCTTCACATATGTGATTTTAGCGTCCTATACAAGTACATTTTCTTTTATTTTGAGAATTGTGGGTAAAGGAAAGAAAAGATTCCTTCTCCACCTTTTAATTTCTTCTTGGTTTCTTTAAGCATTACATTCGTGCTACCCGTACTACACATCGCATTTAAAAAGCACGATCCAGCATAACACTTATTTACGGTGCATCCCATCGCAAGTCAACTAATTCTAATCGAATTTTAATCCTATATTCCCCACCATTTTTCTTCGCGATATAAACTTTCATATCTTAAATATCTTTTGTGCTATCGCCATCTTACCTTTGGCAATACCATTTTGATGTGTGATTTCGAATCTCACTTCGTGGAAGGCACTTTTTTTAATTCGTGCTTTTCATCTTTCTTATCCGATGATCTTATCCCGCTTGGAATTCTGGGAGGAAAGCAGTGGTTCTACTGACCGATGAAAGAGATAGGTTTTGATTAAGCCTGTCCATCATAGATATTCGTTTCAATGTGGGTAGGTATATGGCCAGCCAAAAAGCAGCTAGCTCATTAAGCGTGGACGGCACATATGAAGAACTCGGTGAACTTTGATCGTTTGGATGATGTAATTACACTTCGATTTGCTTTCTAATTTAAGCAATAAACGGACGTGACGCCGTGTTCTCTAAGTAAGAAAGAGAAGTGAAAACGTATGTATAGATATATGTTTTAAATTCAAAACAGCCAATTATTTCATTACTTGATGCAAATACTTTTTTAATTCTTATAATCTCGGTTAATTTTCTATTTTTATTTATTAACGACTACAGTTTTATTTAATTATAATATTATAACTGTCTTGCAACAGCTATTTTTAGCCCAAAGGGGCGTTAGATCAAAAGCATTTTGCGATAAGAATTTATTTCCTTGCTTATCTACCTCGAAATATGTAAAGTTTTTTTTAAAACCTTATTAAATCAGAACTACGTATTGGTTTAAGTTCATTTTCAACTTAAATGCTTCTATTCTTTATGCATATATTTAAACGATATTCAATACTTGTAACATACGAAGCACTTAGGGATAATTTTGAAAACAGTTTAAATGATATGAAACATAATATGCAAATTTTGTATATTTGTAACCTCAAAACAAGGATCCTTTTTGAATACCTAATAAAGGAAAATGGGTACGTTTCCGTTTCGCCGGCGCAAATCTCGCCAAGCAGACTTTATTGGCGACAGCATACAGTGTACACATAAAAAATGTTAACAACTGTTAGTTCTAAGCATTTTTTATTTTGAAGGCATAACTATTTTAATATTGTTTAAAATTTTGTAGAAAGCCAATGAATAAAGACAATAAATTTGTAAAAAGATATTAATTTAAGAATTTACTATGCTTTCATGGTTCAACATCCTGTTTCTTTTCATATCACGTGACCCCAAGTGATCTGATCTAACGTAAAGCACGCTACAAAAATCTCATTCTCTCAGTAATTATCTACATTAATTTCAAGTTAAATTTTAATTTGGAATACAAGTTTAAATGCAAGAATTATTTCAGTTCGTACGAATAGCTTACTCAGAAATTATGTAAAACCGTAGTGCTTTACTTCGCTAGTGCATTCTCATTAGAACTGATGAATTTAACCCTTGACTTTGCCTTTTCTATATTTTCGCCTTCGGGTGAGTGGTGTGATTGCATCCTAATTGACTTAATTACCGCGAATGGCCTTACGGCATAAAACTGAACTATCTGGTAAAAATTCTATATAAATGTATGCCAGTATTGAAAGAAACAATCAATCTGATGAGAAATGGTTGCGTATTGTTTTGAAAATGAGGTGTAAAAGGTTACCAGCGAGGTTATTACGTTTGGCATCAATTGTACCATTATTGGCGATTATAACGCCTGCGCCGGCAAAACGGAAAAGTACCGGAAAATGAATTGAAGTTCGTAGGGTTACAAATTTCGCGCATAGATAGATAAATTTAGTGAAATTATATGTGAAATTGCTGTATTTCTTTCTCTAAAGGAATGGAGCTTGCAAGAAAAGTAAGAATACAGGGGCAGGTGTATTAAACATTAACCACCTATCCCGCTATTCGAGATAATGCGAAACTCGCAACAGTTTTCGGAATTAATTTTTGTTGCCAAATTTGGCAAGAAATCGCCAAAAGTGGCCAAACTTGGGGAGACTTTGGACTGGTCCCTGTATTACCGTAATAGGTATTGACATTGAATAACTATAATTGATTCCAGATGCTCTGTAACTTTCTCGATCTGTCTTCCAACAATTTCGAGAAGCAGAAAGTACTAGAAATATATCGGCGGCCGGATGAAAACTATATAAGACCGGAGAGAACATCTGTTTATGAGTTGTTGTCAGCTGTTAGTTCAGAGCGACTTCAGAGTATTAAAAGTTTGTGCTCTTTCCAGTGAAAATTATTCATATCTAGTTATTAAAATACTTTATGAAAGCCATGTTGTTTTGGTATCTAAAGCTGCAATAGTTAATACTGTCAACAAGAAGGGAAAAAAAAAAGTCAGAGGTTTTTTTCGAGGAGAAAAAATTGTTCCAAACACATATTCAAGAAGAAAACGAAATGTTTAGAATATTGCAAATGTGACATACTGTTACGATTTTTGTATTTAGTTTGCTATTTTTAGTAGAATTAAAAATAGAATTGTTTAATATTCCCGTGCAATGCAGCACGAGACTTATTCGAAGAGAAAGCTGCGCCGGAAAAATTAAAATACAGGACCACGCGCATTTAACATTTAATAAATACATATCTCGTAACTGCACTTTTTTGCTATCCAGAAAAATCGAGAAAATACATCCAGACGAAAAACATCTCAATTCAGTTGTTTACTTAGTGCTGTTACTGATGGTAACGAATTCGAAGCGAATGTAAGATTGTATTAGACTTCTCTGTGTTTTGAGTTATATTTTGGTAGTTTACAATACAACTACTGTGAGATATTGCAATACTGTACTAATATCTCTGAGGAAATTTCAGTATTTTGTTTTATTTATTAGGATAAGAAAAAATTTTATTAATTTTTTATCGACTTGTGCATTCAATCCATTACGAACCCGTACCCATGCAACAAATCTTAAAGAAAACCCGTCAAGTGAAAGGAGAGTCCTAAAATCCTTACATATGAACTAGAAACAAAGTAATTAATGCCTATTTGAATCTGAAAAAGGCGATAAAAATAACGTGCATTGTTTTTCTGTATGACATATCCCCAAACGCAGAACGCTCTGCAGAATTCTTTATGAGAAACACTTGCCCTCACAAAAAGGAAAAAATGCTGTCTGAACAGATGAATCTTTCATATGTTTAAATGATTACTGCAAGAAGAAATCCATTTATCATCAAAGAGGCGTAAACAATATTAGAACACTGTTCAAAGAATCTGAAGAAAGTTCTCCAAAGGGATTTGTGATTGTTTCTGGTTTTTCATATAAAGGCAAATGATTCATATTATTACGTTATTTTCTTCCTTCACGTTCATACGGGGTTCGTAGATTTGGAGTGAATTACGACGACGCTTGATGAAGTATCGAAACACACTTTATTTACCAATATCAATCAGAACAGCTCCAAAACACTTTTACAGTCATCGAAGATCTACTATAAACACGCTGACACGATCAGTGACAGCCTCCAGGTTATCAGGCTATCACGGTGGAGACGGCTTCACGGCAAACAGCTCGCGACTCTGCTTGGTCGTTCCCGGAACTCCACTTACTCTCTAGATTCTCCACGCTACAACTCGCGATGCACTCGACGACACACAGAACACAGCTCCCGACTCTTCGCTTCAGTCGTTCCCGGAGCTCATCACGCTCTCTCGACGATGCACTAACCGTGATACACTAACAGACTTCTTCGGTGAACTCGGCGACCCACTCGGCACTCGCTGCCCGGCTGTCAACTCGATCGACTCCGCAGGGATTGACTCGCTAGACGAGACACCAACTCGATACTAACTAACTCGCACTCTATGCGAGTCACACACTCTCGACGAGGCACACTAACTGACTGCGGACCAGCAGGGTTTATATAGCTTTCGGCTTGTGTTCGAGAACATTCTGGGCTAAACCGGTAAGAATTCGTTCCAGGAGGTTCTCCATCCGTCCATGGGATATTACCGGTTTTGTCGCCAAATGGGCGATTTCTCGCCAAATGTGGCAACCCTGCCTTCCCTTGCCATTTTATGGCAACCCTAAAACTGCTTTGCGGGGAACCTATCTTACCGCGTCTGTACATTTCGTAACAAGATAAAGAGATTGCACAAAAATGTTTAAATCAACACCTCATATTATGAATAACATATTTTGCACTTATTTTCTAGAACGAAACATCACCTCAGCAAGTAGTAGAACAGCATCAAGATAAAGCAAGCAGCCACACTTCAAAATCCACTGGTAATTTTCTGGAAAAAAATTGAAACAATAAACAGGTGTCAATGTCATACCTTCACTCGTATCCTACTAAATCACTTAATAATTCCTTCGTAGATCTTTGCGCTTTCGGACTTTTTAAAAAGTGGATTGTCGAAACTTTGCCATACAACACTTCTTGTACTTAAAAAGGTTGCTCAAGAGGAATAGTATAAAACACTTTCAAAAGTCTTTATTGTGTTGGAAATTACAGTGTGAAAAGATAAAGAATAAGGGTTATCAAATATAACATATAAAACACAAAAATTTGAGGTAAAATATTTCCGTAAATGGAATGAAACCCGTCTAAAAAATGTGCAAGTAGCCTCTGTGTTTTACAGTTCAAATTAAATTTCACCAGATTCCGTAATATTTTCGCAAATTTTATTACTCAAAAAGACTAAAGTAAATAAATATTTTCATCACAAATTCATGGTAGTTTGTATATATTTGCAAGCAGTTATGATAATTTGTTGAATTATCCTTTATGCTCAAAATAACGAGATTGCTTCCAAATAATTTTTCAAGTGAAATTTGAATTAAATTACTGTTATCAATAAAGAAATGAAGTATGTTTACAGACTTGTCCTGCTCAACAAAAATCAAACATAAGAAGCATATAATTTTCTATCAATGAATAATCTTTCATTATACAGCCTGAACAGCCAACTACTTTATATTGGTTCAAACTTTATTAACTTAACAAAGCATCGAACGTATCTAAAAATAAAACCAAAAATCCTCTGTAAATCCTTTCTTATCAGCTGCCTTGGTAAACATTTTTTAAACCTATAAAACAACATCTCATCTCCCGGTCACCTACCTAGATACTTTATAAACCAATCCTCTTCCATTTAGAAAATAGGTATAAAAAAAGAAAATTGCCGTATTAAAAATGCACACCCGTATTAAAAAAGAAGAACCGGCATCACCATCTTTATCGCATCATAACGCACCTTCTTGATTAAACAATCTAAGACCGATGAAAAACATAAACAACAGACCAGCCTTCAAAGAAAACAAAGAAGTGCGAACTGGTTTTTCGTTGCGAAGGAAAGTGGTTTCAGTCCATCCGGTGTTTGGATGATGTTTTCTAAGAGATTTTTTAACGATAATAAAGAAAATCCTGGTAGTAAAATTTCATAATTTGTGAACAGACATTCGAGTACAGTACGTAACTTTTTAAAGCGTATTAGTTCATTTTTATATCACTTTTTACTTCCTTGTACGAAGTAAAAAGGAAGTATTGTAATCTCGAAAAGTTTCAGGTAGCATATTTCAACGAAAATATCCATTTTGACCGCTGTCGAATGCAATTTAACGATGTTTTTGCGTGATATCTGTACGTAAGGACAGAATAAAAGACTCTTTTCCTCCAAAAAAATTATAAAACAGCTTTAAAATAAATTCTGAAGAGAATCTTTCGTGCCGTCTGTACGAACGTATGTACGTACGTACGTATTTCGCATAACTCAAAAACGAGTAGCCTCAGAACGTTGAAATTTTGTATATAGGACATAAACATGTAGATGTGCACCTCGTATTTTGGTTGCAATCGGCCGCACCAAACGTATATAAATATATTTATATATATATATCCACTCTGTTACCCGGCTCAGTAATCTCAGTTTCTTTACTCTTATATGTTTGTAAATTGTACATTTTTTGTTTTAAAAATGATTGAATTATGTTGTTCATATCTTCCGGTTAAGGTTTTTATGCCTTTAGTAAATCTGTATGCGATATTTTCAGAATTATCAACAATTTTAAAATTGTTTAAGTGCCGCTAAGCCTAATAATGTTTTTGATGGCGGCCATTGCTCTTGTTTACATTTGAAACAGCAGGATAGCGGATTTGTCCAATCTATAGAAACTTAGCTTCTCAACAACAAAGATAACGCCTTCATTTATTATTTAAATCATGCTTAATCCTTTCTGGAATTTTTTCGAGGAAATAAGCGTTTAAGATTTACTTCGTAATTTTTAATACAGATATTTTGAGTTTTTATGTATTTTTGCCTTGTCGCGAAGTGAAAACTGAATTAATTGAATGAGAAATACTCAATCGTCTGTGAAAAACTGACGATTGAGTATTTCTCATTTTGTATTCTCTTTCTTTTTTGTTTTGTTTGCTTAATTTCTTTTATACATCGTTCTAGCTTTATTATAGTATTTGAATAGAACATGTGGCAACGATTAGATAATTCTTTAAATGATATAAATTTTGTGTATTTTGAGTTATAATATGAACGAAATATAATACTGTTAAGTGAACCTAGCGCCAGAGTGTCGCTATGGTAAACAAAGTGAATGTTAAAGAATGCATTTATTCTTTTGTGGTTTATGCGGTGTCGGCGAAGTAGGTTTAATTTAATCTAGTAAGTTGAAATGAAATGCAAGAAGAAATGCGTATAATTTAATATTCAATACAAGGAAGTCATGTGTTGTACACATAAGATTTTTTTCATATGCAAACACATATACGTTTCGAAAGCATTTGAGATAACACCACTTTGGGATAAAAATACTTAAACACAGCATATCTTTAGAATTTCCGATACACAGTCTCGTGGACTGGAGATAAAAAGGTTTTTTTTTTTTTTTTTTTTTTTTTTTTTTTTTCGTACACTGTTGCCACTGCTCGCTTTGAAATTGAAATTTTTAATCTAAAATTCGTTAAAGTTTTAAAAATATAAAATAAACAATAAAAAAATTCTAAATTCGGGCTTCCAGGTGCCCAGGTTCGGGTGGAGAACAATGTTATTCAAAATTTGGTGACTAGGTACCGTTGTTTTTTCACAGTGCAAGAAACATACACTCATTCATGAAGATTTTTCCTTATTTAATTTCTTTAAATATAATACAGGGCTCTAATATTTGGTGGCAACAATTTGAAAAGTGTACCGACATTTATAGTGATTCGACGCAAAATGCCATTTCGAAACTAATACCCTTTCTGGGCTAGTAAATTATTTTTGACTTGGCAAAGAAGCTGTAAGCCAGATGAAAGATAGTGCAGATGTAGTTTTACATTATGAGGTTTTAACTTATAAGAATGTCCTATTAAGTGTCTATTACATTTACTTTGGAGCAGGAAGCATACAAAGTCAGCAATGCTTTCATTGAGATTGGAAATTCCGATAACTTGCAGGATGTGCTTCCAATTACACTATGAAAGCAAGCCGTAAGGCAGGAACGCATGTCTTATAACTGAGCGGAAAAAAAAATATAATATTGGCTAGAGAACAGGAAGCACCGCCAAAGGATGCGAATTAACTTTGCAGAATATGGGACATTAAAGGACAAAGTTAATCTAAGTTCGAAAAGAATTTCAAAAGTAGAGCCTTGTTGAAGACTTAAAAAAAAACAAAAAACGAAATTTGCCGATATTGGACACTTTCATTCTTATTACCAGATACCATCTTCATAATCATCGCCAATTATCTCAAACTTTCCAAATATAACAGAAGTTGCATTATTTAAACTATCTTATGTAAAACATCTATCAAAATACCCATCTTCAAATGGAATGATTGCAGTTTCCAGAGAAAGGTTTCAGCTACTTGTAAAGAACCATGTAATAATTAAAACTATAAATTATTTGGTTAGATTTTCAATTTGTAAGTATAAAATATAGATAGATGTAATGTGCAGATAGTACGTTCCAAAACTTATTTTACTTTTGGCCTCCTTTAATATTACAAGCAGTATATTAAAATAATCAGTTGTAAACTTGATTATTTGATGCAACTTTTGATAAAAAGTAAAAGACAAAGTATGCTGCAGCTTTTTTTTTGGAAAGTGATGTCTTTAATTTAATTCGCTATTTTGATAAAGCTTGAAAATTGTTTTCATTATAAAAGTAATAGAAATGGAGTGATTGTGTGTTCAAAAGCAACGGTTTTAATTCTGTAACTTTAATTTTCCTTCTTGTAATAAATACTTAAGTATAACTCATTCGCTTCTAATAATTTAATCTCACTTTAAATTATTTTCTCAAGAACTACGAAATTTTGTTATGAGCGAAATAAATTAATGAATAATATATTTAAATACTTCCTTCTCTTTGTTGAATTAAGAATAATATGTAGAAGTGTATTATTTGAAGAAACTAGCACTGTAGTTTCTTCAAACTGTTCTTTATTACATGTAAGAATTTAATAAATCTAGTGTAATATTCGAATCTTGAAACTCTGAAATTATCTTTAACGTTAAAATCCATATTTGTATATTTCATTTCTGATAATTTTCTTGACATCAGTTTTAATTGGAAACGAAATTTTTAACACGAATGTTTTACTTTCGGCTCATTTTAGAAGTTTAAGATAACTTTAATTGTTACTTAAGATAACTTTTAAATTTTAATTGTTGAAAATAAACAGTAGTTAAGAATACGATGTTACGAATTTCTATTGCAAAAATTTTAATATCGTCCGTTCTCAGTGACTTCATGATCTCATATTTGAAATATATAAATGCTCTCATATTTGAAAATGGAAGTAATTACAATGCATTATAGTTTTATTTATAACATAAATCGCAGAGAATTAATTGTGTTGTTAATTTTATTTTCTCAGACATCCATATTGGGTTCACCTGTTGCTGTGTCTGGATTTTAGCTATTTTTGAATATATATTTGTATATATATTCAAAAATGTGTATACAAAATATATATATTTTTTAATATATATATTTTTGAATATATATTTTTTCCTTGGATATGCATTTGGAACATTTTTCTCACTTGAAGTGAAACTCTGAAGTTTTTTCCGCTCTACTTGACCATATCATGTACCGTAGCTTCAGATATAAAAAAACTACGGTTTAACAGCGGTTTTCGATAACTAGATGTCAATAATTTTCTTCAGATAGAGCACAAGCATAACCTTCCATTCACTGCTTCTTTAAAAGCGCCATTTTGAATGAAAACAAAACTCAAATAGCAGACGATAATTTATGCTTAGTATAGTTGTAGCTAAAACAATTTTATGTAGGTGATATTTTTTTCTGCAAAGCAAAATCATCTAAAAATGTGCGAATCTGTATTACATGTCGATTTTTTTCGTAACATATTAAAATTTACATAGTTAATTTACAGGTTGTTTTTCATTCCTTATTTTACAATATTTCTTAGTTGATTGTGACTTCTGATAAATAGCTGTAATGAATTCGCTTTTATCAAAGTTTTAACAACATTAAAAAAATGGTGACATCTTATTTTTCTCTTTGCAAACGAAAATATATCTCTGAATATTATGTAGTTTCTTTCTAATAAAACATTTACTATCAATTTGGGGGCAATTGTACAAATTTATGTTTAAGCGATAATTTTCTTCCTGTTAACTATTTGACGTTTTATAAATGCTCACCATAAAGACATAATTTTAAGTATTTCGATATACGTGTAATCTTTCTGTTTTATTATTTATTAAAAATGTACTTTTAAATAACATCTAAATTTAAATTCTGTTTTCTTTCCGAATCTGATTTTTTTTCCCAGAGGGGCTATTAATTTCGTTTGGCATTTTGCGTCTGTTCGCTATGAATGTCGGTTCACTTTTCAAATTGTTGACACCAAATATTAGAGCCGTACATTATATTTGAAGAAATTAAATAATGAAGAATCTGCATGAATAGATGTATGTTTCATGCACTGTGAGAAAACAACGGTACCTAGAGACATCGAATTTTGAATAACGTAGTCCTCCACTTGAATATGTGCATCCGGAAGCCCGAACTTGGAATTTGTTTTATTATCGATTTCATATTTTGTAAAATTTTAACGAATATTTTACTAACAAATTCAACGATTTCAAAACGAGCAATAGCAACACTGTACGGGGGGGGAAATTATTTCTAGCGCGCGAGACTGTGGATCAGAATTCTACAGATATGCTCTTTTTAAATTATTTTGTGATATTGCTGTTGAATTGAATTTTATGATTTAAGTGCGAAGAACATGACATTTAATAAATAAATTTAACACTTTTTTTAAAACGTTTAAAAAAAGGCCTCGTTGGGCATAATATAAAATCTGAAAGCTTTCACGTTTTTTTAACTTAATTTTTGTTTTAAGGAAATAATCCCGTTTTTGGTTTTAGTCTTATAAAAACAAAAATGGAGGTTTTCACTTTCCGGATGAGATCTCGGAATATTTTACTTCCTTGATTCGCTTATTTATAACCTTTTTTATTATTAAAATAACTGTATTTTTATTTAATTAATGAAACGCATTATTAATGCATTATCAATGAACTAATGAATAATGGATTTTGTTTTAAAGAATATATGTGTACATACACAAAATCTGTCTCCTTATGATACACACATATGTATGTATATATGTCTATAATATACCTATCTGTATATATATATATATTTAACATAATGAAATATTAAATATAAAAAGGAGTAAAGAAATTTTTAACATCGCCTTTGAAGTTACTATATTTTTATACTCAAGTTTCGACTTCCCATTTTACGTCACTGCATTGAAAATTTTATCTCAGATTAATTTAGTTTAATAGTAATATTACTCTACAGCTAGCCTTTTTGGCAAGCAATGTGAAGACTATCGCAAAGAATAACCTACTGTGAAAAACAAAAATGAAGAGATTTCGGACAAGGTATACCTTTGCCAGCCGCTCAAGGATAGGGACATTGAAAAGTTGTAGAATTTTACAAATTTCATAGATGAAATAATGAAAAAATCAGCTAATTAACAAAAGCTGACTTTCAGTTGAATGGCTTCTAGGGTTTCAGATTTCACATTTCAATACTATGGTACTTGATACGATGGTATGGTACTAAAATCTTATTGTGTTCTGTGCAGTTTCTTCCGAGAGAATAATTTATTAAATATTCACAGAAAATATAGAATAGCTACTGCATAGAGTAATACAGTTATTGGATGAGAATTGCAGCTGGAATTTGTCATCAATCGATGGTTCATCGGTACTGGGCAATTAGAACTGAGACGAAGTGAAAGCAATTTTCTTGGCTAAAAACAATTAGCAAAATTTAATTGTCAAATAAAAAATGTACATTAGAAATAGCATCAAATGACCTCCATGCAGCTCATGTAATTATTCCCTGCAAGGACCACCAAGAATGCCCGATTACTACAATAAACTTGAAGATCACAATTGCATTTACTTACGAAGTGGCTTAAACACAAGAATAAAATTAAGGAATATGTTCAAAATTGTGGAATTATTTCTTCATTATTTCCAAAATACACTGCATAGTGATGGAAGAAACGGAACGATTTTTATCTTCAAGAACTGATGATCAACTTCAAGAACAAAATAATGTCCATCTGAGTTTATCAATTGTTCAAGTTAAGGCTCTTAAATTGCATGAAGAATGGAAAAGGAGATCAAAAGAATATTCTAACACGGTGTTTTAAAGCAAGTAATGGTTAGTTCGACAAATTTAAAAATGGGGTAATATTTTAATATCTACATAATATTAAATTCGCTGCAGAATCAACTAATACAGATGAAGAAGAAGCAAAAAATTTATTTCCTCGCTGTCCAAAATCATTGAAGATGCAGAATATTCTCCTATTCAAATGTTCAATGTATACGAGCCGGGTTTATTCTGAGAAAAAATGGCTAACTGTACTTTCTTATTGAAGGAAGAATTAGCTGCTTCTGGTCACTAAACTTCAAAAAACTGTTGATACTAATACTTGGTGGGAGCTTAGCTGGTGGTTTAAAACTGAAGCCAATGTTAGTTTATCAAGCAGAAAATGCTAGTATTGAAATGGAAAGATAAAGAATTGCTTCTAGTCATTTGAAAATCAGATATAAAAGCCCGGGTTACTGCGTTAATACTTAAAGCACTGTTGTGAAAATTAAAAAAAAAAAAAATTTAAAGCATTGTGGATCTCGGACAATATTTCAGGACATCCAAAATATCTGCAGAATTTACATCCACAAATCAATGATGCGTTTCTTCTTCCCAGTAATATCTGTCTCATACAATCCATGGATCAAACAGAGATAGCTATGTTCAAGCGATATGATACGAGAACAATAATAAATTAGTCCATTAAGGCAATTGGCAGGGAAGGTGGGCGTACATTAAGACATTTGTGGGGGAACTTATAAGGTATTTTCTCTTTCTGCATGCGCTGTAATGGTACCACGTTCGGGGTGTAGTCGAGAGGTCCAGGTTCGAATCCCGGCGAGGGCATTGATCATTTTTGTGTCCTGCTTCAAAAAATTCTAAGGGCTTTACAGTGGCGTCCGAACTAAAAGGTGGTGAATGATGATTCTTCAGCACCAGGATTTGGTGACTGAGTCCCCAAATACTCAGTCGCTCTTTAAAAGGGGGAGTACGTAAGGTATTTCCTCCCTCCTTTCTGCATGCTTTCGTGATGTAACGGTAGCACACTCGGCGCGTATTTGAGAGGTTCAGGTTCAAGATCTGGCGAGAGAACTGCACATTTTCACATCACCTGCTTGAAAAAATAACCTAATGACGCTACAAACTATAGCGCAACAAGCAGTAATGGAGACTCCTGGGCTTAAATAAAAAGTCGACAGTTAAGGGGACTCATACACCTTAAATCCCTCATGATCTTCGAATATGTGACTTTTGCAAGAATTGAGATATTTTATTTATTTTAAAAGCAATTACTTCCACCTTTTTACAGCCGACTACATAATATAGCTGCTTTGGAAACTAGTAACCAGAAAGTTTGTGTTGCCACAAATATTTTTGTAATTTAATCCTCTTTGTGACAAAATATTTCGCCATGTTTCCACGTTGCGCGCACGATATTTTAAAAATGGCTAATGGTACATGCTTGAAATTGGATGCAATTCTTTATATGGCCACTATTTTCTAACTGAACCAACAATCTGATGAATATTTTAATACTGAAAAATTTTATGGACGAAACCATTACAAATAATAAAATACATTTTATAAACTCGACTCAAAATAAAATAAAAATTTAACATGAGATTTTTAGAATTTTAGGTTCACAGTAGTTTCCAAATGTTATAAAAGCCATATATTAAATATAGAATTAAATTATGAAACAGAATGTTTTAAACTGTGAGCGCAAGTTGGAAACATGACGAAAAATGTCCTCACAATGTGGATTAAATTATAAAAATATTTGTGGCAACACAAACTTTCTGATTACTATATCAGAAAGCAGCTATATTATGTAGTCAGCTGTAAAAAGTTGGTAGTAATTGCTTGTAAAATAAATAAGTTATCCTAATTCTTGCAACAGTTACCTATTCGAAGATCTTATGGGTTTTAAGGTGTATGAGTCCCTTTAAAGATTTCTGTAAATAATTATACCGACAAATGGTGAGTGATTTTATAAATTCTGGGGGCAACTTCGAAAAAATATCGCATCATGAATGAACTAAACCGTTACGTCAACAACGAAGATATTGTTAATGAGTTTATTGAATATCCCTCAGTACTTCTGTCAAGTTAGGACTCAATTGAGGAACAAGAGTTAAATTAAATGTACAAAAGTGAGGAAGAAGCTGATAAAAATCGTCAAGATTTTGACAGTCAAAATCACGAATGAAGCTTTTTTGTATCTTGACAAATTTTTTACGGTTACAGCCGAAAACATCGTGGCAAAAACATCGCAGACGAAAATGTCGCGGAGAAAACAACGCAAGGCGAAAACGTCGTGCTACAAAACATCGTGGGAGAAAACATCGCAGTTCTAAAACATCGTGGTACAAAACATCGTCGTCGAAAATAATGCGGTTCAAAAACATCGCAGTTTAAAAACATCGTCGTGGAAAATATCTGATAAAAAATAAAGTATCTACAAATCATCGCATGACGATAACATCGCAGACATGCTTTTTTCAAGCATGCTTTAATAAGTGTAAATGGAAATTCCCATAATGATTTGTGAGCGCAAGATGGAAAGAAGGATAATTTTTACTTTCATATTTTTTATTTATTAATAAATTTATGCTGAGAAAATAAAAAGGAAACTTAAGCATAGAAAATTAATGCAACACATAACACTTAATAGAATTTTAAACCGACATAGTTAACTAACAAAAACCATTAATAAATCATTTTTATAAAGTTTTTACTAGTAATTTTTCATGAAAAGTATAATCTATGAGTTGCATTTAATTTTCTATGCTTAAGTTTCCTTCTTACTTTTTCAGCAAAAATTTATTAGTTAATAAAAAATATGAAAGTAAAAATTATCCTTCTTTACATCTTGCGCTCACAAATCATTATGAGAATATCCATTTACAATTATTAAAACCTGAAAACAAAGCATGTATGCGATGTTATCGTCATGCGATGATTTGTAGATACTTTATTTTTTACCACGATATTTTCGACGACGATGTTTTTAAACTGCGATGTTTTTGAACCGCTTTATTTTCTACGACGATGTTTTGTACCCCGATGTTTTAGAACTGCGATGTTTTCTATTTGCGATGTTTTCTCCCACGATGTTTTGTAGCACGAAATTTTCGCCTTGCGTTGTTTTCTCCGCGACGTTTTCGTCCACGATGTTTTTGCCGCGATGTTATCGGCGGACACCATTTTTTACTATCATGGAGCAATGTGATCTCAACGGACAACGTATTTTTTAAAAGTACGTTGAGTGAATGAGAAAAACACAGCATATTATAGAAATTTATACCAAGGAAAAAATGGTATCAAATTAATACCTGACTAGTACATTAAAAAAACCCATAAAAGCGCTTAAATACGCCTCGCTAACTTAATTATGTTTATTGATAAATACCTAATGTTATTAATAAATAAATAGTTTAAAGTACAATTCCAGGAATCAAAATTCGCACACATTTTTTGGAACCAATTATGGGCGAAAGACGAGGGCTACCTGTAGTCGTAAGTGAAAACGCTTAGAATTTGTGAAGACATTACCTAATGCATAAAATTATATTTGTCTAAAATAGGTTGAGGTTCATAAAGTAAACACAAAGATGGATTTACGAAATAGTCTAATGGTTGAAGAAACATTAGCTTATTTCGAACCAGGAGAAATGAAAAATGAGCAATGCCCTCTCCCGGATTCGAACCACGGATCTCTCGAATACGCACCGAGCGTGCTGACCACTACTCTAAGAATGCACGCTAAGAAGGCGGGGGAAATACTTTGTAATGTTTCATTGTGTTAAAGTTATCTAATAAATAGTCAAAAATGGCATAAGGCAGAAGCTGAATATGCTTGCAAATTTATAACTTTTTGGACTGATTAAGAAAAGTCATATGCAATGATCAAAGCTGTGCAAAAAAAATGTCTGCTTATGCTTAAAAGAGAGATGAATTGAAAGATTCAGCTACTTAAATCCTAGTTTAAGTCAGACCTACAATTTGCTCTCTTGTTGGTTAGAGCAACTCACTCTCACTTCAGCTAAAATGATTTGCTGACGAGTTTTATCCATATCGCAACTTCTGATAACTATATATAAATAATACAGCTGCCATTTTTTAGTAAACTACGGCAAAACGAGAGAAGGAGTTTGTCTGAAAAAAAAAAAAAAAAAAAGTAATTCTACATGGAAGATACTGAAGGGAAATTGGCTCGCTTGACATTGCACATGGAACAAGAAATACTCAAGCGACCAGCCCATTTGCTGCGATTAGAATTCAGGTTTACTAAGGCGGTCAATAGAGCGGTCTCTTTTTTTCCCCATTGTGATTGGGAACAAATACTCAAGTAAAATTTAAACTAAAATGTTTGAACTACAATTCGTTTCTATTATACAGAAGTTGTTCACACATTTTTTAGACGATGTATATTGTATTCACAAAACTAAATTACATAAACTTCTTGCATTTTAAATGTTCTATTTGATTCTGAACTATCTTTCGACACCGCAATTTCCAGGATAATAATGCCTTTTGAAGTGGCAGAAGAGGTATTCTATCCCATTCCTCCCGAACAGCTTTCCAGATTCCTGTTAAGGTTTTGGAACAACGTTTGGATAATGCAGTTTTTAAAAGTCCGAAAGCACAAACATCCATAGGTGACACATCGGGAGATTTAGTAGGGATATCAGGGAAGGGTATGGCCTTGATACCAGTTTTTTGTTCCATTTCTTTTAGGAAATTTACAGTGGATTTTGATGTGTGACTGCTAGCTTTGTCCTGATGGAGTCTCACAAAATGACGGCACTGTGGGTAAAGCGATGGTATTTCATTCAGAATAATTGGCGATAAAATATATTCCTGATAGTATTTGGAGTTAATCTTGACATTTTTTGAACTCTCTTTATTTTTAACTTGCCATTATAAGAAAAAACAGCAACCATCATGAATCCCTTCGAAAACCTTTCTTTCGATTCTTTGAACCATGTACTTAAAATTTTTTCTCCCCTTTTATGATAATAAATGGCTCTTTTTTTGTTACAATCATTTAAATACACCCATGATTCATCTATTGTGACAATTGTTTTCCATTTTTCTTTGGATAAGTGTTTCTCATATAGAATTTTGCAGCGTGTCCTGCGTTGAGCGTATGCTTTGGAAGAAGACGATGCCCATTGCGTTTTTTCGCTTTCTTAAGATTTAAATCAACGTTTATTATTTTGTATACAGTGGACACCGAGCATTTTAATGATTTTGGCACTGTCCTTTGGCTAGGGGATTTTCTTTTGACATTAAACAACGTACCTTTCCAATAGTCGAAGATGTCCGTTTTTTCCTTGGATACTTGTTTGGAATTTTTGTCCCACTTGAGGCTCCAATTTGACGTTTTTTTCCCTTCTTGTTGATGATATTACCTATCGACGCTTTAGATATCGCAAAACCATGACTCTCACATCGTTTTTGGATAACGGAGTATGCATATTTCTCTTCGGAAAGAGCGTAATTGTAGCCTTCGGACCACCGCTTTGTTAAATTCGCCATTTTGAATAAAAACAAAGCTTTCATGCCACAGACGATTTTTACTTTTAAAAACATAGTACAATTTCAATTACTTCTTTTGCAGCAAACGATTTTTTATTACCGCTTACCAAATTCGTCTAAAAAGTGTGCGAACAGTCTCTGTAAAACTAAGAGAATTTGCAATTCAAAATCTGTTGCAGTTTGAAAGGCCATCAAGACCGTAGTGTTGCATAAAGTCAAAACTAAAATTGTTAAATTCCTATACCTAGCTGAGTAACTATGCGTACATAGTTCTGTAATTAAGACAATGCGTCAGCAGATAAATATGATTACAAGAGCTCTAAAATGCATGTAATTAGACCACATTAACGTAAAGTGACTACAACTGATGCAGATTATTTCTCACCAGCTCATATTGAATAATATAAGTGACCTCAGCATACGGGAAGCTCTGATGCTTCCTATCTAAGCATTCTTTTGTCGACACCTTTCTCCTAAGACGACCACCTCTGTGAGTGAGCAGTATTCGTGAAAAGTAAATATTTTTCTGGAACATAACTTCTCTAAGGCGACCACTTCCCTAGGAGAACCAAAACACGCAGATTCGTGAGTGGTGATTTTAGAGCTCAGTATAATTTCTTCAGCTATAAACGAATACAGCATTCAAAAGGTCATCAAGTTTACTAACATTAAAGGACTTATCCTATTCTAACTAACTGTGCTGCAAAACTGCTAATTTCGCTTCACGCATTCTATTAACTAATAAAATAATCTGCGTCTTTTAGAAAGGCTGGGATTGGAATGGAAAGAATAAAATGAGAAAAGTCAGACTGGTTATTTGAATTGAAGTTATTTGAATTGAGTCTGACAAGAGAAGCAAATATTGGAGCTTTCAAAAGTAACTTAAACATCCCTGAATGTCGCTCAGTAGAGTGGATAAGGGAGCCTAATGCGATACACGGTTTCGAGTCCCGGAGAAGGCATGGATGCTTGTAAATTTTTACTATCTTTGCGGTATGGGACACTTGCAGCCATTAAATATATGGCGAGTCGAAAGACCTCTCGTGTGATTTAGTGATAGAGCAGAGAGGTGAGAGACCCTTGGACCCCCCCTCCCCCCGGGTGCTTTTCCTGAAAACTGGGATGGAAGAAAGAGTCCAACCTCCTTGAGGCTCTGGCAACCATTCTTCCATCCAGTACATGGACAAGAAATTAACAGCATTCATGAATATAGGTTAACCAGACATATTTGTTAAATATTACAAAAAACGTAAATTACTATAAAGCAGTAGAACGTAAATTACACAAATATTGTTATACGTAAATTATACAGTATTTATTTTCAAGATTTTTCAATATTTGTGATGATTAAGAATGATGGCATTCAATAATCGGAAGTATTTGCCAATGGCAGCTCATTTTATAGAATATGAATGACTGTAAGTTAGCCGTCAATAGTACAGGCAGTTTTTAGACTTAACTAAAGTATAACGTTACAGTAGTGATCTTTCGTGAAGACACACGGGAACTTACACCACTGTTACGGGTATCGTTCTCCTCCTTGCTGCTTATGCTCTTCCTAAACCTTAAGTGATGATGCCTTTAATCCTACCCGTTGACGGTGGGTGTGTACAAGAGCCCCGAGCCTAGACCTCACCCATCAAATAAAACAAAACGAAAGCGAAGGAAGATGAAAGAAGCTAGGAAGGTGTTGATAATAGAGCGATTAGCCACCAGTCTGAACCTGGGTAAACTAATTATTTGAAGAAAAAACCGCCACAGAGAGCTGATTATATAGGACAACCACAATCCATCAAGAAGATTTGAAGAGCTTTTAATATATATTCATATTTCTCCCGCGGAATTTACCCAAAACGATTTCGTTTTATTTTGTTAATATATTTTTCTTCTTTTTATTATTTTTGCTAACAGTTACGCCTAGAAAATAACCGACTCATTTTGGTATTCATGAGTAAAATATAGGATATTTACGAGCAAACGAAATTCACTTGAAATTATGTGCGTAATAACGCCTACGCAGCTATGAATAGTGAGTGATAGCTATTAGGAGAATTTCTGACATATCAAAGGTCCACGAGGTTTAGTTAAAACAGGTTAAACGGCCGGTTACCAGATCCCGGATGTATATGCTACTTATTGCTTTTGATTTAATTTAGCTAAATGCAGCTTCACCACTCTCTGACGGCTTTTCGTATTACAGCTTTTCTTTCTTTATTTGCGAGTAGATATCTCAGATAATTTGCGAAAAGATATCGTGATGACTGAGATATGCGAAATCCAACAGAAAAAATCGCCACAATATGTCTTGAAATAAAGAAGTTGCCAATCAAAATTTAAAATATCCAAACTGTTTTTAATAGCGGGCTCTAGCCGTTGTGGCCTCTACTAAGAGTGGAAGTAGTGGGCTTTTTAAAGCCACCTAATAGGTGAGCCGAGCCCCTATTGCCTTTGGCAGGACTGATAGATGATATCCAACCTTTCTACGGGATTCGAACCTGGACCCTTCGATAAGGCACTACACCAGACAGGAAGACTCCTAGACTAGGCCTTTTTCAAACTCTTAACACGATTACTGCACCTCCTCCTCTAGAGGCGATCCAAGGCGGAATAACTCCGTCGGTCAAACCAGAGGGGCCAATAATACACAAAGTTTTAGAACACAAGTTAGTGGCGACCAGGCCGTAGCCGGTCGCATACAAAGAGAACGAAGTCTGGTCAAAGACTGTCACCCATTAATGATGAAGGGAAGCCAAACCCCCAAGGACAACCTTCGATATCTAACCATAAAACGTCCCCACATGCAACTGGCAGACAAGACAGTACCAGTTCGGTCCCGCCGATCTGAACCTTTATGATGTGGAAGTAGCTGCAATTAATTTGCAAAGATACATAATGTATCTTAAGAAGCGTTATCAATAAAAATTAAAAATACCTAAACCGCGAAAACCGAAACTGTTTTTTTAATAGCCAGCTGTAGCCGTTTATAAGCACTGGACACTACTAAAAGCGGAAGTAGAGGTCTTTTAAGGCATCTAATAGGTGAGCCACCATTTCTCATTTGACAGGACATAGATGTCCATTGTAACCATCTATAACTCTGTAAATGTAAAACTGAAATTGTCCTTTTCACCCGCAATGCACCCTTCTTCCATCACTGCACCGCTGACTCGCCCAGCATTTGTTTGCACCTCCCCCATGCACTAAATTGCATTATGAGGACAAAGTTAATTCCGTTAGCGGGGTTATCTATCCGATGTGCTAACTGCTCCAGTGGATCGGCTGCCTCGCTTAGGTGGAAAGAAAGGAAAGAAAGATGCTATCTATCCTTTCTTGACGGATTCGAACGTAAGTACGCTAGACAGGGAGACTTCCAGATCTGGGCCTTTTTCAAACCCTTAATACGGTTACCGCCCTTCCTCCTCTAGAGGCGATCCAAGGCGACATAACACTTTCGGGCAAGTCAGGGGGCAATAATGCACACAGTCAAAGTTTCTAAACACAACTTAGTAGCGATATAATCGGCGGGACCAGTCGGTCAGCTACAAAGAGAACAAGGTCAAAGTGTATCCCCCAATGTTAACCAAGAGAATCCAAATCTCCCAGGACAACCTTCGATATCTAACCGTAAAGTGTCCCCACAACAAAGAGGCAGACAAGACAGTACCATTTGGGTCCCTGCCGATTGAGCCTTTATGATATGGAGGTAACTGCAACCGATTTGCAAAAGTACTCCGTAACCAAACGCATTGGTCCTTGGTCCGAAGAACCCATGGTACCAGTCACTTTCAAGATTGACTACTTTCGCGTCTGGGCGGTGCTGAAGCCGAAACTTTGGCCTAGAACTGAGACATGATCAAAGGCATGGCCCAGAACTGAGACATGATCAATGGCATGGCCCAGAATTGAGACATGATCTCTTATTCCTACTGGGCAGGTTACTCTTACCAATTACACAACCAAAGCTGGCTACTGGCTATCTGCTTAAGACTCAAAAGAACGATTTCGTGAGCACCACTTGTTGTGATGTTAGCGTTTTTAAATAATTACCTCACTACAGTATTTTGTAGAATTATACTAACCCTTTGTTGCATCATGTCCACTTTAGTTGACAAAAGTTTAAATTTGTTCATTCTTCTGTAAATGCCTTAACAGATTCCATTCCTGTGTTTATTCATTCTACGTTATTAGAGCTTTCAACTGTCGATTCTAAATGGCTGTATAGCATCACTAAGTAAAGCATTGCTACTTGGAAAATGGCTGCTACTTCTGTTTCCAAGTTAGTACAATTTCTCATAGTAAACATTATATAATACTGCTTACATTTTCTTATAATGCCATTTTTTATTGATAATTAGTCATTTTAGACATTTTATTTTAAATGTCAGTTTGAGAAAATTGTGGAGTGGGTAGATAAAGATCTACCAAAAAGAGTGAATTGAAACCCAAATGGACTGCTTCTCGAGCTAAAACTCCACTGGAAATGTTTATGTTTGGCAAGGAATTTATAGAACATTTGACATTTCAATCCAATAGGTACGGGTTACAAAATCGTATCAAAATGAATTCAATCACAATCGACGAAATGGAGGTATTTTGGAAGATCTGTATGTACACGTCTGTTGTAGATTTACCATTTAGAAGATGATAATGATCACTGCAAGCAAGGCAGGAAATGATTTCAAATGCAATGACCGTAAATTGTAGGGAAGAAATTTGTATGCATGCTGTCCACAGTAGTAAACAAACTGTAGCCATTATTTAAAACGAAATTTGAATAAAATTATTTTTTTTTATTATTCCTAAGGTTATTTTAAGTAGAAAAAATACAAACATTTTCGTTTAACTTCTCTAGATTATTTGTATGCAACAAAGGGTTAAAAGAATTCATATTCAGTGTTAAATAAATTAAAAATTTTCCTAAAGTTAAAGAATTAAAAATACAACTTACAGGTACTGTAAATAACGGTCGATTAAAAAACTAAGAATTTAATAGCTAATGAATTATCAAATTTTAATTAAAGAAAATGTTGAAATTGTAGAAGCTGATATTATGTCTATAGTTGTTCCCTTAAAGGATAAGTTGATCTATGATGATCGTCGATCATGTTATCAAAAGATAAAACAATTATTGAGAGGAACCCACATTGTTCCATTTATCTGTAAATTTAAATTACGTTTTTATTTTTCTATTTTTTGTTCAGCTTTACTTTGTGAAATTACTTTGTGAATGTCAGCAAAATACTGCCCTGACTACTTTTGACTTGAACAGGTGTAGATTAAAATTATAGAACCGCAAACAAGCGTTCTTTGTCTTATTCTGATAGTTAAAACCAAGGCGAGAATTTACAAACTAAAGTGTGCATTGCTTATCAATAAAACCTGTTAGGTTTTATTGATAAGCATATACTATATACCTTTAGGGAGCCTGACTACGATACCAAAGGGCCCGGGTTCGAATGTCAAAGAAGGCATGGATGTAAAATTGTCTGTCCCTTCATAGGAGGTAACGATGGTCGCCTATTAGGTGCCCCCATAATAAAATGGCCACCACTTCTGGCTTTAAGAGTGACCAATTGCGTTATAGGCAAGCTCCCGACATTGGAAAATAAAACACAGATGAAAAATTAAATATCAACGCCAAGAAGAAGTTGTACTAGAAAACGAAATTTAGTAGGCATGTTTACACATCTGAAAGACAATTTCTATTCCAATTCCCTAATTAGAAAGTCTTTTCTCGTACATATTTTAGCCTGTGACTTTGAAACTTTAGTCAAATAAGTATGTTAACTAGACAACTGCTTCGCCTATATTTCCTTTCTGTACCCTGATTTCTTCTTTGGGTCATGATTTTATTAGTGTATTTATCTATGAAATGTTTCAAAATTAAATGTTGCATTGAGTTTCTAATCGATAGCGGAGCAAAATTTCTTTTTAATTCGTTATAAACTTATTTGCCCGACTTGAGAAACGAATTTCATTTAATTCGCATTGCAAATATTGAAACTCATTTAATTCGCATTAAGTAACAGTTTACAAAAAATATTAAATAACAAAATAAATATACTAAAAGTAGTAGAATTTAATAATTCTTACTTTATGGACTCGCCCTCCTTGTTCTTTAATTTTGAACGTATACAATCTCCCGAGCGCCACAAATGTACAACAATGGGATCACAAAAGTAAGTTAAATGAAACATTAAATATTACATACATAATTGCATACATAAAGCGAACAAAAGCAGAGACCAGCAGTCTAGACTTCGCAAAAACAGATAAGATAACTGGGCAAGTCACGCCAAGCTTTATCAAATCGTTCTGTAAGTATAATCTTTGGGCCATCGAAGGTAGTACAGGAAAAAATTAAATGCTCCTCATCTTGAGGTACTTTTCTCTGAACACTCGCATAAACTATTTGATCTTAGATTGGAACGAAACAGGTAATTTGGAAATGTACTGTTACCGGATAATAACCGAGGTGCTTTAAAATTAATAAAGAGGAAAGACACGGAATGCAATGTATGTTAAATAGAAAGTAAAAACATTTTGGTACTCTTAGCATTACAGGATGAAATATATTCTTCATTCCAGTTAGATAAAAGCTTCTTATAATAAAAGGACTTCCAATAA
The DNA here is from genome assembly GCF_044657685.1 of Stegodyphus dumicola. Lineage (NCBI taxonomy): Eukaryota > Metazoa > Arthropoda > Arachnida > Araneae > Eresidae > Stegodyphus > Stegodyphus dumicola. The sequence goes on from NC_140777.1 coordinate 87,657,648, forward strand.
CTCTTTGGAATGCTTAGTATTGATATCGATGGGTAAATTTAGAGCATCTTTAGCTAAGAAATGAGCTCTTTCTTCTCCATAAAATCCGTGATGACCACGCACATAAGCAAAACGGACATCAATCCCTCCTTTTTCAGGCGGGGGGGGGGAGATTAAGTGATAAAACTGAGCAGCTAAATGGTAAACAGAAAGGGAAAAAAAATCTTTAGGAAAAATTCAGGGAAATCTTAAAAACAGAAAATATTATTGAACAGGTTGACTCAAAAATATGCAACTAAAATATATGGGGGTAAAATATAAGCAGATTTTGTAAGGAAATATATATGTGAAAAGGGTTCTTTAATGTTGCACAGGGAACTGTTGAGCAATAGATGAAAACATTTCGCTGGCGTGAATCGCCATTCTTCGTGCGGTTTGCGTCGTTATAGGAACATGAAACTCGCCGAATGCATTTCATCCACGGCACAGTGGCCAGAAACCGAGAGACAGCTGGAAAGGGGTACTCGAGAATCATTTTATGCGTACCTGCTTTGAATAGCTGTTTCCTTTTAGTTGCAGCTTCATCAACAAAGCTCATATCGGTAAGTTTCGTATTCCCATGTCAATGCATACCGCCGGAAGTTTGCATGGAAGATGACGGTTTATGCCAGCGGAATTGCTTACCTACAGCTCCCTGTACTAACCTCGATGTATAACTAACTCTAGCCTGTAATACCTCTGACCATACATTCCGTTACAAAACCTGCATGTTTTCGATACCCGGTATCTATTTTGAGCCTATATTTAAAATAGAGGAGTTTTATCGATATGTAATAAACCTAATATCAGATAGACAACACCTGCATTTGTCGCTGCAGTAAAAATAGTTTCACTGGTTAAATAATGTTAAGTTTTTTTATAATCCTCCTCTTCCAGAATGAGAATCTCTATGTCTTAATTGGGCTCCTAAATCTTGAATTTTTAATTGATGTATTAATGCATCAAAGATGAATTTTGAGCTAATCTTATGAACTACACTGGTGTGCAAAACTTAAGCAACAGGTGTTCCTTTTGCCATAACTCCACGAGAAATCATTTGAGAGATATGAAATTTAGAAATGTGAGGTGGTGGTGTATTTAATTATGGCAAAGCACAAGAGGGCTATCTGTCTAAGGGGAGGAATGCCTTCGTGAAGGACTTTCTAAGGGAAACTGGCTCGTTACACATGGGGGAAACCACGAAAACGCCCATGCAGCCAGCCCGTTCGCGGGATTCGAACCTCGGACCGAACTACCAGTGTTCAGCGGCTTTACTGCTCGGCCGCTGGTGGGCCACAGAAATGTGAGACAGCAGTTTGTATTTAAACGATGATGAAACCATGGGTGCACAAAAATGAATATAATGCAAACAGTATGGAATAAAACAAAAAAGGCTTTATTGAAGTCATAGTATCGTTACACATGATTGTCTGTAAAAGAGGAAGAACAACAAGCAGACGTTCCTTAGTATGGAATATGCCCTCCCCTTACTGCAATGGTTGCTTCGCACCGTGTCTTCACATTCAGCGACAGGTTGTCCAACAGATTGAGGTAAGAGTGCCCATTCCTCAATCACCATCTGTTTCAGTTGTTCGGTGTTCTCCGGAGAATGTAATTTTGCCGCAAGGCATCTCTCCAAAGCATCTCACACATGTTCTATTGGATTTAAATCAGGGTAGTACGCTGGCCAATCCATTCGAGTGATATCTTCACTTTCCGGTAGCTTCTGAATAGCAAGAGTCCGGTGTAGCCGTGCATTGGCATCCATAACATCGGTCTGCTCCGAAGACACCATAGAACAGACGCGTATGGGGTAAGGTTAATAGCGAACTCCAGTTACAGAAACTCTGTCGTAAATAGAGAGCTCTGTGCGCGCGTTCAGCATAATGCCTCCCCAGACGAAAACTCCAAGACCACCGTAACGGTCTCTTTCCGTGATGTTACTATCCTGGGATCCTGGAATGAAACCATTACTGGGATGAAACCGACCTCTCTCTAAATCTGCTGGACACTGAGAATCGCTTGTGGCACTCATCCGTAAAAAGGACACTACTGCATTGATGAGATGGGCAGTTTCCGTGCTCCTTGCACCATTCTAAACGATGTCGTCGATGGCCAACTTTCAAAGGGATGCAGCATCAAGGGTGGCGGGCGAATAGGCTACCTTTGTGAAGGCATCTGGTCACAATAAACCGCGACATCTGTCGCCCCGTTGCTGTATACAGCTGCTGAGCTATGGCGCTTGTTGACTGGTTTTGGGCTCTTTTTACCTGCAAGACGATATATCGGTTATCAACTGCAGTTGTTTTCCTCGGACGGCCACCACCAATCTTTCTAACAGCTGTACTTATGGTTTGGAAGGTTTTCCAAACGCGCGAAACGACACTTTTGTTCATTCGGAACTCTTCAGCTACACTGGTCACACTACGCCCCTCTTCCAGCTTTCCCATCATTCTTTCAGGTGTGAAGTAGTCATCCAGGTGATTTCTTCTAGCCATATTTCACGAAAAACCTGACTTGCAGTGAATGTCTTTAATTGCGTCTATGTCTTTCCTTTTGCTGTAGACTTGAATTATGCCCGCCGACCGCACGCGTTTTGCGTACGCTCACGTCGCCTGTGACGTTTCGTTCCTGACATTTGCATACGCATGACCTTTCTACTGAATTGCGTGTTTATTGTACTCATCGCAACAATCTTTTTCTGCAATTTCATGGCTATCTGATTAAAATTTATATTGTTGCTTAAGTTTTGCACACCAGTGTATGTTATAGTGTGTCTCCAGTGCAGAGGTACAATGCTGAATGAATCCCTCGGCTTTTTCTTCGAATTTGCTCTTTTTATTTTAGAAGCTTTTGAAACGCCTGCTTTTCAATTTTTGACATTTTCACTAATACAATGAGAGAAAATCTAAAGCTTAATAAACGTATCTATAAAATGGTACCAACAAAAATGCAGACATTTATCTTGCTTTTCAAATATGCGCTTGCTTGATGAAAGATAGCCGAATATGGCACGTGTTTACTTCTATGAAAAAAAAAAAGTGTTTTCTTTTACACTATTTCTACGCAAACCTATTTCTTTTCTGGAGCAGAAAGAGCCAAAGTACTCTGTTCCGCCGTTTTGCTTGTTTATTTAAACGAATACGGAAAAGTATACGGAGATCATGTGCCTAATGAGATGGAGGATGTCTAAAGAAAAACTGTTTCATATTTATATTTTACAAGGAGAAAATCATAACATGCCTTTCCCATTGGCTGGGATTTGAATTATGATCGAATTAACGACGTTCAACGGTCTTAATCACTGCGCAATGGTATACATTTGTACAAATAGGCAGCTAAGTTGAGAAACAGAGAGATTAAGAGGCTAGAGATCACGATAAGCAGATTTACAGACATGTGTTAAGGTAGATGTATATGCTACCGTGAAAGACCGAAATTGGAGAATGTCGACTTTCACCGGAGAATATCAACATTCACCAAATACGTCGGTGAAAGACCGAATATTTCACTACATTCTTGTATATTAGGACCCTCACCGGTGTATGTCGACAATCACAGATATGCTCTGGTGAAAGTTCAAAAGAGAGGTCATAAAGTGCCATAATTGTTTAAGTTGTTGCAATAAATAAGATTTGAATCACATAATTTAGCAAGTTTTTTATTACTGTTATTTTATTTTCTCATTTAGAACGTACTGTATAATTAAGTTTGTTTCTAACTTCTATTATTTTCCTTTCTCATTTTGAATGTATTGTGTGTTTTAGGTTCTCCTGTTCTTAAGTTCTTATTTCAAGTCTCAAGTGCGTTTATTCGCGACTGAATGACGGAGAAGAAAATATAATATTCTTATATGTTCAACATTCACCATTAGTACATGGTGAATGTCGACATTGACCGGTGTAAGTCATTAATAAGAGTATTTGGAAAATATTTCGGACATACAAGAAGAGACTATGTGAATGTTGACATTCACCGGCGAAAGTCGACATTCTCCAGATTTCGGTGTTTCACCGTAACATATACATTATAACTCCTACATCACCATTTAAATTCAATAAAAACGATAAACCATCATTTGTACATAAGCCTTAAGAAAAAGTGTCAAAGGAAGTTAAAAGTCAAAAAGAGTATAAAAAAGTAAAGTTAAAATGAATAATCATATCAAAGTTAATTCAATTAATTTTGATCTGATTATTCATTTTAACTTAATTTACTTTAAGTTAATTAAAAAGAAATTTAGAAAGGAAAGCTGATATTAGAAAAAAATATCATATTAAATAAAAACTACTATAGATATGCAGATTTAAAACTAAGTGTTTACTTAGAAATAACGTAATACTATGAATCGATGGAAAGTTTAAAAAATTTAGGCCCAATTTAGACATTTAGGGCCATTTTGGGAAAATATCTTACTTAATTTATATATGAATATGTTACGGTGAGACACCGAAATCTGGAGAATGTCGACTTTCACCGGTGAATGTCAACATTCACATAGTCTCTTGGTGTAATTCCGAAATATTTTCCAAATACTCTTATTTCTGACTTACACCGGTCAATGTCGACATTCACCATGTACTAATGGTGAATGTTAAACGTATAACAATATTGTATTTTCTTCTCCGTAATTCAGTCGCGAATAAACGCACTCGAAACTTGAAATAAGAACTTAAGAACAGGAGAACCTAAAACGCACAATACATTCAAAATGAGAAAGGAAAATAATAGAAGTTAAAAACTTACTTAATTATACAGTACGTAATGAGAAAATAAATGAGAAAATAAAATAACAGTCATAAAAAACTTACTAAATTATGTAATTCAAATCTTATTTATTGCAACAACTTAAACAATTATGGCATTTTATGACCTCTCTTTTCGACTTATATTTCGCCGATCACAGAACATATCTGTGATCGGCGACATACACCGGTGAGGGTCCGAATATACAAGAATGTAGTGAAATATTCGGTCTTTCACCGACGTATTTGGTGAATGTTGATATTCTCCGGTGAACGTCGACATTCTCAAATTTCGGTCTTTCACGGTAACAAATACATATATTATGAAACAGGCATTCACTATAGTATAGTAAAGCAAACTTAGCAATATTCATGGTGTAGAACGTAAAATGTTGAATCCGTAATTGAATGGCAAACTTGGCAGTCGACGCATATTAAATATTCATCTTTATTTCAATTGAAATTGGCAGCCACAATTTATTAGCACTCTCTTTAGATTGCCTATTCAAGAACATTTACATTTTTTATTCTGTTGCGATAGGAAGAGATCAGTACGCCAGCGTCTTAAAGCCAAGGGAGTAAGAAGCAAAAGTGCGCAGTATTCCGATATGGCAGCTCAGGAGACGGGTTTCAGTTCTCGAAATTTTGAGTTCAAGTTCCGAATTAGTTACGTCAAAGTTTTAGTTCCGAATTAGTTACATGATCAGCTTTATTAAGTTATACATATGGATTGTTCTAGAAATGACGCAGTCGAGGGAAATTTTGATGCATTTCATGTGCTAGAAAGTGGACATATAAAAATCTAAAGAAGAAATTCAAAGAGCGATTGTTAATTGAGTTAGTAATTAATTAGAAGTTTATTTTCTTATTTTATATTTTAAGTATTAGATTTATTTTCTTATTTTATATTTTACGTGTTAGATTTATTTTCTTTTTTTATATTTTACGTATTAGATTTATTTTCGTATTTTAGATTATACGTATTAGATTTATTTATTATTTTTTATATTTTACGTGTTAGATTTATTTTCTTTTTTACTTCCTTGTACGAAGTAAAAAGGAAGTATTGTAATCGCGAAAAGCTTCAGGCAGCATATTTCAACGAAAATATCCGCTTTGACCGCTTTCGAATGCAATTTAACGATGTTTTTGCGTGATATCTATACGTAAGGACAGAATAAAAGACTCTTTTCCTCCAAAGAAACTAAAAAACTGCTTTAAAATGAATTCTGAAGAGAATTTTTCGTGGCGTATGTACGAACGTATGTACGTACGTACGTACGTATCTCGCATAACTCAAAAACGAGTAGCATCAGAACGTTGAAATTTTGTATATAAGACTACTATAACATGTAGATGTGCACCTCGTATTTTGGTTTCAATCGGCCGCGCCAAACGTATATAAATATATCCACTCTGTTACCCGGCTCAGTAATCTGTTTCTTTACTCTTATATGTTTGTAAATTGTACATTTTTTGCCTTAAAAATGATTGAATTATGTTGTTTTTATCTTCTGGTTAAAGTTTTTATGCCTTTCGTAATTCTGGAAGCAATATTTGTACAATTATCAACAATTTAAAAGCTGTTTAAGTTTGGTTAAGTTTCAAATAACATGCGGACATATTTGTTTACATTTGAAACATCAGAATTGTAGATTTGTTGCCAATCTAGAGAGACTAAGCTTCGCAACACAAAAATAACGCCTTCATTTATTATTGCGAATTAAATCCTGCTTAATCCTTTCTGGAATTTTTTCGAGGAAATAAGTATTTAAGATTTACTTTGTAATTTTTAATACAGATATTTTGAGTTTTTATGCATTTTTGCCTTGTCGTGAAGTGAAAACTGAATTAATTGAATGAGAAATACTCAATCGTCTGTGAAAAACTGTTTCTTTTTCGTTTTGTTTGCTTAATTTCTTTTATACATCGTTCTAGCTTTATTATAGTATTTGAATAGAATATGTGGCAACGATTAGATAATTCTTTAAATGATATAAATTTTGCGCATTCTGAGTTATAATATGAACGAAATATAATATTGTTAAGTAAACCTAGCGCCAGAGTGTCGGTATGGTAAACAAAGTGAATTTTAAGGAATGCATTTATTCTATTGTGGTTTATGCGCTGTCGGCGAAGTAGGTGTAATTCAATCTAATAAGTTAAATAAAATGCAAGAAAAAATGCGTATAATTTAATATTCCGTACAAGGAAGTCATGTGGTGACAAGGAAGTCATGTGTCATCAGATTTTTTATATTTTAGGTATTAGATTTATTTTCTTTTTTTTATTTTACGTATTAGATTTATTTTCTTATTTTAGATTATACGTATTAGATTTATTTATTTTTTTTTATATTTTACGTGTTAGATTTATTTATTATTTTTTTTATATTTTACGTGTTAGATTTATTTTCTTTTTTTATATTTTACGTGTTAGAGTTATTTTCTTTTTTTATATTTTACGTGTTAGATTTATTTTCTTTTTTTTTTTTTTATTTTACGTGTTAGATATATTTTCATTTTTTTATATTTTACGTGTTAGATTTATTTTCTTTTTTTATATTTTACGTGTTAGATTTAGTTTCTTATTTTAGATTATACGTAGTAGATTTATTTTCTTTTTTTATATTGTACGTATTAGATTAATTTTCTTATTTTATATTTTACATATTTGGCAATGGGTTTAGAGCTATAGTTAAATACGCAATCTTTTCTTCAATTTGGAAGAAGGTATATTTTTGCAATTAATCATTTTCGTTCCAAGCAGGCAGAAATTTAGTTAATTTTTAATAGTTCTATCTTTTTTCTCGAACTAGCATGCGAGTGCATAAACATGTTTCGTATTCATGACGTCTTGAATTGTACTTCTAATTCCTGACTTCAGTTTCATATTTTCTAAGTCACGACTACACCAAATATTCACCCGGAAACTGCTGCAAACCATGCCTCACAGTAGCTTTCACGAGCAGCCGGATGCTTGCACAGAGAAGAAGCTACGAAACTACTAATTTCCTCCCCTACTCTTTCGTCCACCCAGAGGGCATGAATGAGATTCGATGATTTTTTTTCACCGGTAAAGCCCTTTAATAGCGAGTGCCAACTTTCCTACCCATACACTTGTAGTGCGCCGTAAAAACCTAAGCGAAGCTTATCAAGGTGATTGATCAACGTTTAAGCGAAATGCTTTTTTTTTTTTTTTTTTTTATTTATTTCAATATTCTGTAAACAGCTTATCAGTGTGCTTGATCCCTCTGGCTGATGAATTCTGGGTGATACGGAGTTAAGTCAGGGAAGGTAGAAAGTAAAGTCACAATAAACCAAAACCGGGTCCCTAAAACTATTCTCACTGCATCGCTTAAGAAATTTTTTGTATGTATGCTTGGATATAAAGTCCGAAAGGGGGGTAAAGATATTCATTAGATTTTCCAGCTACCAATTTACATTCCTTGAAAATCGTACAAATTTCATCAAGTCTCAAAGAGAGAATTTCTTACAGTCGTAATGGATATTCGAAAGTTCTTATTCCTAAAGCCATTTGCATCATTCATTATTTCTCCTAAATATTCCCCAATTTTCTAAAATTAATTTACCAATATTTATCTTCCGTATAAAATTACACATTCCTTATTCTTCGGAACTGGACGCATACGTTTAATATTTGAGTTTTCAAATCGATTAGAGAACCTTTTTTTTTTTTTTTTTTTTTTTTTTTTTTTTCTTTATATTTAATCTTCTTATATAGGAAAGTCTGACCTTCATAATTTCTAATACTTTGGTATTTTATGTAATTTTTATTACCGTTTCTTTCAAATGATAACAAAAATTGAGTTAATATTTATGGTATAATGTTTTTAGTCCACAGGGCTATTAGTCTTAAACCGGCATTTTGCGTCGTTTCACTTTCTGCGTTGGTTCATTTTTCAAACTGTTGCCACCAAATATGATCGCCATGCATTATAGTTAAAAAAACTAAAAAACGAGGAATCTGCATGAATGCATGAATGTTTCTCACATTGTTTCTCACGCGTTTTCTTCAGGTTGTTTAAATCGTTGTTTTGTAAATAGTATGTAAATATTTCTGTGAATTATTATTTTTATACTTACATACAGTGGTGGCCAAAATTGTGGACACTTTTGGAAATTTTTGTTTTTGAACTTTGTATGCTTATAGAAAACGTTACGTTTCACAAAATGCAAACTTGTATATATCATTTTAAAGAGAATTTATTACTGAATTCAATACAAAACACAAAATACAATTATTTACAATACAAAAAAAAAAGTTAAACGATAATAGTTATCGATATACATTAGATAGTGATGATTGCAGTGAGTTATCAGTACTTAGTAGGGTACCCTTTATTTTTGATTACAGCTTCACATCGACGTTTCATTGAGCTGACAAGAGTTTTAAGCTCTTCTTTCGTTATTACATGATACCAGGAAACAATTATAGCCTCAATTAGTTCCCTTTTATTTGATGGGCGCCTCATTTGGACAAGAGTTTTCAAACGGTGCCACAAATTTTCGATAGGATTGAGGTTAGGACTGTTTCCTGGTCCACAATTTTGGCCACCACTTATGTTCTGTAAAGTGTTCCTATAATATCTGGCACAGTATACGATTCTATAAAATTCTGTAAATAATATTAAAATTTATGCAGTGCAATTTTTAAGCTTATTTATTGTTCACTTATAGCAACAGAGGATTCGAATGTATTTTCTTCAAGTACCTTGTATGCTCATGTAACTGAACAATTGTTTAAATTATGTTGCTTGTTCTCCCGGGCCTAGCTGCCCAGACGGTATAGTGATTAGAGGAGCCGACTGCAGTACCGAAAGGCCCGTGTTCGAATCCCGGCGAAGACGTGGATGTAAATTATTTGTCCCTTTTTATGAGGTAACAGTGGTCGTGTATTAGGTGCCTCCATCATAAAATGACCACTACTTGTGACCTTAGTGGGAACGAAAGCCTAAAAATGGATAGTGCTCTTTATAAAAAAATAAATAATAAATAAAACTGCCCTTCCGGGCCTTGGCCGTGGTTCACAAATAGTAGATCTTCTACTCCAAAGGATACGCAATAACAGCTTAAGTATAATAGCAGGCCTGTGTACTCATTGAGGGGGCAGAGAGCCTTTGTTTTATTGAAAATATTGAAGAACAGTTCTCACTAGTATCTGAGTGGTTAAGTGAAAATCCAGCCCGGGTTCGATCCCAGGCTGGATCCCAGGCGATCCCAGGTAAACCGGTTGGATGCATTGTTGATTTTCGTGGATTTCCCCATGTGTAAGTGAATATTAGTCAGTTTCACCTATGTTAAGTGAATATAAGCCAATTTTGAAAGCATACCTCCTCTTAGACAGATGGTCCTTGTGTGCTTTTGCATGTTCATATAACCTAACCTAAATTTAGAATACATTTGGATTCTAGTACATCGCACAGCTGAAGCACAGTTATCATATTTTAAAGCCATATCATCAATTGTCGTGATATTCGCTTTTGCAGCTTTTGGTTTCTACATTCTGAAGAAATATTGACATCATACATTGATATCTGTCCCCATAGATAGTACATTTTGACTCACATTTTCAGCCGTATATATGGCCTCCATATTGCGATTAATTTCAGATGAGCAGTGCCTTCCTTTATTAAAAGTCCGAATCAGTCGTGTTAGGACATTTTTGGACGAATTTCGTCAATCACAGCAGTTCCGCTTTTCTGTGGTACTATATGAAATACCAAACAGAATGAAAACGCAACAGCAGATGTTCATTAAAAATTCTTGCTTTGATTACTTCCGATTTCAAGTATCTTTATCGATACACTGTCACTGATATTATCATAGGAATGAGTCGATATATTAACTTTATAAATGTAAAATTATATTGATTCTGATAGCTTACTATCAGGTATGCAGAAAATTAACTACTGGATACATATTTCAAATTGGAAGCATAGTATAAAGAACGCCCGTGCTGTATTTCTTCGAGAAAAGATGAACATATAGAACTTGTATAAACTTACTAAATATTAGGAGCAGCTATTTCTTGACATATTTGTACAAATTTCTCGATAATTGGAAGATTAGAATTTACTCAGCAAGATGCTTGCATTAATATTGTTTGCATATTTACTATTCTTAAAATAACTTTGATGAAAGATTAGAATTCAAGATACCTATTTAGCTTTTAAAAATAAGCTTTCCACCATAACTCTCGAAACGAAAAAAGTAGTCACACTAGGCTAAATATATCGTCGTCATGTGTCTCTGCTTGAGGGATTTTTAAAATAAAGACGTCATTAAATAACAGCAACAACATGCAAGTGTTTTAAAATCGAAATTAAGAGCAATACCAAATTGGATTATTGTTAATGGTAATTGGTTTAGTCGGCAAGTGAAAAATTATTGAACTTTTTCATTACTGCAAATTGCTATCTTCAGGCCTTCAGTTAAAAATGAATTATTCCATCCTTTGCATTTCATTGCAGTTCCTTTGTCTGGTATTTTGTACATATATTTGCCAATAGGAGCTATTTAAAAAAATTGTAAGTGACCATGTCATAAATGTAACTATGTTGGATTCTTTTTTCTAATATATAGTAAGGTTACATTATTTCTCCCGCCTTCTTAGCATGCCTTCGTGGTGTAGTGGTCAGCACACTCGCCGCGTATTCGAGAGGTCCGTGATTCGAGTTCCGGCGACGTCAATGCACATTTTTAACGTCTCCAGCATCAAAGGTAACCTAATGACTCTACAGTGGCGCCCGAACTAAGAAGGGTGGTGGATGATGATTCTCCACTACCAGGATTTGTTGAAAGGGGGAGTATATGAGGTATTTCTCCCGCCTTCTTAGCATGTTTTCGTGGTATACTGGTCAGCACACTCGGCGCGTATTCGAGAGGTCTATGGTTCGAGTCTCGGTGAAAGCATTGCCCAGTTTTCACGTCTCAGGCATCAAAAATAACCTAATGAATCTACAAGATAACTACTTGAGGAAGATAATGTCAGGTTAAATGCTATAGAAGAAGCTTGTGACAGCACGATTAGGCTCGATTTCTGAGAATCTAAAGAAGGAAAAAAAAAACAGTTTGTTGTCAGCTATAGATGGCGTTAGCAGTTTGATTTTCTTACTTTCATTCTTATTGCGTTGTCTTATGTCATCACTTCTCTTTCGTCGAAGAAGAAGCTTCTATATTAAAGTCTTCGAAACTAGCCAGGCAAATTTATAAATATTATGCTGATTCCTTTTTTACTTCCATGTTCTTTGTTAAATATGTAGCAATTTTATGGATGAAATATTTTATTATTGAAACAATAAGACCAGAAGATGAAAGTAAAGAAAGGTGCTGTAGAAGAAAAATATCCTAAATTTGGAGTCACCATATCATTCGGAATAACAATAGCCGTAAGTAAATCACTCATTGGTGTTGCTGCAGTGGCGAAAAAAGAGAATATTCCATTAAGGATAAGAAATATTCAACCAATGTGTGTTAACTTTGATTTTTAAATGCTGGGTTGAGCGAGTATTCTGTAATAATTTATTGTTATGGTAACCTTAAAGTTATGAGTTGTTTCAAAAAAGTTATATCCAAACAAAATAATATTTTTTCCTCTCGTGACAACTAGTTAGTGAAGAAAACGGTGAATGTGCATAAAAATAGCATTAACACTGAAGTAAAGAATTATTCTCTAACTGAATGACATATGAGGGTCGGATACGGTTACAGTTGCATATGAAATCAACTACATTTATTCACTTACAATACCTTTTACGATAATACAGGGACCATACTAAAAAATCGCAAATGTTCGCCAAGTGTGGAGACTTTTGGCGATTTCTCGCCAAATTTGGGGAAAACAGATAGTTTTTGTCTTTTGTCTTTTTGTCTGGCATTATAGACTAGTTTTATATATGACTATTAGATAAATATACAATCAGTAGTTACACTTCAGACTACTAAGAACGTTAAACACAACGTAATGCAAAGTGCGTATAAGCATTCTATACCGCACCACGCGCCTAGGGCAAATACATTCTCGGGATTCGGAATGGCTTCCAATGAGATCAGTTCCTCTACGCCTAGGCAGCTTTTGGTTAGGCTCCAGAGTACGCCTCCGTACCATTTGTTTACATTTTGATAGAAGTATCGAAAAGATTATTACTGTTAATGATATGCGCTGTATTTTTGGTGCCATGAGACTATTCTTCTTATGGTACTGTAGCGTGGTGAATTGCAGTAAATTTTGTATTGTACACTCATGTGTATAAATTAAGGACAATGCAAAATCAGGCAAAGGAAGAGTTAGAAGCAAAACAAATTTGACTTATTTGTAAAGCTTATTTATTAAACAAAAGGTAAAGAGCAAACAAAGATGCTATATTTTTGATATTATTAAAAAAATTAGCGATTTTTTGTCCCTGGAGCAAATTACAAAAAAAAAAAAAAAAAAAAAAAAAAAAAAAAAAAAAAAAAACCTTTTTACAAAAAACCAATATTACATGGTTGGTTTGATTGTTAATACATTGTATGTCTCCCAGACGATGCAATACAGTCCGTACAACGCCTAGGCATGCTGAGTATCAAATTATCGATCTGATCTTGGGGGATATTACACCACTCAAAAAGCAATGTTTTCCGAAGTTCCGGTAGACATGTAGGAGGAGGTTGACGGGCTGCAACTCGTCGGCCAAGCATGTCCCACACGTGCTCTACTGGATTCAAGTCCGGTGAGAATGCTGGCCAGTCCATACGGGTGATATCCTCCGATTGAAGGCATTCGCTTACGATGTTTGCACGGAGAGGACGGGCGTTGTCATCTATAAACACAAATGGCGCCCCGAAACAAATGTATAATTCCAGAATGACGTCCCGATAGATTTGGCTTGTCACGGTCTGAGGCTGTGCTCTACCTGTTTCTTTTCGCAGTAACTGCGAAATACCGGTCCTCATTCGGCGTTGTAACTCTGGGACGACCTGTGCTGTAACGTCTACTCACATTACCATCATCTCGGAATCGTTGCCAAAGCCTGGAGATGACTCTCTGGGCAATTCCAATTTCGTCTGATACTTCCAGTTGGGTACGCCCACATTCCAGACGGCCGATAATTCTACCACGTAAAAATATCATCCAAATGCGTCCTTTGTGTCATAATTATTCGGCTATTGCACTGAAATGCTTATAAAGCGCCTGCGAACAATTTTACTTCTTTGCCTGTATTCCTTATATATCACACTCTTACACTCTCATCATTGTGACGTACCATCGGTGTCATCAGGTTACTTTCTGAAATTTGCATATGATTCTTGAAGATGTGTATAGTGATTTTACAGGTGATATATTTATTTTAGAATTCGATTTCCGCGTGTCTCCGAATTATCCTTAATTTATGGACATGAGTGTATTAAAAATTGTAGTAAATTTTGCCCCAAAGAGAAAAAGTATTATTTTTTCTAGTGTGCTAAATCCGTACATATTTATTAATATTAGGTGCGGAGATTTTAAATAAATGTATTCTTAATTTAAAACTATTCATAGTAAAAGGTGATTGTTAATTCATTATTTCATGTTCATTATAAATCCATTTTCTGCAGATGTAGTCTTCGAAAATATGAGACAAGTCAGTTTTCGCAGATGGCAAAAATGTTGTGAGTTAACATAATACACAGTAAATTCACTGTATTTGTAGTTAAGGCAGGATAAGTAAAATTTATTTTTGACGTCAGAGTTTATTTTTGACGAAAAATAGTGTTTATTAGAAACGGGAGTTCCTTTCCTTATACATGTGTTTTGAATTCAGCGACAATACTGTTATGGTATTAAGGCAACAGAATATTAGAAATGGAAAAGAAAATGGACACTAACATGGAAATAACATATGCATTTGCAAAGGAAATATTTTTGCAATGTGAAAGGAAATGAACGCAACAAAATTGCAATAATAATATACCTACAAGCACACTGTGCCTTTACAGTCGGATCGAAATCGTTGGATAATCCAATGTGTTTTAGTTTTTTGTATTAAATTCTAGAATTTGCTATTTATATAATTTAAGCGCTTAAGTTTGCGTCTGGTATTAACAGTATCTATAAAGGATTTTATAATTTTATTATTCCATAAAACAGGCCATCTGAAGAACGCTGCAAGTAAATCTTTTTGTCTGGCATTATTGTTTAAAGAAAACAAACGATAATTTTAACATTTCCGTATCACTCATGCGCGTCATTCAACGAAAACAAAACCGTAAGAATACCTCCTAAACATCAATATGCCAAGAGAAACTGATGTCATAGGAAAGTATGTCCAATTTCAAGCACGGTCGTTTCCCTATGCGGGTGGCGCGGTACAGAATGCTTACGTGCAACCCGGAGCTATTTCAGTATTCTCAACTCACGCTGAATTAAGAGGGCTCATACACCTTAAACCCCTTGATCTTAGAATATGTGACTGTTGCAAGAATTGGGATATTTTATTTATTTTAAAAGCAATTACTTCCAACTTTTTACAGCTGACTACATAATATAGCTGCTTTAGAAACTAGTCACCAGAAAGTTTGTATTGCCTCAAATTTTTTTGTAATTTAATCCGCTTTGTGACAAAAGTTTTCGTCATTTTTCCACCTTGCGCGCATGATATTTTAAAAATGGCTAATGGTACATACTTGAAATTTGAGGAAATTCTTTATATGGGCACTATTTTCTAGCTGAACTAAAAATTCGATGAATATTTTAGTATTAAAAAAAATTATCCACGAAAACATTACAGGTTTTTTTTAATAAAATACATTTTATAAACTGAACTCCAAATAAAATAAAAATTTAACATGAAATTCTTAGAATTTTAAGTTCACAGTAGTTTCCAAATGTTATAAATCTATGTATTAAATGTGGAATTAAATTATGCAACAGAATGTTTTAAACTGTGCGCGCAGGGTGGAAACATGACGAAAAATGTTGTCACAAAGCGGATTAAATTATAAAAATATTTTGTGGCAACACAAACTTTTTGATTACTATTTCAGAAAGCAGCTATATTATGTAGTCAGCTGTAAAAGGTTGGAAGTAATTGCTTTTAAAATAATTAAGTTATCCCAATTCTTGCAACAGTCACATATTCGAAGATCGTATGGGTTTTAAGGTGTATGACTCCTCTAACAACTGAGAACAGGTGTTCTCTCCGGTCTTATGTAATTTTTATCCGGCACCGATAAATGTTTAGTACTTTTGGAAATTACTGAATGACGTATGAGGGTCAGATACGGTTACAGTTGCATATGAAACCAACTACATTTATTCACTTACAATACCTATTACGATAATACAGGGACCATACTAAAAAATCGCAAATGTTCGCCAAGTGTGGAGACTTTTGGCCATTTCTCGCCAAATTTGGGGACAAAAAATATCGCCAAAACCGCTGGCAGCTTGGCGAGATGCCCCCAAATTAGCGAGATGGCTATTTACTCAGTGTTAAATAGACTTGCTTTATATTCTTACTTTTTCCGGCATAGCCATAGTCTCTTTACAGAAAAATGCAACAATTTCACATATAATTGCACTAAAATCATCTATCTGTGTACAAAATTAGTAACAATACGCACTCATGTAATGCCCTCAATTTCAAATTTCCAGGTGCTGTGACTAATAGTTTAGTTTCAAAGCTCGATAACTGGGTCTCCTTCGAAAAACACCTTACAGCTCTGAAAGGACAAAACATGCTTAAAAATTACGCATAAAAGTAATTAACAAATACTTTAGTAACAAGTCAGATTTGAATTGTTTTCTTCAAATTGGATAGAAGCACAAACTTTCAGTAAAAGTCTTAATCTAAAACAGAATTTACACTTCGTATCATCGCAAAAACATTTACACGAAATGCATTTTCCGCATGGCTAAACACATAAGTTGAAAAGTAGAACCGCTTTTACAAAAGTTACTCTAAACAGTACTTCTCTCTTATGTGAAGACGAGTCAACTAAATGAGAGCAGACGTTACAAAAGCGTGTACAGTATTTTATTTAGGTTTAGCTATTAATGCTTAACTAAATTTTAATTATTTTTGAACCACCATGTTTTTACTAAGTTATCTCCAACATACCTCGTTTTTACCCTCTTAAATCTTTAGTTCAGTGGTAAATTAGAGCTAGGATAAAAGAAGCATCCTTTAACTACTTTTAAAACTTAGATTTCTATAATATGTTTATAAGTAATGTTAGAAGCTATGACTTACTTTATTGGGAAAGACCATGTGTTAGAGATTTGCATCACGAAGATAGTTATTTTGTCTAAATCATTTTCACTATTTAATTACAACAGAAAAGTTTTGGTTCATTCTCTAGGCTGACTTACCTCATTTTGCATCTGAGCACTATCGTTTGCGGTCTATTCTCGCTGTATGCCGTAATGACAGTTATCTGGCGTTACACCCTTTGTACACTCCCCTGCTGCTATCATTGAAGCGCTAT
The DNA here is from genome assembly GCF_044657685.1 of Stegodyphus dumicola. Classification (NCBI taxonomy): domain Eukaryota; kingdom Metazoa; phylum Arthropoda; class Arachnida; order Araneae; family Eresidae; genus Stegodyphus; species Stegodyphus dumicola. Next base: position 87,674,881 of record NC_140777.1, read on the forward strand.
TACGTCTTGCACTGATCGCTTTAGGCTGCTAAAGGAAAGAGAGACAAAATGCCGCGTATATCGCTCTTATACACTTTATGTTTTATGATGGAAAATTTTATAGTTATTTATTTACCGACGCCTTATTTTTAAAGTGTTTTCAATTACAAATCTCTTGAGTTTTGTTTGCGAGCAATCAATTTAGTTCAGAATTGCGTCTATAGAAAGCTTTGAATTGTTATTTTTTCATTTTAAACAAACAGCATTGAAATAATTGATGCGAAATTTAAAGAAAAAAAATTTGGTGTGTACACCACATCACTTCCTTGTACGGATAATTTAATTATACGTAATTTTCCTGAATTCCATTTAAACACATTGAATTAACAGTTAACGAATTTTGAATTAAATCTACTTCGTCGATAGCACATAAACCACAATAAAATAGATGCATTCTTTAGAGCTTCCTATATTTATTTACCATGGCGACACTTCGGCGCTAGGTTCATTTAATAGCATTTTACATCTCCTTCAATTTATAACTCAGAGTGCACAAAAATTATATCGTCTGAAGAATTACCACAAGTTCTATTCAAATACTATAATAAATCTAAAAAAATCTGATGTGTACACCACATGACTTCCTTGTACGGAATATTAAATTATACGCATTTTTTCGTGCATTTCATTTAAACTTATTGGATTGAATTAAATCTACTTCGCCGATAGCGTCTTAACGTCCTCCAAATCACTAAATCCAGTTCTGTATATAAAGGCTTATTTTTCGATGTGTCACGAATCACCGTATAACTCACTCTCTGGCTGCGTCATGTAACTTCTCTGGCTACGTCATATCTTCTAAGAGTATGTTAACCCTTTGCGGCATAGTGTGCCCGGTCTGGGCGCACCTCAAAATTTCCTTCTGTACGCACAGAAAAATTGAATGAAAAAAGATCTATAGGTTACTCAGAACCTTCTTTATTTATAGTAGATGGCAGCTCAACACAAACCAGTCCATATATTTTAGCCATGTTGAGTTTTTTTAAGACCCTCATTTTTCAAAGAAATCTTCCAGATTTTTTTAGGGTATAAAAGGAATTGTTTGAAAAGAAATTTCTATGTTATTTTTTTGGCTGTATGCTAATATCCTTATTCTATATTAGTTTTAAAATTTTACCTTGAAATCTTGCCTAAAATCAAACGGCGAACCCTAGGTGTGCCCAGACCGGGCTCACCGATAATCTAGGACAACTCAGCGTCTGTATTCTTTGTTACTCCGCATAGCATCGGTCAGTTCATTGACAGCAATGCTCATTTCAGCACTCTTTTCGAAGCTTTATTCAATCAGTGTGCCACTTTGGGCACACCAACAGAATTAGAACGATAAGTGCTATCTTCACAAAATTTTACTTGTGTACTCCTCTAGGCCTAATTGGACTGCCTACATTTTTGTTTTACCAAAACTTTAAAAGTTAGCGTGCCGGAAACGGTTAAGAATTAGATGTAACATAAACTGAAGCATAATTTTAAAAACTCGCTCGACTACCCTTTGTGAAACTCTTGAGAATGAGAAGTCATAAATACTTCTTTACACCCAACTTGAGGTAAAATAATGCCTGGACACTTACGAGACAAGTTGAACGAACTTCTACATTAAGTAAAAAGCAACTGCTCTTGATGTTATGCTTTTATAATACATGTAAATATTTAAATAATGTAATTTTTTTAATTAAACTCTTTTCTTAAACAGTCTTCTTTCAAAATTTGCTTCGTATGTGCGGAATTAATAAAATAATTGGTGTGATTAAATTGAATAGTTGCAAAGAATTAATTTTCCCGGGGAATTTTTAATGCGTGAATTTAGTATTTATATTAAAATTAAAAGACTAAGACATCGTAAAAGTAGATCATAACATTTCTTTGGTTTTTTAGTCCATTACAAAAGACTATTTGCCTGTGAGGAGACATGTCTTTATGGCGGAATTTGTAAGAAAACTGATTCATATCCCCGTTGCGCCTGGGCGAAGTAAAGTAATCGCAGCCAGCCGGAATTCGGACCCTAATCGGACTACCAGTATTCCGTATTTTATACGTTCTGCTCCCGCTGGGCAAGTAGCTATTAATAATTAGAAACTAGATGTTTAGTATTTATTGAATTTACCACTTTAGCTTTCGTTTGTATTTGGTAATACACACAAGGGCTAACAGCCTAAAAATAGGGTTACTTATGTAGACTATTTTCTAAGGGAAACCGGCTCATATTTTCATGGGGAAAATACAGAAAACCTCCACGAAACCAAACGTTTCACCGCGGGGCGGGGAGCTTGAACTTGAGGTAAAAAACCCGTGTTTAACGGTCCTGCCTAACATGGCCTGCTTACGTAAGTTGGTGGACCATTTAACCTGTTTGAATATTTTTTATAATCCTGATGAAATAGACGTTGTTTAAAGCTTCCTTCTTTTGCAATAACAGCTCTTTACTTTTAAAAAGGCAGTTAATTAATGATATATATTAATCGTTAATTGAAATTTTATTTGTTTTTTAAAAATGCTTTAAATTTCAAGTGAAGCACACGGAAACGTGTTACTACAAAACAAAATAATTAAATTGCTCTTTAGAACTCCAAAGAATGGAAAATAAAAAAAAAATCTTACAATAAAGAATTAATATCACATAGCCAGACAACACTACTTAGGTATGTAGAATATATAAAATGTTCCAGAAAATGTGCGGCAGCGTTACACTGTATATTCTGGAAGTTAAAAAGAAAGGAGGAAATAAAACTCCACAGGAGTAGTTTTGTACATCGCTTCGTTCAGGTGATATGCGACATCAGAATCTCGTCACTTCTAGCTAAAGAATACTTATGGTACGTTTTTACTTTTAGCTTCCTGTCTCTAGATCACCCGCTTTAAAACCCGTGGATTCCTTTATATGACGCCATATGACATGGTAATGGTATGCCGCAAATATGACATAATGGTATGCCGCAAACCCTTTAAAACGGCATAGGTGATCAAAGTATGCATTTAGTTAGCCTTATATTACATTCAAACAACCCAGTTTTGAATTTGTCTGATAATTCCATAAACCGTGTATGAAATGCCGCTTGCATTGACATCAGTAGGTGAAACCTGAGGCCATATCGTGTGGTATATAATTTGGGACACATAATATAATCTTCCATTCGCACGATTTCTTTGTTTGCTCGTGACTTGCGTGACCCGAAACAAACGTACATGTTGTTACAGAATGACGTCCCGACAGATTTGGCTTGTCATGGTTCCAATTTGAAAATGCACGTCAGTTCTGGAACCCAGAATAATTCCACCCCAAACGAGCACTCCTGCACCACCGTAACGGTGTCGTTCACTGATGTTTTCTTGGTGGTAACGGGTACCTGGAGCTCTCCATATGAAAGTCCGGCGAGAATCAGACTGCAAGCTAAACCTGGACTCGTCGGAAACCATCACACAAGCCCACTGTTGCGGTGTCCACAATGTATGCTCTCTACTCCAGGCTAACCGCAGGCGACAGTGAGTTGCAGTAGCCCACCAGCGGCCGAGCGGTAAAGTCGCTGAACACTGGTAGTTCGGTCCGAGGTTCGAATCCCGCGAACGGGCTGGCTGCATGGGCGTTTTCGTGGTTTTCCCCATGTGTAACGTGTGTACGAGCCAGTTTCCCTTAGAAAGTCCTCCACGAAAGGCATCCCTCCCTTTAGGCAGATAGCCCTCGAGGCTTTGCCATAATCACACACACACACACACACACACACACAAAAGAGTTGCAGTAAGTGGAACGCATCTGAGAGGTCTACGAGCATATAGACCAATCTGCCTTAAGCGTCTGTACATGGTCGGCCTTGAAATTGTCGTACCAGTGGCTGAAGAGAGCTGACGAGACAGGTCTGAGGCTGTGCTCCGCCTGTTTCTTTTGGCAGTAACTGCCAAATACCGGTCCTCATTCGGCGTTGTAACTCTGGGGCGACCTATGCTGTAACGTCTACTCACATTACCATCATCTTGGAATCGTTGCCAAAGCCTGGAGATGACACTCTGGGCAATTACAAGTTCGTCTGATACTTCCAGTTGGGTACGCCCACATTCCAGACGGCCGATAATTCTACCACGTAAAAAAATCATCCAAATGCGTCCTTTGTGTCATAACTATTCGGTTATTGCACTGAAATGCTTATAAAGCGCCTGCGAACAATTTTACTTCTTTGCCTGTGTTCCTTACATATCACTCTCTTCATTGTAACGTACCATCGGTGCCACCTGGTTACTTCCTGAAATTTGCATATGATTCTTGAAGATGTGTGTAGTGATTTTACAGGTGATATATTTATTTTAGAGTTCGATTTCCGCGTGCCTCCGAATTATCCTTAATTTATGGACATGAGTGTAAATAACAGGTATCCTGAAACTGTTCTACCAGCTTTGATTTCTTCTCTCTAATTTCCCAAATACTCGAGTAACGTTTTTCTCCTGCGGCATCATATATATTATTATTGGCAACTGAGTAATTAGACACTTGAATTCTAAATTAAAATTTATTGCTGATTTCCACGATGGGGAAAGGACGGAAAGTGGAAGAAAAAATGACTATCAAATAATTGTCATTCACATCATCATTTAGTTACGTTAAAAAATGTTTAGTCCATAATGATAATTTTTTAATTGCCTAAAATATATTTACTTTAAAACAATTATTAAATGTACTTTAGAACTGTTGCAAAATAAAGTTTTTTAAAAATTCCTTTTAAGATTCTCACTACTGTATTTCTCAGTTACTGTAGAAAGTGACGAATCTTAAGAACTAGTTACCGAATAATCGTTTACCTTCGTGTAACAAGAAAGAACAAGATGGAAGGGTAACTAACCCTTTATTATTCCAATAAGATTTAACAAAACTTCGTCTTGGAGTGCACAATAAAAGACGACACTTGGGCTTGAACTTAAGAGACTAAGAAATAAACAAAACTAAGATTAATTAAGGATATATAGCCGAAGCTATTAAGATTCTAATCGAGTTGGTCCCTTAACTTTATTTGACTACGAAGCTTATCAAGGGCCTCAGTACGGCCGAGCGTAATAACAGCTTTGAGAGAGAGAGTAGCCAAAAGGCAGACGCGCGCAAATCAGAAACTCTGATTCTCTCTGACTCAGCAAGTAGAACTTCGCGGTTTAAATACCGCTCCTCCTCGTTAAGCATTCAGAGTGATTCCGAAACTACCTTCTGGCCGGAAGTAGTAAGTTGAAGTTAAGAATTTGACAAAAAAGGAACTTAAAATTTAACTGTTAATAAAATTAAGATAATTCTTACATCTTACTCATAAACTTTCGATTCATACTTTTGGGAATGACGATAGAAAAATCAAGATTTACATTCAAGTTCTAAAGACACGAGCTTCCAAAATGTTGATGTAAATGCTTGCTCCTGATACTTTTTTCAAAACATAATTTAATAAAAATAATGCGAATAATAATGTTTATATAGAAATACGTTCTTTTTAACTGAACTTGGATGTTTCCCACAGAATTGAATTCACAAGGAAACGAAGGAAACGAATCATATGCAGTCAATCCTTCCATAGAATCAATCGAAACTATGAAACAGCCAAATTGCAGATTTAATTTATTGCTAACCCCGACAAGACTATCATATCTTGGGCGTTCGAACATAACTTTTTTGTCTATGTTTTTTAACGGGACGACGTCGATAACGGTCGCGGTGCGCTTCGCACGACCTACCTAGGCGTCAATAAGCACCTCGGGGGCCTGTAATGATACTCTGGAGGTCCTGGTGTAATTACACGGGCGATGTAATAGTGGAATAGTGCAGTAATAAATTGTAAGTGCCTCGGGGCTCTTGGCAAGTTTCGCCTTCGAAATACCGCGGGCCTTTTCGCCAAGTAACTGACTTTTATTGATGAGGTCATAACGATGATGGTGTTTGATTTAGCTGGAAGCTGCAGTGTTTCAAGCGGCGGTGTACCAAGTCGCGGGTGATCTATTTAAAATTGGTGAACGTTTTTCAAAAGGGTTGCTGGGTATGTAAAAGGCATTTACGTGAAGGATAATGCCTTGATAAATGCGACCGTTATCTATCTGAATTTCATTTGTGAGTAGTTTTAAAGGTACTTTGTACGCTGTCGTTGAAATTGACACTTTCATTTTATTGTTGGGGTTATAATTTCTCTTATATTGTATCTTTTCGATCTTTTGTCATTTATATAGAATGAATAATTGATACGTTTTGTACACCGTTCGAGATATTTATCAATGGCATGTTTTTTAATGCTACGCCGGCTGAAAGATAAAGCTTATGTTATAGCCTGCAAACTAATATTAATAACTGCAGAATATTTAATGTTCTTTACACTGTAGCGTTGCGCGCCTCCAACTTACACGCAACCAAGAGGTGACTGTGAAAACTGGATAAAAGACAGAGTCTTGTTAAGGGCTTAAGTCCCTTTTTATTCAACTTAATAAATTACAAGTGCGTGCTCTTGACGCTCACAAACTGCGCCAACTCGGCGGTCAAATAAAAATAATAACCTGAAAAGAAACTAAAGACAAGACTCTAACTACGAGGCTCTCTAAAAGTAACTAACCTCACCGCGTTTTACAATACCGCTGCTAATTCAGCAAACTTGAAGATCACGTTGAGCGATTAACAATACTTCCAGGCAAGCACACAGGCCGAAACGCGGGGTTCTTCAATTTCTGGCTAACTACCTCCGCGCTCGTGAAGTAAGAACAGCACACCTTGAACTCGTTTCCTTTCTATTTAACTCAGAATACTTCCGCTGATAATTTGAATCCTTGCGCGTTCTACTAAAATTTACATACTCTGGCATTGGCAGTTCCAGGAGAAAGTAAGGCTTGACAGGAAAGGTAGTTTAAACTTAAAATAAATGTTAGTTAAAATAAATATAAACCCTACAACACATACGGAAAGAAACTGTAGTAGTTGTCCCATGGTTCTGAAACGTTTTACATGCAAGAAAATAATTAGTTAGCCATTTACTATTTATATTAGATATTGGAACATGCAAAAACAAGTTAATTTTAAATGGTTTTGGAATATTGGCCAATCAGATTGCAGCGTTAGAAAACTATGTAAATAACTAACAGGAAGATAATGAATCTGCTGTTGAGGAAACAATATATTTTATTGTTGTTTCTTTTTGACATTAATGCATTTTACTATTAAATTTATACATTTACTGTTGTTTATGCTCTTGGCATACAATTTACTATTACTTCATTTTTAAAAAAATTTTAACAGTTTCTGATTTTAGAATACGAATAGGATGTAAGATTTATCTTAATTTCTCTAACAGTTAATTTTGAGTTAAAGTTTCTTTCCTGTCTTCCTGAATTTCAATATACAACTTCCGGCCAGAACGTAGTTTTAGAATCACGTTTGAATGCAAATGAGGAGAAGTATTTAACCGTGAAGTTCTACTGACTTCGTTAGAGAGAACCAATGATTCTGACTAGCGCGCGTTCGTCTTCTTAGGCTATTATCTCTTAAGCTATTATCACGCTCGGCCGTACTTCAAGTCTTTGATAGCTTCGCCGTTAGATAGCGTTAAAGGGCCAACTCTGTTAGAATTTTGATAGCTTCGGCTGTATCTTTTTAGTTAAGTTTTAATTCTTACTATTCTTGTGGAGGCTTTATTGTAAATCCAAGAAAGGAGTCATCTGTTAAATTTATTTTGAATAATAGAGGGTATTCAAGCCTTCGTAAGTGTACGTTTCTATCATTTTGAACTAAGCGAATATTCGCTTACTAGTTCTCAATGTTCCAGAACATTGCAGTAACTTCTAGTTTTGGAATCTTACAAGGAAAAGTGGGGAAAATCTCTTTCTGCGGCATGTTTCCATACTTTCACTCCTTTGTCTTCACCTATATCAGAATAAAGTATTGCAATGACACTGCTCACTCATCTTCTCTCATTCTAGATTACATATGTAGAATCATTTAGAATTTTTCGATATCAGGAAGCTGAAAAAATCTGCACTATCCTTAACAGGATTCTAATTCGGGATCACCCGAGTACGAGTCGAGCGTGCTTCCAGATACACTATGATAGCATGCAGAAAGCAGAGAAAAAACACCTTATACATTATTTCAAATTTTTAATTATTATCCATTAGATTTTTAATTCTTTTGTTCTATTTTTTTCACTCTATCTCTCTCTAAATATACATGCGTAATAAGTGTATGTACATATATTCATGGATTATGATTAGATGTGCAAAAAATAGATTTAATGTTAAAAAAAAAGAAATTTGAAAGTTTTCAGATTTTTATATTACGCCCAAAGGGGCTTTTCATTCAATAGCAAAAATAAATTCAATTCAATAGCAGTATCACAAAAAATTTAAAACAACAAAACGGCATATCTTTTCAGTTTCCGACAGATAGTCTCGCGCCCTGGAGATAATCCCCCCCCTCCGAACAGTGGTTGCCATTAATCGATTTGAAATCGTTGAGTTTGTTAATCAAAAATTCGTTAAAATTTTACAAAGTACGAAATAAAGCGAATTCCAAATTAGGGCTTCCAGATGCCAATATTCGGGTGGAGGATTATGTTATTCAAAATTGCATGGCTCTATATACCGTTTTTTCATCACAACGGGAGAAACATACATACATTTATGCAGATTCTTCATTGTTTAATTTCTTTAAATATAATGCTGGGCTGTAATATTTGGTGGCAACAATTTGAAAAGTGATACTCCGTTTATAGTGATTCGAAGCAAAATGTCAAAACGAAATTAATAGCCCTTTTGGGCTAAAAAAAATACTAAAAGTCTCTCTCTAAAATTGTATATATATGTATATTAAGTCGGGTCGGTATATATTTTTTATATATTTAAAAAGTCGGTACTGTCGTACTTTTTATTTACTGAACTTCGAGTACATTCTAATTTTTATATATATATATAAAAATACTAAAAGTCTATATAATATATATATATATATATAAACTTAAAGGATTTAAAGTTAAAAGTAAATTGGACTCAAAGCAAGTCAATTCCTCAACAATACTAATAATTGCAATCGTGTATAAGCCGTTTAACATAATATCTAAACAAATGAAAGTTATAGATTAGATATGTGCAGAAAAAATTCTTTCAATATTGAAAAAAAAAAAAAAAAAAAAAAAAATTGAAATTTTTCAGATTTTAAATTACGTCCAGATTTTAAAAAGGGGCGTTTTTTTAACGTTTTGAGTGTTACCTTTATTTATTAAATATCATGTTCTTTGCACTTAAACCATAAAATTCAGTTCAAGAGCAATATCGCAAAATAATGTTAAATTAAGCATATCTTTAGAATTTCCGATATACACAATCTCGCGAGCTGGAAATAAAAGTATTTTTTTCTGTATAACGTTGCCATTTCTCGCTTTTAAAGCATTGAGTTTGTAAATCAAAAATTCGTTAAAGTTTTACAAAATATAAAATCTATAATAAAACAAATTCCAAATTTGGGATTTCGGATGCCCATATTCGCAGTAGGATTTCGTCATTCAAAATTCGATGGCTCTATGTACCATTGTCTTATCACAATGCGAGAAATAGACAATCATTTATGCAGATTTTTCACTATTTAATTTCTTCAAATATAATGCAGGACTCTAACATTTTGTGGCAACAGTTTGAAAAGTGAACCGACGTTTATGAGTCCGACGTAAAATGCCAAAACGAAAGCAGTAGTCCTTCGGGACTTAAATCCCTTTGGACAAAAAAAAAAAAAAAAAAAAAAAAAAAAAAACTGAAAGGGTTCAGATTTTAAGAGAGGCCCGGAAGGTTAAAGTCCTTTTATTCTCTTGGAGAATGCAGTCTACTCAGTCTGCTGCCGCACTCACTCTTCCTAACCCATTTCTTTTTATATTTTTAAGATTTATTATTAAGCATCATTTTCTCCGTACTTACACCATACACAATATAACAGCAGAATTATAAATGAATTTTAAATGCAGCTTATGTTTAACCCGATGCAGTGCTAAGTTTTGGCATATATTTTTAACCCAAAGGGCGTTATCCCAGAGGAGCTATTAAATTCGTTTTGGCATTTTGTAACGCTTCACTTTTCAGTTTATTGCCACCAAATATTATCGCCTTGTATTATATTTAAAGAAATGAAATAATGCTGCTTCTCGCACTGTAATAAAACAATGATACCTAGAGACATCAAATTTTGTATAACGTAATCCCCCACCCGAATATGGGCATCTGGAAGCTGAAATTTAGAATTCGCTTTATTATATATTTCTTATTTTGTAAAGCATTTATGGGTTTTTAATTAAGAAACTCAAAGATTTCAAAGCGAACAATGGCAACACTGTACGGAAAACAAAACATTTTATCTCCAGCGCGCGAGACTGTGTATCGGAAATTCTAAAGATATACTGTTTTTAAATTATTTTCTGATATTGCTGTTGAATTGAATTTTATAGTTTGAGTGCGAAGACTATGGTATTTAATAAATAAAGGTAACATACAAAAGGTTAAATAAACTTCCCTTTGGGCGTAGCATAAAATCTGAAGGCCTTCAGAATTTTTTTTTCTATTATTTCAAACTTTCCTCAGTTTATTTATCAATGTCCAGTCTTCTTAGTAAGATAGCTTCCAAGACTTCTTTTTGTTGTTAACTTTATTAATTAAATATGATTTTCTCACTAGCTGAATTTCCGATAGACATGTCTCGCATTCTGGGGATAAATATGTTTTATTGCCTGTAGTGTTGCCATCGCTCACTTTCAAATCGTTGAGTTTTTAAAAAAAATTCATTCCAGTTTTACAAAATATGATATAGAATATGAAATTCTAAATTCCAAATTCAGGCTACCAGGTGCGCTTTTCGGGGGGGGGGGGAGGACTACGTTACTCAAAATTTGATGGCTTTAAGTACCATTGTTTTTTCAGAATGCGAGGAACATGCAAACATACATACAGATTCTTCATTATTTAATTTTTTAAAAAATAATCCAGGGCGATAATATTTGGTGGCAACAATTAGAAAAGTTATACAAACGTTTATAGTGGATGACGCGAAATCCCGCTTCGATAATAAGGGCTAATTAAAAAAAAATCTAAATTGAATTTTGAAAAAAAAAAAAAAAAAAAAGTCTGTATTGCGTTCTGTTGCCACCCACAATAAGTACGTGTGTAAAATCTGAGCTCAGCTTCTCCGGAATTAGTTCAATATCCTTATGAGGAAATAGCCCACCAGCGGCCGAGCGGTAATGTTGCGGAACACTGGTAGTTCGGTCCGAGGTTCGAATCCCGCGAACGGGCTGGCTGCATGGGCGTTTTCGTGGTTTTCCCCATGTGTAACGTGTATACGAGCCAGTTTCCCTTAGAAAGTCCTCCACGAAAGGTATCCCTCCCTTTAGGCAGATAGCCCTAGTGTGCTTTGCCATAATTAAATACACCACCACCTTATGAGGAAATAGATTTAAATGGATAGCAGATTTTTTTTACCATAGCGACAAACACTATGCTTGAGTTAAATGAAAGCTTATAAAAATCAGCTCAAATAATATTAAAAATTATCCTAGAAAATCATCTAATTCGTATTTCTTTATCGTTATCGTTTTGAAAGAGGGCAAGAAGTTGTTAGTTTCATAACCTTTGAAAATTTCAAATCTTTAAAATACGCACATTTTTGAATATTAGAATTTTAAAATCCCATTAAAAATATAATATGTCGAACAATAAAACTAGGAAAATCATCTTTTGAAATGAAATACTGAGAAAAATACATATAAACTTATGAGACGAAAAAAGTTAAAATGAATCGGTAGATTTCATGGCAATTAATTTTAAACGCTAATCAGTTGTTATTTTTATTTAGAGCGTTTTACAAAATATGCATGGAAGCAAGAAAAATTGCTTGACGTAATAATCTTATGACCTTGAAAATGAAGAAAATCAATTTGCCTTCTGTATCACATCGTAGAATATTTTTATAAGAAATGCAAAAAATCGCCCACTTAATATCGTTTTATTATTCTTGTTTTAAAACAGAAATGGTAAAACGATATAAGTCAAAGAGTTTGTTTTATAATCTATATAAATTTTAAAATTTTGTAACCGATATACCATTTTTAGGTGTTGAAATTTTAAAATCGTGAACGTCATACGGCCGAAAAAAATCGAGCGGTTTTCAAAGTTCTACAAAAAAATCGAAAGTCACTAAAATATTCAGACAAATTTCACCTAAAATTGACCTATACGAACGGGCTATCTTGCATGGGTATTTTAATGTATACAGGCTCCATGTGTAACATGTATACGGGCCAAGTTTGCCTTGGAAAATCCTCCACAAAGGCATTCTTTCCCTTAGACACATAGCTTAGCGTTCTTTGCCACAATAAACTAAATAAAACCAAATCAAACAAATTGTAAATTTCTGAGATTTTCAGTATGTTTCTTAAATGAAAGTATAGGCCAAGATCGTTTTAATGTTAAATTTTAAAAATGTCTAAGTGGAATTTTGAAAATTTTGCTTCACCACGTTGTATTATCATCTGCAAACCGTATATGTACAAATTTTGAACTGTATAGTCCATCAGAAAACAGTTTAAGAATTGATAAAGACTTTTGACTTTAGCGACAAACACCATGAATGAGCTAAATGAAAATTTATATATATATATATAAACACTATTTTTTCCTGTTTAAATACTGCTAATTTTATAAATGCTATGTGCCAAAAAAATGTCTATAATGCCACTTTTAAAATTTGGAGACTTATTGTGTGTTTTGAAATAGGATACCGGGAACCTATTTCTAGCAAAAAATTCATTTAATACCTTTATCTATATTAAAAAAATCTGATGTGTACACCACATGATTTCCTTGTACGGAATATTAAATTATACGCATTTTTTTCTTACATTTCATTTAAACTTATTGGATTGAATTAAATCTACTTCGCCGACACAGCATAAGCCACAATAGAATAAATGTATTCTTTAAAATTCACTCTAGCATTTGTTTACCATAACGACACTCTGGCGCTAAATTCACTTAACAGTATTATATTTCGTTCATATTATAACTCATAATGCACAAAATTTATATCATTTAAACAATAGAATCATCTAATCGTTGCCACATGTTCTATTCAAATACTATAATAAAGCTAGAACGATGTATAAAAGAAATTAAGCAAACAAAACAAAAAAGAAACAGTTTTTCACAGACGATTGAGTATTTCTCATTCAATTCATTCAGTTCTCACTTCGCGAGAAGGCAAAAATACATAAAAACTCAAAATATCTATATTAAAAATTACGAAGTAAATCTTAAACACTTATTTTCTCAAAAACATTTCAGAAAGGATTAAGCATGATTTAATTGGCAATAATAAATGAAAGCGTTATCTTTGTAGTTGCGAAGCTAAGTTTTTCTAGATTGGCAACAAATCCACTAGTCTGTTTCAAATGTAAACAATCAATGGCCGCCATAAAAAAAAAAGGCTTAGCGGCACATAAACAACTTTAAAATTGTTGATAATTCTAAAAATATTGCATACAGATTTACTAAAGGCATAAAAACCTTAACCGGAAGATAAAAACAACATAATTCAATCATTTTTTAAGCAAAAAATGTACAATTTACAAACATATAAGAGTAAAGAAACTGAGATCTCTGAGCCGGGTAACAGAGTGGATATATATATATATATAAATATATTTATATACGTTTGGTGCGGCCGATAGCAACCAAAATACGAGGTCTACATCTACATGTTATATCTGTCCTATATACAAAATTTCAACGTTCTGAGGCTACTCGTTTTTGAGTTATGCGAGATACGTACGTACATACGTTCGTACAGACGCCACGAAAAATTCTCTTCAGAATTAATTTTAAAGCAGTTTATAATTTTTTTGGAGGAAACGAGTCTTTTATTCTGTCCTTACGTACAAATATGACGCAAAAACATCGTTAAATTGCATACGATAGCGATCAAAATGGATATTTTCGTTGAAATATGCTGCCTGAAACTTTTCGTGATTACAATACTTCCTTTTTACTTCGTACAAGGAAGTAAAAAACTTGGAGACTCATTAGGTTATTTTGACGCAACATTCGGGAAAAATATGCAATGAACTCGCCAGGACTCGAAACCTGGACCTCTGGTATACACGTCGAGCATGCTTCCAATTTCATCACGTAGGCATTGCAGAAAATAGCTTATAAACTCCCCCTTTCAAAGGGAGACTGGGGATTAGGGTACCCAGTGGCCAAATCCTGGTGGTGAAGAATCATTATTCACCATCTTTTAGTTCGGGCGCCACTGTAGAGTTATTAGGTTATTTTGATGTGGTAGAAAATGCGAAATGCCCTCGCAGGGGCTCGAAGCCTGGTCGTTTCGAATATGCGCCGAGTATGCTAACGGTTACACCAGGAAGGCATGCAGAGAGGATCGAGAAAATACATAGTAAGCTTTAATTGTATTAAATTTAAAATTAAAATCTTTAACCCAGAATATGAAATTATAATCACACCAGGAAAATATTTCTTAAATAACAAATAAATCTTTGGTTAAAAAAAAGGGGAGGGGATTATTCACCTTTGAGAAACTATTACCTAGGCATTAAACAGTACCGTCACACAAAACTATTAAAGATTTCATCAAGGCAGAGTGCTTCTGCGGTTAAAAAGGAGACTTAGGCGGCGGCGGCGGTGGTGGTGGTGGTGGTGGATGGTGCAAAACCCTGGAATTTCATTAACGGCACACGCCGAACATGCCATTAAAATGATTTGATGGTTTCATTAACATCATCTTCTCATTTAATTTCTTCTTTCTTTCCTTTCTCTTCTTACTTTCTAGAGTTAAAGCGCGGGATATGCGTATCGCCAGAAAGAGATCAATTATGATGAAAGAGAGAACAAGTAAATGAAAAAAAAAAGCGTATATAAATATGAACTAAAGCCGTATTAAGAGTCGGGAAACTCACTTCAGACAAAGGAACTAGAGCTCGAGATCTTTAATTCGACCTTCGGAGTTGTTATTAGCGAGCTTACTATTTTTTCCATCATTTTTTATTTTAATTTGTTTTTGTTAGGTTCATTTGAAGAAGTGTCAGAAGTTTTGACGTTTCGGTTGCCTGCGGAACCCCTCTTGAGGTGTATTAACGCTAAACGAAATCTCCCAATAGTCACGAAATTTCATTTGTTAGCGGAGCTGCCGGAGTTGCTTCGACTATATTTTGTTTTTCTTTTGACTCCCTCGTCTGTTGGTGTTTTGGCTGTTTTTGGTTTCACTCCAACTAACCTCTCATTTCCTCAAATGTATTTTTGACTTTCTCCTAGTCGGATCGTGAGTAATTTTTAATGGTTTTTCGCGGTCAAAAATAACATAGACTGACGTTGCACGAGTAGTGCGTGTAATAGCGGAAGTAAGTTATTTCTCAACCGCGCTTTTGCTTTTAAAAAATACAGTAAACTATAATAAAAAATCTGAAAGGTTGAAGATTTTAAATTACGTCCAAAAGGGCGTTTTCTTAACATTTTGTTGGTTGCCTTTGTTTATTAAATATCATGTTCTTCGCACTTAAACCATAAAATTCAATTTAACAGCAGTGTCGCAAAATAATTTTAAAATTAGCATGTTACCGTGAAAGACCGAAACTGGAGAATGTCGACTTTCACCGGAGAATGTCAACATTCACCAAATGCGTCGGTGAAACATCAAATATTTCTTTACATTCTTGTACATTCGGACCCTCACCGGCGTATGTCGACAATCACAGATATGCTCTGGTGTAGGTCGAAAAGAGAGGAGTATATGTATACGCTGCCATTCCAAAAGGAAGTGTTCCACAAATAAACGCAGTTGTAAAAGCAAGGGCCTCTTGTGCAATTCAAAGTGTCATAATAGTTTAAGTTGTTGCTATAAATAAGATTTGAATCACATAATTTGGTAATTTTATAATTTCTATTATTTTCCTTTCTCCTTTTGAATGTACTGTGTGTTTTAAGTTCTTATTCTGAGTCTCAAGTGCGTTTTTTCTGGAATGAATTACGGAGAAGGAAATATAATATTCTTATATGTTCAACATTCACCATTAGTACATGGTGAATGTCGACATTGACCGGTGTAAGTCAGAAATAAAAGTATTTGGAAAATATTTCGGACACACACCAAGCGACTATGTGAATGTTGACATTCACCGGTGAAAGTCGACATTCTCCAGATTTCGGTGTTTCACCGTAACAAGCATATCTTTAGAATTTCCGATACACAGTCACGCGCGCTGGAGATAAAAATGCTTTTTCTGTACAACGTCTCCAGTTTCCATTGCTCGCTTTGAAATCTTTGAGTTTGTTAATCAAAAATTCGTTAAAGTGTTACAAAATATGAAATCGATAATAAAACAAATTTCAAATATGGTCTTCCAGGTCCATGTATTCGCAGGAGGACTACGTTATTCAAAACTGGATGGCTCTAGGTACCATTGTTTTATCATAATGGGAGAAACATACGTGCATTTATGCAAATTCTTCATAATTTAATTTCTTTAAATATAATACAGCCGATTATATTTGGTCGCAACAATTTTAAAAGTGAAACAACGCTTTTAGTGAATCAACGCAAAATACCAAAACAAAATTAATGGTACTTTCGGGCAAAGTGCCCCTTTGGACTAAAAACAAAGTTGGTCTCGAAGCGTCACAGATTGTTGCCACCAAATATTATCGCCCAATATTATATTTAAAGAAACTGAATAATGAAGAATCTGCATGGATGCATGTATGTTTCTCGCACTTTGGAAAAACAACGGTACCTAGAGCCGTGAAGTTTTGAATAACAATTTAAAAAGTGATTCGCCGTTTAGACTGAATCAACGCAAAATGGAAAAACGGAATTAATAACCTTCTGGGCAAATTGCCGCTTCGGACTAATAAATAAAAGGGGAATTGTTATAAATTTAGAGATGGTAAAGAAAAATCATTTGAATGGAATGTGAGATATACACAGAGAGGTAGAAAAACTTTGATTTTTAATTCGATTTATTTCTTTTAATCGTAAGTGTTAAGAAGTTGTTCAGTAGCATGTCATAAAATATGTACTGTAAAATTCTCGTGTTTCTTAGTAAAATAAGAAGAGATTTTACATAGAAATGAACAAGGTATTTTTTTTTTTTTTTAAATCTGATGTGTACACCACATGACTTCCTTGTATTGGAATATTAAATTGGAATATTAAATTATACGCATTTTTTCTTGCATTTCATTTAAACTTATTGGATTGAATTAAATCTACTTCGCCGACAGCGCATAAACCACAATCGACTAAATGCATTCTTTAAAATTCACTCTAGTATGTGTTTACCATAACGACACTCTGGCGCTAGATTCACTTAACAGTATTAATAATTATATAACAGTTAACTTATATAATAATTATATAACGGAAACTTAGTTAAATGTTATATAATACAATAATTATATAACAGTTAACGTATATATTTCGTTCATATTATAACTCATAATGTACAAAATTTTTATCATTTAAAGAATAGAATTATCTAATCGTTGCTACATGTTCTATTCAAATACAATAATAAAGTTAGAATAAATGTATAAAAGAAATTAAGCAAACAAAACAAAAAAGAAAGAGTTTTTCACAGACGATTGAGTATTTCTCATTTAATTAATTCAGTTCTCACTTCGCGAGAAGGCAAAAATACATAAAAACTCAAAACATCTATATTAAAAATTACGAAGTAAATCTTAAACGCTTATTTCCTCGAAAAAATTCCAGAAAGGATTAAGCATGATTTAAATAATAAATGAAGGCGTTATCTTTGTTGTTGCGAAGCTCAGTTTCTCTAGATTGGCAACAAATCCACTAGTCTGCTGTTTCAAATGTAAACAATTAATGGCCGCCATAAAAAAAAGGCTTAGCGGCACTTAAACAACTTTAAAATCGTTGATAATTCTAAAAATATTACATACAGGTGTACTAAAGGCATAAAAACCTTAACCGGAAGATAAAAACAACATAATTCAATCATTTTTAAAGCAAAAAATGTACAATTTACAAACATATAAGAGTAAAGAAACTGAGATCACTGAGCCGTGTAACAGAGTGGATATATATGTATAAATATACTTATATACGTTTGGTGCGGCCGATTGCAATCAAAATAAGAGGTGCACATCTACATGTTAAAGCAGTCGTATATACAAAATTTCAACGTTCTGAGGCTACTCGTTTTTGAGTTATGCGAGATACGTACGTACATACGTCCGTACAGACGCCACGAAAAATTCCCTTCATTTTAAAGCAGTTTTATAATTTTTTTGAAGGAAAAGAGTATTTTATTCTGTCCTTACGTACATATATCGCGCAAAAACATCGTTAAATTGCATTCGATAGCGGTCAAAATGGATATATTCGTTGAAATATGCTGCCTGAAACTTTTCGCGATTACAATACTTCCTTTTTACTTCGTACAAGGAAGTAAAAAGGTGCACCATTGAAAATCTCTTGAGTGTCTGGTCTCTGGACCATCAGCCCGATTTTAATAATCTGATGTGGATACCACATGACGTTCTTGTACGAACTATTATTTTTTATACCAATTTTTATCTGCATTTCGTTAAAACCTATTTTCTCGAATTTCATTAGAGATACATTTCTCATTAAATCCATTCAGTTCTCACTTCGTGGAAGGCAAAAGTACATAAAAACTGAAAACATCATCATTAAAATTTATAAAATACAGAAAACATAAAAAATACACTTAAAAATAGTTTAAAAAACAGCTTTTACAATTAAAATTAGAATTAATGCGCAAAACAAGCAATTTAGCCAACGGGCAAGAAGACAGATTTTTCGGTGCGTTAAACTGAACATTTACTTTTGGCCCCACTCGGCAAAAAAGCATTGAAGTTGGTGTAGAAACTGACTTAATTCACTATTCTAATCAAAGTTTCAAATGTAAAAAATGGCGGCTTCGTTAGGCTTAGTAACACTTAAACAATTTTTAAATAGCTGATAATTCTACGTCTATTGCATGCACATTTGCTAAGGACCGTCGGGTAACAGAGTGGGTATATGTATTGTATATATACATATACTTTTGGTGCCGCTGATTGCAAGGTGCACAGCTACATGTTATAGCAGTCCCATAAACAAAATTTCAACGTTCTAAGGCTACTCGCTTTTGAGTTATGTGAGATACATACATTTGGTACGTACGTATGCACACATGTACGTGCAGACGTCGAAGTGGATATTTTCGTTGAAATACGATACCAGCAATTTTTCATGATTACAATTTTTCTCTCATTTCCTACAAGGAGGTAAAAGTGAATGAAATTAGATAGATCTTCAGATAATTATCGGCAGATTTGATCACATGAAGCCTTCAATAAAAATGTACGAAGTTTAAATTTCAAATTCAAATTCACAAATTCTGATTCAATTTGTTTTCAAATTCCTATTTGCAGAAATATTAAAATTTGAAAGTTTCGGATCTAATGGTATTTAGTTTTTATGCAATGCTTGATATCAATATTTTGTCAGTTTTTGTTGAATAAATGTTGCTCAAGTCACATTTTGACAATTCATTTTAAGGACTTTTCCCTAAAAAGTCTTTAAAATGAAACATAAAACTTGGTATTTTTTTTTTTTTCAAATCTTTAAAAGCTTTATTGGAAATTTTAGTGTATGATTTGACTGCGAATGTGACAATAACTTGGTGGGCAGCTCATCACAGTCATATTTAGAGCTATGAACTAAAGAAAAATCCTACATGACCGCGCAAAATACGAACATTAATACAATATTAGTTAATCAAATAAAAAACACTTTTTAGCAAGTATAATCACCAATGGAAATTTGGGTTCACCAGTTACCAAATGGATAGGATTGCTGAACTCTGGTAGTTTAATGCAAAGTCGAAATCCTGCGAAAGCTTTGACTGTATGAATACTTTTGTGTTATCTTCTTGTGAAACGTAAATAACTTGTTTATCTTAGAAAATCCTCCACGAAAACACACCTTTCTTTAAGTAGATGGACCTCATATGTTTTTACGTATTCAAAAAAGACAAATAAATAAAGACTGGCAGATTGTTTAAGGTCCGTTCTGACGAATGATTACGACTGACAGAGTTTCTATGTCTTAATTTTTTCCCCAACGTGAATGTGAATAAACATTAATTTTCTTTTGAAAATTTTCCAGAAATGCCTTTTTAAGGTAAAAATCTCTCAAATCCTTTACCACTTTGAGTAAATTTATTTTTATTTACCCAAACCATCCATAAAATTTGTAAACAGTTTTATTCATTCTTGTACAGAATGAGATTATAGGAATTTTTTAATATTAATTATCTTGTCTAAAAGAGGAAACTAACGATATGTCGGCAATATATATAAATTACATTACCGTATTAACAACATAACTAGGATTTACTTGTTAATTGCGAGCAGGTTTGAAATATACGCCTAGATATGAGAAATAAAAGCTTTTAGAACACATCTTATTATTCCAAAGGGGCGGTAGCCCAGAAAGGCTATTAGTCTCGAAACGGCATTTTGTGGCGTTTCGCTATAAACGGCGAAACACTTTTTTAATTGTTGCCACCAAATATTATCACCCTGTATTATATTTAAAGAAATTAAATTAGGAAGAGTCTGCATGAATACATGTATGTTCCTCTCAGTGTGAAAAACTGCGGTACCTAGAACTGTCAGGTTTTGAATAGCTTAATCCTCCACTCAAAAATGAGCGCCTGGACGCCCGAACTGTGAATTTCGAATTTGTTTTATTATCCATTTCAGATTTTGTAAAACTTTAACGAAATTTTAATTAAAAACTCAACGATTTCAAAGCGAGCAATGACAACACTGTACGGAAAAAAACATTTTTATCTCCAGCGCACCAACACTGCACGAAAAAAACAAACATTTTTATCTCCAGCGCGCGAGACTGTGTATCGGTAATTCTAAAGATATGCTCTTTTAAATATTTCGTGATATTGCTGTTAAATTGAATTTTATGTGATTTCAGTGCGAAGAACATGATATTTAATAAATAATTAACAAAAGTATGACACAAAATGTTAAAGAAACTCTCCTTTGGACGTAATATAAAGTCTGAAAGCTTCCAGGTTCTTTTTATTAAAATGTATATTAAAAAAATCTGATGTGTACACCACATGGCTTCTTTGTACGGAATATTAAATTATACGCATTTTTTCTTGCATTTCTTTAAACTTATTTGACTGGAATAAATCTACTTCACCGACAGCGCATAAACCACAATAGAATAAATGCATTCTTTAAAATTCACTCTACTATTTCTTTACCATAGCGACACTCTGGCGCTAAATTCGCTTAACAGTATTACATTTCGTTCATATTACAACTCAGAATGCACAAAATTTATGTCATTTAAAGAATAGAATTATCTAATCGTTGCCACATGTTCTATTCAAATACTATAATAAAGCTAGAAGGATGTATAAAAGAAATTAAGCAAACAAAACAAAAAAGAAACAGTTTTTCACAGACGATTGAGTATTTCTCATTCAATTAATTCAGTTCTCACTTCTCCATAAGGTAAAAATACATAAAAATCAAGATATCTATATTAAACAGTTTACAGTTTTTCACAGACGATTGAGTATTTCTGATTAATTCCATTCTCACTTCGCGAGAAGGCAAAAATACAAAAAAAAAAAAAAAAAAAAAAAAAAAAAAAAAAAAAAAAACTCAAAATATTATAATTGAACATGATTTAATTCGCAATAATAAATGAAGGCGCTATCTTTGTTGTTGCGAAGCTAAGTTTTTCTAGATTGGCAACAAATCCACTCTTCTGCTGTTTCAAATGTAAACAAGCAATGGCCGCAATCAAAAGAATTATTAAGCTTAGCGGCACTTAAACAACATTAAAATTGTTGATAATTCTAAGCATATTGCATACAGATTTACTAAAGGCATAGAGACCTTAACCGGAAGAAAAAGCAACACAATTTTCAATCATTTCGAAAGCAAAAAATGTACAGTTTACAATCATATACGAGTAAAGAAACTGTGTTCACTGAGCCGGGTAACAGAGTGGATATATATATAAATATATTTATATACGTTTGGCGCGGCCGATAGCAACCAAAATACGAGGTGCACATCTGCATGTTATAGCAGTCCTATATCCAAAATTTCAACGTTCTGAGGCTACTCGTTTTTGAGTTATGCGAGATACGTACGTACATACGTTCGTACAGACGCCAAGAAAAATTCTCTTCAGAATTCATTTTAAAGCAGTTTTATAATTTTTTGGAGTCTTTTATTCTGTCCTTACGTACAGATATCACGCAGAAACATCGTTCAATTGCATTCGATAGCGGTCAAAATGGATATTTTCGTTGAAATACGCTGCCTGAATCTTTTTGCGATTACAATACTTCTTTTTTACTTCGTACAAGGAAGTAAAAAATAAAACGATTAAAAAAAAAGGTAACGTGCATCTTTTCCCAGTATTTGAGAAGCAATGCAGTTAGGTGGATTCATTTATACATATCGCAATTTAATGCATGGGTACAATATTTAAATGTCTAAACTGGATATATAAGATAAACAAATAAAACATCTACGAATCTCCACATCTGACTGAACAAGTACTTTAAAGCAATGTATACGAGGATGGATGGAGAGATGGGTAGGGGGTTGCGTGGAGGCGTGCGCGATCCTTGGGGTCAGCTCAGTTCTCTACAATCACGAACCAATTAGCCTTTGCCGTCCAGTGCGGCTAATTAACTCGGCCTCTCTCGACGTCATCATTTCTGAGGCTCTGACCTCTCTATTCGGCTTGTTAAACTCCGGAGATGGAACACATGCCTTAACTCCCAGTTAACCTCTCCACTATCGTTCTATTTCCATCTCTTTTCTCCTTTCCTTCGTCCGTTCCCGGAGCTTGCAGCGGTAATACGGCTACTGGTCGTTTTGTCTGGAACCTGACCTGTGGGAGGTGGACAGCCATAAACTTGTGACGGGTTTGATTTGAGGGCTTAATTAATGCTCTAAAACCAGAGAAGATATTTCCTCTCTTCCCCCCCCAAGAGATTGTCTTGGGGACGCGGATGACAGTCTTGGCTTGGGTTTTAAAGCCGAGTCGCTGGAGGAAAATGTGCGTTTAATTAAGCGTGAGATAACTTTTCAAGGATGCGCTGGACGCTGAGGT
The DNA here is from genome assembly GCF_044657685.1 of Stegodyphus dumicola. Lineage (NCBI taxonomy): Eukaryota > Metazoa > Arthropoda > Arachnida > Araneae > Eresidae > Stegodyphus > Stegodyphus dumicola. The sequence continues at coordinate 87,698,102 of NC_140777.1, forward strand.
TCGTTAATGAAAGCTGTTAAGATGTTCCGAACTTGTTGTAATAAATCTCGGTTGCTAAGATTTAGAGCATACTTTGGATTGCTAATCAGGATGTTTTGTATTAAAATTTAAGGTTTTCAATGCAGCATAAAAATCACTTGGCGTTATCTACACGTAAGTTAACGGAAAAACTTTCTTCATGAAGCTCAAATATGTAGGAAAATTTCTCTTTCTGAGGAATTCTTTTGTTCAACTCGGTCATCTGGCTGGAAGTTTAATCGGTTATACTCTTATTAACCGGTGCCACTTGAGAGACGTAACAAAATGTTGTTGCAAATGGTTTGCCTAGTAACCATTGATTAATAATGAAAAATCTTCCAAACATTTGACTACTTATCGTTTTGATCAGAGTTCCACCTGATGATTTTTTGCAGCCTTTCTGTAGTGCTGTTATTAATAAGTGCCGTTTAATTAGAGCAAAATTATAATTAACTCGAAAAATAAAGGACCATAAGACATTATTTTGTAGCGTAACAGAAAGGGAAATTTTCTTTCATACTCAACCTACATTTCCACTTAGTCACGCGAAATATATATATATAGTATGAGTTCAAAAGGAAATGATTTTTTGATTGATTATCCTATGTGAGGAAAACGTGTAAAGCTTATATGATTATACATATATATAGTTTGAGTAAATTCGGAAAAAGTAATCCTGATTATCCTATTACGCCCTTGTACGAAGTGAAAAGGAAGTATTGTAATCGTGAAAAGTTTCAGGCAGCATATTTCAACGAAAATATCCCATTTTGACCTCTTTCAAATGCAATTTAACGATGTATTTGTAAGGACAGAATAAAACACTCTTTTCCTCCAAAAAAATTATAAAACTGCTTTAAAATGAATTCTGAACAGAATTTTTCGTGGCGTCTGTACGAACGTATGTACATACGTACGTATCTCGCATAACTCAAAAACGAGTAGCCTCAGAACGTTGAAATTTTGTATATAGGACTGCTATAACATGTAGATGTGCACCTCGTATTTTGGTTTAAATCGGCCGCACCAAACGTATATAAATATATTTGTATATATATCCACTCTGTTACCCGGCTCAGTGATCTCAGTTTCTTTACCCGTATATGTTTGTAAATTGTAAATTTTTTGCTTTAAATATGATTGAATTATGTTGTTTTTATCTTCCAGTTAAGGTTTTTATGCCTTTAGTAAATCTGTATAGAATATTTTTAGAATTATCCACAATTTTAAATTTGTTTAAGTGCCACTAAGTCTAATAATTTTTTTGATGGCGGCCATTGCTTGTTTACATTTGAAACAGCAGAGTAGAGGATTTGTTGCCAATCTAGAGAAACGTAGCTTCGCAACAACAAAGATAACGCCTTTATTTATTATTGCCAATTAAATCATGCTTAATCCTTTCTGGAAGGTTTTGGAGGAAATAAGTGTTTAAGATTTACTTCGTAATTTTTAATACAGATATTTTAAGTTTTTATGTATTTTTGCTTTGTCGCGAAGTGAAAACTGAATTTATTGAATGAGAAATACTCAATCGTCTGTGAAAAACTGTTTCGTTTTTGTTTTATTTTCTTAATTTCTTTTATACATAGTTCTAGCTTTATTATAGCATTTGAATAGAACATGTGGCAACGATTAGATAATTCTTTAAATGATATAAATTTTGTGCGTTCTGAGTTATAATATGAACGAAATATAGTACTGTTAAATAAACCTGGCACCAGAGTGTCGCTTTGGTAAACAAAGTGAATTTTAAAGAATGCATTTTTTCTATTGTGTTTTATGCGTTGTCGGCGAAGTAGATTTAATTGAATCCAATAAGTTTAAACGAAATGAAGAAAAAATGCGTATAATTTAATATTCCGTACGAGGAAGTCATGTGGTGTACACGGCAGATTTTCTTAGGAGAAGGTATAGTGAACAGATTAAAGATGTAAAAATAAGTAAGCCTTTTGTAGGAGAATCTTAAGAAAGTTAAAACAAATTCTAAACTTAAAATTAAAATTAAAGTTAAAAAAAAATCCATAAAAGCTGCAGTGAAAATTTACCACACAAAGCATAGTAGATAGATATGCGAAAAAATACAAAAATCAAAATATTTACCTCCCTTGCTTACCGCTTCAAAAAGAACTTGGGAAGGAGTAAGTGTTTGAAACACTAAACTGGTCGATTAATGAGTTCCGAATACATGTTTTGTACCTCTGCGTATATTATATGTCATAATTTCGAAGCACAGTCGCGATGGCTGAGTTGCAGTCTGAGAGGGAGAAGTTGATACCAAACTAACTTCAGCTAATTATCATCTTTATTTCCAGATTTCCAGGCATACTAGAATAATTTATCGTAAATAACATACTCTTTAATCATACAATTACGATAATTTCTTATATGCACGCTATATCATTTTAGAATGAGACAAAGAGGGGCATATCAAAATAGAGATGTCAGCAAGACGGAAGCTTTTGAATGAGCACAGCACAAGAATGACGCAGCATTAAGATGTAGTTAGGTCGCCAGAGGTATTTATACTAGAATAAGTGCGATTCTAGAAACAAGCTATGATTGGTTAATATTAGATTTAGTTGCCGTTTTTCAAGTAGCTTAACATAACGTCGAAAGATCTTGAATTCGGGAGAACAGATGAATTTAGGGGAGATCACCAAATCTAGAGATATGTTAATTTTGAGGTTACCAATAATTTTTTTTAAAGGAACTGTCGTATTTTGCTATATCATACATAATATATAAGTAAAGGTGTAAAGTAAGAAATTTAGAACCAATTTTTCACAAAGACCAAAAATTCAAATTCATAAGTAATACATTTCATAAAACCCTGTACATGTAAAAAAGAATTCAATAAATGTTAAAACAAAAGTACTTCAAACAAGTAATACCTTAATTCAAAAAATCAATGAAATTTAAAGAATAAAGAATAAAAAAGAAGAGAAATTCAATCAATCTCAGCACCACTTCGTCAGGAACGTTGAAATCTCTCTTCCATAATTGTATACATATATATATATATATATATTTCAAATGACTTCAATGAAGTTCAATGAGTTGAAATTTCATATGGTTTCTTCGCAAATCGTGGTTGATCCTTGTAAATCTAACTTACGTCAAAAAAATCAAAATTAAAAAAAAAAACTGTGTTTAAGGCCTTTTTCTACACAACTTACTCAATTAAGTGCGAAATATTATTCCAATTTCAATAGCATGCTAATGTGGCGTACAGAAATAGTTGTGACTTCAAGGATTTTTAAAATAATTGACAGGGTTCTGAATATATCAAACAATTCTTAACTTATGTTTTTAAATGGAATATTTGGAAGAAAAGTTTCGTTTTCATCGTCAAGACTTATCAGCTGACTATCATTATCACCTGAGTATTCCATAAACAACTATTTCTCTTTTGCGGATTGTATTATTTTGCTAATGTAACGATAAATGGTATTTAAAGCATTAGAAGCATTTTCAGTTACATTAACCTCATCATTATTATGATTTATATCATTATGAAATAACCTCAGTTGTTATTTTGCTTCTTGCTAAAATTTGTCTTTTTTGAGGGCGAAATATTAAAATAGATCCAATTTATATTTAATTTAAATTTTCGAACTTTACATTTAATTCATGTAATTAAAATATCATGCAATGTGTTGGGTGGTACTGAGTAATTTTCAGTCATAATTGACCACTATACATGTGTTATTTAGTACGTTTCAGTTTATTCAATCTTTAAGCCAAAGGTGATTGGTTGATTAGAATAAAATCTTACAACTTTCCAGACCGAAAGATCTTTCTTGTAAAACGTAATTATTATGTTGTTGTTTTGTTCGTGTATTTCATGGAAGAATGGTTGCCAGAGCCTCAAGAAAATTAGACTTCTACTTTCCTATCCAGTTTTGAGGAAGAGCATCCCAGAAAACATTACTAAAATGATCACCGATTCTAGGACTTAACGAGTCTCTCGGTGTAATTATCATGTCGGCTGATGCCATTTAATACCTGTTATCCGTGGTTACAGCTAGCAGGCAGGAGGGAGAACACCCATCACGAGGGGTGTTCCCAGAGTCTTTCACCCCTCTTCCCTACCACCAAACCGCACGAGAGGACTTTCGGCTCGCCATGCACTCAGACTGCCCCCATGCCGTAAAGACACTATACATTTACAAACATCCATACCTTCTGCGGGATTAGGATCCGGATGGCGCTAATGAGTATCATATTCATAAAAATTATTAAATAGCATTTTAATCTTGAATTTAAAAGTAATCGACGAAGAATAAATAAATAAATAAAGACATTTAAAACTATGATACGGCAAATCCTTTAAATCTGCTGGTCTTGTTGTGCTTTTAAATGTTCAAAATGTGAATTTTTTATTCAAAATTTTGTTTCTGTGTTGTCGCATAACATACATTTGATTATCTGTCAAGAAAACTAATGGCACAGCCTCAACTAACTCTTACGAAACATTAAAGTACATGTATGTAGTCTTAATTACGTTTAATGGACAAAAAAAAACTCACTGCAGTTATATACTCGTATATAAATATATATATATATATGAGGTATCATGCGCTGAAGAAGCAGAATCGTGCCTCAAGGCGAACGTACGGTCATCAGGGTATAAGAATAACTTTTCTCCCTCTTTTTAGGGGAAAAAATTGCAGAAAAAAGTTGGGGAAAATGCAATGAGGGTGAGGGTGGGTTGATGAAAAGTCGGAATCTTGCACCCTTATTCTCTTCCCACCCTGCCAAAAGTCATTCTGTCTCCATTTCTTCTTCCGGACTTGATAAGTCGGCAAGATGTTGTTCGAATTTGAAAGATAGCGAAGCGGAGGACTCGTTAACATATCTTGGGCAATTAGGAAGACCGCCTTGGGGTGCGGGAAGAAGATTCGAATATACTTTTTAAACTTTTCTTTTTCGGTAATTTTTGCCTTCGACTTTCTCTGGAACTTTTTAGACGTTTTGGGAAAGGGTTGTAACGCATGAGTCGGTGCTACTCACGTTTGATATACTTTACTCGTTTATGAGCCATAAAATTGATCTGTCATTTTACGAGTAAAGAAACTGAAAAATTTACACATGTTACACATTCTCTCATTATACGATATCTAAATAAAATTTCCTGTGTAATTTATTAGAATTCAATCAGCAATTTATAATTCCTAGCCTATTTAAAAATTTCCCCCGATTTCTGATACTATTTTGATACAGCGAATTTTAGTAGAAAGTATTATGATTTATTTTTTCCTTGATTAAAAAACGTTAACATTTAGATAGTAACTTAATTACTTTTTACTTTCCTCTAAATAACATGATAACTTTTCAGATTACTCTTTTATACGCATGATACATACAGTTAAACTTAAATAACTTAAAAATAAATAATAAAATTAATTAAAATAACTTAAAGCTTTTATTTTATATTTTTTTTTTACTTGTTAATTGATTTTTTTGTATAAGTATGGCTATTACTATTTCAGATGTGCTATTATTGATAATTGATGAACTTCCGAAAACCATCTTTATTTAATTAATTAGAAAATTAAATAATTTAAAGCCATTATAGTGTTTTTTTTTTTTTTTTTTTTTTTTTTTTTTTTTTTGTGAGAACATGAAGGTCTTATGAGCTCTCTGTACTATTAAAATCTGTGTGCGTCTGTTTGATTGTGGCATTATCTCCTCCGAAAGGTTTGTTAGTTGAGTTTCGAGAGATGTACCTCAGATTCCAAAAATTCGTGCGAACACATTTCGACAATTCTCTTCTTCGTACGACTGTAATTAGCCGAGATATTAATTAAAAACTATGAAAGCGCTAATTTTGGCACTCATTTATCCGAGTGGCAACAATCTCTCGCGCTGGATATAAAAAATCTGCTTTATTTCGAAAAGTGTTGCCACTATTGGCTTTCAAATCGTAGAATTTTACAAAATATGGAATAAAAATAGCATTGCCAAACTTTAAATATATTATTATAATATAAGGTCATATTCTGATGTTAAAGAACGCAGGCGACTGCATGTGAAGTCAATGTATGTTCGACATGTTTCGTTAATATCAGCATTTTAAATAAATAGCTGTGTTGGCAACTTTTTTTTTCAGGTTAGGATAATTGATAGGGTATGTTGTTGTCATGGTAATTCTTTTATTGATATTGAGGAAAAGTTTTCATATTACATTATATTTAAATAATGAAGCCATACGTATATGTACTAACCTGATGTGTCAAAAGATTTTGTTTACTGGTTTGGCAACGAAAAATTATTTACGAATTGGTTTTTGCTTGGAAAAGACTGAACTGATTTCATTTATACTGAAATGTTTTTGTACATTTTCATTTCAGGTGTACATAGAACTCACACATTTTACTTTGGCCACAACCCTTTGGTCTGGCGGGCTTGCCCGCTACTATTTATTATATAGGTTACTACTACTTATATAGCTTACCCGTTACTTTATTACATAAGTTTTGAACCCTTGTGATATCTTCTTGATGATTATTTTATGTTTTAAGTATCTGAGTTCTTGAAGACTGTAAATCTCGGAATACTTTGGCGATTTCAGACACAAACAAATTATGAGTTCCTTTTAAATAACATGGCGGACATATTTGTTTACATTTGAAACAGCATAATTGTGGATTTGTTGCCAATCTAGAGAAACTAAGCTTCTCAAAAACAAAGTAACGTCTTCTTCTATTATTGCGAATTAAATTATGCTTAATTCATTATGGAATTAACATTTAAGTTATTAACTTATTTTTATATAGAAACTGTAATTGTAAAAATTATTTTTTTAATTGTTTTAACTGTTTGAATATTATGTATTTTTGCCTTGCAGCGAAGTGAGAACTGAATTAATTAGTAGCGCATGCGCATTAGCTAAGCGGCGCTGAATCGTCTGCGAAAAAATTTTTTATTTGTTTAATTTCTTTTATATATCGTTTTAGATTTATTATAGTATTTGAATAGAACTTATGGCAATTCTTCAGATGACATAATTTTTGTGCACTCTGAGTTTTAAAATGAATGTTTATGCTGATAAGTGAACGTAGTGCCAAAGTGTCGCTATGGTAAATAAATATAGTGAACTTTAAAGGAGTGCATTTATTCTAGTGTGGTCTAAGCGCTATCGACGAAGTAAATTTAATTCAGAATTCGTTAACTGTTAATTCAATATGTTTAAATGAAATGTGGTAAAATTGCTTGTAAATTAATATTCCATACAAGGAAGTCATGTGGTGTACACATCAGATTTTTCTGTTGTTTTGCTATTGTTTTTGCTAGTTAATATTATCTGAGCTCTGTTTTGCCTTCGCTACTTTTCATTTACTGTTTGTTTGTTATTTATAGAACGCTGTATTCCCTGTGGCGGCCGCTAGACGACATGCATGTTCTTTCACACTTTTCTCTAAGCGACTGGCATAAGTTTGGCAGGATTTCTGCCGACATTCATGATGACGGTAAAGTATGTAAGTACCTAGTTTGAAAAAAACCTTTTTTTTTCCCAGATAGCCATGGTAACTGTTTTCGACATTTAAACACAAATCTGAAATGTAAAGATTTAACAAAATTATGTATTACATATCTGTAGCAACACGTTTACGTATGTTATTTAAAACAAAGAGAGATATTTTGCTTATTTATTTGGTTCTATTTTGGTCTTTGAATGCAATAACACAATGTATTCGTCTTTGATGAGGACAGCATAAGCAGATGCATAACGTCTACGTCTTCTTTTCTGTTTTAAAAACAGTTGCATTTAAAAATTTGTAGCGAAAAGAGAGGTACAAAAAATAAATGATGGCGTTTCAAAAGCGTTGTCTCAGTTTTATGGATCTGGTAGTTTTTCCTTAAGCAATAACGCTGTAAAACAAAAGGCAGTTCAAAAACGAAATAATTTGTTCTATTCCAAATTGTGATTCTCTTGTTTTAAATTCTACGTGTAAGCAATGTTTTTTTCGTTAATACTTAATTCAAATTTCGTTAAGATAAAATAAAATGTTTATTTATACATTATCTACAGGTTAATAATCAAATTCACCTACCTATATAGTATCTATAAATATGACGTTGTACGCCATTAACATCTAGTTTCCAGCATCTATCTGGTTTTCTTTCAGGGGGGGGGCACTACGATCGATATATGACATTACATTTCTTTACACTCCCCACCTATAAAATACACACACTAATCACACAATAAAGGAGAACAACATTTAAATCTAAATAAATAAAAATACTTGCAATAACCTATCGTTACAAAATTTTAAAAACTTCTTCTTGAATACCTACTAAAATTAGTAGATAATTAATCAATTTAACACAGAAATTAATCAGTTTAACAGAGAAATTACTAAATAATCTAAAAATTATTCTGATTAAGAGTTCAAAAATTATTCTGATTAAATGCTGGAACAAAGTCAGTTGTTCTTAAGTCCTTTCACAACTTCGAATGGATGTAAGATTTGTACGGGTCTCTTCAACTGTCCTTTGGATGTTTTAATTAAATACGAACGAACATGATGATATTGTACTCTAGTATATCAGCGGTCGCTACCGCTGGTATAGAGGACAAAATCACAGGTGGTGCGCACTTTTTGCTGGTCTGCAGAAAAATTGGGACATTATTTACATTTTTATGAAGATCCAGTTTAAAAAATGAGGAGTAACGAAATCTATTATGGAATAGGGATTCTACTTTTTTCTAAAATTTTAGCTACTACTTTTAGAGAAATTCCATCTGAATTTAGCTACTTTTGAATGTGTATCTAGCGACATTTGAAAGTGAGAGTTGGCATCCATGGATATGCTGCTGTTAACAATATTAGCGCAAACTGAAATTCGTTTTCCTTTTGAATTACAAACGCATGCTATTGTAGTCGTTAATAACACAGTGTTCCTCCGTATCAATAGGCAACTTGATTTTTATGGATGGAACTTGATGGAATTATAAACAAGAATGCAGATGCTTCATCCGCATTCTTGTTTATAATTGCATGACTAGAAGTTTCCGGATTTATTTTGTCTAACTGTTGATCGATGGCGCCATTGCTGAGTAAGTTATAATAATCATTAGAAGGGGTTTTGTCCCTGAAGGACTATTGTTTTCGTTTTGCGATTTCACGTTGAATCACTATAAATGTCCGTTTCACTTTTCCAACTGTTGCCACCCAGTGTTAGAATCCTGCATTATATTTGAAGAAATTAAAAATAAAAAAATCTGCGTAAATGTATGTATATTTCTCCTATTCTGATAAAACAATGGTACATAGAGCCATCGAATTTTGAATGACGTAATCCTACTGCGAATATGGACATGTGGAAGCCCAAATTTGAAATTTGGAATTTGTTTTATTATCAATTTCATATTTTGTAAAACTTTAACGAATTTTTGAGTAACAAGCTCAACGATTTAAAAGCAAGCAATGGCAACACTCTACGAAGGGGGGGTCTTTTTATTTCCAGCACGCGGAACTAAAAAAATGGTAACAATCTGCGGGGGGGGGGACATTTTTATCTCTAGCGCGCGGAAATGTGTATCGGAAATTCTAAAGATAGGTTCATTTTAAAATTATTTTGCGACATTGCTATTGAGTGAATTTTATGGTTTAAGTGCGAAGAACATGATATTTAATAAATAAGGGTAACACACAAAACGTTAAAAAATCGCCCCTTTAGACGTAATTTAAAATCTGAAACCTTTCCGATTTTTTTGTCATGTTTACAATAATTAAATATTGGCGGCATAAAACTATCAGTTTATTGGTATTGCTCTGCGTTTGCCAATTTGTTCTGTTTTTGGTGAAGTTCTTTTTCAGTGATATGGAAATGTGAAGCTTTCTGTAGAAGAAGGTAAGATTTTTGTACTTTTCATGCAATTTTTCAATGTGAATGAAATATGTGCAGTTTGCTGATTATTATTGTATAAATGTATTTACCATTTTTTGCAATTCATATTAGTGGTCCGCCAAATATAAAATTATATATGTAGTGGTCCGTCAAGTTCTAAGGGTAGACTACCGCTGCTCTATAACTCTACTATCAGACCAAGCTCCCACAAATGTTTGCACTTTGTAGACCTCTGTATAAGAGCATCGTCTCAAACTTTTAACTCTTTTCTAGTGCTGGGATTGTCTGAATCGTGAGCTGTTCGTAAGTCAAGTAGATATTGTTTCTTCAACATTTTCCAGAGATGTTCCAGAAGTCTGATTTGGTACACTTGTTCCTTCATCAGATACCTCCTACTCCAATTCTTGCTAATCAGCTCGATAATATGAAATAAAAAATTGGGAATTTTTCTTGTTCAAGTTGAGAAAGTGTGTAGGTGAAAGAGGTTCTGGCCCTTTCACTTGACTGAAAGGGTAAGTTATAAGGATCTTTGATTTACTACGTATTCAGTTCCTGTGAAAAAACAGGTTCCTATCAAAATAACCTCTTGAAAATTTAGTAGGCCTTTTCCAAGTATTTTTCTCAAGCAATCTTTTCACAGATTTTACTTAAATGCTCCTAAAAACCTCCTCACTATGCGGCACATTCTGCGATAAACTCGAACCTTACCTTTTTACAACAATAAAATCTTGGAATTTGGAATCCTTCAATATTTTTGAAAAATGTTCAAATTGTCTATTTAATTTTTGAAATCGTCTGAATAAACTGTGCGATAATATCCACGTTTTGATACGAATTGTCTAAGCCATAAAAAAATGTTCTATTGGCATATTGGAGACCAACTGTAAATGAATGACTTTAGCCCTCTGACCAGCTTTATCCGCTCATGAGAATTTTTATAATCTATAATATATTAGCTTATAATTTAAGATATTTTACTTTCTTACTTTCCTTTATAATATAAATGAATAAATCTTTACATTATGGTAACTTGGCGATTTTTTGGCGAAAATTTGGCGACCAATCCTGCTACAGCAACCTGCTAGTTTTGTTTTGGACGCTATTTTGTTTTTCACAAAGTAAAGGCATGTTTTTTTCTTTTTTTTTTTTTTTTTTAACTCAACATTTTTTCCAACAACCTGCTAGCCGAATTACGCTTATACTAGAACTTTTATGGAACAAAAATTCTTAATCATGACGAAGATTAGGTGCAAAATTGGGAGAAAGTGCAGAATCGCAAACTGCTTGCCGCGTTTTTAAGAATTCCACATACACGGTATTCATGTACACGTCGACCTATTTTCACTTAAAAAAACATCCCAGAATTGCACAAAAATGGCATTGAGCCCACTCTGGACTTTATCTATGTACACATCGACCTATTTTCACTTAAAAAGTCAAAGAAAATTGACAAAAATCCAATTCTTCTTACTCTTGTAAAAATAAGCCAAACAAATAAGTGGACGATTCTGCACTTTAGCAGCGAAATTGTTTCTAAATGCTTATTAGCTAAAATCACGATCGGAATTTTCCGGAAAATGTCACATTACATGTCTCATGATCTCTCATTTCTCCGAGACAAAATAATCTGTGATTCGAACTGTGTACTTCTCAGATTATTGCTATAGTCCTAGCTAGTAAACCTTTATCGCCTTACCAAAATGTCGCCAAAATACCTGTTATCATATTCTAAAGATTAGCCTATAAATGACATTTTTATGAATGTAAGTTTATGAAACTATAGATTAAAATAGGTAAATATACATATTTAGCTAATAAAGGGTCTTCAAATGCAGGCCTTCACAATAGATCCAAAAACCTGAGCCGCTTAGAGGGCTAGTCACAGCATAGTTGAAAAGACATATATACGATTTATCACTTACAGTTGATGATCTAACCAAAATTGGAGCAGCAGTTTCAGAGACAAGAAATGGTGGATTTTTAACTGTTCTATGGTTTTGCAGCCTTGCCATGATCTATTGGGCAGTTTTGCTGTTTAGTTTCTACAAATAAGATAGTTTCTAAGAATTTTCTTCACAAGCGGTCTGCATTTTGGTATCCAGTGATTTTTCAGAATGGCTGTAATACCCACATGCATCAACTTATCATGTTCTCTTTTAATAATCAGTTCTGTAAATTTACATACAAGAAAATAGAATGTTTTTCTTCAGCGGTGAATCCTAAAATCGTAATCGTCCTTCAAGATGGAAGTTTCCTTTATTTGTCTAGAAAAGGAGAAAACGAAAATATGGATTACTTCTTAGATATGTTTTTATCAGTCTAACGCGGAAATCTCTGAATTATAGACTACTCTTTGATTTCTTGGGATCCCAAACTTTTCTGAATCTTTAAGTTCTTCAGCTGAGGAAATATCTTTTAAGTGTGCAAATTTCCTAGTTTTCAAAGTAAAGTGTTTAATCCAATAACTTATTTTTAATATTTTAACAATATTCCTATACTTAGAAGTATGAAATAATTCTTTCTTTTCTTGTACGATACATTTATATTTTTGGGCCATTAGCAAACTTCCTTCTATATTCCAAATTTTCTTCTTCAATATGTCTACATTACCAGAGGGGCAACATTCTGAAGACTCTAAAAGCGAGGAGGGTCCATGCCACCAAAGTTGGCAATTTTATAGGTAACTAAGAGTATATCCTCGTGATATGAGGTCTGCGAGGATGGGTAATAATGCCAACTACTGCTTTTAGTTAGTTTCTGAATTTCAAACACTATGCTTTACGAAAAGTTTAAATCTTTCGGACGATACGCTAATATAAAAATATGGTACTTGGGAATCAGTCCAATGAACAATGAAAGAGAATTACTTTTTATTTTAAGGAATTTACGATTTTATAGCTCAATCTGGTACACAAAAGTGCTCCCCAGAGCTCTAGTTTAGAAAGGTTAAGGATTTTAGAAGTGTAACTCTATTCTTAGAAATAAAAAGAACTGTTTGATACGTTCCATTCTTCAAAACCTTTATCAAATGTACTGCACACCCATACTCTTACAGTCTAGCTTCAAAAAACCTATATTTATGGAGTTTTATTTGTTTAATGTCTACATATAGTATTCCCTGCAAATAGTAACGGGGAATCCTGATGTGTTTCATCTCTTTAATTTCTTCACCAGTCTTTCCAATTAACTAAGATCAGATGGTAGTTCATCGTCCCAATCGATTTTAGCAGACCAGATTTCCCGATTAAGGTACTGTATTGTTTGCAATAGAAAAAGTTTTGAGTTGATTGGCCGATATGAAATTTGTTTAGTGTTGAGTTTCATAATCCGCATTCTAGGAAATTCCTAACATTTTGATTGGGACAATTTCAAGAGATTCTTGTGTCCAAAACGTTTTCTAATGCCAAAATGTCTTTCGGTTCTTTTGAATTAGTGTGCCTCTTATATAAAGACATAATAGCTTCGTCAAAAATATGTGCACGCTTTCTAAACTTGTTTTTCGTGCTTTCTCTAAATTTTTGTGGACCTTCAATAATATCGTCAACATACAAGCAGTTGTTTAAGAGTTCTGTTGCTTCAGGATGTATAGGGTGGCCCAGAAGTCACTTTACATTTTGCAAATTAAATAACTTTTTCTTAAATGACTGTATTTAATTAATTCTTTTTTATTTTTTGCTTATTCACATGTCCATTCAAATGGAAATGAGCTTCATCTCCCATGATCAACTTGTGAATAAACTCATTGTCATTTCTTGCAGTTCTCTGAAACCTGACAGCATAATTTACTCGTTTCTGAAAGTCTGCTGGTTTTAAAGATTGCACTAATTGAACCTTGAAAACGCGTCACTAAGTTCCTTATTGCAGGACTACTAGGGGGATGTCGAACATTAAAATGTCGCATATATTGCGTTGCAACAATTGACCGCCCATTTTCAAAGTAAAATTCAATTATCTTCACTCGTTGTTCTGTTGTAAACTTATCCATGACAAAAATTTCCAGGGATTATATTTTTTAATTCTGAAAAGAGAAAAAGAAATATATTAATAGAAAAAAGTTATTTAATTTTCAAAATGTAAAGTGACTTCTGGGCCACCCTATAGTTCTGAATATTTCTTAAGGTGATGTTTTATGGTATCAGCAAGTAGAAAGAGTCTAGATTTGGCTCCGAAAAAACTTGGTAAATCTAAAATTTTTCAAATTTACATTAATTTCATAAGGGTCGAATCCTTTTCCTATTTTGACATATATCATAATATTTTTTAATATAAAGTATTATTCATAAACTTAACAAAAATATTTTTATTCAACATTCACCATCAGTGCATGGGAAATGTCGGCATTTGCCGGTTTAAGTGAGAAATAAGGATATTTAGCAAATATTTCGGACATAAACCAAGATTCAACATTCACCATCAGTGCATGGGAAATGTCGGCATTTGTCGGTTTAAGGAAGAAATAAGGATATTTAGAAAATATTTCAGATATAAACCAAGCGCCTCGGTGAATGCTGACTTTCTCCGGAGAATGTTCGCATTCTTTTTATTTCGGTCTTTCACAGTAATATATATACAATTGTTTAAAGAAAGTAGGTTAATGACCTGAAGCATCATAAAATATTCTCAGTCTGCTTATTGATCTATCATTTCTGATGACTGCGGTATAAAGTAAATTAAATAAATTCCTGAACTGATTCAATAGTATTTTAATTCCTAATCTTATAAGATTTATCTGTATTAAACAAAGAAAGGATTATCAATTTTAAATTTGCTATTTACTTTTTTAAATCTTCTTAGTGCAACATCTCTTGTTCCGTGTTGTCTTCCATTAAATGCTTTGACTTTGACTTCCATAGCAGTCTTACTTGGTATCTATATTCTTATAAGAAGAATATATATTATTGTTATTATGCCAGTTTCGAAAAATTTCATAATTTTCTAAATCAATAGTTTTGTTATTTCTTTCGCAGCTAATAATGCACTCAAGTTTTTAATTACTTTACCCTGTAAATGTTACCGAAATAATAATTCTGCAGCTGCTACATTTTTCAAACTCTTTTAATTTTTTTTTTGTAATGAAAGAATAATAAAACAAAATAGCAGAACGAATAATAGAACGTAATAGTCCTATTTCTATTACCTCCTATGAGAATCTATATGTATGATATCTGTAAATCAAATAATATGGCTTAATACGCCTTTCCCGTCCAATGTCTAGAATATACGTGACATTCAATTTGTTTCAGGTGGGGTTCTACGATTGATGGATGTGTGGCATCACATTTCTTTACATCGTCATGCTTCTGATATGTTAAATTAGGTTTAACATATCAAAACGTATCACATTTTATGTATGCTGTGGAAAAAAAATGGAACAGTTCTATATGTCCCGTTCTACTTTGCCGATTGACGAAATTTAAGTCTCACAAAAGTGATGGGACACTTGTGCTTTACAAAACGAAGCTGCAGTAAAATAAATTAAAAAAAACATGTAAAATTTTTTGTGGGTGTGTTTCATACTTAAATTTAGTAACAATTATTACATAACATACATTTTCTCAAAATATTAAAATATTAATTTAATAAAAATACAATTGTTTAGAACGGAGCAACAAATGGCTCACATAAGTGATGAGACACTTACTTTTTGATCAAATATTTATCCAAAAATTTTACTTTTTAAAAGGTTTTAATATTTTGTTGGATTTCCTTTTCTTTTAAAACTTGATTTAATCTTCTTGGGGTGGATTCGACTAATTTTTTTGTGATTTCTGGAGTGATTTTACCCCATTCTTCTTGAAGCACCGATTTTAATTGTTGTTTTGAAGAAATGGTGTGTTTGCGAATTCTTGATTCCAATTCTTGCCAAATATTCTCTATGGGATTTAAGCCTGGAGATTATGGTGGTGTTTTTATTATTTCAGGACAGTTATACAGCAGCCAGAGTCTAACGTTCAAAGCAGTGTGCTTGGGGTCATTTTCCTGGTAGAATTTAAAATCGTTATGAATGTTAAATTTTCCAGCTGAAGATTTCAAATTTTGATTTAAAATGTCAATATACTTGTACTGATCCATTATACTGTCAATAAAAACAAGATTACCAACTCCAGCGGACGACATACACCCCCATACCGTAACTCCTCCTCCACCATGTTTTACTGTTGGCACCAAGTTCTGTTTGCGAAATTCTTCCCTGGGTTTTCTCCACACCAAGATTTTCCCATCAGAACCAAATATATTAAATTTACTCTCATCAGCAAATATAACTCCATTCCAGTAATCAGAATTCTTATTTATGTTGGATTTTGTGAAAGCCAGTCTGAGTGTTTTATTCTTTTCACTTACGAAGAATTTTTTCCTGGCTGCTCTACCGTGATATCCAGCAGATCGAATTACTCTTCTAATAGTCTCAGGATTCACAATTATTTCATATAATGCTTGTAAGTCCGCAGCAACTTTAGGAGCACTCATTCTTCGATTTTTTTTTTTTTTTAATATTTTGAACAATAATTCGCTTTATTCCATTGGATAGCTTTGATGGTCGGCCAGGTCTGCTTTTATCCTGAATCATATGATTCTTTTTATATCGTTCAATGATATTGAAGACTGTTGAATGACTCATGTTAACTTTTTCAGCAGTTTCTCTAATAGATTTTTCACGTTCAATATGCAAATTAATAACTAATTTTCGAATTTCAGGCAAAGTTTCTTTTCGTTTAGCATTCATGGCTGCACAGAGCTAAAAAAAAACACAAAAATTCCAAAACAAACTGGAGAGAAATAGTGCAGACGATTTTATAAATTATTGCCAATAGCTTTTGAGTAAAAATAAATACCCCAAAAGATAATTTTATTGCTTACTTCAGACGATTTTTGTTGCATAATACGTAGTGTCCCATCACTTATGTGAGCCATTTTTTGCTCCGTTCTAAACAATTTTATTTTTATTAAATTAATATTTTAGTATTTTGAGAAAATGTATGTTATGTAATAATTGTTACTAAATTTAAGTATGAAACACACCCACAAAAATTTTTACATGTTTTATTAATTTATTTTATTACAGTTTCCTTTTGTAAAGCACAAGTGTCCCATCACTTTTGTGAGACACTGTATATTAGATTTATATATAGCAATGTTCTAATATATAAATTCTACAGTCCCATCACTTTTTTGAGACACTGTAGGTATTTTGACACAAAATCGGACTTTTTCTGAAATGTCAATTGTTTTCCATATTTCGATTTTACGACTCAAATGATGCCAAACTGCCAAGTTTTGTAAAAATCGCAAGAGCAGTTTTTATAGTAGTTTTAGAGTACAAATATAGCCTTCGATCCATTGTTTCTTTAAAGAAAAGTATATTTTTATGCTGCACACGATAATTAAACCTTACTCCAATTTGATGCCAGTTACGTTCATATTTTAAAATTAATATTTAAATTCATGGTAAAAATCAAAATCGTTACAAAGTTTGTGCACCTCTGTAGTGATTTACAATAAAAATATGGTGCATTAAATATGTATCTGACTGGGAACATGCCTTAAAGAAAAATATATGCTTACTGAATCCATACTCAGAAAATGAAATCTCGTATCCCTAAAGTACCACGAGGCAGCAAACAAAAGTCCACAATTCCTAACACACCTGTTACTCTATCAAAATATTCACTGCTAAAACTTAACGGAATTTGGAAAAAGAGAATTGGAGTTCTCCCTTTCTGCTTTTTGAAACACTATCGGAAAGAAGCAGGAATAGAAGTTGGTCCCCTTTGCCTTAGCACGTGAAGTATTCTCAGGAATTGTTGCATTGTTCCGTTGGACAGATGGGTTCTTTTCCCATAACCCTCCCTCTGTTTTTTTATTTAGAAGCATAATACAATGCAGCTTCCCATCTCTTTACTTTTTTGCAGGTATTTTATTTCCATCGTCACTTCAGTTGGGTGGAGTCTATGGAGTTTTTATGGAAAGAATTATGTAGAGGAAGACCAGAAAGGCGGAATGTTTGACACTGAAATATTTTCTGGTACATAAAAGAATAATCTGCGTTACGGAATGGAATTAACTAAGAGATAGATTATATACTAAAGCGTAGAGAAAGAACACAACATCTCATAATAGATCCATAATTAAGGCATTTCGAATTTTAACTAATTGATACATATTCAGATACAAAACTCAAGCTTATACAAAGCGCAAATAACCATGGTAGCTAACTTGCGATTGATTAATAATGTAAATGCGTAAAATTTGAAAAAAAAAATCTGAAATGTTTCAGATTTTAAATTACGTCCAAAGGGGCGTTTTTTAACATTTTGTGTGTTACCTTTCTTTATTAAATATCGTGTTCCTCGCACTTAAACCATAAGATCCAGTGCAACAGCAATATCGCAAAATAGTTTTAAAACGAGCATATCTTTAGAATTTCCGATACAGAGACTCACGCGCTGGAGATAAAAATGTTTTTTCTGCACAACGTTGCCATTGCTCGCTTTGAAATCCTTGAGTTTGTTAATCAAAAATTCGTCAAAGTTTTAAAAACAGGAAATCGATCATAAAACAAATTTCAAATTTCAAATTGGGTCTTCCACATGCTCATATTCGTTGGAGGATTACGTTATTCAAAATTCGATGACTCTATGTACCGTTATTTTATGACAATGTGAGAAATATACATACATTTACGCAGATTTTCATTATTTAATTTCTTCAAATATAATGCAGGACTCTAACATTTTATGGCAACAGTTTGAAAAGTGAACCGACATTTATCCGTCCGACGCAAAATGCCAAAACGAAACTAATAGTCCTTCGGGATTCAAATCCCTTTGGACTAATAAATTATTAGGGCATTCTATTTCTTTCAGATCCGAATCAAAGTTTGTAGTTCTTTTGTAGATCTCAGTTACCAATTAGTGTACACTCTTAATAGTAAAGAATTAAATTAAACTTCCAAACGGTTAGCTATTGTTTGCTTTTCTAGCAGCAGGGAAGCAATATTCTGAAAAAAAAAAAATCTTAAAGGTTTCAGATTTTAAATTACGTCCAATGGAGCCTTTTTTAACAATTTGTGTGTTACCTTTATTTATTAATTATCATTTTCTTCGCTCTTAAACTATAAAATTCAGTTCAATAACAATATCACATTATAATTTTTAAATGAGCTCTTTAGAATTTCCGATACACAGTTCCGCGCGCTAGAAATAAAAAAAAGTCTCCCCCCCCCTCCGTAGAGTGTTGCCATTTCTCACTTTTAAATCGTTGAGTTTGTTAAAGTTTTACAAAATATGAAATAGACAATAAAGCGAATTCCCAAATTTGAGCTTCCAGATGCACATATATGAGTGGAAATGTACTTTATTCAAAATTGGATGGCTCTAGGTACCGTTGTTTCATCACAATGCGAGAAACGTATATACATTTATGCATATTCTTCATTATTTAATTTCTTTAAATATAATACAGGGCGATAATATTTGGTGGCAACTGTTTGAAAAGTGAATCGGATATTTATGGTGAATCAACGCAAAATGCCGAAACGAAAATAATGGTCCTTCAGGGCAAATTGGTCCTTTAGACTAAAAGGGCTATTCTGAGGGAGTTTTATAAATATTAGAAAACTTTTATATTCTGGATAAGGCTGAATTAAAATGAGATACGAAAAATTAAAGGAATTGTCCAATTACATGTAAAGTTTACGAATTATCTTGAAGTAACAGCAAAAATATTTTGAAAGCATGTTAAATATGATGTGAATTAAAAAATTCTGCATATACTTTAAGATCGAAATGAAATCGTATATATGTAACTTAAACTGGTCATCAAAATATTGCCCTAGTTTCAAAATTAAATGCAGAAGTCAGTCCTTGAAGACGGAAAACCAACTAAGCTAAAAATATTCAAAATGATAGAAATCAATATAAATTTACAAAATGATCGCATTTGCTGTTGTACAACCACTCCTTCAAGAAACACGGTGATGCTTTTACAGATATCGGTATTAAAGCAACCTTGGAGCATTAGATACAGTTTCCCATTGGATAATATTTCAATAACTTTAATTTATTATCAAACCCCCTCCATAATCCGAAATATATTAAACGATTGCTAGTTACATTATAAGGTATTTATCCCGCTTTCCAAGCGCCCTTCGTGGCGTAACGGTAGCACGCTGGGCCGGTATTCCAGAGGTCCGTGGTTCGATTCCCAGCGAAGGCGTTGTTAATTTTTCATCTCTCCGTCCTCCAAAAAATATCCTAATGTTTCTACAGTGGCGCGCGAACTAAAAAGGGTTGTGGATGATGATTCTCCACACCCAGGATTTGGCGACTAGGTGCCCTAAAATCCTAGTCGTCCTTCAAAAAGGGGAGTATATAAGGTATTTCTCACGCTTTTCAAGCGTCCTTCGTGGTGTAACGGTAGCACGCTGGGCCGGTATTCCAGAGGTCCGTGGTTCGATTCCCGGCGAAGGCGTTGTTAATTTTTCATCTCTCCGGGCCTCCAAAAATATCCTTATGTCTCTACAACATGTTTAAAAAATCTGATGTGGCCAGCACATTAACCCCCCACGATTTACATATTATAGCAACATGGTTTAAGCAATGTACCATTTCTAGTTAATCGTTCGTAAAAAAAAATATGGGTTATGGTTTGGGGAACAATTTCCTATGACTGGAGCACCCTCGTCGGTTTTATACACACACTGACAGCAAATTTGCGCGTCAGACTAATGATTGCATCGGTTGAGCCAATATTCTTGAGCAATATTCCAGGAGATATTTTTCAGCAATATAATTATCGACTCCATACCGCTGCTGTCATCCAATGTGCTTTTCAGAATGTCGGCATGTTTCCTTGGGCTGCGAGAGCACCCTATCTTACTTCCATCGAGCACGTATGGGACATGATTGGACGGAAAAGCCGATGTCATTCACAGTCAGCACGGACTGTTACTGATTTGACTGGCCACATACAACAGGTACAGACCTCCATCCTATGAAACTACATACGGGACCTATATGACATGATGCATGCTTTCAATACACAGTCATTATTAATAAACCGCCATTCCGCATTTGAAATGGCTCTATCTCTCGCATACTTGTGACTTGGAAACAATTATAAAATAAATATATTACCAGATAAATATTTTGCTTATTTTCATTCCGCTAAATTGTTTTTTCTTGGTGTTTTAAACTTCCATGTACGAAGTAGAAAAGGAAGTATTGTAATAGCGAAAAATTTCGGGTATAATATTTTAACGAAAATATACATTTTTACCGCTATCGAATGCAATTTAACGATGTTTTTGCGTGACATCTAGGATAAACAGGATAGGATAAAAGACTTCTTTTTAACCAAAAAATTATAAAACTGATTTAAAATGAATTCTGAAGAGATTTTTTCGTGGCGTCTGCACGTACGTATGTATGTATGTACGTATCTCACATAACTCAAAAACGAATAGCCTCAGAACGTTTTAAATTTTGTATATAGGACTGCTATAACATGCAGATGTGCACCTCGCGTTTTCATTGCAATCGGCTGCACCAATTGTATATAAATATTTGTATATATGCATCCACTCTTATTCGGCTCAATGAGCTCAGTTTCTTTATTCTTATATGTTTGTAAATTGTGCATTTTTTTCCTTTAAAAATAATTGAATTATGTTCTTATTTTCCTGTTAAAATTTTTATGTCCTTATTTAACCTGAATGCAATAATTGCGGAATTATCAGCAATTTAAAGGTTTTTTAAGTGCGGCTAAGCCTAATTTTTGTTTACGATAGCAGCCATATTTGTATGTATTTGAAACATAGCAAAATACTGGATTTGATGCCAATCTAGAGAAAATAAGCTTCAAAACAACAAAGTAAAGTCTTCTTTTATGATTGCAAATTGAATTATTATTGATTATTGCTTTGTGGTGTTGCGCGGCCCCAATCTACACGCAACAATAGTAGTGACTGCTATAAACTGGAAAGTACACAAAACTCTTAAGAAGGGTTTAACTCCCTTTTTATTCTACTTTAGAAGTTACAGATGCGTGCACTTGACGCTCACAAACTACGCCGACCCGGTGGTAAAATAAAAATAAGAAACTGAAAATGAATAATAACAAGTTACTACCCACGAGGCTCTCTAAACGTAACTAACCTAACCGCGTTCTAAGATACAGCTGATATTTCAGCAAACTTTCTGAATATTAAGTTGAAAGATTCAACTATCTGCCGAGGCAAGCACACAGGCCGAAACGCGCGGTTCTTCAATTTCTAACTAGCCACCTTCACACTCGTGAAGCAAGAAAGCACACTTACGAACTCGTTTTCCTTCTATTTAACTCAAATTACTTCTGCTTAAAATTTGAATACTTTGCGCGTTCTACTAAAATTTACATACCCTGGCATTGGCAATTCCAGGAGAAAGTAAGGCTTGACAGGAAAGATAGTTTAAACTTTAAATAAATGTTAGTTAAAATAAATATAAACCCTACAGCTTAATTCATTCTGGAAGTATCATTTAAGTCATTAGCTTGTTTTTGCGTAGAAACTGTAATTTTACTTGTAAAAATTGTTTTTTACTTGTTTTAACTGCACTTGGTGTTATATGTTTTCCTATATCTTTCAATTTTTAATGAAAATATTTTGAATTTTTATGTATTTTTGCTTTGCCGCAAAGGAAGAACTGAACTAATTGGTAGCGCATGCGCATTAGGCAAGCGGCGCTGAATCGTCTGAGAAAAACTGTTTCTTTTTTATTTATTTAATTTTTTTACACCTCGTTTTAGATTTATTATACTATTTGAATAGAACTTGTGGTAATTCTTCAGATGATATAATTTTTGTGCATTCTGAGTTATAAAATGTATAGGATGTAACGCTGTTAAAGGAAGCTAGCGCTGAAGTGTCGCTATGGTATATAAATATAGTATAGTGAACCATAAAGAGTGCGTTTATTCTATTGTGGTTGATGCGCTATCGACGAAGTAAATTTAATTTAAAATTCCTTAACTTTTAATTCAGTTTGTTTAAATGAAATACTGGAAAATTGCGTATAATTTAATATTCCGTACAAGGAAGGCGTGTGTGCACATCGGGGAAAAGAACACGAAACTCCCATGCATTCAGCCTCTTTGTCAGTCTTTGTACCCTGGATTGAACTACCAGCGTTCATTTGCTTCTACCGCTCGGCCCTATTGCGCCTTTCTTCCTCTTGGTGTTGGGACTTCATTTTCCCTCAATGTATTTATAGAATTTTGAATTAAAATGCTTAACAGCTTTTTAGGTTATGTTTCTAAAAATTCGAATGCTGAAACAATCGCGAAGATTCGAGAATTCAAATGCCCCATTTTTAATATTATTACGATATTATTACTAATATTTTGAATATAATAAACATCACATCAATTATGTAATCTCATCTAATATGTAATAAATGTAAGATATACAGTAAATTTACTTATTGTATGTTTGCTGAAGTCTTAGAGTTAGAAGTGATATATAAAATTTGTTAGAGGTAAATTTATTATATGCAAATTTTTGGTATTTGTTTGACTAAAAAGTCTTTTTTACTTCCTTGTACGAAGTAAAAAGGAAGTATTGTAATCGCGAAAAGTTTCAGGCAGCCTATTTCAACGAAAATATCCATTTTGACCGCTATCGAATGCAATTTAACGATGTTTTTGCGTGATATCTGTACGTAAGGACAGAATAAAATACTCTTTTACTTAAAAAAAAATTATAAAACTGCTTTAAAATGAATTCTGAAGAGAATTTTTCGTGGCGTCTGTACGAACGTATGTACGTATCTCGCATAACTGAAAAACGAGTAGCTTCAGAACATTGAAATTTTGTATATAGGACTGCTATAACATGTAGATGTGCACCTCGTATTTTGGTTGCAATCGGCCGCACCAAACATATATAAATATATTTATATATATATCCACTCTGTTACCCGGCTCAGCGATCTCAGTTTCTTTACTCTTATATATTTGTAAATTGTACATTTTTTGCTTTAAAAATGATTGAATTATGTTGTTTTTATCTTCCGGTTAAGGATTTTATGCCTTTAGTAAATCTGTGTGCAATATGTTTAGAATTATCAGCAATTTTAAAGTTGTTTAATTGCCGCTAAGCCTGTTTTTAATGGCGGCCATTGATGTTTACATTTGAAACAGGAGACTAGTGGATTTGTTGCCAATCTAGAGAAACTTAGCTTCGCAACAAGAAAGATAACGCATTCATTCATTATTGCCAATTAAATCATGCTTAATTCTTTCTGGAATTTTTTCGAGGAAATAAGCGTTTGAGATTTACTTCGTAATTTTTAATATAGATATTTTGAGTTTTTATGTATTTTTGCCTTCTCGCGAACTGAGAACTGAATTAATTCAATGAGAAATACTCAATCGTCTGTGAAAAACTGTTTCTTTTTCGTTTTGTTTGCTTAATTTCTTTTATACATCGTTCTAGCTTTGTTATAGTATTTGAATAGAACATGTGGCAACGATTACATAATTCTTTAAATGATATAAATTTTGTGCATTCTGAGTTATAATATGAACGAAATATAATACTGTTAAGTAAACCTAGCGCCAGAGTGTCGCTATGGTAAACAAAGTGAATTTTAAAGAATGCATTTACTCTGTTGTGGTTTATGCGCTGTCGGCGAAGTAGGTTTAATTCAATCTAATAAGTTTAAATAAAATGCAAGAAAAAATGCGTATAATTTAATGTTCCGTACAAGAAAGTCATGTGGTGTACACATCAGATTTTTTTATTTTATTAACCTGTCAGGTAATTATCTCAAAATCACCGTGAATTGTAATATGTACGTTTCTTTTGAAATATGTACGTTTTCATTATTTTCATAAACATATTTATTATTATTATTATTTTAACAATTTATTCCATTTTAATCAAGTTTAGGTAAATTTCAGATCTTTACCAATTAATTTAAAATATGCGATTGCCATGTATTATAAATTTATCTCGGAAATACATGCATTTAGCTTACTTGTACAACTCTTGATTTATCCCTTTTCTGTAATAAAAAGGGATAAATCAAGAGTTACAGAATAAAGAGTAAATCAAGAGTTAATAATTTTCAATCTAAGGTTACGTTAAAAAAATTGCCTGTCATAGAGCAATACTAGAGAATTTTATGCTCAAACCTCAGTGCATCCTCTCAATATTGCAATTACTATAATCAGAGTTATTGATGGAATTAGGCATCAACAATCGCGGAAACAGCGTTAAGTATGAGCCCAAAATGCCGGGCTCTTAATAGCGGATAAAGGGTGTTGCTGTACATCCGTAAAATAAGATTAATAGCGCATTAGACGAGGGAGGGCCGTGGAGAAATGTTCGAAGGGGCGTTTCTCTGTTCCTGCCAACTCGCGACTATGTTCTGATGAATCGGGCCCCAGAGGTTATGGTTTTAAATCAATTGACAATTTTTTTCTTTTCATCAGAAAAGTAGGAGGTGAATGTTAATGTTTAATGAGTATATGTACGAATATTTTTTTACATACACCAGGCTTTTTATACATTGATACGTATCACTGTAGTTTGTACGCTAATCGACATATGAAACACATAGTAGAAAGTACATCATTCTTGTACATTTTGTACATGTTATTTGTACATTATTTTTGCACATTTTTTACATATTATTTGCACATTATTTAGCCCAAAACTCCGTAGCCTAGAAGGGCTTGGGTATTTTGCATTGAAAACTTTAAAAGTCTGAATCACTTTCGAATAGTTGACGCCAAATATTAGAGCCCTGTATTATATTTAAAGAAATTAAATAAGGAATAATCTGTATAAATGTATGTATGTTTCTCGCGTTATGATAAAACAACGATAACTAGAGCCATAAAATTTTGAATAACGTACGTCTACACCTGAATATGGGCATCTGGAAGTCCAAGTTTGGAATTTGTTTTATTACCTATTTCGCCTTTGTAAAGCATTTACTAAATTTCGATAAAGAAACTCAACGATTTCAAAGCGAGCAATGGCAACAATGAACGAAAAAAAATTCATCTTCAGCGCGCGAGACGTGCATCGGAAATTCTAAATATATGCTCTTTTTAAACTGTTTTGTGATACTGCTGTTGAATTTTTATGGTTTAAGTGCGAAGACCGTGATATTTAATAAATAAAGGTAGCACACAAAATGTTAAGAAAAACGCCCTTTTGGGCGTAATACAAAATATGAAAGCTTTCAGATTTTTTTTTTATTTTCTTTAATTTGTTTAAAATTATTTTCAGTGTCTTTAAAGCTTTAACTATTCATTAATGCTGATTGCAATTCCTGTTCGTGACGTTGAAATAGCAAATAATTAGATTGAACCAGGAGGTCAGAATGCATGTTATGCTTGTTTTTGTATATTTTAAGCATATTATTTGTACATTATTTATTGCATAGTACATTTATAGCCCGGTTAAAACTAGCTGACGAAGTCGAAGCGAAATCAACCTTCTACCTTTATGCTCCACGTCTATTGACGAACGGAATGTGTACCACGCTCCTCTTTCCATGAACCAGACGTCGAATTCTCTAATCCCCTTCAGATTTTCACTGACGGCAGTAAAAAGGAACGTGGAAATTGCGGTAGCGGCGTCTTCGTTAGAACATCTATTAACGGTTTTAATATTAAAACTAGAAACACCCTGATCACTGTTCTGTTTTTCATCCTCAGCTTAAGGCAATTGAGGAGGGCCTTAAGGCAGCATACACTTGCACCGTCGCCAAAGATATCTGGATTTTGAGTGACTGTCGCGGTTCCATCTAGCATCTGCAAAATTCGCCTCATATTGGTGATAAGGCTTCTCTATCTATTTTGGCTTTGCTGCAATGGATCCCTTCACATATTGGCCTCAGTGGTGATGAAATGGCTGATACCCTTGCTAAGGAAGGTACTTTAGTAACTCTGACCACTGGGACTCTAAGCCTTTTGGATATCTGCTCGAGAATTAAATATACTGTTGCCTCTTCCTGGCATTATCCTCCGACACATGATTGGAACCTTGGCAGGCATCCAGAAGGTGCTTTTGGGGGTAATCGGGCCCAGTAGACTACTTTAAAGAGGCTCCTAAGAGAACATCTGAAATGCCTTACATTTGACCGGGGAAATAAGATCTACCCCATCTGCAGGAAATATAATACTGATCATTTCACTCCTGAACCTAAGTCTTCTCACCTGTTTGAGACTTGTAAAAGAGGGACCTATTGAAAAGGCCTACTTTGGTTTTGGATTTATTAGCGATTCTTGGACTCATGGATCTGGTCTAGTCTAACGGCTTAAACAGTTAGGATAAGTAACAACAACAACAGCATATTATTTTTTTTTGTTGAGGTGTCTTGAATAAACCATGCATGTAAATTTTTAGTTAAATAAATCAATTGTATCTTTGATGTCCTTTGTCATTTAAGAATATCATTGACTAAAGCAACATAACGCTGGTAGTTACCGGAAATTGCTTGCGACTGAAGAGACCAGTCAATGAAGACCTTTGTTATACGCAATGTAACTAACTAGTTTCTGTTAGCAAGTCTTTAGCGAGTGCATCTTTCTCCTTAATCAGAAAGCGGTAGAATTCTTCGCTATAATTATTAAGTTATTTCATCCAATTCTGCCTTTTTATTTTTCTGAATTACGTCACTCACTTCAAGTATATGCAAATTAAAACTAGTCAAAAAAGAAAGTCTTATAGTTAAATACAGGTAATAGTAGATAATTTATTGAGCATTTGTCATCAAGCAAACAGGTATTTGACCCGGCTATACTGCGAGACTTTACTGGGTTTAACGCAAGGGAACAAAGCTCTTCACAGTATGGAAGGAAATAAAAGTAAAGAATTAGACTATCGAAACTGGGTATTAGTAATAATTTTTAGATAAGGAATCTTTGAGCTACAAATAGTGCAAGTTTCAATTTGCAGTCATAAGTTTAAACACTTGTAGTTAATTTATTAGTAAACTATTGACTACAAAGAAATTGTTAATTATTCTTTATTTACCAAAGAGCCATTTTTAACAGTTTAATTTATATATAGGTGATAGTTCTTTAAAACATCTGAAGACTATTCACTTAATAACATGTGTTTCGGTTTGAATAGAAACTTTTCACCTTTTCTGTGTCTCTCGGTATGGCAACAGTCTGAACTTGAGAACTCGATTCTTGATTTGTTTTGACGGAGCCTGAATGCTGTTGATGAGAAGTTAGATTAGATATTAGAATTTCTGATATTCAATGAAATTCGTTTTTTAAACTAAATTGGGTGTTTTGAATATAGATTTATTACTGAACTACTACTTGTAGAATTTTAGATGCTGCTTGTCTCAAAATAATTATTGTAGAACTTTGGGAATACGCAGCGCCATTTGTCTATTAGTATAGCGTACAGCATGGATAGCTAGACTAGTGTATAACGGATAATGATATTCTATACTAAAATGATTGCTAAAGTTAGCAACAGAAAAAGAACAACAGCTACTCGGATGACTGTTTAAATATTTGCTTATTTAACAAAGTTTGTTTGAGATGATGCAATAAGTGTTGAGTTTTAACTCTGTGGATTTTTTTCAAGCTACACACTTAGCCTTTGTGTGTGTGTGTGTGTGTGTGTGACACACCTTATATTTTCTTTCTTTACCGCGTCTTTTGTGGTGTAATTGGAACATATCCAGTTAACCTCGGAAGATGAGGAGTTCGAGTCTTGTCAAGAGCTTTGCACTGTTTCCTGCTTGGAAAGTTAAAAGTCCCAACAAACTGACAAACACGTAATACGTAAGAACAAAAAACAGTAAGCGTGAAAGGAAGAAATTAGTCTCAAACTCAAGTGTAGAACAAAGTATTACATCAAGATATTAAGTTATGTAACATAGCGATAAATGATATATTTGTGTGATGCTCGAAAATGTAACTTTTATCAGTGAATTTAGAATTTAATTTACATATTTCAGCAAAATTAGCCTGCTGCTGTTAAATTAATATTCAAAAGTTCGGCTTGCTTTTTAGGAGTGAAACCGTATAAATATCCTAGTTTATTCTTTCTCTAGACTACTAACTAACATAAAAGATACGACATTTAAAAATATATCCTAGACACATGTAAGCTAAAAGTCTAAAAATATATATAAAAGAAGAGTGGAAAGTAAGCTTTAAAAAAAGTTTTCTTCTCTCAAACAGAAAAGTCATCAATTTTAAAATCAAGGAAAAGATGTCGCCTGCGTCTGTTGAAGTCATCCTTAAAAAATGACCAAGCAGAAATCTGTTACTGACACTATATTTTTGTAATTTTCTTTTTATTTTTCAGGCCACATTTCAATCTATAAAAATATATCCCATCCTTCTCTTTCTTATCCCTTTTTATTTTTCACTTTAGATTCCGCTTTTTTTTTTCCCTCACCCATAGAAGAATAAAATATATAACATCAGTATGTGGGGCTCTTTTGGACAAAGTCAGTGCCTGCATTGACGTCGCTTTCCAGAATGTAGTGTCTTTTTTGAAAGAGGCTTTGGACAACAGCTGAAAATATCGAGACACACATTTTCTTTTCGCATAAAGTTACGCGTCGATTATCACGCCGCGATATTATCACAACTTTGAAATGCAATGCCCAGGCAATGCGCTTAACGATGCGTAATTTTAAGGAGAGATGTGGTCAGCGAACGCTTGGAATGCGAAGCTGAATTATACCCGGAGGGGAAGAATTTCAGGGTTATGTAGTCGAGAGAGAGGGTGAGATGAAATTTTAGGATCACGGCGCCGGTTTTCGACAAATCCTCCCACGCGAGAATTACTTCCTGAGCAGTCAAGTGATTATAGTCCTCGCAATCCATCAAATGTCCTAGAGCTTCTGTGCCTCGTAGAGTCCCACTTCTAATCTGTTCGAGGGGTACTGTATATGAGTAGAAGTAAATCAATTTAATATTCAGCGTTGAAAATGATCACTGAAAAGTTGATGATAACATAAACTCCAGTATATGAGAAGTACTATCTTTGTCAAACGCATAAAATATATTATCCATACGGAAACTGCATAAAATTATGCACAAAAATTCCCTCTTTGTTATGCGGATGATGAGGCTAAATATAGAAATGAATAACTTTTCTCAAACAACATAACAATTTTTTCCATATTTCGTATTCTATGCCAAAGTTCCAAGCTAAATCGCAAGAGTAGTTTAAAAAAAAAATAGCTCACAAAATTTTAGCTCCTTCTTTGAATTTGGTATATATTTATTAATATCTCTCTTTTTATTAAACTCATTTGACAGTTCACATTTCGAAATTTACGTTCATTCGAAATAAAATTCGCTCATTTTTAGCCCAAAGGGCGCTAGTCCAGAAGGAATCTTAATCTCGTTTTGGTATTTTGCGTCAATTCACTATAAAAGGCGAATAACTTTTCAAATTGTTGCCATTAAATATTATCGTCCTGTGTTATATTTAAAGAAATTAAATAATGGAGAATCTGCCTACATGTATGTATGTTTATCGCATCGTCTTAAAACAACGGTACCTAAAGCCATCGAATTATGAATGACTATGAATGAATTACTGTGAATACAAATTCATTAAGCTTACTTACTTCCATTCTAAGAATGTGCTATTTTCCTCTTCATATTTTAAAAACGTATTTCACAATATTTCAGCTTTCATGAATATTTTTCTTAAATTTTCAAAATATTCATATCTTTTAGCGTGAATTAAATTTGCTATTACTAATGTTCTTTAATTTTTATACAAGAGAATACTAATAGTTCTTTTTGTAAACCATAAAAAAGTGAGTAAAAAATTACAGATCCTGTTAACAGCAGGCTAGAGATATTTCTGCAAACTTATAAGTAAAAGAGAAAGGTGCAGTATTTTTATATCCATAAAATCTTAGCAATCTTCGTACTCGACTTTAATCAGGAGAGATATTATTTAAAAACGGCGAAAACGCTAATTTTCGCACTTATTTTTCCGAGTGGCAACAGTCTCGCGCGTTGGAGATAAAAATCTGCTTTATTTCGAAAAGTGTTGCCACTATTCGTTTTCAAATCGTAGAGTTTGTTAGTCAAAAACTTGTAAGTTTTACAAAATATGAAATAAAAATATCATTGCCAAACACTAAACATATTATTATTAAATAAGGTCATGTTCTGACGTCAAAGAAAGCACGCGACTTCATTGTATGTCGAAAATCGTTTGTTAATGTCAGGATTTTAAATAAATAGTTGCTATTGGCAACTTTTTTCGTTACTCCTTTACTTTTTTTGTTGGCAACTTTCAGTTTAGTATAAATGACATTGCCATGTTAGTTCTTTTATTGATACCGAAAGAAGTTGTTATTTTACATTAAATTTAAATCATGACGTCATACTTATTAACCTGAAGTGTCGAAAGTTTTTGTTTCCTGGTTTGGCAACAAAAAAAAAAAAAAAAAAAAAAAAACTATTTACGATTTTGTTGTGGTTTGGAAGGAATGAATTGATTTCATTCGTATTGCAATGTTTTTATACATTTTAATTTCTAGTGTACGTAGAACTTATAAATTTTGCTTTGGTTGCTGCCCATCATTATCCAAAAATTCAATCTGAAATCCAGTTGCAATCAGAAAATTCCGCGAACTACGATCTTACTTCTCAAGGTGCCGCCCAACGGGTATGGTATGGTGATTAGCGTCGCTGACTGCCTTGTCGAAGGGCCCGGGTTCGAATTTTGGAGAAGACATGGATGTTTGTAGATGTATAATGTCTAGGCTTGGGGGCACTCTAAATACGCGCCGAGCCGAATGTCCTCTCGAGAGGTTGCTGGTAGGGGAAGGGGGTGGAAGACCCTCGGACGCGGTCCTTCGGGGAGGTTGGTTTTATACAGGTCAAATATGTTAATTTTTATTCATTATAATCGTTTAATTAGCTTTTGTATTGTATTGTATTGTAGTATTGTATAGTATTGTATGGTATCTTATATTAGTTATCTTTTATGCAGGTAACTGCATCAATTTATTTGCTGCATTAGGATCACTGGTGTCATGACAATTTTAAATGTATTTTTGTGTTACCAACACTGAATGTATTTTGTATTTTCATCACTAGTGTCATGACAATTTTAAATGTATTTTTGTGTCACCAACACTGAATGTATTTTGTATTTTCATTGTATAGTATTGTATAGCATCTACTGTATCGTATTGTATTGTGGTATTGTATCTACTGTATCGTATTGTATTGTGATATTGTATAGTATTGTATAGTACCTTACATCAGTTGGCATTTAGTACAGGTTAAATATGTTAATTTTTTTTGTATTGTATTGTATTGTAATATTGTATAGTATTGTATGGTATCTTATATTCGTTAACTTTTATGCAGGCTAAATATGTTATTTTTATTCCTCATAATCGCATATTGCATGTTTTTCCCACAATACCACGTGATCAATTGTATTGTACCGCTATTGCATTCTGTTACTAAGTTTGGTACGAATCCTGTACCATAATTGCTAGTAACCAATGTATCGACCTTTGTGTACCTTAAACACAGTTGCATGCTAAATATATTTTGTGAAACATATTCCTTTTTCCTAACTATTGTTGTACTATAGGGATTGAATGCGTATCGAGATCAAATTATATTGTACGCTACCTACTTCTTCTGTATCACATCACTACCTGCGGTATTGTAACATGACTTTGTCATAGCGAATATCTAGTTTATTTCACTGACTTTCAATATGTTGCTTTGTCAAATATATGTACTTGGCTATGCAATGTATCCCGATCCAGTTGTTAGTCTTCTGAATTAAGTCGAATTCTGAATGCTTTACGCATTTCCCATGTATCAGTACTTCCAGCCACACACTGATGGCTATTGTATTCTTTTATTTTTATTTCTTTTGGTATATCCTCTGTGTATTGTATTGCTGTAATCATTTACATTCATTATGTCACTATGTTCTCTATTTTTATGTTATATTGTCATTAAGTCTAATTCTACTGTCTATATTTTACTCATTGTATATTATTGGGCTGCCCAACATCAGACCGTACTTTAGCTTATGTATATTCTATATTTTTGTGTATTACACCTTTGTAAAATTTTTGCTTACTGTCAAAACTCGCCCTTTTTGGCCCCGCATGCTTTTGTTATTTTATTTAATAAATGTGGGGCCTGGGCGGTTGTTGGGACTGTCTTTCGTGGGCATTTGGTCTGTTGGACTGCCCCCGGGTTGAATTTGGCTCTGGGTTTGGGCGCCTGGTGCGTGGCGTCTTGTGATTCCTCTTTAGGCTCTAGATATAGGTGGACGTGGTGCTATACCGATTAACCTTTTGGTAAAGGGACAGTGCCAACGTCCTCCGTTGTTTATCGCTTATCAGAGCTGAGGACGGAACTGAGCTAAATTGCACTGTTACCTGTAAGGTGCTCAAGGCTGTTGCCAACGGCCATTGTAAACAAGTGAGCATTAGTAACAAAACAACTTCTCAAGATTTCTCTTGTTACTTAATTCCTTGAAGGAAAGAGACTTTCCTCGAAATTCATGGAAAACTATGAATCTGAGATGAAATTATTCTTAAAAGTATTCAAATTGATGGGACTTGTCTCTCGTCCGTTGAATCAAACTTGTTTGGTTTATTTATTTACTAAGAGTTTAAGTTCTGATTGCTTAACACAGCTGGACCACATTTTAGTAACGCTGCACATTGTTTTTACAGTTCAATCTCTTTTTATTTTATTTTTCAGGCATTAAATTTTTCTAATTCGAAGTTAACATAAAGAATTCCCCTTTCCGTCAGAGACAGAGGTTCATGAAAGGGTAGTAGGATGGAAGAGAAGTTAGAAGCTGAGGAGAGGGAAGCGTGGGAGCACAGAGGAGAAATTCATCCCTGGTGCGAAAATTACTTCCTGCATAGTCAAATAAATGCGATCTCTGCAGCTTTCCATGTGCTCGTCCGAATCAATCATTGCACGTCCCCCAGCACGCAGCGGCGGGCCATAAATCAAGCCTCGTCCCTCCGATGCATAGTTAAGGCAAGACCACAAATTACACGAGAAGTATCTGCAAGCACTGGGAATCAACCTTGCTTCAGTTTGATAACAGTTAACTATTTCTAGCTAAAATATAATTTGAACGTAACGGTATAGAGAGGATTTCAATCCAAATCTTGTCATTAAATTATTAATTTTAGACATCTAAGACAACTGTTCCATTTTGTAACTAAAACACTTATTAATTCTAAAGATGCATATTAATTCTTTAGGTTATGCACGCTATTTGGAGAAACAGACTGTTCTGTTGCCTGCAGTTATGTCGGAAAATGAAAAAAGAAATATTTCTCTTCTTTGCTTTCCTTTTTGTAGACTTGTTTTTGATAAATCACGAATAAAAATATGTATTTAAAACGAGTTGAAACTAAACCTAAATTTTTTGGAAGCTAAATTTAAATCCTAAAAGCTTCGAGAATTTTTCGAATGTTTAAAATCCTTTAAATATGAATAAGAAGGAGAAAATATGTTAATTTAATATTAAAGGTTGTAAAGTCTATGTCTCTTTTGGAACATAAACTTTTAAAAGAGACTTTTGAAGAATTATCTTCTAGCCTTGCGAAACAAAACAGAAATCCGAAGAAGACCCTTTTTTTGAAACATAAAATTACAATGACCCAAATTGGGTTACAAGAAGCCACTCACTTCTGGCTTAACAGAATAACATAACAAATACTAATTTCAAGGTGTGGTGGATTAGCCCAAACGCGCAGGAAGACCTCTGGTTTATAGTAAACCACCGAGATAAGCCAAATGGCTAGAACACTCATCTAACGCTAGTCGCTAACAATCACAGCACAAGGTGGCCTGGAATAGGCAGACACGCTCTGAAACTAAGTTCCGAAACTCTTGCTTAAATTGATCACTTCATTCTACCTTAATCTGAATAACTCTAGCTGTCTTATTTACATTCTGGCATGAAAAGCTTGGGTAAAAAGAGAGTAATAGGAAAGACTTTTCAATTTAAAATGAACTTTTAGTTTGTAAGAAGTAGATAAACCTCAAGATTTTTAATTAATGTAAACGTTTAATGAAAAACAAATTTAATGATGAAGTTTGTAAGAATGCACTTTTGTTTATTATGGAGATATAAGTAAAATGTAGAAAATCAAGTATTTAGAAACACTGTAAAATTAATTTTTGTATTCTTAATATAGCTGGATAAAACTTATTTGTATAATTCTACACATTGCTTATATTTTCTCAGGATCATTTCTATTAGAAATTGAATTTTTTATACTTAGAAAAAAGAATTGAGGGTGAAGATCATTTCCTCAGTTAACGTAAGTAAATACTAAGCACTCAACTCTAAATTCTCTTCAGAAAATTAAGAAGACTCATTCACATTAAAACCTATAAGATCTTCGAATATGTGACTTTTGCAAGAACTGGGATAACTTACTTTCTGAGCGGCCAGGGTTTTCGCTAAGAAAGCGCAAATTTCCCAAAACTACTATGAGAACAAATTATTTTTTTTATTTTAATGTAAAAACTGTCCTGTATTTCCTACCTAGATTTTTTTTTCTTTTGATACATTGCCTTAATTCTTTGACGTATTTTAATATGCACGTATATAGACGTTCTTACAGATATCACAACAAATATTCTAGGCCGTATATATACGGCCTTGCCGCTTAGAGGGTTAAAAGCAGTTACTTCCAACGTTTTACAGCTGACTACATAATATAGCTGTTTTTTGAAATAGTAATCAAAACGTTTGTGTTTCCACAAATATTTTTATAATTTAATCTGCTTTGTGACAAAATGTTTCGTCCAAGTTTCCACCTTGCGCGCACAATTTAAAACATTCTGTTGCATAATTTAATTCCATATTTAATATATAGATTTTATAAAATTTGGAAACTACTGTGAACCAAAAGTTCTAAGAATTTCATGTTAAATTTTTATTTTATTTGGAGTCGAGTTTATAAAATGTATTTTATTAAAAAATCTAATGTTTTCGTGCATAAATTTTTTTAATATTAAAATATTCAACAGATTTTTGGTTCCGTTAGATAATAGTACCCATATAAAGAATTCCATCAAATTTCAAGTATGTACCATTAGCCATTTTTAAAATATCATGCGCGCAAGGTGGATACATCACGAAAACTTTTGTCACAAAGCGGATTAAATTACAAAAATATTTGTGGCAACACAAACTTTCTGGTGACTAGTTTCCAAAGCAGCTATATTATGTAGTCGGCTGTAAAAAGTTGGAAGTAATTGCTTTTAAAATAAATAAAATATCCCAATTCTTGAAACAGTTACATATTCGAAGATCATAAGGGGTTTAAGATGTATGAGCCCCCTTAAGGCTATGGCCCCCTGGGCCTTCAAGAGGTGACATTAGTATTCCACTGAATCCAATCGACTGGTTTTTGCGGAGAGATAATTTGATGAAGGAGTTTACGGGAAACTGGCTCATATTCATATTATGGATCACGAAAAAGGCCGACGCAGCCAATCTTTACCCTGAATTTTGGACCCTGTGTTCTGTGGGCTTATTCAAACATGTTTATAAAATTCTAACAACACTTCTCTTTTTTAAATAAAAGCTTCTATTCAGAATCACTAAAATTAACTATTCCAAAGTTTTTAATGAAAATTTTTAAAGGTTTTTAGGGCAGGTTTCGAAAACTTCGAATAAGGAAATAGCTTTATTATTCGAGACTTCAAACGTTGGATCTTTCGCGAAATTTACAGAACTAAAGAATTTGTGATTTGAATGCCTCATTTGTAACTTAAGTTCCCGTAAGCATAATATGAATTCTTAGAAATTTGTTACTTTACTTTATTAATTACTATTTTAAGCCTTTAATGTCTTCCTAGCAGTTTCTATCACAACATAACGCCAGTTATTCTGACCTCAAATTTCCGGTCTTTAGGTATCTGGAGCTCAAGTTACCCCCAATACTTGGCCTATCTATTAATACAAGTAATATTAAGCTTATTTCCATTAAAAAATTCAATAATTTAATTAACTTGAAAGATCATCTAGATTCCCAGGTGGATAATGGGGTTGTATTGCATCTCAGGTTGTCTCAGTATTGTATCAGTGCAGAATATATTTCTTTAAAAAAAGCTGTTTAGATGAATGTTTGCTAGATATTAGATGATGATATTATTTAAATTAACCATTTATTTATAATTTCGAGTACACTTCAAAAAAGCTGTCAAGTTAATTTAGATGAATGTTGGCTGTATGTTGTAAGGTTATTATTTAAATTAGCCAGTTATTTATAATTTAAGTTTTCTTTTCCGTTTCCTCACCAAAATGTAAATGAGTTAGCTAGTATTTCACTGAGAATTTTGTATTTTAAGACAGAGCGTGTCTGACCTACTTGTTCACGCTACGTTTAGTTCCTGCCAGCTCTGATAAATATAATTATTCGATTTCACTTTATACTGTTTCCGATACCTTTATTTTGACGCTCTGTTTAAGATTACAAAATCCGCTTCTAGTATATTTAAATTATGTAGTCTTTGTGTACTATTTACGTTTTAACTTGAATTTGACTGTTCCTTTAGTTGCATCACTACAAGCTGTGATTAATTTTGTTAGCAGAAGAAAATGTGTTTATGTTATGTTATGTTAAGTCTGTGTAAATGAAAACATCCTTTAGACCTTTCATAGACTTTTTAATTATTCCTCAGACGTAGCTGTGATTCGATTAGAGGTTTTAGACTCATTACCAGTTCCATACCAAGTAAAACCTCATAATGTAAAGCGCAATATTTCATAATGAATATTAACATGCAGATTTTACTCCGTTTAATATGAAGCCGTTCTTTTAATTTCGCATTGCTTTTATAACTAGATTGAATGTCTTGAAAAGAATTGTACTACAGTACTTTAAAAAAATGATCTCTTTGTTGCTGGCTTTCGAAAAATCTGCCTCTCTTCAAAGGAATAACTTCAGCTGTTACTTGAAGTTAAAATAACAGGTATATTTTAAATGTTTATTTGAGATTTATTTCTCGAGAGTTGAAATCTAAGAGAAACAGTAGGAGATTTTCCTTCCTTTTAGGCATAGGTTTGCTATTATCCTTTCGTACCATGCTTAAATTTGAACATATACGTTATGCTTAGTTTGTTTGGAAGTCCGAGTGTTTTTGCTTGCCTGTTTCAGCTTCTTATCTCAAGA
Source organism: Stegodyphus dumicola (assembly GCF_044657685.1). Classification (NCBI taxonomy): domain Eukaryota; kingdom Metazoa; phylum Arthropoda; class Arachnida; order Araneae; family Eresidae; genus Stegodyphus; species Stegodyphus dumicola. The sequence goes on from NC_140777.1 coordinate 87,736,177, forward strand.
ATGGTCTGAATTATATTACCATATATTATCCTGTATAAGCCGAGAACGTTCAGCAATAGCCAATGTATAAGCCGAGAACGTTCAGCAGCAACTCTTTGAGTTTCGAAATTGATTTATAAGTGAGCTCAGTATGATTTACAAATAATTCGTTTATGATGACATTATAGGTTAAATAATTAAAACTTATACTCTTTATTTTAGCTTACTTTGATGTATATTGGTCAAATTTCTCAATATCGCATCCGACTCGGAGATTTCTCACAATAATCGGAGGCCTGTCTGTGTTAGAAGCAAGTGCAGGTGAATGACTTCACTCTTTGTTTAACAATTAACATCGTTATCACCCATTTCACAGATAATATCATTTTCAATGGCTTTTATTAAATTGTTTCACAAAGTCATACATCTTTAGTTTAAAACTAGCAATTAACACTGCCTGTAATCTTTTTAGTCCAAAGGGATTTCAGTCCCGAAGGACTATTGCTTTCGTTTTGGCATTTTGCGTCGGACTCATAAACGTCGGTTCACTTTTCAAACTGTTGCCACAAAATGTTAAGAGTCCTGCATTATATTTGAAGAAATTAAATAATGAAAAATCTGCATAAATGATTGTCTATTTCTCGCATTGTGATAAAACAATGGTACATAGAGCCATCGAATTTTGAATGACGAAATCCTACTGCGAATGTGGGCATCTGAAATCCCAAATTTGGAATTTGTTTTATTATAGATTTTATATTTTGTAAAACTTTAACGAATTTTTGATTTACAAACTCAGTGCTTTAAAAGCGAAAAATGGCAACGTTACATAGAAAAAAAATACTTTTATCTCCAGCTCGCGAGACTGTGTATATCGGAAATTCTAAAGATATGCTTAATTTAACATTATTTTGCGATATTGCTCTTGAACTGAATTTTATGGTTTAAGTGCAAAGAACATGATATTTAATAAATAAAGGTAACACTCAAAACGTTAAAAAAGCGCCCCTTTGGACGTAATTTAAAATCTGAAAAATTTCAGATTTTTTTTTTTTTTTTTTTTTTTTTTTTTTTGTCTGGCTATGCAACAGAAATTAAGTTATATTTAACTGGGAAAAAAGCGAGGGACAACCCAACACTTTTTCTGCAATTTTGAATTTACTCAATTTCTAACTGGACATGGTAAATTCAATTCATATCTGAAGAGATTTAGATTATCTAGTACAGACTTGTGTTCATGCAGTTTCAGGGAAGTGCAAAATGTCGAACATTTGTTGTTCTATTGTTCAAAGCTCAAGGAAGGACGAAAGGAACTCATTTCTAGGTTAAACTCTGGGAATATTACATTTCCTCCCCCTCTTCGCGCATTTGTCCAGCATAAAATGGCTTTCTCTTTCTTCTGTAAATTTATCTCTTACGTATCATCTGTGAATTTGTAAGTTTATTTTATTTTGTGCTGTGTTGTTGTATTTGTTTTTTTTTTCTACTTACCTCTGTAAGCCTTGTATAATACTATGTGGCGCACAAGGATTTAAAATTTTCAATAATAATAATAATAATAATAAATTGTGGGGGGAGCGAAATTCCTATGGTTACCATAGCTGCGAAGTAATGTAAAATTCTCTACGATATTGCCAAAGCTTCAAATGATACGTCTATTTTAAATTTGACGACCCACCAGCCGCCGAGCGGTAAAATCGCTGAACACTGGTAGTTCCAGCCTGGGTTCGGTTCCAGGGATACGTACTGGCTGCATGGGTATTTTTATGGTTTTCCTCATGTGCAACGTTTCCTCATGTGCAACTCACGAGCAAGTTTCTCTTGGAAATTCCTTCACGAAGCCATATCTACCCTTAGTTAAATAGCCCTAGTGTGCTGTGCCATAATCTACTAAACCATTTTAAAATAAAAGGATTGAGGAAGAAGAATGATTATGTGATTGTCACGAATATGATACTTAATAAGTAAAGTAAGCAAACAAAGCGTTAATAATGAAAAGACACAAAAAAAAAGGCTATACCAACCCATCTTCGTAAGAAATCTGAATATAGATATGATAAACTGAGAAAAGACGGAATGAAAGAGAAAAATATATGCCAATACTTAAGGCTGGATCAAAAATTATAAACGTGCTTTTAAAATTTTGAAATTTTGCTGTTGAATTGTATATGGCGTAAATGCAAAGGAAATGATACTTAATAATAAAGCTAAAAAGACAAAAAAAAAAATGGGTTAGTTGGAGTGAGTTTAACAACAGACTGGTATGCTGCAAGCTCAGCTAAAGCATAAAAAATCTCAACAAGCCCATTTGGTCGACCGTCAAGTTCAAAACCTTTCAGTTTTTTAATTACCTTTTTTATTTTTATTTATTTATTTATTAATTTTAAGGCGTATGGAGGTCACCTGTTATATAGTACTTCAGTGATAATACAAACAGTATAATACTAATTAGCTACCTTCATCAGAAACGTTAGCACCTAAATAATGAGAATTACTTTAATTTAAAATAAACTTTAAATTGATGAAGACCGATATAATTATCCCAAACTCACGGTAATCAACAAATTCCATTAAATTTTCAGGTCGCGAGGAACAACAATAGCTATCCCTTTCTGAATCCGTATAATGCTAGAATTATTTTCAAGCTTTAAAATTAATTTACCGCTCGGTTCCAGTTAAGCGGCACTCAATATTCGCGAGTTTATGATACCTAATTTCTGGAAGAAATGTTAACGACCGATCGATGGTAATTATTCGAAAATCTCATCATTCTTAAGAGAATTAGAAAATTGCTCCGACTCCTTGTCTAGTCGTCCTCCCAATAGCAAGATGGCCGTCGAATGAACGACTGGGTACAATTAGAAGCTGTGTCAATTAGCAAAAGTTCTTAAAAATCTATTTGCGTTTCCAGTCGTAAAAATGTTTGCTGTGCTTTAGCAGATTAGTATCAATCAGATGATGTGACTATCGATATTACGTGGTATGCGATAGCCTATTGAATGATACTACTCGGTGCTTTTAAAAAAGTTTTAAATTAATTATAAATATTTTTTTCAAGTTTGTGCGTTAATGATATTAGCGAGAAAGGGCGTTATGATTAACTCTCTAAAGCTTCTAATAGAGTGAAATTAAATAAATGATTCGCAGTATTATTTTTAAAAAATTGGCTTTTTACGTTACTCTCTCCCTAATTTAAAATCCTTATGTGAAAGATTTGTTTATCGGTTTAATTAAATTCCGCAAAATTACATGTGAAGAGGATATCTACATATGATATTTACATGATCAGGCGATATCTACCTTTATTAAATTACAAAAAAGTACACTAGGACTATTTGCATATAATTAGAAGCTTACTTGAGTACATTGTAACAGCTTGACCTTGTAAATTAGTCTCAACTTCTTTGCTAACATAAATTCAGTGAGAACTCCGGAAGACTTTAGCGACTTCTCGCTATTTCTTGGAAATTACAACAGGGATTTGGAACGGGTATATATAATATAAAAGGGTCTTTTATTAACTCAGATAAGTTAACAAAAGGCATAGATTGTGCTTACAGAAACAGCCAGCATTTACGGCGGAAATCAAAAGTAATGAATTTAACTAAGTAAATTGTAAGTTAGCCCAAAGGTTACACAGGCAGATGCACACAAAATGGCTCAAATCTAATATCGGCGGGACCAGTTTATAAGGTATTTCTCCCCCCTTCTTAGCTTGCCTTCGGGGTGTAATGGTCACCACACTCGGCGCGTATTCGAGAGGTCCACGGTTCCAGTCCCGGGAAGGGGATTGCTCATTTTCCATGTCTCCTGCTATTCAAAAAATACTGTTTCTACAGTGGCGCCCGAACTAAAAAAAGAGGTGGATGATGATTCTCCACCACCGGGATTTGGCGACTGGGCTTCCTAATCCCTAGTCGCCCCTTAGAAGAGAGGAGTATATAAAGTATTTCTCCCGCCTTCTTAGCAGCATGTCTTCATGGTGTAATGGTCAGCACACTCGGCGCACATTCGACAAGTCCGTGGTTCGAGTCCTGGCAGGGGCATTGCTAATTTTTCATGTCTCCTGCTATTCAAAATATCCTAATGTTTCTACAGGCTTAACGGTTAAAATAACTCAAGGTTACATACGTGGCTTTCAAGAGTCAAATCCTGATAACATCCGATACACTGTCGGTGGGACCTAGATAGGATGTCCTAAGGATATACTGGGATGTGACATTAAGCACTCAGGAGGATGAGTTTAGGAGGAAACTGGGGATATTACAGGATGTCCTGAGGATGTAGTAAGTAGGACTTTAAATCCTAATAACATCTCATACGCTGTCGATGGGACGTAGGATGTTTTTAGGATATGATTGGATGTGTTTAGGAGGTTAGTGGAATATCCCGGGATGTCCTGAGGATGTAGTAAGTAGGAGTTCATATCCTAATAACATCCCGTACGCTATCGATGAGACTTAGTTAGAATGTCCTGAGGATGTACTGGGATGTGACATTAAGCACTCGGGAGGAGGTGTTTAGGAGGTTTGCGGGATATTCCGGGATGTCCTGAGGATGTGCGCATATCCCGCAAGCAACATCCTCGGGATATCCCAAGGATGCTTTTGTGCTATGTGGGTAGTAACGTGGCCTTCAACAGGCGGAAGCCTGGGATGTTCCTGATTCTACAAACAAAAACCTTCTTTTAAATACATTCTCTATCTCATTTGAACACGGGCGAACTAGAAATTAACATTCTGGCAGGAAAATGGAAAACGAGAAAGACAGTAAAGATACTAATATAAAATAAATGGTTAATAAAAATAAATCAATACTATGCAGACTGAAGAAAATCATGTAAACACGTTAGTAACCAGTCCGTTCTCTGAGACTTGAACTACTTTTATTCAGTCCTAGGCTTGGGTGTTTTCTGTCCTTAAAAGGAAGAACACTTTTGTAAAAGAAACTGACTCATATATATATATTAAAGAGGGAGATACTGATATATTGTGCATCTTATTTTACAGCCGCTGTGGGAATCGAATCCAGAATAAACTTCTGGTATTTTACTTCTTGAGTAGGCGTAGTTGGTTAATATAGTTAACATAACGTTACTCTTTTTGAACTAATCGACTTGTTGCATGTGTACGGGTTCGTAGTGCACTGAATGCACACAGAATCGAAATTAGCTTGATAAAATTTATTTTCACACACACACAGAATAAAAAAAAAAAAAAAAAAAAAAAAAAAAAAAAAAAAAACTATTTTAGTAATTCTTCTCAGTATGACAGAGCACAACCAATTGTTACCACTTTAAACTAGTACTAAGAATATTACACAAAACGTAATGCAAACTGCATGTAAAGAGCGAAGCTCGCACGGAGATCGGTGAATCTTTGCATTATGGTAACTTGGCGATTTTTTGGCGAACCTTTGGCGACCAACCCTGCTACAGCAACCTGCTAGTTTAGTTTTGGACGCCATTTTTTTTTCTTTTTTTCTTTTTTTTTTTTTTTTACTCAACATTTTTTCCAACAACCTGCTAGCCGAATTACGCTTATACTAGAACTTTTATGGAACAAAAATTCTTAATCATGACGAAGATTAGGTGCGAAATTGGGAGAAAGTGCACAATCGCAAACTGCTTGCCGCGTTTTTAAGAATTCCACATACACGGTATCCATGTACACGTCGACCTATTTTCACTTAAAAAAACATCCCAGAATTGCACAAAAATGGCATTGCGCACACTCTTGACTTTATCTATGCACACATCGACCTATTTTCACTTAAAAAGTCAAAGAAAATTGACAAAAATCCAATTCTTCTTACTCTTGTAAAAAGCGCCAAACAAATAAGTGGACGATTCTGCACTTTAGCAGCGAAATTGTTTCTTATCTAAAATCACGATCGTAATTTTCCGGAAAATATCACATTACATGTCTCGTGATTTCTCATTTCTCTGAAAGAAAATAATCTGTGATTCGAACTGTGTACTTCTCAGATTATTGCTAAAGTCCTAGCTAGTAACCTTTATCGCCTTACCAAAATGTCTCCAAACTACCTGTTACCATATTCTAAAGATGAGCCCGGAGATCTAACTCTGAACTAAAAAACTGAGAATTCTTGCTCTCTATGATCTTTAACAGTTTCCCCCCCCCAGCCGCCGAAAAGTCTGTAGTACCTTTCAATTCTCGAAATTACTAATCTTTGTAATGCTTTTAATGTGACAAATCACCATTTTAGTTTGTGTTGTAATTTCGGTAGTATACCATTAGAAATGACTTCATAAATTTTATTAGTGTTTATTAATTTCGTTTTGGCATTTTGAGTTGGTTCACTATAAGCGGCGTTTCACTTTTGAAATTGTTGCCACCAACTAGTAAAGTCCTGCGTTATCTTTAAAGAAATTAAATAATGAAGAATCTGCATGAATGTATGTGTGTTTTCAGCACTGTGAGAAAACAACGGTACCTCGACACATCAAATTGAATAACGTAGTCCTCCTCCCGAATATGGGCATCTGGAATCCCAAATTTGGAATTTGTTTTATTAATATTTCCTATTTTGTCAGACATTAAAGAATTGAAGAATTGTTGATTAACAAACTTAACGATTTCAAAGCGAGCAATGGCAACACTGGACCGGAGGGGGGGGAAACATTTTTAGTTCTAGCGTGCGAGGCTGTGTATCTGTAATTCTTTTTAAATTGTTTTGTGAAATTGCCGTTGAATTGAATTTTATGGTTTAAGTGGGAAGAATATGATACTTAATAAATAAAGGTAACACACAAACTGTTAAAAAAATTTCTTTGGGAGTAATATAAAATCTAAAAGCTTTCAGATATTTTTTTCACTTTAATTTGACTTGTTCTGGAGATGACAGCCAAAAAGAGAAGCCATAGCAAAAAAATAGCCAAATTAGCCAAAAAAATAGCCAAATTAAGAGAGCTAACTCACGAAGAGACTGTGTGTTAATAATGAGTGACTGAGAGAGAATGTTGCTGGCTGCATTATTGCTGGGACCAAGCTCGAATCTTGGAAATAGTTTGGATATTTATAAGAGCGTAATATCGATGCAACATAGGCACACTTAAATTAACGGTGATCGAAAGTCATCTCAAGTGGTTGGGTAGAAGAGGAAGTGAGTTTGAAAGCCCTTGAACGCATCTGACAAAAGATTTCCCATCAAATTTAGGATGGAACCGGACGAAGTCATACTATCAACTATAAGGTGCCCGAGGCCGTGCCAGTGACAGACATAAACCCGCGCTTCCCGCAGCCATAAAATTTATAGATTTGTTCTGAAGTTATTATCAAACATGTGAAAGAAATCGCAGCAACTTTGGCGCTTTACTGCATATTAATTTAGCTGTAGTTGATGCAACTTTACAAATAAATCATGGTATTAAGCTGAAGCAGATGAAGCAGCACATACCCAACGTATCAGTTCTTTAAATAAATGTACAATCTAATCACGTTTGTTAAAGGCAAAAGGCAAAAACTTCTACTTTTAAAAAATTTAATGTTCTGCAGGCAAAATCTCAATGTCCATATTCATTTGGCTGAAAAGATAGCTTGTATTTAATTAGACTCAAAGGCAAATAATAATAATTTACTTCGAAACTTACAAAAGCATTTTCTTAAACTGCAGCCCAAAAGAAGGTTCTAAGAACGGTCCCATTCTGAGCTTATCTTTTTAAGATGCACAGTTAGGGAGCTCCGATAACGTGTGACAATGAGTAGAAACTACCGACTCATTAAACTCTCCTCGAATTCTTTAACGTCTTCCTGAATCCAAAGAGGAAACCCAATTACAATTCCGTTTTAACTTCTTTTTCCCCCCCCAATCCTAATTCCTTCATATGCTTATATGCGCATTCAATTATTGCTTAATAAAATTTCACCATTCGTTTAATTCTGGTATTTTGGATGGAAATTTTCAGATGAGGAGTAGGAAAAAAATACCTTCCAGCTCACTCTAGACTTGGTTACCTCCTGCGTAATTTGACAATCCAGTTTTAAAAGAGAGCTAACAGAGTCGAAGAGGATCTTAGAATGAATTCAGCGACGACTACAGCCTCCAGCATCTGCCATTACTGGGAGCTTTGCGAAGCGAGAGCTGGCTAATTAGTTTTATCTCATTAAGCCAGCACTGATTAGCACATTTCGAACTTTTGTTGCGTCTTCAGGAGCTTCCTATTGGGTCCGTGACAACTGCTCAAGAAAGAAGTGATTATTGTTTGATAAGCTGATTAGTTCTCTAGATTTAAATAACGGGCCTTCAATTTACTTTAATCACTATTGATTGAAATGCTCGTGCAAAAAAAAAAAAAAAAAAGGAAATTAAATCCTATTAAACCTTCACACACTAATCAGCATCTATTAACAGAAAGGCACTTTAAATTAATGCGATGTCTTTCTCACGTATTGTAGCATCGAGGGCTTTGCACACATGATTAAACACTAAAGTAAATATGATATCATTGGATTTTGGTTTCACAAATATATGCATCTTAATTTTGCCTTTATGTTTTCGTGTAATTTATCAAGTGCTGGCAATAGAAGCATTACTTAAATGCATGGATATTGTTAAGCATTACTTAAATATATAAATTCTCTCACTTATCAAATTGAAATGAAGGTAATTATTTGGTGCCCATAAATGAAAGGAAGATTGTTGTTTCAAAATTAAGATGATGGCTATCGGCTTGTTTTAGTCGTGCACTATTTACTATAATTATTACAAACTAATATACTGCAGCAATTTGATGATGTACATTTCCACGCCTTACCTAAAGAAAGCGGTTATGTGAAAACATTTTTAAACCGAGGAGCATAAAGCGAAAAATTGCTGTAAATTTACTTGAAAAATTTTTCGAGTGCTCCCTAGTATAAGGTATTTTCTCCCCCCTTTCTAAATGCCATCTGGTGTAATGGTGGCACACTTAGCACGAGAGGTCCAGGCGAGTCCTGGCAAGGACATTGCACATTTTCCACATTTCATGCTTCAAAATACCTAATGTCGGTACAGTGGCGCCCGAACTAAAAAGATGCTGAATGATGATTCTATCACCAGGATTTGGCAATTGGGTCCCCTAATCCCTTACAAAAAAACGCATAGTATATAAGGCATTTTCCCTCTTTTCTGTGTGCCCTCTTGTTGCAACGGTAGCACACTCAGCGCATTTTCAAGAGGTCCAGGTTCGAGTCCCGGCGAGGGTATTGCTCCTTTTTCATGTCTCCTACTTCTCAAAAAAAAAAAAAAAAAAAATTTACAATAAAAAAATCTGAAATTTTTCAGATTTTAAATTCTCGAAATTACGTCCAAAGGGGCGTTTTTTTTAACGTTTTGAGTGTTCCTTTATTTATTAAATATCATGTTCTTTGCACTTAAACCATAAAATTCAGTTCAAGAGCAATATCGCAAAATAATGTTAAATTAAGCATATCTTTAGAATTTCCGATATACACAGTCTCGCGAGCTGGAGATAAAAAAAAATTTTTTCCTATATAACGTTGCCATTTCTCGCTTTTAAAGCATTGAGTTTGTAAATCAAAAATTCGTTAAAGTTTTACAAAATATAAAATGTATAATAAAACAAATTCCAAGTTTGGGATTTCAGATGCCCATATTCGCAGTAGGATTTCGTCATTCAAAATTCGATGGCTCTATGTACCATTGTTTTATCACAATGCGAGAAATAGACAATCATTTATGCAGATTTTTCATTATTTAATTTCTTCAAATATAATGCAGGACTCTAACATTTTGTGGCAACAGTTTGAAAAGCTCTGCACTAGGTTGAAAGTTATAACCAACCAAATTATATCCGACAATACATAAAACCCTTAAAGTAATATTAATGTCAAATGAAAGCAAAAAGTAATGTCGCTATCCTGGATGATATGATGCTTAGTGAAGCTTGACTGCGCACATCTTTTGGACTTCTCAAACAGGATTCTGACTCTATCGCCTTCTTTAGAAAAGTACCTTTAAAATATATCAATTCGAAAGTCTTCATGGGAATTCTTTTAAACACGAACAATTAAAAGCGGGCTTGTCCGCTAGTCTTCTTTAAAAGGTGTTTCTAACAGAAGAGGACGTAGATACTTGTATTCCATCCCCTTGGCTGCTCTTGTCAAAAGGGGGGAATAACTTAGTCAGGTAATCCTCGTATGTCTCTTCTTAAATTAAAAAAAAATCTGATGTGTACACCACATGACGTCCTTGTACGGAATTTTAAATTATACGCATTTGTTTCTTGCATTTCTTTTAAACTTATTGCGTTCAATTAAATCTACTTCGCCGACAGCGCATAAACCACAATAGAATAAAGGCATTCTTTAAAATTTACTCTATTTGTTTAACATAGCGACACTCTGGCACTAGGTTCACTTAACAGTATTATATTTCGTTCATATTATAACTCAGAATGCATAAAATGTGTATCACTTAAAGAATTATCTAATCGTTGCCACATGTTCTATTAAAATACTATAATAAAACTAGATAATAAAACTAGAACAATGTAAAAAAAAATTAAGCAAACAAAACAAAAAAAATAAAAAAAAAAAGAAACAGTTTTTCACAGACGATTGAGTACTTCTCATTCAATTAATTCAGTTCTCACTTTGCGACAAGACAAAAATACATAAAAGCTCAAAATATCTGTATTAAAAATTACTAATTATTAAAAATTAAGTAAATCTTAAACACTTATTTCCTCCAAAAAATTCCAGAAAGGATTAAGCATGATTTAATTCGCAATAATAAATGAAGGCGTTATTTTTCTTGTTGCGAAGCTTAGTCTCTCTAGATTGGCAACAAATCTACAATTCTGCTGTTTCAAATGTAAACAAATATGTCCGCCACGTTATTTAAAACTTAACCGCACTTAAACAGCTTTTAAATTGTTGATAATTGTACAAATATTGCTTCCAGAATTACGAAAGGCGTAAAACCCTTAACCGGAAGATAAGAACAACATAATTCAATAATTTTTAAAGCATAAAATGTACAATTTACAAACATATAAGAGTAAAGAAACTGAGATCGCTGTGCCGAGTAACAGAGTGAATATATATGTAAATATAGTATTTATACACGTTTGGTGCGGCCGATTGCAACCAAAATACGAGGTGCACATCTACATGTTATAGCAGTCCTATACACAAATTTTCAACGTTCTGAGGCTACTCGTTTTTGAGTTATGCGAGATACGTACGTACATACGTTCGTACAGACGCCACGAAAAATTCTCTTCAGAATTCCTTTTAAAGCAGTTTTATAATTTTTTTGGCGGAAACGAGTCTTTTATTCTGTCCTTACGTACAGATATCACGCAAAAACATAGTTAAATTGCATTCGATAGCGGTCAAAATGGATATTTTCGTTGAAATATGCTGCCTGAAACTTTTCGCGATTACAATACTTCCTTTTTACTTCGTACAAGGAAGTAAAAAATCGAAAATAATTGGGAAATATGCTATAAATACACATGCCATACAAAGCAGAAACAACAAATTCACATTCAATTTCATCTTCGAGAATGGGGATGATAACAAACATACAGGGTGATGATACTTTCATCATTTTCTCGGTGATATTTTCATCAGAGGAATGTACACCTTACAGACACAAAAAAAGGGGGAAGTGGACAGTTCTATACCTCCCGTTCTACTGGACTGATTGTCAAAATTTAACTTGTGTTTCCCATGTCTCGAAAGCACGACTTAGGATATATATTAGATTTATATATAGCGTTGTTCTAACATAGGTATTGTGACACAAAAATCGGACTTTCTCTGAAATAAAATGCCAATTTGTTTCCATATTTCGATTCTAAGACTCAAATTATGCCAAAGTCCCAAATTTTATAAAAAAATCACACGAGTAGTTTTTAAAACATTAGCTCTCAAAATTTTAGCTCCTCCATGTTAATTGAATTTGGTCTATATTTATGAATATCTCTTTTTTATTGAACTTATTGGATTCTTCCTTTCACATTTCGAAATTTAGGTTCATTCCAAATAAAATTCGTCCATGTTTTATGATTTACTTTAAAATAATTTTTATAAATTTGTCGTAAAGCATTTTGAATTATAACCTATAAAATTTTTACCATCATCTTAAAGTAGATCTGTAGAGACATTAGGTATTATTTGAAAAGCCCGTAAGATGAAAAATTAACAACGCCTTCGCCGGCAATCGAACCGCGGACCTCTGGAATACCGGCCTCGTGTGCAGACCACCACACCACGAAGGAACGTCAAGAAGGTAGGAGAAATACTTATAGATCTATTTGTAAGCATACTTGCCAAAAAAAAATAGAGTTTTATATTCAAAATTTCCTAAGATATACCTGAATTTGCATTTTGGCGGGTTTTGATGTTTGACATATTCGTTATAAACAATAATAATGCCCAGTGTGGTTATGGAACATCAACATTTTTGTTAAACATATTTCCAATCTTATGTGATACATCTGAAATATTAATTTCGTCAAATTGTTTTGAGGTGAATAATAATATTGGTTGAACTTTATGGGAATCAGAGAAGCGGAGTTCAAAATTATTTTTCAGTGCATTTAGGTTTTCCGAGTATTTCTCTGTTTCAATTGCCTTGTGGTTATTAATATGACTTGATAAATTCTGAAAATGGGCGAAATTTGTTTCTATTACCTGATTTATCCACAGGTTTTTCTTTATCTGAAAAGCAGTTACAGTCCTAGTCAATTGAAAAAGCGTTTTTTCATTTCACCGGATATCTTCATTTTGTTCAATTTAGTTGTTATATCCACGAGAAAATACAGATCGGATAACCAATTATTATCGTCCAATTCTTTATAACTTTCGTTTCCGGATTCCCAAAACTGCTTTACTGGTGAAAGAAATTCTGCAAATCGTTGAAGTACTTTTCCCCTGCTGAGCCATCTAACATTGGAATGAAGCAATAAGATTCCATGTTCGCTATAAAGTTCATCAGTCAGCAATCAGTTATTTTATAACGTCTTGCAAGATATTGTTAAGAAATGTAAAGGCGCGGTGAGATGGCTTCCCCACAAAGCAGTTTTAGGGTTGCCATAAAATAGCAAAGAAAGCAGGGTTGTCACATTTGGCGAGAAATCGCCCATTTGGCGACATTTGGTGACAAAATTGGCGATATAACATGGACGGTTGGAGAACCTTCTGGAACGAATTCTTACCGGTTTAGTCCAGAATGTTCCCGAGCACAAGCCGAAAGCTATATAAACCCTGCTGGTTTGCAGTCAGTGAGTGTGCTTCATCAAGAGGAAAAGTGTGTATCTCTCATCGAGAGTGTGTGAGCCTCGTCTAGCGAGTCAATACCTGCGGAGTCGATCGAGTTGACAGCCGGGCAGCGAGTGCCGACTGTGTCGTCGAGTTCACTGAAGGAGTCTGTTAGTGTATCGCGGTTAGTGCATCGTCGAGCGAGCGTGTTGAGCTCCGGGAATGACTGAACCGAAGAGTCGGGAGCTGTGCTCGTGTGTCGTCGAGTGCATCGCGAGTTGTAGCGTGGAGAGTCTCGAGAGTACGTGTAGTTCCGAGAACGACCAAGCAGAGTCGGGAGCTGTACTCCGGAAAGCAGAGTCGGCTGCTTTGCAGGAAGCTGTCTCCACCGTGATTGCCTGACAATGTGAAGGCTGTGTCGCTGATTCTTCCAGCGTGTTTATAGTAGTTCATAGACGACTGTAAAACGTATTTTGAAGCTGTCCTGACAATACTGACTAATAAAGTGCATTTCGATACTTCATCAAGTGTCGTCGATATTCACTCCAAATCCATACGAACTTGTCAAAAAAAAAAAAAAAAAAAAAAAAGAAGTAAATAACGTAACAATTGGTGTCAGAAGAAGAATATAGAAATAACGTAACAATTGGTGTCAGAAGAAGAATATAGAAATAACGTAACAATTGGTGTCAGAAGAAGAATATAGAAATAACGTAACAATATCTCTCATGAATATAAATGCTTACTATATTTTAATAATTAAGAAATATAAAAGAATGATTATTTTTAAAATATTTTTTGTTCATAGTACCTAATCTGGCTGGCGAGCACATGCAAAACGATCGGCGAGCACAAGGTTGGGCACCGCTGTTATAGAGTCTTGTCCTCTTAGGCAGTATAAACTAACAAGCTCTTGAAAAGACTGTATGAAGAATTATCCTCAGGTTCTAACACAACAGAAAAGTCAGAAGAAGTGTGAAAAGGGCCCTTTATTTGAATCACACATAGTTGAACAGATGGCTCCACTTGGACTTACGCAAAGCCAACACTTCAGGCTGAACTCAAACAGGTAATGTTGAAACTTAAAATAAAATGTAATTAAATTATCCAAACGGCTCACATGATAAATTATAGCGCAGGAATGCTCTGATTCGTAGAAGCCGGCGGAAACAAGACTAATGAATAGAAGCACTCAGCGTCACAAAACCAAATTAAGATGCATAATATTTGCTTCTACGGCTGAAAACGGTATAAAAATTTAAAAATTCTAGCATTCATTTATGCTCTGAAAAGTATTAATTACATTATCTCAAAACAACAAGAACAAATTCACTGCGAGAAATTTTCCAACGGTTTCGAGTGCACTGAAATTCAAGAAATGTGAGCTATTTTTTTAACTTAAAAACTTTAAAAAAAACTTAAAAACTTAAAAAAAAAAAAAAAGTGATAAATGGCTGCATTTTGCTCACAGAAACGTAAAAGTTCTCAACCAGCTATCAATAACAAAGCTGTCAATAAGTTCAGTACTATAAAGAAAAAATATATCTACTTTTTTTCTAACAAATGATTTTCTGAAATACAGTTTTTGAAAGAGTTTTCATATCAGAAAATGCTGCTCTTTTGACATTTCTAAAGACAAACACTTAAAAGGTGCACCATTTCTGCTCACATTTGCTTGATGGTAAAGTTCAGGCAAAAATCAGCGGTCTACAATCCTCGCACTAATTAGTAATGATGGAAAGCTGCTTATTGTTGGCTTTAATAACTCAGTGTTATTGTTGGCCCTAATAGATTGGAAATGAATGTTCCAGACCTCTTCCCGCAAGTGGTCCAGGCATATCTGGCTCGGTGAGGCGAGGTTTTTTGTTCTTACGCGTTGGTAAATTGTGCATTTTTCACTTTAAAAGTAATAGAATTATATTGTTGTTATGTTCTGGTTAAGGTTTTTGTGCCTTTAGTTAATTTGCATGCAATAGTTGTAGAATTATCAATAATTTAAAAGTTATTTAAGTGGTAGAATTCCTGTAAAAAAAGGAAGTTGATTCTGTGTCTAATGGAGCCTAAAGCTTAATATCTCAAAAATTTTCTATCATTTGAAGAGTTAAAATTTCGTAATAATTTTGGATAAAATACTATAAAAATTTAAACGGTGATTATTTTTTGAATTCTCAAAATGGTAAATTGCTGACGATAAAAATATATAAATAACTTCTATTTTTCTTCTCGGATTTGAAATAGTATCGCTGGATATAGGAAAAACAGTTGAAGAAATTATGGAATGGGTTAAGAAAACTAAGCTGACTTTTTCAGCTAAAAATTTTATGTTTTTTTCCCAGTTTTGCACAATGCAGCAAAAACAAATCCTCGAAAAATGGCGAATATTAATCAGAACACGAAAATCTTAAGCTTTCGGAAACATGAAACTTTCGTTATGAATCTGTCCGGAAAGTGAAAGGGGAAGAAATCTCCTTTTCGTGTGATCATAGAATTAAAATTTCAGAAACCACGTTTTGAGACAACCACGAGTGTTTTTTTTTTTTTTTTTTTTTTCAAAACCTTGAAGGAAATATCTTTTATGTGTTTATTATTTTTGGTTCTCTCAGTTCGTTCACTAAAATAAAAAGTACTACTACTTAGGAAGGAATAAATGTTCTTCAAACCTTTTCAGCAAGCGATTCAGGGAAAAAATGCACAATTATATATATATGTGTGTGTGTGTGTGTGTGTGTGTGTGATATTTTAGCAGTCGTGGACATGAATGACGAAGCTTGGCATCAAAGTCCGGGCATTGCTGTGGCTGAGTGTTAAGGCGGCGTCCAATGATAACATACAAGGATTTAACTTTCAATTTCACATCTTTATTCCATTTGAACGACAGATTATTATTCTTTTAGATTAACTTCTCCAAATTACATATCAAATAGTGTTTTAAACTGAATACGATAAAATGTAGGCTTTTGACGTCATAACTATTCTAACAAAGGGAAGATGAGAAGCGCAGCAGCATAGATCTTAGCAGCAGAGGGAGAAAAGAGCTTCTGGACACAAAATGGCGTGAATTCTCTATTTATAGAAGCGGTTACGTAATAAGCTCGAATGTTCTGGAAAATACTAGTCTACGGAGTGTGCTGAGCTCCGGGAACAACTGAACCGAAGACTCGGGAGCTGTCCTTTGTGTGTCGTCGAGTGCATCGCGTGGAGAGTCTCGAGAGTACGTGGAGTTCCGAGAACGACCGAGCAGAGTCGGGAGCTGTACTCTGGTGCTTTGCAGCGAAGCTGTCTACGAGCCTGGTAGTGTGAAGGCTGTGTCGCTGATTGTGTCAGCGTGTTCATAGTAGTTCTTCGACGACTGTAAAACGTGATTTTGGAGCTGTCCTGATTAATATTGGCTAAATAAAGTGTGTTTCGATACTTTATCAAGTGTCGTCGTTATTCACTCCAAATCCGCCCGAACGTGAAGGAAGAAAATAACGTAACAACTGGTGTCAGAAAATAACGCAACACTATTAATTAATCACAAAGAAATTTCAGAAGAAAATACTTGTCTGTCTCACCAGCTTACGTCTATTACATTCCGAAGAGGGAGCATTTGCCTTTCAAGGTTGAAAAGTGAGGCAGAACACGCAAGTTATGAATAATTAATTCATCTTGAATTTAAATTTACGTAATTAAAAAAGCATCACAGTTTCTAACGACGCTTTTCCGTTGTGAGGAATGATCCTTGTGAACCCCACCTACACACTTCTCTCGGGGTCAAGGTATGCGACACCCACTTGTCTGCGGCCGTAACCGCCCGTCCTTGCTTCATACCCACCAAATCTTCCTCCGTAAGTATTCTGCTCGCAGGTAATTCGAGTAATCCAAAAACGAGCAAAACAAAGTAATTGTTTTTAACTTTCTTCTAAAAACCTTAATTTTGTATTTTCTAGAGGCATTTTTTTTACCATTTCGCTTTTAGTTTCAGTGTACATCAGCAGTTGTTTCTAAAGCAAAAGATTTTCAAACTAGCGTAATTGTATTTTATTGATAATTATTATAAACAAAGAAATAATTAGTACAGGAAGTTTTTATTCGACAGCAAATATTTGACAGTAAAGGCAAATATTTCATACGAAATGTATTAAGTTCTATGTATAAAGTTTGAAAGTTTTAGATTTGTTTTAATGATTTAAAATTGTTTCTTAAATGTTATGCATTTCCTAAAATATCTTTAAACAGACAAATATTATAATAAAATTTTCAAGGACTCAGAATACTATCTAAGTAGCATATGATAATATCAGTGAAATTAAAATATGTTAATAGCTAAATGTTTAACATATGGGGGAAAAAGAAATATCTTTTTGGTTTTATTCTTTTCCAAAAGATGTTTTTAATGAATATCCCGAGCATCATATATTGCATTCCGAGTTAAAAACAGCAGTTTTCCTTCAAAGTCATACATTACGCAAGCCTATGTTTAACATTTTGGGACTATTAGGAATTAAGTAAAATGCCATTTTAAATGTATTTTATGCGATACAAAATATTTGGATTTAAAGGCCTTAAGATCAATATTTTAAGCCTTTTTCTTTAATAGTAACTTCCGCTTTTCTTTCACTCCCCCTTTTTTCGGTTTTGAAAATTTAATCCACTCCTTTTATTGGTTAATTAATGCACAATGACCTCTTTCATTAATGTTCATGACCTTAATTATAGTATTAGTAGAATTGTTACCAGAAAAGCAACCCTTCAGTTGTTCGAAAAGAGAACCTGAAATAAAATTATCTTTGAAAGATAGAAAATACGGTTATTTAAAATGCACTAGAAGTTGTGAATATTTTTCATATGTTAACTCCTAACTTCCTTATCTAAAAAGAATTTTCAACTGTTGTGCAAAATTTCAACGTAAATACGTGAAATAATAAGGCTTCGCGAAGATATTGAACAACTTGCGAAGTAACGATAGTACAAAATGAAGATAACTGAATCATAATTCTGTAATTTTAATTTAAAGGGGAAAAGGTCTTAACCTTGTTTAAAATTTTGGATTCCATTAAACTATAATTATATTTTTTAAATTATAGAAGGAAAATACTACTAACGCAGCTCGTGGCGAGTTTTAAGATAAAGCTACGTCAAAAATGTACACATACAGAGCACACGCATTTAATAAATAGATATCTCGTAATTTAGGCCCACCAGCGGCCGAGCGGTAAAGACGCTGAACACTGGTAGTTCGGTCTGAGGTTCGAATCCCGCGAACGGGCTGGCTGCATGGGCGTTTTCGTGGTTTTCCCCATGTGTAACGTGTATACGAACCAGTTTCCCTTAGAAAGTCCTCCACGAAAGGCATCTCTCCCTTTAGGCAGATAGCCCTCGTGTGCTTTGCCATAATTAAATACACCAAAACACCAAAAAAAAATATATCGTAATTTATATTTAAGCCGAATAAATGCAATTGACTGCTGTGTTAGTTGTTACCGTAATTCTACTCTTTTGCTTTACAGAAATCCCAAAACGGTATTTACCAGAACATTCTCGTGCACAATTGGAAAGCTTTAAAAAGCCGGAAAGAAACATCTTAGTTCAGTTGTTTACTCAGTTGTTGTTGCTTACTTTTTTGTTGATTGTAGTGAATTCGCTGTGAGATCGGTTTAGCTTTCTCTGCGCTTTGGATTGCGTTCTATTTAACGTTTCAGTAGTTTAAAGTATAACTACTGTGTGATATTGTACGAATATCTTTGAGGAAAAACCTCGCGTTTTGTTACATTTCTTGTGATAAGAATAAATTTTATTAACTTTTTATCGAACTTGTGCATTCAATCTATTACGAACCCGTACGCCCGCAACAATATGTTTGGTGCGTCTGATTGCATTCGAATAGGGAGGTGCACAACTACATGTTATAGCATTCCCAAATAAAAAATTTCCACATTGAGACTACTCGTTTTTGAGTAATTCGAGATAACGTACATACGTAATGGAAAAACAATCTCTTCTAAAGCCATTTTTAATCCATTTTTGAAAAAAAAAGTCCCTTATTCTCTCCGCATATACAGATGTCACGCAGAAACGTCATTCAAGTGGGAGCCCGAAATTTTTCGCGATTACAGTACTTCTTTTACTTCGTACAATGAATGAAATGTAAATTTGAATGCCTGATTTTGATTCCGAAATTTAATGGCAAAAATCAGCTAATTCTAACTAAGAGAGTACAAAGTGAAACTCCGAATAGATCCCGGTTTACAGGGAACAGGTTTGAAATGCCTCCAAGAAATCTTGAAATAAAAATTACCTGTACCAATGTTAATAGATAAATAAAATCTGAATGATACCCTCTGAATAAAATCATCATCTTCTAATGTAAATTCATTAAGAGACGTTTAACCAAGTCTCTATAAGTACAGTTTCTGAAACTCTGGACCTTCGAATCATTAATTCGCTGATAAACAGAGATAAATTAAAGATAAATTCGCTGTTAAACATAGATAAATTTTTCATATACTCCGTAATTCTCGGAAATGTTTAGTTTATTCTAAAGTACTGTAGTTGGTGCCATAAATTTCATAATTACCAATTTTCGAATCTTGAATGCGACGAAGGTTAGACACCCGAATTTTCACATAACTTATTAGTTTTGTCATTTTGTCAATTTTATATTTGCTTCGTAAAGTGACTTGCTTTCTAACACACCAGACTCCAATACTCTGACAGTTACAAAAGACAGCTTTCTCATTTTTGCTTTCTTGTATACGTAGTAAAGGAAGTACTGTAATCGCGAAAAATTTCGGGTATCTCATCTCAACGAAACTACCCATTTTGACCCATCTCGAATCCATTTGAAAGATGTTTTTGCATGACATCTGTACGTACGGACGGAATAAAGGATTTTTTTTTGTGACGTCTGTACGTATGTATGTATCTCGCATAACTCGAAAACGAGTAGACTCAGAACGTTGCAATTTCGCGTATGGGACTGCTAGAATATGTAGCTCTGCAACTCCGTTTTTAATTGCAATCGGCCCCACCAAATGTATACACATGTATACTGTATATACCCGCTCAGTCACTTGACTCGGTGAGCTCAGTTTATTTTATTCTTATATGTTGGTAAACTGTGTTTTTGCTTTAAAAGTGGTTGATTTATGTTGTTCTCATATTCCCGTTAAGGTTTTGTGTCTTTAGTTAATATGCATGCAATAATTGTGTAATTATCAACAATTTAAAAGCTGTTTTTTATGCTGTTAAGCCTAACTAATTCGCCATTTGTTTACATTTAAAACCTAGTAGAATAGTGATTTAAGTCAGTTTCTGCTCCTTCAGTGTCTTTTTGTCGGGTGGTAACAAAAGTAAACTTTAAATTTTGTACACCGAAAAATCTGCCTTCTTCCCCGCTGGCCGAATTGCTTATTTTTGTGTAGAAATTCTAATTTTAATAGCTAAAATTGCCTTTTTAATTGTTTTAACTGTATTCGGTGTTTTATTTTTTTCTTTATTTTACAATTTTTAATGAAGATGTTTTGATTTTTTTCTTTTTTTTTTTTTTTTTTTTTTTTTTTTTTTTTGCCTTGCCGCGAAGTGAGAACTGAATTAATTGAATGAGAGATCTCCAATGAAATTCGCGGAAATAAGTTTAAATGAAATGCCGCAAAAAATGTGTATAATTTAGTAGGCCGTATAAGTCGTGTGGTGTCCACATCAGACACTTTTGTAATAATTTTTTTTTTAAATATATGAAAAACATACTTGTTTGGATTATTCAAAAACTTTCTGCTGGCATCTCTTGCACAGCTGGCATTCAGAGGGTAATATTTAGCAAATATTATCTTTCAGCAGTACAAGAATTATTTCATTCTAAACAGTACAAGAATTAGTGCTTATTTTAAACTAAAATGCTATTTTTAGTTTTATTTTAAACTAATTCTTGTACAAGAGCAGTACAAGAATTAGTGCTTATTTTAAACTAAAATGCTAAACAGTTCAAGAATTAGTGCTTATTTTAAACTAAAATGCTAAACAGTACAAGAATTAGTGCTTATTTTAAACTAAAATGCTAAACAGTACAAGAATTAGTGCTTATTTTAAACTAAAATGCTAAACAGTACAAGAATTAGTGCTTATTTCAAACTAAAATGCTAAACAGTACAAGAATTAGTGCTTATTTTAAACTAAAATGCTAAACAGTACAAGAATTAGTGCTTATTTTAAACTAAAATGCTAAACAGTACTAAAGTAACAGTAAACTAAAGTGCTTATTTTAAACTAAAATGCTATTTTTAGTTTAAAATAAACACTAATTCTTGTATTGTTTGAAAATTATCAACTCAGCTTTATAATCAGCGCAGCACTTTCCTCTGTAATGTAAATGATATTAAGTACTTTAAATCTCGTAAAAGGAAGCACAGCAACACTATTGTTTACCAATAAAAAATGGCCTTTTTCTGAACAACTATTTGAATTTAAAAATTAGAGCACAGTGTGCGGAAAATAAAATAACGAACTAGAGATTGCTTAAATATAACAAAATACGCGAAAGCCTCTACCCTAGCAGTATTTCAATTTTGATACTTAGCAAACAAGTTCATGTGCTTCTCTCCTTTTTCCGCCAAACTTTCTGCAAAAGTTTCAGACAATCGGATTAGAAGTGCCTCTTACGCTACAAAATCACAAGAGCTCATAATATATCAGAAATTCTCACCGGCTTGTTAGCAAATCTTCATTCTCTGGCAAAAAGAATAGTTTGACCAAATTAGTTGCAGATAAAAATAATGATAATAGAATTTATTAGATAATGCTTTAAAGCCGGAGTAGATATAAAAGTGATTTTGTGTTTTGAAGATAATTGAATTGCACGTGGGTTTGTGTATTTATCTCTCTTACAAAAAAGCCTGGAATCTTTATAATGAAATGCAATCATCCTTAAGATGCTGTGGCATTTGCTTTCAAATGCTTCTTTGCAAGACAATGCCGATTTTATTCCTGGAGACAAAATTCTGGACCATTTTTCGAAACCGCTGGGACATCAGCAAGTTCCCAAGCCACATACGCTTCGGGCGGTGGGAAGCGTTTCTGCTTATGACACAAGCTTACCTAGGTGCGTGCCACATTACGCCTTAATCCAACACCTCCCCCTTGCGTGTTCTTCAAAAGTTCCAATAATGCCAAGAGCGATTTCGCAGCCTAAAAACCCGCGTGATGACTCACTCTGGAGGCATGGAATGTGAGAGAATAGCCGGCGGCCTTAGTGCAGATGAGTGAGGTCCACTTTGAGCATGTCGTTTGGAGGTATGCAGTAGAGACAATTGAGAGAAAGAGGAGAAATTACAAATGGCATTTTGACGCATTATCGCTGGTTACTTGATGTATTATTATGCATATTATCAAGCTTCCTAACACCATTTTATTCTCAAAATTAGGAATGTTGGTTGTAATTGTAATTCTCTAATGGCATTGAATTCGACTAAAAAGGAGGGGGAGGGGGGAAGAAAAGAAAATGTTTGCATTTGAATGCAATTCCGAAAGCTGGTCGAAGTCTGCCAGTCTTGGCCGTGCAATTAATGAAAAACAGTGAACTTGTGAGGATTATGTTAATTTATTTAGCAGTTAAATTTTTAGTTAAAGTACCTTTCCTGTCTTCTTGAAATCCAACTTACAACTTCCGGCCAGAACGTAGTTTTAGAATCGCGTTTGAATGCATATGAGAAGAAGTATTAAACCGTGAAGTTCTACTGACTTCGTTAGAGAGAACCAGTGATTCTGGCTATCACGCGTACGCCTTTATAAGCTACTCTCTCTTAAGCTATTATTACGCTTGGGCGTACTTAGGCCCTTGATAGCTTCGCCGTTATTTAGAGCTAAGGAGCCAACTTTGTTAGAATTTTGATAGCTTCTGCTATACCTTTTTAGTTAAGATTTTGATTAGTTAAATTTAATTTCTTAGTTTCCTGAGTTCAAGGCCATCGTTACATATTGCCTCATATAAAAAATCTCCGTATGCTTGCCACTAGATGGTATTGATGCTTATATATCCGGCATCACTCACCCGATTCTCTCAAACGAACATGTGCTCAAAAGGTGACATTCAGCTTCCATTGTTTGTGAAGATAGGTTTCTAATTTGTTGCTCGTGTCAAAAGTTATATTGATTTAAAAATGAGTGAAGTATCTGAAGGATTACGGTATATGATGCTTTTGTGAAGTATACGGTGAGAATGCTCAGTGAACGAAGAAAGCAGTGGTTTGCTTGATTTCATTCCTGAAATTTCAATATTGAGATTGGAAGGGAATTGTCCATTATGAGCTGAGCTGCTGAAACCTGGCGAAACCATCAATTCGGCCCTGTACTGTACACAAGTCGACCGTTTGAACGAAGCATTCCAGAAAGGGTGATCAGACTTGCCAACAGAAAGGAAGTTGTGTTCCATCATGACAGTGCGCGGCTACACACATTTTTGATGACTCGGAAAAAGTTCACGGAACTTGGTTGGGAAGTTTTGATGCACCCATCGTGTAGCCCGGGCTTTGCACCATCTGACTACCATTTGTTTCGTCTCTGCAAAACACTCTTGATGGTAAAAAATTGGCCCACCGAAGCGCCACTAAAAATCACTTGGCCAAGTTTTTCGACGATAAACCACAGAAGTTCTACACTGAGGGAATTATGAAGCTACCCTAAAAATGGCCAAAGGTCATAGATAATAATGGTCAATAAATGGTTAAAATTGATTTTCAATAAAGAAAATTGTTGTTCAAAAATGCACCAAAAAAGAGCGGAGACTTTTTATATGACCCAATATATTTCGATACAAATAATGCATCTTGCGACTTCTTTGAATGTAACTAAGAACAACTTGTTAACAATGCATAATCATAGCCTGATGTCTCAAATGGAAACAAAACAACTTCCTGTGAAGAGTAACCTAAGTCTGTGTTGACAAATAGCAACATTATGCAGTGTTTAGGATTAATATTCACTTTCATTTATGTACGTGTACATTATTCTTTTCTAAGCCTTAATGTACCGTCATAGACTACTTGAATGAGTAAACGATACATGCTAGCACGTCACATTCACTCAGTAAAAGCTTACATCTTTTACAAACATCACTAAATACAATTAAGTAGAAATTATATTTTGAGTTGATCCCCGGCTTCAGTTGCTCAATAGAACAGCAATGAGTGTAGAGAAGAAGTTTTATATTCGAATCTCTAATGGAACAGTAGTTTTACAGCGTTGTCAAGTTTGGAGCAAACTGTAGACCTAAGCTTCATTGAAAATATGGATAAAAATATGATCCTCTAGCTCTAATTTTAGTGCTGCTTATTAAATCCACAGATATTGTTAATTATTTATAAATTTCTAGAATATACCTTACTGAAGGAAAATGCCTTTGGTTTGGTTATTTGAATGCGACAGAGTACACGAGTTTGATCTGCTGAGGGAAGGAATGTCTTGGTGAAAGACTTTGGAAGGAAACCTGGTTTCTTTTCGCGTTATACATTGGAAAAGCCACGGAAACCACCATGCAGCCAACAGCAGTCTTCAACCACTTGGCCATTAGTGACCCTGTAACCAGACCTTGCTACGTCACAAAAATTAGTTTATGGGTTTTGGCGTAAAGTTCCAAGTTCTCAAATTTATACGACTCTATTAGATATATTAGTGTAAATGTAAGTATTATGTGATTTTCTAATGTATATTTTCTGTATTTATGATACATTAATTTACAAAAATAATAATGTAAGACTTCAGGGTTGATGCAGTTGTGTGTAACAAGTTAAAAAATGAAAGGAAATGTATTAATAAGATAATTCGCCTTAGTAATTCAACTAAATATAAAAAGATGCACAAAAAAAAAAAAAAAAAAAAAAAATTTCTTCCCCGATTAGTTCCTTAAAAAGATGTTTATTGTAATTCGATGTAACTAGATATACTAATGTAAATATATCGTTTGTATGAAGTACAATGTACAATGAAAGTTTGTATGTATGTTCGAAGTAATTATGTTATATTAATCTGCCATAATCCAACATTTGTTAATAGGTTAATTTCTTTGTAATAATTGTATACTGTGTTTTGTAATTGTATATTCAATACGTCTAGTATTAATGTAAAATTACTATGTAAATGTCTTGGTAGGCTAGCATCCGATGCAGGCCAACTAAATGCCCAGCGGGGTACAGCAGTGCGGCGGAGCAACACCTGTAAAAGTCACTGACGAAGTTCTGGTGCTCCGTCCACTTTTCCCTGTCCCCTGCTGACTTGGTATAAGAGTCGATCAAACATAGCGAATGCGCGCAACCTATTGAACGGGAAAACTGTAGACACATCCACGCATGCGCAAATTTGGTTTCTCGAATTGGCTACGGCTTAGATCCTCTCACGCAGGTGTGAATGGTGACTATGCTATGATATTTATGCCACATTGACATCTATAACATTTATACCACCGTCTAAATACCCCCTATATTTATTCTTGTACCAAAATGTTGTGTGTATGTTAAAACATCTTAGCTAATTGCATGTTAGGCAACACATGCTAGACGATGCTATTTTTTTTTTATTATTATTTTTAAACAAAATTTATGGCAGCATCATATATGAAGCTTAAAACGATTTCATGGTGCTTCAAAGACCTAAATGTACTATTTTAAGCACCACCATCTCCACCTAATTTCTATATTACTATTGATATTATTCTTTAAATAATAATATAAATATTAGCGTCATATAATCACACTTTCGTTTTTTACCTACTTGTTCAACATAGAAGAGAATAACTTAAAGATAATTAAGTTATTTTGCCATAAATATTCGAAGAGAACACTCATTGGACAAGGGTAATGCTTTTTTTGGTGCTACACCATTTGAACTGCTGGAGCAGGATGGAGCTTATTGTAGATGATTAAATTTGTTACTTATTTGCGTATGATGTTAAATTATATGCCCGTTAGAAATCGAATATTAGAATGACGAGCATTTTCCCGTTTTTTGTGCAAATCTTTATTATTTGGGAATAAAAATAATTATCATTCTATTTGCTATCTTTGGAAAAGTATTTGCGATATTAATATATTCGGACTGATCTATAATACAGTAATATCGTTATTCCTTTATGATGAATAGCTTAGCAAATTTTCTTTCTTCGGATATCGACTTAACTTTCGCACGGATCGACAGATGGCAGCGTAATCCTGTAATGTTGATGACGTCATAGTTGGCCAGCCAACCGAATCGAAGAGGAAGCTGTTGATTTGTTTGACTGTGCCCTAACAGTTAGAAAGTGAATGGGTCGTTACAAAACCGAGAAAAATAGGAAAAGAATAAAAGTAAAGAAAAAGAGAATGCAAAGTGAAAAGTCGAACGATACCTTGTAATTTGGACGCTCTACCAACAAATGGAACAATACATGACAAAATGTTGCGGCTGATGATGTGTGAGACCTGCTTATCTTTTTATTTTTTCGTTCTTTCTTTTCCTATTTTCCTTCAAGCTTGGTAATTTTATTTGAAGTTGTCGCAAAGAAATAGCAACCGATTGTGGTCTATTTACGTATCTAGAAGGATATTAGAAAACGATACCTTCCCTTTGATTTTTTTCAGGGGGGGGTGGAGGGAACTTTACCAACTTTCTTAGAGTGACAGATAAGAGGAGTCATAGTATGATTCCTGACAGAAATATTTTTAATATATTATTATGCACCGCTTGCGTTTAACATTAGTTGGATAGAAACATTCTTAGTTGGATCATATAATCTAAAGTTGATGATATTCATTGTTTTACTTTTCTTATTTGAATAAATGTTATTTAATTTCATATATTTAACTTTTTCATGAAGATATAAAGCAATTTTTATACTTAAATCAGTTCATTATGTACTATGATAATAAATCCTTCCCTAACGTAACTGGATGGAAGAAGTAAATTTTAAAATTCAACATTTTTATTTTACATTAAAATTTGCGATAAGAATGCTTTAATAAGAATATAGAATATTAATTTTTATTTTAAATTACAAAATTATAATTCGAGCTGTATTTTACACATACTTTTCTACTGCATTGTAGACACACTGGTTCTTTGCATTCTATACATTTGTAAGCTGTTTCCCCCTTTTTTTTTTTTTTTTTTTTTTTTTTTTTGCTCGGTGAACAAATATAGCACGTTCTTTTTTTATCTAATTTATCGTCTTCGATCGAAATGTTTCCTTCATCATCATTTATTCCGAAAACTCTTCTTATTGTAAGTTTGAGTTCTTTAGGTAAAAATGATGAAGTTATCCTCCGTTTTACATGAGACTGCATCAACTGAATTGCTAATGAAATCTTTTCGTTTCCTTTTCGGAGCCAATGGGATAAGATTGAAATAATAAGAATGCATTTGTTGCACATATATCCAAGTTTCTGGAGAATATTACCATAGGCCAACGTGCCAACGTCGGGTTCTACGAGCAGTTGTATAGATTGAACGAAGAATAATATTGTGACTACGAGTTCGAACATCCTTGTTGAGCACTTCAGTGGACTATTTGAATTCATTTTTTCCAATAAAAAAATCTCTTGCAGAAGGAGAACATGAATTTTCATTTTCATCGGCAGATATTTCTGAATTTGTGTTGTGGTCGCTCTCAATAATTTCATCATGGGAACTTTCATCAGAGAACTCTAAATTAGACCAACTTAAAACTATTTATAAAAATTGGTTTTGGGTAAGATATATAGAATGTTTCCTGCACGCATTTGAAGCAATTTCAAGAATATTTATAAAAAAGTGAAATATGTAACAACAACGAAAAGTGAACTTTATCGGCTGAAATTTGAATCGTATCTGCTGTGATCTGAGGGGGGAAAATTTTAAAAAAAATAAAGAAGAAATAGAGCTAGCCAAACGCAACTTGGTACGTGACCTTGAACAACTGTTTTAGGAAGGTACTAAGAATGGCAATACCCATTAATTATTCTAAGAGGTGGAAGCATTTAATGGAAAATGTCGCGCGGTCTGACAGACCGCTCACAGCAGTTAAAGGTTAAGCTTATTTCCTCTAATTTCATTAGAGATATATTTCTCATTAATTTACTTCTCACTCCGCAGCAGGGCAAAAATACATAAAAACTCAAAACATCTTCATCAAAAATTGAAAAATATAGAAGAATAAAACACCAAATACAGTTAAAACAATTTAAAAAAATTTGACAATTCAAATTAGAGTTTCTACGCAAAAACAAGCAATTCAGCCAGCGGGTAAGAAGGCAGATTTTTTGGTGCACAAAACGGAAAATTTACTTTTGTTCTCACTCGGCAAAAACACACTAAAGGTGCAGAAACGAATTAATTGACTATTCGGCTAAGTTTCAAATATAAACAAATATGTAAACAAATATAAACAAATATAAGTTAGGCTTAGCCGAACTTCAACAACTCTTAAGTTACTGATAATTCTATTCCTGTTGCATGCAAATTAATGAAAGACATAGAAACTGTAAAAGGAACATAAGAAAAGTATAATTTAATCATTTTTAAAGAAAAAAATACGCAATTTACCAACATGTAAGAATTTAAAAAAAACTGAGCTCACGGACCCGAGTAACATAGTGGGTATATATTTATATACCTTTGATGCGGCCGATTGCATAACGTAGGTACAGACGTCACAAAAAAAATCTCTTCTGAATCCATATTAAATGCATTTTGCAACCCGTTTGGGGAAAAAAAAGAGTCTTTTGTTTTCTCCTTACGCACAGATGTCACGCAAAAACATCCTTAAATTGCATTCGATAGCAGTCAAAATAGATATTTTCGTTGAAATCTGAGACCCGAAATTTTTTGCGACTGCAATACTTCCTCTACTTTGTACAAGGAAATAAAAAAGTTGATGAAGCTGAAAAAGAAACAGTTCTTTACAAATTTGTTTCGTCTAAACTGTTGCTTCAACAACTCATTCCAATTTATTTTATGGAACGTAATACTGAAGTCATTTTTGCATATTTTACAGCATTATGATATAGCACAGCACACGACCAATCAAGTTTTAAGAGGAATAATAATGGAGTATACTGCTTTTTTATACTGCTTTATTTCGTTTTAAGTTTACGTAGTTTTTGCATCATTTTACTATGCAAAGCAGGTATATGTGGGGAATGGTTCTTTTTATTCAAGAATATTTAAATATTTACTTAAATAGTTGGTTATGCTTTGTTCTTGATCTGTACTTTGAATCAAACTGGCTAACTTCTAAATACTTCCTTAAATATCCTCTTAACATTTGTTCTTAACTTATACTTCGAATCAGTTTTGGCTCAATATCTTCCTTATTTGGTATTTTAAAATTGGTTCTTGAATATTAAGACGAAGAAACTGATTCACTTTTATTAATTATTGTTAATTGATCGTAAATTGGTTTGTTTCCCTTGTAAAGTAAATTAATTGCAGTTAATAGCAATTACTGATGCATTTCTTAACATTTTCGTTTATACCATTTTCATAAATTTACTTTTAATTAAAAAATGTTTTACTACACTAGTATTGAAGCTCACTTTTATTAAGTTTCCTAATTTCGTTTCTTTACCTAGGAGATAATTCAAAAACTTATCTTACATTGCACACACATACATATATATGTGTGTGTATGTATTTTATAAGCAAGAGGAATGTTTAAAAGCTGATACTAAAAAAATACATTTGACACTATAGCTCTTTAGCAAAAATGTGAAACCATGTCACAATTAGAAACAATATTAAAGTAGTAAAAGCTATTTCGTAAAAAATAAATGTAAAAATTACAAATCGAGATGACTTCAAAATCAAAAAAAGGTGATGAAAAGTAAAAAAAAAAAAAAAAAAAAAAAAAAAAAAAAATTAACTCACAAAGAATTAAAAAAAAAAAAAAAAAAAAACTCTTGTAAAAATTAAATACATTTCAAATGCACAGTAAATATGTACAAAAAATTGCAATAAATCGTAAATAGCTCAACTCGAGGTTTAAGCCCGATTTATCAAGAAAAAAGCAGCTTAAAACTCGAATTAAATTAATACCTATAGCATAGCGTGCATCGTATGTGCGTGTGTATATATATATGAAAATATTAAGTTAAAAGAAATTTGAAAGGTTGCAGATTTTGCGTTTTTTTAACATTTTGTGTGTTATATTTATTTATTAAATATTGCGTTCTTCGCATTTAAACCATAAAATTCAGTTCAACAGCAATATCGGGCCCACCAGCGGCCGAGCGGTAAAGTCGCTGAACACTGGTAGTTCGCTCCGAGGTTCGAATCCCGCAAACGGGCTGGCTGCATGGGCGTTTTCGTGGTTTTCCCCATGTGTAACGTGTATACGAGCCAGTTTTCCTTAGAAAGTCCTCCACGAAGCCACCCTCCCCTTAGGCAGATAGCCCTCGAGGCTTTGCCATAATCACACATATATACATACAACAGCAATATCGCAAGATAGTTTTAAAATCAGCATACCTTTAGAATTTCCGTTACAGAGACTCGCGCGTTGGAGGTAAAAATGTTTTATCTGTACAACGTTGCCATTCCTCGGTTTGAAATCCTCGAATTTGTTAATCAAAAATTCGTTAAAGTTTTACAAAATATGAAATCGATAATAAAAGAAAGTCCAAATTTCGGCTTCCACATGCCCATATTTGTAGGAGGATTACGTCATTCAAAATTCGATGGCTCTAAGTACCGTTGTTTTATCACAATGCGAGAAATATACATACATTTATGAAGTTTTTTCATTATTTAATTTCTTCAAATGTAATTAATGCAGGACTCTAACATTTGGTGGCAACAGGCTGAAAAGTAAAACGGACATTTATACTGGACCAACGCAAAATCGCAAAACGAAAATAATATGTCCTTCAGGGACAAAGATCTTTTGGCAGTTCAAAACCTAATCCAAAATGAATAAATCGGGGGTTTAAATATGTATTTTACCTATTTATGTATTTATTTTCATTTATATATATATATATACAGTGGATGGACAAAAATATGGAAACACCTTGTGAAATGCATGTTTGAAAAGAAAGATTGATTTTAATGAAATATGTAGGTGGCGCTGGCGTTTTTGACTACTGACGCCACCTATACAACTTCGTAAATGTGCTAAACAGTTCAGTTGTTGTCGGAGTACTGTTATGTGAGGTTGTCATTGCATTATGTCAGATTTAACAGACTTCGAACGTGGGCAAATTGTTGGAGCACGTATGGTAGGTGCTTCCGTAAGCAAGGTAGCCGAGGTGTTTAGTGTTTCAAGATGTACTGTATCGAAGATTTATTCCGCATATTTGAAAAGCGGAAAAACATCATCTCCTAAATCACAGCGCGGACGAAAGTGGGTCCTGAGTGATCGTGACAGACGATCCTTAAGGTCAATTGTGACGAAAATAAGACCACAGCTGTAAAAGTTACTGCTGAAATGAATGTTGTGTTACCGAACCCTGTGAGTACCAAAACAATTAGAAGGGAGTTTCATAAACAGGGAATTGCTGGCCGTGCTGCAATTGAGAAGCCACTCATCAGTGATGCTAATGCCCGTAACAGAAAAAGGTGGTGTTTAAGTCATAAAGCCTGGACTATAGAGCAGTGGAAGCGAGTAATATGGTCTGACGAGTCTTCTTTCACATTGTTTCCCCACTTCTGGCCGAGTTTACGCCTGGAGAACACCATCTCAAGCCTGTAATACAGACTGCTTGTTGCCAAAAGTGAAACATGGCGGGGGTTCTGTTATGGTTTGGGCAGCCATATCGTGGTTCTCTGCTAGCACCATGATAACTGTGTCAAGGCACATGACTGCCAAGACCTATGTGAACATTTTGGACGGTCAAGTTCATCCCATGGTACAAACTTTGTTCCCCGATGGTGATGGTTTCTTCCAAGACGACAAAATCCCTGTTCACACAGCTCACATTGTCCAGGACTGGTTTCTGAGCACGAGGATGAGTTGTCCCATCTACCCTGGCCACCACAGTCACCAGACCTGAATATTATCGAACCTTTGTGGTCTACATTGGAACGGAAAGTGCGTTCTCGTTATCCACCGCCAACATCGTTATTTGAACTTGCCACCGTTTTGCAGGAAGAATGGTATAATTTTCCTTTGGCAAACATACAGGAACTGTATTTATCCATTCCGAGAAGATTGCAAGCTGTTTTGGATGCCAGCGGTTTTCCTACACCATATTAAGCAAAGAAACATGTTTTTTAAAGGTGTTTCCATATTTTTGTCCAACCCCTGTATGTATATTATATAACTAGAATAAAAGCTTGTTGATAGTAAAGCTAACTTTAATATCCTTTGGAAAACTATCAAGTTCTATAGCTGCTAAAATCTCACTTAAAAATTTGAACTCAGATCTACCGACACAACTTATAAGGTGTTTATCCCGCCTTCGTGGTCTTGTGGTCTGCACGCTCAGCGCGTAATTGAGAGGTCCGCGGTTCTGTTCCCGGCGAAGGCGTTGCTGATTTTTCATCTTGCCTGCTTCAAAAAAAAAAAAAAAAAAAAAAAAAAAACTAATGTCTCTACAAACTAATTATAATAAAATTGACAGTAAAATGAACAACTGAAATATATAAAACATCAACTTAGGTTTTACAAGTCAAAACTGTACGAAGCTTAGCAGCTGCTCTCGAATATTGATAGCAAGCACGAAGAAGACGTAACTAGACCCTGTAATTAACTACTCGGTAGTTAATTAAGTAATTAATAGAGATAGTCTTAAACAGATGAAAACACATATTATTTACACCTATCTACCTGAAGTGAACTCTAAATAAAGTAATTTAATCTTAATTATCTTATCTCCACAGAAATATCAACTTTTTGTAATTGCCAAAGTGAAGATAGATCAGTGTTGCAGAGAGACTTTTACTGAAATGGAAGACATAATCAATTAGCTTAACTTCATGTCTTCTTAATTTCTATTGCATACTCTTAGTCATTTACATAATTACAAGTATGGGAAGGAAATGGAAAACGAAATGGAGAACGGATTAGAGAAAAATTCCAAAGGCTTTAACTATTAACAAAGTACACAGGTTTGAAATTTTATGTTTAACAGGAAAAGAATTTTATCGGTGCCGTAGTTTTTGATTTAAAAAGATGAAACTAAGAGGGATATTGAGAAATATCTAGCACGCGTTTCAATTAACAAAGAAAATTTTAGTTTACTTTCCTCAAACAAGAAAGCATTAATATACGATAGTGTTGTTAACAATCGAATTAAACTTAGTAATGTAATCAAATGAGATTAATTTCCCTTATTTGTTATCAAACATAGCGTTAATTTCATGCTGGTGTATAGTCCCTTGTCTCACAGATTACAATCAGTATAAATACATTTCCAATAGTAGGAAAAATCGATCCTTGTTTTTTAATTACCAGACGGCTTTCCCTGACTATTGGATGAGAACATGTGAGAGTGAGGGAAGCGAAGCTAACATTGATCTAAACGTTGTTCATATCACTCTTTGCAGTTTTACTGGAGGAGGAAATACGAATCTGTGCTGTCTTCCATGCCTGGCCACAAAGTTTCATTCTGCTATAGGTTGCAAAGAAAGGCTTAGATAAATATATAGCGAATGTAGAAAGTCAATGTAATACACAAAGTTCTACATTTGCTGTTTGATAAGTGCATTATAAGGTATCTGGTATCTCCACCCTTCTTTCTGCATGCCTTCGTGGTGTAATGGTAGCCCACTGGGCGCGTATATCTTCTGCTTCACAATAACCTAATGACTCTACACTGGCGCTCGAACTAAACGGTGTCCGCCGATAACATCGCGGACGAAAACGTCGCGGAGAAAACAACGCAAGGCGAAAACGTCGTGCTACAAAACATCGTGGGAGAAAACATCGTAAAGAGAAAGCATCGCAGTTCTAAAACATCGCGGTACAAAATATCGTAGTCGAAAATAAAGCAGTTCAAAAACTTCACAATTTAAAAACATCGTCGTCGAAAATATCGTGGTAAAAAATAAAGTATCTACAAATCATCGCATGACAATAACATCGCAGATATGCTTTTTTCAGGTTTTAATAATTGTAAATGGATATTCTCATAATGATTTGTGAGCGCAAGATGTAAAGAAGGATAATTTTTACTTTCACATTTTTTTATTAACTAATAAATTTTTGCTGAAAAAGTAAGAAGGAAACTTAAGCATAGAAAACTAAATGCAACTTATAGATTATACTTTACATGAAAAATTACCAGTGAAAACTTTACAAAAAATGATTTATTAATGGCCTTTGTTAGTTAACTATGTCGCTTTAAAATTCTATTAATTGCTATAAGTTGCATTAATTTTCTATGCTTAAGTTTCTTTTTTATTTGCTCAGCAAAAATTTATTGATTAATAAAAAATATGAAAGTAAAAATTATCCTTCTTTCCATCTTGTGCTCACAAATCATTACGGGAATATCCATGTATAGTTATTAAAGCCTGAAAAAAGCATGTTTGCGATGTTATCGTCATGCGATAATTTGTAGATACTTTATTTTTTACCACGATATTTTCTCCCACGATGTTTTGTAGCACGACGTTTTCGCCTTGCGTTGTTTTCTCCGCGACGTTTTCATCTGCGATATTTTTGCCGCGATGTTTTCGGCTGTAACCAACTAAACAGTGGTGGATGATGATTCTTCACCACCAGGATTTGGCGATTGGGTCCGCTAATTCCTAGTCGCTCTTTAAAAGGGGGAATATATAAGGTATTTTCTCCCTTCTTTCTACATGCCTTCGTGGTGTAACGGTAGAACATTCAGCGCGTGTTCGAGAGATCCAGGTTCGAGTCTCGGCGAAGGCATTGCTCATTTTTCATGTGCTCTCCGTTAAGATAACCTAATAGCTCTACAAAGTGCTACCCTGTATCAGTGGTTTTCAAACGTAATACGTTTGGGAACTCATAAAATTATAACTCCCTTTTTTCTGTGAATGTTATCATAAAAATAAATAAGTGTTTGAAATATAATTAATTCTATCCTGATGACTGCCGTCTTGAGTTCATTGCTCTTAAAAGAGATGAATATTTCTGTGGACATAAATAAATATCACCTATCTATGATGACAATCTTGGCAGAAGACCAAATCATCTGGAAATGTGGATAATGATTTACAGAGTGTTTATTGTACATGCCTTGCTTTTAATCCAATTTATGTATTTATTTAGATGCTTTACGCGTTTGTTTTCTACTTCAATCCTGCAGGTATAGCGCAGGAAGGGTTTAAAAAAATTTCAATTTGAATTTTTAGCCTATTTTTATATGTATGTAAAAAAAAATAAATAAAGAATATGTTAAAAATTAAATTAGCAACGTAAATTAATTTTCCTTCTCTATTCTAAAAATAGTAACCCCTCTCTGCACTGCGTCATTTCGAGACTATTCCATGTCATATGATTCTTACGTAATTATGATGATGTAAATGGAACTAAAACTCAATCATCCAATAGTAATTTAAGAGCAATATTAACTGTCCAATCAGAATCTATTGAGAACCAAAACTAACTCGGTCTGAAAAAAGATTTCACCCTGAAAAAATAACTCACTTTCTTTCCACGCTTTGGCCTAGCTAGAATGCTGTCTGTCTATCTTGCTGCAAAGTTACCAAAAATGTAAGCCTTTTGGAATAGGCATATTTAATATGCCGACATGAATGTAACCGCCACATGTTGCTGAATATAAAACTGAAGATTTAATTTGCCTTCGCCTCCAATTTCCTAGTTACGGATACAATCGCCTGCGTTCTGCTACTGCTCCTGAATATATTACATGTATATATATATATATATATATATATATATATATATATATACATACATACATATGTGATGTATCAGCTTTAGTCGTAGCTTAAATAATCAGACGATAAGTTTTAAGAAAACAGGATCCATTTATTATGTTTCAGGAGAAAATAGCAGTTACAAATATCAGATACCCGGAGTAAATAAAAAAGAATTACTCATAACTTTTTGTATGAAGTTTACTGCATCGTGACATTTAAGAAAAAGCCCCGATATTCCTTTTTGCGAGTTTTTTTTTGTAGCCTCTGGAAAGGCGGAGCTTCCATGAAATGACGTCAGCCTCGTCAGCCAATCCAGTTCGCTTGAAATATCTCGAGAACATTCTATAACTGTACGTGTAGAAAAGGCGGGAAAAACAACTTGACTACGGGGCTGTGGATTTAATTCCACGTGCTATCAAATAAGACAACGTCGCCATTAAAAAATAAAAAGAACATACAGTTAGAATTTTAAGTGTATTCCTGACTATGGAATTTTATTATTACATATATACTACTCGACTTTATGGAGAAAATGAAAAGAAAATCGTTATTTAATTTTTTTTACTCATAAAATAAAACCTACTTCGTATTACAGTTGACCATCCGTAAGATTGGTTAGAAAGCATTTTGATCTTTTTTTGAAAGTCTTTTTTGGAAGTCACCCTCTTAGACAGCTTATGTTCAAAACCCATGTTTAATCCCATTTTTGGAAGAACTAATGACTTTTAGAAGTATTAGTCTATGAGGGATGGTCGTCATCGGAAGCTCACTGTATTTTAATGCATAAATATTCAGAGGTAAATTTCAAACCAAGCCTCAGCAATCTATGACTCGCAGGTCACCGACTGACCGATTTCATAAATTCAAGTGACCCACTTGAGTTTCGAAAATAAAGTAAAAGAATGATCAAATATAAATATGAAACGAACACTTGAAGAACACACAAAAAAAGCGAAAATAAACAATAGCAGTAACATTTTTGTTTGATTACAAATAGCAGTAACGAAAATGTATTTTTAAAGTTTTTTAAAGTTTTAACATAATTTCAAGGAGAAATTGATAAATTTGGCAACCAACCCGATCCGTAATCCATAACTCCAAAAAACTGGTTGCCCGCTTTCTTCAGCTTATAAAATGCGAACTAATATTTTCGCACATGAAATTTATTTTAAGAAAGAACAGGAGCAGCTTAACTACCAAAAACATAGGTGTTGGTATTCTTAAATTGCTAATTATAAGCCACAGACTTTGGGAGGCCATTGATGTCGAAGGTAAAACTAAAGTTCATTCAGTTATGTTTGTTTCTATAGTAATTAAACTTATAATTGTTCAAGTTTAAAAAGTGTTGTGACTATTTTTGCAATGAAATTTATTTTGTTATTCACCAAAAAAAGACTGGTTTAAAGCGAAAATACCACTGACCCGAAACATCTTAATTCCCACATTTTGGTTGATTTCAATCAGCAACCAAGAAAGGCTGCCGACGACTCGCAGAAATAATTTTGTTTTCGCAGAAAAGTAGCTTCTTTTGAATCAGTCGGTAACGGCTTCAGTCATGAAATCAATTAGGGCAAGTAGATAGACCGAAGTATGCTAACAAATACTGTTGTCAATAAGAAAATCAATCAAACAATAAAAACTCGCGCTTTTTTTTTAATTTCTTTTGATTTCTCCTCATAATGAAGCAGTGTAAAAATATAAAGTGGAGGAAAATTGGAATAAAAAACTCCAAACATGATAACGTCTTAACTGAAAACAAGATAAAAACTTCACAAATGAACTTCACAAGATAAATATTTCACAAATTTTCTTTTGCTTATAAATTTCTTATGAGATATTTTATTACACTGTACACCGCAGAAACCCATTTTATGTACTAAGTTATCGTTAATTAAAATATGAATGCGGACTTCCAGTACATTTTCTTCGGTTGCGGCAACCCATTGCCATTTTCGGTTTTCTTAAAAATTTAATTAAAAAAGCTATTAAAGCCATCTTTTCAAACGAACACTGACTTTTATATTCTTTCCGGATTTTAGATCATCTCAATTCTACGATAGTTAACCTTTAAATGATTTGAAAAACTATCCGTAATTTTTTTAAAAAGGAATTTTTTTTCACATTTTATTGACCTTAATAGCCACTTATAATATCGGAATTCAGAAATTTTACTGTAAACGTTTTTTATATATAGAACCAGCGGAAGTACACAGAGAAAACGATACCATTGTAATCCTTCTTCGCGCTTGTTTTTTAAAATTTCTTTTGATTTCTCCTCATAATGAAGCAGTGTAAAAATATAAAGTGGAGGAAAATTGGAATAAAAAACTCCAAACATGATAACGTCTTAACTGAAAACAAGATAAAAACTTCACAAATGAACTTCACAAGATAAATACTTCACAAATTTTCTTTTGCTGATAAATTTCTAATGAGATATTTTATTACACTGTGCACCGCAGAAACCGATTTTATGTACTAAGTTATCGTTAATTAAAATATGAATGCTGACTTCCAGTACATTTTCTTCGGTTGCGGCAACCCATTGTCATTTTCGGTTTTCTTAAAAATTTAATTAAAAAAGCTCTTAAAGCCATCTTAAACCCATTTTATGTACTAAGTTATCGTTAATTAAAATATGAATGCTGACTTCCAGTACATTTTCTTCGGTTGCGGCAACCCATTGCCATTTTCGGTTTTCTTAAAAATTTAATTAAAAAAGCTATTAAAGCCATCTTTTCAAAAGAACACTGACTTTTATATTCTTTCCGGATTTTAGATCATCTCAATTCTAGTTTACCTTTAAATGATTTGA
The DNA here is from genome assembly GCF_044657685.1 of Stegodyphus dumicola. Taxonomy (NCBI): domain Eukaryota; kingdom Metazoa; phylum Arthropoda; class Arachnida; order Araneae; family Eresidae; genus Stegodyphus; species Stegodyphus dumicola. Next base: position 87,774,976 of record NC_140777.1, read on the forward strand.
AAAACTATCCGTAATTTTTTTAAAAAGGAATTTTTTTTCACATTTTATTGACCTTAATAGCCACTTAAAATATCGGAATTCAGAAATTTTACTTTAAACGTTTTTTTATATATAGAACCAGCGGAATTACAACAGAGAGAACTATACCACTGTAATCCTTCTCTAATAACGATGCAAAAAATACGATTCATAGTCATACATTTTTCAGTCTGATACAATATGGAACCCACATGAAAAATCTCGATAGAAAAATAAGCTAATTCTCTCTCATTATAATCAGCAACAATGTCCCACAGTTTTTAATGATTTTTGTCTTTCTAATCAAATGGTCGTAAAAGCTCAAGTTCCATCCAATATTTCACCTGAATTCAATTTTAGTCGATTAAATATGGAAAAAAAATTGATCAGAAATCAATGACTTGAACAAAACAAAAATATATTCTTCTTAGATTTTGAAATACTTACAAATTTTTGATTAACAGACTCTAGCGATTGAAAGCGAGTAGTGGCAACACTTTTCGAAATAAAGCATTTTTATCCCCAACGCTCGAGACTGTTGCCACTTGAAAAAAATAGTGTGAAAATTAGGCTTTTTTCAGAGTTTTTAATTAATATCTCGGCGGATTTAAGTCGAACGAAGGTGGGAGCAGGCGAAATGGCTTCACACGAATTTTGGAATGGGAAATAATGTATTTAATGTTTTATTTTAAATCAATGGCGGGTTCTCAGCCGACTTCGGCTTGGCGACTTCTAAGGTCATAAGTGGTGGTCACTTAATTAGACCATCCAACTTAATTAGATCTACTTAATTATATCACCCAACTGCCTAACCGTCGCTGATGCCAATGCAGTTGCCAATCAAAGACTAATCGGTCCAGTTAAAGGAAACTCCATCCCGGAATTGAACTGTGACAGAGCCATATGGACTATCATAACCAGACTTAGGACAAATCACTTAAAAGGGATGAAGATTTCTGCAGACGGACAGCGTAGTTACACTAACATTTGTTCTCATTGCCCAGATGACATCCCACTGTCTCGCCATCACATCTTCAGCTGCCCAGCAATCCAGGCCAGACTGTTTAACATCAGCATTGAAGACCCAGTGGACCTACTTAATACTGATAGAGCTGCCGAGGTTGCAAAAGCTGTCTTTGACAGCTTCGAAGCTATATAATTGCACTTTGTCATAGACACGACATTAATTATGTAGACACCTAATGAGTGGATCATCTTTGCCTCCTATGAAGCGACGGATAGTTACAACCATACCTTCTCCGGGATTCAAACACTGGCCCTTTGGTATTGTAGTCGGCTCCTCTAACCACTAGACCGTGTGGCCGGTGTGTGCTTTAATGTTTGGTAATGCTATTTATATTTCATTGTAAAACTTCGAAATTTTTTATTAACAAACTCAACGATTTGAGAACGAGCAATAGCAACACTTCTCGGAATAAATCAGACTTTTATTTCCAACGTGCGAGACTGTTGCCACTCGTAAAAATGAGGGCTAAAATTAGCGTTTTCAGAGTGTTTAATTAACATCTCTGATTTTATATATATATATTTTTTTAAGTGGACATCGACCTTTCTCGGGACCCAGAAAAGAACTGTTTTTTGTTGAAGTTCTGAAAAGAACTTTTCTGTGAACTGTTGAAGTTTGGTGACAATAGTTATGGCAGTTATAGGATATTTCTCCCGCCTTCCTAGCGTGCCTTCGTAGTGTAGTGGTTCTGCACGCTGGGCCGGTATTCCAGAGGTCCGTGGTTCGATTCCCGACGAAAGCGGTTGCTAATTTTTCATCTGTTCGGCTTTTCCAAAAAATACCTAATGTGCCCGAACTAAAAGGGTGGCGATCGAACAATGGCGCCCGAACTTAAAAGGGTGTTGGATGAGGTTTCTCCACACCCAGGATTTGGCGATGGGGTTCCCTGAAAAACTCCGGTCGCCCTTTAAAAAAGGGGAGTATATAAGGTATTTCTCTCGCCTTCCTAGCGTGCCTTCGTAGTGTAGTGGTTCTGCACGCTGGGCCGGTATTCCAGAGGTCCGTATCTCGATTCCCGGCGAAGGTGATTGCTAATTTTTCATCTCTCTTGCTTCCAAAAAATCCTAATGTCTCTACATAGTGACTGATTTAATCACGAACAAACAAACAAACACACGAACAGACAGACATTCTTCTTTGTATATGTAGATTATGTATAAGGCTTGCTTCAGATTCAATCGATCTGTACGTTTGATTATGTTAGTTCAAATTTGAAATCTGGATCAAATATCTTAATTGATCGAATTTATATATCATAATTCTTATATCATAGTTTAAGCACTCTTTACTATTTCATTTTTCTGGTTATAAAATTGTTGCCCTGCAAACATGCAAACGATATACGTTAAATTACAAGAAGAAATTCTAAAACAATCTTCAGCAATTTTTATTTATAAGCAGAGCTATTTGGCATAACTGAATATCGTAAAACTCTAGTGAGAACTAACTAAACATTAAAGCACGTTTTTGTTTCGCATTTATCTAAAGCTCAGTCTTGTTTCAGATAAATTGGAAAGAAAATGTAAAGCATTAACTGAAAATTTATAAGAATTAACTAAAATATTTGAGTCAGTTCTAGTTTAACTTAAAAGTTTTAGTAATTAGAGCAGTAACATGAACAAAATTGATTATATGATTTTTTTCAGGAAGACATAAATTAATAATGAAGGCAAAATTGCAAACTTTCATAGTAATTACATTTAGAGTGTATTATCTTATAGAGATTAGTTATTTTTGCCAACATACAATACGAGAACTTTACCCAAGACTTTTCAGCACTTTACCCTTTTCGGCACACTACCTTTTAAAGTCGGAATTTTGGTTTAAAAAAAAACTAAGCAGTCAAATTAGGCCTAGAGGAGTACACAAGTAAAATTTTGAGAAGATGGCACTTATCGTTTTAATTCTGTGGGTGTGCCCAAAGTGGGCACACTGATTGAATAATTTGAAAAGACTTTAGGCCACTGCGGGCACACTGATTGAATAATTTGAAAAGACTTTAGGCCACTTTGGGCCCAAAGCGCCCAAAGTGGGCACACTGATTGAATAGAGCTTCGAAAAAAGTGCTGAAACGAGCATTGTTGTCAATGAACTGACCGATGAGATGCAGAGAACTAAAGAATACAGACTCTCACTTGTCCTAGATGATCGGTGAGCACGGTCTGGGCACACCGTTTGATTTTAGGCAAGATTTCAAGGTAAAATTTTTAACTAATATAGAATAAGGAGATTAGCATACAGCCAAAAACATAACGTAGAAATTTCTTTTCAAACAATTCCTTTTATACCCTAAAAAAATCTGCAGGATTTCTTTGAAAAATAAGGGTCTTAAAAAACTAAACATGGCTAAAATATATGGACTGGTTTGTGTTGAGCTGCCATCTACTATAAATAAAAAATCTGATGTGTACACCACATGACTTCCTTGTACGTAATATTAAATTATATGCATATTTCTTGCATTTTATTTAAACTTATTAGATTGAATTAAGCCTATTTCGCCGACAGCGCATAAACCACAACAGAATAAATGCATTCTTTAAAATTCACTTTGTTTACCATAGCGACACTCTGGCGCTAGGTTTACTAAACAGTATTATATTTCGTTTATATTATAACTCAGAATGCACAAAATTTATATCATTTAAAGAATTATCTAATCGTTGCCACATGTTCTATTCAAATACTATGATAAAGCTAGAACGATGTATAAAAGAAATTAAGCAAATAAAACAAAAAAGAAACAGTTTTTCACAGACGATTGAGTATTTCTCATTTAATTAATTCAGTTCTGACTTCGCGAGAAGGCAAAAATACATAAAAACTCAAAACATCTATATTAAAAATTACGAAGTAAATCTTAAACGCTTATTTCCTCGAAAAAATTCCAGAAGGAATTAAGCATGATATAATTGGCAATAATAAATGAATGCGTTATCTTTGTTCTTGCGAAGCTAAGTTTCTCTAGATTGGGAACAAATCCACTAGTCTCCCGTTTCAAATGTAAACATCAATGGCCGCCATTAAAACAAGCTTAGCGGCAATTAAACAACTTTAAAATTGCTGATAATTCTAAGACTATTGCACACAGATTTACTAAAGGCATAAAATCCTTAACCGGAAGATAAAAACAACCTAATTCAATCATTTTTAAAGAAAAAAATGTACAAATTACAAACATATAAGAGTAAAGAAACTGAGATTGCTGAGCCGGGTAACAGAGTGGATATATATGTAAATATATTTATATACGTTTGGTGCGGCCGATTGCAACCAAACTACGAGGTGCACATCTACATGTTATAGCAGTCCTATATACAAAATTTCAACGTTCTGAGGCTACTCGTTTTTGAGTTATGCGAGATACGTACGTACATACGTTCGTACAGACGCCACGAAAAATTCTCTTCAGAATTAATTTTAAAGCAGTTTTATAATTTTTTGAAGGAAAAGAGTATGTTATTCTGTCCTTACGTACAGATATCACGCAAAAACATCGTTAAATTGCATTCGATAGCGGTCAAAATGGATATTTTCGTTGAAATATGCTGCCTGAAACTTTTCGCGATTAGAATACTTCCATTTTACTTCGTACAAGGAAGTAAAAAGGTTCAGAGTAGCCTATAGTAACCTATAAATCCTTTTTCTTTCAATTTTTCTCTGCGTACAGAAGGAAATTTTTAGCTGTGTCCAACACACTGTGACGCAAAGGGTTAAAAGTTTGCTAAAGGTAACCAACACTTGTCTCTGGAATTCTAAAACAAGTAATACTTCTCGTTTTAGTATTCCGGAGACTTCGGTACAAAAAAGATCTTCTAGTTAAATATGAACCTAAAAGGGGGCAATGTTATTGATGTACGACGTGGCATTTGCTATATTGCTCAATACATTTGAAATGAGCTAATTAAGAAACAGTATTTTCAGATATTTTAATGTGGCCATAGATGGCATCTAAAACGTCAGCCTTGCTGAACTGGTAGCTTTTAGCTTGTCCGTCACCGGTGAGATATATCCATCGATTTTTTGGTGGGTTGGATCTCGACATCAACCGAGTGATGATTAAACACTACACCCTGGATTTTCATTACTCTGCAGCAGCCGTGACTAATGACGACCACTGCAAGGAGAAATAAATAATAAATATCAAAAGAGAATTCGATCTATTTAAAAGTCATTTTCCTGGCATTGAGACAATTTCGCTTTGATTGAAAATACCCCTTTTTTTTCAATCCAGTCTTCCCCTTTACCGCTTATCTCTATGTGTGTTAAATATTCCTCCCACTATTGCACTTACGGCACAATTTTTAATGGAAAAACAAGTCAATAAATTTAATTTACGTGTAATGTTCGTTGCTGACTTTAACATGCATATTTCCCTTCGACTTGAATTTTGTTTGATTTTTTTTTTTCACATTATATTCTCATGTCGCGTGTAAAGCAAGATCACAGTAATATTAACTATACCAAATAATACAAGAGTTTCAAATGTCATACAGCACGATTTTATGTGTAAATTTCCAAGCTGTATTTGTGGTTTTGTTCTTGTCATTCTTTGTGTTTTGTTCTGAGGATTTTCCTCTTCTGATACTAATGTTTGCATATTTTGCGGTAAAGAGTTAAACAAAATTTAAGCTTCATCAAATAGCAATAAATTTTTAATGTCAAAATTCATTGCGAATCTTTTGCCTTACATGAAGGTTCTTTATAATAAAACAATATCAAAGAAGCTGCAAAGCGATTTAATGCTCGTATTATGATTTTTTTAAGTAGTTGAAAATTTAATTTACAAATTACTATGATGTATATTCTTAATTATCTGAAGTAAATATCTTTTAAATTTTTCAGTTTAGTTACTGATATCTACGAGAAAGCCATTCGATGTCCATTTTAACATATTATGCATATGTTACGGTGAAACGCCGAAATCTGGAGAATGTCGACTTTCACCGGTGAGTGTCAACATCCACATAGTCGCTTGGTGTATGTCCGAAATATTTTCCAAATACTCTTATTTCTGACTTACACCGGTGAATGTCGACATTCGCCATGTACTAATGGTGAATGTTGAACATATAACAATATTATATTTCCTTCTCCGTAATTCATTCGCGAAAAAACGCACTTGAGACTCAGAATAAGAACTTAAGAATATAAGAACTTAAAACACACAGTACATTGAAAATGAGAAAGGAAAATAATAGAAGTTATAAACTTACCAAATTATGTGATTCAAATCTTATTTATTGCAACAACTTAAACTATTATGACACTTTGAATTGCGCAAGAGGCCTTTGCTTTTACGACTGCATTTATTTGTGGAACACTTCCTTTTGGAATGGCAGCGTGTACATATACTCCTCTCTTTTCGACCTACACCAGAGCATATCTGTGATTGTCGACATACACCGGTGAGGATCCGAATGTACAAGAATGTAAAGAAATATTCGATCTTTCACCGACGTATTTGGTGAATGTTGACATTCTCCGGTGAAAGTCGACATTCTCCAATTTCGGTCTTTCACGGTAGCACATACATATTTTTAAACCTGTGAAAGTCCGGAATGCCGCCCAACCGGTATAGTGGTTAGCGTTTCTGACTGGCGTGCCGAAGGGCCCGGGTTCGAATCCCGGAGAAGGCATGAATGTTTGTAAATGTATAGTGTCCGGCATGGGAGAGTTTCAAATATGCAGCGAGCTGAAAGTCCTCTCGGGTGGTGGTAGGGGAACATGAGTGGGAGACCCTCGGACCCGTGCCCCCCTGAGGTCTTTCTATCAAAATTGGGGGCAGAATTGAGCTCAGTTACACTCTCACCTGTCAGGTGCTCAAGGCCGTTGCCAACGACAGGCGTAAACTTGCGCTCTTACCACGAGGAATTTCGTGGGGTTAGGCTGACTTATAGGTCAGACAAGTGAGCGTTATAGCAATAGCAACACATCCAGAATAGCTATAAAGAAGATTTTCCAGGTAAATCAAATGATGATTTAAGGTAGAAATCGCTCAACGAGTGTAATCAGCATTATCAATATCATCAACTAGTTTTATCATACTTTTACAAAGTGTCCAGAAGATTATTTAGTTAGTAGTTTTTAATAATTGAGAATCTTTAAAACAATGGTTATAAGATACTGATTTGAACGTTTTTAGAACAAAAGCGACGTTAATCTCGAAATGACATTTTTCTGGAGGACGGCTCTGACTCGTAAAAGTCGGCGTAAACAGGCTTAATGGCTAGAAGCACTGAATGCCACAGAAATCTAATCGTTAGTAATTCAAGACAGCAACATGGCCTTCAAGCAAACATAACATGCTGTAAAATAACCTTCCCAAACCTGCCCTTAAATACACCACCACACGCGCCATAGCATATTAACATTCTATAAAGAAAACACGGATGGGAGTCAAAGGACAGTGGCTTTAAAATAAAAATTAACTGTTAGATAAATTAAATGAATCTCCACAACCTAATTCTGCAAAACTATTTAATATTTTTAATTAGATAGATCATGAATTAAATATATTTTTATTTAAATCAATCCGATTAAGAAGTAAAAAAATAATATTTTTAAAACTACATCCATTGCTTTGAAATAGCTTAAATTATTAATCCATAAGAGATTAAATTTGAAAGATTACTATATTACCCTTTGCCGAATAGTAACAGATTGGAATGAAAAGTGAAAGAAAGCCTTAACAGCGGATGACATTAAAAATAAATAAACACCAACACGTATATAGAGACTAAAAGGTATTTGGATAATTAAAAATATATAAATATTTCTGTCAAAAATCCAAATTTAGTGCGGTCACACATTTTTGTAAAAAAAAAAAAAAAAAAAAAAAAAAAGGGGAGAGAGAAAGAGAGAGAGAGAGAAAAAACATGAGGAATAATTGAGAGGAAAGATTTAAGAAAACTGCTGGAAAAAAGAGCAAAATATAGATAAATTGTTAACAACACACCATGTTGTGTCATCTCTTTAAAAAAGACAATTTTTAACATCTCTTTTACTTCTGATCAGTTTCATTTTTGTTATTTTTGTTGTTTTAATAAATAATTTTAAAATTTTACTTTCTAGTTGCTTTATTTTATTTAATTTCAATCTAACATTTGAAAATTAAAACAATTAAACTCACAATAAATTTTGCTAATTAAACAGTTTACCTAAAGTAGGCGCCGAACAGACAAAACAAAAACAAAACAAAACAAATAAAATCTGAAAGGTTTCAGATTTTAAATTGCGTCCAAAGGGGCGCTTTTTTAACGTTTTGTGTGTTACCTTTATTTATTAAATATCATGTTCTTCTCACTTAAAATTCACTTCAATAGCAATGTCGCAAAATGATTTTAAAATGAGCCTATCTTTAGAATTTCCGATAGGGCCCACCAACGGCCGAGCGGTAAGGTCGCTGAACGCTGGTAGTTCGGTCCGAGGTTCGAATCCCGCGAACAGGCTGGCTGCATGGGCGTTTTCGTGGTTTTCCTCATGTGTAACATGTATACGAGCCAGTTTCCCTGAGAAAGTCCTCCACGAAGGCATCCCTCCCCTTAGGCAGATAGCCCTAGTGTGCTTTGCCAGAATTAAATACACCAATACACGATTAGAATTTCCGATACACATTTCCGTGCGCTGGAAATATTTTTTTTTCCCCCGTAGATTGTTACCATTGCTCGCTTTCAAATCGTTGAGTTTGTTACTCAAACATTCGTCAAAGTTTTTTTTAAAAACAAAATATGAAATCGATAATAAAATCCACATGCCCGTACTCGCAGTAGGATTACGTTATTCAAAATTCGATGGCTCTATGTACCGTTGTTTTATCACAATGCGAGAAATATACATACATTTATGCAGACTGTTCATTTTTAATTTCTTCAAATATAATGCAAGACTTTAACATTTGGTGGCAACAGTTTGAAAAGTGAAACGGACATTTATAGTGGTTCAACGCAAAATCGGAAAACGAAAGCAATTAGTCCTTCAGGGGCAAAGCCCCTTTGAACTGATAAAACAAAAAAAGTTGAAATGAGGACGGTGAATTAAAAAATTCAACTAATTCTAAGGCAACTACATTAAACAATTTAGGCTTTCCGAGCCATAAAATTGCCTTAATTAATCTATAAGAGACAAAAACCTCCATTGAAATAAATAATAAATTCACGACCAAAATACATTTTCAAACATTCTCTATAAAGAAAGTTTTCCTACTTAAAAATATAAACAAGATATAAGATTTATGAAATTAGAGCAAATTTCCTGCAAGTACATTTCTCAATGAACAACATTACTTATCTGTTTCAGATGTGTCTAGATAATAAACTCGTGATAATACCCATAAAACTTCTTTTTCCATAAATCCTTCCTTTCAGAGTGAAAATCAATTTACTACATTCGCGAAGTACAGGTAGAGAACTCGCAGTCTGAGAACGTGATACAAATCTTAGAGCTAGGGGCGCATATTTAGGTCATTTAGCTTACGAACTAGAAAGATAGATAAAATTATGACAAGAGCGGTTTATGCCGTATAAATATATGAGTTAATAATCCTTATTCTGGGTTTTAGTTTGAGAGTCATAATTAAGAGGAGATATTTATTAATTTATTTGTAAATATTGTAAGTGGCTGCTAGAAGATTTATTTTCTGTGTGTTATTCAATATATTATCTACATTCAATGCATCTTGAAGCTGAGATTTCCTTCTATTTTATTGCCTTTTCTTTTATTGCCTTTTTGCGGAATCTATTTGTGTGAATACTTATTTTCTGCCACGATTTACGGAGGCTGTTCGCACATTTTTTAGACGATTTTGGTAAGCGGTAATAAAAATTCGCTTGCTGCAAAAGAAGTAACTACAATCGTACTATGTTTTTAAAAGTCAAAATTATCGTCCGTGTCTTGAAAGTTTTGTTTTTATTCAAAATGGCGAATTTAACAAAGCAGTGGTTCGAAGGCTACATTTATGCTCTTTCCAAAGAGAAATATGCATACTCCGTTATCCAAAAACGATGTGAGAGACATGATTTTGTGATATCTAAAGCGTCGATAGGTAATATCATCAACAAGAAAGGAAAAAAAACGTCAAACTGCAGCCTCAAATGGGACAAAAATTCCAAACAAATATCCAAGGAAAAAACGGACATCTTCGACTATTGGAAAGGTACGTTGTTTAATGTCAAAAGAAAATCCCCTAGCCAAAGGACAGTGCCAAAATCATTAAAATGCTCGGTGTCCACTGTATACAAAATAATAAACGTTGATTTAAATCTTAAGGAAAGCGGAAAAACGCAATGTGCATCGTCTTCTTCCAAAGCATATCGCTCGACGCAGGACACGCTGCAGAATTCTGTATGAGAAACACTTATCCAAAGAAAAATGGAAAACAATTGTCACAATAGATGAAGCATGGATCTATTTAAATGACTGTAACAAAAAAGAGCCATTTATTATCATAAAAGGGGAGGAAAAATTTTAAGTACATGGTTCAAAGAATCGAAAGAAAGGTTTTCTAAGGGATTCATGATTGTTGCATGTTTTTCTTATAATGGCAAGTTAAAAATAAAGAGAGTGCAAAAAAATGTCAAGATTAACTCCAAATACTATGAGGAACATATTTTATCGCCAATGTTTCTGAATGAAATCATCGCTTTACCCACAGTGCCATCCATCTGTGAGACTCCATCAGGACAAAGCTAGCAGTCGCACATCAAAATCCACTGTAAATTTCCTAAAAGAAATGGAACAAAAAACTAGTATCAAGGCCATAGTCTTCACTGATATCCCTACTAAATCTCCCAATGTGTCACCTATGGATTTTTGTGCTTTCAGACTTTTCAAAACTGCATTATCCAAACGTTGCTCCAAAACCCTAACAGGACTCTGAAAGCTATTCGGGAGGAATGGGATAGAATACCTCTTCTGCCACTTCAAAATTCATTATTATCCTGGAAATTGCGGTGTCGAAAGATAATTCAGAATAAGGGATGTCAAATAGAACATTTGAAACACAAGAATTTTATGTAATTTAGTTTTTTGAATACAATATACATCGTGATGTGAAAAAATGTGTGAACAGCCTTTGTATTTGTTTTGTAAAGAACAAAATTAAAAGTGGTTCCTGGTTTACGGTTACAGTTAAGTGAAATAAGACCATACAAAGAAATTGATCTATCTAAAACAAGCTCAAATTTCCCACTAAATGTTAGAGTTAAGGTATTATAACTTAAATTTTAATAATTAAAATGGCAACCAATTTTTAATTTAATATTTTTTATGTGTGTTCATTTAATATAGCCAATAAGTTGCACAAATGGCAAAATACATTTTTTTAAAAATATTTCTACTGAGAAAATGAAAAATAATCACTGTAAATTGTAGTGATGGTACTAAAATTTTATGAATTTTTGTTTAGATGGTACACATTATTCAAAAGATTGAGAACCGCTGCAATAGGCTATAAATTGCCATCATTTAAATTGGTCATTTGGATCTCGTGCCTGTTAGCCTGTTACTAATATCGCCCTTTAGGCAGAGAAGAATATAAAAAAAATCTTATCCTCCACGTTGGTTAAACACGTTCAGTTTGAAAAGATGGATCGAATCTTGGCAAGAGCACAATTTTGATTTGTACATTTCCTAGTCCGAGTAAAACCTGATGGTCTCATGTTTATAAGGTCTACATTCTCCTTCCTTTCCGCATGCCTTCATGGTGTAATTGGAAGCGTATTCGATGCGCATTCGGAGTCCGGTGTTCGAAACTCGGCGAGCGCATTGCACATTTTTCCCTTTCCAGCATCGATAAAACTTAACGATTCTACATGCTAGAGGGCAATTTTTTCTGCTCTTTGACTCATATAGCAACCTGTTCAAAAGACACACAAAATACCTTGTAGAGACACTAGGATTTTTTTTTTTTTTGGAAGCAGGAGAGATGAAAAATGATCAGTGCACTCGCCGGGATTCGAACCACGGACCTCTCGAATACGCGCCGAGCATGCTGACGACTACACCACGACGGCATGCTAAGAATGCGAAAGAAATATCTTATAACATTTTTTAATAAAAGCAACAGTTTTTTTTTTCAAAATTTCATATTTAGGATTAAATTTGCATGTATGTTCCTCGCATTGTCAAACACCAGCAGTGCCGGCATCAAATTTTGAATAATCCTTCACCCGAACATGGGCCCCTTGAAAGCCGAATTTGGAATCTAGAATTTGCTTTGTCTATTTCATATTTTCTAAAATTTTAACGAATTTTCGATTGAAAAAAACTCAACCTTTTCAAAGCAAGTGGCAACACTGTAGGGAATAAAGCATTTTTATCTCCAGCGTGCGAGACTATATATCGGAAATTCTAAAGTTATGCTGTTTTTAAATATTTTTAGCCCAAATGCTCTCGAAAAATGTATATATCTGTAAAAGAAAAAAACGTCCGTTTGGGCGTAATATAAATATCTGAAATCTTTCAGATTTTATTTTATTATTTATTATTGTTATTTTATTTTATTATTTATTATTATTATTTTATTTTATTATTTATTATTATTATTTTATTTTATTATTTATTATTATTATTTTATTTATTATTATTATATTATTATTTATTATTATTATTTTATTTATTATTATTATTTTATTATTTATTATTATTATTTTATTTATTATTATTATTTTATTATTTATTATTATTATTTTATTTTATTATTTCAGATTTTGTTTTATTATTTATTAAGTTGTTGTATTATGAGCTTCAATACATATTTAGTCTCATCTATGCACTATTATATTGCTTCTATGATTATATATTTTCAGGATCAATGCGTGATATTATATGTTAATATATTAGTTTATATATTAGTTTCTCATACCATGTCTAATAAGTTACTTACGCGGTTTTTAAAATACCTGCTGCATATATTTATATCTATGTTATTTAATCTGCATGTCTTATTTAATCGTCCGTGTGTTCGTATATAGAAAGCTGGATCATGTACTATTATAAGAAAAGCTTTGGGAGTAAAGCGAATGTAGCATTTTCTTCAAAATGTAACACGAGTGGTATAATCATAGTTCTTAAAAACAATATTTAATGCAGAAGTTGGAGATTTATCTGAAACAGAAATCATCTGAGGCTCTTTTCGAGACACAAATACCGACTCCACAAACAGAAAAATAAAAATTTCGGAGACACGACCATCAGAGAACACAACTAGTGATTAAAATGCCCGCGAAAGGATAGAAGATTTCAAAAACTTGTGTTTTACCGTTGAGTGTAATTGCAGGTCCCACATCCGTTCCCCGTGTGTGGCAGTCAGGAGCAGCGTAGGGTCAATTATAGCTCTGAAGCCAATTTCCTGTAACGTCGAAACAACGTAAAAGCTACGCCCACCTCAAAAATATTTTTCTCGCTAGCTCTTTTTTAATTTTCCTTTTTTCTCCCTTCTCTTTATTTATACAGTTTATTACTCGTATGTGCTTTGCCAGTGGCGAAACATTTAAGAGACTGTACTTTTGTTTATTCATTTAATTGTACCAAAGCAGAGGAAGAAATATTGCTGCATTTCAGTAAAATATATATATATTTTTAATCAAATGTTAAATTTCAAATAAAAATATGTGTACACCACATGAGATCCTTGTACGGAATTTAAATTATACGCATTTTTCTTGCATTTCATTTAAACTTATTGGATTGAAATAAATCTACTTCGCCGACAGCGCATAAACCACAATAGAATAAATGCATTCTTTAAAATTCAATCTAGTATTTGTTTACCATAGCGACACTCTGGCGCTAGATTCACTTAACAGTGTTATATTTCGTTCATAACTCATACTACACAAAATTATATCATTTAAAAAATAGAATTATCTAATCGTTGCCACATGTTCTATTCAAATACTATAATAAAGCTAGAATGATGTATAAAAGAAATTAAGCAAACAAAGCAAAAAAAGAAAGAGTTTTTCACAGACGATTGAGAATTTCTCATTCAATTAATTCAGTTCTCACTTCGCGAGAAGGCAAAAATACATAAAAACTCAAAATATCTATATTAAAAATTACGAAGTAAATCATAAACACTTATTTCCTCGAAAAAATTCCAGAAAGGATTAAGCATGATTTAATTGGCAGTAATAAAGGAAGGCGTTATCTTTGTTGTTGCGAAGATAAGTTTCTTCTCTAGATTGGCAACAAATCAACTAGTCTGCTGTTTGAAATGTAAACAATCAATGGCCGCCGTAAAAAAAAAAGGCTTAGCGGCACTTAAACTTTAAAATTGTTGATAATTCTAAAAGTATTGCATACATATTTACTAAAGGCATAAAACCTTAACCGGAAGATAAAAACAACATAATCAATCATTTTTAAATCATTTTTAAAGCAAAAAATGTACAATTTACAATCATATAAGAGTAAAGAAACTGAGATCACTGAGCCGGATATATATATAAATATGGAGAGTGGACATATATATAAATATATTTATATACTTTTGGTGCAGCCGATTGCATACAAAATACTAGGTGCACATCTACATGTTATAGCAGTCCTATATACAAAATTTCAACGTTCTGAGGCTACTTGTTTTTGAATTATGCGAGATTCGTATGTACGTACAGATGCCACGAAAAAAAATCTCTTCAAAATTCATTTCAAAGCAGTTTTATAATTTTTTTGGAAGAAAAGAGTCTTTTATTCTGTCCTTACGTACAGATATCATGCAAAAACATCGTTGAATTGCATTCAATAGCTGTCAAAATGGATAATTTCGTTGAAATATGCTGCCTGAAACTTTTCGCGATTACAATACTTCCTTTTTTACTTCGTACAAGGAAGTAAAAAGTGTTGCAATGACCCCTTTTACACAGTTTTAATTTAAATACTATAGATATGAAATTGAGAAATTTTAACCAGCTGTTCTAATTAATTGTACTGGCACATATTAACCCGAAGTGGTAAGTAATTTAATAATAATACAAATCTTGTAAATGAATTAAAATGCGAAAGCTTGTGAAAGAGCTATAATTTAATACAATTCTTATATGATTATATAATTAAATAAGAATTATGTCTGCGATACAAATTTCAACTTCTGATAATTTTATTGTAAATTGCCACAACAGGTTTAACACGATGCAGTTATAATATGCTAGCAACAACGCGGCCAGCCTTCGTCTGGCTTTTAAATGTACCGGAAAAATCTGAAAGGAATACCAAACGTTAAATTTAAAAACTGCGCAGAATTTTACTCTGCAAAACAACTTCATAAAAAAAGAAAAAAGAAAAAGAAAATTAAAAATTTTAAATATATTTGTAATAATGGAATTCCATAGTCAAGAATACAATTAAAATTCTAACTGTATGTTCTTTTCATTTTTAATGGCGACGTTCTCTTATTTGAAAGTACGTGGAATTAAATCTACAGCCCCGTAGTCAGGTTGTTTTTCCCGCCTTTTCTACACGTACAGTTATGGAATGTTCTCGAGATATTTAAAGCGAACTGGGATTGGCTGACGAGGCTGACGTCATTTCTTGGAAGCTCCGCCTTTCCAGAGGCTATAAAAAGACTTGCAAAAGGTATATCGGAGCTTTTTCTTAAATGTCACGATGCAGCAAACTTCATACAAAAAGTTAAATACATACAAAAGTTAAATACATACTTCATACAAAAGTTAAATTAGTAATTCTTATTTACTCCGGATATCTGATTTTTGTAACTGCTATTTTCTCCTGAATAATAAATAATGGATCCTGTTTTTTAAACTTATCGTCAGTTAATTTAAGATACGACTACATTTATGATTCTTCAACAATCTATTTATACTTGACAAAAGCTGGTACATCACATATATATATATATATATATTGCATATAACAAATTACAGTGAAATAAGCAATTTTCCTTATGCCTTCTCTCAACAAACGTTCAGTATCCAAGAGAAACATTAAATTTAAAAACTGTACAGAATGATGGCCCTCATTTTGCCAAGCGGCAACAGTGTTGATTTTCAACAGTCAGCAGTCCAGTATACACTGAACCCTGGGTAACATTCTTAATGACTGCACGGTTCAATATTTTCACCAGTTCACGTACCTATGAAAAGCACCAACGCATTATGTAAAATTATTCTAAAATTTAAAAAAATCTTTCTGAATTCATATAAAATCTACACTTACGTAAATTTTTAATTAACTGTTTTGTACTTTAATTAGCTCAAAGTTAGCCTCAAAAGGGGATTTTGTGTTGGTTTACTGTAAACGGCTGAATCACTTTTCAAATTGTTGCCACCAAATATTAGAGCCCTGTATTATATTTAAAGAAATTAAATAATGAAGAATTCGCATGAATGTATGCATTTTCTTACATTGTTATAAAACAACGATACCTAGAGCCATCAAATTTTGAATAACATAGTCCTCCATCCGAATATGGATACCTGGAAACCCGAATTTGGAATTTGTTTTATTGTCTATTTCATATTCTGTAAGAACTTTAACGAATTTTTGATTATTAAACCCAACGGTTCCAAAGCGAACTGTAGCAACACTCTACGGATAAAAACATTTTTATTTCCAGCGCGGAACACTATGCTCTCAAAACGTGTATGTAAAGGGAAAAAAAATTCCGTTAGGGCGTAATATAAAATCTGAAGGCTTACAGAATTTTTTTTCGTTTTTCTTTGCTTTATTTCACACTATAAAATGTGCGAGAAATGCTGGTTTATCAAACGCATAATAGAAATGGTCAAATCTACTCTTATATTTGTATGCGAATTTTGAAAATTTTGGTTCAGTGAATAAAAATGACATGTCTCCTAAGGAAATTAATTATGCTTTAAATCCCAGGAAATGTAATTAAATATTTCTAGCATAAAATCCGTCTCAGTAATCTAGAATACCAACGCACAGTTAGAATAAAGTCAACTTAACTTCCTTTTTCTGAAGCAAAACAATAATATCAATTGACAGAAACCCATTTAAAATAAAATATAAATTACGCCGCCGCAAGAAAATTCATTCCATATATTTAAATAATGACCTTAATATTTGCGCATTTTTAACAGCTTTTATTCATTACGTTACTTCTAATGTTTGTTTTACATTTCGAGAATAAAATTCGTATTGTTTGTCTGCTTCATTAAATAGGATGATTAGATATGTTTCCAAGTAAATCAAATAAGGCACTAAAATGCTATTTTAACCTTCTTAAAATGCTAATACCATACATTTTTTGACTGCGTAAGGATAATTAGAATTGAATTTAAGTGTCTATGATTTATTACATTCCTGCAAATTATATTGGATAACCATAAAGAAACCAGTATGTTTGATATTATATATACTAAACCATGTCAAATGGGTATAATAATTAGTGAGATTAGTGAGTGCAACACTCTTAAAGCTATACATCTAAACTACGGCAGTTTTCAGCCCTGACGAATTTTCTGATCGAATCTTGTTAGGTTTTATGTTTACCCATGCAATAAATAAATAAAAAAGAAAACAAAAATCTGAAAGTTTTCTGATTCTACATTACGCCCAAAGAGGCCTTTTTTAAACTTTTTTGTGTAAATTTTATAAGGTATTTCTCCCAGCTCTTTAGCGTGCCTTCGTGGTGTAGTGGTCTGTACGCTGGGTGCGTATTCCAAAGGTCCGGGGTTCGATTCCCGGCAAAGGCGTTGCTCATTTTTCATTTCTCAGACTTCAAAGTAAACCTAATGTCTCTACAACTTTATTTAATAAATATCACGTTCTTTGCACTTAAACCATATAAAATTAAATTGCACAGCAATATCACAAAATATTTAAAAACAGCATATCTTTAGAATTTCCGATAGACAGCCTCACGCGCTGGAGATACAAATGTTCCTTATATCTTTACTGTATGCAATCATCGGATTAGTCTTTTAATAATTAGTCTTTTAAGTCTTTTGTAATGACATTTTTGTGCTGAAAGATATGATCATAAAACCCTAATGTGTTCTAAAATTTTATTAATGTACATTTGCATTGTCGGATCTTAGAGGGAAACACTGCAGAATTTTTATCCCAATTACATTATTGTATAAAAACAAAGGAGGAGTTCATGACCAGTTTCGATTTTAGAAATACTATTAAATATCTAATTCAGATTTTCCAGATAGTTCCTTCTCAAGGACAGTTCCGTTGCATTACCATCGTACATTTGTGTACTTCCGGTAGTAAATAGTACAGACTATTCTTAAACAATATTATTGTGCTCACTTTATCCCGCAGGATTCTAATATTTACGAACTTCTAAAGTTTGTAAATATCTACGATAAATGAATAAACGAAAGAAAAATTAAAAAACAAAACTAAAATGTATTTAGTCGAAAGAATGCGTCGCTTACGTAAGTGGTGTCAGAAAGCCTTTTTAATTTTAGAAACATAATTAAATGTTGACTTTATTTTTTTTCAAAGCTTAATTGTTTAATCATTTAATTAAGGCCGATATACGTGCAGTTTCTACATGGAGGTTTCATTCACGAACATTATATAACATGCGCAGTCAGATTAACATAATATTCTTGGCCTATCGCATCACCAGCTGTTATTATCTGCTGATACTTGGTTTGCTAAGTCATGCGCCTGGTATTAACTGTTGTCTTGGAATTATATGGAAATCATCTATTGTTTCTGAACTAAGGGCATTCAGCTATGGAAAATATTTTTTGTTCCTGAACTATGGGGCATCAGCTATGGAAAATAGCTATTGTTCCTAAACTATCGGCATCAGCTACGGAAAATATCTACTGTTCCTGAACTATGCGCATCAGCTATGTTAAATATAGTTCCTGAACTATCGGCATCAGCTATTGAAAATATCTATTGTTCCTGAACTATCGGCATCAGCTATGGAAAATATCTATTGTTCCTGAACTAGGGTCATCAGCTATGAAAAATATCTGTTTCTGAACCATGGGCATCAACTATGGAAAATATCTATTGTTCCTGAACTATGGGCATCAACTATGCAAAATATCTATTGTTCCTGAAACATGGGCATCAGCTATGGAAAATATCTATTGTTCCTGAACTATGGGCATCAGCTATGGAAATCATCTATTGTTCTTGAACTATGCTCATCAGTTAAGGAAAATATCTATTGTTCCTGAACTAGTGTCATCAGCTATGAAAAATATCAATATATGTTCCTGAACCATGGGCATCAAATATGGAAAATATCTATTGTTTCTGAAATAGTGCACTATTGAACTGAAATTACTTGCTGTTCCTGGACTGGTACATCATTCAGCTGATACTATTTGAAGTTCCTGGGCTTTTACATGCCAGCTAATTTTTTTTACTGCCCTGCGGCTACCATATCATCAAAGTAAAATTATTTTTGCTGGCTAACTTATCGCATCGCCTGACTGAAATTATCTGCTGCACACTCTAACTCTGCTTCTGAAGTGTACTGAGAATGTCTTCATTCTTGAAACGTCTCCACAAGAAGGTCTCACATTTTTAGAAAAGTGAACTGTTGACATCTTAAGAGAATAACACAGCAGGCGAAGTAAATTACTTTGAAGCTGTATTACGTAAGATCATCTCGGCCGTCCACTCTGCGACTTGTTACTATCAACAATGGCAGTAACTATATTGAAAATTATTGAAGATTTAAAGTTTCGAATGTTAAATAAATGAAAAAAATATCTAAACTCTTTCTTGCAAACTAAAAGAACTCGTAAGCCTTGTAGAGACGTTAGGTTATTTTGAAGCAGAAGAGACGTGAAAAATGTGTAATGCCTTCTCCGGGACTCGAACTTGGACCTCACGAACACGCGCCGAGTGTGCTAACACCGTCACTCCACGAAGCCATGCGGGAAGAAGGGAGAAAATACCTAATGACGTTCCAAGCCTTACGCTCTTAGGCACAAGAAGGGATAAAAAAATTTCTTTCAATTTCTGAGAAAGAACTAAGGCGTAGATAGGCGAATCCTGTATGCAGAACTTGAATATTAATTTATTTATGACGAGCCAGAAAGTAGTTTTTGGCATATTAATGCAACATGTGATGTTTAATGAAGTAAAATAATTAATATCTTATGAATCAGTAACAGAATTCTTTTTACTTCCTTGTACGAAGTAAAAAGGAAGTATTGTAACCGCGAAAAGTTTCAGGCAGCATATTTCAACGAAAATATCCATTTTGACCGCTATCGAATGCAACTGAACGATGCTTTTGCGTCATATCTGTACGTAAGGACAGAATAAAATACTCTTTTCCTTCAAAAAAATTATAAAACTGCTTTAAAATTAATTCTGAAGAGAATTTTTCGTGGCGTCTGTACGTACGTATCTCGCACAACTCAAAAACTATTAGCCTCAGAACGTTGAAATTTTGTATATAGGACTGCTTTAACATGTAGATGTGCAGCTCGTATTTTGGTTGCAATCGGCCACACCAAACGTATATAAATATATTTATATATATATCCACTCTGTTACCCGGCTCAGTGATCTCTTTCTTTACTCTTATATGTTTGTAAATTGTACATTTTTTGCGTTAAAAATGATTGAATTATGTTGTTTTTATCTTCCGGTTAAGGATTTTATGCCTTTAGTAAATCTGTGTGCAATATTTTTAGAATTATCAGCAATTTTAAAGTTGTTTAATTGCCGCTAAGCCTGTTTTTAATGGCGGTCATTGCTGTTTACATTTGAAACAGGAGATTAGTGGATTTGTTGCCAATCTAGAGAAGCTTAGCTTCGCAACAACAAAGATAACGCCTTCATTTATTATTGCCAATTAAATCATGCTTAATCCTTTCTCGAATTTTTTCGAGGAAATAAGCGTTTGAGATTTACTTCGTAATTTTTAATATAGATATTTTGAGTTTTTATGTATTTTTGCCTTCTCGCGAAGTCAGAACTGAATTAATTAAATAAGAAATAGTCAATCGTCTGTGAAAAACTGTTTCTTTTTTGTTTTGTTTTCTTAATCTCTTTTATACATAGTTCTAGCTTTATTATAGTATTTGAATAGAACATGTGGCAACGATTAGATAATTCTTTAAATGATACACATTTTGTGCATTCTGAGTTATAATATGAACGAAATATAATACTGTTAAGTGAAGCTAGTGCCAGAGTGTCGCTATGTTAAACAAATAGAGTGAATTTTAAAGAATGCCTTTATTCTATTGTGGTTTATGCGCTGTCGGCGAAGTAGGTTTAATTCAATCTAATAAGTTTAAATGAAATGTAAGAAAAAATGCGTATAATTTAATATTCCGTACAAGGAAGTTATGTGGTGTACACATCAGATTTTTTACCCTGTGAACAAGTCTGTGCTCCTGTGCCTGTAACATTTGAAAAATTAGCGAACACAAGGACGTGATGCAATAGCAGTTGCGAAATATTAAAGTTAGATTATAGGGCAAGGGATTGTTTCTCAGCAATAAAACCTCCTCGCTAAGATATATGAAGGATACTTCTCATATTGCACGACCAGCGTAGGTAAGCGTGCTTTGCAGTCACCTGCCACACGAAACTTCCATCAGGTCATTTCCTTTGAAACCTTTCTCCTCCCAAAAAAGCGCCCAAGGACTTCTCGGCAGAGTCCACGGAGCTGTGTCCGATGCGCGAGTCGGACCGTAGCGAGGGCACGTGCCGCCACTCCGCCCAAATTTTGGGCGAACCGTGAATCATTGAAGTCACTGGCCTCGTACGCGCACGTTCATTCATAAAACTCTTCAGTGCTTATTTTTCTAGTTTGGTTTATCAAATGAGGATATGTTTTTTTTTCTTTCTTTTTTTCTTCCATCCCTCTTTCTGCTAAGAAATCTTAGACGCAACGACCGCAATAATAATGAGGTGTTTTTCTCATTCTTTAAGGCGTTGTAAACATAAGTTGTGACATGAGTTTTAATTGCGAATATTTACAAGCTGCATTCGGAATGGGCATGCATGTTGCCTTTCTTTCGCTTGTTTCTAAGACAGAAAAGCAAGTCTTTCTTTAAAATCTCTGTATAAGGAAATAAAACAGTTTTAAGTTTTAGAAATACAGATATTGGCTTGATTCTTACTGATTTTTATGTTAACCTTCCAGCACACGCGTATGCGCAAAATTTACAACAAATTCAGTTTTGAATGCACTTTTTTCGCATATCTAGACTGAGACGTCTGAATGTCTTTTCTATTCCTCCTTTCTGCCCTTCCCCACATCATGTAATGTGCCAACAGGAAGTCATTTGACTTCTTTTCTACTGGGCTTTTTCGTAAATTTTACGACACGCGCGTGGTCATGGGTGAAAATTCGGAAAACATTTTTACTCAAATATTTTGTAATTCTGTGTTATTAATTACAGTGCATTATTATAATCTGAATATATTTGGCTCTGTAAATTTTATATCGGTTTTCATCGCAAAAAAAAAAATATGTGCAACCAGCTGATTTTGCTCGCATTGTTCAAGAATTATCTGATGAAGGAAAGGAAGACAAGGAAACCGTTGGATGGGAGAACAATAGCGGTTTCAATTCCTTACTTTCTTTTATTTCTATTTTTTATAACTAAATAAAAATGTTAAAGTTAGTTTAAAGTGCGTTTTTGTAACCAGTAAGAAGTAAATTTCCTTGTAGAAGTAAGTAATGCTAAACATACTTTTTTTTCCCTACCAAGGTGTTTTCCTTTTTTATCTTTCTATACTTGCCTTTGACGAATATTAAAATTAGCTTCGATTTTAAAATATAATTATTAAATAATAAATTTAAAATGTTTTATAATGAAATACATCATTGCATTTCCATCTCACTAACATAAGAACTTAAAAATAATTTACTTAAATTTGAATGTGATATCATTTGTATTTTGCAATAATAAGAATTATATTTTATTTCTTAACAGATTTATTATCAATATTCACTCATTTCTGTCGTTTTTCGTGCCAAAAACGATAAAATAACGGATGTCGTAAAAAAAAAAACGACGCGCGCGTGCTCATGTAAAATTGCCAAGCGCGCGTGCTGGAAGGTTAAGCAAAAATGCCATTTTTCCAAACAACACGTTGAGTATTTGTAAATTGGTTCAGTATTTGTTAGTAAACGTAAATGTTAATTGCAATATTAGACCTCTGTAACTGATCTCTTGAAGAATCTGAGTGTGAATCTGTGATTTCGTCATATTATGGAAAGAAAATGGGACCATTGATATATTTTGCGAATCTCGAAGCCCGAATTTCGAAAATTCTTTTTTACTTACTTTGTATTTTACCCGAATTTAACGAATTTTTGAGACTCTATTTTGTCATCTCAGAAATTCTAAATTTTGCATCTAACAGACTTTTCTCTTCTGAGCGAAGTTTTTCTCACTTCTGCTTTACAACAACCAGATTTTAATTTACAATTTTCAAGATCGTAAAATGTGAAAATGTACAAAAATAATTTTAAATTGTCGATTATAAATATCTGATGTCCATATACCATTTTAAACATAACACGTTTCTAACTCTAACAGTATTTGTTTCGTTTAGATAATTTCAAAACTGAATATTTATGAATGAATAAATGAATTTATTTATTTTAAAACTACTTACAGTCTATCTTAATAAATTCTAAATTCTTCACTTTGGTAGAATGTCGATCTCTTCTGGCTCACTCTTACGAAGAGCAGTTGCAAGCGACATCATTCGAATTAAATTCTCTGCCGCCGGAAACTTTTGTCTTTCAGGATTTGGCAACATGTTTCTCTGCTTACATACGAATGGAACTCATTATATGTATGCATATACATTTGCGTATATCCACATACATAAAGAGTGGGTGTACATACAAGCATACCTATAATGAGTATTCTGAGCATGTATATATATATATATGTAATAATAAAATTCCATAGTCAAGAATACACTTAAAATTCTTTAGCTTCTTTCCAGCAGACGATATCCAAATCATGCGGTTCTAACTATGAGATGCGCTCAAAATTCGAAGACAAAGCTGTATCACAATTCACAATTCTTCAGTTGTAAAAAACAGACACAACTTGCACTTAAAACGTTCTTTCTCTTCCATTGGAATTATTTTCCTTTTTGGGTACACCTATCCTGCCGACTCCTTGTGATGTACCAGCTTTTGTCCGGAATAAATTGATTGGTGAAGAATCATAGATGTAGTCGTAGCTTAAATTATCAGACGATAAGTTTAAAAAAAACAGGATCCATTTATTATATTTCAGAAGGAATAGCAGTTGCAAAAATTAAGATATCCGGAGTAAATAAAAAGGAATTACTAATAACTTTTTGTATGAAGCTTACTGCATCGTGACATTTAAGAAAAAGCCCTCGAGATTTCTTTGCGAGTCCTTTTATAGCCTCTGGAAAGGCGGAGCTTCCAAGAAATGACGTCAGCCTCATCAGCCATTCCAGTTCGCTTTAAATATTTCCAGAACATTCTATAACTGTACGTGTAGAAAAGGCGGGAAAAACAACTTGACTACGGGGCTGTGCATTTAATTCCACGTACTTTCAAATAAGAGACCGTCGCCGTTTATATATACAACATGGCCGCACAAGTCATTACCCAGACTTTATTTCTACAACCGTTGGTCGTATCGTAGACATACACTTAACACTGATTTTGTTCAAAATACGAAAATCTAACAGTTTATATATTCTTTCAATCCCTATATTTACATTTAGGAAAATTTTGTACTCCTTAAGTACTAATGTGCTTTTTTTCATAACGCCCATATACAGATTTCGAGAACATTTGGGCTAATGCCACTTTGGGCTAAAAAATATTTAAAACAGCTTTTTAAAATTTCCGATAGACAGTGTCGGGCATGGAACTAAAAATATTTTATTCCCTACAGTGTGTAAACTGCTTGCTTCGAAATTGTTGATTTGTTAATCAAAAATTAGTTAACATTTTACAAAATACAAAGCAGACAATAAAACAAATTCCAAATTCGGGCTTTTATGTGGCCACGTTCGTGTGGAGGACTACACTATTAAGAATATGATGACCCTAGGTACTTCCGTGTTTTCACAATGCGAGAAGCATACGAACATTCATGTAGATTCTTATTATTTAGTTTCTTTAAATTAAATACAAGGCGATAATATTTGATGGCAACATTTTGAAAAGTTATTCAGGCATTTATAGGGATTCGATGCAAAATGGCATTTCGAGAATAATAGCTCTTCTGGGCTAACATCCATTTGGGCTAAAAAAAAAGAGGGAGAGGAAGAAGTTTTAAGCTGTTGAAAAAATTTAAGATGAATGGAGAACAGGTGCGAAATCATCTTATTCTGAAACAGACGCTATACCGGGGTTAAATGGAGAAGAAAGTCTACTGGAACTAATGAAATTCCGCAAGGTGTAAAAATTACTTAATGATGTCTGATATATATCATATATTTTTTTAATCCAAAGGGGCAATTTGTCTTGACTATTAATTTCCATCTAAGTCTATTAATTTCATTTTGACATTTTACGTTGAGAGCTTTAAAAGACTGTAACATTTTTCAAATCGTTGCCACCATATATTATCGCCCTGTGTTATATATAAAGAAATTAAATAATGAAGAATCTGAATAAATGTGTGTATGTTTCTCGCATTAACGCTGTACAGAAAAAAAAATATTTTTATTTCCAGCGCGGAAGACTGCGTATCGGAAATTCTAAAGATATG
Organism: Stegodyphus dumicola; assembly: GCF_044657685.1. Classification (NCBI taxonomy): domain Eukaryota; kingdom Metazoa; phylum Arthropoda; class Arachnida; order Araneae; family Eresidae; genus Stegodyphus; species Stegodyphus dumicola. Next base: position 87,800,677 of record NC_140777.1, read on the forward strand.
CTCATTTTAAAATTAATTTGCGATATTGCTGTTGAACTGAATTTTTTAGTTTGAGTACGTAGAACATTATATTTAATAAATAAAGGTAGCATAAGAAACAGTAAAAAAACGCCTGGACGTAATTTAAAATCTGAAACCTAAAATCTGGAAATGTCAAACTTAAACAGAGCTATATTTAACATATTTAAAATGTAGCTGTTATTGTAAGTGCTCTTGAAATACTGCAGGAGTTGAATAAAAAGGAAGGGTGATATTAAAAATATCATTCAAAATTGATAAAATGTATTACTTAATTAGTTCATAAACGAAGGTCTCGTTCAGTTTATGAAAGGGAAGCATCCGTGAAGGACATTACAAGCCGAACTAATATTTTTATCAAGTACGTATTATTTTATGACTATATCGATGCAACCAATCCTTTCTCTTATAATGAAGAAAAATATTGTTGGTTATAACTACTTCATGCTCTGCGGAAAAAACAAGAAGCACTATTTGCCAAAAAGGCTGATGTAGTACATTGAAGAAACATTAATGCACTTATATGATTTCCGGTAAATAAAGTTAATTTTAAAAAATTCTGCTGATTCTGCTGTTACACTCACCCATTTGATCAATTTCTTTTTTTATTTGTAGCTTCATTATTAAGCATCCTTATCTTCACCGTTATGCCATATAAAATTTAATTCAACACCAAAATCACAAAATCTTTAAAAACAGCATATCTTTGGAGTTTCCGATGAGATGATGATAAAAAATTCTTTTTGTTATTAAAATTTTATATGCTATTTTTATTATTAAGTACCACGTTCTTCACACTTACCCCGCATGACAACATTCAATTCAACAGCAAAATCACAGAATATATACCGATCTCGACCGTTTTAAAGTAAATTTAATTTAAGAAATATTTGTGGAACTTCTACTGCGGAAGTTAATACACAATGTTTAATGACCAACATTTCGTACAAGCATCAACGTACAGGAAAACTATAACTTATAAATACTAAAGCTTCAGTTAGATACTCGTGATTTAGCTCTTTGATGCGTGGGATGTTTCTAACGATTACGTCGGCTCCAAATAGATTTAAAGTGATTTGTTTGTTCAGCTAATCAGACTTTCACACATATAAAGAGAAAATTAGACGCCGATTTATAATATAAACGTACCTTAGGACTTAACTATTTGTTGTGTTAACTCAGTTGTTAACTTTCCAGCTCTAATTCTATTTAATTTACGTCTTAAATTGAAGTGTGTAAGGATTTTAAGTTTTACTAACGTTTATTTCATTTTAAAACTTTACTATCCTCTCTTTTCCCTATCATTTTCTGCCAGAATAAACGCGAACAGGTTTAGTTATGCAAATTGAGCTTGCAAAATGCTAAGTATTTAAGTTGTGGCTTTTAGCCAAGAGAGAGAGAAAGAGACTTCTCGCTATCTACAGAGGCTGTTCACACATTTTTTAGAGAATGTATATCGTATTCACAAAACTAAATTACATACAATTCTTGTGTTTTAAATGTTCTATTTGACATCCCTTATTCTAAACTATCTTTCGACACCGCAATTTCCAGGATAATAATGCCTTTTGAAGTGGTAGAAGAGATATTCTATCCCATTCCTCCCGAAGAGCTTTCCAGAGTCCTGTTAGGGTTTTAGGACATCGTTTGGATAATGCAGTTTTTAAAAGTCCGAAAGCACAAAAATCCATAGGTGACACATAGTGAGATTTATTAGGAATATCAGTGAAGGGTATGGCCTTGATACCAGTTTTTTTGTTTCCTTTCTTTTAGGAAATTTACAGTGGATTTTGATGTGTGACTGCTAGCTTTCTCCTGATGGACTCTCACAGATGGATGGCACTGTGGGTAAAGCGATGGTATTTCATTCAGAAAAATCGGCGACAAAATATGTTCCTGTTAGTATTTGGAGTTAATCTGGACATTTTTTTGCACTCTCTTTATTTTTAACTTGCCATTATAAGAAAAACATGCAACAATCATGAATCCCTTAGAAAAACTTTCTTTCGATTCTTTGAACCATGTATTTAATTTTTTTTCTCCCCTTTTATGATAATAAATGGCTCTTTTTTTTGTTACAATCATTTAAATACACCCATGCTTCATCTATTGTAACAATAGTTTTCCATTTTTCTTTGGGTAAGTGTTTCTCATATAGAATTCTTCAGCGTGTCCTGCGTTGAGCGATATGCTTTGGAAGAAGACGATGCACATTGCGTTTTTTCGCTTTCTTAAGATTTAAATCAACGTTTGTCATTTTGTTTACAGTGGACACCGAGCATTTTAATGATTTTGGCACTGTCCTTTGACTAGGGGGATTTTCTTTTAACATTAAACAACGTACCTTTGCAATAGCATAAAAAATTCCAAAAGTCTCTACAATCTGACGTTTTTTTCCTTTCTTGTTGATGATATTACCTATCGACGCTTTAGATATCACAAAACCATGACTCTCTAATCGTTTTTGGATAACGGAGTATGCATATTACTCTTCGGAAGGAGCGTCAATGTAGCCTTCGAATCACTGCTTTGTTAAATTCGCCATTTTGAATAAAAACAAAACTTTCAAGCCACAGACAAAATTTTGATTTTTAAAAACATAGTACATTTGCAATTACTTCTTTTGCAGCAAACGAGTTTTTTTTACCGCTTACCAAAATCGTCTAAAAAATGTGCTAACAGCCTCTGTAAACTCGCGTGCGCTTTTCAGTCGGTTCTTGTCTGCCTTTGAGGCTAGAACTTAGTTATTTTTTGTACTTGAAGACGTATTGTAGTTTCCCGCATTCTGCTCATTACATACGTAAAGTTTGAAAGGCCAGTCTTCGCGTTACTAGTCTTTGTAAAATACCTGAGTTTAATTCTTATTTAATTAAGCAGTTTTACTTCTTATATTTTACGTTTTAGACTATAAGTACTAGTCTTTGTACCCCGAAGTGAGGGAACAGCTGTAACTGTGAAAAATAAAGGTTAGTTAAACCTTTCCCATTTTGTGTCGTATCTTCTACACTTGCACGAACGTAATTTTAAGTAAACTTCCTGTTCTTAATACGGACTCCACTTATGTTTGCAATGGCAGTTAGAAGAAATAGAAGTCCTAATAAATGTTTTTATAGGACAATAGGCTAAAGCTTTCGACAAGAATTAATTTTCAATAAAACTTTTAAATTGATTTTAATCTAACAATTTTGTGCGCATATATTAAAAAATAACTAGGATATTTCTTGGAGAAACGCAGAAGCTATTAAAATATGAACATAACAACTTTAGAGTTTAAATACTGACAAATTCTTTATTTCTATACAAAGAAGTCTATCGACTTTTAGCTTATTTTTGCATCTTGAAAATGAAGTGCAGTATGAGTATAATAAGCATTTGTAGAAGTATATTGCATACATTTTGTATTACTGTTATCGTGAAAGACCGAAATTGGAGAATGTCGACTATCACCGGAGAATGTCAACATTCACCAAATACGTCGGTGAAAGATCGAATATTTCTTTACATTCTTGTACATTCGGATCCTCACCGGTGTATGTCGACAATCATAGATATGCTCTGATGTAGGTCGAAAAGAGAGGAGTATATGTACACGCTGCCATTCCAAAAGGAAGTGTTCCACAAATAAATGCAGTTGTAAAAGCAAGGGCCTCTTGTGCAATTCAAAGTGTCATAATAGTTTAAGTTGTTGCAATAAATAAGATTTGAATCACATAATTTGGTAAGTTTATAACTTCTATTATTTTCCTTTCTCATTTTGAATGTACTGTGTGTTTTAAGTTCTTATTCTGAGTCTCAAGTGCGTTTATTCGCGACCGAATTACGGGGAAGAAAATGTAATATTCTTATGTGTTCAACATTCACCATTAGTACATGGTGAATGTCGACATTCACCGGTGTAAGTCAGAAATAAGAGTATTTGGAAAGTATTTCGGACATACGCCAAGCGATGTGAATGTTGACATTCACCGGTGAAAGTCGACATTCTCCAGATTTCGGTGTTCACCGTAACGTTACCACAAAATGTTAATATATTTACACCGAATTCTGCCATTGGCAAATGAACCTCGACAATAAGTCCGTTGTGTTTGTTTCCACTTATGATTCCTTTAGCTTTTATACAGGATTGTATGAGTAGAAATCTCAGATAACTCTACCTGTATCTATATGTTATCAAAATCCAGATAGCTTAGCTTTTATTTCGTAACTATTGGGCAAACCCGCTAGATGAGTGGGCTGTGGCCAAAGCAAAATTTGTAAGTTATGTGCACCTGAAAAGAAAATGCATAAAAACATTTCAACATGGATAAAATCCGTTCATTCTTTCCAAGCGACTGCCAATGCGTAATTAATTTTCCTGTTGCCAAACCAAGAAACAAAACCTTTTGACACTTCAGAGTAATACGTATGACGTCATGATTAAAACTGAATGCAATGGAATACCTTTTTCTCGATTTCAATAAAAGAATCAACATGGAAATAACATATGATGTCAATTATACTAAACTGAAAATTGCCAATAAAAGAAGTAAAAGAGTAACGAAAAAAGTTGCCAACAGTAGCTATTTATTTTATTTAAAATGAAAATTTAAACGAAAAAGTTTCGACATACGTGACGTCACACGCAATCGTGTCCTTTCCTCAACTTCAGAATATTACGCTATATAATAACTACAAAGCCCGGCGGTCATACAAAATGACCGCTCTTCTAGATATTATAAATTGTAATTAAAATGATTTGTGCAAAGGTGTCTGCTAATGGAAACTGAATTAGCCAGGGCAGACGCCGAGGACGCCCCTTTCCTTACTGCCGCAGGGGTTTACCCCTTCTACTTGCATAATTGCTTATAGTAGAGTGCAATGAACTAAACCACTGGCGGTACATTTCTTAAGAGCCCACCGCTAGCTCAGTCAATAAAGGTGATTTAAATAATAAAATGTTAATTCACACGTCAAAGATCTCTTTGTACGCAACATTTCTTGTGTAGATCTTTCCATCATTTTTAGGCTCCCCTTGCAGAGGACCATCCATTATTTTTAATTTTACGTCCGTTCTTTCACGAACTTTTGAACATGCAACATAAAATTGACCGTGTCCAAATGCAGGCTCAGGCAAAAAAATACCAACACGCTTAAGCGTTTGTCCCTGAGACTTATGGATGGTCATTGCAAAGGCAAGTTTTACAGGAAATTGAAACGGCAACCCTGTGCCGTGGCGACTTCGCCCCATTGGCTAGTACAGTAACGCAAGCAACCCATAAACTATCGGCGACAAACAGACACTTAAGCCACATATAATAAAGATATATATTTATTTCATTTTATTTGTTTTTACTTCGTTGCCGGTTTTGGGCGGTTGCATATTTCCGAATTCTATTATATATAGATGCTAAATTTATTTATTAAATGTTAAATGCACGTGCTCTTGTATTTTTAATTTTTCCGGCTTAGCTTTCTCATAATATTCGTCACGCGCTGCACTGGACGGGGAATAAAACAATTTACAGCTGCGCAAGCAACCCATAAACTATCGGCGACAAATGCATAAGCCGCATATATATAAGATAACTTATTTAATGTTTGGCAGTGTCATATTTATTTCATATTTTGTAAAACTTACACAATTTTTTATTAATAAACTCTACGATTTGAAAGCCAGCAGGAGTAACACTTTTCAAAATAAAGCATTGTTATCTCCAGCGACTCCCGAGACTGTTGCCACTCTAAAAAAATGAGTGTGAAAATTAATGTTTCCATGAACAATAGCTCGGCTGATTTTTTTTCAATAATTAATTTATATTTAATTATTAATAAAATTAATTTCATTAATGTATCGGCTGATTGAAGTCATACGAAGGTCGGAATGTTTGAAATGACTTCCCGCAAATTTTTGAATACTTCTCGCAAAGCTCAAATTGCCACCATTCCGGAGGAGATGATGCCACAAGCAAAAAATGGATAGAAGTGCACAGATTTTAATAGTATAGATTCCACGTGGCTTTCAGTGTTTCTGAACAGTGCATTCAAATATCTCCATTACCTTCCACGCATCCTTGTGACTGGTATCATCAGTAGTCAAAAATATCATTAAATTGAGCCAAGTGAATTAACAAAACCTATATGATGGAGGCATGAGTCCAAGCTCTGTTCTGGCCAGTCAGAAGCCTAAAACTGCTAACTTCGTATCTACGGAAAAACTCTGAGAATGCAAAAGAGTTGCTGTCAAGCATATTCTAAGCTTTTCTCTTAAGGAGTGAATAAACTCTAATTTAGAAACTTTCTTCTGTGTCATTTGATAACCTTCGACAAGTGAAGAGACTTCAGTCTGGTGTCTGAAGTCTAGAGGACAATGACACGAGTATTGTTTGCCAAAAATCAACTTTACCATCACTATGAACTTCACACCTGGCAGCACTAAATGCGTCGTCAATAACTCTAGTTGAGTAAATGACTAATGAAGCTTCTATTTTAATACTGTTCTTCAATATTAAATAAAAGTTGAAGTCTTACAGTTGTTTATGACTTGAAAGTATGCAGGCAACATCTACAGACTCCACAATAGTCCAAGAGAGATAAAGCATTAAGCTGAAGATGCGTCAATCGACACGCTTCATGGCGTATTGACAGATTTCGTTAATGGATTACTAATGGACCCGAAAAATCACTGCGGGGAAAAAAAATAAAACCTATAGCTGGCAATGATGTAAACTGCATAAAAAACTGCACAATAACAACCCCAGAACAACAATAACAACAGCAGCAACAGAAAGAGGAAACGGGGGGAGGGAAATGTGCCGTTTCTCTGTATATTACTATTCACTCTCCAACCCGAAAACCCTATCCGCCGGGAAGTCGGGGATCAAGATTGGAAGGGGGGAAGGAATCATAATAATAAAAAAAAAATTCTGTCGAAATTGAGTCCCACCCGTTGCTACGATTGGTTACATAGAATTCGACAGATCTTCATTTTTATACAAACAAATCCTCAGCCATCCATGCTCTTCCCCCTCCGGCAAGCTTTGGTCTAGTATCAAAGAGCATCGCAATCGAAAATCAATTCTCACTCTCGGCACAGCTCTTAGATGACAAGGCTGAAGCTGTTCTGGCTTGGCTTTTGTCGCAACATCTCTCTGCCCTCGTAATTTCTTTTTTCTTTCCTGTCTTTTTAAATTTTTTTTGGAGATGGTGGTATTCCCCCACTTTTCTCTCTCATCATCAGGCGGTGTAATCTTTTGTGCGAGTGTCTGTATAGTCTCCGATTCGAACCTCATTTCCACCCCATCAGGGTCTTGGGAGGGGAAGGGCCCGCAGTCGATTGGAGATCAATTGATTGTCTTGGTTTTCGGCAGCCACAGATGGAAATGTTGGCAATGCTTACTTTAATTATTCCGTCCTGGCTTGCTCCTAGTCAAAGTTTTATGTCTATGATCATCCTCCTGAGTTTTTTTGCTACTGGAGGGACATCGCCCACTCTGTGAATTCTACTTAATATGAAAATAAATACCACACTTTAAAATGAAATATTTTATTAGTTTTTTACAATTAATAGCCTTAAAAACCAAGAACATTTATGACTCACAATCTGCTGTGAGATAAATTAAGATTGTAAAGTAAGATAAATTAAGTAAAGATAAATTAAGATTATAGTAAAGATAAATTAAGTAAAAAGAGATAAATTAAGATTTGTAAAGATAAATTAAGCTTGTAAAGATAAATTAAGATTAGCTTACCATTTGAGAAAAGATCACTTCAGTGGTGTTAGCTGCTAGTAAGTTCTTGAAAATTATTTGATCACTTTTTTGATTTGTACTTGCCTTTGATTTAGTTGCAGCTGTGAAAGAAGTAATGTTCAACAGCTGAACGTACATAAGTAAAATAAGATCTAAGTCAAATAATATCGATTTTCTTGGAAATAGCTTACAATTTAGTTTAACTTAAACAGAATTACTAGACTCAGAAAAGCCAAAAGCAGCTGCGATGTCATTTAATTCGAATTTTGCTGACTAGTGGTGGTGACTGGTGACGGAGGGCGGGAACACCATCAATTTGACTTTCAGCTTTTTTACTTTATTGGTGGAAACTATCTACCATCCGCTATCAGCGGCATTTATTTGAAATAAAATTTTACAGTTACAGTGGTTTGTGCAACTATACACACCACATAGAGAAACAGATTAGGCGGGGAGACCTGATGTGTAAAATAGGTAAATAAGTATGTCCCACACCCTCTCCAATCCAGAACAACATCTCCCAGGGGCAATAAGAGAGCCGCCCCTGTAGTATATATATATTTTAAGTAAAAAATCTTGCATAGCTATTGGTTTTATATTAGTTATAATGGCGTTCGTAGTACAGAGTGGTATCTTCGGCATTCACATAGAATTATAAAACATAGCATATACACATACACCATAAACTATACATAACTTACAATATACACATACAACATTAACTTAATACTTAATTAATAATAATGTATTATATTTTGTATAAGTATATATTAAATATGTATGTATATATAAATGTATATATTAAAAATGTATTTTATTTCCTATATTATATTTTCTTGTTCTTTTCACATAGAATTATAAAACATAGCATATACACATACGCCATAAACTATACATAACTTACAATATACACATACAACATGAACTTAATACACGGATACATAAAAGTAAACCTATAGAACATAAAAGTAAACCTATAGAAAAACATAAAAGTAAACCTATAGAACATAAAAGTAAACCTATAGAAAAACATAAAAGTAAACCTATAGAACATAAAAGTAAACCTATAGAAAAACATAAAAGTAAACCTATAGAACATAAAAGTAAACCTATAGAAAAACAAATTCCTGAATAACAGAAATTTAAATGTGTGCTACCAAAAAAGTAGGCATTGAATATATTATATTTCCTATATTATATTTTCTTGTACTTTCCGTTAGAGCTATCGTACCTGAGAGTTTCTTATTAAATCTAAACTCAGTTTAAACTCTTCTTCTTCTACCTCTTCCCTATTCGATGCATGTTCTCAAGTAGTTGAATAATTTGGATATAATAGATAGGATTAAGGCTAAATATGACAAGGAAAAAATAGAAATTTAACAAGTATGTATGTAGGTAGGTTACGGAGGACTGAAACGCCTGTTGTCTAACAGAGGTAAACAGGCATGTGTTCCACGCCCTCCTCTAACTACAGCAAAAGCTTCCTGGAGTCACACGAGGCTGCACCAGGAGATTATTGGTTATACCAGGAGATTATAGGCTGTACCAGGAGATTAACAAGTATGTAGAGTCATTAGGTTATTTTAAAGCAGGAGACATGAAAAATGAACAATGCCCTTCCCGGAACTCGAACCTGGATCTTCCGAATACGCGCCAAGTGTGCTTATCGTTACTCCACGAAGACATGCAAAAAGGAGGAAGAAAATACTTTATATATTTTCCCTTTTAAAAGGCGTTTGGGGATTAGTGGTGGATCCAATCGCCAAATCCTGGTGGTGAAGAATGATCATCCATCCCCTTTTTAGTTCGGGCGCCACTGTAGCGTCATTAGGTTACTTTAAAGCAGGAGACATGAAAAATGAGCAATGCCCTCGCCGGGACTCGAACCTGGACTTCTCGAATACTCATCGAGCGTGCTACCGTTACACTACGAAGACATGCAGAAAGGAGGAATAGAATACCTTAAACAATTCATTTAACATTGTGTTGCCAGTACTAATTACAATTATCTCATTATGTTTATTTGTTTATTAATTATGTTTATCTCCTATTTTTGTTGCACAAAATTAGATGTTCAATTTATCTTGTGAATCTCAAAGTGTATTCCTACTATTTTGTAATATACTTATGCCCTACACCATTATTTTTAATAAATACTGGATGCGGGGCGTACTGTGGAATTGCACGATGTACCATAATAGGCAAACTTTAGACCTTTTGAAAAGCTTCAGTCTATACAAATTCTTATAAAACTTGCAAAAACCTCCCCCCCTTTTTTTTTCTTTTCTTTTTCTTTTTTTCTCTCAAAGAGTTAGTATGGGAAGGCATTACCAGTTGACCTATGGTACATCGCTGGTGTCCCCCATACTTTTACCTTTACCTTTACCTTTACCTTATAAGTGAATAAATTCCTTTCTAATTTTTGCTACAGTGAATGTATAGATGAAACTGTTAAACGATCCAAAACATTCCATGTTCAGAAAGATTTACGACTATTGAAGCCCATGCAGTCAAAGCACTAGAATAGATTTCATAAGTTGTAGCATTAAAGGAAGTATATCTGTCTTCCTGTAGAAGAATGTAAAATATATATGCTCAGTAGGAAAGGTAATTTAAAAAGGATTTATCTTCTTTCTAATGCTAGACTAGAATTTTAAGAAAGAGACTGAAAATATCACTTAATAGTTTCTAAAACTCCTAAATCTGTTGAAGGTAGAGATTCTTTCCCCTATATCTCTTGAGGATATCAAATCGTACCATAAAAATCTTTTGCACTTAGCCATATTTTATGTGCCAGTAAATTAATTCAGCCAAAACAGCATTTTGAAGTTTAGTTTGCCTTGTTATAATGTGTCAACCTTCAGCGCCAACCTAACATTTTTATGGGAAATAATAGGTAATAGGGTTTAAGCTGAAAGTACAGAAATTTTTCAAAAAAAAATCCAGAGTGGATTTGTTCATCCATTTGTATTTATGTTAATTTTGAAACTAATGTTAAACTTTATTTAATTTTTAAACACATTTATAAAAGACAAGTTATTCGTTATAATTCCCTTCGCCTAGAGTTTATTTAAATCTCCATCATAATCACCTTCCTTGTTTCAAAATCCAGGATAGAAAATAAAGTAATAGATTAAAGAAACAAGCCTTCGTGGAGGATTTTCTATGGAAAACTGGCTCGTATACAAGCTACACATGGAAAAAACCACGAAAACGCCTATGCAGCCAGCCCGTTCGTGGGAGTCGAACCTCGGACCGAGATACCAGTGTTCAGCGAGTTTACCGCTAGGTCGCTCGTGGGCTAAAATTTTATTTGGCACGAGCAATACGCACTAACCTTCTTAGTCAGAAATAAAAAAATTTAAACTTCCAAAAACACAATTGCACATATTTGTACATGTAAGAAATATCATAATTCAGTGAAACATTTTTAAAACTCTCTGCAAATAAACTAAGCAAACGATGTTAAATTTTATTACACTGAAATAGAAGTAAACTTAATTACTTTCTAAAATTTTTATTTGTTTATAAGGTGTGTTGTCCCTTCTTTCCGCGTGTCTTTGCGGTGTATCTGGAGGCACACTCGGCGCATATTCTGGAGGTTCGGAGTTCGAATGCCGGCGAGAACATTGCGGTTTTCTTTAGTTTACTGACATAAAAAATTCTAAAAAATGAAATTTATTAAAAAAAAGGCTCTACAAATGGCGCCCGAAAAAATTACGAATTATGCTAGCGCAAGACAAAGCAGCATTTAATCTGTCCCCCTCCAACGCTGGTTCCACCTGCGCCAGGAACTCGCATGCTTTCGTGTTCATCGTAGATACCCTGCGAGCCTCATTGAAACCTGGAAACACATTTGATGGCAGAAGTTCGGTAATGACCTTTCTCTAACAACTGAAAACTCAATTTTTGCTTTTCCCGTTGCCAAAATATAGAAGGTCACCATAGCAATCACCGCACAGCACGAACAAGCATTGAGCTGGTACAAATGCATCTGTAAAATTCTGATTGGAGAACCACGCAAAAGTTATAAGTTGGAAGTGTTTAAAATCACCCTTGTCAAAGCATTCCCTGTGGTGAAAGATAGGGCGAAATTCAGCGAGAAACAGAACTCTGCATATCTTTTCCTACCACACTTACATGTATCGCAAATGCTCCATATATTCTCCTTCATTGATAAGGTTATTCTTTACTGGAAAAACTCGCTTGGAAGAACCGAAAAGCTTACTGCTGCAGTCGAATAAAAATAGCGATGATGACCTCTTCCATCCCGTCTCATTATCACAGGGATAATTACCGTAACCATTTCAGAGAATATCTGAATCAAAATTTTCCACAATGTTGAAAAGGGCTCTCAGGACGAGTAAACGATACATTTATGTTGAGGCCACCCCAACTTCTGGATTAAATCCCAAACACTGTCTATCCATGTCCTCAAGAAAAAGTCACCCCAATCCATGTGAAATTTTCCTGTGGGATTTGTCAAGGATACTGAATAAATCCTACACCATGTATATCCATGTCAAGAAAAAGTGACTTCAATCCATGTGTGGGATTTGTCAAGGATACTGATAATCCCACACCAGGTCTATCCATGTCCACAAGAATCATCAAGTCCCCCAATACATGTGACATTTTCTTGTTGGATTCGTCAAGGATACTGGTCCCACCCTATGTCTATCCATGTCCAGAAGAAAAAAAATCACCCCAGTCCATGTGGGATTTCTCAAGGATTCTGCTTCTGTACCTCAAATCTTCGTCAATGTACATGCTGTTAGAATTGATATCGCTGATGCTATGGCTCTAATCAATTGTGATACACTAGCACATTGATGTTTGCCGTATCAGCAAAGATGGACAGATTGAACTTTTATGGAATACGTAGAAAATGCTTACTGAATTTTCTTTATAGCACATTGACTTTTGCCGTATCAGCAAAGATGGTAACATTGAACTGTTATGGAATACGTAGAAAATGCTTACTGAATTTTCTTTATAGCAATATAAAAAGAATATAATATCCGTAGCGTAGTTATTTCTTATGAATTTTTAAGTTTTAACAGAATTGTGAATAACAACATATTTGTGTGTGTATCTGTCTGTATGTGTATCTGTTTATCGACATTTACATATATTTATATGTTTGGCTTCTACACAGACTTTATATATTTTTATTTTATTTTTATATTTTAAATTTATCTTTATTATGTTTTTAAAGTTATCTAAATTTAAACTCATATTATGTATTCAACATTTTTAATTGCTTATGTTTTGTACATTAACCAATTGTAATGCAACATGTACTCTAAATCATTGTTACAATAAATGACGCTAAGCTGCAGATGGTGGATAGTACCCATCCAATAGAGCATACAAGCTGAAAGTCTAAAAAAATGATGGTGCGGTTGCACTGTTGATGGTCTTCTGTCTATCTGACCGTCCGTCCGCCTGTCTCTCTGTCTTTACGTATCTATGTACCGCTGAAAGAGTCTCAGCATTAAGAAGATGTTATTTATGTCTGTCTTGGGGATTTTATCATGGTTGGCATCAAATTTTCTACTTCACTTTTGAAATAATTTTTTTTAAAATTTCTGTTAGATTTTAATTTGTTTTTAAAGCAAAGAAAGGCAACATTTCGCCGTAAACGTATGTTGCTTATTTACCAAGCCCTAGTAATCTTTCATTTCAGAAATTTTGTAAATTTTCGTATCGCTTCTTAGACAACACTTCTGCAACAACAATTCTTAGACAACAACATTCTTAGACAACACTTCTTAGACAACAACATTCTTAGACAACACTTCTTAGACAACAACATTCTTAGACAACAATTCTTAGACAACACTTCTGCAATATATATCTTTTATGATTAGCTGAAAAGCATTGCTTCAAACAGTGCTCATCAGCTGAAATTCTTTTTTTTTTTTTTTTCATTTTTTTCAAAACAGACACCGTACATGCACAACTTTGTTAAAAACGAGCTACTGATAAATGAGAATGTACAAAAACAACTCTCCTTGTGAAGTTTCCATTCTACATTAATAGATTTCTTTCAACGGGAGCCACAAGAAAACACGAGTGAAGCGAAAAATAAATGAGAAGCTATCAGTCACGAAAATATGATTAGGAAACCTAACCGGTAGCACTGTTTCCCAACCACAGCTTATTACTCTCAATTTCTCCGAGAATGATCTGTTCAACTATAGCAGCTGTCAGAAGGGTGTACCCGGAGCACGGCAATTGACACCATCTGCAACCGAGACGGTACCAAGAGAGGATAAAACAAACGAATAATCTATATAAATAACGACAAAAAAGATTCGGTGCTACACAACCACACCTATACCGAGATGAAATTAGAAACGAAAATCAATTAATCTTTTTTGGGGAGAACTTCTTGCAGGTTCGTAACAAACCGAGGTGATGGTAATACGGTTGAGGTTTCTGGGCGTGGTTTTGAAATTCGTAGCATTTGTACACGTGGGTTGCGTATTAGTTGAAATGGTTTAGCATTCTGGCCGTGCAGTTTACCTCACACTGGGCTTCCGTAGTTGGGCATCTCCTAAAGAACAGCAATTGTTTTGCATTCAGCTCCACACGATTTTAACAATCCCATCTCAGTGCTGAGACCTGGAACTCACCCGCTCTGTCAGGTTAAAAAGATTGAGTTTCTAAAGTTCCGTTTTACTCCCTATGCATAGTTCACATTAACAGTTCAAAGTAAGGGCAGAGGAATAATTGCTTGACTGAGTTCAATGCAGCGTTTTTCGCCCTCGGTCATAAACATTTGTAAATGTCCATTTTCAAACATGAGAATTATTTTCCTTACCTCATAATTTCCCATTAGATTTAACTCTGTGTGTCGGCATTATAAACGTCTACAAATTAGTATGAATATTTTTCACTGTAAATTTTGTTGTATTATGTTTCAGTAACATTTATGTTCCTCAGATTTGGCAAACTGTCAGTGCGCAAATGTGTTGTCATTTGACATGGCGTGACATTTTAAATATATCTTTGAAATCAAAATTCTATATTACTTAATTAGTTGAGAGATTTTTATATATTTTTCTTTATAACTAGCCCAAAAGGCCATTAGCTCACAAGAACTATTAATTTCGTTTTGGCATTTTGCGTTGATTCACTTTTCAAACTGTTGCCATTAAATGTTGCAGTTCTGTATTACATTTAAAGAAATGAAATAATGAAGAATCTGCATATATGTGTGTATGTTTCTCGCACTCTGATAGAACAACGGTACTTAGAGCCTCAAATTTTAAATAACATAATCCTCCACCGAATAAGAGCATCAGGAAGCTCTAATTTGAAATTTGGAATTTGTTTTATTATTTCTTTCATATTTTACCAGACATTAAAGAATTTTTTATTAACAAACTCAACGATTTCAAAGTGATGTACGAAAAAAAAAATTTTTTTTATCTCCAGCGCGCGACACTGAGTACCGGAAATTCTAAAGATATGTTCATTTTAAAATTAACTCGAGATATAGCTGTTGAATTTTATGGTTTCAGTGCGAAGAACATAATAGTTAATAAATAAAGGTAACACACAAAACGTTAAAAAAAACGCCCCTTTGGGCGTAATGTAACATCTGAAAGCTTTCAGGATTTTGTTTTTTTCTTTTATAAATTTATTTTATTTTTAATGACATATTTTAAACAATAAAAATTACAGCACATTTATGACTTGTGATTTATAATGTGCTTAATTTGTTTTATAATCATTTGCATCATTACTGTAAATAATAGAAGCTTTTTTAAAGAAACCTATTACTTATTTCCGTGTAGAATAATTGTTTACAACGCAGCTTAATATCAAGTTCTATTTTTCATTTTTATTTTTCTCCACTTCATTATTATATTTAAATGTACGTATTTGCCCAAAATGTTCATATTTATATCTATGTTAGTCATATTAAAATAAAGAATATTGTTACGAATTTGATATTTAAAAGCTTTCAGGATTTTTTTTTCTTTTATAAATTCATTTTATTTTTAATGACATATTTTAAACAATAAAAATTACAGCACACTTATGACTTGTGATTTATAATGTGCTTAATTTGTTTTATAATCATTTGCATCATTACTGTAAATAATAGAAGTTTTTTTAAAGAAACCTATTACTTATTTCCGTGTAGAATAATTGTTTACAACGCAGCTTAATATCAAGTTCTTTTTTTCATTTTTATATTTCTCCACTTTCATTATTATATTTAAATGTACATATTTGCCCAAAATGTTCATATTTATATCTATGTTAGTCATATCAAAATAAAGAATATTGTTACGAATTTGATATTTAAAAAGCTAATGTTAGTTCAATTATAAATTAAATGGTTTTATTTCTCGCACAGTGCAGCGCGTGACGAATATTAAAAGAAAGCTAAGCCGGAAAATTGAAAATACAAGAGCGCGTGCATTAAATAAATAAATATCTCTTTTTGATTTCGAGAAAGTACTAGAAAATTCTAGCGCGTGATTTTAAAATCTTATAAAAGGAGGAAAACATCGCATGCTTAGTTTGTTGTTGTTTAGAAAACTGCTCTTGTTGATTGTAGCGAATTCGCGGATTAGCTTTCTTTAGCTGTTTTGAATTACGTTCTATTGGGCATTTGAGTAGTTAAAAGATAACTACTGTGAGATATTGTAATACTGCATGATAATTTGAGAAAATTTAAGCATTTTTGTTGTGATAATAATAAATTTTTGTTCATTTTTCATCGGACGTGTGCATTCATTTCGTAACGAACCCGTACGCACGCAACTAAACTAATGGTTCTGCAGTGTAATATTCGTGGTCCAGAATGTGACCAGAGCAGTTTTCTAAACAACAACAAACTAAGCAAATACTACGAACTGAGATGTTTTCCACATTTTATAAGATTTTAAAATCACGCGCTAGAATTTTCTAGTACTTTCTCGAAATCAAAAAGAGATATTTATTTATTTAATGCACGCGCTCTTGTATTTTCAATTTTCCGGCTTATTCTTTTAATATTCGTCACGCACTGCACTGCGCGAGAAATAAAACCATTTAATTTATAATTGAACTAACATTAGCTTTTTAAATATCAAATTCGTAACAATATCATCACAGGCATTGTTAAGAGTTCATCACAACCATTGGTTAAAATTAAAAGAACTACATTGTACATTGGCCACCCAACAATAAACTTTAACTTGAATGTCTTAAATTAAAAGCGGATAATGTTATAAGGTATTTTCTGCCTCCTCCCAGCATGGCTTCGTGGTGTAACGGTAGCACACTCGGCACTTATTCGAGAGGTCCAGGTTCGAGTCCAGGCGAGGATATTGCTCACTTTTCACATCAAAATAACCTAATGTCTTTACACTACCACCCGAACTAAAAAAGAAAGGTGGTGGACAATAATTCGTCACCACCAAGATTTGGCCATCGGATGTACTAATACCCAGTCGTCCTTTAAAAGCGGGTAATATAAGGTATTTTCTCTCTCCTTCCCAGCATGCCTTCGTAGTGTAAAGGGTAGCAAACTCGGCACGCATTCGAGAGGCTAAAGTTAGAGTCCCAGTGAGGGCAGTGCATATTTTTCACATCTCTTGCTTCAAAATAAACTAATGGTTCTACAGTGTAATATAAGCAATGAAATGTGGTGTTATTTATTACTATCAGTTTCGGTGTATACTCTTCAACTAGATCTTATGCCATACTTAGCTTTTACATTGTCATACATTTTATTGTTAGCTTGTTTATATGTGCTTGTTAGTAGCTTGTTATATGCATTTTATTGTTAGCAAATAATTGTTGCAATTTACTTTTTTACCGCTGCAGACAACTACGGTATAGTAAATAATAACTTATTGGGCATTCCCCTTTCCGTCTCATAATAGGACACTACAGGTTCGCAACCCCGGCAGCGCCAACCCCTGTCGTTTCACCTTGGAGAGATTGGCACCAACGCACCTGGTGTAGCACAGACTCCAAGGCGTCACTGGTCGTCTTCTCACTAGCGTCACTGCTGTTACCTACCAGTCATACGAGCTGCCCGTCGCCCAAGGACATTATCCAGAATACTCAGAGAGTCACCCCAGGCAGGGCTACTAGAGCCTTGAGCTCTAGGGGGTTCCAGAATCACGGGCCGAGCAATAAGTGATCTTTCCGGGGCCTTTAAAACCCCTAGATTCATAATTTGTACACCCCCGTGGCCGATACAGATCCTAGCCAGTAGTTCCGCTGAGTTTATAAGGTATTTCTCTCGCCTTCTTGGCATGCCTTTGTGGTGTGGTGGTCTGCACGCTGGGTGCGTATTCCAGAGGTCCGTGGTTCGATTCCAGGCGAAGGTGTTGCTCATTTTTCAAGTCCCTGTTTCCAAAAAAATACCTAATGTTTCTACAAGTTCTCTACGTCGACCCCTACTGGTGAGGAGAACTACGGTATAATAACTTCCTTTTCTCCACATACCTTAAGTTTATTTTCTTAAAATGAAACAGTAACTAGATATAAAGATGAAGATATTGTATTTTGCCTGAAAGGTTTGCCTTATGTTTAGGTTTTATTGGTTAAGCGTGTTACTGAAGTTGTTCTTTTTGGACTTTTTTTTAGCTCTTTCTACTGTTGAAGGCAATATAGTCACGTTGTTAAGGCATAAATACTTTCTATATATCACAGGATGATTGTAGTAGCTCTTAAACATCGTAACCAGTTTCTTGTTAGTCTAAGCAAGACAAATATCCTTTTTTACTCTTTAAAGGTATTATCCTTAATTTATTGAAGACAGACGATATATAAAATGGGTGAAAACTGGAAGTCTAGAGAAAATAAAATTTTTCTCTTCAGCAGAAATCAAAGGAAAAAAAATTGTTGAAATCGACATGAATTCTGCATATTTACGAGTTCATATTCAAGGATCCATTAAAACGATTCGCTGTAAAAACGTGTCGATCTTAGTATGCGTATACATTCATACTAAGATTGCAATACATCACAATATCATTTTATTTAATTAAGAATTTTTAAAGAGAATGACAATAAATATATTAGTTTTGCTTTAAAGATGTTTAAATTACCTCTATAAAAATTAATAGTAATTTCTGGAAAGTTACCAGATGAAAATTCGGTTTAGAAATTTTACGATTTAATATTTTATAATTTGTATAGATAGCTAGAGTATAAATATTATCTTAGTTGTCTACCTACATAAATCCGTAGCTTACATTTTCAGATATAATGATGGCAAAGAATTTGATTAAAATTACTTTCTAAGCTATAATGTTTTCAACCAATAAAGCAGTAAGATTTAAAACTTCTAGGAATAAAAGACAAATTAATCAAGAATTACTCTTTTGAAATACTTTCGAAATGAAACAAACAAAAATAAGTCTATAAATACATTTATAATAATGTATCCAAAATAAATATGGCAAAAATGATCCTCCTCTTATAAAATTACACAATGTATAATTAATAGTTTAGTTGAAATTTTTTAATTAAGAACAGTAATTGTCAAGCTTACTTAGTTATATTATTATGCTAATTGTTTCTAGTTGTTATGGAAACACTGTGATAACACCAGCAGTATTGGATTGTCTATATTATTGAAATCTGTGCGCGTCTATCTATTTGTTTGTGACATCATCTCCTCTGGAATGGCGGGGAGTTGAGTTTCGAGAGAGATATCTCTGGATTCCAAAAACTCGTGCGAAACCATTTCGACCTTTCGCATTTTCTACGATATTAATAAGCAGAGATGTCAATTAATTACTGAAACGAAAATTTTCCTACTTATTTTTCCAAGTGGCAACAGTCTCGTGCTCTGAAGACAAAAAAAAAAAAAAAAAAAACTGCTTTATTTTGATAAGTGTTGCCACTCTTCACTTTCAAACCGTAGCGTTTTTTAATAAAACTTTAACAGTTTCACAAAATACGAAATAAAAATTTCATTGCCAAACTTTAAATATTTTATTAGGCTAAAGGAGCAATTTGCCCAGAAAAACTATTAATTTCGTTTTGGCATTTTGTGTCGTCCATTATAAAAAAGGCTTTCATGTTTCAAATTCTTGCCACCAAATATTAGAGAATTGCATTATATTTAAAGAAATTAAATAAAAAAGGCTTTCATGTTTCAAATTGTTGCCACCAAATATTAGAGAATTGCATTATATTTAAAGAAATTAAATAATGAAGAATCTGTATGAATATATGTTTTGTAAGACTCTAAAGAATTTTTTATTAACAAACTCAACGATTTAAACGCGAACGATGGCATTTTTTTTAACATTGTACCAAAAACAACAAAAAAAAAAAAAAAAAAAAAAAAAATTCCAGCGCGCGAGACCGTGTATCGGAAAATCTAAAAATATACTCTTTTTAAATAATTTGTGATATTGCTGTTGAATTGAATTTTATGGTTTAAGTGCGAAGAGCATGACATCAAATAAATAAAGGTAACACACAAAACGTTGAAAAAATGGGCGTAATATAAAATCTGAAAGCTTTCAGATTTTTTCGTTTTGTTATTAATATACAAGGTCATATTCTGACACTGAAGAAAGCACACGATTGCATGTGACGTCATTGTATGTTGAAAATGTTTCGTTAATGCCAGCATTTTAAATAAATAGCTGCTTCCTGCTTTTCTTGGTTTGGCAACAAAAAATTATTTACGAACTGGTTGTTATATACTTGGGAAGAATGAACTGATTTCATTCATATTGAAATGCTTAATGCGCTTTCTTTTTATATGTACATAGAACTTCTAAAATTTTGCTTTGGTCGCAGCCCTCTCATCTGGGGGCTTGTAATTAATGCAAAACGATCTGAAAATATTACACCAGTCTGTAGCAATGTAGTTATGACCAGTATTTTGAGACGTCTTTTGCCAAGACTCTTACATAGAAAAATGTGATTTTTTTTTTTCCTTGTGTGTTTTTCAAAATTATGAGAAAATTAATTTGCTTTAAAAAGACTCTCATTTTGGTCCCTGAAAAGTTCACTGAACCGTTTTCCCAGAAGCTACTATCTTAAAAAAACTTTTATTTATTACCACATTTTCAGATCTTTTTAAATTTCAAATCCAAAAGCATGTTTAAAAGCAGAAATATTTAAAAGTATTGTAGAGACATTGGGTATTTTTTGAAAGAAGAAGTGATGAAAAATGAGCTACGGCTTCACCAGGAATCGAACCATGGACCTCTGGAATACGCGCTCAACGTGCTGACCACTACACTACGAAGGCATGCTAAGAAGACGGGAGGAATACCTTATATACTCCCCCCCCCCGTTTAAAGGGCGACTGGAGTTTTTAGGGGAACTATTCGCCAAATCTTGGGTGTGGAGAATCATCATCCAGCACTCTTTTAGTTCAGGCACCACTGTAGAGATATTACGCATTTTTTAAAGCAGGAGTGATGAAACATGAGCAACGCCTTCGCCGAGAATCAAACCGTGGACCTCTGGAATATGCGCCCAGCGTGCTTACCACTACACTACGGAGACATGCTAAGAACACGGAAGAAATACCTTTTAGGCTTTTAATGTAAAAATACGCAATGTCGCCAAAGAAATTTAACAACTCACATCGTTTAACAATTGACATTTGATACATTCCCCCCTTTTTTGTTTAGTTGATTTAAACTCGCTGAATAAAAATCTGAATAAAAGTTTATCCAAAGGAGCTACTAAAATTTTGAAAATGCAGCTAATGAAAACAGAGTTTAGGACAGAGTTTTAAAGAGATCCATCTGAGCGACTTTGCCATGACTCGAATAATGGGTAAATTTGAAATAACTGGAACTATTTAATTTAAAGTATCCACAAAAACTGTTCAGATATCCGACATCTGCCAGCATCACAAGGTAAGAGACGTTGATGGAAATGTATCTTTAGAATAGAGGAAAATCCTGAAAACAAACCGATTGCGAGACGAGAACGGTGAAATCACGAATCCATCGCATTTTTAAGCAATAATTGGAATAGTTATATTCTATCATCGGAATAGTTACATTCTAAAAATAATCCACTCTCTCAATGAAGATAATCTAAAAGGACTAAGGCAGTTTTATAAATGATGTTTAACAAGATATGCAAAGAATGCACATCTTGGCAAGAAATATGTTTCCAGGTGTAAAGTTGCGCGCTTCCAACCTGCACGCAACGAAGTGGTGTCTGCTGAGAACTGGAAGTAGACCAAAGTCTTCAAAAAGGGTACTTGACGCTCACAAACTACGCCGACCCGGCGGTAAAATAAAAATAAGAAACTAAAAAGAGATAATAACAAGTGACTAACTACGAGGCTCTCTAAACGTAACTAACCTCACCGCGTTCTAAAATACCGCTGATAATTCAGCAAACTCTGAACATTACGTTGAAAGATTAACAATTTGCCGAGACAAGCACACAGGCCGAAACGCGTGGTTCTTCAATTTCTAACGGTTACAGCCGAAAACTTCGCGGCAAAAACATCGCAGACGAAAATGTCGCGGAGAAAACAACGCAAGGCGAAAACGTCGTGCTACAAAACATCGCAAAGAGAAAACATCGCAGTTCTAAAACGTCGTGGTACAAACCATCGTCGTCGAAAATAAAGCGGTTCAAAAACATCTCAGTTTAAAAACATCGTCATTGAAAATATCGTGGCAAAAAATAAAGTATCTACAAATCATCGCATGACGATAACATCGCAGACATGCTTTTTTCAGGCATGCTTTAATAAGTGTAAATGGGTATTCCCATAATGATTTGTGAGCGCAAGATGGAAAGAAGGATAATTTTTACTTTCATATTTTTTATTAATTAATAAATTTTTACTGAGAAAATAAAAATGAAACTTTTACTGAGAAAATAAAAATGAAACTTAAAAATGACCCCACGAGCATAAAAAATTAATGCAACTTATAGCACTTAATAGAATTTTAAACAGACATAGTTAACTAACAAAGGCCATTAATAAATAATTTTTATAAAGTTTTTACTGGTAATATTTCATGAAAAGTATAATCTATAAGTTACATTTAATTTTCTATGCTTAAGTTTCCTTCTTACGTTTTCAGCAAAAATTTATTAGTTAATAAAAAAGTGTGAAAGTAAAAATTATCCTTCTTTACATCTTGCGCTCACAAATCATTATGGGAATATCCATTTACAATTATTAAAACCTGAAAAAAGCATGTCTGCGATGTTATCGTCATGCGATGATTTGTAGATACTTTATTTTTTACCATGATATTTTCGACGACGATGTTTTTGAACCGTTTTATTTTCTACGATGATGTTTTGTACCACGATGTTTTAGAACTGCGATGTTTTCTCTTTGCGATGTTTTCTCCCACGATGTTTTGTAGCACGACGTTTTCACCTTGCGTTGTTTTCTCCGCGACGTTTTCGTCCACGATGTTTTTGCCGCGATGTTATCGGCGGACACCATTTCTAACTAGCCACCTCCACACTCGTGAAGCAAGAAAGCACCCTTTCGAACTCGTTTCCTTTCTATTTAACTCAGAATACTTCCGCTGATAATTTGAATCCTTGCGCGTTCTACTAAAATTTACATACTCTGGCATTGGCAATTCCAGAGGAAAGTAAAGCTTGACAGGAAAGATAGTTTAAACTTAAAATAAATGTTAGTTAAAATAAATATAAACCATACACAGGAAAGATGATGGAAAGATGATTAATTGATGAGGTTACGTTTAAAAGCATGCATTAACAAGCAAAAAAAAAAAAAAAAAAATCTGAAATGTTTCAGATTTTAAATTACGTCCAAAGGGGCGTTTTTTAACATTTTGTGTGTTACCTTTCTTTATTAAATATCATGTTCCTCGCACTTAAACCATAAGATCCAGTGCAACAGCAATATCGCAAAATAGTTTTAAAACGAGCATATCTTTAGAATTTCCGATACAGAGACTCACGCGCTGGAGATAAAAATGTTTTTTTGCACAACGTTGCCATTGCTCGCTTTGAAATCCTTGAGTTTGTTAATCAAAAATTCGTCAAAGTTTTAAAAAATAGGAAATCGATCATAAAACAAATTTCAAATTTCAAATTGGGTCTTCCACATGCTCATATTCGTTGGAGGATTACGTTATTCAAAATTCGATGACTCTATGTACCGTTATTTTATGACAATGTGAGAAATATACATACATTTACGCAGATTTTCATTATTTAATTTCTTCAAATATAATGCAGGACTCTAACATTTTATGGCAACAGTTTGAAAAGTGAACCGACATTTATCCGTCCGACGCAAAATGCCAAAACGAAACTAATAGTCCTTCGGGATTCAAATCCCTTTGGACTAAAAAAGCATCCACTTCAGTAACTTATTCTAAATTTAAACACTAGTATTGCGATTTCAACGTATATGCGCACTTATCGGCACAAACTTTTCGATTATAGATATTCTTTAACATCTTTATTTGGCATTATTATGATTCCGTCAAATGGCGAAAAAAAAGAGCTTTTATTTCCTTTGAAATTCTAGATCTGCAGCATATTTCTGTTAAAGCATTACTGTTCTCAAAAACCAACACATAAATTATTCTGTCCTTTTGGTGGTTCATTTGTAGTTGATCAAATACCGCTCCGAAATAATTACAGAAAAATGACCTCTGAATTTAATTTCTCAAGAGCGAGAAATATAATGCCCGAAGACAAAGACGTTGAGGCAAAACTTATGGTGCTTTCTCTCCTCATCCATCTCTTCAACCCTTTCTGTCCTAGAATCCGAGTCGCCTTTCAACTTCCGAAAAGTCTTTCCGCTAGAATTATCCACCATGAAACACAGCGGCGGAAAATTTTACAAGTCTCGCTTAACGACTCATTTTAAGTAATTCTGTGGTACTTTGCAGCTTAAGACTTTCCGAGTTCGAGCCAGGTGTCAAAACAACAAGTGACCTCCAGGTCTCAAAAGTTACCAAGAAATGGATGCTGGCGACGACTTGAATAGTCATTGCATAAATAGATGGTAAGCAAGTTTAAGGAGAATATTCTTGGCGTCTATGATGTGTGAGTAAGGTTCATTGATCGATCATGGGTCATTTGATTGTTTTAGGTTACACTTTTAAACAAAGTTCCGGTCGACATGTTTTCATTAATTTTAAACAAAGTTCCCGTCTTCATTATCTTACTAACAGTAGCAATTTCGAGGAGTTAAAGACTTTAACCTTACACAACACATTCAAAATAAATAAATGCAATCTTCACCTGATTATACATGGGCATGAATGTACAAGACGGTCTTAACCCTTTGCTGCACACAAATAATCTAAAGAAGGTAAACGAAAATGTTTGTATTTTTTCTACTTAAAATAACATTAGTAATAATAAAAAATTTATTTTATTCAAATTTCGTTTTAAATAATGGTTACAGTTTGTTCACTACAGTGAACAGCATGCATATACGTACAGGGGTTGGACAAAAATATAGAAACACCTTTAAAAAAACATGTTTCTTTGCTTAATATGGTGTAGGAAACCCGTAGGCATCCAAAACAGCTTGCAGTCTTCTCGGAATGGATAATAAATACAGTTCCTGTACGTTTGCCAAGGGAATATTATATCATTCTTCCTGCAAAACGGTGGCGAGTTCAGATAACGATGTTGGCGGTGGATAACGAGAACGCACTTTCCGTTCCAATGTAGACCACAAAGGTTCAATAATATTCAGGTCTGGTGACTGTGGGAGATGGGACAACTCATCCTCGTGCTCAGAAAACCAGTCCTGGACAATGTGAGCTGTATGAACAGGGTCTTTGTCGTCTTGGAAGACACCATCACCATCGGGGAACAAAGTTTGTACCATGGGATGAACTTGATCGGCCAAAATGTTCACATGAGTCTTGGCAGTCATGTGCCCTGACACAGTTATCATGGGGCTAGCAGAGAACCACGATATGGCTGCCCAAACCATAACAGAACCCCCGCCATGTTTCACTCTTGGCAACAAGCAGTCTGTATTATAGGCTTGAGATGGCGTTCTCCAGGCGTAAACTCGGCCAGAAGTGGGGAACAATGTGAAAGAAGACTCGTCAGACCATATTACTCGCTTCCACTGCTCTATAGTCCAGGCTTTATGACTTAAACACCACCTTTTCCTGTTACGGGCATTAACATCACTGATGAGTGGCTTCTCAATTGCAGCACGGCCAGCAATTCCCTGTTTATGAAGCTCCCTTCTAATTGTTTTGGTACTCACAGGGTTCGGTAACACAACATTCATTTCAGCAGTAACTTTTGCAGCTGTGGTCTTCTTATTTTTCGTCACAATTGCCCTTAATGATCGTCTGTCACGATCACTCAGGACACACTTTCGTCCGCGCTGTGATTTAGCAGATGATGTTTTTCCGCTTTTCAAATATGCGGAATAAATCTTCGATACAGTACCTCTTGAAACACTAAACACCTCGGCTACCTTGCTTACGGAAGCACCTAACATACGTGCTGCAACAATTTGCCCACGTTCGAAGTCTGTTAACTCTGACATAATGCAATGACAACCTCACATAACAGTACTCCGACAACAACTGAACTGTTTAGCACATTTACGAAGTTGTATAGGTGGCGTCAGTAGTCAAAAACACCAGCGCCACCTACATATTTCATTAAAATCAATCTTTCTTTTCAAACATGCATTTCACAAGGTGTTTACATATTTTTGTCCATCCACTGTACATGCATACAAATCTCTTCCCAACGATTGACGGTCATTGCATTTGAAACCATTTCCTGCCTTGTTTGCAGTGAACATTACCATCTTCTAAATGGTAAATCTACTCCCGACATGTACATACAGATCCCCCGAAATACCTCCATTTCGTCGATTGTGATTGAATTCATTTTGCTACGATTTTGTAACCTGTACCTATTGGATTCAAATGTCAAATGTTCTAAAAATTCCTTGCCAAACATAAACATTTCCAGTGGCGTTTTGGCTTGATAAGCAGTACATTTGGGTTTCATTTCACTCTTTTCGGTAGATCTTCTAAACTTATCTGACATTTAAAATAAAATGTCTAAAATTACTAATTGTGAATAAAAAATGGCAGTATAAGAAAATGTAAGCAATATTATATAACGTTTACTATGAGAAATTGTACTAACTTGGAAACAGAAGTAGCGGCCATTTTACAAATAGCAATGCTTTACTTAGTGATGTTATACAGCCATCTATGATCGACAGTTGAAAGTTCTAATAATATTGAATGATTAAACACAGGAATGGAATCTGTTAAGGCATTTACAGAAGAATAAACAAATTTAAACTTTTGTCTACTAGAGTGGACATGATGCAACAAAGGGTTAACATTTTGATGTACACATTGCACAAAAAAAAAAAAAGTACCGTTCCTGTATCTCCCGTTCTACTGGACTGATTGTCGAAATTTAACTTGCGTTTTCCATGCCTCGAAAGGGCGACTTTGGATATATATTAGATTTATATATAGCATTATTTTAACATAGGTATTTTGACACAAAATCAGACATTTTCCGAAATAGCATACCAATGCTTTTCCATTTTTCGATTTTACGACTCAAATTATACCGAAGTGCCAATTTTGTTAAAATCGAACAGGTAGTTTTTAAAAAATTCCTTTAAAAAATAACTTTAGCTCCTCCATGTGAATTTGGTGTATATACGAGTATTTACTAATATCTCTTTTTTTATTATTATTAAACTTATTTGATTATTATTTTCACATTTCGAAAGTTAGGTTCACCCCAAATAAAGTTCGCCCATTTTTGGTGATCTATTTTTTTGTAATTTTTATCCGCGCTGGATAAAAATATTTCATTCCTGTACAGTATTCCGTACAGTTTTATTCCGTACAGTACTGCATCTGCTCGCTTTCAAATAGTTGAGTTTTTCATTAAAAATTCATTAAAATTTTACAAAATATGGACTAGACAATAAAAAAATTCCAAATTCGAGCTTCCAGGTGTCCATGTTCGGGTGGAGGACTACGCTATTCAGAATTGGATGGCTTTAGGTACCGTTGTTTTTTCACATTGACAGAAACATGCATACATTCATGCAGATTCTTCATTATTTAATTTCTTTAAATATAATACAGGACAATAATATTTTGTGGCAACAATTTGAAAGGTGAAACTGACACTTGTAGTAAACCGACGCAAAATGCGGAGACTGATATACCTTCTGGGCTAATTAAGAACTGCCATCCAAATAATGCACATGATTTTAATCAAATAAAATCAAGTCTTAACCACTTCAATAAATCTGAAAAGTAATTTAACATGCAGACAATCGCCATCTGTATACATTGGTAAAAGAATTTTGTTGTTATTAGCTCAAAGAAGCGCAGAAGTTATTAGCCCAAAAGGGCTATTAATTTCGTTTTCGCATTTTGTGTTGGTTCACTATAAATGTCGGTTCACTTTTCAAATTGTTGCCACCAACTATTAGAGCCCTGTATTATATTTAAAGAAATTAAATAATGAAGAATCTGCATAAACGTATGTATGTTTCCCGCACTGTGGTAAAACAACGGTAGCTAGAGCCATCAAATTTTGAATAACGTACTCCTCCACCCGAATATGGGTACCTGGAAGCTCAAATTTCGAATCTGGAATTTGTTTTATTACCTATTTAATATTTTGTAGAACTTGAACGAATTTTTAATTAACGAACTCGACAATTTTAAAACAAGCGATGGCAACACTGTACCAAAAAAAATAAAAAACATCGCCAACGTGGGAGACTGTGTAACGGAAATTCTAAAGATAGGATGAGTTTAAAATTATCTTGCGATACTGCTGTTGAATTGAGTTTTGTGGTTTGATTGCGAAGAATATGATATATAATAAATAAAGGTTAAAAAACACTTCTTTGGTCTTAATATAAAATCAGATTTTTTTCTCTTAAGATTTTTCTCTTTGTGCTTATAATTAGCGTTCAAAGAAGCGAGTTAAAAAATCTGGAGTTACTGTACTCAATCTGTGTCTCTGGAATTATATTTTATTGAACGTTAATTTTAATCAACATTTTTGGTATAAAAATAGCTAAATTTTATTACGAAATAGCGTACTACTTTTAAATTGATCATGTTTTTAAAGAGATAAAAGTGAACAGGCATTAAAGGAAAAATCTGCATGGATGGTCTTCAGTATCCTAAATTGGGAGCAAATTTTGTTTTAGGGATCAAATAACATTGAAAGATGCTTGTAGTATTTTTTTTCTAGTGTGTATGGACCATTAAAAAAGCACTACTGTAATGTCATTGGATTGTTTGGAAGCCGGAGACATGAAAAATGAGCAATGTCCTCGCCGGGACTCTAACCACGGACCTCTCGAATACGCGTCTAGTGTGCTGACCACTACACCAGGAAGGCATGTTAACAATGCGGGAGAAATATCTCATGCTACGAGCTCTACTACAGCCTCTAAAAATAATCTAAGCTGTATTCATATTTATTTAAAATAATGGTCTTCAAACTATATTCAGCGGAACTCTGGAATTCCGAGCAGCTTTTCTAACGATACCGCCATTTAAATGAAAAGTCCTTTCGAATTTTGAATTATTGGGAAATCTGCATTCGGTGAATCTCCGGATTATAGTAACTTGGCGATTTTTTGGCGAAACTTTGGCGACCAACCCTGCTACAGAAACCTGCTAGTTTTTTTTTTTTTGTTTTTTTTGTTTTTGATGCCATTTTGTTTTCACGAAGTAAAGGCATGTTTTTCTTTTTTACTCAACATTTTTTCCAACAATCTGCTAGCCGAATTACGCTTACGAAAAAGTGCTTAATCATGACGAAGATTAGGTGCGAAATTGGGAGAAAGTGCAGAATTGCCCACTGCTTCACGCGTTTTTAAGAATTGCACATACGCGGTATCCATGTACACGTCGACCTATTTTCACTTAAAAAAACATCGCAGAATTGCACAAAAATGGCATTGCGCACAGTCTTGACTTTATCCATCTACACATCGACCTATTTTCACTTAAAAAGTGAAAGAAAATTGGCAAAAATCCAATTCTTTTTACTCTTGTAAAAAGCGCCAAACAAATAAGTGGACGATTCTGCACTTTAGCAGCGAAATTGTTTCTAAGTGCTTATTAGCTAAAATGACGATCGGAATTTTCCGGAAAATGTCACATGACATGTCGCATGATCTCTCAATTCTCTGAGACAAAGTAATCTGTGATTCGAACTGTGTACTTCTCAGATTATTGCTAAAGTCCTACCTAGTAACCTTTATCGCCTTACCAAAACGTCGCCAAATTACCTGTTACCATATGCCAAAGATTAGACCTGCATTCATCCTTTATAGCTGCGCTGAGCCGAAAAAGGTTAAGTATATATACTCGTGGTAGATTCCAAGAAATAGGGTGAGGACTGTGTGGCCTCGCGATGTGCTTTATCGACGCAGCCAACAACCATGGTGGTGTGGTGATTTTAAGCCATGAAAAGCTGCAGTGGAAGGCTAGATTGTCACATGAATCTAATGCAGTATCCTGGATGATTTACTACGCCGCCAAGTACCTGCCTATCTAAATGGACTGTCAAGTAGCTTCAACTGATGTTGTACCAGTCAAGTACGTTCATCTGTTACTCCTCATATAGTTTTACTAATGCGTCATAGTCTAACATGATATGTTTATCTGTTTTCTTAAACTCGGGGAAAGCAATCATTAAATCATATGTTTTCAACTTACAGCAATTGTACTTACTCCTTTGGTAGGGAACGACATTTGACACTACTGTGTATCACTCTCAAGGACTTCAAAAATCAAAACAATACGAATTACTGCAAACTTAAAATGTAAAACTATTTATTAAATAATATCTTATATTTCTATTGTTACTGCTAATTAAAATGAGCAAAATCATAACAAAATGATGATTTCCTTTTTAATTTTTGCATAACAGATGTACATATCTGTCCATACCTGCACATAACAAACAACACATGTCTGCACGCTTAAGAGTGCACACGGTATGGATGTACAGATAGTCCTCGAAACATCACGGTAAGAACCGTAAGATTTTAAATCTTCTAAATTACGTTTACTGCGAGCAAATAAATACATAATTATTTTGTAAAATTCTGACAATAATTGGACAATAATAACAAAACAAAAGAAATTCTGAACATTTCAAGTTTTACGCCCAAAAGGGTGTTTTTTAACGTTTCGCGTGTTACCTTTATTTATTAAATATCATATTATTCGCACTTAAACCACATAAAACTCAATTCAAAAGCAATATCACAAAATATTTAAAAACAACATATCTTTAGAATTTTAATTACACAGTCTCGGATACACACTGGAGATAAAAATGTTTTTTCCGCACAGTGTTGCCATTGCTCGCTTTGGAATCGTAGAGATCGTTAATTAAAAAATTTCTTAAAAGTGTTACAGAATTTTAAATAGACAATAAAGCAAATTCGAAATTTCCAAATGCCCATGTTCGATTGAAGGGCTACGTTATTCGAGATTGGATGGCTTTAGGTACCGTTGTATTTTTCTCAGTGCGACAAACATTCATGCAGTTTTTCATTATTTAGTTTCTTTAAATATAATATTTGGTGGCAACAGTTTGAAAAGTGAACCAGCGCAGAAAGTGAAACGACGCGAAATGCCTTTTGAGACTGATAGTTCTTTGAGTCTAACGCCCCTTTGAGCTAATGATTAATTACTCAATATCTCATATCTTGCATTGAATCATTCAAATGAGTAACATACACCGAACCTTTATTTTTAATCAAAAGCATCGTATATTTGTCTTTGTTTATGTTAACTAATATAAAGGACTAACATAGGTAACGTTGTTAACCATACGAAAAACGTACGTATGTGGTGTATACAAATACATTTTCTTAATTGCTGAGTAATTTGGTACATGTTTAAAGATGTTTTTGCGTGATATCTGTACGTAAGGACAGAATAAGTCTCTTTTTCTCCGATAAAATTATAAAACTGCTTTAAAATGAATTCTGAAGAGAATTTTTCGTGGCGCCTGTACGAACGTACGTACGTACCTATCTCGCATAACTGAAAAACGAGTAGCCTCAGAACGTTGAAATTTTGTATATAGGACTGCTATAACATGTAGATGTGCACCTCGTATTTTGGATACAATCGGCCGCGCCAAACGTATATAAATATAAATATATATATATATATATATATCCACTCTGTTACCCGGCTCAGTGACCTCAGTTTCTTTACTCTTATATGTTTATATATTGTACATTTTTTGCTTTAAAAATGATTGAATTATGTTGTTTTTATCTTCCGGTTAAGGTTTTTATGCCTTTAGTAAATCTGTATGCAATATTTTTAGAATTATTAACAATTTTAAAGTTGTTTAAGTGCCGCTAAGCCTTTTTTTTTCATGGCGGCCATTGATTGTTTACATATGAAACAGGAGACTAGTGGATTTGTTGCCAATCTAGAGAAAATTAGCTTCGCAACAGCAAAGATAACGCCTTCATTTATTATTGCCAATTAAATCCTGCTTAATCCTTTCTGGAATTTTTTCGAGGAAATAAGTTTTTAAGATTTTACTTCGTAATTTTTAATACAGAAATTTTGACTTTTTATGTATTTTTGTCTTGTCGCGAAGTGAGAACTGAATGAATTGAATGAGAAATACTCAATCGTCTGTAAAAGACTGTTTCTTTTTTGTTTTGATTGCTTAATTTCTTTTATACATCGTTCTAGTTTTATTATAGTATTTGAATAGAACATGTGGCAACGATTAAATAATTCTTTTAAATGGTATAAATTTTGTGCATTCCGAGTTATAATATGAATATAATACTGTTAAGGAAATATATAAATATAATACTGAAAAGGAATGAAATATAATGAATATAATACTGGAATATGGTTATGAATATAATACTGGAAATATAATACTGTTAAGTGAACCTAGCGCCAGAGTGTCGCTATGGTAAACAAATAGAATGAATTTTAAAGAATGCATTTATTCTGTTGTGGTTTATGCGCTGTCGGCGAAGTAGGTTTAATTCAATCCAATAAGTTTAAATGAAACGCAAGAAAAATGCATATAATTTAATATTCCGTACAAGGAAGTCATGTGACGTACACATCAGATTTTTTACACTATGTAGGAGCCTAAGTTATGAAAATATGAGCATAGATATCAAGAATAAAATAAGATCAGGACTTACATCAGAATCGACTTGAGATAGGATCGATAGAGAGACACTCGTCTTAAGTTATTGATCGCCTGTGTTCATACGAATTTTTAAATATTTACTTTTTCAATCATGTAGGTTTTCACAAAAACAAAATTATAAAGAAAAAATATGAATTAAAGTGCAATAAATATTCTCGTGGCAACCACTTCTCTTTGATGACTAACTCTGAAACTGACTAGTATTTCTGAGAATATAAATAGAGTAGCGGGAAGAACGCCAGGTAACGGGTTGCGGCCAAAGCAAAATTTGTAATTTCTGTGTACACCTGAAAGGAAACTGCATAAAAATAATTTAATAGGACGTAAAACAGTTCAGTCTTTCCAAGCAGCAAACAATTCGTAAATAACTTTTTATTGCCAAACCCGAAAACGAAAACCTCGGACACTTTAGTTTAACATGTATATTCATGACGTCATGATTTAAATTTAATGTAATATAGTAAAATTTTCTCAATGCCAATAAAAGAGTTAATATGGCAACAATATATCGTGTCAATTATTCTTTAACCTGAAACAAAAAGTGGCCAACAGCAGTTATTTACTCGAAAAGTTCTCGCATTAAAGAAACATTTTCGACATACAGTTACGTCACATGCAATTACGTGTTTTCTTCTAAGTCAGAATATGACCTTATACAATAACAATATGTTTAACGCTTGGCAACTCTATTTTTAGTTCACATTTATAAAACAATATCACAAAATATTTAAAAACAGCATATCTTTAGAATTTCCTTTACACAGTATCGGATAAAAATGTTTATCCGTACAGTGTTGCCATTGCTCGCTTTGAAATCGTAGAGTTTGTTAATCAAAAATTCGCTAAAGTGTTACAGCAATTTTAAATAGACAATAAAACAAATTCGAAATTCAAAATTCGGACTTCCAAGTGCCCATGTTCGGTTGAATGACTACGTTATTCAAAATTTGATGGCTCTAAATATCGTTCTGTAGGTACCGGCAAAATTTGATGGCTCTGGGTCACTTTTTATTAACAGACTCTACGATTTGGAACCGAGATGTGGCAACACTTTTCGAAGTAAAGCAGATTTTTATATCCAGCGTGCGATGCTGATAGTCAAAATGGCTTTCCACGAATGTTTGGAATCCGGGGGAGGAGGATTACCTGTCTCGAAACTCAACTCTCCGCCGTTCCGGAGGAAATAATTCCACAAACGAACAGGTAGAGGCACATAGATTTTAATTATACAGACAGCAGTTATGTACAAGAAGGTTTCGCTATGATGACTCGGCTTGAGAAAGCCAAAGGCATTTGGAACCATAAGAACCGTTGTCCCAAAGAAGGTTCATTCTAATGTGAAATAGAGTTATTTTTTAAGTTAAGTTACAGTGAAATAATGATTCACTTTTAATTTTTCGCGTAAAAATGAACAAAGCATTTATATACAGTGAAATATATTTAAAATGGCTTTACTAAGTGGTTTTGATCTTCTATTAATGTTGTAGTCTTAGAAAGGTGATTTTAATAGGAATGTTTATTTATGTTTTTAAAATACAAATCTTCTTCCGAGTTTTCAGTCTTTGAGAGTGTATTGCCTATTAGGTGCCTCTGAAACCGTGAAAGACCGAAATTGGAGAATGTCGACTTTCACCGGAGAATGTCAACATTCACCAAATACGTCGGTGAAAGATCGAATATTGCACTACATTCTTGTATATTCGGACTCTCACAGGTGTATGTCGACAATCACAGATATGCTCTGGTGAACGTCGAAAAGAGAGGTTATAAAGTGCCATAATAGTTTAAGTTGTTGCAATAAATAAGATTTGAATCACATAATTTAGTAAGTTTTTTATGACTGTTATTTTATTTTCTCATTTAGAACGTACTGTATAATTAAGTAAGTTTTTAACTTTTATTATTTTCCTTTCTCATTTTGAATATATTGTGTATATATTGTGTTAGGTTCTCATGTTCTTAAGTTCTTATTTGAAGTCTCAAGTGCGTTTATTCGCGACTGAATTACGGAGAAGAAAATATAATATTGTTATATGTTCAACATTCACCATTAGTACATGGTGAATATCGACATTGACCGGTGTAAGTCAGAAATAAGAGTATTTGGAAAATATTTCGGACATACACCAAGAGACTATGTGAATGTTGACATTCGTGAAAGTCGATATTCTCCAGATTTCGTTGTTTCACCGTAACACCTCCACAATAAAATGGACACCACTTTTCGGCCTTAGGCCGGTATCGAATTGGCAAGTGCCCGTCATTAGATTTTAAAAAAAAGTTTCTGCCAGTGTGCAAAATTTGATGTCCGTTATTTGAGATAATATTTTAAATGCGTTTGAAAATCAAGGCGTGAGATTTTGTTCTTCTAAAATAACTTCATGAGCCAAAAGCAAATTATAAATATCAAAAAAAATATAAATAAAAATTTAAAAAAAAAAAAAAAAACTGAAATGTTTCAGATTTTAAATTACGTCCAAAGGGGCGTTTTTTAACATTTTGTGTGTTACCTTTCTTTATTAAATATCATGTTCCTCGCACTTAAACCATAAGATCCAGTGCAACAGCAATATCGCAAAATAGTTTTAAAACGAGCATATCTTTAGAATTTCCGATACAGAGACTCACGCGCTGGAGATAAAAATGTTTTTTCTGCACAACGTTGCCATTGCTCGCTTTGAAATCCTTGAGTTTGTTAATCAAAAATTCGTCAAAGTTTTAAAAAATAGGAAATCGATCATAAAATAAATTTCAAATTTCAAATTTGGTCTTCCACATGCTCATATTCGTTGGAGGATTACGTTATTCAAAATTCGATGACTCTATGTACCGTTGTTTTATCACAATACGAGAAATATACATACATTTATGCAGATTTTTCGTTATTTAATTTCTTCAAATATAATGCAGGACTCTAACATTTTGTGGCAACAGTTTGAAAAGTGAACCGACATTTATGAGTCCGACGCAAAATGCCAAAACGAAACTAATAGTCCTTCGGGATTCAAATCCCTTTGGACTAAAAAATAAAAAACTTAGCCGAGATGAAGAATGTCTCGGTTTCGTTTACTTTTTTTAACTGCCTCTTTCTGCCACGCTTAAGGCACGCTCCTTATCTAACGAGGCGAAAGATAATAAGAGTCGGAGAGTCAGAGGAAGAGGTAAAAGTAACAAAACAAAGCAAAACAAAGTGTCGTGCAATCCGATGATGACGACGATGTGTGACCATGAGCGTTGGTCGTGAAATGGGGCCAGATAGGGGTTGCTGCGTGTCTCCGGGAGCTCTGCTCCTGCGGCCAACCGTAGCAATGCGAACCGGCCGCACCACGCCCTGGCTTAAGCCGACAGCACGCGGAAGCCATCTTTCTTTCTCCTCCACTGCCTTTCCTGGGCCGCAACAGGGTGGAGAACTCCAGAATATCAAAGCAGGGACACATAACACTCTTACGAATTGAATCTAGCTTTATCTGTTTGTATCGATATGCACAAACTAAGAGGAAAATACATAGGCAAACAGTAATATGAAAGAATTAATAACATATCGGATGTGTACACTGCATGACTTCGCTGCACGAAATATTAAATTATACGCACTTTTTCCTGCATTTCATTTAAACTTATTTCCTCAAATTTCATTGGAGATATATTTCTCATTCAATTAATTCAATTCTCACTTCGCGTCAAGGCAAAAATACATAAAAACTCAAAATATTTTCATTAAAAATTGAAAGATATAGAAAAACATGAAACACCAAATACAGTTAAAACAACTACAAGAACAATTTTTACAATTAGAGTTTCTACGTAAAAACAAGCAATTCGGCGAGGGGGCAAGAAGGCAAATTTTTTGGTGAACGAAACTCAAAGTTTACTTTTGGTCCCACTCGGCAAAAAGACACTGAAGGGGCAGAAACTGACTTAATTTACTATTCCGCTAAGTTTCAAATGTAAACAAATACGGCTGCTATGGTTAAAAAATTAGGCTTAGCCGCACTTAAACAACTTTTAAATTGTTCATAATTCTACAAATATTGCATGCAGATTAAATAAAGGCATAAAAACCTTAAGCTGAAATTAAGAAAAAAATAATTAATTCATTTTTAAAGCAAACTTTGTACACTTTACCAACATATAATAATAATTAACTACTCTCACAGAGCCAGATTACAGAGTGGGTACATATATTTATGTAATACTAGCACAAGGAAAGACGGAACACTGTTGATGCGTGCATAGATCCATGTTGAAGAGGAAGCATTTTAATTGCGTAGCATGCTAATATGTTGACTTGGTAATATTTAAATAACTCGGTAGTCAAGGCGGATTTAATTCCATTTTTATTTTCCAATTGACGTTTGTGGCCACAGTTCACTTGGCACTCGTAGTTGTGCCTATTCAAGAACATTTACATTTTGGATATTATAGCGAGAGCAAGTAAGACAGCTAAATTACATCCTAACAGGGCAGAGAGCGAAGCTGAAGTGCGTAGTTATTTATTTTATTTATTTATTTACCATCAGATGAGCAGCTGCACCGCCTTTAAGACATTCAGCTTTTACGCTCAATTGATGGAATCATCTACCAACTGTGTTGTTATATAACATACTGTGTTGTTATACAATAAAATTTTATAATCTAGTGCGTAGTTATGGAAGATGGAAGGACACTAAGAGAAAGGTTTTGATTCGGGTTAAAAGTTTTAGTTCCCAATTATTAGGTCATCAGCACTGCGCAGGCCATGCAAAAAGGAAATATCTAGAAATGACGTAATCCCTAGAAGTTATTACGAATTTTAGAACAGAGAAAGAGAATTAAAGTTTGACCGTTAGTTTAAATTATAATTTTTGTTCACATATTTTTTTATCTTACATATAGATATAGTTCACTTTCTATACGGCCAAAAGATACAAAGAAAAAGGGACAACTACATGTTATAGCAGTTCTACATTCAAAATTTCAACGTTCTGAGGCTACTTGTTTTTGAATTAAGTGAAATACATACTTACATACGTACGTACGTACGTACAGACGTCATGAAAAAAATCTCCTTTGAATCCATTTTAAATCCTCTTTGGAACCCCTTTTGAGAAAAAGAATCCTTTATTCTGTCCTTACGTACAGATGTCACGCAAAAACATAGTTAAATTGCATTCGATAGCGATCAAAATGGATATTTTCGTTGAAACAAGTTATCTGAAAATTTTCATGATTACAGTACTTCTTTTATTTCGTATAAGCAAATAAAAATGGGAGATATAAGTTATTACAGTAAACATTAGGTGTAAAGGTATAAAATCTACATAATAAACATATGTAAAATCTATAATAAACAAATATAAAATCTATGTAATAATACATATTATCTTGCAATAAATAAATATAAAACTTACAGGTGTAATATTCATAAATCAGCTGAAATCATTGGAATATTTTATTTATTTTTATCAATTAAAAATATAGACAAAAATATTGACACCTTAATTAAAATCATACGTATAGTTCCTGACAGGATGAAAATTAAAAAGTATAATTTAAAAATTAATGGCATATGTTATTAATCCCACAATATTTTAATATAATCAATTTCGTACTTTACCTTTTCGCTTTACCATTCAGACTAATCACCATTCCGAGCTACCGCCACTTTGGGTTAATAATTAAAATCATTCTAAGACTGTATGTTGCCACAATCGCCTAAATTAAAATCATTAATATCAATCTGCAACTATTTTGTTAGCAACTATAAATACGAAGTTCCAATGGATAAATTAACCATATGCCAATTTTTCATTTATAGTTACTGCAGCAATAAAAATATGTTAGTCAAATTTTGTAATTCATATACTCAAATCCATTCAAGAAATAAATCGCTTTAATGACTTGAATAAAGATTTTTGAAGCCATAATTTAAAAAAAAAATCTTTTTAATTTTTATTAGCAGATTTATATTCATTTTATTTTTTTTTAATTGAAAACCTTCCCATCTGCCATGATAATAATGTTTAAGTTGCGGCATCGGTCGCAATTAAAAGAGCACGGTATCACATAAATAAAATAATTAATGGACGCTAAAACTAATTCAAGTAATTTTTATAGACATCTTATGAAAATTATCGGAAAGTTTGAGACACAATTAAAAATTCCATTTTTCTAGCTATCGCCTTTTAACTAGCAGAGCAATAAAATTATTTTGAAAGGGAAGGCTTAAAAAAAAGTTCGAGTATATATATGACATACCTTAAAAATTGATAATATAAAACCCCAAAAACCGATAACACGTACATTATCATAAATTCTTAACGCGCTTTAAATTCTTGGCGCGTTTTGGCTGGAGAAGTTATGAGCGCTAATCTCTACGCATTTCCCCTCGCCAATAATGGCGCCATAATTCCGTAGTTATTGCTTCCCAGATCGGCTCTTTTACTGCTGGTAATTGCTTTTTATTGCGTCATAAGGCAACCGCTAAATTAACTTTATCATAATTATTGTGGCATTTACAATAATAACCTGGCACGGGGGCCGCACTATCTAAATTAATGAGAGCGAGCTATTGGTGATCGTGTTTAAATAATTTATGGCTTTCTGGCTCTTTTCAACGGCCTCCGTTTTAAATAGGTGTAGACGCAGGAAGAACGTACTCGTTATAACGAGGTGATTTTCGGCTATCGCGCTTGGGCGTTTTATGTTTTGCGTGGGTAAACGCTGTACACAAGAATGTGAAATGACACTAGAGTTGAAAGTCGCGATCGTTTGCCAGGTGGAATATGATTCTACGATTATGTTTTCTTTGTAATCTTTATTGCGTACTGAAACAATATTCTAATTCGTTGCAAAATGCTACTAATTGAAATTAAGCGTTGCTTCAATGTGAACAAATACGATGCATTATTAGCCTTTTGCATATATATTAACATACTCACGAATACGCCTGAAAAGATAAATACGCTCGCAAAAAAAAGAAAAAAGAAAAGAAAGCATAATAAAATGTGATGTAACCTCCCAAATAAAATCATATTTTTTCCTTTACGTAAAATTTTAAAAGAATAAAAGAAGTATGTTGGCAATTTTATACACTGTTTATAGCATTTGATTGTTGGCATCAGGTTTTATTTCCGATGCAGATGATAATTAATAGGTATGAGAGTCAAACAAAATATACAAGGCTCGTACATTTGTTTTCGGACACTTATATTTTTAAAATATATTAGCGTAAATCATCTAAAAACACAGAAGGCAAATTTTTTGTAATGTATTTTTTTAAGCCCAGAAGGACTATTACACTCAAAACAGTATTTTGCGCCGAATCATTAAAAGCGTTGAATTATTTCCTTGTACGAAGTAAAAAGGAAGTATTGTAATCGCGAAAAGTTTCAGGCAGCATATTTCAACGAAAATATCCATTTTGACCGCTAGCGAATGCAATTTAACGATGTTTTTGCGTGATATCTGTACGTAAGGACAGAATAAAATACTCTTTTCCTTCAAAAAAATTATAAAACTGCTTTAAAATGAATTTTGAAGAGAATTTTTCGTGGCGTCTGTACGAACGTATGTACGTACGTGCGTATCTCGCATAACTCAAAAACGAGTAGCCTCAGAACGTTGAAATTTTGTATATAGGACTGCTATAACATGGTAGATGTGCACCTTGTATTTTAGTTTCAATCGGCCGCACCAAACGTATATAATTATATTTATATATATATCCACTCTGTTACCCGGCTCAGTGATCTCAATTTCTTTACTCTTCTATGTTTGTAAATTGTAAATCTTTTGCGTTAAAAATGATTGTATTATGTTGTTTTAATCTTCCGGTTAAGGCTTTTATGCCTTTAGTAAACCTGTATGCAATATTGTTAGAATTATCAACAATTTTAAAGTTGTCTAAGGGCCGCTAAGCCTATATTTTATGGCGGCCATTGATGTTTATATTTGAAACAGGAACCTAGTGGATTTGTTGCCAATCTAGAGAAACTTAGCTTCGCAACAACAAAGATAACGCCTTCATTTATTATTGCTAATTAAATCATGCTTAATTTTTTCTGGAATATTTTCGAGGAAATATGTGTTTAAGATTTACTTCGTAATTTTTAATACAGATATTTTGAGTTTTTATGTATTTTTGCCTTCTCGCGAAGTGAGAACTGAATTAATTAAACGAGAAATACTCAGTCGCCTGTGAAAAACTGTTTCTTTTTTGTTTTGTTTGGTTAATTTCTCTTATACATCATTCCAGCTTTATTATAGTATTTGAATAGAACATGTGGCAACGATTAGATAATTCTATTCTTTAAATGATATAAATTTTCTTCATTATGAGTTGTAATATGAACGAAATATATAAGTTAACTGTTATATAATTATTGGATTATATAACAGTTAGTTTCCGTTATATAATTATAAGTTAACTGTTATATAATTATTAATACTGTTAAGTCAATCTAGCGGCAGAGTGTCGCTATGGTAAACAAATACTAGAGTGAATTTCAAAGAATGCATTTAATCTATTGTGGTTTATGCGCTGTCGGCGAAGTAGATTTAATTCAATCCAATAAGTTTAAATGAAATGCAAGAAAAAATGCGTATAATTTAATATTCCGTACAAGGAAGTCATGTGGTGCATACATCAGATTTTTTAAATTGTTGTTATCAAGTATTATCGTCTTACATTATATTTAAAAAAATTTGTAATGAAGAATCTCCATGAATGTATGTTTCTTGCGTTACGAAAAAACAACGGTATCCAAAGTTATCAAATTTTGAATACCGTAGTCCTCACCCTGAATATGGGCGCCTGGAACCCGAATTTTGAATTTCGAATTTGATTTATTGTCTATTTCAGATTTTGTAAAACTTTAACGAATTCATTCAGCACTCCCATTACATCTATCTAAAATTCTTCTACACTTAATTATATTTGCTTCAAAGTTTTCTATATCAGTTGAGATCTCAGCTGTTGAGATATTATATCCATATTAATACTTTGCGTTTTTAAAGGAGAAATTTCGTTTACATTACCCTAATTTTAAAACTTACTGTTTATGGTCGAATAATGCTGAAGTTGTTAACATTTCTGTAACATGTTATGTTTCTGAATTTTATCGTTAGTAAAAGTTCTAGAATTTATAACAGTTTTTATATTAGCTACAACAATATGATAATTCACGAGCAAATTTCACCCTTTTACAGCAAAAGATATATAATTGCTTTATTAGTAATGTCCTTATTTTCCTTCACATTACGTGATAGCTTACAAATTTAATACTCAAATGTTTTTAGACCTTTTTTCTTTCAAATTGTCTTAAAGCTATCAGAAATACCATACACTTAGAAACACCATTATGTTCTCTCTGTAAAGCCCTTACATAAGAGTGGTTTGGTTTATTTGATTATGGCAAAGCGCACGAGGGCTATCTGCCCAAGCGGAAGGATGTCTTCGTTGAGGACGTTTTAAGAGAAATCGGCTCGTATGCACGTTACACATGAGGAAAACAACCTAAAAGCCCATGCAGCCAGCCTGTTCACCGGGATTCAAAACCGCATACCGAATTACCAATGTTCAACGACTTTACCGCTCGACCGCTGACGGACTGTCCTTCCATAAGAATCTACATGTTATATATCCAGATTCAGACTGTGGCAGAATTAAAGTACAGAACGCAGAAGTATAGTTCGACCACCTCATCCGCGACCATGAGCGCAAACACGCATGCTCCATTCGGACCGAATTATTCTCAAAATAGGGTGGAAGAATGAGGACTTTCTTTCCCTCAAGCATATAAATTCCCCCTTTCCTAAGAAGAGAAAGACTCACGTGACCTTTCACGTCGCAGCAAGTAATAACGACCCTTTTGGACGAGTCTATGTGTTTTGACAGAATGCCAATCAAGGTTGCGTTTGAGACGGTCGAACTACAATCTTCAATGACTTCTGGAGCAGCCCGCAAAAAGGCCATAGGGCGACGTAAAGTCTGCCAGCAGGGTCGGGCTGCAACCCTCGTATCATATCTTCAATGACCTTTGCTAAAGAATACTGTCAAAAAACGTTCGAAAAGTAGCAAACACGAAAAGTAGAACTTCAGACATTCTGCTAAGCAGTTTATTTAACAACAAATTACGAACTTTTGAA
The DNA here is from genome assembly GCF_044657685.1 of Stegodyphus dumicola. NCBI lineage: Eukaryota > Metazoa > Arthropoda > Arachnida > Araneae > Eresidae > Stegodyphus > Stegodyphus dumicola. The sequence continues at coordinate 87,843,726 of NC_140777.1, forward strand.
TTTCCACTTTGTGTTTTGTGTCAACACCTTTACGTGCATGTATTATTTACACAAGTACCTGTGCCAAACTGGTCAATGCATATGCTGTGATTTTATGTGACCCTGTGCAATATATTTTCTCATGTTAGCTTACCCAGGAATACTAGCTTTCGCCATTAGTTGCTAAGCTGCATTGTACCTTAATTACATATTAACATATTTTCATAAGCAGAATAACATGGAAGAGATTGCTGCCATAGGTTTCTGATTTATGCCCCTTAGACTGATGCATTGTAATGGACGGATGAGAGAACACAGAAACGTACCATTCTTGTAATGTAATTGATTTACCAAGCAACTTGTTGACGTATTCCATATTTGTATAATATTTTCATAAGCATCCAAGCACCTTGCGACATATACTCGAAAGGGTTTCCTATCTCGCAGTTGTCGAAGGTTTCTACGTTAGCTTAGGCACCCTAAAGGGTGCTACGAACTGCAGATAGCTGTAGGCGTTAGGACTATACATGTTAATCTCTGGTATAGACGAAAATGCCCACGCTCTAGTTTCACCTCTCACCTTTATAAGTCTTTCTAGCCGAAGGCAATTTAACCAACTTTTTATTTTGACACTTGTGGAGTCTCATCTTCCACTTACCAAAAGTTAAAACAGAAAATTAAATTCAAGTTCCGTGCTACATTTTATTTATTTAATATTTAATAATTTGCATCTTATAACTGATATGCACTTCTATTCAAATGGTGACTAACATAATCACGTTTTGTCTTGCGTGGTTTAATTTCAAGTGACACTCCCGGGTTTCCTTAACCATTCCAGATAAGAAAAAAACATTTCCGCCCATCAGCACGCGCCATGCTTTAGCCCATATCTGCATAATTAAGTTTTAATGGGCAACTTAAAAAAATCTGGCAAGAGTGCCAATTACACCCAAAACCACCTCTTCGCATTGGGAGGAGATTATTTGACCCTTCTGACCCTCTAGAAACCCCCCACGCAAGAATGCTGACCCAGGACCCCTCCCCAAGTGCCCTCTGCACATCATCTGAATGCGATGTCTGAAATTCGGGATTCGCCCCCTTTGCCACTGCGCCTTGAATGATTGCAGCAACCGGAAGGGTAAAATATAAAAAGTGTGCATCGGTTGATGACAGATCCACGCGCTCACAGTAGGTGGTAAAGAGATTAAAAAGGCGTTGTTTTTGTTTTGTGATTGATAGATCAGATTATAGCAACGAGAACAAATAGAGATTTTGATCTTCCTTGATGTTACAGTTTGCTGCTGGCTACTTCTGAAAGAGAACATCTACTGTACTAGTTCCTTCAAACTGAAAATACGGTCTGCAACTTGCAATAAATATTGAAACAGTTCCTTTAAAGTACATTTTATGACTTAATTATTGAATATTATGCAAGATATTACGGCAGTATAGAATTAAATATGCCTAAAATGGCTGATCATAGAATCATAAACCCAGTTTAAGAAATGAACCAAATAATGTTAGCTTTTTGAAGTTAAATCTCATTAAACTAAAGTTAAATCTAGTGTAAAGTTAAACTGACCCGCTAGTATTTGTGAATTCAGATACTTAGATATTTAAAGACGTAAAAACCTAAGAGATACCTTCAGTGCCTCACTAATCCGGTTTCATTTATGATGATTTGCAGCCTGCTTGCTAAAAAATTCAAAATCAATCAGCGAAACAAAGAATGCGCATTATTGAACAACACAGGATAAAAACATTTCCAAACAGTTGATACTCCTGTCTACTCCTCTAATTACAAATTTACTTCCTATTTAAACTCAATGTACATTCTGGTGAAAGCCGACAGATGACATAGAAGGTATGGAGCAGAATTAACGCAAAAATAATGTGTTAAATAAAATAAATTTTATGGACTTTTAGAGAGTTTTAATAGCGATAAATTTGTTAGAAAATTTTTTTCCTTACAAGTACACTTCACAAAGGAAATACCAGTTAGACATTCTTTATTCTATCGAAACTCTCTCTTTCTCTCTCTATATAGGGTGATCATATACCGAGAGAAATATGTATGGTGATCATAATTAAATTTAGCCTATTTAGAGCACTCTGTAGTTGTAGCTAAAATGCGGATTGATTCAAAATTTGTAGATAGACAACTCAAAGGATGAGCTAAAAGATTCTGAAAAAAAGAACAGTTCAAAATATTTCCACTAGGGCGCCTATTATATCGAAATACAAACAAGCTTCTGATTCCAATACAAACTTATTTTATTTGTTACAGACCATTTAGCAATGTAAAGCATATTTTTTTAGTGTAGGCCCCCCTCTTTAAAGTGTAAAATGCGAAGGCAATAACAGGATGTTCAACAGCTGATGGCCAGCAATCTTTCGCACATGCAACGTTATTCAGTTCTTCACGTCAGCCAAAGTTGCAACATTTCCCCAATAAACTGTACACTTTTAATAGTTCCAAAATCAATAATCACATGTACTGAGATCAGGAGAACAGGCCGACCGAGGAGTGACCGTCGGTAAAGTGTTGCCGCAAAAACCTCTGCATACAGCGTCGATTATGTGGAAGGGCACCATCTTGCATAAAAGTGATAGACGCAAAGCGTTGTCGATGCTGAAGACGAAATAGTTGAGCATGTCATGATATCAGAGGCCGTTATGAAGCATGTTACAATGCCATTATCGAAATTTTCTTCGAAGGAGAATGGGTCAAGGATAAATTGGGAAGTGAATCCACACCAGACGGTATCTTTAGGCGAATGTAGTGAAATTGTGTGGAAGGCACGTGAAATTTCTATGGCCCTAATGCCGCAGTTCTTGGTGTTTACAGTTCTGCTGAGATAAAAATGTACCTCGCCACTTCAGAGAATGTTCCACGGCCAGGAATCATCAATTTTCATATGGGTAAATGGATTGAATACGTGTACCGAGGACACAACGTGGCCAATTCTTCATCCTAAAATCCTCCGTATTAGGCGGTAGGCAGGTGACGGAGGTCGAGGGCGCCTGATGTTTAACATAGGTAAACAGGCATATGCCCCGCGTCCTCCACTATCTAGTGGAATCAACTTCCTGGAGCCTCATCAGGCTGCCTCGGGAGTTTATTTGGATCTTAATGAGAAAGTCACGTGGCCATACAAGGCCGGTTGACATAGTTTACATTACGCGTAATGTGTATGACATTTGAAAGTTTTAGAATTACAGTGGTTACAGGAAATTAAAAAAAAGGGGGGAGGTGGCATAACAATATAAGACATAATACATATAACAACATTGAATAACCTGAAACACATAACACTTATAACATTTAGACCATACAGTTACACATACAAACTCTTAAGATACACAGAAGATACTCACAGACTACTAAGTAGAGTACTAATAATGCATTCATATGATGCTGTTAAAACATATAATGCTGGGCAGATGTGATACAATGTGATATATATAGAAACGTGTAATAATACTGGTAAGATCACAGGATGCAGAGCAGAGATAAAGCTGTGATACTAGTGAAAACACATGGTGCATGCCAGATATAAAGCACACGTGTAACATTGTGAGACATAAAGCACGCGTGTATAGTAACTAAAACACATGATGCAGGGCAATTATAAGACAAATAATAACATAAGTTGTAAATAATTATTAGCAATGAACTCTTGGTGTTACATATGAAACAGATGGTAGTATATGAGTAATAATACTTATGGGGAGACAACTCATAGTGCATGAACCTAGGCTAACACATGATAGGAGTACATGATGCAGAGCAAATATGTTAATAGTATATACACATGATACAGAGCAAATATAGAGCTAATTAAAAGACATGATGCAGGACAACTATAATACAGATAAAAACACATGATTTTGGGCATATATGATGCTATTTAAAAGCACATGATGCAGGACAACTATAATACAGATAAAAACACATGATTTTGGGCATATATGATGCTATTTAAAAGCACATGATGCAGGACAGAGATAATACTAATGATGATGAAGAACAGATACACAGATGCACATGATGCAGAACAGATAAATAACTTATTGGCACACATGGTACAGGGCATATGTTATACTAATAAAAACGCATGATACAAAGCAGATATAATGCAAATGGAGGTAGGCAGGAAAACAGGCAACAGGCAAATATGCCACCTTGAAGAGCATTAATGTTAACTTTACTATCGCCATTGCCACACTTATTGGCGACAGGGTTTGCCCTTATTGGCTTGAAGATCTTAGAGGTCGTAGATAATGCCTTCACCAGTACTACGCGGGCGGTCTCAAACTGATGACATTACACGGAATTCGAATCGAACGGCAAGCCCTGACCGCTACCAACCGTGACCACCAGCTTGAGGAATTGCTGCCAATTCCCCCTTAGTCCATTAAGTAAGAAATAAGTAAATAAAACAGCATGTTTCTAAACTGACAGATACAAAATTAAAGTTTAAAATTTAAAAATAGATTTAGAAAAACAAAAGTAATCTATCTCTATCAGTCCAACTCTTATAGGCACACGTAAACATATTAGGACTACTATTTTTTCTTGTTGCCTTTGCAAACATAACTGGAGTCCTGAGTAAATACACAGAGTTTACTTAAAACTATGTTCGTGCAAGTGGTAGAAGATACAACACAAATGGGAAGGGTTTAATTACCCTTTGTTTCGCACAGTTACAGCTGTTCCCGCACTTCTGGATACAAAGACCAGTACTTATGGTCTGCAACGTAACAAATAAGAACTGAAACTACTTAATTAAATAAGAACTGAACTAACATACTTTACAAAGACTAGTAACGCGAAGATTGGCCTTTTAAACTTTACATATGCAGTGAGCAGAATGCGTGAAACTACAATACTTCTTCAAATATCAAAGAGAACTATGTTCTGGCCTCAAAAGCAGACAAAACCTGACTGAGAAACGCTCGCGAGGTAAGGTAGCGAGAAGTCTCTCTTTTGCCTAAAAGCCACAATTTAAATACTTAACAATTTTCAAGCTTAACTTGCATAACCTATAAGGTATTTCTTCCACTTCCCTAGCTTGCCTTCGTGGTGTAACAATAGCACGCTGGGCCGGTATTCCAGAGGACCGTGGTTCAAATCCCGGCGAAGGCGGTGGTTAATTTTTCATCTCTCCGGCTTCCAAAGAAAACCTAATGACTCTACAAGTGGCGCCAGAACTAAAAGGGTTGTGGATGATGATTCTCCGCACCCAGGATTTGGAGACTAGGTCCCCTAAAACCTTAGTCGCCCTTTAAAAAGGAGAGTATATAAGGTATTTCTCCTACTTCCCTAGCGTCCTTCGTGGTGTTGTGGTTCTGCACGCTGGGCCGGTATTCCAGAGGTCTGTGGTTCGATTCCCGGCGAAGGCGGTTGCTAATTTTTCATCTCCCTGGCTTCCAAAAAATCCTAATGACCCTACAAACCAAACCTGTTCGCATTTATTCTGGCCGCAAGAGGAAAATAAGAGAAGGTAGTAAAGTTTTAAAATACAATAAACGTTAGTAAAACTTAAAATCCTTACAAACAATGTAAAAAATTGCAAAATTATAGATTACTTTTGATGATATTATTATCAAAAGTAGAGATCAATTAAGAAAGATTGAAAAAAAATAGACAAATTTATAAAATTGTTTTGAGTAACTCGAGTTTAAAAACAAAACTTGCAAAAATAATAATCCAGTACTAAGAAAAAAACAATATGTAAATTTTTAATCCATGTTTGAAAGAACAGAATTATATGCAAATTTAAAAAATATACAGGCAAAGCTGAAAAGTAGCATAAATCATAAACAAGAAATAAAACTTCAAAATAAAAATTTTAAAAAATCTGAAATTTTCAGATTTTATATTAAGCTCAAACGAGCTATTTTTTTCATTTACAGACACAGGCACGTTTCGAATGTATTTGAGCTAGTACCACATTGAACTAAAAATATTTAAAACCAACATATCTTTAGAATTCCGAATATCTCGTGCTGGAGATAAAAATCTTTTATTTCCAACAGTGCTGCCAGTGCTCGCTTTGAAATTTTTCGTTATGTCAATCTAAAATTCATTAAAGTTTTAAAAAATATGAAATAGACAAAAAAAAAAAAAAAAAAAAAAAATTCCAAACTCCCCATTTAGCTTCCAAGTTGTCGAGACATTAGGTTATTTCAAAGAAGGAAAGATGAAAAATGAGCAATGCACTCGCCGGGACTCGAACCACGGACCTCTCAAATACGCGTCGAGCGTGCTGACCACTACTTCCAGAAGGCATGCTAAGAAGGTAGGAGAAACACCTTATAAAGTGACCATGTTCGGATGTGCCATTTAAAATTTGATAATTTTAGGTGCTGTTGTTTTTACACAGTACGAGAAACATACATAGATTGTATGTTTACATGTAGATTTTTCATGTAGATTCTTCATGTAGACATCATGTAGATTCTTCATTATTTAGTTTCACTAATTATCGAAAGCTAATATATTTGGTGGCAAGAATTTGAAAAGTGATTCGACGCAAATGACTTTGAGACTAATAGCTCTTCTGGGGTAACAATTTTTTGCGGATCGAGTCCAAAACATGTAACTCAAAAGTAATTCAACCTATGAAAATTTAACGAAATTAGTGAAAATTTGATGAAAAAATAAAAAATAAAAATAGTGGGATAAGTTCTTAAAATGTGTAACACAAGAGCAACAAATGTTTTGAAATGAAAAAGTACATTCGCCTACATGCCAAAACGGGTAAAGTAATGAGTTTAGAAGAAATACGAATTTTAAGCGGATTCAACAAGAATAATTAGAAAAAAAAACTTCTGTTGCAACATAAAAAACGTAATAGTAGAAATGAAAACTTTGAGAAAGGAGAAACATCGAGTTACTTGTATTAGGAAACCAAAAAGTTCGCCAACTGAGTTCGACTGAAGTATCATTTCGCTTCAGTTCAAGTAATTGAGTCCATTGAAGTGTTCAATTCATTATACTTCTGCGTATCATTAAGTTTTATAATAAATTGCCATTTCTCTCTGCTTATCTAAATCCGACCAATGGTTGAGGGTAATGTCGCTGAACACTGGTAGTTCGATCCGGGTTCGAAAGGAACCCGGATCGAACGGGCTAGCTGCAAGGCCGCGATTTTCGCGGTTTTACGAATGAGTCAGTTTCCCTTAGAAATTCCTCCACGAAGGCATCCCATCCTATTAGACCCTAATCAAATAAAACAAACCAATTCTAGTTATTTGAAAATCTTAATTACGTCAAGGAACTCGCAGCGAGTAACAGCACTGGTTTAGACGAAAATTATAAATTTGTAAAGCGTTCCCTTTCTTAAGAGGAAGTAATTCTAAATTGGAGGGCGAAGGTAGATAGAGGTAGATATGGCGATAAATGTAATAGTAGACATGTAGAAAATGTGAACATTGTTCAAAGAAAAACTCAAATTAATCTGAAAAGTTGAAAGAACCTTTTCATTTCATTGTGTGTAAGTACCGGTATTACATTAACAACATATCATGTCAAGAAGCCGCCAAACGATGTTGTTGTGAGAATGAAATAAAATTAAAGCGTTTCTTTAACTCATATGAAAAAAAAAAAAAAAAAAAAAACTTTCGAAACTATTAAATCAACCAAAACAAACAAACAAAAAATAGATGTAGAGTACCTCACTTTGTACTAATTTGCAGTTGAATGTGAAGAATCTTAAGAACTGCTAAGCAAATAATCGCTTAAGTTCGTGTGACAAGAAACAACAAGATGGAAGGGTAACTAACCCTTTACTATTCAAATAAGATTTAACAGAACTCCATCTTGGAGTATACAATAAAAGCCGACACTTGGGCTTGAACTTAAGAGGCTAAGAAATAAACTAAAGCTAATCTAAACTAAAGAGATATAGCCAAAGCTATCAAGATTCTAACCGAATTGGCCACTTAACTCTAAATGATTGCGAAGTTATCAAGGGCCTGAGTACGGCCGAGAGAAATAACAGCTTTGAGAGAGAATAGCCAAAAAGGCAGACGCGCGCAAATCAGGAACTCTGATTCTCTCTAACTCAGCAAGTAGAACTTCGCGGTTAAATACCGCTCTTCTTCATTATGTAATCAGAGTGATTCTAAAACTACGTTCTGGCCGGAAGTAGTAAGTTGAAGTTAAGAATTTGACAGGAAAGGAACTTAAAACGAACCGCCTCAAGGCGATTGTCAGTCCGTATATTATATAGCATCTTACAGCTATGACCATTTGAATCAGTACACAATTTGAATCGACGCACATTTGAATTTGATTCACGCTTGCATTTGAATCACACAAAACACAGTAGTAAAAACAATTTCAAAGGAAAAACAAGTTGCAATTATAAACGAATACAGAAAATGTACCAAAATGCCTATATATTAATAAATCTCAAAAAAGATATCTGTATGTTGAAATTTATATTAATTAAACTAAAGTCTTGACATCGATTTAAATATTTCTTTCTCAAAAATAATAAAATATTTTTTTTTTTTTTTTTGAAAAATTTTGGTCATGTGCTTTTTTTTCTACGAGTTAAATTTAGTAATTTAACAACTTTTTCAGCAAAATAAAATAAACAATTTTAATTAAAATATTGCAGGAAAAAAAAAGCCTAATTTAACTAAAATAACAAAGAAAAAAATCTGAAATGTTTCAGATTTTAAATTACGTCCAAAGGGGCGTTTTTTAACATTTTGTGTGTTACCTTTCTTTATTAAATATCGTGTTCCTCGCACTTAAACCATAAGATCCAGTGCAACAGCATTATCGCAAAATAGTTTTAAAACGAGCATATCTTTAGAATTTCCGATACAGAGACTCACGCGCTGGAGATAAAAATGTTTTTTCTGCACAACGTTGCCATTGCTCGCTTTGAAATCCTTGAGTTTGTTAATCAAAAATTCGTCAAAGTTTTAGAAACAGGAAATCGATCATAAAACAAATTTCAAATTTCAAATTGGGTCTTCCACATGCTCATATTCGTTGGAGGATTACGTTATTCAAAATTCGATGACTCTATGTACCGTTATTTTATGACAATGTGAGAAATATACATACATTTACGCAGATTTTCATTATTTAATTTCTTCAAATATAATGCAGGACTCTAACATTTTATGGCAACAGTTTGAAAAGTGAACCCACATTTATCCGTCCGACGCAAAATGCCAAAACGAAACTAATAGTCCTCCGGGATTCAAATCCCTTTGGACTAAAAATACTAATCTTACGTAAAGATTATAATAAACATTATTTTGATTATAAAAATGATAATTGCGGCTATGCTAGGTATCAAGAAAAATGGCGCTTCTGGTATCAATGGTTGTAGAGGACTTTTGGATTATTTTATGTATTTCCTGTCATTAAGTTGTTACAGTGTGTTAGCTTTTCATATTCTGTCGTTTCAGGTCATAATAATTAAAACTAGACAGAAAATAATTCTACTATAATTTCTGAACTTGTTTACTAACTTTTAATCCATTCAACCTAATCATCTACGTGAAGGAAATTTACATTTAGGAGCTGGGACAATTAAACTCACTGCATTTAGATGATTTTTCAGTATTAGTATAATTTTTAGAGAATAATAATAAAGAAAATTTCAACATGAAAACTTAAGATTTTAGATTAACATATTAAAGAAAAATTTGCAATTCAAAATTTTAAAAAATTAAAGTGCTATTTAAAAAATAAAAAATTATAAAAATCATTAAAAATCAAAAAATATTTCCAATTTTACTTTGACATTCAAATTTCAGTTTGAAAGTTTAAAAGAACGATTATGACCAACCTACTATCTTAAGAATCAATTCCTAAATACTTAAGATGAATACGAAATGATACATTTAAAATGAGCTGTTGAAATTAGCAATAGCTAACGACAAGAAATTTGCTGTAATATTATTCCATTATAAATCAACCACCATGGAGAATTTTGCATTTAGAATAATGCAATAAATATATAATAATAAAAAATAATAAAAATCTTCATTATTTAAGACTTTTTGATATGCATTTCTTTTCACATTGACATGTGCCCGAAGTTTCTTGCAAGCAAAATTGCTACACCTATTATCTTATCACCTTAAGAACTCGTATAGCGATCGCAAAAATATTTTCTTAGAGGCTTCAGGAATAAATAATTTATTTTTCGCAAATTTTTGGGAACATAATTATAGCTTGTTATATTTCGAATACAGGCAGGCAAATTTTGAGTTTCAGATTTATATCTAATAATTTGTTATTGTTTTTCTATTACATCTTTTTAAATTGGTTTCGCTTATATGGGTTACAAGTTACAGACTTAAGATAAAACATTTATAGACTGGTAAAGCCCATCAGAATCGAGTTGTAAAATCACTAAACACTGATAGTTACGACCGGGGTTCGATTCCGGGCAAATGGGCTGGCTGCATGGACGCTTTTGTGGTATACGAGCCAGTTTTTCTTAGAAAGTCTTCCACGAAGGCATCTCCCCCCTTAGTCAGATGAGCCCACCAGCGGCAGGGCGGAAAAGTCGCTGAACACTGGTAGTTCGCTCCGAGGTTCGAATCCCGCGAACGGGCTGGCTGCATGGGCGTTTTCGTGGTTTTCCCCATGTGTAACGTGTATACGAGCCAGTTTCCCTTAGAAAGTCCTCCACGAAGGCATCCCTCCTCTTAGGCAGATAGCCCTAGTGTGCTTTGCCATAATTAAATACACACACACACACACACCTTAGTCAGATAGTTCTAGTGTGCTTTGCCATAATCTACTATTAATGGTGAAAATAAACAAAACTGGTGACAATAGACATAATATTGGCTGGTGAAAATACACAAAATTTTTAATGAAGAAGAAATAATCTAATTAAACATTCTTCTAGTTTATGCTTTTAATGATATTTCCTTCCCTAGATCTATAATAATAAAAACACTTTTACACAAATTTGTATGGAAAATTGGACTAAATCTTTTAGTTATTAGAAATAAAAACTTTTTCTTCAAAACAAACTTCCTATATTAAAACCGAAACAATCATTAAAGTAAGTACAAAATCGATATAAATTCTATTTATCCTACCGAAATAGCTAGATCAAGTCCTGTCTATTAAAATGTGGCAATTAATTATACTAATGAGGTACATTTTCCCCTTTAATATGTCTTTTGGCCAAAGAAACTGGCACTATCATTATTAATTTCCCTTTCTTTAGAATCCTTAAAATCTTTTTTATTTAAGGAATATATATTTTGTGGAGAATATATGATACTCAGGATATTGTTTTGTATGAATAAATAGCAATATATACACACACACACACACACACACACATATATATATATATATATATATGTATGTATGTATATGTATATATTGCTATAGATCTCATGAAATGTTCTTGAAAAATAATCCTTTCCTTCAATATACTGCAACTAGCAGAATAGCAGAATAAACAGAGTTTTGCTGCATTTTCATGTATGAAATGTCTTTAAGTAACGCATGATAAATTAGTTTTGAATTATCCAATATTTCAGCAATATAATCATACAGAATGAGACATCTACACTGGGTTATATAATCTTTATACTTATCATTCTTGAATGATTTCCTCAATCATAAGCATCCTGAAAGCAGTTTCACTGCTTGCCTTGTTTGAGAACGGAAAAGCCACATTTACAGGGGCAACATTATCTGTTTACGATTGTGCATAAATTGTGATCGGAAGCAAAATATATAAATTGAGAGACTGTTAATAGTAAATTCTTTAAAAGTAAAATCAAAATTTAAAGTAAATTGATTGCTGTTTTTATGGGCTTTTTGAGAGATATATTTAAAAAAATGTTTATGTGAACCTTCGCTTAAATTTGATTCATTAATTCGTTAATTGTTGTGGTCACATTAAATCCATAATAAAATGTTCATATGGGCAAAGTCATGCTTAGAAATAATTAATTAAAAAAATATTCATTATGATGTAGAGAAAGGATAATAATAGCAAAATCAAATAAGAAAAATTTTTAAATTCCAATTTGTTTTATTTGTATTATCAACTTTTATTTCATTACTTTTAAGCTAAAGAACTTCAGTATTTATAAAATTAAATTATCTTATTTCTTTCGTCAATAGTTTTAATAAATCTCAAGCTATACATGTTCAACGATTAAAGTAAGAATAATCTTAAAATTTTGTTTATTTTGAATATTGTCCGATATTTTAAAATTATTGTATTGAATACTTCACTGTTCAAAATTCCAAATTTGTGGGATAAGTTTTATTTAGTGTTATAAAAATTTAGGAACTTTTTTTCAATTTTGTTCTTAAAATTAAATTCTGTTATCACCTACAGAGTAAAAAAAAAAGTTTGATGTGGACACCACGTGACGTCCTCGTACGGCCTATTAAACTGAACATATTTTTGCTACTTATTTCCTCAAACTATTCTAATTTAATTGAATGATCTTTCAAGGCAAACTGAAAGTGATATCAAAAATTTCAAATTTTGAGATTAAATATTCTGGCAATTTTTATTTTCCCGCAGTCAAAAACTTTATACTTTTATTTTTCGATAACGAATATAGCACTTCCTGAAATTTCGATCAGAGACGTTGTTTCATTGTCTCTTCAGATGGGAAACAGTTTAAGAAACTGATTTTTAATGTCCTTTATTCTCATGTGTAAATACTGAAAATTTATAATAAAAGTTGTTTTCCATTCAAAAGTTATTTAGTATTTTCTTTTTTCCTTGACGAGTAAAGCACCCTGTATATATATATATATATATATATATATATATATATAATTTTACTACTGCCAATTCAATTAAAAGAAGGGGGTGCACAACTAGGTGTTGCAGCAGTCGCATATACAAAATTTCAACGTACTACAGGTAATCTATTTTGAATTATGCGGGATACAAACATACGTACATACGTACGTCACAGAAGAAATCACTTCTTAATCCTTTTTGGAAAACACAGTCCTTTATTTTGTCAGTACATACAGACGTTACGCATATTATTAGTCAAAATGGATTCTGTAGCGGTTAAAATGGATATATCCATTGAAATATGATACCCAAAATTTTTCAAGTCTACGATACATCCTTTACTTACTTCCTACAAGGAAGTAATAGTTGAGTTTGCAAAATGAAAAATGCTTGGGATCTGCTATGAGGCATAGAAGTTCAATCTCTTTAAATTTGTGGAATTATCTTTTTGCAATTAATTGTTTTCAGTTAATTTTTAATAGTAGTAGATTACAGTATAAAAAGGTCTTATGTAATTTATTGATGTGGTCTTCTACGATCTGTTCGCCATGAACTAGCAATAAACAATATTATTATTTAATTTCAATAATATTTTTATCACCGTTCAATTAGATCTTGGAAGTTTAGTTAGTAACGCATGCGAAACAATAGATATACTTTATGAAATATTACAAAGCAGTAGATGGTATTCATTTTCGAAATGAAAATGAATGAAACTTAATATTTGAGAAACAAAACTACAGTATTTAAATAAACCATTTTGATACAAAGGACTGTTTTGCCTTGTGAACGAGGCATGATTTGTTTCAAAGAAATTTTTCATCAGATTACTTTTATACATAATTAGAAACTCAAAACATGTTAAAATTCATATGTACTTCTTCATATATACAAGCGGCTAAAGTGTGTGTCGTCGATAGTTTATTGTTGCCACTCGGAAAAATGAGCGCGGAAATTAACGTTTCCGCAGTTTTTAATTAATATCTCGGCCGATTAAAGTCGTACGAAGATGAGAACGGTAGCGATGGATTCGGAGAAATTTTTGGAATCCGAGGATACGCGTCTCGAATTTCAACTCGGCGCCGTTCCGTAGATATTCGAGAAAAAAAGAATTTTGCAAGAAGCCAAATCCCTCTAATAGGGAAAACCCAAGAAAGAAAGTGGAAGATGTAGGGAAAACGTTGGGGAAAATTAGTTTTTAATTAATATCCCGGCTAATTAGAGTCCCAAGAAGACGCGAATGGTCAAAATGGCGTGCCACGGACCTGCGGAATCCAACGGCGTGCTTTGCTAAGCCCGGTAGCCAGCTGTTTCAGAGGAGATGATGTTACTTCACTCCATGTATATATGCGGCTTAAGTGTCTGTTTGTCGCCAATAGTTTATTGATTGCTTGCGTAACTGTACTAGCCAATGGGGTGAAGTTGCCACGGCACAGGGTTGCCGTTTCAATTGAGACGTAGACAGTTTCCTGTAAAACTTGCCTTTGCTATGACCATCCATAAGTCTCAGGGTTAAACGCTTAAGTGTGTTGGCATTTTTTTAACCTGAGCCTGCATTTGGACACGGTCAACTTTATATTGCCTGTTCAAGAGTTCGTGAAAGAACGGACGCAAAATTAAAAATAATGGATGGTCCTCTGCAAGGCGAGCTTAAAAATGATGCAGAGATCTGCACAAGAAATGTACAAAGAGATGTGTGACATGTGAAATAACATTTCATTATTTAAATCACCTTTATTGACTGAGCTAGCGGTGGCTCTTAAGAAATGTACCGCCATTGCACTCTACTTTAAGCAATTAAGCAAGTAGAAGGGGGTAACCCCGTGGGTCAGTAAGTAAAGGGGCGTCCTCGCCGCCTGCCCTGGGTAAATTAGCAGACACCTTTGCACAAATCATTTTAATTACAATTTTTAATATCTAGAACAGCGGTCATTTCGTATGACCGCCAGGCTTTCTAGTTATATATAAATATCATGCGATTTTAATGCAAAATGATTGTTCAAGCAAGATAGAAAAATTATAACGATCTGAACTGAGTAAAGTATATCTGTTAAAGTTTGTAAGGTATTTTCTCTCTCCTTCCAGCATGTTTTAGTGCTGTAACTGTAGCACTCTCGACGCGTATTTGAGAGGTTCAGGTTCGAGTCCTGGACAGGGCATTGCACATTTTTCCCTTAAATTTTGCCCATTATTTAATTTTTTTATCAGACTTATCACGACTTAAATGCACTTTTATTTAAATGAATCAGATTAAAAAAAATAAAAAAGATAACATTAAGAACTACATCGATGCCATCTAACGATAATGGTTAGCGACACTGACTGCCGGACGGAAGCGCCCGTGTTCGAATTCCCGAGAAGCCATGGATGTTTATAAGTGTATAGTGTCTATGCGGCATAGAGGCACTCTAAATATGCGGTGAGCCGAAAGTCCTCTTGAGAGGTAAGGGAAGAGGGCTGAAAGACCCTCGGACCCGTCCCTCCAAGGTGCTCTCCATCAAAATTGGGGGCGGAAATGAGCAGAATCGTACTGTCCCCTGTTTGGTGCTCAGAGCTCTTGCCAACGACTGGCGCAATTTTGCACTCCTTGCCACGATAAATTTTGTAGGCTTGTTCTGATGTTACTGCCAGACCAGTAATAAGTCACAATAACAACTGCATCGATTGATTTTAAATAGTATTAACGTAATTTATTAGTCCATAACAGACAGATTAAATTTGAGATATAAATATTTTATATTTCACCTAATGCTAACAGACTCCAATGAAAATTGAAACAATGCATTTATAGTGGACATCTTTTCAATTGAATCAACGCAAAACCGTGTTTCGAGATTCAACAGGAGAAATTTCATTCTATTTCTTGTAAAAACGTACATTATGCAGCTCCACTATTCACAGTAAATGGAGTTCGGTTATTAACATTACAGTTTTTAAAGGAACATAATTGCTCAGATTATGAAAAAAAATTCATTCAATTTCTTCGTGACTATCTAGAGCAATACTAATAAATTCGTTTCAAATATATCAAAATTTTTTTTTTTTTTTTTTTTTTTTTTTAAATTCTGAATGCCTTCATATTTTATAGTATGCACAAACAGTCTTTTTTTTAACGTTTTGTGTATTACCTATATTTATTAAATGTAATGTTCTTCGCACTGAAACCATAAAATTCAATTCAACAGCAATATCGCAAAATAATTTAAAAAGAGCGTATCTTTCGAATTTCCCGTACACAGTCTCGCTCGCTGGAGATATTTTTTTTTTGGAATGTGTTGCCATAGCTCGGTTTAAAATCTTTGAGTTTGTTAATCAATATTCGTTAAAAGTTTTACAAAGCTGATAATAAAACAAATTCCAAATTCGGGCTTTTAGATGTCCATATTCGAGGGGAGGACTACGTTATTCAGAATTTGAGGTCTCGTCTCTAGGTTCCGGTTTTTTCCCCCCAGCGGCCGAGCGGTAACGTCGCTGAACACTGGTAGTTCGGTCCGAGGTTCGAATCCCGCGAACGGGTTGGCTGCATGGGTGCTTTCGTGGTTTTCTCCATGTGTAACGTGTATAAGAGCCAGTTTCCCTTAAAACGTCTTCCACGAAGGCATCCCTCCCTTAAGGCAGATAGCTCTCGAGTGCTCTGCCTTAATCTAATAAACCAACCAACCAACCGTTGTTTTTTCACACCGCGAGAAACTTACATACATTCATGCAGATTCTTCATTATTTAATTTCTTTATATATAATGCTAATATTTGGTGGCAACAATTTAAAAAGTGAACGGCCGTTTATAGTGAACCAACGCAAAATGCCAAAACGAAATTAATAACCCTTCTGGGAAAATTACCCCTTTTTGAGCTAAAAAATTCTAGAATATTTACAAGTTATATGATATTTTCCGAGACATATCTTGAAGCAGTATACTTCAGTGAAATGCAGGATTATATGCTTATATTCCGGAACCCCTTATTATTTTATAAAAAATCGAATTAAAAAAAGAAAAAAAGGAATGAGCCACAAATGATAAATTTACAAGAAAGACAAAAATAAATTTCTAAATAATGAAATAGAAATCACAGCCAGGTAAGTGATTTGCGATTAAAGAAAGTTGTGTGGGATTAAAGAAATTCGATCAAAATTTTAAAAATACCAATTTATTACTGCTCTGATTTCGGACTGAAAAATCGGAAAACCACCCTAGACAGTACAAAAAAAAAATTCTGAAATCATGTTTAGCATTTTCGTTAATACAATAAGAGGATAAATTAAAAAAAACGCGTAATTCCTAAATAAAGGTAGCATCTATCCAACATTTTACATGCATAACAAATAAGCGCAAATAACGTCTAGATAAATTCAACCGGAAGATTTGACAAAATTGCAAACGCATCAAAAATTAAAAGTACGTAAATAAAAACAACACGAAAAGAATGGCAAAAACCACGATCACGTGACCATGCAGTGACGTCACTGCTCGGCCATTATCCTTCTAGGTCCACCTTTCCCAGTAATTTGTCGTGGCCGATCCACCCTTGGAAAAAAAATAGTCTTCTCTCTCTGCGCGGCAATACTACATCTAACCTGTAATAAGGGAAGAATCCCATATACTTAACTCGTTTCACGTACCACCCTTATAATTCCTCGGTCCTCTTTCGTTTAAGTAATAATAACGATGGATGGCGAGAGAGAAAGTAATATATATATATATATATAAAAAAAAAAAAAAAAAGAAGTGGAGAGTTGTGCTAAGGACAAGCCCCATATCAAGGTGCGAGAACATTTGGGCGATATGCTTTAATGCATATTTGTTTGTGTGGGTTGGGTGGTAAACGAAGGGCCACTGCTTTTGCTTGGTGAACTTCGTATCCACAAGATTTTCTGATATTTTGAAGTAAATATAAATTTAAATTAAAGGTCATAACGGCTGGAACTCTCTACCTGTACAAATCGTTGCAGTGACTTTTTCACATTTAATGAAAGGGTTTTACATTTATTCTAGTCTCTGTCAAGTATTTAATATTCTAGTCAAGTATCATCAAGATAGTCCCTCCTGCATTTGGGAATTTTTTAACAGTCAACGTAATCTTTATTATTTAATAAACTGTAGAGGAATAATAAATAATAAACATAATTTAGAAAGTTAATGAAAATTATGCAAAATATGCCTGAATTTTATTGCCAAACAATTATTTTTACCGCCCAAAACAATTTTATTTTTAAATTGGCATATTCTCTGATTTCATTAAAGATTAATAAAAGTGTAATGTTCCTCGCTACTTTATGATAAAATTTCGAGAAACCTAATAAACTTATAAGGTATTTCTCCTACCTTCCTAGTGTGCCTTCGTGGTGTAGTGGTTCTGCACGCTGGGCCGGTATTCCAGAGGTCCGTGGTTCGATTCCCGGCGAAGGCGGTTGCTAATGTTTCATCTCTTCGGCTTACAAAAAATCCTAATGTCTCTACAAACTAAGTAGTAACTTATCGCAGAATTCAAGCACTTACAACGTAGACACGAGAAGGTTTAAAATAACTTTTATTCACTCAAAGAAATCATAACAGTTGGCCCCTTCTCGGGCTTACAGAAAAGCCTCCACTCGCGGTTTTAAATCAGGATAAGAAAATAAAAATCTAATTTAATAATAACTTAAATACACTTAGCAGAAGTTGGACACAAATATCTAAAGTAGTTGGCCTTTAATTTAAACAAGCCGGCGATTACCAATTCGTAAATTCGTTTGGAAGGGCAAACTTTATTGTTGAAGATAGCCTGCAAAGCGGCTTTGCTATCGGACAAAGTAACAGCCTGAGGGAAGTTATTCTTCCGAGCGGTTTATGGATTCAGAGCAATAAATACAGCCTCAACTTTACCTGCAAAATTAGTACTATCACTTCTCACTGCCTTACAGAATGCAAAATGGCTACAATAGATTCTTGCACCAGGTCCAGTACCTCGCTCAGTCACCGACCCATCGGTGTAAACATGGGTTCAGAGGTTACTGGGATATCTTCTCTCAATAGTTTCATAAGCAGTTGCTTTGATCTGGGCAGTGGGCGTCTCACTCTTATCACTTTTCTCGTCAAGACATACGCAGAAGTTACCGTATTGAAGAAGACACAAAGATACAGTCATTGTATTCATTTCTAGAACAATGTCTAGGTCTTCTGATAATTGATAACCAATTCGATTGAAACCCACTTGTGTCCTTAAATTTCAACCATTGTGAAAATTGTAATTCCTCGAATATTTATTATTTAGGAGCCTGCAAATTTTTTTTAACAACATTGCGGTATTTTACGAATGTCATGCATTGACAGGAGAAATATTGATTAACGCTTCCACAGCCGCTATGGATGTGGATTTAACTGCACCTGTTATTACACGAAGAGATTGGTTTTAATCCTCAAATATAGATCCCCTGACCAATTGTTAATTTTATTAGTGTTTGGTTACCGGGGTTATTCTAAACAGCTAGAATCCAGTATCAGATTCAAGTTTATAGGTAACGTAACTTTTATGTCTAGTATAATACCTTTATACCTAATAGAGGCTCTTGAAGAAAATGAGTGAAATAATTTATTTTCCACAGAATTTTCGATCTTGCTTTCTCTTGAAGTTGCTTTAAATCCATTCCTGAAGTGATTGCTTGTTTAAAATTAAGAAAACCACCTTATTTTGGAAGATTTTAAATAAAATTCTGTTAATATCAAAGGTGTTCAGACACAGATCTCTTTTTCTCAGCAGAAAAAAAAAATTCTGAAGAAGAGGCCCCTGTGTCTTGTGTGTGAGATCGTCTTTGAAATTGATAGACTTTTATTTAAAATCTCCACCAAAGATCGTCATTTACATTTTATAATTTAGTTTATGTTTTTCCGTTTAAGTTTCACGGTTAAGTGCTTTTAAGCCAGAATAAGGTTGCTGAATTTTCAGTTGATGTAAGTCTCTCTTCGTATTTGATTATTGTTTATTTTGGAACCAAAAATGAAAGAAGTAGGGTCCAGCTTGAGAAATGAACGGAAAAGAAAAATTAGTTTAAATGAGCTTGACAAGGCTAATGAGACTCACATTAAATAATTCGACTTAGGCGCATGGAAGATGAACATCTTCCTCTTTGCATCCTATATATCTGTACACTTATGCATAAAGCGATAGAACGGTATATGTCGTTATTTTATTCCAGACCTCTGGACGTATATCAAAGGAACTTTTTCAGTCATTTCCAATAAAAGTAAAAAGAAATGAATTATTCTGTTTGTATAAAATAGTCCTATTGTTATAACACTGTTTAAGACTAAAATATATGTTTAAGACTTAAATGCAGTGAGTGAAATACGTACTGTATATAAAGGAAGCACTACACGTGATATATATTTTTTCTGTTATCCAGATCAAAAGCAATTGTCCAACATGCCCTAACATCTCAGATCTACGTTTGGTAATTGATTTCATCTCCATCATATCGTTAGAGGATTTAAAATCATCTTTGTCTTTCACAATCGTAAACAACATTGTACTTGGCATACGGTATGCAGTAGCCAAGTGGCATACTATGCACATGCCCTTTTCATACTTTTTAACAATCTCTCTTTAAGCCCCAAAGGTGATCCTAAAAATTTTCTTTGTTGCTTGACTTTTCTCGTTAATTTTCCTAAAATTTAATCTTAATGAACTTATAAAACATTTACACTAAAAAACACAAAAATCACTTAAAAATTCACAGTTATTTACTGAATAATAGCAACAAGTGTGACGCATATAAAGTATTTTCTCCCTCGTTCCAGCGTGCCTTCGTGGTGTAACGATTAGCACACTCTGCGCGTATTCGAGACGTCCAGGTTCGAATCCCGCATTTTTCACTGCACATTTTTCAAGTCTCTCGTATCAAAAAAATCCTGATGTCTCTACAGTCGCGCCCGGACTGAAAGGTGGTGGATGATAATTCTTCATCAGGATTTGGCGACTGGGTCTCCTAATCCCAATCGCACTTTAAAAGGGGGAGTATATAAGGTATTTTCTCCCTCCATGCCTTCGTTGCGTAGCATACTCGGGCGTATTCCAGAAGTCCAGGTTCGAGTCCCGGCGAAGACATTGCACAGTTTTCAAGTCTCCTGTATCAAACAAATCTTAATGTCTGTGCACGGTCATGGGCAGTAGTAGTATTGTACCGAAAAAGCTAAATAAGTTTGCAATAAATAAATTTTTTGTAAATAAGTGTGCCTCATGGAAATCGAGTAGTATTTCAGACAAACATTATATACCATACAAACATTTTCTCTTCCAAACAGGACATATACCAAGTTGGATAGTGGTGGCCAAAATTGTGGAAACTTCTGGAAATTTTTATGTTTTTGAACTTTGTATGCTTATAGAAAACGTTACGTTTCACAAAATGCAAACTTGTATATATCATTTTCAAGAGAATTTATTACTGAATTCAATACAAAACACAAAATTCAATTATTTGCAATACAAAAAAAGTTAAACGATAATAGTTATCGATATACATTAGATAGTGATGATTGCAGTGAGTTATCAGTATTTAGTAGGATATCCTTTATTTTTGATAACAGCTTTTTTCTATCTGACATTTTTCTATCTTGGAGACATAGTCCTTTTATTCTTCTGTCATCAATAGATGTGGTGCACCTTTTTCGGCCTTTTCCTTCTTTGTTTTTTATTGAATTTGTCTCCTGATATCGTAAACAAAACTTTCGGACTCCAGATGTAGTCACTGAACCACCCACCTGTCTTGCAATTTCAGCATAGGAAAAACCACTTTCTCGTAAAACAATAATGTTACGTCTCTTTCTAGGTGTCCAATCTACTCTTTTATTTGATGTCATTGCTTCTTGACTAAATATTAAAATTTTTTACAAAAATTCCTTCTTGTAATTGCAGTGTATAAGAAACAGGTCCTCCTTCTGCAGAACACAGCAAAATAATGAATTGTTACAAGTGTAAACATGATGTCAGCTTCTACTGGCAGTTACTAACATTTGACTGGTTCTCAGAACAAGAACAGTGATTGGCCAGGAGAGCTAGACATTACAAACCACTTCATAACTGTGTTTTTTATTTATATTAAAGTACATATAACTTTTTTTTGTATTGCAAATAATTAAGTTTTGTGTTTTGTATTGAATTCAGTAATAAATTTTCTTTAAAATGATATATACAAGTTTGGATTTTGTGAAACGTAACGTTTTCTATAAGCATACAAAGTTCAAAAACATAAAAATTTCCAAAAGTGTCCACAATTTTGGCCACCACTGTATTTCAAAGCGGAGATAAACCAAGGTACCAAGGTACCATTGTACGTGAATAATACTACATTTTCCTTTTCAGTACTTAATATTTCATATTCATTACAGCATTCGGAAGACAGCAATATATCCTGATTAAATATTCCTTGATAAATAACAAGGAATGGTGGATTTTTTTCACTCTTCATTTTTTCGTATAGCCCCATCGTAGCGTCTCGTGACTTGCGTGCCAGACTCGTGTTCACGTGGCCAACCTCACGTGCAAAGAGTCATCGAAGGGGCGGAAGCGAAGACTGACGTTTGCGCCCCTCCCCTTCCTACGAAAAATGGTGCGAATTGCGGAAATGTGGCATTGGTGGGGGGGTGAGGTTAGAAACTGGGAATTTCCTGCCCCCCCCCGGTGGCGTGATGGTCCCGTCACGTCACTAAGGTAGGCCGCGCTCTTTGTTTTAGGCGTGTAAAACGCGACGGAGTTGAAATATAAATTACCAGTTTGAGCGCTACCCCAATTCACGATGAAAGATGATTGAGGCCTGGAATGACCATGTGGTTCTTTCGGTCTTTGGAAAGGAACAAGGTTTCTGTTTTTAAATTATGTATTTCAATTGATAATAAAGATTTTATGTCGTAGCGTTTTATTTGCCTCAAACGTCATTGCAGTTGTACTGGGAACAAAAGAATATTCGTACTTACGTAAAATTCTGCCCATTGATAAAATTACTTTTACCAAACGAATATTGAATCTACTAAAAAATTAAAGATCCAATCACATCATTTATACAACGCTCAAACACTGTAGGGCTTCCCTTATGTTGCATAAAAAAATGTATTTTAAGTGTGATACCTTTACTGAACTTCTCAACTTCCCCTCACATTTTCTCACCAGGATGTAAATTTAAAGTTAAGTGAAGTGAGTATTTAAACGGGTGAATCCCTGAGTTTATTCAGAGCGAGTTTTAGCTAGCCCAGCGCACATTTCGTTGTTGTTTCACTGTTACGCTAGTAAGCATCTTAGCCATTTCGGATTATCATCACGACTGTTGGGTTTTTATGAATCAACCTGTTAAACGTAACTTACATGCTATTTAGCACTACATATTTTAGATTTTGACTTGAAGTATACAGAGACTGTTCGCACATTTTTTAGACGATTTTGGTAAGCGGTAATAAAAAATCGTTTGCTGCAAAAGAAGTAATTGCAATTGTACTATGTTTTTGAAAGTCAAAATTATCGTCTATAGCTTGAAAGTTTTGTTTTTATTCAAAATGGCGAATTTAACAAAGCAGTGGTTCGAAGGTTACATTTACGCTCTTTCCGACGAGAAATATGCATACTCCGTTATCCAAAAACGATGTAAGAGTCATGGTTTTGTGATATCTAAAGCGTCGACAGGTAATATCATCAACAAGAAAGGAAAAAACGTCAAATTGGAGCCTCAAGTGGGACCAAAATTCCAAACAAGTATCCAAGGAAAAAACGGACATCTTCGACTATTGCAAAGGTACGTTGTTTAATGTTAAAAGAAAAATACCCCTAGTCAAAGGAAAGTTCCAAAATCTTTAAAATGCTTGGTGTCCACTGTATACAAAATAATAAACGTGGATTTAAATCTTAAGAAAGCGAAAAAACGCAGTGTGCATCGTCTTCTTCCAAAGCATATCGCTCGACGCAGGACACGCTGCAGAATTCTATACGAGAAACACTTATCCAAAGAAAAATGGAAAACAATTGTCACAATAGGATGAATCATGGGTGTATTTAAATGATTGTAACAAAAAAAAAAAAAAAAAAAGAGCCATTTATTATCATAAAAGGGGAGAAAAAAGTTTAAGTACATGGTTCAAAGAATCGAAAGAAAGGTTTTCTATGGAATTCATGATTGTTGCTGATTTTTCTTATAATGGCAAGTTAAAAATAAAGAGACCGCAAAAAAATGTCAAGATTAACTCCAAATACTATCAGGAACATATTTTATCGCCAGTTTTTCTGAATGAAATACCATCGCTTTACCCACAGTGCCATCCATCTGTGAGACTCCATCAGGACAAAGCTAGCAGTCACACATCAAAATTCACAGTAAATTTCCTAAAAGAAATGGAACAAAAAACTGGTATCAAGGCCATAGTCTTCACTGATATCCCTACTCAATCTCCCGATGTGTCACCTATGGATTTTTGTGCTTTCGGACTTTTAAAAACTGCATTATCCAAACGTTGTCCCAAAACCCTAACAGGACTCTGGAAAGCTGTTCGGGAGGAATGGGATAGAATACCTCTTCTGCCACTTCAAAAGGCATTATTATCCTAGAAATTACGGTGTCGAAAGATAGTTCAGAATAAGGGATGTCAAATAGAACATTTAAAATACAAGAATTTTTTGCAGTTTAGTTTTGTGAATACAATATACATAGTCTAAAAAATGTGTGAACAGCCTCTGTATTCTATGTTTTCAGTTTCCAACGCAAGTTGGCGGTGCCATTGTAACGCACGCATTTCGTGCCTTTCTGTTAACTATTTTTGAATTTTATAAAGGGTTACTTCCCTCCTTCTTGTGTGCTGGTATTTAATCACGCCTGTACTAGAATTCGCCAGGTTTATTGCAGGATCTAATTTAGTTTATGTGGAAAAACTTAGAACGACCCTACAACAACGCTTATTACTTCTTCAGAGGTTCGCTTGTGGCAGATGTATAAGGCGTATAAATGAAATTTTAGTTTAAGAATGCAGTAGGTACAAACTTAAATTTGTGTTCCTGTGCATATTTGTTGAAAAGAAATATTTAATGTTTTATATCATGAGAGTTAAAATGGTATAATATTTCACACAAAAGTTAAAATAAGCAGTAAATAACTCATTTTAGAGGAGAATTTTATCACAACTGCAAATTAAAAGTTTTTTTTTTAAGAGAAGGTCTTCAAGTGTCATCTGATTTGTCCTTTCATTTTTAGTCTTAAGAACAAGCAGCTCGAAGTGTAAGCAGTCCAGTTAAGGCATTCTTATCAACTGACGCAAGAATAACGTATCTCTCATTAGAAACTTGTGTGGTCAGCACCATTATCAACTTTATCATTCCAAGCAACCATATTTCCACCCACCAAATGGATTTGAAACGCTATCCAGGTATGCTATGTCTTAATTTTTCCACTTCATATCTCAATGTATAGTTTCTAAATGCTGAAAGAAAGAAATACCATTCGGTAAAACAATGCGATTTACAGAAAGAAAAAAGAAAGAAAAAAAAGAAAAGAAAGAAAGAAAAGCTGAAAACTTTCAGATTTTATATTACGTCCAAAAGGGCGCATTTTTTACGTTTTGTGTGTTAGCTTTATCTATTAAATAATTTTTTTTTGCATTGAAACCACATAAAATCCAATTCAACAGCAATACCACAGAATATTCAGAAACAACATATGTTTAGAATTTCCGATGCCCAGTGTCGCGCGCTGGAGATAAAAATGTTTTTATTTTTTCGTACAATGTTGCCATTGCTCGCTTTGAAATCGTTCAGTTTGCTATTAAAAAAATTTTTAAAGTTTTACAAAATTTGAAATAGAACAAACAGAAGAAATACGGGCTTCCAAGTGCCCATGTTCGGTTGGAGGACTACGTTGTTCACAATTGGATGGCTTTAGGTATCCTTGTTTTTTCGCAATGCGAGAAACATTCATGCATTCATGCAGATTCTTCATTATATAGTTTCTTTAAATATATTACATGGCAATAATGTTTGGTGGCAACAGATAGAAAAGTGAATCAACGCAGAAAGTGAAACGAGGCAAATGCCCTTTTGAGACTAATAGCCCTTTGTGTCTAACGCCCCTTTGGGCTAAAAAAAAACGAGTCAGGGGCAAAACGACGTGCAACCTAAGGTTTGCAAAGAAAATGTTTTAAATAAAATATTTCACTTTTAATATGATTAGGATGAATTAGGACAGATGACGTATAAATAAGAAACATAAAAACGAGGCTTCGTTGTAATTCTAACGAAGTACATAGGAATTACGAGCTCAGTTTTAAAATAAATTTACCATACCTTAATATAAGATGGTCTCATATATGAGACAATTCGTTATTTATGAAGCCTTTTACGAGAAGAAAATCAGTGTGCCTGTAAAATCATTTTGAGTATGTGAGCCGGACATATTGTAACTTTTCTGCAATAAAAATATACACTTCCTTTCTTTGCAATTTAAAAAATAAATGGCAAAATATTTTAATATGCAGTGAAACCTTGGATTTCGGATAACTTTCTAGAGCCCCGTTCTCTTTAGAAGCATAAATTACCAAGGTCTATAAGACTGTATGAGGAATTATCCCCAGGTCTTTAATGACGACAGAAAATCAGAAGAAGGCTGTAAAGAACCCTTTATTCACTACATATAATTGCACAGATCGCCTTACTTGGCTTACGTAAAAGCAATACTTCTGGCTAAACTCAAAACAGATAAGGATGAATTTTAATATAGTAATTCTAGCCTAAGAGCCCACAGATAATTTAATGCAGAAGAAGGCTGTAACTTCTAGAAGTTGGTGAAGATCAAGCGAAACTGTGGCTAAAAGCACTCAGCACCACAGAATCTAATCGTTAGTAATTCAAATGGCAATGTGGCAGCATGCAAGCAGACATAACCAGCTATATCTTCCAAAACCTTCCCTAAAATAGTACTTCTTTCTACCTCATTTGAATACACGCGCGCTAGCTTATTAACATTCTGGCAAGAAAGCGTAGGTGAAAACGAGACTGAAAGGAAAGTTGCTTTAACTAAAAATTAACTGTTAGTTACATTAACTAAATCCCCGCAATTTAATGTTCAAGATGAGCAAAAGTTTTTAATAAATTTTAACTTGATAAAAAAAAGGAATGTCAAGCAAATACTGGGAATACGTATAGGCTTTGTCTGTCTGTCGAGCGTCTTGTGATCACAGAGGAGCTGATGGTTCTTAATTCACTGTGGGATTATAGCTAACCGTCTTTCGCTTCTGATATCATTTGACATGCTTCATTCACATAGTTAACGTGTGTAAGAGTATATATTGTTTAATACATCATTGTTGCAATGTGTATACGTAAAGCCCTCTTATAGTTTGTATTCAAAAATAGTGATTATTCTTTAGAAAGTACATATAAATTTTCGCCTTCCCCAATGCATACTCGCATGGTGAGTATTTGGTGGATGTCAGGCGAACAATCGCAAGGCCGTAAAAAGGTGGTAGACGATAATTTGTCAATATCTGTATTTAGTCATTTGTGTTTCTTTCTCCTCTCCTCAATCCACTTTAATTGATGGAGTATGTAAGGAACGTTTTCATTCATCCAACGTACTCTCAAAGCATAACTGGTAACACATCTGGCTAGCAGTCTTAAGATTCATTGCTTGAATCCCGGAGAAAGCATATCTGTTTTATTCTCCTTCGGAAAGTCTAATAGTTCTACAACTTTGCTGAAATAACGGCCCTCGCGAAGAGAAGGAAGATAGTAAAAAGGAGAGCATGACTGCGATGGAAGTTAAGCAGGAAATAAACGAGGAGCATGAGCATGCCGCACGAGCGACAGTCATCATAAGATTTTATAACAAGTTTACGTCATAATTTGTGCATATAAAAGTTAAGCAGACAATATGCAGCAAAAGGAACCGCAAGGGTATCATCAAAATAACGACTACATGTTCTGGAAAATGTCGAAAGGTTGCTACTCGTGTAGATCTATGAAAGTCGATTAGCAAGCGATATATCGGTGACACGCAAAAGCCTTGTATGCCAAATTAATAAACAAACTGTCAGGTATGTAGGCTAGAAAACTTTCAAGGCGTGCAGACGATAATTTCATAGCTTTAAGAGGAATTTTAACTTCTAAATGGTATCAATATTGTTTTCAGACCACCGGGAATCTGTGAATTCGAAGGCTAAGACAGTTCAGACGTTCTTTGTTGGTTTCCATCAGCTTATCTCTTCTGAATTCTATCTACTGCAACAGGTTTTTAACCTCAAAGAGACAGAACATTTTGGTGAAAAATTATAAAAAAGACCCACATAACAAAGGACGACAATGCATTATCTAATCACAACTTACGAAACATCATCTTAACCTCTTGTAAGTGACAGTTTCAAAGACTCTCCATGTATCGTTCTGAGAAAACATCAGTCTTTAAGAAGTGCAAAGTGCAGAACAGTTTGTTGAAAATTATAAGAAGAAGGTTCTATAAAACTTGGGTCATTCTTATATTATTCGTTGAATCAACAAAGTTCTTGCTGTAAAGGAATACATTTTAGAAATGAATCTGCCACTAAAATTTTCGCTGGCTATGGATAATGCTCTTACTCATCTTCAGGCCTCAAGTAATTCGAATCAATTATGCAAATTCGAATCAATTAAGATCCTTCTTTCGATTGCCATTCCATTGCTCCAGCCCATGAATCAACAAGGTATTTTAACTTTAAAATGCTTTGTACCAAAGCGCTATTTCAGTGTTGCTTCAAGGTGGCCAAAGGTAAATCTTTTATCTCCTTTCTTCCGGGCTTTTTGAGATTCATTCTCGCAATGTGAAACACTGCAAGATGATTCACAAAACCTTGAAGGAGTCACCAAGGGAACTTCCAGTTCTGCTTGGAGAAAACTAAATTTTAATTGCTTGCTTGGACATGGTATTGAAAGCGTTCTCCTGAATAGTTGTTAATGAAATTCTGTCCCTGAAGAAGATCATGCGATTGGTGGGGGAATAAGGACAGCATTCAAGATCTTCTGGAGGAAGATGATCAGGAGCTGACCATCAACGAAGTAATAGATCTACATCTTTAAACAACAGTTAGGTGGAGATCTCGTTCGAAGAGGAAGGGAAAAAGATGGAAGAATCCCTCACTTCAAATGTGTAAAATATGGGAACGAGTGCAAACTTTTGTAGAAAAGATCCAAGAAAATAAGGATGCAACGTCACATTTCCCGAAATATTCAAAAGAAGGCAATGTGTATGTGTAAGTATCATCAGATAAATTTCTTGTTAATGGTACAAAAAAAAAGAGAACGACGTGCGTAAAACAAATAGTGACTCTTTTCGAAAGGAAAAGTGCATTTTATGTATTTTAGCTTTAATTTTACGTTAGTTATTTTCATATGAATATTTTTGGATCGTTAGGGATATAACCTGAGTTTCCATTATTTCTAATGGAGAAATTCGCTTTAACTCTTTGAGGTCAGGAAAAGGCAATTAACTTTTTAAGCAAAACTTTTGCTTTATTTACTATATCAAGTGTTACAATGAAATCATTTGCAACAATTACACATTTTCTTCAAGACGCATGAAAAAAAATTAACAGTTCTGGTGGTTAGTGTCAATGACCACCACCCACTGAACACATCCCTACAAATCAGTCTCAATGGTACTTATGGAAACAGTTTTCTTTCTCAAGCAGTGTGCAACTTTGCATGTGCTGCATTCCCCCACTGCTCTTACAGGCTTTTTCTTGGTGCTGTTCAGCGCACATCGTCGTGATGTTGTCTTCAATGGCCGATGCTTATTTTCTTGTAAACGAACTGCTGCATTAACTATTGGCTTATGTTTTTTGGTTGCCATCTAGTGAGCTACAAGGGAACTTCAAAAATGGTGATTCCGCTCACACGAGTGATTAAGGCGTTCAATAGAAAAGGTGGCTACTGTAGGTAACCACCGCCCTTCAAAAAGTTAATATATATTTTCCGCTTCTAGGCAGACTTCCGAGACGAACTATGTTGCATCAAACAACTGTATCATTTTCAATGTTAAGCTTTAGCACATAAAGCAGGTAAGGATTTTAGAAGTGAATTTATAAGGTCCCGCCTTCTTGGCATGCCTTCGTGGTGGGGTGGTCTGCACGCTGGGCGCGTATTCCAGAGGTCCGTGGTTCGATTACTGGCGAAGACGTTACTCATTTTTCATGACTCCTGCTTTAAAAATAACCTAATGACTCTACAAATTTTAAGTAGGGACTTGCCTTGTATTCAGTTTAATATGGTATTTATTTATTAAGTGTACTTTTCAGTACTTACTTATTTTTGTACAATTTGCTATATTATCGGCATTAGATACGTAATAAATTAGCTGTTAGCTAATTAATATATTATAGCTATACTGGAAATGCATAAAGAATGGATTTCGGCATTTAGAACATCAAATTGTTAAAATACTGAGACTGTTTTCAATTTATTACTCTTTCTCATGCGAAATTTGCTGTTGTATTTTTTCCAAGTTAAAATTTCATATCATTATTATCATAAGTCATATCATTATTATCATATCTATATATTTACCGTGGGGTTCATTTAATGCTCCTTTACACTGTTCCAGAAATAGCTGAATAGATCATTTAATTTGAAATTTTCTTTATTAAACGCTATCGCCTTGATTCAAAATTTAACCTTATATACACGAAAGTAGATTGGCTTTTCATTAATATAGTATGTAATTTGAATTTTAATTAGAGTATATAAATTCATTAATATAATACACAGGTTCTTAACCTTTTAACTGTCATGCCCGACATAATCTCGAGCACGGCACTGATGCTCGAAAATGTCACGCCCGAGTATTACTCGGGGTAATTTTGAGTGCATCGTATTGTTATACCCGGATATATATCGGGAGACGTTTATTTCGGCTTCATCTCTTTGTCAAACCCGAATGTATCTCGGGAAAAGTTAATGTGAGCTCAATTCAATAGATGACAGCACTTTACTGAAGATTTCAGAGGTTAGAAGTTATAAGTTCTTTAGTTCAATGTGCACGGAATCTTTTTGTTGTAAAATGGCGTCCAGTTCTTTGAAACGTTATATAGATGATTTAGATTCTTCAACCAAAGATGAAGGATGTGTGTTTGATGAGCAGTATTCATGATACTTCCATGGTCAGCCTCAAAAATAAAAAAAAATCAAGATATACTCAAGCGGAAGATTGTTTCTGACTACAGTCTAACTATGGGTGGTGCAGATCACTGTGATCAGGAAATATCCTTTCATCCAACAATCCGAAAAGGTCAGAAAAAATATTATAAAAAGATATTTTTACATTTACTAGACAAGGTACTCTGGAATTCATATTTGCTCTATAAAAATTTAGTTGGGAAACGTACGAGTATTACATTTTTAGAATTTTGAATCCAAGTTGTAGAAGAGCTTTTACATAAATATGATGATGCAGCTTCTGGACAAAAGAATGTTGGCAGACCACCTACAATAGATAACCCTGCCCGTCTTACTGAACGACATTTTATTTTCCCATATTCCTCCTACTCCTGCGAAACGTGAGCCTACAAGACAGTACAAAGTGTGTTGTTCGAAAAAGAGTAAAAATGGGAAAAAGATAATTAAGGAAACACGATTCTGGTGTAGTGATTGTGCAGTTGGTTTGTGCTTGGAAAAGTGTTTCCAGTTGTACCTAACAAGATTGAATTACTGAAGTACTAATAGGTATTCACTTTTATTTATTTATTTTTTCATTTATTTATTTTTTAGAAAATAATTAATTTCTTTCATTTTTAGAAAAAATGCTCCACTAGAAGCGAACTTTACAACTGCCATGTTGATTGGCAGCCGCCTCAAGCAAATATGCAGTGGTTACAAGACTTCAAAAATTTTACCGCGAAAGTGCTTCAGAATATCAATTTTTAACTACTTAAGTATATTTTATTTTGTACTAAACATTTGATTTTTCCAATAAAAAAAAATTGACACCCAAAACTTTAACTTGACAGTTAAAGGGTTAAGTTACTACTTCCCACCATCCATTCAAAGAACTCATTTAAATTGTAGTGTCATTGGGTTTTTTGAAGCAGGAACACACGAAAATTAGCAATGCTCTTACCAGGACACAAACCCTGGACTTCTCGAATACCTGTTAACTGTGCTTCTAGTTACACCACGAAGGCATGCTAGAAGGAAAGATAAAATGCCTTTTATGCCCTCCCTTTTAAAGGGCAATTGGAGATTAGGGAACCCCATCGCCATATCCTGCTGGAAAAGAATCATCATCCACCACCTTTTAGTTCGGGCGTCATTTGTAGAGTCGCTTAGAATTTTTCAATGTGAGATACTGGAGAAATCCACTGCCCTCGGCGGAACTCAAATCTCGACCTCTCGAATAATCGTCGAGTGTGCTATCGTTACACCACGAAGGCATGCGGAAAAGAGGGAGAAAATGCCTCATAAAATTATAAATTTGAAATTTAAATCAGGGGGATATTGGATATTGGAAAATATCATTTATGCTATCGATATAAATCTATGTCAAATGTGTTTCTTTAAATCGGTTAAGACTTCAAAGCAGTAAAAATATTTTTAGCAGATCTTTTACTCCTGGCTAAATATCGTAAAATATTCGAACATTCACATGCATCTCATAATTCAACTAAACTTTATAGCTTATTGTCAAATCAGAAAAAAGTTTTTCTTGTTACATAAAAGCCATTTTGTTTTTTTGCAGTTATTTCTGTTAATAATATGACAATCACATTCGAATTTCAAAACAGAGAAAACAAATATTTCGCTCTATGTTCTGTATATTTCTCTTCCTCTCCATCGCTTGCTATCAAAGTAGCAATACAGTTTGAAACAAGAGCTCCTTTCATGACTTGTTCATTTCTGAAGAATTAATTACGCTCTATTGTTTCGAATCACAATATGCATTCATTGTATTAATATTCTAGCATTATTTGATAACGAGGATATTTGCATAAGCGGTGCTTTGCATGGTAAATTGGCAATACCTAATAAACGTTGTAAATTATCAAACACTTCTTACGAAAGAATGCTTTACAATTGATATGATTTTGTATCTGCGGATAAGGAAAACACTGTTCGTTAAAGATATTTCTCATAATCAGTGACAGAGATAATATGTTGTGCGAAGACTTAAAAATATTGTCGGATGGGGCTAACAAAGGCTATACTCAGCTTGTTTCGTGAGATAAGAAAGAGAATAACGAGTAACATATATTCTCTGTAAACGTGTAAAAGAGCTATCTGATTGCATAGTCATGTGATAAAGAATATCAAAAAGAAGTTGGCTGGTCGAAAGCGATGTACAAACAATATGATTATTCTGGAATGCATTCATTCAGTTTTCCCGATATTTTAAAGAATGTTGTTTCGACAAGCTGGCGTAAACGATAGAACTACGTCAAAGTCTAAGGTTCTTTCTGGAAATTTTTTGGCACAACATTTCTGATTTGTGAATTCCATTCTTGGTTATATAAGGTGGGCCATCTAACTTTTTGGTATTTGAATCAGCTATTAAAAAAACTAATGATTATTTTTTCCAAAGGATGAGTTTATTAGCAAGATTCGACATTTTTATTAAAGAATGAAATACAACATCAGTCAAATGACTGCCACGGCTGACTTGACAGTACCTCCCATCCGATCAACCCAATTTTTCACTACATTTTTACTTCCTTGTACGAAGTAATAAAAAAGTATTGTAATCGCGAAAAGTTTCAGGCAGCATATTTCAATGAAAATATCCATTTTGACCGCTATCGAATGCAATTTAACGATGTTCATGCGTGATATCTGTACGTAAGGACAGAATAAAAGGACTCGTTTCCTCCAAAAAATAATAAAACTGCTTTAAAATTAATTCTGAAGAGAAGTTTTCGTGGCGTCTGTACGAACGTATGTACGTACCTGCGTGCGTACGTACGTATCTCGCATAACTCAGAAACGAGGAGCTTCAGAACGTTGAAATTTTGTATATAGGACTGCTATAACATGTGGATGTGCACCTCGTATTTTGGTTGCAATCGGCCGCACCAAACGTATATAAATACTATATTTATATATATATATATCCACTCTGTTACTCGGCACAGGGATCTCAGTTTCTTTACTCTTATATGTTTGTAAATTGTACATTTTTTGCTTTCAAAATGATTGAATTAGGTTGTTCTTATATTCCGGTTAAGGTTTCTATGCCTTTCGTAATTCTGGAAGTAATATTTGTACAATTATCATCAATTTAAAAGTTGTTTAAGTGCGGTTAAGTTTTAAATAACATGGCGGACATATTTGTTTACATTTGAAACAGCAGAATTGTAGATTTGTTGCCAATCTAGAGAGACTAAGCTTCGCAACAACAAAAATAACGCCTTCATTTATTATTACGAATTAAATCATGCTTAATCCTTTCTAGAATTTTTTCGAGGAAATAAGTGTTTAAGATATACTTAATTTTTAATAGTTAGTAATTTAATTTTTAATAATTAGTAATTTTTATTACAGATATTTTGAGTTTTTATGTATTTTTGTCTTGTCGCGAAGTGAAAACTGAATTAATTGAAGGAGAAATACTCAATCGTCTGTGAAAAACCTTTTTTTTTGTTTTGTTTTGTTTTGTTTGCTTAATTTCTTTTTTACATCGTTCTAGCTTTATTATAGTATTTGAAAAGAACATGTGGCAACGTTTAGATAATTCTTTAAATGATATACATTTTGTGCATTCTGAGTTATAATATGAACGAAATATAATACTGTTAAGTGAAGCTAATGCCAGAGTGTCGCTATGTTAAACAAATAGAGTGAATTTTAAAGAATGCCTTTATTCTATTGTGGTTTATGCGCTGTCGGCGAAGTAGATTTAATTCAATCCAATAAGTTTAAAAGAAATGCAAGAAACAAATGCGTATAATTTAATATTCCGTACAAGGAAGTCATGTGGTGTACACATCAGATTTTTTATTGTTTGGGCTTTAATCAACTTCAGTTTCGTGTTTCAAGGCATCAATCGTCTCTGGGTGGTTAGCGTAACGCTTATCCTTAAGGGTTCACCCCCCACACACACACACACACAAACAAACAAACAAACAAAAAAAAAAAAAAAAAAGAAAAAAAAAAAGAAACGAAAGAAGTCAAAGTGGTTTTTGGTCCGGTGGCATCATTGGCCATTTTTCTTCGAAAATGAGCAAGGAGCCGCCGTTACCAATACCGAACTTTATCTTGCCATTCTAAACGAATTTTTGTTTTCAAAATTTAACAGTAGGACATGTGTGACATTTGGTTCCAATAGGATGGGGCTACTTGCCACAGAGCCAACGTAACCATCGACCTTTTCCATTTGGTATTTGGACATGCTACAACCTACACAAACAGAGCGTTCCCAAGAGCATGTGATAATTCCTTACATTCTCTTCCTCGAAGAATGACTGACAAAAGGCCAGAGACGCAATCGATGAAATTCAGGCGGTGACAAATTACCATTTACCCCATTTTTCGATTACCTCTGTAGAGATTCATTTGGTTTCTTAGAAGGTAGAAAATAAGAAGTCACTTATGCTCTTGTTGGGGTCCAAATTACGAATCATACAGTAGTTAGCGTAACGTACTACTACTTACACCAAAAGAGCACACATGCGTTGATGCGATATTCCCCTACAAAATGAAACCTAAAATTTAAAATCAAGTGATGCTATGTGCAGATTTTAACTACTTCTTTAGCTAATAAATTAAGTTTTGTAATAATGATGTAAATTCTGTTATAAAAATAATTTACTGATGTAAATTAAGTTTCATAATAATCAATTAATTTCGTAACAATGAAGCTCGAAATACATTTTACAATATATTTACCTGAAAAATAACCCTCAAGCTATTTTTCAAGAGAAATACATTGTTGCGAATTTTGTATATTTGTAAATAATTTTAGTGAAATTGTAGCATCTTGTATATTTATTATGTAGCATGAAACGTCTGAAGTGACGAAGCTCTGACGGAAAAACAGGATGACAGGGGCAAGTTTAACACTGTGGTAAATTGCTATCTCGCTAAATTGGCGAGATATGCCAAGTTGGCGATGGTTTTGGCGACCAATTTTCGCCCCCCAATTTGGCGAGAAATCACTAAAAGTCTGCAAATTTTGCGACCGTTTGATGACATTTTGTTCCGGTCCCTGTAAATTGTAACCGGTACACTAATTGATCCCTATATGTAAATGTAACCATATCCGAGTCTTAGATATAACGTATATGCCTTCCAATAATTTCGAGAAATGGATGTTACTAGAGATTTCTCGGCGGCAGGGGGAAAACTATGTAACACCCTCCTGGAAATGTTCGAGAATCTGGGATTCGTAGTCGAGAAAGTTTAGCACTTTTCCCGTCTATACTGTCATTTTTATATTAACATTTATTTATCTTAGACAATTTTATACTGCGACATTTAATTACTGAAACATTTTTAGTCGCTGTAGAAAAACCTAATTCTCGTGGATTAGTAGCTGTAAACTCTTCAAGAAGAGAGATAAATATGTGTAATGAGAAAAAATAATAATTATATTTTTAATAACCTGTAGAGACGTTAGGTATATTTTTTGGAAGCAGAAGGGATGAAAAATTAGCAAACGCCTTCGCCGGGAATCGAACCACGGACCTCTGGAATACCGGCCCAGCGGGCAAAATCACTAAACCACGAAGGCACGTTAGGAAAGCGGGAGAAGTACCTTATATACACCCCCCTTTTAAAGGGCGACTGGGGTTTTTAGGGGACCCAATCGCCAAATCCTGGGTGTGGAGAATCCTCATCTAACGCCCTTTTAGTTCGGTCGCCACTGTTGGAAGCAGAAGGGAGGAAAAATTAGCAAACGCCTTCGCCGGGAATCGAACCACGGACCTCTGGAATACTGGCCCAGCGTGCAGAACCACTACACCACAAGGGTACGTTAGGAAAGCACATATAAATCCATATGAAGATTTTGTCTTCTGTTCGATGTATTTCCATATATTTATTGCTATTATATAGCTTAATATTTGTAACATCTTACTTTGAGTAATTTGTCAATTTATACGAATATCGCGAATAGCGTTTATTACTGTCTTCAGTATTATATAATCACTAAGTCTTAAAATAATTACTCTCTGACATATTTTGCGGGGATTTTTTTATTTAACAATTAAGTTTATTTTAAAGCAACCTTTCCTATTACCTCTTGTTTTCAACCCACGCTTTCTTTCCAGAATGAAATCCCAGTTTCGTGTGGTATGCAGAGTAGGGTACAAAGATACTATTTAAGCTGGTGTGTCCGAGTTGCTCTAGATACAGAGTGTTTTGACTTTCGGCCACTTTGCTGATATTTAAGCTTGCTATTTTGCAGCTGGGCACTTTAATTGTATTGTGTGAATACGAATAATCTTCGTATAAAAAATCCTGCACGACTGTATCCATTCCCTCAGGCATATAGATTTCGTACGTTTTATCTTAATTAATTAATTAACATTATACTCACTCTATGAGCTCCAGAAACACTATAGAGGAATGATCCTCTTGTCTTAAACTGTAGACAGACAAAAGTCAGAAGAAGGATGTATAAGACCCTTTTATTCAAACACAAAGATCTTCACATACGGATTCATATAAAGCCAACACATCTGGCTCAACTTAAACAAGTTGTAAGGATCCTAAGTTTTACTAACGTTTATTTTATTTTAAATCTTTACTATCACTTCTTATTTTCTACTTCCGGCCAGAATTAAAAGCTTTAACTTATTTATGCAAATTTGTCTTGCGAACGCCAAGTACTTAAGTTGTGGCTTTTTGCCAAGCAAGGGAGAGGAAGGAGCTATTAGAAGCAGGCCGCTTTCCATAGTAGTTTTACTCGGTTGCTGGTTGCCTTCAAGGCCAGAGGTTAGGTTTAATCCTCTTGATAATTTTAAACGTATCGTAGTTTTAGCAGCTCTCTGTACTACATACGGCTTCTTGTTAATTTACGGCCAATCTTGGAGTTAGGCACTTGTTTGATTAATCCAAAGTTAGTTTAATTAGAGTTTAGTTAATATTTTTATATTCTTACGTTCAGACCACAAGTGGTTGGTCTCTGTATTCCGAAGTCCGGAAATCATTGTAAAGAGAGAAAAATAAAGGGTTTCGTATACCCTTCCTGTGTATATTGTTTACTTTCCAAATTTATTCAACATAGCTTAGTAAGCTCCCTGTTCCGAGTCAGGACAGTTAATGTTCCCAAAGCAAGTAAGGAGGAACACAGAACCTGATAAAGTAGTGTTGAAAGCGTAACGGCTCACAGGAAAAATTAATGCGTAGGAAGGCTCTGGTTTGTAGAAAACCGGCGAGACAAGCACAATGGCTAGAAGCATTCAACACCATAGAATCAAATCGTTATTTAGTTACGGTAACAACGTGGCCTCAAGAAATCAAAGCATGCTCTAAAATCAACTTGCGAAACCCTCCCTTAAATAAGCACTTCTTTCTCAGTCAATCTGAATAAACGTTCGCCATCTCATTTATATTCTGGCATGAAAAGCGGGGCGGGGGGGGGGAAGCGTGTGACAGAAAAGTACCCTAACTCAAAACTAACTATTATTCAAAAATAAATAGATAAATCCTCATAACGTAATAATATTTATCCTGAAGTTTTCTTCACAGAACATTTGTAAAAAGTATACATGGGAAAATTCAGGCAAAACAGGTCAGTAAAATCATCCTAATCAATCTTTAAGAATAAGATTAGGTTGGGCTACTGACCCCGGTTAACTGTATGGATAAGACAGAATACATGTCCAGTGAGAAGAGATTCAAATACCATCTGGTATCCAAGTCTTTACAAATTAATTCATCAAATTGTTGTAGTTCTTAAACAGAATTTCTATAAAAAAAAATCCGTGTTAAACATTCCTGATCGTTTTAAAATGAAAATTACGTCAACATAATAAGTACTTTTAATCAGCATGCATTTTGTCGTTTCTTACAAATGGTTTCGACAGCCTTGATGAGAATGACAGTTTCCTAAGAAATAGTTAGCAATCTATTACATAATAACAACTTAGTAAATAACAAATACTAAGAAATAGTATTTGTTATTTCTGACCTCATTTATACAATATAATTTAGAGGCAACAAAGAGAGTTAATTATAATGTTTTTGTTTTATTTGATATAACTAAGCAATCATTTAAAGTAAGACTCCTCAGGCTTTATGCAATTGTTTACGGCTTAATTCTTCGAAACCGCATATAAAACCGTGATTTTCAAAATAACGTATGAACTTTTCGAATGCTAATTAGGTAAAATTGTAAGATTACGTTATAATTTCATTTAAATTAAACTCTGAATATCCTTACTTGATCCTCCACATCTTTTATTCCATCTTAACCCGGCGGAAGTCGCACCAAGAAAAGTTACTAGAGTGGGCGCGTGGGGTATCACATACCCCAATATTTAAAATACGATAAAAATAGTTTTATTTAGTTTGAAGCGGTTTTTCTTGTTCTCGTGTATTATAAATACGTGAAGAATAACTGGGTTTCAAAAAATTAATTTCCAAAATAATCTTAGAGTTAAAATTAAGACAAATGAAATTAATTAAAAAATAAACATCATGCCTCTAAGTTTCATTGCATCTCTAATAAACAATGCTTATTTTATTTCTTCACACTTTGAACGAAATACATTCATGTGTTCTTGGCACAGAATGTTTTCACATTTTAAACATTGCATTCACTTTCTTCTGTCCTTGGCGCGAGGGCAATTTATCACATCTTTCATACTTAGTTGTTTCGAATTTCATGTATTCGTTTTAATTCTTCGTCGAAACTTCTGCTTTTGTTTTGTATGCAGTACGTCAGTTTCTTGGTAAAGTATTAATCTCTGATCTTTGTTCAATACATTAGCATTATAATTTCATTAATTGTAATGCGCTAAGTTCTTCAAAAACAGACTTCTGTTTCTGGTTGGTGAATTAGCAGTTGAATGTAATATAATTCAAGCATTTATTACAGCAACATTCAGTGCAGGAAAGAAAATTATCATTGGCCACCTCCTCGTTATTCTGGCAATTGAATAATTGGCTGACCCCATATCCACTGCTTTTTTAGTCATATTATAAAAACATATAATTCCTGACGTTTTATTTCTCCAATAGTATCATCTATAGTATGATCGTTATGTAATGTTGAAAGCATAAGAACAGTTTCTCCTTTTTTAGGAACATTAGAAATTAATGTTTTATCTTTTTCGAAACGAAAACACTGTAGAAATTATTCCTAGTTTCATCTTCAGTTTCCGAAATGCAATCTTAATCGCTTTCAAATATTTCTAATAAATATCACAGGCGTTGCATCTGCAATTCATAAGGAGTCATTCTTTTTACGATAATGTGGTTAGAAATTTTCAAGAATTTAATGTCAAGTACTTTAAAATCACTTGCGAGTAGAAATATTTACTGTTACACTCCAGAAATAAATTTCTGAACTAAATATTCGGTCAGAAAAACACTTACGCGGACAGGCGCGTGGTGGGGTGTGTCATACCCCAGTTCCAACAAAATACCGATAAATCTGTTTCTGAAACACACAGGCAAAGAAAAAGCTGTTCTGAAAGTCAACCACAACTAGAAACTCAACTACTGAAAGCAGCACAGAATTTCAGTTTCACAAGTTAGGAATATTCCACTTTTATGTAGGGGTGGGGTATGACACACCCCACGCGCCTTCCCGCGCGGTTAATTTAATTTACAAGTAAAACAATTAAATTGTTTGTAGCTAAATGCTAGCTTAATTAATCTTTTGGGGAAAAGAGGCTTTTATTCTGTTCGTACGTACAGATGTCACGAACAAATATCGTTCAAATGGATTCGATAAGAACCTGATTCGAACAAATATAGTCAAAATGCATATTTTCTTCGAAATATGGTACCCGAAGTTTTTTATGATTACAATACTTCCTTTACCTCGTACAAGGAAGTAAACACAATAAAGTTACGAATTATTAAAAGTATTTCTGTTATTTTTTGAAAGAGAGGTAGGTTAGGGCAGGTGTTTCCAACCCTATGCCCGCGAGCACCATGGCGTCCGCCGATTGTTTAGAGTGTACCCGCTGATGTGCGATCAAAATAAAAATGTTTTAGTTTTCAATAAAATTCCATGTGAAAGTTTTCTCCTTTTTAATGAAACAGAAATTGCGCCCAGCACAGATACCAGCATAAAGCGATATGCGACCGATCTTGCCGTGTATTATTAACTCTATCCAGCTATAAGTTTGTAAGGATCATAAGGGGGCTCAAACACTTTAAACCCCTTATGATCTTCGAATATGTGACTGTTGCAAGAACTGAGATACTATATTTATTTAAAAAACAATTATTTCCAACTTTTTTACAGCTGACGACATAATATAGCTGCTACAAACCAGAAAGTTTGTGTTGCCACAAATATTTTTGTAATTTAATCCGCTTTGTGACAAAATTTTTCGTCATGTTTCCACCTTGCGCGCATGATATTTTAAAAATGGCTAATGGTGCATACTCGAAATTGGATGGAATTCCTTATATGGGTAGTATTTTCTAACTGAACCTAAAATCTGATGAATATTTTAATATTGAAAAATTTTATGGACGAAAACATTACAGACTTTTTTAATAAAATACATTTTATAAATTCAACTTGAAATAAAAAAGAAAAAAAACATTTAACATGAAATTCTTAGAATTTTTGGTTCACAGTAGTTTCCAAATGTTATAAAAGCTATATATTAAATATGGAATTAAATTACGCAACAGAATGTTTTAAACTGTGCTCGCAAGGTGGAAACATGACGAAAAGTTTTGTCACAAAGAGGATTAAATTATAAAAATATTTGTGGCAACACCAACTTTCTGATTACTATTTCAAAAAGCAGCTATATTATGTAGTCAGCTGTAAGAGGTTGGAAGTCATTGCTTTTATAATAAATAAGTTATCCCAATTCTTGCAACAGTCACATATTCGAAGATCTTATGGTTTTTAAGGTGTATCAGTCCCTTTAAGTTTTACTAAAGCTTATTTTATTTTAAATCTTTACTATCTTTTCTTATTTTCCACTTCCGGCCAGAATTAAATGCGTTAACTTCTTTTGCAAATTGCACTTGCTAACGCCCAAGTATTTAAGTTGTGGCTTTTTGCCGAGAGCTAGAGAGAGAGAGGGGAAAAGTGAATCACCTTGCCACTGCATTCTGTACGAGTTTTCAATCAGTTGCTGTTTGCCTTTAAGGCCAGAGGTTTAGTCCTCTCGATATTTTAAAACGTACTGTAGTTTCGGTAGTTTGCGTACTACCTACGTAATCTTTTAAAAGGCCAGTCTTACTGTTAGGCATTTGTAAACTAATTCAAAGTTAGCTCTCAATTAGAATTTTAGTTTGTAGTTTTATATTTTTACGTTCACAACCACAAGTGGTTGGTCTCTGTATCCCGAAGCACCTGTAATCTTATAGACAATAAGGGGTAAAGTGAACCCTTACTGCTTGTGTCGTCCATTCCACACATACTTGAGCATAGCTTGAGTAAGCTCCCTGTTCCTATTCAGGACACAGCATATTTCCAAAGCAAGTCAAAAGACATACAAGTCCTAGACATCCAACAGATACTCTAGAATTTAAGGTTGGGAAGCCCTGGGTTAGGCTATGCTTTATTTCGAAATAATGAAAGATTACTGAACATCGAATGGAAGCACCTCCGAAATTGACAATTTGGCAGGTCATGTGATTAATAAAAGAAATAATTTATGTTTTATAATGGCAACGTTTGGTAAGATAATTTGGAAGATAAATGAGAGTAGTTATGTAACGGATAACAACAATAAAATTTGGAAACTTAAATCTTTGACTCTGTTCCCAAACTCTAATCATCAATCGTTACAGTTGCGCTATACATGTATGATATGTTTTTCGAAAATTTAAATGCATTTGTGTGAATTATACGCGCTGCATATTAAAGACTTCATTAATAATCTTGAGGAGCGTGAGTGATAAAGAAAGTGACCCTATGTGATCTAATTTAAACACTTAACACAGAAAATTTTTACTTCCTTGTACGAATTAAAAAGGAAGTATTGTAATCGCGAAAAGATTCAGGCAGCATATTTCAACGAAAATATGCATTTTGACCGCTATCGAATGCAATTTAACGATGTTTTTGCGTCATATCTGTACGTAAGGACAGAATAAAATACACTTTTCCTTCAAAAAAATTATAAAACTGCTTTAAAATTAATTCTGAAGAGAATTTTTCGTGGCGTCTGTACGAACGTACGTATCTCGCATAACTCAAAAACGAGTAGCCTCAGAACGTTGAAATTTTGTATATAGGACTGCTATAACATGTAGATGTGCACCTCGTATTTTGGTTGCAATCGGCCGCACCAAACGTATATAAATATATTTATATATCCACTCTGTTACCCGGCTCAGTGATCTCAGTTTCTTTACACTTATATGCTTGTAAATTGTACATTTTTGTTTAAAAAATGATTCTATTATGTTGTTTTTATCTTCCGGTTAAGGTTTTTATGCCTTTAGTATATCTGTATGCAATACTTTTAGAATTATCAACAATTTAAAGTTGTCTAAGTGCCGCTAAGCCTGTTTTTAATGGCGACCATTGGTGTTTACATTTGAAACAGGAGACTAGTGGATTTGTTGCCAATCTAAAGAAACTTAGCTTCGCAAAAAC
The DNA here is from genome assembly GCF_044657685.1 of Stegodyphus dumicola. NCBI lineage: Eukaryota > Metazoa > Arthropoda > Arachnida > Araneae > Eresidae > Stegodyphus > Stegodyphus dumicola. The sequence continues at coordinate 87,887,189 of NC_140777.1, forward strand.
AGAGATAACGCATTCATTTATTATTGCCAATTAAATCATGCTTAATTCTTTCTGGAATTTTTTCGAGGACATAAGCGTTTGACATTTAACTCGTAATTTTTAATTTAGATACTTTGAGTTTTTATGTATTTTTGCCTTCTCGCGAAGTGAGAACTGAATTAATTGAATGAGAAATACTTAATCGTCTGTGAAAAACTGTTTCTTTTTTGTTTTGTTTGCTTAATTTCTTTTATACATCGCTCTAGCTTTATTATAGTATTTGAATAGAACATGTGGCAACGATTAGATAATTCTTTAAATGATATAAATTTTGTGCATTCTGAGTTATAATATGAACGAAATATAATACTGTTAAGTAAACCTAGCGCCAGAGTGTCGCTATGGTAAACAAAGTGAATTTTAAAGAATGCATTTATTCTATTGTGGTTTATGCGCTGTCGGCGAAGTAGGTTTAATTCAATCTAATAACTTTAAATAAAATGCAAGAAAAAATGCGTATAATTTAATATTCCGTACAAGGAAGTCATGTGGTGTACACATCAGATTTTTAAATCATACATGGTCGCTGCCCTAATGCCCCAAAGAAATCAAGCTCCTGATTCCCGATTTCAAAGCCATTGTGTTTGAATTACTTAAAGCATATATTTGTGATATTCCACGGGCAATTACGCAGCGTTAAATGCTTTCCTTTCATGCTTACTTTGTAGGTTATCACTTAGGAGAAAAGGATAAAGAGCAACAACATCTTTTCAAAGATCTTGAATGAAAACTTGAATAACAAACAATACATTGCAACGGCGGCTCCTTCGAGTTTTAACACACTCAGACGCGAGCCAACAAAACGAGTAGAATTCGGTCCCCGCTAACAACTTATGTTTCCGTTCCGGTCTCGGCAAAATAATTATCAACGGAAGTAGTGGAACTGTCCGAGAGTTATTAACGAGCCGCAGACGAATCTTTTGTGTTTCCTCGCACTGGAAAGGGGGAATTATGGGTAAATATATCTATGGCACACATGAATGTATGCATGCGTGTACATGGGGGGGGGGGAGGAGAGACTTAGAAGTGGATGGAAGATTCTTCCAGGGATAATTTAAGCGGGAGACACATTTTTAATGAAAACGTTGTTCTTTAACGCGAGCGGTGATTGGTTACGTACATGGGTTTGCTGTTTGCTTCATTTCCGCGTAAATTGCCTCTTGTTGGGGCTCTATTTTTGCTCATTATACACCAGGTTTAATGAGTTTCGGAAAAGTTAGCTGAGTTATATGATTAGCATGGTGAATTTTTCCCTATGGTACAACTAATTCATCCTCCTTTCGTACTTATTACTCAAAGTGAGTTACGCAGATCTTCCGGAATAGAATATGGAATATGTCACTCATTTTACACCTCTTTTTATTCCCACCGACACTCAAACATCAATAATAGACTATGCACGTCTTAAAATGGCGAGAGTTTAATAACGGTAAAGATGTCTATCCGTTCGCTGTGATAGTTAGAGGAGCATTCAGCCTACGGTTACCATCTAGACTTACGTGCTGGTACAGATGCTCCAGACTTTACAGAGTACCAAACTAATCGTATAAATTCTCTTGTTGAGGTTTCGTACAGTTATTTTATGTTTAAGTTTCGTACAGTTATTTTAAGTTTAAAAATGCTTTACTGCCTATTCTCATTTCCCCTCTACTACTACAGAGGCCTCGTTCGCTGCAAAAGAAGTAATTGTAATTGTACTATGTTTTTAAAACTAAGTCAAAAATTATCGTATGCGGCTTGAAAGTTTTGTTTTTATTCAAAATGGCGAATTTAACAAAGCAGTGGTTCGAAGGCTACATTTACGCTCTTTCCGAAGAGAAATATGCATACTCCGTTATCCAAAAACGACGTGAGAGTCATGGTTTTGTGATATCTAAAGCGTCGATAGGTAATATCATCAACAAGAAAAGAAAAAACGTCAAATTGGAGCCTCAAGTGGGACAAAAATTCCAAACAAGTATCCAAGGAAAAAACGGACATCTTCGACTATTGCAAAGGTACGTTGTTTAATGTTAAAAGAAAATCCCCCTAGTCAAAGGACAGTTCCAAAATGATTAAAATGCTCGGTGTCCACAGTAAACAAAATGATAAACGTTGATTTAAATCTTAAGAAAGCGAAAAAAACGCAATGTGCATCGTCTTCTTCCAAAGCATATCACTCAACGCAAGAGACACGCTGCAGAATTCTATATGAGAAACACTTATCCAAGGGAAAATGGAAAACAATTGTCACAATAGATGAAGCATGGGTGTATTTAAATAATTGGAACAAAAAAAAAAAAAAAGAGCCATTTATTATCATAAAAGGGGAGAAAAAAATTAAGTACATGGTTCAAAGAATCGAAAGAAAGTTTTTCTAAGGGATTCATGATTGTTGCTGGTTTTTCTTGTAATGAAAGGTTAAAAATAAAGAGAGTGCAAAAAAATGTCAAGATTAACTCCAGATATTATCAGGAACATACTTTATCGCCAATTTTTATGAATGAAATACCATCGCTTTACCCACAGTGCCATCAATATGTGAGACTCCATCAGGAAAAAGCTAGCAGTCACACATCAAAATCCACTGTAAATTTCCTAAAAGAAATGAAACAAAAAACTGGTATCAAGGCCATACCCTTCACTAATATCCCTACTCAATCTCCCGATGTGTCACCTATGGATTTTTGTGCTTTCGGACTTTAAAAACTGCATTATCCAAACGTTGTCCCACAACTCTGACAGAACTTTGGAAAACTGTTCGGGAGGAATGGGATAGAATATCTCTTCTGCCACTTCAAAGTGCATTATTATCCTGGAAATTGCCGTGTCGAAAGATAGTTAAGAATAAGGGATGTCAAATAGAACATTTAAAACACAATATTATGTAATTTAGTTTTGATAATACAATATACATCGTCTAAAATATGTGTGAACAGCCTCTGTATTCCCTACCAGAATAAGCTTTTACTATCTCTTTTTATGTTAATGAGTTAGAAGGGGTATTTAAGGGAAGTTCAACTTCTTTCGAATGAGAGTGGTTTAGGAGTCCTTAGCGGCGCGTGTTTGCCTCCTGACTACTTGTTCTTGAATGTACTACGCTCGGCCGTGTTGTACGTGGCTGTTGATAATCGCCGGCCAGGTTAATTTAAGGGCCAACCACGTTAGGTATCTGTGTCTATCTTCGGCTAAGTGCATTTAATTTAGTATTAGATTAGTTTCTTTTTTTCGTATACTAATATAAAAGCCCGAGTGGAGGCTTTCCTTTAAGCCCGAGAAGGGGCCATCTGTTATTATTTCTTTAAGTGAATAAAAGGGTATTTTAACTTCTCTCGAGCCTCCCACAATAATTACTCGAACTCAGTGATAATTTGCTACTAAGTTCACTAGGTTACTCGACATTATATCATAGACAAAGTACTCGGGAACACTGTACTCTTAATCTCCCTTTTCATAAAAGACAACCAGACGTTAAGCCTTTTTGAAGAGAAAGCTGTATTTGCACAACAATTGCCTTAATTAAGCCTAGTTGCTACCCAAATGGATATGGATTTGAATAGCAGAAAAGGCATAAAAGGTTATGACAGTACTTGGGCACTAAAGATTCACCAGTCTTCAGGTTTCTTTTCTACGGTGTGATCTTAGGAGACAGAGCTGAGTAAAGTCATACACTTCTCAATGGATAATTTCTCGCCAAATGTGGCAACCAAAAAACTGCTTTGCGGGGAAGCTATCTTACCGCGCCTGTACATTTCGTAACACTATTTCCGATGAGCTGAAAGAGATTAAGCAATTCTCTTTCAGCTCATCGGAAATAGTGTTGAGATCTGATCTGAGTGAGGTTACAGATCTCAGTTTTTGTTGAACACTGTATTATTTCCCAATAAATTGTCGATTTCTCTGTGCCCATCTGGAGCGATTATTTAAAGAAATAGACACGAACTCGTAGCTTCCAATATAATGCTACAAAAAAATCTTGTTATTTGTTGTTGTAACTTATCTCACTTGTTTGACGGTAACATCAGAACAAGCCCACGAAATGCATCATGGTATGGAGTGCAAAATTGCGCCTCTTGTTGGTAATAACCTTGAGTACCATATAGGTGACAGACGACTTTGCTCAGTTCCCCCCAGCTCCCGTTGTGACGGAGAGCACCCTTCGGAAATGGATCCTAGGGTCTCTTACCCTTTTCCCCTACCACCAACCTCTCGAGAGGACGTTCGACTCGTCGCATATATAGAGTTCCCCCATGCTGCACAGACACTACACATTTACAAACATCCATGCCTTCTTCTCCGGGATTCAAACCCGGGCTCTTCGGTACAAGTAAGATTCCTTACGTACGACATCAGATATGGGAAATCGTTAAAAGCAATGCATTCATGAAGACTGAAATCTTAATAAAGTAACTGATTTGTAACTGTAGATTTTAATTTAACTAATGCTACTACTGAGTGATGGTGTACAGTCTCTACGACAGCTTAGATTATAACAAGCTCAGTTATAGCAGGATCGCAGCTATAATGAGCTTAAATACCTGAATAATTTTAACTTACCACTAAATTCATGCAGCTTTAATTGGTCGAGGCGTAATATATACCAATCTTCGTCCTCTAGTAAGAGTTAGTAATATCTCTGTGACTGAACGACCAGTAATCAACTCATAAGTGATGCCTATTACATCATAGATCTCAGTTCGTTAATTAAGAGTTTCCCGGGAACGTCTAAATTTAGATTACGAATTATATGACGATATTGGAATAAGCATTATCCGGTTATAATTCGTATTCAAGCTGAGAGGGACTCTAAATTGCTCCGGTTTTCTCGCAGTAGTCTTAAGTAAGCGAATCGAGTTTTTGCAAAAGGTAATTATTTTGAAGATTTTTAACCCAAAGGGCGTTAGCCCAGAAGGGCTATTAATTTCGTTTAGGCATTTTGTGACGTTCCACTTTTGAAATTGTTACTACCATATATTATCGCCCTGCATTATATTTAAAGAAATTAAATAATGAAGATTCTGCGTAAATGTATGCAAAATGTTTCTCGCATTGTGATAAAACAACGGTCCCTGGAGCCATCAAATTTTGAATAACGTATGTCCCCACCCGAATATGGGCATTTGGAAGCCCAAATTTGGAATTTGTTTTATTATCAGTCTCACATTTTGTAAAACTTTAACGAATTTTCGGTTAATAAACTCAACCATTTCAAAGCGAGCAATGGCAACACTGTACAAAAAAAAAAAAAAAAAAAAAAAAAATTATCTCCATCGCACGAGATTGTGTATCGTAAATTCTAAAGATATGCTCTTTTTAAATTATTTTGCGGTATTGCTGTTGAATTGAACTTTACAGTTTAAGTGCGAAGAACATGATATTTAATAAATAAAGGCAACACATACAAAACGTTGAAAAAAAAGCTCCCTTTTTGGTGTAATATAAAATCTGAAATTTTCAGATTTTTTTTTTTTAATTGTTCTCTTCTTTTAGGATATTTTAAAATACTTAAGAAGGAAACATTTTCTTAGAATAAATACTAAAAATTATGCATTAGGTTTATTTTGCCAGTTACAAATTAAACTGAATAATTCTCCCACGCGTGCTGTCGTGGGGGAAGCAGTTATAACTGAAGCGCCGTAGTTCTAATCCCGATGTAGGTATAAATGGTTATTCACACTCCATGTTGCAAAATGTCTAGTATATTTTTTAAAATTCGAAAATAAGTTGAAAAAACTGCGAAGTGTCGAATGACAACATATTTGAAAAATGACGATCTGAAAGACCACTTATATAACAAACGAATGAAATGATATGTTGTGAAATAGCAACATTTATCAGGCTGCATAACATAACATAACGTAACGTAACATAACATAACAGCCAAGAAGTGGAAAGACCAATAGTGCTGTCTTTGCAACATTATGGGGGCCCACCAGCGGCCGAGCGGTAACGTCGCTGAACACTGGTAGTTCGGTCCGAGGTTCGAATCCCCCGAACTAGCTGGCTGCATGGGTGTTTTCGTGGTTTTCCCCATGTGTAACGTGTATACGAGCCAGTTATCCTTAAAAAGTCCTCCACGAAGGCATCCCTCCCTTAAGGCAGATAGCCCTCGAGTGCTTTGCGGTAATCTAATAAACCAGCAACATTATGGATCCCAGGACAAGCCAATGTGTTGGGTTCACTACGACAACCACTTACAGCAATTAAATGTAAATAAATATATACATTTCTAGAGCAAAAAAGTGAAATAATAGCTGTATGATTTTTCGTTATTTTGTTTTAGCAAAGGTTTGGATTGATTTCGGAATCTTCACAATTTTTATTTAGTTTATATAGTAAATGTAGACACAACTAAGTAAATGCTGGTAGTTAAAACCATTTTCGATTTCCAGAAAACGGCTGCATTGAGGTGTTTTTTTTTTTTTTTTTTTTTTTTTTCCACTACGTCTAATATAAATACAAGACAGTTTCTCTTAGAAGACCTTCACGAAGCTAACTTTGTCTAATCTCCTTCTTGTGGTTTGCCGTAGCGAATAACTTAATGTTTTCGAACAGAAAAATAAATTCCGATTTTAATTTTTAATAGATTTGTAGGTTTCATGTTACAAATATACTATTTACGATTATTTTCAGATATTCAAATTTCAATGGAATTTCAAAACTTTAATTTTTAATGGTGAAATAGTATTCTTAAGGGGTGTTGGAACCCCAAAATCTTCAAAAAATTGTGATTTAGGATTTTTGCATTTTCAAATTCTCTACACTTTTATCTTTCTAAAAATACCATTCTTTAATCTCTATGAAAGTTAGAACTGTAAAAAAGTCTAGTTTTAATTTGTCCTCTAGTGTTTTGATCAATGAGGATTTTTACATAAAAACGCGTTCTTCTCCAAACGTGATATTTTTATACTCGATGTACCTTTTCTCAGGAACTACTGCTCACAGGTATTTAAACTTTTTATGGCTTATTTATTAGGTTCTTTAATATTTACTGAAATGAGCTTTTTGTAATAAACTTAGAAAAAACATTTTTTTAAATTTTTTTTTTTTTTTTTTGTGTGAGAAAAGTGCTAAATTTTACTATGTCTAACAAAATATTCTGTAATTTATTCTAAAATTCAAAATGCTTCAAAAGCTCATTTCAGTATAATCAGATAGGTATACTTTAATTACAGAAAAATTTCAAGCTTGTATCTACAGCAGATTTTGAGAAAAGGTACATCGAAAATGGCCAATTTAACATTGTCGGTATAGGGGTTTCTATAAATTCTGATACTGCTGCTCTCAAGTTGAAGCCTTCAAGCTTTAAATCACTGAGAGCTAACGATTATATATTTAATAAATTAGTTTCCTCAGAGTTCTTGCAACGGTCCCAGTCCTACTTGATAATCCGAACATCAGCGTCAAATTTATCAAGGAAAATCGGAGGATGCTTTGGAGCAGCTTGCATTCGAAAATTTGACCTGAAGCTATTTACTTGAATTCTTTTAATACGCTAAACTACTCCTGCTTCCTCTGCGACCACTAACGAGGCCTTTATGAATTGTGGAAGCAAAATATCGCGTGATCCCCCTCTACGACTGTCATTTAGGCCCGAGTGCGACTCATTCACACCCTCAGGTTATTCCTCTCCACCCTCCCTGCGAGACCCCTACTCCTCCTAGTTTCCTACGGATTCGGTGTGCCATATTTGGCAACTTAGTTCCCTTCTTGGGACATAAATTTTTACTAATGTTATAGTGTTTTAGTCGTTCCTAATTCAGCCTTAGAATTTTAATTAGAGGAAAAGGTACAGTAAACTTTATTCCCAGTTCAGCCCAATAGTGATTCATTCCTTCATTTCATTTGTAACACAATCTGTGTTTTTCCATTACCTTTTATAAATAAAAAAAAGCAAATTGAGTGTAATTCTGTATCTTTGCTTTTTTTTTTCCAACTTGTATACTGTAGAATCATTACGTTATTTTAATGCTCGAGACATCGAAAATGTGCAACGCCCTCGCCGGGTCTCGAACCTGGACCTCTCGAATGCGAGCCGAGTGTGCTACCGTTACACTACGAAGGCATGCCCGAAGGAGATAGAAAATACCTTATATACTCCCCGTTTTAGAGAGTGATAGGGAAATAGGGAGCCCAGTCACAAAATCCTCGTGGTGAGGAATCATCATCCACCAGCTTTTTAGTTCGGGCGCCACTGTAGAGTCATTAGCTATTTTTTATTCTTTAGAAGTGTAAAATGAACAGTACCTTCACCGGGACTCGAACCTGTCGAGTGTGCTACTGTTACACCACGAAAACATGCAGGAAGGAGGGAGAAAGTCCCTTATATACCCCCTCTTTTAAAGGTCGACAGGGAATTAGGGAACCCAATCGCCAAATCCTGGTGGTGAAGAATCATCATCCACCACCTTTTAGTTCGGGCGCTACTGTAGAGTCATTAGGTTAATTTGATGCTGTAGACGTGAAAAATGAGTAATGCACTCGCCGGAACTCGAACCTGGATCTTTCGAATACGCGCCTAGTGTGCTACCGTTACACCACAAAGGCATGCCGAAATAAGGAAGAAAATACCTTATCATATACGTGGGATTTTCTGGTTATTTACTTCTGGCCACTGTAGAGAATACTTCCTTTGCAATTAAAGAACGGCAAGCACTATGCTTATTTGCACTGTGTAAATGTATTACAATCTAGTAAACTCATCATCTTAAACTAGGGCATTGCCAGGTTTTCAATAAACACCACCCTTTTTTCTAAAACCTTTTTGAAGGAACTCCTACCATAACCACTTCGTGATAGTATTACAAGAAAAGAAAAAGAGTATCATAAAAAAGAAGAAAGAAAAGCAAAAAAAAAAAAAACTATTATTTTAAAAATTAGTCCTTAAGAAACATCAGATGACAAGATAGACTAATGCGAACAATTTTATTGTGTTGTTATAATATAAACTAACTGTTGTTTATATACGAGGGGATGGAAATTGAAGGTTAAAATTGGAATAATGATTGGGAAGTTAAAATAATAAAATGGGAATTTATGACGAATAATTAATATTTATTAAGAGCAAGTAAAATAATTGCTTATTCAACCATAAAAAAATACTTTACTGATATTTCGTAGTATGAATTTTTTTTAGTCCAAAGGGATTTGAGTCCCGAAGGACTATTACTTTCGTTTTGGCATTTTGCGTCGGAATCCTATAAATGTCGGTTCACTTTTAAAACTGTTGCCACAAAAGGTTAGAGTCCTGCATTATATTTGAGGAAATTAAATAATGAAAAATCAGCATAAATGTATGTATATTTCTCGCATTGTGATAAAACTACGGTATCTAGAGCCATCCAATTTTGAATAACGTAATCCTCCAACGAATATGAGCATGTGGAAGACCAAATTTGAAATTTGAAATTTGTTTTATGATCGATTTCCTATTTTTTAAAACTTTGACGAATTTTTGATTAACAAACTCAAGGATTTCAAAGCGAGCAATGGCAACGTTGTGCAGAAAAAACATTTTTATCTCCAGCGCGTGAGTCTCTGTATCGGATATTCTAAAGATATGCTCGTTTTAAAACTATTTTGCGATATTGCTGTTGCACTGGATCTTATGGTTTAAGTGCGAGGAACATGATATTTAATAAAGAAAGGTAACACACAAAATGTTAAAAAACGCCCCTTTGGACGTAATTTAAAATCTGAAACATTTCAGATTTTTTTTTTTTTTTTTTTTTTTTTTTTTTACCAGCTTGTTATATTGAAGACGGCTATCTTATTGATACCTAAACTTCTTGGTACCTATAGTATACAATTTTGATTCCGTTCTAAGACATTATTGTTTTCTCTTCACTTGAATCTCTAAGATTTTCTAGAAAGCAATGTTTAATGTCTATACGTGAAAGAAGTTTTGATACTCACACACTAAACAGTTTTAATGAAACCGCAAACGCATTGAGGTTTGAGAGTAATTCTATTTTAGAGTAATTTTTTGATTTATATTTGCCAGAAAGATTTTTGTCAGACGAAACAAACGAGATTGAGGCCAGAGACTTAATCATTAATATGAATCTCTTGCAAGCCGTCTTGTCTGGTGACAATTAAAAACTTCTGCTACTAGCTTTCATGATTAACTGGGAGAATTTATCTGACAAACGACGAAAGCTTTAATTTTCTTTAAATTAAAACAGTTAGAAATTGATTTATCATAATTTATTTGATAACTAACGATGGCAAGTTAATTTTGTCTTTGAAGAAAACGTTTATTCTCCTACTGTAATATTCTTTTTTGGAGAATGCTCTTTTCAAATGCAAGGATGATTTTAACCATTTTACATTTTGCTATCTTTAAGACCTTACAAAGTGTGGAAATTTTGAGTATCTGCCTTTTCAAACAAGGAAATGTTTCCTAAATCTTACGTCTACATGAAACGGTTACAGCCGAAAACATCGCGGCAAAAACATCGCAGACGAAAACGTCGCGGAGAAAACAACGCAAGACGAAAACGTCGTGCTACAAAACATCGTGGGAGAAAACATCGCAAAGAGAAAACATCGCAGTTCTAAAACATCGCGGTACAAAACATCGACGTCGAAAATAAAGCGGTTCAAAAACTTCGCAGTTTAAAAACATCGTCGTCGAAAATATCGTGATAAAAAATAAAGTATCTACAAATCATCGCATGACGATAACATCGCAGACATACTTTTTTCAGGTTTTAATAATTGTAAATGGATATTCCCGTAATGATTTGTGAGCGCAAGATGGAAAGAAGGATAATTTTTACTTTCGTATTTTTTATTAATCAATAATTTTTTAGCTGAGAAAATAAAAAGGAAACTTAAGCATAGAAAATTAATGCAACTTATAGCACTTAATAGAATTTTAAACCGACATAGTTAACTAACAAAGGCCATTAATAAGTCGTTTTTTATAAAGTTTTTACTGGTAATTTTTCATGAAAACTACAATCTATAAGTTGCATTTAATTTTCTATGCTTAAGTTTCCTTCTTACTTTTTCAGCAAAAATTTATTAGTTAATAAAAAAATGTGAAAGTAAAAATTCTCCTTCTTAACATCTTGCGCTCACAAATCATTATGGGAATATCCATTTACAATTATTAAAACCTGAAAAAGGTATATTTGCGATGTTATCGTCATGCGATGATTTGTAGATACTTTATTTTTTACCACGATATTTTCGACGACGATGTTTTTAAACTGCGAAGTTTTTGAACCGCTTTATTTTCGACAGCGATGTTTTGTACCGCGATGTTTTAGAACTGCGATGTTTTCTCTTTGCGATGTTTTCGCCCACGATGTTTTGTAGCACGACGTTTTCGCCTTGCGTTGTTTTCTCCGCGACGTTTTCGTCCGCGATGTTTTTGCCACGATGTTATCGGCGGACACCACATGAAACACCTAATAATTTTTTAGTACTTCATCTTTTTCAGACCTAAATTAATGGTTTCATATGTTTCTTCTAAACCCGACGTAGTAACTCTTTTTAATTATCTTAATTTGCTCTCTCTTTTTCTCTTTTTTTTTAAATATAATTTTGAATGAGGTTACGTATTTTGAGTTGCTTTCGCATACATTAACATGCAAGAAAACTGTGTCGCATCTCCGGACCCAAATCTTACATGGAGAAATCGATGCCATTTTTAACATCAGGTACAAAATATATTAAAGAGTAGGTTTTAATTACCAAACAACCAGACTTTTTGTTGCTGTTACTAATGCTCACTTGTCTGACCTATTGTCAGCCCAAGCCTACAAAAGTCCTCGTGGTAAGAAGCGCAAGTTTACTTCTGTGGTTGGCTGCAGCCTTGAGCACCTTGCAGGTGACAGTGCAATTTAGCTCAGTCCCGCCCCCAATTTTGATGGAGAGCACCCCGAGGGGGGGACGGATGCAAGGGTCTCCCACCCCTCTTTCTCTAACACCAACCTCTCGAGAGGAATCTCGGCTTGCATGTTTAAGTGCTCCCTGCCTCACGGACACTGCATATATTTACAAACATCCATGCCTTCTTCGGGATTCCAACCCGGGTCTTTTGGCACGGCAGTCAGCGACGCTAATCACTATACCGGTTGGGCGACATACCTTCACCCCCACACCACCACCACCACCACCAGCGACTGAGCCGTAAAGTCGCTGAACACTGCTAGTTCGGCCCGAAGTTCGAATCCCGCGAATGGGTTGCAGTATGAGTGGGTGTTTTCATGGTTTTCCCCATGTGTAACGTGTATACGAGCCAGTTTTCCTTAGAAAGTCCTTCATGAAGGCATCTCTCCATTTAGGCAGATAGCACTTGAGCACTTTCCCATAATCAAATAAACTAAACCTATAGACATTTTGGTCAAGAAGAGGGAACAGATCAGTGTAATATTTAAATCCGCTTCTCTCAAAATATATTTTTTCTTAATTATGATCCTTTTTATGATTATTTTAAGTTATTCTAAAAAGGAATGAGGTATTAACTACAAATATAGAAAGCAATTTGCGTTATCAACAATTTAAGAATAAGAAATAAATAATTTAAGAGCAGGTTAGGTTATGTTAAGTTATCTGGAATATGCAAAGTATACGAGAGCTATATACATAAGAAGAGGATGTCTTTTTAGAGACTTTTTATGGGTTGCTTATTTGACTACCGTTAAGCAGAGACAGCTATCTGGCTAATAGGAGTGATACCTTCGTTCGTGTCCTTCGTGGGACAAACTGGCTTGTATTCATCTATGACACATGAGGAAAACTACGAAAATAAACATGCTACCAGCCCGTTCGACTAGAACTGAATCCTGGTTGACGTAATACTCTTCAGAGATCATACCGCTCGGCTACTTCTAGGCCGGCATGAAATTGGTGAATCATACGGGGATGTGAACTTAAGAAAATTAAATGTGCAAGCTGAAAAGTGAGTTTAAATCAAAAAAGGTAATTAAATCATAATTTTAACTAGGAAAACATAAGCAGGTGTATAATTACATAAGACACACTATTCTGTGCGACTTTAAAAATTTTGTATTCCCATATTTTGCATAGCTTCTTAAAAAAAAAAAATCTGATGTGTACATCGCATGAGTTCCTTGTACAGAATGTTAAATTAAACGCATTTTTTCTTGCATTTCATTTAAACTTATTGGATTCAATTAAATCTACTTTGCCGACAGCGCATAAACCACAATAGAATAAATGCATTCTTTAAAATTCACTCTATTTGTTTAACATAGCGACACTGTCGCGCTAGGTTCACTTAACAGTATTATATTTCGTTCATATTATAACTCAGAATGCACAAAATTTATATCATTTAAAGAATATTAACGTTGTCACATGTTCTATTGAAATACTATAATAAAGCTAGAGCGATGTATAAAAGAAATTAAGCAAACAAAACAAAAAAGAAACAATTTTCCACAGACGATTTAGTATTTCTCATTCAATTAATTCAGTTCTCACTTCGCGACAAGGCAAAAATGCTTAAAAATTCAAAATATCTGTATTAAAAATTACGAAGTAAATCTTAAACACTTATTTCCTCGAAAAAATTCCAGAAAGGATTAAGCATGATTTAATTCGCAATAATAAATGAAGGCTTTATCTTTGTTGTTGCGAAGCTACGTTTCTCTAGATTGGCAACAAATTCACTGCTCTACTGTTTCAAACGTAAACAAGCAATGGCCGCCATTAGGCTTAGCGACACTTAAACAACTTTAAAATTGTTGATAATTCTAAAAGTATTGCATACAGATTTACTAAAGGCATAAAAACGTTAACCAGAAGATAAGAACAACGTAATACAATCATTTTTAAAGCAAAAAATGTACAATTTACAAACACATAATAGTAAAGAAACTGAGATCATTGAGCCGGGTAACAGAGTAAATATATACATATAAATATATTTACATACGTTTGGCACGGCCGATTGCAACCAAAATACGAGGTGCACATCTGCATGTTATAGTAGTCCTGTGTACAAAATTTCAAAGTTCTGAGACTACACGTTCTTGAGTTATACTGGAACGTATGTACGTACGAACGTATGTACGTTCGTACAGACGCCACGAAAAATTCCCTTCAGAATTCATTTTACAGCAGTTTTATAATTTTTTTGGAGGAAAAGAGTCTTTTAGTCTGTCCTTACGTACAGATATGACGCAAAAACATCGTTAAATTGCATTCGATAGCGGTCAAAATGGATATTTTCGTTGAAATATGCTGCCTGAAACTTTTCGCGATTACAATACTTCCTTTTTACTTCGTACAAGGAAGTAAAAAGTAAATAAGTATTGTAAATTTAATGATAAGGACTGTCCCTTTAATTAAAGCATCGATTAAAAGAGGATAAATCGATATTCACAACTTTCGTACTTGGCGTAAGTGAAATAGGAAATTTTTAATTTGATGCGAAACAGACGCAAACGAATTAGAGCTGGCATTGGAAATTAAATTCTTCCTAGAGTTGAAACATACTTTTCCAGAAAAGAGTGTCCGATTGCTAATTCCGATAAGCTGAATAGGGTGTTAATAATCGAAATTTGGCGCCAGACGCTTGGCGTCATTCTTTCACCGGCAACCCTATTGGTAAAGCGGAATTCCGACGAAATTTTGTAAATGCGCCCGCTGTACATGCAACCATCCATCCTTCTGAGCTTAGGGACGATTTTAATTTCCTCTAACGACGTTCTCTGCCGATCATATGACTCCAACAAATGGATTCCCCCCAAGTATTGAAGATCTTTAAAAACAATTTACTCGACGAATGCTCTGAATTGAGTACTTAATCAAATTAATGGCCGTCATTAGGCGATTCGCGCTGTATGCGAAACGCTTAAATCTCTTACATATTCCCTAACACAATGGGAAAAAATCATTCCCTGGAATTAAATATTTATTCCTCACAGTCATTTCCAGGCGCGCTTGCGGTAGGTATATGGATAGATAGATATAAATGATTCCCCTCCCTCCCACCGCACGCATACTTCCAACATCTTTTCTCTTTTGTTTGTTTGTTGTGTTCCTAACCGGAAATGGTTGGGTTTAAAGAAATGGTCAAATTTATCTTTTCCTTCATTTTTGCGGCTGGCTAAATACGAATGAAATATTTCTTGCATGAAAATTTATCTTGGTTTTTAACTTATTCTGGAACGAGTTCAACTCTTGGATGTAACTGCTAAAGGTGGTGTGGTGTATTTAATTATGGCAAAGCACACTAGGGCTATCTGCCTAAGGGGAGGGATGCCTTTCGTGGAGGACTTTCTAAGGGAAACTGGCTCGTATACACGTTACACATGGGGAAAACCACGAAAACGCCCATGCAGCCAGCCCGTTCGCGGGATTCGAACCTCGGACCGAACTACCAGTGTTCAGCGTCTTTACCGCTCGGCCGCTGGTGGGCGTAACTGCTAAAGGAAATAAGCTCTGAAAAAAATTTAATCCGCAGCTATACGGTAACTATCAAAATGTCATATATTTAACTCACTTGTATAAATTTTATATGTGCAATAAATAGTACGTGTAGGTGATCAAATATTGATGTAATAATATTCTGGGAACTAGGCGCTAGAAAGATGCTAAAATTAGAAAACTGTTAATAGAGAATATTGAGGAAAATTACAGCAAAGAAATGAGAAACCAGCATTTAAAAAAACATGAGAAATGTAAAGAAGATCGAAATCGAAATGATAAAATATACTACGAAAAGGGCATTTTGTAATTCTTAGTCATTTTCCTTTTAACCTGAACAGAAAAAGTATCCATAATAAAGTAGCGGTAGTATTAAAATAAAAATACTTCTTTTCCGAAATTCTTTACGAGAAATGTCTGCATCATTTTTTTTTTTTTCCTTGTCTTTTTCTTCTCTTTTTTAGCCCAAAGGGCTATTAGTCTCAAAACGGCATTTTGCATCTTTCCACTTTCTACGTTGATTCACTTTTCAAATTGTTGCCACCAAGCATTATCACCCTTTGTTATATTTAAAGAAACTAAACAATGGAAGATTTTCATGAAAGAATGAAGGCCCACCAGCGGCCAAGCGGTAAAGTCACTGAGCACTGGTAGTTCGGTCCAAGGTTCGAATCCCGCGAACGGGCTGGCTGCATGTGTGTTTTCGTGGTTTTCCCCATGTGTAACGTGTATACGAGCCAGTTTCCCTTAGAAAATCCTCCACGAAGGCACCCCTCCCCTTAGGCAGATAGCCCTAGTGTGCTTTGCCATAATTAAATACACATGAAAGAATGAATGTTTCTCGCATTGTGAAATACAATGGTGCCTAGAGCCATCCAGTTTTGAATAACGTAGTTCTCCAACCGAATATGGGAACTTGGAAACCCAAAATTTAAATTTCGAATATGTTTCATTATCTATTTCATATTATGTAAAATTTTAATGAGATTTTGATTAACAAACTCAACGATTTCAAAGCGAACAATGGCAAAACTGTACGAAAACACGAAACATTTTTATCTCCTGCATACCATCCCGCGTATCGGAAATTCTAAAGATATACTATTTTTAAATAATTTTGTAATACTGCTATTGAATTTGAATTTTATGGTTTAAGTGCGAAGAACATGATATTTAATAAAAGGTAACACACAAAACGTTAAAAAAACGCCCTTTTGGGTGTAATATAAAATCCGAAAGCTTTCAAATATTATTTTTCTTTCCTTAGCCCCCATCTTCTTAACAACTTTTTTTTGGGGGGGGGGAGGGGTTCTTGTGAAAATACAAGCAGTTAAATTAGCAATCAGGTTATAATTTTTAGTCAAGATATGTAACAAGTTCTTTTAACATATCATATTTCCTCGCGTATTTCTTCTTCTCTCTCTCTCTTTTTTTTTTTTTTTTAATTAGCTTTATTGTCTGAAAATCGAGAGGAGAAAATTATGCGAAAAATTTAATTTCCGAAGGATGCAATTACACTAACAGCGCAACAAATATTATTTATTTAAAAGAAACCTACATTATAAAAAAAAATCAGAAGTACTATTAATACATGTGTGAAGAACGTGATATTTAATAAAAGGTAACACACAAAACGTTAAAAAAACGCCCTTTTGGGTGTAATATAAAATCTGAAAGCTTTCAAATATTATTTTTCTTTCCTTAGCCCCCATCTTCTTAACAACTTTTTTTTTGGGGGGGAGGGGTTCTTGTGAAAATACAAGCAGTTAAATTAGCAATCAGGTTATAATTTTTAGTCAAGATATGTAACAAGTTCTTTTAACATATCATATTTCCTCGCGTATTTCTTCTTCTCTCTCTCTCTTTATTTTTATTTTTTTTTTTTTTTAATTAGCTTTATTGTCTGAAAATCGAGAGGAGAAAATTATGCGAAAAATTTAATTTCCGAAGGATGCAATTACACTAACAGCGCAACAAATATTATTTATTTAAAAGGAACCTACATTATAAAAAAAATCAGAAATACTATTAATACTAAAATATCTAATATGGTATCTATATATCTTACTTCCTTGTAACTTAAATCTCTCCCGTTCTTATTGTTATCTCTGCTACTCCTTAGGACTCAAATCATCTATAAGTAATTAAAGAAGGTGAATGTGCAGCTAACTTTAACAAAATCGTAGACTGAATGTCAGTTTGCATTTGCTTCGCCGTGATTTGTCGTTTCTTGTATTCGGCTGCTATAAAGTTAAAAAGTTAAATGGGAAAGGCTGGAAAGTATCGCCACAAGAAGTATGCGAAGGCTGTTCTTTGCTTAAAAGACGAAAACAGTCATTTCGTGGGCGAATCCATTTTAAAATTTAGGAGAGTTCATTCTTTGAACCCGTTGTGAGAGGGAAAAATTACGCGAATATGCTTAAAATCTCCAGAACCTGGCTTTAAAAAGTTAGTGGAAGATATACACAAAGAAATATGATAACTAAAATTTATTAATTAAAAATCTCTTCTTTGTATTCCGATAAGTAAACAACTTGAAAAAGTAAAATTAAATTTTACTTTGTGTAGTTCACATGTATAGTTAGTTGTTATCTTAAGTAAAAGTAAACTCTCAACTATGCAAAGTTAACTTTTACGTTGTGTAAGTCTTTCAACGGCTGTTTTGTTTTCTAAATGAGATTAAATCATAGATGCAAAAATTCCATGCTGATTTAATTTTAATAGTAAATTTTACTAAATTCAGTAAATTAATTATTAGCAATTATTCATCAATTATTTCTTGGTATAATTTACTTTAACTGAAATTTCTGGTCAGAACCTTGATGGAGTAATTTTAGTAGAAATTCAAGATTTCATGAATCTAATTTTCAGCTACACCTTCAAAAGTCTTATTATTGACTACGCCTATCTCTTTACAGCAATCATCACCTGAAGATAAAGTTTGAATTATTCATATTTATTTACTTTATTAATACATGTTTCGATTTTACATTAGGAGATGGTGTGTTTCGTAATCTCTTCAACGTGCTTTAAAAGTCAATAGTGAGCAAAATTACTCAGCCCCACCTGATGAATTTATATGCAATACTTTCATTTTTATCTCGCTCTCATACCTTGAGACTGCCAGATCCAACTTTCATTTGCACCTGCGATATAAATTCTCCTCTTATAATCTTGCCTTCCCTCCCACTAAGAAAGAGGCGAGTCCATTGCAGGGCCTCTAATTATGAGTGCACGGGCCCGGTAGGGGGAGGGCAGCGACCGACGACTTTATTAAGGGCCCGGGTCGGAGCAATTACAGGCCCTGAAACGCCACGAAGACCACACTTTTAACGCCAAACCACTTTTCGCTGATGGTTTTCGATGGCCCGAAATATGCAACTTCTTCTCCCTCCCCTTTCCGCGCCCCCTTCCCTGTTTTTATTTTTTAGCTTTACTATTTTCTCTCTCATTCTGAAATCTCTATAATATTATTATGATTATTATGATTATCAGCGGACGCAGTTCTCTTTCTCTTCTCTCACCCCTTCGATATTATTTAGTTTTTTATTGCTTAAACGCGGAACTGCCATTTTCCAAGTGTTTTTTTTTTCCTTCTTTTTCTGTCTTCCCCTCCCCCTTCTTTAATTCTTTCGCTTTGGCACCCAGAGCGATGCGGCGAAAGCGTGCTTGCATTAACGTTTTAATGGACATGAATCCACAGGTGCCAAAATGCTCATGGTGTGAAGAAGTGGTGGTGGTGGCGGTAGCGGTGGTGGCAGAGGTGCTTTTTTTTGAAGGCCTCGGCGCGTTCGGGGATGGCCATAAGGTGTGTGGAAGAAGGGGGGAAGGACGGTCAAATTTTCCGGGCGTTGCCCCTCTTTTGAGGCTTGATCCGCCGTATATAGGCAGGCAGTGTTGACAGCGTCGAGAAGTCATTACCACGGCCGCTTGAGGCCGACAAAATGGTCGATTAGTTAGAAAATGGCGTTCTAATGGTAAAAATGAAAGGTTTCCCTGTTTTATTGTTTTTAAACGCTTTCGCTACGATTCATTCTCATTCTTTCTCTCTTTTTTATTATCATTATTTTTTTTTATTGATTATTCGTGATTATTACCTCCTATCCGTTTGGATTTGAGATGAATCTCTATCTGTACCATTAAAAGTATAGATTTTCTTTAAATACCCCAATGATTTTTGTAAGTTATATTGCTTGATCGTAATTGACAAAGTTCGAGTTGATCTTTCTCTCTCTCTTTTTTTTTTTTTTTTTTTTCAAATAAGTAAATAAATAAATAAATAAAATGAAATAAAAAATCTGAAAGCTTTCAGATTATATATTGCGCCCAAAGAGGCTTTTTTTTTTTTTTTTTTTTTTTTTTTAACGTTTTGTGTGTTACCTTTATTTATTAAATATCATGTTCTTCGCACTTAAACAATAAAACTGAATTCAACAGCAATATCGCAAAATAATTTAAAAACAGCGTATCTTTAGAATTTCCGATGCACAGTCTCACGCGCTGGAGATAGTTCTTTTTCCCCGTACAGTGTTGCCATGGCTCGCTGTGAAATCGCTGAGTTTTTTAATCAAATACTCGTTGAAGTGTTACAAAATATGAAATCGATAATAAAATTAATTTAAAATTCAAATTTGGGCTTCCATATGCCCATATTCTGACTGTCGGAAAAATGAGGGCGAAAATTACCCTTTTTTCCGATTTGACTGACCAGCATAGATTTTTATAGTATAGATAATGTAAAGATCGTTTAGGTTGGCACTTCTTTCTCTCTTTTTCTTTTACTAACAAAATAGGCCTATTTCAAATTTCTGTCTGCTTAGCAGCCCTTCAGTAGTAAAGAATTCCTATTCTTTTACACTTCTTGTTCAAAGCAGACGATTAGTCAGAAATGAATTAATTTCGTTTGTTTGATCAGTTTAAAAATAAATTTTACCAGGAGACGTTTTCAGTCGCCAACTTTATAGTAAAACAAAAGCCATTCCCCCCCCCCGCCTTCCAAAAATAGCATCCAACACGCCAAGGCCTACGCTCTCGTTCTTCCCCTTCATTCTACATCTCGGTTTGAATTCCAAATTCCATTCTGTGTACGAAGAAAGTAATGGACATTTTGTCTTCGATTCACTGTTAGCAAACACGTAAGTTAATTAAATGCATTTCTGACCTTCTCTATATATAATTTATGTAAATTTTCTTAAATTTATAAAATTTCTTTATTTCATATATTCCTAATATTTCTTTTTAGTCTTACGAGAATGTATTTTTGTACTCCAGTTCGTCATTGTTTCAAATTGTTTTAACATAGTTTTTGCATTGTTTTAATATGATCAAAGGCGAAAGTGTCGGGGAGCAATTTTTCTCGAGTAAGATATTAAACTTAATCTAATTACAAGACTATTCAACTTACAATTTAATTATAAGTTCCGATTTCCAATTGTTATTTCAAGTAATACAGAACAACCAATTGATTTCTATGTACTGTTCTTACGGATTCTTCATTAGCAATCCGTATAATTTTAAATTCAACCTTACTAAATAACTCTTTTAGTTTTGATTCTTACTGAGATAAGTTTACTGAGATAAGTTAGTTTTGATTCTTACTGAGATAAAGACGAAATACTTTTTCTTCCAATAATTATTTGTTGATTGATCGGAAATTAGCTTGTTCCCCTTGAAAAGTCAACTGATTTCCGGTGAATAGCGATAATTACTTAGTTTATTCGTTGCACTTACTTTTCTAAATATTTAAATTTTCTCTAAGCTCTCGTGTTACCTAATTCAAATTTAAATATGCTAATGAGTAAATTTATTGCAATAGAATTCTAACTTAGCTACTTTATTTTTCAAGGAGGTAACATATTCAATAAGCTATCAGTAAATGTAATAGTTATATATATATTTGGTTTTAATCATATACTTCAAATTATAGAAGCTTTTTAAATCACGAAAATATTCATGTTTTGGCAATTCCAAAAAATTCCAAAAAAGTGGACAAATCACGAACTCTAACTTTTAATGTGGTTAGCAAAAATTGACCAGGATATTTACTTTGAGAATTTGCAATTTTTGATGTCATTTTCAACTTGCCGTGAGGAATCGGTTAATTAATTTAAAATAATTCGAGGTAATAAGCTTAAATGAAGGGCAACAAAAAATGTGTATAATTTAACAGGCCATACAAGGAAGTCTTATGGTGTCTGTATCAGATTTTTAAACATTGCTTTGACGTACCTAAAGGTGCTTCGTAAAAAAAGGTGTATCAGGACGCACGTAAGGGCACCATCTTAAAAGGGCTGTAATTAGAAACACCTCTGACTTTCTGGAAGTGGTTGGTTCCAACTGCTTCTTTCTGAGTTAAAACGTGGTGGAAGATAATTCACCACCACCAGAACTTCGCGATTAGGTCTCCTCATCCCCAGTAGCTGTTTAAAAGGGGTAATGTATGAGGTTTTTTTTCCCTTGCTTCATGAGGGCCTTCGTAAGACTCTATAGGACATCCGGCTGGCATTTGGGAGGTTCGGTGTTCGAAACCCGGCGAAGGCATCACATAATTCCATGGGGAAGTTTCTTTTTCTATTTTATCTACATAACTGTTCTATTAAGATTGGAATAATATTGCTTGTCTTGTTGAGTAGTTTATAAAACGCGACTTATTTTTTTAATTAGTCCAAAGGGATTTGAATCCCGAAGGACTATTAGTTCCGTTTTGGCATTTTGCGTGGGACGGATAAATGTCAGTTCACTTTTCAAACTGTTGCCATAAAATGTTAGAGTCCTGCATTATATTTGAAGAAATTAAATAATGAAAATCTGCGTAAATGTATGTATATTTCTCACATTGTCATAAAATAACGGTACATAGAGTCATCGAATTTTGAATAACGTAATCCTCCAACGAATATGAGCATGTGGAAGACCAAATTTGAAATTTGAAATTTGTTTTATGATCGATTTTCTATTTTTTAAAACTTTGACGAATTTTTGATTAACAAACTCAAGGATTTCAAAGCGAGCAATGGCAACGTTGTGCAGAAAAAACATTTTTATCTCCAGCGCGTGAGTCTCTGTATCGGAAATTCTAAAGATATGCTCGTTTTAAAACTATTTTGCGATATTGCTGTTGCACTGGATCTTATGGTTTAAGTGCGAGGAACATGATATTTAATAAAGAAAGGTAACACACAAAATGTTAAAAAACGCCCCTTTGGACGTAATTTAAAATCTGGAACATTTCAGATTTTTTTTTTTAAATTATTTATTTAAAAGTTAATTAATTTACAAATAATTTTGGGGAAGTTATAGATAAAGAAATCTTTGAAACTCAACTTTAGGTTTAATGCTAACAAAGGATTAGAAAACTCATCTTTAATACCTGAACATTTTGTCCGATGAAATCCTTACCATTTTGAAAATTTCCATCATACTGCAAGTTTAATTGATCGAATCACGATAATAATTTTACGTTTGGAACAGTATAAATTCATAAGGAACGAAAATCGATTAATCTTTAATTTGAATAAAATAAAAGTTCTTTGTTAGGAAAACAATAAGTCTTGTATCTGACAGACGCTACCCACGAGAACATTCTTCTGCATTTCGTCCTCTCACTTTTCAGTTTTTAGAGCGTTGGTGGCAGCTGTCTCCAACTAATGACATGTAATAAAAGAGAAACAAAATTGTTCTAAACATCGTCTTAAACTTGCAAAATACGTTTTTTTTTCCCTCCCTGTCTTTTTTCTTCATATGTTTCTGTAATTGTTTAAGTTCTTTGACACTTCAAATGCAGGCTTTTGCATATAAAGTGCCTTTCGTTTTTTTATGCTCGACATTTTAAAGCATTGCACGACTACAGGGGTTGGACAAAAATATGGAAACACCTTTAAAAAAAATGTTTCTTTGCTTAATATGGTGTAGGAAACCCGTTGGCATCCAAAACAGCTTGCAGTCTTCTCGGAATGGATAAATACAGTTCCTGTATGTTTGCCAAGGGTATATTATACCATTCTTCCTGCAAAACGGTGGCAAGTTCAGATAACGATGTTTGCGGTGGATAACGAAAACGCACTTTCCGTTCCAATGTAGACCACAAAGGTTCGATAATATTCAGGTCTGGTGACTGTGGTGGCCAGGGAAGATGGGACAACTCATCCTCGTGCTCACAAAACCAGTCCTGGACAATGTGAGCTGTGTGAACAGGGGCTTTGTCGTCTTGGAAGACACCATCACCATCGGGGAACAAAGTTTGTACCATGGGATGAACTTGATCGGCCAAAATGTTCACATAAGTCTTGGCAGTCATGTGCCCTGACACAGTTATCATGGGGCTAGCAGAGAACGACGATATGGCTGCCCAAACCATAACAGAACCCCCGGCATGTTTCACTCTTGGCAACAAGCAGTCTGTATTATAGGCTTGAGATGGCGTTCTCCAGACGTAAACTCGGCCAGAAGTGGGAAACAATGTGAAAGAAGACTCGTCAGACCATATTACTCGCTTCCACTGCTCTATAGTCCAGGCTTTATGACTTCAACACCACCTTTTCCTGTTACAGGCATTAGCATCACTGATGAGTGGCTTCTCGATTGCAGCACGGCCAGCAATTCCCTGTTTATGAAGCTCCCTTCTAATTGTTTTGGTACTCACAGGGTTCGGTAACACAACATTCATTTCAGCAGTAACTTTTGCAGCTGTGGTCTTCTTATTTTTCGTCACAATTGCCCTTAATGATCGTCTGTCACGATCACTCAGGACACACTTTCGTCCGCTCTGTGATTTAGCAGATGATGTTTTTCCGCTTTTCAAATATGCGGAATAAATCTTCGATACAGTACCTCTTGAAACACTAAACACCTCGGCTACCTTGCTTACGGAAGCACCTACCATACGTGCTCCGAGAATTTACCCACGTTCGAAGTCTGTTAACTCTGACATAATGCAATGACAACCTCACATAACAGTACTCCGACAACAACTGAACTGTTTAGCACATTTACGAAGTTGTATAGGTGGCGTCAGTAGTCAAAAACACCAGCGCCACCTACATATTTCATTAAAATCAATCTTTCTTTTCAAACATGCATTTCACAAGGTGTTTCCATATTTTTGTCCATCCACTGTAAATGTCTCTTGAAAGCTGATCATAAACTTAGAGTTTTAGTTTAAGAAATGAATCAAATAATCTAGATTTGAAGTGTATGATAATTTTGGTTAAATGAAAGTTTCTAGTGAAAGTAATACAAATTTGTATTAATGCAGTTTGGAGAAAAGTTAGTGAAGTTCTTTCGCTCTTCATTTTGCCCTTCTTAATCTAGATTATAAGGTAGTTTCTCTCTTGCTTTCTGCATGCCTTCGTGGTATAACTGTAGCATACTTATTGCATATTCGAGAGGCCCAGGCTCCAGCCCCGGCGAGGGTCTTGCTCATATTTCACGTCCACAGCATCAAAATAACCTAATAACTCTGCAGTGGCGCCCGAACTAAAAAAAATGGTGGTTGATGATTTTTCACCACCAGGATTTGTCGATTGGGTCCCCTAATCCCCAGTCGCCCTTTAAAAGGGAGAGTATATATGTATTTTCTTCCTGCTTTCTGCGTGGCTTCGTGGTGTAACGGTCGCACACTCGGCGCGTACTCCGGAGGTCCAGGCTCGAGTCACGGCAAGGGCATTCTCTGTTTGCACATTCTAAGCATCAAAATAACCTAATTACATCTCTCTTACTTTAACACGCCCGGCTGGCAATAGGGAGTTTCAGTAATCGAATCCCAGCTATAGAATTACACATGTTTGATGTTCCTGCATCGATATAACATAATGACTCTATAATCGGCGTCCAAACTAATAGTTGGCGGACGAAAACTCGTTACCACCAAGATCTGGCGACTGGATCACCTCATCCCCATCACCCTTTAAAAGGAAGAGTCTACAAAGTATTTTCTGCCTTCTTACCACGTGCTTTCGGGATATGCCCGGATAAGAGATCTGGCTGTCAGTCGAGAGGTCAGGTGTTTGAATCCGGGCGAGGGTATTACACATTTTTAGAGTTCCTGCAT
Organism: Stegodyphus dumicola; assembly: GCF_044657685.1. Lineage (NCBI taxonomy): Eukaryota > Metazoa > Arthropoda > Arachnida > Araneae > Eresidae > Stegodyphus > Stegodyphus dumicola. Next base: position 87,912,663 of record NC_140777.1, read on the forward strand.
CGATATAACGTGATGTTCCAATAAAAGTTCCTAAAAGTAAGTAGTTCCTTAATCTGTTAAAATACCATTAAAAAAGGGACAGAAAAGATGCATAAAATGCAAGTTCTGATCTCCCACAAATTTTGCCACGTTTATGTGTGTTAAAACGTTTTCGATGATGTAAAAACATTGCTTTAATATGATGAGACAGCAAAATTGTAAAGTCATTTGGAGCAAAGAACATGGAAAGACAGCTCTGCTTTTGCCAATATTTAAAGCACAGTCTTTCTACTTGCTAGATGTTGTTGGTTGTGCATTAGCACTGAAGGCGTAATGAGTACGTTTCCTCAAGCACAGAATTAAAGAATCATAAGTCAAAAATTTTAACTACGAAATCTTTATTTAATAAAATAGGATAATTCTGCTTAACTTAAGCATAACAATAAAGTAATAATCTTCACGGACATTAAAACACTGAAGTATTGTAAAGAATAACTTACAGAGAATCTTCATCAGTCTTAAATATCATCAGGCTTACCTATTTTAGGCAATAAGAAAAAGAAACACGAACATACTTCGTCACCGTACCTGAAAAAGAAGAAAGTACTACTGGATTAGACCTTTTGGCCAGGGTGAAAGCTAGGGTGAAAAATCAAATATACTGCATTGCACACGAACTTTACTCTCTCTCGCCAATATATATCTTGGCGCACGTTCATTTCGTATGCCTTTCGAGTTTCATTATGCAAAATACCCAAATTTATGCTAACAGATGTACTAACCGCATACATTACGATAGTATGCAGGAGAGCATGCACTAATATAATTCCTTACATTCTTTCCAAAATTAAAGGGGAACTAAAGTGCGCAAGACTCAATCAACCAAACTCAGGCCATGGTGAGTTATGGTTTACAACATTTTATTTCGGAGGCCGCTATAGAAATGGCGCGTTCTTTCGCTGCAGAAAAATAGAGATGGTGATAAACTATTCTTAACTATATTTTTATTCTGTCACCTCTGTACAGAGTACGAGATCCTTCTGAGCAAGAAACGAGAAAAGTCAATTGTTCTTTCTCCGGGATTCGAAACCCAGATTTTTCCCTTTTCCAACTTGATGTGTTAATCACTGACACCATCAGAGAAAACAACAGAGAATGCAGTAATTCCTTATATTCTCCATTTAAAATTCGCCTGAAGAGAGGTACAAGACCCAGTAGACGGAATCGAGGTGGTGACGAGTTATCTTCCATCACATTTCTTTCAGGAGCTACTGTGGAGGCTACTAGACCCTTCACACTGGACTGCTGAACCACTTCAATCTAGAATACAAGACTAATTCAAACTAGACTGTTAAACTACTTCAAACTAGACTACTAGGCCTTTCAAAGCATATTACTAACCTTCAAAACAGACTACTGCACTACTAGATCCTTCAAAGCAGGAAACGAGAAAGATCAACTGTGTCTTAATCAGGATTAGAACCCGCAGATCTTCCAGTTGCAATCTGGATGTGTTATTGCGAGAGAGCATGTGGAGAGGAGGAGATGATTCTCACAAGGATTTCATCGTACATGAATTATAATAAATGAAAATTTTCAAATTTCAGTATTTCTGTGCATAGCAATTTCAAACCCACATCTATATAGGTTATTGCCACAAAGTGACAAAAGTCTTAGGTATTAATCTTATAACGTATATATCCAACTACAGTGCTTATCACTGAGCAACGCTTGAGATAACCACTGACCTGACTTTGTTGTAAAAGTCTTACAGTGTTAATAGTCATTCTGGCAGAAGGGAATATTTCCTCCGAATAAAAATATACATATAAATATTACATGGGCATACAAGGCCTGTGTATAAGCATAGATATGTTGATTACAATCATTGTCTTGTACAAGTTACATATGATAGATACATAAAATCATGACAGTTATGTGTACATTTAAACATTATCTGAATTCATATTTACAATATTTTTACTGAGATAATCAAAGTAAACTTGTAATTCATTTACACATTGACTGGATTTTCAGTATCATTTAAACTAATACCCGCGGCAACAAGCAGACGAAAACTAAAATAGAGGGGGTAATCAGGCTTTGCTCAGCAAGATTCTAAGAAATTCTCCCCCTCTCTTGAGAATTGTATCTTCGCAGCATAATTTTAATAGCAATTCAAAATACTACAACAACTGAACATCAACACTAGGAAAATAGCTCACCTCGTAGAATAATAACAGGACTGTAAGAGCAAAACTATTGTAATGTAAGCATATTACTATCCAGTTTATATGTACTTGATAAAAATAATATTGTAAAGCAGTTTAAATGATATTGAAAATCCACTCAATGTGTAAATGAATTACAAGTTTAATTTTGATTATCTCAGTAAAAGTATTGTAAATATGAATTCATATAATGTCTAAATGTACACATAGCTGTCATGATTTTATGTATCTGTCATATGTAACTTGTACAAGACAATGATTGTAATCAACATATCTATGCTTATTCACAGGCCTTGTATGCCCATGTAATATTTATATGTATATTCTTACACGGAGGAAATTTTCCCTTCTGCCAGGATGACTACTAACACTGTAAGACTTTTACAACAAAGTCAGGTCAGTGGTTATCTCAGGCGGCGCTCAGTATCATTTAAACTGCTTTACAATATATTTTTATCAAGTACATACAAACTGGATAGTAATATGCTTACATTACAATAGTTTTGCTTTTACAGTCCTGTTACTATACTACAGGTTGAGCTATTTTTCTAGTGTTAATTTTCAGTTGTTGTAGTATTTTGAATTGCTATTAAAATTATGCTGCGAAGATACAATTCTCAAGAGAGGGGGAGAATTTCTTAGAATCTTGCTGAGCAAAGCCTGATTACCTCCTCTATTTTAGTTTTCGTCTGCTTGTTGCCGCAGGTATTCTCCGCACATTCCGGCAGGTATTCACTGCTTGTAATTTTTAAATGCAGTTTATCGGTTTGTGGGCAGTTGAAGAGGAAGTGATTTGCATAACCTACCGCACCACATTCACACAATTCTGATGCTCGTTTGCCGAATGTGAAACAAAGAATTGAATGAAAACAGTTTTGACAAAGTATTGTGGGCCTTGCATAAATATTAAATATAATTACGAATATTGCTGCAGTAACGAAAATATTTAATTATTAAAATTTTATCATACTCCAGGCTAAATACAGAAAGTTTTCTATTTCTGTGAGCAAAATTTGGAGGAATATTCAGTAAATATTCATATACTGGAAACTTGATCAATTTTCAATACGCTTTTTCTAAAAAGTGCCCTAAAATTATCAGTAAAGTTTCCTCGAAACGTGCATATTAAGCTGCAAAGAAGTTATTCATGTCAAATTTTATAGATTTTCGTCGTGGGAAAAAGAGCATAAATGCTTGAACTGCCTCAAAAAAAAAAAAAAAAAAAAGTCTGCGCATGTCTGAGAATTTTATACGTAAATATATGAAGCATTTCTTCTAGTTAAAAATTCTGAGTTTTTTACATAATAACGAGCATTTTACTAATTGGACACTTTCTGTTTTAGGGAGCTCATATTAAATATCACTTTTTGTATTTGCAAAAATCTATTGTTGCAATGCTGAAATTATTTTGAGGAATTACCTTACATTGTTCATAAAAAAAAAATAGAAACGTTGCAACTGGAAGTACAGTAAGACCCCGCTTAACGCTGTTTCGTTTAGCGCTGTTTCGGTTTAGCGCTCCTTTATTTCAACCCGGGGATTCCACGAAATCGCTCGCAGCATACAGGGATTCCCCGAAATATTATGCAGCGATAGGTTTCAAATACATATCCGAAAGAGTGTACTTGTATTTCTTGTTTGGTGCGGTATTGTACAGACATATTTTGAAGGGGTAAATGTGGAAGATGTCGAATGAATAATTCAAGAAGCAGCGGCTAGTCTTTCTAATGATGAGCTCAAGGAATTAACTGAACAAGAAGAAAACAAAAATGTTGACAGCAGTGATACAGAAGAAGAGCAAAAAGAACTTTCGATGGCGTTTGTAAAAAGGAGTTTGTCTACCATAGCTGAAATAATGGATCAATTCATTGAAAATGATCCGAATTTTGACAGGAGCTCAAAAGTAAGGCGTGGTGTTAGAGATGCTCTATCCGTTTATGAAGAACTTTTAAGAGAACAACGCAAAAGAAAAAGGCAAACAACATTAGATGCTTTTGTCACAAAAAGGCAGAACACTGAAAACGCGGAAGGCTAACTAAATATGACTGACTTAGAATTTTATTTGTTTTTTTTTAAGAATATTCGTTTTGTTATTTATATTTTGTTTTTATTTTTGCAAGAAATAATAATGTGGTATTAATTTGGGCTTTAAGAAATAAATGTTGGACTTTATTTTTATTAAAAAAACATACTTTTTAAATTTAATACCTAACCAATTCCCTAGCCATCTTCCCCTAACCCCAATATTTACATGTAAAGATAGCCTCGTTTAGCGCTGTTTCGCATTACGCTCTACTTTGATGGAACGTATCCCCCGCGTTAAGCGGGTTCTTACTGTATATGTATGCAAGAAACTATCACTTTCCACCGCGCATGTTTTTGTGGTGTCTGGTTAACAGTCAGAAGATAGGTGATTGGAATCTCAGTGAAAATACAGCTCATTTTTCACGTCTGTTAACTTCGAAGAACTAATAACATGAACTGGATGATAATTCGTCACCACTTGAACACTTGGGTCTATTGGATCTCGTTCTCTTCTTCTCAATCGCCTTTGGAATGGGTAAGAGTACAGGGAATTATCATGCTCCCCATGCGTGCTCTCGTGGTGTAAATAACTCAAGGGGCATATCCGACTAGTTTCGGAATGTTCGTCGTTCGAGGACATAGCTGAGTTTTCAACTTCTTCTACTTCAAAAATCTAATAGCCTTACATGTATAGAATTAATATTTGACGAAAAATTTTCAAACATGCTTTTACCTAATGTTAAAGGTATCATTTGTAAGTAAGCTCGCCAACCCCTCCCCCCCCCAGAATTTAACTTTTATAGCGGAGATAATTTTGATCGCATGGAAATTGGAAATGAATTTTATCAGATTAATTCTGTAACGAAAAACTCTTTTTCTAACTGCCCTACTTTGAATAGGGCTTAGCTAAGAGTATTTTTATATAATTAGTCCAAATGGGCTTTGTCCCTGAATGACTAAATGTTTTCGTTTTGCGATTTTGCTTTGATTCACTATAAATGTCAGTTTCACTTTTCGAACTGTTGCCACCCAATGTTAGAGTCCTGCATTATATTTGAAGGAATTAAATAATGAAAAATCTGCATAAATGTATGTATATTTCTCACATTGTAATAAAACAACGGTACATAGAGCCATTGAATTTTGAATGACGTAACCCTACTGCGAATATGGGCATGTGGAAGCCCAAATTTGAAATTTGAAATTTGTTTTATGATCGATTTCGTATTTTCTAAAACTTTAACGAATTTTTTATTAACATTTCAAGAATTTCAAAGCGAGCCATGGCAACGTTGTACAGAAAAAACATTTTTATCTCCAACGCACGAGTCTCTGTAGCGTAAATTCTAAAGATATGCTGATTTTAAAACTATTTTCCCATATTGCTGTTGAAGTGAATTTTATAGTTTAAGTGCGAATAACGTGATATTTAATAAATAAATGTAACACACAAAATATTTAAAAAAACGCCCCTTTGGACGTAATTTAAAATCTGAAACCTTTCACATTCTTTTTCTTATAAAATTTATTTTCACCAGAAGGTGTCATACGATTGAAACTACGTGTACTTATTTGATAACTGTTTTTTAAGTCAGAGGCATCCATATGCAACCAGACGTTCAAGAGAGATTCAGCGGCGCAATTTTATTGAAACACCTTCTTTAGGATGCGTACGTACGTAACCTCAGACAGCAACGGTACTATTTCGCAAGTCTAAATAATTAAATTTTTGAACATATCGAATAGCCCGCATATTCCCGGAACCACCCAAAGCAACGCAGTCGGCAATAGCGATTTTATTCTCACGCCTAGATGTGCTCAAAATCCATCACCTTCTGCTTTTTTGGGAGCGAAGTGACGATCGCCTTGAAAAATTCTTGGCACCAAAGCCTTAGCGGCTCCAGAGCAAACAGCACGGGCGCAAGTAAAGCGAGTTAGTTAATGAATCAGAGGTGGCGTGGGAAAATTGGTAAACCGCCTTTCCAGCAAGTAGGTCAGCGCGAGGACGAAAGGGTGTTGCGGGGTGTTTGGCGACATTTGGCGGGAAAAACCCTGAACCTCGAACTGAATAAAAAAATGCTTGAATCAACAAATAAAAAATTTGATTTTGAATTATAATCTGATTTGCTTACCCATCGCAAAATTAAGTTCAAAATCTTTAAATTCATTGATGGATATATGCATGTTCCTGTTGGAAAGACTTTGATTACTGCATACAAGGTAGATTTTAGAGGATCCTAAAATACTCTTTCGGTCGCTATATATCTGCTTTTAGCTCTAAAAAACAAGGGACTGAATGGGTGAACGGGCCAAGGGATGCTATCCTAGAGCTTCAGACTTCCTCAAGTAGGCCCCTTTGCATCGTGTTATCGTAATTGCTACTAAACCAAATCATAATCTCATTTTTAATTTAAATGCATTAAATATAAAATAAACACATTTAATCTTTTGCAAAAGGATGTGTGAGGCAAAGAAAAAGAAAATGGTACAAACATGCTTCGGCATCTCCTGTCTGACGCAGGGCCAGTGCCGGAGCCGGTGCAACCAATGAAGCTGCGAGGGACATAGACTTCAGAGTGGCAAACTTTGGGAGAGGCTCAGCATCGGCGGAGCGGTAAAAGCCGCTGAATACCGGTACTTCGGTCTCAGGCTTGAGTTTTGGCCACCGAGGCTCGCCGCAGTTTCATTTTCGTGGTTTTTCCCATGTATAACGTGGATACGAGCCAGTTTCCCTTAGAAAGTCTTCCACGGGGCATTCCTCCCTTTCAACTAATGGCTAGGTTATTAATTAATTACGGCAAAGCCTCAAGGGCTATTTGCCTAAAGAGAGGGGTGCCTTCGTGGAGGACTTTCTAAGGGAAACTGGCTCGAAAACACGTTACACATGTTGAAAAACCACGAAAACACCCACGAAGACAGCCCGTTCGCGGGATTCGAACCTCGGATCGAACTACCAGTGTTCAGCGACTTTACCGCTCGGCCGCTGGTGGGCCTTCATTTAATGGCAGAGCACGTAATAAATAAATAGCAAAAAATTGGGGTGGGGCATTGAAAGGCAGAGTTTGCACTAGATATCAAAATGTCTAGCATCAACTCTGAGGTGACTTTCATAAAAAAAATTCAACTTCTTTCTTCTCCGAAAAAAATTTTTAATACTGATTCTTTCAGCAATAGAGGTAATATGCTAAATTTTTGTACGATTTTTATTTACGTCGTTCTGCACACAGTGCTGCAATATCAGCTTCGCTCAAGCATTCTGTCCTGAAGAAAGGGCCGTGAATATATTCAGGTCGCCATGCACCCTTTTCGTAAAATGTCTATGACAATATCTTTAGACCTAAACGCAATTTCACCTAAAATCAATACCGTCTAGCATTCTTTATTTTCGAGAAAACATTTGTCGTTTTGTCTTTATTTTAGAATCCTGTAAAATAAATTGAATACTTTAAATATTTACAATCAAGTAATAGATTAGCAACTGCTAATCTGGCTGCAAATCAAGCGCGACCTGCTAATTCGCAAAACCAGGTCTTCCCAAAACCACAGCAACTGTCGATAATCGACGGCATGATTAACAACCCTAATAGCTGAAGTTGCGAATTCTCTTTATCTTTAATTTATGTTCTAACCCCCTTTTTTAAATTCACTTAATTTCCATTTCTGCTAGAGTTGGCAAAAGTGAAAAAACTTCAGCGTAAGAAATAATGTGTTGATTAAAATAAGCATTACACTTAAAAGCACATTAACCTCAGCAGTAAGTTGTAGCTTATTGTTGAGGTTAATGTGTAATAATGATCAAGAAATGGTTGCTATTTTTAGTAATTTTTACTTCCTTGTACGAAGTAAAAAGGCAGTATTGTAATCGCGAAAAATTTCGGTTATCATATTTCAAAGAATATATCCATTTTGACCACTATCGTATGCAATTTAACCATGTTTTTGCGTGACATCCCGACATAAGGACAGATTAAAGGACTCTTTTTCACCAAAAACATTATAAAACTGATTTAAAAGGAATTCTAAAGAGATATTTTTTGTGGCGTCTATACGTATGTATCTCACATAACTCAAAAATGAGTAGCCTCAGAACGTTGAAATTTTGTATATAGTACTGGTATAACATGTAGATGTGCACCTCTCATTTTTGTTGCCATCGGCGGTATCAAAAGTATATAAATATATGTATATATATGTCCACTCTGTTACTCGGCTCCGTGAGCTCAGTATCTTTATTCTTATATGCTTGTAAATTGTGCATTTTTTGCTTTAAAAATAATTGAATTATGTAGTTCTTAACTTCCGGTTAAAGTTTTTGTGCCTTTAGTTAACCTGCATGCAATAATTGTGGAATGATCAACAATTTAAAAGTTTTTAAGTGCGGCTAAGCCTATTTTTTCTTTAGCATAGCAGCCATATTTCTTTACATTTGAAACTTAGCCTAATAGTGGATTTGTTGCCAATCTACAGAAACTAAGCTTCACAACAACTAAGTAACGTCATCTTTTATTACTGTCGATTAAATTAGGCTTAATTCATTCGAGAATTATCATTTAAATTATTAGCTTGTTTTTGCGTAGAAACCGTAACTTTAGTTTAAAAAATTGTTTTTTAATTGTTTTAACTGTATTTGGTGTTTTATGTTTTTCTATAGCTGTAAAATTTTAATGAAAATTTTTTTGAATTTTATGCATTTTTACCTTGCTGCGAAGTGAGAACTGAATTAATTAGTAGCCCATGTGTATTAGGTAAGCGGCGCTGAATCGTCTGCGAAAACTGGTTCTTTTTTATTTATTTAAATTCTTTTATATACAGTTTTAGATTTATTATAGTATTTGAATAGAACATGTGGTAATTTTAATAATAATAATATAATTTTTGTGCACTCCGAATTATAATATGAACGAAATGTAACACTGATAAGTGAACCTAGCGCCAAAGTGTAGCTATGGTAAATAAATATAGTGAACTCTAAAGACTGCATTTTTTCTATTGTGGCTTTTGCGCTATCGTAGTAGTATTAGTAATTAATAGATTTAGTTTAAACTTCGTTAACTGTTAATTAGTAGATTTAATTTAAACTTCGTTAACTGTTAATTCGATATGTTTAAATGAAATGCAGGAAAATTGCATATAATTTAATATTCCGTACAAGGAAGTCATGTAGTGTACACATCAGAATTTTTTTTTCCTGGGGACCTATTCAATATGTTCAGCCTAAAATTCTCTGTTTCTTATTCATTTTCATCCTCACACCCCACCTTTAAAATTTCTCGAGTGAATGAAGTGCAGAAACAACCTCTTTTCATACGTTTTAAGAAATTTATTAAATGTATTTCATAATGCATTCAGCATATAGAGCTGGCACTCGAAGATTTGGGGTTCAGTTCCAGACACGAGCTAAATGTCCTGCCAAAAAATAATTTTGATTCTATAGTGTTTGGAAGGGGGAAATGCTTTTTCTTTGCCATTCAGAAAAAAATGCGTTTTTTAGTTTTATTTACATTTTTTTTTCGAAATTAATATAAAATTAATGTTTAAATGTGAAAAAAGGGATATTTAATTTAAATATATTCCTATAAAATTTTGTGTAAAACGCATACTCATATTCGTTTTCTTTGTCGTTCGGAGAAAATGCTTTTTATAGTTCCATTTACGAGTTTTTGGCTAAATTAATATAAAATTAAGTAGTTGTTTTTTTGTGCAAATTTTTTATACATCCCGTTGCTTTCTGTTTAAATATGGAAAAGGTTTTTTTTATTACAAATAAATTCCCAGAAAATTTTCTATGAAACATATACTCAATTAAAGCTTATTTTTGTCAGATATTTTATTTTTATTACATTTATTTTTCAATCTATAACATATTAGTATTTATTTCATTCGTGTTTTCAGTTTGCAAATACGTCAGGCGGATATTATTAAATACTTTACAGATGATTCGGTTAATTTTTAGCCAAAAAAACCAATTCGCCAAGAAGGGCTATTAATGTCGCTTTGGTCTTTTGCTTCGTCCACTATAAACAGGAGTTTCATTTTTGAAATAGTCTCCACCAAATATTAGTACATTAGAGTAGCTAGAGACATCAAATTTTGAATACCCTAGTCCTCCACTCCAATATGGGCACCTGGGAGTCCAACAATTTCAAAGCGAGCAGCGGCAACACTGTACGAAGAAAAAAAAAAAGTTTTGATCTCCAGCCCGCGAGACTGCGGATCGGAAATTCTAAAGATATGCTCTTTTTAAATATTTTTTTACATTTCTGTTGAACGAAATTTCATGGTTTAAGTGCGAAGAACATAATATTTAATTAATAAAAGTAACACACAAAACGCTAAAAAAACCCTCTTTGGGCTAAATATAAAATCTGAAAATTTTCAGATTTTTTTTTATAATGAGCAGTGACATTTCACAACTTAATTGCCTTTTATTTATAGAACTTACTATTTAAATTAAATTCAGGTGGTTCTAATAATTTGAAAATAAAGAAAGAGAAAATTTCAGGTTGGCTTCCTACTTTTAGATTAAATTTTATTTTAACGGAGCCTTCCCACTCACAGAGCTGATATTACTTTCACGAAATTCTCAATAAATAAACCGTATTAAGAAAAATAATTTTTATGTAACATTTACTTGCGATTACATGCAAAATTTAGCTTTAGCTCAATAATCAGCGACACTTTTTCTATAATGAAGTTTAATTTTTATTGCATGCTGAAAAATCTCGCTCTCTCTCTCTCCCAGCCTTTAGTTGTTTATGAAAACTAGTTTCCTCTTCTTCCGCCGCAAGTTCTCCGACAGTTCTCTTGCTTTCCAAACACACCTCGTGATCCTTTACGGAGAGTGACGTTTCCTAACTTCCTCCCTTTCCTAGGATAAACAAAAGTAAGAAAAATAAATTTATTTAAAAGAATAATAACAATAAAAAATAAATTTAAAAATAAAACTATTCCTGCGGTGGAGGAATATCTATTTGCGCGCCGCTGAGCGCGAAGCAACGTGGGCTTGGGATCGAGAAATGGGGTTAGAAGCCGGTACTGCACGCACAGGTCACCTTTTGGCGTGTCCCGGGATGCACATTAAGGCAACCGCCGCCCCTGCCGACCCCGCAATTAACTCGGGCGTCCGCCCCACCCGCCTGCACCTGGGCCTGAAGGGTGGATGCACTCCTCAAGTCGATCTTTCGAACGAAGTGTCTCATTTTTTGCTTCCTTAAATTTTAAAGCATCTTCTCAATAACACTGATGAAATGCGGAACTACATACAAAAAAAAAAAAAAAAAAAAAAAAAAAAAAAAAAAAAAAAATGAAATAAATGAAGATTCAGGAAACGTAGATTGAAACAATTTTGGGCGAATCCCGCTTACAGTCTTAAGATGAAGCTTCAAATGATCTTTATGTTTTTCTTACTATCGTCGTCTTCATTTAGTTTGTTAATTTGAAGCTTCTTGGTCAATGTTAAATCGCTTAATAACACTCTGATAATATGCGTAGTTAAGAATTAGTGAAAGTTTAGTGTAAACAATTTATGTTTTCTACTTAGATGTTAACAGAGGATTATTTATTTACCTCTGATATGTTTAAAATGATAAAATGACTGCAAGTTAATTTGACAAAGCATACGACATGTATTATGCAAGCATACGACATGCAAGTTAATTTGACAAAGCCTACGACTTTCTACACTGTCTCAAACTCCCTCTGTTAAATAACGCTCTGCTGAAACCGTTCCGGTACAACAAGTGACGGAGGACGCGGGCACTGTCCCTTTACCATTAGGTTAATAGGTATAGCACCGCGTCCACCCTGTCTAGAGACAACACCAAAAAGAGGAGATCTACACATGAGAGCTGCCCCCGGCGCCGAAGCTCAACGTCGGATCCAGGCCCCCGTGCCGTTCGCTACCCAAAGAACCACTGGGAATTTATTAAAAATCAAATAAAAATTACATGTCTAAAGAAGGTTTATAATGACAAAAGAAATAATAAACATAAATATTATATGAGATAATATTAAATGTGCTTAAGCTAGCCAGATATAATAAGAAATGGTTGAAATAGTAAGTAACTATATGATAATAATTAAATACAATAAATATGGAATTATAAATAAATATGGAATACAAGAAGAATTAGAATAACATAAAGGTTTTAACATGGGGGAACGGCACCAAGAAGGCATGAACATTACAAATAGCGTTACAACTATTGAAGTACCAAGGACATTAAAGGTTGAAAATTAACATTCCAAGTGGGTAGGCGGTTTTGTTAAAATGCAATATATAAAAGATACACATCACTATAAGTACAATATAGATGGTATATATCGAAGGTATACTTTCAACTCCAACAGTGCAATAGAAATAATAAATTAAAAATACAATGCAGGTAATGTGTGTACTAGAACAAAAGTTTCAGGTGTCCGCCGATAACATCGCGGCAAAAACATCGCGGACGAAAACGTCGCGGAGAAAGCAACGCAATGCGAAAACGTCGCGGAGAAAACAACGCAATGCGAAAACGTCGTGCTACAAAACATCGTGGGAGAAAACACCGCAAAGAGAAAACATCGCAGTTCTAAAACATCGCGGTACAAAATATCGTCGTCGAAAATAAAACAGTTCAAAAACTTCGCAGTTTAAAAACATCGTCGTCGAAAATATCGTGGTAAAAAATAAAGTATCTACAAATCATCGCATGACGATAACATCGCAGATATGCTTTTTTCAGGTTTTAATAATTGTAAATGGATATTCCCATAATGATTTGTGAGCGCAAGATGTAAAGAAGGATAATTTTTACTTTCACATTTTTTTTATTAACTAATAAATTTTGGCTGAAAAAGTAAGAATGAAACTTAAGCATAGAAAATTAAATGCAACTGATAGATTATACTTTTAATGAATAATTATCTGTAAAAACTTTATAAAAATGATTTATTAAAGGCCTTTGTTAGTTAACTATGTCGGTTTAAAATTCCATTAAGTGCTATAAGTTGCATTAATTTTCTATGCTTAAGTTTCCTTTTTATTTTCTCAGCAAAAATTTATTAATTAATAAAAAATATGAAAGTAAAAATTATCCTTTTTTCCATCTTGCACTCACAAATCATTACGGGAATATCCATTTACAGTTATCAAAGCCTGAAAAAGCACGTTTGCGAGGTTATTGTCATGCGATGATTTGAAGATACTTTATTTTTTACCACGATATTTTCGACGACGATGTTTTTAAACTGCGAAGTTTTTGAAGCGCTTTATTTTCGACGACGATGTTTTGTACCACGATGTTTTGGAAGTGCGATGTTTTCTCTTTGCGATTTTTTCTCCCACGATGTTTTGTAGCACGACGTTTTCGCCTTGCGTTGTTTTCTCCGCGACGTTTTCGTCTGCGATGTTTTTGCCGCGATGTTTTCGGCTGTAACCAAGTTTCAATGTATAAACATAGTGAGGATATATTTAAAATTATAAATACAAGACCATGTTGATGTAATATATTCTGTCGTTTACAATAAGCAATATATATATACTATTATTTACACAGAGATTTAAAGCATATATATTTAGTGCAGATAGTTCCGGTACAACAGTGGCCAAGGAGTTAAGTCGTTGAACACTGGTAGTTCTGCTCGTGGTTCGAATTCCAGCAAATGGGCTAGCTGCATAGGTGTTTTCATGACTTTTCTCATGTGTAACGTAGATACTAGCAAGTTTACTCTAAGAAGGCCTCTTACCTTTGGCAGATACCACTATGAGTGTCACTGTATAAAACTTTTTTAAAATAAAACGTCCATTTAACGTATTATGTACGTCATAGAAAACTCATGAAATCTCACCACCTGATATAAAATTTAATAAATTTAATCTTTTGAAACATATAGATATGACTTTCACTCGACGCGGATGGACAGCACATTCAGGTACTAACAAGTTACACTGACATCTAAATGGGATTGTCATGTGACGCGTAAATCTGTACGAGCATGCGTTCTAAACTAAAACCAAATAAGTATACAATAAAACACACGCTTACAAAGAAGGACTTGTAGAGAAAAAAGCGCTTTTAAAGAGCGACAAATAAAATACGTATTATTTCATCTGGTTTTTCTTTATGTCTTGTAAATTCGCGAGTGATAGTTTTGATATTTAAATAAATATTTTCTACATGCCAGGAAAATACTCGGGGATCTCAAGTAGCACCTTTTTAATAGTCCTCCACGAAGGCCATCCTTTCTTTAGGCAGGCAGTCCTCGTGTGCTCTACCGTAATCAACTAAACCAAGCCGATTCATGTTTAAACCTTTGACAACGAATTAAAAAAAAAAAAAAAAAAAAAAAAAAAAAAACTGAAATGTTTCAGATTTTAAATTACGTCCAAAAGGGCGTTTTTTAACATTTTGTATGTTACCTTTCTTTATTAAATATCATGTTCCTCGCACTTAAACCATAAGATCCAGTGCAACAACAATATCGCAAAATAGTTTTAAAACGAGCCTATCTTTAGAATTTCCGATACAGAGACTCACGCGCTGGAGATAAAAATGTTTTTCCTGCACAACGTTGCCATTGCTCGCTTTGAAATCCTTGAGTTTGTTAATCAAAAATTCGTCAAAGTTTTAAAAAATAGGAAATCGATCATAAAACAAATTTCAAATTTGGTCTTCCACATGCTCATATTCGTTGGAGGATTACGTTATTCAAAATTCGATGACTCTATGTACCGTTGTTTTATCACAATACGAGAAATATACATACATTTATGCAGATTTTTCATTATTTAATTTTTTCAAATATAATGCAGGACAAATATAACATTTTATGGCAACAGTTTGAAAAGTGAACCGACATTTATGAGTCCGACGCAAAATGCCAAAACGAAACTAATAGTCCTTCGGGATTCAAATCCCTTTGGACTAAAAAAAAAAAAAAAAAAAAAAAAAAAAAAAAAATTACCCCTTTTTCTATCCAAGTGAACAAAATATGTCATAAATAAGGTAAATTTAGCATTTGGGATTTTTTTCACAAACGATTTTCAAGCCAAAGGCTTCCTACACATATTTCGTAACTACGACTGGGACACATATGTCCCAGTCGTAGTTATTGGTGGGATACATATGTCCCACACGTAGCGATCGACTTAAGTATAAGCACAGCTATTATTCTGCGAAACTTTATTATATGAAATAGATTTTACATCGTATGGTACAGGGTAAAGCATTCTCCGCATAACCCAACATTACACATTGGGCAATTCAGATTTGTTCTCTTCTCTGTGTTCATTTGCGTACAGCGAGCACAGCGGCGTCTTCATTTTCCAACTGTTGGAAGATGATCCCCAATATTCAGAAGATTCCAAGTACTTTTTAAACAGGCAGTCATTTTTAAACTTTTAGTGGGACATATTTGTCCCGTTAGTAGTCAAAGGGTTAACGTCAGGAAAGTGAAAATCACGAAATATGTGTAGGAAGCATTATATAAAGCAACCGAAATTCAGTCTCATTAAATAACTTTCAATGACTTAATCTATCGCTGCACAAAGAAAAGTAAATAATTAAAATGAAATATAACGAAGGAAAATTATTAAATTATTATATTTAAAAGAAATTATATGAATTTTATTAAATATTATAAATATATCATATTTAAAAGAAATTGTTATATTTAAAAGAAAAGTGAATAATTAAAAGGAATAGAGAATATTAATACAAAATTCATTTCGGCAAAACGACTAGCACAAGTTTGTGTACTTTCAAATGCACGTTAATTCTTTAAGAATTTTTTTTTAAATAGAATAAATGATTTTGATGTCTTATAGAGTGATTAGGTTATTTTTTAAGTATGAGACATGAAAAATGTGCAATGTCCTCGCCGGGACTCGAACCTGGACCTCTCGAATACGCGCCGAGTGTGCTATCGTTACACCACGAAGGCATGCCCAAAGGAGTAAGAAAATACCCTATATCCTCTCCCTTTTAAAGAGCGACTGGGGGAGACCCAATCGCCATATCCTGGTGGTGAAGAATCATCATCATCCACCTTTTTAATCCAAGCAGCACTATAAAGTGATTAGGTTATTTTTGAAGTATGAGACATGACAAATGTGCAATGTCTTCGACGGGGCTCGAGCCTGGACCTCTCGAATACGCGCCAAGTGTGCTACCTGTTACACCAAGAAGGCATGCAGGAAGGAGGGAGAAAATACCTTATAGTCTTAACAAAGTCTGAAATGCGTAATCTGTTTATGCTTACGAAATTAATTTACTTTTCAAATTATACTGTTACAGTTCGTAGCATCATATTCAAATAATTTATTTTCTGTTATAAGTATCCAGAGTAACAAAATTATATCTCTAAAAGCATTTGTCACAGATACTGTTAGCGTAGAGAATTGCTATGAAAGGAATCAAAAGCTTATTTCCTCGCTATCATTACCTTAGTCAATTTATTTCAATTTGGAGCATCACACTGTGTTTATCTCCACCACCTTAACACGACAAATTTCCAAATGATATACGATTTTATTTGGTGATTCAGGTTTTGAGTAACTGGAAGTACGGTGTCTGTTATGCACGCTTCTAACTGCTAAAGAACTTTGATCTTTGGTAAACGAGTTTTTGATTTATGTCCAAGAGAAAATATCCAGTGGGGTTAATCTGTTGCTTTTCAGGAAATCCTCATGCAACAGACTTCTTTTAGACCTCAGATTATAGAGTCATTAGGTTAATTGAAAGCAGAAAAGTTGAAAAATATGCAACCGCCTTCGCCGGGAATCGAACCACGGACCTCTGGAATACCGGCCCAGCGTGCTACTGTTACACCACGAAGGCACGCTAGGGAAGTGGGAGAAATACCTTATAAGATTTTCAGAAACGGAAGCTCTGTACTCCCATGTTATGCTCGAACAGTAACAACAGATTTTAATTCAGCTAGCCACAACATAGAATTTACCCCGGACGGTCTACACCCGGACTATCTTCAGCTGTGCACGTTCGTCAGCGGGCAACATTTTGCAGAAGCCCTTGAACTGCGCTTGAAAACATCTTCATCAAACACGGAGCGAGATTTTCTACTTAACAAAAACAATTATGTTTTTTTTTCAATCCTGTAAGATAAATAACTGAATTATCGTTACTCAGAAATTAGATGTAACACACCAGTATCTTGATAATATTACAGCCAAACTTTTTGTTGGGATTACTACTTAAAAAGGACTATATTTCCGAGAACATGAATCAATAGTCGTATTGCATATCGCCCATAGTCTCTAAAGCAGTCTATTCTGCAGAGAGCGAAAGAATTTTTATTTATTTATTTACTAGCAGCTTCGCTGCCAGCCTTCGTCTGGCTTTTAAATGTACCGCAAAAATGACTGAAGGGAACACCGAAAGTTAAATTTAAAAACTGCGTAGAATTTTACTCTGCAGAACAACTTCACAAGAAAACAACGTTATTACGCATAAAAAAATTACAATGAAATAAGCAATATCCCTTAATACAAATATTAATTAGTCTAATAAAAAAATTAACCAACTTTCCGTTGAAGAAAAAAAATCATGCAGAACTTTTCAGTATCTTACAAACAGTGAAATAAGCAAAAATAACATGAAAGTAACTCAGAAAACACAAAATTCCGCGCAGAATTTTACTCTGCAGAACAACTTTATCAAAAAAACCATCAATAAAAATGTATTATATATATATATATATATATATATATATATAAATGACAATGAAATATGCCAATCTCTTAAAAACAGTGACATAAGAAATACGATGAAAAATTGTTGCCAAACCCATATTTCTAAAAGAATGAAACTATTCAAAATGATGTGATTTCATCAAAATCTATCAACAACAATAAGACAAGAAAATTGTTGCCAAAATCACATTTTTAAAGATGTGAGATGTGAGAAGTGTACTCGGAAGCTTCATTTAAAATTTTTTTTAAAAATACAAAATATTATCATTTTTCCAAAGTTCTTTTTGTAAAAGCAGTCGCAAGGATGAAAGTTTAACGTGTCCAAAAAACAAAGAAAAATAAACTGTACATTTTTAAAAATAAACGTTTTTAGAAAAAATCCCGTTGAAAAGGTGTTAATAAATTTGTATTAAATAAATTTGTATTCAATCGATTTATTGAAACACGAAATTTATTTTAAGTTCGTAAAATAGCTAAGTGCCTACGTTTTAGGACGATGTGAAAATGGAGTGTGTAGAGTAAAATCTCGCTTTCCTATAGACCATTATGTCTCAAAATGACGCGATTTCGTCACAAAACATAAAATAAAAAAAAATTCGAATTCGAATTTCGAAAAAAATCGCTTCGAGGTGCACTGGCTCTTGTCTAGATGTACCTATGTACCAAATTTCGTAGCTGTGGGTCTATTAGCTTACGCGCAGCGCGAACGAAAGACACACACACAGACAGACAAACTCTCTGTTTTATTATATGTAGAGAAGATTAACCCGAAAAGGGCTATTAGTCTCAAAACGGCATTTTGCATCGGTTCACTATAACAGGCTTTATCATTTTTCAAATTGTTGCCACCAAATATTATTGCCATGTGTTATATTTAAAGAAGCTAAACAATGAAGAATCTACCTGAATGTATGTATGTTTCTTGCCTTTGTGAAAAAAACAACGGTAGAATCATTAAATTTTTAATAACATAGTCCTTCACCCGAACACGGGCACCTGGAAGCCCGAAGTTGAAATTTGTTTTATCTCTCTATTTCATATTTTGTAAAACTTTAATTAATTTTTGATTATAAACTGAACGATTTCAAAGCGAGCAATGGCAACATTGTACCAATATATATATATATATATAATTAAAGAAAAGAGAACAAGATATATATATATATATATATGTATGTATACATATATGCAGCGCGAGAGAATGTGTATCGGAAATTTTAAAGAAATGCTGTTTTTAAATATTTTGTGATATTGCTATTGAACTTAATTTTATGTGGTTTAAGTTAGAAAAACATGATATATAATAAATAAAAATAACACATAAAACGTTAAAAAAAAGGCCTTTTGTGCGTTATATAAAATCTGGAAGTTTCAATTTTTTTTATTTATTAATTTTTAAAATTTTGGAAATTGCTTTGCTTGGCATTGGCTTCGAAAAAGGCTTGTTACTTTCTGTTAGTGTTAATGTTTCATCGTTACAGTAATGCCCTCATTCATAACGCTCTTCACAAACTAAGACATTTTTTTTTTTGTTTTGTTTTTGTTTTTGTATTAGAATTTATTTTTGATGAAAGATCCATTTCTTGCGTAGGTGGATATATTAAAACACTCCCTCCTCTTTTTATATTTCGAGGCAGACGACTGCGAGGCGAGTTTTTCGTTTTCTCTTTCCTGGGTTACGTCATCTTTTTGCTGCAGGGCTCAGAATTTCTTTTTGGGGTTGATGAAGGTATGTTTCAACTCTTCCTACTTCGCAAGGGTGCGCTGAGGCAAGGACCTTATTTTTTTTTTTAATCATCCTATTGGAAATTAGGTTTATCATTTACGCTAATACAAAACATTATGACTAAGTCTGTTTGATGGTATGTTTATTTATTTATTTAGTTATCATTTTTTCCTTGTCCTCTCTAACCAACTTTCTTCGTTGAGTTTGTTATCGTGAAATCACAGAGGATGCTAAACAGGTTCAAAAATGTTCATTTGATCTTTGGCACTGTTACGTCACACAGATTGCATCTAGATATCTACGGTCATGAGTTTAACTGATTAAGGTCTCATGTTTAGTTATTTTCATTAAGCGTCAATCTTATAAACCGGATTCTAAGTGTGAACTTGACTTATAACATTGACATTTGGTGACTTATAAGAGAAAAGGTTCAAATTCAAGTTTCAGCTCGTTAAAGAATCTAAAGTACTTGTTCGAAACTCGATTAATTTATTCAATTTTATTTTCATTGTTTAGGCTTTTTTTTTTTTTTTTTTATTTATGTTCTAATTCCCTGACAGTTCAAATTCTCGTTTGTATAACATTAAGCGATTTAACAAAGTTCTGAAATTTCTAAATTTGATAAAACATTCAAATTTAGGTTATAAGGTTTAATTTTTTTTTTACTAATACTTATTTTAATTTATTAGTTTTTCCTTTTAATTTGCGAGCTTTCCCCTCGCGTTTCGTCACCCGTATGTAAATTAGCTAGGGTGAACGAGTGTATTTAAACTGATGTAACGAAAGATTTACTTAGAGCGTGTTTTCGCTGCTGCGAGTGCACGTTGTTTTTCTACCAGCTGTTAAACTTTAATATCGGCTTCGCGTTCTTGAAGCCTAATCATCATCCTTCCGCTGCAGGCTCTGAGTCAACCTGTTAGATTATTAAATTAAACTGAATTGTGTAGTCTTGCTCTACTCTCACCTTTAAATTTGTGTTACGTTATCTTTTGAATTTCTCATCGCAAGTGGTCGACGACTGCAAGCACGTAAGTCCGTGCCATCTGTAAAATAGTACGTGCAGTGAAAGAGTCTTTTACACTCTTTCCCTGGTTGTAATCATCTTCAGGTCTTTGTGAGAAGGCGAAAGGACTAACACTTAGGTAGATCTAATTGCATTGAGTCATAGCTAAATCCCACAAGATTACCTTAACAAACTTGTTCCTTCATATAAAATGGAAAATGATTCCCTCATTGATACAATTTAAAATTCCAGGCATGCACACTTTTTAACTGAAAAGTGATAAAAATTGTTTACAAATGAAATGAAAATATATATAGCGTAATTTTTCAAAAACGCATAATTTTTTATCACCCGATATTTTCCTGGCATCTAGAAAATATTTATTTATCAAAATTATCAGTGGAGGCCTTGCAAGACAGGGAAAAAAAGCCCACGTGAAACAATGTGTACTTTATTTGTCTCTTTTTGAAAGTATCTTCCTATAAGACCTCTTTTGAAAGTGTGGGCTTTATCTCATATTTATCTGGTTTTAGTTAAGAGCCCATACTGGTACAGATTAAAGTCTCATGTCAATACTATTTAGATGTTATTGCTATTGCAACTTGCTAGTCCTTGCATGTATTGTACATTTATGTCGAGTGCAAGTCATATCTATACGTTTCAAAAGCATAAATTTATTAAATTTCAGATAAGGTGAGATTTCATAAGTTTCTATGAAGTACGTATCTTATGAAATGGGTATTATTATTATTATTATTTTACTGCAGCGGTAATCACAGCGGTATCTGCCAAAAAGGAAGAATGTCTTCGTAGACGACTTTTTAAGGTAAACTCACTAGTATCTACGTTACACATGCGACCAGCCCTTTCGCCGGAATTTAAGCTTAAGTTGAACTATAAAGTATTTCTCCCGCCTTCTTAGCATGCCTTCATGGTGTAGTGGTCAGCACGCTCGGCGCGTATTCGAGAGGTTCGTGGTTCGAGTCCCGGCGAGGCATTGCTCATTTTTCACGTCTCCTGCTTCCGAAAAAAATCCTAATGTCTCTACAGTGGCGCCCGAGCTAAAAGGTAGTGAATGATGATTATTCACAACCAGGATTTGGCGATTGGGTCCCCTAATACCCAGTCGCCCTTTAAAAGAGTGAGTATATAAGGTATTTCTCCCACTTTCTTAGCATGCTTTCGTGGTGTAGTGGTCCGCACGCTCGACGCGTATTCGAGAGGTCCGTGGTATGAGACCCGGAGAGGGCATTACTCATTTTTTACGTCTCATGCTTTCAAAAAAATCTTAATTTTTCTGCAAAACTACTATTGTTCTGCTCTTTTATCGCTTGACCATTGATATAAGATACTTTCTCCCTACTTTTCGTATGCCTTCTTGGTATAATTGGAAGCATACTCGAGAGGTCAAGGGTTCGAGTCCAGGAAAGGGCATTGCACATTTTTCACGTCGCCTGTTTCAAAATAACCTAGTGACTTTTCAAAGGGCGTCTGAACTGAAAGATGGTGGACTATAATTCGTCCCCACCAGTATTTGTCGACTGGGTGGCATAATCCCCAGTCGCCCTTTAAAAGGGGGAGTATATAAGGTATTTTCTCCTTCTTTTCTGCATGCTTTCTTGGTGTAATCGGGGAAGGCGTTGCACATTTTTCACTTCTCCTGGTTCAAAACAACCTCATGACTTTGCACTGGTTTGCTTTATGTGAAAGGAATTGAAAGTATTTTTATTTAATTCAGTCACTCAAAACGATTACGTGCAAGTGTTCTGTGGATATGGTGTGCCTAAGTTCCTCATTTTTCGATGTAAACAAGCGTAAGTGATTACTGTTGCTGAATTTCGGACTCTAAAATTCCTTGTGTAACACATAAACACATTCGTGATGCTCTCAAGGTATGCCTGGTGCTGCTTAATGAGGAACAAGATTTCTGGTTTTTTTCAGCTTTTTGGTTTCGCTCCCTTAAACGAAGCAAGATTTGTTTCAACAACATGTGTGTTTGCCATTCTTGTGGGAGATAAGTTGAATCATCAATCTTCAGAACAATGGACTGATAGAAATGGGACTACTCCTTTGCCTGCACAAAGTTCTAATATTCCAATGCCTGCACAAAGTTTTATTCTTGCCCACTAGACATTTTTACTTTGGGACTTATAAAAAATAACTTTACGGTGAAAGAATTGATATCTTGACCATCTCAAGGGGAGAATGACAAAAACCTTTAGGAAGCAACACACCAAAAGTTCTAGCCAAAGACCAAAAGTGAATATCCTTATCATGGTTGAGAAGTGACCATCTCAAGGGGAGAATGACAAAAACCTTTGGAAGCAACACACCAAAAGTTCTAGCCAAAGACCAAAAGTGAATATCCTTATCATGGTTGAGAATTGATATCTTGACCATCTCAAGGGGAGAATGACAAAAACTTTTAGGAAGCAACACACCAAAATTTCTAGCCAAAGACCAAAAGTGAATATCCTTATCATGGTTGAGAATTGATATCTTGACCATCTCAAGGGGAGAATGACAAAAACCTTTGGAAGCAACACACCAAAAGTTCTAGCCAAAGACCAAAAGTGAATATCCTTATCATGGTTAAGAATTGATATCTTGACCATCTCAAGGGAAGAATGACAAAAACCTTTGGAAGCAACACACCAAAAGTTCTAGCCAAAGACCAAAAGTGAATATCCTTATCATGGTTGAGAATTGATATCTTGACCATCTCAAGGGGAGAATGACAAAAACCTTTGGAAGCAACACACCAAAAGTTCTAGCCAAAGACCAAAAGTGAATATCCTTATCATGGTTAAGAATTGATATCTTGACCATCTCAAGGGGAGAATGACAAAAACCTTTGGAAGCAACACACCAAAAGTTCTAGCCAAAGACCAAAAGTGAATATCCTTATCATGGTTGTCCTACTGGTAATTGTGCACGTGACGAAAGACTATAATAATTACATTTGTGATCTTTTTAAGCTGTTGAATTAAATAAAAGCACTTTGAAACCATTTCCCGTCACATGTACTTCACAGAGACATCTTAAAACCACTACTCATTTTAAGATATCCTAGGTATAGCTATATATGTAAACGTTATGAAAACTTCTTATGCATGTCAATATACATAGAATCTTCACCGAAATAAAGAGTGTTCTCTCTAATATTATGCAGGACTTCCTTTGGTTCGGCGAAGTGCTAAAACTAGACGTTGCATGGACTCAATTACTCTCCTGAAATCACTTAGAGAGAGGTTCAGCCATGTTGTTGAATAGATAATTTCATAGCTGAGATAGATGGCGGAGCTTGTGCACGAATGTTTCTATCGATCATCTTCCAAACGTGCTGCATGGGTTTAATGTAGGACAAGCTGAGAGGTCAAATCATTGGCTGTAATTGCCCAAAATGCTCCTCAAACCACTCGCAAACAATCTGAGACCAGTGACATGAGGTATTCCATCGTACCTGGAGAAAGCACAGTTCATAAAGGTCTACAAATGGCTTAATATGTATAATAATAGATGTCTAAATAATGGAATTTTTGAAAAAGGTTGGTTCAATTTGACCAAAAGACTGAAATCGTGCCACGAAACATGTTCCACAATAATGTAGAGTTACCAGTAGTTTCCAAAATGTCTTGTTGAAAAACAAGATACGTAGCTTTAAAGGGTTTGCCCCACACCTGACGCTGACCTAAATTCGTATCAACAGGAAATGTTACTCATTGAACCAAATAATCTTCCATCAATCACCTAGAGTTCCAGCACGTGTTCGAGATGAAAGTTAATGTTGAAATGCATGCTGTAAGAAAAGAAGACACTCTACTCAGTCTTCTGCAACACACCTCATGAGTGTCAAACGTTTTTGCCCAGCCCTCACAGACACGTTTCTAGTGCGTGCCTCATTATTTCTGGCAGTCCATTCACACAGTAATGTTCTTCTCTTGGAACATGGTTCTTCTCTTGGAACATGGTTCTTCTCTTGGAACATGGACGCTTCTGCTCAGACGCTGTTCGTCTTGATGTCCGAGCAGCGGTAGCTAGTCACTGCTCTGTCCTTTCTAAGAAGTAGTACCTTCTATAAGGCATTATCTCCACACGTAATAGCATCTCGGACATTGAAGAATTAAGAAGAAAAGTCTCAACAGCTTCCAAAATGCTATGCCCCATACACTGAGGTTTACTTACCAACACGCGTTTAGACTCAGTTGATTGGCCATTTTCACTTTATTTCATGTTTCACAAGATGCTCAAACCATTAGACAGAGGTGATAACCACCTGAGTCTCCATATCCGTTTAACTCAGTAAGAGTGCCACTTGTAAATTTGCATGCTAGTGTGAGTGAGTTAGTGAGTGAGTGAGCGCCACCAAGGAAGACCACTGACCTGGCCTTAGCCTCACAGTGTGATATCTTCCTGGCAGAAAGGATTTACGCTCTTCTCCACCCTGCTCCGGGCACGCAGCCGAATAGACAGCTAAGAGCCAGCATACTAGTGTATTACCATAAAGGGATTCCGCAAGTCGGTTTGTAGAGATATTAGGATTTTTTTTTTGGAAGCAGGCAAGATGCAAAATGAGCAATCGCCTTCGCCGGGAATCGAACCACGGACCTATGGAATACAGGCCCAGCGTGCCGAACCACTACACCACGAAGGCACGCTAGGAAAGCCAGGAGAAATATTTTAAATACTTCCCCTTTTAAAGGGCGATTGGGTTTTTTTAGGGGACTCAATCGCCAATCCTGGGTGAGAAGAATCATCATCCAATACCCTTTCTAGTTCGGGCGCCACTGGGGAGACATTAGGTATATTTTGGAGGCCGGAGAGATGAAAAACTAGCAAACTGCCTTCACCGGGAATCGAACCGAAAATCTCTGGAGTACTGGTCCATCGTGCGGAACCATTACGCCAAGAAGGCATGCTAAGAAGGCGAGAGAAATATCTTATAGATTAATAACGCAGTGTAACTCTTCAAGTTTTCTTCACATTGTAAAACCTCCAGCATATATTGTTATTCCTGGTTGTTTCCCTGATAGTCGCCCTGGAAGAGGACACGTTGGATCCTGTTACAGACATTTTCCTCGACTTCATTGTTATACGCTTGAATTTTGTCATTTATTAAATTGACAAATACAGAGGCTGTTCACACATTTTTTAGACGATGTATATTGTATTCACAAAACAAAATTACATAAAATTCTTGTGTTTTAAATGTTCTGTTTGACATCCCTTATTCTGAACTATCTTTCGACACCGCAATTTCCAGGATAATAAGGCCTTTTGAAGTGGCAGAAAAGGTATTCTATCCCATTCCTCCCGAACAGCTTTCCATAGTCCTGTTAGGGTTTGGGGACAACGTTTGGATAATGCAGTTTTTAAAAGTCCGAAAGCACAAAAATCCATAGGTGACAAATCAGGAGATTAAGTAGGGATATTAGTGAAGGGTATGGCTTTGATACCAGTTTTTTTGTTCCCTATCTTTTAGGAAATTTACAGTGGATTTTGATGTGTGACTGCTAGCTTTGTCCTGATGGAGTCTCACAGGTGGATGGCACTGTGGGTAAAGCGA
The DNA here is from genome assembly GCF_044657685.1 of Stegodyphus dumicola. NCBI lineage: Eukaryota > Metazoa > Arthropoda > Arachnida > Araneae > Eresidae > Stegodyphus > Stegodyphus dumicola. The sequence continues at coordinate 87,938,886 of NC_140777.1, forward strand.
TGGTATTTCATTCAGAACAATTTCCGATAAAATATGTTCCTGATAGTATTTGGAGTTAATCTTGACATTTTTTTTGCACTTTCTTTATTTTTAACTTGGAATTATAAGAAAAACCAGCAACCATCAGGAATCCCATAGAAAAACTTTCTTTCGATTCTTTGAACCATGTACTTAAATTTTTCTCCCCTTTTATGATAATAAATGGTTCTTTTTTGTTACAATCATTTAAATACATCCATGCTTCATCTATTGTGACAATAGTTTTCCATTTTTCTTTGGATAAGTGTTTCTCATATAGAATTCTGCAGCGTGTCCTGCGTTGAGCGATATGCTTTGGAAGGGGACGATGCACATTGCGTTTTTTCGCTTTCTTAAGATTTAAATCAACGTTTATCGTTTTGTTGACAGTGGACATCGAGCATTTTAATGATTTTGCAACTGTCCTTTGACTAAAGGGATTTTCTTTTAACAATTAAACAAGGTACCTTTGCAATAGTCGAAGATGTCCGTTTTTTCCTTGGATACTTGTTTGGAATTTTTGTCCACTTGAAGCTTCAATTTGACGTTTTTTTCCTTTGTTGTTGATGATATTACCTACCGACACTTTAGATATCACAAAACCATGACTCTCACATCGTTTTTTGGATAACGGAGTATGCATATTTCTCTTCGGAAAGAGCTAAATGTAGCTTTCGAACCACTACTTTGTTAAATTCGCCATTTTGAATAAAAACAAAACTTTCAAGCCGCAGACTATAATTTTGACTTTTAAAAACATAGTGCAATTACAATTACTTCTTTTGCAGCAAACGATTTTTTATTACCGTTTACCAAAATCGTCTAAAAATGTGCGAACAGCCTGTGTAGTCTATATATTGTACACCTTTAATCAGGTTCATAGAGATTGTCAATGTGCTCCATCATATGATTTAAACATTTATTCACATGTCACATTTATAAAAATAAAACCTTCTAGTAGGTACTTTTTTTCCTGGTTTAGTTGAAGCAGTCAGTTTTTTTTTTTTTTTAGTCCAAAGGGATTTTCAATCCCGAAAGACTATTGCTTTCGTTTTGGCATTTTGCATCGGACTCATAAACGTCGGTTCACTTTTCAAACTGTTGCCACAAAATGTTAGAGTCCTGCATTATATTTGAAGAAATTAAATAATGAAAAATCTGCATAAATGATTGTCTATTTCTCGCATTGTGATAAAACAACGGTACATAGAGCCATCGAATTTTGAATGACGAAATCCTACTGCGAATATGGGCATCTGAAATCCCAAATTTGGAATTTGTTTTATTATAGATTTTATATTTTGTAAAACTTTAACGAATTTTTGATTTACCAACTCAATGCTTTAAAAGCGAGAAATGGCAACGTTATATAGAAAAAAAATACTTTTATCTCCAGCTCGCGAGACTGTGTATATCGGAAATTCTAAAGATATGCTTAATTTAACATTATTTTGCGATATTGCTCTTGAACTGAATTTTATGGTTTAAGTGCAAAGAACATGATATTTAATAAATAAAGGTAACACTCAAAACGTTAAAAAAACGCCCCTTTGGACGTAATTTAAAATCTGAAAAATTTCAGATTTTTTTTTTCCTGGTAATGGCCTAAAATTTGCTTTGAGTTTAACAATACCATTAACGTCCACATATTTAATGTTTTTTTTTTTTTTTTTTTTTTTTTTTTTTTTTTAACATTGCGTGCTTATTTCTGTTGTTGACTTCTACAGCAGTTCTATTAATTAATGCTCTTTATTTATTTTAAATGAAAGACGTACGGAAATATCAAAGTATCACAAGAACCGGTTCAGAATTTCTTAGCAGTCCCTGTTTTTGATACATAGTATACAGCTAATCTGGAGAACTCTGTTAACTAACTGGATTGAGGTTCTGTGCAAACTTTCATTGAAGCGGAGCCCATGAACCGGATTCCAGATGTACATTTGACGGATGGCATTGACGTTTGACAACAGGTTCTAATAAATGCGTTAATGCAACCTGTTATTTACTCGAAGGAGTCAAAGTAAGGTATAATTTTTAACAGACATCGCAGATTTATTTTTAAATACCTTCAGGGAGGTTTTTCCATTTAGATTTCTATTGCCATGATCTGGATGTTTTCTATTAATTATATTTTGAGTTGCTTTTATTTGTAGGATAAGTACCCATTATTAAAATTTTCTTGCTTTGCATTTTAAAATAAGTCAACTTATCTCTGAAAGTAAATTTATCACTTTTATAATAAATTTGTGTGTATTTATATCATATGTCTGTCAGTATGCAGTGCCATTTCTCATACGATATAGGGAATTCGCATAAATAACTGTAAGTACATAACTACAAAATTTAGCAAATTCTGTTTGTATTTGCTTTGTGCCAAATGTGAATTTTTGTAAATATTACTTCCTTGTACGAAAGTAAAGAAAGTATTGTAATCGCGAAAAATTCCGGGTATCATATTTCAAAGTAAATATCCGTTTTGACCGCTATCAAATGCAATTTAACGATGTTTTTCCGTGACATCTGTACGTAAGGAGAGAATAAAGGACTGTTTTTCACCAAACGAATTATAAAACTCATTTAAAATGAATTCAGAAGAGATTTTTTTCCGTGACACACGTACAGACGATACGTAAATACATACGTACGTACGTATGTATGTCGCATAACTCAAAAACGAGAATACTCAGAACGCTGAAATTTTGTACATTTGTACATGTTGTTGTGCACCTCTCTTTTTGGTTGCAATCGGCCGAACCAAAAGTATATAAATATATATACATATAACATACTCTGTTACTCGGCTCAGTTATTTTATTCTTATATGTTGGTAAATTGCGTTTTTTTTTTAATGATTGAATTATGTTGTTTTTATCTTCCCGTTAAGGTTTTTATTCCTTTGGTTAATCTGCATGCGATAGTTGTAAAATTACCAACAATTTAAAAATTGTTCATGTGCTGCTAAATCTAATTTCTCTTACCATATTTGTTTACATTTGAAACTTAACAGAATAGTGAATTTTACAGAATAGTAAAGTCAGTTTCTGCAACTTCAGTATCTTTTTGGCTAGTGGGAAGTAAACTTTCAGTTTTGTTCACCGAAATCTGCCTTCTTGCCCGCCGGCCGAACTGCTTGTTTTTGGTAGAAATTCTAATTTCAATTCTAAAAAAAAGAAATTATATTGTTTTAACTGCATTTGGTGTTTTATATTTTTCTATATTTTGCAATTTTTAATAAAGATATGTTGAGATTTTATGTATTTTTGCCTTGTTGCGAAGTGAGAACTGAATTAATTGAGTGAAAAATGTATCTTTAATGAATTTTGAGGAAATAAGGTTAAATGACATGTGCAAAAAAATGTGCATAATTTAATAGGTTGTACGTAAATTTTAAACGTATGTAAATTGCGCTTTTTTGCTTTAAAAATGATTGAATTGTGTTGTTCTTATATTTTGGTTGATATTTTTGTTCCTTTAGTTAATCTGCATGCAATAGTTGTAGATTTATCAACAATTTAAAAGTTGTTTAACTGCTACTAAGCCTAACGAACTAGCCATTTGTTTACATTTGAAATTCTTAGTAGAATAGTGAATTAAGTCAGCTTCTGCACCAACTTCATTGTCTTTTTGCCGAATAACACCAAACAAAAGTAAACTTTCAGTTTTAAGCACCGAAAGCTCTGTCTTCCAGGGCGCTGGCCGAACTGCTTGTTTTTGCTTAGAAACTCTAACTTTAATTGTGAAAATAATTTTTTATCTGTTTTTTACAGTATTTAGCATTTTATGTTTTTTTATATTTTTAAATTTTTAATGAAGGTGTTTTGAGTTTTTATGTGTTTTTGTCTTCCTGCGGAATGAGAAATAATCATTAACTGAATGAGAAATATATCGCTAATGAAATTCGAGGAAATAAGTTTAAATTATATGCGCAAAAAATGTGCATAATTTAATAAGCCGTACAAGGAAGTCATGGTGTCTACATCAGATATTTTATATTTGTAGCCGATGATGATATGTAAGTCATTATGAAAATTAGTATTTCCTGCATACTAGAAACACAGTTATTTCATAGTTGATGATGTTTTTTTACAAATTAAATAAATCAGCAATCAGCAAATCTAGGCATAAGTCTCTTCACACCTTAAAAACCCAGATTGTAAAGTGAAGAAAATTTCTCTCTCTTTTCTCTTCTATTTTCATTGCCATTAACAAAAATTATTCCACTTTTAGTACATTTTTATTATCAATTTAATGGACAACGAGAAGCAGCCAAAGCCTTAAAGCCGTCTCTACATTACGCGAACTTCCACAACTGCAGTCAATAGGAGGAGTGTGACAAAATCTCCCGCGATATGCAGAGTATCACATATAAATTGTAGCCCATCATTTAGAACAAAAAAAAAAAAAAAAATATATCCATTATCTGCAAGAACATCTTTGTTTTCCATTGGAATCGGTTCTTTCAACATTTGTTCGTTCCACCACACATTGTTTATTTAAGGAGAAAAAGATTACAGCAGCAAAGCACAAACTCTGACACATTAAAAACCAGAAATGAAGTGGCCATATAAAAATATCTTACTAGAAGCTTCGGTAAAAGAAGTGGCAATCAAAAAAAAAAAAAAAAAAAAAACATCAGAAACAATGCGGAACTTGTACAGAAGTTCAGTTGACTGTTAGGTCAAGCAATTCACGTAGCATTATATACATACATATATATATGTGATGTACCAGCTTTTAATAGGAATAAATAGAATGCTGAAGAATCATAGATGTAGTCGTAGCTTAAATTAACAGACGATAATTTTAAAAAACAGGATCCATTATTTATTATTCAGGAGAAAATAGTATTACAAAAATTAGATATCCGGAGTAAATAAAAGAATTACTCATAACTTTTTGTATGAAGTTTACTGCATCGTGACATTTAAGAAAAAGCCCCGATATTCCTTTTTGCGAGTTTTTTTTTTGTAGCCTCTGGAAAGGCGGAGCTTCCATGAAATGACGTCAGCCTCGTCAGCCAATCCAGTTCGCTTGAAATATCTCGAGAACATTCTATAACTGTACGTGTAGAAAAGGCGGGAAAAACAACTTGACTACGGGGCTGTGGATTTAATTCCACGTACTTTCAAATAAGAGAACGTCGCCATTAAAAATTAAAAGAACATACAGTTAGAATTTTAAGTGTATTCTTGACTATGGAATTTTATTATTACATATATATATGTATTCTTGACTATGGAATTTTATTATTACATATATATATTTATTCTTTCATAAATTTTCATTAATAAATTTTAATTCTTATATGTATTTTTCTTTAAATATGCATAATTAAAGGAGATGAGTTTAGTTCTATATATTCATTCTGTACACAGTCACTAAATCGGAGTTTTCTCAGTTAATCTATTGTTACGAAATGCCCAGCTGCGATAAGACAGCTTCCTCCCAAAGCGAGTTTAAGGTTGCCAGAAATGGCAAGGAAAGGCAGAGTTTCCAGATTTGGCACCCTGCCTTTCCTTGTCGCTCATTTGGCGACAAAATGGCGATGTACCATAGACAGATTCAGAACATTCTGGAACGAATTCTTACCGTTTTGGCCCAAAATGTTCTCGAAGGTAGGCCAAAAGCTATATAAACCTTGCCGTGAAGCTCTCTTTATCATTACAGCGTGATAGTCGGAAGGTTGCATTGATGATTGTTTCAGCATGTTTGTCGTAGTTTTTCGACGACTGTAAACGTGTCATCGGACCTGCCCTGTGTATTATTGGCGAATACATTGCGTTTTGATTCTTTATCAAGTGTTGTCGTCGATAATTCCAACAATGGTAGAGACTGCATTACCATTGTTAAAAGCATTGCTGACAGCCTGGAGTGAGTTCTTTCCTTGGACACCATTCAGCCAGCAGCCCGCTTTGAATATATATTAATTTACTTAATGTCTTGCTTTTTAATTTTGTTTGGTTTGGTTTTTAATTTTGTTTAATATTATGATCAATTCAGCATTCATTTAATGTATTTCATGATTTGTAATGTATTTGTTCAGATTTCCTCTTTACATCTGTACCTGTGTCTATACCATATCCTTAAAATATTTGTATACCTAACATGTAACATATTAGTGAAAAGTGTTCTCCTTAGTCTCAGTAGTCCCCACCATGCATCTTCTTTCCATGTTCTGGTCCTTCTTTCAATGTTCCTCGTTTAGTGTGTCCAATTCCCGGAGAACACAGCGCTAAGCTCTTTATTTATATTTATTTATTTATTTTTAATTCAATTGACGGTATCCAACAGGCTAAAAAGCACCTAACCCAGTGGGCCAGCTGTTGGCGAAAAGAAAGAAAGTATTTTGGTAGTGGCCTCATTCAGAGTTCTTAAGATCCATTAGCTAGCAAAATAGTTCAGAGAGATTAAAATTGTAAGGAAATTAGGGTATATGACCCATCAAAATGATGGAAAAAGTAATTTATATGTCATGGAAATGTTAAATGAACCTTTCTGAAACATATTTAAGAAGAAAAAAAAATAAATCAACTTTATAGATGAGGTATGGTCGGTAATTTGCAGATTTCTGATTGGCTGAGCTACAGCTTGAAGTACAGGCATAAGATTTCAAGTTTACAGTCATGAAAAATATAAAAATAATTTAACAACTGCAAAACAAAAACTAAAATAAGAGACGATCAGGAAGTCACAGATTTGTTCGACATAGCGATATTTGCGAAATCTTATAAAATCCTTTAAAATTCGTGTAAATTTGCAAATTTGCTATAAATTTACTGCCTTAATAATGCGATATCATAAAATTTATCACTAAATGTTTCAAATCTAAGTCTAATCAGCTCTGAACTGTTCCCATCTATTCCGATCCAAATGTGCATATTTCGGAAATATTCTATTTATGCATTCTCATTCAACAAAAAATTAAAATTTAAATCACGTTTACGACTTCATTTACAATCCTTTCTAAGGGAAATATATATATAAAAAAAAAATTGTTTTGCGTGTAAAATTCGCAGCAGTTAAAACACCTGATTCTAGAAACTTTTGTAAAAGAATCTGAGGCAATTCCTTTCAAAAGCATCAAAAACATTTGCAAAAAGGAACTCTCGAAGGACTTCTTCTATGTGTCAGTATATTTCCATTTTTGATCCTTATTTCAGATTCTGTGTACTTCATGCAAAAATCGAAAATTCTTTCCGAAACCCATCATCTCTCTAGATTGACAAATAAACAGCATTTTCCCTCATTCATGCATGTATTGGGCATTTGCGCTGTCAAAAGTCCCATGATGCATTTAGATTTGCACTGGATTTGCATAAGGTAATGCATTTTTCATTCGTTTAGCTTTTCAACTTGAAGCAATAATAATATTTTCTTTTTCTTTCCAGTTTTACGGACTTTCTCTCTGAAATTTTCTGCTGGCAAACGAATACCGAGCATTCGTTCCAGATTGAGAAGCAACATACAAATAATGTGGAATATTATCTTAGGTAAGATCTTAATTTCCTTTGGAAATGCTGTCAGCCATTTTAATTATTGGATCTTCAAGAGCGCAAAGTATGCTATGTCGCGCAAAGTATGCTGTGTCTATTTTAAAACTTCTGAAAAATTCCGCTGATCTGATGCTCAGTTATTGTTTTAAAAAATGTATTTGAGTTGTAACAATTATTTTAAGTTTTACTAAAATGAAGCATAAATCAAAATACTGTCCTATCTTTAATTCACATCATACGTATTCTCTCACACCAGAAAGTTATGCAAATTAAAACACGCGTTAAAAAGTTTAAAACTTTAAAAGCTAGGTAAAAAGTTATCTTCAATTCCTACCTTGTGGAGAAAGCAGCCACTTGCTGTTTGTATGAAAAGCTGGTTTGGTTGAAAAGAGTAAATCGAATTTCGCATTGCCGTCCCTGAGGTTGATTGGTCCGAAGTAGTAGGTTCCTCTTCTACAGTGTTTAGCTAAGGATAATCTTCAAGTATCTTGTTTCATTGGTGTCCGCCGATAACATCGCGGCAAAAACATCGCGGACGAAAACTTCGCGGAGAAAACAAAGCAAGGCGAAAACATCATGCTACAAAACATCTTAGGAGAAAACATCGCAAAGAGAAAACATAGTGGTACAAAACATCGTCGTCGAAAAAAAAGCGATTCAAAAACTTCGCAGTTTGAAAACATCGTAGTCGAAAATATCGTGGTAAAAAATAAAGTATCTACAAATCATCGCGTGACGATAACATCGCAGACATGCTTTTTTCAGATTTTAATATTTGTAAATGGATATTCCCATAATGATTTGTGAGCCCAAGATGTAAAGAAGGATAATTTTTACTTTCACATTTTTTTATTAAGTAATAAATTTTTGCTGAAAAAGTAAGAATGAAACTTAAGCATAGAAAATTAAATGCAACTTATAGATTATACTTTTCATGGATAAATTACCTGTAAAAACTTAATAAAAAATGATTTATTAATGGCCTTTGTTAGTTAACTGTGTCGGTTTAAAATTCAATTAAGTGCTATAAGTTGCATTAATTTTCTATGCTTAAGTTTCCTTTTTATTTTTTCAGCAAAAATTTATTAATTAATAAAAAATATGAAAGTAAAAATTATCCTTCTTTCCATCGTGCGCTCACAAATCATTACGGGAATATTCATTTACAGTTATTAAAGCCTGAAAAAGCATGTTCGCGAGGTTATTGTCAGGCGATGATTTAAAGATACTTTATTTTTTACCACGATATTTTCAACGACGATGTTTTTAAACTGCGAAGTTTTTTAACCGCATTATTTTCGACGACGATGTTTTGTACCACGATGTTTTAGAACTGCGATTTTTTCTCTTTGCGATGATTTCTCCCACGATGTTTTGTAGCACGACGTTTTCGCCTTGCGTTGTTTTCTCCGCGACGTTTTCGTCTGCGATGTTTTTGCCTGTAACCGTTTCATTAGACTTGATTTCAGTAATTATGAATTTTAAATCTAAAGTTGCGAGGTTTTATTCATTTATTTGTAACTAATAGTTAATTTTAAATTCAGTTATGTTTCTATCACTCTCTTTTTAAGCGTGTTCTGCCTATTTCAGGCCCCGTTGTACCCTGACTATTAGCTATTTGATTCTGTGGTGTTGAGTGCTTCTAGCCATTTGGCTTGTCTCGCCGGTTTTCTACAAACTAGAGGCTTTCCTGAGTGTTTAAATTATCCCGTGAGCCGTTAGTCTAACCTAGTACATTTGAATTAGTTCAACATTACGCATTTAATTCAAGCTCGAAGTATTGGCTTGTGTAAACCCAAGTTGGGCCATTGTTAGTTATTTGTGTTCAAATAAAAGCACTATTTACACTCTTCTTCTGACTTTGTTTGTCGAGAGTTTAAGACAAGAGGATTATTCCTCTGTAGTCTTTCAAGAGCTCAATAGTTTATGCTACTGAAGGAAATGAAACTCTACAAGGTGTTAACAAATTAACATTTAAAAGTATTCCATCCTTATTGTAAATTCTTGCTTTAATTGCAACCCATTAGAAGTGTGCAAATACAGTTACTCGAATTTTAAATCTGTGTTTGTTAGCTGATTATAGTCAAGGGGATAATTCGCTAGTATTTAGGAACTAACGCTTAGTAAAGTATTATTAGGTGAGCATACAATGTTTTAAGAATACTTAAGTATTAAAGCTACGGAATAAATTCAGAAAAGTAGAAGAATGGTAAGCTAATGCAATTAAAGGGATAAAAGAATTTTATATAAATATTTACTTATAGTTAACGGCTAGTGGGAAACTGGCTCTAGACCGTTTCACAAAGTGGAATGCTGAATACGCGGGGCTGCTATTCAGATACCCTTGTCACGTTCACGTGAACCTTGTTAGCGTTCGTATGAACGCTAAATTAAACTAAATAACACTTTTCTGAACCTGGAAGCAATTCTATTCTCATTTTTGGAAAAGAATTGAGTAATAAGTGGGGAATTTCTTGAATGATCATCCGGATCTCTAAATCTGAAACCGAGTAGTTTTTGGTTGTGGGGGGTTACTCGAAACAGATCACTCATCGTCGCTGGCTTTTGAAAGCTGTACTGCGGCCTGTATCAAACATTTGTAAGCAAAGGCCCATACATCTTTTCAATAAATACTCGACAATGGTGGCAACTGCATTCAGCATTTATTATTAGGTATTTTGTGTTTGTAAATAAATGAAGCGCCATCTGGTGGACATGATTGTGATTAAAATTTTCCATGATAAAATTTCATAACCTCCATGATTTCATACATTTTTATACGAATGCTTCGCAAATTCTTTCAATAGAAATGAAGGAATGAAGTTGGGATATCTTAATTTTCCTTTATTTTAATGCAGATGAAAACAAATTTGGTCAAACGGCAGCACATATGGAGTTCGTGAAATGATATAAATAAAGCTAGCTACTGAACTTAGATAATCAGTTGTTAATCCCAAATCACATTCGTTTCCTTCGAAAAACAGCGAGCTTAAGGAAATTTTTTGGAAGATGAATCAGAATGGTCAGAGTCTCGTGGAATTCTATGGTCTAAGTTAGTGCCCTGATACAGTGAACCAAAAATAACCAGTGGACAGCATCGAAAGCCATAGTTGGTTCTCCATATGTAGTTCAAAATACATCCCTCTAGAATTCCAAGTCCCACCCACTACCATAAATTACTTCACCCAAGTCTTACCGACTGATATTATTCAAAGCCCCTACTGCCGCTAAGAATTTTCGGACACCCTACACTTCTGAGTCAGACACGAAGAGAACACTCTGCCAACTCCCCCACTAGAAAGAATGTAAGTTACTTAATACCTTTCTGGCCTTTATATCTTCATGTACATTCACTGATCTTATTTATATTACTATTATTTTTATATTATTTTTATATTTTTATTTTTATTTTTATTTTTATATTTTCTTTGATTTGTTTTTACAAAGTTTGCATTATTTATCTTTTTTATAATCTTCTATGTTTATTTCAACTTTACTTTGAATTCGATTTCTTAATGACAATTTCCAATGTTTAATTTCTACAAATAATATAGTACTAAAATGCGTAACGATGAAAGTGTCGGGGACGGTTACTCGAGTTTTACAGGATTTCTCTACAGTAATTGATTTTTACTCCAAATTGAATTGACTAAAATGCTTCATGAGAATAAGTTCTTTGAGTATCAACATTAGTTCATAATTCCTGCTATTCGCGGAAATATTTGGCCTGACTAGAATTGCCGGTTTGGCTTTAACTTATAACTCGAGTAAAGACGAAACACTTTCGTATTTACGTATTTTTATCAATTATTGTTCATTGAACGGGAGTTGGTTTGTTCCCCTTGAAAAGTCAACTAATTTCCGATCAATGACAATGATTACATGTTTTAATTTTTCCTTTTACAACTGAAATATTATTCTTCGTGATGATTTAACTCCAGTCCCCGTTAAAACATTATTAACACTTTGCTTTCAAATTACTTCAAAACATCTTTCTAAATATAACTTACCAGTATGGATGCACACTTTTAAAATAATTCTACTTTAATTAAACTTAGGAGATAATATAATCAATTAATCAATACTGTTTAGGAAATAAATTATTATATATATATATATATCGTAATATTATCTAATGTTTCAAAAGGTAGACCAAAACCACAAATGGATAGCATTAAAAAATTGTGGCCATTTAGCTTGTGGGACTGGCCATGGTTATCAGAGTCTGCTGATGAACCATGACCAGTATGCGGTACTTTAAGACATTGGTCCCAGATGCCGCAAAATATTCAGATCTAAGTTATAAAGATATCGAACTCAAATGCTTCAAAACACTTTTAGAAATCTTTTGTGATATGTGCTGTTTCAAGAAAGACCAGCGAATAGTCGTGAAACTCTTCTCCAAGAATTCTAGCTGCCAAGGACACTCAATTTAACTAGAACCTTATATAGTCTTCATAAATTTTGAGGTAAAATCAACTTTAGATTCTCTTTCCTTATGTTTTGTATATAATTCTATCAATGTGTAAGGATTATGGTAATTTTATTAACAGTTCAATTTTAAGTGAAAGTTCCTTTCCTGTCAAATTGTTAACTTACTATTTCCGGTTAGAACGTAGTTTTGGAATCTTGCTGAATATTTAATGAGGAGGAGCGGTATTTAAACCACGAAGTTACTTACTGAGTCAGAGAGAATCAGAGTTTCTGATTTACGCGCGTCTGCCTTTTTGGCCACTCTCTCTCTCTCTCTCACTCTCTCAAAGCTGTTATTACGTTTGGCCGTACTCAGGCCCTTGCTAAGCTTCGTAGTCAAATACTTTAAGGGGCCAACTAGATTTGAATCTTGATAGCTTCGGCTATATTTCTTTAGTTAACCTTAGTTTTAATTTAATTCTTAGTCCCTTAAGTTCAAGCCCAAGTGAGGACTTTGTTTGTACACTACCAGGCGGAGTTTTGTTAAATCTTATTGGAATAATAAAGGGTTAGTTATCCTTCTATCTTGTTGTTTCTTGTCACCCGAACTTGAGCGATTATTCGCTTATCAGTTCTTAAGATTCTTCACTTCCAACATTAACTTAGAATTACAAAGTGAGGAACTCTACAAATATTTAAATAACATTTCATACTTGACTATCAGGGTGTTTACCACTATACAAGTATTAATCTTTTAACTGAGATTCTGAGTTTTTTTCGTGGTTTTTTTAACGTGTAACGTGAATACAAAGTAGCTTCGCGTAGAAAATCTTTAAAGCACCCCTTTCCTTAGGCTGACACTCCTGTCGCGTTTTGCAGTAGTCAAAATGGTGTATTAATTCGTGTCAGATTTTAGATATATTTTTGAAAATACCTTAAAGAAAATTTCATACATGGATTACGAATTAAAGGATATAATAGCATTATAAGAAATGTAAATAATATTTCTGTTTTCGACCACTTAAATTAACCTGCATTTAAAATAAAGACGATTAAAAAAGGGGGTCTTTTTTTCTTGTGCTCTTTGAGAGTAACTTAGTTAGATTTGTCTAGACAAAGTTATCCACATGTTCAATTTTTTATCTAGACAAGTTATTAAATGCACTGACTGCTAAGTTGTAGAACGGAACACGTTTTATGATACTAGAGATCTAAGGTGTTTCGCAAAGGACAGCTGAAGTGCAAAAACAGCCCAGCCAGAAGTTTGTGATGTAAACTGGAATTAATATCCTGTTGATTAATGTACTATCAATTAAATTAATGTACTATCAATTTTCAAAACTCTTAATATTTAACTGTAATAAGAGTCATAAAAAGAACAAATACCCTAAGATAATTAAGTAAAAAAACTTACATACAAAAATGAAGAAAAATTATTAGTACTTCTTGATAAAAAGAATATTGTGTGATGGTAAATTGTCTTTCACACTCATTCCGTCGTCGTGCAGCTACATCGGGTAAGCGACAGAGGAACAAAATGTCCATACCAGATGCTCCTTACCCCTCCATGTAACGAAGCATTACTTCGGCGGCCTACAGTCTTTCAGTATAAGTTATCATTTTAGCATTTCCGTTGTCTTCAGTCTCTTCGTTTTTCTGATTCATCTTCGTTTTTATCCACCGCTTTTATCCGTAGTTCTTTTACCATCTGTCGAGCCAGGCAGCATTAGCAGTAAATCCAGGCTCTTCTTGAAATTCATCTTAAAATTTTAGGGCTTTCTCTTGTAAAATTCATCCTGAAATCGGTGTCCTCTGTTCCTTTTGCTTTCAGCAAATTTTCAGTAACATACTTTTCAGCAGTATTCATTCAAAGCGTTCATAAACAATATTTCGCTTTTGACCGCTAATACTAATAAGTCGCATATAGTATTTGTTAAATACGAAAATAAGTGTATCTCTGCTTATGAGGAATTACCGCATTCCCCCGTGCTTTCACATGTGGTGTCATTGGTAGCATGTCCAGCTGGCAGCTGAAAGCCGCCGAGCACGTAGTTGATTTCTCAAGTTTCCTGTTAAACTCGGGGAAGGGGGACTTTCCGAGGGATAAAAAATCTTGCAATCTTGTGGCTTTAAATTAGAATCCTTGTAGAAGAATTTAGATAAAGGTGCGTTAGAGGCCGTGTCACGTAGAAGCACGAAACCTTAAATGGGGAATAATGATTCATTAAATCATCTCGATTAAAATTGAATTATCTCCCTTCTCCACAATGGATATTCTCAAAAACTTTGATTGTCAATTTATGCCATAATTTACGTATGTTACGTGCATGAATATTAATGTGCGGGAGAAAGTTCCGAGCTCAGTTATGGAATAACACTTTCGATTGGCAGTTCGATGAGGGCACATCAACCCCACAGATTTATTCACCCCGTGCAGACCACCAGGTAGCCACCATGGTGTTCATTTTAGCAGCTGCCTGCAGAGAAAGGTAAGAAATAAATAAAATAAAAGCCTACCCAAGCGAAATAAATAACAAACTACGCAAGAAGCTGTTACTCGAACGTCATAACTTAAGGTTAAATCTTGTTCACATGGCTTACAGTCACCCTGGGAAATCATCAATCACCCCATAGGTAGAGGCTGCCGCGCTTGCAGATGCATATGCGTCCCTCTCTCTCTGCGGAAAAAGGAATTGATTATGGAAGTGGAAAGGGTGTTTTTCAAATGACTGGTGTTGCCTTGAGTGCCCGACGGAATCATTGACAGGAAAAAGTAGTAGAAAGAACTTGTTGGTTAAAAGTTGGATTAACACTGACTGAATTGTTACGTATTTTTAACAAAGCAAAAAATAACAATTTTTAATTTGATATTCTCCAGACATCCTATAAATTACCTTAAGTTCAATTATTACTTTTAAATCAAAAACTTCAATAAATCGTCGTTATAGAGTAATCGAATTACTTTAAGTTCAATTATTACTGTTAAATCAAGAACTTCAATAAATTTTCATTTTAAAGCAATCGAATTACTTTAGGTTCTGTTATTACTGTTAAATCAAAAACTGCAATAAATTGTCATTTTAGAGTAATCGAATTACTTCAAGTTCAATTATTACTGTTAAATCAAAAACTTCAATAAATCGTCATGACAGAGTAATCGAATTACTTAAAGTTTAAATATTACAGTTAAATCAAAAACTTCAATAAATCGCCATGACAGAGTAATCGAATTACTTTAAGTTTAAATATTACAGTTAAATCAAAAACTTAAATAAATTGTCATTTTAGAGTAATCGAATTACTTTAAATTCAGTCACTACTGTTAAATCAAGAACTTCAATAAATTTTTATTTTAGAGTAATCGAATTACTTACTTATTACTAAGTTCTATTATCAGTGTTAAATCAAAAACGGCAATAAATTGTCATTTTAGAGTACTCAAATTACTTAAAGTTCAATTATTACTATTAAATCAAAAACTTTAATAAATTGTCGTTTTAGAGTAATTGGATTACTTTAAGTTCAGTTATAACTGTTAAATTAAAAACTTCAATAAATTGTCATTTTAGAATAATTAAATTTTCAGACCTGCACAAAATTTTCCATAATATACTACTGAATATGTTGAATTGGATGAATTGAATTACTTGGATTCTACAAAGCAAACCAGGGCTATCTGTCTAAAAAAAGAGATGCTTCCATAGAGGACTTTCTAAAGGAAAATGACTCGCATTAACTTTGTCATAGGTGAACTCTCGAAATATCCATAAAGCCAACTTTTTCGCTAGAATTTGAAAGAGTAGGGAATTTTCTCCTTACTTCCAACTTACCTTCGTGGTTTTATTGAAAGTACATATGGCTAAAACATCGTGCGCTTTTGTGGCGTAATTGGAAGCACGTATGGCTAGTATCGGAAGGTCGGCATTCGAATCCCAGCGAGGGCAGTGCTATATCAGAGGTTAGCGGCTTTCAATTCACCACCGGCAGGCCGAACAAGCTTGAAAGTTGGAAATGAACATGAATTACATAAAGTAATAAACTCTTCGCACTGTATTACCTTAAATTAATTTCCTCTTACCCATCTCTGATCTTGATGCTTTGTTTTTTCAACGTGCAATATAAATACGTATTTTCCCTTAGAAAGTTCTCCATGGAGCAATCTTACCACTGGGGAAACAACCGTGGCACGTTTTGTCGTAATCAATTACAGAAACGAGAAAAACTCACACAACTTGGGCATAGGTTTGGAATAATATTCTATCGATTTCGTGAGCGATCGCACACAGATCCTTCTTCTTCAGGAGCAAAGAGGAATCTGTGTCTGATAGCCATCCTATTTGCCAAAATAAGATTGCTTTTTTTGCCTAATTTGAAATTTTATTAAAATTTTACATTAGCATGTTTTTTTTTTTTTTTTTTTTTTTTTTCCTTTTATTAGAAATTCCTTTCCGCTTCGGTTTTCAACGGGCGGTTTTAGTTGTGTTGAATTTATCTTAGCTATACGAGTGAGTTTTCTTCAGAAACTCCTCCATGAAGACGTCTTTTGTAAGATAGTTAGCTTTCGAATGCATTGATAATTAACTAAACAGCCAGTCATCGTTGTTGTCTTTTAGACCGTTATAAATTTAATTCGCTTTTCCATTTTTTCCAGCAAACAGTGGTTAATTTCAGTTGTTTATAAAAATTATATAATTTTTTAATTACTGAATTGTTGTTGCCACCACATGAAAGGTAAAAGTTTCTGTGCTAATTCACAAGCAGAAATTGTTACTAATTCACATTATCTTCTATTGATATTTCATGTGATTTGAAGTGCAGTTCTCATCAACGTAACAAAGTGAATCATCTCGAAGCAATTTGTGTTTCTTTGTAATACAGAAATAGTTTACTAAAATTTTTGTGTTTTAAATGTTCCATGTGATAACCCTTATTCTTTATTATCTTCCTACACCGTAATTTCCAAGACAATAAAGCTTTTTTTTAGTATTAAAAGAGTTACGTTATTCCATTTCTCTTGAGTAACTTTCCAAAGTCCAAGGAAGGTTGTAGGTTGACGTTTGCACAATTCGTTTTTTACAAGTCCAAAACCGCAAAAATCCGTGGATGATACATCAGAAGATTTAGCAGAGACATGAGTGAAGAGTATGTTCTTGACACCTGTTTCTTGTTCTATTTTTTTTTCCAGGAAATTAACGGTGGATTTTCAGTTGAGGCTGCTTGCTTTGTCTTGATGCAGTTCTATTGAGGGATGGCACTGTGAGCACGCAAAAGGTATTTTATATTCGAAAATTGTGTATAAAATATGCTCCTGATAATATGTGGAGTTTTCAGCACTGTCTTGAATTTTTATTTTTCGTTATATCAAAAACCAACAACAATCCCTTAGAAAAATTTTCTTTGGATGCTTTGAACCATGTTCTAAGAATTTTTTTCTTCTCTTTCATGATAAATGGATCTATTTTTATTGCAGTCATTTAAATATACCCAAGATTCATCTGTTGTGACAACATTTTTCCATTTTTGTTCGAATAATTGTTTCTCGTAGAGTATTCTGCAGCGTGGCGTGGAGAAAGACATAGCACATTACGTTTTTTTCGCCTTTTTGAGATTGAAATCAGTATTAACCACTTTATTTGCAGTTGACACTGAGCATTTTAATGATTATTACACTGTCTTTTGAATTCGCAGATTTTGTTTGAACATTAAAGTTCTTCGCTTTGCAGCATGCGAAACATTGGGTTCTTTTCTTTGGATGTGTATCTTCACCAATTTTCCTCGTTGAAGCCAAACTCTGACATTTTTTTCTTTCTTATTGACAGTATTATCTGTCGTTTCTTTAGATACCAAAAACTCATGGCTTTCACAGCATTTTTTAATAACTAAATACGAATAATTTTTTTCGGAAAGAGCACAAACATAGCCTTCTGTCCATTGTTTCTTTAAAAGCGTCATTTTGCATGAAAGCGAAACTGTCAAATAGCATGCAATAAGTTGAACTTTGCAAAATGTATTTCAGTTAAAAAACTTTTTCTAAATAGGCATTTTTTTTTTTTTTTTTTTTTTTTTTTTTTTTTATAGCAAAGCAAAGTCGTCTAAAAAATGTGCAAACAGTCTCTGTATTTTGCGATAGCTGTTATTAACGTTTATATTATTGATATAATTAGTAAAATACGTTTATAATGCCCTGTAATATGTGCTTATCTCCATTATAAAATTCTGGATATACTGGTTTAAGAGACGGCATTTGCACAGCATGTTAAATTTACTATGTTTTAACTGAATTTCTGTAAAGTTTATTGCAACAATAACAATGAATTAATAAAATACATTTATAATGCTCTGTAATATGTGTTTATCTCCATTATAAAATTCTGAATATACTGGCTGGTTTAAGAGACGGCATATGCACAGCATATTAAATTTACTATGTTTTAATTGAATTTCTTTAAAGTTTATTGCAACAATAACAATGAATTAATAAAATACGTTTATAATGCCCTGTAATATGTGTTTATCTCCATTATAAAATTCTGAATATACTGACTGGTTTAAGAGACGGCATATGCACAGCATATTAAATTTACTATGTTTTAACTGAATTTCTGTAAAGTTTATTGCAACAATAACAATGAATTAATAAAATACGTTTATATACCCTGTAATATGTGTTTATCTCCATTATAAAATTCTGAATATACTGACTGGTTTAAGAGACGGCATATGCACAGCATATTAAATTTACTATGTTTTAATTGAATTTCTTTAAAGTTTATTGCAACAATAACAATGAATTAATAAAATACGTTTATAATGCCCTGTAATATGTGTTTATCTCCATTATAAAATTCTGAATATACTGACTGGTTTAAGAGACCGCATATGAACAGCATATTAAATTTACTATGTTTTAATTGAATTTCTTTAAAGTTTATTGCAACAATAACAATTAATTAATAAAATACGTTTATAATGCTCTGTAATATGTGTTTATCTCCATTATAAAATTCTGAATATATTGACTGGTTTAAGAGACGGCATATGCACAGCATATTAAATTTACTATGTTTTAACTGAATTTCTGTAAAGTTTATTGCAACAATAACAATGAATTAATAAAATACGTTTATAATGCCCTGTAAAATGTGTTTATCTCCATTATAAAATTCTGAATATACTGACTGGTTTAAGAGACGGCATATGAACAGCATATTAAATTTACTATGTTTTAATTGAATTTCTTTAAAGTTTATTGCAACAATAACAATGAATTAATAAAATACGTTTATAATGCTCTGTAATATGTGTTTATCTCCATTATAAAATTCTGAATATATTGACTGGTTTAAGAGACGGCATATGAACAGCATATTAAATTTACTATGTTTTAATTGAATTTCTGTAAAGTTTATTGCAACAATAACAATGAATTAATAAAATACGTTTATAATGCCCTGTAATATGTGTTTATCTCCATTATAAAATTCTGAATATACTGACTGGTTTAAGAGACGGCATATGAACAGCATATTAAATTTACTATGTTTTAATTGAATTTCTTTAAAGTTTATTGCAACAATAACAATTAATTAATAAAATACGTTTATAATGCTCTGTAATATGTGTTTATCTCCATTATAAAATTCTGAATATACTGACTGGTTTAAGAGACGGCATATGCACAGCATATTAAATTTACTATGTTTTAACTGAATTTCTGTAAAGTTTATTGCAACAATAACAATGAATTAATAAAATACGTTTATAATGCCCTGTAATATGTGTTTATCTCCATTATAAAATTCTGAATATACTGACTGGTTTAAGAGACGGCATATGAACACCATATTAAATTTACTATGTTTTAATTGAATTTCTTTAAAGTTTATTGCAACAATAACAATGAATTAATAAAATACGTTTATAATGCCCTGTAATATGTGTTTATCTCCATTATAAAATTCTGAATATACTGACTGGTTTAAGAGACGGCATATGAACAGCATATTAAATTTACTATGTTTTAATTGAATTTCTGTAAAGTTTATTGCAACAATAACAATGAATTAATAAAATACGTTTATAATGCCCTGTAATATGTGTTTATCTCCATTATAAAATTCTGAATATACTGACCGGTTTAAGAGACGGCATATGAACAGCATATTAAATTTACTATGTTTTAATTGAATTTCTTTAAAGTTTATTGCAACAATAACAATGAATTAATAAAATACGTTTATAATGCCCTGTAATATGTGTTTATCTCCATTATAAAATTCTGAATATACTGACTGGTTTAAGAGACGGCATATGAACAGCATATTAAATTTACTATGTTTTAATTGAATTTCTGTAAAGTTTATTGCAACAATAACAATGAATTAATAAAATACGTTTATAATACCCTGTAATATGTGTTTATCTCCATTATAAAATTCTGAATATACTGACTGGTTTAAGAGACGACATATGCGCAGTATATGAAATTTACTATGTTTTAACTGAATTTCTATAAAGTTTATGGCAACGATAACAATGAATTAATAACAGTTAGAAAAGGCAATATTTAACTTTTACTGAAAGCGTATTTTATCTTTAGCTATTTTTCAGGAAACAAATAAGTTTAAGGTACCATATCAAAATTATCAGGGTGATCATTACTGAAACTGTCCGTTCACATCCAACAATTTGCCTTAACTCATTCTGAACTGATTTGCATGCGATATAACATTAAACCAAAGTAACCCCAAGCCGGTATCTTTAATCACAAAACAATATAGGTAATGGGAATGAATTTCCGGAGCCATCCACCGTTAATTTCACTGATTGGCTACTACCCCTCCCACCCCATTGAGGCAAAGGCGCAACCGAACGGAAAGCAAACACTTCCGCTCCCCATTCGTATCTATGGATGGCGAACGAACGGCAATTTAATCAAATAAAGACTTTTTCTCCATTACAATAAAACTTCGGTAAACACAATTTATATATACCTCTGAGTATTCCCAGCAACAATGGCCGTCTCCTGGAGACGTCAACTCCGTTTGAGTGACAGGGGTTGAAGAGAAGAAGAAGAAGAAGGTAAAAGTAAAAAAGAAGAAAAAATGAGCCAACAGTTGGCCCACCCTGGGTATGTATTGCAGCACACCCAATTTACACCAACGCCCCCACGTACACACATACTCAGGTCGATATACGTCCGCGTGATGCCTTCCCCCCTATACCTGACGCCCCTCCGTTGGAAACGGATCTGGGATAAAAGACCAATTAATATGGCTACCTAGACGCCGAAAGGGAGGTGTATATTTTCGGCCAAAGCTGGAAAGTTTGGGTCCCTTTGTCGAGACGTCCACAGAGTAGACGGTTGGGAAGCCTTTCGATTATTCAGTATCTCTGTACGTTATCGATTGGAGAGTTGGGGGCCAAAGAAAAGGTGTGCGACGAATACAATGGCATTGTGGTTGTTGTGTGTATTCTTTTATCTTGGAGTGACAGGCGTCACATTTTAACACCTTATACGTGGGGGCAGATTAATCTGCCTGTTATCGATCTAGATGGGTGGGGGGTGTCGGGATGGGATTGGGGGAGATGGGAAGACGGTATTTTCTCCGAGAAGCAAACAAGCCGTAGTTTCTATTTTGCTGTGGATGTGCAATTACGTGTCTTAGACTTGCAATTTGGCTTTTCAATGGGAGGAAATTTTGAGATGAATGACATGTCCTGGAATCGAAGAGATATCCGCTATTGTGCTGGTGGTGTATTTTTTACCTTATTACGAGTTAATCGGAATTGTCACAATGTAATATCATTTGTATTGACAAAGGATGTCAATGTCAACATTTATGAAGGTCCTCAATTAACACAAAAAATGCAATTATAATAAATACACTGTATATTATTTTATACTGACAATAGTTACGAGAAATTGTATTTACAGATACTAGATCTATCGTCCTTAACGTACAATATTTTGATGATGAACAGACATAATCAGCAGGTAGAATTCATTAATCAGCATTCAAAACAACGGTAATTACTATTGGTTTTCGCATACACACACAAAAGAAAATAAATGCAAAATTCACATTCTACGTCAATTAAAATAGTTATTAAAATACTTCTTAGCTATGGACGACTGATAAGTCCATACCATAACCAGTTCAGAGGGATAAAATTTAGTAGACACAAATAAAATCGGCTAAGATACTTAAGTTACAATTCATGCAAAATTTTACCACAATTTAAATTATTTTTTATACCTTCCCTCAAAGGGTGTGGAGTCATTAGGTTATTTTGAAGTAGAAGACATGAAATATTAGCAACGCCCTCGCCGAGACTCGAAACTGGACCTCTCGAACACGCGCCAAGTGTGCTAACAGTTATACCACGAAGGCATGCATGAAAGAAGAAGGAAATGCATTATATACTTCTCCTTTTATAGGATGATCGGGGATTACGGAGTCCAATCGCCAAACCCTGGTAGTAAATAATCATCATCCACCCTCAATAGGTTCGGGCACCAGTGTAGAGTCATTAGGTTATTTTGAAGCAAGAGACATGAAAAATGAGCAAATGCCCTCGCCGGGACTCGAACCTGGACCTCTTGAATACGCGCCGAGTGTGCTAACGTTACATCACGATGGCACGCTTGAAAGAGGGAAAAAATACCTTAAAAGGGTTAATATGAATGAAATTGCAGAAAGTGAGAAAGGTATTTAGTTATATTATTTAGAACATTTACACTTTTTAAATACTAAATAAACTGCAAATATAATTACGGCCTATATAAAATTGTAATATTATTATTTAAAACTAACCATTTAGTTATAATTTCAGCCTTTACTATAACATGTTTCCCTTTCCTGACCAGAATGTAAATGAGGTAGATAGTCTTTAAATTGAGGTTTTTCGCGTTTAAGAGGTAGCCTTTTGTGTGTTCTAACTTCCTGTGTACGCTACGTGTTAGTTCCTGCCAGCTCAGATAGTTGTAATTATTCGGCTTAGCATTATTCCGCTGCCGACATTTTGATTTTGCCACTCCTGTATAATCACTGAGCCAGCTTCGTGTAATATTTGAATTGTGCAGTCTTTGACTAGTTTTAACTTGAATTTCAATGTTCTGTTTAATCGTACCACCGCGAGTTATGGCTGATATTGTTTAGTACAAGATGCATTATGTTCGAAATTTCTGTTTAAATAAAAACGTTATTAAACCCTTCTCATGACATTTAGTTACTTTCTTTACGTTACTTATATTTATCTTTGACATTAGATCTTCCGCATTTTATTGGTTCCGCTGTGGATACTTGCGAATCCAGCTCAGCCGCTGAAGCAAAATCCAGCACCGAAAGGACCCATTGACTGGTTGCATACGACACAGTATAGCCAGACTATCTGCTTTGGAGTATAGGCCTTCGTGGAAGGTTTTCTAAGGAAAATTGGCTCGTATAAATGTTATGTAAGAGCAAACCCGAAAATGGAAATATTAAAGCTTCATACCAAATTGCAGTTGAAGGTAACAAATGTGTTAATGCATGAAAGAAAACCATTACGTGCAAAGATGAAAAAAATATTTGAGTTTTGTAAATTAGGTAAATATGTCACATTTGGGTCGTAAACAAATTGATAATTAAGTTAAAAACAAACAAACAAAACTTGTATTAACAAGATATGTGGTCATTCCAGACCTTCACCTAAACTTTACAGTGATTACCTATGCTTTTAGTGAATTGAGCAACCATCATACACGATAGCAAAGGCTATCATATATGGTAGTCTGTCACTGAGGTAGTCTTTAACTATTTGAGACTGATTGGAGGAGTGAAATAGGCAACATGTCAGAGGGCATTCCAAAGATTTGCAGTTGGATTAATGTCGGAGGGAATACAACAGCCACTCCATACGAAAAATGCTCTCACTTGATGTGGTTGCATGGGAAGACACCCACCATATATCCCAAACTTAGCACCCAGTGACTATTTCTGTTTTCCGAAATCGAAGGAATATTTATCTGGAATAAAGCTTTGTTCAGAAAGTGATGTGAAAACAGCCACCGTGAACTCCCTCAGTGGGGAGGAACGTGGCCAAAGGAAGTCTGTTCACGCATGCGCAATTGTGTCCCTTTTCGTTCGGAGGGAGCCACTCCTGCTGCTGCGAAGCTTTCCTTCTTAACAATACATACTCTTTCAAGCCGCGATAAACAAGTTCAGATAAATGCCTAAATAGATTTGCTGATTATGTTGAAAGATGACAGATAAGTTTCCCTCTTAACTCACTTTTGTGTTTTCTGTCTATTGCTAATTAATAATTTTTATTACCCTTGTAACCTTTTTTTTCCTTATACACTCTCGTATTATTTTCTGTACAAAGACACTGTAAACAAATAAATAAATAAAAAGTTATATCGAAATTTTAATAAATATTTTTATTCTTGAAGTAGAACGCATAATACTTATTTCAATAGTGATCCAAACTTCTTTTTTTTTTTTAGCACAAAAAGGAAGTTAGTTCCGAATGGGATAGTATTCCTCAAACGGCATTTTCCGTCGCTTCACGATAAACGTAAGTTTCACTTTTCGGATTATTGCCACCAAATGTTCTCGCTCGTTTTTACATTTAATGAATCTAAATAATGAAGAATCTGCAAGAATGTATGTATATTTCTCGCACTGGGAAGCAAGGGCGGTACCTACAGACATTAAATTTTGAATAACTTACTCCTCCACCCTAATATGGGTACCTAGAAGCCCGAAATTTGAATTTCAAATTCCTTTTATTACCTATTTCATATTTTGTAAAACTTTAACGAATTTTTGATTAACAAACTCAATTATTTCAAAGGGAGCAGTGTCAACGCTGTACGGAACAGAAAAGCATTTTTATCTCCAGCGCGCGAGACTGTGTATCGGAAATTCTAAAGATATGCTCTTTTTAAATACTTTATGATATTGCTGTTGAACTGAATTTTATGGCTTAAGTGTTAAGTACATGATATTTAAAAAATAAAATTTAATAAATTAAAATATTTAATAAATAAAAAACGTTAAAAAAGGTCCCTTTGGGCGTAATATAAAATCTGAAAGGTTTCAGATTTATTTATTTATTTTAAGTGCTGCGATCCGGACTTGACTGTAGTCTGGCAGCGCGAATATATATATAAAAATATATATATATATATATATATATATATATATTTATGATGCCTTGGTCAAGGGAGAAATTGGGGCACTTGGATCTTTGGAATCAAGTAAACAAAAATTCTTTTTATTGACGCATGCGTAAAATACTGCATCTACACTTCTCCGAATTTTTATTTAATTATGAAAATTCTGGAATTTTCATAATTAAATAAAAATCTTGATGTAATTATTTATTTCCAATCCTCTTTCGCTGGAAAATTTTCTGCCAACAGCACATTTACCGACAGCAGGTACACGAAGAATCACGATGATGGCGATGTAGAATAATTACAGATGTTGGAACATTGATGCTTTTCTTTTAGGATGATCTTGTATCTGCAAATATTGCATCATGAAAGTGTTGAATAAAATTATCTTCATACTGGGTACATAAAATATGCATGAAACATGAATTCCCTTTGCATATTTGCTTCCTATCAGCAAGATATTTATATTTATTGCATTGAGAATATTCCAAAATGCTTAAATGCCAAAACGACTTCGTATTATTCGACTTCTGTTCTTAAACGTTTCTTATCAGAAATGCTGTACCTGCATTATAATTCAAAACTGAAATTTCCATAAGAAGTTTTTTTTTTTTTTTTTTTTTTTTTTCAAATCCCCAATCTCTTTCATGTGGTATCTGTCTAGGAAAGAATTTATCTACGAAAGGGTAACAATACCTGAGAATGATAATTGTGAGGATTCACAGTTTAAACTACAGCAGTGAATATTGTTGCGTGCGTACGGGTTCGTTACGAAATGAATGCCCAAGTCCGATGAAAAAGGAACAAAATTTATTATTATGACACCAAATAATGCTTAAATTTCCTCAGATATTCGTGCAGTATTGCAAAATCTCACAGTAGTTATCTTTTAACTACTCAAACGTTCAAAAGAACGAACTTAATTCAAAACAGCTAAAGAACTCTAATCCGCGAATTCGCTACAATCAACAATAACAGTTTTCTAAACAAACTCTTAAAACAACAACAAACTAACTAACTAATCGAATTGAGAGGTTTTTCCTCCTTTTTATATGAGCTTTTAAAATGCGTGAGAATTTTCTAGTACTTTCTCGAAATAAAAAAGAGATATTTATTTATTAAATGCTAAATGCACGTGATCTTGTATTTTTAATTTTTCGGCTTAGCTTTCCTTTAATATTCGTCACGCGCTGCACTGCGCGGGGAATAAAACAATTTATTATTTGAAATTTAAAGTTCTTAAAGATTTTTTTTTTAATGGCAGCGCGCTTTATTTAATACCTGTTAGCCTTGCACCTCTACAAGGGCCGGAAGTGGTGGCCATTTTATTTTCGTGGCAACGGCCTCCTTTTGAAGAGACGAACAATTACAACCACGCCTTCTCCGGCATGCGTAATGGCAAACCGCACATTGAGTTGATCAATGTTAACGAATTCCGCTTTCTGCGCATGCTCAGTGGTGTACCGTTGACGTGGCGGGAAATACTGGCGACTATGTATAAATAACACTACACAAGCCTGTTCATCATGAAGGTCTTATCGACTATTTACAATTACAATACTACCGAAATTTATTTGTGCCTAAATGCATTTGCTTCTGTTTAATTTCCTTTTGGTTTATTTTATTCATAAACGTTATATTTAAAATCAGTTATTTATAATAATTTCCTTGACTTTAATTCAGTAATTTAAACTGGATTTATTCTTATTATTTTCTTTAACTGGATTTATTATTAAAGTATATACGAATGGAACATATAGTTATTTACCATACGCAGTTGCTTTTATTCCTCACAAGTATATTCAATAAAGATTCAGCTAATATATTCTGTAATGTTTCCTGTTTTGTAATCATTCTTAAACGAAACTTTGAGTAGTTTACAATCGATAGTTACCCTCTAAGTAATAAAGCAACTTACAACCTAAAACGGTATAAAATCCCGAACTGTTTCCGCTTAGATAACAGAATATCAACCACACCACCGTATTCATCTTCTTTTAAAAATGTACCAAAGTCGTAATTACGCCGAATTCTCTTCTGGGCATGCGCAGTATGCGAAATTCGTTTAACATTGATCAACTGAATGTGCAGTTTGCCATTACGCCTCCGGGATTCGAACCTGGGCCTATCGCTACGGCAGTCAGGGTCACTAACCACTTACTGGCTGGGTGGCTAATGGCAGTGCGCTTTATTTATTAACCCCTTCGCGCCGACTGTCACGTATACGTGCCAGAAACGAACGCACTTACCTACCGGCCGACACGCAGGCGTGCCAGAGGATTGTTCCATTCTCTACCGACTGTCACGTATTTGTGCCAGTACTTTGGAACGTTTTTCAAACTATAATTTCTGCCACAAGATGGCACTGTATGTCCATATGGTTTCAGATACATGTAAATTAATTAGACCTTCTACTCGAAATAGAGAAGCATGACTCACATACACGTGTTTTTGATTATATAAACAAACGGGGAAATAAATGTTTCCGAATGGCGTGATTTATGACGTCTCTTTAAATCGCACTTTATTCGCACGTGGTAGTTGTTTACTGTAAGTAGAGAAGTTTTATTTGCTCTAAAGCGTTGGGTATTTCGGTTTGCAGTTCAGTTTTTAGAAAATAATTAGATCTTGTTAGACTTGAATTCTTTGTTTTTACCGTTGCAATGTCGAAGCGTCGAAAATGTTTAACAGAGCATGAAATAACAGAAATGATGCAAAATATTTCAGATATTGATTCTGAAATTCTGATATTGATTCTGAAATTCTGATATTGATTCTGAAATTCTGATATTGATTCTGAAATTCTGATATTGATTCTGAAATTCTGATATTGGTTCTGAAAGATTAACTGAAAGACAATTTCCAAAACTTTGTTCAGAAGAGACTGATAAGAAAATGAGACGACGATGCTTCGTTTGTTCACATTCCCGGAAAAATCCTCCAAAACGGCAAATGAGTTATTACGAGTGCAAGGCATGTAACGTAGGACTGTGTGTAGATCCCTGTTTTCAAATTTTTCATACGAAAAGAGAATTTTAAGTAATATATTTAGTTTTCAGCTGTATAATGTTAAAATTCATAAAATGGTGAGTAATTAAAATAAAATGTGTAAAATATGCATTTAGACAAGAAATAAGGTAATTAAAGTATATATATAAAAATATGTATAAAGCATAAGCCATTTAAATACTCTATAGAGCATTATTAAACAATGCGTTGATACTTCGGAAATTTTATGGATTTAGGCTTAGTAGCAAAATAGCCCCCGGCCCTGGAGAGACGCTCGCGTAAGACACTGCCGGCCTCAGCGATAAGCGCGCGTTTTCGCTACCCGGCTCGAAGGGGTTAACCATTAGCCTTGCGCGTGTACAAGGACCGGAAGTGGTGGCCATTTTGTTACTGAAGCACCTGAAAGTTGGCCACCATTACCTCCTATGAAAGGACAGACAGTTACAACCATGGCCTTCTCCGGAATTCAAACCTAGGCATCCGAGATTCAAACCATCGCTCCGGCAGTCAGAGTCATCAACAACTTACTGGCTGGGTGGCTACGTGCTTAAAGATGAATGATACTATAAGTGTTAAAGAAGAACGATAATTTAACTGGATTTTCGAAAAGGGAGCACTTAAATCGACGGCAGAGTAATTAGGACACTTGGTATGTTCAAAATTCGTGAACATTAACAAGAGGGAGAGGACAATCTGTGTGCCATTTTAGCTGCTGGCGATTAAGATATTTTCTGAGTTCAAATTCGGAACAAGGTATCCTAGTACTTGTCAATCAAAGAAGCAAGATCCGAGATCATTAAGAGCCAAAGCCGAAAATATTGAGTTCCCTCGGCTTGATTGGGAGAATGCGAAAAGAGCCTTGTGGCGTTATTGGGTTAAATGGCATTCACGGTTGTTTTGATGTCAGCAGGGGGCTGCCATTCCAAACCCGTGCCACCCTCCGAGTCCCAATTCCGAATCGTGACCCCGCACGCTCAACGCCTCCTCCCACGCCACCTTGCGGGTGGATCCCGCATTGCATCTCTCGCTGGCTCCTCGACTTCGTGTCTTACGTGAGCTGATGGTTCGGCCACAGAAAAATTGGGGGAAAAAAAACATGCGTGACATGAATAACGCGTGGCAAGGAGTGCTCGTGAAATAAAATCGGAAGTGTTGAGGAGATTCAGATTGCATTGGCTTTATCCAGCAGCAGAGTTAAAGCAAAACTCCTCTTTTTTTTCTCTTTTGTTTTGATTGTTCGTTTAATATTCAAAGCCACTCGCTACTTCTTTGAATCTATGTATTACAGCCTGATTAAAGAAAGAGGGCAAATTAAATAATACGCTTCTACACAATGATGAATTACGGTGGTTCCATTAACTAAGCAAAGTATACATTATTGCTAGTTTGTATTTGTCCTTTAAGTTTACTGATTAAATTGGAGAGACTAAGTTTTTAGGGCATGGTTATAAAAGTTTGTGGATTGCATGTAGGCAGAATTCAAAAACATTTTCTTAATAAATGCTTAAGATGATTTTATTTTAGCAATAATGTATACTAAGCAAAGTATACATTATTGCTAGTTTGTATTTGTCCTTTAAGTTTACTGATTAAATTGGAGAGACTAAGTTTTTAGGGCATGGTTATAAAAGTTTGTGGATTGCATGTAGGCAGAATTCAAAAACATTTTCTTAATAAATGCTTAAGATGATTTTATTTTAGTCGTTTGATTCAAAGTCAACATTATCTCATGCTAACAAATATGATATCGGAAGTATCATGTCTATTGGTTGAGTCAGTTCCTTAAAGGTATGAGAATATAACAAATTGGCGAAAAGTTGTGAATAAGGGTAAAACCTCGAAAATTTTTTCGTTGTCTACATATGCTATGTTTAAGAAACAAAAACGTTCGTTAGAAACTTGGGTACTTTTCCGTTTCGCCGGGGCAAATCTCGCCAAGCAGACTTTATTGGCGACAACATACAGTATACACATAAAAAATATTTAAAAAATGTTAGTTCTAAGAATTCTTTTTAAAAAAGAAGGCATAAACATTTTAATATCGCTTAAAATTTTATAAAAAGCCAATAAATAAAGACAACAAATTTGCAAAAAGACATTAATTTAAGAATTTACTATGCTTTCATGGTTCAACATCCTGATTCGCCGGTTCATATCACGTGACCCCAAGCGATCCGATCTCATGTCACGTAAACTACTCTACAAAAATCTAATGCTCTCAGTAATTATCTACATTAATTTCATGTTAAATCTTAATTTGGAACACAAGTCTAAATGCAAGAAATATTTCAATTTCGTACGAATAACTTACTCAGAAATTATGTAAAACTGCAGTGCTTTACTTCGCTAATGCATTCTCATTAGAATTGATGAATTTAACCCTTGACATTACCTTTTCTATATTTTCGGCTTCGGGTAAACGCTGTGATTGCATCCTAATTGACTTAATTACCGAAAATTGCCTTAGACATAAAACTGAACTATCTGATAAAAATTCTATGTAATGATATGCCAGTATTGAAAGAAACAATTAATCTGATAAGAGAAAGCTGCGACTGGTTTCGAAAATGAGGCGTAAAAGGTTACCAGCGAGAACATTCCGTTTGGCATCGGTTGTACCATTATTGGCGACTTTATCGCTTGCGCCGGCAAAACGGAAAAGTACCGAAACTTGAAATCAGATGTCAAATGAAAATAACATTTTGATTCACTGCGTCTCCAAAGGCTAAAAGTAATAAAGATTAAATTTGTTACATGAATCTACTGAGTTAAGGGGACACAATATTAAAATATTTAATAAAAGAAGGGGAAAAGAAAGGTTTCAGATTTTAACATTCACCCAAAAGGTTTTGTTAAGGATTTTTACTCTCTCGCTGAGCTCGCAGTCTACATGTCTGCTATTAAATTCACGCCTAATTCTTTTTAGCTTTATGATTAAACATAATTTTCTTTGCACTTACGCCATATGCAATTCTACAGCAAAATAACGAAACAAACTTAAAAGCAGCGTAGCAGTATACGTTTATAATTCCCAACGGAGCATTAAGTGTTGGCATTGCCTCTTATTATTAACACTTTATGTATTTACTTTATTAATTAAGTATCACATTCTTGGTGCTTATGCCATATAAAATTCAATTCAGCAGCAAAATTACAAAATATTTTAAAACGGCATATCTTTAGAATTTCTGATGGAATGTCTCACGCGCCGGTAATAAAAATATTTTTTCTGCACAACGTTGCCATTTCTCGCTTTGAAATCCTTCAGTTTGTTAATCACAAATTCGTTAAAGTCTTACAAAACATGAAATGGATAATAAAACAAATTCCAGATTTGAAATTTGTGCTTCCAGATGCCCTTATTTGCAGGAGGATTGCGTTATTCAAAATTCGATGGCTCTAGGTACCGTTATTTTATCACAGTGCGAGAAATATGCATACATTTATGCAGATTTTTCATTTTTTAATTTCTTCAAATATAATGCAGTAATCTAACATTTTGTGGCAACAGTTTGAATAGTGAAACGGACATTTCTAGTGAAAAACGCAAAATGCCAAAAACGAAATTAATAGATCTTCTGAGTAAATTGCCTCCTTGGACTAAAAATTATTAAAATTAAATTTATTTTTAATATGCGAACAATATCCGAGTCTTTGAGGATGTTCCACTCACGCCGCCTTGCTGAAAACTGGTCCAGGAAATGCGTAGGAAAAAATATAATATTAAGAAGCACTTTTTCTTTTCTTTTCTTTTTTTTTTTTTTTTTTTTTTTTTTTGTTATCTATCTATTGTTGCTTGTATTCTATGTTACATCCAACTGGTTTTCATCTCATTTCTTGTTTCGTGTTGACAGAAAACAAAAGGAAAGATGGAAACCCGCTGTTTCTCGATATTTATTCACGAAAAATACATCATAATTATTTCAGCATTATGTAATTCAAGCAAATTAATTGACTTTACAATTGCCTTTTGACATGAATCACTGCTTGATTGATGCTTTGGATAAGTTATTATGACGTTTTTGATTCTGAACCCCCTCATTTGTCCTTCAAGGTTTAGAAAATGCAATTTTTGTTTTTCTTTTAAAATGGAGGACATATTTATATATATATATAAATTAGTTTTTGTTGATAAACTAGTTTTCCAGTCAAGTACAGATGTTTGTTTATGTCTAAACTTTTAACTGCATTATGTAAAAATCTGATGTGGACACCAGATGACTTGCTGATACGACTTATTAAATTATATACATTTTTTTTTGCTGTATTTCATTTAAACTCATTCCCTCGAATTTCATTAGAGATATATTCCTCATTCAATTAATTCAGTTCTCACCTAGCGGCAAGGCAAAAATGCATAAAATCTCATAATAACTCCATTAAAAATTGAAAAAATATAGAAAAACATAAGACACGAAATAAAATTAATTAAAGCATATATATATATATTAAACCCTGAAATTAGTTTTTGCGCAAAAAGCAAGCAATTCGGCCAGCGGAAAAGAAGGCATATTTTCCCGTGCGTAAAACTGAATGTTTACTTTTGGTCCCACTCGGCAAAAAGACATTGAAAGTGCAGAAACTGAGTTGTTGCTAATTCTACTGTTACATGCATATTAACTAAAGGCATAAAAACCTTGACCGGAACATAAGAAAAACATAATTCAATCACATTTAAAGCAAAAAATGCACAATTTACCATTTTAATTTATATTTATCTAAGATTGGTGCAGCCGATTGCAACGCAAAAGGGAGGTGCACAACTACAAGTTATAGCAGTCCCTTGTACAAAATTGCAATGTTCTACCGTTATTTGTTCTTCAGTTATGCAAGATAACAAAAAAAAAAAAAGTCAAGTGATACGTCAAGAAAAATTCTTTTCTGTATCCATTTTACAATCCTTTTTGGAAAAAACTGTCTTTTATTCTGTCCTCACGTAGAGATGTCACGCAAAAACATTGTTTAAATAGTTTCGAGAAACTTCGAAATGTATAATTTTGTTGAAATATGATACCCGAAATTTTTCGAGAATACAATGCTTCTTTTACGTTCTATAAGGAAGTAAAAACGATTAGCCGTACATTCGACGTTTACCCTCTCTATTCGAAAAATAGCAATGCCTTTTTCTGAACTGCATCGTTTCTAAACTAATACATATCATATGAACTGATGATGTAAATGGAACTAAAACTCAAACTGCCAGTAATAATTCTACAGCAGTATTAATTATCCAATCAAAATGCATTGAGAACCAAAACTAACTCAGTCTGAATTAAGATTTCATCCTGAACGCAACACACTTTGTACCTTTCCATCTAGCTTGATTGTGCTCCAGTGGAGGAGGCTGCCAGCCCTGGAAGACTCTAAGGTCTCCCTTACACGGGTTATAAGCGCCCCAACCACTCCGAGAGGGCGCCTCCATCAATCCAGAGGTCTTTAAATGTTTCACTATGCACGCTTAAAATAATACTTAAATGCAGTGGTGGAGTCATAGTTACGTCAAGTACGTCTAGCATACACCATTTAAAAGTCACAAGTCACTAAGTCACAAGCTTGACATCGCCGTCTCTGTATTGACCGAGAGAAGCCCATTCTACTTTGGACAATCTTCGATATCACCCATGTAACGTCCCTAAAACGGAGGGGCAAACAAGACAGTGCCATATGGTCCCTGCCGAGCATGAAGCAACCACCGAGTATACGATGGCTGTAGTCTCGTGAACACTGATTATTTACCCCAAAGATCGAGGCTGTTTAGACACGTTTAGCCAGTTGTCTGGATAGTACCCCCCGGGTTATAAGCGGTATATAGTACTGGATAGTATCCCGGGTCTGTCTGGATAGTACCCCGGGTTATAAGTATACGATGGCTGTGGTCCTGTGAAGACTGATTATTTACCCCAGAGATCGAGGCTGTTTAGACACGTTTAGCCAGTTGTCTGAATAGTACCCCCCCGGGTTATAAGCGGTATATAGTACTGGATAGTATCCCGGGTCTGTCTGGATAGTACCCCGGGTTATAAGTATACGATGGCTGTAGTCCTGTGAAGACTGATTATTTACCCCAGAGATCGAGGCTGTTTAGTCACGTTTAGCCAGTTGTCTGAATAGTACCCCCCCGGGTTATAAGCGGTATATAGTACTGGATAGTATCCCGGGTCTGTCTGGATAGTACCCCGGGTTATAAGTATACGATGGCTGTGGTCCTGTGAAGACTGATTATTTACCCCAGAGATCGAGGCTGTTTAGACACGTTTAGCCAGTTGTCTGAATAGTACCCCCCCGGGTTATAAGCGGTATATATTACTGGATAGTATCCCGGGTCTGTCTGGATAGTACCCCGGGTTATAAGTATACGATGGCTGTAGTCCTGTGAAGACTGATTATTTACCCCAGAGATCGAGGCTGTTTAGACACGTTTAGCCAGTTGTCTGGATAGTACCCCGGGTCTCCTTTCATAAGTAGTCGGTTCCGGAAAATCGCTCAGACAATCCCCAGGGATGGTTGTCCAACATCATGAACCCAGACGAACCTGGTTATCGGCAGGGCAACGAGGAGGCCGATGTTGGAGTGGGACAGGAGAGGCTATAAGGTAGCACATCACCATGAAGTAAGAATGGCTTCCTACCTCCATGGAGGTAAGAAGGACTTCTTTACTTCCTACCTGCATAGAGCAGTGTCGTATCACTGCCCCGGCAGCTGCATCCACTCTCAGAATTTCCAGATTGAACTCCGGGTCTTCTCCCTCTAAACAGTGGGTTCCTGAGATCCATCCTTTCCAACCTCACGTGAGTAACAACCTTCCCCACGCGCCAAGCTGGACTGCTGACAACTCTCTTAACATCAAAGCTGTCGAAAATGTAAATTTTGAAATAGGCATGAGTAGTGTGCCAGGTTGTTTGCGGTCGCAACATGTTATTGAAATAAAAATAAAGATTAAATCTGCCATGGCTGCCATTTTCCTGTTCCTTGTGGATCAATATTTCGACGTTTTATGCTATCTACGTTCTACGCCATCAATATTGCAAAGGTCTTTGTTTATTACACACACACACATATATACTATATATATATATATATATAAAATGTTGTATGAACTTAAATCCATTTAGTGCGAATACAAGTTATTATTACTTGAGCAATTGCTGCAAAGTTAGTTAATAATAATTTATTTCCTAAACAGTATTGATTAATTGATTATATTATCTCCTAAGTTTAATTTATTTAATTATTTTAAAAGTGTGCATCCATACTGGTAAGTTATATTTTGAAATATGTTTTGAAGTAATTTGAAAGCAAAATGTTAATAATGTTTTAACGGGGACTGGAGAATGTCAGAAATTTCGGGGAGCCCTCATTCCAGTTGACAAACCAATCGCATTATTTTCTATATTTGAGAAATTTTCGGTCAAAATTTACTTGGAATCGCAAATTAGTTTTAGATATTACCTTTTTCCCTATTTTTCTCAACTTTTCAATGGCAAATTATTCTCTGTATTTTGCTATATTTTGGCATTTTTAATTGCATGTTTTGAAATTTCGTTTGTGGTGTAAATGACTTATTATAATTTCTGGAATTTTTCGTACCCACTCTATGAATATTGCTGAGACTGTTAACTTCATTTTTATAGTAAGTACTTAGCTCGATAACTGGCCTTTTCTCCTTCTGGAGGTATTGAAAACTTTCGAGTGGCCTTAAACGCATTTAAAATTCTGAACGTCCTTTGCATATTTAATATGTTAATGTGAAGTTATTGTTGACATTTGCGATTCAAGGACTATTTCTCGACTAAGATTAGATGTCGAGTCTGAAGAACCCCGATGCTGCACCGTTATCTCTTGAGCCGTTTTGTAAAACAACCGATTAAGGAATTTTCGCCAGAATTCCTACAATTGATGGAAAAGAAAATTTTATGCAATTTATGCGGGAAAATATTATTAAACTAATGTGTGAAGTTTTTACAAAATCTTTTGTAAGACTAATGTTTGTTATTCTAGTTCTGATATATTTGAAATCTTCCTGTGGGTAAGCAACAAACTTGCGTTTATAGTTAAAATGCTATGTTGTATAGATAAAATGTTACATATGGAGATTAATAACAAAAGTTACACAGCACAAAGATATGTGATGTATCAGATTTTGTCCGGATTAAATAGAATGCTGAAGAATCATAAATGTAGTCGTAGGTTAAATAATCAAACGATGAGTTTAAAAAACAAAGGATCCATTTATTATTATTCAGTAGAAATAGCAGTTACAAAATCAGATATCCGGAGTAAATAAAAAGAACTACTAATAACTTTTTGTATGAAGTTTACTGCATCGTTGCATTAAAAGAAAAAGCCCCGATATTCCTTTTGCGAGTCTTTTTATAGCCTCTGGAAAGGCGGAGCTTCCAAGAAATGACGTCATCCTCGTCAACCAATCCAGTTCGCTTGAAATATTTCCAGAACATTCTAAACTGTACGTGTAGAAAAGGTGGGAAAAACAACTTGACTACGGGGCTGTGGATTTAATTCCAAGTACTTTCAAATAAGAGAACGTCGCCATTAAAAATTAAAAGAACATACAGTTAGAACTTTAAGTGTATTCTTGACTATGGAATTTTATTATTATAAATATATATATCCATCTTCTTACCTGGCTTAAAAGTTTTTACCCGGATTACGCATAACACGGACAGATGTTGGATTGATCTTGCTTAATTCAGAAACGATTAGGCTTAGAATGTTGAAATTTTGAATATGGGATTGCTGTAACATTTAGTTGTGCACCTCCTTTTTCTATTGCAGTTAACAGAACCAAGCATATATATCATGAAAACGTTATACCCACCCGCTTATAGGTTCTTAACCGGCTATCATTTTCACAATTGTTGGTCGTAGTCACATATTTCCAACAGAAGTATGAATGATGAAAATATTCATATTTTGGTAATATCAAATTTATGAAAAAAAATTTATTTATCACAAATAAGGAAATATAACTTGTAATGTTATCTCCCGGTTCCTACACTTGTATTTGGAAAAGTATTATACACGTTATGAAAAAATAAGGCAATCGACCTTACTAGGAAATATGTGGTGCCCACATCAGATTTTTTTCATTTTTAAAATTAAGATATATCCAAAAGCATATGAAATATATTTATTAAAACGCTTCTCCGTTTGATCTCCGGGTAAGAGGACACAAGTTATTGTTTTTAACATTACCAATTGCATACAAAAGCATTTATTTCTTTGACATCTGGTCAAATAAAAATAGAACTCTGATAATTCGTACTAAAATGGTAAGCCATGATGGGGTTAATTTCAAACAAATCAAAAACTCTTGTAATAACTTCCTAAGTAAAATCTACACTGTAGTATCCTATTAATATATTTATTCATTAGTATTTTTAGCGCAAAGTGGCAGTTTTCTCAGAAGGGCTATTAATTTCGTTTTGGCATTTTGCGTTGATTCCCTACAAGCGTTGTCTCCCTTTTTAAGTTTTTGCCACCAAATATTACAGTCCTGTATTATATTTAAAGATATTCAATAATGAAGAATCTGCATGAATGTATGCATGTTTCTCGCACTGTAAAAAAAAAAAAAAAAAAAAAAAAAAAAAAAAAAACGGTACCTAAAGACATCAAATTTTGAATAATTTGTAGACTCCACTCAAGTAGGGGCATCTGGAATCAGATTTGGAATTTGTTTTATTATCTATTTCATAGTTTGTGAACTTTTAACGAATTTTTTATTAAGACACTCAACAATTTCAAAGCGAGTAATGGTAACATTGTAATAATAATAAAAAAAATATCTCCAACGCACGAGATTGCGTATCCGAAATTCTAAAGATATGCTCATTTTAAATTATTTTATGTTATTTCTGCTGAATTGAATTTTATAGTTTAAGTGCGAAGAAAATTATATTTAATAAATAAATATAACACACGAAACGTTGGAAAAACGCCGCTTTGGGCGTAATTTAAAATCTGAAATCTTTCATATTTTTTTTTTAGTAGTTTACTTAATTTGCTTTGTAACATAGTGTTGAAGAAATTTATAGTTTGGATAAATAAATCAGGGTTGAAAAGGTAAATAAAACTGAAATGGAATGTAATTACTACCTGTCAACTGCGATGTGAAAAATAACCTCTGATTTACGTTAATTGCATAAAACAGCTACTCATTTTGGGGGATGGAGTCTCAAGTCTTTTTTCAAGGATTAAAAACATTCAGGATTTCTTCAA
The DNA here is from genome assembly GCF_044657685.1 of Stegodyphus dumicola. NCBI lineage: Eukaryota > Metazoa > Arthropoda > Arachnida > Araneae > Eresidae > Stegodyphus > Stegodyphus dumicola. The sequence goes on from NC_140777.1 coordinate 87,977,223, forward strand.
GGATTAAAAACTACAGGATTCCGCCCTGTACACCGGAAATATGGCTTGATTTTAAATTTCATGTGGATGTGCTTTTCTTCCACACTCTTTGACCCCATGGTAAAGAACCGGTATCCTTGTCTGCTCTCAGTTATCAAATATCATTTGTCATTCGTTGCCATGTAGAGGAAGAAATTAATTTCCTAATGACTATAGCAATAATTCGGTTCTCTAATAGTTTGAATAAATTTAATGTCTGTTTCCGTTGTGATGAAGCAACAGCCACAGTTTCAGTTAAAAAATTAATTATTTCTCATGAGCTGTGGTTTCAGTATGAACATTAACTCAAAGAGTTATTAAAAATCGAATTTAATTAATAACTTGATGAATGAAAATATTATGTAGCAGATTTCGTTTTAAATTACATAAAAAAAGGAATTCGATTTACTATTTATTACGACAAAATAAGAGGGAGTACTGCGCCTCGTAAGATATATTTTGTAGAGAATTTTTTGGAAAAAGTCAACTCGCATTATTAACAGAGCTTAAACCGCGCAGGAGCCCACAGGAGCTAGGCTCTAGTGCTTCTTATTTTTGGGGATAAATCATAATTCTACACGGAGCTCTAAATGAAAAGGCTCCGGCACTTCTTTAATGTAACTGAACAACAATTTCAGCAGAAATCTGATCTCGTAAATTTTATTTTTAATAACAAAATTGTATTAAAAATTGATTCTAACTTGTGAATGCATGCTTCTCTTTCCTTGGGAAACAAATCCTTAGATGGAGGTTGAGACTTTTATGGAAAGAAAAGCTCCCACCTAGGCTTATTCTTCAGAAAGTACCATGTATTTATGACAGCGGGTAAATTTTTCGTTCCATTGCTAGTGTCTTCCCGCGGAAAAGAGTACCTGCACACTTTTTCAGAACGATGGAACCAGAGATAGAGAGATGAAAATTGTCACTTATTACCCTTTTTTCAGATAATCTTCGCATTCGCTGAAAATTTTTTCCCGGGTCATATTCTGCTTGACGGCTAGAATTATACTGAGAGGAGATCGTGATCAGAAAATGTTTTGACTCTTCTCTCTCTTTTTTTTTTTTTTTTTTTTTTTCACGCCAACAACTCATGCGTTAAAACTGTTTATAGCATTCTCTATATTTTCATTATCGACGCCTTAACCATTTTAACGCTTTTTAATGGTGTGCTGGAAAATGAATGGTCTTCATTTCTATCATCCCTTGAAGTAGTACATTATATTGTTACGAATTTGGTATTTAAAAAGCTAATGTTAGTTCAATTATAAATTAAATGGTTTTATTTCTCGCGCAGTGCAGCGCGTGACGAATATTAAAAGAAAGCTAAGCCGGAAAATTGAAAATACAAGAGCGCGTGCATTAAATAAATAAATATCTCTTTTTGATTTCGAGAAAGTACTGGAAAATTCTAGCGCATGATTTTAAAATCTTATAAAAGGAGGAAAACATCTCAGTTTGTAGTAGTTGCTTAGTTTGTTGTTGTTTAGAAAACTCTCTTGTTGATTGTAGCGAATTCGCGGATTAGCTTTCTTTAGCTGTTTTGAATTACGTTCTATTGGACATTTGAGTAGTTAAAAGATAACTACTGTGAGATATTGTAATACTGCATGATAATTTGAGAAAATTTAAGCATTTTTGTTGTGATAATAATAAATTTTTGTTCATTTTTCCTCGGACTTGTGCATTCATTTCATAACGAACCCGTACGCACGCAACAATATTAAGAGCTTAAATTAAACAGTAGACCAATTGAAATTTTTTAAATTTTGTGCGAAATTGTAATTGCACCCGAAACCCCAAATAAGTCCAGGTCCAGTACTTTAATTTAACATTTAATTATTTACCATTTATTTAATAACTTACATTTTTATTTATGGCTTTACATTTTATTAGTTTTTAATATTAATTGTTTGAGTATTCTAATCATTAATTATTAAATTTTAATAATTAATTATTTAACTGTTTAATTATTAATTATTTTACCAGCCATTTTATTTATTTAGTTATTTATTTTTGTTCTTTTTCCCTGATAGTCTTCCATAGGGCTTCGGCACTTTTAATTTAAGAAAGAAAGCCCTGATTGTATAAGGGCATCACCACAAAAGCCATATACAACCAACCAACCTTGCGGGGGTAAAAATGGGAACTGCGTCATGTATTTGTCCTCTAACGCATCTTTTAGTTAATTTAACTAACTGAAAGCTTACTTACCAAGCAAACAATGAGGATATTTTTGCTTTCAGCTGTGCAAATCTGACAGTAAATAACTCAGTTGGGACACGGAATTACATATCATTTCCAGAACTTGTGAACAAGTATTATGAAAAACTAGCTATACTGTAAGGTAATTTTCTAGAAATTTCCTTTGGTTCTCTCCCTCTCTTTTGCACTAATGTTTACCAGTGTCCTTTGTAAGTACACTCCTTTATATTAGCAAACTCAGTTTTGGAATCCCAGAATGATAGATAGCACAGTCGGTAACCTAGTTAATATCACATAATTAAATAAAATTTTGGCAGCTGTCCTTGGAGGAATATGTAAGTCACGTTCCTTGGACGTGTTTCAAATGTCTTGAATTTAAAAAATAATACCTAATCTTAGCTGGCAGGTTAATACATTTATGGCAGAACTAAATTTTAACGCAAATACCAATTTAGAGACAGGCCTTTTTCCTAAATTTTCGTAAGGATTACTTTGAATCGTGGACAATCTAAAATTAGATGTGTATGAGTATACATGTTTAAGATAAGAAAAGAACCTCGTATATGTCAAATTTCCATTTCTAGCACCTCCAGAAGGGTTGGCAACAGCAACGGCAAGAAAGAATTCGAAAGCCATGACACCTGGACAGGTCATAAGTCCCAGGGACTTAAGAAATAATTGATTGCCCCTCTTTGCCGCTAGCGTGAGTTGGGGACACGCGTTTCCAAGTTTAACACTTGTCTGCTGGTATCCGTACAGCAACCCCTGACAGCGTGATTACTTATTTGCCACCTCAGCTGCCTGACGTCCCGGGAAATGAGAATTCTGTCCCCGGGGACCCGCCCAGCACGTAAAAATATCATATTTCAAGGTTCGTGAAGGCTCACGTTCGGCCGGACTCTGGTCACCGTCTGATTGCGGTTGAGAGGAATACCAACTTGGTGGGGTTCCAGATCACGACGTTTTCCATTTCTGGACGGATATTTAAACGGATGTGTATCACATATATTCATTCTCAGATGCAAATTTTCTCTGTTTTAACAAACGAAACGGTAATACTTAGCGTCTGTGTAAGGTCTTGCATACGCTTGTGTGATTTTGTTTACCAAATGAATTTGAAGAAGATAATTTACATAATCATACTGCTAAATGTAATTTGTTTTAATGAAAATGTAACTAACCAAAAAATAATATCACAGAAGAAAAAATATTTAAGCTTGTAAAATAGTACTTCGGTTTAAATGTATTATGTAATGTATATGTTACTGTGAAACACCGAAATCTGGAGAATGTCGACTTTCACCGGTGAATGTCAACATTCACATAGTCTCTTGGTGTATGTCCGAAGAATTTTCCAAATACTCTTATTTCTGACTTACACCGGTCAATGTCGACATTCACCATGTACTAATGGTGAATGTTGAACATATAACAATATTATATTTTCTTCTCCGTAATTCAGTCGCGAATAAACGCATTTGAGACTTGAAATAAGAACTTAAGAACATGAGAACCTAAAACACACAATACATTCAAAATGAGAAAGGAAAATAATAGAAGTTAAAAACTTACTTAATTATACTTATTATTATTAATTACTTATATTAAAATGATCCATTTTTGAAGCGGATTATTACTCAGGACGAAAAATGGGTCGTATACAACAATGTGAAACGCAAGAGGTCATGGAGCAGAAAAGATGAACCGGCTCAAAGCGTTTCAAAAGCCAACATTCACCAAAAAAAGGTGATGCTGTCCGTTTGGTAGGATTTCAAAGGAATCTTTTTTTTTTTTAGATTTTACCGGACAATACAACTATTAATTCGGAAGTTTATTGTCATCAGCTGGACAAATTGAATGATGCACTTAAACAGAAGAGGCCAGAATTAACAAACAGGAAGGGTGTAGTGTTCCACCAGGATAATGCGAGACCTCATACAAGTTTGGTCACTCGCCAAAAGCTTTTACAGCTTGAATGGGACATACTGCAACACCCACCATATTCTACAGACCTGGCGCCTTCCGATTATTATTTGTTCCGATCCCTGCAAAATTTTTTGGATGGTAAAACCTTTACCTCAAATGAAGATGTCAAAAACCCACCTGAATCAGTTTTTTGCCAGCAAGGGCCAAAACTTTTATGAGCGGGGAATCATCATGTTACTGCCAGAAAGATGGCAAAAAGTGTTGGACCAGAATGGCCAATATATAATTTAATAAAATATTTATTCATTATACGAAAATTGTCTTTCATGTTCCCCCCAAAAAAACGAAATTACTTTCCGAACAACCCAATATATATTATTGGCTAACAAAGGCAAACTTTGACTTATTTTAATTCTAGGCGAATATTCGCATTGTAATGCACTCGATACTTCATGCATGTTTAATAGTTAATCCCGACACATTAGTCATAATTATGTGAATAAGTTGTTAAAAAGTTAAGAAGCAGCTCTAGAATTCAGTTGCTGATTAAATGCATCATTACGGTAGTACACATATACTTATTGACAAAATCTACTTTTAAAATTCTGTTGCTTTAAATATCGTCTTAAATAATGTTGTAATAAACGTATTACGAAACCAAAATATTGGTTATATATATATACTGTTACGCATTAGGTATTTAAATAGCTAATATTAGTGGAATTATAAATTAAATTGTTTTATTCCCCGTGCACTGCTGCGCGTGTCGAATATTAAGAGAAAGCTAAGCCGGAAAATTAAAATACAGGAGCACGTGCGTTTAATAAATAGATATCTCGCAATTGTACACTTCTACTTTTCGAGAAATTGCTAGAACAATTTCGTGCTGATTAAAAATCTTATAAAAGCGGGATTAAAACCTCTCAATTTGGAGTTTTGTTTAGAAAACTGCTGTTGTTTACTGTAGCGAATTCGCTGTGAAACTGGATTTGCTTTCTCTACGTTTCTCTATTTTGAATTATTTCTGCTGAAAGTTTTTAGTAGTTTAAAAGATAACTATTGTGAGGTATTGGGATATTGTACGAATATCTGAGAGAAATTAAGCATTTTTGTTTTGTTTTATTTTTGTGATAATAATAAATTTTATTCATTTTTCATCAGACTTGTGCATTCAATTCATAACGAACCCATACGCACGCAACAATATAAACACACATGTGAATCTGGACAAAAAAGCAGAACTTTAGAGGGTGATAGAATTGAATAGCTATACGAGCAATATTCGTCATATAGAATGTATGGTCGGAAAGCAAGCGGTGAGAAATTACAGGGTAGTTTTCCACTGTCATATTTAAAGAGTTACAATCAATACAGCAATGAGAGGAGATACTTCAGAAAACATTTTATTAACAGAACGTGCTCATAGAAATTGCTCAAAAGTCCTTCTGCCAGCTGTAATGCAGACTTCGCCCTTGTGTGATAGGGACTGGCGCACATTTGCAAAGACACCAGGCTTTTCTCGAATACCGCCTTCAACATAGGCGACTAGATCCATGTTGGTTTCAGTGAGGCACTTGTAGAATAGGCTTTTCATATGGCCCCAGAGGAAAAGTCTAAGCAGGAAAGATCCGGTGATGTCTGTGGTCAAGCTATGAGACCACCTTGACCAATCCATCGCTCTAGAAATTTTGTGGTTCGTTTCATCAGCAATCCACGGTAGAAAATGCCGTTGGGTGCGAGGACCAACCCTTCTTATACCATTTATTTATAATGCCACCTAACGGCATGCCGTTTGTATTCCGGCAAGGCCTGAGGGCCCTCGGGACAGAGTAAGGCTCGGCAGGGACCGTACGGGTACTGCCTTATCTGCTCTTGCTCTGTGGGGTCGCCACCTTGTACGAAGGCATTTCGAAAAGTAAAGGTTCACCGTACACCAGAGGAAAAGAAAAGTTTTGGTGAGCAAGTTGGCAACACAGGTGTTAACCTTGAACCGTTAGCTTTCTCCTCGTGGTCGTTCGGCATTTCAACGTTGATTCTGGTTGGAGTAGGTCGTGTTTAAAATGGCTGCGCCGATTCAGAATCCCGCCAAAATGCGAAGTGCGCTCCGTCATACGTTTTCTTCATGCGAAAGGTCAGCGACCAGCAGATATTCACAAGGAAATTGTTTCTGTTTATGGAAACATTATGAATCGACAAAATGTAACGAAATGGTGTCGTCATTTCTCTGAAGGTAGGACCGACGTTCATGACGAACAAAGAACAGGTCGGCCATCTGTGATCTCTGATGCCCATTCTCCAGAGAACAGAGGAAGCAATTCGTGCGAATAGACGTCTCAACTTGAAAGAATTGCGTCAGATCATACCGGAAGTGTCAATGACAACTCTTTATGAAGTTGTGACTGTCAAGTTAAGGTACAGGAAATTGTGTGCGCGCTGGGTTCCAACAGGCGGCAACCTTCTATGACTGTGGGATACAAAAGCTTGTGCACCGACTTAACAAATGTTTGGATAACGGGGGTTATTATGTCGAAAATAATAAGTAATCCAGTTAATAAGATGTAACTGACGTTTTCTAAATAAATGTTTTTTTTTTTTTTTTAAGGAAAGCGAGCCATTGTATCTTTACTTTTCGAAATGCCCTCGTAGATTGATCATGTGGCGGGTTGGCATTTAATTCTGATTGGCGCCTTAGGATACAAGTCGCCCCGTTTCACCTTAAGTTGTATATTTTACTAAATTCTTGAGAAACTTCTAATTTAGGATCCCCCACTCCAATGGCGTGCTCTAGCCGTTATAGGTGTTGGCCATTACTAAAGCTGAGAGTGATGGTCTCTTTATTATGGAGCCACCTAATAGGTGGGCAAACATTGCCTCCTATGAAGAGACGGACAAAATGCATCCATGTCTTCTCTGGGATTCGAACTCTGGCCTTTCAGTACGGCAGTCAGAGTCACTAACCACAATCCTGGGGGGGGGGGAGGCGGTTAATTTAGGATTTCTGAAACTATAAAATAGGATACCAGCTTTGCTGTAAATCTAAAAATTTTCTAGGACAACGGGCATAAAACTGAAAAGATGGGTTAAAATACAGAAAATTTAAAATCAACATTTCTCACTTCCTAGATTTTTACTTGAACTGTTATTAGAGAATGAAAGTAGTTTCTGGATCGCATAACAACGCAACTTCTGGATCGTTTTAAATTATCCTTCACTCTGGTGGTTTAACTTTTTCGCATCGAGAGACGACCAAATCTGTTTTCAACAAACATCGAAAACGCCCGTGTTTACGAATTTGTCTTGGAATAGTTTTCCTTTCCCCCTTGCTGCTCTTGGAGGTTTTTCTGCGGTTTCTTCCATTGTGTGCAGTTTCACCTTAGGGCCGGATTGAACCTGCGAACGTCAATAGCTTTCCGTATTTCTCCTTTGTTTGCTTCAAAAGAATGATTGACATGTCTTTTAACAACTCGCGAAACCAATGAGCCATACACTAACGTGAAGAGGAAAGAACTAGGTAGAAAATAAACGAGGCGTTGGGGCGGTTTGCCGTTGCCTGAATGAACGGGTGTTACGGGCGACTTCGATGCGAAAGAGTTAAAGTTGTTGTATTCAGAAGCTCATTAGGTAAGTAAACAATCTAAACACTTAAGTACTGTAAATATTTTACGCCTTGTGTTCCGGAATTTGAGTTTTGGTGTTAGAAGCGATCTAAGCGAAGTCTTCCAAAAGAATCTGGACTGTTATTGTGTTGCTATATACTTATCATCAACTGCTTTGACAAGTGTTGTCCCTGAAATAACATTGCACAGTGTTTTATACTGGCGAATGAAAACCTATTACTCGCCATCAGAGCTAAATTTCTACAATAAGAAATTCGAGAACTTACGGAAGGCCATCCGAGAGAAAGGGAAAATAAATAAATAAAATAAATAAATAAAATGATTTAACTATGTGTATAAAGAAGAATGTCTGTGTGTTTGTGTGTTTGTTTCCGATTAACTCAGTCAGCTATCTTCACAAAACTTTCTACAGTTCTTTCCTGGGTCCTGGGAAAGGTCGACTACCATATTTAAATAAATAAATAAATAAATAGCTATAATCAGGGATATTAATTAAAAGCTCTGAAAATACTAATTTTTGCACTCATTTTTCCGAGTGGCAACAGTCTCGCTCGTTGGAGATAAAAAAGCTTTGATTCGAAAAGTGTTGCCACTGTTCGCTTTCAAATCGTAGAGTTTGTTTATAAAAAAATTTGTAAGTTTTAGAAAAATTTCTGATCAATTATGATCAATTTTTTGTCACATTTAATCGACTAAAATTGAATATATGTGAAATATTGGACGGAATTTCAGCTTTTAGACCATTTCATTAGAAAGACGAAAATCACTAAAAGCTGCATGCCCTTGTTGCTGATATAATGAAAGAGAATTAGTTTATTTTTCTCTCGAAATTTTTTAATGTGGGTTCCATATCGCATCAAACTTAAAAATGTATGATTATGAATCGTATTTTTTGCATCGTTATTAGAGAAGAATTACAGCGGTATCGTTCTCTCTGTTGTTAGATACAATACTCTCAATGTAACTTAACTGGTATCGAGTACTTCCGTTAGTAAAATAATAAAATAACTGATAATTAAACAATTAAATTGAAATCTAATTCATTGAACCTTGATTCATTAAATATCATGTTCTTCGCACTTAAATTCAGTTCAACAGCAATATCACAAAATAATTTTAAAATGAGCATATCTTTAGAATTTTTGATACACAGTGTCGCGCGCTGGTAATAATAATTTTTTTTTTTTTTTCGTACTGTGTTGCCATTGCTCGCTTTGAAATCGTTGAGTTTGTTATCATAGATTCATTAATGGTTTACAAAATATGAAATAGATAATAAAAAAAATCGAAATTTGGCCCTCCAGATGCTGATGGATTCGGGTGGATAAGTTCAAAATTGGATGGCTTTAAGTACCATCGTTTTATCCCAATGCGAGAAACATACATACATTTATGCAGATTCTTCATTATTTAATTTCTTTAAATATAATATAGGACTGTAATATTGGGTGGCAACAATTTTAAATGTGATTCGCCATTTATAGTGAATCAACGCAAAATGCTAAAACGAAATTAATAGCCCTTCTGGGCTAACACTCTTAGAGCTAATTAAATAAACTATAAAGACACAGATAAAAATTTAATTAATTTATCAAACTGATGATAAATAATTAAATAAAAGAAATGAAATATCAGGCCTCGTCTTTTTGGGTCTCCGGCTGGACTTAAATTTCATTTAAAATCTCACCTGGCCGAGAGAGATCATCAGGCCTCGGGCTTAGTTTAAGCCCTGAATGTACGGTATAACCTACTATTTCAAGGGATGGGACCATTCTTTTTCCAGAACACCAATGGGAAAAACGGAAGCGATTAAAGCGTCGCTGATGAGAATAGACAGAACGAAAGCAGAAGTGAAACACTCCAAATGAAACACAAAATTAGTACGTAATACAACAACCTTGAGTTTGAAGTAGATTTATGTCAAAATCACAATCGTTTTCGAGGCAAACAGGTACAGGTCCCTCTTCATCAGACAGAATGCTAGGAACAAGATGAAAGTATGAAAAGAAATTTTAATGGAAAAGTCTAGCCGCGAAAACAAACGGAGACCAACGTTTTCTCACCGCGATGCACTCTGATATAATTCTAGCTGCCAAGCATAATGCGGTTGAAACACACACACACACACACACACACAAAAAGAAAAAAAAAAAAAATCTGAAATGTTTCAGATTTTAAATTTTGTCCAAAGGGGCGTTTTTTAACATTTTGTGTGTTACCTTTCTTTATTAAATATCATGTTCCTCGCACTTAAACCATAAGATCCAGTGCAACAGCAATATCGCAAAATAGTTTTAAAACGAGCATATCTTTAGAATTTCCGATACAGAGACTCACGCGCTGGAGATAAAAATGTTTTTTCTGCACAACGTTGCCATTGCTCGCTTTGAAATCCTTGAGTTTGTTAATCAAAAATTCGTCAAAGTTTTAAAAAATAGGAAATCGATCATAAAACAAATTTCAAATTTCAAATTTGGTCTTCCACATGCTCCTATTCGTTGGAGGATTACGTTATTCAAATTTCGATGACTCTATGTACCGTTGTTTTATCACAATACGAGAAATATACATACATTTATGCAGATTTTTCATTATTTAATTTCTTCAAATATAATGCAGGACTCTAACATTTTGTGGCAACAGTTTGAAAAGTGAACCGACATTTATGAGTCCGACGCAAAATGCCAAAACAAAACTAATAGTCCTTCGGGATTCAAATCCCTTTGGACTAAAAAAAAAAAAAATCGCCTTCTCCGGACTTGATGAGATAACAACATGAGAACAAACATAAGATCTGCACAAGTGACAATTTTCGTCTGCGGTATTTGGTTACATAGTTCAAATCTGCAGGAGCTCTGCAGTGAGGGGTTATAAGGTACTTCTCCCCGCCTTCTTAGTATGCCTTCGGGGTGTAGTGGTCAGCACGGTCGGTGCGTATTCGAGAGGTTTCTGGTTCGAGTCTCGGTGAGGGCATTGCTCATTTTTCTCTCTCCTCCCTCGAAATAACCTAATGCCTCTACAAGGTCACTAGCGCTCTGAACTTGCACGACCAAGATAATCACTTTTGGTACTTTCGGGAATAAACCATTTTACCCGCTTCATTGCAGTACCTTTGACTTGTTGATGGATGAGGCTTTTCCTTCCTTAAAAGTCTTAACCTTCAAGGTATCTGTTCCCCAGGAAAAGACAGTCATGCATCACATGCGTGCTTTCTTCAACATCAGAATGCTATTTTTATTTCATATTTTGTAAAACTTAAAAATTTTTCATTAAGAAACTCAGGATTTGAAATCGAGTAGTGGCAACACTTATCCAAATAAAGCGCGAGACTGTTACCATGTTAATGAATGTGAAAATTAGCGCTTTCAGAGTTTTTAATCAATATCTTGGCTGATTAAAGTCGTACGAAGATGAGGACGGTCAAAATGGCTTCCCAGGAATCCGGGAGGGTGCCTCTTTCAAAACGCAACTCCTCACCGTTCCGGAGAAGATAATGTCACAAGCAAACAAAGAGATGCGCACAGATTTTAATAGTGTGTAATACAACGTTCTCTATCTACACAATAAGAAGTTTGTTTATATCTTTCAGCTGCATAAAAATGAGTCTATTTGAAGTCTGCTTAGTTTTATGTGATTTGGAGTTAATTCTTAAATCTAATAGGAGGTAGGAGAAAAATTTCACAGTGTATAAATGTAAATCGTGTAATTTTCCTCCAAATTTGTATCAGTTTTTCTGGCTTTTTTATTTGACTAACCAATTGGACATTTATTTTCTAAAGTAGCTGTTGTCTGCTGAATAGCGTGAAGATTTTTTCCTTTATAAACAAATTATTGATTATTTTCATTTTTCCTTACCTTTTCCAAGAAATAATAATGTGTTGCCATTTTGAGGTACAGTTTTCTAAATCGATTGGTTTTTTTTTTTTTTTTTTTTTTTTTTTTTTTTTATCAGTATTACATGGCGAGATAAAAATTCGCTAACAGTGACTCCACTGAACGTTCCATTCTTAAAGTTTACAGCTTCTAATGGTCATTTTTTCCGGTTGTTCAAACTGTAAGTAATTATTTCTTTGCTTTAGTTTCACTTTCCTTTTGTAATTATTTCTTACCCTTGTATTTAGATGCGAATCTAATTTATTAATTTACCTTATAGAATAGTTATAGAATGTATTTTATAGATTAAATTCCAGACTGTTTTTAATATTTTTTATTTGAAAAATTGTTTTCATTTATTCAGATTATAAGGTATTTTCTCCCTCCTTTCTACATGTCTTCTTGGTGTAGCGGTAGCACACTCGGCGCGTATTTGAGAGGCACAGGTTAGAGTCCTGCCGAGGGCAATGCTCATTTTCCATGTCTCCTGCTTCAAATTAAACTAATGACTCTAAAAGATATATAGAATATGTTAGGAGATAGCACTATTTTAAATACATGGTAAATGTTGACACAAGAACCTGTAACCTAAAATAAAAACTACTTTTCTCTGAGATCTTCAACCTGCTAGAATTCACAAGCAATTAAGAGCTGCCGAAATGCATAATATGCCTTTAATTCTAGAATCTCTGTAGTCTTCCTCTGTTCAAGTATCTGTTTTACGCACTTTGTAACGAAGAAAAGGCTCATATTCAGTTTACTTAAGCTCAGGAAAATTGCTGCGGAAAACAAGACTATCTGTCCGGAAATGTAACATCTGTACATGTAGTTTCATGGTCGATCCGGATAGTTATATATCTGAGTATATCGTCTGATGGTTCTGCTTTCAAAGAAACCATCTTATGATCATAAGAAAATACCGTGTTTTAACTTAATTAGTCCTTGAAAAAGTTGTAGAGCATTATTCACTTTCTTTCGAAACTTCATAAGTTCTCTATAGTACTGACTGGAACCTGCTCTTTTGTACTGTATAAGGTATTTCTCCCGCCTTCCTAGCGTTTCTTCGTGGTGTAGCGGTCTGCACGCTGGGCCGGTATTCCAGAGGTCCGTGGTTCGATTCCCGTCGAAGGCGATTGTTAATTTTTCATCTTGCCTGCTTCCAAAAATACCTGACTTCTCTACAGTGGCGCCCGAACTAAAAGGGTGATGGATGATGACTCTCAGAACCCAGGATTTGGCGATTAGTTTCCCTAAAAACCCCAGTCGCCCTTTAAAAGGGAGAGTATGTTAGGTATTTCTCCCATCTTAATAGCGTGCCTTCGTGGTGTAGTGGTTCTGCACACTGGGCCGGTATTCCAGAGGTCCGCGGTTCGATTCCCGGCGAAGTCGATTGCTAATTTTTTATCTCTTCGGCTTCCAAAAAATCCTAATGTCTCTACACCTGGACTCTTTAGAAGTCTTTAGTTGCATTACTGGACTCTTTAGTAGTATTACTGGACTCTTTTCACAGACTGGAATGCTTTTGTGATATAGATATGATATGGATATTAATGAAATTGTGGGCAAGGATTGAATGGAAATTATTGATGCTGTCTGGATATTCAAGCACTAGACATCCCAGAGGGCCAGCTGCCTATACCATAGCGCCTAGGCTCAGTTTTTTTCATGCTTGGAATCAGTTGTCTTATGCAGTTGTTATGTTAAGTCAGTAAATCGACAACTTTTTTTTTCACACATAAATTTGCTTACACAAAAAACGATACTTAAATAAACATCCAGGCCAGATTTCTTGCCCACATATTTGTAGATAATCTTCTTATATGATAAAAGCTGTTTATAAAATAATCACATTTAGAAATTTCTTTCACTAATGCTTTCACTAGCATTTACTTTTCGTTTAGGGCTGATTTTAAACACTTATTTTTATTTAAATTTGAGCATCAAACTTTGATAATTGAAAAAGGGTGCAATAAAGCTGGAAACTTTTTAAATTAGAGATGCTGCAAAACCTGCACTAAAACCGAAAGACTCTTGCTTAATTTCAAATCTGAATTTTACAAATTCTGGGAGAAGTTCCTCTGGATGTTTTGCACTCTATCGTAGGTCGACTACTGTTTGTTGTAGTTACGAAATAGTTCATTTAGGTCATTTGATTTCGAATGCGAATCTTTGACAGAATCCGAAACTTTTTTGCATAAACGAATATCTAATTTAAAGGTTACAGCTGAAAACATCGCGGACGAAAACGTCGCAGAGAAAACAACGCAAGGCGAAAACGTCGTGCTACAAAACATCGTGGGAGAAAACATCGCAAAGAGAAAACATCGCAGTTCTAAAACATCGTCGTCGAAAATAAAGCGGTTCAAAAACTTCGCAGTTTGAAAACATGGTCGTCGAAAATATCGTGGTAAAAAATAAAGTATCTACAAATCATCGCATGACGATAACATCGCAGACATGCTTTAATAACTGTAAATGAATATTCCCATAAAGATTTGTGAGCGCAAAATGTAAAGAAGGATAATTTTTACTTTCACATTTTTTATTAACTAATAAATTTTTTCTGAAAAAGTAAGAAGGAAACTTAAGCATAGAGAATTAAATGCAACTTATAGATTATACTTTTATGAAAAATTACCAGTAAAAACTTTATAGAAAATGATTTTTTAATGGTCTTTGTTAGTTAACTATGTCGGTTTAAAATTCTATTAAGTGCTATAAGTTGCATTAATTTTCTATGCTTAAGTTTCCTTCTTATTTTCTCAGCAAAAATTTATTAGTTAATATAAAATATGAAGAACAAATTATCCTTCTTTCTATCTTGCGCTCACAAATTATTATGGGAGTATCTATTTATAGTTATTAAAGCCTGAAAAAAGCATGTCTGCGATGTTATCGTCATGCGATGATTTGTAGATACTTTACTTTTTACCACGATATTTTCGACGACCATGTTTTCAAACTGCGAAGTTTTTGAACCGCTTTATTTTCGACGACGATGTTTTAGAACTGCGACGTTTTCTCTTTGCGATGTTTTCTCCCACGATGATCTGTAGCGCGACATTTTCGCCTTGCGTTGTTTTCTCTGCGACGTTCTCGTCCGCGATGTTTTTGCCGCTATATGATCGGCGGACACCAATTTAAAAGCTATTTTTTAATTTTCTAGTCGTATTGATGAATGATCAAGTATTATATGAATGAATACTTTATGCTTAAACTCTATAAAGACACACAAAACATACGAAAATCCAACTTAATTTTAGAACCGCAAAATGATGGAGAAATTGAAATTTCATTTATAATTTAACTGGAGTTCTGCAAACACTCACCCGGAATCTACTTTTCGGTAGTTCTGTTGACGGAAATATCACCTACTACACGGGATAAGTCATCGGACAATTAACATACATACTTTGTCTAGCATAATTAGGACAATCATAATTATTCCTTTATCTTCTTTAATTTTTTTTTAAATCAACATAGTTGAATGCTGATGAGAAACCATGTGAATTATAAAAATGTATTCTTAAATGAAATAAAGTGCTATTTGTAAATGCATTGAAATCCGGTTTCAAGCATTTTCAAAATGCCTTATTCCTCAGTTAAAGTAAATGTTTTTAATAATGAGATAGATAATTTCAACCAGTTTATACATACGTGAGTTACAGCTCGCAGAATTTGCAATATAATTAGAAACATTGATGAAAACAGTACATATTATCATCTCGGTGAACGAGAAAATTCCAAAACAAACGCAAATTATGATCATCAGGCATTTTTAAGTGCATAAAAGTAAGTGTGTAAGGTATTTCTCCCTCCTTCTTAGTATGCCTTCGTAGTGTAGTGGTCAGCACACTCGGCGCGTATTCGAGAAGTCCGTGGTTCGAGTTCGGCGAGGGCATTGCTCATTTTTCATATCTCCTGCTTTCAAAAAATACCTAATGTTTCTACAAGTATAAAACTTGTAGTGGTATTAATTGTGAAACAATAGCATCAGTATAAATATCACTGTACTTATGAAGTGACACCAAGTAAATTAAAAGTCTACCTTTACATCAGCACCCATAATGTCCAGTAAACATGTGATGACTGTCTCATGCGCCATTGCCTCATTCGTGAACGGAATCAGAGCAGATGTTCAAGACTTACAAATCTATGACTTAATCTTCCAGTCTTACAAAGGAATGACACCGTCTATATGCAAGCTCATTATCAATCTATCAAGCTATATTCACTCCCTCCATCCTCCCCTTCCTCCCCAAAAAAGTCTGAAAGGTTTCTGATCTTATATTACGATCAAAAAGGCGTTTTCTTTTTACATTTTGTGCGTTATTTTTATTTATTAAATATTATGTTCTTCGTACTTAAACCATATAAAATTCAATTCCAAAGCAATATCACAAAATATTTAAAAACAACATATCTTTAGAATTTCCGACAGACAGCCTAGCGTGCTAGTAATAATTCCCCCCCCCCGTAGAGTGTTGCCCATTGCTCGCTTTGAAATCGTTGAGATCGTTAATTAAAAATTTGTTAAAGTTTTACAGAATCTTAAATAGATAATAAAAGAAATTCTAAATTTAAAATTCGGGCTTCCAAGTTACCACATTCCGTTGGAGGACTACGTTATTCAAAATTTGATGGCTCTAAGTGCCATTGTTTTTTCACATTGCGAGAAAAATTCATACATTTATGCAGATTCTTCATTTTTTTAGTTTCTTTAAATACAATGCATGGCGGTACTATTTGGTGGCAACAGTTTGAAAAGCGAATCAACGCAGAAATGCAAAGTGGCGTTTTGAGACTAATAGCCCTTTGGGTCTAACGCCCCTTTTGGCTAAAAAAAAAATATTTTAGACTACAAAAAATGACGTACAGTTCGTGTGTCACAGCTGATTCTTCCTCCTTCCATTTCTTGCATTTGATAACTGTAAATTGACCTTCGTAGAATGGATCTGATCAGTACATTCAAATAAATTTTGCATTTGAGCAGGAGCTCTTAAACCAAGGCATGAATCGAGTCATTACTATCAAGCCAATTATCACCAACGCAGAATTATCCAGAAGTCTCCTAGTCTCTGGTTTTGAATTTACTGATGTGTTTCGTGATGTTGCTGATCGAAGCCCCATAGCCACGAATCCAAGACTAATGTCTACATTAGAATTCTGAAAAATGCTGCAAAAAGCATGGTATGAAGTTCCTTTGGTGAACTTCCATCATCTCCAACAAAAAAATGACAACTTCTCTTCCACAATGTCATCCATGCTAGAGGAGAAAGATGAACAACACATCATTTAAGACGCAGGCTTTGGATCCTTCAAAGGAACTTTCTAACAGAAAACTTCAGTGCGTTGCTTCAGCTATGATGTTGCTGAGCGAAACATCAGAGCCACGAACCTAAGACTAGCGTCTGCATTAGAACTGTGATCCATGCTAGAGGAGAAAGAGGAACAACACATCATTTAAGACGCAGGTTTTGTATCCTTCAAAGGAAATTTCTAATAGATAATAACTTCATTACGTTGCTTCAGCTCTGATGTTGCTGAGCGAAACATCAGAGCTACGAACCTAAGACTAGCGTCTGCATTAGAACTGTGATCCATGCTAGAGGAGAAAGATGAACAACACATCATTTAAGACGCAGGTTTTGTATCCTTCAAAGGAACTTTCTAACAGATAATAACTTCAGTGCGTTCCTGTAGCTTTGATGTTGCTGAGCGAAACATCAGAGCTACGAACCTAAGACTAGCGTCTGCATTAGAACTGTGATCCATGCTAGAGGAGAAAGATTAACAACACATCATTTAAGACGCAGGCTTTTGGATCCTTCAAAGGAACTTTCTAACAGATAACTATAGTGCGTTGCTGCAGCTCTGATGTTGCTGAACGAAATATCAGAGCTATGAATCTAAGACTAGCGTCTACATTAGAATTGTTATCCATGCTAGAGGATAAAGATGAACAACACATCATTTAAGACTCAGGCTTTGGATCCTTCAAAGGAACTTTCTAACAGATATTAACTTCAGTGCGTTGCTGTAGCTCTGATGTTGCTGAGCGAAACATCAGAGCTAAGATGTAAGACTAGCGTCTACATTAGAACTGTGATCCATGCTAGAGGAGAAAGATGAACAACACATCATTTAAGACGCAGGCTTTGGATCCTTCAAAAGAACATTCTAACAGATAATAACTTCAGTGCGTTGCTGCATCTCTGATGTTGCTGAGCGAAACATCAGAGCCACGAATCCAAGACTAACAATTGTGAAAAATGCTGCAAAAGGCAAGGCTTGAAGTTCCTCTGGTAAATTTCTAGCATCTCCAGTAATCAAAACGGTAACTCAGCTTCTGCAATGCCATCTATGCTAGAGGAGAAAAATGAATAACACATCATTTGAAACGCGGGCTTTCGATCCTTCAAAGGAGCACTCTAGTGGATAACAACTTCAGTTCGCTGCTTCAGATCCCATCCCTGAATCCTCAGCTGAAAATTAATTAATATTTCATTATATCACTATCAGTTTCACTATATCACTAAAAGTTTTATAATCCATGGGCTGGAACGCCTGTAAATGTATTAATATCCTTTAATTACCTCTGAGAAATATAACATAGTAGCACTGACGGCAATTCCATGCATTTAATCCCCTGCTGTGCCCCGGGAATTGTCATGTTCTATGTATATATACACGTATATGCATTATGTATATCTTACTATTATGTATACTATTATGTATTATGAAGAAGTAACGAAGCCCTTGTATGGCCGTGTAATAAACAACAAATTGTAAGAAGGCCCCAACGAGCCTACAGCCCTTGTATGGCCATGTATTTATTTGATTCTAAATCTAAATAAATACTGGGGCCTGGGCGGCTGGATGTCTGTGCACCAGGAGGGATGCCCTTCTCCCACATTGGTCGGCACAACTGCAAGTGCAGTGAATTAGGCGTTTGGTTTCGGCGTCGGGCGCGGGAGGCTCGCGTGGCCCTATGGGGTGTTTTTCTAGATAGTTGCGGGCCCTGGACTGCTCCCGAGTAGTCTTTTGCAAAGTCGTGCGGGTGTCCAGGGCTTGCAGTCACCTGTCACCTGTGCCCCGGGAGCTGTACTTTAGTGTTTTGCCGTGAAGCTGTCTTCACCGTTACAGCCTGATCGTGTGAAGGCTGTGTCGCTGATGGTTTCAGCGTGTTTACAGTAGTTCTTCGAGGACTGTAAACATGTTATTGGAGCTATTTTGAATAATACTGGCCAATAAAGTGTGTTTCGATGCTTCATGAAGTGTCGTCAATATCACTTCAAATCGCCCAAATAAGTATCGGATGTAACGAAGAAAAGATATAACGCAACAGTATATTAAGTCAGTTTCCCTTGAAAAGATCTCAGCGAAGTCCCTTGAAAAGGTCCCTTCCCTTAGGTCTTAAGTATCCCCCCTTAGGCCTTAGCAACAATGTACGTTGGCGTAATCTCAACATATCAAACTAAAAACTATAAGTTATTCTTTGTGTTTGTATGCCCTGTACAGTTTTGTATATTTCACTCCAGAAATATGCACTTGAAGAATAATACATAGGTACACATAAAAAAAAAGTATTAGTAAAATTAACTGATTCTAATTTTGACCTGAGGACGTTCGCGAAGGTTCCTGGTCTGAGTGATATTAATCTCTGAGCATGTAATGCTTATTTCTTTAAAAGAAAGTTATATTACAAGAAAAATGCTTAGTAATATTAACATAGCAATATCTGACAGATACTGAGTCAATATCTGATGGATATCTGACGGTACCTGATCAGTTACAGTGTTAAGTCTCACATGAATGAGTCTTGACCACAGTTCCTGAGGGCGGCAGCTGAGAAACGAAGGAAAAGGCATAAGACCCAGATTTAGAAAGATCGAACACATCGGCAGTAAATAAGGCTACAATAAGCCGGAACGTTAATAACAGAAGCAAGGTGTCAAGAATGAAATCAAATGTGTGGAAAGTTTCTTAAGGGTGAGAAAACCTGACACATTTGGGTAGTCTGACGAAGAATCTGATAAAAATATGTGTCAAATAATAAATTAAAGAAAAATAAAATGGAAGAAACGCTAATACAAAAAAAAAAAAAAAAAAAAAAAAAAAAAAAAAAAAAATGCAAATGTAAACTGAATGCACTGCATAGAAACAAATATAACCAAGGGAATGGAATTTATTAATAAACTAGTCCCCAGAAAAGAAAATTATATACAATAGAGGGAGAGGAAAATTATGCGAATATTCTTTTAACTTTTCGAATTTAGCGCTAAATATCTAGGGAGGGGGAGAATACGAAAGGAAATTCGGTAAGTGACGTGTATAACTGTGTATTTTGCAAAAAGTAGAGTAACAGTAACTTTGACCTTAGCATCTTTGCGAAAGATCCTGACGTCAAAACTATTTAACCTTAGAAATCTGCAGCTGCTAATCGCCTAAAGGACTTGAGGGAATGATTTAAAAAATTAATTAGAGGTTAGGTGAGAACTCAATTGGAATTCACCCTAGTTTTGATTGATATTGAACCCGTTATAAATTAGGGTTTAATTAAGGTATTATTTAGCATAATGGAAAACACAAAACAGGGTAAACTCGATGACTCTTAGCTTATACTAAAATTGTTGGATACCAGTGAAAAAGACTGCTGCATTGGAAAAGATGTCTGATGTTTTTCTCAATTTGTATAAATTCCCCTCCCCCTGCTCTTCCGAAATAATTACTCTCGCACCCTCGGAGGCTCTCTTACCGATCACGCACGTGACGTCACATATCGCGTGACCTTACCCCATCAAGCATTGTCCGGGATTTAAAATCACATAATAAAGTTGTTGCTGCTCTTGAGAAACAAACTCCCTGAACGAAAATTGCTCCACTAACATTAAATGGTAATTTAAAGGCTACTGCGCCCGATAAGCTGTCGTTGAAAACCACCAGTTGAAGACCAATAACCGTTTGGGTGTATAAGATAGGTTGTATTTCATGTAGCATTTCTGAATGGCACGGCATTTCCGCTTACGATGACTATTAAACGTCGGTGTATTCTTTATGGTTGTGCCTGGTTTCCTAAGAAGAGAACTATATAAGTTTGTTAAATTTTGATATTTTTAATAATAACAATTCATTAGTTTTGAAATACAATAGTAAATAATGATTTTTGTTTAATTAGACATAAATTTGATCTTAGGTAATGATTAATTTTAGAGAAAAACTCATGCCACTCTGGGAAAATCTGATCTAGTCTTCGTATGTATTTTTTTAAATAAACATTTATTTCACTTTGGTTTATATCTAATGACCCTTTAGCCCTTACATTTATTTATTGAAGTTAAAACCACCGATTAACTCGCAGTACATTAAAAAAAAAATCTGATGTGTACACCACATGACTTCCTTGTACGGAATATTAAATTATACGCATTTTTTTCTTGCATTTCATTTAAACTTATTGGATTGAATTAAGTCTACTTCACCGACAGCGCATAAACCACAATAGAATAAATGCATTCTTTAAAATTCACTCTAGTATTTGTTTACCATAGCGACACTCTGGCGCCAGATTCACTTAACAGTATTAATAATTATATAACAGTTAACTTATATAATAATTATATAACGGAAACTAAGTTAACTGTTATATAATCCAATAATTATATAACAGTTAACTTATATATTTCGTTCATATTATAACTCATAATGCAAAAAAATATATCACATTTAAAAAATAGAATTATCTAATCGTTGCCACATGTTCTATTCAAATACTATAATAAAGCTAGAATGATGTATAAAAGAAATTAAGCAAACAAAACAAAAAAGAAACAGTTTTTCACAGACGATTGAGTATTTCTCATTTAATTAATTCAGTTCTCACTTCGCGAGAAGGCAAAAATACATAAAAACTCAAAATATCTCTATTAAAAATTACGAAGTAAATCTTAAACACTTAATTCCTCTAAAAAATTCCAGAAAGAATTAAGCATGATTTAATTGGCAATAATAAATGAATGCGTTATCTTTGTTGTTGCGAAGCTAAGTTTCTCTAGATTGGCAACAAATCCACTAGTCTCCTGTTTCAAATGTAAACATCAACGGCCGCCATAAAAAAAAAAAAAAAAAAAAAAAAAAAAAAAAAAAAAGGCTTAGCGGCACTTAGACAACTTTAAAACTGTTGATAATTCTAAAAATATTGCAGACAGATTTACTAAAGGCATAAAAATCTTAACCGGAAGATAAAAACAACATAATACAATCATTTTTTAAGCAAAAAAATGCACAATTTACAAACATATAAGAGTAAAGAAACTGAGATTACTAAGCCGGGTAACAGAGTGGATATATATATAAATATATTTATATACGTTTGGTGCGGCCGATTGCAACCAAAATATGAGGTGCACATCTACACGTTATAGCAGTCCTATATACAAAATTTCAACGTTCTGAGGCTACTCGTTTTTGAGTTATGCGAGATACGTACGTACGCACGCACGAACGTACATACATACGTTCGTACAAACGCCACGAAAAATTCTCTTCAGAATTAATTTTAAAGCAGTTTTATAATTTTTGTGAAGGAAAAGAGTATTTTATTCTGTCCATACGTACATATATCACTCAAAAACATCGTTAAATTGCATTCGAAAGCGATCAAAATGCATATTTTCGTTGAAATATGCTGCCTGAAACATTTCGCGATTACAATACTTCCTTTTTACTTCATACAAGGAAGTAAAAATTACTCATTCTAGCCATTAGTTACTGTGTTAGCCTCCGTGTTCTTTCTAAAACTCATAAGATTTGCTTAAAATTTCGTCCTGTTCTTTCTAAGTTAGGTGCTATTTCATATTAGGAACTATTTTCTAAATTAGGAAATATTTCGTATTAGGAACAAAATGTTAGGAACTATTTCATTTCTAAGTTAGGAACTACCGAAGTATTTAGCCTTTCATGAATGGTCGACTGAGTAAGATCACTGAATACTGGTAGTTCGTGCCGGTTCAAATCTTGGTGAACGAGCTGGCTGCTTGAGCGTTTTCGTGCATTTCCTTATTTTATGATGTGAATGCATGTACTACGGAGGCATTTCGTTGTGTGCTTTTAAGTAAGGTACTTACGTACTATGACGACTACCTAGATATCTCGGCAAAACTGGCGACCCTTATTCCGCTTGCCGAATTACTTATTTTTGCGTACAAACTGTACTTCTAATTGTGAATTTTTTTAACTCTATTTGGCGTTTTAGGTTTTCTGTATTTTCCAGTTTTTAATGAAGATAATTAAAAGATAATTTAATTTTTGGTTAGCTACTCTTATTCACATGCACCAAATTCTCGTTTATCAGAAGTAACTGAGGAGGAGCTATTTAGGAAAAGTATGATCAGTTTAGTTCCATTGTAAACCAGATAAACTCATTTTGAAACACATAATTACAAAGAGGTGGCAAGATTGCAATGTGAAATTTTTAGCGTAAATTTTAGCCCAAAGGAGCATTAGCCTAGAAGGGCGATTAGTCTCAAAATGGAATTTTGCGTTGAACCTCTATAAAAGTCTGAACCTCTTTTCAAATTGTTGCCACGAAATATGATCGTCCTGTGTTATATTTAAACAAATTAAATAATGAAGAATTTGCATGTTTTTTTCACTATGTAAAACTAATGGTACCTAGAGCCATCCAATTTTGAATAACGTAATCCTCCACTCGAATATGGACACCTGGAAGGCCGTATTTTGAATTTTATTTAATCCGTATTTCATTTTCTGTAAAACTTTAACGAATGATTAACAAACGGTTTCAAAACGAGCAATGGCAACACTATACGGTAAAAAAACATCTCCAGCACTCGAAACTGTGTTTCGGAAATTCTAAAGATAGGCTGTTTTAAAATGCTTTTAGTCCAAAGGAAGATTAGCCCAAATGCTTTCGAAACGTGTATGTATATATAAATTTTAAAAAATCCCTTTTGGCGTACTATAAAATATGAAAGCTTTCAGATATTTTTTTTTAAAATTTATTTTGTGTTTTTTATTATTTTTAATTTACTCGATATGTTGCAAAACCTTTTTTTAGTTAACGACTCCCCATTTTTATTTTATTCGTTCACATTTTCATTTTCATCTTGTTACAGTAGTCCAGAATTTTCAAAACAGTAGCATAATTCACAGCATCATAAGCTGTAGGTACACAACCAAATTCACGGAATGTCTTGTACTGCAAGCGGCAATTTCTACTTTCTTAATAATCTCCTTAACGCGTTCTGAATGCCAGACTTAAAAGTTTCCCAGACTTCAGAACAAACAGCATTAGCATAGCTTGTCTTTTACAAGATTAACTCTTTGAGGGGCAGGAAAAGGCAATTAAATTTTTCAGCAAACCTCTTATTTTATTTATTATATCAGGTGTTACAATAAAAATATTTGCGACAATTACATACATTTTGTCCAAGACGCTTGAAAAAAATGACCACTTCTGGTGGTTGCTGTCAGTGACCACCGATCACCGCTGTAAGGGCTTCCGACCTAAGGTTATACCTATTAGAATAATGCCCATACAGCGGAAACAGAACTCCATTATGCAGCCCGGGAACGCATAAAAAATATTTAAGATGTTACAGAGTCACAATTTTCGTAGACATAACCGTCTTTGAACTTTCTTGCTACACTGTGCATTCAGAAGTTACGGAACATGATTGCATAATGTAATGGTATATCATTAAACATAAGTGCTTGATTAGGTATAGTAGTAGTGGATAAGTAAAGCTGACATTAGTACAAACTGTGTATAATCAAGTGCAGTGATTAGATATGATATTCAAAGCAATCTGTACAAAGCTATTTGTGATACATTATAATCAGAAAGTAGTGATAAATATTAGTAAGTAATTACGTATAGTAAAGTACCGTGTGCGAACAATTGTAGAGAGTAATTACAAAATTACATATAGTGCAGTACCGTGTGCAAACAAGTGTAGATACAATATTCGATACAAACTGTATATTGCTATTTGTGCTTGCAGTACAATCCGTAGATGGTAGTATATTAGTGGTGAGTAGTTACATACAGAGAACTGCGTGTATAATCCGATGCAGAGAGTACATACAATATTCAAAACAATTCGTACATAGCTTTTCGTGCATACAGTACAGTCAGTAAATGGTTATACGCATTAGAGGTAGATAATTACATGAAGTACCGTGTGTAATAAATTGCAGAAAATATTCAAAAATAATATGTACATAGCTATTTGTGCTTACGGTACAAGCAGCAGATGGTTATATAAATGCGCGGTAAATATTTCCATATAGCTAAGTGTCGTGTGTAATTAAGTACAGTGAGTAAATACACTATTCGATACAATCTGTGCATAGTCATGCTTACAGTACAATTAGTATATATTAGTGGTAAATAATTACATAAAGTGCCATGTGTAACCAAATGCAGAGAGTAAGTACAATATTCGAAATAATCTGCACATGGCTATTTGTGCTTAAAGTACAATCAGCAGAAGGTTATATAAATAAATGGTAAAACTTATGTATAGCAAAGTGCCGTGTGAAATTAAATGCAGAGAGTAAATACAATATTCGAAACAAACTGTACATGGATATTTGTGCTAACAGTACAATCGGAAAATAGTTGTAAATATTAGTGGTAAATTATTTTCCGATTGTACTGTTAGCACAAATATCCATGTACAGTTTTTTTCGAATATTGTATTTACTCTCTGCATTTAATTTCACACGGCACTTTGCTATACATAATTTTTACCACTTATTTATATAACCTTCTGCTGATTGTACTTTGTCAGTGACCACTGCCCACAGAACACATCCCTACAAATCAGTCTCAATGGTACTTATGGAAACGGTTTTCTTTCTCAAGCAGAATGCAACTCTGCACGTGCTGTATTCCCCCACTGTTCTTACAGGCCTTTTCTTGGGGCTGCAGAGTGCACAACATCATGATGTTGTCTTCGATGGTTGATGCTTATTTTCTTGACGAAATGCTGCATCAACTACTGACTTGTTTCTTGATTTTCTTGATTGCCATCTAGTGAGCTACAAGAGAACTTCAGAAACGGCCAGTCTTGAAAACCACTCACAAAAGTGAGTAAGACGTTCAATAGAAAGGATGGCGACTGTAGGTAACCACCGCCCTATAAAGACTTAAACGTTACCTACCGTTTACTGATTTCTTCATAGTCTCATGTGAAATATTCTTGGTGGTTTCATCTTTTGTTTCAATGAAGCCAGCAAATGGTTTCACAGCCCCCTTTTTTTCCTTTATTTTCACTGATCATAATGTAGCTTCATTATGAAAAATATAAAGATTGCTGTTGCACATCTAAGAAGAACACTTTGTTTCCTTTGGAAGGCAATTTTTCTTATTTCCCTCCCCCATCGCGCAAATTTCTATAAATTCGTTCTGTTGTTAAAAATTTGTAGAGTCTTTAGGTTATTTTGAAGCAGGGGACGTGAAAAATGTGCAATGCTCTCGTCGGGACACGAACTTAGGACCTCTCGAAAAAGCGTCGACCTGTACTTCCAGTTACACCACGAAGGCATGCAGGAAGGAGAGAGAAAATATCTTGTAAATTTACAGTTAATTAAATAAAGAATTCTTAAGTAAATGCAGGTAAAAGGACTGTGCAAAAACAAAATTTCGTTTCACTAGAAACATGCCGCTTTTCAAAACTTGCCATTCGGGTCCGACCGTCCCCTCAGCACTAGTGATGAGTCGGTACTACCGAACCGGGTATTTTGTAACGGGTACTTAGTTGTATCGGGTACTGAAAATCGGTACATCCAAGTACCCGTTACTTCAGTACCGAAATCGGTACTTTTCGGTATCCGTTACTTCTGTACCGAAACGAACACTTTTCGGTATTCGTTACTTCTGTACCGAAACGGATACTTTTCGGTATTCGTTACTTCTGTACCGAAACGGGCACTTTTCGGTATTCGTTACTTCTGTATCGAAACGGATACTTTTCGGTATTCGTTACTTCTGTACCGAAACGGGTACTTTTCGGTATTCGTTACATCTGTACCGAAACGGGTGCTTTTCGGTATTCGTTACTTTGTAACGAAAATATGCGTCTCTTCTCGGTATTTCGGTATTCGTTACTGGAGGATCGACGAGGGTTCAGCTCACTTCGGTTTTGGTACGAGGACAGTAGTATCTGGTTGTATTTGCGAAATGGTGATATGTGCTCCTTGTGTCCATGAATGGCCTGCTCCTCAGACACTTCCGTAGTTGACATGTTTTCTGATATTCAAAATCTTACTCCGTACAGATAAAATCAAACATGTGGTGACGTGGCAGAGTTCCTTCAGTGCGCAAAATCGTTAGCTGCGTATTTCGGTACTCCAAATCGTTACTAGGGCACTTCGGTACTCCAAATCGTTACTAGGGTACTTCGGTACTCTAAATCGTTACTAGGGTACTTCGGTACTCCAAATCGTTACTAGGGTACTCCGGTACAGTAAACCGTTACTAGGGTACACCGGTACAGTAAACCGTTACTAGGGTACTCCGGTACAGCAAACCGTTACTCCGGTATTTCGTTACTTCGGTACTCCAAATCGTTACTTGGGTACTCGGTACTTGAAATCGGTTTTCGGTACTTTTCAAAGTAACGGTTACTTGTGTAACGGGTATTTTGTACCGGGTACTTGTCTGTACCCGTTACTCTCGTACCGGGTACAAGAATGTACCGAAGTTGCCCATCACTACTCAGCACCATTTAGCTGTACCAGTGAAAAACGAAGTTCTAAGAACAATCACTATATTCATTCAGTCAACCTTCATCAACAACCAGAATTTTATCATTTTGTTGAGACATTAGGATTTTTTAGAAGAAGGAGTGATGAAAAATAAGCAATGCCCTCGCCAGGACTCGAACCTCGGATTTCTCGAATACGTGCCGAGTGTGCTGACCATTACACCACGAAGGCATGCTAAGAGGCGGGAGAAATACCTTATAATTTCGACAACGAACATAAGGCCGAACAGCGACTGAGAGGTAAAGGCCTTAAACACTGGTAGTTCAGTTCGGGGTTTGAATCCCACGAACGGTCTGGCTGCTGTTAATACGAACCAGTTTCCCTCGAAAAGTCCTCCACGAAGGCATCCCTCCCTTCCGTGTAGTGCTTTAGGGCTGCACACGTAAATAATGATACAATGAACATATGCATGAAAAGAATTGCATTTTACATTCATCACTCAAGAAAAAAATGTAAGAGATTATAAGTGAATAATCGTCAAAGAGGCGCAAAGAGGCAGTCGGAAGCCCCAGGAGGAAAACAATGTAATGCGTAGAATTACATCCCGTTAAATTCGAAAACTGCAGGTTAGGCAACTCTACTTTGGGAGCATTCGACAAAAATATCAAAAGCCTATTAAGGAGACACAAAGTCTCAGCATTACTCTCATTTCTAGGATTTACGGAACACTAAATTAAGGACTTTTTTTTTTATTTCCTTTTTATTTATACTTCGTGGAATTTCGGAGGGTGGGTATCTTAGTGGAGCGAGTAATGATTTGTGATAGTCGTGCGGCCTTGCACGTGGCCGCAGCCGCAAAGTCACGAGGCTTAGGTATTAATACATTTTGTTTTTTTCTTTTTAATTCTTAGGGTTTGCGCCGAACGACAGGAGATGCGCTAAACCCCCCATCTCTTCCTCCCCCGCGGTTACTTTCAGCAGTAAATGCTGAGAACTTTTTTTTTTTTTCGTTGATGTTGCGTTACCGAACTTGCGTGAGCTGCTAAACTTCCTTTTCGGGTTTTCTTTTCTTTTTTTCTTTCTTCTTCGTCTTCTCTGAAGTCGTTCATGTTGATGATGAGAAGTTGCAGCTCATAGAGAGCAAAGTTTATACAGCGGCAGCTGATAGTCTTCGTGTAGAATGGAATTCTGAAATATGCAAATTTAAATTGAATTATGTTTTCCTTGCGTTACGTGTATTTTGGAAAACAAAACTGGTGAGCATCAAAATATGAGATTTGCTCACACAGAGGAGGTAAAATGAAACGATAGAGCATATTCATTTGTTTTCCAAATGTAAAAAAGAAAAACAAACTGACATATGAATAAAATTTGCATTGTGAAAACTCCGAATTGCGTTCTAAGATTCTACCTTTAATAAATAATTCATTTTCCAAAAGATAAAACGTAATCTTTAGTGCTGAATAAAATTAAAACTCAACTCAAAAAGAAAACCAATTTTGAAAACCTGCAACAACATTTTAGTACATTACATTTTATTAAAAAAAAATCTGATGGGTACAACATATGACTTCCTTGTACGGAATATTAAATTATACGCATTTTTTCTTGTATTTCATTTAAACTTATTGAATTGAATTAAATCTACTTCGTCGACAGCGCATAAACCACAATAGAATAAATGCACTCTTTAAAATTCACTCTATTTGTTTACCATAGTTACACTCTGGCGCTAGGTTCACTTAACAGCGTTATATTTCGTTCATATTATAACTCAGAATGCACAAAATTTATATCATTTGAAGAATTATCTAATGGTCGCCACATGTTCTATCCAAATACTATAATAAAGCTAGAACGATGTATAGAAGAAATTAAGCACACAAAACAAAAAAGAAACAGTTTTTCACAGACGATTCAGTATTTCTCATTCAATTAATTCAATTCTCACTTCGCGACAAGGCAAAAATACATAAAAACTCAAAATATCTGTATTATAAATTACGAAGTAAATCTTAAACACTTATTTCCTCGAAAAAATTCCAGAAAGGATTATGCATGATTTAATTCGCAATAATAAATGAAGGCGTTATCTTTGTTGTTGCGAAGCTTAGTCTCTCTAGATTGGCAACAAATCTACTATTCTGCTGTTTCAAATGTAAACAAATATGTCCGCCATGTTATCTATTTAAATATTAGGCTTAACCGCACTTAAACAGCTTCTAAATTGTTGATAATTCTACAAATATTGCCTTCAGATTTCCTAAAGCATGAAACCTTAACCGGAAGATAAGAACAACATAATTCAATCATTTTTAAAGCAAAAAATGCACAATTTACAAACATATAAGAGTAAAGAAACTGCGATCACTGAGCCGGTAACAGAGTGGATATATATATATAAATATATTTATGTACGTTTGGTGCGGCCGATTGCAACCAAAATGCGAGGTGCACATCTGCATGTTATAGCAGTCCTATATACAAAATTTCAACATTCTGAGTCTGCTCGTGTTTTTTTGTTTGAGTTATACGTACGTAGACACCACGAAAAATTATCTTCAGAATTCATTTTAAATCAGTTTTATAATTTTTTGGAGGAAAATAATCTTTTATTCTGTCCTTAGGTACAGATGTCACGGAAAAATATCGTTAAATTGCATTCGATAGCGGTCAAAATGTATATTTTCGTTGAAATATGCTGCCTGAAACTTTTCGCGATTAGAATAAATACTTCCTTTTTACTTCGTACAAGGAAGTAATAAATTAATAATTTACCAAAATGTTAAAAAGCTCATAACCGTTTGAAAAAATTATTTGATTTAAATTGAATAAGTACGTATATAGAGTGAGTTATTATACAGAGTGTATGTTACTACAAAATTTTATCATTAACTTTAGATTTTATTATTGAAGCAGACAATGCGTTATAAAAGAACTAAAATTAAAAGTTTTGCAATCAGCATATTATGTGATATTAGGGTAAAAAAATACGCTTTTTAAAAATGTTTTCAACAGCTTCAGATTATGTTACTTTTAAGTACTTTTTATTTTTATGCTGATGAGGATAAACCTATAAAGCATTTAAAATTAATATAATTCAGTATAAAGTATATAAATTATATAATTCGCACAATTCAATATAATTCACTAATTCAGTTTAAGCACTTAAAATTCGTTATGTGAAAGAAAAACATGTTTATTAGTTTGGCAATGATTTTCAAATCTTTATTTGTGTAGACCGGAGAAAAATTGCTATTTAGAAACTTCTTGTAATTATATTGGCTTCTCTATCTCAAAGAAGGTATTGTGATAAAAAATTTGAAAAATATCAAAAAATAATTTTTAATGTTATAAAAAAATAGTTCTTTACCAGTTACATCACATATGGTTCTAAGAACAATTTTATTAATTATAAAAGCGCCGCATAATTGCCAGCTATGTCATAAATTAAACGTATTTTAATTTATGTTACTTAAACATATTGTTAAATAAAGTAAAATAAACAAAAAATCCGAAAGCTTTCGGATTTTATATTACGCCCAAAGGGCCGATTTTTTTTTTTTTTTTTAATGTTTTGTGTGTTACCTCTAATTATTAAATATCATGTTCTTCGTATTTAAACCATAAAATACGATTCAAAAGCGATATCGAAAAATAATTAAAAAATGGCATATCTTTAGAATTTCCGATACACAGTCTCGCGCGCTGGAGATTTTTTTTTTTTTTTTTTTTGTTTTGTTTTTTTGTACAGTGTTGCCATTACTCGTTTTGAAATCATTGAGTTTCTTAATCAAAAACTCATAAATGCTTTACAAAATATGAAAGAGATAATAAAATAAATTCTAAATTTGGGCTTCCGGTATTCGGGTGGAGACGTACGTTATTCAAAATTTTATGGTTCTAGGTACCGTTGTGTTATCACAATGCGAGAAACATACATACATTTATGAAGATTCTTCGTTATTTAATTTCTTTAAATATAATACAGGGCGATAATATTTGGTGCCAACAATTTGAAAAGTGATTCAGACTTTTAAAGTTTTTGATGCAAAATGCCAAATAACAAAAATGCAATATTTTTTGTTTGTTTTTGTAGCGGAATACCGCAATGCAAATAGCGAATTTTCTTTTACTTATTAATTAATTCTTTTTTTTTTTTTTCATTTACTGTCTCAGAATAGGAATCTAAATCCCTATTTTCATAAATTATGCAATTATAAGGGTGCTCCGGCGTAAATATGACAGCACCTTTATGAATGCAGTATTACAAGTTAAGGAAATTTTCTTCAGGGATCACTTTTATGCCAGAACACTCTTACAGCTGTTTTATCTTTTCCGACAGTGGCTGACTCACAGTGTTTTAAAGTTGCTTCAACTTCCTCTTGTGCAGTGTAAAAAAAAAGTGAGTAGTTTTGGGAGTACTAATACCATTTTAATATTTGATATACTCCACGGAAGCATCCTTCTCATGGCATATAGCTTTAGCGTGCTTGCTGTTACAACACCTTGCTGTTGCAAGACATTTTACCTGCCATCGTGCACCATCTTATGCAGTGTTAGTAAAAGATATGATTTTAATTCTTGGACCAGCTAAAGGTTAAAATATTAATTTTGCACCCATTTTTACTTCCTTGTGCGAAGTAAAAAGGAAGTATTGTAATCGCGAAAAGTTTCAGGCAGCATATTTCAACGAAAATATCCATTTTGACCGCTATCGAATGCAATTTAACGATGTTTTTCCGTGATATCTGTACGTAAGGACAGAATTAAATACTCTTTTCCTCCAAAAAAATTATAAAACTGCTTTAAAATGAATTCTGAAGAGAATTTTTGTGTGGCGTCTGTACGAACCTATGTACGTAAGTATCTCGCATAACTCAAAAACGAGTAGCCTCAGAACGTTGAAATTTTGTACATAGGACTGCTAATACATGTAGATGTGCATCTCGTATTTTGGTTGCAATCGGCCGCACCAAACGTATATAATTATATATATATATATATCCACTCTGTTACCTGGCTGAGTGATCTCAGTTTCTTTACTCGTATATGTTTGTAAACTGTACATTTTTTTGCTTTAAAAATGATTGAATTATGTTGTTCTTATCTTCCGGTTAAGTTTTTTATGCCTTTAGTAAATCTGCATGCAATATTTTTAGCATTATCAACAATCTTAAAGTTGTTTAAGTGCCGCTAAGCCTAATAACATTTTTGATGGCGGAAATTGCTTGTTTACATTTGAAACAGTAGAATAGCGGATTTGTTGCCAATCTACAGAAACTAAGCTTCTCAATGAGTTTTTATGTATTTTTGCTTTTTCGGGAAATGAGAACTGAATTAATTGAATGAGAAATATTGAATTGTCTGTGAAAAACTGTTTCTTTTTTGTTTTGTTTGCTTAATTTCTCTTATACATCGTTCTAGCTCTATTATAGTATTTGAATACAACATGTGGCAACGATTAGATCATTCTTTAAATGATATAAATTTTGTGCATTCTGAGTTATAATATGAACGAAATATAATACTGTTAAGTGAATCTAGCGCCAGAGTGTCGCTATGGTAAACAAATACTAGAGTGAATTTTAAAGAATGCATTTATTCTATTGTGGTTTATGCGCTGTCGGCGAAGTAGATTTAATTCAATCCAATAAGTTTAAATGAAATGCAAGAAAAAATGCGGATAATTTAATATTCCGTACAAGGAAGTCATGTGGTGTACACTTTAGATTTTTATCAAGATTTGTAGAGATATTAGGTTATTTCGAAGCAAGAGACATGAAAAATGAGCAATATCCTCGCCGGGAATCGAACAAAGGACTTCTCGAATACGCGTCGAGTGTGCTGACCACTACACTACGAAGGCATGCTAAGAAGGCGGGAGAAATACCTTATAGATTAAATTTTTTAAGTTGTATCATCTTATCATAACTATCCTTCTTGTTGTTTACTTTGGTGAAGGATAGCTTATCATTGTATTTCTTTGGAGTACATTTTATTAAAAGTAAATTTTTTACTTAACATCAGTAGATAGGAAGAAGTAAAATTCTTTCATCCGGATCACTTTGGCATTAATTACAGTGTTTTTTTAATACTATAAATCCTAAAGAAAAACTTTGAAAAATAAATCCATTATCATTAAGGCTTAGCACGAGATAAAAAAACTCTTTTTTTTATAATCTTTTTCAGCGATACACCAGTAAAGAAAAAATAATAATAATAATAAAGTAAATTATTCTTCCAAAAATTAAATTCTGCCACAGCAAACCAAAGCTGCTTTCAAAAACAGCCGTCAGCCTGTAGTATTTTTCTTGCTACTTTCTCATTTTCGTTTATTTTGTTTTTTCTTTCGCTCCATCAACTCGCTCCAAAATGGTATCACTGGCTTCACAATTTGTATCTCAAAGCGCCGATGCGTCCATATTGACATTTCTATTAGAAGATTCTGTAGACAATGCCTTTCATTGTTCTATGAGTTAAGACGTTGATAGCAGCATGCCGCTTTTCACCTCACTTCGGGCCTGTGTATTTCTTTTTATTATTTTTATTTCATTTTTTGTTCCTCCTTTCGGAAAAAATACAAAAAATTTCAAAGAAAAGAAAACAATTTTACCTTTCCCTTTCTTTTGGAAACTTTTTTTTCCCTCCCATCAATTCTTTTTAAAGTGCCGTTGCCTATTTATCTGCATCAAGGAACCGTTTAATATACCGTTTACGTGGTACATTATTGGATAAAGATCTGGGAGGAACATATTGTTGAAAAAAAATAGGTACCGGTATTTTTAGTTATCTACAAATAGCAGATAGTCGAAGCATGTAATCTTTGGTTTATGATGTCTTCCGGGGTTAATTTGTGAGGTTTATTTATTTATTTTTAACGGATAGTTCAATTCAAGTTAGCACTTTCCTATTACTCTCTTTTCACTCACGCTTTTCATGCCAGAATGTAAATGAGGTAGCTAGAGTTTATTCAGATTAAGGTAGAAAGAAGTGCTATTTAAGCAAGAGTTTTGGAAGTTAGTTTTAGGGCGTGTTTGCTTATTCCAGGCCACGTTGTGCCGTGATTATTAGCGAATTTTGATTTAGTGGCTTTGAGTGCTTCTAGCCATTTAGCTTTGTCTCGCCAGTTTTCTACAAACCAGAGCCTTGCCTGCGTGTTAAATTATCCTGCGAGCCGTTAGATTAATCTACCACATTTTGAATTTGTTCAACGTATTTCTGTTAAGCCAGAAGTGTTTAGCTTGTGCAAATCCAAGTTGTGCAACTGTTAAGTTGTGTTCGAAAAAATTCCAACCCTCTTCCCTTATCACCAACTTCTCGAGAAGACTTTCGGCTCACTACGAATTTAGAGTTGCTCCCATGCCGCACAGGCACTAAAGTAGGAGATTTCATGAAAAACAATTCGCTGCAATAGCTAGGAGATTTTTAGAAATATAAAATACAACATATGGTATTTATACAGCAGATATTAAATTTAACTAAAATATTCATAATATTTAATGAGCTAAATACATGGTGTTTCATACTTTTATGTATAATATTCATGGAGATGCTCTTGAAAGCTTTTATTGACTTAGCTCGTTCTTCAGTTTTCATTTTAAGTCGCCGTAATTCATGATTTTTCGAATAAACTTAGGTTTGTTAAAAGGTTCTTATACACACTTATTATGACTATTGTTTTGGTTCACGAGGCTTAGAAGATAATTTTTCAATAACCTTTTTTTAAAGTTTATTTTATGCATGCAAAAAAGTAAATGCATGCTATTTATGCATGCATTTACTTTTTTGCATGCTCCGTAAGAGAATTAGGCTTTATAAATTATTGGATTTGATTGTATATTATGTGGTACATACTCAAACACAGTATTTTTCAACTTTCGAGCGGTAACGTCGCTGAACACAGGTAGTTCGGTCTGAGGTTCGAATCCTGCGAACGGGATTGATGCATGGGCGTTTTCGTGGTTTTCCCCCATGTGTATACGAGCCAGTTTCCCTTAAAATGTCCTCCACGAAGGCATCCGTCGCTTAAGGAAGAGAGCCCTCGAGTGCTTTGCCGTAATCTAATAAACTAAACCAAACCAAACAGTATTTTTCATTCAATTTTCTATATTCAGTTTTAATTTTTAACCCTTTAACTGTCAAGTTATTTTGATGATTTGGGTACACAAATTGTCAAATTTTTTTATTGCAAAAACCAAATGTTTAGTACAAAATAAAATATACTTAAGTAGTTAAAAATTGATATTTTGACGTACATGGGTAAAATTTTTAAAGTTTTGTAGCCACTGCGTATTTGCTTTGAGGCGGCTGCC
This sequence comes from Stegodyphus dumicola, assembly GCF_044657685.1. Taxonomy (NCBI): domain Eukaryota; kingdom Metazoa; phylum Arthropoda; class Arachnida; order Araneae; family Eresidae; genus Stegodyphus; species Stegodyphus dumicola. The sequence goes on from NC_140777.1 coordinate 88,012,909, forward strand.
ACTCAACATGGCAGTTGCAAAGTTCGCTTCTAGTGGAGCATTATTTTCTAAAAATGAAAAAAAAAAAATTATTATTTTCTAAAACATAAATAAATATAAGTGAATACCTATTAGTACTTCAGTAATTCAGTCTTGTGTGGTACAACTGGAAACACTTTTCCAAGCACAAACCAACTCCAGAATCACTACACCAGAATCTTGATTCCTTCCTTATCTTTTCCCCATTTTTATCCTTTTTCGAACAACACACTTTGTACTGTCTTGTAGGCTCACGTTTCGCAGGAGTAAGAGGAAAATGGGATATAAAATGTCGTTCAGTAAGACGGGCAGGGTTATCTATTGTAGGTGGTCTACCAACATTCTTTTGTCCAGAAGCTGCATCATCATATTTATGTAAAAGCTCTTCTACAACTTGGATTCAAAATTCTAAAAATGTAATACGTTTCCCAACTACATTTTTATAGAGCAAATATGAGTTCCAGAGTACCTTGTCTAGTAAATGTAAAAATATCTTTTTTATAATATTTTTTCTGACGTTTCCGGATTGTTGGATGAAAGGATATTTCCTGATCACAGCGATCTACACCACCCATAGTTAGACCGTAATTAGAAACTATCTTCGGCTTGAGTATATCTCCATTTTTTATTTTTGAGGCTGACCATGGAAGTATCATGAATACTGCTCATCAAACACACATCCTTCACCTTCGGTTGAAGAATCTAAATCATCTATATAACGTTTCAAAGAACTGGAGGCTATTTTACAACAAAAAGACCCCATGCACTTTGAACCAAATAACCTCTAACGTTTGAAATCTTCAGTAAAGTGCTGTCATCTATTGAACTGAGCGCACATTAGCTTTTCCCGAGATACAGACGGGTTTGACAAAGAGATGAAGCCGAAATAAACGTCTCCGGATATATATTCGGGTATAACAATACGATGCACTCAAAATAAAAATTAACCCGAGTAATTCTCGGGCGTGACATTTCGAACACCAGTGCTGTACCCGAAATTATCTCGGGCATGACAGTTAAAAGGTTAATACGTTATGACTATATTAAATGTTCTAAACATTCAAAACATGAACTTCATTTTACTGTGATTGGCGGACGACTTGAAAAAGGCGGCTGCGGGTTCTGCTTTCTTAAATCTCACTTGTCTGACAGTGACATCAGAACAAGCCCAGAAAATACTCGTACATCGTGGCAAGGGGTGCAAGATTGCGCTTGTCGTTGACAAGCGCCCTTAAGCACCCTACAGTACGACTTTGCTGTGTTCCGTCCCCAGGGTCCGAGGGTCTCCCAACTCTCTTCCCTTATCACCAACTTCTCGAGAAGACTTTCGGCTCACCACGAATTTAAAGTGCTTCCATGCCGCACAGGCACTAAAGTAGGAGATTTCATGAAAAACAATTCGCTACAATAGCTAGGAGATTTTTAGAAATATAAAATACAACATATGGTATTTATACAGCAGATATTAAATTTAACTAAAATATTCATAATATTTAATGAGCTAAATACATACTTTTATGTATAAAATTCACGGAGATGCTCTTGAAAGCTTTTATTGACTTAGCTCGTTCTTCACCTTTCATTTTAAGTCGCCGTAATTCATGATTTTTCGAATAAACTTAGATTTGTTTTATTTAATTATGGCAAAGCACTCGAGGATTATCTGCCTAGGAAAAGGAGGAATGCTTTCATGGAGGACTTTCTAAGAGAAACTGGCTTGTATCTACGTTACACATGGGGAAAACCCCAAAAACGCCCTTGCCACCAACCATTTTGCCAGGACCGAACTACCAGTGGTCAGCGACTTGGCCGCTGGTGGGCAACCAATAAACTTAGAGCCCAGCTACACACGGAAGCTTCATGTTTGGAGATTAATAGTTCCAAGTTACTAAATTTGTATCTGGTGTCAAGAATATATTAATTACATCTACCTATGTTCATGATTTATCTATTTAAAACGATCTGTTTTACTTACTAAAGTAAGTTAAAATGTTTTACGTATTGTATTTTTTGTTATTCTGATACTATGTAAAAACACATAAATTAATGCTTGCAGTTTGTAAAACACTGTCATTCATAAAGTTGAAAATATTTTCAAAGAAATTCTTATTTTAGGACAATTTCAATTAATTATTATTTTTTTTTTTTAAATATGAAGGCTTTCAGATTTTGCATTACGCCCAAAGAGACGTTTTTTAAATCTTTTGTGTACTAACTTCATTCATTAAATGTTCTCTGCCCTTCATAAAATTCAATTCAACAGCAATATCGCAAAATAATTGTAAAATGAGCATAAATTTTTTTTTCGTATAGTTTTGCGATTGCTCGCTTTGAAATCGTTGAATTTGTCAATCAAAAATTCGTTGAAGTGCTACAAAATAGGAAATTGATAATAAAAAAATCTGATGTGTACATCACATGACTTCTTTGTACGGAATTTTCAATTATATGCACTTTTTCGTGCATTTCATTTAAACTCATTGCATTGAATTAATCTACTTCGTCGATAGCTCACAAACCACAATAGAATGAATGCACTCTTTAAAATTCACTACGTTTGTTTACCATAGCAACACTCTGGCGCTAGGTTCACTTAACAGCGTTACATTTCGTTCGTATTATAACACAGCATGCACAAAATTTATATCATTTGAAGGATTATCTAATCGTTGCCATATGTTCTATTCAAATACTATAATAAATCCAAAACGATGTACAAAAGAAATTAAGCAAACAAAACAAAAAAGAAACAGTTTTTCACAGACGATTCAATATTTCTCATTCAATTAATTCAGTTCTCACTTCCCGAGAAGGCAAAAATACATAAAAACTCAAAATAAAGAAGTAAATCTTAAACACTGATTTCCTCGAATAAATTTCAGAATGGATTAAGCATGATTTAATTCGCAATAATAAAAGAAGGCGTTATCTTTATTGTTGCGAAGCTTAGTTTCTCTAGATTGGCAACAAATCCGCTAATTTGCTAAGTTTGAAATGTAAACAAACATGGACGCCATTGCAAAAGTAATTAGGCTTAGCCACACTTAAACAACTTTTAAATTGTTGATAACTCCACAAATATTGCATGCTGATTTACTAAAGGTATAAAAACCTTAACCAGAAGATAAGAACAACATAATTCAATCATTTTTAAAGCAAAAAATGCACAATTTACAAACATATAAGAGTAAAGAAACTAAGATCACTGAGCCGGATAACAGAGTGGATATATATATATATATATTATACATTATATACGTTTGGTGCGGCCGATTGCAACCAAAATACGAGGTACACATCTACATGTTATAGCGGTCCTATATACAAAATTGCAACTTTCTGAGGCTAATCGTGTTTGAGTTATGCGAGATACATGTATACGTACGTACAGACGCCAAGAAAAATTCTCTTCAGAATTCATTTTAAATCATATCGGCACACAGGGCGATAATATTAGGTTGCAATAATTTGAAAAGTGAAGCGATATTTAAGATTTTCAACGCAAAATGCCAAAACGAAATTAATAACCCTTCTGGGCTAACGAGATTCTCTCTTTTAGGGGAAAAAAAATATATGTATACAGAAGATTGGTTTATTTAATAATGACAAAGCACACTAGGGCTATCTGCCTAAGGGGAGGGATGCCTTCGTGGAGGACTTTCTAAGGGAAACTGGCTCGTATACTTGTTACACATGGGGAAAACCACGAAAACGCCCATGCGGCCGGCCCGTTCGCGGGATTCGAACCTCGGACCGAATTACCAGTGTTCAGCGACTTTACGGCTCGACCGCTGGTGGGATTATATACAGAAAAATTTTATTAAAGCCATAATTTCTTTCGTAACGTTATTACGGTCCTTACGGAAAATCCCGTCAACCATTTCCTATTACAGAAAAGACGCCAAACTACGCGATTTTCTCCAAAAATGTAAGGGTCTTCAAACACGCTGGGTTTCGTGTAACCTTGATTACACGTGTTATTTATTATTCTTGAGTAAACACTCCTTTTTTCCTTCTATCACGCATTTTCGGGGGAAAAAAAATTATTAAAATGTGGGACCTGCCTACTGCAGAAGAGCACGCTGTTGAATATTTCCGAAGTTGTGGAATCTTACCGGCCTAAAAAGATAATTTCTTTTACAGTATATATCCTTAATAAAAAATAATGGAAATTTTTAATGAAAAATTAAATATAAATAAATGATAATGTAATAAATTTGAAAGAAAATAAGAATAGAACGTTTTTTCTTGTACAAATTACATTCATTGGTATAAATTTCTTTACGTATTTCTTAAACGATTTATTCACTTTAAAAATCATCAAGAACTAGTTATCAAAAGGATTAAAATTTAAAAATTATCAAAAGGAACGAAATGGAAGGTCTGAACATTTTTCAAGACATTCTTAACCATTTTATATATTTCTTTAATAAAAAATGTTTCCCTTTCATTCTGCCACACGTTTTTTATGAAAAAGTTAGGCCTAGAAACTGATTTTACAATTATTAGATGCATGCTCATCTGATTTTCTATTAAACCAATAGCTTGTTTTCAAAGATTTGCAAATCGCAACGTTGTTAAGAATTACAATTATAACGCAGCAAAATGAATTCCTGCTATCTTTTGCTTAGTAAGGAAAAAACAGAAGGAATTGTATTACAAATGAAATAAAACTCCATTTGGCCAAATTTTAAGGAATACAACTAACGTAAAAGGATGAATTAAAATGACTTTGTATTAGCTCCAAAAGCATCGGCCCACCAGCGGCCGTAACGGCAAAAATAGCTGAATACTGGTAGTTTTTTTTTTTTTTTTCTTTTTTTCTTTTTCCTTTTTTATTAATTTTTTTTATTATTTTTTTTTCATTTAATTTGTTTGTTTTTTGTAACTAGGATGCGAAATATACCCCTAAAAGCAACAACAACATTTCATTTAGAAGTGTTAATAAAATAAAATTACGATCAGAAATGGCTTCACCTCGATTTTTCGTAAAAACCAGGTTGTACTCTTTATTACTGAAGAAATCAAATTAAATTTCAGAAACTTCAGTCACATGCCTCATCTAGATACAATATGAAGCCTTTCGTAATGTTTCTTTTGTATTTTCTTTAGATACCTTTCTCGTACGAAGCTCTAAAATGAAATACGGAAAATGATAATAAAAGATACCCACTACGATATCTTCGCTCTTGGTGACCCTTTTGCTCTACCTGGGATTGCGAAGGATCATATCGAGGAGGGGGGCTGACCTTGACATGTACGCCGAAGGACGCCTCACACTTTTCTTTAATCTTGTCCGGGTCCACATTTGGCGAAAAATCGCTGTTTCCCTTGTACAGAATAAATTAATAAATTAAGAAAGGATAATTTATCAAATCTGCGTACCTACAGCGAAAATAATCGGGAACTTGTAGAATTTTTGTAATTAATTATCAGCGATCAGCAAACATATGTTTCGCAAAACAAGGGATAAATTTGCGATTGATAGGGATTGCTAAAAAGATAATTCTTAAGCGAATTTATCAAACTTTTATCAGAAAGGATTATACTAAAAACGCTGAAACTAAAAATGTTACTACGATCCGATAAGTTGCAGCTCCAGTATTTCAATTTGCGGCAGCACAAAATTTAGAATGACTTTCATAGTGATTTATCTGATTAGTACAAATGTGTCTATACTTCTAATAAATTAATAAGTTTTTTTATGGATTTCATTAAGATATTCTGTTAGTTAACTGTAAGATTAACTGTAAGTTAATCCTCAGGTAAATAATTATTATCACAATATGAAACATAAAATTTTTGAATATTAATTTTAAGAAAGGCTGTGACAATGATTAGTGCGTATTCTATGAAATGCCTTAATCTTACTTCTATCTCAAGCGATCGAGTCAAACTGTCTTAAATTGTTTTAGGAGACTATGTTAGGATAGGTTATTTGAATATGGTTAGGATAGGTTATTTGAAATGTTAGGATAGGTTATTCGAAAAATAACACAATGGTTTAGACATAAGGGGAGGACTTCCTAAGGAAAAGGCCGATCAGCTGCCGAGCGGTAACGTCGCTGAACACTGGTAGTTCGGTCCGAGGTTCGAATCCCGCGAACGGGCTGGCTGCATGGGCGTTTTCGTGGTTTTCTCCCATGTGTAACGTGTATACGAGCCAGTTCCCCTTAGAAAGTCCTCCACGAAGGCATTCCTCCCTTAAGGCAGATAGCCCTCGAGTGCTTTGCCGTAATCTAATAAAACCAAAACCAGTCCTAAGGGAAACTTGCTGGTAATTACATTACACATAGGGAACAAAAAAAGGAAACCAACCATACATACAGCCCGTTCGCTTTGGCTAGAACCCAGGTCGAACAACTAGTATTCACCGTTCTTACCACTCAGTCATCGGTTGGCTTTTAGTAGGTTAGGTTTGGTTTGGTTTGGTTTATTTATTTGCGGCAAAGCACTCGAGGTCTACCTGCCTAAGTGGAGGAATGCCTTTGTGGAGGACTTTCTAAAGGTTGGTGTTGGTGTATTAATTTATAGCAAAGCACACTAGGGCTATCTGCCTAAGGGGAGGGATGCCTTCGTGGAGGGCTTTCTAAGGGAAACTGGCTCGTATACACGTTACACATGGGGAAAACCACGAAAACACCCATGCATCTAGCCCGTTCGCGGGATTCGAACCTCGGGCCGAACTACCAGTGTTCAACAACTTTACCGCTCGGCCGCTGGTGGGCGACTTTCTAAAGGAAACTGGCTTGTATGTATTTTACATAAGGGAAAACCATAAAAGCACAATGTAGCTATCCGTTCGAGCACCGGACAGAAGTACTAGTGTTCAACGATATTACTACTCGGCCGCTGCTTGGTCTGGACTTTTAGTAGGAGAACCGTTCTTGGACTGTTTATATACTGTAAAATTTTTCAAAGTAAAATATATTTTTATATAGACGTAGAATTTAGAATAAACACATATTTAAGTCGAAATTCATTGATTAGGTTCATTGAATAAAGCAAAGCAACTTTAAGACTATCTGCCTATGGGATGGATGCCTTCGTGGAGAACATTTTAAGGGAAATTGGCTAGTATTCACGTAACACATGGGAAAAACCTATCATGCAGCTAGCCCGTTCACAGGGAGTCGAACCACGGACCGAACTACCATTGTTCATCGTCTTTACTGCTCAGTCGCTGGTGCATCTGGGCCTTAAGTAGGGAAAGTGATTTGAGGATGTTTATGAACTGTAAAACAGTGAATTCATTTGCCGAGAGAGCTTGAGTGTCAATAAAATTTCCATGAAATCATTCCATTGAAAATAGGGAATAATATTATATAATTAATAAGAAATTGTACTGGTCATTACTTACTTGTAAGAGAAGAATTAACCTGAAAAAATATAAAGAACATCATATTTGTATTTAAATAATCTTAAAAATCACACATTACGAAAATTCCGTTCTTCTTGAATTTTCATTCATTAAAGTGGAGTGTAATAAAAATATATCTTATTAGACGAAAACTGTTTTCCTGTTATGTTTTTATTATTAACAAGTGCTTCTTAATAGTGCCCGCTGTTCGGGGAGGGGAGGGGGAAATGTCTTGCCAGGGTGGGCGCTCAACAACTTCCCGCCCGGTGCAGCCCTTGCGGATCTTAACGTCTGCTCTCCAGTGCTTTTAAAAAAATAATTACATAAAAACAATTTTGATAAATTCTAAAGATTTTGTCGCCCTAAATTCCGCTGGCCAGTGCGTATCGTAAATTCCAAAAATTTTGCCATTTTTAAAATTTTAAACCTCGATGCTTAATTTAATTATAATATTTTTGCTGCCTCTAAATTCTGCCACCGGTTGCCTGCGTCTGGTTTTCAACTTCACAGGAAAAAATTAACTGTAAATTTTTCTTTTTTCCCGCTTGTGCTCTCCATTTATTTTTCCTTAGACAATACTATCACGAATGCACTCATCGTTTCCCCCCCCCCCAGCGTTTTACTACAGGGAATTCAGCTACCTATTTCCTATTTTGAATTTTATCGAAATTATGCCTTGTAATGAATTAAGCAATTTTGTAAATTACCAACATCTGAATAAAATAAGTTTTATGGCATTAATTAGTAATAACAAACTTACCCTTACTCGCAAACGATTGTTTCATACAAATGTTTCTAAACATGGCATTAAATCATCTTTTATTAATTACAGTAATGGTGCAAATATCTATAAAAATTATAGATTAGATGTACTGTTAACCGCATGAATGAGATGTATTGTGAATTACATCAAATAGAAATAATATTACAAAATAAATTAAGCTTTAAATTATTAAGGAATAACGGTATAAAGCTTTTAAATCATTCAGCTAATTGAGGAATGGGCTAGTACAGAGGCTGTTCACACATTTTTTAGACGATGTATATTGTATTCACAAAATTAAATTACATAAAATTCTTGCGTTTTAAATGTTCTATTTGACATCCCTTATTCTGAACTATCTTTCGACACCGCAATTTCGAGGATAATAATGCCTTTTGTGGTGTGGTGTATTTAATTATGGCAAAGCACACTAGGGCTATCTGCCTAAGGGGAGGGATGCCTTCGTGGAGGACTTTCTAAGAGAAACTGGCTCGTATACACGTTACACATGGGGAAAACTACGAAAAAACCCATGCAGCCAGCCCGTTCGCGGAATTCGAACCTCGGACCGAACTACCAGTGTTCAGCGACCGAACTACCAGTGTTCAGTACCGCTCGGCCGCTGGTGGGCAATAATGCCTTTTGAAGTCGCGGAAGAGATATTCTATCCCATTCCTCCCGAACAGTTTTCCAGAGTCCTGTTAGGGTTTCGGGACAACGTTTGGATAATGCAGTTTTTAAAAGTCCGAAAGCACAAAAATCCATAAGTGACACATCGAGAGATTTAATAGGGATATCAGTGAAGGGTATGGCCTTGATACCAGTTTTTTTTTTTTTTTTTTTTTTTTTTTGTTCCATTTCTTTTAGGAAATTTACAGTGGATTTTGATGTGTGACTGCTAGCTTTGTCCTGATGGAGTCTCACAGATTCATGGTACTGTGGGTAAAGCGATGGTATTTCATTCAGAAAAATATGCTCCTGATAGTATTTGGAGTTAATCTTGACATTTTTTTGCAATCTCTTTATTTTTAACTTGCCATTATAAGGAAAGCCAGCAACAATCATGAATCCCTTAGAAAAACTTTCTTTTGATTCTTTGAACCATGTACTTAAATTTTTTTCTCCCCTTTTATGATAATAAATGGCTTTTTTTTTTTTTTTTTTTTTTTTTTTTTTTTTTTTTTTTGTTACAATCATTTAAATACACCCATGCTTCATCTATTGTGACAATCGTTTTCCATTTTTCTCTGGATAAGTGTTTCTCGTATAGAATTCTGCAGCGTGTCCTGCGTTGAGCGATATGCTTTGGAAGAAGACGATGCACATTGCGTTTTTTCGCTTTCTTAAGATTTAAATCAACGTTTGTCATTTTGTTTACAGTGGACACCGAGCATTTTAATGATTTTGCAAATGTCCTTTGACTAGGGGGATTTTCTTTTAATATTAAACAACGTACCTTTCCAATAGTCGGAGATGTCCGTTTTTAGCTTGGATACTTGTTTGGAATTTTTGTCTAACTTGAGGCTCCAATTTGACGTTTGTTTCCTTTCTTGTTGATGATATTACCTATCGACGCTTTAGATATCACAAAACCATAACTCTCGCATCGTTTTTTGGATATCGGAGTATGCATATTTCTATTCGGAAAGAGCGTAAATGTAGCCTTCGAACCACTGCTTTGTTTAATTCGCCATTTTGAATAAAAACAAAACTTTCAAGCCACAGACGATAATTTTGACTCTTAAAAACATAGTACAATTGCAATTACTTCTTTTGCAGCAAACAATTTTTTATCACCGCTTACCATAATCGTCTAAGAAATGTGCGAACAGCCTTTGTATAATTTAGAAAATAAAGATTCGATGATAACAAAGACCATATTTCAAAGAACGAGCAATTTGCTATGATAAATATTGTGATACAGCAACGCAATAAATATATTTTCAATGGTGGGCACTAGCAATACCCCCTAAATTTAAGTGTATCTATGAGTGCTGGAACTAGCCGGTATAGGTATAATGTGTATGTGTGATTATGGCAAAGCCTCGAGGGCTATCTGCCTAAGGGGAGGGATGCCTTCGTCGAGGACTTTCTAAGGGAAACTGGCTCGTCAAGCCGGTATAGGAGCTGGCCACTACTAAAGTTGGAAGCGGTGGAAGAGGTCACTTTATTTATGGAGGCACCTAATAGGTGGGTCACTTTTGCCTCCTATGAGAGAATAAACTATTTACATCCATGCCGTCTTCAAGGTTCGAACTCGGGATCTTCGCTACGGCAATCAGAGTCACTAACCACTTTACCATCAAGGCGGCGCAACGCAATAAATGTAATAGTGGAAACATTAAGTTGTAGGTGTTTCAATAACACTGTCGAAGAGTAAAATAATGTTTCATTTACGATCAATACTCGATTAACATCATAATTAGCAGAAAAATACGATTAACAACTCACCTGTATTTACAAGCAATTTAATTCGGAAAATAGATTTATCTGATTGAGTAAATTAAATGAATACTTTAAAAAATAAACTTCGTATAAATAAGGGAAAATTGGCTTATATTTACGTTAATTAAGAGAAAATTTCGCTCGCAAATGAAGTGACCGATTAAGGGGACTCTTACACCTTAAACATCTCATGATCTTCGAATATGTGACTGTTGCAAGAATTGGGATATATTATTTATTTTAAAAGCAATTACTTCCAACTTTTTACAGCTGACTACATAATATACCTGCTTTAGAAACTAGTAGCCAGAAAGTTTGTGTTGCCACAAATATTTTTGTAATTTAATCCTCTTCGTGACATAATATTTCGCCGTGTTTCCACTTTGCGCGCATGATATTTTAAAAATGGCTAATGGTACATACTTGAAATTGGATGGGATTCTTTATATGGGCACTATTTTCTAACTGAACCAACAATCTGATGAATATTTTAATATTGAAAAATTTTATGGACAAAAACATTACAAATTTTTTAATAAAATACATTTTATAAACTCCACTCAAAATAAAATAAAAATTGAACACGAAATTTTTAGAATTTTAGGTTCACAGTAGTTTCCAAATGTTATAAAAGCTATATATTAAATATGGAATTAAATTATGAAACAGAATGTTTTAAACTGTGCGCGCAAGTTGGAAACATGACGAAAAATGGTGTCACAAAGCGGATTAAATTATAAAAATATTTGTGGGAACACAAACTTTCTGATTACTATTTTAGAAAGCAGCTATATCATGTAGTCAACTGTAAAAAGTTGGTAGTAATTGCTTTTAAAATAAATAAGTTATCCCAATTCTTGCAACAGTCACCTATTCGAACGTCTTATGGGTTTTAAGGTGTATGAGTCCCCTTAATTATTATTAATCATTCACTTTATTAAGTGCAGAAACAAAGTTATGGCATTTTAAGAACAGAATTTATTCAACACACACAGGTTTTTTTGTTCTTTTTCTTTTCGTATTTTCTTTAAACAGTTTTCCCTACAAGCGACTCAGCGGTAAACAAGGCTGAACACCAGTAGTTCAACTCCGATTGAAATCCCAGTGAACAAGTTGACTGCATGAAAGTTTTCCCCCGTGTTTAATGTGAATACAAGCCAATTTCGTTTCAAGATTTGGTCCGGATTAGTTGATGTTTGCAAAGCACACAAGGGTTAACTGCCTAAGAGGAGGAACGTCTTCGTGGAGGACTTTCTAAGGCAAACTGACCCGTATATACATTAAACATGGAGAAAACCACGAAAACGCCCATGCAGCTAGCCCTTTTGCAGGATTCGAACCTCGGACCGAACTACCACTGTTCGGCGACTTTATTGCTCGACCGCTGGTAGGCACCAAGAAAGATAGATTCCCATACTTTCCCACAGTCTAATCATATACAGTTTGATTTTACATTAATGGTTTATAATAATAATTATCCCATTGTTCCGCAATTAAAAAAAAATTAAAAGCCTTCAGATTTTGCATTGAGCCCAAAAGGACGATTTTTTTAACGTTTTATGTGTTACCTATAAACACATATATACCATTTTCTTCGCCCCTAAACTATAAAATTCAGTTCAACAGAACATCACAAAATATTTAGAAAGAGTATATCTTTATAATTTCCGATACACAGACACGTTCACTGGAGATTTTTTTTTTTTTTTTTCCTGTCTTTTTATTTCCTTGTACGATGTAAAAAGGAAGTATTGTAATCGCGAAAAGTTTCAGGCAGCATATTTCAACGAAAATATCCATTTTGACCGCTATCGAATGCAATTTAACGATGTTTTTGCGTGATATCTGTACGTAAGGACAGTATAAAAGGCTCTTTTCCTCCAAAAAAATTATAAACCTGCTTTAAAATGAATTCTGAAGAGAATGTTTCGTGGCGTCTGTACGAACGTATGTACGTACGTATCTCGCATAACTCCAAAACGAGTAGCCTCAGCACGTTGAAATTTTGTATATAGGACTGCTATAACATGTATATGTGCACCTCGTATTTTGGTTGCAATCGGCCGCACCAAATGTATATAAATATATTTATATATATATCCACTCTGTTATCCGGCTCAGTGATCTCAGTTTCTTTACTCTTATATGTTTGTAAATTGTACATTTTTTGCTTTAAAAATGATTGAATTATGTTGTTTTTATCTTCCGGTTAAGGATTTTATGCCTTTAGTAAATCTGTGTGCAATATTTTTAGAATTATCAGCAATTTTAAAGTTGTTTAATTGCCGCTAAGTCTGTTTTTAATGGCGGCCATTGATGTTTACATTTGAAACAGGGGACTAGTGGATTTGTTGCCAATCTAGAGAAACTTAGCTTCGCAACAACAAAGATAACGCATTCATTTATTATTGCCAATTATATCATGCTTAATTCTTTCTGGAATTTTTTCGAGGAATTAAGTGTTTCAGATTTACTTCGTAATTTTTAATAGAGATATTTTGAGTTTTTATGTATTTTTGCCTTCTCGCGAAGTGAGAACTGAATTAATTGAATAAGAAGTACTCAATCGTCTGTGAAAAACAGTTTCGTTTTTGTTTTGTTTGCTTAATTTCTTTTTTACATCGTTCTAGCTTTATTATAGTATTTGAATAGAACATGTGGCAACGATTAGATAATTCGATAATAGGTAATAGAACAAATTCCAAATTTAGACTTCTAGATGCCCATATTCGAGTGGAGGAATGTCATTCAAAATTTGATGTCTCTAAGAACCGTTGTTTTTCACAGTGAGAGAAACACAGTGACATAGATTAGTCATTATTAAATTTCTTTAAATATAATGAACGGCTGTAATATTTAGTGGCAACAATTTTTAAAGCGAAACGCCAAAACGAAATTAATGGTCCTTTGGGCTAAAAATAACCTTTTTTTGCTAAGCAGAACCTGGTTAGTCCGCTATCATTTAATCGAAATTTGCTCATGCGTACATGCTATAGTATATGTTGAAAATTTGTATTCCAATAATTTGAAATAACCGAAAAATTTGGCGAAATGTCCAGATTTCTCGCCAACAAGTGAGAATTTTAAGTAAACCTCAAGCCCAGAACCGCAACGGCTGAGTGATTGACAGGCACAAACCGGTCTCGGTCATAGGATCAGATCCAAAGTCACAGAAGTAACTCACCACTCGATTCTAAACACCATTAATGGAAGCATATATCGAAACTTTGGAGGTCAGGATAGTAGAAGGAAGGGGCAGTTTGTCCCTCTTTTTCTTTTCACTAAACCCTCATCTATCTTCCTGGAATTTTCAACAAATAACATGATGTAAACGGGATGCTTAACGCTGTTCGGTAACAATGTTACTGGTATCGAAAAGAAGTTTAACTGAAACCGAAAATGATCAACGGTCCACGCGTATATAAATTATAACTTACAATTGAATTTTTGAATGCAGAAACAGGTCGGATTGTGTAGCAAAATTGTTTCAAATTCCATTCTTATGTGTAATTTAAATTAAATTAAATGATACTTTTATGGATAGAGGGAAATAAAATCGATGATTACCGGCGCACAAGACACATCTCCTTTTCATACACATATTTTAGAAGGATAAAACTTTATTACTGGTCATTGTAATGAATTTACAATGTTTTAAATATAAAGTATAGAAATACAAAGTAATGCTTTCTGCAAATACCCAATCTATCTGGGAAAGAATACCTTTTAATCTACTTCGGCAAAACCCAGACACTCCTCTCCAGAGCTAAATAGGTTAGGTTAGGTTATTTAATTACGGCAAAGCCTCGAGGGCTATCTGCCTGAGGGATGCCTTCGTGGAGGACTTTCTAAGGAAAACTGACTCGTATACACGTTACACATGGGAAAAACCACGAAAACATCCATGCAGCCAGCCCGTTCGCGGGATTCGAACCTCGGACCGAACTACCAGTGTTCAGGGACTTCACCGCTCGACCGCTGGTGGAGCCCCAGAGCTAGTCACTTGAATGAAGAGTCACTTGAAACATCTTCTAAATCAGCATCCGAGTACTCATTCAACAAATTTTCCTCTGTACTATCCAGTGCATTAGTAATTTCATTCTTCTTAAATGGTTTAACCGGCCCACTAGCGGACGAGCGAGGTAAAGTCGCTGAACATGGGTATTTTCGTGATTTTCCCCATGTGCAAAGTGTATAGGAGCCAGTTTCCCTTAGAAAGTCCTCCACGAAGGCATCCCTCCCCTTAGGCTGATAGCCCTAGTGTGCTTTGCCATAATTAAATACACCAAACCAATCTTCTGTATATTTTTTCCTAAAAGAGAGAATCTTGTTAGCCCAGAAGGGTTATTAATTTCGTTTTGGCATTCTGCGTTGAAAATCTTAAATATCGCTTCGCTTCACTTTTCAAATAATTGCCACCAAATATTATCGCCCTGTCTGGTGATATGATTTAAAATGAATTCTGAAGAGAATTTTTTGTGGCGTCTGTACGTACGTATGTACGTATCTCGCATAACTCAAACACGATTAGCCTCAGAATGTTGCAATTTTGTATATAGGACTGCTATAACATGTAGATGTGTACCTCGTATTTTGGTTGCAATCGACCGCATCAAACGTATATAATGTATATAATATAATAATTATAAGCTAGGTTGTAAGTACAATACTTAAAAGACCAATTTTGGTCAAAATCTTTTGCGCGAATCCCGCGAACGGGCTGGCTGCATGGGTGTTTTCGTGGTTTTCCCCATGTGTAACGTTATACGAGCCAGTTTTCCTTAGAAAGTCCTTCAGGAAGGCATCCCCCTTAGGCGTATAGCTCTCGAGGCTTTGCCGTAATTAAATAACCTAACCTAACCTAATCTAAATGATTTAACCACTATCTCTGTTTTTCGTAGCATCCCATGAAGCTTTGGCCCATTCACAAACGACGCATCGAAGCAATAACTATCGACGTATATAAGACGCAGTGTCGAGCTATAAGACGCACCCCGTTTTTCAGACCTAAAAAAGTGTGTCTCATACGCCGACAAATACAGTGTTTTATTCATACATAAAATAGTTTAACATATTCTTTTTCTGTACGTTTGAAAATTTGCTTAACTTTCTGAAAGTACTTCAACTGATATGACATTAAAAGATCTGTTAATATATACTAAGTTCCTTCACTTTACGATTTGTTTGGTATTCTACGAGACTCTTATTTTTATTGATATTTCTGTGCGTCAAGTATAATATTTGAATCAACTATCAGCAGCAAGGATTAATAAGAACATTCCATTTTTTTCCCCAAAATTTCCCTAGCGGTTGAGAGGCAAAGTCTGTGGTAGTTAGTCGTTGGTTTTAATATTATATTTCAGTGATTGATTAATGATAAATACAAAATTATTTACAATTCATATAAGAATTTTTATTAACAAATTATTCTTTTTATTCTCTTAATATCAAAGCTAATTTATGCAAAATTTTTCATTTTACTGATTTGTTTTAAAAATAAATCACAATAAAATTTTCATACTAAAGTTATCTGAGTTTTAAAAAAATAAAAATAAAATAAAATGTACATTACTTACTAGGCTTTGTGAAAATTAACGTTTAAGTGTTTCTTGAAAATTATTTAAATCTGTATTTTAATCTTAAATTATTTATAATTCACTCGTAATTTTTTTTTCTTTGAGGTAGAATAATAGATTGAAAAGAAACCGTTTAAAAATATTTGCAATAGTGATATGGAATTATAGAAAAGTAAATTTTGAAAAAAAAATTATCGTGAAATGCAAAATTATTTTGTGAAAAACAAAATTTTAAAAAGTGAAGTATTTCCAGATAGAAAAATAGGAATAATAAATAAAAAAATCTCATATGTACACCACATGACTTCCTTGTACGGAATATTAAATTATACGCATTTTTCTTGCATTTTATTTAAACTTATTAGATTGAATTAAACCTACTTCGCCGACAGCGCATAAACCACAATAGAATAAATGCATTCTTTAAAATTCACTTTGTTTACCATAGCGACAGTCTGGCGCTAGGTTGACTTAAAAGTATTTATTATATTTCATTCATATTATAACTCAGAATGCACAAAATTTATATCATTTAAAGAATTATCTAATCGTTGCTACATGTTCTATTCAAATACTATAATAAAGCTAGAACGATGCATAAAAGAAATTAAGCAAACAAAAAAGAAACAGTTTTTCACAGACGATTGAGTATTTCTCATTTAATTAATTCAGTACTCACTTTGCGAGAAAGCAAAAATACATAAAAACTCAAAATATCTCTATTAAAAATAACGAAGTAAATTTCAAACACTTATTTCCTCGAAAAAATTCCAGAAAGAATTAAGCATGATTTAATTGGCAATAATAAATGAATGCGTTATCTTTGTTGTTGCGAAGCTAAGTTTCTCTAGATTGGGAACAAATCCACTAGTCTCCTGTTTCAAATGTAAGAGCAATGGCCGCCATCAAAAACATTATTAGGCTTAGCGGCACTTAAACAACTTTAAAATTGCTGATAATTCTAAAAATATTGCACACAGATATACTAAAGGCATAAAATCCTTAACCGGAAGACAAAACAACATGATTCAATCATTTTTAAAGCAAAACATGTACAATTTACAAACATATAAGAATAAAGAAACTGAGATCACTGAGCCGGGTAATAGAGTTGATATATATATAAATATATTTATATACGTTTGGTGCGGCCGATTGCAACCCAAATACGAGGTGCACATCTACATGGTATAGCAATCCTATATACAAAATTTCAACGTTCTGAGGCTACTCGTTTTTGAGTTATGCGAGATACGTACGTACGCACGTACGTACATACGTTCGTACGCACGTACGTACATACGTTCGTACAGACGCCACGAAACATTCTCTTCAAAATTCATTTTAAAGCAGTTTTATAATTTTTTTGAATAAAAAGAGTATTTTATTTTGTCCTTACGTACAGATATCACGCAAAAACATCGTTAAATTGCATTCGATAGCGGTCAAAATGGATACTTTCGTTGAAATATGCTGCCTGAAACTTTTCGCGATTACAGTACTTCCTTTTTACTTCGTACAAGGAAGTAAAAATAAACCGACCAGTCAAAATAAGCCTGAAACGGAAAAATAACTTCAGAAAGAAGAAAAATTTCAAATTTTGCAATATTGTAATCTTACCATTTTAATACAGTAACAAAACATATTTTAAAAAACTTCTATATTTTATTGGTTACATTACATAGTATAAAATCAAATTAATATCATGCTAAATAAAAGTAAAAATGTATCAGAAATTAAAAAATAATAATAAATAAGTACTTAAAAATGCGGTCATTCTCGACCATTACCTGTGCATTTTTTCTTACAAATATCCCTTTTGAAATTTGACCCAATATATTGCAGCAATGCCGAGACAGGAAGAAATCTTTACTATTTTTCCAAATGAAAAATGTTCCTTGGTCTCTTGCATGTGTTTAGGTATATCTTCCAGTTGTGCCAGACCAGACTGGCTTCCAGTTGTGCCAGTGACATCAGAGTTATGACGATCACAGTTATCATAAAATCCTGAAATTCTGGAGAATAAGTACATTAGAACTGCAATTATCCGAATCAATTGGTATCCGAACCCAATTCGGATAATCAAAAATTCGGGTAATTGGATTTTTTCCCTGAAGAAAGTTATATGTACACTTTAATTAATTACTCTATCTGTTTCATGTACTGTATGTTGAAAATGGGAGAAAAAACTATTATTAAAGTGAAAGAGGTTTTAATTAATTAAAATGAAAAGGCAACATTTTTACGCTCAATGTTACACTGGTGTGCAAAAATTAAGGACGAGCCTTTTTTTTCAATGTAACTTTGCACAAAAGCTTTCCAAATCAACACATTTAATACCGTAAGATCCCCAATACGTAAGGACATGAGTAATGTAAGCAACACTTACTAAAAGAGAAATTAGAGGGATAAAAAGAAGCTTTATTGAAAACGTAGCATGGAGCGCAATGCGACTGAAGGCCGAAACATCCCTGTGATGGGTGTCCAGAAAGAAACATCCGGTCTTTAATAGGGGATATGGTCTCCCCTGACTGCTAGGCAGGTTTCACAGCGTCTGCCCATGCTGTCAATGAGTTGTTGAGGCATTGCTGCCCATTCGTCTTGCAGCGCCAATCGAAGCTCTGGAATCGTTACTGGTGGTAAGGTACGAGCTGCCAAGCGTCTGCCTAGAAAATCCCATACATGCTCGATGGGATTGAGATCCGGAGATCGTGCCGGCCATTCCATACTTTCAATATCCTCACTCTCTAAGAGCTGCTCGGCAGCTACTGTGCGATGACATGGTGCATTGTCGTCCATGAAAAGGAACTGCGGACCCATAGCGCCTCTAAAAAGACGCACATATGGAAGAAGAATCTCGTTACAATAACGGGTCTCGTTGACTGAACCTGCGTCGAAGATGTGAAGGTCTGTACGACTACCAAGCATGATGCCTCCCCAAACGAGAACACCGCCACCTCCATACCTGTCCCTTTCAATGATGTTAGAGGGATGATTGCGGCTTCCCCGCTCTCTCCAGATGAGTATGCGATGAGAATCGCTACTCAGACTGAATCTGCTCTCATCTGTAAAGAGTACTCGTCCCCATTCATTGTCTCTCCAATTCCGGTGTTCCCGACACCACAGAGAATGCCTTCTCCGATGGGCCACAACCGTGCAGTCTTCTGGCCACGGTAAAACGCGATATCGGTCGTTCAGTCATCTGTGTCGTGTGTCTAGCGATTTCTCCCGCTGTCTGCCGCTTGTTTCTTCTGGCCTGTAAGGCAATATACCGGTCATCTGCGGGTGTGGTTCCTCGTGGACGACCACTACTAAACCCCCGGATAGCTGTTCCTGTAGTTTGAAATTGTCTCCAAAGTCGTGAAACGATGCTGTGAGCAATTCCGAACTCTGCAGCCACACTTGTCACACTGCGGCCTTCCTCCAACTTCCTAATGATTCGACCTCTGGTAAAAGCATCCAGATGTCGTCTAACAGATTGATTATTCGCCATTTCTCGCTGAGGCAGCAACTCGTTGTGATTTTAACTGCTATACGGCGTGCAATCTCTTTGCCAGAAATACTGATCTTACACCGAGAACATGCTTTATACTACTCAGACACTCCCCCATTACGTCTACCATCATATCTGCGCATGTGCTACCGTACATCACCTTACTTAATCTCCTGATTGGTCTTTCTGTCCGCTCTGCCTCTTCGTTCAGCTGATATGCTAATTTTTCGATTTCGTCCTTAATTTTTGCACACCAGTGTATATAGCGTACTGTACAGTACTTACGAGTGCTGAAAGTCATTGCTTGCTGAACATCACGGTCAAAGTAAACTGTTTGACTGTCTTTAACCATTTTCGGGCAGCCAAGTCGTGCATCTGTTTGACAATGAGAACTTGCATGGGGTCACACTCGGGCTGAAACTCTATCCACTTCAAGACCGGCAAACGCTTCACTAGTTGATGGTCCAGTGTCTGCTTCAACTTCAACATTAAGTTATCTTCTTCCTCGACACTTTCTTCTCTCACACTTTTAATAAGTTCATCATCATTTAAAATTTTATACCTAGAGTTTAACGAATCACACACCATTCATTCTGCTGTATCCTCAGCACTAACTTCTGAAGATCCAGGAATTTTCAAAAAAAATATTTCATTATTTATCAAGTGACACGTCATCCTTATCGTCTCCTGGCTGTTTCTCTTCCTTTCTTGAGCTTCTTTTTGCTTGGTGGCAACGATTTGAAAAGTAGTACATCGCATCGATGCAAAATGCAGTTTCGAGACTGATAGCTCTTCTGGACTAACAAAAGAACATAGACCCAAGAAACAAAAGAATTGAAGCTGATGGAACACACTGATGGATCAAAAATCGAAGGAAAAGTCGGATGTGCAACATTCTTTCCAATGCAACGACATCTAAAATCGAAAGGGTACTTTATGAAGAAGTAACTTCGTAAGTATTGCCACATAAATCATTATCAATATTGTTACGAAATGCACAGGCGCGGTGAGATAGCTTCCCCGCAAAGCAGTTTTAGGGTTGCCATAAAATGGCAAGAGAAAGCAGGGTTGCCACATTTGGTGTTGGCGACATTTGGAGACAAAATTGGCAATATACCATGGACGGATGGAGAACCTTCTGGAACGAGTTCTTAACGGTTTAGCCCAGAATGTTCTCGAACACAAGCCGAAAGCTATATAAACCCTGCTGGTCCGCTGTCAGTTAGTGTGTCTCAGAGAGTGTGCCTCGTCTAGCGAGCCGTGCGGAGTGATCGAGTTGACAGCCGGGCAACGAGTGCCGAGTGGGTCGTCGAGTGCGCCGAAGGAGTCTCTTAGTATATCGCGGTTAGTGCATCGTCGAGAGAGCGTGTTGAGCTCCGGGAACGACTGAGTCGGGAGCTGTGCTCGTGTGTAGTCGAGTACATCGCGAGTTGTAGCGTGGAGAGTTTCGAGAGTACATGGAGTTCCGAGAACGACCAAGCAGAGTCGGGAGCTGTACTCTGGTGCTTTGCAGGAAGTTGTCTCCACCGTTATTGCCTGACAGTGTGAAGTCTATGTCGCTGATTGTTCCAGCGTGTTTATAGTAGTTCATCGACGTCTGTAAAACGCCTTTTGGAGCTGTCCTGACAATACCGACTAATAAAGTGTGTTTCGATACTTCATCAAGTGTCTTTGTTATTCACTCCAAATCTACGAACCCCGTACGAATGTGAAGGAAGGATAGAACGTAACAACTGGTGTCAGAAAAAAAAAAGTAACAATATCTTTCTTTCTTTTATATTTTTTTCCCTGAAATTGTTTGTGTGTTGTCCGATGGGACATTTTAACAAGGTTTTTCGCTTTGATATCAAGTGGCTGGAAGAAAAATTTAATCTAATCTTTGGAATATGGTAACAGGTAGTTTGGCGACATTTTGGTAAGGCGATAAAGGTTACTAGCTAGGACTTTAGCAGTGTACATGAATAAAGTCAAGAGTGTGCGCAATGCCATTTTTGTGCAATTCTGGGATTTTTTTTAAATGAAAATAGGTCGACGTGTACATGGTTACCGTGTATGTGCAATTCTTAAAAACGCTACAAGCAGTTTGCGATTCTGCACTTTCTCCCAATTTCGCCCCTAATCTTCGTCATGATTAAGCACTTTTGTTCCATAAAAGTTCTAGCATAAGCGCAATTCGGCTAGCAGATTGTTGGAAAAAAATTTTGAGTAAAAAAAAAAAAAAATGCCTTTACTTCGTGAAAACAAAATGGCGTCCAAACAAAAAACTAGCAGGTTGCTGTAGCAGGGTTGGTCGCCAAAGTTTCGCCAAAAAATCGCCAAGTTACCATAATCCAAAGATTAACCAAAATTTGTTTCAATTTATTTATTTATTTATTGAATCAGTGGAGAATAAATTATTTAAACTAATCAAAACCTTATAAGGTATTTCACTTCTGCTTCCAAAAAATACCTAATGTCTCTAGAAACTAAAGTTAAGCCGATTTGGATAAAAACTAGCATAAAATGACGAACAGTAATCAGCAAGTCAGTAAGCCAAATTATTAATTATTAATCAGTAAGTCAAATTAGATTAAAATTTTAATTATCATTAATATATAATATAATATTATAATTAATATAAAAGATAAAATTAATATCATCGCAACGAGGGTTACACACATCCATGTGAATACATACATACATATATAAATTCGAAAAATATGTTAGAATTAATGTATATATGGAGGTAAATATATGCGAATAAAAAATATGCGTTCATGAATAGCTTACATTTGAAACTTAAATCCGGAACGATTTCGCAGTCTTCAATTTCGAAACGGCTTTTTATCTCTACCTTGTTTTGTTTCTCCTAAACGTAATTACCAAGATTGCATTTTCCTAGCTTCTTTTCGAAAATCTCATCAGTGTACTTCGTGATTTAAAAACGTCCTCTCACGAAAAATGCCTCCTAAACACCTCCCCTTTTTTTAAACTAATAATTTAAATCATTTCGCAAGTTCCGCAGCCGGTTCCTCTCTTAAGCAGTCACTCCGCCTACGCTTAGGCAATAAAAATGAGGAAATAAAAACGAAAGCACTTATGTGTGTACATATATATGGGATCCAAATATAATTGCTATGTTTACTGCAATTCTATTACGACTCGCGCTGGAAGAAAAGCTCGGAGTTTTCCATTTTTCATTTTTTTGTGTGCTTCGCAACTAAAAGGTATTCGAATTAAAAGACCATCATAACACCCTACATGTGATGCTCGAACGTGATTACTGTTTATGCAGCCCGAAAAATGCAGTTCCTACCTGTGTGTTAATGTTTTTGCCGGCACGTTTACAGGCGCACTATCAGTGAGACCCTGGCAACGCCTTTCACACCGCATTGCTCAGAATGTTCTTCTCGAATGCTGCACACCGCGTTAGAAGATTAGAAAATCTAAAAAGTGGTGCGAAAAGAAGGCAAAGAAGGCAATGGAAATTGTAGAGATTCTCAGGGTCAATGAACACCGCTATAATCTTTAAAAAAAAAAAAAAAAAGGGGGGGGGGAGAGAAAGAGAATGTTAAAGAAAAACCAGAAAAGGAAAATCATAGCACTCGTGTTCTGAATGATAACTTATTTTAGGACAATAAAAGTTCTTCACATCATGTTGACTGCTCCATCAAATATCTTAACTTAAAAGATTAATGTTTTTACCACATGTGCCATGTGGCAATTGTTCTTAGCATAAAGCTGTGAAATTTCCTCTGTAATGAACATCAGTTATTCACATTTTCGTTTTGGAAGCTAAAAATAGAAGCGAATCTATTAATTTAACTAGTATACCACCCATTTGAAATTTCATAAATAAATACATTAATGAGAACAAAAAATAGCTGTAAACGACAGAAGTTTATATCCTCAAAATATAAGACTTTTGCTCATTTACTGTGACCTTATAAATATATGAGATAAAAGAATAAAAAAAATCAAAATTATACATTTAATTTACAATTAATTACTTGACTTTCCATTTTTTAATTCGAGTACTTCCCCTTTCTGTTCTAAAAATAGCAACTGCTGATAACAAATCTCTTAACTGCGTTATATCAAAATTAATACCTGTCATATGGATCTTACGTAAAGCTTCATAACTAGCATATGGGTTCAGCCAATGAGAAATTTAGAAGTATAAATATTGACCAATAAGGATAAAGCAAACCGAAGCTAACTCTTGTAAACCAAAAATCAAATTATTTTAAGCTCCAGCTTTCGTCTTGGATAGGTACAGGTAGAAGCTAGGCCAGCACCTGCGTAGTACCACAGGTAATTGAGGTATTGCTGAACCTAGTTTACCACCTAGTTACTGTTAAAATTTCCACTCCTATTTTGAGGGGGGGGGAACTTTGCACCCTCGTACCTTCCCCCCCCCCCGAGGTTCTCCCGACGCTCCTTTTTTACCATCAACCCCTTAAGAGGACTTTCTGAGATAACCGACTTCTGGTATTAATAGTGTACACAAATCATACTGAGAAAAGACTGTCCTTGAAAGGTTCAACAACTGATGCTTCCAAAAGCCTAAATGTAAGAACAAATGTCTTTTCTAAGGCGGAAGGTGTAATAAGCAAGTCTTTGGAGCTCCCGTCCATCAGCATTGCGTAGAAAAATGAAATTGTTGAAACATTAAAATAAAATATATATATATATTATAGAAGTATATTGAGATAAATAAGCGTTAGATATGACCGAGTCTTTGGATAGGTAAAAGATTTTGGCACTAAAGTGTCTGTTCTTTATTGCGTATTTCTTAAATGGTATTAGATTGTTGTTAGGCTTAATCAGATGTTTGCCGTCTGTTAGATTACAGTTAAAAATGTAATGATCAGGGTCACCCCTTTCGCCACATATGCAGAGATCCGCGGGGCACATGCATCTGTCATGGAAGTAGGTGGGGAAAGGACCGCACTTCTGTGATATACTGATTCAGAACATGGTCATCGTGCAGTGCTTCTTTGTCAGGTCTTGGGAAAAAATCGTGGACTCTTCTGCATTGCAATGCAGTTTCCCATTCTTCTTGTCACTTTGAGTCGACAATTGCATTCAGTGTAAATTTCATATGGGACTTGGGCCACGGGACATGAATCACCTCAGTGTTGATGTTAGTCGTTGCATCCTTTGCAAGGAGGTCAGCCGTCTCGTTGCCGTCTTTCCCATTGTGGGCTTTCACCCAATTGAGGAAGAACTGGATTTCTTAGACATGGTTCGCATTCGCTTTTTACTTCTTTTGCTGGTCAGACTCGCTGCTGCTGCTGCTTTTTTCTTCAAAAATATAAAATCTTTAGAACAGATGCTTACTGCGCCAATATATCTGTGTTAGTTTGAAAAATCTTTGCCTTTGAGAATAAAAAGAGGTTTTGAAATCGGTCACGACTGCAAGCGTCTTCTTTGCCGTCACGGATATGACAACATTCCAGAATATTTTATATATGTACATGAACTTGATAATGGGACAGTAATGGAAAAAGAAAAGAATAGTGACTAACAGGCGTCTTTTTTTCCGCTATTTTAAGCTGCAGAAAAGAACTATGTATCTCAAAATGCTAAAAATCTGCTTTGCATGTACTGGAAGATTTTTTTCAAAACGTTAAGTGAAATATTATGATAAAATTAATAATTATGATGCTTTTTTTCGAGAGGGAGGTAAATTATTCTCTTTTAGAGGATTCATGTAGCACAGAGGAAATTTTAATTAACATAATTCATTAAGAATTTATATTTAAAGATGTTTTCCCAGAACAGAAATTTAGCAAATTTTCGTCTCGTATGTGTAGACATCATGCATATAGAGTACGTTTTTGCTTGTAAGTATACCGGAAAACATACACATTAATTTTTAAATAGCATAAAATTATTGATTTAAAATGCTGAAAATATTTCGGTTTACTTCACCGTTTTATTTAACGTTATTTCATTGCACAGAAAATATTGTCTACTTCAAAATCTATGTCTGCTCGATATCGTAAAAGATTGCATTGTTGAACTAAAACTTTTACCTGTAAAGAGGTGATTACGATTGGGGTAAATGCCTGGATAAGTTAGCTAACTTGTGTTTCACCTGAAAACGCGGAATGTTTTATTTACAGCCAGAATGGAGCTCCCTGAACATTATGTAGTGACTGTACTTGACTGCGTTTACTAACTAGTTTCCAAGAAAGTTGATATGTACAGTATATTTCCTTGCTTTGAAACAATGCTGCCTGTCTTTATTCTAAAAGATTGCTTCATTTAGAGTTGTACTTCAGACAATGCAGAATAAGATTCTGAGAAGAGTAGTAAATACACATTACCTGATTAGAAACAAACTGATATTTAACGACTTGAAAATCGACCCTGTGGTGCATCATAGGGTCGATTCTCAAGTCGTCGTCAAGTAATGTGGTCCATAGACCACATTACTAAATCAAGGTTTCTTCAAAACTGGACTTAGCTGTGATAATGCATTTTTTTTTTTTTTTTCCCCAGAATTGCTGATTTACCAAATCATTTCAGAAGATCAGGCCATTTGCTACTCACATGTTTAGAGATCACAGCTCGTAATCTAGCTTTGACTGCCAAAGTTTACTTGATTTCTTTCGAAGCATGACCTGTGTCTCTAGCCTCTCTCCATTAGATTGGCACACATGCAAATATGGATACAATGGTCTCCCTACTTTCACCACAATCTTTTCGCCGTTCTTCGAGTTTCACCTGATAGCTCACCAAAGTCATGTGCCCTCAGTGGCTTAATTTTATTATCCAGCTGTTATCTAGCTTATTAATGCAGATAATTTTATTATCCAGCTAATTTTATTATCCATTGTAAAGATTAAGGCTTCTAATGGGGAGACATTAGCAACTTCATAATCAGTATCAGTAGCGCCCACCAGCGGCCCAAGGTAAAGTCACTAAACGCTGGTAGTTCGGTCTGAGGTTCAGATCCTGCAAACGGGCTGGCTGCATTTGCGTTTTCATCATGTATAACAGGTATACGAGCCAGTTTTCCTTAGAAAGTCCTCTACGAATCCCTCTACTCATTCCTACCCTTAGGGCTTTGCCATAATCATATAAACCAAACCAAACCAAACCAATCAGTATCACTTAAGGTTGGATAAAAGAGATTGTGCATCGATAAATCTGGTCCGTAAGCCGGGTTAGTCCACTTCCTAGCAATAGATTCCTTCCCGAATTATAGAACGATAGTTACCCTTGTAGCAGTTCCTGGATATATGCTTACTCAATATGTGGTCTATGATAGAACTAATACTCTAAACAGCATACACACTGATTTACCTTAACATGCAGTTAAATATAAACGGTTTTGTATTCTGATATTATAAGCTATTTGGGCTCACCAGCGACCGAAGCGGTAAAGACGCTGAACACTGGTAGTTCGGTCCGAGGTTTGAATCCCGCGAACGGGCTGGCTGCATGGGAGTTTTTGTGGCTTTCCTCATGTGTAACGTGTATACGAGCCAGTTTCCCTTAGAAAGTCTTCCACGAAGGCATCTCTCCCTTTAGGCAGATAGCCCTCGTTTGCTTTGCCATAATTGAATAATCCATCCATCCATTATAAGCTATTTGCATTTCTGCTTCAAAATGTAAAAAAAAAAAAAAAAAAAAAAAAAGGCTAATCTTTGGAATATGGTAACAGGTAGTTTGGCGATATTTTGGTAAGGCGATAAAGGTTACTAGCTAGGACTTTATCAGTGTACATGGATAAAGTCAAGAGTGTGCGCAATGCCACTTTTGTGCAATTCTGGGATTTTTTTTAAGTGAAAATAGGTCGACGTGTACATGGATGATACCGTGTATATGCAATTCTTAAAAACGCGGCAAGCAGTGGGTGATTGTGCACTTTCTCCCAATTTCGCATCTAATCTTCGTCATGATTAAGCACTTTTGTTCTGTAAAAGTTCTAGCATAAGCGTAATTCGGCTAGCAGATTGTTGGAAAAAAAATGTTGAGTAAAAAAAAAAAAATGCCTTTACTTCGTGAAAACAAAATGGCGTCCAAATAAAAACTAGCAGGTTGCTGTAGCAGGGTTGGTCGCCAAATTTTCACCAAAAAATCGCCAAGTTACCATAATCCAAAGATTAACCAAAAAACCCTTCTTTACAAAGCCCAGAGTTTCTTTTTAGACATCTGCATTTAACAGAGTTATTATTATATGTGACATCTTTAAAGAAGTAGAAAAAACAGCCTAGCTAAACTGAGACTAAACATATTGGCTTAGCTAAAACTCAACATGCCATAACCAAGTAAACCAAAACCAAAAAAAATCAAAGCAATCATTTTAGCATTTTCAGAATGTGCCAAACTCTAACAACCATGCACATAACCATTCTTATAACCAACCTAAGTCAAACAACGTCGCCATTTTCGTACGCGTTTTTTTTTTTTTTTTTTTTTAAATTTTTTTTTATTGTTGTTGTATTCTAGGTTTCAACGTTTTTTATAAATAAATCGGGAAAGTTTTGGCCTTAGTTTTAAAATATGTGCTTGTGGAATTTGCCAACCGTGGAAAAAAACTTCGTTAAAATTTGGCAAAATAAGTTATGATTTCATGTTTTGATAATGTTTGTCAAGTTAGTATATGAACAGTATGGGAATCTGTATAAAAAATGTCTCGAAAATTCACAACTTGTTCCCGATAAGTAACTTTTACCTCTACATCTGTAAAAAAACCGCCAAATTTCGCCAAGGTTGTTGCGTTAATACGTAAGTAACAATTGAGAATTCTAGTGATCAAAATTAAGAAATATTATTGTATAGCAAAGGACAGATCCGATAATGAAACGAAGTCAGAATATGGTAGGTGGAGAACAGAGATGGAGTAGGGAGGCAGGGGTGGTTTTGTATAAACAAACTTTTGATCCTCAGATCATCACTCAAATCAGCGATGTATCACGTATACAGAGAAATAGTGAGGTTGCTGACGAAAGAAGAAATGTGTGTGTGTATTTAATTATGGCAAAGCACACTAGGGCTATCTGCCTAGTGGGAGGGATGCCTTCGTGGAGGACTTTCTAAGGGAAACTGACTCGTATACACGTTACACATGGGGAAAACCACAAAAACGCCCATGCAGCCAGCCCTTTCGCGGGATTCGAACCTCGGACCGAACTACCAGTGTTCAGCGACTTTACCGCTCGGCCGCTGGTGGGCCTGCTGACGAAAGAATGCTTAACTGTAAGCAAGCTAACTTGAGTTTGATTCTCTGATTTACCTTACCTAAGGTTACTTTACTTTTATGTAATGTGAAGATTTTCCTAAGAAAGTTCTCCACATAGGTAAACTTTACTCGAACGTTTTAGAACACTAAATTATTATACGAATTTTAGGGACTAGAAATAACTTTGTTGTTAAAACAAAGATTACTTTTACAATTGCTTATGATAGCAGAAAAATTATGGTAATGTTCTGTTATCAGGACCGGATCCAGAAATGTGTGCATGTATGTATTCATGTATATATGTAAGCATAAATGTGTGTGTATACATATACACATATATGTACATACATCCATACACATGCGCATATATTTATAAATTTCTGGATCTGGTCCCGATAACAGAACAGTACCAAAATTATTTTTCTCTAAAATTTTCTCTTTTCTGGTGTGTTTTAGATACGGGTACATAAAATATTAGGATCATATACAAGTTCGCATAAAAATAAGCTAAAATATAAATAGCGTTATAAATTACACATGTTTTGGCTAAATTTAATATTTGGATTTGGATTATTCAGTTATGGCAAAGCACACGAGGGCTATCTGCCTAAAGGGAGGGATGCCTTTCGTGGAGGATTTCTAAGGAAAACTGGCTCTTATACACGTTACACATGTGGAAAACCACGAAAACGCCCATGCAGCCAGCCCGTTCGCGGGATTCGAACCTCGGACCGAACTACCAGTGTTCAGCGTCTTTACCGCTCGGCCGCTGGTGGGCTAATTTAATATTTGAATGCAACGAAATCAGAGTTTATTTTGAAACGTTTCTTCGGGAATTGCTAAAGCGTAACCTGCAATGAATGGCCCACCAGCGGCCGAGCGGTAAAAGCCGCTGAACACTGGTAGTTCGTTTTGGGGTTCGAGTCCCGGCGTACGGGCTGGCTGCATGGGCGTCTTCGTGGTTTTCCCCATGTGTAACGTGGATAGGAGCCAGTTTCCCTTAAAAAGACCTCCACGGGGCATCCCTCCCTTTCCGTGTAGTGCCTAAGGGCGGATCACGTAATAAATAAAAAAAAAAAAAAAAACCTGCAATGAATAATCATTTTCGAATTGCATCGCTGATTTCCAAGTACAAAATTTTTCATATGAAATATGGAATTTTCGTATTCAGAATATAAATTTTAATTTGATAAATTTTCTAATTTCCGAATATGTGAAAATATTCGAATTAATTGACATCATCATCTTAAACGAATAAACTTGAATAAACGTTTCTTCGAAAATTGCTAAAGTTAAACGTAGCCTGCAACGAATAATTATTTTAGAATAGCATTGCTGGTTTCAAGTGTATAACTTTTGATACGAAACAGGAAATTTTTGCATTCAGAATATAAATTTTAATCTGACAAATTTTCTTATTTCTGAATACGTGAAAATATTCGAATTAATTGACATCATCATCATCATCCATCTGAATATTCGAAAACTTGAATAAATGATTTATTTTTTTTTTCCCTGTAAGACAAATAAATATTTATTGCAATGCCATTAAAGGAGTTTTATTTATTAATTTAGCATATTTTTCAGCAAAAATTACCCTATTAAAAAGCAAACGATTTTTATTCTTGTATAGCAAAACACAAACGGTTGTCGACAAAATTTAAAATATTACGTTTCATTTGTCTAAACATACTACAGTCCATTCATATTTATCTAAAATAAAATGATAAATTTAATTTTTATTTACTTTTTATTGTCTTCGAAAAGCATAATTGTTTTATTTTCGCTGCAATAAAATTAAACAACATTATCTTTTATTTATACTAAAGCAAAGCCAATATAATTTTATCATTTAAATAAAAGTAATTTAAGACTTTTTTACTGACATAAAATTACAATGAATGCATACTATTAACATTTTGAAATACGGAGTTTCCTGCAATTACGCAATATATATATCGTAATAAAAATTATTTACATGGAGAGTGAATCAAGATAGCACCAGTATGTTTGTTTAGTCTATTTTTAGAAAATAAATGTCTCTTGAACTAGTGACTCAAAGAAAACTGCATTCCGAGCCCACCACCGGCCGAGCGGTAAAATCGCTGAAAACTGGTAGTTCCGATCTGAATTCGAATCCAGGCGAACGGGCTTGCTGCATGGGCATTTTCATGGTTTTCCCCGTGCGTAACGTATGTACAAGTCAGCTTTCCGTAGGAAGGTTCTCCACGAAACTCTGCTGTCCCTCCCCTTAGACAGGTAGCCCTAGTGTGCTTTGCCATAATAAACTAAACCAAATCTAATTGCATTCCATGATTCCCCCCCCTGTAAATGTTTATAGGCTATGACTTTACGAAATATTGCAAGCTGCATGACATGCACATGCATCTAAATTCATTCAACTGCGCCTATCATTGTTCCTGATTTCATTCAAGAACAAAATAAAAATGCTAAAGGTATTAACTGCAAATTTGATTTTGATTGGACTAGAACAAGCAATCCGAATATTTGGAGTTCCAGATATTTGGAAATAGAGTTTTCTATAAAATATAACGAATTTCTTTTCATTCCTTCATAAAAAAAAAAAAAAAAAAAAAAAAATATTTAATCGACATAAAAAACTTTCGACTGAATCACAGAATTTGTATCGTTTTGATTTTCAGATTTATTATAATGATTTTGGCCATTGCAATTTATTTTTTAACCTATAATAAAAACAATTTTTTGTTTATTAAATTTCAAAAAAGAAGAAAGCTTTCTACAGAGGCTGTTCGCACATTTTTTAGACGATTTTGGTAAGCGGTAATAAAAAATCGTTTACTGAAAAAGAAGTAATTGCAATTGTACTATGTTTTCAAAAGTCAAAATTATCGTCTGTGGCTTGAAAGTTTTGTTTTTATTCAAAATGGCGAATTTAACAAAGCAGTGGTTCGAAGGCTACATTTGCGCTCTTTCCGAAAAGAAATAAATATGCATACTCCGTTATCCCAAAACGATGTGAGAGTCATGGTTTTGTGATATCTAAAGCGTCGATAGGTAATATCATCAAGAAAGGAAACAAACATTAAACTGGAGCCTCAAGTGGGACAAAAATTCCAAACAAGTATCCAAGGAAAAAAAAACGGACATCTTCGACTATTTTAAAGATACGTTGTTTAATGTTAAAAGAAAATCCCCCTAGTCAAAGGACAGTTGCAAAATCATTAAAATGCTCGGTTTCCACTGTAAACAAAATGATAAATGTTGATTTAAGTCTTAAGAAAGCGAAAAAACGCAATATGCATCGTCTTCTTCCAAAGCATATCGCTCAACGCAGGACACTTACCCAAAGAAAAATGGAAAGCAATTGTCACAATAGATGAAGCATGGGTGTATTTAAATAATTGTGACAAAAAAAGAGCCATTTATTATCATAAAAGGGGAGAAAAAAAAATTAAGTACATAGTTAAAAGAATCGAAAGAAAGTTTTTCTAAGGGATTCATGATTGTTGCTGGTCTTATAATAGCAAGTTAAAAATAAAGAGAGTGCAAAAAAATTGTCAAGATTAACTCCAAATACTATCAGGAACATATTTTATCGCCAATTTTTCTGAATGAAATACCATCGCTTTACCCACAGTGCCGTCCATCTGTGAGACTCTATCAGGACAAAGCTAGCAGTCACACATCAAAATCCACTGTAAATTTCCTGAAGAAATGGAACAAAAAACTGGTATCAAGGCCATACTCTTCACTGATATCCTTACTAAATCTCCCGGTGTGTCACCTATGGATTTTTGTGCTTTCGGACTTTTAAAAACTGCATTATCCAAACGTTGTCCCAAAACCCTAACAGGACTATGGAAAGCTGTTCGGGAGCAATGGGATAGAATACCTCTTCTGCCACTTCAAAAGGCATTATTATTCTGGAAATTGCGGTGTCGAAAGATAGTTCAGAATAAGGGATATCAAAGAGAACATTTAAAACACAAGAATTTTATGTAATTAATTTTGTGAATACAATATACATCGTCTAAAAAATGCGTAAACAGCCTCTGTATTCTATTTATAAATGGAGAAATTTAGTTTTTCTTTCAAAAAATTATTTTAGTTTCTTTTAATTTGTTGAAAATAATTTGTTTTTTTTCTATTTTCATTTCTTTTTCGACAATGAGAGTAGCCTTGGGAAAAATTATTGCAATGAGATTCTGAAAAAATAATTTGATAACAAAGGTTATTTATTAATACTTTCTGACATATTTTTTTGCTCCGCTGCGTAACCAAAAAGGAGAGTCATAGGTCACTCCAATTTTCAGATTTAGGCAGATTTAAATTTAGATTTCTTCTACATTGCTTTGCAGATATTGTTTGTGTAAGGACTGTGAAACCGTTACAATGTTATGACACGTCTCCTCTTTCTTCTGTTTTTTTTTTTTTTTTCTTTTATTTTATACAAATAATGTTACTTCAAAAGAAATTCTCTTTGCAATATTTTTTTATTGCGATAACCGACAAAGTTTCGTTTTCTCATCAACTGAAAAACCAGATCTGGAGTAGGTGATGTATTAAGTAAAATAATTTATAAAATACCTATATCAAAAGTAAAATACTACACTGAAAAATGTGCACCTTTTTAATACATTAATTAATACAGTAAAAAACTTATATGCGGAAGAAACTAACAGAGGACATTAAGATAAACCCCATTTATATGTATATATCTGCTTATTATTATGAAGGAACACAATCAGTGAATCAATCAATGAATCACTTTATTTTTATTAATTATTATTTTAAATTAATGAATGATCTATTTAATTGTTAAAAAATCATTAAAGATTATATTTGTCATAAGTTTGAATATAGCTTTGTATACGTATATGTACACTCTTGCACAGAAAAAAATGGGGACAGTTCTATATCTCCCGTTCTACTGGGCCGGTTGATGAAATTTAATTTGCATTTTTGTCTCGAAAGCGCAACTTATAAACGACAGATTTATGTATTATTTTGACACAAAATCGGATGAAAAGTATAAGGATTTTTTTCTACATTTCGATTCTAAAATTTAAATTATGCCTAAATATTAAATTAGGTATGGTGAGAAACTTACCGAGAAATTTAAAAATTTATCTTGGAGCAGTCTTTTTCAGTTTGCACCAAGAAAAAAATGCTTGGCAAAATCCTCAATTTATGGTAATTGTTTTCCCTTTCGTTGTGCACTAGCGGGAAAAAAAGAGCATCTTTCATTCTTTCAAATAATTGTAACAAAGTGCGTAAATCACATGGGGGATTATTATCGTCTGTAACAAATATCTTAAATTTCAAAACACGCCGCTATATAAATCTAAGCATATCTTAAAAAATTATTTAAAAATATCTAAAAATACCTAGAAATACATCTATTTTAATGGGATGGCAAACATTTTTGAAGCTGTAATTCGAAAATATTTCGGAAAATTTATAAAACTTATTAAATTACAAATTTCAAAAATAAATCAGAATACATCTGCGAAATTTATTTGGATTGAACCTAAATCCTCAACTGTGAAAGAAGGAATCAAGTAAGTTTAATAAAAAATGAACTATTAATAAATATGTACCCAATTCAATTAACACGGAGGACCTAAAATTTTGAGAGCTAATCTTTTCAAAAATCCTAATTCCGATTATTACAAAAAACTTGGCATTTTGGCCTAATTTGAGTCATCGAATCAAAATGTGCCAAAAAAAAATGGGTATGCCATTTCAAAAATAGTTATATTTTATGTCGGAATGCCTATGTTTGAACAACGCTATATATATATCTATTATATATCGTAAGTCACTTTTTCGAGAGATTGAAAAACGCAAATTAAACTTTTTTAATCGGGCCAGTGAAACAGGAAACACAGAACTGTCATTATTTTTACATATACATACATATTTAATAAAAAAGCTTAATTCATATGTAAATATATTTTACATTATTTTAGGTGTATATGTTATCGTGAAAGACCGAAATTGGAGAATCTCGACTTTCACCGGAGAATATCAACATTCACCAAATACGTCGGTGAAAAACCGAATATTTCACCACATTCTTGTATATTCGGACCCTCACCGGTGTATGTCGACAATCACAGATATGCTCTGGTGAAAGTTGAAAAGAGAGGTCATAAAGGTGCCATAATAGTTTAAGTTGTTGCAATAAATAAGATTTGAATGACATAATTTAGTAAGTTTTTTATGACTGTTATTTTATTTTCTCATTTAGAACGTACTGTATAATTAAGTAAGTTTTTAACTTCTATTATTTTCCTTTCTCATTTTGAATGTATTGTGTTTTTGGTTCTCATGTTCTTAAGTTCTTATTTCAAGTGTCAAGTGCGTTTATTCGCGACTGAATGACGGAGAAGAAAATATAATATTGTTATATGTTCAACATTCACCATTAGTACATGGTGAATGTCGACAATGACCGGTGTAAGTCAGAAATAAGAGTATTTGGAAAATATTCGGGACATACACCAACAGATTATGTGAATGTTGATATTCACCGGTGAAAGTCGACATTCTCCAGATTTCGGTGTTTCACCGTAACATATACATATATACACATACATACATACATGCATTTCTGAATCCGGTCCTGATAGCAGAACAGTACCATTTTATAAATTAGCTTATATAAAAGACTAAATGCGTGTGTATATTTTATATATGTATATGAAAACCAATAGTATAAATGCGTCAAATACGCACATGGGGTGATGAAAGAATAAGACGTGGTGATAAATAATTTCTTCAAGATCTAATCAGGCTAAATAAAGGAATGTCAGAAAATTAAATCTGTTTTAAATCAGTTGGCAAACAACAGGTTTACATCCTCCCCTCCCTCAATTCGAAATCCTGTGTAATTATCCCAGACAGAATTTAATTTTTCCTTCCGCAGCAAATCAGATTTAACGATGAAACAGAGTTCAGTTCTACAACAAGCTTACATGAAGAAATCTTCACTTTAATGGACTGCTGTGATCAGTTTCTTCACGAAGCTTTCGGTTAAATGTTGGACCAGATAGACCGAAACCGCTAAACTGAGATCCGGGTTTACTTGGCGGGGAAAAAAAAAAAAGAAGAAAGGAAAGAAATCGAAGGAAATCGGAGGGGCCATTTGCTCAACGGGGCGCCCGAGCCAGCTTCATAAGAGACCGCCCCGGAACTAAGCCGGAACTAATCGGTGTCCGCTGAAAAAAGCCCCTGCCGCAGTTTAGCGCAGTTCAAACAAACACAGAATCATTTACGATGTGTTCCTGGTCGAAATCCTGGTACCAAACACACAAAGAAAAACAACTTAGTACTGTTGATTGCTTAAATTGCGTTACTTGTAGGTCGGGATTATTTATGTGCTTTCTGTTTCTATTGCAAGAATACGGGAAAGTAACTGAAAGTCTAGCTTTTAATCTGTAAAACTAAGCTTCGTTTGTCATAAAGCTTGTTCAAAATTGTACCTTCCTTATTGCTGATAGAAGTAAACAAAAAGCGTCACTATTTTTCTTTGACCCATCGAGCAAAGAACGATGTCACCAACATTCAAACTTGCTTGTTGATTTCCACAGTAAAAATACCATATTTTAATATATAGGATAGGTTTCAATTACTTGCATAACTTCATTGAATGTATGAAATTTAGTAATCAGCTATTATTCAGATTTATAGAAAATACGAACTTTTATAAAATTTAACCGGATTGGACCCCCAAAACATTTGCTTTAGATGGAAGTTTATAAGGCCTAATAATCCACGAATTTTCGTGGTTGCCCGAAATTTCCTACCTTAAGTTCTAAAAATGAAAATCTTAATACTGTTCAACCTAAGTCTGCCAACAACAATGTAAATTCCACTGATCCAGGACTGACTGACGCCAATGTGGCGCGAAGTAAGACTATAAATAAGAATGCTTAAATAACTTCTAACAAAAATGTTACTCCAGCTATTTCAAGAACTATTCTTGGTAATGAGCAACTACACAATAACAATGGTTCCAGTGCTTTTATTGACCTCATCAAATTATTTAAAGAAATATGTGCTATGTTCAAAGGACTTTCCCCGATCAATGCAATGCGCAAAATTTCGGGAAAAAATGTCCGAACTTATATCTACTGAGCATGCCATTGATAAGCTGTTTGTACTGTTTAACATATATTTTTTTTATTTGAAAACATACAGATGTACCACAGATGTACAGCACGGGGCTTACAGAAGTAAGTTAACTAAAATATTAAAAGTTACATGCGTAAATAAAACGAACAAAAGAAGAGAACAGCAGTCTCAGTCTGGGCTTCACGAAAACAGATAAGTTCACTGGTCAAGTCATTCCGAACATTTTCAAATCCTTCTGCAAGCATAATGTAGGGCCATCAAATGTTGGACATGAGAAAATCAAATGTTCCACATCCTGAGGTACTCTTTTTGAACATTCACGTAAATTGTTTGATCTTCGATTAAAAGTGAACAGGTAACTTGCAAATTTACCGTGACCAGATAAACTGAGAAACTTTAAAATTAATAGACAAGAAAGACTCGGAATGCATTCTATGGTAAATAGAAGGAAAGAACTTTTTTGTGACCTCACCATTACAAGATGAAATATATTCCTCATTCCACTTAGCTAAAAGCTTCTTATAATGAAAGAACTTCCAATAGCTCTTTGGAATGCTCATGTTGATATCAATGGGTAAATTTAAGGCATCTTTTGCTAAGAAATCAGCTCTTTCATTTCCATAGAAACTGTGATGAACACGCACATAAGCAAAGAGGATATCAATTCCTCTATTTTTAAGAGAACTGACAGTTAATAGGGTTTCGATAACTAATTTGGGTACTTACGTATTATCGCAACCAGGTTGGCGCGATTTGTAAGTTTGAGTAAAAAAGTGTGAATAGAAAGAAAATGTACATTTATTAATTACAGATAATTTTTAATACAGTTTTTTATATTATTTTGTTTTAAAATATAAAATAGCAATTAAACCCTTCCGGTTTCGAATTTGAAAAAGTTGCAGAATTATTTTTTCGGCGGAAATCTTTTGGCTATTGCTTTTAGCACTGATTGAAAACCGTATTCGCCATAACCATGTACACGTCGACTTATTTTTACTTAAAAAAAATCCCAGAATTGCACAAAAATGGCATTGCGCACACTCTTGACTTTATCCATGTACACTGCTATTTTCTCATAAATTACAAAAAATTGCACGAAAATGCAGGAAAATTTTCTGAATCTCCACATGCTCTTTTTACAAAACTACGTATAACACGTAGGGTTGCCGTAAGTAGGGTCGCCAAATTTGGCAATTTATGCGAATTTTGGCCTGGTTGCGTTAATACGTAAGTACCCTAATTTGTCGCAGCTGGTAATACTGTTCAAAAAGGTGAAGAGCAGAAAGATTATCAGAACAAATCAGGTACATTGAAGATGCTGTCCCTTTATCCTTGAACCATTTGACGCCAAGATAAACACACAATTCTGCTTGAAAAAACTGTGCATTCATTCCGTATACGATGTCTAAAATAACAAACCTAAGAATGGCCTTGAAAAAGATGTTTAACATATTTGAAGATAATTTTAGTTCCTTTCAACTTTATGTAGGTTATATGTATTACCTGATGAAGTCTTGTATGCAGTCGCAACTTTTAAAGTAATTAGCAAACTACTGAGGGCCCATGGCCTTCTGTAAAAGACTCTTTTCCTCCAAAAAAATTATAAAACTGTTTTAAAATGAATTCCGAAGAGAATTTTCTGTGGCGTCTGTACGAACGTACGTACGTACGTATCTCGCATAACTCAAAAACGAGTAGCCTCAGAACGTTGAAATTTTGTATATAGGACTGCTATAACATGCAGATGTGCACCTCGTATTTTGGTTGCAATCGGCCGCACCAAACGTATATAAATATATTTATATATATATCCAGTCTGTTACCCGGCTCAGTGATCTCAGTTTCTTTACTCTTATATGTTTATAAATTGTATATTTTTTGCTTTAAAAATGTTTGAATTATGTTGTTCTTATCTTCCGGTTAAGGTTTTTATGCCTTTAGTAAATCTGTATGCAATATTTTTAGAATTATCAACAATTTTAAAGTTGTTTAAGTGCCGCTAAGCCTAATATATTTTTTTATGACGGTCATTGCTTGTTTACAATTGAAACAGCAGGATAGTGGATTTGTTGCCAATCTAGAGAAATTTACTTCGCAACAACAAAGATAACGCCTTCATTTATTATTGCGAATTAAATCATGCTTAATCCTTTCTGGAATTTTTTCGAAGAAATAAGTGTTTAAGATTTACTTCATAATTTTTAATACAGATGTTTTGAGTTTTTATGTATTTTTGCTTTGTCACGAAGTGAATTAATTGAATGAGAAATACTCAACCTTCTGTGAAAAACTGTTTCTTTTTTATTTTGTTTGCTAAATTTCTTTTATACATCGTTCTAGCTTTATTATAGTACTTGAATAGAACATGTGGCAACGATTAGATAATTCTTTAAATGATATAAAATTTGGCATTCTGAGTTATAATATGAACGAAATATAATACTGTTAAGTGAACTTAGCGCCAGAGTGTCGCTATAGTAAACAAATAGAGTGAATTTTAAAGAATGCATTTATCCTATTGTGGTTTATGCGCTGTCGGCGAAGTGTATTTAATTCAATTCAATAAGTTGAAATGAAATGCAAGAAAAAATGCGTATAATTTAATATTCCGTACAAGGAAGTCATGGGATGTACACATCAGATTTTTTTCTTTTATGTTCAACTGATTCCTCGCTGTTGTGTATACTCCATTGTATGGTATAATTTTGTATGCATTGTATTGCAGTTAACATGCTAAAGCACTCTAATCTAAGTTCTAAAATTTTGGTACTAAAAGACTCGTACTCACTTCTCAATTGATTTTGTCTTGCTTCACATATTTTATGTTTTCAGCTCATGTCACCAGTTTGCAATGAGACTTTTCCAGATGCTCTGGTATTTTCTTACCAGTCCCTGAACCTTTTTTCGACTCGCAACCGTCATCATGTCTTCCTATCTATAATTTAATTACTAAAAAAAAATATTTAACTCTTTATAGCTTAAATCATCATATCATGTTCAAGTAATTGCTAAAAATCATTACTGTACATTATCATTATTTACATATGCTTTTTTAGTTATTATTTCGGTTAGAGTAGACTTCAAGGTATCCCTTGTATTATGGCGAAGTTATTGTTTCATTTATCGCCACGTTGTTGTTTCATTTATGGTAGCCTCAGTAGTTGAATATTATGGAAACCCTATTGTGACGTAATTGGGTGCATGATTCTCTGGGAAATTTTGAATCATGAGATGTTTTGTAAGCGCTTCAATTTGAATGAGTTTGTAAGAAGAAAGGTTCAGATGTGGCGATGCCGAGATACCGATTCGAGTTCAAATAATTTTACGAAGTTTTTGGATGCTATTAAGGAATTTTGTGTGCCACAGACTAAAGATGAAGGAACTTCTAAATAAGGTAAGTAAATATTTGCTTTTTGGAGTGCTTAAATGTATACC
The DNA here is from genome assembly GCF_044657685.1 of Stegodyphus dumicola. NCBI lineage: Eukaryota > Metazoa > Arthropoda > Arachnida > Araneae > Eresidae > Stegodyphus > Stegodyphus dumicola. Next base: position 88,053,298 of record NC_140777.1, read on the forward strand.
ATGTTGGCTGATCTTTGGAATATGGTAACAGGTAGTTTGGCGACATTTTGGAGGCGATACCTAGGACTTTGGGAATAATGTGAGAAGTACTGAGGGTACTTTTCCGTTTTGCCGGTGCAAGCGATGAAGTCGCCAATAATGGTACAACCGATGCCAAATGGATTATTCTCTCTGGTAACCTTTTACGCCTCATTTTCAAAACAAGTCGCAGCTTTTTCTTATCAGATTAATTGTTTCTTTCAATACTGCCATATAATTACATATAATTTTTATCAGATAGTTCAGTTTTATGTCTAAGGCCACTTTCAGTAATTATGTCAATTAGGATGCAATCACAGCGTTTACCCGAAGCCGAAAATATAGAAAACGTAAAGTCAAGGGTTAAATTCATCAATTCTAATGAGAATGCATTAGCGAAGTAAAGCACTGCAGTTTTACATAATTTCTGAGTAAGCTATTCGTACGAATTGAAATATTTCTTGCACTTAAACTTGTGTTCCAAATTAAGATTTAACTCGAAATTAATGTAGATAATTACTGAGAGCATTAGATTTTTGTAGAGTAGTTTATGTGAGATGAGATCTCTTGGGATCACGTGATATGAACCGGCGAATCAGGATGTTGAACCATGAAAGCATAGTAAATTCTTAAATTAATGTCTTTTTACAAATTTATTGTCTTTATTTATTGGCTTTTTATAAAATTTTAAGCGATATTAAAATGTTTATGCCTTCAAAAAAAGAATTCTTATAACTAACATTTTTTTAATATTTTTTATGTGCATACTGTATGTTGTCGCCAATAAAGTCTGCTTGGCGAGATTTGCGCCGACGAAACGGAAAAGTACCGTACTGAGTTCCGATTACGCATTATTTTGTGTGAGGGAAATGAGAGATCATGAGATATGTCATGTGACATTAATGGACGAATCACTGTTCTTTAATCGGAAAAGGGTGTAAATTTTTAAAAATATCTGCTGTACAGCATTAGTTTCATTCTATGTTCTGTGAAACAGTGTTGTTTAATATTTGGATCCCATAGCCCTATATAAAGTAAATCCGAAATTTTTATTCCGTTTATGTGTAATTGAAAAGAATTGCTTAATTGCGGATAAGTATGAATGTCCAACATGTGGGTATGAAATGACATTGTGTGAAAGGAAGGATATTACAGATAGTTTGAATGGCGGTGCAAGAAATCTGGCGAAAATAGACATTTTCGCCAGATTCATGCACTCAAGATTCTGTAGAAGATTAGGTAAGTTAGTATTTTTAATTATTTGAGGATATTATTTTTATGCTTTGTTCTAAATGTAAGGAGTAAATAAATTAATTTGGTTATTATTGGAAAATTGTTAGCAATGATTTGTGCATGGATACCGAGTTTGTGCAATTTTAAAGTAATTAGGATTGTAAGCTAATTTTTATTAATTTAATGTATGTGCTTATTTATATTTTAAGTAGTGTTTTTTAATTTAATTATATTTTAATTTAATGATCGTGATTTTGAGAGATATGTTTGTAGTATTTTGGAATGTTAGCAATGATTTGTGCATGGATACCGAGTTTGTGCAATTTTAAAGTAATTAGGATTGTAAGCTAATTTTTATTAATTTAATGTATGTGCTTATTTATATTTTAAGTAGTGTTTTTTAATTTAATTATATTTTAATTTAATGATCGTGATTTTGAGAGATATGTTTGTAGTATTTTGGAATACGTTTTAGTAGAAGTAAATGTGCATGGAAAGAATTTAAGTATTTGGAACCATTTTTAATGTTTGCGTTAGAAATTGGTAGGTGAGGTTTATAATAGATAATTTAGAGGGAAAAGTTTTTGGATATTTTATTTATTTTATACGTGCAAATGTTCATCCTTGGAAAGGGTATATACTTTTTCGCGATCAGGTAATTTCATATGTGTCCTTTTTACCAAATTTAAAGATTCACAAAATTTTCATGCATTTTCGTGAAATTTTTCGAATTTATGAGAAAAAAGCAGTGTACGTGGATATAGTGAAGAGTGTGCGCAATGCCATTTTTGTGCAGTTCTGGGATTTTTTTTAAGTAAAAATAAGTCGACGTGTACATGGTTTAATTATATTTTAATTAAATGATAGTTATTTTGTGAATTATATGTTTGTAGCAATTTGGTATACGTTTGAGTGGAAGTAAACGTGCATGGAAATAATTTAAATATTTCACACTAAATATTTGTAGCCATTTTTAATGTTTTGTTATGCATTCGTCGGTGACGTTTATAATAGATAATTTAGAGGTAAAAGTTTTTGTATATTTTATTTATTTTATACGTGGAAATGTTCGTCCTTGGATAGGGTATATAACTTTTCGTGATCAGGTAATTTCATATATGTGCTTTTTACCAAATTTAAAGATTCACAAAATTTTCCTGCATTTTCGTGCAAATTTTTGTAATTTATGAGAAAATAGCAGTTTAGATGGATAAAGTCAAGAGTGTGCGCAATGCCATTTTTGTGCAATTCTGGGATTTTTTTAAGTAAAAATAAGTCGACGTGTACATGGTTACTGTGTATGTGCGATTTTGAAAAACGCGGCAAGGAGTTTGCGATTCTGCACTTTTTCCCAATTTTGCAGTTAATATTTGTCATGATTAAGCAGTTTTGTTCCATAAATTTTCTAGCATAAGTGTAATTCGGCTAGTAGATTGTTGGAAAAAAGTGTTGAGTAAATAAAAAGAAAAGAAACATGTCTTTACTTCGTGAAGACAAAATGGCGGTGAAAAAAAAAAAAAAAAAAAAAAAAAAAACAGAGGGTTGCTGTAGGGTTATTGGTCGCCAAAAAATCGCCAAGTTACCATAATCCAAACATCAACCAAAATGTTTTTCCTCTTTTATGTTATTTTATTGTTTGGTTAAAAATGTAGTTTACTGAGATTATGTATTTTTTTGTTTGCCTGTATTGTAGAATTGGGTGCTCATTTGACTTTTAAGTGAAAATATATCGATGTTTACATGGACAAAGTAAAGGGAATGCGCAATGCAAGTTTGTGCAATTTTCTAATTTTTTTTTAAGTGAAAATAGGTCGACGTGTACATGGATAAAGTCAAGGGAGTGCCCAATGCCATTGTTGTGCAAGTCGGGTTTTTTTTTTTTTTTTTAAGTGAAAATAGGTCGATGTGTACATGGATACCGAGTTTGTGCAATTCTTGTTATTTTGACTTTGTGTAGCGGCGATTTTTGCTCCAATAATCGCCGTTATGCAAGCCAAAATAATAACTCAAAGAATTGCACGAACTCTGTATCCAATCTGTATGTAAAAATCGCCAAGTTTCGCCAAGGGGTAACCTAAAATATACTTTTACCGTTATTTCATTGTATTTATTCACAAATGCTCAAATTTTCGACTGAGGGTAAGATCTTTGATCTAGGGACCCCTGTGTTGCACCTCTCGCTCTTAATTTCAAACGATTTCATATGTCTATTATTATTATAGTAATTCTCGGTATGCCATAATTTCGAACGTTACATGAATGTCGTCTGTAACTTGCAAATACTGTGGTTTTGTGAATGATATATATAGAAACAAATTATTTATGAAGTTTATTTTGAAATGAATGTACGTACAGTTTTTAGAAGGGGCAAATTTCCCCTCTACACTGTCCCTTTTCTAATTGAAAAAAAAATATTACTTTCAATATCACGGAAGTTAAATTCAGATTCTCTCATTTATGACAATGACAAAATATTTTATACTGTAAGCTAAGTATGAAATTTTTTTATTAATATTATGAAAATATAAATTTTGACTTCCAAATTAAGTTCTAAAAGAACAGTTAGCAATTCAGATTTGCAGAATCAAGGAAGATGCATTCAATCGACCTGAAATCTGTACGATGTTTAGAAGAATGTGCAAAAGAGTAACAAGGGTAGCACATACAAATTTTGTGAATCACTAATGCCCCATGGTTGATTACGGCAAAGCCTCGAGAGGAGGATGCCTTCGCGGAGGACTTTCCAAGGGAAACTGGCTGGTATACCCGTTACACACAGAGAAAATCACGGAAACGGCCATGCAGCCAGCCCATTCGCCGGATTCGAGCCTCGGCCCGAAATGCCAGTATTTAGCGACTTTACTGGGGGGAAAAAATAAATAAAATATTTTACTGAATTTTACAACTCGCAGATAGAAACAAAAGCGGAGTTGCAGTTTTACATACTTGCGTGGACTAAAGTAGTAACTGCATATTAAATAAGAGAGGCTGAAGGGTAGAGCAGACTTTAAGGTACCCTTGTATTATGGCGAAGTTGTTGTTTGATTTATCGCCAAGTTGTTGTTTCATTTATGGTAGCCTGAGTAGTTGAATGTTATGGAAACCCTATTGTGACGTAATCGGGTGCATGATTCTGGGAAATTTTGAATCATGGCATGTTTTGTAAGCGTTTTTGTGGTGTGTGTTAAAACCGTTTAGATGGATCTGAATGGGTTTGTAGGAAGAACGGTTCAGATGGTCACTATGTGAAGCGTTCGATCAGAAAGAGTACCTGGTTTGAAAAAACGTCATTTGAGTATGATTAATATTTTGGTTTTTACGTGGCTCTGGGTGTACGAAGCGAACTCGAAAATCATGGTAAGTAAATATTTGCTTTTGGTAGTGCTTAAATGTATAACATGTTTTTCCTTTTTTTTATGTTATTTTATTGTTTGGTTTAAAATGTATTTTATTGAGATTATGTATTTTTGTTTGCCTATATTGTAGACTTTGGTGCTCCTTTGACGTTTTAAGTGAATATATATCATGGACAAAGGGAGTGCGCAATGCAAGTTTGGGCAATTCTGGGATTTTTTTAGTGAAAATAGGTCGACGTGTGCATGGATAAAGTTAAAAGAGTGCGCAATGCCATTTTTGTGCAATTCGAGGATTTTTTTTAAGTGAAAATAGATCAACGTGTACATGGATAAAGTCAAAGGAGTGCGCAGTGCCATTGTGCAATTCGGCAAAAATTTTGTGCATTTTTGTACAATTTTTTTAAGTGAAAATAAGTCAATGTGTAAATGGATACCGAGTTTGTGCAATTGTTTATCTTGTTATTTTCGCTTTGTGTAGCGGCGATTTTTGACTCGTTATTTTGGCTTCGCAAGCGAAAATAACGAGTCAAAGAATTGCACAAAATCGGTATCCATGAACCGCCAAAAATCGCTAAGTTTCGCCAAAGGGTACCCTAAACTATACTTTTACCGAGGCTGAATATTCTAAATTGACCAAACAGTGGTCAAAGGACGAATATTTAAGCAAAAACTTTCATGCGACTTGGTGTTATAATCTAATGAATTGAAAAGAAAGAAATTGCAAAATAAGAAGCCAGCTTGCTTGTACTATTGTTTAATTTAACTGAGAAGGTCAACGCAATAACTGAAAAGCTCGGAAATCAAAATAGCCTTAGATATGGGCTTAGATATAATTTTGATGCCCGCTAAGACTTCTTGAATTATATCTAAACTTGCATGTTTCTGGGTTTAATCCTAGTATATGGTACACACAGGATTTGGCGATATTATGATGAGCAGTAAACGGGTTATTTATGATGAGTAGTAAACGAGTCATTTTGGTGTCGGCGACAATTTTCAAAATCGCGCCAAGGCCGTACCGTATACTAAGATTATATTTATTTCTGAATAAAAAATCTTTTCCTTGAATTGTGTTAAGATATGCATTAGAGAATAATAAAAAAATCCAGCCAAATTTATGTCCTAAATAAAAATACTGATGTTAGGTAGTTTGAAAAATCATTATTCCTTATTCGATACTTCTAACAGTACTCTGGTGTTATTGCAACCACCTTGCTATCGAGAAGTAGCCAAACTGTGGCAACCATTTGCATTAAGAATTCTTCAGGTAACCATGCCGATAATTGTCAGTTTGAATAAGCAACGTCTTCGTTTTCGTACATGCTATTTTGGTTCTACAGGTAAGTTGCAATATTTTTGGTTTTCAACTGAATTTTGAAATATGCGCTTGTGGGATTTGCCTGAAAACGTCGAAATTTCTACGAAATTTTTGCAGGAATATAATATTATGCCACAAGGCTTATTTGATTATTGCAAAGCACTCGAAGATATTATCTGCCCAAGGGAAGGATGCCTTCATGGAGGAATTTCTAAGGGAAACTGGCTCGTGTACATGTTGCACATGGGAAAAACCACGAAAGCGCCCATGCAGCCAGCACGTTCGCTAGGATTCGAAACCCTGAATGAACTACTAGTGTTCAGCGACTCTACCGCTCGGCCGCTAGTTGGCCTCTGATGTTTCGGAAAACAACCTTTTTAAAAATGTAACAAGAAAAAATGTGACGTACACGTTGGAATTCGAAGCGGTAATTGGTTCGACAACAATCGTCTGTGACTTACTACAGGAATCAAATTTATATACTGCTGGACTAAAGAATTAACAAGTGTTAAATTTGGCTTGGAAGAGTTAGAAATGACCAGTAAGACTATGGTAGTCTTGAATCGCGGGAGCTACCATTTGTAAGTCGTTTTATAGATTAAGTAAATTTAAAATATTACCTAATAACATGTATAATATGAAATAAATAACTTTCTCCTATCTGAAATTACCATTCGTTTTCTTCTTCAAATGAGTATACGAGCCAGTTCCCTTTAGAAAATCCTCCACGAAGGCACCTCTCCCTTAAAATAGCCCTCGAGATTTTGTCGTAATCACGTAAAGCATCTTCTTCAGAGAATCGCCAAACTGCGCCAAAGTGGATGCGATAATACTAGAATACCCTTCTAATATAAACTTTTTTAAGTTATTATTAAGATATGATTTTCCATAATTTCATATAAATGAAAAATATTGAATGACATAAGCATGAAAAATATATTTCATAAATATTGTTATACAGAAAAGGTAATAACAGCTCCCTTTAAGGCATATTTTGAAGTTATGGTATATAGGTAACGAAATTTCTAACTTACTAAAAAGAAAGGACATTTTAAACAGATGCATAACCTGTAATATAATAATGAAGTACATTTAATCAATAAAGTCTGCGTACATCAAGAAAAGTAATATCAAATCCAAATTTTAAGGTGCGAAAAAGGTAGTTTCTTAAGGTTTTATTTTTTAAATATTTAGTTTCAATAAGGGACTTTGAAATTATTTAACTGTAATATTTTCATATTTAATAATTTATGCGCACTAATTTTTAAAAGATAAGTGGCAAGAAATCAAAGCCAATAAAGTTTGCGTACAACGCGAAGGAGGCGGGGGATTTCTTATCTAACTTTTAAACTTCAAATTTGAGAATGCAAAGAAGGTTACACTTTCAAGGTCATTGACTTCCGAAGCAAATTTCACGTTGATTAGAAGTTGCTATTTCTATTTTTCTTCGATGAAAATGACAACCAATAAAGAAATTCCTTTAGTTACGAGACAACTAATTATCAAATTGAAAGATGAAGGTAAAACTCTTCGTTATATTGGTAAAACCATTGGAAAACCATTTTCTAGTGTGCAAAGAGTTATTCAAAACTATCTTGACACTGGTAGTCTTGCTGTAAAACCAAGATGTGGGAGACCGAAGAAGCTAACGCACAGAGAAGAAAGAAAAATTCTTTTACGAATTAAACAAAATCCTAAACTTTCTGCTGCAAGCATTGCAAAAGACATTTTTTTAACTAGCAACAAGGAAATTTCTACTGAAACTGTACGAAAAGTGCTGCGAAAGTCCAAATATCATAGACGCAAACCTAGGTCTAAGCCATACATTTCCGAGACAAATAGAAAGAAAAGAATTGCTTTTGCCAAAACATATTTAAACTCTTCGCAGGACTTCTGGAACAATGTAATTTAGTCAGATGAAAGTAAATTTACAATATTTAAAGTTAATGGCCACCCTATTGTAGGGAGAAAACCAGGAACAGAACTGAATCTGAGAAATTTAAATCCAACTGTCAAACATGGAGTTGACGGTGTGATGGTATGGGGGTGCATGTCGTCGAAAGGAGTTGGAAATTTTCACATTATTGATAAAGTCATGGATAAGTATACTTATCTGGATATTCTGAAGAAAAATCTATGAGACAGTGCTCGAAATTTAAACCTTTCAAATACCTTTATTTTCCAACAAGACAACGACCCGAAACATACAGCTAAAATTGTGAAGGAATATCTACTCTGTAACACTGCAAGACAGTTGCGTACTCCTCTACAGTCACCATACCTCAATCCAATCGAACATTTGTGGGCAAAATTAGAGAAACGAATTCGAAAACACAATATTACGTCGTGAAATAAGCTAATCAGTAAATTGCAGGAAGAATGGGCGAAATTTACGTCGGATGACACAAAAACTAGTTCAGTCAATGCCCAGACGTCTGCAAGCTGTTTTGAAGAATAAAGGATATCCTACAAAGTATTGAAGTAATGTAAAAAAACTTATATTTTGCTGCTTTTTTTTTTTTTTTTTTTTTTTTTTTTGAAAAGTGTACGCAGACTTATTGGAGGGAATTTCTGAGTTTTTTTGACAAAATATATTTTTGAAAAAATGTAAAAAGTATTACACTGATATTATTTACTTTTTATTTAAGCTGACAGTTTTAGCTAATAGAAGAAAAAAATGCAATGATTAAAATACATTTTTCTATGCTTTAAGTGTTTTTTTTTTAATTTAAAATTTAGTCTGTACGCAGACTTTTGTGACTAACTGTAAGAAACGTTTCGGAACCAAATAAAAAATTCCGTTTAATTAAAATGTCATTCTAGTAACATTTATTCGATAAACGTACATACTTTGCAACATTTCTAACTTCCTTTTTCAAATTACCAAGGTTTTCCGACCTACTAAGTTTTGTTCTTTAACCAGCTACGTAAAATAATTGTACTTTTGCAGAAGAAAATCTACATGGTCGATGTTTCGTGGGCGTTTCATTTCTCGAGAAAACCGCATGTAAAAATCCCTGTTGGGTATAAATCTGTCCGACGGACAACCCTAACCTCCCATTGCCCTGTAGTTAAATCTCATGCAAAAATATCACCGATTGCGAAATGCTTCTCCGTAACCATAACTCCGTCCGTCTTGTAAAGCAGCCGCAGTGGGCGTTGGCTGGTACACATGATGAAGTGGCAGGGTCTGAGAGCAGTCAATTTATAACAGCAGTCGAAACTGCACGCTGATGTGCACCGCACGCGCCCTGCCACAGCTCCTCGCTTCTTTGCCAGCCACGATGCGCCTCCAGATTATTAAGATTGTGGTCTTGAATACGAAATGAACGCGAATACGCTCAGTCTTTTAAAGCGAGAAGAATAGTGATCGCTGCTCATTAAAGTAAGGACGCCAAAAATTTAACTAATAAGTTATTATCTCTCTTAAACTTTGGAGATACGTTGATAGGATGTGTAAATCAACGATAGAGGCAAACACAGAATTATTTAAAATGATTGATCCCATTTCAAATGACCGTATTTTTGAAATTTACAAAGACGGAGGTAAAAGCAGTACTTGAAAAGAAAGAAGGATTTAAAAAGCTCTCTTCTATAGCTATTCTATGTGTTGTTGCTCATGCTCACTTGTCTGCCTTAGTCATCCGAAGCCCACGAAATTCCTCATGGCAAGGAGCGCTAAAATACACCATTCAGGTGTATTTTAGTGTATTCTTGAGCACCAGGTGTATTCTTGAGCACCATTCTTCAGTATTCATCAGGTGTATTCTTGAGCACCATTCTTGAGTATTCATCAGGTGTATTCTTGAGCACCATTCAGGTGACAGCGTGATTTAGCACATTTCCGCCCCCAATTTTGATGGACAGCATCTCCATGGAGGTAAGAAAGGGAGGAGGGACCATTCCGCGCTAGAAGTGAAGCACTGCTTTGAAGCTTGGGTCACCAGACGGGGTGTTCTTTGTTTACATTCAGAAGCTCGCTTGACAAGATTCTGATAGTATTTCGACACACGACAGTTCCATAGAAATCGAAAAAGGGACACTCTCGCATGAAAGAAACATTCATAGTGTAATGGATAATAGCAATTTGTACAGTTTACTGACATTTACGCAAAAATCACATCTTGGTTATTTTTCGATAACTAACAACAGCGATTTTGATTATGAATTTGTTTTATAAAATTCTAAGCTGTTGCACTACAAAAATATAGATTTTAAGAAAATTGCTAAAAGAGATCCGCCAAAATTTATTTTCTAGAAGATTTGAAAAGTTTGAAACTTGATGGCTAAATATAAATATAAAATACGAGTAATGTATGTTAAAATATTTGTAATTAGGCACATAGGTCAGATTACGTTTTTATTAAATAGAGTAACGCATGCGAGGGCTCTCTGCCTAAAGAGAGAGATGCCATCGTGGAGGAATTTTGAAGAAAAACTGACCTTTGAGTGGGTATTAAAAATAATACTTATAATTTTCATTCAAATTATATTCATATATATTTTTATGTAAAACTTTCGGGTGTATGCTAAATTAGTGTAAATTACTTTACACGAAAAATATAGTGAATACACAGAAATTAAAGATTTGCACATGCCGGAAATGATAAATAGGAAATATGTATGGGTATTTATGCATGTGCTTGCAAAAAGCATGTATCTGCCTTTGACAAAATACTTAAATATTCATTAAATTATTTATAAATGTATTTGAAATGAAGAATTTATTCACTTATAAACAACTGTGAAAGTACTGTGAATAAATCAAATGATTAAATGTATCTAATTTATAATGATTATAAATGTTATCTAAATATATAATAACCTTAATATTGAATTGTAAACATAAATTGAAATCCTGTTGACAAATACGTTATAAAACTATTTAAGCAAGAATTGTTCGTATTGGAAAGCAATCTGTTAAAAGGCATTGTAAAGCAAATGCTATGAGATGCGCACCTAAGAACGTAATAAAGAGTTTTGGAATATGTATTGTTGAAATGAAGAATAAAAAAAAAAAAAACTGAAAAAAATAATTAAAAGAATTATTCCCCTTACATTTTATAATAACTCAGTTACAAGTTTTAAATAATACTTAAAAAAAAACTTATTTTATTCCCTTTCAGAAATGTTCAGAGAAAGTCAAGTATACTATTTAAAGTATTTCGCTAATTCCTAATAATTCTATAATTTAAAATGAAACGAATAGAGCATTAATTATAAATTGACTTACATTTTTCGATTTAAAAGAAGCCAAAAAATCGTGTCATATTTAAGAAAGTATTTTAGGAAGAAGCTCTATAAATAGAAAAGAAATAATGCATAATTTTAATATTAATAATAAAATCTTAATTTTTGTACCTTAACCAAATAAAATCGAATTACCTTAATTTTTTTTTCTAATGTAATTAACGAAAACTTGTGAAAATATTTCATTCAAATTAAACCATTCTGAGAAAACTGTCGTGTGAAAAGTATAGCATTTAATTCCGTTCAGAATGAAATGTTGTTTAAAAATATGTTGTTTTCACATACTTAGGACTCTGAAGTGTTGTAGAAAAAGAAAATATATACATTTATATGTATATTTGCGACGTAATTACAAAATATTTACACCCGAACGCGTCAAATCCCGTAGAACTCAATGGTAAATGACCCAATGTTTTGGTCACCACGTAGGGATCGCCGGTGCTTCAGAGCAGGGTACGGAGAAACTTGTTTAGGGCGACTCCATCTTACTTCCTACCTCCATGAGCATCTCGGAGAGGACGGGTCCAAGGCTCTCCCACCTCTTTCCCCTTCCACCAAGCCACACGAGAGGACTTTTGGATCGCCGCATATTTAGAGTGCCGTCATGCCGCACTGACACTATGCATTTAAAAATATCCATGCCTTCTCAGGGATTCGAGGCCTGGCTCTTCAGCACGGCAGTCAGCGGCGCTAAACCAATATACCAGTTATGCGGAGCTAATCTATGTGACTTCTTTAATTATGCAAGCAATGTTAAGGTAATCAAAATTCTTTGTTATGCATATTCGAGCGCAAGCATGCTACTCTTGGTACCGCTTGATAAAGGTTCCGCATCAAAAACGTGCCGGAACTTTTATATATAAGTCGAGCACTGTACAGAAAAGACAAAAACCTTTACAGAAGTGGGTGACTATAAAAGTGCTCGTATCCATTCGTAAATCAGTTTCTAACTACTAAATAGTCGTCTTTTTAAGGGTGTAGAGAGCTTTTTTCCGGATAATTGCTATGTAAGCAAAATCTTAATTTGTTGCTCTGATCAGCAAAGTAAATAATAATTTTGTTATTTTATAAAGGTACAGGTAGAAGCTAGGCCAGCACCTCTGTAGTACCGCAGGTAATTGAGGTATTGCTGAACCTAGTTTACCTCCTAGTTACTGTTAAACTTTTCACCCCTATTTTGAGGGGGAAACTTTCCACCCTCGAACCACCCCCACCCGAGGTTTTCCTGCCCCTCCTTTTTTACCATCAACCCCTTAAGAGAACTTTCCGGGATAACCGACTTCTGGTATTAAAAGTGTACACAAATCATACTGAGAAAAGACTGTCCTTGAAAAGTTCAACAACTGATGCTTCCAAAAGTCTTAAATGTAGAACTAATGTCCTTTCTAGGGCGGAAGGTATAATAAGCAAGTCTCTGAAGCTCCCGTCCATCAGCATTGCGTAGAAAAATGAAATTGTTGGAACATTAAAATAAAATATATATATTATAAGCGATAAGCAACGGAGGACGTGGGCACTGTCCCTTTACCAAAAGGTTAATCGGTATAGCACCACGTCCATCTATATCTAGAGCCTAAAGAGGAATCACAAGACGCCACTCACCGGGCGCCCAAACCCAGAGCCAAATTCAACCCGGGGGCAGTCCAACAGACCAAATGCCCACGAAAGACAGTCCCAACAACCGCCCAGGCCCCACATTTATTAAATAAAATAACAAAAGCATGCAGGGCCAAAAAGGGCGAGTTTTGACAATAAGCAAAAATTTTACAAAGGTGTAATACACACAAATATAGAATATACATAAGCTAAAGTACAGTCTGATGTTGGGCAGCCCAATAATATACAATGAGTAAAATATAGACAGTAGAATTAGACTTAATGACGTCTCTGATTTTGGCCCTAAGGTGTCTATTCTTTATTGTGTATTTCTTAAATGGTATTAGATTGTTGTTAGGCTTAATCAGATGTTTGCCGTCTGTTAGATTACAGTCAAAAATGTAATGATCAGGGTCACCGCTTTCGCCACATATGCAGAGATCCGGGGGACACATGCCTCTGTCATGGAAGTAGGTGGGGAAAGGACCGTGCTCTGTGATATACTGATTCAGAACATGGTCATCGTGCAGTGCTTCTTTGCCAGGTCTTGGGAAAAAATCGTTGACTCTTCTGCCTTGCAATGCAGAATCCCATTCTTCTTTGCACTTTGAGTCGACAATTGCATTCAGTGTAAATTTTATATGGGACTTGGGCCACGGGACATGAATCACCTCAGTGTTGATGTTAGTCGTTGCATCCTTTGCAAGGAGGTCAGCCGCCTCGTTGTCAAAATCAAATTATTTTAAGCTCCAGCTTTCGTCTTAGACAGGTACAGGTAGAAGCTAGGCCTGCACCTGCGTAGTACCACAGGTAATTGAGGTATTGCTGAACCTAGTTTACCTCGTAGTTACTGTTAAACTTTCCACCCAAATTTTGAGGGAGAACACGCAGGGAGGGTCGACTTTCTCCCGCCCCTCCTTTTTTTTACCATCAACCACTTGAGAGGACTTATAACTGACTTCTAGTATTAATAGTGTACTCAAATCATATTGAGAAAAGACTGTCCTTGAAAAGTTCAACAATTGATGCTTCCAAAAGTCTAAATGTATGAATAAATGTCTTTTCTAAGGCGGAAGGTGTAATAAGCAAGTCTTTGGAGCTCCCGTCCATCAGCATTGCGTAGATAAATGAAATTTTATAAAGGTAGTTGCATTCTTATACAGATCACTTACTGTTATAATTTCAGAACCTAAAAAGTGACCCTCAAAGAGTATAAACCTTTGTAACGGCGGCGAGTTTCCAGGATGGAAACCTAAGACGGGTTGTCTTTTTAAAATTTATTTAAAAACTTAACATAGGCTTTCTTGGTTAATTAAAAAGTAACAGCTTTACAGAAACTATATGCACATTTTTTAGATGATTTTTCATTGTGTTTATAGAATTATTATACCTAAAACTTTTGTTTTGTATGTTCCATTTGATTAAACGTTATTATTCTTCACTATCTTTCTACATCGTAATTTCCCAACACAATAATGAACACTGGTAGTTCGGTCCGAGGTTCGAATCCCGCGAACGGGCTGGCAGCATGGGCGTTTTCGTGTTTTTCCTGATGTGTAACGTGTATACGAGCCAGTTTTCCTTATAAAGTCCTCCACGAAGGCATCCCTCCTGTTTAGGCAGATAGCCCTAGTGTGCTTTGCCGTAATTAAATAAACCAAAATAAACCAAGCCAACACAATAAAATCATTTTTAGTATCCATAAAGGTATTTTATACCATTCCTCTTGAACAGCTTTAAGATGTCCAAGCAGGGTTGTAGTTCGACGTTTGGACAATTTGCCTTTTAAAAATCCCAAAGCGCAAAAATCCGTAGATGATATTTCAGGAGATTTAGTAGGGATAGATTGAAGGATAGGGCCTTGGTACATGTTTTTTGTTCCATTTTTCCCCCAGGAAGGTAACAGTGGATTTTGACGTGGAGGTGATGGTTTGCCTTGATGTAGTCCTACTGATTGAAGGCACTGTGGGTACTAAGAAAGTATTTCTTGTTTGAAAACTGGGTATAAATTATATTCCTGATAAGATGTGGAGTTGACATTAACAGTTTCCTGCACTCTCTTTAATTTTTATTTGTCGTTATATCAAAAACAAATAACGATCTTAAATCCCTTTGAAAAACTTTCTTTAGATACTTTGAACCATGTTTTAATTTTTTTAAATTCTGTTTAATGATAACAACGGATCCCTTTTATTGCTGTCATTTAAATATACCCAAGGTTCATCTATTGTGACAACATTTTCCCATTTTTATCCGAATATTTGTTTCTCGTAGAGAATTCTGCACCGCATTTAGCTTTTGGCGATATGTCGTGGAAAAAGACCATGCGCATTAACTTTTTTTTTTTTTGCCTTTTTAAGATTCAAATCAGCATTAATCATCTCGTTTGCAGTTTACAGTGAGCGTTTTTATAATTATGCAATTGTTTTTTTCTCCTTGAAGCCAAATTTTGACTTTCTTTTTCTTTCTTATTGACAACACTATCTATCGTTGCTTTAGATAGCAAAAAATCATGGCTTTTGCAGCATTTTTTAATAACTAAATACGAATAATTTTCTTCGGAAAGATTCACAAACGTAACTTTCCGTCCAGTGTTTCTTTAAAAGTGTCATTTTGCATGAAAATAAAATTGTCAAGTAGCAGATGTCCATTTAGATTTTCAAAAATATAGCTGCAGTTAAATTGTTTTTCCAAGCACGCGGCATTTTTTAATAGTAAAGCAAATTCGTCTAGTGCCAACAGCTTTTGTATTACAGAAAGGGGAAGACAACAGCTTTCCCGACTCGCAATGCGTCTTACTCTCTCGGAATTTCTCGAGCAAAAGTTTCTTTTTCACACTTATAAAATGTGTTCATTGAAACCTGCCAAAGTAGTATTCAAGTTGATTGAATTCCTTTCCTTTTGCATTCTTTTTTTATTCATAAAAGTTTTTTAATTAGGGTTTTATATCTTGAAGTATTTTAGTTTTAACTTTTATTAAATTCTGTTATAGGTTTTTAATTTTTTTTTTTCGGTTTAGGGTCTTTGTGCAAAATTGGTTCTAAATTTCTTACTTTATGTTTTATACATATATAAATATATGTAAAATTTGTAATATATCTATATTACAAAAATATGAACTAAATTACTTTATAAATAATTTTTTTCTTATACGGCAATAAATTGAGTAAATGTTAAAACTAAAAAGTCTGATGTGTACACCACATGGCTTCTTTGTACGGAATATTAAATTATATGCATTTTTCTAGCATTTTATTTTAAATTTATTGGATTGAATTATATCTACTTCGGCGATAGGCCATAAACCACAATACAATAAATGCACACTTTAAAATTCACCAAAATTGTTTACAATAGCGACACTCTGGCGCTAGTTTCACTTAACAGCGTTATATTTTGTTCATATTATAACTCAGAATGCATATAAATTTATATCATTTGAAGAATTATCTAATCGTTGGTACATGTTCTATTCAAATTATAATAAATCTAAAACGATGTATAAAAGATATTAAGGAAACAAAAAAGAAACATTTTCCACAGACGATTCAGTATTTCTCATTCAATTAATTCAGTTCTCACTTCCCAATAAGGCATACATAAAAACTCAAAATACCTGTATTAAAAATTACGAAACAAATCTTAAACGCTTATTTCTTCGAATAAATTCCAGAATGGATTAAGCATGATTTAATTCGCAATAATAAAAGAAGGCGTTATCTTTGTTGTTGCAAAGCTTAGTTTCTCTAGATTGGCAACAAATCCGCTATTTTGCCAAGTTTGAAGTGTAAACAAACATGTCCGCCATCGCAAAATGCATTAGGCTTAGCTGCACTTAAACAACTTTTAAATTGTTGCTAACTCCACAAATATTGCATGCAGATTTACTAAAGCCATAAAACCTTAACCGGGAGATAAGAACAACATAATTAAATCATTTTTAAAGCAAAAAATATACAATTTACAAACATATAAGAATAAAGAAACTGAGCTCACGGAGCCGAGTAACAGAGGGGATATATATAAGATGTTTCGGTATAGTTTAACATATTATAACACCTTAATGTGTCATTTTGTGCGGACGCGTCGGGAAATTGGAACAGAGAATTCAGACTATCAAAATTTTCCAAGACACTTTGTCTAAATTAAAAAAAAAAAAAAAAAAAAATTGTAGCGAAAAAGGTTCAATTGTCTGTTTCGGCGAAACGCGTAATGGGGTTAGCTTGATTCGACGTTCAAACAAATTAAATTTCCCTTGAAAAGCCAGTTTGGAAGTCGAGTTGGGTTAATTTACCATTTTCCGCTTACTTTTTTTTTTTTTTATCTGATTCTGTTTTTTTTTTTTTTTTTTTTTTAATGTTTTACATGTTTAATGGTTTGATTTTCATATGTATTAATTTTTTTAAAACGTGTTGAACTTTTTGGAGCAAGAGCTCCTGGTAACTTTTAGGTGAGCTTACTACATTTTTTGTATTTTACTTATTTTGCAGCATATTGCGCAAGATGTTTTCTAGACCAAATTGGTTTTTCAAAATTGTAATTACTACCTTGCTTGATATCTTATATACAAATATTTATATACTTTTGGTGAGGCCAATTGCAACCAAAATACGAGGTGCACATCTACATGTTATAGCAGTCCTATATACAAAATTTCAACGTTCTGAGGCTACTCGTTTTTGAGTTATGCGAGATACGTACGTACGCACAGACGCAACGAAAAATTATCTTCAGAATTCATTTAAAATCAGTTTTATAATTTGTTTTTTTTTTGGGGGGGAAAAGAGTCTTTTATTCTGTCCTTACGTACAGATGCCAATCAAAAATTCGTTAAATTGCATTCAATAGCGGTCAAAATGGATATTTTCGTTGAAATATGATACCGGGAACTTTTGACGATTACATTTTTACTTCGTACAAGGAAGTAAAAAGAGAAAACAATTATTTCGAATTATTATTAAAATAATATTTATTGTATGAATCATAGATGAATGTATCATATATGAATACATAACCAATTCGTTGCTATGAAACTTAAAATCCTAAGTGCAAAAGCATCAAATAGAATAAATGAAAGGGGGTCGGGAAGGATTTGAAAATTTTAAGCATATCTAAGACCGATTGTATTTAGCCTCTGGTTACATTTTTTTGCCTTATTTACAATTTACAAAATCTAGACTTAATTTTTTTAATAATTATAAAAAGAACGGAGTTAATTTAAGCATAAATTCTTCACGAATTTTCATAATTTGTGTAGCAATTTACAAGTAAAGTACAGCAAATTACAACAGAATTCTGTGTTATCTAGTGCTGATTCTCATCTCAAAATCGATGACTATTATTATATGACGGAGCATATCCTGCGGCATTCAACCCCAAATCCTGCGGTATTTGATTAATATTATAAATGCAAACCCGCCCGTAATAGAACCATCACTATTATTCGAAGCAAATGCTTCAACAGCAGGTTATTAAACCATGGCATTATTTCGTTTGGCGTGGTTTAGTGGCTCTTCATATGCAATTAAAGTCATTCGTAAAACCACATTCATTTTCTTAAAATGCTCATGTGAAAGCTGTACCCATCTTTTCAGAGCAACCTAAAATTTAAAAATAATTAAGGCAATTTATTCCTTAATTTCTGACGCACCAGCGGCCACGCCTTAAAGTCACTGAACACTGGCAATTCAGTCCGAGGCTTGAATATCTGGAACAGCTGGCTGCATGGGCGCTTTCGCGACTTTCCCCATATGTAATGTGTATATGAACCAGTTTGCTTTAGAAAATCCTCCACGAAGGCATACCTTCCCTTCGGCAGATGGCCCACCAGCGGCCGAGCAGTGGACACTGGCAGTTCGGTCCGAGGTTCCAATCCCGCGAACGGGCGGGCTGCATGGGCGTTTTCGTGGTTTTCCCCATGTGTAACGTGTATACGAGCCAATTTTCCTTAGAAAGTCCTCCACAAAGGCATCCCTCCCCTTAGGCAGATAGCCCTAGTGTGCTTTGCCATAATTAAACAAACCAAACCGAAAACCAACCCTTCGGTAGATAGCCCTCGAGGCTTTGGCGTATTCATATAAACCAAACCAAACGAAACTTTATCACTTAATATCTTAATTTTTCCGTTTCTTACGTATTAACGTAACCGCCTTAGTAGAAGTCGCCAAATTTTGGCGACATGCGAATAACCATTCTCCGACAATGATGTCCTTCAATCAGGCATCATCATCATTGTCGGAGAATGGTTATCGTTGTATATTCACATAATCGTATATTCGCATCGTTGTATATTCATCGTTGTATATTCACATAATCGTTGTATATTCGCATCGTTGTATATTCATCGTTGTATATTCACATAAACCAAACCTTAACACTTAATTTATTCGTTTCTTACGTATTAACGCAACCGCCTAATAGAAGTCGCCAAATTTCGGCAACCATGTCCTTCAGTCAAGCGACTCAGCCATTTTTGTATGCATTCTTCTTTATTGCATTCCAAGTTTCAACGGTGTTTTTATAAATAAATCGTTATATTTTTGTCTTAAACTTAGTTTTAAAATATGAGTTTGTAGAATTTACCAGCAACGGAAGAAACTGCGGTAAAATTTCTGTATTTTCTGTCTAACCTGAGGGAAAAAAATGTAGTAAAGGCTCTGAAAATATTTCAATGTGACATTTATTTTAAGAGGAAAATAAACATCTAATCAATATTTCATTATAATTTTAGTTGTAATAAAAGATTCGCTTGATATTTTAAGTAGCAATAACATCAGAAATAATTATTTAATTCATTAATTACTTTACATGATTAATTTGGCGGCACATGCAATTTAAACGACTGGTGTTGGGGTTCATTCCAAAATTCTCCCACGTTTTGGTTTTGACTTGTGAGACTCTTAAAGAAAGTACAGGAAGGTCCAAGATTCTGCGGAACACAACTTGAACACATTTTTTTTAACCTGTGTTTTATAAACTCCACAACCGAAACAAAGTGATTTTTGAGCACCTTTAGAGTTTTGACCCAGCATTTAACTACGCATAACACAAAACGGAACTCATAAGTATTTTCAAAATGGATGTGAATATAAACTTGGAAATTGCTGGTATTATTACAGGAAAAAATGCAGAGCACTAAAGAGTGAAGCAAAATTTTAACAATTTTTCTTTTGCTTGTGGAATCACTAATTACGCTGTATTCTCGAACTTCGGAAACGCTATTTTTTAAAAAACATGATAAATCATTCTGAACTAATCTACTTATCAAGTTCATATATGAAAGAATAATAATTTCATATACTTCATATATGAAAGACCCATAATGCCAATAATTTTTTCTTGTACAAATTTTCAAAAAGGTGGAATCATTTTATTTGTGAAAACGTCTTTTCGTGTGAATTCATTATTTATTTTACGGAAAATGGTTTTTTTTTTTTTTTTTTTTTTTTTAGTCCAAAGGGATTTGAATCCCGAAGGACTATTAGTTTCGTTTTGGCATTTTGCGTCGGACTCATAAATGTCGGTTCACTTTTCAAACTGTTGCCACAAAATGTTAGAGTCTGCATTATATTTGAAGAAATTAAATAATGAAAAATCTGCATAAATGTATGTATATTTCTCGTATTGTGATAAAACAACTGTACATAGAGTCATCGAATTTTGAATAACGTAATCCTCCAACGAATATGAGCATGTGGAAGACCAAATTTGAAATTTGTTTTATGATCGATTTCCTATTTTTTAAAACTTTGACGAATTTTTGATTAACAAACTCAAGGATTTCAAAGCGAGCAATGGCATCGTTGTGCAGAAAAAACATTTTTTATCTCCAGCGCGTGAGTCTCTGTATCGGAAATTCTAAAGATATGCTCGTTTTAAAACTATTTTGCGATATTGCTGTTGCACTGGATCTTATGGTTTAAGTGCGAGGAACATGATATTTAATAAAGAAAGGTAACACACAAAATGTTAAAAAACGCCCCTTTGGACGTAATTTAAAATCTGAAACATTTCAGATTTTTTTTTTTTTTTTTTTTCCTTACCAGAAATATTTTTGTAATTAGGTGCGTACAATGAACTGAAGTTTCTTCAATCCTAATTGACTAAAAACCCACTCGAGAAAACTGTATTTGTTATTGACAACCACGTATAAAGTTTACTTTTAATGAGTTCTTATAAGGGATTCAAAACGGGATTTGAAAAGTGAAACGGGCATTCGACGTAAAAATACCGACGTCAAACTCACTCGACGTCATTTATGCATAAAAAAGGTCATTCGATGCAACATACCGTTAGACATTTCAACGTTTTTACGTTGCTACGTTGCCAACATAATACCAGTAAGGAAAACCTCACGCATAAAATATCCGTGCTTGAAGATGCTTGTGATGTTAATGTTAATGGAATGCTTTGAAATACATTACAGTTTTACAAAATATAAAATGCACAATAAGACGAATTCGACATTCGGGCTTCAGGGTATCCATATTCGAGTAGAGGACTACGTTGTTCAAAATTTGATGGCTCTAGGTACCTTTGTTTTTTTCACAGTGTGAGAAACATTCAGGCGGATTCTTCATTATTTAGTTTCTTTACATATAATACAGGGCGACAATATTTGGTGGCAACAATTTGAAAAGTGATTCAGACTTTTATAGTGAACCAAAGCAAAATGCAAGACGAAAGTAATAGTTCTTCTGGGTTGACGCCGATTTGGGTTAATAATAATTGCTATGGATTATCAACGTAGTTGCAAAAAGTAAACATAAGCAGTTTGCGGATATGTTTTATGCCAATCTGGCGAAGAACAAAAGGAATTTTAAGATGTTTTGTCATTAAGAAACGCTGAAGCAAAAGTTGAATAATTCCCTTTCCGAAGTAATACAATTTTACAAGCCTTAATGCGATAAATACCTTTTAAAATCACGAAAGCAACAGTTCATGGGGTAAAAACGGCTTCCCCCTCGAGCGACTGTAATTACTGGATTACACAGAAGTCTCCAGTAACAACCCAGAGCCTTCCGGTCAAATTTCTATTTAAGCGTTAATCTATTTTAGCTTTAAAAAAAGCTCCCCAATGTGCACCGTCTACTGGAGATCAGATTAATGAAAGCAAATCCCAGATGAAGCGGTGAAAGTTTAAATATCGCTTATGTACCTTGGGCTCTAAGGTTAGCCAAATGGCCTTTTGCCAAATGAGGCGGAGGAGGGCAACTCATCGGGGACAACCCTATTACAGATCGGGAGTCAATTTCTATCCCCTCCTGTGTGTTGTGCCCCTTCTTGCTGACATCTGTTCCAGGGGTCACGGTAAGATGACTTTGTTCCACCCCCAAGGGGCGCCCCAGTTCTATTTCCATAATAGCTTTCTTGTGCCACCAATATTTGGATGCGGTTGTCGACTGCATTTGGCGGATAATCCTTTAAAGATCTTGGAAAAACAGACAGGGCATTGTATTGAAAATTTATTGTAGGCTCTTAAATTTTTAAATTTCTTGCATTTTCTTTTACTCGCCGATTTTTGGAATTTTAAGCGTTAGGATTGTATGAATGATAAATGTAAACGGCGTTAAAAGTCGGTAAATCTACAAAGAAGATAATATGGAGGCTTCCAATTTGTGCATATTCAATATATTTGTGACGTCTGGAAATGTTTTTAAAAAAGATCATGGCTAAAAGAAATACATAAAGAAGTATGCAAATAAATAAAAATTACAATAATGTATACAAATAAATAAAGCTGAAATGTGAAAATTTCAGATTACAGTCTAATACTTCGAACAGTTTACTATTAAAATTCCGGAATGTTCCTTTTTATCTGTACCTCAATGTTCCTTTATCTTTAAATATTTATCTTTTTATATTTAAATATGTATCTTTTTATCTTTAAATATTTATCTTTTCATCTTTAAATATTTATCTTTTTATCTTAAGATTCCTTTTAGTTTTAACTTAAAAAAAAGAAAAATACGGACATTTTAAGATTAAATTAAAACTGCAATCTGATATTGGTAAGCAAACTTCAGTTTAACACTTGAAACAATTTGAAGCTAATCAGTTGCAATAAGCCTAATCCTAAGAATTAATCAAGCAGAAAAAAATAGAGAATTTAAAACATTACACTTAAAAATTGAGTCGTTGAAAATGGTAAAGTCAAATGGTAGGGAAAAATTGACATTCTTCGTTATCAACTAAGGTCCCACGGATATTTTTGTATTTATTTATTACACAAAAGTTTCAATACTTATCATAGCAGTGTGTTTATTTTCCATGTATACCTTCCATGTGAGGTTTGCAATAATATTTTCCTCAAGTGGCAATGCTTTCGACTTTGCCAGGATGTGAAACCTGCTGCACGACAAAACAAATTCCTCGAAAAAAATACTTGAAACCTTTAATAAGTAAAAATTAAAACTTACAAAATAGAATAAGGAAACAAACAAGTACAATTGAAAGTAAAATTAAAAAGCATATATATTTAAAAAAAATCTGAAAGCTTGCAGATTTTATGTAGACACAAAAGAGGCTTTTTTTTTTTGTAAACTTTTTTGTGATACCTTTAATTATTAAATATCATGCTCTTCGCATTTAAACCATAAAATTCGATTCAACAGCAATATCGCAAAATAATTTTAAAATGTGCATATCCTTAGAATTTCCGATACATAGTTTCGTGCGCTGGAGATAATTTTTTTTTCCCGTACAGTGTTGCCATTGCTCGCTTTGAAGTCGTCGAGTTTATCGATCAAAAATTCGTTAATGTATTACAAAATATGAAATCGATAATAAAACAAATTCCAAATTTGACCTTCCAGATGCTCAAGTTCGGTGGAGGATTACGTTCCTTCAAATTTAATGACTGTAGGTACCGTTCTTTCTTCACAATGCGAGAAATATTCATGCAGATTCTTCATTAGTTAGTTTCTTTAAATATAATACATGGCAGTAATATTTGGTGGCAACAGTCTGAAAAGTGAATCGAAGCAAAATGACGTTTTGAAATTAATAGCCCTTCTGGGCTAACAATTAAAAGTAAAACTGCATAAAGAGTTATTATGGATATTTTAATATCCATGTTTATTTCATAATTCAAAGACTAATCTGAGTTATTACTGTAAATGATAAAATTTTGGATAACAGTAGTACATATTAATTACTATCATTAAGCAAAATGTTAAAACAAAGATATTCCTCTGCCTCAGGTATAATAATTATATAAAAACACACTACAATTCCCTGTCCGAGTTGCAATTTTTCTCCTTAAGATTTTTGTATATTAGTTATTCAGTTACACTGATTAAGATCCAACGTCAATCAGCGAACGAGTGGTAAAATATATGAATATTGGTAGTTGCGATTTGGATTCGATTACAGGCGAACAGGTTGGCTGCATGAGCATTTTCGTTGTTCTCCCCATGTGCAACGTGTATATGAGCCAGATTCCCTTAGAAAGTACTCCACGAATGCATTCCTACCCTTACGCAGATAGCCTTAGTATGCTTTGCCATAATCAAATAAAACAAATCACTTACTGTCCACTCATTTCACTAAACGGTTTTAGTTTTATGTGATTATGGCAAAGCCTCGAGGACTATCTGCCTGAGACAAAAGATGCCTTCGTGGGGAATTTCTAAGGAAACTGGCTCGAATACACTTTGCACATGGGGAAAATCACGAAAGCGTCCCTGCAGCCAGCCCGTTCGCGGGATTCGAACCTCTGACCGAACTATTAGTGTTCAGGGACTTTTACCGCTCGGCCACTGGGGGGCTTCATTAAACTGTTTTGTGTAAGTTCTGGTATGTAAATAGCAATCTGCAGAATTCTGCAAGCAGGTGTAAATGAAGTAATGAATAAAAATAGCTTAAATGCTATCATTTCAGGTTTTTTTTAGTCCAAAGGGATTTGAATCCCGAAGGACTATTAGTTTCGTTTTGGCATTTTGCGTCGGACTCATAAATGTCGGTTCACTTTTCAAACTGTTGCCACAAAATGTTAGAGTCCTGCATTATATTTGAAGAAATTAAATAATGAAAAATCTGCATAAAATGTATATTTCTCGTATTGTGATAAAACAACGGTACATAGAGTCATCGAATTTTGAATAACGTAATCCTCCAACGAATATGAGCATGTGGAAGACCCAATTTGAAATTTGAAATTTGTTTTATGATCGATTTCCTATTTTTTAAAACTTGACGAATTTTTGATTAACAAACTCAAGGATTTCAAAGCGAGCAATGGCAACGTTGTGCAGAAAAAACATTTTTATCTCCAGCGCGTGAGTCTCTGTATCGGAAATTCTAAAGATATGCTCGTTTTAAAATTATTTTGCGATATTGCTGTTGCACTGGATCTTATGGTTTAAGTGCGAGGAACATGATATTTAATAAAGAAAGGTAACACACAAATTGTTAAAAAACGCCCCTTTGGACGTAATTTAAAATCTGAAACCTCTCAGACTTTTTTTTTTTTTCCCCCACCTTATTTCTTTTAATTTTTTTCCCTCTCTGTCTCTTTTTCCAAATGTGTATCGCACTTATAAAGGTTAAACACTATAGGCAGTTTTTCCTAGAAACGCATTATCTCACAGCTAGTTCGAACGGCAGGCGGGGCCCACCAGCGTCCTGAGCTGTCAAATCGCTGAACTGGTAGTTCCGATTTGAGATTGATTCCGGGAGAACGGGCTGGCTGCATGGGCGGTTTCTTGGTTTTCCCCTATCTGCAACAACGAGTACTAGCCACTTTCCCTTACGAAGTTATCCACGAAGGCATCCTTTCCTTTAGACAGATAGCCTATTAAGGTTTGCCATAACCAACCAAACTAATGGAACAGCAGGTATCTGTACGAAAAATTTTAGGTTGTTTACGTCATAATGTATGAGAAGGGGGTGGTTTGCGTTCATAGTTAAATTTATTGTGTTAGCTAATCAGAAGAAAAGAAGGATCACGGGTTAGCTGTCTAGCACAACTGCATAAAATTGCTGCATGCAAAGATTCCTCGAGATGCTTCATTTGACAATATACTGGAGGAATTTGTTCTACACTGTGCCATCATCTTTTTTAGCTCACGGAGGAGGAAAAAGGTCCTTGTAACTTTCCTAATGTAAATTAAAATTATTGCTGACTTAAAATTTTACAGAACTCAATTGTCTTTTACAAGTGCGTTCTATTTAACTAATGATTTAAATTATTGGAAGAATATAGGATGTAAGAGCTTCGCTATAATACGAGAGCTATTTACTCTGCTACCTCTCTAGTCTTAAGATATGTTTGCAATGAATATGATTTAAAAATGTTTGCAAAATTCTCTGACCCTCCAATATTTAGAGGCATTTTTGTTACGTTTTGTAAACATTAGAGTAATAAATTTACGCTTCTTTGGCTTCAGCTGGCATTATTGCTGATATGATTAATTCCCTGAAACGCGTTTAATAAAAGAGTGGCTAATTAAATAAAACATTTTAACGTGTTTTCCCTCAAAGCAAGTTGAAAATGACATCAAAAATCACAAATTTTGAAATTAAATATCCTGCTCAGTTTTTGTTGCTCGGAAGTCAACCGTCTTGCAAATTTAGTTTTTTCATAACAAGTATAGAACTTTCCGAAACAAATATAGAAACCGGGAGGTCGCAATAAAAGTTAGATTTCATTATTTGTTCAAAATAATTGCCCAGAAGGGCTATTAATTACGTTTTGGCATTTTGTGTTGGTTCGCTATAAAAGCCTGAATCACTTTTCAAATGGTTGCCACCAAATAAGAGATCACTGCATTATATTTAAAGAAATTAAATAATGAAGAATCTGCATGAATATATTTACGTTTCTCACACTGTGAAAAAAAAAAAAAAGGTATCTAGAGACATCAAATTTTGAATAACGTAGACCTCCACTCGAATATGGGCATCTGGAAGCCCAAATATCGAATTTATTTCATGTTTTGTAAAACTAAACAAATTTTTGATTAAGTAACTCAGCGATTTTTAAACGTTCCATTAATATTAACATAGCGTACATCCTGGGAGCACGGATATTTTACACTCGAGATTTCTTTACATTTCTTACTTGTATTATGGTGGCAACGTAGCAAAGCTAAGATTATAAAATGTCTAAGGGTATTTTGCGTCGAATGACTGTATCACTTTTTAAAACCCATTTTGTATCCCCCGTAAAAAAAACTCACCTTTCAGCGTAATATAAAATCTGAACGCTTTCAATTTTTATTTTTTTAAATTTTAGCAAGTTATTGCGGCATATTTTTTTTAAATTTGACATTGCCAAAACATGAATATTTTCGTCATTTAAAACACTCCTGCAATCGGAAGTATATGACTACAACGAACAATTGAGCAAATAAAGGTCGTGTAAGGATTTTTAAGTTGAATAAGTGGGTATGTATATATAAATACGTTTGGTACTGCTAATTGCAATAAAAAAGCGGTGTACATAACTTGATGTTATAGTAGTCACATGTACAAAATTTCAATAGTCTGCGGCTAATCATTTTTGAGTTATGCGAGATACATACGTAGTAGGGTACGCACAGACGTCACGAAAAAATGCTTTTTGAATCCCTTAAAAAAAATTAAAATAAAAATAATAAAATAAAAAAATATATAACAAAATCTGAAATGTTTCAAATTTTAAATTACGTCCAAAGGGGCGTTTTTTAACATTTTGTGTGTAAATTAAATATCATGTTCCTCGCACTTAAACCATAAGATCCAGTGCAACAGCAATATCGCAAAATAGTTTTAAAACGAGCCTATCTTTAGAATTTCCGATACAGAGACTCACGCGCTGGAGATAAAAATGTTTTTTCTGCACAACGTTGCCATTGCTCGCTTTGAAATCCTTGAGTTTGTTAATCAAAAATTCGTCAAAGTTTTAAAAAATAGGAAATCGATCATAAAACAAATTTCAAATTTGGCATTCCACATGCTCATATTCGTTGGAAGATTACGTTATTCAAAATTCGATGACTCTATGTACCGTTGTTTTATCACAATACGAGAAATATACATACATTTATGCAGATTTTTCATTATTTAATTTCTTCAAATATAATGCAGGACTCTAACATTTTGTGGCAACAGTTTGAAAAGTGAACCGACATTTATCCGTCCGACGCAAAATGCCAAAACGAAACTAATAGTCCTTCGAGATTCAAATCCCTTTGGACTAAAAATCGTTCAGGTGAATTCGAAAAGGATTAAAGTGGATATTTCCGTTCAAATATGATACTCGAATTTTTTCGCCACTATAATACTTCCTTTATTTCATACAAGAAATAAAAATTGGCGCCGCCCTGTGCGTACAGTGGTTAGGGGAGCCTACTGTGGTACCGGGTTCGAATCCCGGAGAAGGCATGGGTGTTTGTAAATGTATAGTGTCTTTTCGGCATAGGGACACTCTAAATATATGGTGAGCCAAAAATTCTCTCGTGTGATTGGGTGGAAGGAGAAAGGGATGGGAGACCCTCGGTACCTCCCCCCCCCGGCGTGGTCTCACTCAAGATTTGAGTGGAAATAGAAGTGCAACTTCCTTGAGGCGCTGCAAGCATTCTTCGATGAAATTCATGGATAAGATGACAACAATCTGTACATCATTTTTGGAATAAAATTTTTGCATAAAAATAATTTGCACTTCTTAATAATTTTGTTTATGTTCGTTTTGTGTTAATAGATAGATAAATGCGAAATTTTATATGAACCACGTCCAAGGAGAAATTTTTAATTAAATAAGGAAAAACTAAAAAAGATAGTTTAACACTGCAAAATACAGATTTTTTAATATCCTATTTGGAACAAACAATAAAGATATAAGCAAACAAATGTTTATTATTAAATTATCAAAGTATTTAAAATGTGTATTTTATGGAGAATCACCAGCTGTGAAAAATTCTTTATCCTAATAATTTTTTTCTTAATATTCACTTGTTCACTTGACGTAATGCACGAACAAAAATTTTAAGATTAATTATAATTGTATTTATTTAAAAAAATAATATTACATAATGTGTAAAGATTTAATTAATAAAATTATCAAAGTACCATTTATGTACGTTTGTTTGAAGTGGGAAAGAAACACACCAATATAAAATTAAAATTTGACAGAAACAAAAGAAAAAAAATATTACAAAGGCAAATATAAACAGTAAATAAAAGAACGGCAGCAGCTAAACTCCTTCTAAACTCGCTCTTTTCACACCAAAAATTTCCTTTCAAGAGCTAATGTGTATGGTTGGTCAGCGACAGTAAAGCATATGAGAATCAATGTCTACGTCTAAATACTGGCTTCAAACCTGTCAATAGAACTTGGATAAAAATGATACACATGATCTTTTCAATGATCAGTTAATTTTCAACAGCTTTCTTACTTCTGGGAGACACGCGTGAAAAACGTTTCGAATCTTATATTTCAGACTGTCTTGGGTTAAAGTAAAAAGTATGAAGGCGGATTGATGACTGTTTTGGTGGCAGTAGAGTGAAGCTCTTTGGAAATGATGCTGTCTTTGTGGGTCACATCAATGTCGATGTATCACATTCACACAATGCTTCAAATTCTGTGCCCCGAAAGGGCAGGTCTTGCCAGAAGGATAATGTACCAACGCAAAATTCGTTACAGAGGTTAAAGAGACTTCCATATCCTCCACAATTCCCTATTCTCAACACTGTTTAAACTGATGTTGATAGCACCAATATTTTGATTTCATATATAAAAGATCTCCTTGTAAAAGTTGAGAAAATACATGAAGAGAAAACGAAATGGGTGAAAGCCCGCCGACATGCTGGCCAAAGAGGCTGCTATGGGTAATGCCGAGTATGCGTTCGAACATCAAAAGGAATTGCTATTGGTAAAATCAAGGATTTCTATTATGACTGTTGGAATATTCGAGCATCGAAAAGAATTGCCATTGGTAAAATCAAGGATTTCTGTTATGACTGTTGGAATATTCAAACATCAAAAAGAATTGCCATTGGTAAAATCAAGGATTTCTGTTATGACTGTTGGAAAGAGAAATGGAACATTTCGCGAAAAAGGAAAGATTGTTTGTTAAACTTTGAAGTTTCTAAAAATATGAGAACATGTGATTTTAATTACAATCAAATAATTATTGAATACGGGAGCTTCCCGGCGTACCTGAAAAGATATAATTTGCAAAATAATAGTCTTTGTAGTGCTGAAGGCAATGCACAATATTTCGTCGAAGATAGTAACATAAAAGAATTCTAATGAAATAAAGAGTTTAGATTTGTAAAGGATTTGATGAACTTTATAAATGGCAATAGAACAATACTGGGAATTTTGGTTTGATGTTTCTTAAGTATATATGTGTTTTAATCTTTTAACTGTATATTTGTTCGTCTGTGTTGCGTGTTCTGCGTTAACCATGAGGCCAATTATTATCGGCCAGGAGGGTTGTAGCACACACGTATATTTAATTACATTACTGTTTAGGCTGGATGGGGTATGCTACCAGGTAGAGTTGGAAAACATTTATCTCCTCCACCATCATGAAAAGAAATAGTAACCATTTTGCAAAAGAAGTGGCTAAATATACCATTAATTGGTTGAAAAAACTTGCGTCTATTATTTTCAAATGAAATAGTTTCAGGATTGGCCTTCAAAAAGGGCCTACTCGTATCAACAATGCATTACACTTTAAGTGTTTCAGTTTATTTGTCCCAAAACTGCACACGCCTGACATGGCTAGGTATATAGACAGTTGTACAAAAGCACCGCTCTGTGTGTCAGGTCACTAGTTTCTAGAATGTTAAAGAATAATATCCCCATTTTGTAACAAGAATTAGGTTGGAATTATTCAAATGTGAAAAAATTAACTTAGATTTAATTTGCACTAAAATATTATTACGTTACTTTCTTCCTTCACGTTCGTACGGGGTTCGTAGATTTGGAGTGACTAACGACGACACTTGATGAAGTATCGAAACACACTTTATTGGCCAGTATTGTCAGGAGAGCTCCAAAACACGTTTTACAAGCGTCGACGAACTACTATAAACACGCTGACACGATCAGCGACACAGCCTTCAGGTTATCAGGCTATCACGGTGGAGACAGCTTCACGACAAAGCACTAGAGTACAGCTCCCGACTCTATTTGGTCGTTCTCGGAACTCCAAGTACTCTCGAGACTCTCCACGCTACAACTCGCGATGCACTCGACGACACACAGAGCACAGCTCCGGACTCTTCGGTTCAGTCGTTCACGGAGATCAACACGCTCTCTCGACGATGCACTAACCACGATACACTACGAGACTCTTTCGGTGCACTCGACGACCCACTCGGCACTCGCTGGCCGGCTGTCAACTCGATCGACTCCGCAGGGATTGACTCGCTAGACGAGACACCAACTCGATACTCACTATCTCGCCCTCCAGACGAGGCACACTCTCGATACTAACTATCTCGCAATCGCACTCTTGACGAGGCACTCTCTCGACGAGGCAGCCACTGACTGCGGACGAGCAGGGTTTATATAGCTTTCGGCTTGTGTTCGAGAGCATTCTGGGCTAAACCGGTAAGAATTCGTTCCAGAAGGTTCTCCATCCGTCCATGTTATATCGCCAATTATGTCGCTAAATGTCACCAAATGGGCGATTTCTCGCCAAATGTGGCAACCCTGCCTTCCCTTGCCATTTTATGGCAACCCTAAACCTGCTTTGCGGGGAAGCTATCTCACAGCGCCTGTACATTTTGTAACAATATCATGTGTTCAAAAATTTAAGTTTTTTTTTTTTTTTTTTTTTTTTTTTTAAAGAAGAAGCACAAATTTTATGACTCAAACGTTTTCTTCCGTCGTTCTTCCTTCTCGTTAAAGTCCCACAGTCACAGTCACTCAGGAACTACACGCAACGTGGAGCTTTTATAGAAATTCTCTATTCTGAGATACAAATCACGTATTATTGCACATATGAGCACTCGAGGTTAAAAACCGTTTTCATTTAATTCTGCATCAACTCTTTTACTCCTATCTGCAAATTAATTCCGAAATGGGCAAATTACAAACAATATCAAATGTAATTTTGATAAATTAAGTTTAATATTAACATTTTGAGAGGTTTTTTTTTTTTTTTTTTTTTTTTTTTAAATTTATTTCTCATCAATTCGAATCTGTTTTGACCAATTACGCTCAGTACTGAATGCTAATCTAGGAACTGGATTAACAACATCATCTAGATTTCCGAGATGTTTAGGAATGGATTATATGTTTTAGTTTCAACAAATAAAAACATTTTAGCCCAAAGCCTATTAATTTTGATTTGGTATTTTGCATCGAAATCTTTAAAAGTCTGAATCACTTTTCGAATTGTTGCCACCAAATATTATCGTCCTGTATTTTATTTAAAGAAATTAAATAATGAAGAATCTTCATAAATGTATGCATGTTTTTCGCATTTGGACAAAACAGTGGTACCTAAAGCCACCAAATTTTGAATAACGTAGTCTCCACCCGAATATGGGCGTCTGGAAGCCCAAATTTGGAATTTGTTTTATTATCTATTTCATATTTTGTAAAGCATTTCTGAGTTTTTGATTAAGAAACCCAACGATTTCAAAGCGAGTAATGGCATCACTGTACGGGGGAAAAAACATTTTTATCTTCAGCGCCATGCGAGACCTTGTATCGGAAATTCTAAAGATATGCTCTTTTTAAATTATTTCGCCATATTACTGTTGAATAGAATTTTATGGTTTAAGTGAGAAGAAAATGATGTTTAATAATAAAGGTAACTCACGAAACGCTAAAAAACAGCCCCTTTCGATGTAATATAAGATACGAAAACTTTTTTTTTTTTTCTGATTTGGTTAAAGTGGCACCAAAAATAATGTGAAAACTTTATATCTAGTTCTTTCGAAGAAACGTTTACTATTAATAACACTAAAAAACTTCAAAATATAAAAATATACAAATATTTTGACTCTCTTAAATAAAATAGTGCCTATTGTTGTTAAAAATAATAAATATATATATATATATATATATATATATATTGGAAACGCTGAAATTCAACTCAAAAAGAAATTCAATTTTAAAATCTTTGGCGTTCGTTTCTGATGTTCTTTTCTCAGTGTCGAATAGCGCGAAATGAAAAATCATCTAAGTATTAAAAATGTATATTACTTTTTGAAAAAAAAATATTACAGAACCATAAAACTGCACTTTTAAGTGCAGAAGGTAGTGCACATCAGAAACAGAGGTAGACGTTTTGAAGTCGAACCAATTACAAGGTATTCGAAACCTATTTTATTTGATACAATCATGATACGATATAAAGTTATAGTTTTGCAAAGATTTAAAATTCTGTTAAAATGGCTTTATGAAAGTTTAACATTGTTTACAATGACGCATTATTAGAATTTTGAAGGTTAATTAAAGACCTTATTATTCATAGTTGATTGATTAGCAACAACGTTTATTTGCAGCACGCATTACTTTATCAAAACAAAACATTTGAAAAATTTTCTTCGACACTTAAAAAAAAAAAAAAAAAAAAAAAAATTGTTTTAATATAAATAAGCATTTATAAAAATTAAAAAAAAAAAAAAAAAAAAACTAAAACAAAATCTGAAATGTTTCAGATTTTAAATTACGTCCAAAGGGGCGTTTTTTAACATTTTGTGTGTTACCTTTCTTTATTAAATATCATGTTCCTCGCACTTAAACCATAAGATCCAGTACAACAGCAATATCGCAAAATAGTTTTAAAACGAGCATATCTTTAGAATTTCCGATACAGAGACTCACGCGCTAGAGATAAAAATGTTTTTTCTGCACAACGTTGCCATTGCTCGCTTTGAAATCCTTGAGTTTGTTAATCAAAAATTCTTCAAAGTTTTAAAAAATAGGAAATCGATCATAAAACAAATTTCAAATTTGGTCATCCACATGCTCATATTCGTTGGAGGATTACGTTCTTCAAAATTCGATGACTCTATGTACCGTTATTTTATGACAATGTGAGAAATATACATACATTTACGCAGATTTTCATTATTTAATTTCTTCAAATATAATGCAGGACTCTAACATTTTATGGCAACAGTTTGAAAAGTGAACCGACATTTATCCGTCCGACGCAAAATGCCAAAACGAAAGTAATAGTCCTTCGGGACTCAAGTCCCTTTGGACTAATTAAATAATCATTTAATTTAATGCGTTTAAAATTCAGTGTTACGTATATTTAAGTGTCATTACAACAAAATGACCTAATAGATGATTATAAAAATAAACCTAAAAAACTATTATAAGAACCTGATTTTATTATTAAAAATTAATATCTTTATTTCGTATCTCTATCGCGTAATTTAACCGAAAGGGCTATTGGTTTCGAAACGTCAATTTTGCGTCGAATTACTGTAAATGGAAGTGTCACTTTTCATATTGTTGCCAAAATTTATTATCGCCCTGTATTATATTTAAAGAAATTAATAATGAAGAATTTGCATGAATGTATGTATGTTTCTCCCATTGCGAAAAAAAAAAAAAAAAATGATACCTAGAGCCATCAAATTTTGAATACCGTAGTCCTTCACCGGAACATGGGTATCTGGAAGACTGAATTTTGAATTTCGAATTTGTTTTATTATCTACTTCATATTTTTAACGACTTTTTGATTAACAAACTCAACGATTTCAAAGCGAGCGTTGGCAATACTGTGTGCGGAATAAAATATTTTTATCTCCAGCGTACGAGATTGTGTATAGAAAAGTCTAAAGATATGCTGTTTTTAAATATTTTATCTCAGAGGGACGTTAGCGTTGATGTTCTCAAAACGTGTACATATGTGTAAATTGAAAAAAAAAATCCTTTGGGCTTAATATAAAATCTGAAAGCTTGTAGAGACATTAGGTTTTTTGGAAGCAGAAGAGATGAAAAATTAGCAACGCCTTCGCCGGAAATCTAACCACGGACCTCTGAAATAAGGGCTCAGTGTGCTGACCACTACACCACGAAGGCACGCTAGGAAGGTGGAAGAAATACCTTATATACTCCTCCATTTAAAGAGGGACTTTTTTCTGAAATAACACACCACTTTTTTTTTTTTCATATTTCGGTTCTACGAATCAAATTATGTTTTGTAAAATTTGGTGCGAAATTTACGGAGAAATTCAAAAATTTTTCTTGGCGAATTTTTTTCAGTTTGGCCAAGAATAATTCACTTGGCGGGCTTCAAGTATGGCAACCCATTTTCCTTTCCTTTCCATTATGCCGAAGCGGAAAAAGAGGCACATCGTTCCTACCTTTTTACATTGTGCATGAGCGGAAAAAAGTGACATCGTTTCTCCTTCCAAATAATTTTAGCAAAGTGTTTAAACCACATCTGTTGTTTTATCGCTTTCAACAAATATGCCAAATTTCAAAACGCGCCAATATATAAATTCACGTATGTCTTCGGAAATTTTGAATAAAAAATTGTAATTTATTGCAGGTATGGTTAGAAATACGTCTACTTTAAGATGATGGTAAAAATTTTGTAGATTGTAATTAAAAAATTTATTAAAAATTATTTAAAAATACAAATTTCAAAAGTTGAATTTTGTCAATCGGCCCAGTAGAACGGGAGATATAGAACTGTCTCCTTTTTTTTTTTTTTTTTTTTTTCGCAGTGTACATGGTAAAATCTGTTCTAAAATGTAACATGAAAGGTCTCAAGAGTGTAAAGCATCGCCGGAAAAACAAGGTTACACACTTAAGTCCATTTTACATTGATGTAAATGGCTGTCTCGCCAAATTTGGCAAGATAATGTCAAGATGGCGATGGTTTTGGCGACTAAGTGTCGTCATTATGTTTGACGAAAAACTGCCACAAGTCGGAAACTTGGCGACCATTTGGCGACCTTCTGGTCCTATAACCTATGTAATTGTAACTATTCCGATACTTTCCTAGCTGTAACTGTGTATGTCTTCCAGAAATTTTGATACAGAAAAAGAATCAATTTCTCAGCGCATGGAGGAAAACTATATAATACCGGAGAGAGCATGAATTTAGTTTAATTCAAACCTGAGCTCAGAGTTTGGCTCAGAGTATTGATAGCATTGAGGAATCACTGTGCGAACTTGACGCATTTTTTATGAAGTATTGTGTTTAATGTTTTAGTAGTTTGAAATGCTAATTACTGTTTGTGGTCTCTCATGCCAAGAAAAGCCCTACGAGTACTTTTATGAAAAGTTCCAGAACTGTAAAGTGTTTCTTTTGGGAAAATTAATTTTATCAAGCTGTCATTGGTTCTGAGTGCATTCAAACCATTGTAAACCCTTCGCATGTAACAATATATTTGATGTAAAAATTTGGCAGCAATTTCAATATGCTTTTTAACCTTTCCAACCCTGGATTGGCATGGCCATTTTTTTGCAACGGCAGCGAGTACCCAAATAATGGTTTTCACTGCTGCTGGGGCGGAGAGTGGAACAAACAGCATTTGGATCAGGACACGATCTACCCTAATCCTCTGCGATTTGTTCGGCCTATAAGTGGGGAAATGATCGGCTATAAAACCCCCGTCTTTCTCTTCTAAGCTTATAGGATCCTGCGATGATTTCTGCAGGGGGGGTGAGGATTATGCGAGAAACGATACGTGGGCAAAATACTAAGCGGAATAAGTATACATTACAATGCCGACAGACTGATGGAGGTTCTATTGCTGTGTCCATATGTACAGAAATATGCCTGGAAACTTTCATTACATTCAAAAATTGCATAAGTTATTGTTGTTTTGTTTCTTAAACAGTTATGTTGTTGTTGTTGTTTTGTTTCTTAAGTTGTTTTGTTCCTTAAATACATACATATGTATTTATAATAAATCTTTTCTAAATGGCAGCATATTCAAATTAATCCCTGTTGCATGATGTTTTACAACGCTCTTAAATAACGGCATCCAATAGTTCTCAGTGGTGAAGACTACTGAAAACTAGTAATTCGACTCAGGTTTTAATCCCTGTAAGTGAAAGAAAGGGTGTAGAAACATTTACAAGAAACAGTGTTTGATATCTAAATGAACTGTTTAAATAAGCAATCAGCAATTGCAATTCAGGCATCACAGCGACAACGAATATCGTTTATCAGAAGCAGTTTGTGCCCCTTCAAGACCTTATTACTAAAATTAGCCTCGCTGCTGTCTAAGTGGTGGTGACATGTCAGACATATTCTAAACTATACGCCAATTGCTACATTATCGTTGTGATGTATGTATTACAGATGACGTCATTTATTTGAATAATTTCCGTTAATATCAAATATTATTATTTGCGAACGTCAGTAAATATAACTTCTTTTAGCTTTTCATGCATTCTGTATATGTTACCGTGAAAGACCGAAATTGGAGAATGTCGATTTTCACCGGAGAATGTCAACTTTCACCAAATACGTCGGTGAAAGATCGAATATTGCATTACATTCTTGTACATTCTGACCCTCACCACTGTATGTCGACAATCACAGATATGCTGTGGTGTAGGTCGAAAAGAGAGAAGTATATGTACACGCTGTCATTGCAAAAGGTGTTCCACAAATAAATACAGTCGTAAAAGCAAGGGCCTCTTGTGCAATTCAAAGTGTCGTAATAGTTTAAGTTGTTGCACTAAATAAGATTTGAATCGCATAATTTAGTAAGTTTTTATTTTCCTTTCTCATTTTGAATGTACTGTGTGTTTTAGGTTCTTATGTACTTAAGTTCTTATTTTAAGTCTCAAATGCGTTTTTTCGCGACTGAATTACGGAGAAGAAAAGATAATATTTTTATATGTTCAACATTCGCCATTAATACATGGTGAATGTCGACATTTACCGGTGTAAGCCAGAAATAAGAGTATTTGGAAAATATTTCGGACATGCACTAAGCGACTAAGTGAATGTCGACATTCTCCAGATTTCAGTGTTTCACCGTAACATATACACTGTTTTCAAAAGTTTTCAATTCACATTCTATTTAACTCTGTATTACGAGAAGGGTTATTTTTGCCACGTTGTACCATCCCTTGAAGTTTTAACCATCTAGTTTCTTAGACCTGGTACGTAGGTATGTTTGTAATAGTGTATGTGCATGTTTGTATGTATATGTTACCCTGAAAGACCGAAATTGGAGAATGTCGACTTTCACCGGAGAATGTCAACTTTCACCAAATACGTCGGTGAAAGATCGAATATTGCATTTCATTCTTGTACATTCTGACCCTCACCGGTGTATGTCGACAATCACAGATATGCTCTGGTGTAGGTCGAAAAGAGAGAAGTATATATACACGCTGTCATTGCAAAAGAAGGTGTTCCACAAATAAATACAGTCGTAAAAGCAAGGGCCTCTTGTGCAATTCAAAGTGTCGTAATAGTTTAAGTTGTTGCAATAAATAAGATTTGAATCACATAATTTAGTAAGCGTTTAACTTCTATTATTTTGAATGTACTGTGTGTTTTAATTTTAGTTTAAGTCTTATGTTCTTAAATTCTTATTTTAAGTCACAAATGCGTTTTTTCGCGATTGAATTACGGAAAAAATATAATATTCTTATATGTTCAACATTCACCTTTAGTACATAGTGAATGTCGACATTTACCGGTTAAGTCAGAAATAAGAGTATTTGGAAAATATTTCGGACATACACCAAACGACTATGTGAATGTTGACATTCACCGATGAAAGTCGACATTCTTCAGATTTCGGTGTTTCACCGTAACATATACACTGTTTTCAAAATTTCTCAATTTATTATCACACTGTATTACAATAAGTGTTACTTTTGCCAAGTTCTACCATCCCTTGAAGTTGTAATCATCTAGTATCCTAGACCTGGTATGTAGGTATGTTTGTAAGAGTGTATGTGCATGTTTGTATGTATATAATACCTGGAAGGAGACTTCTACATGGTATTTATTGTTTCTACTTCATGGAACAGCTATTGCCACTTGAGGGAATTATGTATTGCAAACGATCCAATAAAATAAACACACAGCTACGCCTTGAATAAATCTGCCTTTTCTTTATTAAATAAGTGACCATATGTGCGCTTGTCATTAAATTGCGATGAAATAATAGCAGAGCAGATATTTTTCATTTAGTTTTGCCATTTTAAACAGCTGATTTTAGCTATAAGATTTTATCGTAATGAAGTCTGCATTTTAAGATAAGACTGCGATTTTTTAAAATTTTATACTTTTGAATTATTTAAATGTATTTTCAATGTTTTCAAACCTTAATGGCAAAATTTTGAATGAATTAGACTACAGTCTATGGTTTTCAGATTACAATGTGTATATTCTATATATAAATCTTTTGGCTACCCGAATCACGTTGTTCTTGAATGTTTTAACTGTGAATTACAATAAACCTTATCAAAAATTCTGAAGAGTTCAGGTATGCTTACTTCAAGCTCCTCTTCCTTTTATTTTATGATAATTGATATATAGCTTTAATCTGACATGATGCATTGCTAAGGAGTACTAAATCTCTTCTCAATAAAACTTTCAAAGCCATAAATTTGACTCGTTTTTCCTACTCTCTAATTGAATGTCTAGACGAAATTTGCGTTACCTTATTTCTCGAATGGCTACTTTTTTTCCTTACTTGAAAGTTTTTTTTGTTTTGTTTTGTTTTGTTAATTAAGAGAATTATGCAGAATTTATGGCTTTGGGATTAAAATAACAAATATTACGCAAGTACTATTTGCCACAACAAATGGTTTTCTGTAGGCAAAAATTATACATATATACGTATGTATTTTATCATGAAAAAAAAATGGAAAATTTTGAGGAGTGATTGCGAGATAAGTCATGAAGTTTTAAGTGCTCGATATCCACTTAAAAAAAAAAAAAAAAAAAAAAAAAAAAAAAATAGCTGCGGACACGGAAATTTCACTCTAACATTACTCCCCTTCCGTCCAAGACGAAAGGTTGGTTTGGTTTGGTTTGGTTTATTAGATTACGGCAAAGCACTCGATGGCTATCTGCCTTAAAGGAGGAATGCCTTTGTGAAGGACTTTTTAAGGGAAACTGGCTCGTATACGCGTTACACATGGGGAAAACCTCGAAATCACCCATGCAGTCAGCCTGTTCGCGGGATTCGAACCTCGGACCGAACTAACAGTGTCCAGCGACACAAGAGGAAAAGAAGAAAAGTTATGGGAAAAGTTTGTTATAACCGCGTAGCAATAACAGAAATAATTAACTAAATAAGTATTATTACATATTTTTAATCAGCCATATTCATGTAATGTTACGAACAACACGGGCATCTGCAGAATTGGAGACAAATGAGGCATTTGCCTCCTTGCAATCGAGTAAAAATGTTTTTGCAGTGATGTATGTACAGTATATGTATTTTGGCATTGTTGGAATGCTATACTCTTTATTTTACGCCTCCAATTAAATATTTAAAGGAAAACTGGTTGATGGAATAATTTGTCTTTAATTTTTGGCCTCTTCTCTGAAAAATTCTTGCGAAAGCCTATCATCAGATACTTTATTTGTGATAAATTTTTCTATAATATTTCAGGAGCTTATCAAACTGAAAAGCTAAAAGCTTATGATTCAATGCTTTTTTTCCATATGATTTTTTTGGGGGGGCAACGGCGATCTCTAGTCATTTATAGGCGTTGGCCACTCTAAGGCAAGGAGCAGTGCTCCTTTTATTATAGAGGCTCCTGATAGGTGCGCCGCCGTTGCCTCCTACACCCTTCGGTGCGGCAGTCAAAATCATTAACCATTTTCTATTCTAGGCCTTCAAAGCCAACCAGCGGCTGAGCGGTAAAATTTCTGAACACTGGTTGTTCGACCTGGGTTCGATCCCTAGACTAACGGGCTGGCTGCAGGGACGTTTTATGTTTTTCCCCAGGTGTAACTTGTATACGAGGCAGTTTTCCTTAATTCTTCCGTGAAGGCATCCCTTCTCTTTGGCAGATAACCCTGGAGTGCTTTGCCGTAACTAAATACGCCAAACACCACCCTTCTGGCCAAACACTCATCCAATTTTGAATAGCGTCATCCTCCATCGAATATGGGCATCTGGAAGCCCAAATTTGGAATTTGTTTTATTATCAATTTCATATTTTCTAATACTTTAACGAATTTTTGATTAAGGAACTCAACGGTTTCAAAGCGAGCAATGGCAACACTGTGCGGAAAAGAAAACATTTTTATCTCCAGCACGCCGAACTGTGTATCTGAAATTCTAAATTATTTTGCGATTTTATTTTACATTTTAAAATTATCTTGCGATATTACTGTTGAACTGAATTGTATGGTTTAAGTGCGAAGAACCTGATATTTAATAAAGAAAAGTTACACACAAAATGTTTAAAAAAACGCAACTTGTGTAATGCGAAATCTGAAAGATTTCAGATTTTATTTTATTTTTTTTCAATATTAATTATTTTATTTATTTATTTTCTCCGTCCTTCCTGACGGCCTTACAAAGGGCCCTGATGACAGGGCTCCGGCACTTTTGATTTTAGAAATAAAGCCCTGATGACATGACTTTTCTACAGACGTGTTTTGAACAGAAATTTATTACGCTTTCCTAAATAACATTAATCTAATAGTAAACGAATCTGGCATTCTGATTCTTTTCTGTTTAGTGTTCAAACTTTCAATCTGAAATCTTTTAGCTTTCAATGAAAATAGGACATTTTCAGTTACTAAGAACTGCCATTCTTTGGATAATTGTTTAAGGAATTGCAGAAAATATGCACATTTCTGCATATATCTGTGAGAAATGATTAACAAAGCGATTACTCAAAAGATTTTCTCAGTAACTCATCCATCGATGACAGAATCATATCCAGAGTTCCAACTTCCTAGTTTTATTTGTTTTCTGCGCGGCAAGCTGTAAGGCCTAATGCTGGCGCAAGTTGCCGAGTCACGATCCGAGGAATAAGAACATAAGAAGCAACGAAACGAAGAAAAAGAATCTTAGAAACGTATATTTATATCCTGGCCTTTTGTTCAGGTTCTTCGCCGGACTGATATTTTCTCCTCCCACTAAATCCTGGTTTGGATGATGCGTCCACACTCCTTGTGGGCATAAATATTGCTCCCTGTCTCCTGGAAGGGAGGAGAATATGGTGATAAAAACAGTTTTAATAAACCTTGCATACGACTGCAAAGAGCGAGATTTTTATTTTCAGCACCAATGTAATAATTCTTGTTCAATAGAGTTTTGCCTCTGAACGCTGTCATTTCTGATATCTTTTTCGTGCTATGTGGATTTTAAAATGCTCAGATTTCTTGAAGACATCATAGGTAGGGCAGCAACTGTACCATGTTGCGAATTTTCATAACTTTTTTCTTGAGATTTTAGGAAATTTTCAAAGATTTTATGAATGTTAGATTTTTTAGCAGAATAAATCCACAAACTTCGTCTTTCTCTCTATTAACTTTTAAACTGCTGCAGTAATTTTAGATTATTTTTATATTACTTTTATTTACGACTTATAGTGTATTTTTATACACTGGAAAATAGTACAGATTTGAATCGG
Source organism: Stegodyphus dumicola (assembly GCF_044657685.1). Lineage (NCBI taxonomy): Eukaryota > Metazoa > Arthropoda > Arachnida > Araneae > Eresidae > Stegodyphus > Stegodyphus dumicola. The sequence continues at coordinate 88,095,564 of NC_140777.1, forward strand.
GAAAATGAATCTTGGAAAAGAATGACAATACATTCTGTTCGACTTCTTATATATAATAGAAAGTCATAACTGAATGTTACATAAAATCTCCCTCCGTTGCGAAAATTAATCATGGCCTGCAAACAAATTCAGTGCTGAATGATAACAAAAAAAAAGTAGACTTAGACTATGCAAGACCAAAAATATGTAAATCAGCTTTATAATTGAATTTAGCAATAGCTTCTTAACCCTTTGTTGCATCATGTCCACTCTAAGAGACAAAAGTTTAAATTTGTTTATTCTTCTGTAAATGCCTTAACAGATTCAATTCCTGTGTTTATTCATTCATTCAATGATGTTAGAACTTTCAACTGTCGATCATAGATAGCTGTATAGCATCACTAAGTAAAGCATTGCTATTTGGAAAATAGCTGCTACTTCTGTTTCCAAGTTAGTACAATTTCTCGTAGTAAACATTATATAATATTGCTTACATGTTCTTATACTGCCATTTTTTATTCATAATTAGTCAGTTTAGACATTTTATTTTAAATGTCAGTTTGAGAAAATTGTGGATTGGGTAGATAAAGATCTACCGAAAAGAGTGAATTGAAACCCAAATGTACTGCTTATCAAGACAAAACACCACTGGAAATGTTTATGTTTGGCAAGGAATTTCTAGAACATTTCACATTTGAATCCAATAGGTACAGGTTACAAAATCGCAGCAAAATGAATTCAGTCAGAATCGACGAAATGTAGGTATTTTTGAAGATCTGTATGTACATGTCAGTTGTAGATTTACCATTTAGAAGATGGTAATGATCACTGCAAACAAGGCAGGAAATGATTTCAAATGCAATGACCGTAAATCGTTGGGAAGAGATTTGTATGCATGTACGTATATGCATGCTGTCCACTGTAGTGAACAAACTGTAGCCATTATTTAAAACAAAAGTTGAATAAAATTGTTTTTTTTATTATTACTAAGGTTATTTTAAGTAGAAAAAATGCAAACATTTTCGTTTAACTTCTCTAGATTATTTGTATGCAACAAAGGGTTAATTACTCATTTTCATTTCGAGCATTTCCTCTCTGTATTCTAAAAATAGTAATAACTTTTCTGGACTGTATTCCTTCTAGATCAAGCTATATCACATGGCTTGCTTAACGCTGATGACGTAGCTGATACTTAACCAGAACTCAAAATTTCGAAATTGAAACCTTTCTCTTAACAAGCAACCTAAACCATCTCTTGGTGAGCCTCCATATTGGATAATTGCGTACTTTTGCTTCTACATTTGATGCCACTAGGACTCTGCTTCTCTGCTCTCTTCCTATCGCAATAGTATAAAAAATATAAATGCTCTGTAAATAGGTATGACTAGAGGACCAAGTGAATTGTGGCCACAAATGTCAATTGAAATAAAAATTAAATTTAATCTGCCTCAAATAACCTAAACCATCTCTTGCTGAGCCTCCATATCGGATAATTGCGCCCTTTGGCTGCTACCTCTCTTCCCTTTAAGATGCTAATTCGCTTTGCTCTCTTTCCATCGCAACAGTATCAAAAATGTAAATGTTCTTGAATAGGCAAGATTAGAGTGGTAAGTAAATTGTGGCTTAAAATGTCAATTGAAATGAAGTTGAATATTTAATCTTACTCTTCTGCCAAGTTTCCTCTTCAATATGGATCTACTTTCTACACCAGGGATGTCAAACTCATAGGTACACTTGGGCCAAACAAACAAGATTTAACTTTAAAAAAATCAATATTCATAGAAACGTAGATTTATTTCGAATAATACAATAATAAACATATATTTATATAGAAAAGAACAAGAAAAATTTAATGTTTACGTCCTGATACTTGACATCTCTTCTCTGCTATTATCTTTCCTATTTCGGGAGAAATTTTGTTTGCAGTGATAACTTTCAACGCTGACCCAAGGTGAGCATCATTAATACGGTTTCTAATAGGAGACTTATTACCTTTCATGACTGAAAATAACTGCTCGCACCTATAAGTGCTACCAAACATGGAAATAATTTCATATGCGAATTTTCGAGTATTTTCAAACCTGGCTGGTAAATATTTGTAAAATTCAGGCACGCCCACTTCAATGAATTTTGCTTTCAAATTTGAGTTGCATTGAATCTCGATCACCTCCATTTGCATATGGCTAAGTACTGAGTCAATACTTATTGAGAAAATCGAAGGAAAAAAAAAAAAATTGTCTTCGAGGGAACTAAAATCATTAAACCTCGTTTCAAATTCAGTTGTTAAATTTGCAATTTTTTCTGCGTATTTTTGATACGAACAAGTATCATCTAAACTTGATTTGTTCATGCTGCACGTCGGGAAGTGCGTCAAATCTTCATTTTTAAATTGTTTTCCATTTTTTTCTTCGTCGATATGTTATTTTATTATTATATATTATTATTTGCCGATATATTGGCCGGGCCGCAAAAATATTTGTTGTGGGCCGCGAGTTTGACATCCTTGTTCTACACCATTAACAATGTTACGTCTTTATTCATGATATATATATATATTTGAAATTTTGTTATTCATGATTTAATTTAAGTCCCCGTTAAACATTTTTAACAATTTACATTCAAGTTACTTTAAAACATTTTTCGACATTGAACTTACTAAGTATGGATTCACTCATTTAAGATAATTCTACTAAAATTAATCTTAAGAGATAATGTAATCAATATTCTTTAGTAAATAAATTATTATTATTTTACTTTGCAGCAATTGTGCAAGTAGTAGAATAACTCACTAAGTGAATTTAAGAACATACAACATGTGTATACATAATAGTGTATAAAAACGCAGTTCAATTAAATGACAATAGTAATCTAAAATATCGATGTTGAATACATTTTCTAGAATTTTATTGGTCTATAAATATAAGGTTTAATAAAAATATGTATTGATATAATGTTTATGTTGGAAAGTACATGTTTTTGTTATTGCTGATTTTTTGGTAAACAGCATAACCCTTCAGAAATTTCAGTAGAAATCTTCGACCGGAAATTTTTAGGATGAATCTGAGGCCTCGAAATTTTCGCGAATTTTCATTACCTACTCTGTGAATTTTTCTTTTTCCATTTTGGTAAAATTACTACGTTAATGACAGGTCACTTTAACATGTTAGAAGTAAACAAGTAACATGAACTATGTGTAGGGCTCTTAGAAAATCTTTAATTTTCTAAGATGTCACGTAACAATTTCTGAAGAAGAAAAGGGTAAACTATCGTAGTTTCACACTTTATCCGTTTTTATTGATCATCTGAAAATTAAAATCAGAATAAATTGTAAGCAATATACGTAACATATGTCTTCTTTCTTTATAATTATGACTACTTTTTATGTGTTAATTTTAACTGTAGAATACCAAAGTAACGTTTTAATATTATCGTTCTTTGTCTTAACTTTAAATAAATGAGCACACGCAGTAGAATTTCTGAATTCCATTTAAGGATTTTCCGAAATGGGCAAAAACGTTCCTCAGGAAATGACAGAAACGAGAGGAGAGCATGACTGTAAAATTTGCCGAACACACAGAATCTTAAAAATAGAACATTCTTGTTTATTTCAAAGAAAGACGAAATATAAAAATATATATATATATATATATATATATATATATATATATTTCCTAACCGGAAAATTAAGTTTTCAGGCTAGAAAACATTTCGATATTTTATATGCTTTTACAAACAGAAGCCTCGTTTGAATTAAGATTACAGTTAAGCTTCATAAATATTTTACTGTATATTTCCTCTGATTTTAGAATAATGTGCTTTGTTTAACATTAGAATATTTTTTTTTCCTTTTTGTTGACTAGATATATTTTTTAAGCACGTATAGCTCAATAAAAAGATACAAACTGCTTGTTACAGCCATATTTGCAAATTGTTCATCGAAAACATCTATCAAAAACAGAATTTAATCAAGATATCAAATATAGTTCCAAAAACAAAAGTCATCTTAAATCTGGTACTAAAAAAGGACTCTGTATTTTTATTTCCTGTTATACCTTACTTATTATTGTAATTTAAAGCATTCGAATTGCAATGATAGAATCAGATACATTTTATTATGAGATAGTTTTCGGTCTGGATTTATTTTGTTTATTATCAGGTGAATTTTCTGTAGCCTCAAGATGTGTTGACTTATCTGATATATAAATATTTAGCTTCTTGGCATGGATCTGGTCTTGAAGCAGTTGATTTTTACTATAGTTGATCATTATGACCATTTCATGATATTTTTGCTTTGATCAACTGATATATGAATAAATGTATTTTGCCTATTTGAGAGTGATCTTATAATGCATTTCCTTGGAATACATACTCTCACTTTTCGATATTTTTTAAGAAATAATATTTTTGATTAATCAAAAATATTTCTTTTATTTGAAAGAGATCGACAATTACAAACATAAAATGTTTTAATGAATACTTCGCTGTGTTTTGCATGACCTTTTTTAGTCATATTACAAGGTATTTCTCTCGCCTTCTTAGCGTGCCTTCGTGGTGTGGTGAACTGCATGCTGGGCGAGTATTTCAAAGGTCCGTGGTTCAATTCCCGGCGAAAGCGTTTTTCATGACTTCTGCTTCCCCCCCCAAAAAAAACTCCTAATTGCTTTACAATATACTGAAATGTATATCTTTGATTCCAGAATATATGAACATATATTTCATTTATTCTTCAGATATGTTTACACTATAAAGACTTTATACTAATCAATTATTTTTTTTAAGAAACTTCCCTTTCCGTTTCGATTTCAATTTCCTGCTAGAATTCATATATAAATGACGTATATTAAAAACCTCAATGAGTTCGGAAATAGTATTTAAATAGCAGAATTGAAGAGTTTAGAGGTAGGAAAGTTAATTACGACTAGAGCGGGTTGACGCCAAGAATGAGTGTATTCCGCGTGTTTGCAGGTAGCTCTAAAGCTGAACATTTGTGCTAGCTACTTGCTTTTGGATTATACTGATATTGTTAGACTCGTCTTCTCCACCGGGGGTTGACTCAGGCGAACGCCTGGGAAGTACTGGTTAGGATCTGTACTTAGGCATTCTCAACCACGGGAGTACATAAATTGTCTTCACGGGACTAGAACCCGAGTATTGTACTCAGGTTGGTTCATCTACATATAACATCATTTTATGACATTTATTTACGGCAGTTAGAACTGAAACAATGACAGCTGTCTATTTGCAATTAACACAAAATAAATACCTCTGGGAAACTTCTCATGTCCTTCAGTATTAATGCCAGAGTTAGCCGTTTGGACGTTTTGTTTGAGTGACGCTGTTGCCTGCAGAATCGCTGAACTAGTTCGGAAACTAATGTCAGGGAATAGTTCCTTTCATTTTAAGAATCAAATCAACGCAAGAAGAGCTTAAATCTGTGAAAAAAAAGGTAGACAGAAGGGCTGTTCTCGGCTCTAGTGAACCAAGAAATTCGCTGTAGAAATCCCCTGTGTGCATATGAGCAATGAATTGCAAAATGAGTCAAACGCTTGTGTGAGAAATGCGGCCAGTTTGACGCAAGCTTCCAAAGCTTAACGCAAGTCATCATAGATGAGAATTACCACAATCTGTTTCTTGGTGATCCCAGCTGCTAGGGACTTGTCAAGTTGTCAGGACTTGTGTTTCTCTTGATCTGCTTTGGAAACATGAATGGTCCTGAATAAGAACAGGGAGCTTACTCAAGCTATGTTCAAGAATGTGTGAAGTAGACAACACAAGCAGGAAGGGTATACGAAACACTTTATTTTCAATACTTTACAGGTATTCCAGAACTTCAGGATACAGAGACCAACCACCTGTGGTCTCAACGTAAGAATATAAAACTACTAACTAAAGCTAACTTTGAATTAGTATACAAATGCCTAGCACTAAGACCGGCCTTTATTTAAAAGGTGTACGTATGTAGTACGCCGAGCTGCTGAAACTTCAATACGTTTGCAAATATCAAGAGGGCTAAACCTCTGACCTTAAAGGCAACCAGCAACCGAGTGAAAACTCATAAAACTGCAGTGGCAAGCGGCTTGCTTCCTAAAACTCCTTCTCTCTCAATAACTCTCAGCAAAAAGCCACAACTTAAATACTTGGGCGTTAGCAAGACAATTTGCATAAACAAGTTAAAGCATTTAATTCTGGCCGGAAGTAGAAGATAAGAAGTGATAGTACAATTTTAAAATAAAATAAACGTTAGTAAAACTTACGATCCTTACATCGTGAACTCAGCTGTCTTATCCATTCCCGAACTTCGGGATACAGAGACCAACTACTTGGGGTCTGAACGTAAGAATATAAAACTTGTGGCTTTTGGATTCCTCGCTAAATAATCTGTGTTTTAGTGATAGATAAATTCTTAGATTATGCCAAAACAAAGATTAAATCGATTTACTTAATAAAAAGCCACTAATAACAGCAGAACAACAGTCGGATCACCCGGATGAGAGAGATTAGAAGTTATATTTTTTCATCGAGTATTAGTCTATTTCTCTTGGAAAGGACTCCACAAAAACATCCCTTCCGTGACTGTTGATACTTATTTCTTTATTATAGGAAATTCAGAGTATTTGATGTGAATATCCTTAACCCTTGAATTTCTTTAATCTCCTAATATTCTTATTTCGAAATTCCTTTACTAGAGAAATACACCAGAAGAGCTGAAAAAACACAAGCATAGTTGCAAAAGGAGGGGATATTTCTGATTTCAGTGTTTCGATTCATCTTTTTCAAGTGCCAATATTTTTTATCCGACTTTCGCCGATAACGATTAGACCAGAAGGGACAAATTGTGTGCCGCGCTCAAAATGTACACTTTCTGACATTTATCAATAAATGAACGATCGCTTTCTTCACCTTTCTCATTTATTATATTTTTGGAAGGGAAAAAAATTGCTTTTTTAACTGCTGCCTAAGCTATGAATGATATTATACTAGTAAAAAAATTTGATGGTTCACAAGAATATATATATCGACAGAAGTTCTGCAGCTCTAACCGCTGATAGCACAAGGCCACAGGACAGAAATAAAAAAAGTGGTAAGCTCTGTGTCGGAAAAAATTCCCTTCGTCGCTTGTTGTTGATAAGAAATAGGGTGATTTCCCGCGACAGAGATAGTGCGCTATCGCTGCCTTAGCGTTCTCGTGACAGATCAGTTGACAGATCACTGGACAGATCTCCCTGCCGCATTCGTCGGGGTGGTGGGCGCTTCTGAAGCAGTGCAGTACAGTGCAGTGCATTACGCTTTCTTTTAGTTGGTCGTTGAATTGATTATGACTGTTAAAAAAAATCTTAAATCGGAAGAGATCTTTCCCCTCATGCTTTACGATTGTTTAATAAAAAAAACTTTCCAATCAAAAGTTATTTTCTAGTTACTTAATTACTATATATTCCGGCATATAATGCGTACTTTCAATACAAAAAATAAGATCGAAATTTACGCATGCGCGTTATCTGCCGGGTATAAAGTTAAGAAATAAGCATAAAAAAATTAGATTTGTATATGTTGATAAAATGCTGTTTATTTAAAAGAAATGACATAAATGGCATAATGAACTTAAAAATTTTTATTATCGGATAACATGAAAGTTCTTTAACTTCGTCTTCCGTTACATCTTCAGACACATGATCGAATTCTCTTCATCTTCACCATCATTTTACTCTGACCCATAAATAAATAACCATTATCTTACTTTACCTCTTTCACCAATACCAAACACTCTTGCTGCAGCACGATTTTCATTTTCTTTTACAAAATGAATGGCTTCGCATTTGAAATCAGCACTGTGTTTGTTTCTTTTCGCAGAAGCCATTTTTACTACTAAAAGGAGCACCAGATCAACTGTATTTCAACTACACTGAAGTGACAAAAGTCATGGGATAGCAATATGCAAATATACAGATGGCAGTAGTATCGCGTAGAAAATGTATAAATGCGAAGTGCTTTGACAGGGCTTTCATTTGTGTTCAAGTTATTCATGTGAAGAGGCTTTGACGTGATTATGGCCGCACGACGAGAATTAACAGACTTTGAACACGGAATGATAGTTGGAGCTAGACGCATGGGTCATTCCATTTCGGTATCGTTAGGGAATTCAACATTCCGAGATCTACAGTGTCAAGAGTGTGTCGAGAGTATCTAATTTCAGGCATAACATCCCACCGTGGACGGCGCAGTCGCCGACCACCTGCACTTAACGACCGAGACCAGCGACGTCTGCGTAGAGTTGTCAATGTTCACAGACAAGCAACACTGCGTCAAATAACTGCAGAAATCAATGTGGGACGTACGAGGGACGTGTTCGATAGGACAGTGCGGCGAAATTCGTCTTCCTTGGGCTATGCCAGCAGAAGACCGACTCGAGTGCCTTTACTGACAGCACGACATCGCCTGCAGCGACTCTCGTGGTCTCGTGAGCATATCGGTTGGTCCCTAAACGAATGGAAAACCGTGGCTTGGTCAGATGAGTCACGATTTCAGTTGGTAAGAGCTTATGGTAGGGTTCGAGTGTGGCGCAGACCCCACGAAGCCATGGACCCAAATTGTCAACAAGGCACTGTTCAAGCTGCTGGTGGTTCCATAATGGTCTGGGCTGTTTTTACATGGCATGGGCTCGGTCCTCTGGTGCAACTGAACCGATCAATGACTGGAAATGGATACCTTCAGCTACTTGGAGATCACTTACAGCCATTCATGGACTTCACGTATTCAAACAATGATGGGATTTTTATGGATGACAATGCGCCATGTCACTGGGCCACAATTGTTCGCGATTGGTTAGAAGAACATTCTGGACAATTCCCGCTAATGATCTGGCCACCTAGATCGCCCGACATGAATCCCATCGAACATTTATGGGACATCATCGAGAGGTCAGTTCGTGCCCAAAACCCTGCAACGTCAACACTTTCACAATTATGGACGTCTATAGAGGCAGCATGGCTCAATATTCCTGCAGGCGACTTCCAACGAGTTTTTGAGTCCATGCCACGTCGAGTTGCTGCACTTCGCCGGACAAAAGGAGGACCGACAAAACATTAGGAGGTATCCCATGACTTTTGTCACTTCAGTGTAAAGCAAATGTGATTTACACTTCAAAATGATGACTTCAAATGACTTCATATAGTGAAGACATCTAATTAGACGAATTCATTCAGGAGCTTTCTTACTCAAAATTGTATCGTCCTTTTCCCGAAGCCCTAGCATAGCATTCGTTTGGACATTTGCATTGAATACAATCCACACTCTTTGCAGGAATATTTACTCCCTGTAGTATTTAACCTACACGCATATTATTTCCCTTATCTTTTGTTAGTTCGATATACCATTGTTCGAAAGACTAAAACAAATCTTTAAATAAGTGACATTAAAAGATAAGAGCATTGGAAATGTATATTTTAGGTTTTCTTCTTGAAGAATTGGGGGCGCGTTATACGGCGAATATACCAAAGAATTAAAAACTGTAGTTGAAATTATAGACGCGCATATACGGTGCGTATATACGCACATATACGGCGGTGCGCGTTATACGCCGGAAAATCCGGTATATGAAATTTGAATACCTAAGAATCATTAGATGATTTGATTTTTAAAGTCCTACAAGAGCCCATATTTTAATTAACTTTTAATCTTCTGCACATTGCTATATAAGCTGGCGTATTGTCGTTGTTCAGATACTAAGTACTTTGTTTAAATATGCAGTGGTGGCCAAAATTGTGGACACTTTTGGAAATTTTTATGTTTTTGAACTGTGCATGCTTATAGAAAACGTTACGTTCCACAAAATGCAAAATTGTATATATCATTTTAAAGAGAATTTATTACTGAATTCAATACAAAACACAAAATTCAATTATTTGCAATACAAAAAAAGTTAAACGATAATAGTTATCGATATACATTAGATAGTGATGATTGCAGTGAGTTATCAGTACTTAGTAGGGTACCTTTTATTTTTGATTACAGCTTCACATCGACGTTTCATTGAGCTGACAAGAGTTTTAAGCTCTTCTTTCGTTATTACATGATGCCAGTAAACAATTATAGCCTCAGTTAGTTCCCTTTTATTTGATGCCCGCCTCATTCGGACAAGAGTTTTCAAACGGTGCCATAAATTTTCGATAGGATTGAGGTCAAGACTGTTTCCTGGCCATGACAACAATTTAATGCTCTTTGTACGAAACCACTCTTTCGATATTTTGGCCGTGTGGCAAGGAGCAGAATCCGGCTGAAAAATAAACGAAGCATTGTTGGGAAAGAGATCTCTGATGGAAGGTAGAAGTTTTGGTTCTAGAATAGTGTCAATGTATTTTCTGGCATTCAGTGTCCCATCGATGACATGAAGGCGACCAATACCATCTGCTGACATGCATGACCAAATCATAACACTAGCTGGGTTCTTCACAGTTGCTTGAATGCACTCAGGATGTAGCTCTTCTCCTATTCTACGTCTTACATATTTTCGCCCATCACTACCGAATAACGATATCTTAGTTTCATCACTCCATATAATTTGTGACCACTGATCATCTGTCCAATTGATGTGTTCCTTTGCCCACTGTAGTCTTTTTTTTTTTTTTCGTTGCTGAAAATTAAGATAAGGCATTTTTTCGTGGAATTCTACCTCTCAGTCCAACATCTGTTAATCTTCTCCCAATTGTTCTTGAACTGACAGAGACACCAGCATCATTCAGATCACTTCTGATGGCCGCTGATGACATTTTTCTATCTTGGAGACATAGTCTTTTTATTCTTCTGTCATCAATAGATGTGGTGCACCTTTTTCGGCCTTTTTCTTCTTTGTTTTTTTATTGAATTTGTCTCCTGATATCGTAAACAAAACTTTCGGACTCCAGATGTAGTCACTGAACCACCCACCTGTCTTGCAATTTCAACATAGGAAATACCACTTTCTCGTAATACAATAATATTACATCTCTTTCTAGGTGTCCAATCTACTCTTTTATTTGATGTCATTGCTTCTTGACTAAATATTAAAAATTTTTACAAAAATTCCTACTTGTAATTGCAGTGTATAGGAAACAGGTCCTCCTTCTACAGAACAAAGCAAAATAATGAATTATTTCAAGTGTAAACATGATGTCAGCTTCTACTGGCAGTTACTAACATTTGATTGGTTCTCAGAACAAGAACAGTGATTGGCCAGGAAAGCTAGGCATTACAAACCACTTCATAACTGTTTTTTTTTTTTTTATTTATATTAAAGTACATATAACTTTTTTTTTTGTTTTGTAGATAATTGAATTTTGTTTTTTGTATTGAATTTAGTAATAAATTCTCTTTAAAATGATATACACAAGTTTGCATTTTGCGAAACGTAACATTTTCTATAAGCATACAAAGTTAAAAAACAAAAATTTCCAAAAGTCTCCACAATTTTGGCCACCACTGTATATTTATATTAAAATCGTAGCCTATAAAGTAATAGTTCTAATAATAAAAGTCATGCATTAGTGTAAACTGCTGTTTCAGATTTATAAATTGAGAGCAACGGTAATTATTTATGTTTTTGTCTTTAGGTTATAGAGGCATTAGGTATTTTTTTGGAAATAAGAGACGTGAAAAATGAGGAACGCCTTTTCCGGGAATCGAACCACGAACCTCTGGAATATGCGCCCAGCGTGCACACCACCACACCACGAAGGCAGGCTAAAAAGGCGGGAGAAATACCTTATATACTCCCCCCTTTTAAAGAGCGACTGTGTTTTTTAGGAAACATCATCCACCACAGTTTTAGAATGGAGAAATCATCATCCACCACCCTTTTAGTTCATCCACATCATCCACCACCTTTTAGTTCGGGCGCCACTGTAGAGATATTAGGTACTTTTTGGAAGGAGACGTTATCATGCTGGTAATATTTCTCGGTTAGTTCTATGTACGTATTAATGGAAAAATAAGTGGAAACTGGGTCTTACCTCTTATTAGCATTACTATTGTTTGCATCTTAAAGTGTAATTAGAGCCTTTTTATTAGCATTATTATTGGTCGTAAAATTGTAGTGAGCTGCACTGCGTTTGCACTTTCAGGAGTCTAGGTGCACTATCAGAGATACAGTGGGGCAGTGTTGCATAATGGGTGCATTGCATAATTAGTATTGTAATGTATAATAATGGTATAATTGGTAATGTTTCTATTATTCAATTTCGTAACTTACACTGTAAAGTCTATGTGTGTACTGCATAATTAGTATTGTAATATATTGAAATTGTATAATTGGTAATGGAGGAATTATATAAATCAGTATCGTAATATATAGTGCACTGCTGCAAAATTAGTTTTTGAATGTATTATAATTGAATCATTAGTAACGTAACGTATTGTAAAAGTAGCATGTTACAAAAGCCCCTGTGTGGCCATGTACTTATATTTTTCTCAGATATCAACAATCACTGGGACCCGGGCAGTTGGACGGCAGCGAACCCCATCGGTGGCTCTTGATAATGGCGGATCTGGTGCTGTACTGAGTAACCATTAACCCCTTCGCGCCGACTGTCACGTATACGTGCCAGCAACGAACGCACTTATCTACCGGCCGACACGCAGGCGTGCCAGAGCAATGTTGCGTTTTCTACCGAATGTCACGTATTTGTGCCAGTACTTTGGAACGTTTTTCAAACTATAATTTCTGCCACAAGATGGCACTGTTTGCCCATATGGTTTCAGATACATGTACATTAGAGCTTCTACTCGAAATGAGAGAAGCATGACTCACATACACGTGTTTTTGATTATATAAACAAACGGGGAACTAAATGTTTCCGAATGGCGTGATTTATGACGTCTCTTTAAATCGCACTTTATTCGCACGTGGTAGTTGTTTACTGTAAGTAGAGAAGTTTTATTTGCTCTAAAGCGTTGGGTATTTCGGTTTGCAGTTCAGTTTTTAGAAAATAATTAGATCTTGTTAGACTTGAATTCTTTGTTTTTACCGTTTCAATGTCGAAGCGTCGAAAACTTTTAACAGAGCATGAAATAGCAGAAATGATGCAAAATATTTCAGATATTGATTCTAAAATTCTGGTATTCTGATATTGATTCTGAAAGATTAACTGAAAGACATTTTCCAAAACTTTGTTCAGAAGAGACTGATAAGAAAATGACACGACGATGCTTCGTTTGTTCACATTCCCGGAAAAATCCTCCAAAACGGCAAATGAGTTATTACGAGTGCAAGGCATGTAACGTAGGACTGTGTGTAGATCCCTGTTTTAAAATTTTTCATACGAAAAGAGAATTTTAAATAATATATTTAGTTTTCAGATGTATAATGTTAAAAGTCATAAAATGGTGAGTAATTAAAATAAAATGTGTAAAATATGCATTTAGACAAGAATTAAGGTAATTAAAGTATATATATAAAAATATCTATAAAGCATAAGCCGTTTAAATACTCTATAGAGCATTATTAAACAATGCGTTGATACTTGAGACGCTCGCGGAAGACACTGCCGGCCTCCGCGATAAGCGCTCGTTTTCGCTACCCGGCTCGAAGGGTTTAAGGTAAAGGGACAGTGCCCACGTCCTCCGTCACTTATCTACAAATTCGTTAAAAATATGCGTGTAGAGAATTTTTCGGTTCTCGTTATTTATTTGTTTATTTATTTATTACGTTACACATAAAAAAATAAGACTGACCACTAAATGTTTATCCTCCTTGAATCTTTTGTCGCAAACTGCATTAAAATTGGATACTTTTTAACAAAACTACAGCCCAATGAAATAGGTCAATTCTAAAAGAATCACCTTGTGAAGGGTTGGTAAAAACATATTTGGATTTCCATTGCACTTAGCTTCAACGATATGAGGTTGTTTTTTAACTTTTCGGATGACATCCTTATATTTTTAGGCAGTCAAGATGTCAATATACTTTGCATGTTTCATTGCGCAGGAATAAAATCATTGTCCGTTATATGGCCTACCTCATAACACACCTAAATCGAACTGAATTTCTTTCTTCATTGTTGTAAGGGTCATAGGACCCTTACATAAATGAAGTAACAATGAAGTACATAATCTAATAAACATCTAATGAACCTACCTGTACATAACCTATATATAATCTGTGTTAAGATATAATTAACAGCGTGACACTTAATATGCTCTTCAACGTATATGTTTATACAGATAATAATACGATGATTATTCTCTAATGGACGTTATGTTATAATGTATCAGAGATGTAGATCATCTGTGAACATTTGGTTTTGCAAATCACTAGTAAATTATGGTAAGTTCAAATTAAAACATGATGCAAAATTCAAAAAGATAACATCTTTGTACATAAAAACTGATAATTCTGTTTTTTAAACATCTGTGTATGTCAGAGACTAAATACAGTGGATGGACAAAAATATGGAAACACCTTGTGAAATGCATGTTTGAAAAGAAAGATTGATTTTAATGAAATATGTAGGTGGCGCTGGCATTTTTGACTACTGACGCCACCTATACAGCTTCGTAAATGTGCTAAACAGTTCAGTTGTTGTCGGAGTACTGTTATGTGAGGTTGTCATTGCATTATGTCAGAGTTAACAGACTTCGAACGTGGGCAAATTGTTGGAGCACGTATGGTAAGTGCTTCCGTAAGCAAGGTAGCCGAGGTGTTTAGTGTTTCAAGAGGTACTGTATCGAAGATTTATTCCGCATATTTGAAAAGCGGAAAAACATCATCTGCTAAATCACAGCGCGGACAAAAGTGTGTCCTGAGTGATCGTGACATATGATCATTAAGGGCAATTGTGACAAAAAATAAGAAGACCACAGCAGCAAAAGTTACTGCTGAAATGAATGTTGTGTTACCGAACACTGTGAGTACCAAAACAATTAGAAGGGAGCTTCATAAACAGGAATTGCTGGCCGTGCTGCAATTGAGAAGCCACTCATCAGTGATGCTAATGCCCGTAACAGGAAAAGGTTGTGTTGAAGTCATAAAGCCTGGACTATAGAGCAGTGGAAGCGAGTAATATGGTCTGACGAGTCTTCTTTCACATTGTTTCCCACTTCTGGCCGAATTTAAGTCTAGAGAACACCATCTCAAGCCTATAATACAGACTGCTTGTTGCCAAGAGTGAAACATGGCGGGGGTTCTGTTATGGTTCGGGCAGCCATATCGTGGTTCTCTGCTAGCCCCATGATAACTGTGTCAGGGCACATGACTGCCAAGACTTATGTGAACATTTTGGCCGATCAAGTTCATCCCATGGTACAAACTTTGTTCCCCGATGGGGATGGTGTCTTCCAAGACGACAAAGCCCCTGTTCACACAGCTCACATTGTCCAGGACTGGTTTTCTGAGCACGAGGATGAGTTGTCCCATCTCTCCTGGCCACCACAGTCACCAGACCTGAATATTATCGAACCTTTGTGGTCTACATTGGAACGGAAAGTGCGTTCTCGTTATCCACCGCCAAAATCGTTATCTGAACTTGCCACCGTTTTGCAGGAAGAATGGTATAATATTCCCTTGGCAAACATACAGGAACTGTATTTATCCATTCCGAGAAGACTGCAAGCTGTTTTGGATGCCAACGGTTTTCCTACACCCTATTAAGCAAAGAAACATGTTTTTTTAAAGGTGTTTCCATATTTTTGTCCAACCCCTGTAGATATTCTCGAATTTTTTTTAACTTGTTTTAATGTCAGAAAAAAATTTATAATACTTGTATTTTGATCGTATTAACAATAATTATATATGGATATTATTAAGATATGGTAATATTATATTCTGATCATATCAATTATTATTAGAAGGAATATAATCTCAAATATGGATGAAAAACGATTATCTCGTAGAGTCATTAAGTTTGTTTGAAGCCGGACACGTGAAAAATGAGCTCCAGGACTCGAATCTGGAACTCTCGAATATGCGCCGAGTGTAATACCGTCACACCACCAAGGCAGGCAGAAAGGAGGAAGAAAATACCTTATAATATTTATGCATTTATTCCGCATTATGAAAATATTTCTTCCTTTTTATCACAGAGTGTTGCTAAAAATTAAGTTGGCTTTTAAAGCCCAAAGGAGCATTAGCCCAGAAGAGCTATTTTTCTCAAAACGAGAATTTGTGTTGAATAAAAGTCTGAAGGATTTTTCAAATTGTTGCCACCAAATATTATCGCTCGGTCTTATATTTAAAGAAATTAAATAATGCAGAACTTGCATGAATGTATGCATGTGTTTCGCATTGTGAAAAAGCAACGGTACGTAGAGTCATCAAATTTTTTAATAACTTAGTCCTCCACCCGACATGGACACCTGGAAGCCCGAATTTTGAATTTAGAATTTGCCTCATTGTGTATTTTATATTTTGTAAAACTTTAACGAATTTTTGATCAACAAATTCAACGATTTCAAAGCGACATTGTACGGGGGGGCGGGAATATTATCTCCAATGCGCAAGAATTTCTATCGGAAATTCTAAAGATAGACAGATTTTATATATTTTTAGCCCAAAGGAACATTAGCTCAAATGCTCCCAAAACGTGTATGTGTATGAAGAAAACGCCCCTTTGAGCGTGATATCAAATCTGAAGGCTTTCAGATTTTGTTTCTTTCAAATTAATTTAAAGATTCCTTTTAATATATATGTTACCGTGAAAGACCGAAATTTGAGAATGTCGACTTTCACCGGAGAATGTCAACATTCACCAAATACGTCGGTGAAAGATCGAATATTTCTTTACATTCTTGCACTCGGACCCTCACCGGTGTATGTCAACAATCACAGATATGCTCTGGTGTAGGTCGAAAAGAGAGGAGTATATGTACACGCTGCCATTCCAAAAGGAAGTGTTCCACAAATAAATGCAGTTGTAAAAGCGAGGGCCTCTTGTGCAATTCAATTGTGTCATAATAGTTTAAGTTGTTGCAATAAATAAGATTTAGATCACATAATTTGGTAAGTTTATAACTTCTATTATTTTCCTTTCTCATTGTGAATGTACTGTGTGTTTTAAGTTCTTATATTCTTAAGTTCTTATTCTGAGTCTCAAGTGCGTTTTTTCGCGAATGAATTACGGAGAAGGAAACATAATATTCTTATATGTTCAACATTCACCATCAGTACATGGTGAATGTCGACATTCACCGGTGTAAGTCAGAAATAAGAGTATTTGGAAAATATTTCGGACATACACCAAGGGACTATGTGAAGGTTTGACATTCACCGGTGAAAGTCGACATTCTCCAGATTTCGGTGTTTCACCGTAACACATGTACTGAAATTAAAGCTGAAGTTTTAATTTAACTAATGACTTTGATGTAATTCGTGATCCTGATTTTCTGGCACACTTTGCACAAATGATTATATTAATAATATGCGAACTGTTAACCGACACTCATTGTACGTCGATTCAGTTAAACAATTTTATTAGGATATGTTAAAAAAAGAATAGCGTTCTATGCAAAATTCAATGAAATGCTGTGAATTTCGGTGTTTATGTGATTACGTTCTTTGCAGTATTGAAGTTTCCTTTGGTTAGTAAGGTAAAGAAAGTGATTTCACAAAGAATATTAGATGGTAGTCCCAGCAATCCACTATATTGACTTACCATATGGCTTAACTAGCAACAAGTAATGCTTAATCGTCTGACAACAAACCGTCGTAGCGAAATGGCCAACGGCAGCGGACGGAGACTGGAAGGGAGGGAATGTGGGGCTGTAGTGGTCAGTGGCGTGCGGGACTGTCGTGAGGACAATGGAGGGTGACGCATCCGTGCAGATCCGGGGTCATCCCGCGGAAGCGCCTTCCACGGAGGAAGTCCGCCAATGCCGTTAACGCCCCAGCACACTCGGTCCAGATGGAATCGGATCCCGAGTCCATCTCGCGGGGAGCATGGAATAAAATGATAGAATGATGTCGTTCTACTTTCTGAAACAGCAGCAACGGGGAATGAATTTTCACCTTTCCTGTATTTCTAGAATGGATGTTCGGGATCAACGAGGCCAACTTTACGCACGGTTGTTTAAGATATTAAAATGTTGCGCGTACGGAATATTATAAAAGATATTAGAGTAATTTGAATTCGAAATTCAATAATTTCATTTAAAAGATCGTTAAATTTTGTTGGAATTAAATCTATGAAACCGTTTGAATCGTTGCTATCGCAGTTGACGTATGGTCAAGAAACAACGTAGGCAAATAATAATGTGAGTATAAAATCTTCACCTTGCAAAAACAAGGGGGGGGAGGAACAAAATCTAAGTTTTCTTGATCTGTTTCTTCGACTGATGATTCGTTCTTAGATATAATTTTTATTTTACATATATATTTGCTGTATTCTTTCTTACAAGCAAGCAGACTGAAAGGAGATGATGTAAATTAATTTTTGCTTTTGTATGTTGGTTTGACTGTTTATCGAATTGTTGTGGCAAAGCACGCACCGGTTAAGTGTTAAAGCAGGGATGTATTCGAGGGGGAATTTCTATCGAAAATTTTCTCGTAATCAAGTTTTGTATGGGAGATACAGGAAGTTGCATTCAATCAGCCTATTCGCAAAGAACCACGAACAATAGGGCTTTATCCACTCAGTTGTTAGTAGGCCCTTTTTCCTTTAGAATGAATCGGGAACATCTTCTCAAATAAAATACCTGTTGGAATGTTATCATGAAAGTAATCACATGAAAGTTAATTGTAATTAATTTTGAGATTCACGAAAGTTAGGAGGAATTAGCAATTAAAAACGAGACAAGTAGATAAAAATTATGAAATTTATTTTTTTATCCTAAGTTGTCGGAATGTTTCTCCTTAACAGCAGATTGTATAATTGAAACGAAACTGAGAGACAAATCTTGTTTGTAATAACACAAAAGTAATCACAGTATCTTGATTTATTAGCTAAGGGATACAAGAGTTCACATGTGAAAATTATATACATTTAAATCATCAGCAAAAATCAGATTAGTCACCTTTCTCAGTCACGTGTCTTTGACATTCCTCTTGACTCTTGAAATCAATATAACTTCCTGTATTAGCTACAAAGACAAGAAAGATATTCGGTTAATAAAAATTTAAAAGTAAGGTTTTTAAAATTTGATAATAAATTTGAAAACTTCCTTTCTTTTTACTTCTTTGTACGAAGTAAAAAGGAAGTATTGTAATCGCGAAAAGTTTCAGGCAGCATATTTCAACGAAAATATCCATTCTGACTGCTATCGAATGCAATTTAACGCTGTTCTTGCGTGATATCTGTACGTAAGGAGAGAATAAAATACTCGTTTCCTCCCAAAAAATTATAAAACTGCTTTAAAATGAATTCTGAAGAGAATTTTTCTTGCCGTCTGTACGTATGTACGTATCACGCATAACGCAAAAACGAGTAGCCTCAGAACGTTGAAATTTTGTATATAGGACTGCTATAACATGTAGATGTGCACCTCGTATTTTGGTTGCAATCGGCCGCACCAAACGTACATAAATATATTTATATATATATCCACTCTGTTACCCGGCTCAGTGATCTCAGTTTCTTTACTCTTATACGTTTGTAAATTGTACATTTTTTGCTTTAAAATTGATCGTATTATGTTGTTTTTATCTGCCGGTTAAGGTTTTTATGCCTTTAGTAAATCTGTAGGCAATATTTTTAGAATTATCAACAATTTTAAAGTTGTTTATGTGCTGCTAAGCCTTTTTTTTTATGGTGGCCATTGATGTTTACATTTGAAACAGCAGACTAGTGGATTTGTTGCCAATCGAGAGAAACTTAGCTTCGCAACAACAAAGATAACGCATTCATTTATTATTGCGAATTAAATCATGCTTAATCCTTTCTGGAATTTTTTCGAGGAAATAAGTGTTTAAGATTTACTTTGTAATTTTTAATACAGATATTTTGAGTTTTTATGTATTTTTCCTTGTCGCGAAGTGAGAACTGAATTACTTGATTGAGAAATACTCAATCGTCTGTAGAAAACTGTTTCTTTTTTGTTTTGTTTGCTTAATTTCTTTTATACATCATTCTAGCTTTATTATAGTATTTGAATAGAACATGTGGCAACGATTAGATAATTCTATTTTTTAAATGATATAAATTTTGTGCATTCAAGTTATAATATGAACGAAATATAATACTGTTAAGTGAATCTAGCGCCAAAGTGTCGCTATGGTAAACAAATAGAGTGAATTTTAAAGAATGCATTTATTCTATTGTAGTTTATGCGCTATAAGCGAAGTAGATTTAATTCAATCCAATAAGTTTAAATGAAATGCAAGAAAAAATGCGTATAATTTAACATTCCGTACAAGGAAGTCATGTGGTGCACACATCAGATTTTTTTTTCTTAAATGAAAGACAATGGAACAATTTCACAAAATGAGATTCATTGTGCATACATTAAAGTATTACTAAGCTGATTCATATGAGCTTATCCAGAATTCGCAGCGACGCTGCCTGTGCATTTTTCAGACACCTGAGGGAGCTTCTAACATTGCTAGAAGAATATAAATTTAGAATATAAAAGAATAAAATGCAAGAGTATACAGTATTTACGATTTGAGCTATTTTGAACATTGTTTAATTGTTGAAGCTTTTAAGATGTATCACAGCATTTCAGAGGTGGAAGCGAAGTTCACATAGGCACCATCATTTCAAGAGCGTGCCACGATAGCAACCATTCCGAAAAAACTTTAAACCTGCGGCAGTAAGCTAGCTGTAAAAAGACTTTAGACGAACAATGACGAACATCAGATAGCAAGGATCCTTTCAAGAAATTGATTGTAGCATTTGTGTCTCAAGTAATATCAGAATAACATTTTTGGAGACATAATAAACATAAACATGAGGATTATGCAATGGTCTTCTCCTTTAGGAGTCGATACCTAATCCAAGTACCATTGATGACTGTACTACGCAGCTCATTAGGCATGTCAGTTATGAAATCGGATACATGGTGACTGGAAACTAGTAGTCCAGTCAAAACAGTCATATTTTCGGCTGTCTTGAGAAGATAGAAAGCACTGCTCATGAAGAAAGACCCGTGGATCCATGGAATTCCAAACACTTACAAGAAGACTTCTCTGGAATACGGTGACTCTGTTAATCGATCCGATTTATTAAACTGGCATTCTTTAGGACTTCCAGCTCGTTTACAATAAACGTTTGACGGATGATCACTACGCGTTTAGCCGTTTTGATAAGTTATTGCTACCATGCCATGCGTTCTTTCTTGTGGATTTGCATTCCTGTAATTGGAAAATACTTACCTAGAAATCTCACAAAATCTAGAAATGCCAGTTTGGGGGTTAGACGAATCCTCATCTGAGTTTGGAATCTTTGCATGATTGCCCGAGTCACTAAATCTCAAAGTTATCAAATGCAGAGATGCCATGAACGAAGAAATAGTAACTCCTCCAAATACAGCAAAATTACAGACTGATGAGCAAGAAATATGGTATTCATTGCTTATGGTATCATGAAATTACTCATGAATACCTCTTACTCATGAAATTCATTATACGCTCCCGTAGAAGATCTATCAAGCATTAGTTTGGTATACCAGTACTTCTGGCGTTTTTGTATACACTGACTACAAATAAGTATTTGGACACCTATGCAAATGACGATATCTGCGGTCCTAAGGTACGTCAAGGACTCCGCCGGTATATATCGTGTAGGAAACAGCATCGGCGTTAGTCGCATGCAAGATGCCTCGCAGTTCGGAGCTCTCTGATTTCGAGAAAGGTATAATTATCGGGTATCACAAATGTGGCCGATCCTTAAGGGACATAACTAACGATCTGAAGTACCCAAAATCGACAATGGCCTATGTGATTAAGAAGTGGAAGGTGAACGGTGATTGTCGGAATGTGCCCCGAGTCGGCAGACCAACGAAACTGGGAGATAGAGACCGACGAGTGCTGTCCAGAGAAATTCGGAAGAACCGCACCCAACCGATGGCCCTCGTCCGCGAGGAGTTTCAACAGGCATTCGGGAGTATTGTTTCAAAGAATACCATCCGTAAGGAAGCACATGTGCTTGGTTTTCATGGTCGTGCTTCTGCCCATAAGCCTTTGATCACAAAGTCCAACCGCGCTGCTCGGTTAATGTGGTGCAAAGCACATCAAAATTGGACCGTAGATCAGTGGAAACGAGTTCTTTGGAGTGACTCACCCTTTACCGTTCGGGTGGCAGGATCTGGGTCTGGCGTCTACCTGGAGAACGTCTCCTACCAGAATGCATTGTGCCAACAGTCAAGTTCGGCGGAGGTGGAATAATGGTCTGGGGGTGTTTCTCCTGGTATGGGCTGGGACCCTTGGTTCCCATTCATGGTAAGCTCAACTCCGATGCCTACTGCACTATTTTGGATGACAATGTGCTTCCTACCTTGTGGCAGGTTTACGTGTTGGACCCCTGTTACTTTCAGGACGACAATGCCAGTTGTCATGTTTCGACGTTAACCAAGGCTTGGTATGGTGCCAATGGAGTTCATCGAATGGACTGGCCTGCCCAGAATCCAGACATGAACCCTATCGAGAACCTCTGGGACGAGTTGCATCGCCGAATTCAGGGGTGCACTACCCGTGCAAAATCGGTGAAGGAACTTCTATGTCTTCTCCAAGCCGAGTGGAAGAAAATACCACTAGCTGTCATACAAAGACTTGTGGAAAGTATGCCCCGGAGGGTCCATGCTGTAATTACCTCTCGTGGAGGCTCTACCAACTATTGATTTTGAATAAAGTTAGTTTTTCTTTTCTATCAAAGGTGTCCAAATACTTATTGGTAGTCAGTGTATATAGATTATGTATCTGTTTATGTAAATTGTGTATATGTAAGCACTACATATAGATATTTCCTTAGTAAGGAGACCGAATTTATCACAGTTTCATATGCTATCGCAGCTAACAATTTGTTAATTTTAAAATTATCACTGAAAAACTGATAAAAAATAATCGCTTAATCTCTGCGGATTAACAGGTTCTGAAGATCCAGAATTATACTGCAATGTACTGTCATTATTTCTAAAACTGCATTTATTGGTTTTTATTAGTGACCTACGGATTCAGATTACAAATTGTTATGCGCAAATGATTATCATTTATTTGCAAAAGTTTTTTTGAAATAAATGATATTTCTACTTAGACTGCTTTAATTTTAAAGAAATATTCAGTACATTTCGAAGGAGTTGACTTTTCTTTCAGTTACTAAAAGTATTTTGTCTTTTGCCCGTGATATGTTTTATCACTATTCCTTAAAAAAAAGGGGAAAAAAATTTGGAAGCTTTCAGATTTTACATTATGCACAAAAGACCGTTTTTTAACGTTTTATGCGTTACCTGTATTTGTTAAATATCATGTTCTTCTCACTTCATCCACATAAAATTGCACAGCGATATCACAAAATAATATTTAAAAGCAGCATACCTTTAGAAATTCGGATACACAGTCTCGCACGCTGGAGATAATTTTTTTTTCATACAATATTGCCATTCCTCGCTTTGAAATCGTTTTGTTAATCAAAAGTTCGTTAAAGTTTTACAAAATGTAAAATAGACAATAAAATAAATTAAAAAATTAGGTCTTCCAAGGTTCGGTTGGAGGACTACGTTATTCAAATTTTGATGGCTGTAGGTACTTTTGTTTTTTCACAATGCGAGAAACAGTCATGCATTCATGCCGATTCTTCATTATTTAGTTTCTTTAAATAAAATACAAGGCGATAATTTTTGATGGCAACAGTTTGAAAAGTGAAACGACGCAAAATGCCATTTCGAGACGAATAGCCCTTTAGGTCTAACTACCCTTTGGGCTAAAAAAGAGTATCTTTACACACATCTCGAGGTACTACTGTTGGGCTATTTTCATTAATATAGACATCTTCCGTTTTTTTAAAGATTTTATGAAGCGATTGACAGAATTTAATTGCAGTTTCATTGTCCCTTCTTATTAATTGCAAAATTACCTATACTTTTCATCAGTTTTGAAATTTTTTACTGTTGCGTTAATCAAACTCAGAATTTTTTCTTTATGCACCTTAAACAGGCTTATATTTTTCAACAGTTTTTAACATCGTAAATACCAACTTCCCCAGAAAGAAAAAGTTAATAAATGTTTCTCGCCGTTAATCTTTGTTTGTTCCTTGTGTGTTATCTGAATTCGTCTTCTTTTAAAAATTATTCAACATCTTCTTTAAACGATGAATTAAATTTATATGAGCTTTTCATATTTATCAAAACAAAAAGATGAAATTTTAATATTTATTTTAATTTCCAAGAATTATAAGATTCACTAGAAATGTGTTGAGCTTTTGTTTGACATTATTAATTTAAGATTAAATTTTCGTAATTTTAATATTAATGTATACCTTGGAGAAAGAAAAAAAAAGCGTTAGTCCCGTATCTTCCGTTCTACTGGACTGATTGCCGAAATTTAACTAGCGTTTTCCATGTTTCAAAAGCGCGACTTAAAAATTATTAGATTTATATATAGCATTTTAATAACATGGGTATTTTGGACTTTTTATGGACTTTTCCTGAAATATACCAATGATTTTTTCCCACGTTTCGATTCTACTATTCAAATTATGCCAAAGTGCCAAGTTTTGTAAAAATCGCACGAGTACTTTTTAAAAAATTAGCTCTCAAAATTTTAGCTCTTCCATGTTAATTGAATGTGGTATATATTTATTAATACCTATTTTTTAATCAAACTTATTTAATTCTTCCTTTCCAGTTCGGAAATTTAGATTCATTCCAAATAAAATTCGCTCATATTTTATGACTTGTTTTTAAAATTTGTATTTTTAAATAATTTTTATAAATTATTCGAAAACATTTTGAATTACAAACTACGCAATTTTTACCATCATCTTAAAGTCGATGCATTTCTAAGCATACCCGCAAAAAATTTGTTTTTTATTCAAAATTTCCTAAGGTATACGTGCATTTACATATTGGCGCTTTGGCATACTTGTTATAAGTGATAATAGCGCCAAATGTGGTTTACGCACTTTGTTAAAATTATTTTAAAGTTTGGACGATGACTATTTTTTCCGCTCGTGTACATTGAAAAAAAGGAAAGGAAAATAGGTTGCTATACATTAAGAAGTTCGCCAAGTGAATTATTCTTGGCGCAAACTGAAAAAGTTGTGCCAAGATAAATTTTTGAATTTCTCCATAAATTTCTCACCAAAAATTACAAAATTAATATTTGAGTCGTATAATCGAAATAAGGGAAAGAATTGGTATGTTATTTCAGAAGAAGACCAATTTTGTGTCAAAATACCTACGTTAGAACAATGCTATATATAAGTCTAATATTTATCCTAAGTCGCACTTTCAAGAAATGAAAAACGCAAGTTCAATTTGGTGAATCTTTCCATTAGAACGAGAGATACAGAATTTTTTTTTTTTTTTTTTTTTTTTTTTTTTTTTTTTTTTTTTTTGTATGCGTGTGCAGAGTGTGCCTTTCGAGACAGGGTAAACCAACTTAAATTTCGACAATCGGTCCAGTAGAACAAGAAGTATAGAAATCCCCCCCCCCTTCTTTTTTTTTTTTTTTTTTTTTTTTGTGTGTGTGTGCAAAGTGTACTTCTCTTTCACTCTTGTTATCAAATATTCTTTCCTTTATTTCCTGCTGCAGTGAAAACGTCAAACTAAATCAACCTTCTCAATACTTACTAAGAGATACCTTCTAAATAAATCTAAATACTTAACTGTTCCGTAACAAAGACCTGCGTACAGGAAAACTAAATTATGATCACGTGATTAAGGAAAAACATCTTTACAGTATTTTTATTAGAATTAAAATTACATGATCATGGAGGGAACGCTGTTTTTACTTCCTTGTACGAAGTAGAGAGGAAGTATTGTAATCGCGAAAAGTTTCAGCACCATATTTCAATGAAAATATCCATTTTGACCGCTATCGAATGCAATTGAACGATGTTTTTGCGTGATATCTGTACGTAAGGACAGAATAAAATACTCTTTTCCTCCAAAAAAAATTATAAAACTACTTTAAAATGAATTCTGAAGAGAAATTTTCGTGGCGTCTGTACGAACGTATGTACGTACGTATCTGGCATAACTCAAAAACGAGTAGTTGAAATTTTGTATATAAGGCTGCTATAACATGTAGATGTGCACCTCGTATTTTGGTTGCAATTGACCGCACCAAACCTATATAAATATATATATCCACTCTGTTACCCGTCTCGGTGACCTCAGTTTCGTTACTCTTATATGTTTGTAAATTGTACATTTTCTGCTTTAAAAATGATTGAATTATGTTGTTCTTATCTTCCGGTTAAGGTTTTTATGCCTTTAGTAAATCGGCATGGAATATTTTTAGAATTATCAACAATTTTAAAGTTGTTTAAGTGCCGCTAAGCCTAATAATGTTTTTGATGGCGGCCATTGCTTGCTTACATTTGAAACAGCAGGATAGTGGATTTGTTTCCAATCTAGAGAAACTTAGCTTCGCAACAACAAAGATTAAGCCTTCATTTATTATTGCCAATTAAATCATGCTTAATCCTTTCTGGAATTTTTTCGAGGAAATAAGTGTTTAAGATTTACTTCGTAAATTTTAATGCAGATATTTTGAGTTTTTATGTATATTTGCCTTGTCGCGAAGTGAGAACTGAATTAATTGAATGATAAACACTCAATCGTATGTGAAAAACTGCCTCTTTTTTGTTTTGTTTGCTTAATTTCTTTTATACATCGTTCTAGCTTTATTACAGTATTTGAATAGAACATGTGGCAACGATTGGATAATTCTTTAAATGATATAAATTTTGTGCATTATGAGTTATAATATGAACGAAATATAATACTGTTAAGTGAACCTAGCGCCAGAGTGTCGCTATGGTAAACAAAGAGAGTGAATTTTAAAGAATGCATTTATTCTATTGTGGTTTATGCGCTGTCGGCTAAGTAGATTTAATTCAATCCAACAAGTTTAAACGAAATGCAAGAAAAAATGTGTATAATTTAATATTTCGTACATGGAAGTCATGTGGTGTACACATCAGATTTTTTCCATCACAATAAAGATGTGTTCCGAGGTATTAATTTGACTACAGTGTTCCTGTAAAAAAGATATACTCCGTAATAAGCCTTCAAGCAGACTCTTAATCGATAGTGGAATGTATTCCCGGAAGTGAAGTTTAGGTATACTTCACGCTTATGTCAAGAACTGCGAAAAGGAAGAGAAGTATGATAAAGAGAGAGATGCACATTGGAGGAAGAAAAAAGGAAATAAAGCTTTCGCATCAGTTGATGTTTGAGAAAGCACCAGCAGAAGAAGAAAGATGGTGTTGGTTTAATTCACCAAAGGACAGAGAGAGGGAGGAATCGTAAGATGACGGGGAAAAATCGGAAGAAAAAACGGACACAAAGCTTCTTCCTGGGGCATATATAAATGACAGCAATGGATGGATAGCGAAATGAATGATTCTGCTCCAGGATACGACAATGGAAGATGATCCATCTAAGGTTTCAGTTTACGAAATCTCAGCGACAGATGACTGTAGGTGACCATCCTTCTTCAAGAATCTTCTCCTCGTGCAACGACAAAAAAATACAGTATAGATCACTCAGTAGAAAATATATACCGTAACATCTGAGATATAAGAATCTGGATGAGTTGAGGTCCCCGGGCACATGGAAGTACATTTGTCTTCTATTGACGAGTCCAGAACTCTGTGAGCTTGCACAATGAGCATGAAAAATTATTCGGAGTCTTCATTTTTATACAGGGACGATTATTGATGTCGACTCGTTTTTAAAGGCTTGAGTTCACAGAGGTAAATGCTCCAGGCTCCATTGAATGGGTTCTCTTCTTCTTCTGGTACAGAGTTCATCAAAAACATAACTTCTTAGAAATGAGTGCCCATTTAATGTCGAATGGCCTGTGAATCTCGAGTGATTCATAGAGAAAGCTACACCCTGATAATATTTTCAAATATCACCATAGATTCAGCTAAAAGTGGTTTTAGAATTTTATCGGTGTGATTATTTTCAAAGAAGTATATGATATTGAGTTCTGTTACGTCTATTAGGTTTAATTACAAAAGAAATGCGTGAAGCTAAAAATCAGGTAAAAAGTTAAAATGACGTAGTTTTGATTAAAGTTTGAGTTTGTTTATCCCAAAAGAGACGCTAGTTCCGAATGGGGTATTAGTCTTGAAGCGGCATTTTGCGTGGTATTACTTTTCAAATTGTTGCCACCAAATATTACCACCCTGTATTATATGAGTACTTAAAGAAATTAAATAATGGAAAATCTGCTTGAACGTGTGAATGTTTATCGCATTGTGAAAAAACGATGGGAGCTAGAGAGCCCGAATTTTGTATTTCGAATTTGTTTTATAATCTATTTCATATTGTATAAAACTTTGATTTTTTTTTTTATTTAACAAGCTCAATGATTTCTAAATGAGCAGTGGCAACACCGTATGAAAGAAAACATTTTTATCTGCACGTGCGGGATTGTTCGTCGGAAATTGTAAAGATATGCTTTTTTTAAATGTTTTAGCTGAAAAGCTAAAAAGAAAAAAAAAAAAAAAGGATTAATATGAGTATAACAGCAGATCGGTAGAATGCGAGCTCAGCGAGAGTTTAAAAAACCTTAACAATCCCTTTTGGGTGAACGTTAAAATATGGAATCTTTCATATTTTATTTATTTATTTATTTTTTATTTTATTTTATTTATTTTTTTTTTCTAAAACTATTACGTTTAAATTTCTGCTATTGGCAAAGTTTACTATTTCCTATATAAAATTTATACAAAGTAGCACAAACATGCAATACTCAATAGACTCAGAATAATCTGTAAGAACTGATAGTAATAAAATAATAACTGAGTAATAGACTTAAATAAATTAATTAAAAATGAAATAAGCATGTTTGCTTTATGAAGTTAAAGCTGGTAAAAAAGAAAATTGTGATTATACTTTTTATCAAAGAATTTCGCTGTTTAATTTTCGTTTCTTAAATATCGTTACGGCCGAGTGTACAATATAAGATTTCTTCACTAGTTTGTGGAGGTGTTTCATAGTGAAATAAACTTGAATTACGCGGGTTTAATTAAGGGCCAAAATTAAAATTTTGTCAACTATCATAATGTTTTTATTTATTTGTGATTGGAAATAAAATCGTGGGGCTTTCAGCAATGGCAGATTTATAAACAAAATTTTCGAAAAGAAATTTAATCAGTATTATACTGTACTTTATTTATATATTATTATACTGAAATTATGTTTATGTCATAATAGACCTCTAGTATATCAAACTTGTATTATTTCAAGTGACATATGAATTTGTATATAATAAATAGTTTATTTTTAGTTCAAAGGGATTTGAATCCCGAAGGACTATTTATTTCGTTTTGGCATTTTGTGTCGGACGGATAAATGTCGGTTCACTTTTCAAACTGTTGCCATAAAATGTTAGAGTCCTGCATTATATTTGAAGAAATTAAATAATGAAAAATCTGCATAAATGTATGTATATTTCTCGTATTGTGATAAAACAACGGTACCTAGAGTCATCGAATTTTGAATAACGTAATCCTCCAACGAATATGAGCATGTGGATGACCAAATTTGAAATTTGTTTTATGATCGATTTCCTATTTTTTAAAACTTTGAAGAATTTTTGATTAACAAACTCAAGGATTTCAAAGCGAGCAATGGCAACGTTGTGCAGAAAAACATTTTATCTCCAGCGCGTGAGTCTCTGTATCGGAAATTCTAAAGATATGCTCGTTTTAAAACTATTTTGCGATATTGCTGTTGCACTGGATCTTATGGTTTAAGTGCTAGGAACATGATATTTAATAAAGAAAGGTAACACACAAAATGTTAAAAAAAGCCCCTTTGGACGTAATTTAAAATCTGAAACATTTCAGATTTTTTTTTTTAAATTTTTTTTATTTTTTAGTCCAAAAGGATTTCAGTCCCCGAAGGACCATTACTTTCGTTTTGGCATTTTGCGTTGGACTCCTATAAATGTCGGTTCACTTTTCAAACTGTTGCCACGAAATGTTAGAGTCCTGCATTGTATTTGAAGAAATTAAATAATGAAAAATCTGCATAAACGTATGTACGCGCGTGCTGGAAGGCTAATTTCTAATTTCTTCTGAAAGTCTGATTTGCATTTTAACGTACCTTTCGCAAGTTTGTTTTTTAAAATAGTCAGCTTGCCATAACTATTATTTTTTAATCATTTTCTCTTTTTCTAAGTGATCGAATGCATGTAGGGAAAATTCTGA
This sequence comes from Stegodyphus dumicola, assembly GCF_044657685.1. Lineage (NCBI taxonomy): Eukaryota > Metazoa > Arthropoda > Arachnida > Araneae > Eresidae > Stegodyphus > Stegodyphus dumicola. The sequence continues at coordinate 88,125,824 of NC_140777.1, forward strand.
ATACATTTGAAATTAGGTCTTTTGGTTTTAGTTAAATTTTAATGTCTTTTGAAAATTTGATTGAATCTTTTATCAGTTTTTGGTCTCAAATAAATCAAAAGAACGAAACATTATCCGAGACGCATTAACCAACTTTTATGAAACTTTAATTCATTTTCTCCCAATGCGTTCTGAATTGGAGTTTCAGACAAAGGAGATTAATTTGTAGTTTTTATTTCTAATTCCAATTGCTTTTTCTTATTTTAGGCTTTATTCTACTGATGAATTCTTATATTAAGTTTGATTACGTTTAGTTATAATGTTAGATCTTTTATCTACGGTTTCAATTATTAATATTAATAATGAATTGCCTTGTTTTGATTCCAATTAATTTGAATTTTGGACGCTTTGTATTTAATTTGCTTCAGTCTTGTAGCTATAGCGCAAGATAGGTTAAAATTTTTGTTTTTGGCATATTATTTTGTCTTTATAAATTATATACGTATACAATAACAATAGCGAAAACATGGACATTCTATGCCTGAACTTCACAGAACCGGCCTTGCAGGCATATGCGAAAACAGTTCAATTCGTCGCAGGAAACAGTCCCAGAAAAGATAACAAATGTTTGGCATACGCACATATATATATGTGATGTACCAGCTTTTGTCCGGAATAAATAGATTGGTGAAGAATCATAGATGTAGTCGCAACTTAAATTATCAGACTATAAGTTTAAAAAACAGGATCCATTTATTATTGGTCAGGAGAAATAGCAGTTACAAAATCAGATATCCGGAGTAAATAAAAAAGAATTACTAATAACTTTTTGTGTGAAGTTTACTGCATCGTTACATTAAAGAAAAGCCCCCGATATTCCTTTGCGAGTCCTTTTATAGCCTCTGGAAAGGCGGAGCTTCCAAGAAATGACGTCAGCCAATCCAGTTCGCTTTAAATATTTCCAGAACATTCTATAACTGTACGTGTAAAGGCGGGAAAAACAACTTGACTACGGGGCTTTGGATTTAAATTCACGTACTTTAAAATAAGAGACCATCGCCATTAAAAATGAAAAGAACATACAGTTAGAATTTTAAGTGCATTCTTGACTATAGAATTTTATTATTACATATATAAATTTTTTTTTTCATTTTCTTATGATGTCCTACTTTTTAATTTCTTTTAATTAAAAAATGTTTTTATAATAAATTTATTCTTTAAGTGCTAAGACTGTAATTTGAGGTTTATTCGACGTTTTTGAATTGCAATGTTGTACAATTATCCGTTTTGTGCTTTAACGAAATTTAACTAAGATAATAAATTTTGATTTTTTTAATATATTAAATCTCACCTCAGATAGTTTTAACATTTTTATTCAAATAATTCAAAATTACCAGTGTTCCTTAACAAAATTCTCAAGTAATTACCTTTCTTATTGTAAAATTAATAATAATCATTGAATATGCATAATGCAGAAAAACTACTTAATTTCGAAGTAAATTATTTTTGTACTTTAAAGAAAATTAGTTAATATTTAATAGAAGAGATGAAAGAAATTTTCTTATGTTTACTCTGTCTAAACGGCTATTTATTTCTAAAATAATTCGTATATTTTTCTTTTTAAATCATCGTAAAAGTATTTAAAATATAATAAATTATTAGCTTACATTAGCTAATAATTATTGAACTTCAAATTACAATAAATATTTTACTATACATTGTTGCAAAACGAACAAAACTGTAGAAATTAAGATTTTACTTACAATATTTTAAAATATTAAATATTAAATTATCTCCAGGAACTTTCTGTTTTCCAATAACACCATGATTAAATCTTCTTTTTAATCTTTTTCTCGTTTTGCTATCTGTTATATATTTTGACTTTTTACCTGTAAATTAAAAAATACAAATACAACACTAAATTCATTAATGTGTATAAAAAGATTTGTAAGAAAGAAGGAAAAAGCAAAAATTGTTTCAAATTGCTAGGATGAAAATTCTTAAAAATTTATAGATCTTTTTATCTTATTTATTAAATAACCTTAAAACATAGTAACTTGACAAAGATTAAAAAATATCGTTATTATCTCAAAAAAAAATTTCTTTGAAAAGAAAATTTTCAGAGAAAAATTTTTTATGGTCTTAGAAACAAATTATCAACGAAATAAATAGCATTTCTGCTTTTGATAAACAGAAAAGAGAAAGAGAAAAAAAGTAATATGTTAAATCAAAAACACCGCGAAATCAAACAAACAAAAAGAAACATTTTGGTTTAATTAAAACTCGGTAAAAGAAACTCTCCCTAAAAAATATTTTCCGGTAATTAAAAACGATAGAAATAAGAGATTCGAAACAGAATTGCATCAAAAACAAAGTACCAGGAATTAGAAATATTTTTCTGCTATTAAAAGCTCTGCTGTAAATTAAAATTTCCTTTCAAAACATAAACCCAAAAAAAAAAAAAAAAATGAAAGTTTGTAAATGATGATAAAAGTCAGAAAGCGAAAAAAATAAAAAATTAGTAAATAAATAAATTGTACCATTTGGCCCTGGCCTCTTCTTTCATTGTACGATGTATTATTTTGTTGAAAATTTATTCCTGATTAAAACTTCAGAGCGAAAAAATTATAAAAAAGCAACGTAGTTTGTACTCCCTAAGCTCTGATGATGCTACGAAAAAATATATATATATATCTTCCCGCATTTTTCATTACCATTAAACTTCCGAAAAATTTCTTTTTATCTTTTCCTTCAAAACAAAAACCTAAATCTGGCTTTATTTACGGAAGAAAAAAAACTTTTTTTTTTTTTTTTTTTTGCCTAGAGCTCGGAGAAGTAAGCATTTTTAATGATGATAATAATAACAAGTCACGAATAAATTAGAACGTAGATTGAAATTTCATAAATATAATCACGAGTTTATGAAATTATCGAATAAAGCGCACTACCTAACATTTTGCTGAGTCAGGTAAAACAGAAGGGGGGGGGATCTGCGGGTCGCTGTTCCCTCCCTTACCAAATCTTTTGCGGAAACCACCAAAGCATCCAGTGTATTTCCGCAAGATAAATGCCAAAATCATTACAGTGGCACGCAAAAGTGGCAACGGGGGGGGGGAAGTGAGGGGGGAGGGTGCTCCGTTTAAAATTTATTATGTCTCCGACCAAGCATGTTTCGCGATAAGGGGATGGGTAAAGGGTACAAGGGGAAGGTAGGGGTTTTATTTAAACGAACCGCTGCGGTGTTGTTAAAAGAGAAAAGGGGTTTAGGCTCCCCAAACAGCCATTAAGAACTATTAATCAATGGAATTAGGCTTAATTGATCTCATCCTAACGGTAGTGGCACGATTTCGAACCGGATTAGGGACTTACTGTCTGTGTTGCTATTAGATTGAGAATTTCGCAAAAGGGAAAAGTACATAGCTCTTTCATTGCAACTCGTTGGAGAAGGCCAACATTAAACACATGACTACTTGTGTTACGTTAAAAATAAAAAAATTCCCTATCACAAAAGTTAAATATTTACATAGTTTACTATCATATTTATTTCATGTTATTTTATAGTTTATTATTCTGTGTTAATCGTATTAAAGAATCTTACTGATTTTTTTAATATTTTGAGTAATTTCTGTAGACAGACAAAATAAATTTACTGATATACCCCTGGCAAAGAAATTTCGACCTGAACAGCTTAACTGCTGTGGAAAAACAAATGTATTTGTCTGAAAGTAAACGAACGCATACGGCGAAAATAATTATTACCAGCAGATGTTAGCAGATTTTTTTTCGTCTGCTTTCGCAGATAAACTAATTACTCGGAATAAATTGCTTTACACGTTGTTAACAGCCTTTCTCTGTATTAAGATGTGAGTAATAAAAATATTATTTGGCCTTACTGTTTTAAAATGCGACGTTTTGCACCAGTTAAGCCAACCTCTTTATAACAATTCTTTTATTACAAGACAAGTGCAAAATTTTCAGCTGTCTTTCATTTATAGACACATGCACGTTTCGAGAGCATTTGAGCTACTGCCACATTGTACAAAAAATATTTGAAAAGAGCATATCTTTAGAATTTAAGATAAATAGACTCGCGCGCCGAAGATAAAAATGTTTTATTCCCTACAGTGTTGCCACTGCTCCCTTTGTAATTATTGATATTTTTTAACAACAATTCGTTAATGTTTTACGAAATATAAAACAGACAATAAAACGAATTCCAAATTAGGTCATCTAGGTACCCATGTTCGGGTGGAGGACCATGTTATTCAAAGTTTGATGACTCTATGTATCGTTGTTTTTTCACAGTGCGAAAAGCATTTTCAGATTTTATATTACACATAAAAGGGGCATTTTTTAACATTTTGTGTGTTAACTTTATTTACTAAATATCATGTTCTTCGCACTTAAACCATAAAATTCAATTCAACAGCAGTATCACAAAATAATTTTAAAAGAAATATCTTTAGAATTTCCGATACACTGTCTCGCGCGCTGGAGTTAAAAAAGGTTTCTGCCTCCCCCCGTAACAGTGTTGCCATTACTCGCTTTGAAATCCTTGAGTTTCCTAATCAGAAACTCAAAGATTTTACGAAATATGAAATAAATAATAAAACAAATTCCAAATTTGAGATTCCAGATGCCTATACTGGAGTAGAGACGTACATTATTCAAAATTGGATGGCTCTAGGTACAGTTGTTTATCACAGTGCGAGAAATTTACATACATTTATGCAGATTCTTCACTATTTAATTTCTTTAAATATTATACAGGGCGGTAATGTTTGGTGGCAATAATTTGAAAAGTGAAAAACAACGTTTATAGTGTATATCAACGTAAAATCATGACGTAAAAATAAGGTATATCATAACGTAAAAATAACGTATATCAACGTAAAATGCCAAAACGAAATTAATAGCCCTTCGTGCAAATTGCCTCTTTGGGCTAATACATAATTGTCTGCTAATCAACTTTCATCTATTTGTAACGATATTTTTTACTGAAATGGAAATTGAGACCATTTTCCTATCGAATTGCTTTTGCCTTTTGAAAATCTGTTACTGCGTTTTTCAGTCTTAAACGTTATATCCGGTTTAAAACTGAATATTCCATTACATTCTTTCCAGAACATTGCTATAAACGTATATTTTAACATTTGTGTTATTATAATTAGTGCAAATAGATTTTCTCAAGGCAATACATAGGACTACTGTTCTGCCTTACTTTGGCTTGGGCGCTACTAAGGCCAGAAGTAGTGGTCATTTTCTATGGAGACAGCTAACAGGTGGGCCACCGTTGCCTCCTATGAAGGGACAGACAATTTTGTATCCATGCTTTCTCCGGAACCGTCTAGTATCGCTCCCCTAACCACTATACTGTATGTGCGCCATTCAAAAAATCTCTACTCTGCCAATACCTAAACCGATAAGCTTAGCACCGCTGCCACAAAATTAATTTCAATGTCTTGCGCACGTTTTAGGTCTTAAATTTCAGAACATCTAATTTTACAAGCTCTTCGGAAGTATCTTCGACGAGAAACCTGTTTCGATCACTTATATGCCGTCGTTATACTGCATATTAAATTTTCGTAGCTCCAACATCGATAGAGTTTTCCGCCCCATCGTAATATCAAATAAAAGTAGACCACCCAAAAAGAAAACAGGAACACAAATATATATCATCGAATGAAATATACAAGGCCAGATTTTAATGCCGTCTAGTTCACGAGTTGTGTAGTAGGAACATTAGAATAAAAATGACTCCCCCCCTCCGGAATGGGAGGCAATTGTCAAGCAATTTTATTTCTTATTAATTGTGATTTAAGATGAATTTAGAAAAGTCTGTAACCTCTGCCCTTTCTTTTAGTGCAATTTGCTGTACGAATAACGGGAAATTTATGATTTCATAATTCTATTTAACAACTATAAAATGGTAGTCGACAAAAACAATTTGAACCATTTCATCAGTCGCATTAAGAATTGTTCTCTAAAGCAATTCGTGATGAAAGTGAAAAAGCGAGCATCGAAGTGTTATTTGGTTTTAATCAAGTTTTAACAATACCAGAAACAAATCAAAAATGTTTAAATTAATTTTACTGTAATTTCTCTCTATATAAAAAGAATTGTGTGTTTGTTTGCGATTAACTATACTCATTACTATAGCCTATCGTCACACCAAACTTTCTACAATTCTTTTCTGGGTTCTGAGAAAGGTCGTCGTCCACTTTTTTCAAAAAAAAAAAAAAAAAACTAAAATCAGAGATATTAATTAAAAACTCTGAAGACGCTAATTTTCGCACTCATTTTTCCGAGTGGCAACAATCTCGCGCTGGTGATAAATATTTGCTTTATTTCGAGAAGTGTTGCCACTGGTCGCTTTCAAATCGTAGAGTTTATTAATAAAAATTTCTAAGTTTTACAATGAATTAAAACTAACATTGCAAAACATGAAATAAATTATTCCCGATTCCAAAAATTCGTGGGAAGCCATTGCGACAGTTCTCGTCTTTGTACGACTTTAATCAGCCGAGATATTAATTAAAAACTCGGAAAAACATTAATTTTTGCACTATTTTTTTTTTTTTTTTTTTTTTTTTTGAGTGACAACAATCTCGCGCGTTGGAGATAAAAATGCTTAGTGTTGCTACTGCTCGTTTTCAAATCGTAGAGTTCGTTAATCAAAAATTTGTAAGTTTTACAAAATCTATATATATAAAGAAGGAAATGTGTTTGTTTACGTTATTGATTTTTGATCAATTATGATTAATTTTTTGCCACATTCAGTCGTCTAAAAATTGAATAAAGGTAAAATATTGGATGGAATTTGAGCTTTTACGAACATTTCGTTAGAAAGATGAAAATCATTAAAAATGGCGTCCCATTGTTGCTGATATAATGAGAGAGAATTAGTTTATTTTTCTGTCGAAATTTTTTATGTGAGTTCCATATCGCATCAAACTGAAAAATGTGTGACTATGAATGGTATTTTTTGAGTCATTATTAGAGAAGGATTGCAGCGGTATCTTTCTCTCTGTTGTTCGATACATTACTTTCAATCTAACTCAACTGGCATCGGATACTTCCGCTAGTATCAAATAAAAACAGACGAGGGAAAAAAAAAAAAAGAGGTGAACAAAACACAAAATCGCCTTCTTCCATAATCGCAGCTGTAATATGAAAGTAAAAGGAAAACCCTGCATCTCAATGTCAACTGAAAATTTTTAACGTTATCAGAAATCTTGTTTCATCCTTTTGCGGCTCCTTATCTTACGCAGATTAATACCCCGTGTAAAGCATCCATTATCACTCACGCATCTGTCAATGGAAGCACGAATTTTGTCGCTAATAACTCGTTAGCCCGTCATCACCTTTGGAAGGAAAAAAAAAAAAAAAAAAAAAAAAAAAATGAAACCAAATTACAAAATACCCGTATAATAACAACTCCCTGTAGGGTATATTAACCCAAGCAGCGTGAAGACAATGTTTTTCATTGCATTAAATTTACCACACAGGTAAAAAATGTTAAAAAAATATATAAATAAAACTAAAAGAACTTTAATAACCATCATAACCATCAACTGAGCTTCTGAAAATTCTTGATGAAAAAGCGCGCTTATCAATTTGGACACCTTATTTCCAGAAAGCCTGTCAATACGAATCAGAGGTTAGACTGTTTCGATAACATACCTTCCCCCCCCCTCTCCATTGCGCTGTTGAATTCTTAGATGTGTCAAGTGTCTTGTAGGGATAATAATATTTAAAAATAAAATAAACAAAAAACTAAAAAGAAGCGGTTGGGAGAGAGGGAAAGAAGAGCAAAAAGGTAGGGTTGAAGATGAGGCCGATTTATATTTTGCCGCGGTATTTTTTCTCTCTAAAGTGTAATGTATAATATATATATTCGCACAGTTGGAATTGATAGGGATCTCTGCATACGGCAGCTCGTGATATTAGGGGGAACCTATAATTTCGAAAACCACGAGCGCTTTTTTGACAAGTTGCAGATAAGGGAAGATTACAAAAGCTGATATAGTTGCTTTATCACTGCCGCTTTCACGGGTAATTATGAACGGCGTGTATTTCTAGGTTGTTCTACCACCTTACCACCACCACTACCATCTGAAACAGTGATTTCCCGTCCCCCCCCCACTTTCTTTACCTACAGATGGCATACGTTTGTATCGCCGTTCTTTTTTTGGCTTTCTCTTCTTCTGCAATGCATTTTTTTACATAGAAATAAGGTTTTACCTTCTACGAAGAACATGTGTGAGTATGACAGATTTCAGGCAACTATGAATATTTATATTAGTGAAAGTTATGTGAATATTTGCAGCTGGATCTGAAATGGGGGGGGAGAGGAATCTGCCATAGTGTTTCGTCTGTTTCAATGAGAATAATGTATTTGCTGAGATTCGCAAATACATTATTCTCATTGAAACAGACGAATACGTAAAAAACTTATTTTATGCGATTAAAATGACAATAACTTACTAGTCATCGAATAAATTAAAAAAATAACATAATTAAGATTGACCCCTTTTTTGGATATTCCTAAATTCAAAATTTAATTTAGAGAAAAAGAACATATGAATCATAATCATTTCGATATATTATCACTTAAAACATATTGGGCTTTAAGTGCAGTTCTCTAATACAGTACAGAATATCACAAATTATAAAACAGTTCTATTTGATTTTTCACCTACTTTCTATTGAACATAATAAAGTTTATCAGTTTTAAAATCAGCAAACTAAATATTTTAAAATTTATAATTTCGACGTTAATCTTCTTGACAGGAATATTGAAAATCAACTTTTTAATATAAGCGTTCATTGTAACAGCAGAAACAGATAGCGACAACTACTATATTCGCCAAACAGTTGGAAAACTTTCATTTCGATTGAGAGATCCAGTTAAATATTATTTAGCCGATTATCCCATTGAATCTATAAAGTATATTTACTTACACATTAACTTATTTAATGTTAATAATTTAGCTTAAGTTATTAACATTACTTAAACATTTACATAGCATACGAGGATATCTCTGAAAGTTTTGAGATGCAGCTAAATGATACAAGTAATCCCATCCAATATCAGTGCCCTTTTTCAGCCGAATTTTCCAAAATTTAAATGCTTCCAGCCGTTGATTTCTTGGAATAAATGAAAAATATTTTTTTCCCCCTTCATTAGTTTCACCTTCCGAAAATATTCTCTTCTTGAAAAACTTCTAGAAAACACATTGATGTGCACCAATTAGCTGAAACACCCTTCCGTTCTTTTAAATTGGTGGTTTTGACAAGTTGTGCACTTCTGAAGAAAACAGCGTGTGTTACTATTTTCACTATTTACTATCTTTGTACACTTGTTGGTTAACCCTTTGCAGCACAATGTGTCCCGTCTGCACACACCAAAAAATTTCCTTCTGTACGCACAGAAAAATTGAATGAAAAAGGATTTATAGGTTACTATAGTTTACTCTCAACCTTCTTTATTTATAGTAGATGGCAGTTCAACACAAAACAGTGCATATATTTTAGCCATGTTTAGTTTTTTTGAAGACCCTCATTTTTTAAAGAAATCTTCCAGATATTTTTTAGGGTATAAAAGGAATTGTTTGAAAAGAAATTTCTATGTTATTTTTTGGCTTTGTGCTAATCTCCTTATTCTAGATTAGTTTTAAATTTTTACCTTGAAATCTTGCCTAAAATCAAACTGCGAGCCCTAGATGTGCCCAGACCGGGCTCACCGATAATCTAGGACAACTGAGAGTCTGTATTCCTTGTTTCTCCGCATCTCATCGGTCAAGTTCATTGACAACAATGCTCGTTTCAGAACTCTTTTCGAAGCTCTATTCAATCAGTGTGCCACTTTGGGCACACCCACAGAATTAAAACTATAAGGGCTACCTTCACAAAATTTTACTTGTGTACTCCTCTAGACCTAATTAGACTGTCTACCCGTTTTTTTTTTTTTATTTTATTTTTTTTATTTTTATTTTTTTTTTTTTTAATCAAAACTCCGACATTAAAAGGTAGCGTGACGGAAATGGTTAAGGGCCGGCCGCCAAGAGAGGAAAGTGGTAATTCACACTGATCGCCTTACCCCAAAGGCTCGAGTTCGAATCCCGGACAAGATATGGATGCAATTTCTCCATCCCTCCATAGGAGGCAACGGTTGGCCCCCTTATTAGGTGACTCCATAATAAAGAGACCATCATAGCTAACACCAGTAATAGCTAATGTGTATAAACGACTAGGGGTCGCCATTGACCAAAAAAAAAAAAAAAAAAGGTTAGGATTTGTCTTCCGAGAGCTTCACTTTGCTTTCTTGACCTGTTGGAATGCCCAAAACGGTTCATAATCCCCCGGTTTCATAATCAGTTCTGAGTTAGAAGTAATGCGACCCACCATTAAGCAGGGGCGTAGCTAGAGGGGGGCGTCTGTCCCCGGGCGCAGAATCCAAGGGGTGCCAAACTGATGTTACATTTTAAAATTAAACGTTTTCCATCCTTGGCAAGCAGTAGGGGGCATGAAATTTTCAATTGTCCCTGGGCGCTGAAAACCCTAGCTACGACTCTGCCATTAAGTAAGTCACCCACCATTAAGTAATTTTATGCCTTCATTTCTAATTCTGACACTCTCTGATTTGTGAGCTCTGCTAATTTATGGGACATTCAACGACATATTAATTTTTTCACATAACTTTCTTCATGTATAATTTTATGTGTAAAGAAAGAATCCAATGTTAAGTTCCTTCTGTATCATTTGGTAGGTACAGTGATTAACATTTTTCGTATGGCCGATGTATTTTCTGTGACTATAGCTGACAAAAGGTTTCTTGTATATTCGTCATCTAGAAGGGAATTTCGACATCTTCGAAATTCTGTAAGCCATCTGAATACAGAGGCACGAGATGAAGTTTTATTTCCATGTTTTAATTGTGAGCATTGAAAGCACTCTTCTTCATATAGCCCCGCTTTAAAATCATATCGCGGTAATGTTCTCGAGTCAGCTCATTTTAACTTTCTTTCAGAATTTATTCTACGATAGGTAAATTGAAATTACTGCAACTTCTTGTTTTATTAAAAGCTAGACCTTTGCTCATGATGCATGCATCAGGAATGGCACAAACAAATCCATCCCTCATTTAATAGTCTCAACACTTGAACATTGTCAATGGTACTGCCTAGGAGGAGACCAATATTTTACTTCCACAAAAAAAAAAAAAAAAAAAAAAAAAAAAAAAAAAAAAATCTGATATGTACACCACATGACTTCCTTGTAGGGAATATTAAATTATACGCATTTTTTTCTTGAATTTCATTTAAATTGATTGGATTGAATTAAATCTACTTCGTCTACAACGCATAAAACACAATAGAATAAATTTAAAATTCACTATATTTGTTTACTATAACGACACTCTGAATGCACAAAATTTATATCATTTGAAGAATTATCGTTGCCACATGTTCTATTCAAATACTATAATAAAGCTAAAACGATGTATGAAAGAAATTAAGCAAACAAAACAGAAAAGTAACAATTTTTCACAGACGATTTAGTATTTCTCATTCAATTAATTCAGCTCTCACTTCGCGACAAGGCAAAAATATATAAAAACTCAAAATATCTGCATTAAAAATTACGAAGTAAATCTTAAACACTTATTTCCTGGAAAAAATTCCAGAAAGGATTAAACATGATTTAATTCGCAATATTAAATGAAGGCGTTATTTTTGTGTTGCGAAGCTTAGTCTCTCTAGATTGGCAACAAACCTACAATTCTGCTGTTTCAAATGTAAACAAATATGTCCGCCATGTTATTTAAAACTTAACCGCACTTAAACAGCTTTTAAATTGTTGATAATTGTACAAATATTGCTTCCAGAATTACTAAAGGCATAAAAACCTTAACCGGAAGATAAGAACAACATATTTCAATCATTTTTAAAGCAAACAATGTACAATTTACAAACATATAAGAGTAAAGAAAGTGAGATCACTGAGCCGGGTAACAGAGTGGATATATATATATATATAAATATATTTATATACGTTTGGTGCGGACGATTGCAACCAAAATACGAGGTGCACATCTACATGTTATAGCAGTCCTATATACAAAATTTCAACGTTCTGAGGCTACTCGTTTTTGAGTTGTGCGAGATACGTACGTACAGACGCCACGAAAAATTCTCTTCAGAATTAATTTTAAAGCAGTTTTATAATTTTTTTGGAGGAAAGGTGTCTTTTATTCTGTCCTTATGCACAGATATCACGCAAAAACGTCGTTAAATTGCATTCGATAGCGGTCAAAATGGATATTTTCGTTGAAATATGTTGCCTGAAACTTTTCGCGATTACAATACTTCCTTTTTACTTCGTACAAGGAAGTATTGTAATCGCGAAAAGTTTCAAACCTACAAACATCAGTGACTTCCACTAGGTTCGAACCCGAGCACAGTGATATGGCTAACAGCTCTGCTATCGTGGCACCGAAAAGGGCAGTCATACACGAAGTATGATTTGTTATTATGTCCATGTGTTTTTAGACTTTTTTACCCCTTTTCTCTCTCTCAGTATCTTGGTTTTGAGTATTTCTCCTTTTCGTATCACTATCAATTGTGAAGGAATTAATTATTCCTAAAGGTTTAGTTGGTGTCTCTATTTCATTTCCCACTGAATCTTATTTCGTTTTCATTTCTACAGGTAACTGATTCTTGAAATAAAACATCAAAGATAAAACCTTTAAAAATCACAGGGTTCCTTTTTAAATCTTATCATTTGACAAAGCTGAGTTTTGTTCCCCTACAGTAACCTGATGAATAGGACTGAAACAACAATGAGCAATCTGGAAGGCAAATATTAAGGGATTCCCAGAAAAGGCTACATTGCGATATTCAGACTTAACTTTAATTATTTAAAATGTGAACTTAGCTTGGTGAAAATGGATTAAGTTATTAACTAAAATGTGTGCAAAGATAAAAGTGTGTATTTAATTATGGCAAAGCACACGAGGGCTATCTGCCTAAGGGGAGGGATGCCTTTCGTGGAGGACTTTCTAAGGGAAACTGGCTCGTATACACGTTACACATGGGGAAAACCACGAAAACGCCCATGCAGCCAGCCCGTTCGCGGGATTCGAACCTCGGACCGAACTACCAGTGTTCAGCGACTTTACCGCTCGGCCGCTGGTGGGCCGCAAAGATAAAAGAATTAAGATTGTTGGACAACCACTTTAGAATTTAATCATACTCTGCAATACATTCAGTGTTATTAGGGAAAAACACGTAAATTGAGATGAAATGACCTACTTACTTGTAATGCTAGAAATAAAACAAGCGCAAGCTTAATAAATAAATTAATTTAATTTTACAGCAACGGTCTTTGAACTGCATTCCTGGAAACCGTAGGATTCTATGCAGTTACTGTAAGAGTTCCATTAAATGCCTCCAGGGCAGCAGAACACAAAATCTAAAACAATTAATTAAATATTTTATTTTTGTTCTTATTGTTGCTTAACATAATAAGAAGGAGCTCTGTTTTCATTGAGCGATAAATAAATAATGACTTTCATTTTCCATATCCAGCACATGTACTACATTTGATGCATTTCAGCTTTTTTTTACACTTTTCTGAGGGTGATGACAAATAAATACTAACAATAATAAAATCTGAAGGATTTCAAATTTCACATTACGCCCAAAGGACTTTTTTAACGTTTTGTGTGTTACCTTTATTTATTAAATATGTTTTTCGCACTTAAACCATAAAATCCAATTCAACAGCAATATCGCAAAATAATTTTAGAATGAGCATATCTTTAGAATTTCCAATGCACAGTCTCGCACGCTGGAGGTAAAAATGTTGTCTTTCCCGTACAGTGTTGCCATTGCTCGCTTTGAAATCGTTGAGTTCCTTAATCAAAAGTTCGTTATTCAAATTAATCAAAAGTTAAGTATTAGAAAATATGATATCGATAATAAAACAAATTCCAAATTTGGGCTTCCAGATGCCAATATTCGATGGAGGATTATGCTATTCAAAATTGGATGGCTCTAGGTACCGTTGTTTTATAACACTGCGATAATCATGCATACATTTGTGCAGATTCTTCATTATTTAATTTCTTTAAATAAGAACAGATGGCGATAATATTTGGCGGTAACAATTTGAAGAGTGATTGGGATTAGGATTATTCAATTATGGTTACTTAGGTTACTTAATTATGGCAAAGCACACGAGGGCTATCTGCCTAAAGGGAGGGATGCCTTCGTGGAGGACTTTCTAAGGGAAACTGGCTCGTATACACGTTACACATGGGGAAAACCACGAAAACGCCCATACAGCCTGCCCGTTCGCGGGATTCGAACCTCGGACCGAACTACCAGTGTTCAGCGTCTTTACCGCTCGGCCGCTGGTGGGCAATTTAAAAAGTGAAACGGACATTTAAAGTTTTCGATGCAAAATGCCAAAACGAAATTAATAGCCCTTCTGGGCTAACGTCCCTTGGGTTTAAAAAAAAAAATGTGCTACTTTATGGAGTATACAAAGTTCGAAGAGTATTAGTTTAGAGGAAAATTTTGCTTTACTGCAGAACGCGTTTTATATACCATATCTACTAAAAAATATTGTTACATTATTTTTATTAATTACACTATCAGTATTTTTTTAAAGATTAATTACTTCACCCATATGTTTAATGCCTAAATAACTCGAAAAGAAAGTCAAAATTTCTGCCATGAGTCATTTAAATGGAAGATTACTTTGCTTGCAAAATACGCACAGATGTAGTAAGAAAATATTAGGAAAATTCAAATTACTGTATAAAGGAGATACCTTATTCCGGAAGATCCGATTTCTATTGTTTTTTTTTTTTTTTTTTTTTTTTTTTTTTTTTTTTTTTCTCTAAGCGATTTCCCAATAACATAATTTGAATTAATTAGGAATATAATATTCGAAATAACTCTCTTCCACAGGAATGAATAAAGTCGCATGATAAAAGCAGATCTTTGCCTCATTGTCGTATTGACTATACGATCACACAATATTACTTTTATCGTGATTTTTTTATTTGATTTTGAAAGTCTGCATTTAAACTTTTTGCCTTGCCTCAAAATGAGTTAAATTCGAATTTTACCCGAGCGCCACCTCGTCCTTTTCCAAGCCTAGTGCCATCATCGTCTTCCTGTTAATATTCTGTTTCAGATTCTATGAAATAAAATGTTAGGCTAATGTATTGTCTGTCTTGTTGTTAATTTGCAAAGCAAGCAAGAATGTATTATATAAATTTCACTGCGCAAATTTGAAGTCCTCGCAAACTAACAATTGCCACCATTTTCATTTGCAGAAAACATTTGTTGCAAGCCTCGTGTGCAAGCTATCCAGTGGGAACGGAAAGGTTGGAAGGAACCGTGCTGATACGTCTTAAGTAATGAAGTTTTTTTTTTTTTTTTTTTTTTTTTTTTTTAGTTAGTTAAAATTCCCTTTCTAATTTTCGATTTATGTCATCAGTTCCTCTTCCTAGTGTTTGGCATAACTATTTTAAGCAAATGAATATATATGATTTTATTATCTCTATCTTTAATATTTAGCTGTTAATTCTTGAACTAATTAGATCTCTTGCAGCTACCAAGCAAAAAACTTTTTTAACATTAAACTGATATAAATAAAAACATTGCGGTTTTTGAGGGGGAATTTTTTTTTTATTTTCAATTTTTTTAAATTTTAATTTTGAAGGGAAGTTATTTTTTTTTTATTGACAGAAAAGTTACATCTGAAAGATCTGCTATTGATTAACAAACTAAACTATTTAAAAGTAAAAAGTGCAGTGAAGATTTTTTATTATTATTTTTATTTATTAATCTGATTGATACTATTTATTATTTATTAATTTTAATTTATACGATTTATTCATTTATTTAAATTTACACGATTTATTTATTTAGTTGGTTAGTGAAGTTAGTTAGTTAGTGCACGTAATAAATAAATAAATAATATTTAGTTTGTACTATTTATTAAGTGCTCCGAAATTAGGAACTACACGGCAAGGGAGAGATGCTTCGTGGAGGACTTTTTTAAGGGAAACTGCCTCGTATCTGTGTTACACATAGGGGAAACCACTAAAACACCCATGTAACCATCCCATTCGCTGGGCCTCGAACTCCAGACCAAACTACCAGTATTCATATGTTTTCTACACTTTCCAAATATTGAAAAGATATAGAACGTTCCTATGTTAGTCCAAATGTATATTTATCTTGTATCCTATAAAATATTTCTGTCGATAATCTTTATTCATAAACTATATTAAACTTCTAAACAGACCATTTGGAAGACCGTTAAAATCTGAAACCTTTCATACATTTTTGTTTTTCTTTTGCTTCTGATTATTATAGGAATATATTTCATTATTAATACTACATATAAGACATTATTATCAGTCTCTTGCATAAATTCATCAGAGTTGCATAAAATTTCCACCAATAGATTCTTTTTAGAACATGATTGTTCGTAGCGTAGGTTCACGTATAAGTAACACACGTAAATTTTATTATTAAAAATCAGAATGATAAGGCAATTTCGTACTAAAGCTGTTTGATACACCTCTAAAATGTTTGAAATGGCACAGAACGTAAATTTTCAATAGCAGTGTAAGGTATTTCTCCCACCTTCTTGAAAAACCTTCGTGGTGTGGTGGTCTGTACGCTGGGCCGGTATTCCAGAGGTCCTTGGTTCGATTCCCGGCGAAGGCGATTGCTCATCTTTCATCTTGCCTGCTTCAAAAAAGTAATGTCTGTACAGTGGCGCGCGAACTAAAAGGGTGTTGCATGAGGATTCTTGACACCCAGGATTTGGTGATTGGGTCCCCTGAAAACCCCTGTCGCTCTTTAAAAAGGGGAGTATATAAGGTATTTCTTCCGCTTTCCTAGCGTGCCTTCGTGGTGTAGTGGCTCTGCACGCTGGGCAGGTATTCCAGAGGTCCGTGGTTCGATTCCCGGCGAAGGCGGTTGCAATTTTTCATCTTTCCTGTTTCCAAAAATATACCTAAAATCTCTACAAACTTACTGTTACCAAATTGAAAATCAAAATTTTTAACAACAGATATCATTAACATTTATGTTTTCTGCGAGTGTTGATTCATGAATTAATGAGTTACACATTTTGTTTAATAACTGGTGCATAGATTAACGACTATGATCAAACATACAAAAAATCTGTTTCCTAAACGTTAACTTCCTTGAGAATTTTCGCCAATAAATATTCGTATTTAAGTCAGACATGAATAAAACCGTGATAACGCCATGCAGCTTCATACAGAATTGGTATTAGGATAAACTACTAATATTCGCGGATTTAATCTTCCAATTAATAACTTCTTCCGTTAAGATCATGGCTTTCATGTATAATTTTATTGCACGATACACTACTCGTATTCGCGCATTTAATCGTACATTAATAACTACTTCCATCAAGCGCATTGCTTTCATAGTTAATTTTATTGCACGATAAACTACTAATATTCACGAATTTAGTCTTCCATTAATAACTACTTCCATTAAGTTCATTGTTTTCACATTTAATTTTACTCCATGATAAATTACATTCGCGGATTTAGTTTTCCATTAATATCTTCTTCCATTAAGATCATTGCTTTCATACTTAATTTTATTCCACGATAAACTACTAATATTCGCGAATTTAATCTTCCATTAGCAACTACTTCCACCAAGTGCATTGCTTTCATATTTCATTTTATTAAACGATAAACTACTGATATTCGCGGATTTAAGCTTCCATTAATAACTTCTACCACTAACTGTATTGCTTTCATATTTAATTTTATTGCTCGACAAACTACTAATATTCGCGGATCTAGTCTTTCATTATAATAACTTCTGTCACTAAGTGCATTGCTTTCACATTTAATTTTATTGCACGATAAACTACTAATATTCGCGGATTTAGTCTTCCGTTAAGTTCATTGCTTTCATATTTAGTTTTATTGCACGATAAACTACTAATATTCGCGGATTTAGACTTCCATTAATAACTTCTACCACTAAGTGCACTGCTTTCATATTTAATTTTATTGCACGATAAACTACTAATATTCGCAGATTTAGTCTTCCATTAAGTTTATTGCTTTCATATTTAATTTTATTGCACGATAAACTACTAATATTCGCGGATTTAGTCTTCCACTAAGCTTTCAAATTTAATTTTATTGCACGATAAAGTAATAATATTCGCGAATTTAATCTTCCATTAATAACTTCTACAACCAAGTGCATTGCTTTCATATTTAATTTTATTGCACGATAAACTACTAATATTCGCGGATTTAGTCTTCCACTAAGCTTTCGAATTTAATTTTATTGCTCGACAAACAACTAATATTCGCGGATTTAGTCTTCCACTAAGCTTTCGAATTTAATTTTATTGCTCGACAAACAACTAATATTCGCGGATTTAGTCTTCCATTAAGTTCATTGCTTTCATATTTAATTTTATTGCACGATAAACTACTAATATTCGCTGATTTAGTCTTCCACTAAGCTTTCGAATTTAATTTTATTGCACGATAAAGTACTAATATTCGCGAATTTAATCTTCCATTAATAACTTCTACCACTAAGTGCATTGCTTTCATATTTAATTTTATTGCACGGTAAACTACTAATATTCGCGGATTTAGTCTTCCACTAAGCTTTCGAATTTAATTTTATTGCTCGACAAACAACTAATATTCGCGGATTTAGTCTTCCATTAAGTTCATTGCTTTCATATTTAATTTTATTGCACGATAAACTACTAATATTCGCTGATTTAGTCTTCCACTAAGCTTTCGAATTTAATTTTATTGCACGATAAAGTACTAATATTCGCGAATTTAATCTTCCATTAATAACTTCTACCACTAAGTGCATTGCTTTCATATTTAATTTTATTGCACGGTAAACTACTAATATTCGCGGATTTAGTCTTCCACTAAGCTTTCATATTTAATTTTATTGCACGATAAACTGCTAATATTCGCTCATTTAGTCTTCCATTAAGTTCATTTTTTTTATTTAATTTTGTTACACCCGTGCTTAGTTCTCTCATAGTCTAATCTAGAAACTGCCACGGCAATTTAATTTTGTATAACAGCGATCATACAAAACTGTAATATTAGGTAACGCTTTCTGAAAGTAGAGCAAATGTATATTAACCGAATTGGTTTTCTGAACGAACACCATTTAACAAGCTTGCATTATTAATCTAAAATTATCAGTGCCAATTTAATATGAAAGAAGTGTCACATTTTCGTTCCAAGTGAAATAAAAATTCCGCAAAATATAACCGAACTGCTAAAGAAATGGATTCGCAATTTATAAAACAGAATAAAAACGTATAAGCCGTCTCCTCGAAAAATAATCCATCAATAAATCCGGCACAGCACCATTTTCTGTCCATTTTCATTTCGGCGTGACTCGGAGCCGATTTTGAGAGATGTGCGAAGACAGGTCTTCAACGCCGCCGCAATCAGCCCCCCGTCGCGCAACCAGGTGCTCGGGCCCCACACGAGGAAGTGAAAAGCGCGAGCGCGCACTCCAGCATCTCGCTGCGTGCGTGCACTTACGGACACGTCGCGGCTTGTTTTTCTTTTCTTTCCATGCAACCGCTCGCTCGTGCTGTTTCATGTTTTTCTGCGGCATCAGCCCAATGGAAGCGGGAAGTGGGTGTAGCGAATTTATGTTGAGAGAGGACGAGTTAGAATTAATGCGCGCAGTGTAGGGCAAATAGGCGCTAATACCTCGTGACGTCGTTTCATGTGAAAGAAGGGATTCGAATGCATCCTTAAGTTCCAGTTATTCGGATTCCAATTATCGGAATTACTTGGTGTTTCAACAAATTAATACTGGACCCGGCGTTTCGGCTTAGAGTATTCGTTGGGGGCACTTTGGTCAGCTGGACTGCTACCCGGATGAATAGGGTGCTGGGTCTGGGCGTCTGGTGCGAGTTTCACGTGTGGCCTCTTCTGGCTTTGCTCTGGATATTGGAGGACGTGGCGCTAAATCAATTAACCATAACGGTAAAGGGATGGTGCCCACGTTCCCCGTTCCTAATCCTAATCCTAACTCGTGAATTTATTGTGCAGACATTCATAGCAACGACACTGCACAGGACCACAGATCTGCTACTGATTAACAAACTAAGGTATTTATCGATATGATTAAAAATACTGTATGATCGATATGACAAAAGTACTTTCAAAGATTTGATGGTTAAGAGAAAGGATTTGTAACCGGCGTACAGTCATCACAGGTAAACAATCAATACTGTCTAATGTCGACACCGATGAAAAATCAAAAATTTTTTTATAAAAATTTAATAACGAATAAGAGGATTTGTCATCTTCACAAGGTCATCACAGGCATTTGACCGATATTACATGAGGTCGATTATTGGTACAAAATCTACACCAGTATATGATCGATACAATAGTGAGTGAGTGATTGAGAATTTATTGGCGCAAAACATTGATGACTAAAATGCGCCAAACACAGGATGGGAGGACTACAAATGATGAAATTAAAATACAATAAATAAAAACAAGTGGACAAATGTACCAAATCCAGAGGATGTAGTCGTATAAAAACAAGGTAAAAGCACACATTAAAATCCAAGACGCAATCCTCAAAACAAATTAAATTAGGTAGTAAAAGCCAGTCTCTTTTAAATAATAAAATAAATTACAATTAGCCTCTCTTCCGATTAAAAAGTCGAGAGGTAAGTCACAGCTATTAAAATGTTTCTGACGAAGACTATTAAAATATGGACACTCAATTAAAATATGACGGACAGATAAACAAACATTACAATTTAAACAAACAGGCTCATTCTCAGCTTTCAAAAGGTGTGTCACTCTAGTGTGACCAATTCTGAGGCGAGTCAAAAGAACTTCCTCCTTACGATTTCCAGCAAAATCCCAATGCTCGATTCTGGGCTCTACATTTCTCAACTTGTTGTTAAGCTGAACGTCCCAAATTTGCTTCCATTTTTTTCGGATCTTCCCCTTGATGACACAGCAGATGTCTCTAAAAAGGCGACTAGACAGTTCAACAGCAGATTTTGCCGCCATGTCTGCAAGCTCGTTTCCCTTTGTTCCCGTATGCCCGAGAACCCAGCAATACAGTGATCGATACAATAAAAAGAAATATTAGGTATAATAACGAATATGAGGATTTGTTAGCTATATACTGTCATCGGAGACAAACGATTGACATCTCGTACGGTCGACATCGGTATACATTCGAAGCACCGACGTTGCCTATAATCAATGGCATAGACAAAGCTAATGCAGCCTGGAACGACCCACTTTGCCGCCCCTCTCAGCGAACCCTAAAATATATATAAAACCTTAAAACGATATATAGGGAAAAGGATATAATTCAATGTTTGGTGTTTATTTTTCAAAGGGAACTTTGATTCCAACATTATAGAGAGCTATTTCGCTTGTTTACCTCTTAGCATAATTTCATTTCTGCAGTTATTCTTCTGTATAAGTATAGCAAGATTTCTTAAATGCAAAGTAAACATTTTTAGGTCTTAGGTGCCTTTTTAAGCGATCTGTCTTAAGAATTTCCTCTCACAACAAATAATACCCATTACAGTTGCAAGATTCTCCGTATAGTCTTCTTGGAGTCCGTTCTCCTTAGTCTCCATAGTCTGTTCTGAAGATTGCAATTTAGAATAAACCGTAAAATTTAAAAGTGGTCTGTTATTTAGAATAAACTGCAAAATTTTAAGTGCTCGTCTTTTCATCTTTCTGTTTACCCTTCCCAAATAGTCACAAAAATAAAGCTGAAGAATTTCTCTTTTAGCGAGAAATGGTTCCTTATTTACGTCATTATGATCATAAAATAACTGACATTCGCATTTTCCATTCAAAAGTTTTTAGAATCATTAGAATTTTTTTTTTAAAGCAGGAGACGTGAAAAATGAACAATGCCTTCTCCGGGACTCGAACCTGGACCTCTCGAATACGCGCCGAGTGTGCTACTGCTGCACAACGAAGGCATGCAGAAAAGCGGGAGAAAATACCTTATAAGTTTCTTGGACTAAGAAAGGCATACGAAGACTATGAAGCTGTTAAAATATCTTAATAAATTATTTAAAAACCTTTTACAAAGTATTTAAAATCAAGTCACTTCCAAAAGTTAAGCAAATTTGGAATCTTGTCTAGATTGTAGAAGAACGAAAATCTAAAAGCAGACCAAACCTGGTATAAAAATATTTTAATTACACTATAATATGCTGACTGCAGATAAGATGATCCCGATTTCGAGTATAAAATTAAACAAAACTTCTGATTTAAAAAAAAAAAAAAAAATCTGAAATGTTTCAGATTTTAAATTACGTCTAAAGGGGCGTTTTTTAACATTTTGTGTGTTACCTTTCTTTATTAAATATCATGTTCCTCGCACTTAAACCATAAAATCCAGTGCAACAGCAATATCGCAAAACAGTTTTAAAACGAGCATATCTTTAGAATTTCCGATACAGAGACTCACGCGCTGGAGATAAAAATGTTTTTTCTGCACAACGTTGCCATTGCTCGCTTTGAAATCCTTGAGTTTGTTAATCAAAAATTCGTCAAAGTTTTAAAAAATAGGAAATCGATCATAAAACAAATTTCAAATTTCAAATTGGATCTTCCACATGCTCATATTCGTTGGAGGATTACGTTATTCAAAATTCGATGACTCTATGTACCGTTGTTTTATCACAATACGAGAAATATACATACATTTATGCAGATTTTTCATTATTTAATTTCTTCAAATATAATGCAGGACTAACATTTTGTGGCAACAGTTTGAAAAGTGAACCGACATTTATGAGTCCGACGAAAAATGCCAAAACGAAACTAATAGTCCTTCGGGATTCAAATCTCTTTGGACTAAAAAAAAGTGTCAACTTCCATCCAGAAATTTTGTTCACAAAACATTAAATCATATCACATGCAGTCACATGTGATAGACAAGTGCTGCATGTGATAGACAAGTGTTTGCTTATCACATACAGATAAAAAAGATTTAACGCAGCCAGAATAATAATAATATTATCCACCAGACTAACCAGAAAATGAACTATTACTCTAACAACAGAGGGAAGTTTTAACAGATTTAGATATTTCGGTTGAAACTTGATTCACTTTGAACTTTACAATTCAGCTTTTAAGACACAATTTCATTTACCTACATTCTCTCAAAGGATTTTTAAAAATTCATTCTTTCGTATGGATACTTTTAAATTCTATGTAAATTTTAAAGTTTCCCACAAACCACAGGAATAATAATGAAGACGCCAAGCACCGCCATTCATCAACAGTGAAAGTATCATGCAAGCTGGTGGGCCACCGTTGAGAAACATTTTCCCTCTTTGACTAGATAATCTTACACGGTACATCTAGGACACGATTTTAATCAGTAACACTATTACACATGCGTTGCGTATTCGTCCGCTTAAATGCAGAACCCGGGTATCTGAGGAGAGTAATTCCACAATACCCGGGAACAGATGCAGCACACCGAGCCATGCCACCGGCCGACGGGTCACTCTCTGTGCCATAAATCATTCATAGACCTCCGAAACTGATTTGTGAGTAGGTATCACGTACGCTTTGGGGGGCTTAAAAGGATATGGGGGGGTTGTCCAATAAAGGAGGAGACGACACCTAGTTCTGTTGGTTGGGGAGGGTAGAGCAGGCGTGAAATGGATTTCGTAGACCGGGTTGCCTCTGATTAAAGTGTCAGAGTTCGCGCGGCAGCCCTAACACAGGCAGAGGGAATATCATGCCTTTGTGTTATGCTAATGCAGTTCTGCTCTCCACCAAGGACTGCCGATGGCACAGTAAAGGGATAAGGGAAACCAAGCGTTAGGGATTACATTTAATTGAGGTGAAAATCAAATTAAAGAAATATCCTAGTTTGAGGGGTTAGTACCTCATATGAGCGGGAAGCCTCAGTGTCAGTCGCCACTAGAAAAAAAAAAAAAAAATCTTTTGAGGATAAAATACTCGTAAATAGCATGAGCTATAAAATCTCCGAAATATGTGTAAGAACATGATCCTCAATCGGGCATTTAAATTAATTTCCTGAAGGCTTTAGTTTGCTACATAAAGTAAAAGTCTCGTGAGGCTATGCTATCGGAGTTTGGAAAATCGTAATAAGTCTTTTCATTAATTTCGCTATCCAGGGTCTTCAGATGCAAAAATAATAATTTTTGGGAAAAGGCACATCGGAGTTTTTTTCTATATGTCTGCATGAAATCATCGCGAAATGGAAACTGATTATTTTTCATATGAATATGCATGTCTGTCAAAATAGGAACAGCTAAAGATATTTTCATATTTCAGAAACTAGGCACTGGAAAGGCCTTTTTAATATATTAAAATTTTTGTCTATTTCTTTGTTGCATATACGAAATAATAAAGAGAAAGCTGTAGGGGAAATACGATCAAATATATCCTAAAATGCTATTTAATTTATCTACCGCCTTTTTAAACACGTAACAAATTAGTCTACCTATTAAACTTAGCGACGCTAATAATAGTTGGCCGAGTCTAAAAGATTCGCTAAACACTGGTAGTTTGACCGGGTTCGATTGCCGACCAAATGGGCAGGTTATAGTTAAATGTTTTCGTGGTTTTCTTCATAAGTAATGTGAATAAGAGCCAGTCCCTTTTAGAAATTCCCCCACGAAGATAACCTTAGACTGATTTTCCATAATCAAATAATCTGATTCTAAACATAGCATCTGGGTAGATTTTCGAATATACAACGTTCTAATCTGATACTGATAAAGAGTACGATATTTCGATGCATAATACAGACATGCAAGTGCAACCAACCCGAAGGGTATGATGATTAGAAAAGGCTGATTGCGTATCTCACTGGCCTCGTTCGAACCTCTGAGAAGATTATGGATTATTGCATACTTTATGTATTATTCTATATTTTAAGTATTTTAAATTTGTCGTTTGATATATTCTATGGTTGTAACATTTTATTTCAAATTTGAAAAATTCAAAATTTTATTATATGACGTATTATATACACTGGTGTGCAAAAATTAACGACGAAGTCGAAAAATTAGCATATCAGCTGAACGAAGAGGCAGAGCGGACAGAAAGACCAATCAGGAGATTAAGTAAGGTGATGTACGGTAGCACATGCGCAGATATGATGGTAGACGTAATGGGGGAGTGTCTGAGTAGTATAAAGCATGTTCTCGGTGTAAGATCAGTATTTCTGGCAAAGAGATTGCACGCCGTATAGCAGTTAAAATCACTCCGAGTTGCTGCCTCAGCGAGAAATGGCGAATAATCAATCTGTTAGACGATATCTGGATGCTTTTACCCGAGGTCGAATCATTGAGAAGTTGGAGGAAGGCCGTAGTGTGACAAGTGTGGCTGCAGAGTTCGGAATGGCTCACAGCATCGTTTCACAACTTTGGAGACAATTTCAAACTACAGGAACAGGTAGGTATCCGGGGGTTTAGTAGTGGTCGTCCACGAGGAACCACACCCGCAGATGACCGGTATATTGCCTTACAGACCAGAAGACACAGGCGGCAGACAGTGGGAGAAATCGCTAGACACACGACACAGGCGACTGGACGACCGATATCGCGTTTTACCGTGGCCAGAAGACTGCACGGTTGTGGTCTGTTTACACGACCCACTGTACGGTGTGTACCTCTAACGCCTGCCCATCGGAGAAGGCGTTCTCTGTGGTGCCGGGAACACCGGAATTAGAGAGACAATGAATGGGGACGAGTACTCTTTACAGATGAGAGCAGATTCAGTCTGAGTAGCGATTCTCATCGCATACTCATCTGGAGAGAGCGGGGAAGCCGCAATCATCCCTCGAACATCTTTGAAAGGGACAGGTATGGAGGTGGCGGTGTTCTCGTTTGGGGAGGCGTCATGCTTGGTAGTCGTGCAGACCTTCACATCTTCGACGCAGGTTCAGTCAACGGGACCCGTTATTGTAACGACATTCTTCTTTCATATGTGAGTGTTTTTAGAGGCGCTATGGGTCCGCAGTTCCTTTTCATGGACGACAATGCACCGTGTAGTGACACAGTAGCTGCCGATCAGCTCTTAGAGAGTGAGGATATTGGATTGGCCGGCACGATCTCCGGATCTCAATCCCATCGAGCATGTATGGGATTTTTTAGGCAGACACTTATCAGCTCGTACCTTACCACCAGTAACGATTCCGGAGCTTCGATTGGCGCTGTAAGACGAATGGGCAGCAATGCCTCAACAACTCATTGACACCCTCATTCTCAGCATGGGCAAACGCTGTGAAACCTGCCTAGCAGTCAGGGCAGATCATATCCCCTATTAAAGACCGGATGTTTCCTGCTGGACACCCATCACAGGGATGTTTCGGCCTTCAGTCGTATTGCGCTACATACTACTTTTTCAATAAAGCTTCTTTTTATCCCTCAGATTTCTCTTTTAGTAAGTGTTGCTTACATTACTCATGTCCTTACGTATTGGGGATCTTACGGTATTAAATGTGTTGATTTGGAAAGCTTTTGTACAAAGTTATATTGAAAAAAACCGTCTCGTCCTTAATTTTTGCACACCAGTGTATATAATTCTATTCTTTATGTAATATTATATATTTTCTTTTCTTTATTTTCTACATTAAGTATTTTAAATTTATCATATGATATATTTTATGCTAGCTTAATGTGAAAGCTTGTTTTTTTTTAGATTTCCCTCCTTTCCCAAATGTACAAAGTGATCGAGATCTGATGTCATCAGATGGGCTAATAATTGATTCACCCATTACACAGTAACCCTTCTAATAACCATTTTTCTAGTTTTCTTTTTTTTCTCCTAAGAACCTTTCTCCCTTTTTATTCCTCCTCTCTTAATATTAAACTTCTAAACCTCCCTCTAAAGAACAATCATCAGCTTTATTCTTCTTTTCACCAGCCTTCCTCCAATAACCTCACACATAGTCCCCAAATTTATCAAATCTCTGCCACACAGACGCTTGACCTCATGGAGATTTAAACTTGCTGTAGTTGGTTAATGTTGGGAGCTATACCTGTTCGATCTATAATGAAGTTTCTGGTGCTCCCGACACGTTTACCTGTACCTGTCATGCAAAGTCTGAGGAGGAATGGCATGCAACAGTTAGGCAAAATACGAATATTTAAAATCTGTCGGAGTAGTAGAAGTAGTAGGTAGTAGTAGTAGTAGAAGTAACAGTAATAGTTAGTAGTAGTTAATATTATTATTAGTAGTAGTAGTTGGTAGTAGTAAGTACTACTACTAACTACTACTCCGACTAGTACTACTAATTACTATTAGTTCTACTACTACTACTACTTATTCTTCTTCTAATACTAATACTACTAATTACTACTATTAACTACTACTACTTCCACTTGTAATACAACTTGTAATACTACTTTTACTACTAATTCTTCTACTACTACTGCTAACAACTACTAGTAGTAGTCATAGTAGTTAGTAGTACTAGTAGTAGAAGTAGTAGTAGTAGTACTTCTACCACCACTACTACTACTACTACTAACTACTACTCCTACTTCTACTACTAATACTAACTACTACGACTACTACTAGTAGTAGTTAGTAGTAGAAGTAGTTAATAGAAGTAGTAGTAGTAGAAGTAGTAGTTAGTAGTAGTAGAAGTACTACTAATTCTACTACTACTAACTACTACGACTACTAGTAGTAGTTAGAAGTAGAAGTAGAAGGAGTAGTAGTAATAGAAGTAGTACTTCTATTACTACTACTAACTACTACTTGTACAACTGCTACGACTACTGCAAACTACTACTAATTACTACTACTACTTTTAGTAGAAGAAGTAGTAGTAGTTAGTAGTAGTAGAAGTAGAAGTAGTAGTCGTCGTAGAAACTACTACTTTCACTACTAATACTTGTATTATTAATTCTGCTTCTAGTAAATACTAGTAGTAGTAGAAGAAGTAGAAGTAGTAGTTGTAGTCGTAGTTTAGAAGAAGTAGTTAGTAGTAGTCGTACTTCTACAACTACTACTACTACTAATTACTATTACTACTACTAACTACTACTACTTCCTATACTAGTAGTAGTAGTAGAAGTATTAGAAATACTAGTAGAAGTAGAAGTAGTTAGTAGTAGTAGTAGAAGTATTAGAAATACTAGTAGAAGTAGAAGTAGTTAGTAGTAGTAGAATTAGTAGCAGTAGAATAAGTAGTAGTAGTAGTATTTCTACTACTACGACTACTAACTACTACTAGTAGTAGTCGTAGCAGTAAGTAATAGTAGTAAAAGTAGAATTAGAAGTAATAGTAATATTTGTATTAGTAGTAGTAGTCTTCTACTACTTCTACTAACTACTACTAACTATTACTTCTACTACTACTACAAGTTATAGTAGTTAGTAGTAGTAGAGATACTTCTGCTACTACTACTGACTACTACTTCTACTTCTAACTACAACTACTACTAATTACTACTACTGGTAGTAGTAGTAGTAGAAGAATTAGTAGTACTAACTACTACTACAAACTACTACTACTAATACTTATTACTACTACTACTTCTACTACTACTAGTTAGTAGTAGTAGTACTTTTACTACTACTACTTCCTCTACTAGTAGTAGTAGAAGTAGTAGTAGTTAGTAGTAGTAGAACTTCTACTACTACTAACTACTTCTTCTACTACTACTACTACATCTACATCTACTACCAATAGTAGTTAGTAGAAGTAGTAGTAGTTAGTAGTAGAAGTACTTCTACTACTACTAACTACTACTACTTCTACTTGTAGTAGTAAAAGTAGAAGATATATTAGAAATAGTAGTAGTAGAAACAGTTGTAGTTAGTAGTAGTAAAATTAGTAGTAGTAGTACTACTACTAATTACTACTTCTACCACTACTACTTCTACTACTAGTAGTAGTTAGTATTAGTAGAAGTAGTAGAAGTTTTTTAGAAGTAGAATTAGTAGTACTCTTCTACTACTTCTACTACTATTAACTACTACTACTAGAAGTTATAGTAGTTAATAGTAGTAGTAGAAGTAGTGGTACTTCTACTACTACTCCTAACTACTACTTCTAACTACTACTACTAGTAGTAGTTAGTAGTAGTAAGTAGCAGTCGTAGTAGAAGTAGTAAAAAAATTAGTAGTACTTACTACTACTACTAACTACTACTAAGACTACTACTTCTACTAGCAGAGGAAGTAGTAGTAGTTAGTAGTAGTAGTAGTAGTAGAAGTATTTTTACTACTAACTACTTCTACTTCTACTCGTACTAGTAGTAGTTAGTAGTAGAAGAAGAAATAATAGTAGTAGAAGACTACTACTATTACTTCTACTATTAGTACTTCTACTACTACTAGTAGTAGAAGAAGTAGTAGTAGTAGTTTGTACTTATTAGTAGTAGAGTTAGTGGTACTTCTAACTACTACTTCTACTACTACCACTACTACTACTAACTACTATTTACTACTACTACTTCTACTACTACTAGTAGTAAGTAATAGTAGTAATTAGTAGTAGTTAATAGTCGCAGTAGTAGTAGGTTGTAGTTGTAGTTAGTCGTAGTTATTAGTAGTAATTATTAGTTAGTAGTTATTATTATTATTATTATTATTAGTAGTAGTAGTAGTAGCAGCAGGAGCAGCAGCAGTAGTAGTAGTAGTTGTTGTTGTTAATTGTAGTATTAAAACGGAGGACGTTTCCACTATCCCTCTACCATTGTGGTTAATCGGCTCTGCCCATGTCCGCCCTTATCTAGTATTTATTAATAAATGAAAGGTTTTTTTACATTGCCGTATAGTGTGCCATATAGTGCCGTATAAAAAAATAAATAAAAATAAAAATCTTAAAGTAGTACTTTATAGGCCTTCATGAAGTGTATCTTTGTGAGATACACCCCATGCAACAGAGTAAACATTTGAAAAAGAGAGTAGGAGATCCTTGTTCTTTGGAGCACTCTGTAGCGACATTAGGTTATTTCGAAGCAGGAGAGATGAAAAATGAGCAACGCCTTCGCCTGGAATCGAACCACGGACCTCTGGAATACGTGCCCAGAGTGCTGACCACTACACTGCGAAGGCATGCTAAGAAGGCGGGCGAAATACCTTATAACTCTAAGTCAAAATTGCTGTAAAGCTTAGACAAGATGGTCCTTGTTTGCTTTGCTTTGCTTAAATAAAATAATCTAAATAATCTAACAAATCCAAAAATAAAGTATAAATTACATAAACTGTTTAATATAAAATGATAGCCCCATATTGTAAATTTTAGTTATTAGCATATAGATAATTAGTTACAATAAAAGAAGCGATGGTTATGTGAATGAAGTAAAATTCATGGACGATTCCTTGAGGAAACATTTTATGATATTTACGATTAACATTATTCCCATTCATCATACACCTTGAAGGAAAAACCGCAGAATATCAATTTAGTCAACCATACTCTCTGTGGGGAACCCAGGCCAGTTCTCAGTGCTAAACCAAAGTTAAGAGACAACAAAACTTAATATAAGGACTAATATTACTTCATGTATATTAAAATGAAGAACTGTATTAAAAGTTTATAAAAATAATCAAATTTTCGTGGATGATTTCTTATCGAGCTCTTCTACAAGAGGTAAAAAAAAAATTAGCCCTGAAATAGGTATTAGTCTTGAAAGGGCTTTTGCATCGATTCACTATAAAAAGGATATAACTTTTCAAATTGTTGCCACCAAATATTATTCTCCTCTATTGTAGTTCAAGAACTCAAACAAAGAAGAATCTGCAGCTGTGTATTTTCCTCGCATTCTGAAAATACGACGGTACCGAGATGAAACAAATTTTGAATAGCGTAGTCCTCCACTGCAAAAAGTGCACCTAGAAGTCCTACTTTTAAATTCTGAATTCGTTTTATTATTTCCTATTTTATAAAACTTTAAGGAATTTTTAACCAGCAAACTCAACGATCTGAAAGTGAGCAGTGGCTACACCACGGAATACAACACTTTTATCTCCAGCGCGCCAGACTGTCTATCGGAAATTCTAAAGATAAGCTGTTTTTAAATATTTTATGATATCGCTGGTGAAAAGAATTTTATATGGCGTAAATGCGATATTTAATTAATAAACTAATCACATTAAAAAGATAATAATAAAAAAAAATGTTAGCTATCTGACTATGGAAACTGAATATTGATGTACTAAACGGAGAAAAGATAAAAAATGCATACTAACACTTGACACTGAATCACAAATTCTGAAAATATGCTGCTATGCAGCTTTTAAAAATTTTTAATCCAAAGGGGCTTTGTCCCTGAAGGACTTATTTTCGTTTTGCGATTTTGCGTTGGTTCACTATAAATGACCGTTTCACTTTTCAAACTGTTGCCACCAAATGTTAGAGTCCTGCATTATATTTGAAGAAATTAAATAATGAAAAATCTGCATAAATGCATGTATATTTCTCGCATTGTGACAAAACAACGGTACATAGAGCCATCGAATTTTGAATGACGTAATCCTACTGCGAATAGAGGCATGTGGAAGCGCAAATTTGAAATTTGGAATTTGATTTATTATCGATTTCATATTTTGTAAATCTTTAATGAATTTTTTATTAACAAACTCAAGGATTTCGAAGCGAGTGATGGCAACGTTGTACGGAAAAAATATTTTTATCTCCAGCGCTCGAGAAATTCTAAAGATATGCTCAATTTAAAAGAAAAATATTTTGCGATATTGCTCTTGAACTGAATTTTATGGTTTAAGCGCGAAGAATGTGATATTTAATAAATAAAGCTAACAGACAACATGTTAAAAAAACGCCCCTTTGGATGTATTTAATTAATTTATTTTTTTTTATTTTGGTGTTGAATTCTATGTGGCGTAAGAACGAAGAAAGTAAAGCTAAACTATTTAATAATAAATCTAAAAAGATAAAAATATTAAAAAAAAAGATTAGCAGGAGTGAATGCAATATCAAACTGGTAGAGCGCGAGCTCAGTGGAAGAATAAAAAACCTTAACAAACTCTTTTCGACAACTTAACATCTGAAATCTTTCAGAATTTTTTTTCTTTCATTATCTCGTGAAACTATTTGTACATTACAGATCTAGCATTTTAAATATTCTATAATGTCTCTTTTATGACAAAACATTCAGAATAACTTTCTTTCAAATAAACGAGTTATATACGTTCCGGAAAAACATAATATAGCGTGCTAAGTATTTATTAATTCAAAGGGTCTGTCCATCCATCCAAACCATCCAAAGTTGAATAAAGTAATCCTACACTCGAATATGGACATCTGAAAGCCGGAATTTGTTTTATTATCTATTTCGTATTTTGTAAGGCATTTACGAGTTTTTGATTAAGAAAGTCGACGATTTCAAATCAAGCAATGGCAACACTGTACGAAAGTAATAAAAAAAATCTGATGTGTACACCACATGACTTCCTTGTACGGAATATTAAATTATACGCATTTTTTCTGGCATTTCGTTTAAACTTATTGGATTGAATTAAATCTACTTCGCCGACAGTGCATAAACCGCAGTAGAATAAATTCATTCTTTAAAATTCACTCTATTTGTTTACCATAGCGACACTCTGGCGCTAGGTTCACTTAACAGTATTA
Organism: Stegodyphus dumicola; assembly: GCF_044657685.1. Taxonomy (NCBI): domain Eukaryota; kingdom Metazoa; phylum Arthropoda; class Arachnida; order Araneae; family Eresidae; genus Stegodyphus; species Stegodyphus dumicola. Next base: position 88,158,496 of record NC_140777.1, read on the forward strand.
TATTTCATTCATATTATAACTCAGAATGCAAAAAATTCATATCATTTAAAGAATTATCTAAACGTTGCCACATGTTCTGTTCAAATACTATAATAAAGCTGGAACAATGTATAAAAGAAATTAAGCAAACAAAACAAAAAAGGAACAGTTTTTCACAGACTACTGAGTATTTCTCATTCAATTAATTCAGTTCTCACTTCATGAGAAGGCAAAAATACATAAAAACTCAAAATATCTAATTAAAAATTACGAAGTAAATCTTAAACGCTTATTTCCTCTAAAAAATTACAGAAAGGATTAAGCATGATTTAATTGGCAATAATAAATAAAGGCGTTATCTTTGTCGTTGCGAAGCTAAGTTTCTCTAGATTGCCAACAAATCCACTAGTCTGCTGTTTCAAACGTAAACAATCAATGGCCGCCGTGAAAAAAAAGCTTAACGGCACTTAAACAACTTTAAAATTGTTGATAATTCTAAAAATATTGCATACAGATTTACTAAAGGCATAAAAACCTTAACCGGAAGATAAAAACAACATAATTCAATCATTTTTGAAGCAAAAAATGTACAATTTACAAACATATACGGGTAAAGAAACTGAGATCACTGAACCGGGTAACGGAGTGAATATATATATATATATAAATATATTTATATACGTTTGGTGCGGCCGATTGGAATAAAAATACGAGGTGCACATCTGCATGTTATAGCAGTCCTATATACAAAATTTCAACGTTCTGAGGCTACTCGTTTTTGAGTTATGCGAGATACGTACGTACGTACGATCGTACAGACGCCACGAAAAATTCTCTACAGAATTCATTTTAAAGCAGTTTTGTACTTTTTTTAGAGGGGGAAAAATGTCTTTTATTCTGTCCTTACGTACCGATATCACGCAAAAGCATCGTTAAATTGCATTCGAAAGCGGTCAAAATGGTTATTTTCGTTGAAATATGCTGCCTGAAACATTTCGCGATTACAATACTTCCTTTTTACTTCGTACAAGGAAGTAAAAATTATCTCTAGCGCACGAGACTGTGTATCGGAAATTCTAAAGATATGCTCTTTTTAAATTATTTTGCGATATTGCTGTTGAATTGAACTTTATGGTTTAAGTGCGAAGAACATGTTATTTAATAAATAAAGGTAACACACAAAACTTTAAAAAAAAAGCCCCTTTAGGCGTAATATAAAATCTGAAAACTTTCAGATTTCTTTTATTACTTTATTTAACAAATTAATTTATCAGTTTCCTTATTTACGTATGCTGCGTGAATATCATTTTATATTCAACACGCACTGAGTGCTATCCGTATTTTTATAAATAACGTATTTAAATCACAAAAGTGTTATCCGCGAATACGGTGGTCCTGTTGCCTGATTAAAATTTTAGTGTATAATTTCCATAAGAGAAAATTGATTGAGCCAAAATTCCTGTATCGAACAAATTTTGTTTGAAATAGTAATACAAAGATTTACATTTGTAGAGACATGAAAAATGTGCAATGCCCTCCCCGATTCTCGAACCTGGACCTCTCGAATACGCGCCGAGTGTGCTAACCGTTTTGCACCACGAAGGTTTGCAGAAAGGAGGGAGAAAATTCCCCCCCCCTTTAAAGGGCGATTTGGGATTAGGAGTCGCCAATCACCATAGTGGTGAAGAATCATCATCCACTACCTTTTAGTTTGGACGCCATTGTAGAGCAATTAGGATTTTTTGAAGGCCTCTCGAATACACGGCGATTGTGCTACCGTTACACCACGAAGGCCAGCTGGACGGAGGGTGAAAATACCTCGTACATTAACTGATCATTTGTAATATATAAATATTTTCGCATAATTCCTAAATCTTGTGTCTTATTTAACAATTGTGTCTTATTGGTATTATCAGGTTACATTATAAATCTCCTGAATATGGTGCTATATCACACAAACAATGATTTTATTCTTACCCCTCATCACTACTAAGCTAACTATCGACACTGAAAGCCAATCACAACAGTTAGAAACAAATATTACTTACCTTTCCTTATCTAAATTATGCTCCCTTCGATTTGTTTGCTCTGGAGAGGGGTAAAGATGATCAGATTGCAGATTGCTTTTCCCTAAAAGTGGCCCCTTGCAGCTCTTTGAGTTGAGTTCTTCCAAGTCCTGGCAGCTGTATCTTCAAATCATCTGTCAATGGGTGGCTTCTCCACGCATCTGCGAACACAGGAGCGTGGGTTGTTTTTTAATCTTGGCAAGATACAGGATTAACAAGAAAGGATTTCAACTTGATGCGATGATAGCGATTTTATCAAACAAAGATTTTGTTAGCTCGCTTGTAGTGGTAATGATGTAACAGTTTTGATGATCTATGATCACGCCAAGGTGTGACATTGCAAGCTAATATTATCGTATGTCATTTTAATCACCATTTGCGTTAGGTGCAATCCATTTCATACTTCTTACATCTGATACCAGAGATAGAGAGGGGTTTGCAATTGCAATAATTGCAAACCCCTCTCTATCTCTGGTATCAGATGAATGCAGAGTTGATATCTCTGGTATCAGCTCTGCATTATCATGGAGCTTAGTAGCCGACATAACACTATCGTTTCTTAAAGCCACGTGTAAGCGTGGAATTGCGTACTTGACAATAAAGCATGTCAATTGAAGTTTGAAGTTGAGAATGGGGACGACAATGAAAAATGAGACAATGTATGATGAAAGCGAAATGAAAAGGTACACTCTGCACGAATGAGACAGTTCCATATCTCTCGTTCTACCGGGCCGATTCACGAAATTTTACTTAAGTTTTTAATATCTCTAAAGCTCGACTTAAGATACATATTATATATACCATTGTTCTAACATACGTATTTTGACACACAACCCGATTTTTTTTCTCAAATGACATATCGATTTATTTCCACGTTTCGATGACGACCCACATTATTTCTAAATACTAAACTTTTATGAAATTTGATGAAAATCTTACCGAGAAATTCAAGAGGACTATTGTTTTCGTTTTGTTAGTCCAAAGGGGCTTTGTCCCTGAAGGACTATTGTTTTCGTTTTGCGATTTTGCGTCGGACTCATAAACGTCGGTTCACTTTTCAAACTGTTGCCACAAAATGTTAGAGTCCTGCATTATATTTGAAGAAATTAAATAATGAAAAATCTGCATAAATGATTGTCCATTTCTCGCATTGTGATAAAACAATGGTATATAGAGCCATCGAATTTTGAAAATGACGATATCCTACTGCGAATATGGGCATCTGAAATCCCAAATTTGGAATTTGTTTTATTATAGATTTTATATTTTGTAAAACTTTAACGAATTTTTGATTTACAAACTCAATGCTTTAAAAGCGAGAAATGGCAACGTTATATAGAAAAAAAAATACTTTTATCTCCAGCTCGCGAGACTGTGTATATCGGAAATTCTAAAGATATGCTTAATTTAACATTATTTTGCGATATTGCTCTTGAACTTAATTTTATGGTTTAAGTGCAAAGAACATGATATTTAATAAATAAAGGTAACACTCAAAACGTTAAAAAAACGCCCCTTTGGACGTAATTTAAAATCTGAAACATTTCAGATTTTTTTTTTTTTTCGGTTTGGCCAAGAACAGTTCACTCCACAAAATTCGTAATTTATGGTAACCTACTTCCCTTTTCCTTTCATTGTGCACGAGCGAGAAAAAAGGTGCATAGTTCATTCTTTAATAATTTTCTGTCTATTATATATTTTAATCGTAGGTCATATTTGCTTTATTCATAAAGCATATTTGGCGTTATTATTGCTTAAAACAAAGATGCCAAATTTGAAAATGTGCCAGTTTGTAAATTCACGTACATGTCAAGAAGTTTTGAAAGAAAAACTGTAATTGTTTGCAGGTATGCTTAGAGAAACATCTGCTTAAAATGATGATAAAATTTTTATAGGTTATAATTCAAAAATGTTTTCGAAAGTTTTTAAAAATTACTGAAAAATACAAATTTTAAAGACAAATCAGAAAATAACTGCGAATTTTATTCGCATTGAATCTAAATTTTGAACTGTGAAAGAAAGAATCAAGTTTAGCAGGGAAAAAAAAAGGATATATTAATGAATATATAACGAAATTCAATTAACACTAAGGAGCTAAAATTGAGGGAGCTAATTTTTTTAAAAAATTCACGTTCGATTTTTACAAAACTTGGGACTGTGGCATAATTTGAATCGTAGAATCAAAATATAGAAAAAAATATTGTTACGAAATGTACAAGCGCGGTAAAATGACTTCCCCGCAAAGCAGTTTTAGGGTTGCCATAAAATGGCAATTGAAGGCAGGGTTGCCACATTTGGCGAGAAATAACCCATTTGGTGACAAAATAGGCGATATACCATGGACGGATGGAGAAACTTCTGGAACGAATTCTTACCGGTTTAACTCAGAATGTTCTCGAACATAAGCCGAAAGCTATAGAAACCCTGCTGGTCCCCAGTCAGTTAGAGAGTGTGCCTCGTCTAGTGTGCGAGTTAGTGTGTCTCGAGTTAGTCCATGCGGAGTCGATCGAGTTGACAGATGGGCAGGGAGTGCCGAGTGGGTCGTCGAGTGCACCGAAAGAGTCTCCTAGTGTATCGCGGTTAGTGCATCGTCGAGAGAGCGTGTTGAGTTCCGGAAACGACTGAACCGAAGAGTCTGGAGCTGTGCTCTGTGTGTCGTCGAGTGCATCGCGAGTTGTTCACGTGGAGAGTCTCGAGAGTACGTGGAGTTCCGAGAACGACCGAGCAGAGTCGGGAGTTGTACTCTGGTGCTTTGCAGTGAAGCTGTCTCCACCATGATAGCTTGATAACCTGAAAGCCATGTCGCTGATCGTGTCAGCGTGTACAGTTCGACGACTGTAAACGAGATTTTGGAGCTATCCTGATTGATCTCGACCAATAAAGTGTGTTTCGATACTTCATCAAGTGTCGTCGTTATTCACTCCAAATCCACACAAACCCCGTTAGAACGTTAAGAAAGAAAATAAGGTAACAACTGGTGTCAGAAAAGAAAAATCGCAACAATATGATATCACTTCAGAAAAAGTCGGATTTTGTGTCAAAATACCTATGTTACAACAAGGCTATATATAAATCTAATATATATCTTAAGCCGCACTTTCAAGAAATGAAAAACACAAGTTTGTCAGTCAGTCCATTAGAACGGGAGATATAGAAATGTTCTTGTGTGTTTGTGCTTTAAAAGGAGACGCTGATGAGAATGTAATTGTGAAAGTGATTTGAAACTGAAACTGATAGGTTGGAGAAAAGGGGAGAAAATTTCGAATATCGCTAAAGATGAGCAATTTTGCAAGAAAAATATAAAATGCTGAAAAACGATTGAAAATTTTCAAAATGTTTAATTCCCTTCCCTGCAAAATATACGTGCACAATGGGACTTGCATACGTACATAATATCTAAACAAAAACATCGTGATGCATACTTACTCTAACCTACTCCATCTATGTTTTCGATAATGATTTATTTTTTTTTTTTTCGATAATTTTTCTTTCGATAATGAATTTTGCTTATACAATTTTTTGCTTACATGCATAAAAACGGTAAAATAGTAAATTATTGTTGAATATTTTATTTTTACCCTTAACATATAATATGAGAGAGTTAATCGTGAAATGAAAGGATTTTCGAAAGCGGTCAAAATATCCAACACAGACTTCGGCGGCTTTTGTGTCCAAAGTAGTAAAAGTTATACAAATTTTACAGATTTTAGAGTTGTTGCACAAAACCGTGCCAGCAGTTTCGGGAATCCAATTTTTATTCCGATTTCTGTAAGGCAGTTATTACTGCTAAAATGTTCTTAATGCAAAAATATCTTTAGGTTCATATAGCATTATAGCGATATTAAATTTTTAAATCTCACGATTTCCTTATAATTGCAAAACGACCTACATGCAAACTTAACAGAACTGCATGATGTTCATAGTTCCGTAATAGCGCCATTTTGGGGCATCTTTGTTAATTTACTATTAACTGCTCAAAAATTAAAACAGAATAATTTAGAAAAGACTTTAAAAATTATTTCTATTAAAATGTTCTCATTAAGAATAAAAACGCAGGCCCTGAATGCATGAAATCTCATTCCATGACTGGCAGTAGAATAATTTAATTGCAAATGAGTCATGGGAAGACACTGCTTTAAGTAGACCATTAAATAGCAATAACAAGCCACAGGAATGCCTTAAATTCCTCGAACGTGAAGAACTCTTTCTGACAGCAGAACACATTTCTTTTCCGGTGTTTTTAATGGGATTTGAATGGATGAAGAGGTGGTAGAAGAGGAAAAGGGGAGAAAGAGTCCCGTTAAATTTTCACTTCTCTCATTGCGAAGACAATTTAGTGAGACGACTTACTAACCTTTTTAACCCTGGAGTTCTGTCTTTCCTGCAGAGATGTGGGGAATAATTTACACTTAATTAAGCTCGGAATTGTTTTCTGAAATAATAATAAAAAAAAAATTACATTGCCAAGTCATCTTCTAACTGCCTCGTTAAACAGCACGAGGAAAAAAAAAAAATAAAAAGAAATTTGAATACAAATAAGTTGCGAATTTGTAGCCAGAAAAAAGAGTGTATAGGATGGAGACTTAAATTATGTTTGCTTACAATTAATGTTAATTAATGTTAAATTATGTTTGCTTGACATGGGGAGAACGCCTGTAGATTATGAAGCAATAATAATATAATGCTTTTGTTATAAAAAATTATGTATCTTGTATTAAGATTAAATTATCGTTAAAAGTTTTGTTGAATTAAAATTTGCGCGAGGAATTTTTTTTTTTTTTTTTTTTTTTTTTTTTTTTTTTTTTTTTTGTAATTAAGAAAACAAATACAAAACTCCTAATGTTCCATGAAGTATTCCACTACAAGGCTTACAAATGTAAGTAAATAACTCACACTACAAGGGACTCAACAATAAAAACATAAAATCTAGGCCTGAAGAGAGAGCAAAGAAAACAGTATATATATATATATATATATATATATATATATATATATATATATATATATATATATATGTATGAAATACAAATACTATTATAACAAAAATGCTAACATATACCATTAATGATTAAACTATGCTAGTTCTCCTATAAAAGAGAATAAACCAACTTAAAATAATACAATAATAAAAATGAAAAATGCTTAAAAATAATACTGATACAAAGAAAAATAATACATCAACAGTAAAAAAAAAATCTGATGTGTACATGACTTCCTTGTACGGAATATTAAATTATATGCATTTTTTCTTGCATTTCATTTAAACTTATTGGATTGAATCAAATCTACTTCGCCGACAGCGCATAAACCACAATAGAATAAATTCATTCTTTAAAATTCACTCTAGTATTTGTTTATCATAGCGACACTCTGGCGCTAGATTCACTTAACAGTATTATATTTCGTTCATATTATAACTCATAATGCACAAAATTTATATCATTTAAAGAATAGAATTATCTAATCGTTGCCACATGTTCTATTCAAATACTATAATAAAGCTAGAATGATGTATAAAGGAAATTAAGCAAACAAAACAAAAAAGAAACAGTTTTTCACAGACAATTGATTATTTCTCATTCAATTAATTCAGTTCTCACTTCGCGAGAAGGCAAAAATACATAAGAACTCAAAATATCTAATTAAAAATTACGAAATAATTCTTAAACACTTATTTCCTCGAAAAAATTCCAGAAAGAATTAAGCATGATTTAATTGGCAATAATAAATGAATGCTTTATCTTTGTTGTTACGAAGCTAAGTTTCTCTAGATTGGAAACAAATCCACTAGTCTGTTGTTTCAAGTGTAAACAAGCAATGGCCGCCATCAAGAAAAGGATTAGGCTTAGACGCACTTAAAAAACTTTAAAATTGTTGATAATTCTGAATATATTGTATAGAGATTTACTAAAGGCATTAAGAACCTTGACCGAAAGATAAAAACAACATAATTCAATCATTTTTAAAGCAAAAAATGTACAATTTACAAACATATAAGAGTAAAGAAACTGAGATCACTGAGCCGGGTAACAGAGTGGATATATATATAAATATATTTATATACGTTTGGCACGGCGGATTGCAACAAAAATACGAGGTGCGCATCTACATGTTATAGTAGTCCTATATACAAAATTTCAACGTTCTGAGGATACTCGTTTTTGAGTTATGCGAGATACGTTCGTACAGACGCCACGAAAAATTCTCTTCAGAATCCATTTTAAAGCAGTTTTATAATTTTTTTGGAGGAAACAAGTCTTTTATTCTCTCCTTACGTACAGATATCACGCAAAAATATCGTTAAATTGCATTCGATAGCGGTCAAAATGATGTTTTCGTTGAAATATGCTGCCTGAAACTTTTTGCGATTACAATACTTCCTTTTTACTTCGTACAAGGAAGTAAAAACATCAATACATAACGTAATCATATACAGGCAATACGCAAAATAATACAATGACACGTAAAAGGTAAACAAATCCAGTCATATAAATAATAATACTAAAATTTCAAAGAACAGAGTCGCACAAGGCTGCAAAGCCCTCGAACTCCTAACAAGATCATAGAAAACAGGAGGCCAACAAATAGAGAGCTGCGCTCAACTCCCTTTGGTACACTTTCGCACAGGAAATGGTTTGCCACTCGCTTTTTTACACGGTTATCATACTGTTCTCCGAAAGGATCTTGTAGCATCATGAGAGACAGAAAATTATTTTTCCTGGAGGGATTTGCAAGCGACTCGCATTCATGTTAAACATGCAAAAATCTACGAGAAACCTTCTGCAGTCCCTCTGCCTCCAACAGCTGGCACCAGGGCAACCTACCAGGAGTCCCCGTGGCAATACCCAATAGCCGGAAGAAAGCACAAAGAAAAATTAGAGATAAAATTTGCATTCCATCTCCGCGTATTTCTTATTATTATTTTCTTTTTTAAGAACCACATTATCAACACAGCATTCATTCATTAGTTGTTGACATTGTTGGAAGTCGACAATTGTTGGATGTTCGAAACTGTAACAGCATAAACGAAACTGTATATTACCTTAATACCCATTATCAGCTAATTGTATAATCAGTCTGAAGGTACTAATGATATTACAAAGAAGGTACTGGGATGGAGTACACCGAAAGTTATCACGAGCAGACAAAACCGTACTGTCTTCCAGAAATGATAGAAGGAAGACATAAATAATCCAGTCGTCTGTTAGATGTATGTAGTTTCTTTCGAGTGAACTTTGAGGTGTGTGGTAGCTTTACGATGGACATTTTTTAAGAAATACCACAAAAAACTCGTAAAAATAGCTAAATTTGTATTGGATTTTTTGAATCCTCGCAAGAATTTGTGGATGTCAGTATGAGTTCGAAATTATTTTTTTCAAAGTTATATAAATTGCGCTGATTTTTTATTGCTTTAGAATCTTCAACACATTGAAATGTACTGGATATCGATGGAACATCACTCGGAGCTCAGAATTTGGAAGATACAGAACGCTTTCAAGGCTTTTCTTGATAACATTCTAGGCACTGGATGTTCTTGGGACAGCTTCGACGGATTGTTTATCGATCCGCCGAAGAACACCAATATGCATACCTACCACTTCTTCTGAGATATTTGAAGATAGTAGAAACTAACAAACACTATGTAACTACGAGGCACCATCGACAGTAGATTTGCGTTGAAAAGTCATCAAAAATCCAAGGGTCTGTGTCGAAGAGGGTTCAAGGCATTTTTTTTTCCTCCACTTTAAATATGTCATATATCAAAAAGCATAAGTAATTTGAAAATGCAACAGATAATTTTTTTTTTAGGATCCGTAAAGTATCAAGCTTGCAAAAATGACTAAGCAAATTTGGCTAAATAATAAAAGGAAATAAAAGTAAGACATTTAAATATAGTTTCGAACGCTTCATCCGCGACCATGAGCGCAAGCACGCATGCGCCATTCGGACAGAATTTTTCTCAAAATAAGGTTAGAAGGATGGGAACTTTCTTTTCCTCGATAATATAAATTTTCTCTTTCGGAGAAAAAAAGACTTTCACGTGACCTTTCACGTCGCAGCAAGTAATAACGTCCCTTTTGGACGAGTCTAGGTGTTTTGGCAGAATGCCAATCAAAGTTGCGTTTGAGGCGGTCGAACTATATTAGACTAATACAGTCAAGATTATTACTAAGAAGTAAGTAGCAAAGAACTAGAATTTTGATACATTGTTGATAGCAAAACGTAGAAGCCATTAAGCGTGGAAATCTTATGTAGTGCACAATAATGTAAAGAGAAGTTACAAAATTAATTAAGACAAAAGCATAATTCAATATAAGATCACAGGAAGAAAAGGCAGTTTTTAAGGAATATAAGAGCAACAACAGAAATGTAATCCAGATTTCAAAATTCTGACGTATTTTCAGTGAACACAACCCAAAAAAATATTTAAAAAAAAGAATATACAAAGATAACTTCTATATAATCAGAGGAACGGAAACTAAAAATTTAATTAAAGATTTTTGATCTGGTTTATATAGTAAATAAATTCAGCAAGAATTTGAATTAAAAAATTAAATTCATTTTGTTTTGGATTTGGTACCGATTTAATTGTGGTCATATGACACAGATCAATGACTTGCTGTGACTGTTTGACTAGACAGTAGCTGTGTACTGTTACTTACCAGGTAAAAAAGCATAATTCTAAAATTGGTAATATATATTTCCAAATTTTCTGAGTCTGCTTAAAAGCCCTTGAGTAGTGAAAATTACTTGTACTTTTTTCCCTCTTTCAGCTACGACAATCAGCCAGAAATTAATTAATTTCTTTTGTTTGGTCAGGTCAAAGTCAAATTTTCAACAGACGCCTCTTGCACTCGAAAGAGAGTTCCACAACCACTTCCTTCCCGCATTCTAAAAAATAAATTCTAAAAGTCCTCGTCTGCCACAAACTCATTCTCTCAACCGTCTCCTCCATCCTGGTCCGAATTCCAAATTCCATTCTGGATACGAAGACAGTAAAGAACATGTCTCACATGCTCGTTACTGTCTTTAACATTTTATCACCCACAACAACATAAGTTAATTCATCTTCTGGCCATTTATGTATATTATGTACATTTCCTTTTTTAAATATTTTTAATTACACCTTCTTGTCTGTGTAAATATATTTTCTCAACTTTTCTACTTATTTAACATTTTAAAATGTTTTGTAAAGATTGCATTCTGTTTATTATGTTTATAAAGATTACTTTGAATTAACATGATTAAAAGCGAGGGTGTCGGGGGACACTTTACTCGAGTAAGAAAATAATGCTCTCCTACAATAATATCTCACAATTTTAAAATTTATTTTAAATTTAACGGAACTGTCATTTTCATAATGAATTCCATATAGTACTTAAATTCATCTCACTTAAAATCTACCTACCTTAGCTTAAATTCATCTTACTAAATAATTGCTTGGCATAATTCTTACTTGAGTAAAAAACGAAACACCTTCGCATTTATTAATCATTGTTAATTGATTGGAAGGGTTGGTTTGTTCCTCTTGAAAAGTCAACCAATTTCTTATCAATGACGATAATTACTTGGTTTGCTGATTAATTATTTATATTATTAAAATGGAAGCTTTTTAAAAAATAAAAAATTATTTTCATTTTTAAAAAGCTTCCATTTTCTATTTATTCACGATTCATATTTGATGTTTCATTTTTTAAAAAAAATTCAAGATTCATTTTTAACTATAAATTACTGCATTCCACTGAAATTCTACAACCTTTATCAAAGGAGATAATGTACTAAATAATCCATTAGTAAATAAATTATTATTTTATTATTTTGCAGCTTTTGCATAAGGCAATTTATTTCCTTTAATTAATATATTTATTTATACATACACACACACAAAATAAAATGTAAGACTGATAAAGTATTCATTGAGCAGAAAAAACAAGAAATCCACCAAATTTTTGTTGTACGCCCAACATTTATATAAAACGTAATATCAATTAAATGCAACAAAATATAAACGGGTAAACCTAAGAATTGCAGCTGACTGATTAGTGTGTAAGACATTGGCTTATTATCTGAAAATGCAATTTAATAACAATTGTATAGGAAGGCATATTAAACGAATGCAAAAAGAAAACAGTATTATCTTGTGTAATAAACAATAATATTTGAATAGCAATCAATAAATAATTAAAAACTAAGGAAAAAAAGTAGTTATTAGAATTTTTGTTTCAGACGTTCGGTGAGATCTGGCAGTTTTCCCCATCTATTACATATCACATTAGAAAAGTAAAATTAAATAAATAAACAACCAAAAATATTTAAAAAAATCCTGTGAATTATAATACAACATTAACTTTTCAGCCATTAACATATATAAATGAAGAAGTCTGTGCTCTTATAGGATGCATTCGGAATTCAAATTTACATTCCAAAATGACCACTGTTAATTGAGCTCTAAGATTATTCATCTCTGGCAGCGTTAAAAAACAAATAACAAAATAAAATCAAAAATCAAAAAGGGAGGGAGAAACATAATTAAAACTAATCATTCCGCAACATGTATTTTTCTTCTTTTTAATGTTATTTTTTTCTCCACGAAATATACTATCCTACATTTCCCAGCAACCCGCCTATCTTTGGAACTACTGGGCATAAATCTCAACAGTTTTCTATCCCAGGAGAAAAAAAAAAAAAGGGATAAAAATTTTCTCTTCCTAATTATTTCCTTTTTCTTTTGCTTCCAAAACAAAAATTGTCATTATCGTCTTTCTATTTAACCATGTACCAAACGATCGCGATTCCCTACTTTCAAAAAAGAATACCGGCGCCATGTTTTGCAAACGATTTTGCAGGAAAAATGAGCATTCTTTTCATTTCCCCGCTTTTCTTAAGCTCGTTTAAATGAGATATGTATAAATATATGCATAGGGAGGGAAAAAATGGGGGAAAAGTTTAGAAAAATCTTTATCCCCCTCCGCATTATTACATATTTGTCAAAAAGAAAGTGATTCGTTATTATTAAAAACTGGACAGTGTTTTTTGTTCCATCTTTCTTTAAGGGGAGGGGTTATATTTTGATCATTTGTCTGCTATATTGTTAAAAATGAAACTCTGATTCTTTTACGACAAAGTAAGGATTCGAAGGAAGTAAAAAATGTACAATTAAACGTAGAAAACTAATGAACCTCTGTGAGTTTTCCCTTTTAATTTTATTTTTAATTCTTCTGCAAATGTCTGAGGTGAATTATTACCTTCTGTGATGTAAAGAAAATAAATACTTTTCCACGAAATGATCTTTTTTTTTTTTTTTTAATTTTTAGCACATTGTTAGTTATTTTTTACTATGTACCCCCTCTCTTTTATGGTATCTTATAGCCTATCTTTCTGAAAAAACTGCAGACTCATTAAAATGGCTTTGTTCTTTCCACTCTTTTTTATTTTCTTTTATAAATTTCTAAAAGACTTTCAACTCTTTTCTAAATTTTATAAATTTACCATAGTGGTGCTTAGTGGGATTGCTTAAACGATGTCTTTAAGACGATAGCCAAAAAGTATTATACTTTTATTCTTTCTTTTTTACGAAAGAAAAATGAAGAATGAAATTAATTTGACAGCGTCCATTTCATCGAAAAAAAGATTGCGAATTGTACAAATCAAAATAGTCGTTATTCAACTTAGTGTTGAACATATATAGTAGATTTTCAGACACAGTCACAGTTTAAGGCTGGCAGCAATAAAACGAGTCTCAAAGAACAAATATTTTTATATGCATTTTGTTTATTACAGTGCACAATGTCTAACAATTAAAGATCTAACATTATAATCTTATTCATTATTGATTTATGTGCCGCCCAGACGATACAGTGGTTAGGGGAGCCTACTGCGGTAACAAACGGCCCGGGTTCTAATTCCGGAGAACACATGGAGTTTGTAAATGTATTAGGTCTTCGCAACATGAGGGCACTCTAAATAGATTGCGAGTCGAAAGTTCTTTCGTGTGGTTTGGTCGTAGAGGAGAGGGGTGAGAGACCTTATGGTCCTTTCCTAAGGGGTGCTCTTTATGAAAACTGGGGGGGGGGAGTAGAAATCAATCTCCTTGAGGCTCTGGCAACCACTCTTCCATGGACAAGAGAATGACAGCAACTGCTTTATATGCTCCATACCGCTACTCAACACATATCTTAATAAATATATTTCTTCCAACTAAATTAAAAATAAATAATTAGCAAAATGTCGTATAACAGATTAACTGTAAGAATAAATATTGTCTGCTTGGTATTTTGAATTTGCTATTTCTGAAATCCTTTCAAAGCGGTTTACTTTAAAGTGAGATCTCACACTAGGGAATGAAAGCAATCAACAGATGTTAAATCTGCCGAGTAAGGATGATGCCTGAACACATTGGATTTTACAATGAACTCTTTGATGACTGACGCTTTTTCTAAAGAAAAGTCTATTGATTGTTATTTTTCGGCTTTCGAATCTATAGCGGCAACTGCGCATTAGCTGATCAAAATACTTTAAGTTCTTTTGGTCGCTGGATGGTATTTAGTAAGTAAACAAATTGAGATGTGTTATCATCGTGTCTGGCTCTTATTTAGTAACTTCACTGAATTTGCCAGAAGGTAATCCAGTGCTCAAACTTTGGAGGCACTTTTCGTATTAAATATTATACATATTTTACATATTAAATATTATACGTTCAGTTTAATTTTATTAATACAATGATTCAATAAAACTTATGATTAATTGTACAAACTTAAAACCATACTAATTGTATAATCAGATTAATAACCGACTTAAAAACTGTATTATCAAATTTATAAAAACTGATCTTTTACTATATATCATTACATTTTTCTTCCCTACTGGGTAGATTTGAAGTAGTTCAGAAAAAGTGGAGGCAACCTTCGTATAACAGGGAGCTTTCACAATAGTGTTTCTCTCCGATAGATTCAACCAAAGATAGTTACCGAGCACCTACGCCAAAATTTTCGATTTTTCATCATCATAACATTAAGAGGTTAATTTTTCTCAATTTAAGTCATTCGTAAATAGAAGACCCTCCAAAAGAAAAACGCACAAAAATTTAAGACAGAACTTGACAGGTGCGAGAAATTTCACAAGTAACTTGATAGGTAATCAAGAAATGGAAATTTGGTAATTAGTAATTAATTTCGTAATTGGTAATTTATTTGGTATTTTGTAATATTTGGTAACGACAATTAATTTGGTAATTCAACAGGGCATCAGAGTGACAAGTACAATTTCTTCACAAAGGTCTCATGACTAAAAATTAGCATCAGAAAGTAACTGACGTTCCCCCCGGCCCACCCCCAAAAAAACAGAGAGCAAAATCTAAATTCTTCTAAAAAAACTGCATAATGATGAGGGAGAAAATATTATTTTATAGTAATATCTAATACAGTTTATAAGGTATTTCTCTCGCCTTCTTAGCGTGCCTTCGTGGTGTACTGGTCTGCACGCTGGGCAAGTATTCCAGAGGTTCTAACGTTTTGTGTGTTACCGTTATTTATTAAATATCATGTTCTTTGCACTTAAACTGTAAAATTCAATTCAACAGCAATATGGCATTTTAAAAGGAGCATATCTTTAGAATTTTCGATACACAGTCTCGCAAGCTAAAGATATCCTCCCCTCCGTACAGTGTTGTCATTACTCGCTTTGAAATCGTCGAGTTTTTTAATAAAAAATTCATTAAAGTTTTAGAAAATATGTCCAAATTTGGGCTTTCAGATGCCCATATTCGGGTGGGGGGCTACGTTATTCAAAATTTGATGTCTCTATCTACCAATGTTCTATCACAGTGCTAGAAACATATATACATTTATGCACATTCTTCATTATTTAATTTCTTTAAATATAATACAGGGCGATCATATTTGGTGGCAACTATTTGAAAAGTGATTCAACGCATTTAAGTTTTTAGCGCAAATTGCCAAAACGAAATTAACAGCCCTTTTGTGCTAAAAATATAGCAAATTCTTTATTGGCCTGAAAACTATTATTTCGTTCCGAGGTACATAACATATAGCATTGAAATCCATTCATAATTTAAATTAATGCTGAAAATATTATAATAATGTCAACTAGATTTATTATTATATTAATTACGTAACATAACAGTAATCTCCTTTGCTATGTTTATATTCCATCGAAAATATTCTAGAATGTATTATTTTGGCGTAAAAAATACATCAATTTGATAAATAATTAAAAAATGTATTATTCTAAAGCAGGTAATTTGCTTAAAAAACAGCTCATTTTTTTAGCTAATGTAAGCTTAAAATGTTTATATAAATTAAAGGCTATAAATCAATCGAAAGGGCAAAACCTCTTAGAATTGGCAATTTGCCAGTGACGTGATGATTCATGAGTTTGTGAGCTTAGCATAATATCTCTCAGAAAATATGGAAACTAGGCCTATTCTGTGGTAAATAAAATAAGAAACTTTATCGAACTAAAGAGGAGAATTGTTGAAACAGAGAATCGAACATCTCCGTAAAGTCTTTCGACCATTAAACCTATTGCCATCACCAAATTGGAATTTCAAATAAGTAAATCAGGACTGAACGATGAGCTTTTTCCGCTCGTATATAATGAACAAAAAATGGAAAGGAAAACAGGTTTTTATAAAGTTAAGAAGTTCGCCGAGTAAATTATTCTTGGCACAAACTGAAAAAAATGGGCCAAGATAAATTTTTAAATGTCTCCATAAATTTCTCACCAAAAATTACAAAATTTAATATCTAGGCATAATTTGAGTTGTAGAATCGAAATACGGAAGAAAATTGGTACGTGATTTCAAACGCTTTCGAAATATGGAAAAACACAAGTTAAATTTCGACAATCGGCCCAGTAAAACGAGAGATATAGAACTGTCCTCTTTGTGCAAGGTATACGTCTCGAGGTCTGTAGTATGATTTCATAGTACCAATTTATTTACCAACAAATTTGGAATCGTCGACTTGAATACTAATATTTTCTTTTGAATAAAATTAGATACGCTGTGGTATTTGAATTGAAAGCTTTTGGTATTAATTTTCCACCCAGATCTCAAGTTTTCTTTCTGATATCTTTTCAGTTATTGCTAACTTTCATGAATTTATATAGTGTGGACAACCTGCAGCAACTGCAAATTAAGAGATAAACAATGTCTGTAACCACAACCCCTAAGCTGCTCATTTCACTGTTCCTGTTGCTAATAATCAATCCATTACACTCATCTTTTTCTCCCAATGGCTGGCACTCGGCCGACTTCGGCTTGGCCAGAAGTGGTGGCCACTTTATTATGGAGGCAGCTAATAGTGAACCACCTTTGCCTCTTATGAAGGGGACGGACAGTTACAGTCATGCCTTCTCTGGGATTCGAGCCCTGGCCCCCTGGTATCGCAGACTGCACCTATAACCACTATACTGTCTGGGTGGCAATTATACTCATTGCATATTTACCAATTCATTTACGCCTTTCTAGAGTTGGCATTTGAAGTGGAGAAAAATGGTAAAAAGAAACTAACCTGTTAGCAAACTAACAACCCTTTAAAACTGCAAATAATTTGCATAGCGCAGACTTAAATGCCAAAAAAAGCACATCCATCTTAAACATCCTTAATCATAAATCCATTGCATGACTTTATACCATTAATAAACAAGATATTGTTCCAGTACCTCATCCGAATTATTTCAACCTCAAACAATACCAACTATCGCATTCTGCAAACATTGCATAACAATGGATTGCTTCGCTCGCAGGAATTACTCGGTAGTCCATGAGGAAAACTCCCTTTCAAAAACATAACGAGCTCGATATTGGTTACAATGAAACCTCATCACCTGTTCTTTGATCAAGTAAACCGCTCTCAGACTGGCAAGAACTAAAGACGGAAATGCAGGGAATACACAATAGACATCGACAAGTGTTGGGAACGAAACATGCAAAACATAGTTTTATCTCATCGCTGACATTAACAGTCATAAACAAGTCAGCTGAGGCAACACTGAGTTTGTTTGTACAGTCTGTGTACATAGCGGCCCACGCTCTTGCAACTTGTGGTTTGTGCAATATCGTTGCAATTCCTGACGTGCCTGGTCAAACGTAAATTATCGCAGAGTTATCATTCATAGGTATTTCTTAATGAATAATTACTTAATTGCAATTAGTTAAATCTTTTATCATTGGAAATGAAAAGCTTTGTACTTGGGGATCACACTTTTTGATTTTTTTTAATGCAAAATTTAGCAAAACTGACCACGTTGGCTATTGTTTCCGTTTCGAAAAACATCACTTCACATTATGAAATGCACAGTAATATATATTATTCATCATTGAAAAAACAGCAAATGGGATTACACACGACTATAAAACTAAATGTATTTCAGTTCTAAGTGAAAATTGGTATTGGCATTCTTCATACAAGCTTCGCATGTCTCATTAACCTGGTCATATAGATAGGATTTTTTCCGGAGAGATTCTTTTATCACGAAATATTTTTGCTGTTCAACCGATTACCGCAAAGCATACGAGTGAGTCTTCTGCAGGAAGGTGATGCTTTCGTAGAGGATTTTACAAGGTTCATATTCGCTTTACATACGAGGAAAATCAAGAAAGTTCCATGCAGCCAGCCTGTTTGTTGGAAATCGATTATTTGGATTGTTATGGTTATGCCAAAACATACGAGTGCTTTCTGTCTAAGGGAAGGGATATCTTGGCGGAGGACATTTTAAGGAAACTTGCTTTTATTGCAATTACGTATGAGAAATCCAAGAAAACTCTGATATAGCCAGCCCGTTCCAGATCGATCCAGGTCGAACTAATGCTAGGCAACTGGTGAGCGCTTTACCATTCGGCAACTGGTGGACACCATTATATAAAAATAGGTCTCATTTGGGTTGCTTGTATATATATATATGAAACAAAACAACAACAATCTGAACTCTGGATCGAATACCAGTGTTGAATAGTCTTACCTCTCAACTTCTGGTCAAACTATCAGTATTCATCTGTGTCCACCACAGAATGTAAGATTTCTTCTATAAAGTAAGGCTATTTTAACTGATTTGGGAAAATAAGATTAATTTATGAGAAAGAAAAAAAGATGGTGATGATGGTGGATTTTTTGGCGCATAACTTAAAAGGTTATGATGCGCCAAACAAACGCATGGTAAGAAAAAGAAAGTCCATAAGGTTAAGAAGTGACCACAAGGTTAAGAAGTGGAACAGCGATAGACTGGACAAGGTTCGATTTGCCGAGACTGAAATGAATGGTTTCATGGTCCCCTTCGATGTTTCCTCCATACGCAAAAGTCGAAAACTCAGAATTACGGGATTCTGAAAGAGGCAAAATTTTTATAACAAGAGAGCATTGGCAGCACCTTTTATTGTAATCGGATTTTTCAAGGGTTATGAAATCATCTTCAAAGTAAACTAAAAATTTATATTAGAACTGCATTCAGCGCGGCCTAACCCTAACATATAAAATTCCTGCATATTCCATATCTTTTACATTACAGCCTTTACATTTTCCTGTTAACTATAATTTACTCTGGACTGCAATGATAATAATTACAGTAATTTTTCACTATAAAAAGGTTGTATGCTTTTTAAGAGCAGCCTCAAGGCAACTTTGAAGATTTTAAAGAAATGCAGTTATGCATTTCATCGCAAAGAAAGAATGCAAATAATAAAACAAGCTAAAACTAGTCTTTGCGGACTGTCTTTTTGGAGAGTGAAGATGTCAGCAACCTATCTTCCCAATCGTATAATTAGTCTGGCAACCAAATTAAGTCACGTGTAAAACATTTCTTTTTTTCAAATACCTTTTAGAGTGGTATTTTCTATACTATTAAAAAAAAATTTTAATTTACTATAGATAGTTAAAGTTAATTGCAGGTGTGAAAATGGTTATCCCCCCCCCCAAAAAAAAGCAAGAATGAAACAATCCATGTAATTCAGAAGGATAATATGGGTTACGTATGATATTCAATATCTGTTACAAAACATTAATTTGTAACCTACTTCTTCAGTTTTAAATTTTGATCACGTGGTCGACAGAACAGTAACTCGAGAACTATAAAAAAAGCCTTTCTTTCTCTTCCTAATAGTGCACTTAACAAAATCCTACAAGGTACTACAGCATACCAGTTACTACAATTTTCCTTTGATACTAGAAAAAACAAAAAAATAAATAAATAAATAAATAAAAAAAAATAATAAATAAAAAAAAAATCTGAAATGTTTCAGATTTTAAATTACGTCCAAAGGGGCGTTTTTTAACATTTTGTGTGTTACCTTTCTTTATTAAATATCATGTTCCTCGCACTTAAACCATAAAATCCAGTGCAACAGCAATATCGCAAAATAGTTTTAAAACGAGCATATCTTTAGAATTTCCGATACAGAGACTCACGCGCTGGAGATAAAAATGTTTTTTCTGCACAACGTTGCCATTCTCGCTTTGAAATCCTTGAGTTTGTTAATCAAAAATTCGTCAAAGTTTTAAAAAATAGGAAATCGATCATAAAACAAATTTCAAATTTCAAATTTGGTCTTCCACATGCTCATATTCGTTGGAGGATTACGTTATTCAAAATTCGATGACTCTATGTACCGTTGTTTTATCACAATACGAGAAATATACATACATTTATGCAGATTTTTCATTATTTAATTTCTTCAAATATAATGCAGGAGTCTAACATTTTGTGGCAACAGTTTGAAAAGTGAACCGACATTTATGAGTCCGACGCAAAATGCCAAAACGAAACTAATAGTCCTTCGGGATTCAAATCCCTTTGGACTAAAAAGAGAAGAAAATGTTGTTGTCCAGTACGGTTAGTTAGTTAATTGACTTACTCAGAGCTTTCGAAAGCAATTAGTCTAAGAAAAGAAGATTTTCATAGAGAGCTTTCTAAGCGAAATAATCGTCTCGCATTTGCGTTACGCATATACGTAGGAGGAAGTTCTACATGATCGTATAAAGCTAGCTCATGCATTTGCCAGGAGCTAAGCCCAAGACAGACTAACAGCATTTGGTGGCATTAAACATTTCGATGAACATAAGCTTTTAGTTCTCGAACTGGAATCTGGCCATTTCATGCAATCTATACCATAAAAATCTGCGCGCGTCTGTCCGTCTGTTTGTTTGTTTGTGACATCATCTTCTCCGAAACGGCGAGGAGTTCGGAGAGAGGTACCTCGCGTTCCAAAAATTCATGGAATCCATTTCAACCATTCTCATCTTCGTACGACTAAAATCAGCCGAGATATGAATTAAGAACTCTGAAAACGCTAATTTTGACACTCATTTTTCTGAGTGGCAACAGTCGCTACCTCTGGAGATAAAAATCTGCTTTATTTATTATTTTAAGTGGAGATGAAAATCTGCTTTATTTATTATTTTAAGTGTTGAAGCTCGCTTTCGAATCATAGAGTTTGTTAGTAAAAAATTTGCAAGTTTTACAAATTTTTAATTAAAAAAATTTGCAAGCTTTACAAATATTAAATTAAAAAAAAAAATTACGGATTTGGTATTTAAATAACTAATGGTAGTTGAATTATAAATTAAATTGTTTTATTCCCCGTGAAGTGCAGCGCGTGACGAATATTAAAGGAAAGCTAAGCCGGAAAATTAAAAATACAAGAGCACGTGTATTTAACATTTAATAAATAAATATCTCTTTTTGATTTCGAGAAAGTTCCAGAAAGTTCTCGCGCGCGATGTAAAAATCTTATAAAAAGGAGGAAAACCTCTCAATTCGATGATTTTTAGCTAGTTTGTTGTTGTTTAGGAAACTGCTCTTGTTGACGGTAGCGAATTCGCGGATTAGCTCTCTTTAGCTGTTTTGAATTAAGTTCTCCTGAACGTTTGAGTAGTTAAAAGATAACTACTGTGTGATATTGTAATATTGCTCGAATATCTGAGAAAATTTAAGCCTTTTGCTTTAATTTTTTTTTATAATAATAAATTTTCTTTATTTTTCATCGGATTTGTGCATTCATTTCATAACGAACCCGTACGCACGTAACAATACGAAAGCTTATATATAGCTTATATAAGCTTATATTATAGGTTTTATATTACGCTTAAAGAAGCTATTTTTAACGTTTTGTGTGTTACCTTTACTTATCAAATATGTTCTTCGCACTTAAAATTCACTTTAACAGCAATATCACAAAACATTTAAAAGAGTGTGTCTTTAGAATTTCCGTACACAATCTAGCGTGCTGGAGATAAAAACGTTTTTTTTTTCCCTTACAGTGCTGCCATTGCTCGCTTTGAAATCGTTGAGTTTGTTAATCAAAAACTGTTAAATGTTTGAAAAAATATGAAATAGCTTATAAAGTAAATTCCATATTCGGCTTCCAGGTATCTAATATTCGAGTGGAGGACTATCTTATTCAAAATTTGATGTGTCTAGGTACCGTTATTTTTTCGCAGTGAAAGAAGCATACATACGTTCGTGCAAATTCTTCGTTATTTAATTTTTTTAAATATAATACAGGGCGATAATATTTGGTGGCAACAATATGAAAAGCGAACTGACATTTGTAGTGAATCAAAGCAAAATTCCAAAACGAAATAAATAGAATCCTTCTGGGGAAATTGCCCTTTTGGGCTAAAAATAGCATTGTCAAACAGAAAATAGAATATTATTCCTGTTTCCAAAAATTCGTGGGTAGCCATTTCGACCATTCTCATCTTCATCAGATTTTAATTAGCTAAGATGTTAATTAAAAACTCTCAAAACGCTAATTTTCGCATTCATTTTTCCGAGTGGCAACAGTCGCGAGTGCTGGAGATAAAAATCTGCTTTATTCGGAAAAGCGTTGTAAGTGGTCGCTTTCACATCGCAGCGTTTGTTAATAAAAAGAAAAACGACAAAGACTTTCCGTTTATAATTAGAAATGCATCTGGAAACCACCAAAGATCATCCACGAATCAAGTGAAATTACATATATAAGCAGTTTCGCTGAAAATATTTGTAATACATAAAAGTACACGGCAGGAAATGTGCTGTTTGGAATATGAAACTTTCAGTTGACCCATCTACTTCGAATTAGCCGATAGCTTAGTTATTTATAGAACATTCCATTTCAGACGATAATAGTTATTCATTTATATCGGTCAAGAAGCTGGCTTCATTTCCACGACCTGAATCTTATTTATCATAAGAATGCATATTAAAAAAAGTGGGGGAACTTTTATAGACAAAGCAATCCATGCAGACTTCGTCAGCAATCTTCTTGAATAAGTCCAAGTGCAGAAGTTTGGTAGGTAGCATTTTCTGCCATTTTCTTCAGGAAATTAACCAAGCTGATGCACGATCGTGACTCCAGCTTCATTTCATATGTTGCCTGGCCACGGGAAGGAGGATGGGAAGAAAAAGGAAAGGAAAAGAGAACCCAAAAACGGAAGATTCAAAGGAGAGATGGCGACCAGAGATGATATTAATAATAACACCTCGAGAAGCATATGGTAGTGCGAAGAAAGGGGCGAAGTGCCCGATTTATTATGGGCAATTCTCCTCCTCACTTTGACGCCTCTAAAAGGGAGGTCATCGGGATCATCATCAGCAAAATAGAGATTCGGTCTTATCTGTTTGATGGTTATACGCAGATGGAGATGCGGCGGAGTTAGACAAACCCCGAAAGGGTCGTACGGAGGACATTTCTTAAAGGCCTCATTACCTAGATGGCATATCTCCGCTTTCAGATCTGGAAAAAGGGAGGGAGGGCGCTTTGTGTTTTTGTTCCCATGATTCTGGTGTTACCATTAGGCTAAAAGCGAACTTAGTTGCATCGATTTCTATCGGAGATAAACAAAAACGTTTATCTGCTTCTTAAGATGGATGAAAGAAACAGACATAAATTATTCACAACTATTGTTTCCTATTTTTAATTAACTTAAGAACATCTTGTCCTTCGATAGTACATAGTTATTTTGATAGCATATAGTTTAGCTTCTTTCAAATATGTTCAGACACTGAGGCTTCCTTAATCCTGAATATGATTTTGAGATTACTTGTTATGTCGTAAGTTTACTGAATGATAATATGCAGTGGAAATGTGTAATGACAGCGATTCATTCTGGTGTGATTTTTGAGAACTTATAACCAAAGGATTATTACCAAAAATTATTGTTTTCGCTTCATTAAATGATTCATTTTGTCCCTCATTTCTGCACGCCTTCGTGGTGTAATGGTAGAACACTCGGCGAGTACTCGAGAGATCCAGGTTCGAGTTTCGGCGAGGGTACTGCTCATTTTTCGTGCTTCCTGCTTCAAAATAACTTTAAAGACTCCACAATTTATTAAATTTAATTTATCTTTATATAATCATACATTCTATACCGGAAATGCAAAGAGTGAAGTATCAGGAAATCGGAAAAATTTCTCCGTTGTTCTTGCCTGAAAATTTTAAAAGATTTTTCTTCGATATGTGGATTTTCCTCGTCAGAGATCTCTTTTATATGTAGAAGTACTATTCTGTTGATAGAAATATACAAAGATATATGTTTTTTCTTTAGAAAATTTCAGTCCACCAGTCAAAGAGTGAATAATGGTAGTTCGACCGTTTGTTACTTTAGGCCGAAATGGCTACTTAGTATTTTTACTTAGTATTTTTAATTACTTAGTATTTTAATTACTTTTACTTAGTATTTTAATTACTTAGTATTTTTAATTACTTTTAATTACTTACTTAGTATTTTTAATTACTTTAGGCGCCTTAGTATTTTCATGTTTTTATTTTGTTGCGAGACAAAGAAAGTCCTCTGTGAAGTCTCCGTCCACTGTCTCTCTCAGTAGCATCTAATGCAGGTAACCTCACGTGTTTTAACGCAGTTCATTCATTAACTAATTAGATGAAAACCAAATCGGAACAAAAACTCGCCAAAATTAAATATTTGAAAAATTAGCGGTGCAAAAACCTCATGTTTGGCGTAAATTTAGTCAATAAATGTATTGATTTCGAAAGCAAACGAGTACAAGTCCCACTTCTTCACGAGCAAAGAGTCTTGCAGATTTCTTTGCTCCTGATGAAGAGGGACCTGTACCTGTTTGCCCTTGAAATCGATTGAGTTTTTGACTAAACCTACGCTAAATACGAAGTTGTTGCTTTGCTAATTTTCAAGTGATTAGAAGAATCTGTTCTAGAAAGATATTAAATTCCAAGTAACTTCCCACATCCTGAAAATTAGCAGGTCCCGCCCCCCCCGCCGCCCAAGATGTAAAGTGTAAAACCTAATCTTAGAATTTCACGCTGTTCATTACATCATAATTGACATTATTAGCAATAATTTGAAGTAAAAATCCATTCTAAGAAAGCCCTAAGCATTTCTTTCTGTACACTTTAGGTGGGGGAGGAATTAATTGCCATTAATGCTATTTACCAAAAGTTTTATATCAATATAATTTGTCTTTTATACAAATTATTTGATCCATTCTAATATGTCAGCGCTTATGGTGCTCAAGGACTGCATATAAATTTGGTCTAAAATATTTTCATAAAACTATTCAATCTCTCGAAATTTCAAACACTGAAGTAATTATTAATGCAACAAATTTATATTTTCGATAATAATTTAAATAGGCTCTAAAGAAAGAAAAATTCTAAATGTAAGTTCCAATTTTTTCACATTCCACATAAAACTTCTGAAAGCCGATTCTGTTGTGATACTGATGCTAGCAAATATTTTTCTATCATCAGCTTATATAAGTTTAAATAAATTCTGAAATGCCTGTGTAATATAGTGTTGAAGACTGAGTTATGATGAGTAATTCTGGTACAGCTCATGCAGTGCCTGAATAACTGAACTTAGAAGTAAGGTTTTAAGTTCAGTTAGTTCAGTAAATTGCGGTTTGTCTTTCTCGCTGTTTAGCTAGCAAAATCTATTATTAACTCCGATTAGTATACATGTTAATTGTTAAAATAGTTTTACTTCATAAAAATGGTAAAAAATAGAAGTCTTTCTGCTGTGTGCATTTTGGTGTAGCAATTATTACGTTCACCTAGCATGGTTCCAGCAAGTTCTATGTCTCAATCACGGATAGTTAATCGCCGCATAATTGATTTTTCCCGTTTTCTACGCGAAAACC
Source organism: Stegodyphus dumicola (assembly GCF_044657685.1). NCBI lineage: Eukaryota > Metazoa > Arthropoda > Arachnida > Araneae > Eresidae > Stegodyphus > Stegodyphus dumicola. Next base: position 88,184,652 of record NC_140777.1, read on the forward strand.
TAACAGTCTGTACAAACAAAATTAGTCATTCCAGATGGGTGCATGAAATATTTGCTATAATATTTAGTCTGGTTTTTATCTTGCTTCGAATAACAGTATTTCTTCCACAGCTATTCCGAAACGATGAAATGAATCAGTAGCTTTTATTTCTGTATAATGCTGACTGATAAAAGTTTTCGTTAGAACATTTAATCACCGAAATTCCCAGGTACTTATAATACACACACAGGTTTGGAATTCACAGCGTAAACAACGCTTATAATCGAGGTACCTTCGAGTAAACAGACACAATCAAGTTCACTCCGACAACAAGCAAGTAGGTAAACGCTGAATATTATCTGGCCCAAAACATCACATTTCAAATATTTCTTTTTGGGCAGGCCCCAAGGGGAAAACTTCTCTCCCGGAATGACTTAGGAGGTATCATTTTTGTTGAATAATGCCTGGAGCACATTGCAACACCTGAATTACGAACAGGTTGCGATGGAAAATAAAATTAAGCTAACCTAAAAAAAATAATGCATCAATAAAACAAAGCAAAAATTCCATACCGAGGCAGGTGATACCCACGAACCGTGTATCCTGAATACTCACGCAGATGGGGAACGGAGAGCCAGAAACGAGCGGGATCCAGAAACGGTCAGGACAGGACGGACAGGACGTCCGGCCCCGCGCTCCCTAATGGCTTCCTGTCGCAGTGTCACCCGTGCCGGGCCTGGCCAACCGTGGCTTATCCTCCCCCCCTTTACTCCAGGTGGGGATCTCTCTTTTTTTGATTGCCTACTTTTTATACATTACCTATTATTCATTGCGGGGGTGGCGTAAACGGTCGGAAACATAGAGCGTAATAGGTGGTTATTTTGTGACCTCCAAATTGTCTGGATGTCTGCTTGTATAGCCAGTTGTTTGCGGAAATCACTTTTTTGTTCTTGGCGAACATTTTTTTTTTTCTTCTTTCTTTTCGAAGGGGATAAAAGGGGGATTTGCGGTCTTTACGTAAGGATGGTAGAAGGTGAGAGGTAACATAGAAAGGTAGTCTTGCCAGTTCTGTTTGTGTGTTTTTAACCCTCTTTGTTTTCTTCAATCGCCGAAGTGCGCTTTGCTTTCCGGTTGCCGTCTTCAGTATTGTTTTCTTTTCAGCGACTAATATATCATTCTTGCTTGTTGTCACGTTCATTTCTTACCGGTTATGCTCCAACTATTTTGGGCCTGTGCAATGCTCTTTTAGTAAGGTAGTTAGTTCCAATTCTCGAGTTAAAGGGTCTTAATCTCGCGAGGTATTCCAATTGCTAAAACGTTGGCTATTCAATTAGCAAAATACCCCCTTTTAGAAGCGAATCAAAAGGCATAAAATTAATTTAGTTTACGAAAAAACAAACAAAAAAACAAAAAAAAAAAAAAAGATTTCATGAGGATGTATTATTTATAAGCATATACACCATTAGTGCAACTAACACTTTATATCATAAAATAATTGCGATTACAGAAATATCATGACTTTGTAGTCCTCTGCCATTCACTTAGCAGAAATTTCATTTTATATAGTCTTTTACACTAGGACTAATTGAATTCATTTCGTCGTGGACAAGGGTAAAGAAAAAAAAGTTTTTCATTAGTAGTTAATTAGTAACTGACGTAGTTATTAACTGACGTTTCTAACGCTTTGTATCGAAATTACAGGTACGTGATTTTGTGGTTTATGAGTTTCGCCTAGTAGTAATTTATGTTTTTGATCTTGTAGACTTTATATTTATTTTAACTAACATTAAGTTTAAACTATCTTTCCTGTCAAGCCTTACTTTCCCCTGGAACTGCCAATGCCAGAGTATGTAAATTTTAGTAGAACGCGCAAGGATTCAAATTATCAGCGGAAGTATTCTGAGTTAAATAGAAAGGAAACGAGTTCGAGGTGTGCTGTTCGTACTTCACGAGCGCGGAGGTAGTTAGACAGAAATTGAAGAAGCCCGCGTTTCGGCCTGTGTGCTTGCCTCGGAGAATTGTTAATCGTTCAACGTGATATTCAAAGTTTGCTGAATTAGCAGCGGTATTGTAAAACGCGGTGAGGTTAGTTACTTTTAGAGAGCCTCGTAGTTAGAGTCTTGTTATTATTTCTTTTCAGGTTCTTATTTTTATTTTACCGCCGGGTCGGCGTAGTTTGTGAGCGTCAAGAGCACGCAATTGTAACTTCTTAAGTTGAATAAAAAGGGACTTAAACCCTTAGCAAGACTCTGTCTATTTTCCAGCTTCAACAATCACCTCTTGGTTGCGTGCAAGTTGGAGGCGCGCAACTCTACAATCTGCTGTATGCAGGGCTGGTACCAGATCTGGTGTAATTTGTGCGGCCATGCTACAGAATTTACAAAATTTAGAAAAACATCGAGCAACGAAATTCAGAGATGGTACAATTTACGGAGTCACCTGACAGCAGGATTCGCAGAGATTACATCGAGCAATAAACTCCGGCCTTGGCTACACAGATACGGATTTAATTCTTAGTTAATTCTTCGGCATTTCGATTTTGACAAGGGTAAAGGCCAGAAGCTTTAAGTAATGGTACGATTAAGTTTTAAGGTAATCAGAAAATGAAGCTATTTTACACACACAGACACATATATATGCATGATGTATATATCCTTTACATAAAGGAAAAATTTCAGGGTGAAAAAAGCTTTATTTTCTTCTCCGATTATTCTTGAAAACATTTAAATTAAATTAAAAAATTTGGCGAATCAAAAATAATTCTTAACAGGACTAAGTAATTTCAATTCAGATGATACGAAACCTTTAGAAAGTTAGCTTAAACGGCAGAATCAAGCTCGATTTGCCGTTTAAGCTACTTTTCGTAAGTAATTGCAATGCTATTTTAGTGATGCTAAATAAAAAATAAATGGTAACTTTGGTATATTAGCATATACCAATGTTTCAAATCTCTTCAGCCTCGTGGCCTACAGGTGTATAGTTACTTTGAAAAAAAAAAGAAAGGCGGAGGAATTCTCAGAAAAAAATCAATGCAATAATGACATAATAATAAACAAATACATATATAATTAAAAAAGTACAGTTGGTGATTATGATTTAATGGTTATTATTCTGATATGCAAAGCACGCAAGGACTATCTTCATAAAAGGAGAGATGTCTCCGTGGAGTACTTTCTAAAGCGAAAATTGATTTGTATTCGCATGTTGTTTATTACACATGAAAACCACAAAAACCAACCATGCACCCAGCCCATTCACCTGCGACTGCTCAGGTCAAAGTTTGAGTATTCAGCAGTCTTAACTACTTTGTCACTAGCGGAGCAATTAGTTATAAATGCATATACGCTGGTTTCCAAAATTTAATGAAAAATAAAAAAAATAAGCGGTAAACTCATTCAAAAATAAGCAGATCCGTATAAATTTGAATATGCTATCAAATAAGAATTGTTGGATATAACTGCAGTATGAAAATTAATGGCTCTGCAATCGAAATACGTCATCTACTGTATGCTTCTGATCTAACCTGTAACTTTCGCTGTACTGGTAAAAAATCTGGGATAGTCAATTTGCAACAATGCCTTCCAGGCATCATTTGCCTGAACAACTGCGATGGACAGCTATTGGGAGACTATAGGCAGGGCAAAGTCAGACAGAAGTGGCCAAATGGCTAAACACGAGTCCTTCTGTGGTTCATAGAATTTGGTAACAATTCTAACCACAAATTCGGCTCCAGGAGGTTCACCCAAGGACGGTCAACCGCTACGGCGAGCGCTGATGACGGATATTTGTTGGCATGCGCACGAAGGAATAGAATCTCGACCCCGACTAAACTCAGATCCTCTCAAGCTGCAGCCGCTAGAAGGTTGGTGTCAACGTCAACCGTGTGTAGAAGTCTTCACGAAAGAGTTTCGTACGCGAGGTGACCAATCATTTGCGTGACACTGTTGTCACGTAATAGAAAGTAACGTTTGAGGTCTGCACGTCCACTGGACAGCTGCTCAACGGAGGGTTGTTTTCTTTGCGGATAAGTCCAAGTTCAACCTCCAAAAGCAATAGGAGGTGATATTAGATTTGCAGATATCCGTAAAAGAGATGCATACGGAGGAGACAGTGTGTGTGTGTGTGTAGGAGGTGGTATTTTTTGGGGTGATTCCTTTGGGTGGACGCACAGACCTCCATGTCTTTCCACGTGGAACCATGAATGCTCAAGCCTATAAAGATGATATCCTTGATGCTTGAGTGCGCCCTTATACCGGAGCAATAGGTGACGATTTGCTGTTACCGAACGGCAAAGCTAGACTGCATAGGGCTCGCATCGTGGGACAAATTATCTTCAGTAGCAACGAATTTAGCGCATGGAGTGGCCAGCTCGAGTGGCGTAAAATAAATCCAAGTTAAATAAGTCGTTGGATAGCCAAAGGCTATACAGAATGAATAACGCACAAGTTGGCTGAAGCTTAATACCGGCGTGACAAACCTAACTCAAAGCCGCAGACAGCTATGGAAGAGAGAGTCAACTAGTAACGTGGCCTTCAGCAGGCGGAACACGCTGCGATTTAACAGCCTTAAAACTGCCTTCAGATACTATCTCTTTCTACCTCATTTGAATATGCAGGAACTAAAATTTGCATTCTGGTAGAAAAGCGGAAAGGGAGAATGACAGTAAAGGTTTTGAATATAAACTAACTGATTAGTAAAAATAAATAAATCCTTAAACATTCAGTAGCGAAATGAAATGATTAATATGACTCTGTTTTGGTGCATAAAATCATGTTCATCACTAAGCTTAAAAAAAATGACTTTGTCAAATGATAGACGCTAGCTTTGAAACGAAATTGCATAAGCATGTGCTCAATGAGAGCTAAAAACAACTTTGTTACAAAAATATTCTTCCCTGGAAAATCTCCCTTTAAAAACAACTGAAATGATCAAATTCCTTCATTACACGACTGGACCGCAACTGGGTAGTATTCACAAATGTACACTCGCCGAACCACGAATCTTTCAATTGTTAGCTAGACATGTTAATCACTTACATCTCCAGAACAAGCAAGGGGAAGGGCAATGCTTCCTTATAATTCCATTACTTATTTGCTTATTTTCCGTTCGATCAAATATACTGTTTGTAAAGTCCACTGAAAAATTCCTTCGTGTTAGATATTTAATTTAAGTGCTAATAAGTTACAGTACATTAATACATTTCTCTTCAGCACTAAAAATGATTTTGATCATAAGGTCTTTTAACATTGATGCATAAAATACCTGACAATACCTTAGGCTTTTAAATTTTGCTAACTTTTTCATGAGTTCAAAAGAATTTTTTTTAATCAAATTCAAAATAGTAAAATATAGCTATTGAAATACAGCTGTAACATTTAAACAACAACATATTTTACGCCCTTACTAAAAGGCGGAAATATAAACCTAAATGAAATTTGCTTACCATTTGGATAAAGGAATAAGGCAAATGTCGTCCGCAGTTACAACTCAGTTCGGCAGACAAGGTTGCAGCAAGATTACTTCTTCCTTCGGACAATGCAAATATTCATACTCTTTGCTTTTGTGAAGAAAATAATTCTTGCTTGTAGCTAAAGCAATTTATATCCGGAACAGGATACAACCTGCAATAAATGTAGCATTAAATTAAATACCTATCATAAAAACTTTGTGGAAAAATGATATTGGTACATGACCAGTACCAAAACCAAAATCTAAAAAGTACCGAGATTGTGATAAAAATACATATATATTTTCTTCTAGGCAGCATTAAAGCAATTTCGATGAAATATTGAAATGAACTCTTAACCAAGACGGTCAAATTTCTCGCCAAATATTTTTGGCGAGAAACTCCACGCTGCCATATTGCTATCTAAATTTTTTGTCTACATTTCGAACTTTAAGCCTAAAATGTCTCCAAAAACACGGTTTTCGCGAATGCAAAAACCACGTTTTGAACACACAATTTAAGCTAAAAATCCGAAACAAAAACAAAAGATTTAGATAGCAAAACCGTGAAGTTTCTAACCAAAATTATTTGACAAGAGCCCATGTACACAGCGATATGTTTTAACTTAAAAAAACATCTACGAATGGCACCATCTAGGCAACGAATGAATTTACGGACTACGCACACCTCGCTTTAATAAATCAACATAACAACAATAAATTTCAAAGAATACCATGTACACAGCGTTCTGTTTCAACTTTAAAAAACATCTACGAATTGCGCAATTTACACGGTACGCACTAATCAACAAAATAACTGAAATAAATTTCAAACAATTCAAAAAAAAAAAACAACAATAACGACAGAAATTCATACTAAAAAAACAATGAACATAACATTCTACAAAATAAGAACAAGAATAAAATAAAATGCACTTAGCATTAATGCTTTTTCGAACAACAGAAATACCAATTTCATACCGCCTTTAACATACCGCCACGTAATCAATATCGTATTTATATGACAGCCAGACACACTATCCAGAAAATTCCTACTATGGTTCACAAATAAATAAAATAACAAATAATCACAAATCCCTACTTCTATGACGCACAGCCACTAAAAATAATCTCTCATACCTTCTTTCCACACCTCCAAATGCCCATTGCCCCTCAACAGGATGGCCACGACGATATTTCCTTACGCCGAACTTCAATTCAACAACTTTCACCATTAAATCTTTGCTCACTAACTTCTCAGACACAAAGCATGACGGGAACCAACGAACTCCAGCGAAAGATTTTTCAACGTCAACAGGGTTGCCATACAACACGCAATCGCGCCAAAAACCACCGCAGAACACATATCGCCACATTTGGTGAAATTAGGGCGTTTATCAGAGTTGTACCACCAGTTCTTGTAACGTTACAAAATATGTTTTAGGGGTTTTAGCATAAAGTTCGAAGTTTTCAACCTTATGCCAATTTTGTATAAGAGTCCACAAATCAGAGTGAACGTGCGAAACCTATTGAGCGGGTAAACAAAACGGGAAAGCTGTAGACACATCCAATGTATGAGCAAATTTAACTTCTCTAGTTGGCTACGGCTTAGACCGTGTCTTGCAGGTGTGAACGGAGGTCCCGCATTTTATGCCGTATGTCATTTATACCATCTATGACATGTATACCACCGTTTCAAGAAGCCTTAGTCTAAATTTAGTATACCATTCAGACCGTCATATACATGATCATAAATGACACATTATAAAGGAAATCTGCCAAGTTTCATGTTAATGTTAAATTACACAGCATTTAGTGAATTTTTTGTTAATAGTTATGCACAAATAAGACTGAAAACTACCTTTCTAATAAAATTTAAGGAATGAAGAAATGAATATGTTTCAGTTCAATACATCTTTTGTTTGTGTCTTACTATCCATGCCTAGTTCTGCTTCATTTCCCGGTAGCAATGTTGTTAAAACCACAATATTCTCAAGCGCCATTATGCACAGATAAGCAAATGTATCTAGTGTTTCTTAGGCTGCAACTTCCAACTTTTTACATGTTAAAAATTTAGCTTTTTAAAGGCCTATTAATAGCTTTTTAAAGGCCTATTAATACCTTTTTAAAGCCTATTAATAATATAAAGCCTATTAATACCTTTAAAGCTCGAATTTTGAAATTTTAGGGTCCCCTTTAAGATTTTTATTCAGAGACTTAAATTAGAAATCGGCAGATTGTCCAAGAAAAAAAATTCACCAGAAAATTTAAAAGAGAGATTTTGGTTTGTTTTGAGTTGGTTTATTTATTTATGGCAGAACACTCGCGGGCTATCTGCCTAATGGGAGGGATACCTTCGTGCAGGATTTTTAAGGGAAACCGGCTCATATACACATTACACACTGAAAACCACGAAAACGAACATGCAGCCAGCCCGTTCGAGGGGAATCGATCCTGAACGGAACGATCACCGTTCAGCGATGGCCACTGATGGGCCTTAACGAAATAACCAGAACTTAGATTTTTTAACAGTTTCTCAGCTTAGAAAGTCATAAAATTGAGAGGAATGCGAATAAATTCTGTTACGTTACTAAGGTGTGGCATTCAATTTTTCTTCAGGTTTTTAAAGAATAAAAATAAGAACAAAGAAAAATAAATTTTACTTACCATCTTCAAAGACTGCAAGACACAGGCAAATGTTGAACTATTCTCAGCTTCAAGAAGAATAATTGCTTTAGCGAAATTTAGTTTTCTTTGTTCAGATAGAAGAAAAAGATGACGAAAAACTGCAATAAGAATTAATAATTGAAAAGTTAGTAACATCTTTTATATTCATTACATGACTAATGATTTAAACTTGAGGATTCAGGGTGGAGAGAAAAAATTTTTGTACGCGTAGGATGTTCTTTGATAGCAAACATGAAATAATTATCCGTGTAATTGTGATAAGGTGCGAGACAGAAACTGAGACTTCTTTTTTGCACGTTTCAAGAAGCAACATGAACGTCACTTAAAAGCAAAGCAGAATAAATTCTTGCCAAATAAATTAATAAATAAATTAAAGTACAAGGAGCCAAAAAGAATTTTTTTGAAATTTTTCAGATTTTATATTACGCCTAAAGGTTTTTTTTTTTTTTTTTTTTTTTCAAAGTTTTGTGTGTTACCTTTATTTATCAAATATGATGTTCTTTGCACTTAAACCACATAAAATCCAACTCAACAGCAATGTGATAATATATTTAAAAACAGCATATTTTTAGAATTTTCGATACACGGTCTCGCTCGCTGGAGATATAATTATTTTTTTCCCGTACAGTGTTGTCAATGCTGGCTTTGAAATCGTTTAGTTTCTTAATCAAACTTCTTTAAAGTTTTACAAAATATGAAATAGATAATAAAACAAATTCCAAATTAGGCTTCCAAATGCCCATACTCGAGTGGCAAAATTTGATGGCTCTAGATATCGTTATTTTATCACAATACGAGAAACATACGTACGTTTATACAGATTCTTCATTATTTAATTTCTCTAAATACACTGTTTTGCAAAAAAAAAAAAAAAAAAAAAAAAAATCGAAGCATTAAGAAGGAGGTTTGCAATCGGATTTCGTCCCGTATGCAATGTTCGATCAAGATGCAAGTATGCATCTTCATCGAACATGCAAATGGGAATTGCGATCATAGCGCGCATTTGTGCGCAATTCGCAAAGTATAAAATCTGTAACAGAGGCGGAAAATTCATCTTTTTTTTTTTTTTTTTTTTTTTTTTTTTTTTTTTTTTGTTGCTGCCATTGTAATTTCGTAAAGAAAAAACTAAAGATGCCATTACGACGATATCGAAGACCTTACAGACAACTAAACGACTTCGTACGTGGTCGCGTTGTAGCGTTGCGTGAAGCTGGGTGGTCATACCGAGCAACAGGCCGCCACCTGCAGCGTACAGACACTGCTGTGCAAAGCTGTTGGCAGCAATGGTTGCTACAAGGAAACTGCCAACGAAATGAAGGCTCTGGAAGGACAAGGAGCACAAATGCGAGGCAAGATAGGATGATTGTTCCCCAGGCCCGAACCGTCCCAACGGTATCATTGTCGACTATTCAACGCACTACAGCCACGTCTATACCTCGCATGGTACCGTCCACCATCTCCCGGCACTTCCCCTGAGGCGGGATTACGCTTACAGAGGACTTTAAGACGTTTCCCTTTGATTCCACAACATAGGCGGTGTCATGTGGAGTGGTATTGCAGCCGATCATCATGGCTGCATCAGACTACTGGCATCGTATAGTGTTCAGCGATGAATCCAGCTTCACTCTTGAAGCAGAAGACCACCGAGTTCACGTCTGGAGAAGACGGGGCCAGCGGTCCCAATCAGCCTTTGTTTTACAAAGGCATACAACCATAATCCCTGGTGTGATGGTGTGGGTCGCTATTTCTTATGACAGCAGGTCACCTTTAGTCATCCTCCGTACATCTTGAACAAAGATATGTTGATACCATCCTGCGGCTGGTTGCATTACTCTTCATGGTACGTTATCCTAGAGCCATTTTCCAAGAAGATAATACCAGGCCGCATACCGTTCTAATATCTCTGGACTGTCTCCGTGCAGTTGATGCTCTTCCTTGAACAGCAAGGTGACCAGACCTTTCTCCAATCGAACATGTCTGGGACATTGGTAGGCCGCCAGATTCGGGCACCACCAAATATCGCAGATCTGGAGCGACAACTGATGAATGCCTGCCAGAATGTGTTGCAGGATGATATTAAGAACCTCTACCACTCCTTACCTCGACGAATTCAAGCATGCATTGCCGCCAGGGGCGGTTCGACCAACAACTAATTTGAACACTCAGTGAGTGACTGTGAGCCATGCACAGGTACTATGATCTTGATTTTTTAATCATTTTATTACCTCTGTATGAGCTATACACATATCCAATTTCATCAAAAACAACCACTTCCTTCATGGTGCTTCGATATTGTTTGCAAAAGAGTGTATAATGCTGGGCTTTAACATTTGGTGGCAACAATTTGAAAAGTGATACGCCGTTGATAGCAATTAGGCGCAAAATGCCAGAACGAAATTAACAATCTTCCTGAGCTGATGCCCTTTGGGGTAAAAAAAAAATTAAATTTTTTTATTATTATTATTAAGCAAAATATCTTTGCAAAATTTTAGAAATTTCTTAAATCCGAAAAATTAGGTTTTAGCATTCGTAAACAAAGGGAAATGGTATGGATAGAATAAATAATAAAAGGAAAAAAATTTCTAGAGTTGATCATTATACCCCTAAAAAATTCATTAATGTATTCATAAATGTCTGCCCCCACCCTAACAGATCCACAGACATTCCATGATGTAACAAAACTTTCGCGTTAAAGTTGCAATCCTCTTGCCAGAAGTTAAACACAAGGTCTTTTTTTTTTTATATAAATAAATGTACAATATTGGCTGAAATGTTGTTTATTTTCTCATAAGTTTGATATTGAAATGCTTTGTCACCAGGGGTATCCTTTGTCCTTTGTTTTTATACAGTCTTTCTGTCCAGTCCTGTTTGATCTTGAAGAGATAGAATCTTTTGGGTAATATATTGTATAGAAGAATCTTTGTTTATCATTTTAATTTCACGGAAAACTTAATCATACTTTTCTCCTCGTAACGCAGCAAAAGTATTAAAGAATGAAGCAGACACGAAACAACACAAACAGAAGAACAAGACACGAAAGGTAACACTTTATAGTTTCAAAAGCAAGATAACATTATTTCCATGCTGAGGATTAATGAGAAGTTTGAAGATTCTAACATGTTAACATGGATTAGAGATACGATAAATAGCTTGAATAAAAGCAACAGAAGATCGATGACGGTCAACAGAGATGACAAACTTTGGGTCCATTTTTCATTAGTTTTCCGAGAGCTATTTCAAGAAGGTATGATCGTTAGACAATATTTATGATTTCGCAGAAAATATGCATTCAAGAAAGTAATCACATCTTCTGTAAATTTTGGTGCAACATTTTATTAGCTTTCTTCAAAAAATTGCGTATATACAGTGGATGGACAAAAATATGGAAACACCTTATGAAATGCATGTTTGAAAAGAAAGATTGATTTTAATGAAATATGTAGGTGGCGCTGGCGTTTTTGACTACTGACGCCACCTATACAACTTCGTAAATGTGCTAAACAGTTCAGTTGTTGTCGGAGTACTGTTATGTGAGGTTGTCATTGCATTATGTCAGAGTTAACAAACTTCGAACGTGGGCAAATTGTTGGAGCACGTATGGTAGGTGCTTCCGTAAGCAAGGTAGCCGAGGTGTTTAGTGTTTCAAGAGGTACTGTATCGAAGATTTATTCCGCATATTTGAAAAGCGGAAAAACATCATCTGCTAAATCACAGCGCGGACGAAAGTGTGTCCTGAGTGATCGTGACAGACGATCATTAAGGGCAATTGTGACGAAAAATAAGAAGACCACAGCTGCAAAAGTTACTGCTGAAATGAATGTTGTGTTACCGAACCCTGTGAGTACCAAAACAATTAGAAGGGAGCTTCATAAACAGGGAATTGCTGGCCGTGCTGCAATTGAGAAGCCACTCATCAGTGATGCTAATGCCCGTAACAGGAAAAGGTGGTGTTTAAGTCATAAAGCCTGGACTATAGAGCAGTGGAAGCGAGTAATATGGTCTGACGAGTCTTCTTTCACATTGTTTCCCACTTCTGGCCGAGTTTACGTCTGGAGAACGCCATCTCAAGCCTATAATACAGACTGCTTGTTGCCAAGAGTGAAACATGGCGGGGTTCTGTTACGGTTTGGGCAGCCATATCCTGGTTCTCTGCTAGCCCCATGATAAATGTGCCAGGGCACACGACTGCCAAGACTTATGTGAACATTTTGGCCGATCAAGTTCATCCCATGCTACAAACTTTGTTCCCCGATGGTGATGGTGTCTTCCAAGACGACAAAGCCCCTGTTCACACAGCTCACATTGTCCAGGACTGGTTTTCTGAGCACGAGGATGAGTTGTCCCATCTCCCCTGGCCACCACAGTCACCAGACCTGAATATTATCGAACCTTTATGATCTACATTGAAACGGAAAGTGCGTTCTCGTTATCCACCGCCAACATCGTTATCTGAACTTGCCACCGTTTTGCAGGAAGAATGGTATAATATTCTCTTGGCAAACATACAGGAACTGTATTTATCCATTTCGAGAAGACTGCAAGCTGTTTTGGATGCCAACGGGTTTCCTACACCATATTAAACAAAGAAACATGTTTTTTTAAAAGGTGTTTCCATATTTTTGTCCAACCCCTGTATATATGTGTGTATAAAGAGATTCACAACAATACATATATTGTTGCGAATTTTGTGTATATGCATTTAGTGGAATTAATATGTGAAATTATAATACCTCTTGTGTAATATAAGATAAAGTACCTTGAAAAAGCGAAGCTGTACCGGTAAATAAGATTACATGGGCAAATGTATTTAACATTAAACTAAATAGTCGCCAAATTTGGCGACTTTTGAGATTAGTCGCTAAAACCATTGTCAGCTTGGTGATATTTCGCCAAATTACCGAGATACTCATGTACTCAATGTTAAATGCACTTACCCCTGTATTCTTCCTTTTCGGCGCAGCTTCTCTTTAGATTTTTCATTTTACAAAAGAAATACAACAATTTTATTTATAATTCTAATAAAATTACCTATCAAAGTACAAAATTCGTAACAATGTATGTTTCTTAAATTAAGTTATATTTAACATAAAATCCATTCTTTTCCTACCGGCTATTGCTTTCAGAACACTCAACAACATTACATTTTCTCTTGAAAAGGAAGCAAATTCTTTTAGGACAGATTAGACCTTCTCATAAAAATCTGCGCTTTTTCCAAAATAAATTAGTACAGCTAACTGATTTGCTACATTCAGATGTGAGTTACGTAGCCGTTTTTAAACAGTTGGCAATATCCCATATAACATAGCGAAATTTCTGTTATTCCAAACGAGGAAAACCAACGTCGTCATTATTTTGATGGCAAACAGTAGTCCTGACATCCAGAATTGGTCCATGTTTAAATCAATCTGCCTTAAACAGCTGTAATTAACACGCCATCACGGAAATTTCCAAGTCTCCTTCAGACTGCTCGGTTGTTTTGTTTTATTTTTTCCATGTCTTTTTTCTCATCCTTGAGCAAGAGTTGAACTTACGACTCCAACAGTTGCAAATGAATCTTCTGCTGTCTAATTAAATTGTCTAGTCGATTGTGATGATTGTTTTTACTTGAATGTTTGAGTTGTCAGCAAGTTATTGCGTCGTGCATTTTGATTCGATTCCTTTTATTATTATTTCCATTTTTATTTATTTTTTTTACTCCTTTAGGAACTGTAAAGAAGAAGCAGACATTGCTTCAGTTTTCAAGTTTATTTGGTCTCGTGCCCGTGACAGAATGAATTTTGACAAAAGTAATTACAAAGTTCTTTAAGAGTAAATATTGCATTATTGACATCAAAAATTTCTTAATTGAAAACATTTTAAGAAAATATATAGCTTATTACTTATCTTTAAGAAACTTTGAAAATTATGCTGTTTACACTGCGTAGACTGTTTTGCTTTTTATAGCAGAAAAAATGGAAAATCAATAATGCCTTCAATAATCCCCCCCTTCAACAATAAATCAATAATCCCCTCACACCACAAGAACATATATGGAGTAATGCTGTTAACTTCTAACGATTTACTGCTTTTGTAATGCTGTTAATTTCTAACCATTTGTGTTTTTGCAATGCTGTTAATTCCTAACAATTTACTATTTTTATAATACTGTTAACTCCTAACAATTTACCATTTTTAGAATGGTTTTAATTCGTAACAATTTACAGCTTATAATGCTGTTAACTCTTAGCAATTTACTATTTTAAAAATTCTGTTGATTTATAATAATATGCAGATTTTGTAATGCTGTTAATGCCTAACAATTTACAGTTTTATAATTATATTAATTCCTAAAACCTTACAGATTTTATAATGCAGTTAATTCCTAACAATTTACTGTTCTTGTAATTCTGTTGATTCCTAACAATTTACTCTTTTTTAAAATACTGTTAACACCTAACAATTTACTGTTTTCATAATGGTGTTATTTCCCGACAGTTTTCTGTTTTTTAATGCTATTAACTCTTGACAATTTACTGTTTTTATAATTCTGTTAATTCCTAAACATTTCCAGGTTTTAAAATCCTGTTAATTCCTAAAAATTTACTGTTTTCCTTCTGTCGATTCGAACAGTTAAAATCCCGCTACTGAAATTTCATTAAATATATTACAAGTAAATAAACACTGACATATAGTGAGTGTATTTTCTCGCATATTCCTCGTATTTTATCAATTTTGCTCCTTGAAAATGGAAAGGAGCAAATAACGCGACGTAAACGATTTCTCAGAGAAAAAGTTAAAAAGCATTTACGACACTTTATTTAGATATACTAATATTAATGTTTTCCGTATTTCATAGAAGTTAATTACAATTATTAATTTTAATAACATTCTTTTTAGTATTTCTCTTTCAATGAGTGTTTCATTATCCAATTCATTAGTATTCGATTAAATGCATGAAATTATTTGACGGATCTAATTTACTGAGACCCGGCTCCTGTCCAGTTTAAACCACATAAGGTATTTCTCCCGTCTTCTTGGCATACCTTCGTAGTGTAGTGGTCAGTACGCTGGGTGCGTATATCTCACCTGCTTAAAAAAATACCTAATGTCTCTACAACCTTGGAAAAATGAGTTTCAAAACCAATTAAATCATTTGCACAAAGCTGGTGCGATATGTTTCCATACTGCCGCCATGGTCAATTCATAACATGATTCACTTATATTTTCAAAATTTACTCAATTAAAATTTAGTTTGCAGTGAAATTTTCAAACCAGACTATAGTGAATCCAGACTGATAGAAGTCGATTTTTGCGAGATATTACTGTATCGAAGTTATCCACACAACAACTGATATTTCACTGAATAATTTTCAAATAATGTCTTTGAATCTAATAAAATCAAATGATTATTACAATGTCACGTGTTTATTGTAATTTGGGCCACATTAAACAAAATAAAAATATGCATTTGTCTATTTTTAAGGGTAAAAAATGGCCTTGACAATTTCGGATAGTTTGTAAGATAGTTTCAAACCTTCTTAAAGCCCAAAAAATCTCGGCTATTAGTCTGGAAACAGGATTTGGCGACGTATCTCTTTAAATGCCTGAATAACTTTTCAAATTGCTGCCACAAAATATTATCACCCTGTCTAATTGTTAAAGAAATTAAATAATGAAGAATCTGCCTGAATATATGCACGTATCTCGCACTTTGAAAAAAAAATGCAAACATGGGCAGCTGGAAGCCTGAATTTTGAATTTTATAT
Source organism: Stegodyphus dumicola (assembly GCF_044657685.1). NCBI lineage: Eukaryota > Metazoa > Arthropoda > Arachnida > Araneae > Eresidae > Stegodyphus > Stegodyphus dumicola. The sequence continues at coordinate 88,200,509 of NC_140777.1, forward strand.
TTCCTGTTTTGTAAAACTTTAATGAAGTTTTAAAAACTCAGAGATCTGAAAGCGAGCGGTGGCAACACTGTACGGATTAAACAATTTTTATCTCCAGTGCGCAAGATTGTATATCGAAAATTCTAAAGATATGCTATTTTTAAACAGTTTGTGATTTTGCTATTTAACTGAATTTTATGTGTTTTAAGTGCGAAGAACGTGATATTTAATTAATAAAGGTAACACACAAAACGTTAATAATAAAAATACAAATATAAAGTTCTGTAAGCCATCTTGCTAAAAAAAAACTGTATATTGATATGATAAACTAAGAAAAGACTGAAAAAAGTAGAAAAACGTATGCCAACATTTAACAACTCATTCAGAATTCTAAATACATGCTGCTTTAAATTTTTTTAAACTTTGCTGTTGAACCGTATACGGCGTAAGTGCGAAGAAAATGATGCTTAATAATAAAGCTAAAAAGACAATAAGAAATGAATTAGCAGAAGTGATTGCAACAGCAGACTAGTAGAATGCGAGCTCAGCGAAATCGTAGAAAACCTTAACAAATCCTTTTGGGCTACCGTTAGAATACTTCAATTTTGTTTGTTTATTTTTTAATACATTATACCTGAAACTCAACTGAAATTCAAAATTCTATTAAACATATTTATAAAGTACAGCATATTATAACATGAAATTTACAGTAGAGAAAATGATATCAAAATACAATGAATGTTTTCCAGAAATAAAGACAAATAACTTTAAAATCTTGACTTTTAATATAAAATTTCTCAGTTTAATAGCATTCATATTCAAACTAGCAAAATTAGCAATATCTTTATTCTATGTATATTCAAAAATAAGAAAATATGCCTGGAGAAAATTTCGGAAGCATCGTGTAATTATTGTTGAAACGAAATAGTTAACAGCAACTAGATTTTCATTTTAGTTAATTGTATAATTTATTACCTAAAACCAAATTTCAGCTTAACATACCTTAATGTATTATTGTATGCCTTATAAAAAATTATACCCCATTTTGATTTACCTTCCTGTCTTGAAATACGTCAGATTTTCAACAGATGTGAAAATTCCAAACCGGATATTATTGGCCAGTTGTTTAATCGTGATACCCCCTATATGCCTATGCGCCTTCGTTGGCAAGAGCCTTGAGGACCCTATAGGTGACAGCCCGACTTTAGCTCAGTTCCTCCCCCAATTTTGAAAGAGCACCTCAGGGGGACGGGTCCGAGGGTCTCTCATCTCCTTTTACCACTAACCTCTTGAGAAGACTTTCGGTTCGTTCGATGCGTATTTTAAGGGCAGACATGCCACACAGACTCTATACATTTATAAACATCCACGCCTTCTCTGGGATTCGAACTCGGCCCTTCGTTAATGCAGTCAAAGTCTCTAACAACTATCCAGGTTGCGCGGCCTCTTTAAAGGTGTCTTTAAACGCACCAACAGCTTTTCTGTAAGAATGCTTTGCGAAGTAATGTTCAATCATAAAAATTTGTTCTGCTCATCTCCATCCTGCTCCAAACAGACGATTTTTAAAACTAATAGCATAACCCGAAACCCAAATTTTAATTGTAAATAGTATAGGAGGGCCATTCATTTAAAAAAATTTTCCATAAATATTCCATCTATATTTTCAAAAATTTTGAAAGCTTAATATGCGGTATTTTTGGATCCCTCTGTATGTGTATATCTATACAGACGAAGAAGACTTCAAGCTTAAAAATGCGTACGTGTGTGTGTGTGATTATGGCAAAGCCTCGAGGGCTATCTGCCTAAGAGGAGGGATGCCTTCGTGGAGGACTTCCTAAGGCAAACTGGCTCGTATACACGTTACACATGGGGAAAACCACGAAAACGCCCATGAAGCCAGGCCGTTCACGGGATTCGAACCTCGGACCGAACTACCAGTGTTCAGCGACTTTACCGCTCGGTCGCTGGTGGGCCATCCTAAAAATGCGATAAGACATTAAAAATACCTCTAAAGATAAGGCTCTTTTTTATTTTTTTATTTTTTTTTTTTTTCAAGTATTAGTATTCAAGTATTTTCAAGTTCTAGGTATTAAAACATGCATACTTTTTGATAGACTTATGAATGATCTGATACCACTTTTTTAATATTTGAAATAAGTTGTGCAATCGGAGATTTTCTTAAAATTAGCACAATTAAAATAACAGTAAACATTGAATCACTCAAATTTCATTAAGGAAATTTAAATCTTAAAAGAAGAATAAAAATATACTTACCGTGCTTCAAATGTTGCTGCAACCAAAGACGAAACTTCTGCAAGCATATTTGGCTATCTTCTTCCTCTACAGTCCACTTCAAAGCATAGAATATTTTGCATAAAAGCTCGAGACGAGATGTTTGAAGATGCTTTCTTTAATTAGGGAATTCTTATGACGTTGAAAATAATGCTGCCATGAAATTTTAAAACACTAAATTCTTTCCAGTACTTGCCTTTGTTTTAGATGAAAAAATTATTCGAAGGAAAAAATAGAAGTTTTGCACTGTATACCTTGAATTGCAGGAAACTTACTGAGCTTGAGTTCAAAGGCGCATAACTGTTTGGAGATTTGCAGAATTCACACTTTTATCAATGATCAACAGCTGGTTTATTGTAAAGAATTTCTTTCTTCAGTTTGTGCTGATCTTGTTTCTTGCAAAAGATAATTCTGGAACGTTTATTCCTGTACATCATTTTACTCTGTCACAATTATTGTCTTTCAGCGACACCTTTCACATTTATCTGTAATCATGAATGTATGACTGTATGTAACTTTCAAATGAATGTCCAAATGTTTTAATTTCTGTGGTAACTCGAGTTTCTGTTTTGTTAAAAATATAGAATAAATTAAGATATAATGAAAGATTTAATGGTATAATAGCATTTTCTGATATCATTTTTAAATTATAGGAAAATGCTTAATTTTTTTTAATTACAGGAATTTCTGTAACAGGAAAAACGTACGAATATGTAAAGAGTAAAGACATTTCAGACTATGTAAAATAGTTAAATATTTAAACCCAGTTAAGTAGATTGAAATATTACTCTCAGGACAGTCAAGGGGTTATAAATAAATATGTAAATAAAAATATCACAAATTAATGTTAAAAGCTATGTTAAAAATATGCTCAGTCAATTTTAAATTTAAATGATTTTTTTTTTAAGTAGGACAATTATAAAGTAAGTGTTGATGATGATGATGATGATGATGATGATATACGATAGGTATTTCTTAGAAAAAGCAATCTTGAAGTTTGAATATTATGTATATGTTGTTATTAATGTTATGAATAGTTAAAATCTTTTTTTTTTTTTATTACGAATACCAAGAGTTGATATTTATTTGCAGCAGTAATTTCCAAATATCCTTCTACTCTTTTCTCCATTCATGACATTTCTGAAATAACTATGACAACATTCAAAATCTTGTTCTGCATCTAGTTTCCTTTAACCATAGCGTCTGTCATATTTTTACACTGTCGTTGTCATTTCCTAAATTTAATCCAAGTGATTTCTAAATATTTAACATTGAAATGATATCTCCATGCCTAATGTTACTTACAAATTTGAAGATGATAACTACCATGGCAAAAGGAATGTTACAAAACAATTCTATTTCCTGTTTCAAGTAGTTTGTAAGTTTTTCAAAACTTAAATAATTGTTGATTTAGTCACTCTGTAAGGTGTATGTTAATTTTTTAATTTTAAAACCCTTTCCTTCCAATTCTTGCTTCTCATTTACAACGCCCTACCAAAATGAGTTTTTAGAATCGCATTGAATGCTAATAAGTTAGAAGTAGTATTTAAAGAGGGTTCAACTTATTGATAATCGCCGAATAGTGTAAAATAAGTACCAAGTACGTTAGGTATTTGTGTCTAGCTTTGGATATGTCTGTTTTAGTTAGTATTAGATTAGTCTCTTATTTTCTTATCCTGATTTAAAGGCCCGAGTGGAGGCTTTCCTCTAAGCCCCAGAAGGGGCCATCTGCATTATTTCTTTGAGTGAATAAAAGGGTATTTCAACCTACTCGAGTCGACGTTAGTACTTTAACTCAGGATAAATCGCTACTTAGTTCACTAGATTCCTAGACATTTTATCATAAACAAAACAGCGAGAAACATTACAACTCATACAGTATTTTACTAAAAATAATACTTCTTCATATATTACATACATATTAGGTAACTTCCCATTGAGGTGTTTGAATTATTTTTATGTTCTTAAAAATTTAGATTCTCAGAATTTTTAAAGTTTCAGAACTCTGAAAATCGAAATGCCAAATTTAAATTTACTTCCAAATAAATCATCAGTCATACCCAAGCATTCATTATTGAGCTTTTATTTTTAATTTCCATTTCTTTTATTTATAACTTCTAAAATAATCCTTTCCTTTTCCTTTACTTTATTTCTACATTCAAGTTCATTATATTGGAAGATTTTACCTACATCAGTCTCATTTTGTTGTCATATTTTTAATAAATATTTCATTTCAGACTTTACATTTATTTACAACTGGGCCCCTTAAGATTCATTTCTGCCTCTTTATTATTAATTATATCATTATCCTTCACTTCCACATCTTTATTAATTTACGTCATGTCCTGATTATTAGTTAGTATGGATTTTCCTTCATTTTTTTTATTCTACATTTCTAACCACTCTCAATTCATCTCAATTATAGAAGATTGGTTTGTTTACATGTTATAATTTACGTTTTAATGACTTGGTAATTAGTCATTTTTGTTTTTTCTTGCAAATTTGCAAAATGCAGGAAGAAATAAGTTTAGTAATTTACCTGATTAATTTGCAAATGTTACGAATTTTGTACTGTAATATGGATTGTGTACTAACATTGTATTTCCAAGTACTCATATTTTTTTCCCTCGCAGTAGCTTTTCCCTTTAAATGTTTTTGTACAATAAAATTTCTCACATGTTTTCCTCTTAAGATGTTCCGACATCAATTTCATTATTAAAATGGTTTTTTACAATACAATTTCCCACATGTTTTATGTTTAAAATACCTAGGGCAGCAGCTTTTGGACAGATACTAAAATGTAAAGTTCGTTAAAGTATTTTTCTGAATAAAATTACGTAACTATGATGTTGGAATTTTTCTATTAACGTTTTAAAATGAGTAACATGTATATGTTTCATCCCATACTCGTCATCTCATTAATTCTATCATAATGATAAAAGAATTAGGTTTATCCCGATTTTAAAATATGAACCCTGACTTACAGGAAATGATGTCATATCTATTAACTTCCTTTTCATTTGATAAAGTATGCATCTTTTGGGGAAAAATCCTGTGGATCGTCTGTAATCTTGTGCACCTTTTGTGAATTGGTCCAGATTCTCAAAAAAAAAAAAAAAAAAAAAAAGGGGGGGAGAAATTAATTTTAAAATAAACTTGCAACTGAGATCATTTCGTATCACTTCACATCTAGCATTAACAAAATTAATTAGCTTTAAAAGGATTATTACTCCTTAGGCTCAAAATTAAAGTTCGAAAATGTATTGCTGCCGATAAGCTTAAAATGAAGGTTGTAAAAGCGATCAATAGAAACACTCCTTATTAAGCAAAAGAAATGATATTTTATTTTTATTGGTATTTGTTGCCTTTATTGGGAATTATCTTTGAGCATTGCCTGGCTTAAACTATAAGTTAATGTTTTTGTTGTTTAATGGCTTATCAGATTTTTAATTACAGCACAAAATAGCCTCAGGTTTCGATTGGTACTTTGAGGTAAACCAAATTCTTTTAGTTATTAATTTTATGAAAAAAACTGTAATTATCATGAATACGTCGTTAAATACTGTTGCGAAATGCCCATCTACGGTAAGGTAGCTTCCCCGCAAAGCGGGTTTAGGATTGCCAGAGAGTGGCAAGAAAAGGCAGGGTTGTCAGATTTGGTGTAAAATCGCCAATTTGGCGGCATTTGGTGACAACACTGGCAATATGCCATAGACAGAGCGAGAACATTTTAGAACACATTCTTAGCGGTTTTCCGAGAATATTCTCGAAGGTAGGTTAAAGTTATATATATTCTGCCTCTATGCAGAGTAAAAGTATCTTGATTAGTATAGAGTACGTTGAGTGAGTTTAGTAGTAGTGTCTTGAGTTCAGAGAATAGCTCTTGAGCGATCGGCCGAATCGGGAGCTATACTTTAGTGCTCTGTCGTAAAGCTGTCTTCGCAGTTATAGCCTGAAGGCTGTGTTGCTGATAGCTTCAGCGCGTTTGTCATACTTTTCGATGACTGTTACGCGTCTTTGGAACTGTTCTGTGTAATACTGAAGAATCTTCATCAAGTGTTCTCATCAGTCACTCCAAATTCAAAATTTGTGAAGTTGTAAGTGATCTTCGTAAATATTAGAATATTCTCGAATGTTTATTTGGACACCTTCTAAGATGAACTACACATAAGGGCTTCCTTGAAATAAAAGTGGTGTTTAATATTACTTCTGCCGAAACTGGGTTAGATATATTGCAGCTTTATCTTTCTCTTAAATCAATGACAAAAGCAGATCTATTCGTATAACTTTCACCAGGATAAAAACGTGTTACATTACATTACATTAGTGCAGAATTTGTTAAGCTGATTTCATGAATCACTTTCGATTAGAATTTGAATTATTATGACTTCAGATTTTTTTTAAAAAAAGATATGTTCTAAAATTTGCTTTTTGGGAAATAGATCGTTTACTAAAGATTTCCTACCATTGTTATATGTTAAGTCTCTGAAAATTTTTATAATAATAAATTAGACGTATGTCCTATTATAGGTCGAAGTACTACACTAATATCTAAAATAAAGAACTAAAACTTGTAATCTTTTATTTTTGATATTCTTGTTATATAACCCCAAGAACTGCTTTAAAACTCTTAAGAGTACTTACTTCTCTCCATCCTAGCCATAGGCATAATAAACTTGTGTTTGGTTTCTTGAAGGTCCTACATCAAAAAGCCCGAACTTGCAGATGGATGGCCATAGCGTGCATTATTTAGTTATAGTGAGTGGAAGCACCTATTGCATTTCAACATAACGCCTAACAAAGACCTGTCTGTCAAAAATATGACAATGATTTGATATAATATGGTGTTAATCTTAGTAAGAGTGATGATGGAACACTTAAAATATTGTGGCATGCATATGGTGGAGGAAACTGAGTCGTATTCAGTGATGGACGTATTCGAAAGATGGCAATCCGCAGGTAAGTGATCGACAAAGAACGATCTGGAAGGCCTTTCACCTAGACTACATGTTAACATTGCCAACCCGTGGGCAAACAGTGAGTGATGACTATTATGGAGAGCCCTGAGAACACACCGTATGGTGTGTGTGGTGGAAAGCATGCGGAGAAAAAGACGATTAAAGAACAATTTTCTTAGATTAGTGATTTTTGCTTTAAGACAATGCCTGGAAGCATATTGCTGTTGCAGCACTAGCAGCTCTGCCTGAAATCGATTGAACAATGTTAAACTTGGACTTGGAATACTTGGACTTGGTGTAGACTTGGAATCATAGGATTCCTTAGCATTAACTGAGTGAAATAAATAACTGAGTGAGAAAATGTTCTTTTAAGATTTGGAGATGAAAAGTGCCCCCAATAGAAGGGCGATAGAATGCATGTCGCAAAACAGTCTGTTTTATGGTTTTGAATGACTCATATTAAGCGGAAAAGAAATATTGCTATTGAGTATGAAAAGCTATTAATGAAAAAAGAGAAAAGTATGGAGTCCGTAGAGTCGTCTTATTCTGATATAAAAAATACATTAAAACATTCTAATCACTATAGAATGAGGTTTAGAAAATCGCAATCGTATAGTGAGGTTTAGTGACAAAAAAAAAAAAAAAAAAAAAAAAATTCCGTCGGTCTGACTTTCTTATGCTGAAAATTGTACTTTTGAGAATATGAAAAATTCTCCAAGAACTTCTCCTGATAACAATTTTATACACTATTAATCTTAAGCGGCTCGAAAAAATTAATATTTATGAGGAGGACTTCCATCTTGGATTAGAAGCGTAAATATTTAATTATATCCTGACGACAAATATAATAATTTCCATAGTTTATACTCAGTTTGTTGGCAACACTGCGGAGTCTTTTACCACTGACTTCATTTACATTCTTAGAATTTATTCACAAATTAAGACTTCAATGGATTCATGTGTATATATGAATGTTTTTACCAAATTTTATACTCATTGAATCCATTTTTAATCACTAATTACCTCTAAACTTAGATTTATTGCTCGTTGAAAGTGAAGCTTTTATAAGGAATGAATGTTAAAATCTGCCAGTTCAATTACTGTCACGGAGCAATCAAAACCAGACGTTGCGTCTTTTTTTGTGAATGTGCAATGGCAACAGTTAGATTTCGCGTATTCATTGAATGTTAATCAGTTCTTTTCCCCCCCTCACAGTACGTGAATGGTTTATTGCAACCATATTATGGAAATAAGACATGTTCTGCATTTTGATATTGATTAAATGAAGAGGGGGGTAGAATCTCGTATTCTTTTTTGTCGTAGTTAATACTTTACACATGTCATTCAATAGCAATATATGTTATAAAATGAGACAGGCTACTGACGCTTTGTCATGTTATTTGACACAAACCGTTTGGAATTCAGTTTCGAACCAACTATTTTTGAAAATTTAAATTGAAGGTGGAATTTGTTTGGTGTTTACCTTAGCGGAAAGTAGAACTAATAAATCTTAAATTTTTCTTTGACAGAGGAAAATAATAATTAATTGCAGTTTATCTTCAAACCATTAATGTAATGTGAGTGTGAAATGTAAACATTAATGTAATGTGAGTGTAAAATGTAACCATTCATGTAATGTGAGTGTAAAATGTAACCATTCATGTAACGTGAGTGTATAATGTAACAATTCATGAAACATAAGTGTATAATGTGACCATTAATCAATATGCTTCGTTTAGGTTCTAAAAATTTACGCTTAAGCATAACATTCTTCATTTTCTTAAGAAAAAATAGCTAATAGTTGTAATTATTTCACAGATAATTATTACAGTTTCTATAGCATTAGGGTTTTTGTAAAAAATACTTTCCCCCCAAAGTTTATTCTAGCTATTTAAAAGTATTAAAGCAATGCTTTGTGCAAGTTAGAAAGGTCCAGGATTTAGCGCTTGAAATCTCATTGCTGAAACTCGTGAGTTTGAAGTTTTTAGAATGCGTTTGAAAATGATGCATGAAAATAGAAAAATAATTTCATGTACCTCAGGTGTCTTCCCCTTTCCGCATACACATGTGAGAACGAGATTTCTGTTTTAATTCTATATTGTAATTTTTCTAAAAAATAACAGATAAATGTCAGATTCTTGCAGAAGTTAGCATACGCATATAGAATTTTGTTTCCGTTTTTTCTATGACTCTAATTTCTTCAAAAGTTCTACATCAGTAAGCTTTGACATTCAACGTATCTGATCAGTATTTTTGATGTTTTATATTTAGGCAAATTATCTTCGAAGAAAGATCAGAATTTTTTTGCAATGTACAAAGTAACTCAGAATAAAGTCGCCAGACATACGATGTAAAGTAAAAGGGGCCTATGAACATGTAACAAAGAAGATGCTGTTTACCATTGACCGGGCATTGAACGTCAGTAATTAGAGGATACAGAGACTAGCTGCCTCCGCGTCCGTTTTATTACTGAATATCCTATCAGGAGATCCGGCATTATTTAAATACCCGGATGCTCTTATCAGGAATCCTTGCACCATACTGAAAACATTATGCTACGGATCCACAACATTCCTCTCTGAGCAACCTGCTAGCTTCCTCCTCAATGTTCAATGATGTTAAACGTCTCATAACTCATGTATGAGTTATGAGTATTCCACTCATATACTCAGAAGACATTTTTGCCCATAGACTACCAAACCACTACTATCGCAATTGCGACTTTATTCTGGGACACCATGTATAGAATATAATTTCCTCTCATGTTGCACTAATTTTTTTTTCTTTTGCTTTTGATATGATGCATGCACAGTGGTGGCCAAAATTGTGGACACTTTTGGAAATATTTATGTTTTTGAACTTTACGTTGTTTCATAAAATGCAAACTTGTATATATCATTTTTAAAGAGAATTTATTACTGAATACAATACAAAACACAAAATTCAATTATTTGCAATACAAAAAAAATTAAACGATAATAGTTATCGATATACATTAGATAGTGATGATTCCAGTGAGTTATCAGTACTTAGTAGGGTACCCTTTATTTTTGATTACAGCTTCACATCAACGTTTCATTGAGCTGACAAGAGTTTTAAGCTCTTCTTTCGTTATTACATGATGCCAGGAAACAATTATAGCCTCAATTAGTTCCCTTTTATTTTATTAGCTTCTCATTCGGAGTTTTCAAACAGTGCCACAAATTTTCGATAGGATTGAGGTCAGCACTGTTTCCTGGCCATGACAAGAATTTAATGCTCTTTGTACAAAACCGCTCTTTCGATATTTTGGCCGGGTGGCAAGGAGCAGAATCCTGCTGAAAAATAAACGAAGCATTGTTGGGAAAGAGATCTCTGATGGAAGGTAGAAGTTTTGGTTCTAGAATAGTGTCAATGTATTTTCTGGCATTCAGTGTCCCATCGATGACATGAAGGCGACCAATACCATCTGCTGACATGCATGACCAAATCATAAAACTAGCTGGGTTCTTCACAGTTGCTTGAATGCACTCAGGATGTAGCTCTTCTCCTATTCTACGTCTTACATATTTTCGCCTATCATTACCGAATAACGATATCTTAGTTTCATCACTCCATATAACTTGTGACCACTGATCGTCTGTCCAATTAATGTGTTCCTTTGCCCACTGTAGTCCTTTTTTTCGTTGCTGAAAATTAAGATAAGGCTTTTTTCGTGGAATTCTACCTCTCAGTCCAACATCTGTTAATCTCTCCCGATTGTTCTTAAACTGACAGAAACACCAGCATCATTCAGATCATTTCTGATGGCCGCTGATGACATTTTTCTATATTGGAGACATAGTCTTTTTATTCTTCTGTCATCAATAGATGTGGTGCATCTTTTTCGGCCTTTTCCTTCTTTGTTTTTTGTTGAATTTGTCTCCTGATATCGTAAACAAAACTTTCGGACTCCAGATGTAGTCACTGAACCACCCACCTGTCTTGCAATTTCAGCATAGGAAAGACCCCTTTCTCGTAACACAATAATATTACATCTCTTTCTAGGTGTCCAATCTACTCTTTTATCTGATGTCATTGCTTCTTGACTAAATATTAAAAATTTTTACAAAAATTCTTACTTGTAATTGCGAATATAAGAAACAGGTCCTCCTTCTGCAGAACAAAGGAAAATAATGAATTCTTTCAAGTGTAAACATGATGTCAGCTTCTATTGGCAGTTACTAACATTTGATTTGTTCTCAGAACAAGAACAGTGATTGGCCAGGAGAGCTAGACATTACGAACCACTTCATAACTGTGTTTTTTATTTATATTAAAGTACATATAACTTTTTTGTGTTGCAAATAGTTGAATTTTGTGTTTTGTATTGAATTCAGTAATAAATTCTCTTTAAAATGATATATACAAGTTTGCATTTTGCGAAACGTCACATTTTCTATAAGCATACAAAGTTCAAAAACACAAAAATTTCCAAATGTGTCCACAATTTTGGCTACCACTGTAGTTATAAGGGTGAAGTGTGGAAAAGTATATTTTCTATTAAATATGAATTATGTAACGTATACAATATTACTGTTCATTTTAATATGGAGATGAAAAATACTGACTTCAGATACTGTGTTAAGTTTCAGGGTGTGCTTAAAATACTTTAAGGAAACCATAATTAAAAATAAAATCAAATAATAAGTTAATTTTGCCCAGTTTTGATACAGAAAATCCATATTTATATAGGATTTAATACTTGTAAAATTTTCCTTTCAACAAAAGCATAGATAAAAACTCATTTTTTTTTCTAGCAACAGTTATCACAAGTATCTTTTAAGAATATATTTTAACACCTTTTTCTTCGTCATGGCTCTCTAAAGCTCTGGAAAACATTTTTACATCGTTTTAAAATAAAAGCTGCTGTCTTAATTATAACATCGAAAGCAATTAATAAATTCGTAATTTATAATTAGGAAATTTTACGTTAACAGAGATCGAGGTAATAAAGCCACTAAATAGTTCTCAGTTCGTATAATGTTGCCAAAATGAATTATCTAAACAGTTTTTACCTAGTATAGCAATATTATTATGGGCCGGTTACGTAGACAAAAATAAGTGAATACAGGATGTATTTGACGCTAATACACGAACATACACGTAACAATTCGTTTTTAATTTTATAAATACATCATTTAAATGCAGAATAAAGAACTTTTTGTCTCCACGACTTTTTTTAAACTGCTATCAAATACGTTATTATGTAGAATTAGAAACATATATATAAACATCTTATATATATGCGGCTTAAGTGTTTGTCGCCGATAGTTTATCGGTTGCTTGCGTAACTTTAAATTGTTTTATTCCCCGTGTAGTGCAGCGCATGACGAATATTGTGAGAAAGCTAAGCAGGAAAAATTAAAAATACAAGAGCAAGTACATTTAACAGTTAATAAATAAATAAATTTAACATCTATATATAATAGAATTCGGAAATATGCAACCGGCAAAAACCGGCAATGATGAAAAACAAATAAAATGAAATAAATAAATATTTTTATTATATGCGGCTTAAGTGTCTGTTTGTCGCCGATAGTTTATGGGTTGCTTGCGTAACTGTACTAGCCAATGGGATGAAGTTGCCACGGCACAGGGTTGCCGTTTCAATTGAGACGTAGACAATTTCCTGTAAAACTTGCCTTTGCTATGACCATCCATAAGTCTCAGGGCCAAACGCTTAAGCGTGTTGGCATTTTTTTTTCCCTGAGCCTGCATTTGGACACGGTCAACTTTATGTTGCCTGTTCAAGAGTTCGTGAAAGATTGGACGTAAAATTAAAAATAATGGATGATCCTCTGCAGGACGAGCTTAAAAATGATGGAAAGATCTACACAAGAAATGTTGTGTACAAAGAGATCTTTGACATGTGAATTAACATTTTATTATTTAAATCACCTTTATTTATCAAGCTAGCGGTGGCTCTTAAAAAATGTACCGCCAGTGGTTTACTTCAATGCCCTCTACTTTAAGCAATTAAGCAAGTAGAAGGGGGAAACCCTGTGGGGCAGTAAGCAAAGGGGCGTCCTCGCCGCTTGCCCTGGGTAATTCAGTTTGAATTAGCAGACACCTTTGCACAAATCATTTTAATTACAATTTATAATATCTAGAACAGCGGTCATTTCGTATGACAGCCGGACTTTCTAATATATATATTTGTATATATGTGTGTGTGTGTGTTTCCTAAAAAAGTTTATAATAACGTGCGTACTTTTCATTAAACGCTTAAGACGTTTGGTTTGTTTTATTTAGTTATGACAAAGCACTCGAGGGTAATCTGCCTAAGAAAAGCGATGCCTTCGTGGAGGACTTTCTAAGGAAAACTGGCTCGTATACACTTTACAAATGGGGAAAACCACGACTACGCCTATGCAGCCAGGCCGTTCGCCGGGATTCGAGCCCTGGACGGAATTATTAGTGTTCAGTGACTTTACCGCTCGACCGCTGATGGACCAACTACCTAAGAGATCTTTCGATATCTTTTAACTGGTTATAGTTTTACAGATTTACACGTAATCAATTTTGTAAAATATCAGGAATAATCCCGCTTGTCTTCGTTGTATAACTGGCAGCATGTTCGGCTAGCCTTAAGAGGTTCAGATTTCGGATACTAGGAATGGTAAGGTTGATTTTTAACCTTTCCAACTGGACTTCATTATTTGATTATGGCAAAGCTAAGGCTATCGCGTTTAAAAGAATGGATATCTTCGTGAAGAACTTTCTAATGGAAATTGGGTGGAAAGCGCTGAAGTGATCTTGCAGCCAGCCTTTTCTCCGGTATTTAAATTCGGGTCGAATTACCAACGTTTGTGGAATTATCTTCTCAGCTGCAAGTGGGCCGTAGGGCACTGACTAATTCTTCTTAGGTTTAATTCTTGGTAGCTGAAAGAGTTTGCTTGTATTCATATTATTCTTGATAACATGGTTTCTGTAGTTTTTCCCTATTTCATCTTTATTGGGAGTGAGTAAATGACTTTCAGCGACTGTTAGAGTTTTACTAAATTTAAGAGAAAATTTTTGTGACAATTTTAATTATTTTGCATACTGTAATGCATTCTTTTTTTAATTGAATTGATTCGCTTTGGTGAATTTGATAGACATTAATTGTGCATTCTATTATAAAAATTTGAATTCATGATAGTTATTTTATATTAATTTTCTTTGCTTTAATCTTGAATGCATTTTGTATTTGATTTTGAAATTCTGTAAAATTTTATGTCAGCATTTTTCTAGTATTGCATTTGTCTTAGCGATGCCAGCAAACGTAATCTAGAATAATTATTTTGTATACCTTTTCGCACTTTTCTGAATTGAATAGTTGACCTGCTTTTGTGAATTTGATTAGTTTTACTTGTAAAATGTGCATTTAAGGCAGTATTTTATAATAATTTTCTTTGAATTATTTTTGAATGCATTTGGTTTTTGAATTTGAAATTTTTCATATCTTTATGTTGGCATTATTCTTGTACTGTATTTCTATCGCGTTGCCAGCGAACCTGATGTAGAGTTTTTATATTACTTGGAGTGGTTTTGTTTTTAAACCAATTTTATGTTTTGTATTGTAATAATATCTCAGGTTCAGTGTATTTTATGATAATATTGTTCAGTTATCAAAGTTATTCGTTCTTAATTCTGAATTCATATGAAAGAATTTTATTTGGCAGTTTATTATTGTCTTAGTTTATCTTTATGCATTTTTTCTAAATTGAATGGTTCTTCTTGAAATTGTGAATCTAATTGAAATTAATTGTGTATAATACAGTAATGGATGTATTATATTTTATTTGTTTGTTTGTACCATAGTTTTTATTTAAATTAGTTGGACTCAGTTTTGAAAGTATTTCGTATTTTCAGTACAAATTATGAAAGTATACTCGGTTTATTGTTTGAATGCTATAAGTACTACTTGTAACATGCTTTCTTTAGGGTTTATTAATGACTGTGTTACTTATGTTCTTGCATTCTTGAAGGCCTTGTATGCCACTGTAAACTTATTCTGCTTAGTTATAATAAATAGCTTCTGGAGGCAGGGGCTTTAATCCGTGTAAGGCAGACATCATGTCAGCTAGGTAATGGAGCCCCTGTTCTCTGGTTAACAGTTTTTCCCTATTCGCCTATTTGTAAGATGAATACAAGCCAGTTTCCTTCAAAGAAACCTCTATGCATGGGGCACTCTTAAAAATGTCGCAATTGAGTACTTTCATACACTAAAAATTATTTTGATCTATAAAGAATAAGAATGTGAATTTAATTTTGTATACATGAAATGAAAATTCTTCGGTTTCAAATATACAATACCCACTTTAAACAGTTTTCTCATTTAATTCCCCCCCACACACAAGTATTAAAGCACACTTTGTAAACTCTCTGATTTAAAAAACACTCAGCGTTAGTACAACAGACAAACCGCTACCGTCATCAAAACTTCCAGAAATTTTTCCCAAACTAGAAACCACTGCGATCTTCAAAGAAAAGAGGTGAAAATTTTCTCCTCTTCTAAAAGCGAAATTCTCTCTCCTTCAGAGAGGAAACAAACCTTTCATATTTCCTTCATACATTCCTCGTCACTTGATCTTCAAGTGCATATCAGAGAAAGCGGATTATACCCATTTCCTCCTTTTCCACCCCTACCTACTCCATCAACATCTCTCGCTGACTGGAACCATCACCAATTCCCGGATTTCTCATTTTCCGAACCATTTTCAATCCCGAAAATCTGAATAATATTCCTCTCTTCCCCCTCTTGGAAACTTCTCTGCCCCTTCTCCGCTTCTTCACCGATTCCGAACTTCCAATCTTCCATCTTATCCCTCCACCCCTAAAATTCATATCGGTAAGATTAGCGCCTTGTAAATCGATCTTTTATATTATTATTATCATTATTATTATTACATTACACCATAAATATTCGGAGCTATATTAAGAAACGCATCCCGCGAGCCGCCCATGCAACGAGGAGACGCTATTGGATTGTGATAGAAAATGGATTTTGAAATGGGAATTGAAAAGTTGAACGCAATGGAGGCGGGGGGGATAGCATCCCAGGTAATGTAAATAATAATGTTTAGAGATTGAGGTATAGTTGGAGACGTCTTAGAACGAATAGGAGGTTGAAATAGAATTTAATATTTTATGGCGGCCTCTTTTCGGAGACTGAAGAGGGCGTTGCGAAAATTTTCAGTTAACTGGAACCACAAGATTTGGTGGCCTGATTCGTTTTCGCCGTTTTACAAGAGTTTATTTTATTTTGCTTTATTTATTTATTTATTTATTATTATTTTTTCTTTTCTTTCTGCAAAGTTCTTCAGCCTTCATTCGTATGGCACTAGGACATGAATGTTTGAGCTCGTAATTCCCCCCCCCTTCTTGCTTACTTGGAGAAATTTATTTAGTCCTTGGGACATCACGAAATTTCTTTTTTGGGAAAACATGGTATTTTTATAAGCATACAGAACATAATTCCAGTTGCCCGAAATATTTGTTCTTCCCCTCCACCCTCTGGATCAAGTAAACTTATTATTTGATTTGCTAGTTTTATTTTATTTATGAGTTTCTTAAAATTATTATTATAAATTATAATTGCAAAAATTTAAAAATATGTGTAATATTAATCCTGCTATATTAATACTTTACAATTAAAAAAAATTATGATTTAACCTGGTTATTTCTGTTTAATCAAAATTTCGCTATATGTTTTAATTTTTTAAAATAAAAAATAATTTTTTGCCCAAAGGGCTATCAGTCTCAAAACAGCATTTTGGGTCGTTTCTCTTTCTGCGTTGTTTTACTTTTCAAACTGTTGCCACCAAATGTATCGCCATGTATTATATTTTAATAAACTAAGTAACGAAGAATCTACATGAATGTATCTCACACTGTGGAAAAACAACGGTGCCTAGAACCATCAAATTTCGAATAACGTAGCCCTCCAATCGAACATAGGCACTTAGAAGCCCTAATTTGGAATTTCGAATTTGTTTTATTATCTTTTTCAAATTTTTCAAAACGTTAACGAATTTTTGATGAGCAAATGCAACGATTTCAAATCGAGCAATGGCAACACTGTACAGAAAAAGACATTTTTATCTCCAGCGCGCAAGGCTGTGTATCGGAAATTCCAAAGATATGCTGATTTGTTGTTTTTAAATACTTTCTGATGTTGCTGTTGAATTGAATTTTATGTGGTTTAAGTGCGAAGAACATGATGTTTAATAAATAAAGGTAACACACAAAAAGTTAAAAAAACGCTATTTTGAGCGTAATCAAACTTTTAGATTTTATCTACTTACGTTTAATTATTTTTTGAATTCAAATTAAACAAACGAACGATAGTTAAACACAGCGAAGCTATAAGAAATGTTTTCAAGAAATGAGATTCTTCCGCAATTGTTTGCAACTGGAGGGTTCCTAGAGGTGAAAATGCTTCGTTTATAGCTGTATCCCGCGTAGGTTTTTCACCAATCAGATATCCCGAAAGCAAAGATTCCAGGTAATGTTTCTTCCGATGCGCACTGACGGAAAATTTGCAAGTCTGATAACGGTTTTAGAAAGCCATTTATAAAAAACATCCTTTTCTGCAAGCACCTTTTATCGGTTTTATTGTAATAAAATAATCCAATCCACTTGCCGAGGAATCTTACGAGCTTTGATGGAAGATTTTTCTAAGGGAAAATGACTCTTATTTCGCATTGCACATTCGGAAAATTACGAAAATACTATGCGGGCATAAACCTGAGACCTGAAGACGAATATCCGGAAGCGACTGCTGGCGGAAGGAGACCCGGTGTTTGTTCCAAAAGTGCGAGTGCCGAGGGAGGAGGTTCGTCTCGTCTCCCTCAGTTTAGCATCGGCCTCCTCGTGGCGCGCGCTGGAAACTATGCTGCCAAAGGCTAACTGGCATAGGCTAACGGTGCTGGACAACTAAATCTGTGGTCCGAGTGGGCGGAATTACCGGAAGCGACCCATATATGGGAGGAGACCTGGGTTTCTTGAAGACAACTGGCTAGACTTATGTCTAGGCATCTTCGGCCTGCAGAGCAAATGATCAATCTTCACATAGATTAGAACCATCGTTTATTCGGTGGTTGGTTCGGGTTTGGCAGGGACCGTACTGGTACTGTCTTGTCTTGGGCCCTGGTTGTGGGGATGCTACATGGTCAGATTCCAACGGCCGTCCGAGGCGGTCCGAGGGGTCCGTCGGTGTGGACATGGAGGTAAGAAAGGTCTAACTTCCTACCTCCATTAGTGTGGAGGGAAGGACGAAGTCTAGCTCTTGAAATGTCCAAGAAATAGTACCGCGGGAGGGAGTGGTAACCCCTCACGTTGGAATTGTAACTTATTTGAGTAGTCGGAGTTGAGATCGGCCCTGTGGATTTCTTAGTGACGGTCGCCCGTCGGTATCTTCTCCGATGAATTTTATCCAGATATCTATTCGCTTTGCAGCGACCGGTATGGATGGCGCCCTCTCGGATAGGCCCTGGAGTTCTATCAACCTTGTATGAGAGGCCTCGAGCCTTCTGGGTCAGGGGCTCTGGCTTTAGTTTACTATGCGGGCATAAGCCCACCAGCGGCCGAACGGTAGAGTCGCTGAACACTGGTAGTTCGGTTCGAGGTTCGAATCTCACGAACGGGCTGGCTGCATGGGCACTTTCGTG
Source organism: Stegodyphus dumicola (assembly GCF_044657685.1). NCBI lineage: Eukaryota > Metazoa > Arthropoda > Arachnida > Araneae > Eresidae > Stegodyphus > Stegodyphus dumicola. The sequence goes on from NC_140777.1 coordinate 88,219,413, forward strand.
GTTTCTCTCATGTGGAACGTGTATACAAGCCAGTTCCCTTAGGAAGTGCTCCACAAAAGCATCCCTCTCATTAGGTAGATAACCCTCGAGGCTTTGCCGCAATCACATAAACCAAACTATGCGCCCGGACCATTCAGCCGTCGAACCTGACACGAATTCTCAGTTTTAGCTATCTTAACTACTCGGCGACTAATCAGTCAAACAGTGGTCATGAGTCGATTATTAAGTACGTTAAATCTGCGAGGTCATTTCGTGAGCAACTCTTGGCTTCATGTTTATGGCTACGCGAACGCAATTGCAAAATTATTAAACTTACGAAAATGGCCAATGGTATACTCAGTTCTGTAAAACTGATAATTTCGAAAAATTTTACGAGAAATTCCTAGCTGCACACTTTCTGAGTACATGTGCACAATTACGAAATCGTAAACATTATGAAAACGACTAATGACACTCATTTTCATGAAACTGATAATTCGGCAGCTTTGGATTATATTTTCCTCTATCAACACTATCAGAGAGAAGCAAAAAATTATAAATTTCGTGACACAGTACAAAAATTAACTTTCCAGATGCAAGTATTTGTATTTATTTTGTTATGGCAAAGCAAAAGGCAGTGAAAGTTTCTGCCTAAAGACAATGATACCTTTGTGGAGGATTTTCTAAGAGAAATTACTCGTATTTACTTCACACATAAAAACGCAAACGGCTGGGGTCGAACTACTTGAGTTTATCTAATTGGTACCTGGTCGTTCCCCTAAATGCAAGTAATTTTGGTGCTACATTTGCACCCAAATCCAATTGTAAGAAATTATAACTAACATTCGAATAAAGTGATATATTACACATACAACAACTCTCTTATAACCAGCCCTGCAAACAAGAACACAACTTTAACAAGAACACAGATTTAACGGGGAAATAGAAAATATTGGTTTGTACAATGTTAAGCCTACGGGAGCCTACGGAGCAGATTCCGGTTACAGCGAGCAATATTTTTGTGATTAATAAAATTTCTGTTTATTTCCACCTCTCCAGCTCAGCTAATCCTTTCTTGGAAAAATTTATTTAACGTTCTTTCTTTAACATTATCAGGTTCAGTGTTTCTCCTTACTTGCTTTGGGAACATTCAAGGACCTGACTCGGAACAGGGAGCTTACTAAAGCTATGTTCAATAAATGTGGGAAGTAGACAAGATACACAGGAAGGGTATTCGAAACCCTTTATTTTTCACTCTTTACAATGACTTCCGGACTTCGGAATACAGAGACCAACCACTTGTGGTCTGAACGTAAGAATATAAAAATATTAACTAAACTCTAACTTAACTTTGGAATAATAAACAAGAGCCTACGTGGAAGATTGGCCGTATATTAACAGGAAGTCGTATGTAGTACAGAGAACCGTTAACACTACGATACGTTTAAAATTATTAAGAGGATTAAACCTCTGGCCTGGAAGGCAAACAGCAACCGAGTAAAACTGCTAAGGCAAGCGGCCTGCTTCTACCAACTCCTTCCTCTCTCTCGCTTGGCAAAAAGCCACAACTTAAGTACTTGGCGTTCGCCAGACAAATTTGCATAAATAAGTTAAAGCTTTTAATTCTGGCCGGAAGTAGAAAATAAGAAGTGATAGTAAAGATTTAAAATAAAACAAAGGTTAGTAAAACTTAAGATCCTTACAACATTCGCGTCATATATCATATAAGAAAGCTAGCGATAGTTAACCGATAGTTAGTGATGAGTCGTAAGTCTTGCAAATACGTGAAAGAGGCCTTTTTTTTTTTTTTTTTTTTTTTTTTTAAATCTTGCGAAGTGATCAGGATTGAATTTTTACTACCGAATTCTGCAAGTGTTATCCATCCTACGGACCAAGTAATCATCAGAAGTTTGAAATCAAACTTTCTTAAGCACCTGAATTTGATGCTTTTCGATAGAAGAGAAAAATAGGAACAACCTCAAATGCTTATATAAACGTACTCGAAGCGATGAGTTTAATGCACGATGCATGGGAAACCGTTGCATCCACTTGCATTACCAATTGCTTCCGTTAAGTCTGGAGTGGACATTTCTTAAGAGGAACAAATTACTGAAGGAGAAGGAATAATAAATGTCTCAGAAAATTTGGAAATGAGTAGAAAAGTGTGTGTGCGCGAGTATGGCAAAGCCTCGAGGGCTATCTGCCTAAGAGGAGGGATGCCTTCGTGGAGGACTTTCTAAGGGAAACTGGCTCGTATACATGTTACACATGGGGAAAACCACGAAAACGCCCATGCAGCCAGCCCGTTCGCGGGATTCGAACCTCGGACCGAACTACCAGTGTTCAGCGACTTTACCGCTCGGCCGCTGGTGGGCCGAGTAGAAAAGAATTTGTAAATTTTGAAAATTATGTATCTGTTCACGCCGATGTTATCACTTCCGGGATAACTACTCCCGAGTATATTGTAGCTGAAGTTCAAGCTAAAACAGATGAAAAAGGTAATGATAGTGAAGATGATAACGATTGAATGTGAAGAATTTCAAGCTGAACCGCCACCAGTATCATCAATGGCTTTTGAGTGCACATAAAAACTTCGAACTTTCTTCGAAGCCAGGGGTGCAAATAATTATGTTTTCCAAACCATAAGTTTTCTCCGAATAGCAATAACACAAGAAAGAGACAATAAGGCAGTTCAAATTAAATTAACCAACTTCTTTTGAACTGTACATAAATAAAAAAAGTCTTAAAGGTTTCAGATTTTAAATTACGTCCAAACGGGCGTTTTTTAACATTTTGTGTGTTACCTTTATTTATTAAATATCATGTTCTTGGCACTTAAACCATAAAATTCAATTCAACAGCAATATCGCAAAGTATATTTAAATTGAGCATATCTTTAGAATTTCCGATACACAGTGTCACGCGGAGATAAAATTGTTTTTTCTGTTTAACGTTGCCATTGCTCGATTTGAAATCCTTGAGTTTGCTAATCAAAAATTCGTTAAAGCTTTACAAAATTTGAAATCGATAGTAAAAGCAATTCCAAATTTGGGTTAGCAGATGCCCATATTCGCAGGAGGATTACGTCATTCAAAATTGGATGGTCCTAGGTATCGTTGTCTTATCACAATGCGAGAAACATACATACATTTATGCTGATTTTTCCTAATACAGGGCGATTCTTTAATTTCTTCAAATATAAATAATGCAAGGCGACAATATTTGGTGGGAACAATTTGAAAAGTGATACCGCCTTTTAAATATTTCAACGCAAAATTCCAAAACGAAAACAATAGTCCCTGAGGAACAAAGTCCGTTTGAACTGATAAAAGTATATATGTTACCATGAAAGACCGAAATTGGAGAATGTCGACTTTCACCGGAGAATGTCAACATTCACCAAATACGTCGGTGAAAGATCGAATATTTCTTTACATTCTTGTACATTCGGACCCTCACCGGTGTATGTCGACAATCACAGATATGCTCTGGTGTAGGTCGAAAAGAGAGGAGTATATGTACACGCTGCCATTCCAAAAGGAAGTGTTCCACAAATAAATGCAGTTGTAAAAGCGAGGGCCTCTTGTGCAATTCAAAGTGCCGTAATAGTTTAAGTTGTTGCAATAAATAAGATTTGAATCACATAATTTGGTAAGTTTATAACTTCTATTATTTTCCTTTCTCATTTTCAATGTACTGTGTGTTTTAAGTTCTTATATTCTTAAATTCTTATTTTTTTTTATATTTAAGTCTCAAGTGCGTTTTTTCGCGAATGAATTACGGAGAAGGAAATATAATATTCTTATATGTTCAACATTCACCATTAGTACATGGTGAATGTCGACATTCACCGGTGTAAGTTAGAAATAAGAGTATTTGGAAAATATTTCGGACATACACCGAGCGGTACAAGTCAGAAGTAAGAGTATTTGGAAAATATTTCGGACATACACCAAGAGACTATGTGAATGTTGACATTCACCGGTGAAAGTCGACATTCTCCAGATTTCGGTGTTTCACCGTAACATATACAAAATATAGTAAGTACGTAAGAAATTTTATGATTTTTTTTCATGAACCTTTTTAATGAGCACTCGGTTATAACGAGCAAATTCCCTCACGCTCTTTATAACCGATTTCGACTGTACTATACTTTCAGTACAGAAAACTGTATGACGCAAATATTTTTCGCATAGGAATTTCAATTAGCGTTAGAGAAACAGTATACTTATTTAAAAAGATTTTTGAAATATTTTTAATTCTGTTGTTTTTGCAGTACCTTTATACAGAAAAACTCAAAACTAAAAGTTTGAAGCTCATTTTTTTCCAGTCATTACACAGCCTTTCATTACATTAAATTAAAATAAAAGTAACTTTATGATCTTATCTTTAACCACAACTGGTAAAAACATAAATTTTTATATCTATCTAAGCAGCATACCTTTTCATTTTAATTTGCATATTTTAAATTTATTGATAAAAACAGGAGAATTATTAATCTTAGTTTTCAGCCTATTTAACCGTTCAAAAAATGCAATTATTCGCTTTTATAATTCCCAGTATGAAACTGAGCGAAATGTTCTTACTGTTTAATAATTCAAATCCCAGCTAAAACAATGCCTCTATTAGAGATTTCCTACTTTTTAAAGTAGGAATACGGAAGAACCAAATCATTCTATTTTTAATTCGAAATTTCTTTCAGAATAAATAACGTCATCCTATCAGCCTCACTTCGGAAATATTTAATGAAAGCGTAATAAATAAACACTGCCTATATGCATTATCTAATATATTTAATCCAGTAAATCTAACGTATTTAATTCAAATGAGATAAATAACACTGCAGGTGAGTTTTTTCGCTTGCCTTTAAACTTTTAGCACAAAAGACAGAAAAATAAACAAGAATCCTATGGAAAAATAAACAAGAATCCTTTATCTCGTATCTTTTCGGCTTCTCTGATTCAAAAGAGATGACTGTCAAATACTTATTTTTCCTTAACTTCCGAATTCATTCTAATGGAAGAGATAAACATCTTTATTCACTTTTTTCACTCCTTTTACCCCAATTACAGCATTAAATCCTTCATTATTATTCTTCTCAGTGTGGTATAATATGTTACATTAGAAATGTTTCAGCTGCTATTTAAGTCGCGTTGTATGACATTTGTGATTGCGTGTTCGCACTTGGAAACATCACCATACGAGCAGGTGAACTTCGTGCTTTATTTTGTCGTCATTTATATTAAAAATAAATCAATAGAAAAGTATGTAATTAGCGCACGACTACTTTTTAAATACTTGTAATTAAAAGAAATGCAACTAGCACAGAATAAAAATGAGGTTTGTACATCTACGTGATAGAGATCCACAATTCTTTGATGAATCTAAACAGAAAACGCTCATCTATCCTGTCTTTTATGTCAGCATCTTTTAGATATTACAATCTGGAGTCTGAATCTAGTTGTAATTCCTCTACTAAGACAAAATGTTAATCTCTGTAAGCATTCCACTAAGTAAACTTCAGCAAATGTAACACATTAGCATTTCAAAACTTTTCTATTCCTTTCCCATTCGCGATCGTAACACGTGCCATCATTACCACAAAACGCTTATTTTGCTAAATTACTCTAAAATTTTTATTTGGAATCTTTTTACTCCAAACGGGCTTTGTCCTTGAAGGACTATTGTTTTTGTTTTGCGAGTTTGCGTTGAAAACTTTAAATGTGTGTGTGTGTGTGATTATGGCAAAGCCTCGAGGGCTATCTGCCTAAGGGAAGGGATGCCTTCGTGGAGGACTTTCTAAGGGAAACTGGCTCGTATACACGTTACACATGGGGAAAACCACGAAAACGCCCATGCAGCCAGCCCGTTCGCGGGATTCGAACCTCGGACCGAACTACCAGTGTTCAGCGACTTTACCGCTCGGCCGCTGGTGGGCTTGAAAACTTTAAAAGACTGTATCGCTTTTCAAATCGTTGCCACCAAATACTATCGCCCTGTATTACATTTGAAGAAATTAAATAATTAAGAATCTGCATCAATGTATGTATGTTACCGTGAAAGACCGAAATTGGAGAATATCGACTTTCACTGGAGAATATCAACATTCACCAAACACGTCGGTGAAAGACCGACTATTTCGTTACATTCTTGTATATTCGGACCCTCACCGGTGTATGTCGACAATCACCGATATGCTCTGGTGAAAGTCGAAAAGAGAGGTCATAAAGTGCCATATTAGTTTAAGTTGTTGCAATAAATAAGATTTGAATCACATAACTTAGTAAGTTTTTTATGACTGTTATTTTATTTTCTCATTTAGAACGTACTGTATAATTAAGTAAGTTTTTAACTTCTATTATTTTCCTTTCTCATTTTGAATGTCTTGTGTGTTTTAGGTTCTCATGTTCTTAAGTTCTTATTTCAAGTTTCAAGTGCGTTTATTCGCGACTGAATGACGGAGAAGAAAATATAATATTGTTATATGTTCAACATTCACCATCAGTACATGGTGTATGTCGATATTGACCGGTGTAAGTCAGAAATAAGAGTATTTGGAAAATATTTCGGACATACACCAAGAGACTATGTGAATGTTGACATTCACCGATGAAAGTCGACATTCTCCAGATTTCGGTGTTTCACCGTAACATGTGTATTTCTCGCATTGTGATAAAACAACGGTACCTAGAGTCATCCAATTTTGAATGACGTAATCCTACTGCGAATATGGGCATGCCAAATTTGAAATTTGTTTTATTATCAATTTCATATTTTGTAATATTTTAACGAATTTTTGATTAACAAAGTCAATGATTTAAAATCGAATTGCTCTTGAACTGAATTTTATGGTTTAAGTACGAAGCACATTATATTTAGTAAATAAAGGTAATACACAAAATGTTTAAAAAAACGCCCCTTTGGACGTAACTTAAAAAAATCTGATACCTTTCAGATTTATTTATTTATTTTAAATCTCTTCAGTGGCGTGAAGATTGGAAATTTTCGATGATTAATTTATTCATTAAACAAGGTGTGGTGTATTGAGGATACGGCAAAGCACACTAGGGCTATCTGCCTAAGGGGAGGGATGCCTTTCGTGGAGGACTTTCTAAGGGAAACTGGCTCGTATACACGTTACACATGGGGAAAACCACGAAAACGCCCATGCAGCCAGCCCGTTCGCGGGATTCGAACCTCGGACCGAACTAACAGTGTTCAGCGATTTTACCGCTCGGCCGCTGGCGGGCCATTAAACAAGGATATCTGAAGTTAGGATACCTGAACATGTTAAAGCACACGAGGAAAGTCTCCATGGAAGGAAGTGATGTCAAGTTACTTGTACACTCATTTACATGGAGAAAATCGCGAAAACAAAACATGCAGCCAGCCCGTCTGCCTAAGCTTGAACCCAAGTCGAACCACTAATATTCAACGATCTTAATCATTAAGCCACTAGTAAGACAAGACTGTGTGAGAAAATTCGACACTTAATAAAAAGAAATTTATATAGAACTTTTTTTTTGGTACGAAGTCCTTTAAGATTATCAAACACATACTTGAAAGTTTTCAAAAATATTTGATCTGTGGAAGCGACTAAAACCTACTGTGCATACCAGCGTATAACACGTACTTATAATTTCAAACTGAATTTTTTTAGTTTTTAGGTTTAGTCGCTGTATACCGTACACCCTTTTCTTTAGAATGGAAGTATGGGAAAAAATAGTTCTGTCTTTTCGGGAAAAGTCTGATATCTTGTCCAAATACCTATGTTTAAACATTGCTATATATAAATCTAATATAACCTAAGTCTCACTCTCGAGACATGAAAAAAAGGAAGTTAAATTTAGTCAATCGGCCGAGTAGAACGGGAGATATAGAACTGCTGCTCCTTTTTCTGTGAAAGGTGTACATATAAACAAACACTTTCTGAAATTTAGAATTAAGTAGTGCCTGAATCTTATAGTCTACGAAATTCAAAAACTTTTAATCTGTATGTCAACAGTACTGAGACCAATTCTAAATTAGGTTCCAGCTCATACAGGTATATCAAGTAATGAACTAGCAGATTCTCTTGCTAATAAAGCAACAATGAGATTAAATCTACCAGATTTTACAATATCCTTTCCAAAATCATATCTTAAACACATCAGATTCAGAGATCTATTATTACAGCTGAAGCTGTAATGAACTGAAGCTGTGGCGTATTAAATACGCCACAGCTTCAGTTCGCAAACAGCTTCAGTTCGCAAAACCTTGAAGACTATATCATTCTCAAAGTATAGTTAGTCTTGAATATTTGCCGCAATAAATTGCCAACTGTTTATTTACTAGAATTATTTTCCAAATTTAAAAGGGGCACTGTTATTCTCAAGACACTAAATTTCATTTGCTTTCTAGCTTAGATTAATACTGATTTAATTTTCAGTCCCACCAAACGTCAAGTTGTTATGATTGCTAGGTACCGAAGGTTCGATTTCGGTTCTATTCCAAGCGAACGATCTGATTGCGTAGATGATTTTCGTGACTTTCTTCATGTGTAATGTGAATATGAGTAGAAAATCATCCACGAAAGCATCCCACCCGTAGATAGCCTTCGTCTCCTTTACCATATTCAATAACTTAACCTAAGCTTTGCACTTTGCACCACTGAGAGGGCTTCCGACCTAAGGTGATACCTAACGGAATCCCCCCCCCGTGGAATTTATTCATTGAAAAGATACTTTTTTATATTTTAGAAAGAGTTTTTACAATGAATATTTGTGCATGACAGTGATATTTTTACATGACAGTGAAAATTATTTATAGTCATCTGTGCATTTGCATGGTACGGTATTTCAATGTTTCAGATGATCTTGGTTGAGTTCTTGATTGATTGCTATAAAAAATCAGTTATAGTTTCAATTTAGATCTTAGGCCGAATATTATAGTCTTTTTATAAATGATCATTGAATTAAGTTAATTTTGACATATATGAAATAAATAATAAAAATAAATAATGGATTCTATTTTTTAATATTAGAATCCAAAAAACGAAATTAGTTGATGAAAATAACTGTTGAGATTATTTGGTAAGATTGATACAGTATTCTATTGTTTTTTTAAGTTTATTATATAAAGCAGGATGTTTTAATAAATCTTCCATTCTTTCCAATACCGATTTGAAGGTTTATTTAAGTGATGCTTTTTTGCATATTCACATTTAAAAACATAATGGTCGGGACTTCCTGTTTTACCACAACTGCAAATATCAGTATCTTTGAGTTTGAATCTATTTAAACGTGTTAGAAATGAACCATGTCCAGTTAAAAATGTTGTAATAGTAAAGGATGATGATATCAATTTAGTTGAAACATTTGGTATAAATTTTAAAGTTCTTTGTCCTGTTTTAGTATTAGTTCATCCTAATTACCACTGTAATAATAGATCTTTGAATCTGATATGTTTAAGATATGATTTTGGAAAGGATATTGTAAATTCTGGTAGATTTAATCTCATTGCTGCTTGATTAGCAGGAGAATCTGCTAGTTCATTACCTGGTGTACCTGTATGGGCTGGAAACCCAATTTAGCATTGGTCTCAGTACTGTTGACATATAGATTAAAAGTTTTTGAATTTCGTAGACTATAAGAGTTCTGCAATAAATACCACTTTTAGCTTCAAGGCTGGATTAAGAATGTGTAGATATTAACTTGGCTATTAAATCTACTGAATAAATTAACCTAAGCTATTAATTTTAAATTAAACTGAGGAATTCTGAAGCATAAATATCTTTTATAACAGTTACTTTTGGCGAATAACCGTAATAACGCTCGCTAGCATTAGAAAATTATAAATTCTAAATTTGATAGTCCCCATGGACTTTGCTGTGTTAAATAAATAAATAAACGAATAAAAATACTACATTCTTAACTATTCCTTCTTACTATATATTACTATATTCTTTTTACTATAGTCTTAGTGTTAATTCTAATAATTTTACAGTTTGCCATGAACGCTAATTTTTATGGGGAGGGGGGGGGAAGAACAGAAAGTATAAGAGGTGATTATGTCGTTATATAGCTATAGAAAGCACTGAACTGTTGATATTAAGTATCAAATAGCTTCTTCAAATAACATCCAAAGGATCAAATTTGTCTAGCTTTGCTTAACACTTTGTTCGACATTTCGAATCTGAAAGAACTTTTCTAATTAGTATTCTCTCCTTGGCGCTTGTAAACGAATCTGACATGACTTCTGCCACTATCTCCCAAACTTCATCATTTCGAAGGTGGATTTCTTAAGCACAGAAAAATAAGGTCGCACTGTGACTGCTTCAACCTAGCAGAAGACGAATCTTTGACCTCAGGCACTTCCCCCCCCCTTTTTTTTAAGGTGAGATTTGGCAACCACGCAGACTTTTTCAGGACATTTTGATGCGAGAGTGATCAATCAATTGGCACGCAAATATTCATCGCACTCGCTATTATTCTGAGTAGCATTTAAATCGTTATCTCATTTAAATAAGTTGTCCACTACTTTAAGCTATTTTTGAAAGCAATCGCATTTGCAAACACTGGTTACTAGGTAGACCTATTTCCAGAGTTTATCGCGTACCAACTTTAATTCAAAGAATAAATCTGCATCTACAGAACACTGTTTAAGGCATCGTTGTTTGCAGCTCAAACAGACGAAAAGACTCGCATGGTATTCACAGATGCACCAATTTTCGAGTGGTTTTATATCCGAGATTTACTAACACGGATTGAGATAAACGCATGAAATGAAATTAGAACTTCCATGTTTTACTTGCGTGTGTTCTATGAGTTTTCATTAGATACGCTTATTGAAATTCAATCAGCGTAACGACCACTTTTAAAGCGCCGAACGGTAAAGTCGCTGAACACTGGTAGTTCGGTCAGGGGTTTCGAATCTCGACGAGCGGGCCAACTGCACGGGCATTTTCGTGGTTTTGCCTCACGTGTAACGAGTATACAAGGCAATTTCCTTAAGAAGTCCTCCACGAAAGGATCTCTCCCATAGGCAGATAGCTACAGATCCAGGGCATTTAACGAGGCTGGGGAAGATGTTTCTTCTGTAGCTCTGTCTCGTATAGAGGAAGAAGAGTATGAACTTTTTAAAAGACTTCGTATTAATTTATAGTATCAGTCAGATTTGCTAGGAGCAAAAAATTCCATGAAATGTTTCTTGTGACGCGCAGTTGAAGGAAGCTGACGACTTATAACAGTGGTTTAACGTAAATACGAACCAGATTTTCCTTAAAAGGCCTTCCACAAAGGCATTCCTACCCTTAGGCATATAAACATGGAATGTTTTATCATAATCTAAATAATCTTAATAAGCTCTTAGTGATATTATCAAACTCTACGTAGATAATCCATAGAGATAATTAATATATTACAATCTTATTGGTGAAGCATGATGATTGAAATTCAACTGGTTAAATTATAATTAATAATTTTGAAGCTTTTAAATCTTATATGAGATATAAAACCTGAAAAAATAAACAATGTGTGGACACGAGTTTTATTTACGTTTTAGGTAAAATTTCTTTATCTTTAAAATCTTTCACTAATTAGTTATTATTTCCTTTGAGAAATGCTTTTTTAGTGCGTTTAGCATATTTCATCATGCACAAAATACGGAAATAAAACATGATTACATGATATTGATTAAACATGATTAAACATGATAGTGAGATGAATTTGTAAAAGATATTAGGTTAATAAATTAGGTTAATAAATTTATAAGTTATTTTCTACCTTCTTTCTGCATGCCTACGGGGTGTAACGGTAGCACACTCGCCGCCTATTCGAGAGTCCAGGTTCGAGTCACAGCGAGAGCATTGCTCATTTTTCATGTCTCCAGTATCAAAATAACCTAATGACTCTACAGTGGCGCCCGAACTAAAAAAGTGGTGGATGATGGTTTTTCAGCATCAGGATTTGGCATTGGGTTCCCTAATCTCCAGTTGCCGCCCTTTAAATGGTATTTTTTCCGCCCTTTTTGCATGCCTTGGTGGTGTAACGGAACACGCGCCGAGTCACACTCGGCGCGTGTTCGAGAGGTCCAGGTTCGAATCCTGGCGAGGGCATTGCTCAATTTTCACGTCTCCTGCTTCAAACTAACCTAATATCTTTTACAAATTCATCTCACTATCATGTTTAATCATGTTTAATCAATATCATGTAATCATGTTTTATTTCCGTATTTTGTGCATGATGAAATATGCTAAACGCACTAAAAAAGCATTTCTCAAAGGAAATAATAACTAATTAGTGAAAGATTTTAAAGATAAAGAAATTTTACCTAAAACGTAAATAAAACTCGTGTCCACACATTGTTTATTTTTTCAGGTTTTATATCTCATATAAGATTTAAAAGCTTCAAAATTATTAATTATAATTTAACCAGTTGAATTTCAATCATCATGCTTCACCAATAAGATTGTAATATATTAATTATCTCTATGGATTATCTACGTAGAGTTTGATAATATCACTAAGAGCTTATTAAGATTATTTAGATTATGATAAAACATTCCATGTTTATATGCCTAAGGGTAGGAATGCCTTTGTGGAAGGCCTTTTAAGGAAAATCTGGTTCGTATTTACGTTAAACCACTGTTATAAGTCGTCAGCTTCCTTCAACTGCGCGTCACAAGAAACATTTCATGGAATTTTTTGCTCCTAGCAAATCTGACTGATACTATAAATTAATACGAAGTCTTTTAAAAAGTTCATACTCTTCTTCCTCTATACGAGACAGAGCTACAGAAGAAACATCTTCCCCAACCTCGTTAAATGCCCTGGATCTGTAGCTATCTGCCTATGGGAGAGATCCTTTCGTGGAGGACTTCTTAAGGAAATTGCCTTGTATACTCGTTACACGTGAGGCAAAACCACGAAAATGCCCGTGCAGTTGGCCCGCTCGTCGAGATTCGAAACCCCTGACCGAACTACCAGTGTTCAGCGACTTTACCGTTCGGCGCTTGTGGGCCATTGTGCGAACTTGAGATAAATAAATTATAACGACTGATCTGCACTACCAATGAGTATGCTCTGACTCGGAAACAAATTCTTCTTGCGGATAAACTCAAAGTGGTAAACTAAAGTCAATCAAGCGGTTGAGTTAATAGATCCGCTAAAATAGCTCTCTCTGGTTAGGAATCTCAGTGGATAGGCTGGCTGCTGGAAAGCTTTTATGATTTTCCTCATGTGCAACGCGAATACCAGCCACTTTCTTATATGAATGTCCATCACGAAGGCATTCTCCCTCTCGGGATAGCAGTCTGTTCTTTGCAATAATCGGTTAGGTTAGGCTATTAGAATATGACAAAGTACGCAAGGTCTTATTCCTAAAGGAGACATGCTAGTCGTGGAGAACTTTCTAAGGAAAACTGGCTCGTATTCGCATTACGTATTGGAAAGCCACAAAAACCAAACATGCAACAACCCGTTTTGCCTGAGATCAAACCAGATGAACTGCTAGCTGGAGCTCCCAGTAGTCCTAAGCACTCGACTACTGATGCAGCATAATTAAAGAACCCAGATTAATCAAAGAATTGGATATAAGTCATACAAGAGTACATTATCACTTGTACAATAAAAAGCTAAAATCGTGGAACACTGGTAGTTCTTCCTGGATTCTGTTTTTAGGACTGACCAGGTTGGCTGCGTAAATCTTCCATTGTTTTGCCCACCGACAGCGTAAATATGAATTAGTTTCCCTTTATGATATCTTCCTAGGTTTCGCTTTCAGCAGCTTTTTTCTTGACAAAGGCTCTCGTTTTTAAGTTGTAAATGTTCAAGGCGTTAAAAAGTTAACTGACAGTTTAATTGGTCTATTAATTGATCAAAGCGAAGCATACGAAAGGTATCTTCCGTTTTAAAACATTTTTGACTTTTTATGAATATTGAAACATTTCCAAGTTCTCGGAATAAAAAAATATATATCTAGTAACTTCTTCCGTCACTCAGTCAGATATTATTCGCCCAGTTTTCAGCTGTAGCGTAAATATAAGAATTAATTCCCAAATGTGTGACGACTTTGCACTGATTTTTCAGTTTCTGTCTGATTTGTTTTCTGTTATCGTTTGCGTGCTAGCTAACATATATCTAAAAGCACATTATTAAAGATCCATCACCAGTTTCTAAAGTGCTTGACTTGGTAAAATTAAACATCTGCATCACGTAGCTCCGGCTGACACTTTATGAATATTTATACGGTTTTCAGAAGGAAAACCAGAAAAAAAAAAAAAAACCCTAAAAGCAGTTTCTGTTTGTTTACTTTTTTAAGGCAAGGGGAACATTATCCAATTCTTTGCTTTTCGCCCTACCACATGCTAAACACATTTACACTCTCCAGAAATTCTAATAAATAATCCCAAATAAATAAAGGAAGGAGAGGGAAAAAATAAAGGGGGAGGGAACCGTAAGTTTAAGCTACATTTAACAGGAGATTCTTACAGAGACACTCGTCTTCAGGAAACCATTAATCATGACCGTAACTGCATTAAGTTGACACCATTGCTGGTAATTTCTTTTCTGGTTTTGTGATTCCTCGAATTGCGTTCCCGCTGCTTTCGTAGCTAAGGGTTGGTGTGGGTGCCGAAAGCCTTTTTTTCTTCCTCCTTCCTTTTGTTTTGCTTTTTAGTAATAATATGTCATTGACATGTACAGTTATAAAAAGGGTCTTTACTTTTCCTTTTTCTGTAATTTATAAAAACTCATAAATTTACTTGAAAATAATATTTTTAATTTTTTAAATATGTATTTTGTCCTCTAAAAATTCCAGTTTTTTTATAAATGATTCTATTACGCTAAAGCCTCTGAATATTGTATCTTCCGCGTTTATTAAAATGGTGTGATAAACAGGATAGTTCTAAAGCAAATTTGAGAAAAAGATTGGGAATAAATTTCAAGATTTTCTTTTCCATTAAATTCAAATACAGCCCGCTAAAATAAATAAATAATAGACTTTTTCCTGGTTAATATAATACATATCAGCATCTTTATATGTTGTTTTATTTATATATCTACATATTCTCAGGGATTTTTATTTAATTGGGTACTTAGAAAGATCTTTTTCGCGTTAGCTATCTGATAAGCAACACTGCGAGAAAGAGAATTGGATTGTATACTTGAATCCTTTCAACCTATTTTTAAGATATCCAGATTTAAATTTAAATTACATATTTCGTTTTTGTATAGTTGTTACCGTGAAAGACCGAAATTGGAGAATGTCGACTTTCACCGGAGAATGTCAACATTCACCAAATACGTCGGTGAAAGATCGAATATTGCGTTACATTCTTGTACTTTCGGACCCTCACCAGCGCATGTCAACAATCACAGACATGCTCTGGTGTAGGTCGAAAGAGAGGAGTATATGTACACGCTGACATTGCAAAAGGAAGTGTTTCACAAATAAATGCAGTTGTAAAAGCAAGGGCCTCTTGTGCAATTCAAAGTGTCCTAATAGTTTAAGTTGTTGCCATAAATAAGATTTGAATCACATAATTTAGTAAGTTTTTAACTTCCATTATTTTTGTTTCTCATTTTGAATGTACTGTGTGTTTTAAGTTCTTATATTCGTAAGTTCTTTTTTTTTTTTTTTTTTTTTTTTTTTTTATATTTAAGTCTCAAGTGTGTTTTTTCGCGACTGATATACGGAGAAGAAAATATAATATTCTTATATGTTCAACATTCACCATTAGTACATGGTGAATGTCGACATTGACCGGTGCAAGTCAGAAATAAGAGTATTTGGAAAATATTTCGGACATACACCAAGCGACTATGTGAATGCTGACATTCACCGGTGAAAGTCGACATTCTCCAGATTTCGGTATTTCACAGTAACATAGTTACGCTTAAAGTCTCGTATTGAAATTTTAAAACTTTTTCCGCTTACAGAAATCTTCTGTAACAATTGTCCCAATCGTAGAGAAGATTTGGGAGCATATATCCCAGTCATATACCCGATGTTCATATTATGACGGTATTTCAGATAAATAAGCAAAAATACGTACAAGTAATTTTAAAATGTTTAGTGAATTTACTATTAGAAAATTCTCTGTTAACATATGGGATGTCTCAATGTCATTTTTACAAAATGTTGTTAGGAACATTGGACAATTATAATATATACTTTTATTTTATTAATTTATTTTTTAAATTGGTTATTTGTTCATCAGTGCTCTGTAATTGGCGATTAAGTCTCGATGTTTCCTCCGGGTAATTAAAAAACTTCGTTTGTAGAACAAGTCCTAAATAGAATCGATTTCTTGGATACCTATAGCTCCGTAGATTAATAATGCCATATCAGAATTATATTTGGCTAATTCACGATAGCTGGGAATATAATGTATTACAATACCATGCTTTAACACATTGCACTCATTATTTTACATATATCAGTGAACTTGATAATTTTTTCATGTTGGAAATTTTACCTCTTAATAGAAGAAAGTGTTCATGAAATAATAGGTCATCGTAGAAAACATCGTGGGAGAAAAAAAAGCAAGGGAAAAAAAAAAAAAAAAAAAACGCGATTCGAAAACATCGCAGTATAAAACATATTCGGCAAAAAAAAAAAAAAAAAAAAAAGCTTTTCAAAAACTTCGCAGTTTAAAAACATCATCGGCGAAAATATCATGGTAAAAAATAAAGCACCTACAAATCATCGCATGACGATACTACCGCAGACATGCGTTTTTCGGGTTTTACAAGTTCTGAATTCCTATTCTCATAATGGTTTTTGAGTGCATGATGGAATGAAGAATTGTCTTCTATGTTTCACATTTTTTAATTAACTAATAAATTTTAGCTAAACAATTAATAAGGAAACTTAAGCATTCAAAAACTGACAATGGGTAGAAAAATAATGCTATTGATATTAAACAAAATTTTTAATAATAATTAAATTAATTAATGATAATTAATTTTAAAAATTACCAGAGATAATCAAATGCAGTTACGCTTCTTCCTTTTTCTAATGTTTTCTAGACTATATTTTTCATGACAACTAATCAATAAAACTTTATAAAAGGGATTAATTAATTAATGACCTTCATAATTACTAAAAATAACGCTAACCTAGCGTTATTTTTCTACTCATTTTAAGTTTTTGAATACTGAAGTTTCCTTCTTATTTTTTCAGAAAAATTATATAATTAGTTAATTTAAAAATATAAAATATAACAGTAAAAATAATCCTCATTCCTTCCCGCGCTCATAAACAAGTATGCGAAAAGGTGACTTTTTAAAGGCTGAAAACGCATGTCTACGAGGTTATCGTCCTGAAAATTATTCGTAGATGCTTTATTTTTTACGACAATATTTTTGATGACGGTGTTTTTAAACCGCGACGTTTTTGAACCGCTTTATTATCGATGCCGATGTTTTGCACCATGATTTATTCTCCTTGCTTTCTTTTCTTCCGCGATGTTTTGTACGACAACGTTTTCGCCTTGCGTCGTTTTCTTTCGCGATGTTTACGACGGACGCCATTTTTTCATACCTTCTGGATAAGTAGCGAAGCCATTTTGCCCCTTCAAAATGATGCGATAATTATTGGCGGTTTAAAGAGAATTATTTAGAGACTAGGTGCAATTAATTATTTAGACTTAGAGAGGGTAGGCAGATCTATAGGAGTTATTACACTGCATGATAATTTAATACTAATGTGGTACATAATTCAAATATACCATAAGAAATCAACAAAAATTATAATTCAAAATGATTTTTGACAACCCTCTCGAGCATAAACAGCTCTTGATTGTAGATGTAAACTTCTATTGAGGATATATATTCTTGTGAAAGTAGTTCTTCGATTATTCATTTTATGACGTGAGACTCATAAAATGAATAATCGAAGAACTAAATCATTTCTTTCTTTAATTCTTCTGTCTATGAATATTTATTTATACGAGTGTCATTCTGAAATTTTTCAGATACAGCTAAATTATACAAGGGTACTTACGTATTATCGCAACCAGGCCAAAATTCGCATAAATTGCCAAATTTGGCGACCCTACTTACGGCAACCCTACGTGTTATACGTAGTTTTGTAAAAAGAGCATGTGGAGATTCACAAAATTTTCCTGCATTTTCGGGCAAATTTTTGTAATTTATGAGAAAATAGCAGTGTACATGGATAAAGTCAAGAGTGTGCGCAATGCCATTTTTGTGCAATTCTGGGATGTTTTTTTAAGTAAAAATAAGTCGACGTGTACATGGTTATGGCGAATACGGTTTTCAGTCAGTGCTAAAAGCAATAGCCAAAAGATTTCCGCCGAAAAAATAATTCTGTAACTTATTCAAATTCGAAACCGGAAGGATTTAATTGCTATTTTATATTTTAAAACAAAATAATATAAAAAACTGTATTAAAAATTATCTTTAATTAATAAATGTACATTTTCTTTCCATTCATACTTTTTTACTCAAACTTACAAATCGCGCCAACCTGGTTGCGATAATACGTAAGTACCTATACAAGTTATATTTACTAAATCTTAGAGGGTGTCTAAACTAGTCCCTTTCAACATCAATGCACTTCTGTAGACGAATTTTTAAAAAGAAATTAAATACTTCAAGTCATCGATTTCTTGGAATTTATGAAAAATTTGTTTTTATAGCTTCAGCAGTCTTATCTTCAGAAGGAAAACGGCATCCTTTTAAATTTTGTTTTCGATTTAAAAAAAAAAAGGTAAAGTTCACACAAAACGAGATCAGGAGAATAGGGTGGGTGGCCCATGACTTTGGTGCATTTTTGTTCAAAACGTTCGTCTGACAGTCTTGCTGAATGAGAAGATGCATTATCGAGATGAAGCACGAGTATCCTAATTTTCCCTTTTTCAAGAAATTCTGAAAGATAGCAGTAACAAGTTAGCTGCTATTGTTTTCTGTCCCTCTAACTTGATGGCATTGATCAAGTTCTGTACTTCTGATGAAAACGGTATACATTACCTATTTTATTGCTTGTTGTCTTTTCACCATTGTTGATTTACAATCATTCTCAAAGAGCCATACTTTACTTTTTCGCGTTGTTGGAGCGTCAGGAAAACGGTATCTACATTTTTTCACCTGTTTTAATTTTTATAATGCGGTGTATACCATCATTAAATAATTTTAGTGTCTCTTTATCGATTCTGACACGCTTCGCGTTTTGATGTTCTACTAATTTTCAACGGACCCAAGGACAAACTAGTTGTTTCATTCGAGTTCTTGATCAAAAATTGTATGTATAACTGCGGATGCAATGGTAAGTTCCTTCTGTATTCTTTGACAGGTACAATGACTATCATAGATTAATATTTTTCGTATGATCGACCCATTTTTTAGGACTACAGCTGACAAAGGTCTTCGTATGTGGTCTTCATGCAGAGAGAATTTCAACCTCCACGAAATACTTTGAACCAATACAGTGAACCGACATGGAACTTCATTTCCGAACATTCACTATAGACGCTGAAAGTATTCTTGATTTAATCCCACTTTAAAAATCATAACATGATACTGATCTCGCTTCAGATCCATTTTCCTTTCTTTCAAAATTTATTCTACGATAGGTACCTGGCAAGTGCTGCCACAAACTATCAGCTGCAGACATAAAAGAGGTTAGGTATTTGGCCCTGTTTCAAAAATTTCAGAGTTAAATACATATTATCTTCAGAAGAAGAATATGTTTATACGGTAACGGAAAGAACAACTTTTTCATTTCATTGCTTATATATTATACGAATATTTTTACAAAGTAATAAACTGGGGAAATACATTTATGATTCTTGCTTTTGTTTCTTTCAAACACAAGCACTGATGTCAAAATTCATCTAACTCAGTTATTTCTCAGTTTTTTTTTCCTGTTTATCCTTCTCATTTTTATTCAAGTATTGCAGCCTCAGTAAAATATTAAAAACTAGATTTATTGTTTTTATTGTTTCAAGATGGCAACCTATTCCATTCTTCGGGAAATATCCAAGTACTATAAATGTACACGTATAAGTCAAGTTTATTATATTTAATAAATATGTATTTCTTATGTATTTACTGATATAAAAATTCTTATTTTATGTGATGAATAAAATTAAAGATTCTCTGAGCTTGTATGATGTCTACATTTAACTACAATTATCTAAAGTACTTCGAAGTATTTTGTTCTGAGCTTTTAGCTGCGCTTTATTTGGTTTTTGAATTAGTTTTTTGTTATAATTCGCAATGCATGACAATTAAAATTAAGCAAAGCCTCATGAACATGCAGAGTGTGTAAAAAGTACAACGTTAAAAGAAATGTAGGTAGGGAAAAAGAAAAAAAAAAAAAAAAAAAAGGCTAAGCAAAATTAAAGTTTTTTTTTTTTTTTTTTTTTTTAGTCCAAAGCGATTTGAATCCCGAAAGGACTATTATTTCGTTTTGGCATTTTGCGTCGGACGGATAAATGTCGTTTCACTTTTCAAACTGTTGCCACAAAATGTTAGAGTCCTGCATTATATTTGAAGAAATTAAATAATGAAAAATCTGCATAAATGTATGTATATTTCTCGTATTGTGATAAAACAACGGTACATAGAGTCATCGAATTCTGAATAACGTAATCCTCCAACGAATATGAGCATGTGGAAGACCAAATTTGAAATTTGTTTTATGATCGATTTCCTATTTTATAAAACTTTGACGAATTTTTGATTAACAAACTCAAGGATTTCAAAGCGAGCAATGGCAACGTTGTGCAGAAAAAACATTTTTATCTCCAGCGCGTGAGTCTCTGTATTGGAAATTCTAAAGATATGCTCGTTTTAAAACCATTTTGCGATATTGCTGTTGCACTGGATCTTATGGTTTAAGTGCGAGGAACATGATATTTAATTAAGAAATGTAACACACAAAATGTTAAAAAAAGCCCCTTTGGACGTAATTTAAAATCTGAAACATTTCAGATTTTGTTTTTTTATTTTTATTTTATTTTTAAACCCAAAAGGGCAATTTTCCCACAAGGGCTATTAATTTCGATTTGGCATTTTACGTCTGTTCCTTTTTCAATTTGTTGCCACCAAATATGAAAGCAATGCATTATATTTAAGGAAATTAAGTAACGAAGAATCTGCACGAATGTATGCATGTTTCTTGTACTGTGAAAAAAACAATGGTACCTAAGACATCAACTTTTCAATAACGTAGTCTTCCATTCGAATACTGGCATCTGGAAGCCCAAATTTGGAATTTATTTTATTACCCATTTCATATTTCGTCAAACATTAAAGAATTTTTTATTAAAAACTCAACGATTTCAAAGCGAGCATTGGCAAACACTGTACGGAATAATAATAATAAAAAAAAATATATCTCCAGCGCGCGAGACTGTGTATCGGAAATTCTAAAGATATGCTCTTTTAAATTTTTTGTGATATTGCTGTTAAACTGAATTTTATGGAGCGCCCCTTTGTGCGTAATATAAAAATCTCAAAGCTTTCAGATTTTTTTTTTAAATTTTATTATTTTAGCTCAATGTTATTACTGTTTATTTTTATAGATCCATTATGTTGGGAATTTAAGGGGCCATATACTTATCTTTGCTTACAGTTTACAAATAACAATGTGCGTAAATAGCTATTTAAAAAAAAAAAAAAAAAAAAAAAAACTAAAATCTGTATTTAGATTTGCAAGGGGAAGGGGGAATATACTTGCCTTAGTTACACCCACTTCCTCCTTTTTTCCAAACAAACAAACTCTAAGCAATAACAAGCAGAACTCAAATAATAAAATAAAATGTTCCACAACGTCCACCCATCTCTTAAAGGGGGAAAAAATTCATTTCCCAACCATGGCACCATATTCTGATGACGGCCAGCTATTAGCTCTAACTGCATAGTAGAGGTATTTAAGGCACTTAAGGGGGAAGAGCAATTAAAAAACCATTATGCTGGTAAGTCAAAGCTAATAACTTTGTTATGCGAGGAAGATGTCGGGATGGTCTTTTGTAAGACCAGCAAGATGCAGTCCGATTGGACAGCAAAGCATTTCGGCCTAATTTCGTCATCAAGGACAGGCGGATTTTGGCGGATAATAAAAATAATGCCCACATCCACCGAGTTTATGGACACAGGTGCCGAAATTTTATGTCGTAATTTGATTGCATAAATGCTGAAATATTGTAGTTTGGCGCAGCGAATGGTGAAAAACTTTCGATTGTTTAGTTGGAAGAGGTTTTGCAACATTTTTTTTTCCCCCTTCGCTCGTGGTATTTTGCAAGGATGTCTTACAAAAGTGGTTTCATAACTTAACATTCTTGTTTTGCTTTTTAATGAAGAACACTGTAAAAACTCATTAAAATTTCATTAATTTGGGCACTGAGGGGGGAAAATGCGTTGTTGTCTGACAGTAGCAGTAGAACTGTAGAGACATTAGGAATTTTTTTAAAGCAGGAGTGATGAAAAATGAGCAACACCTTCGCCGGGAATCGAACCAAGGACCTCTGGAATACGCGCCCAGCATGCAGACCACTACACTACGAAGGCACGCTAAGGAGACGGCGGAAATACCTTACAGAACAAGCAAACTAAATTCATCGTGGCAAGGAGTGCAAGATCGTTCCTGCTGTTTGCAATAGCCTTGAGCGCTATACAGATGATAGCACGATTTTGCTAAGTTTGGACCTCAATTTTGAAGAAGTGCACCACGGATCCGAGGGTCTCCCTTTCCTCTTCCCCTACGACCAACCTTTCGAGAGGGCTTTCGGCCCGTCACATATTTAGAGTGCTCCCATGCCGCACCGACATTGTACATTTAAAAACATCCATGCCTTCTCCGGGATTCAAACCCGCGCCCTTCGGTACGCAGTCAGCGTCATTTATCACTACCCCGGTTGGGCGGCGAGAGGTATTGGTATTGGTATTGGTATTATTCAATTATGGCAAAGCACACGAGGACTATTTGCCTAAAGGGAGGGATGCCTTCGTGGAGGATTTTCTAAGGGAAACTGGCTCGTATACACGTTACACATTGGGCAGCGAGAGACATGTTAAAGTCTAGAACTAATTTTTAAAGTATCACATTTGGAAATCATAAATAACGTGTTTATTCTGCACATTAGATTTCACGGATTTATATCATTTAGCAGTTTATGTCTCCTGCTTTCATTGGAACTACGTTTAATTCTCTGTTACTTAAATTTTGCATATATGATTCATCTTTGCGCATTTATATTTGAATAACTTTATATTTGGATCTCATGTGCAAACATTAAGTTACAGCGAAAAAATTCAGAAACTTGCCCGTTTGAAGAAGACAATCAATGGCACATTTGCAGAAACATTTCAGCGAATTTTAAAATCAATATTTTCTCTTAAGTGTGTTAAAAGTCTTCAAATCATGCTGCCTAACGTTGATTACAAAATAAACTAACATAAAACTCCACTAATATCCTTTAAATGTCCTTGCGTTATATAATACAACACCTCTAGCTTTCTTTTATCTTCAAAACTTGTTTAGGATCGAGAAAATATCATTGTAACGATGATCATTGAAATTAAAAATTAGTAATATTCGCAAGATTGTAATCTTCATTGTAGTCCGCGTTTTTTGATATTACAGGAATTAATGAGAATGTATGTCATTACATAAAGTAGTAACTTAAACGAGTTTTTCGATAGAGCGCTTGAAATACAAGCTGAGATTTTTATCTTTTACAAGACATTAAATCACCCAGATTAAAATTTATATGAATTTTATATAACAGAACAAATACAATTTTATACATTACTAGTTTCATTTAAGAGATTTTTCCTTATCTAGAGAACGATAGGCGTTGAGTTTTACAATTTATCACAACTAATCATCGTAAGAGCCCAAAGGGACACTTATTAGTCCAAAGGGGCACTTTGACCAGAAGGGCTAATAATTTCGTTTTGGCGTTTTGCGTCGTTCACCATAAAACGGCGTTTCCCTTATCAAATCCTTTCCATCAAATATCAGAGCCCTGCATTACATTTAAAGAAATTAAATATTGAAGAATTTGCATTGATATATGTACGTTTCTCGCATTGTGATAAAACAACGGTACCTAGAGACATCAAATTTTGAATAACGTAGTCCTCCACTTGAATATGGCCATCTGGAAGCCCAAATTTGTTATTTGGAATTTGTCTTATTATCTGTTTTATAAATTTTAACGAATTTTTCATTAACAAAGTCAACGATTTCAAAGCGAGCAATGGTAACACTGTGCGGGGAAGGGGAAAGCATTTTTATCTTCAGCGCGCGAGACTGTGTATCGGAAATTCTTAAGATATGCAGTTTTAAATATTTTGTGATACTGCTGTTGAATTGAATTTTATGGTTTAAGCTCAAAGAAAGTGATATTTAATAAATAAAGATAACATCCAAAACGTTAAAAAAAAAAGGCCTTTTGGCGTAATATAAAATCTGGAAGCTTTCAGATTTTTTTTTAAATTTTCATTTATTTATTTATTTTTGAATTTGATTTCCTAAAAGATGACAAAATTAAAAGAACCACCTAAGTTAATTGTAAAATTGTGTTCTAAGTTATAAAGATGATGTAAAGAATCGGTATAAAAGAGGAATTTGAATGACTTTCAATCAAATTTAATTATTCAAATAAAAAAATCTGTATCATAAATTAAATGTTATTATCAGATAAAAAAATATTTACCTTCGCACATCTATATCTAGAAGGAAAAGATTTCAGCCAACAAACATAATAAAAATGTTTCCCTTTTTCAGCGATATAATTTCAGCGATAATACGTTTGCAATCTAAAAAC
Organism: Stegodyphus dumicola; assembly: GCF_044657685.1. Taxonomy (NCBI): domain Eukaryota; kingdom Metazoa; phylum Arthropoda; class Arachnida; order Araneae; family Eresidae; genus Stegodyphus; species Stegodyphus dumicola. The sequence goes on from NC_140777.1 coordinate 88,244,173, forward strand.
AAAAAGGTTAGGTTCGCATTTCGACGATTTTAGTTTTTAAAAATTCTCCAGTCCTTAATCTGCCGAAATAAGTTAAAGGGTAAACGTGAGAAGTTTGTAAATGACGATCACGAAATGGAAATGTGTGGGTAGATTGATTTCACTAATATTTTACAGATTCTTACTGAACTGGTAACCGAAAATTCACTGCGCCATTTTTTTATTCCTCTGATCATTAATTTTATATATATATAGCATAACAACTTAACTGATATTCAGCTAACATTGCACCGAATTATAGAAATCGAGGGAACTTCTCCTCTTTACGCAGCGATTTATCATCGCTGTCGTGGTACTCACATGCCATTTGTATCTGTGCTTTCCCGCAAGTAGTATTGTTAGAAGTCCACAATCTACGAGAAAATTTGTTGGTGAACGTCATGCGATTTAAAGCAACCTTGTGATTACTTTAATGTCTTAACAATCTTGGAGCCTCCAACTATACATGAGAACTCGTCGCCATCAAAAGTGCTCTGGAGATTTATCTCTCTAAAGAAGACTAAAAGTTCCAAGAGCATCATCATCTTCTCTGACTGCAGATCAGCATTGCAAGCGATCCAGAAGGGCAAATGTCAACTCGGTCATCAGATCATTGAGCTCACAAACAAAATCATTGCTGCCCAAAGATCCTGCATCTTACAATGGATACCGGCTCATGTAAATATTTTTGGTAATGAGAAGGCCGATGAGCTTGCAAAGGCATCCCTTGATTCTCCTCAGCCATCCAACTGCCTAACCGTCGCTGATGCCAATGCAGTTGCCAAGCAAAGACTAATCGGTCCAGTTAAAGGAAACTCCATCCCGGAATTGAACTGTGACAGAGCCATATCGACTATCATAACCAGACTTAGGACAAATCACTTAAAAGGGATGAAGATTTCTGCAGACGGACAGCGTAGTTACACCAACATTTGTCCTCATTGCCCAGATGACATCCCACTGTCTCGCCATCACATCTTCAGCTGCCCAGCAATCCAGGCCAGATTGTTTAACATCGGCATTGAAGACCCGGTGGACCTACTTTATACTGATAGAGCTGCCGAGGTTGCAAAAGCTGTCTTTGACAGCTTAGGAGCTATATAATTGCACTTCGTCATAGACACGACATCATCATCAACAATCTTGGAATAACATTTAAAAAATCGTTCATTACCGGATTGCTCGATTAACTTCTGTATGCCGAAACTATTTATAGAACATTCTATCACTTTTAGTCCTAATACAAAATGCATTTTTACAGAAATATATCATTACCTGTGATAAACACAATTCGTCACTGGGCACTCCGATATCCAGGGAATTAAAACCACTATATCCTGTTCAACATTCAGTTTGTTTTCCTAAGTCTTCGTAGCAGCATCTGTGGGTATGAGCAATTTTATCCATGTCGCTCCAGCAACCATTTCTTAATATGCAAAGGAGTGTTGTAATATTTTAAGTACATTAATGCTGTATTTTTAACCCAAAGGAAGTTACCCAGAAGGGCTATTAATTTCGTTTTGGTATTTTGAAATTGTTGCCACCTAATGTTAGAGCCCTGCATTGTATTTAAAGAAATTAAATAATGAAGAATCTCATAAATGTATGTCTCTTTTTCGCATTGTCATAAAACAACGGTACCTACAGCCATCAAGTTTTGAATAACGTACGTCTGCATCCGAATACGGGCAACTGAAAGCCCGAATTTGGAATTTGTTTTAGTATCTTATAAGGTATCTCTCCCACCTTCCTAGCGTGCCTTCGTGGTGTAGTGGTTCAGCACATCTAGAGGTCCGTGGTTCGATTCCCGGCGAAGGCGGTTGCTAATTTTTCATCTCTCCGGCTTTTCCAATTAACCTAATGTTTCTACAAGCTATTTCATATTTTTAAAGCATTTATGAGTTTTTGATTAAGAAGCTCAACGATTTCAAAGCGAGCAATGACAACACTGTACAGGGGTAAAAAAAATTATCTCCGGCGCGCGAGACTGTGTATCGGAAATTCTAAAGATGTGCTCTTTTTAAATTATTTTGCGATATTGCTTTAGAATTGTTTTTATGGTTTAAATGCGAAGAACGTGATATTTAATAAATAAAGGTAACACACTAAACGTTAAAAAAAAGGCCCCTTTGAGCGTAATATTTTTTTTTTTTTTTTTTTTTTTTTTTGTTTAGTTCAAATTAAAAAACCAATCCATCATCTTTCAAAAAAATTAAACTCATTACGTCTGGCGCGAAAATATGAGGTTTGTTTAAACACTATGTAAGTACGACAGACTGACATCGGATTTCATGATATGGTATTGATTAATATAATTACCGATGTGACGAAGAAAGCAATCCATGATTATCTTTAACTGTTAGATTTTTGTGTCGTTATAATCATCTACAAACACAATCATTCGATCCACTGAATTCAATTTAATTTAAACCGTTTTGAGAGGCCATGATTATCATCAAATGAATCAAATTCAAAGCATTAAATATCTCAAAATTCTGCATTGAAAAAAGATTGAAATATGGCATAATCAACTGAGCCAACCAAGCAATCTAAATGAATAAACCGGTAAATGGGGGTGCGATTACTACGCGAGTAACTGGGCACGTCTTATTTTAAAAAGGGCACTTCAAGGTCGTAACGACCCTTCACTCTTCTATGATTGTAACATTTGTGTTACCATCATAAAGAGGGAATTTTATCAAATTAGAGGACTCGGTCATTTTTCTCAGCAGTTTTTATCACATTTACGAAGCAAGCAAGGCAGGCTTTGAAGTGTCTAAAATAATAGGCTATAAACGAATAAACCAATCTAAAATGATAAAGACATATCATCGCGACAAGTAATTTAAAATGATAAAGACATATCATCGCGACAAGTAATTTAAAATGATAAAGACATATCATCGCGACAAGTAATTTAAAATGATAAAGACATATCATCGCGACAAGTAATTTAAAATCCATTGCTGACATCTTACCTGAGAAGCACATGACTCGTTTATGATCTGTTTTTTTTGGGCCACTCGCCCATAAACGGCCCACTACTTGCTCCTCAAGCAGGTTAAAACATTAGAAATGTTTATAGCTTAATTGAACATTTTTTCACATTTCCGCTAGGTTATGTTACAAGAAAATTAGTCGTCCTCCCAACATGAGAGATAATATTTCCAAAAGTGTAAGATCTTTAATTTAACATCCATGTTTACTGCAGCTTTCAGTTCTCAGCAATGTTGCCATTCTACATAGTACAAATTAGTTTATTTTTTAAACTGCACATGCAGGTCTTTAACAAACTGAGAAATATCTACATTTATTTTATTTATTTAAACTTACGATCTACATTTATTTAAACTTACGATGTATATAATCTATTTATTTCGGGCGATTATAACATAACTAGCTGATCATTTTTATAAACTTTCCAGCATTATTGTAATAAAAGATGCTTCTAATGCTATGTGCTACGTACTTTAGTAAAGGATATTAGTTTACAAGCCGTCAAACCAAAGATTTTTTAATGGCCTTTATCAATTTAAGCTTTCTTTTAGATTTGAAACAAATAGGTTACAAAGTTCTAGTTAATTTACGTGTCCTTGGCTACTAGAACTACTAATGAAGTATCTAACGACTATTCACTGGTCTTCTTACAACTATAAACATAATCCAAGAAGGGTTAAAATACACTTTTATTCAGACAGCCACTTTTGAGTTTACAGGAAAGCCTCCACTTGGGCTTTAACTTAAGATAGAAGCTAAACTCATTTTAACAAGCTAAACTTTAGCCGAGACTGTACAAAGATAACTAACCAGGCTGGCCCGTCATTAAACCTCAGCGGCGAATACTAACGGAACCTTAAGCCTAAGGCCGTACGTAATAAGATAGGAGGCTTAAACCAATGACGTGGCCTGAAGGCCTACTGAGAACTTCTGAGCTTTTCACCGGAATTGGCCGAACTTCCCATTAACCAGTTAACTGTGATTGACGAGTATACTCGTCATGGAGAAGCGGCATGATTTCGTGTATTGACGAGTAAACTCGTCATGCTTATAAAGTAGTGTAAACGTAATAGAAACACAGAAAAGAAAAATAATATGAAAGAAACCGGAGCTAGTAACTGATTATAATAAAAAAATGGGTGGAGTGGATATGAGCGATGGAATTATCATGGCGTACTCCACAGCAAGAAAACAACTCAAAAAGTGCTACAAAAAGATATTTTCCATTTCTTAGACATTATGTGTCTGAATGCATTCATATTATACAAAAAAAAAAAAAATAATGGAACATTATCGCGTATCAACTTTTTGCTCAAATTTATTGAAGACACTTTTGCGACGTATCCAATTGAAAGAAATAAATCGACACAAACTCGGCCATTTAAACCTAATATAAGCCAACTAGGCGGGTATCATATTCCGGATTATATACCTGGAACATCGAAAAAAAAACAACCCTACGCGAAGGTGTTTGCATTGCTACAAGCGTAAGATCAGAAAGGAATCGCGTTACTGGTGTTCGATTTGCAAAGTCCCATTGTGCATGTGTATGGTTGCAAAGTCCCATTGTGTATGGTCCCCCCTGTTTCGCTGAATATCACTCCACAGCAGGAATTTAAATTCTTACTTTTATATGTATAATATTTAATGTAATTTGTTGCGTTTTTAATTTAATATGTATGTAATATAAGCTTATGTTAATCCAATAAGTAAATATTAGTAACAAAATTTTCAATTTTATCAAATAAACCCATTTTTTCGTCCAATATCTTACCAGCGCAACTTAGTCTGTGATTGACGAATATACTCGTCATGGCTCGATTCTGGCTACACAAAACGGTGCGCACTCTTAAAAGAGGGCGCCACAGTTAATTGGTTAATACTGGTTCTATGCCATTTACATAAAACGCGTCTTATTCTGGCAAGGAGTTATAGGCGGAAAACAAGAACTTAAAGGAAATAGTTTCAAAATTAAAAATAACTATTAGAAAATTAAAATATACGAGTAAATTAAATTTAAAATTTGAAGAGTCTAATATGTTTTACTCTAACGTAATATTAATAATTGAATTGATGATATAATCTACATGAATGCAGACTATGTAAATAAACTTAAATTAAATCACATATTTTAATATAATATAAAATATAATATAAAATTATTTGGCTACTTCAACAAATTAAAAAAATTGATTTAACTCAAAAATACAGAAATTTGAATTTGATTTGGCATGCTTTCTATTAAACTGAAAATATATTTTTATTTCAGTTCTACTTGCAGTTTAATCTAAAAGAATTTCTCTTACGCAACAAAGAACGAATAGATTTTGTCGTAAAATAAGCTGTAATTAACAAAAACTGACTGAAAATATAATTTTCAGATAAGTTTAAATTTTAAAATTTGACATTTTCCTTTTCAATAAAAAGCTATTTGCTTACGACAAACACACCTATAGTTCATGCTTCTCACTAACCTGCAGATCTCTCATTTTTCCAATTTCTAGGAATTTCCGCTGCCGGATTACATCCGCATCTTGGATGAACTCGGGCCAAATTTCCATTAAAAAAAAATGCGTTAATAAACAGAGAACGACCAAAAGTGTACTAACGTCGTATCCACCCACTAAAAAACAAAAACACGTGGGGGAGGGTGGCAAAAATATCCCGCCAGTAATTTAGCAAAATGACAAATAACCTCAACGTTCAAAAACCTTTATCCTTTTAGCGAAGCCGCAGAGGCCGAAATAGTGCGAAAACATGACCATTCCCTCCTTCTCGGGCGAAAAGAAGAAACAAAAACCAGAATGCCGACAACCCTTAGAACTCGAAAAACTGGAAATTCGTTTATTTATTTATTTTTATTTTTTTCACTAACACCCTTTTTACCAATTGGCCCGGACTACAGCGCGATTTAGAAACATTTCGCGGTGCGTTTGTGAAATTGTCGGCTTCTAACTGTAACTGTAATGGCAGCCCTAGCTCATCACTCTGAAATCAAATGTAAGATTTTTTTTTGGGGGGGGGGGTACGATTAATGTGCGAAATGACAGACATCTCTACGGGGTATAATTAGTACTGAACACCCTTGACCCTTTTTTATGTGACTTTTTCCGAAATGAATGTCATTTGTAAATCATCACACCACACAAATCTTCAGTGTTCAAATGAAATTAAATCCATGTAAAATTGAAAGTTTATGACCGATTCGCTTTCTTAGAAATTTAAGAGGTTGCGCGAAGCCTACCTGTTCGGAATAATACTAATCTTTTTCTGGAGGTATATCAGGAAATGGAACATATTTCAATTACAAGTGGTGAAAGTTGTAATAAATCTAAGTAATCAATTTTATGCTACTCGAGTTAAAAATCTAGGTGAAATTTACGTATAGAATTTCAACCAAACCTGTAACTAATTGAAAAAAAATATGTGTTTAAAAAATTTGTGTTTATCCTATTAGTTCCACGCAAACGTTCTAAAAGAAGGCGTAACAATTTATGTTGATAAATATTGTGCACAGCAAGCCTTCTTTTATTCTACATAAAATTTTGGAATCCGCCTCCCCCCGCTAAAGAAATAACAATGAATACGAGATTTCTGTGAAGAAAAACATTCTGTGTGAAAATGAAACTAAGATACGAAAGCATGAAAATTACTTTCTTCTACAAGAAAAATTAATTTAGAGAAAAATATTTTTTTCTACAAAAAATGAAATTCTAATTTTTTTTCATAAAAGTTCTATTCTGAACCCGGCCCGATTTAGAAAACTGGAGACCAAAGGTTAAAACTCTTATGGAGGTTTGATTTTTTTGAAATTCTGCATGTGACTTCCCCCCCCCCCTCTGCAATAAATATAACTGATGTGAATTATGTAAAATATTTCGTGAAATAAGCTAATCATTGAATATTTTCTCATTTAAAGTCGTTTAAATAAGAATTACCTCTTACTTTTCTATATGATTTGTTTTCAAGATTTCAGCCTACTCTATATTACGTAAAACATACGATTACACATTTCAAACGGGATTTCTCCCTTTTTAAAAATCTGAAATAACGCGAACAATTTAAGAAATCTTACTGAGTTTATTACAAAAACTAAAAAAGAAAAAAATAAATAAATAAAATCTGAAAGTTTTTTGGGGGGAGGGGGGACACATACGCGTTTCCAGACCATTTGGGGTAACGCCACATTGGACTGAAAATATTTAAAAACAGCCACACCTTTAGAATTTCTGATAGATAGTCTCGTGCTCTGGAAATTCAAATGTTGTATTCTCTACAGTGTTGCTGCTGCTCGCTTTGAAATTGTTAAGTTTTTTAATCAAAAATTCGCTGAAGTTTTACAAAATATGAAATCAACAATAAAAGAAATGCGGACTTCCAGGTGCCTATGTTCGGGTGGAGGTTTGGTTTGGTTTATTAGATTACGGCAAAGCACTCGAGGGCTATCTGGCTTAAGGGAGGGATGCCTTCGAGGAGGACTTTTTAAGGGAAACTGGCTCGTATGCACGTTACACATGGGGAAAACCACGAAAACACCCATGCAGCCAGCCCGTTCGCGGGATTCGAACCTCGGACCGAACTACCAGTGTTCAGCGACGTTACCGCTCGGCAGCTGGTGGGCCTTCGGGTGGAGGACTACATTATTCATAATAGAATGGCTCTAGGCACCGTCGTTTTTTTTACAATGCGAGAAACATACATACATTCATGCAGATTCCTCATTATTTAATTTTTTTTAATGTAATACAGGGCGATAATATTTCGTGGCAAAAATTTGAAAAGTGATTCGGACATTTATAGTGAACCGATGCAAAATGCCCTTTTGAAACTAATATCCTTTCTGGGCTAACGTCCATTCCGGCTGATAATTAATTAAATTATAGAGATAAGACAAAAATAACGCAATTAAATTTTTTTATCAGTTTAATTATGAAGTAATGTGATCCCACTTACAGCAATTAAAACACCCTCATATTCTTGCAATATCGTGAAATTTAAATATGATACCTCACACAAAAGCAGAGACTGGTTATGCAAGTTGGGTTAGTTATTTGAATATGGCAAAGCACACAAAGGGTAAACCAAAGACAATTATGCCTTCGTGGAGGACTTTCTAAAAGGAAATGGTTCGAATTCACGTTACACATGAATAAGAAGTAGAAAAACCAAGCATGTAGCTTTGGTTTGAACCTAGATCGAACTACCAGTATTCAGCGGTCTTATCTGCTTGGGCAATGGTGGGGGTTCTGTACAAATTAATATTAATTTACAAATAGAGGTTTATCTAGTGATTTCAATGGTCAGTAATAACGCAAGACAAAGGCATGTAACTGCCACTCCTGCTTTTAATTAAAATTTTGTTCTTAGTTCTGTTTTAAAACCTAGAACTAATAAAGGTTATTTGAAATTTTATATATTTAAAATAGTGTAGAATGACTTGTGCCCTTTGAACGTGGGGGCACATGCGCCATTTTCACAATACTATTCCTGTTTACTATTTCTAGATTTCGTTATCAAATAAATCAAGAGCATTTCATTACTGAAATTTAAAGAAACGAAAGAAATAGGAAAGAACGAAAGAATAGTTCACGCACCAGAGAAGGAGGCCATAAGGAAATGCTTAATTGAGTGCGAGTTAAACAAAAAAAAAAAAAGTGTTATTGAACAGCTAAAGCAACCCGTTGGAAGAGAAATAAAGTTACAGTTATAAGATTTCTTTAACAGTTTTAATTTGACTGAAGTTTCTTAAATAGGTTTGATTAAAGGTTTCATTTCTTACCTTCCTTCCCTTAAGAAGAAATCTGCAAGAATTACCACGGTTCTTCTCCCGTGACTATTACAAAGCATGTTCATTAATAAAAATGATACAATGTGCAAACTTGATTGAAAATAACTCCTTTCAATGCGAGAGCGTTCTTTAAATACCAATTAAATGTCATATAAAATTAAACTAAAATAAAAAAGTAAAAGATGATATAATTATTAATGAAATTAAATCCATTGCAATTATTACAACATTAAATGTTATATTAGGCTGGAATTTACCAACATTTTTGTCACTGCCACCTTTTAATCACCCCAAATCTTAAAAAAAGATTTGTTAAATTAAGCACCTCCTCAGGTTTATTCGACGCACCTTTTGATTGTATCAATAATACGTTAGATATATTTTTAAATGTGACTTGTGGGCACTGAACCAGTGAGCGCTGAAATTATTAAATACTTATTTATTGCTCTGCTTATACTTATTTATTACTTTGGAAACAAATTACTAACGATTAAAGACTTCTCAGCTGCTTAGAGCGATGAATCTAGATTCATGCTACTGTATGCGCAATGAACTTGCAAGAACCCGTGCTGTATTGAACATACTACTTGCACGCACTGAATATCCATTCAAATACAGTCTAGGTGGCCCACCAACGGCCGAGCGGCAAAATCCCTTAACACTGGTATTTCAGTCCGAGGTTCGAATCCCGCAAGCAAACTGACTCCATGGGAGATTTCCCCCCATGTGTTAATTGTATTATACGAGCCAGTTTCCTTTAGAAAGTTCTCCACGAAGGCATCCATCCGTTCCGTGTAGTGGGTTAAAACGGAACACGTAAATAATAATAATAATAATAATAATAATAATAATAATAATAATAATAATACAGGCTACGTTACATTAGGTTATTCGAATATGGCAAGGCAAACGAGGGCTATTTGATCAAGGGAAAGGATGTCTTCGTGGATGACTTTCTATGGGAAACTGGTCCTTTCTGACATATGGGGGAAACCACAAAAATCAATCAAATCAATCAACCACAAAAACTTGTGTTGAACTTCAGCATTCAGACAGGGGCGTAGCTAGAGGGGGGCAAGGGGGGCATCTGTCCCCGGGCGCAGAATCCAAGGGGCGCCAGACTGATGTTACGACATTTTAGAATTAAATATTTTCCATCCTTGGCAAGCAGTAGGGGGCGCTGAAAATCCTAGCTACGACTCTGCATTCAGCGGTCTTAGCCTCTGGGTCTTTGGCAACGCCCCACTATATGGAGTATAGAAACTGGAGCGAATTACCTGTTTCGTGACTTTAGTCTCTTGGTCTGTGGTGTGGTATAAGGTGTGTTGGTCATTATTTACTTAAGCTTATTATAGATTCATTTACTTTTCATTCACAGAGAACAAAATGTCCAAATAATGTCATACTTTAGAGTCCTTTCAGTGACATCCATCCATATTACATTCTGGTAATTGTAATAAAAATATTTCTAAATCTGTACCTAATATAAGAATACTGCTTAGTACGTTCGAAAAAAACAAACTTTTCATTTGAGTTAGAACAGACAAAGTAACCATTTGAACGGTTGTTTACATTTACGTGCACCAGAAAATACGAAAGCTTTTGAATTTGTATTTGACTTCCTGCAACTAAAACGATTGCTCGATTTCAAATTTTCTTATCCTGACACGTGCATGATGTGCCATTACACCTCCTGCATATTAAAATTGGCTCTCCGTACTCAGATGATCTCAAAAAATGATTTCACAAGTTGAAATGAAAAGAAAAAAAAAACTGTTTTAAGTCGTGACAAAAGCTAGTGGCACCATAGTGATATTCATAACGTAGCTCTTACTCAGGGGAAAACACCTTGAAGTTTGACCTCATGACATCTTTCGCTAGCAACATTTGTGTGTATAAAATTTTTATTCGCTATGAATTTCATTAAAAACAGGTCCAAAAGCAGTCTGAAGAACAATGAATCCAAAGAACAAATCTGATTTCATGTTTTAGGGTGAAGACCGGTGGGAATAAAATTATTCTGTTTCAAATGAGAGGAATAAAGTTTTCTGGTTATGCTTTGACTAAGTTTTTTACTTCTACCAGCAACTGAACATGAACTAGGAATGCTCGATGTACTGTTACAATTGAAGACTGTGCTACATATAATTAAGATCTGGGTATGGTCTGAAAGAACTTTAAAAGGACTCTATATTAACGATACACATGCGGAAAAAATACAAAATCTCTTACGAAGCTAATTATTCGTTGGGATATGAATCCCGGTCCGTCTGCTGATGGAACTGCTATGATATATCATGTTTTTTAGTGTGTAATCGAGGAGAAGGAGGAAATAAATTTGCTAATACACCAGGGTGTTCCGTAAATGTTGCGACAAACTTCTAGGGGAGGTAAAGCACATCATAAGGATTAAGAATTGCATAAGAACCCGTGCCCGGAAATGTCAGGGCAAGTGACAGCAAAGGTAGAAGATGGGAAAAGAAGCAAGAGGGATTAATTTGAAACATTTATTGGACATGAATACAAATGGTGTAGGACAGCTTGAATGTTACAACAGATGCCCGAAGTTTGCACCATCAGACGCTAACATGCCTGACACAGACGGACCATTGATTGCCGGACATGTTCAAATACACAGGAGTTTCTTTGATTGCAGCAGCTGTGCAGGCGAGTCTTGCGCGGATCCATTTCAGACACAACAAGATCGTGATACACGACACTTTTGATGGCTTCCCACAAAAAGAAATCAAGGCTCGATAAATCCTGTGTGCATGGGGGCCAGAGAACTAGTCCACCATGCCAATCCATCGATGCGGAAATGATCTGTACAAATGGCTACGAACATCCAGTCCAAAATAAGCAGGGGCCCCATCATGTTGGAATCACATGTTGCGCTCAGATTTGGTGGAACATCGTTGAGCAAACCTACTCCAGAAAGATAAAATAATTCGCGACATTCAAATGGTCCGTCAGTGTCAGGCATGTTTGGTGTCTTGATGTGCAAACTTCGAGCATCTGCTGTAACATTCAAGCTGTCGTACACTATTTATATTGATGTCCAATTTCTTTTCCCATCTTCTACCTCTGCTACCAGTTAGCCCTGACATTTCTGGGTATAGATTCCTATGAAATTCTTAATCCTTATGATATGCCCTACCTTCTCTAGAAGTCTGTCAGAACATTTACGGTACACCCTGCATATATGTATATAAATATATGTATTCCTTCGTCCTCTCTCAAAATTCCACATTATAACGATCGTTTGTTTTACCAGAAATTTAACAAGATGCAAATAATTATATCTTTGGCTCTGTATTCACTGTTTTAATTATTACTTCTCATTGCATATAACGCGAATTTAAATTAAAATTGATTTAAAGTGGATTCAAAAGGGATTTTTCGTGCCTTCTATACATATACTGTGCAAAAAAAGAAGGGGGACAGTTCTATATCTCCCGTTCTATTGGACCGTTCGACGAAATTCAATTTGCGTTTTTCATGTCTCGAAAGCGCGACTTCTTACATTTACATATAACATTGTATTAATATAAGTATTTTAACACAAAATCGGACTTTTTCTGAAATGACATGCCATTTTTCACCCAAATTTCGATTGTACGATTCAAATTATGCCTAAACATTAAATTTTGTAATTTTTGGTGAGAAATTTAAGGAAAAATTCAAAAATTTCTCTTGACGCACTTTTTTCAGTTTGCGCCGAGAGTAATTCATTTGGCGAACTTGTTAATTTATAACAATCTATTTTCCTTTCCCTTTCTCGCTGTACACGAGCGGGAAAAACAGTCATCGTTCATTACTTTCAAATAATTTCAACAAAATCCATAAACCACACTTGGCGTTATTATCGCTCAAAAAAAGATGCCAAATTTCATAACCCGCCAACATGTAAATTTATCTATATCTTAGAAAATTTTGAATAAAAAACTCTGACTTTTTGCAGGTGCGCCTAGAAATACATCTACTTTAAGATGCTGATAAAAATTTCATAGGTTATAATGCAAAAATGTTTTTCGAAAAATTTATAAAAGATATTTAAAATACAAATTTAAGAAATAAATCGGGAAAAAATGGAGTTTTATTTAGAATGAACCTAAATTTCGAAATCTGAAAGAATCACATAAATTTAATAGAAAAATAGATATTAGTTAATATATACCATATTCAATTAACATGGAGGAGCTAAAATTTTTAGAGCTAATTTTTTAAAAAACTACTCGTGTGATTTTCATAAAATTTGGCACTTAGGCATAATTTGAGTCGTAGAAACGAAATATGGAAAACAATTGGTATATTATTTCAGAAAAAGTCCGATTTTGTGTCAGAATACATATGTTAGAACAATGATACATATAAATCTAATATAGTATATTCTAAGTCGCGCTTTCAAGACATTAAAAACGCAAGTTGAATTTAGTCAAGCAGCCCAGTAGAAAGGGGGATAGAGAACTGCCTCCTCCCCCTCTTTTGTTGCGCAGTTTACATAAGTGTGTTTATCTCGCATAATCCTGCTTCATAGATTTCATTTGTGGGAGAAAAAAGGAAGTTTTGTTGTAAATTTTTCGCTAAAGCGAAGTGACGTATAGTGAACTTTTGTAAAACGGGGAACGCGTATGCATCTAAATTTCAAATTAAATATAGTATTCAATATTAGTAAAAGTATCATCCAAATTAGAATTGGAACCAACGTATAGTTATAAGTTTTTTCTTAGTTATGTATAAATAAAAGTAACAAAATATTCTTGGTGTAGATTTTACGAAAATGTGTTAATTTAATCCAAAGGATAACAGGTGTTAAAAGAACAACCAGCAGCCATACCTTAAGAGAATTTCGATATCAATATGCGAAGGATACTAAGTGTACAGTTTACTAGCATTAACTTTTAACTGCTACCAGTTAAATAAAAGGAAGAAGTAAAAAATGTATACTTCTTTTGTCGAATAATTTTCAGAGCAAGAGCTTTCGAATTCAAAACAAGAACATATTTCGTATTAGCCTGAATTACAGCAAATAATGATATAAGTATCCGAAGAAGTTGAAAACTGCCTTCGTCTAGAATAGGAATTCTTAATCGGTGGGGGGGGGGGAGGGAATTCCCACTGGGAAGGGGAAATTCATAATTTCAGGGGGAGAATGCGGTCAGACTTTTATTTACATGTTAATTACTTAGTTTTGGTTTATAAATATAGAACATTGCTTTTATCAAAGTTCTGGTATTTATTAACATTTTCCATAGTTTTTCTTGTATAATTTATAAAACACTTTTAAAAATTGTCTAAATTTAAACAAATGCATATTTACTTTCCAAGTTTTAGAAATGATCCCAATGATGAGAGCAATGGTGAAAGGAGTGCATAGGAAAAAAAAAATTTAGAACCACTGGTATAAGGAAATTTTCTCGCATTTGGTTACACTTTGGGTGTTTGTGTATTTAATTATGGCAAAGCACACTAGGGCTATCTGCCTAAGGGGAGGGATGCCTTTCGTAGAGGACTTTCTAAGGGAAACTGGCTCGTATACACGTTACACATGGGGAAAACCACGAAAACGCCCATGCAGCCAGCCCGTTCGCAGGATTCGAACCTCGAACCGAACTACCAGTGTTCAGCGTCTTTACCGCTCGGCCGCTGGTGGGCTTGGAAATATGTTGTTAAATCACTAGGAAGTGTACCCAAAAGACTATTTCATGATTTTAACAGCATAAACATTGGTAGGCTAAAATTTTCTCTAGTAATACTGACATGAAAGATCCAAATCCTGTAGAATACTATCCAATGAATAATAAGTAATAATAATTTCTGATTTTCTCAAGGATTCGAAAATGCACCGGGACATTGAATTGAGTATTGGGTTCAAACTTAAAATTTCAATGAATATTTTGGCAATCATATTTTGCAAAAATAATAAAGGCAAAAAAGAAAAATCTTACACTGACACAATACAAAATCTTCATGCATCTAACGTTGTTTGTCTTATTTTGTAAGTAATACAAATTACTGAATCTTGTACAGTTAGAATAAATTACATTTGTGATTGACAACTGCAAACGGTCCTAAAAGCGCTTATTCTTTTGTTAAACAACAGTCTGCTACTTTTCCATCTTTTAATTTGCTAAAAAAGCATTAACTAAGCTTGCTTGTTGATTATTGTAAAGCACACAAGGGCTATCTACCTAAGGGCTTTCCTGGAAGTTTTCTCAAGGAAGAATGTCTCATATTCATGCTAAAAACAGGAAAGCCATGAAAATGCCTTTACAACTAAATCTTTCGTCGAATTTCAGCCTGAGTCGAACTACTAATGTATAGTGGTTTTAGACACTCAGTATTTGTAAACTAAAATTGTATTAAAGAACACTGATGTAGGTTATTAAATTCCAACGTAAAATTATATGCTCTTCAAAATGTATTCACAAAATTAGCATTATTACATAGAAGATAAATTTAATTTGGTTTATTGAAATTGCGGCAAAGCACATTAGGGTATCTGCCTTGAGGGGAGGTATCCTTCGAGGAAGACTTTTAATTGACTCACGTACACGTTACACGTGGGAAAAAACACGAAAACGCCCATGCAGCCAACCCGTTTACCTGGAATCGAACCCACGTTGGAACTACCAGTGTTCAGCGATTTTACCGCTCGGCCGTTATTGGGCCTACAGAAGATAAGATTAAACTTCTGTATTAATGAAATGTTAAAGGAACTCGATAAGAAATGTATATACAAATTTATATTAAGTAATATTAAAATTAAGTTCAAATTCTTGGAGGTTATTTTTAAGTTAGATTATTTGAATACGGCAAAGCACACGAAGGTTATTTCTGACTTGCTAACTGAAACTGAGTCGCATTCACTTTACACATGGAAGGGGGAAACGAAAACCATTCAACCAGCCACTTCGTCTGGATTGTAAAGTGGTGGTGTGGTGTATTTAATTATGGCAAAGCACACTAGGGCTATCTGCCTAAGGGGAGGGATGCCTTTCGTGGAGGACTTTCTAAGGGAAACTGGCTCGTATACACGTTACACGTGGGGAAAACCACGAAAACGCCCATGCAGCCAGCCCGTTCGCGGGATTCGAACCTCGGACCGAACTACCAGTGTTCAGCGTCTTTACCGCTCGGCCGCTGGTGGGCTCTAGATTGTAAAGACCTGAGTCTTTCATGATTCAAATGCGAAAATTTTCCAAGCTTCTGAGTAAAAGGGTATTTATTATGAGCAAAAGGAGCAAAAGGTAATTCTTTCTTTCGATTTTTTAATTGTGAAACTTTACTTAGTATTCCTAAATCATTATTAAACCTTTTGCAATAGATATGTTACTGTGACTGGGATATATGCTCCCAAATCTTCTCTACGATTGGGACAATTGTTCCAGAAGATTTCTGTAAGCGGAAAAAGTTTTAAAATTTCAATACGAGACTTTAAGCGTAACTATGTTACTGTGAAATACCGAAATCTGGAGAATGTCGACTTTCACCGGTGAATGTCAGCATTCACATAGTCGCTTGGTGTATGTCCGAAACATTTTCCAAATACTCTTATTTCTGACTTACACCGGTCAATGTCGACATTCACCATGTACTAATGATGAATGTTGAACACATAACAATATTATATTTTCTTCTCCGTAATTCGGTCACGAAAAAACGCACTTGAGACTTAAAATAAGAACTTAAGAACATAAGAACTTAAAACACACTGTACATTCAAAATGAGAAAGGAAAATAATAGAAGTTAAAAACTTACTAAATTACGTGATTCAAATCTTATTTATTACAACAACTTAAACTATTATGACACTTTGAATTGCACAAGAGACCCTCGCTTTTACAACTGCATTTATTTGTGGAACATTTCCTTTTGCAATGGCAGCGTGTACATATTCTCCTCTCTTTTCGACCTACACCAGAGCATATCTGTGATTGTCGATATACACCGGTGAGGGTCCGAATGTACAAGAATGTAACGCAATATTCGATCTTTCACCGACGTATTTGGTGAATGTTGACATTCTCCGGTGAAAGTCGACATTCTCAAATTTCGGTCTTTCACTGTAACAGATATATTTTTGACACTGTCAGATAGTTTCATTATATTTTCTGTGGAGAAAGCAGTTATATCACTGTCATTACCATCACTTTCGAAACCGATTTTATGTAAATTACTTACACCGGAAATATTTACATTTTATCATACATTTCAAAGTCATCATTGCTTTGAAACAGCAAAATTCTGTGTATTCGCAGAAAATGCTCTTGCCACCATAATGACAATACACGACCTTTTCCGAGGACAAATTCTAAGCGGGAGGAATTACACTGAGATTACATACGACTTGTAAAAAGGCTTTTTTCATGGGCATTAAGGGTAATCCAGAATTCTTAATAAAATATGATTAAGAAATACTTTTATTTCTTGTACGCATTAAATAGAATATTTATAAGCGCCTGTACAATTATAATTTATCATCATAAAAGGATTCGCAAAGCGTTAATGGCAACCAAAACTTTTGTATGGGTATTTTTAATGATTATTAGAATTACTTTTATACATTGACACGCTGGATTTTCATCGCTAATTCGGTATCGTTGACAAAATTACTTTATCCTCAGAGTTTAATTTTTATATCAAATGCATTATTAATCTTAATTGCTACCAAATAATTCAGCATTTGTCATTGACAATCGGAAACTGCAAAATTGCGTACATTCTGTGCTTTAAATGATGAAATTCTACCAGAAATCAGTTCATGGATCACTGAACGTATCTATAATCGGTTCATCGAGTTCAGTGAGCAAATTTTAGATATTTATCACAAAGAGATCTTTTAGGTTTAACCGTTTCTGCTAGCATCTTAACTCGTGCTCATAATTTGGACAGTAGTTTGTCAGGCATTTCTGTTAGCAGCGGCTACAGGCAAGTTCTTGTAAACATTTCCAAAGAACCATCTCAGTGGAAGAAATTTTAACTGACCTTTTTTACCATGGATGATGTTTTTGCTTCTAATCCTTTTATCATTATAGCCCAAGGGTAAGATTACGTTGATAGGCTATCTGAACATGGCAAGGCCACGAGGTCTATCTACCTATAGGCTATCTAAGAGAATGGATGCCTTTCTGATGGAAACTGGCTCGTATTCAAGTTACACACATGGAAAAAAACTACAAAAACCTACCATATAGCAAGCCTGTTTTCTTGGGATCTAACCAAGCGAGGTCGAACTACCAGTAATCAGCGATCTTAACCACTCGGCCACTGAGAGATTAAATTGATAAAACCAAGCTCTTTACACGCCGATGTTCAGAATAGCCTCGCGAGTGCACCCAAGTCGTTCCATCCGAGTTATTTTATTAAGAATTCTTTGCATGTAATCATAACTGACTTAAAAAAATTCATAAACGTGAGTTAGATTTAGTTCAAACTAGAGATTTTTTTGAGCAAATGGGCAGGAAAGCAATAAAATAAATGAAAGTTTGCAATTAATAAAATATACACTTACGAACAAAATTGTGCTAACATATTTATTACGTAAATATGTGCATTATTATTTTTAAATATATTTGCCTTATTATTAAATATGTTTCCAAATTTATTACATAGATACATTTAGTACAGGATTACAGCAAAAATACATTCATCACCGTGAAAAATCAAATAAATTTGAGCCCAAGCAAATTGTGGAATAATAATATTATTGAAATAATTTTTATTTTAATACAATAGAAAATGACTGTAAATATTAAAAATTTTATGTTTAGCTAAATTAAGTGCTACGTTATAAAATGATTTAATTTTCTAAATTATTCAAGTAGTCGAGAGCAGCGAATTTTTAAACAGTAACTTATTAAACTTTTTTTTTTTTTTTTTAAATTTCCAAACTGAGATTCTAAAGGTAAATTTTTTTTTTTTTTTTTTTTTTTTTTTTCGTAGCGAAAAAGTTTCAATTGTCTGTTTCGGCGAAACGCGTAATGGGGTTAGCTTGATTCGACGTTCAAACAAATTAAATTTCCCTTGAAAAGCCAGTTTGGAAGTCGAGTTAGGCTAATTTACCATTTTCCGCTTACTTTTTTATCTGATTCTGTTTTCTTAATGTTTTACATGTTTATTGGTTTGATTTTCATATGTATTAATTTTTTAAAACGTGTTGAACTTTTTGGAGCAACAGCTCCTGGTAACTTTTAGGCGAGCTTACTACACTTTCTAGTTTATTTAATTGCTGTGTAACTACAGAATATTTTTGTCTTGATCTAAAATTTGCTTTTTTCTCTCTTTTCGAACCCTATTAACTCTGTCTTTGGATAGATCCTTGCTTGAAAAGCTTTTGTTAAAATCTCGGCCGAGCGGTAAAGTCGCTGAACACTGGTAGTTTGGTCAGAGGTTCAAATCCCGCGAACGGGCTGGCTGCATGGACGTTTTCGTGGTTTTCTCCATGTGCAACGTGTATACGAGCCAGTTTCCCTTAGAAAGTCCTCCACGAAGGCATCCCTCCCCTTAGGCAGATAGCCCTCGAGGCTTTGCCATAATAATCACACACACGCGTTAAAATCTCGAAACTTAGAATTCTTAATGATTTTAAATATTTTATAAGGAGCAAGAAGCATGTTAAAAAAATGTGTTATTTTATTCAAACTCTAGATTTCACATAGAAAATATAAGTTTGAATATTTTTCATTGCGATACTATTATAATTATATATGTGTGTTTTTTAAAAAAAATACTTACTAAAAGAAATTTAAAACTTATTTAAATATAACGTTTTATTTTATTAATAAAAATCTTGAATTTTGTAAAAAACATAGTGGCCCATCAACTGTTTTCCGATCGTGCAGACGACCCGAGGGCAGTTTGAGTCTGGAATCGCTGATATAAGTTTTAATGATAATTTTGTTCCAATGATTCATTTTTAGTGATGTTTTGCGTAACATATTATACTGAGCGTGTAATCTAAATTACACCTTTCTCTTGTTCGAATATTTTAATCTACAGATTATCAAAATCGTGCAAAAAGCAATTAGCGATGTATAGCATATCAAAAACGTATTGCGATAATTGCCACCGTGAATAAAATACATCAATGCAAAAATAATTAGATCTTTGTGATGCATATCTTCCATCTGATACAGTTAGTTGGAAAATTTGGGACGCATTTCTAACGATGTTCCGTAGTAATGGGGATGGCACTTTTATGGAATTTAGCCATTGTTTCGAAAAGACAGAAGCCTTTCATAAGGGATCCCCGGCATAAAGATCCCGCACTCTAATGTAGATCAGTTTCTAACTTATAAAATACCTTCGTAAAGATGCGAGTAATTTGATACCTACCATTCCTAAGCAAGTAAAAATTTTGTATATTTTGTTAATCACAATAGGAAACTGAAACCCTGTTTGGAAAAGGGCTGACTTGGCATAAAAGCCCGAAATTTGCTTTTCATATGACATAAACCACTTTTCATAAGATGGGGGGGGGGGTAACTTTCTGCCATGACATGCCGACTTGCATAAAGGTGCTGACACGTTACGTTTATAACGGCATTTTTGAAGGAGTCCTTAAAATTTTACTATTATTAAAATTTCATTCTAAATTATTGTTATTTGAAAAATTTATAGAAATATGCAGTACAGATCAGATTTCCCATACTTTAAAAGTAGCAGATTGAATTCAGTTCTCATTAGTACTTCTATCAATATCTTCTAGATTTTTCCACGAGTATTAAATTCATTTTACTGTAGATACAAAGCTAGCAGATTTTTTTTTTTTCTTCAAATATGCTTTAAAATGAATATTTTATCGTCAGAAGAATCAAAAATGCTTTGTTGCAACTTCCATATTGTCAATAAAGTTTTTTAAATATAAAAAAAGTAAATTATGTTTTTGTACATAAGTATAAATTACATAAATTTTATACATAAGTAAAAAATTACTTCAAACATAAGTAATTTCGATAATTTACAAAAATAAAGTAATTGCTTAAAAAATAAGTCACTATATTAAGCTAAAGCAACTTACTTTGGAAACTTCTGAGAGATTTAATTTTAGATTTTTAATTCAAAAATTACATAATCACTTTTAATTCATAAATATTAACTAAAAATTAAATAATCAATTTTAATTTAAAATTACATAATCACCTTTAATTCATAAATATTAGCTGAAAATCACATGCATAACTTCTACGTAGATTTAATTCATAAATATTACCTAAAAATTACGTAATCACTTTTAATTCATAACTATTAAGTGAAAATCACATGTGTAACTTCTAGTAGGTTTATTTGAGAAATATTAACTAAATATCAAGTAATCACGTATATTTCATAGACATTGCTAAAAATTCACATGCACAACATCTACGAAGGTTAATTTGAACTAATTTTATACAAACGGGTTCTTCCACGTTGTTATCCGAAGTAAGCTGAAGTAAAGAAAATTTATTTATATTTATCCAGATATAGTTTTTCGAAGTAAATTTTGAAAAGGAATTAAAATTTAGAATACGAAAAAAAAAAAAAAAAAAAGAACAATGTTAGTTTCACCCAGCTTTCACATCCTGAACAACGAAGGCAAGAAAAAAAGAATATTCGGTACTTTTCCGTTTTGCCGGCGCAGGCGATATAGTCGCCAATAATGGTACAACTGATACCAAACGGAATATCCGCGCTGGTAACCTTTTACGTCTCATTTTCAAAACAAATCGCACCCATTTCTTATCAGATTGATTATTTCTTTCAATACTGGCATACAATTACATAGACGTTTTACTTGATAGTTCAATTTTATGCCCTAAGGCCAATCGCGGTAATTAAGTCAATTAGGATGCAACCACACCGCTCACCAGAAGGCGAAAATATAGAAAAGTACCTAAAATTCATCAATTCTAACGAGAATGCACTAGCGAAGTAAAACACTGCGGTTTTACATAATTTCTGAGTAAGCTATTCGTACGAATTGAAATAATTCTTGTATTTAAACTTTTATTCCAAATTAAAATTTAACTTGAAAGTAATGTAGATAATTATGAGAGAATTATATTTTTGTAGCGTAGTTTACGTGAGATGACATCACTAGGGGTCACGTGATATGAACCGGCGAATCAGGATTTTGAACCATGAAAGCATAGTAAATTAAATTAATGTCTTTTTACAAATTTATTGTCTTTATTTATTGGCTTTTTGCAAACTTTTAAACGATATTAAAATGTTTATGATTTCAAAATAAATTCTTAGAACTAACATTTGTTAGCATTTTTTTATGTGTATACTGTATGTTGTCGCCAATAAAGTCTGTTTGGCGAGATTTGCGCCGGCGAAACTGAAAAGTACCGAATATTCAAATTTCATTATTTTAATCATTTAGCTAACGAAATAGAAAGCAAATTCAAAGCAATCCTGTCTTTTACTTATTTAAAATCTTCTAAAGGAAATTATTCACTACAATTTATAAATTTTAAAACAAATTTTTCATAAACTATTTATATATTCGAAACGAAAATTTTCATAAACAACTGTATAAACGCATTTTCGTAAATATTTATTTTTTCATAAAGAAAGTAATTAGATTTTTCGTTGGGAATCTTTATTTGGTAACTTTATTCCTGAATACTAACTTTCCGTATTATGTTTTTTAAAGTTTCAAATTCAATAAAATACTTTATATAATAGATGTGGAGTTCACAGCTCACCTAGTTTCGAGTAAATTTTGATAAAATGTGGCACTTATACACTCATGTTAATCATGTATACTTAGGGTGCACTTTAAAATATCATTAAATAAAATACCCCCCAAAAAAATCTAAAAGCTTTCAGATTTTTATATCACGAGCAAATGGGGCGTTTTTTTTTTTTTTTTTTTTTTTTTTTTAACGTTTTGTGTGTTACTTTTATTTATTAAATATCATGTTTTTCGCACTGAAACCATAAAATTCAATTCAACAGCAGGTTCACAAAACAATTTTAAAAGAGCATATCTTTAGAATTTCCAATACACAGTCATGCACGCTGTTGATAACAATGTTTTTTCTTTCCGTACAGTGTTGCCATAACTGGCTTTGAAATCGTGGAATTTCTTAATCAAAAATTTGTTAAAAGTTTATGAAACAGATAATAAAACAAATGCCAAATACCAAATTTTGGCTGCCAGATGCCCATATTCGAAAGGAGGGTCTGTAGGTATTCTTTTCTTTTTTTCCCCACAGTGCGAGAAACATTCATACATTCATACATTCATGCAGATTCTTCATTATTTAACTTCTTTAAATATAATATAGGGCTCTAATATTTGGTGGCAACAATCTGAAAAGGGAAAAGCCGTTTATAGTCAGCCAATGCAAAATACCAAAACCAAATTAATAGCCCTTCTGGGCAAATTTACCTTTTGTCTAAAAACATGAAGTATTTCAATATTGATGTATATGTTGTTATTCAGTGTTAAATGTGTAAATTATTAAAAATTGTACGCATTTATTGTATACATGTTTAGATATTGCAAATTATTGCATATTATCAAATTTAGCTGCAAGTTAACATGAATTAACAATTTATTAACTCCACCTTAGCTGATTTTTCTAAATTGTATTTATTCCTGTGCGCACAATTTGATAAAAAGCGATTAGGTTCGTGTATAAAATGATTGTGTAAGTTTTTTAATACGTACGTGTTACCATTGCGGTAATATTTACTTATGTCTCCATTTCCCAAATTGAAGTAACATCCAATATCATGTTACACATACGACCGGAATTACTTTTCTACGCGACTTTGCGGATACCGCGCTTAATAGCCCGAGGCAGCGAGTGTAGCACTTCTGCCACCGGGGGTGTTTCGACGGCGCTGCGATCAGATGACACGCGGCGATAGATCCCTCAGACGGCCGCCAGAGATTGGATAGCTATTACCGGTGTAAATACCGATGTATTTATCGATGGGGTAGTCTTCTTTTCCTCACCCCGATAAAGGCGGCAGTGGACACGGTGTGTTAAGCCCGTAATGCAGCACTGATAGTTGCTGATGGCCTACCGAGGACCATGAAGCGTGAAACTGCGGAGGGATACCTCTTTTGCTTGTTTTCAAGCTAGTGCTTGTCATTCACTTCTCAGTAGTTGCCACAGGGTTTTAATTCGATATTTACTAGATTAAAAATATCTGATGTGCACACCACATGACTTCCTTGCATTGGAATATTAAATTATACGCATTTTTTCTTGCATTTCATTTAAACTTATTGGATTGAATCAAATCTACTTCGCCGACAGCGCATAAACCACAATAGAATAAATTCATTCTTTAAAATTCACTCTAGTATTTGTTTATCATAGCGACACTCTGGCGCTAGATTCACTTAAGAGTATTATATTTCGTTCATATTATAACTCATAATGCACAAAATTTATATCATTTAAAGAATAGAATTATCTAATCGTTGCCACATGTTCTATTCAAATACTATAATAAAGCTAGAATGATGTATAAAGGAAATTAAGCAAACAAAACAAAAAAGAAACAGTTTTTCACAGACGATTGAGTATTTCTCATTTAATTAATTCAGTTCTCACTTCGCGAGAAGGCAAAAATACATAAAAACTCAAAATATCTATATTAAAATTTACGAAGTAAATCTTAAACACTTATTTCCTCGAAAAAATTCCAGAAAGGATTAAGCATGATTTAATTGGCAATAATAAATGAAGGCTTAATCTTTGTTGTTGCGAAGCTAAGTTTCTCTAGATTGGAAACAAATCCACTATCCTGCTGTTTCAAATGTAAACATCAATGGCCGCCATTAAAAAAGACTTAGCGGCAATTAAACAACTTTAAAATTGCTGATAATTCTAAAAATATTGCACACAGATTTACAAAAGGTATAAAATCCTTAACCGGAAGATAAAAACAACATAATTCAATCATTTTTAAAGCAAAAAATGTACAATTTACCAACATATAAGAGTAAAGAAACTAAGATCACTGAGCCGGGTAACAGAGTGGATATATATATAAATATATTTATATACGTTTGGTCCGGCCGACTGCAACCAAAATCCGAGGTGCACATCTACATGTTATAGCAGTCCTATATACAAAATTTCAACGTTCTGAGGCTACTCGTTTTTGAGTTATGCGAGGTACGTACGTACGTACATACGTTCGTACAGACGCCACGAAAAATTCTCTTCAGAATTCATTTTAAAGCAGTTTTATAATTTTTTTGAAGGAAAAGAGTATTTTATTCTGTTCTTACGTACAGATATCACGCAAAAATATCGTTAAATTGCATTCGATAGCGGTCAAAATAGATATTTTCGTTGAAATATGCTGCCTGAAACTTTTCGCGATTACAATACTTCCTTTTTACTTCGTACAAGGAAGTAAAAAGATATCGGAATCCCCCGATTATTGCCAATTAAAATTCAGATTCGAAAATTGTTCACATTTTTATAGCTTTAAATGCAATAGTGTAAAAGGTTAGAAATTTTGAAAATTAATCAATATACTCTGGATAAATGAAACTTAATTTTTTTTTATATAATACTTCTCTTATACTATTTTTTTAATAGCCCAAATGATTTATTAGTCTCAGAAGTCACTTTGCATCGATTCGTTTTAAATATCGTTCCTGATAAATGCGTTGTTTCACTTTTCATTCGAGTTTGTTGCTTTCGGCAAAATGTAAGATTCTTAATTCAATTAGTGTGTTATTGATCAACATGCTAAGCCATTTAAAAGCAATAGATAGAATTCTTTAAGAATATGATTATTATACTTTTTAATCTTATTAAGTTAAATGAAAATGCTTTTAATATATGATTTATCTAATTAGAAACATTTTATATTTTTATAGAATTGCGTCACATATTTTTTTCATTTTTCACATGTACAGAAGATATGCAACGTTCCCATTTTACTCTTAACGTATATTTATCTGATCTCCTATAGAATGTTTGGCTATTCTACCTGGACCATCTCTACTGGAAGTACAATTGGTGAAGTTAACAGTGATGATTGTCTAAGGTTTATTTTTAAAGAATTAGTAATAAACCGTTTTCAAAACAAATAACTAATAAAGATTCTCTAACAAGTAATTAATACATGGCATTAGAAGCATTTTTTTATATATAAATTACTACAATGTATTTTAAATTGCATTAATTTATGTCTATTAGATACGTCCCACATAATAAAATAAAGATCTAACTTAGTAAGAAATGCGTTTATTGCTTTTAAGTTAGACAATTTGTTAAGCAGTAAAAAGATTAATTAAATTAAATAGTTTCCTTTTTACCGAATGGCAACATTATGGGTACTGCAAAAGATAGAAGATAAATTAAATACTTATTTTTTTAACAATGGCAACGCTTGTCAAAGCAAGTGGACGATACGTCCTTTCTAGTGTAAAATAATACAACGTAAAAGTCCAAAAATTTTGAAAAATTCCTCTAAAGACTAATGTCAAAAGCTTAAATTTTATAATCAGTACTTCAGATAAGTATATTTACTTTCTTAAAATTCAAAATTTAATTAACTATTTTATTCGATTAATAATCATAATTTGTTATATGTTCTAAGGCTGGCAATACATATTGTATCATAACATTCTAACTGCGTGCATATTTATAGCTTGTTTCGTAAAATAAATTAACCATGCAATTATTCGTTATTACATTCTTTGTTCCGCCTCATTTACACCATTTAACGTTTCGTCAAGCATGTATAAATCCAAAATCTAAAAGCTGCATTTAAATTTCTTTTAGGAATTTTTAAACTTTTCTTGATAACTTTAGAAGTATATACATAAAGTTCAATTTATTATATCTGGATTTAAAAGAAATAAACCATTTTCACTTGATACTATGCGGTCTTAACCTTAAAATGTTTCTTTTACATTGAGTGTCGTGTTAATATTTAGAAAATTTTTACTAACTTTTATCCAAAGGTGATATAAATCCAGCAATTGTGAAGCATAAATTTGATAATTCTTTATTTAAAAACCTATTATCATATTGTCAATAATCCTTGTTTGGACAGAGTTATCACACTTCTATAATTGACCTGTCAAGGTCATACATATACCTGTCAAAATCGATGCATTTGTTGCTTTAACTTAGGTGTTGATGTGTATTTAATTATGGCAAAGCACACTAGGGCTATCTGCCTAAGGGGAGGGATGCCTTTCGTGGAGGACTTTCTAAGGGAAACTGGCTCGTATACACGTTACACATGGGGAAAACCACGAAAACGCCCATGCAGCCAGCCCGTTCGCGGGATTCGAACCTCGGACCGAACTACCAGTGTTCAGCGACTTTACCGCTCGGCCGCTGGTGGGCGCTTTGACTTAGGAAATGGAACAATTCAATATGTTTAAATTTTTTTCAGTTTAGCTCTGAAAAGTCTGTTCCTTTCAGAAAAAAGTTTTACATCTGTTGCCAGAATTACTTTTTTTCAATGTACTATCAAATATTTAATTTATAAAACAGAAATGGCTATTCTGTGCAAGTATGTAGACTTTACACTTATTAAAATAAAAACTTTTTAAAAGATTAATTTTTTTAATTAGAGTTCATATGTGACCTATACTTTACCAAAAAAATGAATAAACATAAACAAAAAAAAATTCTGAAGGGGATCGAATTTTAATCACTTTTCAAAAGAGCTCTTTTAAACTTTAACATGGGGTACCAATAGACATGGTTGAGAGGAGGAATAGTGACACATTTTATACGATATTAGACAAATATGCATTTAGACTAACTTGAGAGTGTTATGTAACTTCTGTATATTTAAAAAGTTAAAGAACATGTTAATTATGTATATATACTTCTGCATTAATGTAATATTTTTAATTATATTAGTAATATCATTTGATTAGTATTCATTTTTAAATACCTAATGGAAAAAAAAATTAGTTTCCTTTGAAATTAGCACCTTAAAATATGAATGTTCAAAATAAAAGATTATCCAAAGATGAATAAATTATTTTGAACGCTTTAAGTAATTACACTTTAATGCAGAATTGGATTTTTGCAAATGATCTAAGCATCCAAAGCAAAAAAATAAATAAATAAATAAATAAAAATAAAAAATTAAAAAAAATTACATTTCCTTACTTTTTTTAATTAGAAGTTAAAAAAAAATAACAAATGCATCTGTTACTTTTAAATAGTTTAATTTGTTAATTAATAACAGACCAACTAAATATGATAGAGGGCCCACCAGCGGCCGAACGGTAAAGTCGCTGAACACTGGTAGTTCGAGGCATTCCTCCCCTTAGGTAGATAGCCCTCGAAGCTTTGCCATAATCTCTCTCTCACACTCACACACACACACACACACACACACACACACACACACACACACACACACACACACACACACACACACACACACACACACACACACACACACACACACACACACACACACACACACACACACACACACACACACACACACACACACACACAAATATGAAAGAATTATATCTTACGTTTCTCTAAATGGCAACGGACTCAAAGGAAAAAGGAAATAACGTAAAATCGCGTTTCGAGACAAAGAGTCCTTTAGGGCTGAAAATTCTTTTTAATGCTTTCTTTAATAAAATGTTCTTTATAGTATTTATAGGGATTGTTATTTCTTTAACTATATAAAAATTTGCTCACTGCCTGGAAAAATTTCCAAGCTGATAAAAGAGATTTAACATTTCATGTTTTTATCTCTTTTTATCCGAGGTTAATACTAAAAAAAAAGAATCCTGTTTACGTATATTATTAAAGTGTTACAGCCAAAACTACGTTTACTTACTATCTTTACTATTTACGTTAAAAATAAAATTTTATCCAATACTTCTGTTATTTCCATTTCTCTGTTCCCCCTCCTTCCTAGTTACTCAAATATTATTTAAGGCTCTCCCCCCAAAACTTTTGTGACAGCGATGCGTGCAATTAATTTTTTAAACTGTTACAGTAAGTCAATACTTTTGAGGATCTGAATTTAAAGCTTTTCGATAATAAAAAAGAATATATTCATTCATTTCCTACATTTCATTTCTACATATCATTTGATTAGTATTCATTTTTAAATACCTAATGGAAAAAAAAAAAAAAAAATTAGTTTCTTTTGAAATTAGCACCTTAAGATATGAATGTTCAAAATGAAAAAGATTATCCAAAGATGAATAAATTATTTTGAACGCTTTAAGTAATTACACTTTAATGCAGCATTGGATTTTTGCAAACGATCTAAGCATCCAAAGCAAAAAAATAAATAAATAAATAAATAAATAAATAAAAAATATAAAAATATAAAAATATAAAAAATAAAAAATAAATTACATTTCCTTACTTTTTTTCTAAAAATTTGTTTATTTAAAGAAAGATGAATCCTCCCCCATATGCTAGACATATTAAATTACTAATTAAAGTCCTTCGAAGATGATAATGATAATGGCTTCCCACGAATTTTTGGAATCTGGAATAATATATTTAATGTTTGACAATGCTATCTTTACTTCGTATTTTGTAAAACATAGAAATTTTTTATTAAGAAACTCTACAATTTGAAAGCGAGCAGTGGCAACAGTCGAAATAAAGCAGGTTTTTTATCTTCAGCATGCGAGACTGTTGCCACTCGAAAAAATGAGGGCGGAAAAAACATTTCCCCGAGTTTTTAATTCATATCTTTGCTTATTAAATTCATACGAAGGTGAAAATGTTTGAAATGGCTTAACGGATATACTTGGAATCCGGGGGGTACCTTTCTGAATAATTGAAACATTATACAAATGCAAAATACTCAGAGTCGATTAACATCTTAAACTGCCTTTTATAATGCTTATCTTTAAAAATATTCAAAAATCTTCGCTATAAGAGCTATGGTAATATAAGGCTAAAAATAGAGTAACATATTTATTTTAAGTACTCTAATGTACATTACAGTTACTTTAACGGGACTTATTAAGCACCATACGTAATTGCTGGAAATTCAGTATTAAAGCATACTATTTTCCTCCTCTTTTGTCTCCGCGTATTTCCAAACAATGAGGGACACCATGATCTCCAGGATGGCTACAATTACATTAGCGAATATAAATGAATCATACCATCTTCCTCAAAATGTCTACAGAGCTAGAAAATATAGGGTTGCATGAAGCCCTTGACGTAGGGCATGACCAAACGAAATGTCAACATCCCAATTACAATTCACACGCGATTGTGTGCGTGAACCCCACGACTACCAACTTTCCCAAAGGACTCCACTTCGAACTGTGACTGACAGGAGACACACGCTCCCACAAACAGATGCAAGCGGTTCAGGGAGCGTTGCCAACAAAGCCAGTCGTGAACGTAATCATACTTATCAAAAGCAATCGCCGCACCACGGCGAATGCATCCAGCATCGAGCACCTCCAACCCAAGACATCGGAGAAGCGGAAAAGACGAAGAGAGCTGATACCTTGCCTCTATCTAACACCTTTCCAATACAAATGATTCTTTTCCACTTTTAATGACTTTTCTTCCCCTCATTCACGTCTCCTCGTGAAGGGAATCCCCTCCCCCTCAATTGCCATTAACCCCAGGGGCTCAGGCACTAGCAACAAAACATCTTCCCTCGAATACATATTCCCACTGCATAGCACACTGGGTCATTAAGGAGTTGCAAAGGTATTCCCTTCCTACATCATAGCCTTATAGTTTTGAACTCGCTTTCCAAGCGAAACGTGAGGCGGATACCCTTATGAGAGCGAAAATATAAAGAAAAGTTCAACCATCCTGGATGTTTAGAGGAAAATAATATTAAAGGCTACATTTTTTTCGCTCAAAGTGTATTATGAGCATTGACTTAGAAGGAGTTCATCAGCGTGTAATGAGACCGCGAATGTGTGGTCATTAGCCCCGAGGAGTAAATGTTAAACTCCATATTACTGTAACTATCACTATCGGTATTATTTTTGACCAATTCCTTTATTACTTGTAGAACATATATATGAACCAAAAAGTATCAGAAATTTGCGTGAAATTTTTAAACATTAAGTAGTTATATTTAGTATGTATGTCACCGTGAAAGACCGAAATTGGAGAATGTCGACTTTCACCGGAGAATACCAACATTCACCAAATACGTCGGTGAAAGACCGAATATTTCACTACATTCTTGTATATTCGGACCCTCACCGGTGTATGTCGACAATCACTGATATGCTCTGGTGAAAGTCGAAAAGAGAGGTCATAAAGTGCCATATAAGTTTAAGTTGTTGCGATAAATAAGATTTGAATGACATAATTTAGTAAGTTTTTTATAACTGTTATTTTATTTTCTCATTTAGAACGTACTGTATAATTAAGTAAGTTTTTAACTTCTATTATTTTTTTTTCTCATTTTGAATGTATTGTGTGTTTTAGGTTCTCATGTTCTTAAGTTCTTATTTCAAGTCTCAAGTGCGTTTATTCGCGACTGAATGACGGAGAAGAAAATATAATATTGCTATATGTTCAACATTCACCATTAGTACGTGATGAATGTCGACATTGACCGCTGTAAGTCAGAAATAAGAGAATTTGGAAAATATTTCGGACATACACCAAGAAACTATGTGAATGTTGACATTCACCGGTGAAAGTCCACATTCTCCAGATTTCGGTGTTTCACCGTAACATATACAATGCTGATAACACATCTGCATCGTAATACTGTCACACACATCTGAAAGAAGGTTTTTAATACACACTGTCTGTAATTTGTTCAATCTAAAAGTCAAATCCGAATTCCTAGCTTTTTGGAGAAATACTCTACCCCAGATTTGATGACCCCGTCTAAGTTGAGCATTCTCCAGATTTCGGTGTTTCACCGTAACATGTATATAAATATATATATAAAGATAAAAAATAAATCAGCTTTATGATTCAATTTAGCAATAGGCTCTTAATTCCTCATTATTTTTTGGGGGGGGGTATTTTCCTAACGTTTCTGAACTGTGCAATTTGTGCCGTTTCTAGATTAATCTAGACCACACAGTTTGCGTAAAGCTGATGACGTAGCGTATTCGGAACTTTTTTAATTTTAAGAACTGAAACTTTTCTAACCTAAACCCAAACCTTCCTCTTGGTGAAAGTTTTCTTTCAAATAACTGGGCACTTTCCTTCAACCTCTGACGCTTATTGGGTAGTATTTCTCTATGCTGTTTTCCTATTACAATAACATCGGAAATGTAAATGTTCTTGAATAGGCCCGATTAGAGTGAGAAGTAAATTGTAGCCACAAATGCCAATTAAAATAAAAAAGAATATTAAATTATTTAGCATACTACGCAAGCACAATTCTTCCTCTTCAGTACGGATCTACTTTCCAAGCTTTATTTGCTACGCCATCAACATTGCTACGCCTTTTTCTATTTTTTCCAACATACATCGAATATATATTCGAATTATTTAATACTTTGTAGTACTATACATACTTAGAAGTCAAATCATTAAGTTATTGCATATTTCCAAAACGGACAGTCATTAAATCTGTATGTTTTAAGCATAACCTTCCTGAAAATTTTCAAATTACTTTATTTCTCTTTTTCATTTATTAATCTTAATTATTGTTTTTGTTTATAAATTTTTCGCGTAGGTATCTAATTCGTAATAATTTTGAAACGTAAATATACACATTCTGATACATGCTTTATAAATGTTTTATTACCAATAATGTATATTATGTATTTTAATAAAATATTGAACCTGAAACTGCTAAAAATAAGGTTACTCATGAAAAAACAAATTAATTCACTTAAAGAGTATCAAATAAATATAAAGTGATATACTATGTATTAAAATGTAATATATATTAAAATATAATATAACGTATCTTGTTATTATAAACATACTGTCTGAATATGTCTGAATAAGAATAAACATACTGCTTTCATATTCTTGTTCTTAGTTTTAGCTTTTAATGTATTAAACAACAATACTATAGCTTCTTTTTACATTACCTTTTGATTTTAATATCTCCAAATGGCCTCTGGGAGTCTAAAACAAGGCATTATAATGGTGGTGGTGGTGGTGGTGGTACGGAAATACACCACCACCACTACATTGTGATTAATATTTAATGGTTCGGACTTCTGATAGCCGTGAATAAAATTAAAGTTGCTTAAACAAACGAATTTATTTCATGTTCTAAACGATATAATATACGATAATTCATTTATGGCGCAATTTATTTACTTATTTAGATGATATAATACACGATAGTTTTATTTATGGCATATAATACACGATATAATATATATTTGCATTATACATAATACAAATGTGCATTTATTAATATACATTAGTGAAAGCTTATTTGAATGCAACTAGGAGGACATCCAAAGGCACCAGAAATACTTTCCATACTTTTTTCCACAAGGATTTAATTTACATATGAACTTGGGTTAAATGATTTTAAAATGTTAATTACAGATCTGAATTCTGTAACTACTTAAGAAGGCTTTATAATATTTGCAAGAAATCGCTCAAGGTATTACATTAGAAAACTGCAAATATATCCAATACAATAGTTTATAAGCTTTGGTAATAATTATCGCCAGTTCTTTTCTCATTGCTAAGCCTCATCAGCTGATGTCTTTTGTGTTTACATTACACGAAAACAAGTGTTGGTATGAAACATAAATGAAATCAATTTTTGCGTGGAGATGTTTTTATTAGTTGTTGACTTGTCTATGAATTTCATGGAAGAATGGTTGCCAGAGCATCAAAGAGGTTGGAATTGTACTTCCACCCCAACTCTAAAGAAGAACACCCCGGGGGGGGGATCCGACAACTCTCTCCTTCCACCGAACCACACTAGAGGACTTTCGGCTCGTCATATATTTAGAGCTCCCCCATACCGCAAAGGTACTATGCATTTGCAAACATCTAAATTCTGTTCGACCGAGCCCTTCAGTACCGCAGTAGGTTCCCCTAACCACTATACCGTCTGGGGCGACTTTTAACACTTGCTATCCTTTTAAAATGTTACATATATATAACGAAATGATTGTATGTTCCAGAAAATAGTTAAAACAACACACCGGATTTTTTTTTTTTTTTTTTTCATTTCAAAGGGGCAATTTGCCCAGAAGGACTATTAATTACGTTTTGGCATTTTACGTCGATTCACGATAAGCGTTGTTTCACTTTTCAAATTGTTGCCACCAAATATTATCGCCCTGTATTATATTTAAAGAAATTAAATAATGAAGAATCTGCATACATGTATGTATGTTTCTCGCATGGTGATAAAACAATACCTAGAGCCATCCAAATTTGAATAACGCAGTCTTCCATAGAATATGAGCATGTGGAAGCCCTAATTTGAATTTGAAATTTGTTTTATTATCAATTTCATGTTTTGTAACACTTCAACGAATTTTTGGTGAATAAACTGAACGATTTGAAAGCGAGCAATGGCAACACTGTACGAAAAAAAAAAAAAAACATTTTTATCTCCAATACGCGAGACTCTGTATCGGAAATTTTAAAGACATGCTCATTTTAAAATTATTTTGCGATATTGCTGTTGAACTGAATTTTATGGTTTAAGTGCGAAGAAAATGATATTTAATAAATAAAGGTAAAAAAACAAAATGTTGAAAAAAACGCCCCTTTTGAGGTAATTTAAAATCTGAAACCTTTCAGATTTTTTTTTAATAAATTCCGGATTAGGTATTTCTGAAAAATGTCCGATTTTTTATAATGGATTAGAGCCTAATTCTCAACCTTTCGCCATTGCTAGAAGATCATTCCACTTTCTAAAACACGAAAATTACATATACATTCATTTAAATTAGGATTATTTTTAAAGCGCTTTATGAATTAAATAACAAAATGTACAGAAAATGCTGATAAAGTAGTGTGTTTTCTGTTCATAAATTAAAACTAACTGAAATGCTGATCGCATTTCTCCTTAAGGGGTATCAGAAACCCCTATACCAACAATATTAAATTGGCCATTTTTGATGTACTTTTTCTCAAAATCTGCTGTAGATAGAAGCTTGAAATTTTTTCTGTTATTAAAGTATACCTATCTGATTATACTGAAATGGGATTTTGAAACATTTTGAACTTTAAAGTAAATTACAGAGTATTTTGTTAGGCATAGTAAAATTTAGCACTTTTCTCACACAAAAAAAATTAAATTTTTTTTTCTAAGTTTATTACAAAAAGCTCATTTCAGTAAATATCAGGGAACCTAATAAATAAGCCATAAAAAGTTTAGATACCTGTGAACAGTAGTTCCTGAGAAAAGGTACATCGAGTATAAAAAAAATCACGTTTGGAGAAAAACGCGTTTTTATGTAAAAATCCTCATTGATCAAAGCAGTCGATGACAAATTAAAACTAGACTTTTTTACAGTTCTAATTTTTATAGAGATTAAAGAATTGTATTTTTAGAAAGATAAAAGTGTAGAGAATTTGAAAATGCAAAAATCCGAAATCACAATTTTTTGAAGATTTTGGGGTTCCAACATCCCTTAACTAAGAAATTTTCCTCTAGGATAGGTACAGTAAGACCCCGCTTAACGCGGGGGATACGTTCCATCGAAGTAGAGCGTAATGCGAAACAGCGCTAAGCGAGGCTATCTTAACATGTAAATAATGGGGTTAGGGGAAGACGGATAAAAAATGGTTAGGCATTAAATTTAATAATGTTTTTTTAATAAAAATAAAATCAAACATTTATTTCTTACAAAAATAAAAACAATATAAACGCATATACTTTTAAAAACAAATAAAATTCTCAGTCAGATCATTCAGTCTATTCTGGGTTTCCAATTTTCTGCCTTTTTGTGAAGAAGGCATTATGATAGATTGGCTTAATGGCATATTGCGTTCAATTTCGTCGTCAATCCATATAGACAGTCGTTTTTCCATTTCCTCTATAATGTTATTTCTAGAACGGGTAATTCTAGTTGCAGAGCTTGACGTAGTTGCAGTTGCCGATGACAGTATTTTTTCTTTATTCTTAAGAATTGTCCTTATTGTTGAAGTTGCCAAAATCAATGCAGCACTAATTTGAGATTGACGTTCAGCGGAATCTAATCTTCTAATCACTTGCATTTGAGTTTCCAGTGAAATGCTTTTTCTGGTTGCTTTCTTTTCTTGTTTTTTATTATCACCCATGATAAAAACTAAAGATCATACATACTATTTGTCACTGTAATTAATCGTTATAGTATTATATATCAAATTTACAATAATGTCAACAAATGTTGTTTCAAATGATTAAAAAGCAAGAAACACAACTACACTGTTTCGGATATGTTATTTGGAAACCTAGCGCTGCGCACAATTTCGGAGAATCCCCGGGTTGAAATAAAAGAGCGCTAAACCGAAACAGCGTTAAGCGGGGTCTTACTGTATTTCCTTATGGTTGAGACCCCTTCAACCAGAAATTTAGAGTTTTAAATGTTTTCAACTACCAAACAGCATATCTTTTGTTCCCAAACGTAAACGGATATTAACTATGTCACAAAAAGAGTAAGGAAAGAGCTCTTATGTTACACATTAAATGCGGTTGGAAACAGTTTCTTTGCGAAGAAAAGCTAGTTTCAGTAAGTCAGTACTGCATAAGTCTTCTCAGCAATGAATTTCCACGGGAAATTGCAATTTGGAGCAAAGCGCCATCGCTGTTAATGTTGTAGACCCTCAGCAGATGGCAAAATCGCAGACATGAACATCTTCTCGGATGAAACGAAACGTGGAGAAAAAAATTATCATCGCAGGTAACGTGGTGTTTTCACCGTTTACTGTGATCACATCCCTTCCAATCTCGAGTCCTCATTCCTAGTCGCTCAGCGGAAACGCTCACCCATGTGAACCAACAGCGCCTTCTCTCTACTTTTTTTTTTTTTTTTTTTTTTTCGACCAGTGATTCTCATTACAGCCGTGATGAGAATTCCTTTTGTTGAGCTATGGATGGACATTGGGGATCAGTATTCTCCATCTGTTTCGATTTATCTTTTGAACCACCCTCGGATCGTGGCGAACAAAAGGTCTCAGGGGATGAAGAGGAGGGTCGGATACTTGGAGATAATTCACTTCGCAGACACATATAGGAGTTTTTCAATCCGCGGTTACGATTAGTTTTCGATTCTTTGACTTTTTTTTTTATTTCCGGTTATGCGTGAGGAATGAGATGCTGATGGAAAGTTAAGACTAGAATTATATCGGTTTCTGTGGTTCATGTGTCTTCTGAAACCACGGTTTGAAAATTTTCCAAAGCAGAATGCTTTTCTTTGCTGATTAGAGTAATTTCGTTCACGATCGCTTGGCATAAACAACCTAACTGCAACGTGGCTTTTTGACAACACCCCGGCTTTAAACAAAAACCAAAAGATCCTTGAACTGAAGTCAGTATCAAAACTTTTATGAACCAAAATGTGACGTTAGAGGTTCTTTGTACTCGTAATATTGTTAGGCATCCAGAAGGTATTGTTGAAAATTCGTGATAAATTTCATATTTTATTAATAAAGGAAAAGACATAATAAGAGTTTATGAATACTCATACTCGGTTTTTCTTTTAAGTGAGTTTTGAATAGCGAAGATTCATGTTCAAAAATAAATTTATTGAGGCTGAATTGTGAACTGATTTATTAACAGTGAACGGCATTGAAAAGTACCTTAATAATAGACCCACCAGCGGCCGAGCGGTAAAGACGCTGAACACTGGTAGTTCGGGTCCGAGGTTCGAATCCCGTAAACGGGCTAGCTGCATGAGCGTTTTCGTGATTTAACATTAGTTAACAACAGTAAAACATTAGTTACAACAGTAAAATTTTTGGTTTTTCCTCATGTGTAACGTGTATACGAGCCAGTTCCCCTTAGAACGTCCTCCACGAAGGTATCCCTCCCTTTAGGCAGATAGCCCTCGTGTGCTTTGCCATAATTGAATAATCCAATCCAATCCTAATAATATGGGTATTAAATGGAAATGCAAGTGTTCTTTCTTTAATTTACTCTAATTCTATTTTGGTGGTCCAGTATTTTTCGGAAGTCAAATTTCCTATCCCCCCAGAGTAATAAATGCCTTCATATTTAAACATTTTTCAACAAAATATATAATAAGTTTCCCTTTCTTCTTATACTTCAAAATATAATAGACGCGAATTCAGTTAACGGACTTTTAAATGTTCTCATCTTTCCGCATATTATCTCTATTAAACTACAGAAAATTTAACTGATTTTACTTACAAGCATTCATTTAGAGAGCAATATTTGAAAAGATGAAAATATAACATTGCAAGTTTTCCTGAAAGATTACTGAAAATTACCAAGACTCTACTAAAAGACCTCTGAAAACGTGAACTTTTTATTACTAGCCCAAAGGTGCTATTAGTCTCGAAACGGTATTTTGGGTCGGTTCATTATAAATGTCGGTTTCACTTTTCAAATTGTTGCTAACAAATATTACCGCCCTATATTATATTTAAAGAAATTAAAAGAAATCTGCATGAATGTATGTATATATGAATGTTTCCAGCTGAGTGAAAAAACAACGGTACCAAGAGCCATCAAAAGTTGCGCAACGGAGTCGTCCACTCGAACATGAGAACCTAATTTGTTTTATTATCTGTTTCATATTTTGTAAAACTTTAACAAATTTTTGATTAACAAGCTCAACGATTTCAAAGTGAGCAATAGCAACACTGTAAGGTATACAATATTTTTATCTCCAGCGCGCGAAATTGTCTATTGAAAATTCTAAAGATACACTGTTTTTAAATATTTTGTTCTTTTGCTGTTGAATCAAATTTTCCGAGGGTGCGAAGAACAGGCTATTTAGCAAATGAAGTTAAAAAAACAAAAACGTTAATAATAAAAAGACAAAATAAAGAGTTTTTGCAATCCATCCATAAGAAAACTGAACATTACTATGAACTGAAAAACGAAAAATATATAAAAGGCTATACCAACACAAAACGCCGAATCGGGAATTATAAACTGCTGTGCTGCTTTTAAAAATTTTTTGTAATTTTCTGTTGAATTGTATATGGCGTAAGTGAGAAGAAAA
Organism: Stegodyphus dumicola; assembly: GCF_044657685.1. Classification (NCBI taxonomy): domain Eukaryota; kingdom Metazoa; phylum Arthropoda; class Arachnida; order Araneae; family Eresidae; genus Stegodyphus; species Stegodyphus dumicola. The sequence goes on from NC_140777.1 coordinate 88,283,020, forward strand.
TTATGCTTAATAATAAATAAAGCTAAAAAGACAAAAATAATAGATTAGTGGTTGCGATGTCAATGAGAACGAGAAAAATCATTACAATGGAGACTGTTAACTTAACTATATTATATTATATTATATATACATATAAGGTTATAAACCAGTCTCTGAATTTCTGGTGTAATTTTTTTTATTTTGGGGCTTTTATATTAAGGGGGCAATAAAACCTTCCTTAAATAATACTTATTTTAATGTTAGTCTTGAGTTTAAATTGTTTTTTAACTAATCTATAATAAAATTAATAAGATTTCTCCGTTTCCTTTATATTAAAATCTAGAAAAGAAATACGGTGGTGTTTTGGGGCTTTTTATATATTGAAAGAATGTCATTTTTCAAAACTAGTTGCCATCAAAAAGAAATCTAAAAATACTAAGCAGAGAAATCATTACCACGCGGAGCGCAGACGATTATTCTAGAGACTTGTAACATATGACTTTAAAAACATCTTTCACTGATTTCAATAACGGTGCAAATTCTTATTAAATTATCATTTATATGTAGCATAAATCATATGAATTACATTTATTATAAATGTTATCAAAAGAAGTTTAATAAGTTACGTAACACTTTAATTTCGGAAATAAATTAATAATACGTTGGAACTTTAAAAGAAAAACACGCATCCTAGAATTTTAAATTGTACTGTGCCATATAGGCCTAGAAAAAAGTCTTTCAAAAACTTACGCCCATCTAAAAGTGATATTTTGCTTAATTTTAAATCTGTGGAAACATCGAAAGGCTGTCTGTATCTCTGTATATTAACAACTCTGATAGAAACTCAGAAAACTGGAATCTTTGAGAATTCTGAACTATATCTGTAACATTAACTTACGGTAATTAATTAATGAGGTTCAATGTGTGGTATATTCCAAAAAAATCTTTGTCTAGAAAATGCTGAGATTTTAGGTGATATTTTTGGCAAGCGTTAAAAGCGTTAATGCTTATAAACAGTTACAAATAAAGAAATAATCTCGCCCGTTGAGGAAATACATATCATTTGTCTTGCATGTACTTCCAGATTTTGTTTCCTAGCTGATGTATGTAACCAAATCCACATTCCATACATACAGAATATGAGAATTCTGTTCTAAAAATCCACAATTTATATACTTAGGGAGGGGGATGCACTGCTTATCCTACGCCTTTATGATAACTACGCCCTTATGATTTGAGTTAAGGTAAAAGCTTGCTACTTAATCTGCATCCCGAGTGGCATATTGGATTCTTGAAGTTTTAGTGTTTCTGTGCCATCTACAATGGTATACCTAATGCCTGAGGAACTATTGTCGAAACTAGCAACAGTGACAAGAAAGTCTTTTCCTCATTCGCCTCACGTCGCGAGCTCTGATGCCGGGCGACATGATTTAATATTGTAGGGGGGAGGGGAAATGAATCAGAGCCTCCAATCAAAAGCTATTTGTGATGACGTGATGGATTGTGGAATTCCTGCGGAGTTGCGGCGGCAGTTTTTCGGCTTCCTCAGCGATAGGCTCCGTCCCCTGCTACCGGTTGCCTGCGCGTACATTCGCGGTGGGGTGCTGGTATGTCAGATGGGTAGTCGTAAGACATAGGATCTAATTAATTGATCTCAGTTTACTGGGAGATCTAACAAATTGAAGATAATGGATGTTAGTGTGTGTTCGCAGACGTTGCACCAGAGAGAGGAGATAATCGTGGTAATGCCAGTAACGCTTTTAAAATGATGCGCGGATTAAAAAAAATAACACTTGTGTTTCATTTAGGACATTTTTCTTCTGATGGAATGAAAGTAAGCAAAGAATTTCAGGTTTTCAATCGAATATGGAATGAAATAAAAGTGCTTAAATAACTTAGCCATGGATGAGGCACACAACTGGGTATCATAGCATACCCAGTTGGCGGCCGCTGTTGGTCACAAACCGCTGGCAGGTTTCTGTCCAAAAGAGAAAATGGAGAACTATAATAGGTTTATTACATCTAACGACAATTCCGGTAAACGAGATTGTCCGTCTTCTGCCATTGAAGGGTTCCTAGCCGAAATGTCTACGGCTTGCTAGGCAGGACTTTTTGAATTTGAGCTGAAAATGTTTCGCTTCAAATTTTGCCCCTCGTATGTTGTCTCCAAAGAACTGTGCACGTCAATCCGTCAGATATCCCGAAAACAAAAATACATTTAATCCATGTTCATTAGCCGCCGAGTGGTTAAAGTCGCTGAATACTGATAGTTTAACTAATGTTCAAATCCTGTCGAACAGGCTGGCTGCACAAACGTTTTCGTGGTTTGGCCCATGTGCAAGGTTTTCCTTTGAAAATCTTTCATAGAAGCATCCCTTCCCCTTAGGTAGATAGACCATGTGTGCTTTGTCATAATAATAATAATAATAGGTACTATTCGGTTTCGAGTGCCGTAAAAAATCGCCAAACTATTGTTGATGCCAGTGCTGCCAAAAATAATTGCGGCAAGAAAGGAAGTATAATAGTAAATAACTAAGATTGATGTTATAATTTAGATGAAAGGTTAATTTCATATAATACATTTTTATTATTATAATTTATATGAAAAAGGCTAAACATGACTGAATGGAAGCATAAGAGTAAATAACTATTTCAGATCATTATTATAATTTATATAAAAATTGCTAAACATAACTGAATGGATGCCTGCATCGCTATTTCTCTACCGACTTATCGCTAAAACATAATTTCATCTCGTTGGTTGTTCAAACGTAATTTTTTATAATGAATGATGCCTTTTCTTTGAAAATATTCTTGATAAAGTGCAGAATCGCTCACTTATTTGTTCGCCGCTTTTTACAAGGGTAAAAACAATTGGATTTTTGTCAATTTCCTTTTACTTTATATGTGAAAATAAGTCGATGTGTACAGAGATAAACTGAAGGGTGTGCACAGTGCTATTTTTGTGCAATTCTAGGATTTCTTTTTAAGTGAAAATAGGTCGATGTGCACATAGATACCGAGTATGTGCAGTTCTTAAAAACGCGTCAAGCAGTGGATGATTCTGCACTTTATTCAAAACTCTATTGCCGACTTTTCGTCATGGGCAATTGTTAAATCCATAGGATATCAAAAACGGATTTTAAATCAAGTATTTAAAAATTAAACTACTATTTTAATGGCGTCTTAAGAAATATAGAACTATATAAACTAATGCAACCTGAAATCAGCGCGTACGCTAGATTTGGCGCTCTGTTAAATGGACGCGTTTGCTATATTTGGCGCTTTTGCGCATACATTTTCGCTGCAATTTTTTCACGGCCCTCAAAACAGAATAGTACCTAATAGTAATATATATATAGTTGCTTGCCACATTTCTTTAAATTTTTATACATCAGTTAAATATTTATCCACTTTTTGTGATTAATTGCAAAACCCCGGACCAAGCTACCAGTGTTCAGCGGCTTTTACCATTCGGCCGCTAGTGGGTCTAACAGTGCACGTAAAAAGTAAAACTGGTATTGTAGACACAAGGCCAAAATCACGAATTTGCATTTTTGGTATTTTTTCCTTAGATTCGCTTTTTAAGTTGTGTTTCGATGTTTTTCACCAAGTTAAAAAGCGATAGATGGATATAAAAGGATAATTAAGTTGAGATTATTACTCAATTTTTTTCCTCAGATACACATCTGTGTCGACTTTATGAGGACTCTTGAAACTATTTTACAAATGATGCCAACTATAATTCAGTGCAGTGGTGGGCAATCCTAAGATAAATGGTCAGAAACTCTTCAATTTCAAGTGTGCGGGAACCCAGAAAGGTTGAGGATGGTTTGAGGAATGAAAATTTAACAACTGTTGCTGTATCTCACGAACCAAACTGTTTCTGGTCATCTGCCTAAGAGAAGAGATGCTTTCCTGTACGACATGTTCTAAGCTCGTATACACTTTCCTTCGCTCGTATACATGTTACGCATGGGAATTTAACCGCTCGGCCACTGATGGACCTAGGCCTCAAGGAAGTGATAGTATTTTTCTCTCATAAGATATATGCGCTTGAATATTAACAACCAAACCAACGAAGAATTAAAATCCTTTCTCAGTACCAGCAATAGCTGTAGTAAAATAAGAGAGAATTCTAAATGGCACCAAAATGTGTTATTTTATACCACCTCAAAGTTCATTGCCTAACGCCCAGCTGCTTCATGTTTACCAACAAAAACTTTACCAATGTGTTAATCTACCCGGAAGCGTGCTTTTGTTCAAAACTTGAAATCAGCTCATTTTTTTAGGGGTGTGGGGGAATCTAGCTTATTAAAATTAAATACTAATTAACTACCAAACCCTGCAAAACAGTACAAACACCAGAAAGAGCAAGGGTAACTCCCAACGATCCCACGTTAAGATGGAAACACATAAAATCCTGCTTATAAGCAATGACAAAATAAAAATGGAATGGCGAAAGTAGTGGTATAAGCCGAGCTTCTATGTGTGCTAAAGTGGAAGCACCCTCGTCATTCGAGGGACATTTCCTGCTACGGAGGCATCAAGAAATTTGCATAATGCATATGGCTGCTGTTTTGAAAGCACCCCAATCTTTAGGGTGCCCATCTTCCTTTGGTGCAGGAAATGGCACGAGATGCCACTCCATGAATAGAAAATGCGGCCCAGCCCCCTTTAATGCACTCACTGCGCGCGCGAGAGAGAGACAGGCTCACCCCCTCCCCCTTCTATTCTAGATATACTCTCCTTTTCCTTGGCTAGGTCCTCCTTCCCTTCCTCTTAGTCCTAAGTGCCTTGAAGATCTGAGCCGCCATCTGTCGAACGAAATTTCTCTTAAAAGACTTTAAGCAAGGATGCTCTTCCATATAGATATATCTGTTCGTATAGATATATATCTATATGTATTTATTTATAAATTTTTAAGATGGTACTAAACGCTTTTTCTTTTCCTTTTTTTATCTTTTTATCCACAGCCTCCTTTAATCCTTTAAGAGGTTCTTGGCTATGGAAAATTTTGCTTGTAGATGTCATGCCAGCAGACATCTTTCGAGTTTGGTGCAGTTATACGAGACTTTAAAGGACTTAGGGTAAAATAATCATATTTTTGATGGCTTGTATCATGGCTGCCGTTAAAAAAAAAAATGTTTTCTTAAACGTTTATTTCTGGAGTTTCACGAAATGTTGATGTCATTTGAGAGGGAATTGATGGAAGGTATTGACTTATACAGTACAGTACTTCCTATTTCATTTCTATTACAAACGTACAGAATGATAATATCAGATATTGGTACTATTTTTTGTGAAGATGATAGAAATTATTACAATTACCAAAAATGAATATTGAGAGCATGATTTAAAATGCACCTTCCCTGCAAACTTGCTAACTTCTGTAATAAAAAATTTCTTTTTTTTTTTTTTTTTTTTTTTTTTCCCTTATGCAAAAATATTTTTAATTAAAAATTTAAATATAATGTGTTTCGGAAATCACTTCTTTAATTAGCCCAAAGGGAAGGTAGTTCAGAAGGTATATATGTCTCAAAGCGGCATTTTGTGGCGCTTCACTATAAACGGCGAATCACTTTTTAAATTGTTGCCACCAAATATTATCGCCATGTATAATATTTAAAGAAATTAAATAATGAAGAACCTGCATGAATGTACTCAAGTTTCTGGCATTATGAACAAACGACGGTACCTAGAGCTATTAAATTTTGAATAACGTAATCTTCCACCCAAACTTGCGCACTTGGATCCCCGAATTTTTTTTTATTATCCATTTCATATTTTGTAAAACTTTAACGAATTTTTTATTAAACTCAACGATTTCAAAGCGAGCAGTGGCAACACTGTATGGAAAAAAACGATTTTATCTCCAGCGCGGGAGACTGTCTATTTGAAATTCTAAAGATATGTCGTTTTTAAATATTTTTAGCCAAAAGAGACATTAACTCAAATGTTCTCGAAATATATATGTGTATGTAAATGAAAAAAATGGCCCGTTTGGGTATAATATAAAATCTTTTTGTCTTTTTCCTCATTAAAATTCTTTTTTAAAGGTCAATTTGCTTTTTTCTATAAAATTGCCATAGAAGTTATAAATTTCTAAATCAGTATTAAATGTTTCTGAAAAGTTACGCGACTTTCAATACTGAGTTGTGAAAATTTTACTTCAGCTGCCTAAGATTGTTGTTAATGTATGGAGCAAATATCGTATCGTTCTTTTGATTTTTTTCTGTAAATATATTTATAATCCGACAGAACTTCGCAATCCATGCTAATTTCAAAATGGACTAATTTTCTTAAAGGGAAGAAATTAGGTATAAATTACTTTTAATTGCGCTACTTCTTACGTAATATCTTGCGTTCTTCATTTAAAATTTTAATTTCAAAAACACGCTTGAGAAACACGTTGTATCAACTCTTCTGATTCTTTTCGAATAATGTTTTTCTGCAATTTTCTTTTTACATATTAACTAATAAATTTTTATGAAAAGAAAAAAAAATTGCCGGCAACATAACGTATTGCTCTTGAATAATAATCTTTATGTAAAAAACGGAAATTGTTTTGAATTCTTTAACTAAAATGCATTTATTAGGAACTTAACACATAATAGATACATCATTTCTAATGTTCTTTTATACATAAAGATAGCTTATGAATAACTATTCATTTTGTACTCAAGAACTAGCTAAGTACACACCCAGAAGGTTTCGTTGCACTCGCATTAAAAATCAAAAAAAAAATCTGAAATGTTTCAGATTTTAAATTACGTCCAAAGGGGCGTTATTTAACATTTTGTGTGTTACCTTTCTTTATTAAATATCATGTTCCTCGCACTTAAACCATAAGATCCAGTACAACAGCAATATCGCAATATAGTTTTAAAACGAGCCTATCTTTAGAATTTCCGATACAGAGACTCACGCGCTGGAGATAAAAATGTTTTTTCTGCACAACGTTGCCATTGCTCGCTTTGAAATCCTTGAGTTTGTTAATCAAAAATTCGTCAAAGTTTTAAAAAATAGGAAATCGATCATAAAACAAATTTCAAGTTTCAAATTAGGTCTTCCACATGCTCATATTCGTTGGAGGATTACGTTATTCAAAATTCGATGACTCTATGTACCGTTGTTTTATCAGAATACGAGAAATATACATACATTTATGCAGATTTTTCATTATTTAATTTCTTCAAATATAAGGACTCTAACATTTTGTGGCAACAGTTTGAAAAGTGAACCGACATTTATGAGTCCGACGCAAAATGCCAAAACGAAACTAATAGTCCTTCGGGATTCAAATCCCTTTGGACTAATAATTTGAACCTACTCGTCAAGGTAGAATCTATCATTTTTTATCCACAAATTTTTACTTGTTTTACATTTTATCAAGAAATTACAAATTTTATTTGCCGAGATGTTAGTTGCAATAAAATAATTTGTCTGACTTTCATGATGCTGTGTCTTAAAAATATACGAATAAAATTTCTGCACGTTTCAAAATTCAAACAACTCTTAGCTATAAATTGTGCGCTCCAAACAAACAAACAAAAAAGCGTCATAGATATTTTGGATAGTTAGGTTTGATTTGGTTTATTTGATTAAACAAAGCACACAAGGGCTACCTGACTAAGGGGAAGGGATGCCTTCGTGGAGGACTTTCTAAGGAAAATTGGCTGATATCCACGTTATACATGGGGAAATTCACGAAAACGCCAATGCAGTCAGCCCGTTCGCCAGGATTCTAACTCCGATCGAACTACCAATATTCAGCGACTTCACCGCTCGGCCACTGGAAGGCATTTGGAATGAATACAGATTATTTTTAAAGTAAGAGTAAGCCTTAGGTTCTTTATTCTTCCTTCACTTCAAAATAAACAAGGCAATTAACTGCCCTGTTTATTTTGAACATCTTAAAATTACTGCCTAATACGTAGTGAAATCATTAAGGGCAAAATATATCCTTGGAATAATGCATGTATTAACATGAAATCGATGTTGTTCTACAATAAGCTCTTGTAAGTAGAGTAGTAATAAAGAAATGCTTGATAAATACTTTATAAAATATCTGGTTATTTGTAGAATTTATGAAGGACACTTAGTTAGAAATGTGCAAAAATTATAAAGAATTTGCCCGAAAATTTATCAATTGATTTCAGATTTCATGACCTTTAACTAAGGGCTAAAATGAACTTTCTTTTGTTTAGAACAAAATAAAATTTGATTATTTTTTTGGGTACTTTTCCGTTTCACCGGCGCAAATTTCGCCAAGCAGACATCATTGGCGACAACACACGGTATACACATAAGACATGTTAACAGATGTTAGTTCTAAGGATTTATTGTTTTGAAGGCATAAACATTTTAATATCGTTTAAAATTTTATAAAAAGGCAATAAATAAAGACAATAAATTTGTAAAACGAAATTAGTTTAAGAATCTACTATGCTTTCATGGTACAACATGCTGATTCGCCGGTTCGTATCACGTGACTCCAAGTGATCTCATCTCACGTAAACTATGCTACAAAAATCTAATTTTCTCATTTATTTCAAGTTATTAAATTTCAAGTTATCCGGTTATTAATTCATTCTACATTATTTTCAAGTTAAATCTTAATATAGAATAGAAGTTTAAATACAAGAATCATTTTTATTCGTACGAATAGCTTACTCAGAAATTATGTAAAACCGCAGTGCTTTACTTCGCCAGTACATTCGCATTAGAATTGATATTTAACAATTTACTTTGCCTTTTCTGCATTTTTGCTTTCGGATGAGCGGTGTGATTGCATCCTAATTGACTTAACTACCGCGAATGGCCGAAGGGCATAAAATTGAACTATCTGGTAAAATTTCTATGCAATTTTATGCCAGTATTGAAAGAAACAATTAATCCGATAAGAAATGGCGGTGACTTATTATGAAAATGAGGCGTAAAAGGTTACCGGCGAGAATATCCTGCTTAGCATCGGTTGTACCATTTTCGGCGACTTTATCGCTTGCGCCGGCAAAACGGAAAAGTACCTTTTTTTGGTATCAGTCATAAGGGCCTTGGGAAGACCCACACCTAACCAGAAATCCTAGCATACCTAATACCCTTTCTCCACAACCAGTTCCTAATTTTGCTGAAATATATTGTGCCTCACTTCTAAACGTCGCTTTTTTATTCAGCGATATAATATTTAAAAAATGGCATCACCGTCCGCAGTTTACGAAAATAGCAGCCATGTAAATAATCGTTCGAAATGCAACTGCCGGGAAAGATAATGATTAGAATCGATAACGATAATTATAATTAGTAAAAACAATCATTGAATTGGTAAGTAAATATTTTTTTTTTTTTTTTTTCGAAAAAAAGATTCCATTGTCGTTCATGAAGCAACGATAACGATTTGTAAATTCAAGACTTTCGTCTTTCATGCTTCACGTGCTGCAAACAACTCGGCCGCTTCTCCGTTACGTTCTTCTTCTCTGAAACAAACAATCCTAGAAATAACTCCCACGATTCGCGTTGTCCGTCCAATCAGTTGTACGTATTTAATGAGCAAAATAAGAATGGAAACTCGGTGATCATTTTTTTGTTATTCTTCCAACGTTCACGAATTGAGAAAGCGTGATTAATTGCTTCAGGCACGCTTCTTGCTATTCAGAAAAAGAAAGCGAAAGGTTGGCTACAGTAGAATAATTAACACGTGACAAAACTTCAACAAACTAGCTTCATCCAAGAATTGAAAAATATGTTTCTCACTTCATGAATGAAGCAGTATATATATCAATGAAATGTTGATATGTATAAGATGGCCAAGCAATAAGTTTGCGCCAGTGTCTTAAATTCTCTCATTATAAACACATATTACTTTTAATTTTAAAAGCACCATACAGCACTGTTTCCATTAAGTTTTCCCTTAAGATAAACCAACAGCATTATAGTTTGATACGCTTACTTAGGACATCTTCATAGGGGGGAGGAATCCGTCATAAACTACCATCGTCTTTTAAGAAAGTCGGTCACACTCTTTCGGAGAGACAAACGTCCATAAAGGTGCCCAGGCATAAAAGTGCCAGCACCTTTATGCAAATCAGTTTAAAACTGGGGGGGGGGGTTAAGTATCAACCATCAAAAAGATAGGAGTACCTTTATGACTAGGTTCCGTTGTGCAAGTCGAATTTTCATTTGTTTGCAAATTAAAACATTACTTTTAATAACAGTGCCCCGGCATAAAGGTGCCCTCATCTTAATAAAGGTTACTTTTATACATTAAATATTCTGCTTACGGGTGCGTCTATCTTTATAAAGGGACACTTTAGCACCTTTATGCCTAGGCACCGTTGTGCAAGTGGAAGTTCCATTTATTTGCAAGCTAAAACCCTATTTCCTTAACAGGCCGCCCAGACTGTAGAGTGGTTAGGGAAGCTGACTGCGATATAAAAGGGCCCGGGTTCGAATCCCAGAGGTGGCATGGTTGTAACTGTCCGCCTTTCATAGAAGGCAAAAGTGGCCCACATATTAGGTGCCTCCGTAATAAAGTGACCACCACTTCTGGCTTTAGTAGTAGCCAACATCTACGATGGCTTGTGCCCGCTATTGGGCGGTGGAGAGGCCTTCCATAACAGTGCCCCCACCTTTATAAAAGTTATTTTTTTAATTAAAAAAAACATTCTGATCACTGGTGTGGTCACCTTTATACAGGCACCGTTGTGAAAGAGGAATTTTCATTTGTTTGTCAACTAAAACCCTATCTCCGTAACAGTGCCCCGGCAAAAAGGTGCCCTCATCTTTATAGAATTTTTTTTTTTTTTTTTTAAACGTTAAGAAACGTTTTGCCTAAGGATGCGTGTATCTTCATACAGGGCCTCTTTATGAAAGTTTTTTTCTGTAGAGTCATCGACTTGCATAAAAAAGTTTCGGAACCTTTATGACGAGCCAGCGTTATATAGCTGTTTTGCTTACTTATCTAACGCCATGTAAGTCTTCTTATTGATGATAACGAGCACTATATTGGTTTAATGCTTGAAGCCACAGAATGCTAGTAATCTCCTTGGGTTAGGCTTCCTAAGCTGATAGTTCTGGCTTCGTAAGGTTTTTGTGATTTTCTACTATGCAACTTGAATAAGAAGCCAGTCTCTGCTAAAATATTTTCCACGAATCTATGAGTCTCTAGAAAGAAATTGCACACGAAAACATTACCGCGGTAGAGCATTGAATTTTTTTTTACATTTAGTATTGTTAATTGGTTCCCCATATTAAAAATTAAAGTCATTCGTTATTTCTCATCCACTTGTTAAACTTTTACAAACATTACTTATTCTTTAGACTTCTAACCCCTTAATTTTTTGGTACATTTCATTCTCCTTTGAAAATTTAATAAACAGATTCACATGCATTATTGGATTTTCAAAATTCATTTCATGCAACAAAATTGTAAAGTCCTTTTTAAGCAAGGATTTGATAAAATTTCAAGCAGAAACTACATTACTCCCTCGTGTTTATAAATATAAGTGTTCCATTTCCACGAATATTAGGTACTAAGATCTCTCATGATCAGTGCAACAACGGATCTAATTAAACGCTATATCGAAAGATATATTTACACAGGTTATACAAATACAATAAAGTTGAGTTAATAAATTATGCAAGCGAAAACATTGCATAGTAAATTTAGAATATGCCATAGAATGTATATTTGCAATATACATTCTACTTTCTCGTACGCGAAGAAAGTAACCGGTTTGCAAAGTTTTAATCTAATTCTCAAAATAAATGAAGTACATTATATTTACAATAAAGCGATAAGAAGATATTACAGCTATGTCACGTATTTGTAATTAAAAAAATCATAATTTTAAATAAATATATTTAAAAATTCAACAAGCTTCTCTAGCACTTAATACGCACGGCAAACAACTCTTAGCTATAAATTGTGCGCTCCAAACAAACAAACAAAAAAGCGTCATAGATATTTTGGATAGTTAGGTTTGATTTGGTTTATTTGATTAAACAAAGCACACAAGGGCTACCTGACTAAGGGGAAGGGATGCCTTCGTGGAGGACTTTGTAAGGGAAACTGGCTCGTATACACGTTACACATGAGGAAAACACCCATGCAGCCAGCCCGTTCACGGGATTCGAACCTCGGACCGAACTACCAGTGTTCAGCGACTTTACCGCTCGGCCGCTGCTGGGCATGCTTAATCGGAATGAGTTCTTTGGTTCTCTGCATTGGTTCTTAATACTTTCTATTCACGGAAATGTTTGGCCTAGCTTGAATTGCCGGTTTGGGATCGCCTTATTGCTCGAGTAAAGGATTAAACACCTTCGCATTTATTTCTTAACCCCTTAACTGCCGCGGGCGTATATATACGCCTTGCTCAGCCGATGCGTTAACTGCCCCAGATGCGCCCAGATGCGCAGCCGATGTGTTAACTTTGCGAATAATTTTAGGTGTAGCAGCGCAAAGCAAATGATAGCAGTTTGGAAGGACGTATATATACGCCTGGGGCAGTTAACGCATCGGCTGAGCAAGGCGTATATATACGCCCGCGGCAGTTAAGGGGTTAATTATTGTTCATTGAACGGGAGTTGGTTTGTTCCCCTTAAAAAGGCTACTAATTTCCGATCAATGGCAATGATTACATGCATTTAATTTATTTCCTTTTACATTTGAAATTTTGTTATTCATGATTTAATTCAAGTCCTCGTTAAACATTTTTAACAATTTACATTCAAGTTACTTTAAAACATTTTTCGACATTGAACTTACTAAGTATGGATTCACTCTTTTAATATAATTCTACTAAAATTAATCTTAGGAGATAATATAATCAATATTCTCTAGTAAATAAGTGATTATTTAACTTACTTTGCAGCAATTGCGCAAGTAGTAGAATAACTTGATTTCGCACTAAGTGAATTTAAGATCATACAACATTATATATATATATATCAAAGGCTTTAAAATGAGAACCAAGGTTTGAGAACTAGCTCATGTATTCCATCCATTTAAACTAAGCTTTCTTACTAAATACCACTGTTATACCACCTTCCAATAGATGACTTTTAATTTTTACAATTACATACTCACAAAATGTTGAATTAAAAAAAAAAAAACTTTCTTCTGCCATAAAACACCGAATCATAACCCCTACTGGACAAGTGGGTGCAGTTAAAAAAAAAGAAAAAAATTCGACAATGGTTCTTACCATTTTTCTCCCAGATCGAATCGGAAACTGCTGATGATTTTGGACATGATGTCATTTTGGACCTTTTCCAGAACCGAAACTAACAATTGCCCAGATTCAGAAAAAGGCAATGGAGGGTTCGGGGTGTACCAAGATCTAATAAATTATAATCTGGGCAGTCTGCCATGTTGCCTCGGCACTTTCAACGTTACCAACTTGGCGACAGTATCAATGCTATTTCATTGTCTTCGTGCCTTGTAAATGACTTCACACAAAATGGTAGTACTATGATTGTACTACTGTAGTGGGGTATAGTTACTCGTAAATGCCCACTCTAGGGTGATCAAGGTCGCATTTAGGGCCAACTGAGTGATTTTTGACAAAATACTTCTTGGACTGTAGCCAATGTATATCTTTAAAAAAAGAATTCCAGCTTCAATTGTTGCGTCTTTTTTTCCCCCCCTCCTAGTTATCACTTTTTTTTGGACATTGCAAGTACACGAAAAATGAAATAAAATTAGTGAATTTGCATTTTTTGAGTTGAACCACAATAAGAACTATAACCAAATTCCTTTTTTTTCGTCAATATGTTCATTTGCGAAAGTATTTTATTTCGGTTGATCTTTACAATATGGTAACTGGTAGTTTGGCGACATTTTGGAGGCGATAAAGGTTACTACCTGGGACTTTGGTAATAATGTGAGCAGTACTCAGTTCCGATTACGCATTATTTTGTGTGAGGGAAATGAGAGATCATGGGATATGTCATGTGATATTAATGGACGAATTACGGTTCTTTAATCGGAAAAGGGGGGGAAATCGGGAAAAAATCTGGAAATTTTGTATTTGGCTTTATTCTGTGTTGTGTGAAACAGTGTTCGTTAATTTTTGGATCCCATGGCCGTAACTAAAGTGAATTCGAAATGGGTATTTATGTATGTATTAATTTAATGTATGTGCTCATTTATATTTTAAGTAGTGTTTTTGAATTTAATTATATTTTAATTAAATGATAGTTATTTTGTGAATTTTATGTTTGTAGGAATTTGGTATACGTTTTAGTTGAAGTAAACGTGCATCGAAATAATTTAAATATCTGACACTAAATATTTGTAATGGTTGCGGTATGAATTCGTTGGTGACGTGTATAATGTAATAGATGATTTAGAGGTAAAAGTATTTGGATATTTTATTTATTTTATATGTGGAAATGTTCATATTTGGAAAGGGTAAATACTTTTTCGCGATCAGGTAATTTCATTTATGTTCTTTTTACCGGGTTTAAAGATTGAGAAAATTGTCATGTATTTTCGTGAAATTTTTCTAATTTATGAGAAAAAAGCAGTGTACATGGATATAGTGAAGAGTGTGAGCAATGCCATTTTTGTGCAATTCTGGGATGTTTTTTTAAGTAAAAATAAGTCGGCGTGTACATGGTTTATGTGTATGTGTTATTTTGAAAAACGCGTAAGGAGTATGGTATTGTGCACTTTTTCCCAATTTTGCAGTGAATATTTGTCATGATTAAGCAGTTTTGTTAGGTAAAATTTCTAGCATAAGTGTAATTCGGCTAGTAGATTGTTGGAAGAAGTGTTCAGTAGATAAAAAGAAAAGAAACATGTCTTTACTTCGTGAAGACAAAATGGCGGCGGGAAAAAAAAAATAGAGGGTTGCTGTAGGAGAGTTGGTCGCCAAATTTTCGCCAAAAAAACGCCAAGTTACCATAATGTAAAGATCAACCTTTATTTCAATTTTTAAAAATATGGTGCATTAACAAAAGTAAAAATATGATGCATTAAACAAAAGTAAAAATGAGAACGACTCTCACATTGCTAGTTTTTTGCCGTAAACTAAGTGGATTTTTTTAAAATAATGTACTGACAATAAATTATCTTTAATTTAAAAATAATACTTTAATCGTAGACGAAAAGCATTCAAAACAAATTTTCATTGTTAATAATATGCCTACAATTAGTAATAATAATAGTAATAAAAGCAAATATATATAAAAATTTACTTTGAAAAATACAGGACGATCCGGTAGTTATCCCGAAAAATTTAAAACCTTATTAACAGAGAAATCAAAATAATAGGAAAACAAAATTCACAGATCAATTACATTAATTTAAAAAAAAAAATTCATTGGAATTTTCATTTTTACCTAATATACTATCGTAAAAGAAGTTCATTTAAATATGATAAAAGCGAGTAGAAAGATAATATATTAAAGCACTTATACAAGTGTAAAAGACTTTGGTTGAAATTTTATTCATAAACTTATTCTAATCCGAATTCCAAACGGAAGCAAAAGCCACTAGAATTTTATATTTTTGTCAAAATAATTTTATCTAGAGAACGTTCAGTAGCTGAAATATGTTTCAGTTAGGCAGACGATTATTCTTTACAAAAATACTTAGGAATAACACTGGAAAATATGCACTTTATTAGTTGAAAATAAAAAGGAAAGTTTAAACTTTTAGTGAATTAATAAAAGTTTATACTTCAAGATACTCTTACTTTTTTAAAAACAGATAACTCAAATAAACAGGAGATTTTTTTAATGCGGGCCATGCGATGAAATATTTGTAGCAGACGAGAATCACTAGTAGTGAATTTTGATCAGAATATTCTGCTACTCGAAAAGAAAGTGCAGTTTAATTTTGAAAGTAAAATACTCAAAGCTCAATAACTCTGATTTACTATTATATTCAATGTAAACTAGACCATTTTCAATGCAACATGTAAAAGTACCGGAAGGAAGTTGTTGCAATTTTGACTAACATAACTGATTAGATTAAAGAAAAACTATTAAAAAAAACCAGAAAGTTTTCAGCTTTTATATTACGCTCAAGGGGGCCCTTTTTTAAAGTTTTGTGTGTTACCTTTGTTTATTAAATATTATCATGTTCTTCGCATTTAAACCTAAGATTCAATTCAACAGCAATATCACAAAATAGTTTTTAAAAAGTGCATATCTTTAGAATTTTTGATATACAGTCTTACGCGCTGGATATAATCCCCGCCCGGTAGAGTGTTGCCATTTTTCGCTTTGAATGTTAATCAGAAATTCGTTATAGTTTTACAAAATATGAAATGGATAACAAGCAGATTTTAAATCCGGACTGCCAGATACTCATATTCGGGTGGAGGATTACGTTATTCAAAACTGGATGGCTCTAGGTACCGTTGTTTTATAACAATGCGAGAAACATACATACATTTAAGCAGATACATCATTATTTAATTTCTTTAAATATAATTCAAGGCAATAATACTTAACTTCTGGGCTAAAACTAATACAGAATCAATTTTTTTAAGAAATAAATTCCACGAATTAATTTTTTAAAAACTTATGACATTTTAAAACCTTTTTTTTTTATTTATTTACAATTACGTAAGTATGAAATGTGCCAAAGAATTCGAAAAAAAATTAATTTTAGGCAAGTAAAAACGAAACAAGACGAAAGGAAACATGCTTCCAATCATAAATTTAAGCTGTAAATTAAAAGCTCTGAAAATCAAACTTAATTGGATTTCAATTTGCTTAATCTATGATTGAAACCTGTATATTTATATAAGTATATCCATGAATAAAATTTTTATTCCAATAATGTATTATTTTAATTGAAAATAATAAAAATATGGACAAACAATTAAATGATAATGATAAACTGATTGAAAATGATAACAATATTCCAAACTTAAATAAATAAGTTATTAGAAGCAAGCTATTTGTATAGTCAGATGCAACTGATTCAAGTTTCAACAAGTGATTTAAAAAAAGTAAACAAAATCTGCAAGAAAAAAAAAACCTTCAAGCAGAAGGTTTAAAGTTAATATATCCCAGAAATGAAAGTTATTCTAAATTGTTACGCAATCTACTAAAAGTTACACAAGTTTGTCAAAAGTTAAACAAATTTAAATCTACATTAATACTTTTGCAGTCGAATTTAACTAGTAACACCAATTCATAAAACATTAAAAACATTTCTTTTATACTATATTAGCACAATATTTTATTGTACATTAGAACAATTTATTATTATATTAATTCAATTTATTATTATATTAATTCAATACATAATTTCAATACATTATTGTAATTTATTAATTAATTATTAATTCCTAGTTCCAGCGCTTTTCTATTTTACCTACTTAGAATTTCGTAAGCTATTAAATTGCAATCATAAGAAAAAAAATTAAAGTTCGCTTTCTGAAAGATATCGTTCTATTCCAAAAGTTTACCGCTACTTTAAAGGTTTTATTGAAAAATTTCTTGAAAATGCCTTACTCGCAGCTTGTATATAGAGACTTGTACATCTCTGAAACCTAGAACCATGCCTTTTATATTAAAATATTTATTTGCGCTGCCAATGTCATGCGCAGTTTTTTTTTTTTTTTTTTTTTTTTCGGTGCAGTGTCGCCATTGGTCGCTTTCAAATCGTCGAGTTTGTTTATCAAAAATTCGTTAAAGTTTCACAAAATTTTAAATAGGTAGTAAAAAAAATTCGAAATTCAAAATTCGGGCTTTCAAGTGCCCATGGTCGGTTGGAGAACTAGTTATTCAGAATTCGATGGCTCCAGGTACCGTCGTTTTACCACAACGCGAGAAACAACATGCATTTATGCAGATTCTTCGTTATTTAGTTTCTTTAAATATAACACATGCGACAATATTTGGTGGCAACAGTTTGAAAAGTGAGTCGACGCAAAATGCCGTTTTGGAATTATAGCCCTTCTAAGCTAATGCTCTTTGGGTTAAAATTACTACACAGCTTCCTTCAAGATTCAGTATATAAGAAAAGCCGACTTAACCTTTGAAATTGAAATAATAAAAACCTTCAAAATACTCATTACGATAACAATCCGTACGTGCATTTTCAATGCTCCCTTTGCTGGTCTTCCCCGGAATGGTCTACCGACATTATCGCGTGATTGGCGGCTGTTAGAGCTCTATCGATAAGCCCCAGAAGGAGGGAAAGCCAAATATTAGGAGGGGTTTGACCCTAATGTAGCAGCAAATGGAGTATTAAATGAAACAACCCTCTATCTTTATAGGGGAAAAAGAAAAAGAGATCTTTTCATTCAATTGTTTCAAATAAAGGGTACCTGTTGAAATCATATATATTGATTCGTAACTTCTCATGTTATGCTCATACGCATCTAAAATTTTAAGAGAAATTTTAAGAAATTTCTTTATGTATTTTGCTGAGTTTTTAAGTCCTTCTATCATCTCATTTTGTAAGTATTTTCTGCTTCTTAGGAATGAGTAAAACTTCTTAGTGAAACCCGATTTTAAGATTTTTACTAAAGATTTAACCAACCCGATTAAAGGTTTTTGCTAAAAATAAATGATATACTGTTTAAAAACTATTGCCTGATTTCACTATTTCTTTTTTAGAAATTTCTATAAAATGTGACTTATAGTGTTATTGTATATTGATGAAAAGTAGTCTTACATTTGGTTTTCTTAGCAAACTGCCGAGAAATTTATACTAAAGTTAGTTAATCGCGTTTTAAGTTAATCGCGTGTTAATGCATAGTTCAAAACAAACTACTTAATTAAACAGCAAACCTTTTTGCCTCTAGTAAAAGTGCATTTCTGCAAAACACTTTCTGTATAAACTTTTTTTTTTCGGGGGGGGGATTACTTAATTGTATTATCATCAGTTAAGTAAAGATGAGCGAAACTAGATAAAAATAGTTTTATTTAAAAATAATTTTTTCTTAGACGAGCCGTATATAGATCAATTCACATCCGTAAATGAATTTATTATGAGTGAGTTTCATTTAAAGTTGATGCCAAAAATCTAAACAAAATCAAAAGAATTTTTTTTTTTTAGATTACTTGTTATAATTGCTTATTGTAATTGTTAACAGATTGCTTAATTGTAACTCTCCCCTCCCCCCCCAAAAAAAATATTCTAGCTTTTGTTCAGCTTTTGGCATCAACTTTGAATGAAACTCACTAATAATAAACTCATTTACGGATGTGGGCCCACCAGCGGCCGAGCGGTAAAGTCGCTGAACACTGGTAGTTCGGTCCGAGGTTCGAATCCCGCGAACGGGCTGGCTGCATGGGTGTTTTCGTGGTTTTCCCCATGTGTAACGTGTATACGAGCCAGTTTCCCTTAGAAAGTCCTCCACGAAGGCATCCCTCCCCTTAGGCAGATAGCCCTAGTGTGCTTTGCCATAATTAAATACACACATACACACATTTACGGATGTGAAATTTATAAATGACTTGTCTCTAAAAAAAAAATACTTTTTAATAAAACTATTTTTGATCTATTTTCGTTAATCTTTCCCTGAAAATTAATTACTATGAATTTCAGAAAATTTAATCACACTATCTTAACTCTGTCTTCAAAATCCCGCGCTCATTATAAACTCGATTTAATGACTTCGTAGGTCCCTCCCTCCACAAAACAAAAGTCTATTTCAATTACGTTCTGTTTCAAATGTAGTTTGTCACACAGTTTTGGACGCTTTTATGTTATTTGAGTAATATTTTTCCTTGTAATATTCACTGTTTCCTTAAGAGATATATAACTACTCATATCATTTTCTAGACTTTTCTCTCCTTATTCGTTCCATATTATTTAGTTTCGTTCTGTATTATTTTTAAAGGCAAAGAATAGATATCTATTTTCTATTTCCAAAATTCGAAAACATTTTTAACTTTATCCGCCTACTTTACATTCAGAGGAATTTTACACGGATTATTGCTCTATCAATACTTTTAAATTTTCTACGACTGTTTCCAATAATCACGATAATAATCCTTCGAAAATGTTGAAAGGACACTCCGCGTATGATTTATAAAATCAGTAAATAAGAATATTATACCAACTTGAATTTTTCCTGAAAAAAGTAAGAAACATTACTCAAATATCTTTCAAAGCAGACACTTTAACAGCATTAATATTTAACAGCATTAATTAACAGACACTTTAACAGCATTAATTCGATTGATTTGGAGAGGAAGCAAATTTTTATTGCAAAGCAAAAACTGTAAAGCTGATTATTTCGAAACACAAGAGATGCATCCCCCCCCCCAAATATTCCCTTTCGGATTCTGGATTTCTCAAAAAGGTTTTAAATGAGATGAGCGAAAAATTATCGCACAGCTAACATGATAGAACTCGGACTGAATTGGTATTACTCAGACATTTTATAACGCTGTATATTAGTTCACGTATATTTTCATTTGAAGGAAAAATTTTTCATAATACTAAAGACTTAAAAAGATTATAAACATAAAATTCTAAGCTAAAATATTAAATTCTCTAAAGAAATGGAAATTAAATCCAGCTATAGATCGATCGTATTGGAGGATATAGCTAAACATTTATTTGCGAGACAACAGAAAAAATGACTACTTCTGCAACAATCAATTTTCTCATTTGTGTTCTAATTGAATTCTTCTTTAAATTGATTGAATGGATAAAGAAAATCAGGACCCACCAGCGGCCGAGCGGTAAAGTCGCTAATTGATTTGACGCGAACGGGCTGGCTACATGGGCGTTTCGTAGTTTTCCCCTTCCTTCAAAGACAAAAAAAGAGTTTGAAAAAAAAAAAAAAAAAAAAGTTTGTTACTTATTGTTGCTATCGATTCATCGTAATCACTGCATTTTTATTTTATTCACGCAGCCTAATCAGTGGCCGAGTGGTAAGACCACTGAGAACTCGTAGTTTGACCCGGGTTCTAAACCCTGACAAAAGGGCTGTCTACATAGATATTTTCCCTTGTGTTATATGGATACCAGCCAGCTTATCTTGGAAAGCCTTCCCTAAAGGCATCTACTCCCCTAGATAGATAGCTTTTAACCCCCGTGGGCTTCGTCATATTCAGATAGCCTAACCATTCACTCCAAAAATAGATTAAACTTCTAACGGATATTTTGTACAAGTTCCTTAATGAAAAAAAGAAAAAAAAAAAGAAAAAAAGAAAAAGAAAAAGAACACTCTGAAAAGCTATAAATGAAATAGGTATAATTTAAAGCGCGCTAATATATTGCATAACTGTAAATGCATTAACAACGTTTGAAAATAGCATTAGAAATTTTCAATATAAGATTGCAGTTTTTAAAACGGTTAACTTTTCAAAAGCAATTACAAATTCAATATATTTACGAATATACTTAATATGATTAAACGCATGAGCTTTGATATTATACGGATATAGATATATAGTGTTATTTATAGTACATTAATTAATATTGTAAAATGTACTTAAGTATTATCGCAATCACCTTAGTACGTAGAGGTCTTCAGCGTAAACCTAAACGTTCTCTTCCAAACTTCAGCAACCCATGCGCTTCTCAGTTCTTTAGGTAACCATATCCATTGTAAGTTACAATCCGAAAATTTCCCAGATCACCTTTTTATTCGGTAAAAAAATCCCGAACTGCACCAAGGTAGTTGCAATAATACGTAAGAACCTTGTAAAAATACTTTTATGATAGACATATACATTATTTTTGTGATCGTTTCTCATTTCACCTAGTTTTAGTTTTTCATTGTGCAGATGTTACATAACCCTATTCCGATTATTCATGGGTTAAATTCTAAAAGTAGCTGGAAAATTTTCACTCCATCTCGAGCTTCAATGGTTAGCAAAATTTTTAACTAGTTAGCGAAGAAACTAAATGCAATGATGATAATCGCTTCAAAATAATGAGTGATGATTTTTCACTTGCAGAGTAATGACGAAATTAAGATTTTCTGCAATTATCCTGCTTACAAAGGTTTAGGTTTTAGGTTTATTAGATTACGGCAAAGCACTCGAGGGCTATCTGCCTTAAGGGAGGGATGCCTTCGTGGAGGACATTTTAAGGGAAACTGGCTCGTATACATGTTACAGATGAGGAAAACCACGAAAACACCCATGCAGCCAGCCCGTTCGCGGGATTCGAACCTCGGACCGAACTACCAGTGTTCACCGACATATCTTAATCGTTTACTGGATTTTAGATCGTTTGAAAACATTTAATCATTTTATATTCCTATACTAAGCTAAACTACTACACATATATTTTATATCATATTAAAACCTGATTCTCTATTCGACGCAAAATTAAAAAGAAAGAAAATGTGATACTATATGCAGTTAAGGATATCGCACATCGTCCAAGATTAGCTTGCTGTTTGTTCGGTTCGATTTTCTCACAATGTATTATTTTAAGCAAATCAGATCTTTTTGCGTTGCAAAACAAAAAGTATCAAGCAGTTTTCTACAGAAAAATGCATATGCGCCTGGGATCAAACACATTTAACGCAGAACTACAACACACACTAACGATAGAACCAACACATTTAACTAAACGGGGTTTTAGTTAAATGTGTTGTTCTTTTCTCTTGCAGTAGTATTCTGGTTTTTAAAGTCTGCAGTTCTATTTCGTTCTTTGCATATTCAAATGACAAATCTGACATATATATTCCTTAATGTTTAGAAAACTTTTACCAGTCGAAACGATCTGATGACGGAAATATATTTTCTCGGTGGATGCAACGAATTGGGCTGTTTATCTTTCTAAAGAAAACTGCTTGGCACATCTTTTTTTATAATTGAAAAGATCCTAAAATTTCATAATTATAAATGAATACAAAGTTAATAAAACTTAGATTCAGAAAGAGACTAGAAACGGTAGGGAAGTCGTTCAAAATACTCTCCGTAACTACACTCAATTGACGTGAAGTTTCTGTTAATTTTGCCAGAGAACTAAAGTTAAATTTAAAAAAAATTAATTTTCAGAACTAAATTCATTTTAAATGCGTAAAATAATTAGCAGAAATTATTTTTAAAAGATCCATTTAGAATTATCTTGTAAATTATATGTTAAAATTAATTGTTTGGCACGACACGTCTTATTTTATTATGCAAAGATCACAAAATTTTATAGTCATAGAATGAATATAAAAAAGTTAATAAAACTTAGATTTAGAAGTAGTCTAGAAACGTTAACTAAGTCATTCAAATTCCTCTCTATAGACATACTAAGTTGGCATGATTTTTCGTTAATTTTGCCAGAGAACTAAAGTTAATTAAAAAATTAAGTTTCAGAATTAAGTTATTCATTTTAAATACGTAAAATAAGTAGTTGAAATTATTTGTAAAAGATCGACTTAAGAGTCATCTTGTAAATTCTTTGACGGAACAAACTCTGGAAAAACTTAAAACTGGCACGTCTTATTTTATTATGCAAAAGATCCCAAAATTTTATAATCATAGAATGAATATAAAAAAGTTAATAAAACTTAGATTTAGAAGTAGTCTAGAAACGTTAACGAAGTCATTCAAATTCCTCTCTATAGACATACTAAGTTGGCATGATTTTTCGTTAATTCATTGGCAGTAATTATAAATTTTTTGGCAGAACAAACTTTGGAAAAAATTTAAATTGTTTGACACAGTACGTCTTATTTTATTATGCAAAAGATCGCAAAATTTTATAATCATACAATGAACACAGAAAAGTTTATAAAACTTAGAAGTGGTCTAGAAAGGTTAGAGAAGTCATTCAAATTCTTTACTGTTGACACACTAAGTTAGCATAAGTTTTCGTTAATTTTGACAAAAAAAAGAAAAAAAAAAAAAAAAAAAAAAAAAACTAAAGTTAACTAAAAAATTAATTTTCGGAATTAAATTCTTCACTTTAGATGTATAAGTGGTTGAAATTATTTGTAAAGATCAATTTAGTTTTCTTGAAAATTCTTTGGTGAAATAAACTTTTTAGCAACTCTTGTTTCATAACGCTAAAATTTTATAACTATACAATGAATATAGAAACGTTAGCGTAACTTGGATTTAGAAATAGAACAGAAACGATAGCATTCAAATTCCTGTCTGTCTATAAATTGCTTGGCACGACACGTCTTATTTTATTATGCAAAGATCGCAAAATTTTAAAATCATTCAATGAATATAGAAAAGTTAATAAAACATGGATTTAGAAGTAGTTTAGAACCGGTAGCGAAGTTAATTAAAAAATTAATTTTAAAAATTAAATTCCTCATTTGTTGAAATTATTTGTAACAGATCGATTTAAAACTAGCTTGCAAATTCTTTGGTAGTAAAACTTAGTTTACTTAATGTAATAAATCCACTACTGTTTATAAAACCATTTTAAAATAAAGTTTAAATAATGTATTTATGTAACAAAAAGTTAAATAACAATTATTTAATTTGAACCACATAAGAATATCATTCAAAAACTGTCATGGAATATAGAAGAATTAAGAAGGTGCATTGCTTAGATGTATAAAATGTGATAATATAAAAAAGTTAATGAAACTTAGAAGTACCAAGTTAGTATATATGTATATGTATCTAGAGAAAACTCTTTGGTGAGTCTTGTCTTATAATGGAAAAAATCTTAAAATTTTAAAACAATTGCTTAGATGTATAAAATGTGCAAGAATAAAATTAAATTCATGACATAGTTAAAATACAGCTCGCGAATTTTATTATTCAAAAGTCATTTGGGCTAGTCTACCGTAACTCGTATCTTGAACAATTCTACCCCATGAAAAAAATTCCTAAATATAGCAACTTCGTAAAAATAATTTATGAAAAAACTTAATTTTTTGCATTTTACAGATATTGTTATGATATTAAATTCAATAAATCTTGACCTACTAACTTTTCAAAACTAAAAATATGCTTTAATATGTTTCAGAAGGAAAGCAACTAAAGACTTCATTTCTATACGAGAATTAAAGTATATATAGAAAGGTGCATCTGTAGAGAATATGAACTTAAACAACAGCAGTTAGATAATTATACAGATTTATTTACAAAACAAACAGACAATAAATTATGACATGACTGTATTTGGTACGACTGACTGAAAGACTTTCGTCAATTTATGTACAAAATGTACATTTTTACAAAAGTTCCTGAAAAGCGAAAACCGATTGAGCCATCATTTTGTTATGATACTTGTCTATAGCATCTAATTTACAACTCCTTTCAGCCATTAATTTGAAATTATAAAACATTCCATCATATGAGTTTCATAACCCAAGCTCTCTCAATCATTTAAATACAATTAAGAAATCAATTTACAACAATTTTAATAATAAAAAATGAATATAAGAAATATATTCCTTAGCGTAGGCATATGTTTTTTTGGATCAGTGCTCTACAATAATATTCTACTAAACATTAAAACAGTTTTTTTTTTTTCTAATTATGAGGTTTCCTTATAACATAGTACCTTAAGCACATCCTAGATATTAGGTTAGTGTGTATTTCAAGTAACATAGGTGAAATAAAAACATGAACTAGAATTTGTAGGATAACTCTGCCTGTTTATTTTCAAAGATTTTTTTTTCTTTTTTATGCATTGACTACGAAATTCGACACCACATCGTGCCATTTTCACTGAAACAGTGCGCTATGTACAAATGAAGAACAACAGTATTGTCATTCGGGCTCTTTCCACAAAATGAGACTATTTTGGCTTGCTGCAATTGTGTCATATTACATTATTTAATAAAAATGACGTATCATTACATTTTTAAGCATAAAAATCATAAAAATTTTGCCTTATATTTCCTTTCACAAGCACCTAAATCGGCTTGAGATGGAAATATACGTAAATACGTTAAAAAGATTAACATTACATGACTTAACGGGAAGTATAACTTATGCATAAAAATGATTTCTCACAAAATTTTAAATGATAAATGTTTTGTATATCCTCTTTTCACACGCAGTTGGATTTCACATAAAAAAATAATAATATTTAAAAATTTCCAGTAATCGAGAACACACCTCGGAGTTTAAAGCAATAAAAATTAAATTTTAAAGAAGTAAAGTCTCATATATTTAGCAAATATCACGTAGTTTTCTAAAAAAAAAATGCAAGAATCTTCGAAGAGCAATTGCTTAAATGACTTAGAAGCTAGAAAATACGAATTATGTATTATACATTGATATTTCCAAAAATATCGATAAAGTAAGTCAACTATTCTTACTATTATGTTTTTACATCCATTTTTAAATATTTTTCTCAAAAAAATGTAAGAAACTTTGAAGATCAAGTACATATATGATTTCAAAGAACAGCAATTTAGCACGTGCAGAGTTTTTCTATAAAAGTAGTTAGATAAATCTAAGGCTTAATTTTATCTAATTCTAACCAGAAAATGTATTTTTCTGTTTGAAAACGTTTCGAAAAAATATTGCATACGCCAAATTGAAGTGCATAATATTTTCGCAAACTGAATGCAAAAATATTTCAACAGTAGCAGCTGGGTTAAACCAGAAAATATTCAACAAAAGACGAGGAAGAAAGTCTTGACACCCGAGGGAGGGAGGAAAATAGGATCTATAGGGGGCTGTTGAAGGAAGTACTTCTAATGGACACTTCTTTTTTTGAAAGATTCGATTGTTTGTATCCGTTTACTGGACAATCGCTTCAAACCCCTAAGGTACACAAAGAACAGTGTAATTTTCTGGTTCTTTGACCTTCAGAATGACAGTCTTGGGCTATTTCAATACTCAAGAAACACTGCGGTAGTGGGAAAATTCTACTGTACTTAACATTTTCTAGACATACACACTTGAAACTTGTTAGAATTTTACTGCACTACTGATAAAACATAAATCGTTGTATTTTGTATATACAATGCACAACAGAATTAGCATTAAAAGTTTAGAAATTAATTTCAAAACATTTTCTAGGTTTTTCATTTACTGTTGTCTTACTTATACAAGGTCGAAAGGAGAAATAGGTAATACTAAATATTAAATCATTAAGCGCTATGTTAGAATGAAATATCTAAATCAAGCTGCTGTAATCATTACAAGAAATGTGTTGAAAAATTATGAGAAAGCATCATTTCATGTATCTGAAGCAGCAAATTACAATAAAATAATAAATGATGATCAAATTAATTTTGTTAATGTAAATGATTTTTCACTTTAAAAAATAATATAGCATATCCCAGCATTAAACTGCTGAATCTCTGAATGAAATTAAAATTCATAGTAATAACATTTTAAATATATCCTAGGAATGAAATAAAAATTATCCAAAAGCATATAGAATCGTATCAGGAACCATGCAAAAAGAATAATCAGCTTTATATAAAGGAAAAGTATCAATAATTTTAGGTACAGTTTTTATATTACAAATTCTTTTACCTTATTCTTTTACCTTCTATGGTTCAGCAATGAACGAATTTTAACTATTATAAAATTGTAATTTTATTACTTGAATAAATTTTGCTAGGTATTACAAAATTTTTTTAAAAAAGTGACATGTAAAAAATGATTCTGCTTAAGGTTTTTTATACTCAAGTGAACAAAATAATTCTGACTTTTAACTTACATATGTAAAAAAATTTTCCTAAAAGAATCACTAATTAAATGTGAAAAATACGAAACTCACCCGCAACAGGAGCAAATTGCTGAAAATCTTCAACAATTAAAATCGGCAAAACGTTCACAACAAAAATCATATATTTAAGCAAACTTTTATATGCTAATCATTTAACTACACATTTAAATTTTGATTTTGTGATTTTGTTGCATCTAAATCAATTAATACAGAACTTGAAATTTATTGCAGCTGAGCCATCATTAGTCTTATTTTGCAGTAAAATAATTTTTCGGCAGGAAAATAATGGGATAAATCACATCTAAGTGCAGGAAAAAAATGCATTCAGGTTCTCTCACACAACACTTTATACACTTAATGGTATTGAAAATGCTGTCATCCCCCACAAATACTATATAATACAACAAGAGGGACTTAGCATTGAAGAGTTTTTGTTTCAGCAAGTCTGTGATAACACATATAAATATCTGTGATGCATAGTTCTGTCCTGCTGTATGAATTAATAGATACAAATCTATTTCTCTGAACAAAAAAACTTTCCGTAACAAAATAAGTTCGTGAATTTTGTTAAGTTTCACAATTCATGATACCAAGCAAGCAAATAATCTACATAGAACTTCAATCGCTCAAAATTTTACATTAATAAAAATTCAATCATTTTAAAACTAATAAACTGTTTAACAATAAGCAATTACTTTTGGTTTTCATTATACACTTTCAAAACAAAACAACCCTTTCAGAACGATGATGAGTAGAATCGTTACTTTGTTCATAGTAAAAATTATTTTAGGAGTTTTTACTGATAAAAATCAATAAGATACTATGCACTATCTACATCTAATTTCCCTCTGGAAAGGGTAATTTGTTTCTCTATTTGGATTTATTTTTTTCATTTTGTTTTTTAAATAGAAGAAAACTTTCTGTAAGGCTACTTACGTGCCTTGTTGAATCGTCATCCACAAACGTTCGCAAAATGTTTTACTGTGGCGTGTCCTTGGCGCGGTTCAAGTTTCTCAAAGTATGAGAGTACAGTCACATTTTATTATTGAGGATCGTCGTGCGCTTGAAGTCCTACAGTCACATGTGTGTTAATGGCATTGTCCCAGAACTTATGGATTCCGTACCTGGGTAATGCGTTTGCATCTGTAACCTGTTCTGTACTGCATTCGGATCGCCGGAATCACCCGGTAGGTACATGCTGATCATGTCCCGTAGATCACTATTGCAACCCCGCCGAGATGCTGCTGCGATTGCCGCTGTGGTCATCGCACTCGGACTGTTTTGTCCGCTGGAGCTGGGTTCGGCCTTGATGCCTCCCATAGGTTGCCCCGATTGCATGGACGAGTACGATGTCATGGGAACAGAGTAGCTAGAACTGCCATTCATGTAAGGGACAGGCATCGACGAAGCGGCCGTGGTCATAGGATTGTGCATTTGAGTCATATGATCATAACGAGAATAAAGTCCGCTGGTGGACATCTGAGACCCATAGCCTGCCGCATGTTGCTGGTAAGCATGAGCAGCTTCATGCATCATGGTCGGGTATCCGTTGGGCATGTACCCATTCATCTGGTACATATCACGGCTCACTTGGGGCACACTAGCTGCAGGAGATCGGGTATCACCAGGTAGCAAACCGCCAGTCAATGGATACTTGTCTTTTTTCATCAAAGTTTTAGTTTTTCTTCTAGGCCGATATTTGTAATCGGGATGTTCTTTCATATGCACAGCTCGAAGTCTCTTTGCCTCATCGATGAAAGGTCGTTTTTCAGCTTCGGAAAGTAATTTCCATTCGGCACCCAGACGTTTGCTGATTTCAGAATTATGCATTTTGGGGTTTTCTTGGGCCATTTTACGCCGCTGACCCCTTGACCATACCATAAAGGCGTTCATAGGCCTTTTTACTCTTTCTATGTCTTTCTTGTTGCTGTTGCCTCCACTATTGTTTCCACCAGAGTTTCCATTACTGTTTGGACCCATGCCTCCTTGATGACCCTGGTTATTCGAAGAGGTATTAGAGCTGGGAGAATGGTGGCTAGCTGCCAGATGATGGCTTCCAGGATGATGACCGCCATGAGGATGGTGAGGGGGCCCCATGCCTCCGCCCCCTACTTTCAGTTCGGAAGGGTCGAGACCCCCAGTATGGGTCACGCCAAAATGATAGGCGGTGGTGTAATCACGGTCCATCACTGCCAGGGGTACTGGACTGGCGGCGGTTGGTTGTTGGTCCAGCGGGTGCGAGCTGCAGCACAGCTGGCAAGGACAAGCGCTGCTAGGCCGAATGGTGACAGCCTCCGTGTTTACGGCTAAGCGAGAAAGAAGAAACCGCCGAGTACCTTTCAACCTCCGGGACCTGTTGCTCCGTTATTGCTCACCGCTAACTTCAATTTTCGATAAGCCTAAAGCAGGTGCTCACGAATCGAGATGATAAACAAATAAACAGCGGAACAATTACCTCTCGGAATCAACTGCTTTTGCAGAGGCAGGGGGGGGAATTTTCACAATCGAGCACGAGCTAGAGAACAGCGGCCGATTCAGAACCTCTGCGAGTCGAGTACGTCCACCGCGCAAACTCACACGCTGCTTTCTATGAGAGAACTTGCTTCGTACTTCCTCGCGTTATTGATTGACAATGGTCGAGACCGCGCGGACCAATCATCGCCCGCTTTGCCTCGCTAGCTCATTCGCCGGACTGGTGCCCCGGCTGGCTGTGACGTCACATGACGTGAGGAGGGGAGAAGGCGTGACTCTCCTCTAACTGCTGCTTGCTTCCTCGCCGAAACAAGCGCGCGGGAGAAAGCTGCCAGCATTTCTTGTTTTTGCCCAGTTTTCTTCAGATTTGCTTTTCTAATCAGCATGAATACTTCAGTATACTTAAAATTATAGCTATAAACAAAAGTAAATACACTTGTGACTGTAAACATTTCCAACTCTTATTATAAAGCGGTTTTTAACAGTGTGTGAAACAGCTTTATCGAAGTCGATAGCCTGTTGTTTACGCTTTTATTTATGCTTAACAGAACTCTTCATTTAAAATAAAAAGAGCCGAAAATAAAACTGTAATCTAGGCTGATTTTAAACAGTGTCACGGTCTTCTTCATGTTATTTTAGATCGAGTTTTTCTGAACTAACAAAGAATTAAGTTGAAAACTATTGATGTGTGTTTTAAGGGATAAAATGTAGATTCATCATTAAAAAGTTTTATTAGTTATTCAGATTTTATAAATTTCGCTAAAATATAACAAATCGTTAATATCTAAGACAAAACATATTACCGTTTAAACACTGTATATTACAATACAGTGTATTTATAACTTACACTGTACTGTAATACCGTTTAAACACTGTATATTACAATACAGTGTATTTATAACTTACACTGTACTGTAATATACAGTGTAATTTATAAATTACACTATGTTCCATATCAAAATACTATCTCATAATTGATTATTAATGAGCAACATCAAAAGTACTTTTCTTTCTCTGTTAAGTTTGAAAATTCTGTTGAACATCTCCGAGATCAATAATAATATTGGTAGCGTCAAAACGGGATTAAAATAATACTAAATATTTAATCTTTACTTATTAAGATAATTTTAAATAGTTAGTTAATTGAATTTTTCGGATAATTTTCATTTTCAATAACAGCAGATAAGTAGAGAAAAATGGTTTAACAGGAAATTTATGTTCGAATAAGTTATTGTTGAAAATTAAAATACGAGTGTTCGAATTTACTTTTTTCTTTGTCTTTAATTTTATTAAAATATGGCAAAACAAAAGTATTATCTAATAATGTCTTCTTGGAGAACTCTCTGAAAAAAGCAAATTCATATTTATGTTACAAATAGAGAAATCACGAACGTACTTATTCATTCAGCCCTTTCGACGGAATAAAACTTGAGTTGAACTACCAGTGCTTAGCTACATCATCCAGTCGACGGAAGGGAGGGATGCTTTCGTGGAGGTCTCCCTAAGGGAAGATGGCTTGTATTAACACGTTACACAAGGGGGGGGACCACGAAAACGCCAATTTTCCATCTCATTCGCGGGATTTGAAACTCATACCGAACTACCAGTGTTCAGCGACTTTACCGCTCGGCCCCTTTTGCGCTCCCTATATAATAGAAGAAAGAGAAGTGAAATTTCTGAAGAATACATTACTTTGCTGTAAAATTGCTTAATGATCTAATATATGCTTCGAATTCTTTGAAAACGATCTCTATTAAATTTCCACCGACACCACAACACAACAACCAAAAAAAAAAAAAAAAAAAAAAAAAAAAAAAGGTTTGTTACTAGGTTTACTGATTGCCTTTTGGAATAAATATATAGTTGGAATGAGAATATGATTTTTAATAGCATGCATGCGCGTAATATATATATATATATATATATATATTAAGTGTTCTTTTTGTTCCGTAAAATTCACCAAACTACGCTAAGGTGTTTGCGATAATACGTAAGCACAGCTAATCTTTTATATAAAAAATTAATTCGTTTATGCATGTAAAATGAATAAATAATACGTCACACCAGAATTCAAGGCGAAAAGATAAGCGATTAATCAGATTTATTTGCTTCTGAAGATGGGAGAGCAGTTCTTTTTCTCTTAAAATGCATGTACCCTCTGCATATTTTACTAAAATTTTGAATAGATGTTTAAAATCCTAATAATGTGTTTTATGGAAACAAAACACTTACATTTCACTAAGTAATGCCCTGTAAAAATCATCAAGAACTCGGTTTACCATTTTCTTAATGCCAGCAAAAACATACAAGAGGTTAAAGGTTAAAAACTGGAAAACTTATGGCCAAAAGTAGAGATGCCTGGAGAAGACCAGGGCTGTCAAGCCACTGAAGCCACTGAAGTATACGCGAATTCTATTTCGTAATGGCATTTTTTCGTAACCGTAACTAGATGCATTGAATATTCATCTTTTCTACACTTTTTCGAGACGCAATACACAAGAAAGCTATATTGCGAGTGTTACCTTCCTGTTTTGCTTTGTTTGCTTTATTTGATTATGGTAAAGCGCACTAGTGTTACCTGCCTAAGGGAATGGATGCCTTCGTGGATGACTTTCTAAAGATAACTGGCTCATATACACGTTAGACATAGGAAAACCACGAAAACGACCACGCGGGCCATCACTTTTATATGGGCTAATAATATGCAAGGGAGGAAAATTGTTTATGATTTTTAAAAAATGCTTTTCTTGTAACTAATTTAGTTAGTTAATTTCAGAAAAGGTTAGGTTAGTTAATTTCAGAAAAGCAGCGGCCGAGCGGTAAAGTCGCTGAACACTGGTAGTTCGGTCCGAGGTTCGAATCCCGCGAACGGGCTGCCTGCATGGACGTTTTCGTGGTTTTCCCCATGTGTAACGTGTATACGAGTCAGTTTTCCTTAGAAAGTCCTCCACGAAGGTATCCCTCCCCTTAGGCAGATAACCCTCGAGGCTTTGCCATAACCACACACACACACACAATTTCAAAAAAGCATTCGATAGCTATCTGTCTAAAAAAGTAAATCCTAATGATGAATTTTCCAAGAAAATTAGCTTTTATTAATCTTATGTAAGTAAAAAAGTCGAGAAAATGCGTTTAACCGGCATTCAAGAGACCAAACCCCGGACAAAATGCCATTGTTTCGAGGCTTACAATTCGGTCTTTGGAGATCTTTGTAATTAATCTTCCTTATTAATTGCGCATCATCGACCAAGCGGTAAACTCGTTGAACACTGGTAGTTCGGTCCGAGATTCGAATCCCGCGAACGGGGTGGCTGCATGGGCGCTTTTGTGGTTTTCCTCATGTGTAACGTGTTAATACGAGCCAGTTTCCCTTAGAAAGTCCTCCGCGAAGGCATCTCTCACTTAGGCAGATGATAGGCCTCGAGTGCTTTGCCATAATCAAATAAACCAAACTTATTTATTAACTGGAATGTAACATTGCAAATTTGTAAGCAGAATACAAGATGTGAAGCTTATATTTCTATGAGACGCCTTTATTAAGGTATCGCCGCCGTTTCAGAAAAGGTGAGAACTTTCATATGGGTACTGCGGGCACCTTTAGAAACTGATTTTCATTAAGAGTGAGGATACTTTTAAGCAGGGAATGGGAGACTTCCATAAATGTAACGACATCTTTATAACGTGGCACTGTTGTAAAGCGGTTTCATTTCGAAACGAAACGTGCTTACTAATCGCATTACTGTACTTTTAAATTAAGCGAAATTTAAAAAAAAAAAAAAAAAAAAAAAAAAAAAACTTTTCATTTCGAAGATAATTGGCATAGGTGAACAGCAAAGAAGTGGCATAGGAAACAGCAAAGTTTTCTGCCAATTATATTACTAATAACGAAAGTTTAAACTACCTATATTAGGAAACAAACAAAAAAAAAACAAAAAAAACAAAAAAAAGGGAACTAAAATTAGTGAGGAAACATTAGTATCTAACTAAGTTACTAATATTCCCCTCCAACACTGTACAGACAGCTTTTAAAATAACATTATTACATACGAATTGCTTATTATTTTAAACAGTTGTTATTCAAAATACGTGAAGCGACTCGCTTTGACAGAAGAGTAGCAACAGGTTTCAAAAAGTGACATCAGAAGTAAAATGGTTCAAGTTCCTTTCACTTTTACGTGTAAATTCATCGTTCTGTCTATCTCTACATATTCACGTAACGACAACAATAGCATGAAAAAAAAAAAAATTGTTGTTTCTCTTATCCTAGAGCAAATACTACGACAATAAAAAAGAAAAAAATTCCTCAATGAGCTACGAAGGAATCCTTAAGTATTTTCTTTCAACATAGCAAATAGCTCTTTTTTATTTTTATTTTTTTTCGGCTCGGGTACTTTTTCCTATTTAAATGGTCTAACACCGAGTCGCGCGAAGTCAAGTGCACTGTTAAAGGTTCGGAAATCTTTTGATAATGTAGCTATTTGCAAACAAATTCCCTCACTATCTCATTTTAAATACAATAAAAGCAGGCTGCAATTTTCCAAGTTGTTGCCGGAGTGTGGTGACGAGGAGTGCGGAGGTATTATATAAAGCAACAGATATCCTTTTATTGCACAGCTCAGAGATGTAAAGACTAACTGAAAAGGACCCCTATTCACTGTGTGTTTATTAGGCATACGCCATACAGCTTTTGTAGCAGACAGTTAGGCCTACTTTAGGATCGTTCCAGTCAGACATCTCACAATGGTACATACAAACGGCGATTCAAAACTTCGGAGGATTTTCAATAGAAGGCTTCAGCCTTCAAAAGAGATACAGAGACGAGGGGATAAAAGGATGCGAGCGCCATCTAACGGCGGCTCCGCACACCACGAGGAGAAACGCGGAGAGGATATCAGAGAGCGAAAGAAAGGATAGGGATCGTTCGGAGGCTGATGATTGGTCCAGCGGAACCCATCCCGGTTTTTAACCACGACCACGTGGGGGAAAATGCAAGCTGCGATGTGTTTATTATAAGGTAGGTTGTTTAGAACACTCGAGCGAAAACAGTTTCATAATATTAACTGAAATTTTCAAGAAATTAAATAAATACGTAGATATGGCTTGTATTTATTTAAAATATTTTATAATCTTTGTAATTTTTTATTTTATATTTCAGTCTCAAAATATCCTGCATTAGCTTGTAAAATTCAAGACTTAATTAAATACATTTCCTTGACCCGAAGCTTCAATCAACAAACTTCGTAGGCTTATATTTACTATCCCAAAGGGGTAATTTGCTCAGATGGGCTATTAATTTCGTTTTGGCATTTTGCGTTGGCTCATTAATAAACGGTGTTTTATCTTTCAGATTGTTGCCACCCATTATTAGACCCCTCCATTGTATTTAAAGAAATTAAATAATGAAGAATCTGCATGAATGTATGCATGTTTTTCGCACTGTAAAAAAGAAACGGTACCTAGAGACATCGAAGTTTTTATAACGTAGTCCTCCACTCGAATATGGGCATCTGGAAACCGAAATTTGGAATTTGTTTTATTATCTATTTCATATTTTGTCAAACATTAGAGAATTTTTGATTAACGAACTCAACGATTTCAAAGCGAGCAATGGCAACACTGTACGAAAAAAAATTATCTCTAGCACGCGATACTGTGCACCGGAAAGATATGTTATTTTTAAATTATTTTGCGATATTGCTGTTAAATTGAATTTCACGGTTTTAATAGCGAAGAGCATATTTAATAAATAAAGGTAACAAACATATTTAATAAATCAAGGTAACACCCAAAACGTTTAAAAAAAGTCCCTCTGGGGGTAATATAAAATCTGACAGCTTTCAGATTCTTTTAAAATATTTTTCTTTATTTGTATATTGTAATTTTATATTAAATAGCCAAAATATTGTGAATATTAGCTTGTAAATTTTTGTTGCCATAAACAATGACCTCTCAAAAATTGAAAAGTAAATAGAGATAGATAAATATGTGTTTTATAAAAATTATGTATGTGTTTTTTAAAAACATGAATATCAAAATTCGTTGAAAATAGAAATTTGTTTCATCTCAAAGAAAGAATGTAATCGGAATTTTCTTTGGAATAAAATAATCTTGAATTTTTACGTATTTCCACTTCAGGATGGTCCGAAACTATTCGGCTTCACCGTTCAAAAACTGATTGTTTTACACATTAAGGTTACTAAAACTTATCAGATAAAGGTATTTTTAAAGTGAATCACTACCTCCCAAGCTAATGATTCACTCTCATGCAGTATCTTGAGTGTTCAGGTTAGGAATAAAGTGGGGAGATAACTAAATCCCAGTTTGATTACGATGATGGACTATCAGGAATCGATGATTCAGTTTGAAAATGATAAGGATTCCTCCGTTCAACCGATAAAGTCATTCACTGTTACCTCCTTGTGAAATTCCATTTGTAAAAAATTATATAACTAAAAAAAATTAAATATTCATGCTTTTTACACATTTATATCTGTGCTTCCTTATTAGAAAATCTGTTGCTTTGGATTTTAAGATTGTTTTCTTGAGATAATGTGCTTTAAATTAGATTCCGTAGAAATATAAATAATAATAAATACTACATGGAAATAACATAAATGGATTTGGTTTGGTTTATTTGATTATGGCAAAGCACTGGAGGGCTATCTGCTTAAGAGGAAGTATGCCTTCGTGGAGGACTTTATAAGAGAAATTGACTCATTCTCTTTTTAAGAGAAATTGACTCATTCATGTGGTTTTTTCCATATGTAAAACGTGGAGAAAACCTCGAAAACGAACATGCACCCAGTTCGTTCGACTGGATTCGAACCCTGGACCGAATTACCAGTGTTTAGCGACTTTAGCGCTTGGCCGATGATAGGTCCTTGATAGAATGAAACTGTGTTGTTAATCGATAAATCTCCAAATTTATTACGATCTGATTGCATATATATATATATATATATATATAGTATTATAAGGAGCATAAAAATATTTCTCATTTTTGGTTTTGCCATAATAATTATAAAAACAAAACGAAATTAATTAAAATTCATAAGTACTACAATTAGCTCCGGGATTAGAAGAAAATACTGTGTTGGAAATATATATATGAAGCAAAAGTTAACTTTAAAAAAAAAAGGTGGAAAGGTATGGAAATTTGAAAAATATTCTGATGTGAACCAGCTTCAGTGTTTATAATATGATAATAATCTTCTAAAACTAAAAACATATCTAAGCTCTAAATGTGTATTCCGTTAATATGAAAGGATGACTTAACTGAATACGGCAAAGCACACGAGAATTCGCTGCCTAAAGCGAGTAGTAATGCCTTCGTGGAGGAATTTCTAACAGAAATTGCCTCTTAGTGCGTTACAAATCCGACGAACGCCACGAAAATCAAGCCAGTCTGAGATCGAACGAGATTAAACCTCACAGTATTCAACTGTTTTAATCACTCGATCCCTGGCTGTTGTGACTTATGTCACTTGTCTGACAGTAACATCAGAACAAGCCGACGGAATACATCCTGGCAAGAGTGCAAGATTGTGTCTTGTTGTTGGCAACAGCCTTGAGCACCAGACAGATGACAGTACGACTTTGTTCAATTTCGCTTCCAATTCTGATTTAGACCACCCCGGGAGGGGGAGAGTCTCCTTCTCCTCTTCCCTTACCTTCAACCCTCGAGTGGATATATTTTGAATGTCCCCATGCCGCGCAGATACTATACATTTACAAACATCCACGCCATCTCCGGGATTCGAACCCGGAACCTACGGTATGGCAGTAAACGTCGCTAACCACTATCCGGGTTGGGCAGCAAATGTTTTATGCTATCCTACTTAAGCGAATTTTAATATCTTAGATCTTTACAACGTATCGTATGTGGAGCAGTTTTAGAATGATTTAAGCGGTTTATACTATTGTATAAACACATTTCCTAAAAAGAGATCCTGTAAAACGAACGTATTCTGTATTCAGACTTGAAATCTATGTTTTAATGGTGATAAGTATTTAAAATGAAGTCTGTGCTTAATTCTTTACCCTCGAATGGACAGAAATTTCAACTTAAATCAATAATTTCGGCATTTCTACAAAGAATAAATATGTCAAGAGTTGGAAAAATTTAACATTTGCCTGCTACATAAAATGCGAAACCGTCTAATGACATAATTTGTGATTAACAGAAAACTCTTCACAAGAATTATCAAGGAAAATTTCATTTCCTCGTGCAGCGGAAACTAAATAATTCAGCTTTAGGTTCATTAAAGCAATTCGATGATAACAAGCGATTATATTATCGCGAAACTTAATGTAAAGTAGACGGGAAGCCGCAGGTGCTGTTTCTAAAGAAAGTGAGTATCACATTTAATGCTCAATTTAATATTAATTGATTTTCTTTAATGAGAAAAGAGAGCCGAAATGCGGATAAGTTGAGGCTACAAAAGTGACAGCTGAAAGAGTTCGGATAAGAGGTTTTGTGTA
The DNA here is from genome assembly GCF_044657685.1 of Stegodyphus dumicola. NCBI lineage: Eukaryota > Metazoa > Arthropoda > Arachnida > Araneae > Eresidae > Stegodyphus > Stegodyphus dumicola. The sequence goes on from NC_140777.1 coordinate 88,321,487, forward strand.
ACTAAGCTGAATATTTTTGGAGGTAAGGGGGGGGGGAATGTTTTGTGAAATCTTATTCAATTCTGTAATAAAAGTCAAGCCATATACATGCTTTTTTTTGAAAATACAGAGTTAGAAAAGAGCTAGAATATAGCTATAGAATAAAGCTTTTTGAAAACAGACTGATGCTTGCTGATGGGTTAGGTTATTAAATTACGGCAAAGCCTTGAGGGCTATCTGCGTAAAGGGAGGGATGCCTTCGTGGAGGACTTTCTAAGGGAAACTGGCTCGTATACACGTTACACATGGGAAAAATCACGCAAACACCCATGCAGCCAGCCCGTTCGCGGGATTCTAACTTCAGACCGAACTACCAGTGTTCAGCGACTTTACCGCTCGGCCGCTGGTGGGCGATGCTTGATGATGAATCTTTCTTAAAAACTGAAATAGTGTAAAGCAAAAGAATAATTAAAACTAAAATATCATTTATATGACTTTCAAGGGACTTCTCGAAAAAGATTGAAAAAGAGAAAAATTTGTCAGAGAAATTCCAACTTCAGAATGTAATTTGCATATTTTAGCTATAGAATTTTAACACTATACCACTGCTATTATATAAAGTAATTTTTAGCCCAAAGGGGCAATTAATTTCCTTTTGGCATTTTGCGTTGGTTCACTATAAACGGGGTTTCATTTTCCAAATTGTTGCCACCAAATATCAGAGCCATGCATTATATTTAAAGAAATGAAATAACGAAGAATCTGCACGAATGTATGTTATGCTTCTCGCACTGTGAAAGAAGAATGATAGCTACAGATATCAAATTTTGAATAACGTAGACCTTCACACGAATATCGGCATCTGGTAGCCTAAATTTTTAATTTATTTATTATCTATTTCATATTTTGTAAAACTTTTAACAAATTTTAGATTAACAAATTCCACGATTTCAAAGCGAGCAATGGCAACACTGTACAGAAAAGGAAAAAAAAAAAAAAAATCTCCAGCTCAGGAGACTGTGTATCTGATATTCTAAAGATATGCTCTTTTTAAATTATTTTGTGATATTGCTGTTGAAATTAATTTATGGTTTAAGTGCAAAGAACATGATATTTAATAAATAAAGGTAATTAACACACAAAACGTTAAAAAAAAAGCTCCTTTGAGCGTAATGTAAAATCAGAAAGCTATCAAAATTTTTCTTCTTTTTATTTATCTGTTTTTAATTCATTTAAAATGCTACCTAATTTTTAAAAAATCCTTTTTAGAGCCATGAGAATTTTATCTGTATAATATTTAAGATAAAAATGAGAACCTAGGTTTAAATTACCTATCTTGAACAAATAAGTCATTTTTTCAAGAACATTTTTCCATTCTTGATATGAATTCAGTATTAAATTTTCTTAAGGAAAAATTCTTTAACTATCAGTTGATGCCCAGTTTGAACAAAACCTCAAGCAACAAATCTAGTCATAAAAATGAGGTCATGAATAAAGCTACTACTTTTAGGAGTGAAATTAATCAATATTTCTGCTGGCCATTTAAATTATGAATACAGACTAAAAACAGAAAATTTAAGCTACCAATGTCGTTAATTATGTTTCCTAATTTTAATTAGTGGAAGAAGAATGCCTTTAAAAAAGGATATGGGCAGAGACTGAATATTAACTTTAACAGAAAATGGAATTAGAACAAAATGCTCATGAAAATACTTAATAATGTATAAGAATTATTATATGAATTTAAGCTTTTAAAAATAATTTACACTTCTGTTGATTCTTTAATTTTTTTGGCATAATTCAGTTATCTTGTCTTATTTCTAAAACTCAGGCTTCCTTTAAATCGAAGCTTAGATTTGTCTGTTTCAATTTATTTGTAGCAGCTTGGAAAATATTATCTATTTTTAAATATTTGTAGCATTGTCAGGACTTATATTGTGAAGCTATTAAGCAAAGAAATTTTGACTATCATATATTTCTTTTTTTATAAAAGTTCACCGTTAATTGCTTTTACTCCTAAAAAAAATATATATTTTTTTTGTGCCCACCAGCGGCCGAGCGGTAACGTCGCTGAACACTGGTAGTTCGGTCCGAGGTTCGAATCCCGCGAACGGGCTGGCTGCATGGGTGTTTTCGTGGTTTTCCCCGTGTGTAACGTGTATACGAGGCAGTTTCCCTTAAAAAGTCCTCCACGAAGGCATCCCTCCCTTAAGGCAGATACCCCTCGAGTGCTTTGCCATAATCTAATAAACCAAACCAAACCAACCTAAAATATTTTCTCAAATTTTTGACTGCATTTACAAAACATCAATATTATTCCTTAAATTATGAAACTCAGGAAAAAATAAAAAAATGTATTAATTTATTATTACGGGGAAATAAGAGTTAAATAAAAAATAGCTAATGATGATTAATTAAGTTTGATATGATTTTTGGTACTTGCGTATTATCCTGTGCACCGTCAAAGCTGGCTGCCATTGATCTATGAAAGCTGGCGAAAATCCAGCCAAAGCTGCGCCAATCTTCGCTGCAAAAAAATCTGAAGAAACAGGAGTATCTTTATTTAATAAGCAATTAATATGCCACTCGCTTCATTTTTGTATTTCGTAAAAAGGCTTTTATTGATGACTAGTATTTTGTTAGGCATTCTGATTTTAACGGAAGTTCTGCTTAGAACGCTACGAGTAGAAACATCTCGCAGATAATATAGTTTCAGTTTGCTACAGTTTTGTCGGCCATATTCACCTGACGACATTGCGTCCATTGAGGCACATTTTTATTGATGGTAAGATACCATTACTTTTAAAACAATGCACTGCTTGCTGTTCTATAGAAGGCAGGTCCCAAATTTTGTTTTTCGAAATGAAAGGAAAAAATACAGCTATTACTGTTAATTTATATCCTTTTTCATAAAAACAAAAGGTTGGGTTATGGATACACAGACGGGTTTACATTAAAAAAAAAAAAAAAAGCGAATGTGTTAAGAGTTGTTAAGTCCCGCTTATCCATAATTGGCGCTAAATCACGCCGCTTGGCGACAGCTTTGTGATCGACTGATTATTGTTTAACTAACGACTTTTTAATTAGCCTAGCTTTTTAAACTTCCAGACGCTTTCTGTTCTCGTATATTTCAATATGTCTTCGGCTATCTTTTGACGCAAAGCACCTATTTAAATAGTGCTGAACACTAACATTTTACCGCACACTTTGGTCACAAATATATGAGCCAGTTTCCCTTTGAGTCCTCCACAAAAGCATCCTTCTTAAGTACGTAGCCCTGTTTTGTTTTATAATAGTTTAGTAACATAAAACAGTTCCTCAATTAACTTAAGCAAATTAAGCTTAAATTAAGCTCAATTAAATTAAACAAATTAAGCTTAAATTAAGCTCAATTAAATTAAGCAAATTAAGCTTAAATTAAGCTCAATTAAATTAAACAAATTAAGCTTAAATTAAGCTCAATTAAATTAAGCAAATTAAGCTTAAATTAAGCTCAATTAAATTAAGCAAATTAAGGCTTTTCCATTAAGCCAAAATGCTCTTCCGTTACTGAAAACTTCATTTAAGTTCGTATTAAAACTCAGAATAATAAAAAGGCTTCCAATATTATAAGTGTTAATTTGGGTTATTATTAGAGAAGTTTATATAACATAATAAGCACATCTTTTTCCATTATACAAACAACTTTTATAATAATCTATATAGTGGTTATTATAGACCTTTTATAATATCTATTACTGATTTTATCAACACATAGTTCTTTACAAAAATACCTATGTTGATTTTATGTTGGCAATAATGCAATAAAACGGGAAAAAACAAAATGATTGTACCATCAGCGGAGAAAATAAATTATTCAAGATATTTCCTTTTCTTTTCTATACATATTTTTTAAAACAACTGCTTTCGACTTAATATTAAAAAAATTAATTTTTACATTAAAGGTGCTAAAGCATAGAATATCATGTAAAACTTTGCATTTGTTTTCAAAAAGGTGCAAAATATCTGTTTTTAAAAGGAGAATGCTTTTGAAAATTTTCTACTAGAATTTTATTAAAATATTACACTTTAAAAGAAAAAAAAAATTTGTTCAAACAAAATACACATAAAATAATCTGAAAACATGTGCCAGATTTATCCATTAGTTATTTAACTTTTTTAAATTGATTATTTCAAGAAGAATTTTAGAATTTAACATGGTTATTTTTAAAATAATGTAAAATGTAATTTGTCTGCTTTAATTATACTTTCAAATTTGCCATATTTTTCCTCGAAAATACATTTTTCGCTTACGTAATAATAATGCTTTTCTTCCAAAATAGTTTTCAAAGCATTTTATTTAGTTACATAAATTATACTGAAAATAAAAACAGAAAATAAATGTATTTGGGAGAAACTTTTTTGTTTCTAATTGCTAAATTCATAATTGAAAATAATTTCTGTTGACAGCTGTGTTAATATTGCATTGTAATATATTACAAAATATATAACACTCAATTTCCTATACTTGTTTAACTAATTAAATTAAAATCATTCAATTGTTTTAGTTAACTCAATGGGTTACTTAACCAGGCTTTTTCCGCTCTGCTGGATTTCCGAAATTATTCGCAAGCGGCGGCGAGCTCAACACCACGGGAAACGAAATTCTCTCTTACCGGTAAACACAGCACTCCTGCGGCTTGCCTGATAACCAGTTGTCGGTTACTCTTTCCCGTGAAAGCCATAATGGAGATACAGATAAGCGTAATTGAGGGGTTGGATAAAATAATTACTTAAGTCAATTCCCTTAAAATAGGGAAATTCTGCTTAAATAACTAGTAAATATTATATATCATTGCTACAACAAGAATTATAAGCGTCATAACAGTAATAGTTAGAAAGAAAGCAGAAAAGGAGAACACGTATGCTTCGTTTAAAAGTAAACTCAAATCACTGATTCTATTTCTATCAAATTTGATTTGATTTCTATATAAGGTATAATAACCGGGTTTTGAAGTCATCTGATTATTTTATCCGACCTTTTAGCTGCTTTGTTTTGATTCTTAGTGATTCTTTCAAAAGAGTGATTTTGATTCTTAGTGATTTCTTTTTATGCAAAATACAACAAAACCGTTTATTTTTTACTTTCTTGTACAATGTAAAGGAAGTTTTGTAATCGCGAAAAATTTCGTATCATATTTCAACGAAAATATCCACTTCAACTGCTCTTAAAACCTTTTGAACGATGTTTTTGCGTGACGTTACGTTACTCCGTACGTTACGTACGGTGAGAACAAAGGACTGTTTTTGACAAAAAGAATTGTAAAATACGGATTTAAATTGGATTCAAAAGAATTTTTTTTTTTTTTTTTTTTTTTTTTTTTTTTTTTTTTTTTACGTCTGTACGTACGTGCATAAGTATGTATGTATCTCGCATAACTCAAGAACGTTGAACGTTGAAATTTTGTACATGGGACCGCTATAACATATAGTTGTGCACCTCACTTTTTTGGTTGCAATCGGCTGCTTCAATCATATATATACATATTTGAATTTAACAAATATTCACTATTCGTATAAAGCTAATATAAAATTAAAATTTAATTAAGAAAATTTTAATTGATAAAAAAAAATAAAATTTATTATTGCTGCAAACTAATTTACAATATCATTTAAATTCTAATATTCTCACTCTGTTACCTGGCTCGGTTATCTGAGTTTTCTAATTCTTATATGTTGGTAAATTGTGCATTTTTTGCTTTAAAATGTGATTGAATTACGTTGTTTTTAATATTCCGGTTAAAGCTTTTATGCCTTTAGTTAATTTGCACGCAATAGTTGTAGAATTGTCAATAATTTAAAACATTCAATGGCGAGCTAAGCCTAACGAATAGACGTTTGTTTACATTTGGAAATCTGTAGAATATTGAATTAAGTAAGTTTCTGCACCTTCACGGTCTTTTAGCAGATTGGGACCAAAAGTAAACTTTCATTTTGTGCACCGAAAAATCTGCCTTTTTCCTCGCTGGTCGAATTGCTTATTTTTGGGTAGAAACTCTAATTTTAATTGCACAAAAAATTTCGATTATTACGTTAGGTTACCATGCATTTATCATCTACGCTACTTGCCAAATGTTGCCATTGCACTAAAAATAAGATATGTAATTTACCTTCTGCGCAGCATCACAAATAGGCAGTTTTCAAAAATGCTGCTTAGCAGTAAAGCATAAGATCTTTAATAAATCTTCAAGCTCAATCACTTAAAGGAGAGAAAAGAAAACTCCTTTTTATTATCTATCTTTATTACCTTTAATAATAACTAACTGACATAATTTAATACGTGTTAATGTATGATATATATAACTTACAAATTTCATAAACATTTGCAGCATCATTGTAATCAATAAAAATTGTTTTTAATGCCATATGTTATTTGCGTTAATACCTTATCCCCCCCTTTAAAAAGCAGTACTGTGCTTTATTATAATGTCAAAGCATTATTTTCTTGTACAATTTGGTCAAAAATATTTTAGCACTTTTGAAGGAAATAATGACCTTGACGAAATGATGAAGGTTACAACATGTTGGCTGTTAAAAGAGCTTGGTCTCTTATCCAAACAGATCAGGTTGGTGTTGGTGTATTTAATTATGGCAAAGCACACGAGGGCTATCTGCCTAAGGGGAAGGATGCCTTTCGTGGAGGACTTTCTAAGGGAAACTGGCTCGTATACACTTTACACATGGGGAAAACTGTTGTATCATAAATTATAATACGACGTTTAGCTTAAGAGAGCTTCTCCTGACGCATGCGCCGTTCGCGTTTATCCGCGCGGTGATGAATGATGACGTAACTGTTTATTACGTATGTATGTATATGTATACCATTCTTACTTCTTCGCCCTTTTTCTCTGCTGTATGCAGGCCCACCAGCGGCCGAGCGGTAAAGTCGCTGAACCCTGGTAGTTCGGTCCGAGGTTCGAATCCCGCGAACGGGCTGGCTGCATGGGCGTTTTCGTGGTTTTCCCCATGTGTAACGTGTATACGAGCCAGTTTCCCTTAGAAAGTCCTCCACGAAGGCATCCCTCCTCTTAGGCAGATAGCCCTCGAGGCTTTGCCATATTCACACACACACACACACTCTGCTGTATGCAACTATGTTTAAGTTAATCTCTGTCATTAAAAATGTTCATTGATATTACAATCTATTTAGGCTTCTTTATTTCTTCAACGGTTATGGGCCCAGGAATGTTTCAACTGTGCCTAATTAGCAAAATATTTATTTTAAAATGAACATTTTGAAGTTTTCGAGCATTGAACTCTTAAGCCTAATTCAGTGCAAGAACTGTTACGTCTAATCAACGGTAAGAACTGATCAGCGTTCAGTTAAGCCTATTTTTATAGCGCTCAATCTTGTTTTTTGGCTGTGAGAGACTGTATTACATTATGTCGCATTTGACTACTATAGAAAAGCTCAGAAAAGATAATTTTGACAGTTGGAAATTACAAATAGAAGCAGTATTGATTAAAAACGACCATTGGGATTATGTAACCGGTAAAGTGCTAAAACCTGCTGAAGGAACCGAAGACGAAAAGAAATGGCTCCAAGCTGATCAAAAAGCTCGCGCAGATATAATTCTTGCTATTAATCCTAGTGAACTGTGTCATATAAAGCATTGTGTGACATCAAATGCTGTGTGGAATAAACTCAAAGCCGTATATGAATCGAAAGGACCTGCGAAGAAGGCTACATTATTAAAACAGCTTTTATTTAGAAAAATGGTGGAAAGCGAAACGATGTCTGAACATTTGAATAATTTCTTCGAAATAGTTGATAAGCTTAAACAAATGGAAATTGACATAGCTGATGATTTATTATCGATTCTTCTGCTCTATAGTATTCCAGAAAATTTTGAAAATTTTAGATGCGCCATCGAATCAAGAGATCAGTTACCTAGTCCCGAATCTTTGAAAATCAAAATGTTAGAAGAATGGGAAGCAAGAAAAGGGAAAACGTCTCAAGATTCACAGAATGCATACTATACTGATTATAAAAGAAGAAATCAAGAACAGAAGAAAAATGAAAAATGGAAGGTAAATTCAAACAAAAATTTTCCAGCTGAAAGAAATTTTCGAAACTTGAAGTGTAATTACTGTTCGAAAATTGGGCACAAGGCATCTGAATGCACAAAGAAAATAGCTGATAGAAAATATGCGCAATCAAATAAGGGAAATCAAGGTTCTATGATGGCTTCTAATTATGAAGAGCAGATTAGTTTAGCTGTAAACAATGCTTATCAGAGGACCTCCTCATGGTGCTTAGATAGTGGCTGTACATCTCACATGTGCAATGACAGAAGGTTATTTTCAGAATTTCACCCTCGAACGAATTCAACCATAAAGTTAGCAATTGACAAAACAGCAAAAATTACAGGAATTGGAACTGTCCTTATAACAGTACCTAACGGAAATAAGACAATTAAACTTACGCTCAAAAATGTGTTATGTGTTCCGGAATTAAAATGTAATTTGCTGTCAACATCTAAAGCTACTGCAAATAATCGTTCAGTGATTTTTACAGAACGACATGCTAGAATAATAGAACCAAATGGATCTATACTAGTGCAGGCTATTCGTCATGGTGATCTTTATTATATACATCCAAGCACTGAAACAGCTGCAATAGCACAGGTAAGTGATTTTGTAAAGTGGCATCTTAAATTAGGTCATTTAAATGAGTCTGATTTGAAAAGACTTAAGTCTGATAACATGGTTAGAAATTTAAATTTTAATAACACTGAATCTCTAAAAGACTGCAAAGTCTGTATCAGAGGTAAACAAACTGTGCAACCTTTTCAAAAAGAATCAAAATTTCAAAGTGATGAATTACTGTACTTGATTCACTCAGATTTGTGTGGACCTATGAGAGTCCCATCCCATGCTGGTTCGCGTTATTTTGTTACTTTCATAGATGACAAATCGCGTTATGTCGAAGTCAGTTTTCTTAAAACTAAAGATGAAGTGAAAAATGCATTCATTAAATACAAAGCTGCGGTCGAAAATCGTCTAGGAAAGAAAATAAAAATCCTTCGGACTGATAACGGTCTCGAATATCGCGGAGAAGAATTTAATAAATATATTCAAGAATGCGGGATTAAACGAGAATTCTCTGCACCAATGACTCCTCAACAGAATTCGAGAGCTGAACGCATGAACCGCACTTTAACTGAAATGGCCAGATGTTTGTTACTACAAAGTAATCTTTCCGAATCCTTTTGGGCTGAAGCGTTGAACTGTGCTGTTTATATTCGTAATCGTTGCCCGAATCGAAGCCTGGGAGTAAACAAAACACCTTATGAATTATTTTTTGGCATCAAGCCAACTGTATCTCGCTTCAAAGTATTCGGACAGAAATGTTTTGTACTTAATAAAAGGTCTAAAGGGAAATTCGATCCTCGATCAGAAGAACATATATTTGTAGGATACTCAAATGAATCGAAAGCATACAGGCTGTGGAATAAAAATTCCAGAAAAATCGTTATAAGCCGAGATGTTAGATTCATTGATGAATTTGAAAACTGTACTAATTATGATAAAGATTTAGAAGTTTTATTTCTCGAAAATATTCCTGATAAAAAGAAGGAAGAACCTCTGAATGTAAATCAATTATCGGCTGATGAAATAACGGAAGACCCCTCAAATATGGCAGAAGCATCTACTGAATCATCTGATAATGAAGATTCTGATTCCGAAGCACTACCTGAAATGCAGATTAAAAGGGGGCCAGGTCGTCCAAAGAAAGTCAAGACTGGGAAGCCAGGAAGACCAAAAAAGGAGTACCACAATATAAACATAGAAAAGGAAGAAGCACAAATTGCTGAAGAAGATACAAATCCGACATTAGAAGAAGCATTAAATGGAAGTTATGCTGAAGAATGGCATAAGGCTATGCAAAGTGAGTATGAAGCACTTGTTAAAAATGGTGCATGGAAATTAGTAAAGCGACCACACAACAAAAAGGTAATAGGATGTCGCTGGGTTCTTAGAACGAAATATAATGCAGATGGAACAGTTTAAAAGAGAAAAGCTCGATTGGTTGCCAGAGGATTTGCACAGGAACCTGGAATTGATTTTAATGAAACCTTTGCTCCAGTAGCCAGAGCAAGTTCTATAAGAACTGTGATTGCATACAGTGCTGAACAAGACCTTATGTTATATCAACTAGATTTTGTTATGGCTTATGTTAACGGAGATTTAAAAGAAGAAATTTTCATGGAACAAGCTAAAGGTTTTGAAGACCAAAATAATCCTGATTATGTTTATGCTTTGCAAAAGTCTCTTTATGGTTTGAAACAAAGTGGACGACAGTGGTATGAAAAATTAGACAAAAAACTTAAAAACTTTGGATTACAACCATTACAATCAGATAAGTGTGTATACAGGATGAAAACATCTCAAGGTGAGTTAATTCTAATTTTATATGTTGATGACTTAATAATATCAACAAATAGCTGTGATTTATATGCTGAACTTAAAGGTTATCTTTCTAAAGAATTTCATGTTAAAGATTTAGGCAAACTTCATTATTGTCTTGGAATAGAATTTAATCAAGATGTAAATAATAATTCTATTAGTTTATCTCAGCAGAAATATGTTGATAATATTCTACGAAGGTTTAATATGCAAGATGCAAAACCAGTAGCAACTCCTTTAGATCCTAGTATAAAATTAAGTAAAGAAATGTGTCCTTCTGAAACTGAAAAGGAAGAAATGAACAACGCACCTTATCGCCGTCTAATTGGTTCGCTTATGTATCTTTCTGTGTTTACTAGGCCGGATATTACATATGCCGTCAGTCACCTGAGCCAATTTAATAACAATCCTGGAAAATTACACTGGTTGGCTGCAAAGCGCGTTCTTCGATACTTAAAAGGAACTAAAAATTATTGTTTAAAATTCCGAAAGACTGGAAAAGCACTTATTGGATATACCGATGCCGACTGGGCGTCTGATGTTAATACTAGAAAATCGTATACAGGTTACCTATTCAAGCTAGCTGGAAATCCGATAACATGGGAATCACGAAAGCAACAAACTGTTGCATTATCAAGTACTGAAGCAGAGTACATCAGTCTTTCAGAAAGTGCCAAAGAAGCAGTTTATTTACGTCGTTTCCTTAAAGAATTAAATTTTACTGCTGATTATCCAACCATTATATATTGTGATAATCAAGGTGCACAAAAGCTTATGAAAAATGCTGTTTATCACTCACGCACTAAACACATAAATATTAGACATCATTTCATTCGTGAAATTTATGAAAGAAATGAAATAGACGTTAAATATGTGCCAACAGAGAAAATGCGTGCTGATGTACTGACAAAAACATTGACTGCTTCGAAACATTCTAAGTGCTGTAAATTTATTGGAATAACTGTAAATGATTAATGTTTATTTTTTTTTCAGCCGCCAAACGTCGAAAGGGGGATTGTTGTATCATAAATTATAATACGACGTTTAGCTTAAGAGAGCTTCTCCTGACGCATGCGCCGTTCGCGTTTATCCGCGCGGTGATGAATGATGACGTAACTGTTTATTACGTATGTATGTATATGTATACCATTCTTACTTCTTCGCCCTTTTTCTCTGCTGTATGCAACTATGTTTAAGTTAATCTCTGTCATTAAAAATGTTCATTGATATTACAATCTATTTAGGCTTCTTTATTTCTTCAAAAACCACGAAAACACCCATGCAGCCAGCCCGTTCGCGGGATTCGAACCTCGGACCGAACTACCAGTGTTCAGCGACTTTACCGCTCGGCCGCTCGAAACAGATCAGGAAAGAAACAGGATGATACCGAACTCAGCCCAACTCAGCCCCCTGAGGTTTTATTCTTAAATGAACCGGAACCAGAAGTATTCCTTTATCATGCGCTACATGGCCTAGGCTCATCAGTTGCTGAGATTGCTAAACATTGGTAATTAGATCCGGGTTCAAATCCCGACGATTGATCTGCCTCATCGATGTTTTCGTGTTTTTTCCTACCTGTATAGAGACAGTTTTCCTTAAAAGTCTTTCACGAAAACATCCCTTCCGTAAGCAGGCAGAGGCTTTGCCATAATCCAATAAATCCCGATCTCAACTGAGCTTTCATTCCCATCTCACCCCCCCTCGTATAAATATAAAGAAGAATGTGTTTATGGCTTTCTATGCTGTGTTTTTCTTGCCAAAACAATCACGTGATTTGCCTTGAGGTATCTCATGATTCTAGCAAGATAAATTTCCTATAAGTTTTAACAAGAGTTTAAAAAATGGTTAGTTTTTTATTTTTTATTTTTAATTCCCCCCCCCACACCTCTTTCCGCATGGAAGCTAGCAGTACTTATATTACTAGTTTTTCCCTATTCCAAAAAAAAATAAATAAATAAATAAATAAAAATAAAAAAAAAAAAAAAGTCTTCAGAAATGCTTCAATTTTAAAGTCCTCAATGGAATCTTACAAAACCAAAAGATGTGAAAATGTCTTTTCACGGCAACAGAATTTTTATTTTTTTAATTTATCACGTGCCCCCTTATTAGACACTAAATTGAAAGGAACGGATGTCTTGTCCTGAAGGAATTTTTAAGAGAAATTGGCTCTATCCACTTTACACTGGAGAAAACTACGAAAACGCCCATGTAGCTAGACGTTCGTCGAGGCACGAAACCCGAACCGAACTACCAGTGTTCAGAGGCTTTTACCGCTCTACTGCTGGTGGGCAGAAGTGTATTTATGAAACAGAACTAAACAAAGGGCACAACGGATAAATTTTAGCGTATGTTATGTGTTATAATTTCTCGATGCATTTAAAAGTAATCTACTATATCGTAGTCCCAAAGAGATCTGTGAAATGGAAGTTTCACTGTATGCATAAAATTGAGTATTTTCTTAATCATCACAGAAGCAGAAGTAATAATAATAATAATAATAATAATAATAATAATAATAATAATAATAATAATACCAACAAAAATAATTGGACGCAATTCTAAAAAATTACAGGCTTGCTGAATTTAGGAACATACTTGAGCTTGAGATACGTACCAAACAGCGGAATTTTAATTATTAATTAATATTTTTATTTATTTATTACTTTCTTCCCCATTCTGAGTGTCGACAGGTAGTATGGTGCAGTTATTGCATTCAGATGTTGATCAGTGAAAAAACTTACCAAGTCCTTGACCTATCCTTACTTCGAAATAAACGTATCAACATGGGGGGGGGTGAAATTTTGAATAACTGGGAATAGGGTTCTGTAGTTTTCTTCACAGGATTTGCATTTTTTAGCTTTGTCATGCTTTTAAAAACAAGTTTCGAAAGCAGATAAGATCTCCGTTTCTTCGTGACACTCCTTTGACATCACACTTCCTCTAACACCTGTTTACATCTCCCGGAAACGGAATTCCAACGGAATGAACGGCAAGCGTTAATGGTTATCTCGTGCAAAACTTCGTGAGCCTCAAATACAATGGACTCATCCTCTGAAAACTGGTCTACTAAGCTTTGTTTTATCTAAACTCTAAAAATCCATATAAATAATTTACATAAATTATAGAAAACGTTTTAGTTTATTATCACATACAGGAATTCATCTAATATATAGATTTACATATTCTTCTCAGAATAAAAATGCTTTAATAATTAAATATAAAATTTAAAAAAAAAATGAAATCAGAAGGTTTTCAGATTTTAAATTGCGTCCAAAAAAAAAATTTTTTTTTTTTGGTAACATTTTGTGTGTTACCTTCATTTATTAAATATCATGTTCTTCGCACTTCAGTTCAACAACAATATCGCGAAATAATTTTAAACTGAGCATATCTTTAGAATTTCCGATACAGAGTCTCACGCGCTGGAGATAAAAATGTTTTTTCTGTACAACGTTGCCATTGCTCGCTTTGAAATCCTTAAGTTTGTTAATAAAAAATTCGTTAACGTTTTACAAAGTATGAAATCGATAATAAAAGAAAATCCAAATTTAGACTTCCGGATGCCCATATTCGCAGTAGGATTACGTCATTCATAATTGGATGGCTCTAGGTACCGTTGTTTTAACACAATACGAGAAACATACATGCATTTGAGCAGATTCTTCCTTATTTAATTTCTTCAAATATAATACAGGGCGATAAAATTTGGTGGCAACAGTTTGGAAAGTGAAAAGGACATTCAGAGTTATTCGACGCAAAATCGCAAATCGAAAACAATAGTCCCTCAGGAACAAAGCCCCTTTGGAGTAAAAATAACTGAAAGTTTTCAAATTTATTTTACGCCTAAAGGAGCTTTTTTTTTTAACGTTTTGTATGTTACCTTTATTTATTAAATATCATGTTCTTCGCGCTTGAAACCATAAAATTCAATTCCACAGCAATATCGCAGAATAATTTCAAAAGAGCATAGCTTTAGAATTTCCGATACACAATCTCGCGCACTGGAGATAAAGATGTTTCTTTACTTTCTTTTTTTTCCCTCGTACAGTGGTCGTTGAGTTTCTTAATCAAAAACTCATAAATGCTTTCCAAAATATGAAATAGACAGTCAAAAAAATTCTAAATATGAGCTTGCAGATTCCCATATTCGGTGGAGACTTACGTTATTCACAGTTTGAAGACTCTAGGTACCGTTGTTTTATCACGATGCGGGAAACGTATACATTTGCGCAGATTCTTTATTATTTAATTTCTTTAAATATAAGGGCGATAATATTTGGTCGCAACAATTTGAAGCGATTCAGAGTTTCAAAGTTTTTGACGCAAACTGTCAAAACGAAATTAATAACTCTTCTGGGCTAATTTTATTTGGCTTAAAAATTGTCCTTTGTTTTTTCAAATGGCTAGACTCTTAGAATTTTAATGCATTCGTTGAGAATAACTAATACGCGTTGGTTATTTTAGTCATGCCTTCTTGCTCAAGGTGCAACACAGTAGGCGATTTATTTTACACCAACTAGAAAGAAGATCCATCCAAATTTTAATGGAGAATATCCTAGGCAAACGTATCCAAGGATCAAAGAACGTCAATACATATTCTTTGCCAAGGATTTCCCACCTTTCTTCTCCTACCTCTCCAGAGGATTTTCGGCTAGCCAGTATTCAAGTGCCCCACGTGGCACGGATACATACAAATATCCAAGCCTTCTCCGGGATTCGAACATGGGTCCAACGATAAGCAGCACTAACCACTTTACTGATCGGAGTCATAAAAAAATTATTTGAATTCTTGGGGGGTGGGGTGCAGAAAGCCTAATCACAGGCATTGATTGTCTTCAATAAAGTTGATATCGTAATATGTCTTAATAAAAAATCCATGATTTATCGCTACTTCAAAGTTCAAATCCCGTTTGATTCAGACTTGTTATAATTGAGTTCAATAGCATTTCAAGTTGGTAGGATTAATTGCAAACAATTTAATCAGTTAAGGATTTCCTTATGGACTTTCAACTCATCTTCATATATTCTGAATCCTATATTTGTACATTGTGTAATACTCATGAAATAACATCTTCTCATACATAAATAGAAACAAGGCAGGTTTCCTTAGTAATAATTCCACGAAGGCATCCTTCCCATTCGGAAAACAATCCTCTTCTTCTTTCCTGCATTCTAACAATCAGACTCATTAAATTTCTAATTAATTAATTTAATTTTAATTAATCTAATTAAACTTCATATGTCCTATTTATGTCATCGATGTTTAAATATTTTTTAGGAAAATTATGCTGCATCTAATGATGATCTCCTAAAAGGAATAAAATAGCTTCAAATTAAAGTAAATGTTTTGATATTTTTTATTTAAATTACAAGAAAATTTTGTACTCGTTAATAAAGATGTAAAAAACAAAACGTTTGTATCCAATACGTCGCTAATTGGTATTAAAATAAGAATCATATTTAGCTGTCGTATACAAACTGAAAAACGAAATAGTTGCATGTTCAACATAAATAAAAATAAAATATCAGCTCAGAAAAGGTTAAGAAATTAACTGATGAGCGTTTCTATCAGATTATTGTAAAACGTATGTATGTATATATATATATTTTTCAAAATGAAGCTTTTATTCGCAGAATTTTATAGAATTTATGTCCTAGAAAACATTGACAGACTTCGTTATTGACATTCAGCTAACATATTACATTATTTACATTAAAAAAAGAAAAAAAAATGTACTTTTATTAATTTTTTATACGATTACCATATTCTCAGTTTAAAAGACTGAAGGAAACTCAGCGAGAATATTAATAACATATTTCGAGAGTTTATTTTTTCAGAAAAACCAAATGTACTAACAAATTATAAATTAAAACTATTACTTCCTTAATTAAAAAATGATATAAAAATACAGTAATGGTAATATATACATATGCACAGAATTAATACAGGTATGATTGCCTCTAACTTCACCAGTTATGGCGATTAGGAAGGCCCTCGCTTTATACCTAACTGTGTTACGAAGCGATTAACGATACTAATGCGTAGTTCGAAAGGCTAGTAATAACTTGACGATTCTTGTTCGAACGCTAATTTTGTTTCGACGAATATGCATCAGTGGTAAATTTGATCTTGATTTGGATACAAAATATTCATGACGATATCTTTCATTTATATTTAATGAAAACACCAAAATATATCACAGCAATACACATACATCGCAATGGCGAACCACAGTTACATAATGTAAAAAACACAGAATTCTTTTGGCGCAACAGCGCCCTCTATCCTATGAAAAGTTCCAACACACCCCACCTGTGCTCTTTTAAGAGCACATTAAATTTACATATCAATAATATATTTAGATATAATCAAAATCAATATGCACAAATTAATACTGAAAACTACATTGCAAATTAAATACAATACATGAAACAAACATATATATCACTTTAAACTTCAAAAGGATAGATTAATTGGACGGGTCTTCGATAAAGTCCTTGAGAAGTACGAATCAAACATGAACGCACATACCCATCCCTACCTTTATAAACTTCTATAATTCCAATAGGCCATAAAAATTTTGATTTCGTCGACCCCTCCAGCAATACAACCTCACCCTTTTTAAGATTCCTTTCAGGAGATGGATTTAGAAAAGTATGCGCAGACCGTAATTCGAGGAGATACTTCTCCTTCCACTTTTTCCAAATTTGTTTCAAAAGATTAGTTTGATACAGTTTTCTCCTAGTCAAAGTCTGCCTGTTCAATGGTTCATTCCTGAAAAGGTCGGCGAAATGTACAGGATAAGAAATATTTTCTTGCCCTGGAAACAAGAAATGGGCAGGTGTAAGAGCTTCTGGCTCTTTTATTTCATTATGGACATAAGTAAGAGGTCTATGATTTAAAACCAACTCAATTTCTGATAGAATAGTCATCATTTCCTCAAAGTTAAGAAGAGCCCTTCCGAGAACCTTTCTCAAAGGATCTTTGATACTTTTCATAAGCCTTTCATAAAAACCACCCCACCAAGGCGCGTGAGGCGCAATATATTGCCAAGTTATGCCGTTTATTGATATGAAATCTTTTAATTTTGAATCTATTATAATTTTTGCAAATTCTTTAAGAATTTCATTAGTGGCTCTAAAGCTCTTAGCATTGTCGGAAATGATAACTTTACAATTTCCTCTCCTAGCTAAAAATCTCCTTAATGACAAAATAAAATTTTCTGTTGACATATTTGTGATTAATTCTATGTGCACAGCTCTAGTAACACTGCATGTAAATAATGTTATGTAAGCCTTTTGAGGCGTATCCTTTCCTGATTTTATTAAAACTGGGCCAGTGAAATCTATGCCAGTTATAGTAAAAGGAGGGTTTTCAGTAATTCTACATTTAGGTAGTTGACTAGTTATTTGTTTAGCTGGTTTCAACTTATACTTTCGACAAATTAGGCAGTTACCTAATACTCTTTTTATAATTTGTCTACCTCGTGGAATCCAAAATCTAGACCTAATTTTGGCTAGCGTAAATGTAACTCCACCATGAAAAATTTTATTATGTTCTCGAATAATAATTAACTCTGTAAATTTAGACTGCTTAGGAAGAAGTATATGATGAGCTTCATCCTTTGTAAACGCTCCTTGCTCTAACCTTCCTTTTATGCGCAAAACACCGCAACTGTCGAGAAATGGGGCTAAATTCGAAAGTGGAGAGTTTTTAGGAATCGATTTACCATTTTTAAGGTTCTGTAATTCTAAGTTGAACTCTATGTTTTGCTCATGTTTTATCCAGTCTATTTCAGCATTTTGAAGTTCTTCTGTTGTGAGGGGACCTGCAATCGTTTGTCGTTTTTGAAGTTTATTAATAAACCGTTTAACTAGTGCAGTTACTCTTAGTACCTTTAACAAACAACTATATTTCCTTAAATCTAAAATAAATTTCGAATTTTCTACCAAACAGTTATTTTGCACTGTACTTTCAAATTCTCTTTTTAGCTCTAAGTCTACGTCTGTAGATTTTAAGTTCTCTCTTTCAGTAGGCCAGTATTCAGGTGATTGGCTTAGCCACGGTGGACCGTGCCACCAAAGATGGTTTGTAGCTAAATTTGCTGCAGAAATTCCTCTGGACAAGATATCTGCAGGGTTATCCTTACCAGGGCAATGAGCCCAATTATTGGTATCTGATAAAGATTGAATTTCTTCTATTCTATTTTTTACGAAAGTTTTGTATTTACTAGCTTGTCCCTTAATCCAACATAATGTAATCATCGAGTCGGTCCAAAAATAACTAGAAGTATTAAATTTAAGACATTTACTTACTTGATGGACTAATCTTGCGGACAATAAAGCTCCCATTAATTCCAGTCTTGGTAATGTAAGACTTTTCAGAGGAGCTACACGACTTTTAGAACAAATAAAACTGATACTTATCCTCCCATATTCAGATATAGCTCTTAAATACAATACAGTTCCATAGGCCAAAAGAGATGAATCTGAAAAAGAATGAATTTCAAATGAAATAAATTTACAGTTCAAATTTGAAAAATAACATCGAGGAATCTTAAGATTTTCTAAGTGTTCGATTTCACTGCACCACAACTGCCACTTGTGATCCAGTGACGATGGAAGTTTATCATCCCAGTCTATGTCATGACTCCACAGTTCCTGTAGAATGCACTTCAGCTTTATGATGAAAGGCCCAAGAAATCCGATCGGATCATAAATACGACCCACTACTCGAAGAATAAACCTTTTCGAAGCAGTTCCGTTCTTGACAAACTTTGATAATTCTTTCACGTTAAAAGATATACTGTCCGCATCTGGATCCCAAACTAGACCCAACACCTTGGATGGTGAGTCAAGTCCCGTACTTGAGCTCTTTTCCTCATCGATGTCGAACTCAGTATCTTTCCACAGCTTACGCAGTTCCATGGAATTGGTTTTCCATTTTCGTAATATCATGCCACATCTTTTGAGAATTTCTACACTTTCAGTCGTAATTTTCAAAGCCGCTTGCAAGACTTCTTCACCTCCAATCAAATCGTCGACATAAAACCATTCTGACAGTAATTTGCAAGTATCAGGAAATTCTTCTTTACATTTATCAAAATGATATTTCAGAGTTGCAGCTAACAAATATGGACTTGGTTTTAGTCCAAATAAAACTCTACTAAAGTTCATTTCTTGATATGAATTAGAACCGATATCATCAGTCCAGAAGAATCTAGTAAATTTTCTATCACTAGGATCGATCAAAATTTGTAGATACGCTTGCTTTATATCCGCTGTGAAGGCGATTGTATTTTGTCGAGACTTTAAAATCATTTCAAATAGATTCGGATACAAGTTTAGTCCTTTAAATAAAGAGTCATTAATTGAAAGTTGTCCTCCTTCATGAGAAGAACCATCAAACACGATTCGAAGTCGACTAGTAGATTTGTCCTCGCGAATGACAGCGTGGTGGGGTAAGTAGAATGACTGCTCAGAATATGACACTTCAGTATCTGACGACGAATTCTCAATGATACCTTCCTTACGATAATCATCAATTACCTTTTTATAATCCTCATAAAAAGCTGTATCATTTCTAAATCTCCTAACCAGACCATCGAAACGTTTCCGAGCCACTTCTCTATTATTTGCTAATTTCTCCTGCATACCTGGTTTCCACGGCAACTTTATACAATATCTTCCATCTACGAACCCAACAGAATTATTAAATTCATCAAGTATCTCCTGTTACACTAAAGTCAAACACTCCGCTTCCTTGTTTTCAATACCTAAACTTTCCAGTTCCCAGAAACGCCTGAGTTCAGCTGATACAGTGCTTTGATCACCTAAAACTAAGTTCACAGCAGCCGCTTTACTCATATCACCACAATTTCCCTGCAAGGACCATCCAAGTTCTGTGTTTACAGCTACCAAAGACGTATTTAACCTTTCAAAACCTTTTGTCAACTTCCAATAAAAATCTATACCTATTAACAAGGAAATTTCATTATCATCTGACGCTTGATTATAACCCCACGTTAAAGTTAATCCCTTGGCTTCCATTTCAGCTCTTGTACGCTCATTCGGCAAATTAATCGCCGCCCTCGAAATTTCATCTGTTTCCAACGCCTGTATTACGACTTCATTTCCATCTAAAATATTTCGCAATCTCACTTCAACTCTGCGACATGTTTGCAACCTAGGATCCTTTGCTCCAAATGAATAAATCTTTAATGTTTCTGACCCTAGACATTTTAATCCCAATTTCATAGATACATTTCTTTTAATAAAACTCTTCTCACTACCGTTATCAAACATTGCAATAACTGTACCTGACGATTTACGACCAACAATTTCTGTCCTAACACACTGCAATAAAATCACATTCCTATCATTTACAACTGAATTCGAAATAGTAGGCTGAATTTCCAATTCCTTTGGTTTTTCTTCTTCCGGTTTTGAATTAGATTTACACTTGCTAGAATTTTCAAATTTAAAACAAATAGCTTTGGCGTGTCTACCAAAGCAGAATGAACACTGTTTAGCATTACGTTTTTTCACATAACAGTTTGTGTTACAACATAACAGACATCTCCTTTCCTTAATTAATTTATCCCTTTTTTGCTGTACATTCATGTTCTCACATTCAGTCTTACAGTGACCTTGACCACAGAATAAACAAACTTCGGAAGTTTTCGCCATAAATTCTGTTACTGACGCGTGTTGATTATTGCGACTGGGAGGAAAGTTTCGTTTAAAATTGTTTTGTTTGTGTTGGTTAGAATGAAAATTATTATACGAAGATACATTATTAGAATTAATACGGAATGCCTTTTCTCTTGCACTAATAGCATTATGCAAAAACTTCATCAATTCCTGTAAATCATGACAATTATTTATATTTTGCTTCGAAAATTCAAGAGTCAATTCTCCTGGCAGATTTTTTAGTATTATGTTAGTCAGTATTGTTGTGTATGTTTCCGATTTGACATTTAATTCCTCTAAACATCTAATTTGAGTTTGGGCTTCAAAATAAAGGTTACGAAGAGCCTGAATGTTAGAAGCATTTCTTACAGGTGCCAGATTTAATAAATTTGACAAGTGAGCATTTATTAAAATGTCTCTTTGGCCAAATGTTTCAGAAATTAATTTAACAGCCTGTTTATAATTCTCTGGAGTGATTGAGAATCCTTTGATGCTAGCTAGGGCTTTACCACCTAATAACGACTTTAAATAGCAAAATTTGTCAACCTCAGTTAAATTAAAATTATTATGCACAGAATTCTCAAACTGATTCCAAAAATCTAAATATTCTGAAGGCTCACCATAGAATCGAGGAAGCGAAAGTTTAGGAAGTTTAGTTCTGTTTCCTAAAGTTTTATTTTCTACGTGAACATTTTCTGGATTTACTGTTTGTTCACCTGACTGATATGGAACTTTTCCAATTGATTTAATTTTGTTTTGCAACTTTACTTTAACTGGTATTATTTTTTCGTTATATTCATCTACTGTATTAATTTCATCCTTAATTTCTTGTTCTTCTTTCAACAATTCATCAATGTCACTATTTAGTATGTTAATAATTTCAATTTTACTATTCAACTGTTCTAAATATGAATCACATACATCTATGTCAATATCTGATTCATTCAAATATATATTTATTTTTTCTACTAACTTTAATGTTTGTTCACGATGTGTGTCACGCTTAGTTCGAAGCTTTAACAATTCAGCCATTTTCACAGTTTCTAGCAACAAATTTTACCCCTCAAATACTTTAACAATAAATTCTAATTCTAGAATTCTAAGAAAACAAACTGTAATTTTCAACAACAAATCACACTTCAAGCATTAACAACAAATTCTAATTCTAAGAAAGCACAACATTTTCTTACTTGCAAATACCAATGCAAATATTCAGTAAATGCGAAACCTAAAGTTGTAAATTTTTACCAAACAAGATCAACAACATCAAACAACCCTACTACTTCAACAATTACAAAATATTCTATTCAACCAAATTTTCAACAAAACTATTTACTCACCCCACCATTACGATAATTCCCGGCGACAGCACCACATGTTACGAAGCGATTAACGATACTAATGCGTAGTTCGAAAGGCTAGTAATAACTTGACGATTCTTGTTCGAACGCTAATTTTGTTTCGACGAATATGCATCAGTGGTAAATTTGATCTTGATTTGGATACAAAATATTCATGACGATATCTTTCATTTATATTTAATGAAAACACCAAAATATATCACAGCAATACACATACATCGCAATGGCGAACCACAGTTACATAATGTAAAAAACACAGAATTCTTTTGGCGCAACAGCGCCCTCTATCCTATGAAAAGTTCCAACAAACTGACTCGTAAGCTGTGGACTCCACGAAGGGTTTAGTTGCCTTTACAGATTCCAAGTCGACCTTGGAAGTCACCCAGATGGTGTAGTGGTTAGGGGAGGTACCGGAGTACCCGGTGTTCGAATCCTGGAGAAGGCATGGATGTTTGTAGATGTATAGTGTCGGTGCGGTAGGGTGGCATTCTAAATATGTGGCGAGCCGAAAGTCTTCTCGTGTGGCTTGGTGAAAGGGGAGAGGAGACCCCGGATACCCCCTGGGGTGCTCTCGTCTAAATTGTGGGTGGAAAATAGAAGTCCAACCTCTCTTTGGAGTAGGCTCTGGCAACCATTGTTCTATGCAGTATGGAAAAGACAACAACAACAAGCGGCCTTGGAAGCTATCAGAAATAGGCCCACAAGCGGCTGAGCGGTTAAAGCCGCTGAGCACTGATAATTCGGTCCGGGGTTCGAATCCCGGCGAACAAGCTAGCTGCATTTCCGTTTTCGTGGTTTTCCCATGCGTTACGTGGATATGAGCCAGTTTCCCTTAAAATGACCTCTACGGAACGGTTTCAGTGTAGTGCCTAAGGACTGTTTCAGTGTAGTGCCTAAGGACGGAGTATGTAATAAGTGTAATAAGTTTCAGTGTAGTGCCTAAGGACTGTTTCAGTGTAGTGTCTAAGGACGGAGTATGTAATAAGTTTCAGTGTAGTGCCTAAGGACTGTTTCAGTGTAGTGCCTAAGGACTGTTTCAGTGTAGTGCCTAAGGACGGAGTATGTAATAAGTAAAAAGAAACGTTATCAGAAATGGAGAGACTAACATCACACCTTCAACTATTAATTTCCTATTACAGGGTTCTACAGCAGGGCAAAATCCTGTGTGCTGCAATGGATTCTTGCACATATAAACCATTGAGGAAAATGAGTGCGTTGATGCTTTGACTAAAGAAACCAGAGACCCTGAACAATCCAGACACATCTGCCTCAGTGAGTGTGATGGAGATCATCACACTCACTGAGGCAAATGCAGTAGCCAGATATAGACTTATACTTTTAAGAAGCCACTTGTCGTAGACTTCGATTACCCCAGAAATATAACACCTAATAATAACTAAATTAAGAACAAATCACTATAAGGGTATGAAAATTCGCCAGGGCAAATCAAGGTCACACTCAAGGGCACTGCAAAAACACTGCAACAATCAAGGGCACTGAGCGCCGCCTGAGATAACCACTGACCTGACTTTGTTGTAAAAGTCTTACAGTGTTAGTAGTCATCCTGGCAGAAGGGAAAATTTCCTCCGTGTAAAAATATACATATAAATATTACGTGGGCATACAAGGCCTGTGTATAAGCATAGATATGTTGATTACAATCATTGTCTTGTACAAGTTACATGTGATAGATACATAAAATCATGACAGCTATGTGTACATTTAGACATTATATGAATTCATATTTACAATACTTTTACTGAGATAATCAAAATTAAACTTGTAATTCATTTACACATTGACTGGATTTTCAATATCATTTAAACTGCTTTACAATATTATTTTTATCAAGTACATATAAACTGGACAGTAATATGCTTACATTACAATAGTTTTGCTCTTACAGTCCTGTTATTATTCTACGGGGTGAGCTATTTTCCTAGTGTTGATATTCAGTTGTGGTATTTTGAATTGCTATTAAAATTATGCTGCGAAGATACAATTCTCAAGAGAGGGGGAGAATTTCTTAGTATCTTGCTGAGCAAAATCAAGGGCATTGCAAGAACTACCCAGGGGTCCAGCTATCATTAGGACATATCTTTGATGAGTGTCCGGCTTTTGCCGCTAATATATTAAAATCCGGAATGGTGCCACTGATTGACCCACTGCAGGAAATCCTGTATTGACCTGAGGCACTGGAGTTAGTGGCCGGAGTCCACCGAATTTGGGGGGGGGGGAGTTTGATCCCGGAACCGTGTTTAAAACACCATCTTATCATTGCCAATCCATGGAAACGAGAACAACAACATATCATTGAATGGTAATTTTTTTAATTGGATATTTAAATTCCTTGTGCACCACATAGTATTACACAAGACTTACAGAGGTAAGTAAAGAAAACAAACAAATACAACACCACAACCCACAATAAAAATAAACTTACAAATTCCCAGTTGACACATAAGAGATACTAAATATACAGAAGAAAGAAAGTGCCATTTTATCTTGAATAACTACATGAAGAGGGGGGGAGGGAATGTCATGTTCAGAGTTTAACTTTGCAATGAGCTCTTTTAGTCCTTCCGTAAGCTTTGAAAAATAGTGTGTGTGTATGATTATGGCAAAGCCTCGAGGGCTATCTGCCTAAGGGGAGGGATGCCTTCGTGGAGGACTTTCTAAGGGAAACTGCCTCGTATACACGTTACACATGGGGAAAACCACAAAAACGCCCATGCAGCCAGCCCGTTCGCGGGATTCGAACCTCGGACCGAACTACCAGTGTTCAGCGACTTTACCGCTCGGCCGCTGGTGGGCCTTTGAAAAATAGAACAACAAGTGTTCGACAATTTGCTCTCCCATGAAGCTGCAGGAATAGGAGTCTGTATTAGATAACTCACATCTCCTCAGATATGAGTTGAAATTACCATGTCCAGTAGGAAATTTAGCAATTTCAAAATTGCAGAATTATTCAGTCTGTGAGGAATGGAAAAAAATAATTTAGTCAAAGCGGCAGCAGTAGAATTTCTATATAATTCCTCTTGAATATTGCTTCATCCCTACTTTTCTCCTTGAAGACTTAGGTAGTATCATTGAGTATTAACTTGAAGATTTATAGCTTGTTTTGCCAACCAATCAGCCCTTTCATTACCTAGATTGCCAAAGTGGCCACGTACATGAGAAAAGAGGACATCAACATCTTTATTAAGGGGGGGGGGGAGAATCAATCTCGAATTATTGTAATTTATTTATTAACTGAATCCTTTCTGCAAATTGAATATGAGGTCAAGAAATACAAATTCTGAAATTAAATATCTGGGTTAGTTTTTGTCGTGTAGGAGTCGTGTAGGATTTGTCTTTTGCCTTTTATAAAGAGTAGAAAATTTCACTAAATATATATATATAAAAAAAAAAAAAATAGTAATAAAAAAATAAATTAAAAAAAAAAAAGGCAAAAGGATGAATTTTTCAATTTCAGAATACCAAAATATGAATATCTGTGTGATTTAAAACATTTTTGTAAATATATGTCTACAGCTAACGTGTGCTAAAATAAATTCCAGGCAAGGACTTTGTGGGCATCGTGTATAATTTTAGCTATAAAGTATTAATAATAGCTGTTTCCTGTATTGATTATAATTTGTTTTTTAACCATATATTTTGCTTAGAAAATGCTCTAGAAACATAAAAAGAAATTATCATCTTGTATAAAAATTAAAGAAACCTGGCACGTTTAATTCTCTTTAGGACATATTTCATTTTAAATAAATGTTAATTTGAGGACACATACACATATTTTATTCTTTATTAATAGAACTAGCTATTCTACTCATTTTCTTCTTTTTTTTTTTTTTCAGCATATATTCCCAGATTGTCAAATATTTAAAAAATCTGATGTGTACACCATATGATTTCCTTGTACGGAATATTAAATTATACACACTTTTTGCTGCATTTCTCTTAAACTTATTTCCTCGAATTTCATTAGAGATATATTTCTCATTCAGTTAATTCTGTTGTTCTCAGCTTGAGACAAGGCAAAAATACATAAAAGGCCAAAATATTTTTATTAAAAACTGAAAAATATAGAGCAAAAAAATAAAACAACAAAAATACAGTTATAACAATAAAAAAAAAAAAAAAATTTACAATTAATATTAGAGTTTCTACGAAAAAGCAAGCAATTCGACCAGCAGGCAACCAGACAGATTTTTCGGTGTACAAAATAAATTTTGTGTTTAAGTTTAAAAATTAAACAAAAGTTTAATTTTGGTCCCATTCCGCAAAAAGACACTGAAGGTGCAGAAACTGCATTTACTACTCTGCTAAGTTCCAAATGTAAACAAATATAGCTGCTACAGTAAACAAAATTAGGCTTAACCGCACTTCAAAACTTTTAAATTGTTTATAATTCTATAACTATTGCACGCAGATTAACAAAAGGCATAAAAAATCTTATCCGGAATCTAAGAAGAACGTAATTCAATCACTTTTAAAGCGAAAAATGCGCCATTTACCAACATATAAGAATAAAAGAATTAGCTCACTGAGCTGAGTAACAGAGTGGGTATATATATATACTTTTGGTGTGGCCGATTGCAACCAAAAAGGGAGGTGCACCACTACATGTTATAACAGTCCTATATACAAAATTTAAACGTTTTGAGGCTACTCGTTTTCGAGTTATGCGAGATACATACATACATGCGTACGTACCGTACGTACAGACGTCACGAAAACATCTCTTCTGAATTCGAAATTCACGGAATGTCACCTCGAATATTTCGTGATTAAAATTCTTCCTTTACTTCGTGAAAGAAAGTAAAAACGTAAAACTTCTTTGAATATTAAGGTTCATTCATTAGTATAACAACCCATTTCCCATAATTTATTTAAAAAGAAAAAGTACTTTTTAAAAATAAAGCTTGAAACGCCAATTAGAAAACTGCGATTATTCGGATGAAAACGAAAATGTTCAGAAAGACAGGTCTTAATTTTTATGTTTTCTTACATTTTCCAACACGTATTTTCTACAAGTATATGTCATTAAAAATTTCAACAATATCTAAATCATGAAAAATAATTAATATTTAAATAAATATGCATGATAAATAAAATTAAAAAAAAAAGAGCTCCTCGCTTCAAGTTTAAACAGCCAAAGAAATAGTAAGCATAAATTATAGCTACAATCCCTAACTGCATTGAAATATTTTTTTGAATGTGGAATGTAAGATCAGTCTTTAAAAATCAACAATTTAGAATAATTTTTAAAATAGTTAAACCGCAGCAAAAAAGTTCCAAATTGCTGCGTTAAAGCTATTGAAATTCTTGTAGTTTTTGCGCAATAATTTTTAAACTGAATTCGGCACTGAAAATTCTTCAGATAAACAAAAAAAAAGTTCCGAAAAATTTTCATTATGTAATTGTAATAATGGAAATTTTTCGGCAAGTAAAGTTTATGGTAATGAGCATATTAAACTACCAATAAAAATTAAAATTATATTAACAGAAAAGTAGATCTCAGTGAGTTTTATCAATTAAATTTTATCTGAGAGGTGTGCAAGTTAAATTTAATTTTCGCAATTCCAATCCACGGATGTTCTGTGTTGAATCCGTGGCGAAAATCCGTGTTAAATGGTATGTTCGAAATCATAAAATTGAGGATATATCTAAAATTTAGAAATTATGAGTAAGAAAATTCCCAGATGTATCCAGAATATCCTCTAAACCAAAAACACTTTAAAGTATTTAATTACTTCTTCTTCATATCTATCACTGTCTCTCTCTTGTTAATAACACAGAGATAGTGATAGTTTTGCGCCATGCCTAAGTTTACATGAGAGCCTATGGTAGCCAAGAGAACCTCTGAACATTAATATGTAATCGAACAATTAATGGCCATTAATAGCTAATAGGTTTTCTCATGTGTAATATGAATATCAGACAGTTTTTCTTAAAATTTTCTCCAGAAGGCATTCTTTCTTACTCGACTAGTGGTCGAACGGTAAAAATCGTAGGACATAACTAGTTCAACCTGGGTTCAATGTTGGAGCGAACGGGTTGGCTACATAGAAGCTTTCCTACTTTTTGCGATACGTAATACAAATAACAGTCAGTTTCTCTTAACGTTTATCATGAAGGCGTCCCTTCCTTTAAGCAGAGAGACTTCGTCTACTTCGTTTAAATAATCCAATACTAATACTCATAAACTTCAAGTACTTAATACTTTTGGTAAAGCTTCGGATTATGGTAACTTGGCGATTTTTTGGCGAAACTTTGGCGACCAACCCTGCTAGTAACCTGCTAGTTTTTTTTGGGGGGGAGGGGACGCCATTTTGTTGTAAAGTAAAGGCCTTTTTTTTTTTTTTTTTTTTTTTTTTTTACTCAACATTTTTTCCAAAAATCTGCTAGCCGAATTACGCTTATGCTAGAACTTTTATGGAACAAAAGTGCTTAAACATGACGAAGATTAGGTGCGAAACTTGGAGAAAATGTAGAATCGTCCACTGCTTGCCGCGTTTTTAAGAATTGCATATACACGGTATCCATGTACACGTCGACCTATTTTCACTTAAAGAAACATCCCAGAATTGCACAAAAATGGCATTGCGCACACTCTTGACTTTATCCATGTACACATCGACCTATTTTCACTTAAAAAGTCAAAGAAAATTGACCAAAATCCAATTCTTCTTACTCTTGTAAAAAGCGCCAAACAAATAAGTGGACGATTCTGCACTTTAGCAGCGAAATTGTTTCTAGGTGCTTATTAGCTAAAATCCTGATTGGAATTTTCCGGAAAATGTCACATGACATGTCTCATGATCTCTCATTTCTCTGAGACAAAATAATCTGTGATTCGAACTGTGTACTTCTCAGATTATTGCTAAAATCCTAGCTAGTAACCTTTATCGCCTTACCAAAATGTCGCCAAACTACCTGTTACCATATTCCAAAGATTAGCCATATTTTTTTATGTGATTATGGCTAAACCTCGAGGTCTATCTGCGTAAGGAGAGATATGCGTTCATGGAAAACTTTCTAAGGGAAACTGGCTAGTATACAAGTTACACATGGGGAAAACCACGAAAATGCCCATGCAGCAGCTCGTTCGCGGAATTCGAACCTCGAACCGAACGACTAGTGTTCAGTGACATTACCGCTCGGCCAGTGGTGGGTCCGGTCAAGTGCTTAATAGTGATTATAACTTAACCTTACCCAAAATACGCGAATTATATTAAAAACAAACTGCTTACAGGAATCTCATAAATACCAGTATTCCCTTATCTCTATCTAACCACAAGTGACCGAGTGGATAAGAGTACCGAACGTTGGTATTTCTACCTGCGTTAAAATTCAGAAGAACGGATAGATTAGATGGGTGTTTTCTCCGTGCGTAAAGCGAATAAGAAACAGATTCATATGAAAGGAGCCCACCAGCGGCCGAGCGGTAAAGTCGCTGAACACTGGTAGTTCGGTCCGAGGTTCGAATCCCGCGAACGGGCTGGCTGCATGGGTGTTTTCGTGGTTTTCCCCATGTGTAACGTGTATACGAGCCAGTTTCCCTTAGAAAGTCCTCCACGAAGGCATCCCTCCCCTTAGGCAGATAGCCCTCGTGTGCTTTGCCGTAATTAAATACACACACACGTATGAAAGAATTTAGAATTAAGTAAAAAAAAAAAAAAAAATTAACAAAAGCGTAAGGGGAGTCCTTTTCCCCAGAAGCGTCGTTAAAAACGGAAGGATTCTTAGTATCGGTGGTGTTGTCGCAAAATTTCAAATTTTTCTGAATTACTAATTACCTCAAAATAATGGTCTCATTTTCCAATTTGGTTAAATAATTAAAATTTTATTTAAATAGAACTGTTAATAACTCAGCATCGATTTATTAAAATACCTTTTTAGCCTAAAACGCGTTAAACCAGAAATGACTATTAATTTCGCTTTGGCATTTTATGGTGTTTCACTTTCAACAGAGTTTCACTTTTAAAATCGATGCCACCAAATATGATCGCCCTGTATTATGTTTTAGGAAATTAAATAATGAAGAAACTGCACAAATGTATGCATGCTTCTAGCATTATGATAAAACAACGGTAAACCTAGAGCCATCCAATTCTGAATAACGTACGTCTCCACCCGAATATGGGCATCTGGAAGCCTAAATTTGGAATTTGTTTTATTAATATTTAAAGAATTTAAGAGTTTTTGATTAAGAAACTCAACGATTTCAAAGCGAACAATGGCGACACCGTACCGGAAAAAAAAAAAAAAAAAAAAAAAAAAAAAAAATCTCCAGCGCGCGAGACTGTGTATTGGAAATTCTCTCTATATATATGCTCTTTTAAAATTATTTTGAGATATTGCTGTTGAATTTAATTTTATGGTTTAAGTGCGAAGAGCATGATTTTAATAAACAAATGTAACACACAAAACGTTAAAAAAAAGCCCTTTTGGGCGTAAAATAAAATTTGAAAATTTTCAGATTAAAAAAAATTTTTTTTACATTATTTATTTTATTTTATTATTATTAAGTAATTTTTTTTCCTCTTTGTTGTATTGAACCCTAAAGGTGAGTGTTGTAGTTTATGATATCAAAGAATCGAAGACATATGATATAATTAAATCATATGTCTTCGATTCTTTGATATCATAAACTACAACACGCACCTCAAAAATAGATTCTAACTTCGGAATTCATGCCTGTCTTTCTCTGGGAAACAAACACTTTGGCGGAAGTTAAAACTTTTAAAGAAAAGAAAACCCCCTCCACATGTCAAAGGTAGTCCAGGTAGTGCAATAAATGGCTCTAGTGTAGAATCGAGTGTCCCTTCGATTGGCGACAAATTTTATTCAGTTTTGGTGATGAAACCTCATTTTTGCAATATAGTTCCTTATGGTGTAAAATGCCTTATAAAATAAGAGAGATATTTTGAGAGCATGATACTGAGCTAAATTTCAGTAAAATAGGCTTCCTAAACTTGAGCTGTAAATCTGTATTTAGAGTTTCATCATATCCTATTATAATCATGCAGTACTTTTATTCTAAATTACAGCACATATTCGTCAACTAAAACACTAGCGCAGATTATCCTTTCTATGGGATCAAGCATTATTCTGTATTTCTCCAAAAATTCACAGAAAATGACCAATTTTTTCACTTTGCTTCCTGTATCTCCCAACGAAGAGAGAAAGCTCAACTTGCAGGTGCATTTTGTTTACGACCGGAGGGTCATTTCGTTTCGCTGGACTAACAAGTCTATACGGCCTTTCGTAAAGACACTATTTTGCCAAAGAAGGGAAATGCAGGGAGCATGGGGGGTATGAATGGTCGGCAGCCGTTTTTTCACATTACTCGCTTGAGAGAATCTTTTCCGATCCTCTTATATTTCCCCCCTTTATTTTTCCCATTTGCTGTCTTTCCAGAGCTACTGGCCTTTAGTTTAATAGGAGGTTGCCGTACGCAAAGAAAATAATCGCCAAGGTCCTCTTACGCAAATAATGCCTCTGATACCTTTCTTAAAATTCGTAATAAAGGTTATTTCAAAAACTGTTATATCTATCATACGTGAGCTATAGATTAACACTGGCTTTAATCAAAAACTCAGATACTTATATTGCATCAAGATCGGAGCAGAATCAATTTATCTTTTAATGTTATTGCTAGAATGCAAGTTTCACTTAGCTCTTCTTGTTTGACATAACTGTTGATTTTCTTAGTTATTAAAGTTCAGTTATTATATGTTTATTATATCTATTACATCACCATTTGTTATTTGTGAAAGAGCTGCTCAATAAATGGATCGTTAGTCAAGGTTTAAATCTCAGTTTCTGAGAAAAATTGTAATTCTAGTCGAAGCCCTGAGTAAAAGGGCTCCTTCTTTTATGTAAGTGAAATACAGTTTTAGCAGACAAATTTTATTTAAAAAATAAATATGCCTTCGAAATTGATTATAACATCAGAATTCATGCCTGTCTTTCTCTGGGGAAACAAACACTTTGGCGGAGGTTAAGACTTTTAAGAAAAGAAAAGCCCCCTCCACATGTCAAAAGGCTTATTCTCCAAGTATGCAATAAATTTATGAAAAGGGCTCCAGTACTTCTTTTACATAAGCACAGTTTCAGCAGACAAATTTTATTTAAAAAATAAATATGCCTCCAAAATCGACTCTAACTTCGGAATTCATGCCTGTCTTTCTCTGGGAAACAAACACTTTGGCGGAAGTTAAGACTTTTAAGAAAAGAAAACCCCCTCCACATGTCAAAGGCTTAGTGTCCGGGTAGTGCAATAAATGGCTCTAGTGTAGAATTGGGTGCCCCTTCGATTGGCGACAAATTTTATTCAATTTTGGTGATGAAACCCCATTTTTGGTTACCATGGTAGTTTTAACTTGCTTTTAGCTTCCTGATTTTTTTAAAGTGAAAGTAGATCGATGTGTACATGAACAAAGTCAAGGCAGTGCACAATGCCGAGTTTGTGCAATTCTCTGATGTTTTTTTAAGTGAACATAGATCAATGTGTACATCACCGAGTTTGTGCAATTCTCTGATGTTTTTTTAAGTGAACATAGATCAATGTGTACATCACCGAGTTTGTGCAATTCTTTGACTTCTTATTCAGGTTTTGTGTAGCTGTCATCTTGAAAGTGTGCCTTCCTAGCGCCGATCTTAGCGTCAAAAAAATCGCCAAAAATCAAGAGGCACCAAATTGTAAACTTTTATCCAATAAATTTATAAAAGAGGGTAAAATGTCTTCTTCTCGAAAGTATTAATAGTGATTACCGTGGTTTCTAAGCCCAGTGCTAATGACCTCTCACTACAGAGCTTCTGTAGACTTGAACTATTTAACCAAATACGGGAGACACAAATTGTCACTTATGCAGACCTTACATTTGTTCTCATGTTGTCATCGGACCGGCTTCTGGGGGAATTTTTTTTTGCCCATTCGTATTGAGATTGACAGGTAGAATTATACTGATTTGCATCCCTGTCAGAAAGTGTAGGACTCTTCACTGTTTTCGAAGCTACAGTTCTCCATTAAAATTTCTTCCCATACTCTCATATCGTTTCCAGCATTCTGTCTATTTTCCTTAGTGACGCTTTAATCATTTTATTTTTATTCACTGGTGTCCTGGAACAGTCCCCTCCCCCCCCCATTGAAATAGTATGCTATACTGTGTATTTAGGGTCTAAATTCAGCTGGCTTCAGCTAAATTCAGCAGGAAACCTGAGCTATTTCTGAGTTTTTCTATCAAATTGTAAATCCAATCGAAGCCCCAAATAAGATGAGGTCCGATTATTTTATTTCTTTTATTTAGCTATTTGTTATTAATTTGATAATTTATTAATTTTAATTTAAATCTTTATTAAATTTTAATTTTAATATTTTAATTATCAGTTCTTTTATTTATTTACTTTTCCTCTTCTTCCTGATGGCCTTTCAGAGGGCTTCCGCATGTCCGATTTTAGAAATTAAGCCCTGTCGCTAGTACTAAAAAAAATTTCTTCGCTGATAGAATATTATAATTTTTATTCGCAAATACTATAGATTTAATATAGATTTTGAAATTTTGGATTTCGATTATGCCAAAGATCGTTAGGAGCTGTCTAGGAGACGCTATTGTTCTCCCGTGGAACGGTCTTAGACACCAGAGTGCCTGGGTGACCTACACCTAACCGAATAAACTCCAAATCAACTTAAATGAATGATCTAATTATTAGTCCAAAGAAGCAATTGCCCCAGAAGGACTATTAATTTCGTTTCGGCATTTTGCGTTGATTCACTACAAGTTGTTTCACTTTTCAAATTGTTGCCACCAAATATGATCGCCCTGTATTATATTTAAAGAAATTAAATAATGAAGAATCTGCAAAAATGTATGCATGTTTCTCGCATTGTGATAAAACAACGGTACTTAGAGCCATCGAATTTTGAATAATGTACGTCTCCACTCGAATATGAGCATGTGGAAGCCCAAATTTGAAATTTGTTTTATCTTCTATTTCCTATTTTGTAAAACGTTACCGGATTTTTGATTAACAAACTCAACGATTTCAAAGCGAGCCATGGCAACGTTGTACAGAAAAAACATTTTTATCTCCAGCGCGCGAGAGTGTGTATCAGAAATTTTAAAGATATGCTCATTTTAAAATTATTATGCGATATCGCTCTTGAACTGAATTTTATGGCTTAAGTGCGAAGAACATGATACTTAATAAAAAAGGTAACACACAAAACGTTTAAAAAAAAAAAAAACGCTCATTTGGGCGTAATGTAAAATCTGAATGCATGGACCTTGTCTCAGATTTTTATTATTATTATTATTATTTAAATTTATTTTGGGTTATAAGAAAATTACTATATATTTAAAGAATATGCAGAAAGCAAGAGCTGGTGTGTAACACATAATACATAAGCAAGCACCAATCACTGAGTGCCAATAAAGAACTTAATGAATGTAACATTAACTTAATGAATTAATTTTATTCAATTCATTAAGTTTTTTTCATTTTATTTAATTCTTATTAATTTTTATTAACTTAATGAATTAATAAAAATACACCAAAAAGCAATGAATAGTAATCAATATAAATAATACAGGTAATTAATTTCTGCCACTATGCCAGAATTTAATACTGCCACTGGCCTTCTGTTATTATCTGCACTACAATAATTATAATTATAGATTCTAATTTCAGAGTTGGAAATGTTCCTCATCTTAATGCAAATTTTTTTCGCTAATTGGTAATAAAAGGTCATAAGCTGTACAATTTTGTTTTCCTTGTGGATTGCAACAATACACATATACTAATTTGGCGAAGAACAAAGTTCTGCGCTGTTTGTAATTTTTTTTCTGTACGATTTACAAGAAGAGTCCCAGACCGGACAAGCATAACAAACCATGGGACGCAAAATGGATTTAGAAAGGAGTAACTTGTTATCCATAGACAGAACGCTGTTTCGAGCAAGCAAGGGGCAGAGTTTAGCTTTACGTACTCGACACTTCTGGATAATAGATTGTATGTGTGGGTATCATGGGAAAGTCTTTGTGAAGATCACTAGGAGAAGCTATGTCTTCATGGAAAGGCTCTGCGGAAAAACTAACTCGCATTTGCGTTACGCATGGTGGAAAGCACGTTAAGTTCCATGCAAATGGCCAATTCGCTGATGGTCTGAGCCCGAGTCGAATTGCTAGGGTTCAGCTCTTTTGGTGCTCAGCCATTGGTGAGCCCAGTTACTAAGGATTGATTAATTTTGATTATGGCAATTTGCTATCTACCACGAAGACAAATATGTCTTCATTGAGGGATTTTAAAAGAAAGTCGCTGGTATAAGCATTGCACATCATGGAGGTAAGAAAGGAAGGCGTGGCCAAACCGGCACTAGAACTGAAGCACTGCTTTGAAGCTTCGGTCACCAGATGGGGTGTTTTTTGTCTACATTCAGAAGCTCGCTTGACAAGATTCTGATAGTATTTCGACACACGACAGTTGTATACAAATCGAAAAACGGGACACTTCCGCATAAAAGAAACATTCCTAGTGTGATGGATAATAGCAATTTGTATAGGTTAGCGACATTTACGCAAAAATCACATCTTGGTTATTTTTCGATAACTAACAACAGCGATTTTGATTATGAATTTGTTTTATAAAATTCTAAGCTGTTGAACTACAAAAATATAGATTTTAAGAAAAATGTTATGCTTAAAGAATGAAAAATAACTCACCGTACATTTAAAATTGTATACATTTTTCGATACCCTTAATACAGTATTCGCTATTTTTATTTGTTCCAAACGCCAAAATGTTTTAAATAAAATAATTTTTTTTCACATCCACACATTATTGTAACATGTACTTTTTAAAATTAGTGTAAATTACTTTACTCGAAAAATATAGTGAATGCACAGAAATTAAAGATTTCCACATGCCGGAAATGAAAAATAGGAAATATGTATGAGTATTTATGCATGTGCTTCCAAAAAGCATGTATCTGCCTTTAACAAAATACGTAAATATTTATTTAATTATGTATACATGTATTTGAAATGAAGGATTTATTCATTCATAAATAACTGTGAAAGTTACTGGGAAGAAATCTAATTATTGAATGCATCTACATTTATAATGATTATAAATATTATCTAAATATATAATGACCTTAACATTGAATTGTAAACATAAATTGACATGCTGTTGACAAATACGTTATAAAACTATTTAAGCAAGAATTGCTCGTACTGGAAAGCAATCTGTTAAAAGGTATTGTAAAGCAATTTCTATGAGATGCGTACTTAAGAAAGTAATAAAGAAGAGTTTTGGAATCTGTGTTGTTGCAATTAAGGGTAAAATAATCTAATAAGTATAATTAAAAGAATTATTCCCCTTATCAGTCATATATTCCCCTTATATAAGTCAGTTACAAGTTTTAAATAATATTTAAAAAATAATTCTTATTTTACTCCCTTTCAGAAATATTCAGAGAAAGTTAAGTAGTAGTTAAAGTATTTCGCTATTAAATTAAAAGGTGCTCTAATTTGAAATGGACCGAATAGAGCATTCATTATAAATTGACTTATAGTTTTCGATTTAAAAGAGATGCCTCAGAAGCTAAAAAATCATGTCATATTTGAGAAAGTATTTTAGGAAGAAGTTCTATAAATAGAAAAGAAATAATGCATAATTTTAATAATACAATAAACTTTGATCTTAACTTTTGTAATCCTTAACCGAATCAAATCTAATTACCTTAATTTTTTTTTTTTTTTTTCTGATGTATTTAACGGAAACTTGTGAAAATATTTCAAATTAAACCATTCTGAGCAAACTGTTCTGTGAAAAGTATAGCATTTAATTCCGTTCAGAATGAAATGTTGTTTAAAAATGTATTCTTTTCATATACCTCCGAAGTATTGTAGAAAAAGAAAATATATACATTTATACGCATATTTATGATGTAATTACAAAATATTTACATCCGATCGTGTCAAAACCCATTGAAATCAATGGTAAATTCCCCGATGTTTTGGTCACCAAAGAAGGGATTGCCGGTGCTTCAAAGCAGGGTATGGGGAAACCAGTTTAGGGCCACTCCATTTAACTCTCCCTACCTCCATGTTACACATAGCAATTAATGAAAGCTACTATTGTAACAGAGCTTAGCTAAAGAACATCGAACATTTTGTTTTCCTGCTAAGGGGTTAGTAACGACCTCGCACGGACTTTCGGAATTTCCCTCCTCTGTGTTGGTGTCTACCAACGAAGGGTCAACTTCGCGATCCCCAAAGGACAAAAAGGGGCTGAAGGTCATTACCAGAGCGTTAGAGGAAAGAATTTGGAAATCCATTCTCTAACCAATTCTCTAACCAATTCTTCTAACTAATCCATTCTCTAAGAGGATGGACTGTGGTGTCAGATGATACGTTGTCGGGGAATTGAACTATGTCGCCATTTTCTTGTTGTTGGTATATCTTTTCTTAATGCGAAATGAATGTATTGAAGAAGCTCATTGCTGGGTTTCATCGACTGAAGCAAGTATTGCACCACGTGGCCAGCCTATTCGCCAGGAAGTGTGGTGTGGTGTGGTGTGGTGGTGTATTTAATTATGGCAAAGCACACTAGGGCTATCTGCCTAACGGGAGGGATGCCTTTCGTGGAGGACTTTCTAAGGGAAACTGGCTCGTATACACGTTACACATGGGGAAAACCACGAAAACGCCCATGCAGCCAGCCCGTTCGCGGGATTCGAACCTCGGACCGAACTACCAGTGTTCAGCGTCTTTACCGCTCGGCCGCTGGTGGGCCGCCAGGAAGTGAGCCCGGTTCAAACTAACAGTGCTCAGTGGTTTTACACTTCGGCAACTAGTGAATTGTAGTTATAAAAATAGATTCAGTTTCAATATATTTTAGTTTACATATGATGTGCTACGTTCAAATGAATATTTCTTAGTACAAGAAAAGAAATTGATTTTGGTTTTTCTTTTTTTCTTAATAGACGTGCAGACTTTGCACTCAAAGATGACTAAATTATATCTCCTTTAAAAGTGTGATAAATTTAATAAAAATAAGGTTAAATTGGTGAAGAATGTGTTTTATTTAAATCCCCCCTAAGAGGCGCAATCAATTTTTCTTTAAAAAAAATTCACATTTATTGGAAATTTGGTTCAAGTATTTTATTCATAGACGTCCATGCTACTTGATAATAATATTTTTACATCCATACTGAAGATTCCAGATACTATACAACTAACGTTTTCAAGGCCTAGGCACTTTTGAAATATTTAGTTAAAAGTGGGAAAATAAACATACAAACTGAATATAGTAATGCCTGAACTAACATTGGGCTAGTTAAAGTTACAATAATACCATTAGATAAAAGATGATTATTAACATATTAAAAAGTGCTTGCAGCTGTTTTGACTAGTTTCTACCTAATAAAGAAGAAACACACACAAAATACGTTTTTCCAATTTGCTTTATTCTAAGAATTCGTATGAAAATTAAAGCATTAAGCCTTACCTGATCTACGTTACATGGTGGCCCGAAGTGTGGGTCGACAGGTAAATTTGCTGTGTCACGAAAAATCTTAAAGTGCGCTTTCCTTTAACGCAAAAATGTCTGTAAATATAAATTAATTTATAATCGTAAATGAATTGTTAATAATAATTTACATTTACTTGTCATTATTTCATTATTTCCTTATGTTCTTCTATGAATCTCTCTTTCGCTTTTTAGCTCAGAAGGGATATTAGTCTCAAAACGGCATTTTGCTTTGAATCACTTTTCAAACTATTGCCACCGAATATTATCGCTTTGCATTATATTAAAAAAAAAAAAAAAACTAAATAATGAAGAATCTACAAGAATATATTGTTGCGTGCGTACGGGTTCTTAATAGATTGAATGCAAAAGTGTAGGCCTGTTTCTCGCATTGTGAAAAAACAACGGTACCTACAGTCATCCAATTTTGAACAACGTAGCCACGTGCCACCCGAACATGGGCACGTGGAAGCAAAAATTTGTTTTATTGTCTATTTCATATTTTGTAAACCTTTAACGAAGTTTTGATTAAAAAACCCAGCAATTTTAAAGCGAGCAGTGGCAACACTTTAGAGAATAAAATATTTTTATCTCCAATAAGCGAGACTGTCTATCGGAATTTCTAAAGATATGCTGTTTTTAAATATTTTAGCACAATGTGGCGTTAGCTCAAATATTCTCGAAACATATATGTGTCCGTAAATAAAAAAAAAAAAAAATAAATAAATAAATAAAACATAAAAATAAAAAAAAAAAAAAAAAAGAAATCCGTTTGGGCGTAATATAAAATCTAAAAGCTTTTAGATTTTTCTTTTTTTCCCACTCTTCTTTCAGAGAAATTACCTACATGTGGAACTGGTTGAGTTTTAAATACATACTTATATACGGAAGTGAATCGCAGAACAAAAAATTTGAGAAAGTTTGATATGAATTTCAAAAAAACGCAAGTTTTAGCTTAAAACTTTTTTTTTTTTTTTTTGTGGGGGGGGGGGAGGGGTAGTTTGCTGTGTGTGCTTTCGGGATCTTCATCATACTGAAACATTATGTGCTCGTTTTACCTTTCAGAGAAACTTTCTTTTAGTCACTTTCAGAGAACATTTTGAGCATATCGTATTTAGAAAGTAAGTTATACATTACCTTGATGATTAATTACGTTTGTATATTTTAAATGTACTCGATATTATATTTTATTTATAGCTGATAATAATAATAACAAACATAATAGATACGCAAAAATATTTCGCTATATCATTTAAGGTTTTATTATTACGTTTTCCAAACTAGATTAATAAAAAAGAAAAAGGGGGGGGAGGCAGAGAAAATAAAAAATAAGAGAAAAGCATTCAGTGCTTTACTTCATAAATTTATAATTACATTTTATTCGCACTATTTTCTAAATATGGTATGTATATGTTACCGTGAAAGACCGAAATTGGAGAATGTCGACTTTCACCGGAGAATATCAACATTCACCAAATACGTCGGTGAAAGACCGAATATTTCATTACATTCTTGTATATTCGGACCCTCACCGGTGTATGTCAACAATCACAGATATGCTCTGGTGAAAGTCGAAAAGAGAGGTCATAAAGTGCCATATAAGTTTAAGTTGTTGCAATAAATAAGATTTGAATCACATAATTTAGTAAGTTTTTTATGACTGTTATTTTATTTTCTCATTTAGAACGTACTGTATAATTAAGTAAGTTTTTAACTTCTATTATTTTCCTTTCTCATTTTGAATGTCTTGTGTGTTTTAGGTTCTCATGTTCTTAAGTTTTTATTGCAAGTCTCAAGTGCGTTTATTCGCGACTGAATCACAGAGAAGAAAATATAATATTGTTATATGTTCAACATTCACCATTAGTACATGGTGAATGTCGACATTGACCGGTGTAAGTCAGAAATAAGAGTATTTGGAAAATATTTCGGACATACACCAAGAGACTATGTGAATGTTGACATTCACCGGTGAAAGTCGACATTCTCCAGATTTCGGTGTTTCACCGTAACATATACAATGCTGATAACACATCTGCATCGTAATACTGTCACACACATCTGAAGGAAGGTTTTTAATACACACTGCCTGTAATTTGTTCAATCTGAAAGTCAAATCCGAATTCCTAGCTTTTTGGCAAAATACTCTACCCCAGATTTGACGACCCCGTCTAAGTTGAGCATCTCTTCTCCCATACCTACATAGTGCAGCACCCACAGTAGCAATACAGGAAACGTCAATGAAAGACAGATATGAGGCCAAATTATGGCAACCCAGTCGGAAATTCTTGTTTGTCATCGCGCTTGACGTTATGGAAGCTTTCCGACAACCAACATCTGCGAATATTGGTGAACCAGGTACGTTTACGAAAGGACAGGCCAAAGGACACTGAGGAGAAGGTGAAGGTAGGGCAGAAGGGGACGGTCGAGAATAATAGAATGCATCCCTCCCCCAAACCCCTCTCTAGCGTTCTCACAGGACCCCCTAACCTCTCCCCCCCACACGTCGAATGCCCAGGTGTGCAAAGCTATCGAAGAATTCGTCACCTCAGGAGGGTAGGGTCGGAAATGACAGAAGAACGTTCCCTCATTTTTTTTAGGTTAAATGTTCGATGGAACGAAGCAGTAGAAAAGGGGGGGGATGAGGGTTCTGTGAATTTTTAAAACTACGGTCTTCAGGTTCTATTCAAGGAACAACACTGGTCTCCAGTAATGTCCCGAACTGCATGAAAAGAAGGAATACCCACCAAAAAATTCGCTTTTCTTTGGCCCGAAGAGTTAGACAATTTTTTGATACTGAGAGAGGCATTCTTACATTATCAATGACTCGCGACCGTATGTATATACATACGGACTGACTCCGGTTCCACTGAACTTTTGTTGCAGATTCTCTTTCAACTGTGTCTTTGATGCGAGGTGCCTTTTTGACGACTATTACTAGTGATTTGAAGTTAATAGTATCAACAAGTTTCTTGGCGGCAAGGGCAGAGGGAGGGGGGAGATTATAATGTGAAGTATTATGCACAAAGCATAACAGGGTAAATGCAAGTTATGAAAAAGCACGAGGGCTGATCACGCGTCTTTCAAAAGGGCAACGCGTGTTACGGCGGGCTATTACCAAACAGATATTGGCTCTGGTTTGACAACAGCGAAGGCACAATATTATCAGTGCTCTCATAGTAAACACCTAAACCTTTAATAAATATATCATTATAGAGTCATTCTAAAATACTAATTTAATATGTTTATAATCATAGATAATTCAAAAATTTAAAAAAAAAAAAAATCTGAAATGTTTCAGATTTTAAATTACGTCCAAATTAAATTACGTTTTTTTAACGTTTTATGCGTTATCTTTATTTGTTAAACATCATGTTCTTCGTACTTAAACCATAAAATTCAATTCAACAGGAATATCGCAAAATAGTTTTAAAATGAGCATATCTTTAGAATTTCCGATACAAAAACTCACGCGCCGGAGATAAAAATGTTTTTTCTGCATAACGTTGCCATTGCTCGCTTTGAAATCCTTGAGTTTGTTAATCAAAAATTCGTCAAAGTTTTAAAAAATAGGAAATCGATCATAAAACAAATTTCAAATTTGGTCTTCCACATGCTCATATTCGTTGGAGGATTACGTTATTCAAAATTCGATGACTCTATGTACCACTGTTTTATCAAAATACGAGAAATATACATACATTTATGCAGATTTTTCATTATTTAATTTCTTCAAATATAATGCAGGACTCTAACATTTTGTGGCAACAGTTTGAAAAGTGAACCGACGTTTATGAGTCCGACGCAAAATGCCAAAACGAAACTAATAGTCCTTCGGGATTCAAATCCCTTTGGACTAATAATTTTTTTTACATAAGGTGGAAATAGTCATTTCAAAAGTCTTAAATCATCATTGTTGAATAGATCCCCCCCCAAAAAAAAACTACCAAATTTTAAATTTAAATTGATAAATATTGGATAGCGACGTATATATTCGTTTCAAATGTAATAATAATCATTGATTGGTGGGCATACGCGCATTATATTACGCTTGATATATTAATATTTAATTGGCTAGCATTCGAGGGAATCTAGCTATGATTAACTTTTGTCCAAGGGAAATACAAAAGTGTCTTTACGTGCTATGCATTTCATTACCAGGCCTCACCAATGGCGAAGCGATTAACATCTTTGAATATTGGTCGCTCGATCATAGGCGAACGAGCTAGCTTGCATGTGTGTTATTCATGATTTCCTATATATAGCTTGAATATTAGCCAGTTTTCCCTAGAAAGTCTCCTACGAAGACATCCCTTCTTCTTGTTAAACAACCTTTTTGTGCTTTGCCATATTCATATAACCTAAATTAAACCACTGCCGAAAACACAACGAAGAAGCAGCAAAGCTACTCTCTCTTACAGATTTAACTCTGCCATAGATGATGCATCGTTAACACTATCAGTTAAGATTATGAAATATTGTAATGTTTTCTGTTCAGGTAATTAAACACTGAAAAGGTTTTTATATGTGAATATTAGCTACGGAAGGAAAGGAAGTATTAATTCATCACAGATTACAATTTAAAAAATACTTATTAGCCTAAAAGGGCGTTAGTTTAGAAGGGCTAATTAGTCTCGAAACGGCATTTTGCCTTAAATCATTTAAATGAGAGCTATTACTTGCATATACTATCTGCTACCACCAAATATTATCGAACTGCTTTATATTTAAAGAACCTAAATAATGTGAATCTTCATAAATGTATGTATGTTTCTCGCATTGTGAGAAAACAACAGCACCTAATCACATCCAGTTCTGAGTAACATAGTTCTCCACCTGAACACAGGCACTTGGGAGCCCGAATTTGAAATTTGTTTTATTGTCTAATTAATATATTTTTTTAAACTTTAACAAATTTTTGATTAAAAGCCTCAATAGTTTCAAAGCGAGCAGTGGCAACACTGTAGGTAATAAAACATTGTTATCTCGAGCTTGCGATTGGCTCATTTTATTGTAATAAAGATGAAGCAGTTAATACCGATCGTTTAAAAGAAAGTTAGTGGCCCGCAGATTAAAATGCATACAGAATTAATGTTCATGAAAATGTCAAGTTCTTTACTAGAAATTTAAGTAAATTTCCCCAAATATAAGATGCAGCCGAACAGTAAAAGCCACTGAACACTGGCAGTTCGGTCCGGTATACGGGGATCCATATCTTTCTATGTTGTGCCTAAGGACGGAGTACGTAATTAATTAAAAAAGAAATAAGGCT
Source organism: Stegodyphus dumicola (assembly GCF_044657685.1). Taxonomy (NCBI): domain Eukaryota; kingdom Metazoa; phylum Arthropoda; class Arachnida; order Araneae; family Eresidae; genus Stegodyphus; species Stegodyphus dumicola. The sequence continues at coordinate 88,365,779 of NC_140777.1, forward strand.
AATGCATTACAAATGATTTGTGTGTAAAAATCATGGATCTAAAATTTTCCCAAAATTGCTTTATTATTTGATAAATCGTGTCCTTCTGCTAAACTCACTATTTAAAATAAATTAATCTCACTGTTTGATATTATCCGTAAGAAAACTAAGGAAAATTCTGCTGCATAAAAACAAACATATCATGATAAACACAAGCTTTTGCCTTCGGATGCGAATTTTAGAGGAGTTCATAATACAGTTTATTAAAAGTCACCCTTCGCAAGACAGATACAGTAAGACCCCGCTTAACGCTGTTTCGTTTAGCGCTGTTTCGGTTTAGCGCTCTTTTATTTCAAACCGGGGATTCTTCGAAATTGTGCGCAGCGCTAGGTTTCCAAATAACATATCCGAAACAGTGTAGTTGTGTTTCTTGCTTGGTGGACGCATTTTTATCATTTGAAACATTTGTTGACATTATTGTAAGTTTAAATTTGTATAATACTATAACGATTAATACAGTGACAAATATTATGATCTTCAGTTTTTATCATGGGTGATAATAAAAAACAAGAAAAGAAAGCAACCAGAAAAAGCATTTCACTGGAAACTCAAATGCAAGTGATTAGAAGATTAGATTCTGGTGAACGTCAATCTCAAATTAGTGCTGCATTGATTTTGGCAACTTCAACAATAAGGACAATTCTTAAGAATAAAGAAAAAATACTGTCATCGGCAACTGCAACTACGTCAAGCTCTGCAACTAGAATTACCCGTTCTAGGAATAACATTATAGAGGAAATGGAAAAAACAACTGTCTATATGGATTGACGACGAAATTGAACGCAATATGCCATTAAGCCAATCTATCATAATGCCTTCTTAACAAAAAGGCAGAAAATTGGAAACCCAGAATAGACTGAATGATCTGTCTGAGAATTTTACTTGTTTTTAAAAGTATATGCGTTTATATTGTTTTTATTTTTGTAAGAAATAAATGTTTGATTTTATTTTTATTAAAAAAAACATTATTAAATTTAATGCCTAACCATTTTATATCCGTCTTCCCTTAACCCCATTATTTACATGTTAAGATAGCCTCGCTTAGCGCTGTTTCGCATTACGCTCTACTTCGATGGAACGTATCCCCCGCGTTAAGCGGGGTCTTACTGTATGTTCTATTTGGAGCAAAGTAGTTTAAATATTTTACGCCAAATACGAAGCAAATATATTTTGATATTCTCTAATAACTCCATTCTTAACTCAAATTTTAATTTCAATTGAGTATTACTTCGAAGAATGCGGTTCGAAAATGGCTAAAGACATATCTTTAGCCATTTTCGAACTGTACATATCTGCGGACTTGTCATTATCGGTCACAGTGCATACACTTAACGGACTTAAAAGATATAAACTTTGTTAAAAATATATTTTAAATAGTGAAGCAGTATCACGGAGTACTTTCTTCCTGAAGTATCTTTTTGGTAACTCGTTTTTGTAACTCATCTTTGTTGGTGCTAGACGGTGGTAACCAGTAAATTAACTACAATTACGTATAGTGTTTAAATCTTAAATTTACACATATTTCTAAATATCTTGTTCGGAAAATAAAGAATTAAGCTTATATTTCTCCAAATAATTTACAAGACATCTCTTGGCTTTTTCAAACCAGATATTTTCTTACAAAGGCAATGTGCTTCAAATTTTCTTTCTCCTTTCAAAATTTATCTCATATGGAGACAATTCTTTGCAGATTGTAGGCCTTTTATGTTATGTTGTATAAATGTTAGTATAAATGTTACGGATTCTTTATGGAGTTGGTAAGAGTAGGGAATATTTTCGCCTGCTGAAAGCCAGTAGACTTACAAAGTATTGAAATATAAATTTTTTTCAAGAGGATGGACTCGTCACGTGCAGGAATTTTCCGTCATGCAAATCTTCCACAAGGAATGTCTAAAATCTAAGGAGCATATTTTCAACTAAAATTGAGTAAATATGTTTATTTCAGCATAAATTCAAAGGATAAATGTTAAATTATTTTCATGTATACATACTAGCTGATACCAACCCGCTTTGATGGCGCACTATCTATTTGAAAGTGAACCTACACTTCTTATATGGACGAAATGTCTAATTTCGAATTGATAATTAACGTAATTTTTTACTTCCTTGTACGAAGTAAAAAGGAAGTATTGTAATCGCGAAAAGTTTCAGGCAGCATATTTCAACGAAAATATCCATTTTGACCGCTATCGAATGCAATTTAACGATGTTTTTGCGTGATATCTGTACGTAAGGACAGAATAAAACACTCGTTTCCTCCAAAAAAATTATAAAACTGCTTTAAAATGTATTCTGAAGCGAATTTTTCGTGGCGTCTGTACGAACGTATGTACGTACGTATATCGAATAACTCAAAAACGAGTAGCCTCAGAACGTTGAAATTTTGTATATAAGACTGCTATAACATGTAGATGTGCACCTCGTATTTTGGTTGCAATCGGCCGCACCAAACGTACATAAATATATTTATATATAGATCCATTCTGTTACCCGGCTCAGTGATCTCAGTTTCTTTTCTCTTATATGTTTCTAAATTGTATATTTTTTGCTTCAAAAATGATTGAATTATGTTGTTTTTATCTTCCGGTTTAGGTTTTTATGCCTTTCGTAATTCTGGAAGCAATATTTGTACAATTACCAACAATTTAAAAGCTGTTTAAGTGCGGTTAAGTTTTAAATAACATGGCGGACATATTTGTTTACATTTGAAACAGCAGAATTGTAGATTTGTTGCCAATCTAGAGAGACTAAGCTTCGCAACACAAAAATAACGCCTTCATTTATTATTGCGAATTAAATCGTGCTTAATCCTTTCTGGAATTTTTTTCGAGGAAATAAATGTTTAAGATTTACTTCGTATTATTTAATACAGATATTGTGAGCTTTTATGTATTTTTGTCTTGTCGCGAAGTGAGAACTGAATTAATTGAATGCGAAATACTAAATCATCTGTGAAAAACTGTTTCTTTTCTGTTTTGGTTGCTTAATTTCTTTCATACATCATTTTAGCTTTATTATAGTATTTGAATAGAACATGTAGCAACAATAATTCTTCAAATGATATAAATTTTGTGCATTCAGGGTGTCGTTATAGTAAACAAATATAGTGAATTTTAAAGAGTGGATTTATTCTATTGTGGTTTATGCGCTGTCGACGAAGTAGATTTAATTCAATCCAATCAATTTAAATGAAATTCAAGAAAAAAATGCGTGTTATTTAATATTCCGTACAAGGAAGTCATGTGGTGTACACATCAGATTTTTTTAATTTAATGTCGGGAAATATAGTGCCTGTCAGTGAATCTGTCATACACAGATTTCCCCATCACCCATGAGGTTTGTGTATTGGGATACGTCCCCATTATTTAACGTGGTGCGATCCCCAGTGGGCATACCCCACGAAAAATTGCCAACATAAAACTAAGGTTTATATTATATATATTTAACTGTTATCATAAGTTTCATGAAAATAAATGTTATTAACTTTGTTATCAAATTTTTTAATCAATTATAATTATTTGTTCTTGATTTTTTATGTATGGCAATTTTTATAAATAATATTTTTATTTTTTTATCACAATAATTTATTTATCTTAATAATAACATTTATTGTCCTGAAACTTATGATAGCAGTTAAATGTAAATGTTATTATTAACCTTATCATTTAAATGTTGTTTGTATTCATTGAATAGATGCTAGTTATTTACCAATTTAATAATTTTAGAGGAATATGCAATCACTGGCAACATTGTATTTCATATCTAGTTTAGGCAACAATAAAAGAAAATTCTGAACTCGGATTTGAAAACCAAATGTAAAAATTAATCTCTTTTTATTGAAACTCCAATTCAGAACTCATCGGGGGAAAATGAATTAAAGCTTCACGAAAGTTGATTAATTTGTTTCGAAAATATGTTTCATTCTTCTAGTCCATTTGAGATCAAAAACGGTAAAAAAGATTTCATCAAATTTTTATTAAAGACTTTAAAATTCATATAAAAACGAAATCTCAAATGTATCAGAATTCCCCCTACATATTTTCGAAACACTTGGAAAAAACGCATAAACACATATAGTGCCAAAATGACAGTTAAAAACTATAGAACTTAAAAAAATTCAACAAAACTTAAAAAAACAAATTTGTCTAAAACCAATTTATGCTAATCCAAAATTCAAAACCAAGTAAGAAATAAAGAACAAAACTAATAGTCATTTGAACAAACTAAAAATTGGGAGGTCTCCGATTATGCTAAACAAATTTTTTAATATCAAGAAAACGAAAAACTGTACTTAAGAGTTTTTTTATAAATAAAAAGGTTAAACCTGACCTTTAAACAGCTAAAAACTGAAAACTTATTTGAAACAATAATTGAAAAAAACTGAAAACTGAATTCAAAAGATGACCAAGCGGTGTTCTTGGAAAAGAAAGTAGAATTCAAACTGCTCTGGGGAAGCCGAAATTTTGTAGTTCTTGGAAAAAGTAAGCGACAAGTTAAAACTGTCCAATAGCAGAACAAAGCATTTTAACATTAGTTCTAATACTATGTTATAACTCTTATACACGGTTGCAATTAATATGTTATACAAGAATAGCCTTGCTTTTATTCCAATTTACTAATTAATTTAGGTACTTTAAGTTTATATAAATATACGTATATTTGTTAATGTTATTGCGGGCCTATAAAAGGAGTGTGGGTTTTGGAATAGAATTTTAAAGAAGACAATATTGTTTTATATTTGAACCAATACTGCTGCTTACATATACTTACTTACTAATTAAACCATAAATATTTATAGGTACCATTGTTTGTCTGACGAAGCAGAAACATATAAACTCATTATTTCTTATTCAACATATTTCAGGGATATTCAACTTAATTGCCTAAATCTTTGGGTATTATGCGTATTTCCTTTTCGGTAATAAATAAAACGAATATAGAGGAAAATAAAAATAAAAAGAGTAATAAAAGAGCTAGAAGTGTTCACTTTCGTCTCTGTAGCGTTACAGGATAGGCTCTCAGGTAGATTTAAGGTTGGGCGGGAAGGAACTGAACCATGGGGAGAGGTAACAGAGGAGTGCCTATTCAACGATTTTAGGGCCCCTGCATACTATGCGACATTGCTGCCGGGCCCATTGTCACCTTTCCACGTCGCTGAGGGGGGAGACCATTGTCACAGAATGAGAGGAGGGAAAATCCTTCATCCCCCCTCCCCGAAGAAGGGGAAAGGGGAATGATTTTCGTATGCACCTGGAATCGGCCAAATAGGGGTCCCCAGGAAAGATTTTTCTGGCTGTCAATTGAAAAACTTGATTGGTGACTGGAGGGACAGGGTAGGTGGAAGGGAAGTTTCCAGATTTTCCTGCGGGGTCATCCACGTAGCTTACGAGCTCATCGCCGGGCCCTGCCGCCCTCCCCCAACAAAGTCATGTCAGGTTTTGACGCTAAAAACTGTTGTTTTTCTACGCTGCAAAAATATTCTTCTCTCACCTTTGAGTGACTAGTTAAAATGTGGATAAGATTTTGGGCAGAGAACCTGTGGTTGAGATGCGTGAAAATATGTTAAGTTGGCAGTCACGAATTTTACACACACACAAAAAAATTTTTGTTACTTTTATTTTATTATTAGTCCAAAGGGATTTCAGTCCCGAAGGACTATTGCTTTCGTTTTGGCATTTTGCGTCGGACTCATAAACGTCGGTTCACTTTTCAAACTGTTGCCACAAAATGTTAAGAGTCCTGCATTATATTTGAAGAAATTAAATAATGAAAAATCTGCATAAATGATTGTCTATTTCTCGCATTGTGATAAAACAATGGTACATAGAGCCATCGAATTTTGAATGACGAAATCCTACTGCGAATATGGGCATCTGAAATCCCAAATTTGGAATTTGTTTTATTATAGATTTTATATTTTGTAAAACTTTAACGAATTTTTGATTTACAAACTCAATGCTTTAAAAGCGAGAAATGGCAGCGTTATATATAAAAAAAAATACTTTTATCTTCAGCTCGCGAGACTGTGTATATCGGAAATTCTAAAGATATGCTTAATTTAGCATTATTTTGCGATATTGCTCTTGAACTGAATTTTATGGTTTAAGTGCAAAGAACATGATATTTAATAAATAAAGGTAACACTCAAAACGTTAAAAAAAAACGCCCCTTTGGACGTAATTTAAAATCTGAAAAATTTCAGTTTTTTTTTTTTTTTTTTTTATTTACTTTCTTATATGTCACGAATTTCTTTTTTCTGTATTATTTATTTCAGAAAAATGCATTTGAAGCCCAATAACAGAAGCAGTTCTCAAACCTCACTTATTTAAGAATATTTTTACAGTTGCAATAAATTACATATCGATAATTGGCGTAAGTTCCTTTCGTACACATATCATTATTACATAATTTTGTAATTTTATGCACCTGCAGTGGCAGTATCATAAAATATTTTATTTCAGAAAAATGTCTTTTACAATTACATCCATATTTATTTTCAAGACCCGGATGAAATATTTAAATTTTCGTACAACTTCCGTTACAAAGTTTTAATACTCTGACTAATATTTAAGTTATTTAGATAACAAGTAATTCTGATTTTAACTTTTGAGAACCAAAGTATGGCAGTAGTTAGCAGCTTTTATCTTATTTGGCTTTTATCTTATTAACATAGCAGCTTTTATCTTAATTGGGGCAGGTAACAGAACTTAAGAACTGCCACTTCAGGTGCATAAAATTACAAAATTATGTAATAATGATATGTGTACGAAAGAAACTTACGCCAATTATCAATATGTAATTTATTGCAACTGTAAAAATATTCTTAAATAAGTGAGGTTATATGCTGGATAACAGCATATAATAATAAGTTAGCTTATTATCTTTATATACCTAATCAAGAGTTCATGAAAAGATAAAGTGGTTCAAGACTGAGCGATCATATAAAATTAAATTTTTAAAATCAAATAACGCAAATAATTCACATACTTCAATGTAATTTCATCTACAATAGATACAGAAATTTCCCTATTGTTCTTTTAGTAATATCACTGTCATCGAAAAGATAATGCTTATATATTATCAGATATAATGCCTCGAAGTAGGCATTAGCACATAGATGCAAAAACCGGTCAGCAATATCCTATCTGTCACAGAGAAAGTATCTCTCACTCTGTGATATACAGTCTCTTAATGACAAGCAGCATATGCTAATTAGCATTATACAATGACATACCTTATTAAACCAGGCATTCAACAAGCAGTCATCTGAAAATCCTATGGCAATAACCTATACAGGTGTGGTTTGTTGTTGTGATTTACCTCACTTGTCTAACATTACAACAAGTAACATCACAACAAGCAAACGAAATTCGTGGCAACAAGACTGCACTGTCGTTGGCAAGAACCTTGAGCACCATATAGGTGACAGTACGAATTTGCTCAGTTTCGTCCCCAAATCTGATGGACAGCACCCAAGGCAGACTCCGAGGGTATAACCTCCACCAGAGGTCCCCCATGCCGCACAGACACTCTACATTTACAAATATTCATGCCTTTTTCGGGATTCAAACCCAGGACCTTTGTTACGACAGTCGCCATCGCTAACAACTATCCCGGTTGGGCGGCAGGTGTGGTTTTGTTTAGTTGATTATGACAAAGCACACTAAGGCTATCTGCCTAAGGGAAAGGTATGCCTTCGTGAAGGACTTTCTAAGGGAAACTGGCTTATATACACGTTACACATGGGGGAAATAACAGTAACCTATATAGAAATGGTAATCTAGAGAAGCAAGAATAAGCTGAAAAAAAGTAAAAACATAAATTATAACTTTAATATTAGGCCAATTTTTTTCTGTTCCTTGTTAGTATTGCAAACATCTAAATCAATTTAGATAAATTTATATTGTTATTTTTAACATTTTTTCCTCCTTTAGTGTACAGTACTAAATAAAATGGAATCTTCCTAACTGGAATAATAAAGAAAATAAACTGAGTTATTTATTAATAAGATGTCGTATTTACTTTATTTCAATTCAATGTTAAAAACTAATTTATTAGCCTAAAGGGCGTTAGCCCTGTAGGGCTATTAATTTTATTTTGCCACTTTGCGTCTAAAACTTTAAATGTCCGTTTCACTTTTCAAATTGTTACCACCAAATATCGCCTTGTATTATATTTAAAGAAATTTTATAACTTTGAATCTGCATAAATGCATATAGGTTTCTCGCATTGTGATAAAACCACGATGCCTAGAGCCATCCAATTTTGAATAACGTAATCCTCCACCGAATATGGGCATTTGGAAGCTCTAATTTGGAATCTGGAATTTATTTTATTAACGATTTCATATTTCGTAACACTTAATAAATTTTTGATTAAGAAACTAAACGATTTCAAAGCGAACAATGGCAACACTGTACGGGAAAAAAAAAATAAATAAATAAATAAATAAAAATATCTCCAGCGGGCGAGACTGTGTATCGGAAATTCTAAAGATATGCTTATTTTAAAATTATTTTGCGATATTGTTGTTGAATTGAATTTTATGGTTTAAGTGCTAAGAATATGATATTTAATAAATAAAGGTAAAACACAAAACTTTAAAAAACGCCCCTTTGGGAGTAATGTAAAATCTGAAAGCTTTCAGATTTTTTTTATATTTATAGAATTATTTTTTGTCCATTTCTTCTTCGGAAAGAAATGTGAATACACTGTAAATGCTTAAAGCAGTAACTTAAATAGCTGGCAACTGCTTCAGTAACAAAAAATTTAACAAAGACTGAGAAAGGAAAACAGGAAAGTTGTTTGTTTAATCCATAAAACAAAGCATCCAAGGATTTTTTTATCTGCCTAATGAAACAAGATGCTTTCGTACAAAACTTCCTAAAAGAAACTGGCTATTATTCATGCAGTATGCACTTAGGGAACAAAACAAACCATGAACGCGATCATGCAGGTAGCCTATTCGCTGTGATCAGAACCCAGATCGAATTACCGGTATTCAGCAATCTTATCCATTTGAACACTGCTGGGGGAAGCAAAAGAGATTTCAATGAAACTTCAGTCAATAATCCATGATCTTTTCTAGAAATGATTTTTAGTCACGAAAATTGGTATTAACATTCTTCACTTACAACCGAAAATTTTTCTTAACCCGAGAAATTTTATTTTCTCATAAAAAATTCTCAATTAAGTAAAAATCTTAGTTCCCCTTCCCGTTTAATTGCTGGGAATATTTAAAAGGAATTTTAACTTGAAAGGGAAAAAAGAAAAAAAAAAAAAGCAGACATCTTGTTTTGTAAAGAAACAATAGATCCGACTTCTGAAAAGAATTCCTCGCTTCCCACAAGAGAAAGATTTATAAATTAATGGAATATTATCGTTCTTTGCACATTATGAAATTACCATTAAACTATTTATTACAAAGAAAAATGTAACTTCCATAAATCACCCGTTAATCCCCGGATCTGACATCTTGATGACTACTTTCTCATCTTGCGATTAAAATGAAATCTTAATTTAGGAAGAATATAATTTTGAGAGCAATTCAGAAGCTCAGAGAAACGTAAAAGTTAATAAAAGAACATTCTAGGAATTATTTTTCTAAGAAAGCGTCCGGAAGATACGTGAACGCACGCAGAGATATACACAGGTTGAAGATTAAATTGTAATAACATTCTTTCTTCAAATATGTATTTTTGTGGTTTTTCTAAGTAAGGCTAATCTGCCTAAGGGAAGATATTCCTTCGTGGAGGGTTTTCCAACGGAAACCGGCTCGTATACACATTGCACATATGCCCACCAGCGGCCCTGCGGTAAAGTCTCTGAACACTGGTAGTTCGGCCGGAGGTTCGAATACCGCGAACGAACTGGCTGCATGCATGTTTTCGTGGTTTTCTCCATATATAACCTGTTAATACGGATCCGTTCCCTTAGAAAGTCCTCCATGAAGGCACCCCTTTCTTCCGTGCAGTGTCTTAGAGCAGAGGACGTAAATAATAATAATAATAATACACATTGCACATGGGGAAAACCAAGAAAACGCTCATGCCGCCAGCCCGTCGGCCGGGACTCGAACCCTGGACCCCGAACTACCAGTATTCAGTGACTGCACCCCTCAGCGGCTGGGGGCTGTATTTTCATGAATTTAAGCCTAAGACTGTGTAGACGCTCTATGCATATTACAGGTATGTAATTTATTTTTAATATGGTATTACGTTGTACCACACTCTCCTCAAATTTTCGAAAACAATTACTACATTTTTGAGCTAAACTATTTTCACACTTTAACATTGAAAAGAATTTAAGAATATGGTTATAGAGGCATTAAGTTATTTTAAGTAGGTTTTAGTTTGGTTTATTTAATTATGGCAAAGCACACTATCTGCCTAAGGGGAGGACTTTCTAAGGGAAACTGGCTCGTATACACGTTACACATGGGGAAAACCACGAAAACGCCCATGCAGCCAGCCCGTTTGCGGGATTCGAACCTCCGACCGAACTACCAGTGTTCAGCGACTTTACCGCTCGGCCGCTGGTGGGCTATTTTAAGTAGGAGATATGGAAAATGAGCAATGTCCTCGCCGGTACTCGAACCTGGACCTCTCGAATACGCACCGAGTGTGCTAACTGTTATGCTGAAAGGAGGGAGAAAGTAAAATACAAAAATATTTACGCTTGATTTTACACTACGTAAAAGTAAACACTATGCACATATTTTTAACTTTACAAATCGAATTCAAATGTTTTTGGATTTGGAGGCATTATAATGTTATTCTAATTCACTTTTACTTCAAATACTCAGTATTTGAAGTAAAAGTTTTATGCGTCTATAAAGGAAATATTCAGTCTTTCGAATTTTATAAATGATAAATTCACAAGATATTCTACAAGTTAATTAGTTTAAATTACAAATTAAACCAGTTTTAGAGCCATTAAACTTGAAAGCATAGCTAATAATTGCTGATGTACTAAATATCATTTACTGTGTTTGCAAAAAATTGCTTAACATAAATGAAAACTATCAAACAAAAGGTATTTTCAAGTTAATTTTTTTTTATTCAACTTACATATATTACCCTCATAACAAAACTGAACTCTTTAAAACATCTGATAAATTTGCAAATTTTTTATAATGCATTTATATGTAACCATTGTCTCTTCAAAGTTCTCATGAAATTTTCATGACTAGAAAAGTTCATTTCATAACTAGAAATTATTATAATGGCATTTCGTGTAACAAGAAATCACTACAAAGTCATTCTACATAAGACGATAGATGTTTAAATTTACCTGTCTGTTTCCTTATTTTGAAGAAATTATGCATAAATCCTTCAGTTTGATCTTGCTTAAGCCAAACTGGAACATCTTTGGAACCTGAAAAGGGATAAAAAACGATTATTGGAAGTTGAAAATTAATTTATAAATACAAAATACTCGTTATGTTATATGAGAGCCCACCAGCGGTCGAGCGGTCGCTGAACGCTGGTAGTTCGGTCCGAGGTTCGAATCCAGCGAACGGCCTGGCTGCATGGGTGTTTTCGTGGTTTTCCCCATGTGTAACGTATATACGAGCCAGTTTCCCTCAGAAAGTCCTCCACGAAGGCATCCCTTCCCTTATGCAGATAGCCCTAGTGTGCTTTGCCATAGTTAAATAATTAAATACACCGTTATATTATATGCTACGAAAGGCGTCTTCCGGTTTCAGCCAGTCCTGTTTGCTCAGCTTATAAGGTATTTCTAACGCCTTCTTAGCATGCCTTCGTAGTGCAGTGGTCAGCACACTCGGCGGGTGTTCGAGAGGTCCGTGGTTCGATTCCCAGCGAGAGCATCGATTGTTTTATTAAAAAATATAATCATTCAAAGTATTTTCGCCCAATATGCTGCTTAAATTTAAACAGTATACAAAAAAAGTAAAAAAATTAGAATCTATTTGACACAAAGACCCCCAAAAAGTCAAATTCAATACCAATAAATTTCAAAATATCCTATAAATATACAAAAGAAGAATTAAAGAAATGTGAAATTAAAACCTATAAATTAAAAATACTTACAGTATACCTTTACAGAATACCAAAGTAAAATTGGTTCTAAATTTCTTACTTTTTGTCTCTCAAATATATTTACTATTTTGAATTGGAAAAAGTAATAGCATCTTTGTCAGATTCAAAACTTGATCAGCAGGAGAAGAGACATTCAATGACAAACTCTTTTTCTGACAAAACAGCTGTTTCTGTCCATTTCAAATTAACTGATGCATTAAAAATTAGTTATTTTAAATTACTTGTACCTCTGAATATTTGAAACGCCACCCCTACATAACAATTTTAGCACATAAGGGCTGTGTTTAAGCTCGATCTCGATTGTGATCAGTGGTCCGCTAGAGGGTCATCATTACCATTACATTTTTTTTTTTTAGAATTTAACTTGCAAAAAATGATGTATAAAAGAAGAGGAAGATAGAGAAAATTTGAAAAGTGACATATCGTATTTAATCGAGTGGTAAAAAAGGACTTCCCCCTTTTTTGTTATATTTTCGTTCTAAAATTTAGGAGTGCCTTACAATAGAATATTTTAATAAATAAAATTGCAGAATGGAATTAAACTACCCCACTATGTGGAATATTGTTGCTGTCGTGTCCATATTACATGTAAGAATGGTTGCCAGAGTCTACTTCCAACAGTGGTTTTCCCCATGTGTAACGTGTATACGAGCCAGTTTCCCTCAGAAAGTCCTCCACGAAGGCATCCCTCCCCTTAGGCAGATAGCCCTCGAGGCTTTGCCATAATCACACACACACACACAAGCTACTTCAAACAGAGGTTGGACTTCTATTTTCCACCCAATTTTGAGGGAAAGCACAATTTGGGGTGGGGGATACACCAACCTCTCGAGAGAGCCTTCGCTTCGCCGCATATTTAGAGTGCCCTCATCCCGCACAGACACTATACAGTTACAAATCAACCCGAGCCCCTCGGTACCGCAGTAGGCTTCCCTAACCACTATACCATCTTGGCAACATAATTACACTATTTAAATATTAAATAAAAACAGAGATAATTTCCATAATATAAAAACTACATAACTTATTATAATAGACATTCCTGTTAGTTAAGCGATCTAAATTTAGGCTTGCGTCAGCTAGTTACTGCTTTGGCTGAAAATAAATACGTAATAATGTATCCTTAACTTTTCCTAACTTTTCTAAATTGCATAATTTAATTTAGCTGGCTTTTAGCTCTAATCAAAACCATATGAATTCTAATCAGAACAAAGCTCTCATTAAATATTCACCTACGTTTTAATTTCTTTTATAAATATGTGTGGGGTTTGAAAATTATTTCATTTATTACCTCAGTGATATAAAGCAATATTCGTTTAGCAATGTCTTTAAGATGTACGGACAAAATTACTTCTTAAACAATCCACTTTTTTACTTCCTTGTACGAAGTAAAAAGGAAGTATTGTAATCGCGAAAAGTTTCAGGCAGCATATTTCAACGAAAATATCCATTTTGACAGCTATCGAATGCAATTTAACGATGTTTTTGCGTGATATCTGTACGTAAGGACAGAATAAAAGACTCTTTTCCTCCAAAAAAATTATAAAACTGCTTTAAAATTAATTCTGAAGAGAATTTTTCGTGGCGTCTGTATGTACGTATGTACGTACGTATCTCGCATAACTCAAAAACGAGTAGCCTCAGAACGTTGAAATTTTGTATACAGGACTGCTATAACATGTAGACGTGCACCTCGTATTTTGGTTGCAATCGGCCGCACCAAACGTATATAAATATACTTATATATATATCCACTCTGTTACCCGGCTCAGTGACCTCAGTTTCTTTACTCTTATATGTTTGTAAATTGTACATTTTTTGCTTTAAAAACGATTGAATTATGTTGTTTTTATCTTCCGGTTAAGGTTTTTATGCCTTTCGTAAATCTGTGTGCAATATTTTTAGAATTATCAACAATTTTAAAGTTGTCTAAGTGCCGCTAAGCCTTTTTTTATGGCGGCCATTGATGTTTACATTTGAAACAGGAGACTAGTGGATTTGTTGCCAATCTAGAGAAACTTAGCTTCGCAACAACAAAGATAACGCATTCATTTATTATTGCCAATTAAATCATGCTTAATTCTTTCTGGAATTTTTTCGAGAAAATAAGTGTTTAACATTTACTTCGTAATTTTTAATATAAATATTTTGAGTTTTTATGTATTTTCGCCTTCTCGCGAAGTGAGAACTGAATGAATTGAATGAGAAATACTCAATCCTCTGTAAAAAACTGTTTCTTTTTAGTTTTGTTTGCTTAATTTCTTTTATACATCGTTCTTGCTTAATTATATTATTTGAATAGAACATATGACAACAATTAGATTATTCTATTCTTAAATTAAAGAATAGAATTATCTAATTGTTGCCATATATTCTATTCAAATAATATAATAAAGCAAGAACGATGTATAAGAGAAATTAAGCAAACATATATTAATTTTGTGCAATTTTGTGATATCGTAATTTCGTAACGTGTAATATCGTAATATCGTAACAATTTGTGCAATTTTGTGATATCAATTTTGTGCGTTATGAGTTATAATATGAACGAAATATATAAGTTAACTGTTATATAATTATTGGATTATATAACAGTTAACTTAGTTTCCGTTATATAATTATTATATAAGTTAACTGTTATATAATTATTAATATTGTTACGTGAATCTAGCGCCAGAGTGTCGCTATGGTAAACAAATACTAGAGTGAATTTTAAAGAATGCATTTATTCTATTGTGGTTTATGCGCTGTCGGCGAAGTAGATTTAATTCAATCCAATAAGTTTAAATGAAATGCAAGAAAAAATGCGTATAATTTAATATTCCGTACAAGGAAGTCATGTGGTGTACACATCAGATTTTTTACTCTGATCAGCAAAGTACATTTATAATACAACACGACAAATAAAAGACTTAAGGTCCCGTCGATGAGCAGCAAATCCTGATCTTTATTCGTAGCAGTCGAAAACTGCTAAGCGAAAACAATAATATGAGATGTTAAAAGTTGTTTACACTTTCAGATTACGTTGTTTACAGTTTTCAACAGGTAAAAGTTAGAAAATTTCCCACCACTTAATGGCTTTATATCCGCTTTCCAAAACAAGTGGCTTTGAAGAAAAACACTCACTTGAACGTGAGGAGGAATAGGCACGATGTTCCGGCTGGGTGATTTATGATCTTTTAGGTCTAGTCTGTCATAGAGGACATTGTACCTCGTCCTCATTGTCCCTTCGGGCGACAGTTCATCGAATGACCCTTTCTCATAATTGGCCCACCCCAAGGCACCCTTACTCTTACTAGAATGACAACAGCGATTTAAGGGGACTGATACACCTTAAAACCCGTAAGATGTTCGAATAGGTGATTGTTGCAAGAATTGGGATAACTTATTTATTTTAAAAGCAATTACTACAAACTTTTTACAGCTGACTATATAATATAGCTGCTTTTTGAAATAGTAATCAGAAAGTTTATGTTGCCACAAATATTTTTATAATTTAATCCGCTTTGTGACAACATTTTTCGTCATGTTTCCAACTTGCGCGCACAGTTTAAAACATTCTGTTTCACAATTTAATTCTATATTTAATATATAGCTTTTATAACATTTGGAAACTACTGTGAACCTGAAATTCTAAAAATTTCATGTTAAGTTTTTATTTTATTTTGAGCTGAGTTTATAAAATGTATTTTATTATTAAAAAAAAATTGTAATGTTTTCGTCCATAAAATTTTCATTATTAAAATATTCATCAGATTGTTGGTTCAGTTAGAAAATAGTGCCCATATAAAGAATTCCATCAAATTTCAATTATATACCATTAGCCATTTTTAAAGTATCTTGCGCGCAAGGTGGAAACATGGCGAAATATTTTGTCACAAAAGAGGATTAAATTACAAAAATATTTGTGGCAACACAAACTTTCTGGTTACTAGTTTCCAAAGCAACTATATTATGTAGTCAGTTGTAAAAAGTTGGAAGTAATTGCTTTTAAAATAAATAAAATATCCCAATTCTTGCAACAGTCACACATTCGAAGATCAAGAGGGGTTTAATGTGTACGAGTCCCCTTAAGAAAACTGATAAAAACGCAGAGAGAATTTTAGTCCCTTTTGGTTACATCATTTTGATAAATGCGTGAATCTAACTGTGTTTTAGTAAATTGTTTAATATGTTTTAAAATATGCAGCAATTTGTTCAACAAGTGCGCATATAAGCAGTAATACTTAACCGCTTATCAGCTAATCAGTTTTGGTATTCCTGCTCCTCTTACTCTAGCAACGTATTTGTTGATGCAAAAAATTACTATTATGAATGATTTTTAGCTAAGCATAATTAAATCCCAAGCCATTTTTAGCCCAAATGGGCGTTAGCCCAGAAGGGCTACTAGTCTCGAAACGGCATTTTTCGTCGAATCACTGTAAACGGCTGAATCACATTTCAAATTGTTGCCACTAAATGTTATCGCCCTGTATTATATTTAAAGAAACTACGAGGGTAAGTTGAAAAATAAGTTTTCCCTGTCGATTGTGGTCAGAGTTGTGTATGAAAGTCAAAAAATAGAATGAGACATTAAAGATATGACATACCTTTATTTTTCCACATATGTACCAAGTACATTGAGACATTTGTCATATCGCTTGATAAGCTTCAAAAAGCCCTTCAGGTAAAAATCAGGGCTTTGCATATGGAAGAAGCGTTGAACGGCTTGTTTCACTTCAGTATTGCTTCCAAAGCGCCTTCCCCCGAGATTTTTCTTCAAAGCCGGAAACAGATGGAAGCCGCTTGGTGAGAGATCAGGACTGTATGGCGAATGGTGTAGGCGCTCCCAACCAAGAGTTGCAAAATGGTTTTGCGTTGCCGTCGCCGAATGTGGTCTGGCATTGTCATCCAACAGCAGAACGCCAGATGTGAGAAGGCCAGGCCACTTTTTTCGAATCGCCTCTTTCAATTTCGACAGGGTGTTACAGTAGCGCGTAGCATTGATAGTTCCAACCTCCAAAAAGTCCAGCAACAAAACTCCTTGGGCGTCTCAGAAAACTGTGAGGAGCACTTTACCTGCAGAGGGAATTGTCTTGAACTTCTTTCGGACAGATGATGACGGACAGGTGATGAATATATGTATGTTTCTCGCATTGTAATAAAACAACGATACCTAGAGTTGTCAAATTTTGAATAACGTAGTCTTTGATCCGAATATAGACACCTGCAAGCCTGGATCTTCGATTTCGAATTTGTTTTTAATTTATTTCATGTTTTTTAAAATTTAACGAATTTATGTTTAAAAAATTATTCAACAATTTCAAAACGAGCAATGGCAGCACTGAAGAGAATAAAACATTTTTAGCTCCAGCGCGTGGGACTCTCGATCGGAAATTCTAAAGATATGCTCTTTTTAAATATTCTTAGTCCAATGTGGCGTTAGCCTAAAGCTGTCGAAACGTATATGTGGCTGTAAATTGGGGGGGGGGGATGTCCTTTGAGCGTAAAATAAAATCTGAAAGCTTTGACATTTTTTGTTTTTATTTTTGTGATTTTTGTTTTTTCAAAGAAATCTTATTGAATTTACTATATAAACCTTATTACATTAAAAAGAGCAGCTTACATAACATATAAGATCGCGTCTGGCAAAATAAAAGTCATGAGCACAGCCAAGACTCGGAAACTGACGGAGAAAAGCAACTAGAAAGTTCAGAATTAAATCCCTTGAGTAAATGTTGCCACTGTTCGAAACACAAGATCTTTAATTTATCTATCATATGTCATCGTGCATAACGAATTTTTAGCGTTGCTTTTCGGCAAAGCACGACAACTTCAATTTATTTGTCAAAATTTAATCTATTACTGTTAATTAACAATCTACGGAATTTAAAGGCGTTCACTTCTTAATGAATTTTTTTTTTAACACTGCAGCTTATTGGCATAAATCATAACGCATTTAATTTATAATGAGTACAACTGATAATTTCTATGAAGTTTCGCAGTTTTGTGTAAATGATAGATATTTCTAACCTCACATATTTTGTCACTGGTTCAGAACCACTTGAAAAAAAAAATTGTATTTTAAGTATTTAAATTTTTTAAAAATTTTTTATAAAAAATTTTAAATTTTAAATATTTTAAATAATTTATCTTTAATTTTTTTAAAAAATTAAATTTTTTTTTAAATTTAAGGTAGATTTTTTTAAATTCAGGCCGTAATCCGAAGCTTCCACACTGCAATTTTTTTCATTTGTCATTTCGCACTTGCTCGATTTTTAGTATCTGGGGCAAGTGTTGTTATTTACACACAAATACTTTTATTCGTTAGAAATAAAGACAGAAGATGAAATCCCAGTTGATGAAATTTAATAATTTTCATTTATCTTCCACGTGATGAAAGTGCATTGCTCATCAGTGTAAAAAAAATAATTATATAAAAAGCAATTTTATTTATAGTTCATTAAAACATTTTGCAAACAAGTTTTGTGTTGTGACTTATCTCACTTGTCTGACAGCAGCATCAGAATAAGCCTAAGAAATTCATCGTGACAAGGAGTGCAAGATTGCGCCTGTCATTGGTACTCAGAGTGCCCCCATACCGCACAGACACTATCCTCACAAACATCCATATCTTCTCCGGGATTCAAACCTAAGCCCTTCTGTATGGCTTTCAGAGTCACTAACTACTATCCTGGGTGGGCGGCGCAAACAAGTTTTACTTTACGAAACTCATATAACAAATTAAATACTTTTCTTAAATAATATAACAACAGTATATACGTATATTACATTATAATACATAATCTATCTTAACACTAGTTTTTTGCACATCAAAAAGGAAATATAGAGGTGGTGATAATGTTGCTATAAAACGTAGGCTGCAGTATTCTATCCGTTTCTTCTTTTTCTAATTTAAACGAAATGGTAACTTTCTTTGTCTAAATGTTAATGTGAGTTTTGAAATTTTCCTGTTTATATATATATATCATTTTGCGTGTAGCAGAATGTGCACACTGGGGAAATTTCGAACTTTTAAAATTGAGTTTTTGTAATTTAATTTTTTTGTTTTGGGGAAACGAAGCATTTCAATGCTATTAGTAATGTAACCTCAGTTCTACAGTTGGTAAAAGTAAGTATTTAAAAAATTTTCTAATGGTAAATCCTTCTTTGTGGTGTTAGTCAAATAATCTAAAATTTTCTAAATGCAAGCTCCTCTTACAACTGATATTTACGTATTATTCAAAAAGGTATTGTATACAATGATGCAGAAATAACATTCTACGTTTTATTGAAAATTTCTATTTTATGCTTTTTATTTCGATGTTTTTTAACGATGAAACGATGAAATTATTTTCTATAAGCGAACTTCAAATGATGCTTCATTCCTTAATTATTTATATACTTAAATATAGCGTAATAAAAATCATAAAATAGAAATTTTCAACAAAACGTAGAACGTTATATAAAACATTCAGGGATGTATCAACAGTGGAATATCTGTGATCAAGGAATTTAAAATGAATTAATTGCTTTATGAATAAAAGAGCTTTGATACCAAATTTCCTTCTTGTTGGAAATATGGTAATACGTTTAGTAAATAGTAAAAAATATGTATATAATTCTTATGAAGATTTTTAGCCCCAACGGGCTTTTAGTTTCAAAAAGGATTTTGCGTTGTCCAGAAAATCACTTTTCAAATTATTGCCACCGAATACTATCGTTCTGTATTACCTTTAAACAAATTAAATAAAGAAAAATAAAGATCTTTATTGAGGTTACAGCAAAGAGCTATCTGCCTAAGGGGAGGGATGCCTTCGTGGAGGACTTTCTAAGGGAAACTGGCTCGTATACACGTTACACATGGGGAAAACCACAAAAACGCCCATGCAGCCAGGCCGTTCGCGGGATTCGAACCTCGGACCGAACTACCAGTATTCAGCGATTTTACCGCTCGGCCGCTGGTGAGCCGAAAAATAAAGAAGAATCTGCTTGTACGCATGTTTCCCGCTTAATGAAAAAACGACGGTAACCAGGGTCATCAAATTTTGAATAGCGTTATCCTTCACCCAAATATGTGCCTTTGGAACTCCGAATTTCATATTTCATTTTTAGTAAAAATTTAATGAATTTTTGAGTAACAAGCTCAACGATTTGAATGCAAAAAGTGGCAACACTACGGTATAAATTATTTGAATCTCCAGAGCTCGAGACTATCTATTGGGAAGTCCTAAGATATGCTGTTTTTAAATATTTTGTGATTTTGCTGTTAAATTTTATGAAGCATAAATGCGAAGAACATGATATTTAATAAATAAAGTTAACATGTAAAACTTTAATTATAAATAGACAAAAAAAGTTTTGCTAGCCATCCGGCAAAGAAACCTAAACATTGATATGATAAAGTGAAAAAAGATTGAAAAAAATAGAAAAACGTATGCCAACAAGTAACAATGCACATGGAATTCTAAACAGATGCTGTTATGGTATTTTTAAAAATTTTCTAATTTTGTTGTCGAATCGTATACGACATAAATGCGAAGAAAATGGTGCTTAATAATAAAGCTAGCAGAAGTGAACCAAACAACAGACTGGTAAACTGCGAGCTTAGCGAGTTCGTAAAAAAACCGTAACCAATCCTTTTGGACCATTGTTGAAATCTGAACTCTTTCAAATTAAAAAAAATTTTTTTTTAAGTTAATGGTGTTCCCCTTTATCGTTTCTCCCCCTTTTTTTTAAACCTCCCGCCAACCTATATATAATATAAAATTTTTGGATCCAAAAATTTGATAGTGAATTTTCATTGAATAAAAGATGAACAAGGGTCTCCACAAAACATTTTTGCTATTTTTACAGTGATGTCTGCCTATGTAGCATGTATGATAATTTTTATCCTCGATAACTCTTATATGAAACTTCCCATAAATTTCTATTATCTTTATTTAAACCTTCTATATGATTACATTTTGGGTAAAATTCAAAAACTGGAAGCGATACTTTACTTCATGTCCATAACAATTTTAAACCATCGGAAGTGGTACTTTACCAGAAGCTCATAGCAGTTTATCAACAATCAATATACAAAAAAAAAAAAAAAAAAAAAAAATGCTTACGGAGATAAGCCAAAATGTATTGCCGCAACTGAATGAGTATTCACGCCTAAATATCGAGGAAATATACATGCAGATCAAACTAAATTTAGATTTGTTAATATTTTAAAATATAAGAAACTGCACAGAAGAAAAGTAACTGATATTTTATTCAACTGCTCAATATAATGGGCAAGCATTTGATTATGTCGGTATAAATTAGAACAAACAGATTTTAAATATGACCAATTATACCTAATAAAATGTATTCCAAAATTTCGCATCATAGATCTTTATATTAATTCGAAGAATAAATTATATTTTGTTTTCAATAGATCAGCCGGAAGTGATACTTAACTTGAAGCTCTTTGGAATTTAAAAACATGGAATTGACCGGAAATCATACTCTGATCGCATCAGATTTTTAAAATCATCATTTATAGTATCTGAATCAATAATTGATATTTATATTTTTAATGATAACAAAATTGAATTATCTACCTAAATTCTCAATTTATAATATACCCAATGAAATGTATTCCAAAATTTCGCATAATAGAGCTTTACATTAATTCGAACAATAAATTATATTTTGTTTTCAATAGATCAGCCGGAAGTGATACTTTACTTGAAGCTCTTTCGAATTTAAAATCATGGAATTTACTTTACTTCATTTATTATTTAATTAATTATTTTACTTACTTGAAGCTCTTTGTAATTTAAAAGCATGGAATTGACCGGAAATCATACTCTAATCGCATCAGATTTTTAAAATCATCATTTATAGTATTTGAATCAATAATTGATATTTATATTTTTAATGATAACATAATTGAATTATCTACCTAAATTCTCAATTTATAACCACGTTATTACTATCCCAGGGGCCACAAAGGCGCACCTATTAAAGAGAGCATTTCAAGTTTCTTAGAAAAGAAATGCCAAGGACTCTCACATCTGTTGATTCATACTCAGGAAGTGGAACCGAGCTAAGAGCCCAGGTATATCAGATGATAGTACTTCCGCTTCTACCTCCTCAGTGGTAAGTACTTTCATGCAGCGGCGTGAAAGTGTACAGGAAGTTTACTGTATCTTACCGGCACTGGGAGCCACTCTGTACGTGGGGTACATATGTCTACAAATAAATGCCGCCTCCTCTTCTATTATTTGGAATGGAAGCACAATTGACTGCGTAGTATAAACATACTTGCAATTGCTGCCGTTGGTTGATGTTTGCGAAGTTCTTCTAAATGGCCCCTCTTCCTTTTACGACTTATTTGAGCAAAGCTTTCAGCTAAAGAGTTATCATTACATTAATTTCTGATGACTGGAGACTTAGTATCAATATATTAAGACATTAATAATTTTTGGATTGGATTGGATTATTGTAATTTGGCACAAAACCTGTCGAGGTTATCTGCGCCAGACAAATGGTAACAATGCAATTAGTCACTTGTAAAAACTTCCAGCTTAGGTAAGAAGAGACAGATTACGGTCTATGATAAGAGCTGATATCTTTTAAAAAACAGGTTAAAGTCTATTATAAAAGCCAATATCTTTTATAAACAGAAACAAATTACGATGATGTGTTTTTCCAATTAAATTTCCTAAGTCCAGTTCTGAACAATTAAAATGTTTTTGGCGAAAATAATTAAAACTCTGGCATTCCACCAAGATATGATAGACTGTCAGATCTGCATTGCAGTTTGGGCAGCTGGAATTCTCTTCTCCCTTCAGAAGATGCTCATGGGTCAGGCGACAATGGCCAATTCTCAGTCGAGTCAAGAGGACATCTTCCTTTCTATTAGCCATACATGGCCAATATCCAATGGTGGGTTTTATATTTCTCCGCTTGTTATATACTTTGTCATCCCATTGCTTCTGCCATTTCCTGAGGATTTTGCTTAACAGATCATTAGAGATTACCTGAGCATTGAAGAAACTTTTGGTATATTAGAAATAACGTGAGTCACTAAAAGCATTTAAAAAATGGTAAACATTTCAGTACACTGATATCCATTTCCAGAGATTCCGTTTCATAAGGATACATTTAAATTCATCCTGTGCCAAACTTACTGATTGATAAAGGGAATGGTTACTGTACAGGGAATGAGTCGATTGGATAAGAAGATATGAAAATTATAAGATAGGCCAAGCTATTAATATCCGACATAGTTTTTATTAGATCTAAAATGTTGGGTTTACTTTAGACGGCTTGAAATAACAAAGTAGAATCAGAAAATTCCAGCTAATCATGAATTATGACCAGAAAGAATTTAGTTGTTCTCCATAGTGACCGGAAATCAACATTTGCTTTATCAAGACTGCTCGGTGGTCAGATTAAAATTATTGAATTTTTCATTAGGCAAAATTTTTTCACGCAGAGGGATTTAATAATTACTTATATCTTTTAATTCTTAGCTCAAAGGGGCCATTTGCCCAGAGGGCCTATTAATTTCGTTTTGGCATTTTGCGTCGATTCTCTATAAATGGCAAATCATTTTTTAAATTGTTGCCACCAAATATTAGAGCTCTGTGTTATATTTATAGAAATTAAATAATGAGGAATCTGCATGAACAAATGTATGTTTCTCGCATTGTGATAAAGCAACGGTACCTAGAGCCATCAAATTCTGAATAACGTAATCCTCCACCGAATATTGGCATCTGGAAGTCCTAATTTAATTTTTTTTTATTATGTGTTTAATATTTTGTAAAGTATTTATGATTTTTGATTAAAAAACTCAACGATTTCAAAGCGAGTAATGGCAACACTATATCAAAAAAAAAAAAAAAAAAATTCTCCAGCGCGCGAGACTGTGTATCGGAAATTCTAAAGGTATTCTCTTTTTAAATGTTTTGTGATGTTGTTCTTGAACTGAATTTTATGATTTAAGTGCGAAGAACATGATATTTAATAAATGAAGGTAAACATACAAACTGTTAATAAACCCCCCTTTAGTTGTTATATAAAATCTGAAAGATTTGAAATTTTTTTTTCTTTCTTTCTTTTTCTAATTCTTAAATGAAAGATTCGAGGTTCCAAAGATTCAAGAATATTTCGGGATTCGGACTCAAGATAATTTTAAATTCGATATTTTCTAGTTATTAACTTACACTGAAGTTAAATTCACATCCACTACTTTTCGGATCTTCTGTTCTTCATGCGCTCTCCCCCCCCTAAAGTATTAAATAGTTGCAATACAAATAATGCCATAAAACTACCAGTTATAAAGCTACTTAAGTATTGTCAAAATTCTAATCACTTTCAGTTTTCTTTAATGGTAATATTGATTTGTGAGTGAGCAACTCAGGAAAACAAAAATGGATAGAACAGAACAATATAAAATATTTTATCTTCCCTTGACTTTACAAACTTGCACAAAGAGAAAAAAATGTGAATAAATAAATAAATTATTTAATAATAAAAAAATCTGTATGCTTTCGGATTTTATATTACAAAGGGGCTTTTTTTTTTTTTTTTTTTTTTTTTTTTTCATTTACACATGTATACATGTTTTGACGGCATTTGTGCTAACGCCTCTTTGGGCTAAAAATATTTAAAAAGAGCATATCTTTAAAATTTCCGATAGACAGACCCGCGCGCTGGAGATAAAAATATTTTATTCAGTATCCGTACTGTGTGTTTCCACTGCTCTCTTTGAAATCGTTGAGTTTCTTAATCAAAAATTCCTTAACGTTTTAAAAAGAAATAGATAATTAAACAAATTCGAAATTCAAGATTCGGGCTTCGGGTGCCCATATTCGGGCGGAAGATTACGTTATTCAAAATTTGATGGATGTAGGTATCTTGTTTTTAGACAATGCAAGAAACATACATACATTCATGTATATTATCCCTTATTTATTTTCTTTAAATATAATACAATGCGATAATATTTGGTGGCAACAATTGAAAAGTGGCAAGCCTTTATAGTGATTCGACGTTTCGAGTCTAAGAGCTCTTCAGGGGTAATGCCTCTTTGGGCTCATAAATAACTCATAAAATTGAACGTTTGTAAAAAGAGAAATAGCGTTAAAAAATGTGAAATGTTATGGGAATCATATGGTAGTTCCTAACAATGCGTAATTTGTAAACTGAAGATTCGTAAAAACGTTTCAGTTAATTCGCATATTTTTTGACTGCATGATTCAGAAGTAAAAATAAGAGACAAAAATTATTAATTCTAAATGATTAACTTGAATTTACAACAGATTCTAGAAGAATTTTTAACTATCTGGGCTACTGGGATCATAATTTATGCGGATGTTCGATAGGTCTTAATAATTGGGTTGTCTCATTCTGTAGACCATACATCTTTTTGCTTCAAAGAAAAATGCAGGAATTTTCCCTTTTTGTTTACTCTATTTCATTTAAACAAAGCTTATGCAGCTAAAAAAGTTAAATGTATTTTTATTTACTTAATAAATACAAAATACATTTTTCCTACAGAATCAAACAATCAAATGATTTACCACTTGACTAATGATATAATCAGTTTTATTCCTCCCCATAAAACCAAAAGCATTCCTGTCGAATTATCATGAAACTATTTCAACACGAAATATTAAAATTAACGATGTACTAAAACCTATTTTTGCACTTAGATCTCCATAGCAAATTTTGATTTCTTTAAAAAAGGAAATATAAAATAATAAAAAAAAAAAAATGAAAAGAAAGGTTTCAGATTTTATATTCCTCCCGACTTTTTTAAAAGTTTTGTGCGTTACATTTATTCATTAAATATCATGATCTTCGCATTTATATCACATAAAATTCAATTCAACAGCAATATAGCTGAATATTTAAAAACAGCATATCTTTAGAATTTCCGATAGATAGTCTCTCGCGCTGGAGGTAAAAATGGTTTTTCCTGTACAGTGTTGCTATTGCTGTCTTTGAAATCGTTGATTTTGTTAATCAAAAATTCGCTAAGCTTTACAAAATGTGTAATAGATTTAAAAAAAAAAAAAAAAAAAAAAAATTCAAAATTTGGGCTTCCAGATGCCATGTTCGGGTGAAAGATTACGTTATTCAAAATTTTACGGCTTTACGCAACGTCGTTTTCTCGTAATGCGAGAAATATACTTACATTCATGCAATTATTTATTTATTATTCAGTTTCTTTAAATATAATACATGGCGCTGATATTTGGTGGCAACAATTTAAAAGGTGATAAGGCGTTTATAGTGAACCGACGCAAAATGCCCTTTTGAGACTAACAATCTTCTTTGGGCTAAAAAATCTTAAACGTTATTTTAATAAATTGATGTTTAAAATTAAGTGTAAAAGAACCTCATTTTGGTGTAGATTTAGACTTAAACTCTGTCAATTTAACTTTTGTTTTCCTCCTTCGAAGAAAAGAACGTCTGATCGCAAGTTTTGGATCGAAGTTTTATTGAAGATGTTAGCAAAATAAGGCTGCTCTTTTTTTTTTTTTTTTTTTCTCGTGGAGGGGGGGAGGTTTAATTTTATATTAGCGTATTTTTCTTCTATTTGAAATAAATTATTCTTTAAAAATTTGCGCTTTCTTTATTCTTTAACGCAATTCAAATCAACAAAAGAATTTAAAAGTGTGTGAAAAATTAGCAGCAAGCGTAACTTTATTTGGGTTTACAAGAAAAATAAACAACCCGGCCAATTCTGCAGAATGCATGTATGTTGAGTGTGATTAATTATAGTTTCACTGTATAGGAAAAACAAACGCATCAGTACCACTGTTCAGTAATCACGTGATTTTCTTTAAACAGCGGTATGCTGAGAAATGAGTTTGTTTGATTCAGTAAATTTGATTTAGATTGAAATTCCACGCCGAACAAATATTAATTTAGAAATCAAACAACAAAATCAGCGTTTGTTTGAAAATTTTCGCAATACTAGTGTCGGTGGTTTGAGAGGCTCGGTGGCTAGCACGGACCGAGATTCGATCCCCGGGCTGGGCAAGGTTGACTCGGCCTTTCATCCCATGAATGAGTCGACAAAATGAGTAAAAAGTTCGCTTGGGGACTAAACACCGAGGGTCCTGCGACAAGCTGACCACTTGTCCAGTTGAGATGTTCAAGCACCCCGGAACCCAGAATCTAGAAATCAGATATCAGAGCACTACCCGGGCTGTTTGTGCAGCCGAATTTAGTTTAGTTTTTAGTTTGCATAGTTTAAAGTGAAAAGGTTGGATAAGATATGAAGTTTTGGATTCAGCCATTCTTATCTTATCTTTTCATTATATCTTATCTCGTTCATTTGCACTTTGGCAGATGAGACTGATTGGTTCGGTAAAACCATCGAAACTAGTCCTGTGAAAATTTGCAAATATAACGCTGATTTATGTTGTTTGACTTACAAGCCAAAACCAGTAAATTTAATTCTCAGTTTGTTTCCCATTTCTCGCAAAATGACAGCGCCGGCGAATATTTAATTTTTCCCTTATGATCACTCTACATTGATGAAAATGCCAGTTTAATCAGTTATATCACGTATAAAAAACGTCGTGAAAAATACGAAAGTACATACCTAAGGGACAACCATTACCTATATATCCCGCAATTTTCAAAGACATATGTGAGAAATTAACAGCACCATTCGATTTTCGCTCGCAGGCCACCAGCTGTGTTTTTTACGTTTTAACGCATCCCATTCTTTTCTTGTCTCGACAGAGCTATGCCTTTAATACTAACTGTTTTTAATTTTTTTTTTTCAATCTATGGCAACACACTTTCTCTTGTACACGAAACATTTTCAGGAAATGAACAATAGAATCCGATGAAACAAATAAATAGGTAATAAATATTAATTGATTTTGAACCAAATACGTAGTAGAGACATTAGGTTTTTTTTTTTTTTTTTTTTTTTTTTTTTTTTTTTTTTTTTTGGAAGCAGGAAAGATGAAAAATGAGTAACTCCTTGGCCGGGAATCGAACTACGGACCTCTGGAATACGCGCCCAGCGTGTCGACCACCACACCACGAAGGCACGCTAAGAAGGCGGGAAAAATACCTTATGTACGCCCCTTTCTAAAGGGCGACAAGGGTTTTAGGGGACCCAATCGCCAAATCCTTGGTGTGAAGAATACTCATCCACCATGTTTTTAGTTCGGGCGCCACTGTAGAGACATTAGGTATCTTTTTTTGAAGCAGAAAAGATGAAAAATGAGCAACTCCTTCGCCGGGAATCGAACTACGGACCTCTGGAATACGCGCTCAGTGTGCAGACCACCACACCAGGAAGCCACGCTAAGAAGGCGGGAGAAATACGTTATAACGTAATACATGACGTTAAACACAAATAACTAAGAAACATTATTAAATAATTAAGAAGCCTTCTCGTAACTGATAACTGACGTTATTAGTTACAAAATTGCTATATACACTTTTATATCTTTTAGGTGCATTATTAAAACAAAAATAAAGTGATAAATAACTAAGAAATGGGTCTACTACTTTTTATTTACCAAGTAATTACTGATACGTTATATTGGAAAGATAAATCAAGTATTTTATGGCTTGCAGATTGGCAACATTCCGAGAAGTGGTTCAGCGCAAGGTCAGGTGAAAGTGAAAGATAAAGATCTTAAGTTTTCACACAGTAAGTAATACTTGCCAAGGTGATAAACCCTTATCTTGTTGGTAACGTAAAACGCCGTTAGTAGGGTAGTGTAACGTCTTCATTAGTGTTAGCAGTGTAGAGTAACGCAAAACAATGGTCCAAAAATTTTGGAGAGCTTTCGCTAATGAAGATTCTAATATAAATTTGTGATTCATTTTTTTATTAAAAATAAAACTTTTTTTTTTCCATTGCAAAATAAGATAGTGTATATGTACACGCTTTATGCTTGGCTTTATAAAAAGGAATAGTACAAGATAACTAAAAAAAAAAAAAAAAAAATTTGAACGCCTTTAGATTTTATATTCCCAAAAGGACCTTTTTTTTAAATGCTTTGTGTGTTTGCTTTATTTATTAAATATTATGTTCTTCGCACTTAAATAACATAAAATACAATTCAACAGAAATATCAAAACGTATTTAAAAGTAGCAAAACAGCACATGTTTAGAATTTCCGATACACAGTCTCGCTCGCGTGAGACATATTTTTTTTTTTTTTTTTTTCCGTACAGTGTTGCCGTTGCTCGCTTTGAAATCGTTGAGTTTTTAATCGAAAATTCGTTAAAATTTTACAAAATTTGAGATAGATGATAAAATAATTATTAATAATAACAATTATTAATATTATTAATAAAATTATTAACAATAATTATTCAAAAATGGATGGCTCCAGGTACCGTTGTTTTTTCACAATGAGAGAAAAATTCCATGTGTTCATGCAGATTCGTCTTTATTTAGTTTCTTTAAATATGATAATGGGATAATATTTGGTGACAACAGTTTGGTGTTGGTTTATTTAATTATGGCAAAGCACACTAGGGCTATCAGCCTAAGGGGAAGGATGCCTTCGTGGAGGACTTTCTAAGGGAAACTGGCTCTTATACACGTTGAACATGGGGAAAACCACGAAAACACCCATGCAGCCATCCCGTTCGCGGGATTCGAACCTCGGACCGAACTACCAGTGTTCAGCGACTTTACCGCTCGGCCGCTGGCAACAGTTTGAAAAGTGAATCAACGCTGAAAGTGAAACGCCGTTTTGAGATTTATAGCCCATTGGGTGTAACTCTCCTCTGGGCTAATAATCAGTTCTTGGTATAATGGAAGAATTTGCTCATGATAATTTTCAAAATGATGATCGCGAAATGGATTTTAAATTTTTTGACCAAGCCTTTATTTCTTCCACTGTAATGTGAAACAATTAGATACTATAATCGACCTCTTTAAATTATCTTATCTCATAGCGTCGGTTTCAGGTAATCTCAAGATTTTAAAAATACAGTAAGACCCCGCTTAACGCGGGGGATACGTTCCATCGAAGTAGAGCGTAATGCGAAACAGCGCTAAGCGAGGCTATCTTAACATGTAAATAATGGGGTTAGGGGAAGACGGATAAAAAATGGTTAGGCATTAAATTTAATAATGTTTTTTTTTAATAAAAATAAAATCAAACATTTATTTCTTACAAAAATAAAAACAATATAAACGCATATACTTTTAAAAACAAATAAAATTCTCAGTCAGATCATTCAGTCTATTCTGCGTTTCCAATTTTCTGCCTTTTTGTTAAGAAGGCATTATGATAGATTGGCTTAATGGCATATTGCGTTCAATTTCGTCGTCAATCCATATAGACAGTCGTTTTTCCATTTCCTCTATAATGTTATTTCTAGAACTGGTAATTCTAGTTGCAGAGCTTGACGTAGTTGCAGTTGCCGATGACAGTATTTTTTCTTTATTCTTAAGAATTGTCCTTATTGTTGAAGTTGCCAAAATCAAATGCAGCACTAATTTGAGATTGACGTTCAGCGGAATCTAATCTTCTAATCACTTGCATTTGAGTTTCCAGTGAAATGCTTTTTCTGGTTGCTTTCTTTTCTTGTTTTTTATTATCACCCATGATAAAAACTAAAGATCATAATATTTGTCACTGTATTATTAATCGTTATAGTATTATATATCAAATTTAAACTTACAATAATGTCAACAAATGTTGTTTCAAATGATAAAAAGCAAGAAACACAACTACACTGTTTCCGATATGTTATTTGGAAACCTAGCGCTGCGCACAATTTCGGAGAATCCCGGGGTTGAAATAAAAGAGCGCTAAACCGAAACAGCGCTAAACGAAACACGGGGTCTTACTGTACAATCATAATCCGTTATTACCGTACAATCACAATATTGAAATTACTATTGCCAGATAATTATTATACTTTGGCCTTTTGGAATAGTAATTTTCTATCTCCAAAAACAAGTAATTCGAAATGAGTTTCAGAACTGCTGAGTATCTGACAGGGTATTTATGTTACTATCACTAGAAAGACATGAGCTAGTGGAGAGTTAGTAGCACTTTCAAGATTCCGAACTCGCTTCCTCTGGTAGCAAATTGCTTGAGTAAATGTAAACGCGGAGAGCTAAAATGTTTATTTTGCCTCCTTCCACTCGACTGAAGTATTTTCTTTAACTCTTGTTTTCTTTGCAATATACACCAGGAAATGTGTTTACTCGGTGCAAGAGAAAAAATTGAAGCATTTGCTTTCTTGAACACAGTTTACTTTGAGAATATTACTTTAAATATTATCTCTTTCTACTAATTTTCCGTGGCTGTAGATTTAAAAATAGTTAAACTTGCACGACAAACACTTTTTGATAGTCTGTTTGTATTTGATACATATTTCAATATAAAGTTACTAAACAAATTATTAAGCCAAACTAGCGGGAAAATCAAAGAAAAATTAATAAGTTCTATGTACATCTGAAAAGAAAATGCGTAAAAGCATTTCAATATGAATGAAATCAGTTTATTCTTTCCAAGCGATAACCAATTCGTAAATAATTTGTTTGTTGCCAAACCAGAAAACAGAAATTTTTGACACTTCAGTTAATTCGTATAGGTATGACAAGGTATGACACCATGATTTAAATTTAATGTAATGTAACAACATGTTCTTAATATTAATAAAAGAATTAACTTGGCAATAAGACATCGTGTTAATTATTCTAACCCGAAATAAAAATGTTGCCAGCAATAGCTATTTATTCAAAATGCTGACATTAAGGATAAATTTTCTACATACATTGACGTCACATGCAATCGTGTGCTTTTTACTTCCTTGTACGAAGTAAAAAGGAAGTATTGTAATCGCGAAAAGCTTCAGGCAGCATATTTCAATGAAAATATCCACTTCGACCGCTTTCGAATGCAATTAACGACGTTTTTGCGTAATATCTAATAAGTTAAATTTTTTAACTTATTAGACTTAATACTATAACAAAGCTAGAACGATGTATAAAAGAGATTCAGCAAACAAATAAAAAAAGAAACAGTTTTTCACAGACGATTGAGTATTTCTCATTCAATTAATTCAGTTTTCACTTCGCGACAAGGCAAAAATACATAAAAACTCAAAATACCTGTATTAAAAATTACGAAGTAAATCTTAAACACTTATTTCCTCGAAAAAATTCCAGGAAGGATTAAGAATGATTTAATTCGCAATAATAAATGAAGGCGTTATTTTTGTGTTGCGAAGCTTAGTGTCTCTAGATTGGCAACAAATCTACAATTCTGCTGTTTCAAATGTAAACAAATATGTCCGCCATGTTATTTAAAACTTAACCACACTTAAACAGCTTTTAAATTGTTGATAATTGTACAAATATTGCTTCCAGAATTACGAAAGGCATAAAAACTTTAACCGGAAGATAAAAACAACATAATTCAATCATTTTTAAAGCAAAAAATGTACAATTTACAAACATATAAGAGTAAAGAAACTGAGATTACTGAGCCGGGTAACAGAGTGGATTATTTATATACGTTTGGTGCGGCCGATTGCAACCAAAATACGAGGTGCACATCTACATGTTATAGCAGTCCTATATACAAAATTTCAACGTTCTGAGGCTACTCGTTTTTGAGTTATGCGAGATACGTACGTACTACGCAGGTACGCATGTACGTACATACGTTCATACAGACGCCACGAAAAATTCTCTTCAGAATTCATTTTAAAGCAGTTTTATAAATTTTTTTGAAGGAAACGAGTCTTTTATTCTGTCCTTACGTACAGATATCGCGCAAAAACATCGTTAAATTGCATTCGATAGCGGTCAAAATGGATATTTTCTTTGAAATTTGCTGCCTGAAACTTTTCGCGATTACTATACTTCTTTTTTACTTCGTACAAGGAAGTAAAAAAGGAAGTATTGTAATTGCGAAAAATTTCGAGTGTCATGTATCAGCAATTTTTTTTTTTTTTTGCTTGACGTCTGTACGTATGGTCAGAATAAAGGGCTCCTTTTACCAAATCGTATTGTACAATTCAGAAGGAATTTTTTGTGACGTCTGTACGTACATGTGTATCTCGTTCATTACTGTTAGTCTATGAGGCATTTTGTCTATTGGAGTACTATAACATCTAACTATGCACCTCGATTTTTTATTGCAGTGGGCAGTACCCAAACGTATGTATACCCCTTACCCTGCTTAAAAGTCTAACCCGGCATTTATTTTCGCAATCGTTCGTCGTAATTATATCATTTGGCAACAAAAATGCAAGCCAATTAGAGAAGTGTTTTTAATGATGAAATTGACAGACATATTTAATTTTGTAATTTGCAATTCTTGATGTCATTTTTAATTTGCTTTGGGGGACCAGTTAATTAAGTTGAAATTCGAGAAAACAAGCTTAAATGAAGTGCAGCCAAAATACAGAAAGTGTTTTAAATGACGAAACGTACAGTGTCATAATTTAAAAAAAAAGTTAATTTAGGACAAATAACAAAATCAAACATTTAATGATGTCTCCCGGTTCCCATTTAATGGGTCTCCCGGTTCAATTTGGGAAATTTTTATACTCGTAATGAAAAAAAAAAAAATATTAAAAGAAGTTTGAAATGGGAGTTTGCTTTATTACCTATCATACTACAAAAATTAACTGAGATATTTAATCTCAAAATTCGTAATTTTCGATGACATTTTCTACTTGATTTGAGGGATCGTTTAATTAAGTTAGATTATATAAATTGAAATGAAGCGAAGCAAAAATGGGCATAATTTAGTAGGCCGTATAAGGAAATCACGTAGTGTCAACATCAGATTTTTTTTTTAAAGATAAAACTGTCATGTGGCTGTTTTATTTTAATAAAACTGTATGTAAGTGTCAATTAATTACACCGATCAGTTTTTAAGATAGTTCTGTCCTCGTATAATATTTCTACGTAATTCTAAGACAGTAACACCTTGTCGTGAGACCACTTCTTCAATATTTAACGTTGCTACTTTCAGAATCATCTTATCCCGAAGTAAAAATATACAGTAGATGCCAACTGTAGCTGAAAAACAGTCAGTCAAATTTACCTACGGAGAAGGCGTTTCTTGAAGACCTCATTTGAAAACCTATAAATCTTAAGGGATTGACATGCATAGGTTCGATGACTGTCATTAACGTTGGAGCGTGGACAAGTGGGCGGACGGCAAAGAAAACAAATTAGACATTTCTTTCAGCTTCCATCAGTCTTTAAAGCTTACGGAAGGAACGATTTTTCGTGCTATTTCTGCTTCAAAAAGTTACGTTCTAAAAAAAGGAGAAAAGAAATTGGAGAAAAAATGTCTTAAAATAGCTTTCTCTCATCTTGTGATTGTTTAACTGTTTCTCTGAAAGGTGGGGCGAATGAGAATGAATCTTAAATTTTGTTGAGTCTGAAGCTTAAAAGCTTCTCGTACTTTTTAACGACCAAATCTCCGAAATCCTTCATATAATAATAATGATAATAAGGTAGCGAGAGACAGAAGAGGGAACAAAGAGAGAAATTCTTAATGTTAAAATGTTTTTCCGGTTAAATTTTGCATTTAATGAGAAAGACGCTAAGTACACACTTTCTAAATATACATCCGTGTTTATTAAGAAGATGCAAATAAAATTCCATAAAGGAAGTGCATAATTAAAACGCTTGAATTCTGAAGTTCCTTTTCTCAATATGATTTGACAAAATGTAACTTAATAACAGTTAAAGTTATGTATAAGTTATTTTAAGTATCTAACAGTTATTGAAAAAAAAAACAATGGTAATTAGAGATATCAAATTTTGAATAACATATTCCTCCACCCGAATATGGGCACTTGGAAAACCGAATTTT
Source organism: Stegodyphus dumicola (assembly GCF_044657685.1). Taxonomy (NCBI): domain Eukaryota; kingdom Metazoa; phylum Arthropoda; class Arachnida; order Araneae; family Eresidae; genus Stegodyphus; species Stegodyphus dumicola. The sequence goes on from NC_140777.1 coordinate 88,400,694, forward strand.
GAATTTCTAATTTGTTTTACTATCACTTTCATATTTAATAAAGCTTTAAAGAATTTTTCATTAACAAATTCAACGATTTCGAAGCGAGCAGTGGCAACACTCTCCAAAACAAAAAAAAAAAAAAACTTTTATTTCCAGCGCCTAAGACCGTCTATCGGAAATTCTAAAGGTAGGCTGTTTTTAAATATTTTATTGTATATTTCAAATTTTGTAAACGAATTTTTGAGTAACAAACTCAACGATTTCAAAGCGAGCAATGGCAACACTGTAGGGGGGATTATCTTCAGCGAGCGAGACTGTTTATCGGAAATTCTAAAGATAGGCTGTTTTTAAATATTTTTAGCTCAATGGAACATTAACCAGTACCCTTTAAAAGAGAGAGTATGTAAGATATTTTCCCCTCGCCTTTCCACATGCCTTCGTGGAGTAATGGTTGCACACTTGGCACTTATTTTTAAGACGTACAGTTTCGAGTCCTTGCCACAGCTTTACACAATTTTCACATTTCCTGCATAATAATAATAATAATAATAATAATAATAATAATAATAATAATAATAATAATAATAATAATAATAATAATAATAATTAAAAAAAAACCTAACGACTCTATAATCTTTATGGCAGTTTTGAACACACAGTTTGTAAAAATGTCTCCGATTTATGAAGAAAGTTACTGTGAGGTTTTTATCAATAATAAATTGACAGTGCTGAAAGATAAAGACGTCAAAAATATAATAAGAAGCGAAATCCCAAGTGTCACATAAGTCTTAATTACTCCAATGAAAGAGGTTGGTTTCGGAAGATGAGTAACGAAATAATTAAAGCTTGAATAATTTTTATTCTATCTGATATATTATAACTTAGCTTTTAATACATATATTTTTATGATTACAAAAACCAATAACTAAATGAAAAATCTGAAAGGATTCAAATTTTAACAATCGCTCAAAACAGCTCTTTTTAAAGTTTAATATTTATCTGTAGAGATTACCAGTAAAGATGATCCAGATAGAATATCGAAACATTTTAGTGGATACTGTGTGAACATACATTTAAACTAGCATGAAAACACTATATATCTTCTATATATGTGGAACGGGAAAAACTATATAACGTAATTCAATAAAAATATTTAATGACTTAATTGGATATATGCCTCCCAACTGGGGTAGGAGTTAGCGACTCTGATTGCTTTACCGAAGGCCCCGGGTTCGAATCCTGGAGAAGCATGGATGTTTATAAATTAATAGTGTCTATGCGGCGAGACGAAAGTCCTCTCGAGAGACTGGTGGTAGGGAAAAAGGGTTTTGTGAGACCCTCGGTCCCTCCCCCCCCGGGGTACTTTCCATCACAATTGTGGGGGGGGGCGGAACTGAGCAAAGTCTTACTGCCCACTATGGTGTTCAAGGCTCTTGCCAATGACAAGCATAAGCTTGCACTTCTTGCCAAGATGAATTTCTGTCAGACATGTGAAATATGTCACAATATTAACATAATTAAATATATTATGAATTAAATGCATTTTTATTTAAAACAATTAAAAAATACAAATTCGTAACTGTATCCGTTGCTTTTTAATAGCTTAGTTTGTTAATCAGTTTCAGACATATCAAATCTGAAAGATAAATAGCTTATATTTTTTCCGAATGACAGATGATATATGTGATTATGGCAAAGCCTGTAGGGCTATCTGCCAAAGGAGAGGGGATGCTTTCGTGTTCGACTTTCTGTGGGAAACTGCCTCGTATACACGTTACCCACGAGGAAAACCATGACAACGCCTATGCAGCCAACCCGTTCGCGGGATTCGAACCACCTTGGACCAAACTACCAGTGTTCAGCGACTCCGCCTCTGGTGGCCTTACCGAATGACAGCAAAATCGAAAGAAAAGTAAAGTGAACGACTTTTAAAATGAAACAACGCAAAATTGTGTTTGGAGACTAATAAGCACCACCAAAGTTTGAAAAGTCTTTACACTTTGCCAACGCAAAAGCCTATTTTTAAATTGATCCGGATGCAACATTGTAGTTGAAACAATGAAAAATAAGACTGCCTGTATTCCGAATGGTGAGTAATTTCAAAAATAGGTACTTAGAGAAAGACAATAGTATTACATTCTTCAACATACAATTCTCAAATTAGAATTACTTGGATTACGTGGTGTCCGCCGATAACATCGCGGCAAAAACATCGCAGACGAAAACGTCGCGGAGAAAACAACGCAAGGAGAAAACGTCGTGCTACAAAACATCGTGGGGGAAAACATCGCAAAGAGAAAACATCGCAGTTCTAAAACATCGTGGTACAAAACATCGTCGTCGAAAATAAAGCGGTTCAAAAACTTCGCAGTTTAAAAACATCGTCGTTGAAAATATCGTGGTAAAAAATGAAGTATCTACAAATCATCGTATGACGATAACATCGCAGACATTTTTTTTCCAGGTTTTAATAATTGGAAATGGATATTCCCATAATGATTTGTGAGCGCAAGATGTAAAGAAGGATAATTTTTACTTTCACAATTTTTTAAATAACTAATAAATTTTTGCTGAAAAAGTAAGAAGGAAACTTAAGCATAGATAATTAAATGCAACTTATAGCTTATACTTTTCATGAAAAATTACCAGTAAAAGCATTACAAAAATTATTTATTAATGGCCTTTGCTAGTTAACTATGTCGGTTTAAAATTCCATTAAGTGCTATAAGTTGCATTAATTTTCTATGCTTAAATTTCCTTCTTATTTTCTCAGCAAAAATTTATTAGTTAATAAAAAAATATGAAAGTAAAAATTATCCTTCTTTCCATCTTGCGCTCACAAACATTATGGGAATATAAATTTACAGTTATTAAAGAATGTCTGCGAAAAGCATGTCTGAAAAAAGCATATCTGCGATGTTATCGTCATGCGACGATTTGTAGATACTTTATTTTTTACCACGACATTTTCGACGACGATGTTTTTAAACTGCGAAGTTTTTGAACCGCTTTATTTTCGACGACGATGTTTTGTACCACGATGTTTTAGGACTGCGATGTTTTCTCTTTGCGATGTTTTCTACCACGATGTTTTGTAGCACGACGTTTTTGCCTTGCGTTATTTTCTCCGCGACGTTTTCGTCCGCGATGTTTTTGCCGCGATGTTTTCGGCTGTAACCGGATTACGTATAGGCGAATTTACGGGAATTAAGATTAGAGCATTGCTTTAAACAATCAAGGAATAGGGACGAAGAAAATGAAATTGTATGAAAATAATTGAAGGGTCTTTGCGCTCTTGAAATAAATGAACACAATGAGTGAAATGCTGTGTTACCCAACTGAAGATATAAAGATTTTAATGTGTATTTGCCTGTGATATGAAAAAATTCCCAGGAATCTTCGAGGCGTTAATAATTTTATTAATAGTGCAACATTTTCAGTTTAATTTATATGAATGTGAAATGTTTCTTTATACGTGACTGTAAGTCAGTTTCGTTCTTTTCATTAGCACTAAATGTATTGATTACATGGGTGCCTGCCGTCTTCATTCCAGTGCTCTGCATAATAATAAATGGTTTACATTTACGATTTCAAAGTGAACGTTCTTTAATTATTTTTAACACATATAGTATTACGCTATATTTATTTTATTTCTGTTATAGCATGCTATTTCTTAATTGGCAAATGATGCTTAATTGCTTACTTCTGTAGCATAATTACATGTAAATTATTACAGGCATGCTGCTTTCATTAACATTCATTTATTTTATTTATTTATATCAGGTAACAAAGAGACATGAACCAGAAGGAATATTGACTTTTGTTTTCCATTTGTTTTCCATTTGTTTGTTGAGCCATTTTGTTTTCGAAGACTTCTATTCTGCTTAATTCATTTAGGTATATGTCAAATCCCACTTGACTGAAATCCATCTTAACAGAAAGGCTGTAGGAAACTACACTGACTACCAATAAGCATTTGGACACCTGTGATAGAAAAGAAAAACTATAACTTTATTCAAAATCAATAGTTGGTAGAGCCTCCACGAGATGTAATTACAGCGTGGACCCTCCGGGGCATACTTTCCACAAGTCTTTGTAAGACAGCTAGTGGTATTTTCTTCCACTCGGCTTGGAGAAGACATAGAAGTTTCTTCACCGATTTTGCACGGGTAGTGCACCCCTGAGTTCGGCGATGCAACTCGTCCCAGAGGTTCTCGATAGGGCTCAGGTCTGGACTCTGGGCAGGCCAGTCCATTCGATGAACTCCACTGGCACCATACCAAGCCTTGGTTAACGTCGAAACATGACAACTGGCATTGTCGTCCTGAAAGTAACAGGGGTCCAACTTGTAAAACTGCCACAACGTAGGAAGCACATTGTCATCCAAAATAGTACAGTAGGCATCGGAGTTGAGCTTACCATGAATAGGGACCAAGGGTTCCATCCCATACCAGGAGAAACACCCCCAGACCATAATTCCACCTCCGCCGAACTTGACTGTTGGCACAATGCATTCTGGCAAGAGACGTTCTCCAAGTAGACGCCAAACCCAGACCCTGCCATCCGAACGGTAAAGGGTGAACCTTGATTCGTCACTCCAAAGAACCCGTTTCCAGTGATCTACGGTCCAATTTCGATGCGCTTTGCACCACATTAACCGAGCAGCGCGATTAGACTTTGTGATCAAAGGCAGCAGCACGACCATGAAAACCAAGCAGATGTGCTTCCTTACGGATGGTATTCATTGAAACAATACTCCCGGATGCCTGTTGAATCTCCTCGCGGATGAGGGCCATCGATTGGGTGCGGTTCTTCCGAGTTTCTCTGGACAGCACTCGTCGGTCTCTATCTCCAGTTTAGTTGGTCTGCCGACTCGGGACACATTCCGACAATCACCGCCCACCTTCCACTTCTTAATCACATAGGCCACTGTCAATTTTGGGTACTTCAGATCGCTAGATATGTCCCCTAAGAATCGGCCACATTTGTGATACCCAATAATTAAACCTTTCTCGAAATCAGAGAGCTCCGAACTGCGAGGCATCTTGAATGCGACTAAAGCCGATGCTGTTTCCTACATGATATATACCGGCGGATTCCGTGACGTACCTTAGAACCGAAGATATCGTCATTTGCATAGGTGTCCAAATACTTATTGGTAGTCAGTATAGAATTAAAACAGTAAACCCGAAGGTTAGTCGCTCATCAACTTTCTAGAATAAATTCTATTACTTTTTTTTTTTTTTGCTAGAACATAAACTTCAGGACTTGCAATCATGAATGGCTTATGTTCATTAAATTTTATATTTTATCAAAAGACTTCTTTTAAAGTGAAGGAATAATGTTAAAAAAATCTGATGTGTACACCACATGAATTACTTGTACAGAGTATTAGATTATATTCATATTTTCTTGTATTCATTTGAACTTATTTCCTCGAATTTCGTTAGAGATATATTTGTCATTCAAATTATTCAGTTCTCACTTCGCGGCAAGGCAAAAATACATAAAAACTCAAAATATATTTATTAAAAATTGAAAAAATACAAGAATATAAAACACCAAATACAGTTAAATCAATTAAAAAAACCTTTTTACAATTAAAATTACAGTTTCTAAGAAAAAACAAGCAATTCGGTCAGAGGTTTTTATAGTTTCCTTTTTGTCCCACTCGACAAAAAGACACTGAAGGTGCAGAAACTGACTTAATTCACTATTCTGCTAAGTTTCAAATGTAAACAAATATGTCCGCCGCGGTAAAAAAAAAAAAAAAAAAAAAAAAAATAAGGCTTAGCCGTATTTAAACAACTTTTAAATTGTTGATTATCCTACAACTATAACATAGAGTTTAACTAAAGGCATATAAATCTTAACTGGAAGATAAGAAAAACATAATTCAGTCATTTTTTCGCAATAATAAATGCGTATATAAAATTTTTGTAATTGTGATATTGTGTGTAAAAATTTTTGGAAATCCTTCCCTGAAGTATAAAAATTGTGATGTGAATGTTCCAGAAACAAGAACGTTTTACAGATTGGACTCGAACCTTAATATGACTCTAAAAATGTGCGACGATTTTAAAAGAATATAGTGCTTAAAAAAATTATTATTGAATTCAAAATTTTTACGATTTATAATTTATTAATTATTCAGAAGTTAATTTTATGTTTTGTATTTTCAAAATTATATCTCGCAGATTTTGCTGCTCTAATGCTTTTTCTCTCAAAAAGGCTTCTCTAAAGCTTCTAAGGCTTCTAAACGACGTCTCTAAGGCTTCTAAACTACGTCATTCAAATTAATAACACGATCCTACGTAATGCTTAATGCAGATACCTCTTGTCCAATAAAATAAGTGTAAACCAAAACTTTTTTTAAACTCGGAACTGAAACTTTTCGACTACCTTCCTTCTTCCTCTGAAGTACTGCGACACTTCTCCCTTTACGCTGCTACAATGATCTGTCTTCCCTTCTACCGAATTTAAAATTAAAAATAGAATTAAAACCGCCTCGACTGCCTTTACCAAGTTCTTAGCCTTTACAAATTCTACTTTCTAAATATCAAATATTCTACGCTAAACAGTATTTCTACCCATCTACAAATACATGTTAGTTCTAAGTGTTCTTACATCAGTGCTTCCAAAATTGTGCTTTTATTACATATATACACATCTGGAACTGCCCATTGCATTCAAAAAGGGGGAGCAGAACTAGATATTATAGTAGCCCTATATAAAAAATTTCAGCTAGTCGTTTTTAAGTTATACGTACGTAGGTACGTACATGTGAATCAATACAAACGTAGGCATTAATTACGTAAGTACTTATTACGTATGTATGTATATACAGCCGCCACGAAAAATTCCTTTTGAATCCATTTTAAATCTATTTTGCGATAGGTTTTTGAAAAAAAAAAAGAAGTCCTTTATTCTATGCGTAAGTACAGACATCACGCAGAAAAATCGTGTAAATGGATTCAGAATCTGTCAAACTATATATTTCCGTAGAAATACAATACCTGAAATTTTTCGCGATTACAATATTCCATTACTTCGTGCAAAAAAGTAATAAATATTTAACTTTAAAAAAATTATACTTACATTAATATATCTATATAAATCAAGAGCGTAGAAATTCCAAAATAAGGTTATTACTTATTAAAATCGAGCCGTACGCTGTGAAATTTATATATATATATATATATATATTCAAATTATTACTTCGTTAATTGAAACAATGGGGATAGCTAAACAATGGAAATCTGCAGTAAGCTGTCCTATAAAATGTATGTTTGATAAGTCTTAATATGTGAAGTTGTAAATCAAAATATGATTGCTTTAAAACTAAAAGCTAAAAAATTCCTTGTACAGATCCTTAATCATCTATATAGCGAGATGATGAAAACGAAGCTAATTTTTTAAATAATTTTATGGCATTACAGTTTTCAACATCAGAGCATTGCTAAATAAAAAATAGTTAAACTGTTAAAAGCTACAGGGAAACAAAACACCAATAGATTTTATAAAATGTGTTAAAATTGGAAAATTTATCTGCGAGTTTTACATTTTCTGGCTTACAATCAATAAATGCAAGTTACATTTGAAAGGAACCTGAATATGATTTCCGTGTAACCCACAAAATAAAATTACGTCAAAAACGCAATGCTAAACAAAAGGTTAATAAATCTCTGAAAAATATTTAAAGAAAAACTATGTAACATACTTCTACAATTATAAAGTATTTGACGCACAAATGTAAACATCAGAAAACCATTAAAAACTCCCAGGGTCCATCACGGAAATATACCTTTACTCACAAAATCGTATACATTGAAAATAATTAGGTACTTAATCGTGTAAAAGACACTAAGACACTATTTAAGAAATACAAATTGAATTTTATTCCTTAGAAAAGTTGGGGAGGGGGCGAGGTTTACCCAATTGGCTTTGAATAGTTTTAAGCGCTGTTCTACTCTTTAAACTGGTAGGTGAAATTTTAAGCAATGAATTTCGATTAAGATTTATTTAAAGCCGAATTTTGCGGGGACCAAAAAGATAAAATAAGTTTTACAATAAAGTAAATAAAAACAACTAAATTTAATCTAACCCAGTTTAAATTCCGACGAGGTAAAACCAAATACAAAATGAGAAGCAAATATCTAAATAACTCACTTGTTCAACAATTAATAGGAGAAAACCAATAAAACAAATACATCTATAATTAAAAGCAAACGAAATACTCTCAAAAATTAGCAACTCTAGAGTTATTGTCATAGAAGAGAAATATGTAAAACAATATTTAATCGTTGAGTTATCAAGTAGCTTGAAACACATTGTTATACTTCCTATTTACCGATGAGATAAATTTTAATCCCTCATTTTTTATACAATTTACAATAATGTTATTAAAGTTAGATCAGTAAATGTAATCAATGTTTAAATTATTTACTGTACCAGTTCTCTGAGTTTATTCTTAAACAGAGAGATCGTATGGATTAAATCATCTTAAGAAGCAGTGCTAGTAAAATGTCTTATCATTAACATTAAAAATAATGTATTACATTTGAATAATGATTTCTTTATAAAGAAATAAATCATTACCTCATAAATTTCCGCAAATTAAATTAACTTTTGAGCATTAGGCCAGAATTCCCGAAGCATATCTATCATTTCAAAATCAGCCCTCAGGTAATAATATTTCACACTGATAAACTGTTTGTATCTGATTTGCAAAATTTGTTTCCCCTTCTTTTAACCTAAGCTAGCTTTATTGGACAGCTAAATCTAAAGCTGGTTTAATCTGTTAAACTTTAACGCTTATTAGTTTGACGTGATAAACCTATAAGATTATTGCTTTAATTTGATATATTTAATGCCTGTCGATTTGATTTGAAAAGCACTGACACCTCTTTATACGTATATAGCTTGATTTAGCAAGGTAAACTTTATTTTAGTATATTTATCGCTTTGTTAATGAGCTTAGCTAAAAATCAGTCTTCACTGTTGATTCAATGTTTTATTATTTTCAGTATAATCAACGATTAAATTAAATTTACAGGAGATTTATACACGTTTTTTAATGCGTGTATAAAAAAAATACTGATAATTAAATAAAATAATATCTGGTTGTAACGATAATTAGGGAAAGAAACATAAAGCAGTACCTTTAGTGCAGGTAGTAATCGCCGCCCAAATCTAGGATTTTCTGCCAACGTTTTGGTAGTTTTTTCAAAGTCTTCGGTCCAGAAACTTGATGGCTGCGAGTCCAAAAACAGATCAACCTGTGCAGAATGGAAGATAGCACCAGCAAGATGTAGTTACAGGGTTGAAAAAAAGTGTAGAAGTCCGAAGGAGTGATGTCCGGGCTATATGGTGGGTATGGCAAAAGATCCCATTCGAGTCCGTACAGGGTCGAGCCGGTGAATGCAGACACACGTGGTTTTGCATTATCTTCATGGAACATTACTACCTTTTTGATCGGGAACTCAATTCGGCATTTTTCTTTGATAGCAGCGTCAACACGGACTAACATCTCGCTGTATACCATACTGTCGAGGGTTTTACCTTTTTCCAAGTACTCTTTGTGGATAATACCATGGCAGTCCCACCAGACACAAAGCATGACTTTTTTGTTAGTCAAATTACGCTTTTCGACGCTGCTGAAAGGCTCACCGGGTGCAGACAAATCTCCTTTTTGGCCTGTTGTTGAAGCAAATCCACATTTCATCACAAGGGACGATCCGGTCCAGAATTTTGTCCTTGCGTTGATATTCGAGTAGATTAGAGCAGGCCTGAACACGTCTGTCCTTATGTGCTTGAGACAGCTGATGTGGCACCCAGCGATTGAACTTAACATTTTTGTGACACATAGCGCGACTATTGGACATGGCACTAACATAGCATTAGGACATGGCACTTACTCCTTAACAAGCTCTCGAGTGGTTGCATGCTGATCTTCTTCCACAAGTTCTTGCAGGCCGGCCTCATCAACATCAGTAGGCTGGACAGAGTGCTCTGCTTCTTGAATGTCATAGTCCTTGTTTCTGAACTTTCTGTACCAAACCTTCCTAGTGTCATATGATACAACATTAGTACCTAAAGTTGTATACATAACTTGGTGACAATCTGTTTTGCAACAGAAATGGAAGTAAATGATGGTTCTAATCTGGTAGCGTGATAGTTCCATTTTAGGCACCGTGTGACAACGATATTTTTTTACAAATTTCACAACACAGTGTTCCAAAGCAAGTCTATTTCTTTCAAATGCCAAAAATCGTTTGATAAAACATGATTAAACACGCCAACGCGATGTGTTTGCTTTGACGACGATATTTGCAATGGCTGAGAACTTTTCGTTAAAACCCGATAAATAAGCAAAACAGTTGCAGTAAAGTAGCTAGCGAAGTCAGCCTGATTCCATATGATTACAGATGTTACATATCTCCACTTCAGGCTTGATTCCAGACATAAACGTTCGTGAGTCCCAGTAAGGGTTTTCCAAACCTGTCGAGATTAAAGCCATAAAATAGACTAATGGTAGGAACAGAATCCAGACCTACAGCTTCCTTCTCTGGAATAAAAAGTAAAATGGAACGTATGGCCAGGTAGCCCTGTTATGTTTGCCTATCTGTCTAAGTATTCAAAGTCAGTGCAATAGCAATTTACCTAGCAATATTAACTCGCCCTCTCCCCTCCCCCCCAAAAAAAAGATAGCTGACTTGGTAGTTTTAAGTGTTCGTGCTTTATAATATTTTCTACAGCAGGGTTCCCAAGGATGTCGGTATTTACCCCCCTTGAGGCCTCCATGAAATTTTAAAAGAGATCAGTGGTGTGCAAGGATTGATTAACCAAACATACACCAGCCGATGATCAATAAGATCCCAGGGATTACAAAGGGAGAAAAAAGATAATGAATTGATAACTTATCTCTTAGTGATGCAAAATTTTATTATATAAAGGACGAAATCGCATAAAATAAATATACAGAAAAAATTACTCATAATTATTTAATCTGTTTAAAAATCAAAAATATTTTCCCTAAAATAAAAATTCTTATTAAAGCAACATTACAACATTATTGACTTTTACCTCTTCTTACTTAGTGGAAGTAGTTTTAATCACGCCAGATTTCTGAAATAATTTTTATGTTTTTATTACTAAAAACACAACAATACAATAATCATTTATAAGGTACTTTTCTCCCTTCTTCCAGCACGCCTTCGTGATGTGACGTTAGCATACTAGGCACGTATTCGAGAGGTCCAGGTTCGAGTCCCGGTGGCATATTTCACAAATGCACATCAGCGCAGCCACTGAGGGAGGGGTTTTGAAAATGGACCAATGAGCTGCTATTGCTCTTGTTACGCTACATTTTCGTGCATGTGAGCGTATGTTGTTTACGTTTTAATTTGCATTTGTTTCGCAGTTATAAATATATGGCGTAATATTAGAAATCTTGTAGTGCTTTCGTTTTTTGAGTTTAATTAATCGCTGACATTTCACTTTCGAGACATTTCATTTTCACGCATTAATATTTGGATTGATGTTCGCGGCATATTATATGGATTAAGAGAATTCAAGTGTATATTTTTTTTAATTGAGATGAGAATGACTGAAAGTGTTACAATGAATCTAGTGTTTTCTTATTTCAGTGCTTGCATTCTTTTGATTTTTAAAGTGTAAGATTAGAACACATATGATCATATTATATCCATTGTTAAAATTAAAAGTTATATGTGAATAAATTGAATATACTCGTTGTAAATGAGATAAATTCACTCTGCTTGATGAATATTTTCTTGTGTAGACAGTTATTAAACGTGAAATTTAACACACTAAATGTATACGAATGCAAATTAGTAAATTTCACTTTGACTAAAATTCTGGATTGGTTATTATTATAGAACCTCTTTTTCATATAGACTGCAATAAAAAGTGCTTTCTTCTATTTACATATATTATTGGTGTAAATATTTTTCTCATAGTTTTATGTATAGATAGGATTGGGTCTCAGATGTTTATCACATATTTCTTTCTTCATCTTATTTATCACTTATTAAGTAATATTTCGCATCGATATTTTTGCGAAGTATCCAACATGTGTTTGTATTTATTTCAACCAGGTAGTGAAATCTTCATAATTGCCTATATTTGATCTAACTTCGCAATAAAAAGTTTCAGAAGCAATCGACGATCCTTTAATTATTTTTTACAGAAAATTGCGTGGCAGAATATTTTCAACCATCTTGCTTAAATCTCAAAGCACGCGAAATGTCATGTGACATGACAGAAATATTACTGGATTCTCATTGGCCCATACTAGAAGCCACTCCCTCGGTGGCTACACAGATGTGCACTTGTGAAATATGCGTCCCGGTGAGGTCGTTGCTCTGTTTTCACGTCTACTCTTATATATATATATATATATATATATATATATATATATATAAAACCTAATAACTCTGCAAATGGCTCCCAAAATAAAAGACGGTGGTCGATAATTTGTCACATTTTTCACATCTCCTGCTTCAAAATAGCCTAATGACTCTACAAAATAATAAAACATAAATCTAATAAATCCTTTTTCATCAAAATGTTCTTTTCTTATTCTTAGTCTAATTATTATTCTTAAGTTATATATAAGAGTAATTATTTGTATTATGATTGTGTTGTGTAGTATGATATTATAGGGGGGAGGAATTAAGCGATTTCGATGAGGGAAAAAAATTCGTTAAAATGTATCGATGAAAGAAAACGGTCGAGAAACCATGTTCCAGAGAATTGACTTGCAATAATACCGTGACCCAGAAGATCAGAAACGACAAATTTTTGGTGGATCAAAAAATGGTGATTTGAAAAGACATTAAAAGTGGCAAATTTGGGAAATAATTTGATATTTTAAAGCTTGACTTTCAAATGAGTCAATTTATTTTACTGCTAATGTTAATAAAAAATTAAACGCATATGCTTATTGCTATTTTATTTTACGATCTCCTCTCAAACCCCCCTCGCACACCTTTTATTTTCCGAAAATGTCGTACGCGTATGGATGGTGATCAGGGTTTAGTTCTGGAAAAGGCTGATCCAGGTTATATTAAAATTGTCTAAAATCGAAGATTAATTAACTTTCCTCAGCACGCTACCTTTTAAAGTCGGAGTTTTGATTAAAAAAAAAAAGTAGGCAGTCTAATTAGGCCTAGAGGAGTACACTAGTAAAATTTTGTGAAGATAGCACGTATCGTTTTAATTCTGTGGGTGTGCCCAAAGGGGCACACTGGTTGAATACAGCTTCGGAAAGAGTACTGAAACGAGCATTGTTGTCAATGAACTGACCGATGAGATGCGGAGAAACAAAGAAAACTGACTCTGAGTTGTCCTAGATGATCGGTGAGCCCGGTCTGAGCACACCTATGGTTCGCCGTTTGATTTTAGGGAAGATTCCAAGGTAAAATTTAAAACTAATATAGAATAAGGAGATTAGCATACAGCCAAAAAATAACATAGACACTTATTTTCAAACAATTCCTTTTATACCCTAAAAAAATTTTGGAAAATTTCTTTGAAAAATGAGGGTCTTAAAAAACTCAACATGGGTAAAATATATGGACTGGTTTGTGTTCAGCTGCCATCTACTATAAATAAAGAAGGTTCAGAGTAAGGTATAGTAACCTATAAATCCTTTTTCATTCAATTTTTCTGCGCGTACAGAAGGAAATTTTTAGGTGCGTCCAGAAACACTGTGCCGCAAAGGGTTAAATTATTTGAGCTGTAATTATACTAAAATCTAAAAAAAGTAGTGCGAGCTTAAAAATTCCTTCGGTTTATGCGAAAACTATGCGTGTTAGTATTAATAAAACTAAGCATAAAATCTATGAACTATAACGTTAAATTGGTAGTAATAAAAAGGAAAAGATAATAATTCCTAATAATAATTAATAATTAAGGAAAATATAATATTAATTCAAGATAATAATTCCTAATAATAATTAATAATTAAGGAAAAGATATTAATTCAAGATAATAATTTCTAATAATTAAGGGAACGATAATATTAATTCAAGATAATAATTTCTAATAATTAAGGAAAAGATAATATTAATTCAAGATAATAATTTCTAATAATTAAGGAAAAGATAATATTAATTCAAGATAATAATTTCTAATAATAATTAATAATTAAGGAAAAGATAATATTAATTCAAGATAATAATTCCTGAACAATTAAAAATTGTTACTGGGGAATTACTTTTTTTTTTCTCCTTTTTTCCCTATTGCGATACAATTCATAACTTCCTTATAAATTCCGAATCTGTCTAAGTGAGTTAACCGTAGTTTCAAAAGCTGTATTTACATAGATTCTTTTCGTTGTGATTTCATTTCCGAAAAGCAATAATTTAAACAATCACGGTTCCAGACATGACAAACGACGCATAGACTTTTAATCCAATGTCACACGACTTTCAGTGACCTCATCGCCTTGGGACTTGTTAACCTCTGTTCCAAAGTGGCCATCACCATCTCCATTGTTGATTGGATAATGGCTCATCGCTTTCCACCCCATCTTCTGACACAGGACTTTTTTATGCACCATCACGTTTGGTGCATGTGTGTGCGGGTATCGTTTTAAAAGATTTACAATGTGCCCTCTTTAAAAATAAAATGAATCATAAATCTGACTGTTTCTATTCATAAAACTATTTTTTTTAATAAAATACACAGCGAAGTTTTTTTCCACGGTTATGCGGGAAGTTCTTCTCCTGTTGATTTAGTATAGTATCAGAGACTGTCGAATTTAATAACAAGATAATGCCTTTGATTTGTGACTAAGCCGTGCTGAATTTAAGTTTTTATATAAATTAAAAAACTAATAATTCACTCCCTAATGTAATTATGGTGTAATTTCTGACTCAACCAGAATGTCGGGCACTGCCTGTTATATAATAGAAGTAAATTTAGTTTACGTTTTTTCTTATGAAAAATAAATTCATAAGAAAAAAACAGTAAGCATTAACACATATATCAAAAATTAAAAGAAGTAATTTGTAAAGTTAATTATTTGCTACGTATAATTAAGCGAGTTTCAAAATAAGGAGTAAATTTCTCACAGTGACCTGAGACTGGTCAAGAATGGATATTATAAGATTCATAAATATTAGCACAGTAAATAAAATATAATATAATAAAAGAAAATTTGCATCTGTACATTTATAAAATTTGAATTTTACGAAACAAACGCTATTGGAGGGTAAAGCCTTTAAAGTAATGTGCTGCCATATTTGTTGCTACTTAGATTTAATAATTAGTTTTTATTAACTTTTATTTCGATTGTTGTTTGCTTTATTAGCCCAAGTGGGCTGTTTGCCCAGAAGGGGATATTAATTTCGTTTTGACATTTTGCGTTGGTTCACTATAAACGGCGCTTCACTTTTCAAATTGTTGCCACCAAATAGTACAGCCCTGCATTATATTTAAAGAAATTAATTAATGAAGAATCTGCATGAATGTATGTATGTTTCTCACACTGTGAAAAAAAAAAAAAAAAAAAAAAAAGGTAACTAGAGACATCAAGTTTTGAATAACGTAGTCCTATACTCGAATATGGGTATCTAGAAACCCAAATCTGAAATTTTGAATATGTTTTATTATCTATTTCATGTTCTGTAAAACCTTAACGAATTTTTGATTAACAAACTCAACGATTTCAAGGAGAGCAATGACAACATTGTACAAAAAATATAGTACATGTACACACATATATATATGATGTATCAGCTTTAGTCGTAGCTTAAATAATCAGACGATAAGTTTAAAAAACAGGATCCATTATTATTATTCAGGAGAAATAGCAGTTACAAAAATCAGATATCCGGAGTAAATAAAAAGAATTACTAATAACCTTTTTGTATGAAGTTTACTGCATCGTGACATTTAAGAAAAAGCCCCGATATTCTTTTTACAAGTCCTTTTATAGCCTCTGGAAAGGCGGAGCTTCCAAGAAATGACGTTAGCCTCGTCAGCCAATCCAGTTCGCTTTAAATACTTCCAGAACATTCTATAAGTGTACGTGTAGAAAAGGCGGGATAAACAACTTGACTACGGGGCTGTGGATTGAATTCCACGTACTTTCAAAATAGAGAACGTCGCCATCAAAAATTAAAAGAACATACAGTTAGAATTTTAAGTGTATTCTTGACTACGAAATTTATTATTACATATATATATGATGTTTTAAGATTTTTTCTTTCCCTACTTTTAATTTTGGTCATAGCAAGACTCAATTTGATGCCTTTTATTGTTTAAATTAAAAATTTTTTTATTCCTTCTTTTACAAAGTTTAAACTGTTCAAGCTAAGTAGGTACTCTCTTAAAATCATGTATATGTTGACTAATAGCAATTCGCTGTTTAATTTATTTTGAGCATTTGCCTTACCAGGCTAGTTTGTATAGGGCTTGTTCCCGGTCAGTAGTCCTCCTTAGCAGTGTAAAAGTAAAAAAAAAGTTTTTTTTTCTAACACCATTAATGTGTTTCTCATTTACTTTTAACCAGCGGACGCGTCGGGAAATGAAACAAAAAAAAAAAAAAAAAAAAAAAAAAAAAAAAAAAAAAAAAAAAAATTGAGGGTTAAGTTATATTAGGTATTTTGTCAGTTTAATAGTCAAAAGTTTTTTTGTGTTCAGTCTCAATTTTTCATGTTTTGACGAAACGCGTTATGGAATTAGCTGGATTCAAACTTATTGTACATTTCCCTTGATAAGTCCATAATGAGATTTGAATTAGGCTAATTTACCATTTACAGCTTGTTAGTAATTTTGCTAGTGTTTTAAATAATTTTTGTGTTTATTTTAAAATGTCTTAGGACTGTTTAAACTTTCATCAACATTTTTGAACTTTTAAATTGGATTTGAGTTTTACATTCACTTTTTATTTGGAAGTTTTCTTGTTAAGTATTTCATACTTCTTGTATTTAAACTTTTTGTAATACAATTTATTTTTATATAGTGTTAAAAATTTTACACGGGAACAACAGTTTAGTTTAGTTTAGTTTACGAGTATGCTGGAACCCTCCTGGCCTACAATAATCGGCCTCATGATTAACACAGCACACCCGACGCAGACAAACAAACAAAAACAATAAAAAAAAAATTAAAAGAAAAAAAATATTTAATGTACTGTTCCTATGATAGTCTTGTTTTCATTCACAATCCTCATCATTTCTGTTGCATAGCTATTCAAGAATTTTCTTTTTTCAATTACATTCTGTTAATTTATTTTTCCAAATTTCGTCCTCACACTCTCGATCAGTTTACATTCTTCCATAAAATGAGCTGCATTTCCGTACTTCCCACAAGCCAAGCATTGATCATTGCTCTGGAGATTAAAACGTTTTAAATAGGCCGGGAATCTACCATGATCCGTGATAACTTGAATAGTATCTATATTATTAAATAGATCCATTTTTTTTTATGGTCAAAATCCTCAAGTAACCCTTATTTGTATTTGAACCATTCCATTCCCGAGCCCATTTCTCAATTATACTTGCTTTCATTTTTCTCAAGGTAATTCTTCTGGAATCATTAATAGAGTCATAAATATTATCCTATCCCAGGGCAGCTTCCTTAGCCAGCATATCCGCCCTTTCATTCCCGATAACATCAATATGTGCCTTGACCCAATGAAAAAATATATATTTTTCTCTCTTATTTTGCTATATATGTTTTTTTATATCCAAACACATTTTCTTTTAAGCAATAGCATGAAGAATTTTCTTTTTAACTTGTTTTCAAATTTTGCAGCTCAATGCGCAAAATTCTTGACCGCACAGGTCTTTTTTACTTGTTCTCCTGTCTCCCTTTATATATATATATATATAGAAAGAAAGGAAATAATAAAACAAATTCCGAATTCCAAATATGGGCTTCCAGATGCCCATATTCGGTGGAATATTACGTTATTATTCGAAACTGGATGGTTCTGGGTACAGTTGGTTTATCACAATCCGAGAAACATACATTCATTTATGCAGATTTTTCATTATTTAAATCCTTTAAATATAATACAGGGCGATAAAATTTGGTTGCTACAGTTTGGAAAGTGAACCGACATTTAAAGTTTTCGACGCAAAATTCCAAAACAAAATTAATAGCTCTTTTGGGCTAATGTCCTTTGGGCTAAAAGAGAAGGCGGTTATAAGGAGTGTCGCTATTACGAAAATGAATTTAATATGCTTTCATCCGGTAGATGCGTTTTTACAGTCATTGTAAGGGAATTATGGCTGTAATAGTAGACCGTTAATAAGGAGCAGAGTAGTGTAAAACGATATATGAAGTTCGCTGTCAGGCATGTATATACGTAATTTTCGTTTTTTATTCTATATAAATATTCTCTATCCTCCCCCCCCACATAAACACTGTGGGTTTTATAACATGTGTATAATTCTGACTTCGGTGTACTACACTTAAGAAAAAGGTACATTTCTTCAAATTTAAATCTATTGTACAATCCCTACAAAGGGGGGGGACTTATCAGATAATCAAGGTACTTAAAAGCTTCTCCATATGTATGGAAAAGGTACATTTCTTCAAATTTAAATCTATAGTACAATCTCTACAAAGGGGGGAAAAACTTATGTTAGTTATATTCAAATATTATGCTAATTACATAATAAATTAGATAAGCACTAAAACAGCAGTAATTTTATTTTAAACATACATTGAACGCAGAAGAAAACATTCTAACTGAAAGTCATAACAAGCCATCATCCTTCAAAGTTTATTGCCTACTTTCTTACAAAGAGAACTTCGTAATCTAATTAAATGTTTCTTTATAGTCAGTCACCTTATATAACTGTCACCTGACATAAACTTTTATGTTTGAATTATCTCTGAGGTGATATCGAGGCAGTTCGTAACACTTCGGCTTCGTTTTCCTTGTAATCATAGCCATCAGAGTGGCAGGGCGAGTTAACGCCCTGTGCCAACTGTCAACTTGTTGCAAAGTTTATCAGCTCAAAGTTGCCGATCAGTTGTCAAGTAGGTTGTGTCACAACTCGAGTTTCAGATGACCCCAATAAAGATGAGTATCTCGGAGCATGGAAACACTTATTTCAGCAAATGCATGCAGGAGGTCAAGGGGAGGAGGACATTAGACAACTCGTCACAAAATCTTGTCGGTCCTTTCCATCTAGATGAGGATAGATAAGTCGATCTGTTAGGTTTTTGCGGGACACGAGAACCAGTTCTATGTCTAGATCAAACAGAAATCTAGAGATACAACTTAAGTAACTAAGTGCGTTAAGGAGAGAAATGTTTACGTTTTGTCTTTAGCACGTCTACTTGTCAAATTCGAAGCCACAAACAAATCAGAAGAGATGTCAGTTGCGTAGGCTTACCATTGAAAGAATAGTCAAAATACTTAAAAGCTTCTCCATATATATGGAGGAGACAAAACAAATTAAATTTTGCAGTTCTTTTGCTTTTTAGTGCTTTCTACTAAGTAAAGGTAGTATTAGAATCGCTTAGATCTTAGGTTGCGATTTCTTTAGTGGTGTACGAACCTAGAGTCTTTACCACTCTATATTGATCCTAAAAGTAGAAACATAAAGAAAAATTTAAAAAACTGGTATGGAAGCCAGTACAACTATCGTCCATTTTTGGCCGTGACCATATTTCAATGAAAATATCTATTTTGACCTCTCTGGAATGCATCTGAACGATGTTTCTGCTTGACATCTGTACATCCACCTACTTCCATGACAGAGGGATGTGCCCCACGGATCTCTGAATATGTGGCAAAAGGGGTGACCCTGATCATTACATTTTTGACTGTAATCTAACAGATGGCAAACATCTGATCAAGCCTAACAACAATCTAATACCATTTAAGAAATATGCAATAAAGAACAGACACCTTAGGGCCAAAATCAGAGACGTTCTTATACATATCCAAAGACTCAGACTGGATATTTGTCATATCTAATGTTTATTCATCTCCATATGTTACTAAACCATATTTGGCTTATTTTATTTATTTATTTATACTTTTTTATTATTTATTTTATTTCTTTATTTATTATTTATTATTTTTTTAATTTCATTTTAATGTTCCAACAGTTTCATTTATCTACGCAATGCTGATGGACGGGAGCTCCAAAGAATTGCTTATTACACCTTCCGCCTTAGAAAAGACATTTGCTCTTACATTTATGCTTTTGGAAGCATCAGTTGTTGAACTTTTCAAGGACAGTCTTTTCTCAATATGATTTGTGTACACTATTAATACCAGAACTCAGTTATCTCAGAAAGTCCTCTCAAGTGGTTGATGGTAAAAAAAGAGGGGTGGGAGAACCTCGGAACACCCCCCGGGGTGTTCTCCCTCAAAATTGGGTTGGAAAGTTTAACAGTTAGCTAGGTTCAGCAATACGTCAATTACCTGTGTACTACGGAGGTGCTGGCCTAGCTTCTACCTGTACGTGTACGTAGGAACAGAACACAGGACTGTTTTTCCCAAAAGGGATTATAAAATGGATTTAAAATACATTTCAAAAGAGATTTTTTTCATGACGTCTGTACGTACGTACGTATGTATGTACGTATCTCACATAACTAAAAAACGAGTAACCTCAGTAAGATGGAATTTAGTACATAGGATTGCTCTAGCATGTAGCTGTGCACCTTCCTTTTTGGTTGCTATCGGCTGCACCAAAAGTATATATTTATGTAAGATAAAAAATATAAAAGCAAACTTCTAAATTTAATTGTCTATAACCTCTTTTAGTTTTATTTAATTTGGCGACTTTTTTTCCTCTGCTTTAGAAATAGCGCCATAAGTCTAAACTTCGTCATTCAAATTAATCATGCGATCTTACGTAACGCTTACTGCAGATATCTCTTGTCCAATTAAAATAGTTGCAAACGAAAGCCTTTTTTAACTCCTTCCCTTCTTCCTCTGAAGTACTGCAACATTCTTTATCTTTTTGCTTAAGACGCTGCAGCAAATCTTCCATCGCTATAGTATCAAAATTGTAAATGTTCTTTAATAGGCACGAGTAGAGTGCCAAGTGATTGTGGCTACAAGTGAGTTGAAATAAATAATTGAATTTAATCCGGCTCGATTGTTTCTTCTTCAGAATGGATAAACGCTGTAAGCATCAAGTATTTACGCCATCAACATTTCTGCATATTTACGTCGTAGTGCTCTTACATTCAGTCCCTCCAAAATTGTTATATCATTGCATTTTTCGGCCCGGTTCCAATAATGAAAAAATCTTCACGGGTTTGTTATTCTGTCTTCATAGGGAATCATGGGAAACGCCGTGTTTCACCACAAATTTTAATTGCATGTTTCAATCATGTCGTCTGCGTGAGCTCAGTTTTATTTATTACACCGCATTAAATATAATGTCCGCTGGGTAAGGAAAATTGTCTCGTATTTATGCTTTTCATCGAAAGGACATTTAACCAAAAGTTAAATATTTATATTTCTACGTTGCGAAATTAATACCTCTTTTACTATTTGCTTCTATATAGGATTTCTTGTTACATTTGTCAAAAAATAAATGAGTTCAACAAATGGGAGGCTTGTCGTTTCGGGCTGGTGTAAGTATTAAATGCGAGGAATAAAAAATGGAAGAACCCACATGTGTGTAGCACATTTAGAAACCCTATGTGTAGTTCTAGACTAAGCGAAATCTCTTCAACTCTGAACTCAGCCTCATTTTGATGGTCTTAAATCTGGTGATAAGGAGCCTCGACTAGCAGTGGTCAGAGAATTCCTCCTCCCCACCACATACCGATATTTTGCTTAGCCCAAAAGGACGTTAGTCCCGAGTAGGATATTAGTCTCAAAACAGCATTTTGCTTTGGATCACTATAAACGCCGCCTTACTTTTCAAATTGTTGCAGCCAAATATTATGATCCTGTATTTTATTTAAAGAAATTAAGGTAAAAGTAAAGTTTAGGGTACCCCTTGGCGAAACTTGGCGATTTTTGGCGGTACATCGATACTGATTTTGTGTAGTTCTTTGACTCGTTATTTTGGCTTGCGAAGCGGCGATTTTTGCGCAAAAATTGCCGCTACACAAAGCCAAAATAACAAGACAAACAGTTGCACAAACTCGATATCCATGTACACATCGACTTATTTTCACTTAAAAAAAAAAAAAAAAAAAAAAAAAAAAAAAAAAAAAACGAATTGCACAAAAATGGCATTGCGCACTCCTTTGACTTTACCATGTACACGTCGACCTATTTTCACTTAAAAAAAAAATCTCCGAATTGCACAAAAATGGCATTGTGCAATCTTTTAACTTGTACACGTCGACCTGTCTTATGTCCATGTACACGTCGACCTGTTTTTACTTTAAAAAAAATCCCAGAATTCCACAAACTTGCATTGCGCATTCCCTTTATTTTGTCCATGTACACTTCGATATATTTTCACTTAAAAAGTCGAAGGAGCACCAAATTCTACAATATAAGCAAACAAAAAATACATAATCTCAATAAAATACATTTTAAACCAAACAATAAAATAACATAAAAAAGGAAAAACATGTTACACATTTAAGCACTACCAAATCAAATATTCACTTACCATGATTTTCGAGTTCGCTTTGTACACCCAGAGTCCGTAAAAATCAAAATATCAGTCATACTCAAATGACTTTTTTCAAACCAGGTACTCTTTCTGATGGAACGCTTCACATAATGACCATGCATATATTTCCTACGTACAGGACACTTATAATGGCTACTAAGTAAACCTTTATTTACACACCAGTCAATTAAAGCTCTTTTCCCCTTTCGCTCCAAATCACACAGAAACTTCAAATTAATCTTACTACATTGGACCATTCTACCGTCTAAAGAATCAAAACAGCACACACCACAAAAACGCTTACAAAACATCCCATGATTCAAAATTTCCCAGAATCATGCACCCGATTACGTCACGATAGGGTTTCCATAACATTCAACTACTCAGGCTACCATAAATGAAACAACAACTTGGCGATAAATCAAACAACAACTTCGCCATAATACAAGGGGTACCTTAAAGTCTACTCTACCCGAAATTAAATAATGAAAAATTTGCATGAATGTCTGTATGATTCTCGCATTGTGAAGAAACAACGGCAACCAGAGACATCAAATTTTGAATAACGTTGTCCTCCACCCGAACATGGGCACCTGAAATCCCGAATTTGTTTAATTGTCTATTTCATATTTCGTAAAAGTTTAACGAATTTTTGATTAAAAATCTCAACAATTTCAGAGCGAGCAATGGCAACACTGCATATATGATATAAATGATTTATAATTTAAGTATTATTAATTTTATAATCATATTTATAATCATTTTCTTCTGTATCTGTAGCTAGTGCTGCTCTTATAAATGTAATTAGCTTTGGATTTGAAACGAACCATTGACAGCAAGCTGCAAAATTTCTTCTCGCGCATTTTAATTTTTAACCATCTAAGACTCGGTAACAAAGTAAGATAAATTACTTTGTATTACGAATATCTTAAGTCTCCCTTTGCTATTTATTTAAAGCGATGACTTGATAAAAGTTAGAGAAATAGCTTTTATAGTTAGGAATAACTAATGCTTTACGATTTGGGCTCTAAATGTCAAAAACAGCCATTTAAAATAATCTGCGAGCGAAGTTTGTAGTCAAATATTCATAAAATGTTCCAAATATTTTCCCCTGTTCTATACCTTTCTTCCAAATGTCGTTTATTCTTTCTTCTATGCACAAATAAATAAAGAAATAAATAGAGATATATATTGGCCATAGAAAAGAAAATGAAACGGTAAAAGGATCATATATGGGAAGAAGGGACCATTTTGTTGTTGTACCATTTTTCTGTTATCACCGCATTATGTTCTTCTGCCACCATTTACGTCAGTCACCTTATGGGTTATCTATTATTTGATTAGAATCGCTTCGAACATACGTGTTCTCTGTGTGTATATGTGTGAACACACATACACGCTTACACATACGTTAAAAAAAGGAAAAATAATCTCCTTTCTGCCCTGACGCATTTCGAAAATATTTAAACCGTCTTTGGCGCCCCCTGTGCCATTTATATTGTCTCTTTCGTCTCAATGCTCTCTTCTATACGACTAGTGGAAGAAAAAGAAAGAAGAACCACGAGTGAAGCTGAAATGAGACAGAAAAAGCGTAAGAAGGCGCAATCGACAAGGCACAAAGTGTATTAAACGCTTGGCAGCCTCTGCTGATTAACCCAGACTTCTATGGGCCCGAACCATTTGTCTGAAGCATCTCGAAGCACTTTGTCATCTAGAGCCTTCTGTTGTCGCCGGCAGCAATGATTTCTTTCATTCTTTCTTCAAGTCCCTTCCCGCATTTTCGCACTCTTTTTCCTGAATAAACAGATAAAATATATGTGCGTGAGGAAACCTCGTTGAATGGTAAAAAACCTCCAAGATTCATTTATTTTTCATCGGCAGAACGTCTTAAGTTAAAGGAAACGGCAAAGAGTCATTTAAAAGGAAAAAAAAAAAAAAAAGAAAACATTATTCAGATCTCAGGAGGGTTTGAGACATCGACAAATGTGGAATTTTTCTTCTGAAATGTAAAATATATTGCCGAGTCGTATTTGCCTTTATACATTCAGGTAAATTTAGGTACAATCCTTAGATCACGTCGTTTAACTTCTGAAACGATTGCGTCGAAACGTCATGAAAAGATTCGCATATGATGGCTCATTTCAAGGCTTTAAAGAGAAAATAAATCGGCGTTTTTCTTTGATAAATGGAACGAAATTCAACAGGAACTAATACGAGAAATCAGCGATTGGATATTAAACTGCATTTTGCGTTGAATCACTAAAATGCGATGTATCACTTTTCAAGTTTTCAAGTCCTCCACGAAGGCCTAATCGTCTTTGGTTTACCCTTTGTGTACTTTGCCATGTTTAAATAACTAACCCAACTTGCATAACCAGTCTCTGCTTTTGTGTGAGGTATCATATTTAAATTTCACGATATTGCAAGAATATGAGGGTGTTTTAATTGCTGTAAGTAGGATCACATTACTTCATTATTAAACTGATAAAAAAATTAATTGCGTTATTTTTGTCTTATCTCTATAATTTAATTAATTATCAGCCGAAATGGACGTTAGCCCAGAAAGGTTATTAGTTTCAAAAGGGCATTTTGCGTCGGTTCACTATAAATGTCCGAATCACTTTTCAAATTTTTGCCACCAAATATTATCTCTCTGTATTTTATTTAAAGAAACTAAATAATAAAGAATCTGCATGAATGTATGTATGTTTCTCGCATCGTGAAAAAACAACGGTACCCAGACTCAACGAATTCTGAATAATATAATCATCCATCCAAACACTGCCACCTAGAAGCACGAATTTAAAATTTGGAATTTGTTTTATTTTATTATTATTTGTTTCATATTTTATAAGAACTTAATGAATTATTGATTCAAATCTCAACAATTTCAAAGCGAGTAGTGGCAACACTATAGAGAATAAAACATTTTTATTGCCACCGCGAAGAAACTGCCTACCGAAAATTATAAAGATATGCTGTTTGAGAATACTTTTAGTCAGTCCAAATGCTGCCGAAACGTGCATGTGTCTGCAAACGAAATAAACGCCCGTTTGGACGTAATATAATTTAATTTTTATTACTAATTTTAAATTCAAAATGTATAATAGCCGGGAAAGCATAACAAATTCTATAGAAACTTAGAATTGAATAATAAAATTTCGCTGAATTTAAAAAGCATATTGTTTACTTTTATTTCTTTTTCAATTATAATTTTCAAAACTTTTTAGCTTAATATATAAGTTTCGGTTTAAAATCACTTTAAATTACATATATTCCCCCATCAATCACAAAAACTGTTGTGATGAAAAATATTTATTTATTTACTTTCAGTCTTTGAAAGTTTGCTTCGTGTTATACTATGAAAACTTTCGTAATCGACCTCCTGCAAATACTTCGAGTTGCGTATGAGTTTGGGGGAAAAATTTGCAAAATTGAATAAACAACATTAAATATTCAGTGGCTTCGTATCGAGGTGGGCGCATACACAGAAATAAAAGAAGGATGGAAAATAAATAACGTATTTCATTACAATTCATTTTAAAAGCTGTTGTGATTTCTGCACTATTTTCCTAATACATTTATAGCAAACTGGTTGCCATGAGTTACACATCGAATTCCAATTTGTGATGGGTGGTACCATTCCAAGTTTCAAAATACTAGAAAATGGCGGAAACGCAATGCACATTTTTATGTATCTGAAACTATACTTTGTTTCCAATATTTTACATAATCTGACATGAGCAAAGATTAACTTCCTTATTTTTCCTCTATTATTATACAAAATTAGAAGTTATTAGATTAAATTGCTTTTAGAAACCTCAGTCAAAATGAGGAATTAGTAACACAAAGAACTGTAAGCTTGCTTTAAGTCAGGAAAAAATATCCAACGTTGGTTTATTAGAAAACTATCGATTTCGAAGAAGTCAGACATCATAGGTCTTTTTCTTCAATGCACAAAATTATTCTGCTTTGAAGAAGCCGTACGTATATTGCCTGACTCCGCCGAAATCAATAGAAATTTTCAATAAACCAAAGCCAGCTTGAAGCTGATATTTATCTTAGTTTTATTTTTGATTTTGGCAGTGTTCTTTTACTATAAAAGGCTTCTGCATCTTGTAAATAAATTTACTTACATTATTCTTTGGTTAAGTTAAAACGTACTTAAAATCTCGGGTGTACTTGTATGATGAAACTACATTTATATTTTTTTCAGGTCCTGTATGAAGTACTATCAACGTTTTAAAAGCTGTTTTGTTAGTAATAAAGCAAACATATCCTAATGGAAAATTTTTTTATTTAGGAAAATTCATTGGTATGAAAAGTAAACTACTTATAATTAGCAATGCAATCAGTTACTGTATGCTAGCAAATTTCCATAAAGTGGTCGTTTGGCGTCATATTCTTTATTGGCGTCATTCATTTGAGTCGAAATAATTCATTGTAAAGAGATTCTAAATATTTTAAGCTGCTGAAGACAGCTTTACCAGTTTGGAGAATTCTTTGAATATTCATAAGTGTTCTAGAAATGTTGCCAAGTCAGGCACAAGTATGTTCCCTAGTAAGTTACTATTAGGACAGTTTATGCAATTACAGATTACATTCTTTGCCCAACTGAGTAATTCCGTTCTCTTAAAACGCATGGTTCTTATTTTCCCAATGGTTTCATTGGCTGGTTATTTAAGTAACGCAAAGGATGTAAGAGTTATCTGTTTAAAGAAATCGATGCTTTCGAGAAGGATTTTCAAGGAGAAACTGGTACATATTTGCGATATATAGGTTAGGCAAAATGAAACGGCAGAGAAAATATTTGTAAGATTTACGCGGAAATGACCCCTTATGATGAAGAGCTTCTCATTACAGAAAGTGCTGGAAATGGTCACAGTTGACTTCGATACAGCACTGTACTCGATTCATCAAACTGTGAGACAGGTGTAGCAACTCTGTCTGAGCGATAGCAGCAATAGCATTTTCAATGTTCTGCTGTAGCTCTTCCAGTGTCTGAGAACTATTTGCCTATAAGACGCAAATGAAAAAAATTGCAAACTGTTCAAAATATTGTATTGCATTTGGCGGTGGGCTGTCGTTGGTTCATTAGAAACTCGGCGGTCCACCATGAATTCCATATACTTGAAATATACCATTACATGTATAAGCTTACAGTCTCATTTTTCAGGAAAATTCTTAAAATATGCAACTCCACAATACTTACTTTCGATTATGACTTGAACCGCGATGAGAATCGTAAAAGGCCGCTTGCGGTCCTATGGAATCTCATTGTGTACCTAACTGCTTTTTCTGAGCCAGTTTGGTACCTAATTTTTGAATGTTTGTTTACTGCAGTAACTTGCTCTTATTTAATTTGTTTATTGCATTTCAAAGTTCATGTACCTATGCACCATAATCTGCACTGCTCTGCTAAACAATTATTGCTCTTCACTCCCACCTAGGCTTACAACTAATTATTGTATGTTAATTAGTATTGATCATGTATTTTATCTACTCTTGTGACTCTTTATGACTATTTAATTGTGGGCTGTTTTTGTAGTATTTGGCATTTCCTTTTACTCCCTTCTTTGGTTAATTAATTTTATTAGTTTTTCTTTTAGTTCAACATGGTTAAGCCGACATAGCATAGAATTCTTTCATATAGCATAGGCATCTTTATATCATTTATAACGTAGAATTCTTTCGATACTTCTTGATATGTACCAGAGTTTATACAACATTTCTCCCGCCTTCTTAGCATGCCTCCATGGTGTAATGGCCAGCACACTCCCCGCGTATTCGAGGGGTTCGTGGTTTGAGAATCCCGGCGAGGGCGCATATTTTTCATGTCTCCTGCTTCGAAATAACCTAATATCTCTTTTTAAAATGAGGTTTCAGAGACATTAAACTAGTTTCGAAGCAGGAAAGGACCTCTCGAATACGCGCCGAGTGTGCTGACCATTACACCACGAAGGCATACTAAGAAGGCGGGAGAAATACCTTATGTTTCTAAATTTCCATAGTCAGTTTGGCTCCTTTTCTAACTGCTCACCCGAGGCAAGAGAAACATTTCCCTCACCCTTGTTCCGGCTCTGAAGTTAATGTCATTCTAAGATTGTTTTCTGCATAAATTTATTTAGCCATATATCGCTAATGACGTTTAAATCCAAGAATACATCTATGTCTAGATTGTTAATGACTTCCAGTTCGAAGATTGCGGCCAGTTTTGTCCTGTTAATAACCTTATAGGGGTCCCTAAACTTAACAGGGCTTGATGTTATTCGAGGTTGATCTTTCTTGCAAAAGGGAATGAATTGAAAAACTCATTTATTCAATTCTTCGAAGAGTGTTCTGTTACTGTAAACAAGGAAGTTGATACCTTTATATCTCCAGGAAGCCGCCTTTTTTCCTACAAGTCCAAGATCAAAGATCAGATAAGATTATTGAAGAAAACATCCTAGCGTTAAGCCTAGCAATGAAATAAGTCTCATAATATTGTTTCTTAGTGCAATAAAATTCCGGTTAACCTGTGCCTAAATATCTAGAACCTGTATGTAAGCGTTTGGGAGTCCAATAATTCAAACTCCAGACATTGAAAGTTCAAATTACTTTCTAGATCAAGTAGAATTAAACGTTTAACGACATTAAATATATCTTTCCATAATTTAAGGAATGTTACATACGTTTCTTTATGTTACCTTTAACATATCTCCATCGCCTTGGCAAATGTTACCACAGAGAAGATGATTAAATGTTTAATTTACCTCCCACGTTTTCTTGACTAATTCCAGGAGTGTTGCCATACAACAAAACGTAAAATCTTTAATTTAAATTCCGAATTTATAACTTATGATTTATATTCTAAATTAATTCTGAAATTGTATTTCGAATAATATGTAACTATATAAAAAATCAAGCGATTTAATAGCAATAAGCAAATTTCTGAATGGCTTAAACTTTCTTATTTAAATAATGTTTTTAAAATAAATATATTTTATTTTTATTTTTTTTAAATAATACAGTTAATTTATATGAATTAAAATACATTAAACTATGTCACTGTAATTGATAAGCGTGATTTTTAATGCTATGTATACTAGGCTTGGTACGGAATCTTTGGTTTCACCTAGGTAAATACAGTTTTTGCTTTTGTTTATTTTTTTGTGTTTTAACTTTTTCGGTGTTCTGAATCAAATAAAAAGACAATACGGCATAGTATTTGATTTTTAAGCAATTTTCAAGTTAATTTATGGGCATGTGCACGAATGTAATACGTGTGACAAAATTCATCAACATATTACATTCATGGAGCCTATAAAAGAGAAGGTACAAAATATATGCAGGTCTATAGTTCTTTATTTACTGTGTATGGCTTTGACAATCACCCCTGTTTTAAAAATAGACTAAGCGAGGGAATATGTCAAGAACAGAACTGTTTGCATCTTCATCTGGCACCTTCTCGTTCTTGTTACCTTTCTCCTTTCCCAGGACATGTTCGATTATTTGTCGTCATTTTGAGAGAATGTGACAGAAACATAATTGTCTGCAGGCACTCAAGCTTGCACTACCTCTTCATTAGCACTAACCTTCTCCGAATATGTAAGTAAATCAAAGATGATTGCCGGACATATTTAAAACAGAGAGAATGTCTCTCAACTCATCATCTTCAAGCAAGATCATAGATTCCAGTCAGTGCAAACAGCGACATAATGTACTATTTTTTACATTTTTCCATGCAAGAAATAAAGAAAATATAGAACCATTCGATCTAAATTGTTTAGAAAAATCATGAATACTCCCTTTAAAGTTCACCATATTGATGCATAAATAAAGTTCGATTGTTCTATATTCTGGATAATTCCTTTGCTCGTTGCCTGAATAAGATTGTGAAAAATATCTGTTATGTTTCTACTGTCTGTAGGCAGCAGAAACCTACCACAAAGATATTCCACTTTTAAGTTTTCGAAAATTATTTCATTCTTATACATTTTTTTTAAATTTCAGTTTATTTGTTACTTATTTTTAATTATTAGAGCAAAGGGCGTTGGCTCAGAAGGGCTTTTAATTTCGTTTTGCCATTTTGCGTCGAAAACTGTAAAAGGCTGTATGACTTGTTAAATTGTTGCCACCAAATATTATCGCCCTGTATTATATTTAAAGAAATTAAATACTGAAGAAGAATCTGCATAAATGTATCTATGTTTTTCGCGTTGTGATAAAACAACTGTACCTAAGCACACTAATTTTGAATAACGTAAATCTCCATCCGAATAAGGGCATCTGGAAGCCCAAATTCGGAATTTGTTTTATTATCTATTTCATATTTTGTAGAACTTTAACGAATTTTTTATGAACAAACTCAAACGATTTCAAAGGAGCAATGGCAACACTGTACGGAACAGTCATTTTTATCTCCAGCGCGCGACACTGTGTATTGGAAATTTTAAAGATATGCCCTTTTTAAATTTTTAAAGTGCGAAGAACATGGTATTTAATAAATAAATGTAACACACAAAATGTTAAACAAAAAAAAAAAAAAAAAAAAAACTGAAATTTTTCAGATTTTAAATTACGTCTAAAGGGGCGTTTTTTTAACGTTTTGAGTGTTACCTTTATTTATTAAATATCATGTTCTTTGCACTTAAACCATAAAATTCAGTTCAAGAGCAATATCGCAAAATAATGTTAAATTAAGCATATCTTTAGAATTTCCGATATACACAGTCTCGCGAGCTGGAGATAAAAGTAATTTTTTTCTATATAACGTTGCCATTTCTCGCTTTTAAAGCATTGAATTTGTAAATCAAAAATTCGTTAAAGTTTTACAAAATATAAAATCTATAATAAAACAAATTCCAAATTTTGGATTTCAGATGCCCATATTCGCAGTAGGATTTCGTCATTCAAAATTCGATGGCTCTATGTACCATTGTTTTATCACAATGCGAGAAATAGACAATCATTTATGCAGATTTTTCATTATTTAATTTCTTCAAATATAATGCAGGACTCTAACATTTTATGGCAACAGTTTGAAAAGTGAACCGACATTTATCCGTCCGACGCAAAATGCCAAAACGAAACTAATAGTCCTTCGGGATTCAAATCCCTTTGGACTAAAAAAAAAAGTCCCTTTGGACGCCATATACAAATCTGAAAACGTTCAGATTTTATTTTAAATTTTATGTATTTTTATCTTATTTATATTTTTTTATCTTATTTACTCTTAAATTCCGAATTTAAATTTAGACTTTGAAAAGTACGCTTATTTTGAAATTGCGAGCTAACTTGGTGTCTGTTATGAGAGATTTTACTGGTATCCCAATCGTATCATTTTCCTTGCATGTCTTAGATTTCATATTTCTAGCTAATAAGTAAGGCATAGTCATACAAGTCTGAAACGTACATCAGTTTTTTGTAATCCATTACTGTAATTGGATTTATTCAGAATTTCTTACAGAATTAAAACAGGTAATCTGTTGATACAAACGCAACATGCTGTTACATATGAAATGTATGCGTGTTGGCAGAAAAATTTCATTTTCTTTTCGTTCTCTTTGAACCAGTTCAATGACAAGTTTTTTTTTACTTTTTTCTCTCACTCAAACCTTGCGCCTATACATTTCATTATAGCTAAGCTGCTTCAGGAAATCGATTGAAGGGCGAAAGCATGGAGCTGTCAATCAACTGTGTATGGTCCCGCCTCATCAATAAGCCACGCCCCTCCGATTTTGGCACTGCGCCCCGAACTAACGATTTCGTTACCAGACAAAAGATACAGAGGTAGCCTCGGGCTTTCTGAGGCATTTTTTTATCCCTTTTCCTTTTTTAAAAAAAACTTAAGCTCGTTTCTGC
Source organism: Stegodyphus dumicola (assembly GCF_044657685.1). NCBI lineage: Eukaryota > Metazoa > Arthropoda > Arachnida > Araneae > Eresidae > Stegodyphus > Stegodyphus dumicola. The sequence continues at coordinate 88,433,111 of NC_140777.1, forward strand.
AGATTTCTTTATTCACTAATTCTGTTACAGGTGAATAATTTTCTTTTTCACTTAACAATGAAATACAAAAAGTGTTCTTTATTTATTGCATTCAGCACCCTAATGTTATTGTACAATGTACCACGTGTGACTGCCACGTGCTAAACATCTCATTAGCTTTACTACCTTTGTGCAATTTTAAAGGTGATTTAACTTATATAAATTCGAAAGACTTAATCAGTATTAGGTTTCATCAATGATTGTTTATTAAATATGTTATAAAATTATGTTTATTCTTTTTTAAATTAATTTTTAACTAATAATTTATAGTTCCCCTTTTTCTCGTAATTTCAAGAAATAAAAGATTTACTACACTACGTTTTTTTTTAACATTTTACTGCAAATTTTTATTTTTTAAGATACAGATTATTCAGCACGTGTTTTTATTATTTAGTTAGTTACTAAAGGTAGTTTAATTGTGGTTCTGTGTAACTCAGCATTTAAAAAAAAAAAAAAAAAAAAAAAAAATCAATTTTCATAAAATTCAATGCAAAATAACAACTACAAATTTTCTTTAAAAAATTAAATTAATTTAATAAAATTAATTTATTAAAGAATTATTAAAGATTAATATTTTTTAAAGAAAAATATAAATTAATTTAATAAATAAATTAATTAAGAATTTGTTTTTGGACGCATTAGAAAAGAAAGAAAAATATAAATTAATTTTATTAAATTAATTTATATTTTTCTTTAAAACATCAATCTTTAATAAAATTAAAATTAATATAAATTAATTTAATAAAATTAAAATTAATATAAATTAATTTAATAAAATTAAAATTAATATAAATTAATTTAATAAAATTAATATTAAAAAATATATATAAATTAATTTAATAAAATTAATTTATATTTTTTTTTTTTTTTTTTTTCCTAATGCGTCCAAAAAAAAATTCTTAGACCGCGTTTTTAATTTTTATGGATACGCGTTTTTAATTTTTATGGATACAAACTCGCTTACTGTAATTTTTATTTTTGAAGTTGCATAGCAAATTATTCAATGCGAGTTTTCTTTTCTTTTTTCCCCCTTAATACACTTTACTTATAATCCTGTGCAATTAGAATTTTCTTTCTTCCCCCTTTTTTTTTAATTAAATGCAAAATAATTTATTGCCATATAGACATTCATTTTTTATGCAATTACCCCCTCTTAATTTAACTACAAGTTCTCTAGTTTTTAGCTTAAAAGAGAGCTAACTCGAACGGGCTATTAGTCTCCAAACGGGATTTTGGCGGCGCATTAATCTAAATGGGTGAATCACTTTTCAAATTGTTGCCATGAAATATTCCTGTAATACTTTGAAACAAATTAAATAATGAAGAATCTGCGCAAATGTATATATAATTATCGCACAGTGAAAAAACGGGGGTACCTAAGGCCAACAAATTTTGAATAATGTAGTCCGAATTTTGAATTTTATATTTCATATTTTGTTAAACTTTATAAATAATTTTTAACAGGCTCAACGATTTGAAAGCGATCAGTGGCAACAATGTACGGATGAAAAGATTGTTAGCTCCAGTGCGCGAGACTGTATATCAGAAATTTTAAAGATACGCTGTTTTTTTGCTATTCAACTGAATTTTATTTGGGTGATGGGCGCAGAACATGATATTTAATTAATAAATTTAACACACAAAACGTTAATAATAAAATGACCAAAAAAAAAAAAAAAATCTGAAATGTTTCAGATTTTAAATTACGTCCAAAGGGGCGTTTTTTAACATTTTGTGTGTTACCTTTCTTTATTAAATATCATGTTCCTCGCACTTAAACCATAAGATCCAGTGCAACAGCAATATCGCAAAATAGTTTTAAAACGAGCCTATCTTTAGAATTTCCGATACAGAGACTCACGCGCTGGAGATAAAAATGTTTTTTCTGCACAACGTTGCCATTGCTCGCTTTGAAATCCTTGAGTTTGTTAATCAAAAATTCGTCAAAGTTTTAAAAAATAGGAAATCGATCATAAAACAAATTTCAAATTTCAAATTTGGTCTTCCACATGCTCATATTCGTTGGAGGATTACGTTATTCAAAATTCGATGACTCTATGTACCGTTGTTTTATCACAATACGAGAAATATACATACATTTATGCAGATTTTTCATTATTTAATTTCTTCAAATATAATGCAGGACTCTAACATTTGGTGGCAACAGTTTGAAAAGTGAACCGACATTTATGAGTCCGACGCAAAATGCCAAAACGAAACTAATAGTCCTTCGGGATTCAAATCCCTTTGGACTAAAAAAACGTTTTAAAGCCATCTTAACTAAGAAAACTGTACATTGATATGTTAAACTGAGAAAAGATTGAAAAAATGCCAACACTTGACACTTTATTGGGAATTTTAAACACATGCTGCTTTTAAAATTTTTGTAATTTTGCTGTTGAACTGTGTATGGTGTAAGAGCGAAAAAAAATTATGCTTAATAATAAAGCTAAATATACGAAAAAAAGTGGGTAGCAGGAGTAAGTTCAAGAGGAGACTGCGAGCTCAGAGAGAGCATCGAAAAACTTTAACAAAACGTTTTGGGAGACCGTTAAAATCTGAAACATTTCCATTCTTTCTTCCCCTTGTTCTTTGGATAATTACATTGTTTTTATTTTATTCTTAACCCGAACAATACAGAAATATAATAGAATCCCAAAATATGTTATTCTTAGTTTAATGCAGATATTATCATCAAAAATTTCTAACACGTTTTATTTTTAACTAAACGCAGAATAATTTCTTAGAAATGCAGACATATATTCTTAAACTGTGGTAGTCTTTAAAAATGTTTCCGAATATTGTCGGCAAAGCGATGATTCATTGAAAGATGTGTTATGAAAAATAGGTTTAAAACCACGTGCAGTAAAAGTGATTGATTATCTTCTGCAAGAAGAATAATGCGAGACTATTATATATATTATATACTAGCGTTTAAATTTAATTTCTCTTTTTTGCAGTAAGTCTTACTTAGCTTAGTTATTAAAAAAATAATTTAGAGTCAAAAGAGACACAACAGTTGGATTTTTCATTGTGTTCAGATAAAATTTTGAGTGGTTATAAGTATAGCAAACTTCTCTAAAACGACTGATTGTCTTTGAAAGTGATACGCGAAAACATAAATAAACATCGATAAGTGAACTTTTGATTAGTAAATTATATTTTATGTAACGAAAACCATTAAAAATTTTTTTTTTCTTGCTGTTAATCTCCCTTGTCTGACCTAATCAGAGCATGGCAAAAAGCTTGAACACCATAATTCCGCCCCCTCCCCAGTTTTTGAGGAGAACACCTCGGGGGATGAGACCGAGGATCACCTACCTCTTTTGTTCTACCACCCAGCTACTCGAGAGGACTTCCGACTCGTCATGTATCTTAAGACCTCCATGCCGCACAGACGCACATTTACAAACACCCATGTCTTCTGCGGGATTTGAACCTAGGCACTTCGCTACGAGAGTCAGCGTCACTAAGCATTGCATCTAGGTGGCAAAACTCATTCACATATTGAATAAAATTGATTTCCATTTAGACATTAATATTTAAAAAAAAAAAAAAAAAAAAAGTCTTCCTCCCCTTCAGATAGATAGATAGATAGACTTCAGAAAGATAGTTCTCCATTTTATAAGTTATATTTTTACAATTTTAGTTTAGTTCTTTACTTAAGCAACAAAAATGTTACAGAATTCAAAATGTATGTTTCTTTTCTTTGTAGAGCCATTTTTGAAGCAAGTGTTGTGAAAAATGTATACAGAGGCTGTTCGCACATTTTTTACACAATTTTGGTAAGCGGTAATAAAAAATCGTTTGCTGCAAAAGAAGTAATTGCAATTGTACTATGTTTTAAAAAGTCAAAATTATCGTCTGTGGCTTGAAAGTTTTGTTTTTATTCAAAATCGCGAATTTAACAAAGCAGTGGTTCGAAGGCTACATTGACGCTCTTTCCGAAGAGAAATATGCATACTCCGTTATCCAAAAACGATGTGAGAGTCATGGTTTTGTGATATCTAAAGCGTCCATAGGTAATATTATCAATAAGAAAGGAAAAAAGCGTCTAATTGGAGCCTCAAGTGGGACAAAAATTCCAAACATGTATCTAAGGAAAAAAAGGACATCTTCGACTATTGCAAAGGTACGTTGTTTAAAGTTAAAAGAAAACCCCCTAGTCAAAGGACAGTTGCAAAAACATTAAAATGCTTGGTGCCCACTGTAAACAAATTGATAAACGTTGATTTAAATCTTAAGAAAGCGAAAAAACGCAATGTGCATCGTCTTCTTCCAAAGCATATCGCTCAACGCAGGACACGCTGCAGAATTTTATATGAGAAACACTTATCCAAAGAAAAATGGAAAACAATTGTCACAATAGATGAAGCATGGGGTATTTAAATGATTGTAACAAAAAAAAAAAAAAAAAAAAAAAAAAAAAAAAAAAAAAGAGCCATTTATTATCATAAAAGGGGAGAAAAAAAATTTAAGTACATGGTTCAAAGAATCGAAAGAAAGTTTTTCTAAGGGATTCCTGATTCTTGCTGGTTTTTCTTATAATGGCAAGTTAAAAATAAAGAGAGTGCAAAAAAAAATGTCAAGATTAACTCCAAATACTATCAGGAACATATTTTATCGCCAATATTTCTGAATGAAATACCATCGCTTTACCCACAGTGCCATCCATCTGTGAGACTCCATCAGGACAAATCTAGCAGTCACACATCAAAATCCACTGTAAATTTCCTAAAAGAAATGGAACGAAAATCTGGTATCAAGGCCATACCCTTCACTGATATCCCTACTCAATCTCCCGATGTGTCACCTATGGATTTTTGTGCTTTCGGACTTTTAAAAACTGCATTATCCAAACGTTGTCCCCAAACCCTAACAGGACTCTGGAAAGCTGTTCGGGAGGAATGGGATAGAATACCTCTTCTGCCACTTCAAAAGGCATTATTATCCTGGAAATTGCGGTGTCGAAAGATAGTTCAGAATAAGGGATGTCAAATAGAACATTTAGAACACAAGAATTTTCTGTAATTTAGTTTTGTGAATACAATATACGTCGTCTAAAAAATGTGTGAACAGCCTCTGTAGTGCCCTGCTCGGTACTCAAACCTGGACCTCTGGACTACCGTTACACAACGAAGAATGCTACTACCGTTACACGAGTGTGCTACCGTTACACCACCAAGGCATGCTGGAAGGAGGGAGGAAATACCTTATAACTTCCTGCAGGTATTATTGTCATATAATTCTAATACGTTTTATTCATTTATGTAGAAATATTATCCCAGAATGTTTCTTTTCTAACTTACAGAGCTTGACTTTTTTTGGGGATATAAAAACTAGCATAAAACTCCTAACAGACATTAAACAAATGAACTCTGTGTCATAAAAGAAGTCCAGAGTCTTTAAAAGATTTAAAACAAGCTTTTTTTTTTTTTTTTTTATAAAATCAGAACTTAAACACTAAACACATGTCTCATACATGACAAGATCAATCACCACTGGTAGCGATGAAACGTAAAATAACAGTCAAACTTAAATTTTAAAATATAAGCTAATATTCAAAGAGTACAAAATTCAGTTTAAAACCATGTTGACTCAAAACTTTTCACCTGAGTAATAATTTAAATGACGGCAGCTGTAATGGAAAGCCGAAAACTTGCAATTTTATCAGAGTTGTGGCAAAACGAAGTAAAGCGACCTCGAGAGACAAAAGCATGCTCTGTCTTACAATCGCAAAACCATCAACTTAAATACTCTCTAACTAATTTACATTTCTGGTGAGTAAATGGAAAAGGGGAAGTAATAGTCAAGATCTAATCATAATGATTGGTTTATTAAAATAATAATTACAGTAAACAGATATTGCGAAATTAGCGAAGACCTTCGTGTTAATGTAATTTCTCTGTTCTTTCAATTATTCATTGAAAAAACTTTAAATTCAGCTGTTATGAGAGTTTAATTAGTTTCGGAAGAGTAATAATAACGGAGATATTACGAACTAATATTGTAGATTCATTAGCTTTTTTTAAAGAAGGAGATGGGAAAAAAAGTGTGCGATGCCTTCGCCGGGATTCGAACTCGGACCTTTCTAATCTGCGCCAAGTGAGCTACCGTTACACCAAAGGCAGCTGGAAGACGAGAGAAAATACATTATGTACTCCCCCTTTTAAAGGGCGACTGGAAATTGGGGGATCCACTTCCCCAAAGTCTGGTGGTGACGAATTATCATCCACAACTTTTTAGTTCGGATGCCGCTTGTAAAGTCATAAGGAATTTTTGATGCTGCAGACGTGGAAAATATGCAATACCTCCCCTGGGACTCGAACCTTGGACCTCTCGAATACGCGCCGAGTATGCTTCCAGTTATACCACGAAGGAAAGTAGGGAGAAAAAATATATACATTGTAATATACATGTCTAATATACCTCCTCCATAGAAAATCCTGTAAAGTATTTTCTTCCTCCTTCCTGCATGCCTTCGTGGTGTAACGGAAGCACACTCCTCTCGTATTCGGGCGGTCTAGGTTCGAGTCCCGGTGAGGGCATTGCTAATTTTTCACGTCTCCCGCATAAAAAAAAGGCCTAATATCTCTACAGTGGCGCACGATATAAAAGGGTGGCAGATGACGATTCTTCATCACCAGGATCTAGCGAGTGGATCTCCTAATTCCTAGTCACCCTTTAAAAGGCAAAGTATATAAGGTATTTTCTGCTTCCTTTATGAATGCCATCGTGGTGTAACGGTAGCAATCTCTGCGGGTATTCAAGAGTCCAAGTATTTAGAATCCAAGTCCATTAGGTTTATTTATTTTTTTTTAATGGAAGCCGGAAAGATGAAAAATGAGCAACGGCCTTCGCCGGGAGTCGAACCGCAGACCTCTGGAATACGCGCCCAGCGTGGAGACCACCACACCACGAAGGCATACCAAGAAGGCGGGAGAAATACCGGCGAGCCAATGTTCATTGTTCACGTTTCCAGCTTCAAAATAGCCTAATGACTGTACAATCCAAAGCATTTGAAACCATAAGTTTTCAACTCAGAGAGAAAAAGTGTGTGATCATTACAGTTATTGGAATTTTCATTTGCTTATCAGGTTGCAACTTATCTTTATGTTTCCTTTTAGCACATAAAACTTTAGGTTAAAAACAAATTTAATGCTATGATTAATAATATTCTTGTTTGTTTACCTGTTCGTTACTAGGAACAATACGTAAGACAAGTAGCAGTTCAGAATTAAATAGTAACGAGTCACAAAACGGTTCAGCACTATAAATTTAATACAGATAAAACACAGTTATATCTGGAGGGAAGCATTGTTGAATAGAAGGTGTTTGCTACCTACCTTCTTTCGCATCTGGAATTTTTTTGCCACATTAGTTGATCAAAAAATGGAAAACAAATCTGAATTCACAGGAAAAGAAGAAAAAAATTGATTAAATACAATTAATTACTTACAATGTTACTTGACTCAACATTACCCCCAAAAAAGAATATTTAATAAAAATATTGTTGCAAAAAATGCATTTACTTAGGAAAAGAATTTGAATTTCTTTCTTGAATTAGTTCGGATTAAAAAAAAATGTTTCTATGGCAACATGATAGATGCGTAACAAAAGAAGGGTAGAAATTCTTTCATTTTTCTTCTACCGCCATTAATGAAGCGGTATAAAAAGCATATAACTATTAAAAAAACCTCAATATTTCTCTTAATTAAAATTAAAATTGCATAATTAATCCATTAATTATCCTGCCAAAAGTTTTGTTAGTTCATTTAATTCAAGTAAAAATTTTCTAATTGATGATAATATTTTTACTTTGATGCAACTTGCGCAGCTTTCTTTTAAATGGTTTAATAAATTTGTATTGAAAGATTTCAAGCTTTCGAGTTAAAAATACGAAAAATAAGAAAGGGATTTGCAGCAAAACTTCTTTTTTTCAAGTTTTGTATGTTTTAAGAATTTATTAATATATTTTGCTAATTCTACTTGAAAGTGAAAAAATATGTTTATTATTTAAAGAACTAATTTTTTGTTAAATCCATATCTTAATTAAACGAAACTGGGACCTTTCAATTCGTAGAAAATACTGCGTTTTGTAAATTAATGAGAAAATTTTTCATCGTTTTCACTCCTCCGCAATTTTCAAAGACAAAATTTTATTAAATTTCTTATTGTTTAATGATGTAGAACATATCTTATACGTGCAATCTGAACGAAGTAGCGCTATTGTTCTGAAATTTTAATTTCAGTTTATAAGGTATTTCTCGCACCTTCTTAGCATGCCTTCGTAGTGTAGTGGTCAGCACGCTCGGCGCGTATTCGAGAAGCCCGTGGTTCGAGTCCCGGCGAAGACGTGGCTCATTTTTCATATCACCAACTTCGAAATAACCTAATGTGTCGGCAATTTTAATGCCAGGATTCAGACTTTTAAACATCGTATGGAGATTGTGCAATAAAAAAAATGGCACAAGCATATATTTATACTATAAGGTTTTAGCGTGTTTGGACAAAGACTTAATGAGAATGAAAAAAGGTCATGAAAAGGATAGCATTTTTAGCTTTAGCTTTGGAATTTTTTACTTACAACGTACTCCGCCTTTAGGCACTGCACGGAAAGGGAAGGATGCGCCGTGGAGGTCTTTTTAATGGAAACTAGCTCATATACACATTACACACGGGGAAATCCACAAAAAACGACCATGCAGCCAGCCCATTCGCCTGCATTCGAACCCCGGACAGAACTACCAGTTTTCACCCGGCCGCCGAGATATCTCTAGTAACTTCCACTTTCCGAAATTACTGGAAGGCATATTAGGGTCATATACGGTTACAGTTACATAAGGATAAGGATAAGGAACGGGGGACGTGGACACTATGCCTCTACCATACGGTTAATTAGTATAGCACCACTTCCACCACGATCTAGAGAACCTTTAGGACAACACTAATTCAAATACGTGAGTACATAATTGAAATTGTTGCATTTGTGGAAATAACAAGTTACGATACATTTAATATAATACGATGTTGTTAAGAAGTGATATGTGTTATTGCATAAGACTTCTAACAAGTTATATATCATTATACTTAATACATGACACAGCGCGAGGATAAACTCCTGAGGAGAAGTCAAACATATAACTATAGAGAGATTATAATACGATAAAAATACGGTTTAGTATGATAAAAATCCAGTATAGGATGGCAAAAATACAATAGTTTACAGCAGATTACAGTAATGATGAATACAAAGGTATGGACTAATATGTTTGCGGTAAAATACATTGAAAATATTATGCCAGTTAAAAAAAAAATAGATGCGCATATGACATGATACAGTTTAAACAGTTGTAGTATACTTTGGCAATAAAGAATTGTTGCATTTGTGTAAATAACAGATTACGATACATTTAACAAAATACAATGTAAATACGAAGTCATATATGTTATTGCATAAGACTTCTAATAAGTGATATATGATAATACTTAATACATGATACAGCACGAGGATAAACTCCTGAAGAGAAGTCAAACATATAACTATAGAGAGATTATAGGTTAATAAAAGTACAGTACAGTATGATAAATAGTTACATATAAAAATCAATTGCAGTTACGCAGGGACTGTACCAAAATGTAGCCAAATGCTCACCAAGTTCGATGACTTTTAGTAATTTCTCGCCAAATTTGGCGACAAAAAATAGTTGCGAAAAACCATTTCGAGCTTGACGATATCTCGCCAGTTTAGCCACTTACTTCAATGTTAAATAGATTTGCTCCTGTAATCTTATTCTTCCGACAGAGTTTCGTCTCTTTCAAGCATTTCATGTTGCATCATACAAAAAAAAATATTACAATTTCACATATAATTTCACTAAACTTATTTACATATATACAAAATTCGTAACAGTGTTTAAAGTGGTAGCCCTTTAACTCGGAGGTAAATTAAGGAATGCTTCAAGGCAACACAAAACCCCCGTGTTCCCAGCTTTGTTCAAGATTTTAAAAGAGGGCATGAAATGCTTACCTCAACCACATTATTATCCATATATAATGCCATAAGGACATCATTATAGATTCTTCATTTAAAAATTAATTAAAATTTAGATGTCCTGAGACAGATGTAATACCTTAAATTGTGGGTTTCAAAGGCGATTTATAGAGATTTTCAAGAAACAGTTTCTAAGAATGCCAACGATAATAGAACAAATTTACAAGATTGTTTAATTCCAATAAAACTATACCGAGCGTGACAGAAAAAAAAAATGGCAAAATGGCAAATTAATTACTTATATTTTTTTTATATTAGTGCGAAAGTATGTATTGAATAATTCTAGTACGCGAGAGAAGACACTGATTATTTATTGCCCAGGACCAGTCCGTCCAAAATTTTAGAGGTTTTTAAATTGATTCTTTAGTTTTAATTAAAATTTATATGCATAAAGGCCTATATAATAACACTGAAAAAATAAATACCAGTTAAAAAATCTCCCCTTTTTTACTTCGTGTACAGGGAAGTTCTGTAATCGCGTAAAATTTCGCGTCTCATATTTGAACAGAAATATAGATTTCAACCATTTCCAAATCGATTTGGGTGATTTCTTGATGACGTCTGTACCTTGATGACGTCTGAAAAAATAAAGGACTGTTTCTTTTCTTTTTTTTTTTTTAAATGGATTGTAAAATAGATTTAAAGTGCATTAAAAATGAATTTTTTAGTGACGTCTATACGTACGTATGTATGTACGCGCGTCAATGAAATAATAATTAACCGTAGAAAGTTGAAAGTTTGTACACGTGATTGTTATAACATCTAGTTGTGCATCTCCCTTTTTTATTGCAATCGCCAGAACCAAACGTATATATACACCACCTTACCAGGCTCAAAAGTCCTTACCCAGCTTTTATTTTCGCAATTGTTGGTCGAGGCCATATACTTACAAATACAGAAGTGTTTTAAGTGACCAAAACATTCGTGAATTGGCAATATCAATTTTTTTTTAAAATTTTAATTTTCGATAAATAACGAAATGTAATTTTAATAGGGGTCTTCCATTTGCCCACTTAAGTTATTTTTAACAGCAATTAGCTCTCATATGAGGAAGTTTAATTTGATTTCTTGTTGCCAGTTTTCTATATAGTTGTTGCTTATGCTCACTTGTCTGACGTAGTCAGCCAAGCCTACGAAATTCTTCGTGCAAGGAGCTCTAGATTACGCCTGCCGTTGGCAACAGCCTTCAGCACCATTCAGGTGACAGTGCGATTTAGCTCAGTTCCCCCCCCCCAATTTTGATGGAGAGCACCCCGGTGGCGGGCGGGTTTGAGAGTCTGCCACCCTCTCCCATTCCACACGAAAGACTTTCGACTCGCCGCACATAGAGTGCCCCTTTGCCGTAGCGACACTATACATTTACAAACATCAACGCCTTCTCCGGAATTCGAACCCGGACCCTTCAGCACGCCAGTCAGTGACGCTAACCACTATACTGGGTGGGCCCAGTTTTCTGATTTATGTTTATTTATGTATAATTAACATAAATAAATTAGAAAATTAAGTTAAAAAATTTAAGACAAATTACGCGCTTTTAAGCTACAGTAATTCAGTTGTAATAATTAATATTAACGAACTCAGAGCAAATTCAAATACCATATTCTGTTCAAAGTAGAAAAGCAAATTCATCTGCAAAATTGCAAAAAGTCCCAAAACTATTACATTAACTGATATAAGAGAAAAAGGAATTTTAATTAAAAGCAAATTTCTATGAGTATAAAAATTATAATTCAAATATGAACAAGCGAGTGAATTTTAAAAATATCGGATGAAACAAAACTGCTAAAAACTAAGTTCAAACAAAATTAAAATTTAAAGCAAATGGATTTTACATTTCCAGAGCTAATTTCTTCAGGGATGAATTATTTGGTTGGTTAAATTGGTATACTTGAGAAATTCATTCAGATAAATCAATAGTTTAGAAAGTCGTTCAGATAAAATTTGCCTTGAACAAACAGGGCTCTCTGAAGATGCAGAGTGGAAGTGGGCAGAAAGATCGAAACATCTAAAATTCCAATAAAATATAAAAATAAATTTAAGTATTTCTATCAAGCGTTAGACAAAAATTCCTTAATTATATTTTATTTAAATAAGTGTTACAAGAATTTAAATAATAAGTATAAAATATTTAAATGTATTTCATATAAATAATACCCAGAAAAATATTTCCCTATAATATGGTTCACATAGCAATAGAAACAATTGTTTTATTGTTCAGGTCGTTTTTTGTTTATGCTATGAACATATTTTGAATTATTTCGGATCAAGTTGTGAAGCAATATAGATTGTCTTAATCCCGGTGCGCAATCTTTTATCGTGCTCTTAATATAAAAAAATCAAAAACGAATTTTTTGAAATGAATTCAGCAAGAGGTGTGTATAAGATAAACAAAACACAATAAAAACAGAAATTTATACCCGCCATGGGAAAAAAATACCAGAAATATGGAATATTATTCACAAATAAATAGTCGATTTTTTTCCTATTTTTAGAAAGAAATATTACACTAAGTACCAAACATTACCATTTAAAAATTTATATTCACAATGAACACATTTTTAATATTTGGCATACATTGTATCTAAGTAAATTTGCGTAAATGTAATTTTTCATTCAAATTAAACAACGAACAGCTGAAAGGCACTTTTTAAGCGAATTCAATTTACTTAACTTTTATGTAAATTTATTTAAATTTGTAGACGGTAAGTATTGCACAAAAATTTTAATGAAACATTGAAAATTCCCATTTCATAATTGGTAAGTATTTCAATAACAGTTCTCATAAAATTTTGATTAAGATGTATAATAATAACATTCATAAACCATTATAATAACTATATTGAAAATTCTAAAATTTTAAATTGAAATAAATTCTTTATTGCATAAGCATATGCCTAAAATTTCAATTATAGTTAATATATGAATTTTGAAATATCGAGGCAGATGTCAGAATTAAAAATATATATATTTATAGGAAATATTTGCAATAAAATTTAAAGCTAAAAATTCAAACGTTATAGTAATTTTCAAAAGTGGAATATAAATTGGAAAGGGGATAAAAACTAGCATATATTAAAGCTTTTGGTTCAACAGTTTAAATGTTCATTATGATTTCAAACCGTCACCCTTTTAATAATTAAACAACTTATGCAACAACTTTATATTTGTGATTCTATAGAATGCCTAGGTAAAATACATAATAATTTTCATATTTCATACTTTGTCTAAAATCGCCAGGCCTTCTATAAAGTACTAGGTATTCTTCAGAATGCCGACATTTCATGTTTTGTCTGTAAAACGTATTCAATTACTTTCTAGGAATTAATTCGTTAACTTCTCTCTACATTTTCTACCGATATTTTTACGAATAATACGCTAATTAGCTTATTATTATTAAGCATCTATTTAAAATATTGTCTTATTTATTATTATTATCACATTGTTTTTACTCACCATTTCGTAAGTTGTTTTTTACTTCCTTGTACGAAGTGAAAAGGAAGTATTGTAATCACGAAAAGTTTCAGGCAGCATATTTCAACGAAAATATCCATTTTGACCACTATCGAATGCAATTGAACGATGTTTTTGCGTGATATCTGTACGTAAGGACAGAATAAAAGACTCGTTTCCTCCAAAAAAAAATTATAAAGCTGCTTTAAAATTAATTCTGAAAAGAATTTTTCGTGGCTTCTGTATGAACGTATGTACGTACGTGCGTAGGTACATATACGAATTATAGATTTGTTGCCAATCTAGAGAGACTAAGCTTCGCAACAACAAAAATAACGTCTTCACTTATTATTGCGAATTAAATCATGCTTAATCTCTTCTGGAATTTTCTCAAGGAAATAAAGTGTTTAAGATTTACTTAATTTTTAATATTAGTAATTTAATTTTTAATAATTAGTAATTTTTAATACATATATTTTGAGCTTTTATGTATTTTTGTCTTGTCGCGAAGTGAGAACTGAATTAATTGAATGAGAAATACTCAATCATCTGTGAAAAACTGTTTTTTTTTTTTTTTTTTTTTTTTTTTTTTTTGTTGTTGTTGTTTGTTTGCTTAATTTCTTTTTTACATCGTTCTAGCTTCATTATAGTATTTCAAAAGAACATGTGGCAACGATTCGATAATTCTTTAAATGATATACATTTTGTGCATTCTAAGTTATAATATGAAAGAAATATAATACTGTTAAGTGAACCTAGTGCCAGAGTGTCGCTATGTTAAACAAATAGAGTGAATTTTAAAGAATGCCTTTATTTTATTTGTGGTTTATGCGCTGTCGGCGAAGTAGATTTAATTCAATCCAATAAGTTTAAAAGAAATGCAAGAAACAAATGCGTATAATTTAATATTCCGTACAAGGAAGTCATGTGGTGTACACATCAGATTTTTTCCTTTCGAAACAACATCTCTTATGTAATTAATTTTTATTTTAGAGCAGTGGAAAAATTAAAATTTTACAACTGTGGTTTTTTTAGCAAATTCTTTACCCATCAGATATTTTTACTGCAGAGCAACAAGAAGAAAATGTACAACAATCTTAAATTAATGATAATAATGTCGATGACAATATTAAGTCTGCTAATGCTAATTAATGACTGCTGATGCTGTCTTCAACAGCTGAATGACTTCTGAAATTCACATTTACAGATAATTATATAGTAATTGGAAGGAAAATTTCTTCGAGCGCCACAGCCTATTTTAGGGAACGGGGAAAATTACATTTAATTAGAGAGGCACGCATTCTTTACTGTAAAGTATAACCACCTATCATGTTTACTACATAAAATGTTCTAAATTCTGTAAAACGTGAAGTAGTTTTAACCACGGGTGAAGAGTGATTAACGCAATATAGTACTTTATTTCATGCATATGTTTTACTGAAATCGTCACTGCATATTATATAATTATAAACTGTATGTAATTATATAATCACTGTACATAATTATAAAGTGAATAAGAAGCTGGCTTAAGTAATCTTCGGATAATTTTCTTTCTTAGATTTGTGACCTATGTCGAATGCAATGATTTTAATTTGCGGTAATCCATACGAGATTTTTTATACTTCAAAAATATAAGGTTGTGGGGGGGGGCTGTGTCTCTTCAGTAAAATTCAGAACTTTGTTATCGAAAGGTAAGAAAGAATTGTCATAAGAAAGTACATTATGTAGCCTTCTTAATTATGATTATGATTAATTACGATTATTAACTATGATTAAATAGTGCATACGTTAATGAACGTTATGTTACATTACAAAATCAGTTTAGTGCTCAGTAGTTTTAATGCACAAACATCGCAACGATAATGCTTGAACTGAAGAAGATTCTCTACGATTATGGATGCTTCTATTTCAGGAATCTTGGGGGGAAAAAAAAAAAAAAAAAAATTAAGCGTGAGTAAAATTTAAAAAAAATCTGAAATGTTTCAGATTTTAAATTACGTCCAAAGGGGCGTTTTTTAACATTTTGTGTGTTACCTTTCTTTATTAAATATCATGTTCCTCGCACTTAAACCATAAGATCCAGTGCAACAGCAATATCGCAAAATAGTTTTAAAACGAGCATATCTTTAGAATTTCCGATACAGAGACTCACGCGCTGGAGATAAAAATGTTTTTTCTGCACAACGTTGCCATTGCTCGCTTTGAAATCCTTGAGTTTGTTAATCAAAAATTCGTCAAAGTTTTAAAAAATAGGAAATCGATCATAAAACAAATTTCAAATTTTAAATTTGGTCTCCCACATGCTCATATTCGTTGGAGGATTACGTTATTCAAAATTCGATGACTCTATGTACCGTTGTTTTATCACAATACGAGAAATATACATACATTTATGCAGATTTTTCATTATTTAATTTCTTCAAATATAATGCAGGACTCTAACATTTTGTGGCAACAGTTTGAAAAGTGAACCGACATTTATGAGTCCGACGCAAAATGCCAAAACGAAACTAATAGTCCTTCGGGATTCAAATCCCTTTGGACTTAAAAAAAAAAAAAAAAAAAAAAAAAAAAAAAAAAAAAAGGTGATTGGGTGGGGGAAAACCCTTAAAGATATAATCTACAAGAAATTTGTTCTTGACTAAATAAAATAAACTCAATTTTTATAAAATCTAATGGAAGCATAGGTAAGGGTACTGAGACAAAGAACGCAAGGGTTATCTAAAAGGAAGGAATACCATCGTGGAGGACTTCCTAAGGGAAACTGACCAGAGTTCACATGGGAGCGTTCACTTTTATATATGACTAATGTTCACTTTTACACACGGGAAAAAACATACAACCCACCATTCGCCTGTGTTTGCATACGAGTAGAACTAACAATATTCAGCGGTTTTAACCACTCGTCAGCTGGTCGAGTTACCGCAGTTAGATCTGAAATAGCTCTATCGAATAACTACTTTCTGCTGCTTTCTTTCTTTTCTGCTTTCTGCTGCAGCTGTTTCTGATGCTTGATAGTGCAGCTCCATGCTTAACAAAGAAGTTTCTAGCAAAGAAAATTATCCCATTTCTTATCCAGCCCATTTATTAACCATATATCTCGGTCTAACTCACCTGCGGACGAGCGGTAAAGACGCTGAACACTTGTAGTTCGGTTCGAGGTTCGAATCCCGCGAACGGGCTGGCTGCATGGGTGTTTTCGTGGTTTTCCCCATGTGTATACGAGCCAGTTTCCCTTAGAAAGTCCTCCACGAAGGTATCCCTCTCATTAAGCAGATAGCCCTCGTGTGCTTTGCCATAATTAAATAATCCAATCCAATATGTCGGTCCCGATAAGTCTTCTTCAAAGGTCAATACTTAAATAACACTCGTAAGATTCACTAAACAGGCAGGCTTAAACAGTTTTCAATATAATAAGCTCCATGAAGGAAATAAGTTAGCTGTTAGAATACCAAGCTTAGTACAGACTATAAGGATTTCATATCGAAGGCCCAAAAAATAGGAATATTGTTTCCTTGAGTTTTCGATTTTGTATGAAATTTGTCCATAAACTTTGTAGACGCATTTTGTGTATGGGCAATGTAAAAGCGAATGCTAACGAATATGATTATGGTAAAGCACACGAGAATTATCTGGCTAATGGGAAAGAATGACCTTCGTGGAGGACTTTCTAAGAAACTCCTGTTCATGTTTTTCATGTTACGAAACGGCATAAGAAAAGTAAAGTTGACGGAACATTTACTAATTTCTATGAATTATTTATCAAAGTGAACTATTTTTGCTCAAGAAAGTAGAACAAACTACACATCTGACATTAGGATCTTTTTATGTAATTTTTACGATACACGGCAACGTAGACCATTTCCCACAGATCGGGAATGACGCGGTTAAGAAAGTAGGACCGCAGGGCGCGGTTATCCGGATAAAGCCACGGGCCACCGATGTCTCGTGACGAGATATCCTGAGCCCACACCCTTCCTCCTACGCATGGCACGCGCACATCGCGATTTCGGACACCGCCTAACCTCAGGTCACTGCTCATCGTCGCTGCACACGACTATCCAAGCCTTTCCATTCCACCCCCACATCCATTACATCCCCCTCAATTTCCCAAACGCTTGCGAAAGAATACAACAGACCGGAAAGAAGCAGAAGAGAGGATATCTTACCCCCCCTATTTTGTCTATAATTCTATCTAATAATGAACTTACATGTATACTATCGCATGAATTGCATACATTAAAAGCAAAGATTTTGCGCTATTAAAAGCAAAGATTTTGCACTATTAAAAGCAAAGATTTTGCACTACATTAAAAGCAAAGATTTCAAAATTTAATTACAATATTAAGCGAAGTGGATATAGAGAAGGTAGTATAATAACATCTAAATTTTCCGAACCATTTCTTCCATAGATAGCTCAAATTTGATAAAATGGAAGACAACAATTCATTTCGATGATAATGTCGAGATTTCATTCATACGATAGTGGACTTAGTATAATGCAAAAATCCAGGAAGCTGCATATGCCTTATTTAATTTTGTGATACGTCCTTTCTTGCTCGATTACATAAAATCTGTAAGATGGTTTTTTTTTCCGCTATTACAGATATATTTTGCTGACATTATATTTCAAATGCGTGGTTTATCGCCCTTTAAAAGTAAGATAATACGATGCCAAAAAGTATTTTGAAACATATTTTATATTTTGAGCCGTCTTAAATCCCCTTCATTTATTTTATTTTTCATTACTTACATTACTTTGTTTGTTTATATTTACCTAAATATTTATTTTTGATGTTAGAAACAATTCTAGAAGTCTTGTTAAATGTATCATGCTACATTAAATTCCACCACATTACGTTACCAGGGCATACTCGGCAAGTTTTACAGTTCCGAGACATATATCTTCAACGTCTGGTGTATTTTGCAATCATTCAGTAGTAATCAAATGTTTGGTAGACGTTAAGGAAATTATCGTTAAGTCTAAATTAACAGTTGAAACTTGAGAATGTAAAAGACTTTATTTGAAATTAAATAAGAAAGAAAAGAAAACATACTAAAGACAAATGTAAAATGTAATTTAAATAAGCTAGTAGCCGAAGACTACATATATCAATTAACGCATATATCAATTAATTAAATATAACTACATATATTTACTACATATATCAATATAAATATAACTACATATATCAATTAATTAAATATCAATAAAGTTGGCTCAAAACTTAATCGGTGTGGCTATCAAAATTAATTTTAAGGTTATTAGCCCAAAGGGAGTTAGCTCAGAAGGCTATTAATTTCAAAACGGCATTTTCGCCGATTCACTTTTCAAACTCTTGCCACCAAGTATTATATTTAAAAAAACTAAATAATGAAGAATCTGTATGAAGGCATGAACGTTTCTGTCACTGTGAAAAAACAGCCGTACCCAGAGCCATCAAATTTTGAATAACGTAGTCTTCCAACCGAACACGGGAACTCAGAAGCCCGAATTTTAAATTTCGAATTTGTTTTATTATCTATTCCAAATTTTGTAAAACTTTAACGAATTTCTGCTTAACAAACTCAATAACTTCAAAGCGAGCAACGGCAACACTGTAAAAAAAATTTTTCTCCAGCGTGCGAGACTGTGTATCGGGAAATCTAAACACATGCTGCTTTGCTATTTTTATATATTTTGTGATATTCCTGTTGAATTGGATTTCATGTGTTTCAAGTGCGAAGATCAGGATATTTAATAAATGAAAGAAACATACAAAACGTTTAAAAAACGCCCTTTGGGTGTAATATAAAATCTGAAAGCTTTCAGATTTTCTTTTTATTTATTATTTTTATTTATGTATTTATTTATTATTACTTTAAATTTATCTACTTAGAATTATTTTAAATTTTATTTATTTAGTTAGTCATTCTTATTTTTTTATTTTATTTATTTATTTAGTCATTCTTATTTTTTATTTTACTTATTTATCTAGTCATTCTTATTTTTATTTTATTTATTTATTTATTTAGTCATTCTTATTTTTTATTTTATTTATTTATTTCCTCATTTTTATTTTTATTTACTTTTTATTTATAATTAATTAAAATTTTATCTATTTATTTACTCCTTTCATTTTTATTTATTTATTTATAATTATTTTAAATTTTACTTATTTAATTGTGGTGTACTTTTCATTCTGTTGCTACTTATTTAGAAAAAATACATAATTATCATAAGGAAAATTTTATTTCCAAAAAATCGGAATATTCACATCTTTTAAACCTTCTGATTCAGTTGCCGAAAATTCTTTCTTGTGAGGAATGTTTCATGATACGAACTTTCTAGAAGAAATGAATCTATCTTCTAGAAAGCCACAAAATAATTACTGAAAAGGTTTAGTTCCTAGTTTAAATATGAATATATGTTTTTTCTGATGTCTCTACATAAAAAAATTTAAGAGATGCTTCAGAACACACAGTTACAAATGATAATGTATAGTAATACATTATTTATTGCAAGAGTAAGTGTACAGTAATACATTGCTTTTTTTTAAACTAATTATTTTATGTATTTATGTATTATATTATTTTTATGTATTAGTTTCAATAAACTACATACTAAAAAATTAATCACTAAGGAAAATCCGCAGAACAATTATAAGGTATTTCTTCCGCCTTCTTAGCATGCTTTCGTGGTGTAGCGGTGAGCACGCTCGACGCGTATTCAAGAGGTCCGTGGTTCGGGTCCCTGTTTAGGAGCCACCGTAGAGAAATTTTGTTATTTGGAAGCAGGAGACTTGAAAAATTAGCAATGCTCTCACCGGGACTCGAACCACGGACCTCTCGATTACGCGTCGAGCTTGCTGACCACTACACCACGAAGGTATGCTAAGAAGGCCGGAGAAATACCTTATACAATTAATTTAAATACTTTTCCTTAAATTTATATATTCTCAGTCGTAAACATTGGAAGATAAATATTTTAATTAACTTAAATTCTAGAAAATCTTTGAAACATCACTACTTGAATCTTTGGAACATCACTACTCATGAAACAGAAAATTAGAGAATGCACATTATTTGGCGCTTATTATAACTATTTAATTTAATTATTGTTACTTACGAGCCAGTACTTAATTAATAATTGTGTTCCAGTTGTTCTAAATCAGATTACTAGTTACTCAGAAATACATGCTACAAGGAACGTTACTATTAATAAATAATAGGAATTTATAAATAAATTCAACGAAATTATTTAACGAGGTTTCATTATTCTACTTTACTGTAATACTGTTTTTATTACGCAAAAAAATAATAAAACTATTTCAAATATTTAATCTGTCTTACTGAATTCCGAAATAAGTAATTATGTTCTTAAGTTTATTACCTTCTTGAATTATCTTCCCTTCTCAACATGTATTGTTTCTTTCGCTGGAAAAATAAATTACGAAAAATTCAAAAACTCTTCACCCTGTATGCACACTTACAGAAGCCTAAATGTTTATATACACATATACTCCAAAAGACCCACAATGCTGTTAAGTAAATTAAATCTTGTGGGTAGTTCTACCAGTTTTATTTAAATTGAATGGTACAGAATCTTAAGAGTAATAAAATATTTTTTATAAAAATTCAGAATTTGTATTTGTGCTAGGTTTATTACAAAACTCCTATTAACCTGTTTATTCAAAAATTTTGATAATAAAGTTTTAAATTTATGAAAAACCTTAAAATGTTTGAACATTCTAAACGTTCACATGTTTTATAGATTGAACTTGCAGATAGGCCAATTTGATCCCCCACCTTTATACCTTTTTTTTTTTTTTTTTTTAAATGAGTCAAGATTTAAAGCCCTCTTGTTTTACTATTATATCATTTTTATTTAAATAATTTATTTAGATATAAATACTGAATCCAAAAATTTACAATCTAAAAGCTGCAATTTATAGTCTAATATATATATATATGTGCAATAGTAAAATTCCATAGTCAAGAATACACTTAAAATTCTAACTGTATGTTCTTTTCATTTTTAATGGCGACGTTCTCTTATTTGAAAGTACGTAGAATTAAATCCAGTCAAGTTGTTTTTCCCGCCTTTTCTACACGTACAGTTTTAGAATGTTCTGGAGATATTTAAAGCGAACTGGATTGGCTGACGAGGCTGACGTCATTTCTGTGAAGCTCCGCCTTTCCAGAGGCTATAAAAAAGACTCGCAAAAGGAATATCGGAGCTTTTTCTTAATTGTCACGATGCAGTAAACTTCATACTAAAAGTTATAAGTAACTCTTTTTTATTTCCTCCGGAAATATCGTTTTGTAACTGCTGTTTCTCCTGATATAATAAATGGATCCTGTTTTTTAAATTTATCGTCTGATAATTTAAGCTACGACTACATTTATGATTCTTCAACAATCTATTTATTCTTGACAAAAGCTGGTACATCACATATATATATAAAAGAATTTATCCTTAAACTTTCAAAAAACATTGTTAGTTAGCAGGGACATTAATTCCGAATGAGACATTTGTCTTGAAACGGCATTTTGCGTTGAATCACTACAAACGGTGTATCACTTTTTAAATGTTATAGCCATGTGTTACGTTTAAAGAAAGTAAATAGTGAAGAATCTGGATGAATGCATGCAAGTTTCTCACATTGTGAAAAAGTACGTAGAGCATTAAATTTTGAATAACGTAGTCCTCCACCCAAACATGTGCTCGAATTTTAAATTCCGAATTTGTTTTATTATCCATTTCATATATTTTGTAAAACTTAAAAAACGAATTCTTGATTAACAAACTCAACAATTCCAAGCGAGCAGTGGCGACAATGTATAGGGGAAAAAAAAAAAAAAATACTTCCAGGGCACGAGACTGTCTATCGGAAATTCTAAATATATGCTTTATTTAAATATTTTGCGATTTTACTGTTGAATCGAATTTTAGGGGGTGTAAGGTCCAAGAACGTGATATTTTATAAAATAAACACAGAAGACTTTAACAAACAAACAAAAAAAAAAAAAAAAAAACTGAAAAAAAAAAAAAAAAAAAAAAACACAAACGAAAAGAATTTGTAAATTCATTTTAGTAAGAAAACTGAAGACTGATATGATGAACTGAGAAAAGACTGGGGGGGGGACACAGAAAAATGTATACCAATACTTGATCAGGAATTCTGAACACGTGCAGCTTTTTAAAATTTTTGCAATTTTGCTGTTGAATGGTATTTGGCGTAAGTGCGAAGAAAATGGTGCTAAATTATAGACTTAAAAAAATAAAAAAAAATGGGGTGTAGGAGCGAGTGTCACAGCAGAATGGTAGACTGTGATTTCAGCGAGAGCTTAAAGAAAACCTTAACAAACTCTTTTGAACAACCGTTAAAATCTGAAATATTTTAGATTTTTTTAAATTTTAAAATCTTACGCTAATCTTTGGAATATGGTAACAGGTAGTTTGGCGACATTTTGGTAAGGCGATAAAGGTTACTAGCTAGGACTTTAGCAGTGTACATGGATAAAGTCAAGAGTGTGCGCAATGCCATTTTTGTGGAATTCTGGGATGTTTTTTTAAGTGAAAACAGGTCGACGTGTACATGGATGATACCGTGTTTGTGCAATTCTTAAAAACGCGGCAAGCAGTGGGCGATTCTGCACTTTCTTCCAATTTCGCACCTAATATTCGTCATGATTAAGCACTTTTGTTCCATAAAAGTTCTAGCATAAGCGTAATTCGGCTAGCTGATTGTTAGAAAAAAATTTTAATTAAAAAAAAAAAAAAAAAAAAAAAAAAAAAACATGCCTTTTCTTCGTGAAAACAAAATGGCGTCCAAAAACAAACTAGCAGGTTGCTGTAGCAGTGTTAGTCACCAAACTTTCGCCAAAATTCGCCAAGTTATCATAATCCAAAGATTAACCAAATCTTAATTTAAAAATATAGAAAATCATACTGATTTTTGCTTCTTAAATAGATATTTATTGTTGAGAGAGACACCAAGTTCTCAGATTTATTGCTGAGAGAGATATTTTTCTTAAATAGAGATTTATTGCTGAGATATTTTTCTCTTCTTAATAATACACTATCTTAATACTTCTTAAATAGGAATCTCTTCTTAAATAGAAATTTATTGCTATTGCTTCTCGAATACTGATTTATTGTAATATTTGTTGCTGCTATGCATAAAACCAGATCTTCACTGTTGTATAAAATTAAAACTCTTCAGTTTTAACAGCTATCTTAATCAGTATTTCTGTTTCAACAGTAAATGATATAAATAGAAGAATACCGAAACATTAAAAGCGTATATAATCGTTTATTACTTCTTAACCAAAAACTAAAATAAAATTTAAAAAAAAATTCACCTTTAATGATGGAAAATATTTACACTATAAATCTCAAGGATACTTGAGGGGAAAAAATAATTATGAACTCTAAAAGATATTTATAAGGACAATTATGCTGCATAATACATTAGAATCTGCTGGACATATTACAAGAAAGGATGCAGGAAAATCAATCTAGTAATATTTTTAACCGATACAGTTAAAAAGTTACAGTTTTAACATGTAAAGTAGTATTTTTAACCGCAATCCTACTTAAAGAAAAATTCACAAGAAATACAGTTTGAGATAGCTGCGGGGAGGAGAAAAAGCGGGAGGGGGAAAAAGAAAAAGGGGGGAAATGAAACGAGAAAGAGGAAAAAATATAAAAATATGTCAAATGTATATAAAAATAAAATATATGAATTTGAATTTGTTTACCCCACACCGGCTCTCCGGACGGGCGGACATGGGAGAATAAAAATTATTTACAAATTTCTAGTCGCATGTCTGAAGCAAATTCTCAACATTCCATTAAAAAAAAACTGAAGTTAATCAAAAATAAATGCTAATCAAAAGTATATTTAGATGCTTTTCCACTGTACACTACTCTTCATTGTGATGAAATCACAACGAGAACACTTCAAACAGAAAATAATCAAAACGAAATACTGAAAACGAAATACACATATCTAAAAATATTGAAAAAGAAATCAAAAGAGCTATTAATTTCGTTTTGGCAATTTGTGTTGAAAACTTTAAATGTCGGTTCTCTTTTCAAACTGTTGCCACCAAATATTTCAGCCCTGTATTATATTTAAAGAAATTAAATAGTGAAGAATCTGGATAAATGTATGTGCGTTTCTCGTATTGTGATAAAACGATGGTACCTAGAGCCATCCAATTTTGAACAACGTACTTTTCCACCCAAATATGGGCATGTGGAAGCCCAAATTTGCAAATTGAAATTTGTTTTATTATCTATTTCATATTTTTTAAAACTTTAACGAATTTTTGATTAAGAAACTCAACGATTTCAAAGTGAGCAATGGCAACACTCTAAAAAAAAAAAAAAAAAAAAAAAAAAAATGTCTCTAGCGCGGGAGACTGTGTATCCGAAATTCTAAAGATATGCTCATTTAAAAATTATTTTGCGATATTTCTGTTGAACTGAATTTTGTGGTTTAAATGCGAAGAACATGCTATTTAATAAATAAAGATAAACCCACAAAGAGTTAGAAAAACGCCCCTTTGAGCGTAATGTAAAATATGAAAGATTTCTGACTTTTTTCTTCATATTTTATTTAGTGAACAATGGCAGGGTTATGATTATTGCATAAAACTGTAACTCAGGAAAAAAATTATTCATAACAATAAATGAATGCACGTAAATGGTCTTTTTTCCAGTGCCTAGTGGTATTTATTATTGTAATATTTTTTAAATTATAATTCTAATTTTTTAAATACACAGCTTGTAAGAAGATAATATGTTGAATTTTCAAAACCACTAAAAATGAGATAAGATGAAAAAAATCCAATAAATAACCAACTAAGTATTTTAGAACAAGTAAAAGATCCACTAGTATTATAGATACAAATATAGTTATTACGTACACACGTACATGTTCTGAAAAATTTGGAAGATACGACCTACTTAAATGGTCAGCACTTTAACTGAATACTCGCAAGTCATTTTGGAAGTTCAGTTTAGCATTAAAAATTAAATAAAAAAAGCCACACGGATTATTGTTCCGCACTCTTAAACACAGCATCCGATTATCTGCCTGTCTGCCATTTTCAAAGTCAACGACTGCGGTTACAGCATTCCCGGAAAAGTACGTTCCAGTCGTGTTTACAGAGTCGCAGCTCAGTGGCCTGTACGTGGCTTATCAAAGCAACCAGAATCCTTCATGCATTTGAAGGGAATTGTGAATAAAATCGTTTTAAACTCTAATATGTTGGAATATTAGCTTCTTTCTTCTATATGTGGTGACAAATTAATAATTATTTTTTTACAGCAAGTATTTAAAAAAAATCTTCAAAGTTCTTGCTTGAAATATTACTATTGCTACACAGAGATACACTCTTGAATAAAATCTTCAATACTACCAAATTTTCCGCATTTTTCTGTTGATAACGGTTGAAAATAAAATGATTATGTAATCAAACAACCGTGCACCTGCAGTTGTCTGATATTTCTCCCGGCAGTGCTTGCGAGAAAAGTTTATGTAAATAAAACTTTAGAATTCTGAATGCAACGAACATTTTTGCTTACTAGGTTAGTTTATTATTTCCGTTTCCTCGGATTAATTACACTTGGACTATTTCAGTCTCATATGCTTTTCTATAAGATGCCATGTGAATTAAAAAAAGATTTAAAAAAATACAAAGGAAAAAATATAACAATCTGAAAGCTTTCAGATTTTACCTTACGCCCAAAGAGGCATTTTATTAACATTTTATGTGCTACATTTATTTATTAAATATCATGTTCTTCGCGCTTAAACCATAAAATTTAATTCAACAGCAATATCGCAAAATAGTTTTAAAAGAACATATCTTTAGAGCTTCCTATCCACAGTCTCGCGCGCAGGAGCTAAATTTTTTTAGTCCAAAGGGATTTGAATCCCGAAGGACTATTAGTTTCGTTTTGGCATTTTGCGTCGGACTCATAAATGTCGGTTCACTTTTCAAACTGTTGCCACAAAATGTTAGAGTCCTGCATTATATTTGAAGAAATTAAATAATGAAAAATCTGCATAAATGTATGTATATTTCTCGTATTGTGATAAAACAACGGTACATAGAGTCATCGAATTTTGAATAACGTAATCCTCCAACGAATATGAGCATGTGGAAGACCAAATTTGAAATTTGAAATTTGTTTTATGATCGATTTCCTATTTTTTAAAACTTTGACGAATTTTTGATTAACAAACTCAAGGATTTCAAAGCGAGCAATGGCAACGTTGTGCAGAAAAAACATTTTTATCTCCAGCGCGTGAGTCTCTGTATCGGAAATTCTAAAGATAGGCTCGTTTTAAAACTATTTTGCGATATTGCTGTTGCACTGGATCTTATGGTTTAAGTGCGAGGAACATGATATTTAATAAAGAAAGGTAACACACAAAATGTTAAAAAACGCCCCTTTGGACGTAATTTAAAATCTGAAACATTTCAGTTTTTTTTTTTTTTTTTTTTTTTTTTTTTAAGTCCAAAGAAGCTTTGTTGCTGAAGGACTATTGTTTCCGTTTTGCGATTCTGCGTTGAATCACTATAAATGCGAGTCACTTTTTAAACTGTTGCCACCAAATGTTAGAGTCCTGCATTATATTTGAAGAAATTAAATAATGAAAAATATGCATAAATGTATGTCTATTTCTTGCATTGTGATAAAAGAACGGTACATAGAGTCATCGAATTTTGAATGACGTAATCCGCCTACGAATATGGGCATGTGGAAGACCAAATTTGAAATTTGGAATTTGTTTTATGATCAGTTTCATATTTTTAAAACTTTAACGAATTTTTGAATAACAAAACCAACGATTTAAAAGCGAGAAATGGCAACACTTTACAGGAGGGGACTTTTTATCTCCAAAATACGCGGAACTGTGTATCGAAAATTCTAAAAGCTATGCTCATTTTAAAATTATTTTGCGACATTCCTCTTGAACTGAATTTTATGCTTTAAACGCAAAGAACATGATACTTAATAAATAAAGGTAATACACAAAACGTTAAAAAAACACTCCTTTGGACGTAATTTAAAATCTGAAACCTTTCTCAGAATTTTTTTTTTTTTTTTTTTTTTTTTTACCACACAGTGTTGCTATTGCTCGCTTTGAAATCTTTTAGTCAAAAAGTCTTTAAAGTGTTACTAAATACGAAATCGATAATAGAACATATTCCAAATTAAGCCTTCCAGATGCCCATATTCGGTGGAGGATTACGGTATCCAAAATTGGATGGCTCTATGTACCGTTGTTTTATCACAATGCGAGAAACATACATACATCTATACAGATGCTTCATTATTTATTTTCTTTAAATATAAGACAGGGAGATAATGTGGCAGCAATTTGAAAAGTGATTCCGACTTTTAAAAATTTTCGACGCAAAATGCCAAAACGAATTTAAAATAGCACTTCTGGGCTAACGCCATTTAGGCTAAAAATTGGACAACATGTTTTTCATGCGGTAATCATGTTTATTTCTTTTGCGTAAAATATTGTTCTTTTTATCTGGATAAGATCTTCAAATATTAGCAAATGTTTCGCATTGTTCTGTTGATAACAACAGTACTAAAATCTTCCGATAGCAACATTTTTTTTTTTTTTTTCTTTTTCTTTTTTTTTTTTTTAGAAATGCAATTTGAAATTCAGAAATTGTGTGACAAATTCTTTAGGCTTAACATTCGGTATGATTAGCGTAATTTTGTCCAGAAAATGCGCTGATTGAATTAAATAACAAAAGTTTACGACAGATACGTATTGAAAGACATGTAAAGAACATATATAAATATTAAATCACGATTTGCTTAAAAAGAAAAAGCTAAAAATTAAGCAATTTATTGCAGTGTCTGCCATTCATTCTTCAGCCTATCAAGGCCCTCCACGTCTACCAACTCGCGAAACGACACAAACAAAGCACAAAAATTTCATCATACCCTTTTGAATAATCCTAATTAGAAAATATACATTATTGTTATTTTTGTTTTCAAGAAGGCATCTTGGACTTCGAATATAATGCAACAGAAATTTCTCCAAGTATAGAATCAACTAGCTTTCATTAAACAATGTATCACATTCAATAAAGATTTATAAATAATTCTAATTCGAAGGCACAATATATGATTAAAAAAGTTAAATGCTTAGAAAAATAAACTCAGAACTTTAAAATCTTTTAATGTCGTGAGTCTATTAGTTTGTTGTTGTTACTCAGCAAACATAGTCTCGCTGAAATTGCAAAGCGAATTTTAAAAAGTGTATGAAACAGCTAAGTAAGCGACGTTATTTAAAATTCTTATTTTTGACTCGATATTATTCGCTGCTTGTTAATATAATTCTTTGTTTTTTCAGCATTTTAGCAGACAGAAATCGTTGTCGAGGATATTGAAGAATCGACAAAAGGGCGTCATTTGAAGAAAAATAAAACTTCAAGAACAACTCCGTCGGAGTACAGACTCCTGTTCATAGAAGAATATAATTTTAAATTGCATTTTATAGGAAACAATGATTATGTGAGTTGCACATAAATACCTTCAGAATTGGCAAATGGCTGTGCAAACTTTTCAGAACGAATTCAAGGTATTTTTTTGTTTTTATTTTCACACCAGTTCCTGCGATTTCATTGTTTGTTCCTGTGATGTATTAATTATTTTTGTTTCTAATAACGTATTTAATAACTTAATTGTATATTTGGAGGATTCGAAAATGAATGAATGCATACGCATTCTCTGTGTAATGAAGGTTCTAATAAAACATTTCCTTTTAATTAAAGCAATGATAATTGATTTGAAAATGGCAACTGATTTGAAAATAAAAACTTCTTAGCTGCATTTCATCGCAGCATAAATCTAACATCGAAATAAGAAACATGCAGCCTTCTTCGTTCTGTGATACATAATTTACTAACTACTCTAAATTACTAACTAATAACATACTTAAAATTAATTTAAAAAAATAAAATGCAATACTTAAATTATTTTAATTTATTCTAAGTTGAATTTTCCTTTCTTAAGAAAGAGAAGTAACAGCTAGGGAAAAGTAGAAGAAAGAAAAACGAAACGAAAATAATTTTGTTTTGAGATATTAAATAACGTAAGTCATATTAAAAATAAGCTGATGTGTACACCACATGACCTTCCTTGTACGGAATATTAAATTATTCGCATTTTTTCCCTCCATTACATTTAAACTTATTGGATTGAATTAAATCTTTCGTCGATAGCGCATAAACCACATTAGAATAAATGCACTCTTTAAAATTCGTCGATAGCGCATAAACCACATTAGAATAAATGCACTCTTTAAAATTCGTCGATAGCGCATAAACCACATTAGAATAAATGCACTCTTTAAAATTCGTCGATAGCGCATAAACCACATTAGAATAAATGCACTCTTTAAAATTCACGACATTTATTTACCATAGGACACTTTGGCTCTAGGTTCACTTAACAGCATTACATCTCATTCATTTTATAACTCAGAATGCACAAAAATTATATGATCCGAAGAATTATCTAATCGTATATTCAAATAATCGTAATTATAGTATTATTCAAATACTATAATAAATCCAAAACGATGTATAAAACGAATTAAGCAAATAAAAATGAAACGGTTTTTCGCAGACGATTCAGCGCCGCTTACCTAATGCGCGTGCACTACTCGTAAACATTCTCCGCTATCTGAGACAGAGTTGCGACAATATGTTCTGCTAATACGAAACATTTATTTCCTCACATTTCCTTATAAATACATTTCTCATTCAATTAAATCAGTTCCCTCTTCGCGGCAAGGCAAAAATAAATAAAAACTCAAAATATTTTCATTAAAATTTGAAAGTTATAGAAAACATAAAACACCAATCAGAGCTAAAATTACAGTTTTTACACAAAAACAAGCAATTCGGCTAGAGGACAAGAAGATAGATTCTTCAAGAAGAAGATATTTTGTGCACAAAATTAAAAGTTTCCTTATGCTCCCACTCGGCAAAAAGGCACTGAAGTTGCAGAAAGAATTAATTCACTATTCTGCTAAGTTTCAAATGTAAACAAATATGGCTGCTATGGCAAAAAGAAAATTAGGCTTAGCCTCACTGAAACAACTTTTAAATTGTTGATAATTTTACAAATATTGCATGCAGATTAACTAAAGGCATAAATCCTTAACCGGAAGATAAGAACAACATGATTCAATCATTTCTAAAGCAAAAAATGCACAATTTATCAACATATAAAAGTAAAAAAACACATACATTTTTATACACTTTTGATGCTGCCGATTGCAACCAAAAGGGGAAATGCACAACTCCATGTTATAGCAGTCCTATATACAAAATTTCAACGCTCTGAGGCTACTCGTTTTTGAGTTATGCGAGATACATACGTACTTACGTACAGACGCCACGAAAAAGTTTCTTCTGAATCCATTTTAAATCAGTTTTATTATTCCGTTTGGGGGAAAAAATGAGTCCTTTTTTTTTTTTTCTTACGTACAGATGCCACGAAAAACATCGTTAAATTGCATTCGATAGCGGTTAAAATGGGTATTTTCTTTAGAAGGAAGTAAAAAAGGTAAATTAATTTTAAACGTAATTCTAATGTAAATATCAATTAAAACCATGTCGTCCTGTTGTTGTTGTGGCTAATCTGGCTTGTTTGATATTAAAACAGGCCCACGAAATTCATCGCTGTTAGGAGTACAAGATAACGCCTGCCGTTGGGCACCATATAGGTGATAATGCGATTTTGCCGATATCAACCCCAATTTTTAGGAAGGGTACCTCTGGGTGGTCTGAGAGTTTCCCACCCCTCTTCTCTAAGGACCAGTCTTTACAAGACGACTTTCAGCTCGCCAAATACTTAGAAACTACACATTTACAAACATATATAAGCATATACATACAAACATGTATTTACATTTAATATATATATAAAAGTCACTATACATTTACAAACATCCTTGCCTTCTTCGGGATTCGAACCCGGGCTCTTCGGTAAGATAGTCAGAATCACCAACCATTATCCCGCTTGAACAGCAATTTCAGCCATACTTTAACAATTCAATGCTTTAGCTTGTATATTATGTCACACGTTTTTATTTTCATAACAATCCTTCACATACTAGTTTAGATTAGCTGGATTAGATCACATGTTAATCCGTTCCCTTAATAGAATGTATGAATATATTTCCCCTGATGAGTTTTGAATTGAAGTTTCAATACAAGGAAATTATTTTTTTTTTCATTAATTGGGTTACTTTTGATATTGTGTTAAACCTCTTATACACGGTTGCATAGAGGAATTGCCTTTTTATTCCAATTTACTAATTAATTTAGATGCTTGAAGTTTATATATGCGAGGTGTGACACACACACACACACACAAAAAAAAAAAAAAAAAAAAAAAGAGACTAAGCGTGTAGCTTGAAAACAGAGTGGAGTTGGCAACAACTGCTTTGGTGATGTCATACTTCTCACCTCCTCTATCCATGCGGCCACTTTCGACGTAACAGACCAAGCCAGAGGGAAGTACTGCGTAATTGGGTGAACACGTGTACATATTCTGCTGGAAAAATGCCTAATGGAAGAACCGAACAACGAATCAACATCAAGTTCCTTGTGAAACTTTGGAAATCAGGCGCGGAAGACACATTTCAAATGTTAACCGAGGCGTATGGAGATGAAACTTTGTCTCATGCACGTTTGTTTGAATGGCAGATGCGGTTTTCAGGAAGAAGGGACAGTGCGGAAGATGATGAACGTGCTGGGCCCCAGTACGTTCATCATGATTAAGTGGGTTCCCAGTGGTCAGACTGTTAAGCAACACTACTACATTGAAGTACTAAAAGGACTTGATGAAAAAGTTAGGAAAAAATGGCCGCTGTTGTGGAGCAATGGATGGCTGTTGCACCAGGACAATGCCCCTGCTCACGCAGCCCTATCTGTCAAGCAGTTCCTAACCAGCAAAAATATTACTGTGATGGAGCATCCTCCTTATTCACCTGATTTGGCTCCATGCGACTTTTTTTTTTATTTCCTAAAGTTAAATCTTGCTTAAAGGGAACCTTTAAGCAAGATTTAACTTTAGGAAATAAAACCTTCTCCGTTTGTGCCTGAACCTCAAGAGGTTCAGGCACAAACGGAGAATCTCCTGATGGGCCTTCCAAAAACCTCGTTCCAGAACTGTGACCAGCAGTGGCAGCACTAAGTGCTGAAGAGAACTACTTTGAAATAAAAAAAAAAAAAAAAAAAAAAAAAAAAAAAAAAAAATTGGGGGGGGGAGGGCACACCTTGTATGTATATATATATATATATATATATATAAGAAGGACTAAAATTTTATTCCTGAAACTCCCGACTCTTTTCAACGGACCCTAACTGTATTCTTGTAATAAAGCATGCTAGAGACAAGGAAATAAGAATATGAGAACAAATCATAAGGAGGAAAAATATGCCTACAATATTATACTGTAGTCCTCAGCATCATAAGTACATATTTTCTGTTTACAAAATGAATTTTTCTTGTAGAACGCAAAATGCTGTAGATATTATACGCAGTTTGAAATCTAGAAATCGAGAATGACAATGTAATGTGTAAGAAACACATTTTTATTTGCAGGTAAAAAGACATACACTGATGGAAATGAAATCCCAATACCAAAAAGAAATCAATTTAGAGGAATTAAATGTAGGCAGGGATTTTGTCTAAGTAACATACTTATTTGGTTAATCTTTCTAGGTCACATGTTGAAGTATGCGCAAGAATATACATTTCAATTACGGAATAGTGGTACATTAATAACCGGCGTAGTCGCCGCGATTATGAACGCAAGCATACAAACCCACATGCATTCTGTCGTACAGGTACGGTATGTCATTTTGAGGGATGGAATTCCATGTCTGTCACACTTAATCAGTCAAATCAACAGTGGTTAGTTTCGGTTGTGGATGATGCTGAATATATAGTTCAAACATGATCCCATATGTGCTTCAGATCGGATGATCTCCCAGGTTAAGGGTTAAGATTACATGTCGACACTCTGTAGAGTACGTTGGGTAATAGCAGCGGTATGGAGGCGAATGTTACCTTGTAAGGATCTTAAGTTTTACTAACGTTTATTTTATTTTAAATCTTTACTATCACTTCTTATTTTCTACTTCCGGCCAGAATTAAAAGCTTTAACTTATTTATGCAAAATTGCCTTGCGAACGCCAAGTACTTAAGTTGTGGCTTTTTGCCAAGCAAGAGAGAGGAAGGAGCTATTAGAAGCAGGCCGCTTTCCATAGCAGTTTTACTCGGTTGCTGGTTGCCTTCAAGGCCAAAGGTTTAATCCTCTTGATAATTTTAAACGTGTTGTAGTGTTAGCAGTTCTCTGTACTACATACGGCTTTCTGTTAATATACGGCCAATCTTCAAGTAGGGACTTGTTTATCAATCCAAAGTTAGTTCAGTTAGAGTTTAGTTAATATTTTTATATTCTTACGTTCAGACCACAAGTGGTTGGTCTCTGTATTCCGAAGTCCGGAAATCATTGTAAAGAGAGAAAAATAAAGGGTTTCGTATACCCTTCTTGTGTGTCTTGTCTACTTCCCACATTTATTGAACATAGCTTTAGTAAGCTCCCTGTTTCGAGTCAGGTCACTTAATGTTCCCAAAGCAAGTAAGGAGGAACACTGAACCTGATAACCTTGTTGAAAAGTACCCATTAGAATATTGCTAAAAAATCGCACGTCAAAAAGCACCAGTTTGACGCATAAAATTTGCTGTCAAGGTTGTATGGAATAACGAAGAGAGTGTTCAGGCTGCTTTCCAGAAACTGCTTTCCAGACCATAACTCGTGGTATAAATCCAATGTCTCTAGGGCATAGACAAACGCTCAATCTGACTTCGTTCTAACCAACTTACGGCTATCACGGACACAAGACAGACCTTTCAGACGACAAGTCGTTTGACTTGTCGTCTGAAAACATAGCAGATCACTCCGCTGAACTCTAGCTTGAAACCGCCACAATTGCAGATGGCGATGGTTTGGAGTTAGTGGTATAACCTCTACAGGGCGTTGGCTGAGATCTGTCCCTCAAATAATCGGTTTGTTATAATTCACTGTGTCATTCTGATGTCAACAATATTTTGAAAGTCTGCTGAAGATGTAGCGCTGTGCGCCGCAGATATGCGAAGAATATGGTGGTCTTCCTTTTAAATGGTAACACATAGGCGGTCGGACCCCGGTCTTCATAAGACAGTATCGGTTGATCTTTACATTATGGTAACTTGGCGTTTTTTTGGCGAAAATTTGGCGACCAACTCTCCTACAGCAACCCTCTATTTTTTTTTCCCGCCGCCATTTTGTCTTCACGAAGTAAAGACATGTTTCTTTTCTTTTTATCTACTGAACACTTCTTCCAACAATCTACTAGCCGAATTACACTTATGCTAGAAATTTTATCTAACAAAACTGCTTAATCATGACAAATATTCACTGCAAAATTGGGAAAAAGTGCACAATACCATACTCCTTACGCGTTTTTCAAAATAACACATACACGTAAACCATGTACACGCCGACTTATTTTTACTTAAAAAAACAGATCAGAATTACACAAAAATGGCATTGCTCACACTCTTCACTATATCCATGTACACTGCTTTTTTCTCATAAATTAGAAAAATTTCACGAAAATGCATAACAATTTTCTGAATCTTCAAACCCGGTAAAAAGAACATATATGAAATTACATGATCGCGAAAAAGTTTATACCCTTTCCAAATATGAACGTTTCCACATATAAAATAAATAAAATATCCAAAAACTTTTACCTCTAAATCATCTATTATATTATACACGTCAGCAACGAATTCATACCGCAAGCATTACAAATACTTAGTGTCAAATATTTAAATTATTTCCATGCACGTTTACTTCAACTTAAACGTATACCAAATTCCTACAAACATAAAATTCACAAAATAACTATCATTTCAATAAAATATCACTAAACCATGTACACGTCGACTTATTTTTACTTAATAAAACATCCCAGAATTGCACAAAAATGGCATTGTGCACACTCTTCACTATGTCCATGTACACTGCTTTTTTCTCATAAATTAGAAAAATTTCACGAAAATGCATAACAATTTTCTGAATCTTCAAACCCGGTAAAAAGAACATATATGAAATTACCTGATCGCGAAAAAGTATATACCCTTTCCAAATATGAACATTTCCCCGTATAAAATAAATAAAATATCCAAAAACTTTTACCTCTACATTACCTATTATATTACAAACGTCACTAACTAATTCATACCGCAAACATTACAAATGGTTACAAATACTTAGTGTCAAGTATTTAAATTATTTCCATGCACGTTTACGCAAATTACTTTACTTCCACCTTACATTTAGAACAATGCATAAAAATAATATCCTCTAATTAAAAATACTAACTTACCTATTCTTCTTCAGAATCTTGATTACGTGTCCGATAAACTTTTCTTATTTCTGTTTCAGGATCTTTAAAATCATACTTATAGTTCACAGCAAGGTACCAGGTAAAATAAATAACTTAATAAAACATCTTTACTTCTATCTCGCACAACCTTAAAGAAACATTTATTACTACCCCTTTCAATCCCACTAAATACCCATTTCGAATTCACTTTAGTTAGGGCCATGGGATCCAAAAATTAACGAACACTGTTTCACACAACACAGAATAAAGCCAAATACAAAATTTCCAGATTTTTTCCCGATTTCCCCCCTTTTCCGATTAAAGAACCGTAATTCGTCCATTAATATCACATGACATATTCCATGATCTCTCATTTCCCTCACACAAAATAATGCGTAATCGGAACTGAGTACTGCTCACATTATTACCAAAGTCCCAGGTAGTAACCTTTATCGCCTCCAAAATGTCGCCAAACTACCAGTTACCATATTCTAAAGATCAGCCACAGTATCTTCCCATGACCATTGCTACCATCAAGAGCGCACAGTGGATACATCCCTGCTAAGTCTTTTTGTAATACCACAAAACG
The DNA here is from genome assembly GCF_044657685.1 of Stegodyphus dumicola. Classification (NCBI taxonomy): domain Eukaryota; kingdom Metazoa; phylum Arthropoda; class Arachnida; order Araneae; family Eresidae; genus Stegodyphus; species Stegodyphus dumicola. The sequence goes on from NC_140777.1 coordinate 88,469,734, forward strand.
AAAACCCACCTTCTCGTAGCGCTATTACATGGCCTCGTTCAATATCAGTTAGCTGGTGATACTGCCTTCTACGTCTCCTTAATGGTATTCTTGATTCGAATTTCGCTCACAGCACTCAATCGAAAAGATAAATAAAGCACACGAAGTTTATGTCGCACATTTAAAGCAAACGTGATCTGCATGTTTATAGTGGCGCTAGTAGAGCCACATTTATTCTTCTTGAGCAAAATGAAGTTCCATCTTTCATATACACAAATAGACCCTTCAAATTTGGTTTATTTAGTACAATTTCTTCTTGGTTGGTATTTCATTTTCCATCAGCATCAACTCATAGACAAGGGAACAACAAAAATGGGATTGCCTTATAATAACCATGTAAATGAAATCAATCAAATTTCTTCGCAGTAGCTTAGTCTGTACACTAATGAATCACTATAATTTTTATTGTCATTTATCATACTAATCAGATCAGTTTTACTCGAAATATTACGACTTGTCTTTGGCTTCTTGAGAGTTATTTGAATTGTTGTCGTCATTTAACTTCCAATGTAAACTATAGAACTAGAAATATTAAGAAGTATTACAGGTTGATAACTACAACACAGTTGAAAAATGATAGAAATCATTGCCACAAAAATTTTATACCACAAATATTTGATTCTTCTTTTTACATTCGTGCATTTTCTTTTAGAGCTTCTTTCTTATCTTTTGAGCACGAGTGCACTTTCATTATACAGAAGTTAAAGGTCATACTGTTGCGTTTTGCACGGGTTCGTGGATTTGGTATGATTGAAGACAACACTTGATAAAGAATGAAAACACAATTTATTAGCCAGTCTTATTCAGAACAGTTCCAAAAACGCGTTTACAGTGGCGACAATTTCACGACAAAGCACCAGAGTACAGCTCCCGACTTCTTTCAATCGTTCTCGGAACTTTACGTAGTCTCGAGATTCTCCCCGCTATAACTCGCGATAATCTGACGACTACGAGACACTCACTAGACTCACTCACTGCTACTCCGCGTGCAAGGCAGGGTTTATATAGCTTTTGGGCTGCATTCGAGGACATTCTGGTCCAAACCGGTAAGAATTCGTTCTAGAAGGCTCTTTATCCGTCTATGGCATATCGTCAATATTGTCGCCAAATGAGCGATTTCTAACCAAATATGGCAACCAAGCCTTCCCTTGCCATTTTCTGGCAACCCTAATCCCGCTTTCCGTTTAAGCCATCTTACTGCAGCTGGATACTTCATAACAACAATACGCTGTAGAAAATGGAAACAGCTTCATTTTCAGTCTAGAATACTTTCTATGGAACACAAACGAAACCATGTTAAAATATTTTTTAGGAATTTTAAATGTGTTTACATCACATATTTTAAAATAATAACATTTCAGTACTTTTACCCATACAACTAGCATTATTATTATTATTGTTACCATTTAATCTTAATATGCTGCAGAAAATGGGAACAGCTTTATTTTCAGTCTAGAATACTTTCTATGGAACACAAACGAAACTATGTTAAAATATTTTTCAGGAATTTTAAAAGTGTTTACATAACATATTTTAAAATAATAACATTACAGTACTTTTACCCAAACAACTAGCATTATTATTGTTACCATTTAATCTTAATATGCTGCAGAAAATGGGAACAGCTTCATTTTCAGTCTAGAATACTTTCTATGGAACACAAACGAAACTATGTTAAAATATTTTTCAGAAATTTTAAAAGTGTATACATCACATATTTTAAAATAATAACATTACAGTACTTTTACCCAAACAACTAGCATTATTATTGTTACCATTTAATCTTAATATGCTGCAGAAAATGGGAACAGCTTCATTTTCAGTCTAGAATACTTTCTATGGAACACAAACGAAACTATGTTAAAATATTTTTCAGAAATTTTAAAAGTGTATACATCACATATTTTAAAATAATAACATTACAGTACTTTTACCCAAACAACTAGCATTATTTTTATTATTGTTACCATTTAATCTTAATATGCTGCAGAAAATGGGAACAGCTTTATTTTCAGTCTAGAATACTTTCTACGGAACACAAAGGAAACCATGTCAAAATATTTTTCAGGAATTTTAAAAGTGTTTACATCACATATTTTAAAAGAATAACATTTCAGTACTTTTACCCAAACAACTAGCATTATTATTATTATTGTTACCATTTAATCTTAAATACTTATCATTAAAATAAATAATTCGAATTGCGATAAATATGCAACATACTTTACCAGATAAAAATATATATATAATCGCAGCGCTTTATGTAAAAAACTCTTAATTCTTGTATTGGACTTTATTGAGCAATGTCGAATTAAGATGACATATTACAAATGAATGCCAAAAAAGACATGAAAAAAATAATCTTCGTTTCATTGAATAAACGATTAAGGAAGGAAAGTCTCTCTTACCTACATTTTTCATGACGGTTTTTTCTTCCATTATTCCGTCTTCCTTTCTCATCTTACTAATTACGCCGGTTGGCAGGCAATTAAATATTTCCGGTAATTAAACCCGCCTTCAGCTGGGCATTCCGTTAATTGCAGCTACCTCGACGGGACTATCGCTTGATTATTCATCGTGTATAAAAATCAAATAAAAATATATCTCAAACTTGGTGGCATGTAAGAATTATTTGAAAAAAAAAAAAGACCTTTACGTTGCTGCACTTATTGCGCAAGTTTAAGGCTGGAGCAATGTAAAATCTGGTTCATAAGAAAACGCTAATTAATATCACTGGTAACAGATCATATAAATTCATGTATGCGACTGGACTTAACGAAACTTAGAAAATATAAATTAACTGCCCTTCAAAAAATTCCTTGCTTAGGAACTTAAAGGAAAAGTTAGTTGCTTTTAAAACTTAACTTTTTATCTTTAGTAATATGCATTAATAGGCATAAATTATTGCATTTTTTACTTGCTTATTATTTAAATGAAATTAGCTCTCTGATTTATAGTCTTCTTATCCCGATATATTGTAAGTCTAACTAAACTTTCAGCAGCAAAAACAAAAGGTGAAATTTACCTAAAAGATTTTTGAAAATGCATCTTGTATTATAAGCAAGAATTAATAATTACTATCCATCTTTATTTACTGAGTTTCCAGAGATTAAATATTGGGTTTTTAACGAAAGTTTCCCCGCCATTGCAAATACCGTCTGCGCAAACAGTTCGCGTTGGCGTATTTAATCATACTTTGTCAAACGATTTTTGGCATTTGAAAGAAAGAGACTTGCTTTAGAACACTATACTGTAAGACCCCGCTTAACGCTGTTTCGTTTAGCGCTGTTTCGGCTTAGCGCTCTTTTATTTCAACCCGGGGATTCCACAAAATCGCTCGCAGCATACGGGGATTCCCCGAAATATTATGCAGTGATATGTTTCAAATACATATCCGAAAGAGTGTACTTGTATTTCTTGTTTGGTGCGGTATTGTACAGACATATTTTGAAGGGGTAAATGTGGAAGATGTCGAAGAAATAATTCAAGAAGCAGCGGCTAGTCTTTCTAATGATGAGCTCAAGGAATTAACTGAACAAGAAGAAAACAAAAATCTTGACAGCAGTGATTCAGAAGAAGAGCAAAAAGAACTTTCGATGGCGTTTGTAAAAAGGAGTTTGTCTACCATAACTGAAATAATGGATCAATTCATTGAAAATGATCCGAATTTTGACAGGAGCTCAAAAGTAAGGCGTGGTGTTAGAGATGCTCTATCCGTTTATGAAGAACTTTTAAGAGAACAAACGCAAAAGAAAAAGGCAAACAACATTAGATGCTTTTGTCACAAAAAGGCAGAACACTGAAAACGCGGAAGGCTAACTAAATATGACTGACTTAGAATTTTATTTGTTTTTTTTTAAGAATATTCGTTTTGTTATTTATATTTTGTTTTTATTTTTGCAAGAAATAATAATGTAGTATTAATTTGCGCTTTAAGAACTAAATGTTTGGTTTTATTTTTATTAAAAAAACATACTTTTTAAATTTAATACCTAACCAATTTCCTAGCCATCTTCCCCTAACCCCAATATTTACATGTAAAGATAGCCTCGTTCAGCGCTGTTTCGCATTACGCTCTACTTTGATGGAACGTATCCCCCGCGTTAAGCGGGGTCTTACTGTATTGTGAAATTTGTAAAAAAATACCGTTATCATTAAGTAAAAGGTGTCTGAAATGAGCTATCCCGCTACAAGATTAGAACCACCATTTACTTCAAGTTCTGTTGCAAAACGTCAGCTACAGAATGTCACCAAATCATGTGTGCAGCTTTAGGTACTAATGTTGTATCATATGACACTGTAAAGGTTTGGTACCGAAAACTCGAAAACAAGAACTATGACATTCAAGAAATCTGATGTTCATGAGGCCCGCCTGCGAGAACTTGTGGAAGAAGATCAGTATGCAACCACTCGAGAACTTGCCAAACGTTAGTGTCATGTCCATTAGTCGCGCTATACATCGTATAAACTTGACGTACAAGTTCAATCGCTGGGTGCCGCATGAGCTGACTAGGGTAGATGAGGACAGACGTGTTCGGGACTGCACTAATATCCTCGACTATCAACGCAAGGACTAAATTAATTCTGGACCGGATCGTCCCTTATGATGAAAAGTGGACTCGCTTCAACAACACAGGTTGAAAAGGGAGATGGTCTGCTACTGGTGAGTCCGTCGGACGCGTCGCAAAGCGCAATTTGACTTAACAAAAAGATCATGCTTTATAATGCGGTGGGGTTGTCGGGGTATTATCCACAAAAAATATCTGGCAAAAGTTAAAAACCATCGACAGTAAGGTTGTAAGGTCCCTCACTTGAAATTCTAAGTTAATGTCGGAAGTAAGGAACCTAGGAACTGATAAGCGAATAATCGCTAGAGTTCGAAGACAGGAAACAACAAGAGAGAAGGGTAAATAACCCTTTATTATTTCTATAAGATTTAACAAGACTCCGCCTGGGAGTGAACAAATAAAGTCCGCACTTTGGACTTGAACTTAAAAGACTAAGAATTAAACTAAAACTAAGATTAACTAACTAAGTATAGCCAAAGCTATCAAGGTACAATAATAATAATAATAATAATAATAATTTAGGCTTCCCTGCCCCGTGAACTAAATCACACTACAGGTCTACTCCCCCTTTGGGCACGTCGTGGAGGTTCAACCTCCACTATTACCCTCCAAGGGAGCAGCGCACTACCTGGATAAGACACCAGGCAGCACCGGTCGTCTAATTCTCCTACCAGTCGCTTGGGCGAGCCCGTCGCAGCGGGATATTACCCAGCGAACCCGGGGGAAAACCCCCGGACTACTAGTACCACGCCGCGCTAGGACGTGCCAGACTCCGAGGCCGGCCAATAAGTGACCTTTCCCAGAGCCTCAGAACCACCAAGTTCATAAATTTGATACCCCCGTGGCCGAGACTGCCTAGGTACAGATCCTAGCCAGTAGCTTCGCAGAGTTCTCTACGTCGACCCCCGGGAGAGGGTATCAAGGTACAATGAGAGTTGGCCCTTTAACCTATTTTACTACGAAGCTTAGCAAGGGCCTGAGTACGGCCGAGCGGATAACAGCTTTGAGAGAGAGAGCGGCGAAAAAGGCAGACGCGCGTAGTTCAGAAACTCTGTTTCTCTCTCTGTCTCAGTAAGTAACTTCGTGGTTTAAATACCGCTCCTTCTCATTAAATATTCAGCAAATTCCAAAACTACGTTCTGGCCGGAAGTAGTAAGTTGAAGTTAAGAATTTGACAGGAAAGGAACTTTAACTTAAAATTTAACTGTTAATAAAATTAACATAATCCTTACAAGGTGTATAGCGAGATCAAGTGCGTGTAGAAGTTGCTGTCAAGGAAAAACATCGAAATGAGTTCTGGTGCAAAAAGGTAATGTTCCATCAAGATAATGCAAGACCATGTGTGTCTGCATTCACCGGCTAGACTCTGTACGGACTCGAATGGGATCTTTTGTCACAACCATGATATAGCCCCGGCACCGCTTTGGTATAGCCCCGGCACCGCTTTGGTTGTAGCCGAAAACATCGCGGCAAAAATATCGCGAGGAAAACAACGCAAGGCGAAAACGTTGTGGTACAAAAGCCGTTCAGTAACTTCGCAGTTTTAAAAACATCGTCGTCGAAAATATCGTGGTAAAAAATGAAGCTCCTACAAATCATTCCATGACGATAACATCGCAGACACGTGTTTTTCAGGCTTTAAAAGTTGTACATGCATATTCGCATAATGGTTTGTGAAAGAGAAATATATTCAATTTTGTGATTCATAGTTTTCAATTAACTAATACATTTTTGCTGAAAAAGTGAGAAGGAAACTTTAGCATTTAAAAAGTGAAAATGAGTAGAATATTAATGCAATTTATAACACTTAAGTTTTAAACTTACGTAGTTAACTAGTAAAGGTTTATAATTTGCATTAATTTTCTATGAGTAGCATAAATTTTCTACTAATTTCTATAAGTTCAAAATTATGAATTAAAATATATATATATATATATATATATTTCTTTCCTTCTTGCTTTTATAAATCATTACGCGAATATGCATTTACAACTTTTAAAGCCTGAGAAACACGTGTCTGCGATGTTGTCGTCATGCGATGATTTGTAGGTGCTTTATTTTTTACCATGATATTTTCGCCGGTGATATTTTTAAACTGCGAAGTTATTGAATGGTTGTATTTCTGATGACGATATTTTGCACCACGATGCTTTCTCTTTGCTTTCTTTTCTCCCACGATGTTTTGTACCACGACGCTTTCGCCTTGCGTTGTTTTCTCCGCGATGTTTTCGGCGGATCCCATTGCTTTCTCAGACTTCTACCTTTTTTCACACACCCTTTCCCCCCTGTAGCTACATCTTGCCTGTGCTAGAATCCATTCTGCACAGGACGTCCGATATGAGGTTGATCTGTTTTTAGACTCGCTGCCAGCAAATTTCTGGGCCGAAGGCCTTTAAAAAATTTACCAAGACATTTTCAGAAAATCATAGATTGGGGGGGGGGGTTGTTGGCTGAAAACTTTCGTTACGAGCAGATATTTAAAACAATCTCAATCCTAACTTTCAGTCATCAGTTCGGCTTCGGATAATATGGATTCTCACAGTGCATATAACTAATTAGGAGTTCATTCTCTAAATTCACAGGTTCGGCAAGTTGGGCTGCTCATGGTTTCAGATTAACACGCTTTATGGGTTAAATTTCTCACGCTATTTAAACTCGGTTTAATTTACAATCTAGTGTAGACCATGAGAAGAAAGAGAAGGTACAGAGAAGAAATTACATAAAAATAATTAGCTGAAATAAACCTTAAAATATTTTGCCCCAAAACATTTTCATATATATACCGCATTGACCTGAATATAAGAGGACGCTCTTTCATTCTGGAAAACACTCTTCTTTTATATATATATATATATAAGGTATGCATATATGCATTGTCTAGTATTTAAAAAGTACATTGAGATAATCTATAGTTTACCCTTTAATTTTTAAGTTAAAAGACAACATCCTTGCTGATCAAACTGGAATAGATGCATGCAAATGTAAAATTTCAGATCATGCAAAGATTCTACCTTGACGTAGATTTTAATTTAATTTTGTTCATTTAATTACGGCAAAGCATTCGAAAGCTATCTGTCTGAGGGGAGGTATGCCTTCGTGGAGGACTTTATGTGGAAATCAGGCCTGTTTACACATTACACCTGGGGAAAACCACGAAAACGCCCATGCAGCCAGCCCGTTCACCTGCATTCGAACCCCGGACCGAACTACCACTGGTCAATGACTTTACTATTCGGTCGCTGGTGGGCCTCATGTAGGTTTTAAATAAAATTCGATCTACCTCTTCTTGAGACATAAATTTCTGTCAGACACATGTCCCTCTCCTTCAGGTGTTGGTGTGTGTTGGTGTGTTATGGCAAAGCACACGAGGGCTATCTGCCTAAGGGAATGGATGCCTTCGTGGAGGATTTTCTAAGGGAAACTGGCTCGTATACACGTTACACATGGTAAAAACCACGAAAACGCCCATGCGGGATTCGAACCTCGGACCGAACTACCAGTGTTCAGCGACTTTACCGTTCGGCCGCTGGTGGGCCTCCCTCTCCTTCAGGAGGAAAAAACTTGTTTGCTTAATTGCAAATTTTTTTTTCGTTCCTCCTGAAGAAGAGGGTCCAGCATCTGAATCCCCACGAAATTGATAAAATTGTATTTAAAATCTACACAATTTGAGTGTTTTTTAACCTTATTTTTAAAAACACTTGCTGATTTTTAACTCAAGATACTATGCTATACTACTGAATTCTGTTTCATACAGGGCCTCTTCAGTTACTCTCATATACGAGGGTATTATATTCACGCTCGTATTCGTGAGAATTTTTCAACTTGTAAAATAAAGAAGGTTTAAAAATGCAGTGTTTTCTAATGTACCAGGCCATTTTACGATTGATCATAAAATAAGAATTAGATTAATTTTAGTTGGTGGGTTATATTTTTTTTTTATTGAATCCAGTAAAATGATAAGAAAATTATAAAGTATCTCCCCCGCCTTCTTTGCGAGCCTTCGTGGTATAGTGGTCAGCACACTCAGCGCGTAATTAAGAGGTCTCCGGTTCGATTCCCGGCGTTGTTAATTTTTCATCTCTTCTGCTTCCAAAAAATACTTAATGTCTCTACAGAATGATGAGCAAGATTTTTTATATTTTATTGTCCTATCCACTTATTTTACCCTTAAATACACACATGATGCAGTAAATTTTTCTGTAGTATTTCTAACAATATTTATTATAAATTATGCAAAAATTAACGGACTTATAAAACTGAAACATTTTTTAGTTGAGCTTTAATTTGATTCAACAATGAAGATTTGGGTTTATGAGTAGGTAGTAAAAGTTATTATTTTGAATTTAAAAGAAAAAATATATATTTGTACATTTTTTGTACTTTTTTAATTTTTCATTAAATTGACAAGTATGTTCAATGGTAAATTCATTATTTAGTACTAGATTGGGTACTTACATATTATCTCAACCACCTTAACTCTGGCAATCATGCGCATAGCAGTTCTTTATTTAATAATATACATTGTAAGCTGTAATTCGAAAGTTCACCTAATCACCTATATCTTCGGTAAAAAATCGCCAAACTGCTCCAATCCTCTTCGGTAAAAAATCGCCAAACGATGATTGCGCTAATACGTAAGTACCTTAGATTTTAGTTCAAAATTTTCAGAATGTATTTTTTTAAAGTTTTAGGTCATAAAAGCTCATTTTTTTTAGTTAACTGTTACAATTTTTACGTCTTCTTATAACGAAAGCTAACAGCTTCATTAATATAATTTATTTGTAAAATGAAATTTTAAAAACATTTATTATCGTGGCATTTCCTTTTTTATAACTATTGCTCTTAAAATAATTTGCATGTTCCAAACGCCTTCATTAAACTATATTCAAAAATAACTTCACAATATCTTTGTTTCGTCTACCTTCCCTACACAAAATTCTCCGATTTCACTTATGGATTTATAAAAATCTGAATGTGTTTTTTAGCACCGTCAATTTCTTGAACCATAAAAAAATAAGCGGGGAAACCCTCTCCTGGCTTTTGACATGATGGCGACATGACATCCGAAGTGAAGTGAAGCAAGGACATCCATCCCTTTCTGACTTCCAGCGACTTCCGCTTCCGGTCGGGATATATACGACGTTCTGCATGCCTGGCGATTACTGGAGCCAGGCCCAGGAAACTCTCTCGGTCGAGGATAAATATATAAGTCATGGAATATATATCCTTCCTCGTGATACCAAATTGGAGGACGGCCAAATACGAGAAAGCTTCTCAGTCCATAGCAATGTATTTTTACTGCAGTATATAGTTTATGAAATTTGAAAATATGCTTTCTCCAATGAAAGATATGTATTAGCTGTTAAATCACAACTCAGATTAAAACATACTTAGATCGATTTAGATAACAATAATAACCACGTGCGATCGGTTTCGTTAAATTTCAGTCAAATGTGAAAAAATGTCTCAAGAGTTTTGTCTCTCACTTACATATCTTATATTTTAACATAATATACAATTTCCAAAACATATTTTTAAAATAATTTGTCTTGGAATTCGATTACCTCTAACACCCATTAAGTATTAATGAACTCTTCTTATATATTGTCTAACTAAAAATTAAATTATATATAACGTTCTCACACCCCACCAAGAAAGAGTTTAGTGCAAGATAGTTGGCTAAAGTAAGAAAAATGTAAAAACGAATCACAATATAGGATAAACGTTTCTAGTTTAATATGTAAGAAATTATAGCATTTCCCAATGCAGGCGGTTTCTGCTACGAATGGTAGCTGGCAACTGAATAATCCATGATTTCAATCCTGACCCCAACACTGTTTACTTCTTTCTAATCTTCTCTCTCTCGCTCGCTCTCTCTTTCTTTATATATATATATGTAATAATAAAATTCCATAGTCAAGAACACACTTAAATTTCTAACTGCATGTTCTTTTCATTTTTAATGGCGACGTTCTCTTATTTGAAAGTACGTGGAAATAAATCCACAGCCCCGTAGTCAAGTTGTTTTTCCCGCCTTTTCTACACGTACAGTTTTAGAATGTTCTGGAGATATTTAAAGCGAACTGGATTGGCTGACGAGGCTGACGTCATTTCTTGGAAGCTCCGCCTTTCCAGAGGCTATATAAAAGGACTCGCAAAAGAATATCGGAGCTTTTTCTTTAATGCAACGATGCAGTAAACTTCATACAAAAAGTTATTAGTAATTCTTTTTATTTACTTCGGATATCTGATTTTGTAACTGCTATCTCCTGAATAATAATAAATGAATCCTGTTTTTTAAACTTATCGTCTGTTAATTTAAGCTACGATTACATTTATGATTCTTCAACAATCTATTTATTCTTGACAAAAGCTGGTACATCATATATATATATATATACACTAACGGGCTACGGCCAAAGACAAAATGTTTAAGTTCTATGTACACCTGAAGAGAAAATGCATAAAAATATTTCAATATGAATGAAATCTTTAGCAATCTTGCTTTTAAGCAAGAAGAAAGGGGATGAGGACTTTGGCGAACGCCGTTTCCTCCAATCCGTGAGGCTTGGTAAGTTCGAATGGTATCAGTTCATTATTTCCAAGCAACAACCAATTCGTAAATAATTTTTTTTGTTGCCAAACTAAAAAACAAAAACTTTCGACACTTCAGGTTAATACGTATACATATGATGTCATGATTTAAATTTAATGTAATATAACAACTTTGTCTCAGTATCAATTAAAGAATTAACGTGGCAATAACACAGTCAGTTATCCTAATCTGAAGCCAAAAAGTTGCCAACAGAAGTTATTTATTTAAAATGCTAACATTAACAGAAAATTTTCGACATACAATGACCTCACATGCAGTAGCGTGTTTTCTTCAACTTCAGAATATGACATTATATAGTAATAATATATTTAAAGTTTGGCAGTGCTATTTTTAGCCCAAAGGAGCGTTAGCCCAGAAGGGCTATTAATTTCGTTTTGGCATTTTGCGTCGATTCACTGTAAGTGTCCGTATCACTTTTCAAATTGTTGCCACCAGATATTATTAACCTGTGTTATATTAAAAAAAAATTAAATAATGAAGAATCTGCATAAACGTATATACAGGGGTTGCACAAAAATATGGAAACACCTTTAAAAAAATATGTTTCTTTGCTTAATATGGTGTAGGAAACCCGTTGGCATCCAAAACAGCTTGCAGTCTTCTCGGAATGGATAAATACAGTTCCTGTATGTTTGCCAAGGGAATATTATACCATTCTTCCTGCAAAACGGTGGCAAGTTCAGATAACGATGTTGGCGGTGGATAACGAGAACGCACTTTCCGTTCCAACGTAGACCACAAAGGTTCGATAATATTCAGGTCTGGTGACCGTGGTGGCCAGGGGAGATGTGACAACTCATCCTCGTGCTCAGAAAACCAGTCCTGGACAATGTGAGCTGTGTGAACAGGGGCTTTGTCGTCTTGGAAGACACCATCACCATCGGGGAACAAAGTTTGTACCGTGGGATGAACTTGATCGGCCAAAATGTTCACATAAGTCTTGGCAGTTATGTGCCCCGACACAGTTATCATGGGGCTAGCAAAGAACCACGATATGGCTGCCCAAACCATAACAGAACCCCCGCCATGTTTCACTCTTGGCAACAAGCAGTCTGTATTACAGGCTTGAGATGGCGTTCTCCAGACGTAAACTCGGCCAGAAGTGGGAAACAATGTGAAAGAAGACTCGTCAGACCTTATTACTCGTTTCCACTGCTCTATAGTCCAGGCTTTATGACTTAAACACCACCTTTTCCTGTTACGGGCGTTAGCATCACCGATGAGTGGCTTCTCAATTGCAGCACAGCCAGCAATTCCTTGTTTATGAAGCTCCCTTCCAACTGTTTCGGTACTCACAGGGCTCGGTAACACAACATTCATTTCAGGAGTAACTTTTGCAGCTGCGGTATTCTTATTTTTCGTCACAATTGCCCTTAATGATCGTCTGTTAAGATCACTCAGGACACACTTTCGTCCGCGCTGTGATTTAGCAGATGATATTTTCCCGCTTTTTAAATATGCGGAATAAATCTTCGATACAGTACCTCTTGAGACACTAATCACCTCGGCTACCTTGCTTACGGAAGCACCTACTATACGTGCTTCAACAATTTGCCCACGTTCGAAGTCTGTTAACTCTGACATAATGCAATGACAACCTCACATAACAGTACTCCGACAACAACTGAACCGTTTAGCACATTTACGAAGTTGTATAGGTGGCGTCAGTAGTCCAAAACGCCAGTGCCTCCTACATATTTCATTAAAATCAATCTTTCTTTTCAAACATGCATTTCACAAGGTGTTTCCATATTTTTGTCCATCCACTGTATGTTTCCCGCATTGTGATAAAACAACGGTACCTAGAACCATCAGATTTTGAATAACGTAATCCTCCTCCCAATGTGGGCATTTGGAAGCCCAAATTTGAAATTTGGAATTTGTTTTATCATCGATTTCATATTTTGTAACACTTCAACGAATTTGTGATTAAGAAACTCAACAATTTTAAAGCGAGCAATGGCAACACTGAGCGCCGCCTGAGATAACCACTGACCTGACTTTGTTGTAAAAGTCTTACAGTGTTAATTTGGCGTATGGGTCCCCTAAACTCCAGTCGCCCTTTAAAAAGGGGAGTATATAAGGTATTTCTTCTGCCTTAGCATGCCTTCGTAATGGTGAGCACGCTGGGTGCGTATTTCTCTACCAGCAACCTCTCGATAGAACATTCGGCTCGTCGCATATTTAGAGTAAGCCATGCCGCAAATAAACTACTACATTTATAAATATCCATGCATTGTCAGGGATTCGAACCTGGGACCTTCGTTGCGGCACTCAGCGTCGCAAACCACTATCCTCAAACCTTCTTCCCTAGAAGTTCTCGCATCTTTATGCATATCAGTTCTTAAAAAAGCAATTTTCATAAAAGTTATGAATTTTATGCGAGGGCAAAAAACATTTTGATTTGCTTTACTAATGAGTAGAGAAACAAAACTTTACTTGCAAAGCGTTATCATGGCATGAACTAATTTGGTTTGGTTTCGTTTATGTGATTATGTCAAAGCCTTGAGAGCTATCTGCCTAAGGGAAGAGATGCCTTCTTAGAGAACTGTCCGACTCATGGAGGTAGGAAGTAAGATGGAGTCGCCCTAAACAAGTTTCTCCCGTACCCTGCTCTGAAGCACCGGCGATCCCTACGTGGTGACCAAAACATTGGGTCATTTACCATTGAGTTCTATGGGATTTGACGAGTTCGGAAGTAAATATTTTGTAATTACGTCGTAAATATACATATAAATGTATATATTTTCTTTTTCTACAACACTTCAGAGTTCTAAGTATGTGAAAACAACATATTTTTAAACAATATTTCATTCTGAACGGAATTAAATGCTATACTTTTCACACGACAGTTTTCTCAGAATGGTTTAATTTGAATGAAATATTTTCACAAGTTTTCGTTAATTACATTAGAAAAAAAAAATTAAGGTAATTCGATTTTATTTGGTTAAGGTACAAAAATTAAGATCAAAGTTTATTTTATTATTAATATTAAAATTATGCATTATTTCTTTTCTATTTATAGAGTTTCTTCCTAAAATACTTTCTTAAATATGACACGATTTTTTGGCTTCTTTTAAATTGAAAAATGTAAGTCAATTTATAATTAATGCTCTATTCGTTTCATTTTTAATTATAGAATTATTAGGAATTAGCGAAATACTTTAAATAGTATACTTGACTTTCTCTGAACATTTCTGAAAGGGAATAAAATAAGTTTTTTTTTAAGTATTATTTAAAACTTGTAACTGAGTTATTATAAAATGTAAGGGGAATAATTCTTTTAATTATACTTATCAGATTTTTTTTTTTTTTTTTTTTTACCCTTCATTTCAACAATACATATTCCAAAACTCTTTATTACGTTAAGTGCGCATCTCATAGCATTTGCTTTACAATACCTTTTAACAGATTGCTTCTTTCCAATACGAACAATTCTTGCTTAAATAGTTTTATAACTTATTTGTCAACAGGATTTCAATTTATGTTTACAATTCAATATTAAGGGTATTATATATTTAGGTAACATTTATAATCATTATAAATTAAATACATTTAATAATTAGATTTCTTCACAGTACTTTCACAGTTGTTTATAAGTGAATAAATTCTTCATTTCAAATACATTTATAAATAATTTAATGAATATTTAAGTATTTTGTCAAAGGCAGATACATGCGTTTTGCAATACTATGCAACAATAATATATGGATGTGAAAAAAAATTGTTTTATTTAAAACATTTTGGCGTTTGGAAAATAAAATAAAAGTAGCGAGTACTCTATCAAGGGTATCGAAAGACGAATACAATTTTAAATGTACCGTAAGGTATTTTCCATTCTTTAAGCATAAAATTTTTCTTAAAATCTATATTTTTTGTAGTTCAACAGCTTAGAATTTTATAAAACAATTTCATAATCAAAATCGCGCTGTTGTTAGTTATTGAAAAATAACCAAGATGTGATTTTTGCGTAAATGTCACTAAACTATACAAATTGCTATTATCCATCACACTATGAATGTTTCTTTCATGCGAAAGTATCCCTTTTTCGATTTGTATGAAGCTGTCGTGTGTCGAAATACTATCAGAACCGTGTCAAGCGAGCTTCTGAACGTAAACAAAGAACAGCCCATCTGGTGACCCAAGCTTCAAAGTAGTGCTTCACTTCTAGTGCCGACTGGCCCCTCCTTCCTTTCCTACCTCCATGGTCTGACTAGTACATGCGTTACACATGAGGAAAAGCACGAAAACGCCTATGCAGCCAGCCCATTCGCGGGATTTGAAATTCGGACCGAACTACGAGTGTTCAAGTTCTTTACGGCCGCTGGTGGACCTTAAACTAATTTAGAAACTAATTTTCATGAGAGTGTGTAGTGTAGATGCTGGAGCTCCTTTGGGAAGGTTTCCATCATTTAGAACATGCCGGAAGCTTTATGTAAGACATCGTTATTAAATGTTTACTTTTTAATAAATATTCTTGTTATTGCTGAGAAAAAGATGTATACCCTTTAGAATAGAAAGCTAAATGACTGTTTGTAAAGATATATTGTGGTAAAAAATATTTACGTATGAAAACCTATTTACACCTTTATCTTAAGTTCGACGTAATTAATTCATTATATTTTTCAATAACTTTCTAATTCTGTTTTATCCAGAGAGATTAAATTTAGTTCTGTTAAAGGATTATTACTTTATTATCGCTTAGTAGCCTGTTGGTACTTTAACCAGAGCTAGTCGAATTAATCATTGGTTTAGTTAAAGGTAACATACTGGTCCGTAGTTAAACATGGCTGTTTGTAGCGTTACTGTTTTTAGCGCGAGTTGGAGCTTCAATACAGAAAAATTATTCCTCACCTTTTCAAAAATTTGCTGGGACACATAAACGCTGCAAAGTATCCATTTCGGGTCGCTTTATACCGTTTTGTATGAAACCCATTCAATGAAAAAGTGCAGATTTAATACTAATATTCCTTTCTTTGAGAAGCTACGACTTCTGAATTCATTCAAATGAATAAATCAAAGGCGTGTAACTAAAGCACATAAGCGACTTCTGTATGAAACGCCATTTAACTGATGGCGTAGGCAAACAAAACGTTTTTGCAAGGAATCTCTCCTACATGTTTTCCGACACATATGTACCCTTTTAAAGACCTTCTAAAGCTATACATAAATGCATGCATATTCGCAAATTGTATACACTTTAAAGTGTTATCAAAGTTTCAACGAAGCGGTACCTTTAACTGTAAAATTCTCGCATATTCAGAAAATAAACAATAAAAAAATGGCTTCATCACGTAGATTCGTTTACTCAACTTTGATCCAACAAATTCTGTGTACAGCACGGCATTTAGTTTCAGAACCTCCTTATTTGATTAGGGCTTAGAAACTTAATGGGTAAAGAAACCAAACACAGCGAATCATCACACGGAAAAGGATCTTTTGATTCCAGGCAGTTCAATATTCCTTTTGAATTTGCGATGGGCAAAGCTAATTAATACAAAACGTTTAACACGCCTTTTAAAGAACTTAGCGCAAATCCATTGAAAGAAATGATTTTGTTTTAAACTTCGAATTTACGCAAGTAGGACAAAAGGCAGAACGAGCTCTTTCTAATTCCGATTCTCAAAGCAAAATTAAGTGGTCCTTTAGTTTAATACAAAAACTGATCTTTAAAAAATGCGACAAAAACAAATATCGCATCGGTTAAAGCTAAAAAAAACTTTGAAGTTTTTTTCTCTTTTTATCAATAAATTTTGAAAGTCGGCTTCTTTTAACTTTAAATTAATAAAACAGTGTTTGTTTTTTAGCAATACTTAAAACTCCTCAGGAATAATTGATTTTTTTTAAATTTTTTGTTTCCCTTCGCAGTTTGTTAAAAATGTTTTCTTTTGTCACCATTGTTTTAATAATGCGGGTCGCAATTCAAAACACAGAAAACATCATTTGAAAACCAATTGGATAAATATAATCTACAGAGCTTTGTTTTTGTTTATTTAAAGTATTATTTCTTCAAAGACTTTAAATATTCTCAGAAATCATTGGATTGGAAAAACTATATTATTTATATTATTTATTCTTATTTTAATTTTTTATGGTTCTTATTAAATGATGCCTGTAATAAATAACATTAAAAAAATCACGTTTTAGTTAAAGTCATGTACCATAGAACTCATAGTCTATTTGAGCAGGTACTTTCTCAAGTTCAAACACTTTAATTTTTAAATTTTAATTTTCTTAAGAACAGATGTCAGTTAAGTCGACTGTGCAAACATTTTTTTTTTTTTTTTTTTTTTTTTTAAATTAGAGAATGATTTATAAACAAAAGTTTTGGTGAAAATCTATGTTCGACTCTGACATTATTAAAAATAACATATATAACTAACTAATTGTTTCTCTTAGAAAACTATAAATTTATTAAAACCTGCTAAGCTTCTTAATTTATTTCTGAAACAAGTTCCTATTCAACTTTTAACTAAATTAAACTGGTTTACTTTCAGGACTTTATATACTGGGTGTTAAAAAAATAAATAAATAATCTTTTAAATTACGTCCAAAGGGGCGTTTTTTTAACGTTTTGTGGATTACCTTTATTTATTAAATATCATGTTCTTTGTACTTAAACCATAAAATTCAGTTCAACAGCAATATCGCAAAATAATTTTAAAATCTTTAGAATTTCCGATACACAGTTCGACGCGCTAGAGATGCAAAGGTTTTTTTCCCCTTAGAGTGTTGACATTGCTCGCTTTTAAGTCGACGAGTTTGTTACTCAAAAATTCGTTAAAGTTTTACAAAATATGAAATCGATAATAAAACAAATTCCAAATTTCAAATTTGGGATTTCAGATGCCCATATTCGCAGTGGGATTACGTCATTCAACATTGGATGGCTCTAGATATACCGTTGTTTTATCACAATGCGAGAAATATACATACATCTATGCAGATTTTTCATTATTTAATTTCTTCCGACATTTATAGGAGTCCTACGCAAAATGCCAAAACGAAAGTAAAAGTTCTTCGGGACTCAAATATGTTTAGACTTAAAAAAAAAAAAAAAAAAAAAAAGGCGGAACCTTAGACTTTAAAGAAAGGCAAAAACCTTCTGAATTATACTTCATAGCTTTTTATTTAATTGTATTAGCATTAATTAGCCCAAAGGGGCGTTAGGAAAGAAGGGCTTTAGCCTCGAAACGGTATTTTCCTTGGATCACTAAAAGTGTTGCATCATTTTTCATATTGTTGCCATCATATAATTATCGCCCTATATTATATTCATAGAAATTAAATAATAAAGAATATGCATGTATGTATGTATGAATGCTTATCACACTGTGAAGAAACAACGGTACCTAGGGACATCAAATTTTGAACAACAAAGTCCTCCTTCCGAATATGAGCACCTGAAAGCCCACATTTGGAATTTTGACTTTGTTTTATTGTCAATTCATATTTTGTAAATTTTTAACGAAATTTTGACTAATAAACTCATTGATTTCAAAGCGAGCAATGGCAACACTTTATGGAAAAAACATTTTTACCTCCAACACGCGAAAACTGGGTATCGGAAATTCTGAAGATATGCTGTTTTGAAATATTTTTAGCCCAAAGGGTGGTCTGGTGTGGTGTGTTGAGTTATGGCAAAGCACACGAGGGCTATCTGCCTAAAGGGAGGGATGCCTTCGTGGAGGACTTTATAAGGGAAACTAGCTCGTATACACGTTACACACGGGGAAAACCACGAAAACGCCCATGCAGCCAGCCCGTTCGCGGGATTCGAACCTCGGACCGAACTACCAGTGTTCAGCGACTTTACCGCTCGGCCGCTGGTTTAGCCCAAAAAAACATTAGTCCAAATGCTCTCGTAAATGAAAAAAACGCCTTGGGCGTAATGAAATTTGAAAATTTTGGAAATAAATTTGAAAACTTTCATATTTTTAGTCCAAAGGGATTTGAATCCCGAAGGACTATTAGTTTCGTTTTGGCATTTTGCGTCGGACTCATAAATCTCGGTTCACTTTTCAAACTGTTGCCACAAAATGTTAGAGTCCTGCATTATATTTGAAGAAATTAAATAATGAAAAATCTGCATAAATGTATGTATATTTCTCGTATTGTGATAAAACAACGGTACATAGAGTCATCGAATTTTGAATAACGTAATCCTCCAACGAATATGAGCATGTGGAAGACCAAATTTGAAATTTGAAATTTGTTTTATGATCGATTTCCTATTTTTTAAAACTTTCACGAATTTTTGATTAACAAACTCAAGGATTTCAAAGCGAGCAATGGCAACGTTGTGCAGAAAAAACATTTTTATCTCCAGCGCGTGAGTCTCTGTATCGGAAATTCTAAAGATATGCTCGTTTTAAAACTATTTTGCGATATTGCTGTTGCACTGGATCTTATGGTTTAAGTGCGAGGAACATGATATTTAATAAAGAAAGGTAACACACAAAATGTTAAAAAACGCACTTTGGACGTAATTTAAAATCTGAAACATTTCAGATTTTTTTTTTTTTAATTTATTATTTTATTGTCATATTTAGAATACACCTCGAAAATAAAATGTAAATGCGAGACTTAGTGATGAAGCAATGGTATTAGACTGTTAGGATAAATAGGGGAATCCTGAATATAGTTAAAGATATAATATTAGTTTGTCAAGCTAAGTTAAAAAGAATTCCTGAATTTATACAATTAATTTGGAGTATATCAATTTTTATAGCTGTGTTTATTTTAATGACGATAAGAATTTTATAGAGTAAAATTAAATGAAGAATGTAGAAAAAGTAAGCTGAGGCTCGCGCACAAGAATGACACAGAAAACGAGAATGCAGCTTCACTCATGAATAACGGCAGTATTGGCTTGAAGGAACTGCCAACACACATCTACGGTGAAGGAATCGATGAACTTTCTCGAATTTTTCAAAGTTCCTCAGCGAATGTTCAGCCTCACTTGCACTAATTTTCTATTTGATCTAGGTCCAAATACATCGCAAAGAGATGGAACACCTTCTGAGGGTGAGTTCTTCATCAGATTCAAGAAAAGTCTCTCAGACAAAGCTCTTATAATGTTCTCACTGAAAGAAATTGAATCTCCGCAGATTGGACTATTGTGAGATATCTATGGGACGATATCCAACTGATTGGAAAGATGACATTTAGAAAGTTTTTTGTCTCATAAAAATGGGAGAGTGTTCCATTGTGCTGAAACATATACATTACCGGATGCCTGTTGGAATATTGGGTCAGCAATTCTGGTAAGCCTTAATTTGAAAAATTATGGTAATTTGTTGCTCATTTATGCTTCAGGACTTTCCGTTTGCGCCAAAAAAAAATACCTTATAGTGGCTTTAGGATTAATTTTCCATTATATATTCTGAGACAATAAAGTTATTATTTTAATGTGTTCTACCACTTCTCAAAGTTTGCCCCCTGGGTCTTAGAACACCTGATAAATATGTACGCAGTCAAGTAATCATGAATTTTTAACTATAATCAATTAACTATAGTATGAGCTATATTTGATAAAAAAAGTTATTTTTATTGCAAAATTCAATAGTATAAGAGGCGGTTTTGGGTACATGTTACAAAAGGGGAATTACATAGTACATGAGGTGAGCAAAAAGTTTTTTAGAATGAGCAGTAAAATCATAAAACATTTATATGTCATTTTTCCATAGTGTTATTCAACTATTTATATTACTTATTAACGTATTATATACAGGGTGCGGCAGCGTTCATAGCGTAATTTGACTTGCGTAGTACAATGACGTACTGCATGAATGTGCGCCAACTCATGCCGCATTCGTGTACTAATGAGCTGCCATTTCGAGTGCGACAGTGATATGGATCGGTGAAGTGCACAGCATCGTGCCTTTGCTGCTGAAAGTTATTTCAAGAATAACCATTCTTTTATTGCTACAGAGCGTCTATTTCGTCAACATTTCAACTTTGGACGTCGTGGGAATGTTCCAGATGGACGGACCTTTGCGACAGACATTTACAGGTAGGTAATTTCCCGTTTTGGTGACATTTTCTAGCCGCCTCGCTCACCTGATCTTTCATGTGCAGACTTTTTCCTTTGGGGCCACCTGAAGCAAGAAGTTATCCGAACACGTTGTGCCACCATTCCCGAGTTGAAGGATCGCATACGAACTGCCGTCGTCAATGTCCCAGCGAATACGTTACGCCGAGTTATGGCAAGCTTCCAACGCTGCCTAGATGAATGTGTTGTGCGAGAGGAGGCATCATTTGACAGGCATCATATTCAAAAAGTAATCCATGCAATGGACAATGATTTACACATTAGTAAATGGCACACCTTTAACTATTAATTGACATAAGAGGTAATAAATAAATTATGGTGTGTTTTTAATATCCTATCACTATTTTCAAAGGACACTATCACTATGTTCAAAGGACAAAGATTATTAGACATGTTATAGAAACAAGGAATATTTCATTTGTGAGCATAAGATCTATTAAAAAAATTCGAATGTTGAGAAAAATCTCAGTCCAATTAATATACAGATTGTTTACTGACCATTGGTGAAGCACGGGTACACCACTCAGATCATGAGGGCAAACAAGAAGCTTTCCTGACTAGCAGTCGTAAGTCAGCACCATCGGGTAAAGTTAAGACCAGTATTTTCCGGATAACAAAGGGCCGTTGACAATAGATTGCTTTCAGCAGGAAAAACAAACATACTGAAATATTACAAAGTGAAAAATTTAAGAACAGACGAAGAGGAAAATTATTGAATAGAATTCTTTATTATCGTGATAACGTGTGAACCTTCACTTCTAACACGGTAACAGCTACTAACCCGAAGAGAAACCTTTGTGGGATATATATATTGCATGTGATGATGATGCTATTAATATTGTTGACTGCGTGATTTTCCGACCATGATGGTTAATTTTTTTCCAAGAATTAAATGCAATAGATAAAGCCTGGCAAAAGTACTTTGCTATAGAAAGGAATTATATTAAAATGTTTTTAAAAGATTGGTTTATCCAATATTTCTTCTTATACCTTGCTCTACTAACTTTTTGATCATCTTTTGTATTCGTGTTAATAATCAATAATATGCCACCCAGACGGTTTAGTATTTAGGGGAGCCTACTGCGATACCGAAGGACCAGGGTTCGAATTTCGAATAAGGAATGTATGTTTGTAAATGTACAGTGTTTTACGGCTTCGGCTTTTTGCAATCCGAAAGTCCTCTCGTGTAGTTTGGTGGTAGGTGAGAGGGATGGGAAAACCTCGGACCCCACCCCGAGGTGCTTTACCTCAAAATTGGGGTGGAAGTAAAAGTCCAACCTCCTTGAGGCTCTGGCAACCATTCTTCCATGAAATACATGGAAAAGAAAACAACAAAAACAATTTATTAATATGATGAATATTCCCCATGTCAGTAACAAGTATGTTAGCTGGATTGTTAATGTCAGTACATCCTAAAGAAAATTGAATACTACATAAATTATATAAAACATACATAGATTGTATGCTACATATTACAGATTTTATATCACATTGTTATTTAGTCCAAAGGAATTTGTCCCTGAAGGACTATTGTTTTCGTTTTGCGATTTTGCGTCGGACTCATAAACGTCGGTTCACTTTTCAAACTGTTGCCACAAAATGTTAGAGTCCTGCATTATATTTGAAGAAATTAAATAATAAAAAATCTGCATAAATGATTGTCTATTTCTCGCATTGTGATAAAGCAATGGTACATAGAGCCATCGAATTTTGAATGACGAAATCCTACTGCGAATATGGGCATCTGAAATCCCAAATTTGGAATTTGTTTTATTATAGATTTTATATTTTGTAAAACTTTAACGAATTTTTGATTTACAAACTCAATGCTTTAAAAGCGATAAATGGCAACGTTATATAGAAAAAAAAACTTTTATCTCCAGTTCGCGAGATTGTGTATATCGGAAATTCTAAAGATATGCTTAATTTAACATTATTTTGCGATATTGCTCTTGAACTGAATTTTATGGTTTAAGTGCAAAGAACATGATATTTAATAAATAAAGGTAACACTCAAAACGTTAAAAAAACGCCCCTTTGGACGTAATTTAAAATCTGAAACATTTCAGATTTTTTTTTTTTTTTTTTTTTTTTTTTTTTATGTTTATCATTTTAATCGTGTGCCGTCTTTCATGATGACAAAATTTTTTACACAAACCACATTTTTGATCCGACATCAATTCCCTCGTTATTCATCTATTATCCTAAAATCTGTTTCTTAACTTGTTGTTATGAACGGAGTTCAAAACAGCAGTCTGTTCGGCTGCGATATGATCGCTCGCAGATGGTGGTGCCAGTCGTTTTCGAATTTCTCTTTTTTGAAGAAAGTCGAGTGATTTCTCCTTAGAGTTGACTGTTTCAACCAGAGTCGTGGTGCTTGCGTGTTTTTAACACTCATCTCCAGTTTAGGATAAGAAAATTAACGACGTACCTCAATCTTGAGTGACTTCGACTGAGTTGGAAGTACTTCCCGTACCAGAATTCTACTCGCATTCTGATGCCATTGTGAACAACTGGATTTCAATCGGGTTCTCATCTCTGATCTCTGCGTAAACAGAACTCGAAGTCTATGGAGGGGCTCTCAGTCAGTTTGTAAGACATTCTTTTTATATAGTCTTGGGATGAATGGTCACCACACTGATCCAGGTATTCTCAGACCTCATGTTCGATTTCTGGCAAGGGACCAGTTTATTTTCAAGGATTTCTCGATTCCAAGCTTTTAATGCTTCCTAAACTGATGCCCCAGCCAGTAAATAACGAATCATCAGATTTCGTTTGATTGACTGGGGTTTGTCTGGCCTCTCGATCAGCTTTCCACGCGTGTATGTTAAAGAGAAGGATTGTGAGGAATTAAATGCATTGCTCCCATGTGCACCTCTGGCATAACATAATGCTTGGACGATAAGAGGACTGTTCAGAGATTGCCTGATTCCATTTCGAGCAAGTCCAAAAATGCCTGAGTCCATTTTTTTAAGATTTCCCGATTTCAGACTCCTAAGATATTTCACAGGTATTTCACAGATGACAACAAAAGCATTGTAACATCGAATGACTTTGTTGAGCAGAAAATACAGAAACAGACCTGCATGGAGAAGAACCTGGATTAAAAGCGTAGTCGTAGTTCGTATTATTCCACTGGTTTAGGCTTATAGACCTCAGGCTTCTTAGCTGGATAGAAATCTTATCCATCGTCGACACACTAACCTTTCCTTCTTTTCCCAGATATCTGAAGATATGCTATGATGAGAGGGATCGGTTTTTCAGTATTACCCAGTCACATGAAGGCAAGTGAACCAGCTAAGTTAAATAATCCAAGCCTCATTATTAAATAGAAATATACGAATATACGAATATACCGAAATATACGAAGACAGCAATAAAACTGGAAGCCTGGGAATACTTCTAATCAACAAAAACATTCGGATTACTTAACTCGACTCGCTGGTTGGCTTCTATTATCTTCGATTCGGCAGTTACATTCTAATGACAGTTCGATGATTTAAGTCCCCCCCTCCCCAATGGCAGGCACAAGTCATCAGAGACGTTGGCCACTATTAAGGCCAGAAGCGGTGGTCACTTTATTATGTAGGCACCTGATACCTAGCAGGTACATAATGAAGTGACCTTCGTAGGCCACATTTGCCTTCTATATGAAGGGATTGACAGTTACAGCCATGCCTTCTCTTGGATTCCAGCCCGGGCCTTTTTTTATTACAGTTTGCTTCTCTAACAGCTATACCGTCTGGGCGGCTCGATGATTTAAGTTGACTGAGTAATTTGATTGTTATTTATAGAGAGATTTCTTATCTCTAACTAAGAGTACCTGTTCGCTGACAGGAACTTGGGCTCGAACCTTAAGCAGAGCCCAGATCGTTGGTTGCAATTCTGACTACCGAAGACATAACTAGTACTAGATAAATTCTACTTTGCACTGAAAATGAATTTTTTTAATGAACATGGACCTGACTAGGTGCCATCTTTGCAGCAGGAGAAAAAAAAATTTATATTTTTTATATTCTTTATCACACTGTGCCAGATTTTTCTAAAAAGAATGAAACAACCTTTCTCATAAATTGTAAAACACATCACATTAGAAATTAAAACTTGAGTTCTGTATTATTTTTTACCTGTATAAATGGAAGAATACTATTTAAATTTATGCTTTTCATCCATTTGCACGAGAAAACTATAATGCTGTCTGCTTTTGATAAATGAATGCTTTTCCAGAGGGTTTGTGGATTTTCGAAGGAGCCAGGGTAAAACAAATTTTGATATCTTAATTAAGATTTGACTGCAGTTATTGATGAATGTTCTTTGTCTACGTGGAAAATCAATTAAGATTCTGAATCCTTACTTGTCAAGATCTGGTCTGTAATGTAAATGGAAAAAATGTGTAATTGCTTAATTAATTCAGAACATTTTGATTTATAGTACATCTCAGGAGATAAAGCTTCCTTAAAAAGAGTTAATAATTATGATACAAATGTTTTTAATAAAATTATCTTGTAGCACTATTGATAATAATTATTTATGCAAGTATTTAATATAGTTTAAGTTTTATACGACATCTCTGAAATATTCTAAAATTATATTTTTTTTGTCATTGATTTGGTGAATTTATTTCTGGGTTTAAATATGCAATTCATAACTTTTGCTTTTTAAAATTGTTAAACTTCATTTCAAAACACAAGCGAGACTAGAGAAACACGATTTGTAAGACACAGTGAACAGAAAATAATTATGTATATTCAAATCCCATTTTGTAAACACCTGCGTTCAAAAATTTATTTAATTAATAGCAAAAAGTTTTAATTTTTATGAAATTACTTTAAAAAAATACTTTTGAAATCTTTCAGCTATCTTTAAACTTTGACTGGCGTTTATACTTTTTTAACTCTTCAAAAGAGAATTAATATTTTTACTAGCTAAGTGAGAAATAAAGATCAGAATTTTTAACTAAGCTAGAAATTAAGAACTTTTATTTATCTTCCATATAAAAATGCATTAAAGAATTATAAGTGAATCATTTAAAAAGTAATTTTATCTGCACATCTTAGTAGCATTTTGGAACGTATGTTATTTTGCACCTTTAGTGTAAAAAAAAAAAAAAAAAAAATTTCAAACAATGTACAAAGTACCTACAGCAAAAATTTCTGATTCTAGTGCTGATGCACATTATAGCTTCTGTATATTAATATTTGTGTATTAATATTTCTGATTAAATATTTATTTCTTTTATTTTAAACTAAATTTAATTATTTTTTAAAGTATTTAATTTTTTTAATTAAGGTAGAAAATGAATCCTCGAAATGGTGTTACTGTTTTCAATCAGCAAGAAAACTTCATAATGGTTATCCCTCTCTGAAAAACTGTGATGTAGGATCTCCCGACTGCTAGACGTACGTACTTACAATTATACCATGAAATCATGCAGTAAGGAAGGGGTCCTGTCGCCAGGTCCATGGAGCGATGAAATATCGCCTACTACATTTTTGTAAGGACGCCACTTGTAAAGCGTTTAAATTTATTTCGAAGCAGAAATCATTAAAAATATACCTTCCCTTTGTAATTTCCTTCTCATGCCGAAAGCAATATCTGAATCCTGAAAATTTAAAGATATATTTATTTTTTGCTGTTTTGAAATTATTATATTTATTATTTATTATTGCACACCTTGCGCGCGCACACACACACACACACACACACAAAAAAAAAAAAAAAAAAAAAAAAAAAAGTGGGAAAGTTTTATTTATCCCGTTATTAGATTTACACTCATGTCCATAAATTAAGGATAATTCGGAGTCATGCGGAAATCGAACTCTAAAATAAATATATCACCTGTAAAATCACTACACACATCCTCAAGAATAATATGCAAATTTCAGGAAGTAACCAGATGACACCGATGGTACGTCACAATGACGAGAGTGTAAGAGAGTGATATATAAGGAATACAGGCAAAGAAGTAAAATTGTTCCCAGGCGCTTTATAAGCATTTCAGTGCAATAACCGAATAGTTATGACACAATGGACGCATTTGGATGATTTTTTACGTGGTAGAATTATCGGCCGTCTGCAATGTGGGCGTACCCAACTGGAAGTATCAGACGAACTTGGAATTGCCTAGAAAACATCTCCAGGCTTTGGCAACGATTCCAAGATGATGGTAATGTGAGTAGACGTTATAGCACAGGTCGCCCCAAAGTTACAGCGCCGAATGAGGACCGGTATTTGGCAGTTACTGACAAAAGAAACAGGCCGAGCACATCCTCAGACCTGTCTCCTCGGCTCTCTTCAGCCACTGGTTCGACAATTTCAAGGCAGACCGTGTACAGACGCTTAGGGCAGATTGGTCTATATGCTCTTAGACCTGTCAGATGCGTTCCACTTACTGCAACTCACTGTCGCCTGCGGTTAGCCTGGAGTAGAGAGCATGCATTGTGGACACCGCAACAGTGGGCTTGTGTGATGTTTTCCGACGAGTTCAGCTTTAGCTTGCAGTCTGATTCTCGCCAGACTTTCATTGGAGAGCTCCAGGTACCCGTTACCACCAAGAGAAAACATCATTGAACGACACCGTATGGTGGTGCAGGAGTGCTCGTTTGGGGTGGAATTATTCTGGGTTCCAGAACTGACCTGCATGTTTAAATTGGAACCATGACAAACCAAATTTATAGGGACGTCATTCTGAAACAACATGTGCATTTGTTTCGGGACGCCATGGGCGCACAATTTGTGTTTATGGATGACAACGCCCGTCCTCACCGTGCAAACAACGTAAGCGAATGCCTTCAATCAGAGGATATCACCCGTATGGACTGACCAGCATTCTCACCGGACTTGAACCCAGTAGAGGACGTGTGGGACATGCTTGGCCGAAGAATTGCAGCCCGTCAACCTCCTCCTACATGTCTACCGGAACTTCGGAGGGCATTGCGTTTTGAGTGGTGTAATATCCCCCAAGATCAGATCGATAATTCGATACTCAGCATGCCTAGGCGTTCTACGGACTGTATTGCATCGTCTGGGAGACATACACTGTATTAACAATCATACCAACCATGTAATATTGGTTTTTTGTAAATAGTTTTTTTTTTTTTTTTTTTTTTTTTTTTTTTTGTAATTTGCTCCAGGGAGGAAAAAATTCTTTATAATAATATCAAACATATAGCATCTTTTTTTTTTTTTGCTCTTTACCTTTTATTTAATAAATAAGCTTTACAAATAAGTCAAATTTGTTTTGCTTCTAACTCTTCCTTTGCCTGATTTTGCATTAGCCTTAATTTATGGACATGAGTGCATATATAATTGTGTTCTAACATAGGTATTTTGACACAGAAATCTGACTTTTTCTGAAATAACATACCCATTTTTTTCCATATTTCGATTCTACAACTGAAATGATATTAAAGTGCCAAGTTTTGTAAAACTCGTGCTAATAGTTTTTAAAAAAAATTAACTCTCAAAATTTTATGTTAATTGAATTTGGTATATATTTATTAATAATCTCTCTCTTTTTTTTTTTATTAAACTTACTTGATTCTTTCTTTCACATTTCTAAATTTAGGTCCATTCCAAATAAAATTCGCCCATTTATTCTGATTTATTTTTAAAATTTATAAATTAATTGTTATAAGTTTTCCGAAACAACTTTTGAATTATAACCTATAAAATTTTTACTATCATCTCAAAGTAGATGTATTTCTAAGCCTACGTGTAAAAAATTAAGAGTTTTGTATTCAAAATTTTCAAAGATATAAGAGAATTTCTATATTGGCGCGTTTTGAAATTTGGCATTTTTGTTGTAAGCGATAATAACGCCAAATGTGGTTTACGCTCTTCGTTAAAATTATTTGAAAGTATCAAAGATGACCTTTTTTCCGCTCGTTTACAATGGAAAAAAGGAAAGAAAGATAGGTTGCTATAAATTAAGAAGTTCGTCAAGTGAATTATTCTCTGCTCAAACTGAAAAAAAAAAAAAAAAAAAAAAAAAATGCGTCAAGACGAATTTTCGAATTTCTCCATAGATTTCTCAACAAAAACTACATAATTTAATATTTAGGCATAATTTCAATCGTAGAATCGAAATATGGGGAAAAACTGGTATCTTATTTCAGAAAAAGTCCGATTTTTGGGTCAAAATACCTATGTTAGAACAATGCTACATAAAAATCTAATATATACCCTAAGTCGCGCTTTCGAGGCATGGAAAATGCACGTTAATTTTAGACAATTGGTCCAGAACTGTTTCTTTTTTGGGGGGGGGCATCTACAGTCTGTAACTCTATAGGCAGAATCATATGCAAATAAAAATGATTTTTACCATTAAAAAATTAGCTAAAACTCAGTGAAAATTTAGTCAATAACGCAGTATCTTATAGGTTAACAGAATCAACATAGCTCTTAAAGCTCGTCATAAATTAATGTACAAAACCAGAAAAAATCGTAAAAAAAAAACAAAACAGACTGACTCCTTTTTTTCAACAGGCTGGAATTTAAACCGCATTTACGACAGAACGAGAAATCCTAAAGAGGCCCATTCAGTAATTGGTCTATAAGTCTTTAACCGCTTCCACAAACCCCTGTGCCCTCAAGGGTGGGTTTCTGGGACTCTTTTAATGCGTCACAGAAGCTAATGATTCCTCATGCTCAGTGATCCCTCTGACATTCGCGCTGCGCTGATTTCGTATCGGAGGGGAATATTCCCGCGTTCTTTTGCCCATAACTTTAATGACCCCATGTTATTCCCCTTCGGTTCCCTCGCTTTGGATTTTAAAAAGAGATTCCGTTTTGGAGGGTGGGAGTTCTGTCTTTGTAATAAGCAACTGAGAGTAGACATCGAACTTTATGGCAGTTAATATCTATAAACACACTTTGCGGCAATTTGGAAACGAGGCTGATGCTAGATAAAAATAATGATGTCGTAAATTACCTATATTAATTTACTCAAATCCAATTAGAGTAATGAGTACACTATTCTGACTGTCATGAAGTGCTTGTAAGGATTTATGTAGCAATTATAATAATTTAAAGAGATTATACCTGCAACTAAGTCAAACTTGTGGCAAACCTTGATTAGATATGTAAAAGACCCGTTCATTAAAAACTCAAAATAATTTTTAACAGATGGTACTTCTTGTGCTTACAAACCAGCCAATTGTTGTGGCTTAAGTCAAAACAGTAATGAATTCAAATTAAATTAAACGGAAGTCGTAAGTTAACTAACGGCTGCTCAGAAATAAGTAAGGCGCAAGTTGACTGAAACCATTATATCGGGGAGAACAACAAAATGCCGGAGACAGACTGGTGTAGAAAAACTTCAACTACTAGTGTAGCCTTCAGCAGGAGGAACACGCTCTGGAACTTTCCTTTAAATACTATCTCTTTCTACCTTACGCATATGAATACGCACGAGCTAAAAAATTAGTATTCTGGTAGGAAAACCGAAAGAGAGATAAACAGTAACGTTATACCCACCCAGACGGATAGTAGATAGGCGAGTTTACTGCGAACCCGAAGCATTCGGGTTCGAATCCCGGAGAAGGCATGGCTGTAACTGTCCGTCCCTTCATAGGGTAGGACATTAACACTAAGTTGGGCTACATTACCTGGTTGCTTCTAGAGCGTCTTAACATGATTCACAGCCTTCCTCGGACGACTGTGCCGGCAGGGCGCCAACCCACCGAACAGCCCGCAGGGACTTCTCATGTTCATCGCCACAATCCATCACACTGAGGGCTGCGCGGGGAGCCGTCCCCCCCCGGCACAGCGCTTAATATCTACATGAGAGCGTCCCCACAGCGAAGGCAACAGACACGACAGTACAAGTACGGTCCCTGCCAAGCCTGCGCCTACCATAAGATGGACCTATGGTTCTAGTCCTGTCCCTTCATAGGGTATAGGGAAAAGTGTTTGGGGCACCAGGTATTCATCACAGTCAAGCAGGTATAGTCCCATTCCACTAACTATCTAAAACAATCCTATCCAGGATCATGTCAGACGTGCCTAGGCGCATTTGCTGACTTGGTTCATGCCACAGCCTCAGATTTTGAACCGCACGTGATGCACCATGCTTCCCACCGTCCCTTCATAGGAGGTGCTTCCTATTAGGTGCTTCCTAAATAAATTGGCCACCACTTCCGGTTTTTGTAGTGGCCAAACCTAAGTCGGCTAAATGCCCGCCAGTGGTGGAGGGAATACAGTAAAGGTATTTATTATAAAATAACTGGTTAGGTAAATAAATCCTACAAACTCAAAAAGAATTGAAGGAAGATTCTCGGGAATAAGTTGTGCTCATATTCATTCCCAAACAAGGACATTTAGGTGTGCCGGTATGCTAAATGTTGCCCCTCAGCAGCACAATGATGGAACTTGTTAATGTCTTCCGTGTTGTGCAGTCCTTCCGTGCACCTAGATGGAGATTAGACGACCGTAAAGAATACAAAGAATTGTTACCAGTCTACATATTTCCGGAATTCTTTGAGAAATCATGGTTTGGGAACAGCCTTTCTATGAGAAATTTCTATTTAGAAGAGTTCAAGGAGGGACGAATGTTTGAAAATAGACTCTGCCTTCACTTGGAATTAAAAGCAGAATTATTGTCGTCATAGATGAGCGTGTTAACTTTTGCATCACAAGGGCGCCTGAGGACGCATCTTAATTTCTTGGACAGCCAAAAGAATGCCATTTGAAATAGATAAAATCCTCGTAATAGATTTCAGGAGAGTAAGCAAATCACTAATAGAACATTCTTTGAGTGGTATTTCGCAAAATATTATATGAAGCTAATTCTTAATAATTGGATTGTCGATTATAGATTTTTGTCATAGGTTTTTTTTTTTTTTTTTTTTTTGTCTGTTTGTTTGTTTGAATGGTCAGAACAGTAATTATGAGCCATAAAGTTAATCAAGAAAATGCTTCCACCAGGTCACAAATTTTCCAGTGAGCCATCAAATTTTCATTGGAATGCAGAAAACAGAAAATACACATGAGTAATGTCTGATAAATAGACTTATCCAGCACATGTTTTAAACTATTCTTAGTGTATAGAGAGTTTGACTGATGTAGAATTTGGCTATTACTGATGTAATTGATTGCTATAACTAGAAGTGTTTTAATCTGTTACTTGAAGTGCCAGAGTGGAGATCAAAGTGATTAACTTGATAATAATCACCTTTCTATTATCTTCCATAACTAATAATAAAGTTTAAAACGAAAAGAGTATGAGAGATACAAAACAACACGAAGAAGCAAACGTCACTTTCGCCAATCTGAGCGATAACTGATTCTTGTTTGGTTTTCAGCCTGTTTACCAAGTGAAGATGGTAACCCTATTTCGCGAAAGAGCGATTCTCAGAACTGTTCCACCAAACGTTTCGTTCCGGCAACAAATATCGTATGTGATAGGGGTTTTAGTCTCAAAACGGCATTTTGCGTCGTTTCACTTTCTGCGTCGATTCACTTTCCAAACTGTTGCCAGAAATGTCATGAATGTTTGTCAAAAATGCGCATTGATCCGGCCAGAACTCGAACCCTGAACCTCTCGAATACGCTCCGAGTATACTACCGTTACATCCCAAAGGCATGCTGGAAGAGAGGAGAAACTACCTCCCTTTTTTAACGGGGTTATATAAGGGTTGTGGCAAGTATGGCGAGGGGATCCAATCACCAGTTCCTAGTGGTGACGAATTATTGCCCACCACCTTTTTGTCGAGGCCCTACTGTTGAGTCATTATGTTTTTTTGAAGCAGGTGATGAAAAAAAATTTGCAGTGTCCTCACCGGAACTCGCAGCCTGGACCTTTCGAATACGTACCGAGTGTGCTATCGTTACTTCACGAAGGCATGTTGGAAGGAGGAAGAAAATACGATGAATATTCGGATTATGGTGACTTGGCGATTTTTTGGCGAAAATTTAACGACCAACCCTGCTACAGCAACCTGCTAGTTTTTTTTTTTTTTTTTTTTCTGGACGCCATTTTGTTTTCACAAAGTAAAGGCATGTTTTTCTTTTTTTTTACTCAACATTTTTTCCAACAATCTGCTAGCCGAATTACGTTTATACTAGAACTTTTATGGAACAAAAGTGCTTAATCATGACGAAAATTAGGTGCGAGATTGAGAGAAAGTGCAGAATCTCCCACTGCTTGCCGCGTTTTTAATAATTCCACATACGCGTTATCCATGTACACGAGCTATTTTCACTTCAAAAAACATCCCAGAATTGCACAAAAATGGCATTGCGCACACTCTTGACTTTAACCATGTACACATCGACCTATTTTCACTTAAAAAGTCAAATAAAATTGACAAAAATCCAATTCATCTTACTCTTGTAAAAAGCGCCAAGCAAATAAGTGGACGATTCTGCACTTTAGCAGCGAAATTGTTTCTAAGTGCTTATTACCTAAAATCACGATCGGAATTTTCCGGAAAATGTCATATTACATGTCTCATGATCTCTCATTTCTCTGAGACAAAATAATCTGTGATTCGAACTGTGTACTTCTCAAATGATTGCTAAAGTCCTAGCTAGTAACCTTTATCGCCTTACCAAAATGTCGCCAAACTACCTGTTACCATATTCCAAAGATTAGTAGAAAATACCTTGTGAAGTTCATAATTTAAACATTGTAAGGTTTATCCTAAGTTTTTAACAGTTATCTTTAGTTAAAAGTTTTTTTTTTTTTTTTTTTTTCCTGTCCCTTTTAATTTCAGCTTACAATTTCCTGCCAGAGTATGTTTTTAGAATCGCGGTTAATGCAAATGAGGAAGAGCGGTATTTAAGTCGAAGTTCCACTGACTTCGTTAGAGAACTAGTGATTCTGGCTAGCGCGCGTTTGCTTTTTGGCTACACTCTCTCTACGCTATTATTACGCTCAGCCGTATTTCAGGCCCTTAAGAACTTCGCCGTGTAGTTAACATTTAGGTGCCAACTCCTTTAGAATTTTGATAGCTTCAGCTATATCGTTTTAGGTAAGCATTAGTTAAGTTTGATTTCTTAGTACTCTTGAGTTCAAGCCCAAGTGAAGGCTTTCTGTACGCCCTAAGACAAGAGCCGACTGTAAATTCGTATTTTGAGAAATAAAGGGTGATTAACCCTTTTTGAGCTTAGGTTTCTGTTCCTAAACTAAAGCGATTATTTGTTTACCAGTTCTCGAGGTTCTACACACATAGCTACAAGAGAAGAGGTTGGAACCTTGTAATATCATAAGTAAAGTTGGATTTAAATAATTTAATTCAAATTCCCTTAAAATAAATAAAAGTTTTGATATTAAAGAGGCTTTCAAAATCTTGTTTGCAACTCAAGATTTTTTATTTTTTCTAACGATTTTGAAAATAATCTTTTCCTTTAGGGAAAGCAAATTTTTCTTGTCATAAAAAACCAATTCTATTAAATAAAAGGGTTAACTGAATGTCGAAAAGTTTGAACTGTATAAAATTCACAAACATAAATTCTATTAACTTTCTTTGAAACAGTTTACCCTGAAGTATGAAATTTAATTCCGAAAAAAATTTTTAAGGGACTTGAATTTAAATCATGGAAAAAAAAATTAAAGGTACTTGAATTTAAATCACGAAACACAGAAATTCAAACTTTGAAAAAGAAAATTAATAAACCAAGCAGTTATCGTCATTGATTGGAAGTTAGTTGACTTTTCAAGGGGAACAAACCAACCACCGTTCAATGAACAATAATTAATAAATGCGAAGGCGTTTCGTCTTTTACTCAAGTAAGAATGATGATGCCAAACTGGCGATTTTAGTTTAGGCTAATTGCAGTTCCGTTAAGTTTGTAGAGACATTAGGATTTTTTGGGAGCCAGCGAGATAAAAAATTAGCAAGCACCTTCGGCGGGAATTGAACCACGGACCTCTGGAATACCGGCCCAGCGTGCTACCGTTACACCACGAAGGCACGCTAGTGAAGTGAGAGAAATACCTTATATACACCCCTTTTCAAATCCTGGGTGCGGAGAATCATCATCCACAACCCTTTTAGTTCGGACGCCACTTGTAGAATCATTAGGTGTATGTTGGAGGCCTGAGAGAGGAAAAATTAGCAACCGCCTTCGCCGGGAATCGAACCACGGACCTCTGGAATACGGACCCAGCGTGCAGAACCACTACACCACGAAGGACGTTTGGAAAGCGGGAGAAATACCTTATAAGTTGTTGCATTTTTAGAAAACTTGAGATATTGAAGACAAATTAGTAGAGTACTAAAGAATTCATTTTGAATGTAGCATTTTACGTCTTACATTGTATCTTATTTTATATATTTCAATTTTTCAACTTTTTTTTTATTAATTATGCAAAGATAGCATAGTTTATTATGTTTCTTGTATTTTTTATGTTTCTCATGTTTATTTCAATTACTTTGAGTTCTATTACATAAGTCCGGTTAATATTACATACTGTTTATTATATTTATATAAAAGTAGTTTTGAATTAACATGCATGAAAGCGAGGGTGTCGGGGAACACTTTACTCAAGTATCATGTAATTTTTACTGCATAATTTGCCTATTCACTCAAGATTTCTATGAAAATGCTACATTCAAAATGAATTCTTTAGTACTCTACTTAATTTGGCTTCAATATCTCAAGTTTTTTAAAAATCCAATATCTTAACGGAACTACAACTAGCCTTAACTAAATTTACTAGTTTGGCATTACCATTCTTACTTGAATAAAAGTCGAAACACCTTCGCATTTTTCAATTATTGTTCATTGAACAGGGGCTGGTTTGTTTCCCTTGAGAAGTCAACTAATTTCCGATCAATGACGATATTTGCTTGATTTATTAATTTTCTTTTTCAAAGTTTAAATTTTTATTTTTCATGATTTAAATTCAAATCCCTTTAAAATATTTTACACAATTAAATTCCGTACTTCTGGGTTACATCATTTTGATACATTCTACTAAATTTATATTAGGAAATAATATAATCAATATTTCTTTAGTAAATAAATTGTTATTATCTTACTTTGAAGCTATTGCGCAAGTAATAGAAATATTTTTTTTTCGGTTTCAATGAATTTCAGTTCATTCAATTCATTCAATATATATATTCAATATATATATATATAAACCAATAATTTATAATTAGAAAACTTTTCATATACCATCTCCAAGGAACAGGAAGTTAATTAAAACCATGAATATCATGGGAAAAATTTTTTATTAAACAGTTTTTTTAATTGGCATTTTAAATTAGTATTTTCTAAATCTATATATGTACATACACACACACTAAACTCTCTCTCTACATGTATACATATGTATATAATGCTGAAATCAGAAACGAAATTGATGCCACTTGAAACTGAGAATTTAGTGAAAACTGTTTCAGTAATATTGGAGGCATAAGTAATGAACAAATATGTAAACACATAATTTTAATAAATTCTAGTTAATAAATTTTGATAGAAAAACCTGTCTGAATTTGGACTTTGAGAATTTATTTATTTATTTATAATGAACCATGAGGTGTATAAAATCGTACATGCAATAGGTATGCTTTATTATTCCCTCATTTTCAAAAAAGCTAATATAATAATTATAGTCAAGTTAAAACGTAAAAATGGAAACGTTTTAAAAACTTTCTAAAAATTACTGTTAAAATATGGGCGATTAAAAAAAAAAAAAAAAAAAAAAAAAAAAGTGAAAGCGTTAAAGCAAATGTGACGTAATAGCTGAAATTTGAGAAGTTTTTCACTTTAAACTAATATTGAAACATTACTTTTAAAAATTAAAATTCAACTTCAAACATCTCAGTTCTAATGCCTAAATGTTTGCATTTTAATTTGAAACTTTCAAATATCAACGAAGCAAAATTCAACTTTAAGGGGACTCGTACACCTTAAAATCCATAACATCTTCGTATATGTGACTGTTGCAAGAATTGCGATAACTTATTTATTTTAAAAGCAATGACTTCCAACTTTTTACAGCTGACTACATAATATAGCTGCTTTCTGAAACGGTAATCAGAAAGTTTGTGTTGCCACAAATATTTTTATAATTTAATCCTCTTTCTGACAAAATGTTTCGTCATGTTTCCATCTTGCGCGCACAGTTTAAAACATTCTTTTGCATAATTTAATTCCATAATCAAGTTGCTCTTATAACATTTGGAAACTATTGTGAACCAAAAATTCGAAGAATTTCATGTTAAAATTTTATTTTATTTGGAGTTGAGTTTATCGAATGTATTTTATTAAAGAAATCTGTAATGTTTTCGTGCATAAAATTTTTTAATATTAAAATATTCATCAGATTTTTGGTTCAGTTAGAAAATAGTGCC
This sequence comes from Stegodyphus dumicola, assembly GCF_044657685.1. Lineage (NCBI taxonomy): Eukaryota > Metazoa > Arthropoda > Arachnida > Araneae > Eresidae > Stegodyphus > Stegodyphus dumicola. The sequence goes on from NC_140777.1 coordinate 88,507,318, forward strand.
CATATAAAGAATTCTATCAAATTTCAAGAATGTACCATGAGCCATTTTTAAAATATCATGCGCGCAAGATGGAAACATGACGAAAAATGTTGTCATAAAACGGATTAAATTACAAAAATATTTGTGGCAACACAAACTTTCTGGTTACTAGTTCCCAAAGCAACTATGTTATGTAGTCAGCTGTAAAATGTTGGAAGTAATTGCTTTTAAAGTACATAAAACATCCCAATTCTTGCAACAGTCACATATTCGAAGATCATAAGAGGTTTAAGGTGTATGAGGGCCCTTAACTCGATGTTGATTCCTAATCAAACTGCTTTCAACAGACACCTAGAGTTAGTTTGTCTCTATAGTTTAATTAAATATAGAATCAAAAAAGCATTTTGAAACAGAAAGGGCGGAATTTTTTAATATCATCCTAAGCTATATAAAATAGATATCTTTATGCCAAAGTGTATAAATAAAACAAAATATTTAAATACTTTTCCGTTTAAGATTAAATATAGCTCATTTTGTTCTAAATTTTGTTTTCCTCAAGCATTTTTAATGAAAAATATAAGGCACATTCCCTATATTGACAGCATGTCTTCAAAAAAAAAAAAAAAAAAAAAAAAAAAAAATGCATACGTTATTGGACGTATAGTACATTTATATACCCCAAAGTATACGTATATTTTCGAGCTATGCTGCTCCGGTAATTTAAAAATATAAATCGCAAGAATTTATTCTGAATCACATGCATGAAATGATAGGCAGTTTTTAATAAGAGATTAAACTAAATTTAAATAATAATATTGTAGTTATAACTATAAATCTTTACATTTGCAATCAGAAAGAGCTTTTGTGAATCTTCTTGTAATGTAATGTAATACGAATGTGCTGCGATAATAATCGTCTTCATGGTTAACGCAGCACACCCACCACAAATTAACACAAAAATACAATTAAAAACTTCAAACCAAAATTCCCGGTATTGTTCTATTGCCATTTATAAAGTTCATCAAATCTTTTGCAAATCTAAACTCTTTAACGTGGCAACAGAATTAATTTATGTTACCACGTTTTTCGCTAACATGTCGCAATAATACCCAGTCTTCGACGAAATATTGTACATTGCCTTTAGCCTTTAGCACTACAAAAACTGTGAAGAGTATTATTTTGCAAATTTAATCTCTTTAAATACGCCGGGAAACTCCACTGTCCAGTAATTATTTAATTATAATCAAAATCACATATCGTTCAAACACTTTAATGCTATTAATTATCACCAAAATTTCATAACAATTTCTTTGGAACACAGCTTTATCCTACTGATGAGTATTCGCCTGAATATAAATTAATGTCGGTGTCATAACAACCTCTTATGTTTATTTTCTCATATCACATGCAAACTGGGTGTTTAAAAGTAGTGAAAAATAAAGCACAATTGATTAAAATTTACAGCAATTGCATACGACATAAGCAAGATTATGTATTTTAAACCCATTTAAAAATAGACAATATGATTTTCATATTGGAGGAGCAAGGGATCTTCACAGATTCCTTTCGCGCGAAGTGAGAACCCATAAAATGGCTCCTTTTTCGGTAGATAAAGCATACTCGTTTATTGGTGCATTCATGTTCACAATAGTTATGGTGTACAAAAGCAGTCGGGGGGGGGGTAAGGGTTACCTGTGAGCGTGCAGCAAACAAAACATCTACACACCGTGACTTACCGTTCACGAGACGAAACTACACGGAATCTTTTGGTTATCCAGAATATGTCAAAAAGAGTCGAGCAGTTGTGAGCCTCAACATGCTGTTTCTGCGAGCGGTAATACAGACGCACGAGGTCGGCGAGCGGTCGGGCGGCGAGTCCACGCCGGTGTCTTCGGCGGGAGTGACGGCAGAATGGCCGAACCGTCGTCGGCGCAAGCCGAGGCGCTTTTATTTCTGGCAAGGAATTGTGCGGGTGATATCGAGGGTCTACCCTTTGAGACAATACAATATGCAACCCGATAAGGAATGTTCCTTCTTTACAAAATTCTGCACAATATTTTTGAAAAGGGGGGACTGACGAATAATAGCCAAAAATTCCTTTCACGGGGCGCGCGCGCTTTCAATGCTCGTGTGTGTGTGTGTATGTATGTGTGCTTTTGAAAAGGCACCCTATATAGATCCGTCTCTCTTCAAAACCGCCACTACTAAAAGAGAGAATTTCTATGAGAGGAGAGAGAGATGCTTCACAATGGAGGCGGGCACTACACACAGCATCAGAAGGAGACTCCCTCGAAAATCTCTTCCCGGCTCTCTGATTCTCCGTGACCGCCGCCTCCTATATATATAAGCCTCTCTTTTCAAAAGTGTTCATTTCACCAATTACAAGCGGCCGATGGCTGCTGCTGATAGTGGGGGGAAAAGCAAAAGGAAGAGAGAGAGAGAGAGATAGAAAACCCCTTTTTCCCATCCATAAAATAACTCCTACTTTTCTCCTCATCCTCCTCTTCGTCTTCTTCATCGCCATTTCGTCTGCCGCGCAGATGATACATGCGCAGGAATGTGGTAGTTCTCTCTCTCCCTTCTTTCACTTATACTTCAACGGAGACCATCCTTTGTCCAGCATACCGATTGAAATCAAGAGGAGAAACAGAAAGAATAATCGAGCAAAAGGATTCGAATGAGAGAAAAAAAAATTGACAGAGAAATGAGGAGAAAGGAGACATTCGACATTCTACCTCCAGGGGGCCAAAACAAAACGTCAGCAATGAACTAATCCGCTTCGCCTCGACAAAAATCATTAACCACTGGTGAGAGTCATCATTCACCTTCAACTCTTTGCAGGCGTCACTGCATCTAAAACAAAATGTAAACTGAAACATGCACTGTATGCTGGAGATGCATCAGGCGCCTGCAGAAGGTTAAACCAAGTTAAATTTCATCGAATTTTCAAGCCTACACTTTCGTAAACTTTGGTGTTCCTTCCACTATACGCATGCCTAACTATCTGTGTGTACATTACATACACATACTTCCATGGACACGCACATACACATACGCATACAATATAGATATAGAAGCTTTTCCCTACGATTCTTTTCTTTGGGTCTGTGCTGCAAATGACGTTAGAAAACTCCGTTCTCAATGCAGACACCCCCCCTTGCCTTGCTTTTATCGGCACTGATTCAGGCGCCACAAAAATCCGATACCCCCCTTTTATATTCTACCTTCTCTTTTTGCTGCATTCACTGCTGCCCCCGCACCCTCTGGCAACCCCCTCTGCCCCTCCCCCAACTTCATTCACTGAATCAGTCGCACATTCTTCCAACGTTTCTCCCTGATGAAGTTTCGATCAGACCGAGGCTTTTTTTGCTCCTCTCTTCTCTCTCTCTTTCTCTCCCTCTCTCTCTTTTCTCGTGTGTCCGCTAAAGAAGTCCTTTTTCCATTTTCTCTTCGTCCTCCTTCCCCCCCCATATGCGCCGTCTTTTCCCCCTAAAGGCAAGTAATTTGCTACCGCCTGTGCCAAATCCTTCCCCACTACGCCCTTTCACTCTTACCTCTCCCAGCCCGCCTGTTTCTATCTTCTTCATCTTCTCTCTTCTAGGCAGCAGTCTTTTATTTTATTTTATTTTGATGTTTCTTATATATATGTAAGTGTATATTTATATAATACGTTGCGACGCTTGTGCGAGTAACAGTGACATAAGCAACGTTCCGAACCTGTTTCCGGATGCTATCCAAACTTTCAGAATTGCTGGAAATAACAGAAGAAATGAATGCAAGTTGCAAGCAAATTTTCGTAAATCCTAGTTATGCAGTATCCTAAAACGCTATGTTGTATTTAAAAACGACGCAGTAAAATTTCTTTATTGATACATGCACAAGGTATTTGCTTTAGAATCTCCTTTTTGTACAACTTGTCTACGTTGTAGACCTGTCTACGTTGTACGAGCAAAAACAGCAGACAAACGGAAAAGACAAGTGTACAAAAAGGAGATCCCACGTTGTAGACAAGTTGTACAAAACGGAGATTCTAATGCAGTTCTTTTATCTGATAGCTTATAGTCTTTCTCTCTTGTTCCACATAAGCTAGAGCAGATCCTAAAATGACCTAATTCTCGCGCAGGCGTGAAGAAATCTACTGACTCAAGAAGAAGGGTGAGAAATAACCCTTTATTAATTCAAAACAGTTAACAGAGAGGCGCGATCTTCGTGCGTTACAAATGCACCGTCCAACTTGCGGTGAAACTAAAATGTAGAATATAATTCACGTCAAACCTAAAATAAATAGTGCAAGATAGCACTTAAGTTAAGCCTACCAGGTGGACTCACAAAAACCTAAACCGGCGTGATGATTAATCCGATATGGTCAACAGGCTTAATAGCGTAACAGCGAAACAACTACGAAACGTGCGTTTGGCTGAATAATCTCAAAGATTCAACCGGTTTTATAAGCACTTCACTTTACTTTAAATTTACATCCTGGCGAGAGAATGTGAGGGGAAGTTGAGAAGTTTAGAAAAGGTATCACCTCGAAATAAATTTGCTATGCAAAATAAGGAAAACCCTACAAGCTTCGGATTACAGTTTCCTCGGATTGGAAGGTTTAAGAACAAAACACTGCATGGGAAAATTGTCAAACTGCTGTACGAGTGAAGTACAGACACCTGAACAAGATAGAAAGTATCCGTCAGAAATAATATGAGATAATTTGAAGAAAAAAAAAAAAAAAAAATGGACACCATCAGGGTCCATTGCACGTCCACGTTCCCAAAAATCTTCATCCGGCCTTTATTTTCGAAAGCGTTGATCGTAGGATTTAACGAAAATATCCATTTAAACGATTTTTTTTTTGCTTGACATCTTTACGTACAAGCAGAATAAAGAACTATTTTTTTTTTCGAAAACGGATTGTAAAATGGATTTGAAAAGAATTCAGAAGGGAGTTTTTCCTTCTGTACGTGCGTACTTATGCGCATACGTACATACGTATACACGTATCTTGCATAGCTCAAAAATGATTAGCCGTAGAACGTTAAAATTTCGTTGGAACTGCTATAACATGTAGTTATACATCTCCCTTTACTGTTGCAATCGGCTGCACCAAACGCATATCTATATATATAATTGCAAAACAATTCTTTTGAAAACAAAACACAAACATGCCCAGTTATTTTCACGCATTAAGCTGCAGAAAAATTTTCATTAAAGACGTAAAGGGAGAAATTTAGAACTAATATTTCACAAAGACCAGAAATTGAAATTCATAATTAATAAATTTTAAGTAATCATATAAATGCACCAAAGAATTTTAAAATGATAAAACCAAAACATTTCAGGCAAGCAAAACCCCACTTAAAAATTTTTTTATGAAATTTATTGAAAAATGAACAAAAACAGAAGAAGAATTCAATCAACCTCAATGTCACTTCATCAAGAGGGGGGGGGGAACTTTGAAACTAATTGAAATCTCTCTTCTATAAAAGTCCTTGCTTTTCTGTGTCCAGAATTAACCGATGAACCATTTCAATGCATATTTATTAAAAATCAACAATATTAGAAGATTTTTTTTTTTTTAATAAAATTATACCTATATTATTCCCATGCAATATGCTGCTCTTGTATCTTTGAGGATTAGGTTAAAAATTTCTTTTTCATGTTAAATATATAACTTTTTCATGTTAAATATATATATATATATATATATACTAAATAATATTGATTATATTATCTCCTAAGTTTAATTATAGTAGAATTATCTTAAAAGAGTGAATATCCGTACATAATAAGTTCTATTTTGAAAGATGTTTTGAAGTAACTTGAATGTAAATTGTTAAAAATGTTTATCGGGGACTGGAATTAAATCATGAATAACAAAATTTCAACTGTAAAAAGGATAAATTAAAGACAAGGATTAAATGAAATGCATGTAATCATTGTCATTGATCGGAAATTAGTTGACTTTTCAAGGGGAACAAACCAACTTCCGTTGAATGAACAATAATTAAGAAATAAATACGAAGGTGTTTCGTCCTTTACTCGAGCAATAAGGCAATGCCAAACCGGCAATTTAAGTCAGGCCAAACATTTCCGTGAATAGAATGGATTAAGAACTAATGCTGATATCCAAAGAACTCATTCCTATTAAGCATTTTAGCTAATTCAATTTTGAGTGAAAAGCAATTTCTGCAGTAAAATTTGATAATGCTCGAGTAACCGTCCCCCGACACCCTCGTGTTTATGCATTTGAGTTTAGCATTACTTGTAATATATGTGTGTGTGTGTATAATTATAATTATATATATAATAAAAATTAAATAAATATATAATAAGCATTATATTATATATAACAAACATTTATTATTTATATATATATAATAGATGTTTGTTAAATTTATATATATATATATAATCCCCTCTCTCTTATGCGGCTGTGATCTCTGTGTTTTTATATATTGGTAAATTGTGCCTTTTCATTTTAGTCTTGGATTTTGTTGCCCTTATGTTTTTATGTCTCTAGTTAATCTGCACGCAAAAACTGTAGAACTATCAACACTTTAAAAGTTTAAGTGGCGATAGGCCTAACGAGGCAGTGATTTGTTTACATCTGAAACTATTAGAAGAATAGTGAATTAAGTCAGTTTCTGCACCAACTTCAGCGTTTAGCAAGTGAGACAAAAGTTAACTTTCAATTTTATGCACCGAAATTTTTGTCTTCCTGCCCGCTGCGTAGATATTCTAAATTTAATTCGAAAAACTGTTTTTTTTTTTAAACTGTTTTTAACTGTATTTGGTGTTTTAAGTTTTTCTGCATTTTACAATTTTTAATGAAGATGTTTTGGGTTTTTCTGTATGTTTGCTTTGATTCAAAGTGATAACTGAATTAATTGAATGAGAAATATACCTCTAATGAAATTCGTTTAAATGAAATAACTTTTAAATAAAGAGCAGCAAAAAAATGTGTATAACCTAATAGGCCGTACAAGAAAGGCGTGCGGTGTCCAAATCATATATTTTAATTTAAAGCAATCAGTTTGTAAAAATTTCGAAATCTTACTTTTTATTCCTTCCTCTCGACAATTCACTTATGTTTAGAAGAATTTGGTATTTGTTATAAAAAGTAAAACACACAATGTTTGACTCGCGTAAGATAAAAATTGATTGAAATATTTCGTACTATTCGGTTTCGAGGGCCGTAAAAAATCGCCAAACTATTGTTGATGCCAATGCTGCCAAAAATAATTGCGGCAAAAAAGGAAGTATAATAGTAAATAACTATCTAAGATTGATTTTTTAATTTAGATGAAAGGTTAATTTCATATAATACATTTTTATTATTATAATTTATATGAAAAAAGCTAAACATGACTGAATGAAAGCATAAGAGGAAATAACTATTTCAGATCATTATTATAATTTATATAAAAATTGCTAAACATAACTGAATGGATGCCTGCATCGCTATTTCGCTACCGACTTATCGCTAAAGCATAATTTCATCTCGTTGGTTGTTCAAACGTAATTTTCTATAATGAATGATGCCTTTTCTTTGAAAATATTCTCGGTAAAGTGCAGAATCGCCCACTTATTTGTTTGCCGCTTTTTACAAGGGTAAAAACAATTGAATTTTTGTCAATTTTCTAAGTGAAAATAGGTCGACGTGTACATAGATAAAGTGAAGGGTGTGCGCAGTGCCATTTTTTCGTAATTCTAGGATTTTTTTTTGAAGTGAAAATAGGTCGATGTGCACATGGATACCGAGTATGTAAAATTCTTAAAAACGCGTCAAGCAGTGGGTGATTCTGCACTTTACCCAAAATTCTATTGCCGACTTTTCGTCATGGGCAATTCCCTAATTGTTAAATCCATAGGATATCAAAAAACGGTTTAAAACCAAAAAATGATTTAAATATTAAACTAGTATGTCAATGGCGTCTTAATAAATATAAAACTATATAAATACGACTAAAATTGAATATAGGTGAAATACTGGATGGAACTGGAGCTTTCAAGACCATTTGAAATCATTAAAAATTGCGTGCCATTTTTGCTGATATAATGAAAGAGAAATAGTTTATTTTTCTATCGAAATTTTATACGTGGGTTCTATATCGTATCAGATTGAAAAATGTTTGACTACGAATCGTATTTTTTGCATCGTTATTAGAGAAGGATTACAGTGGTATCGTTCTCTTTGTTGTTAGATACATTACTCTCAATCTAGCTCGACTGGCATCAGGTTCTTCCGCTGGTAAATAAATAAATAAAAAATAGGACCGCTTAGACTGAGGGCTGTCCCATGTCCACGTGACTGGCAATTGCTTTTAAGGCAGTTTTTATTCCCTTCTCCTTCATGCCATCCAACAAAAGTGTAAAAAAAAAAAATCTGAAAGAGATCAGATTTTAATGATCGCCCAAAAGGATTTTTACGCTTTTGCAATTAATATAAAAAAAGCATCAATTCTTTTTTCGTAGAGATGAAATTAAAGTTGCAATGATTAAAACTCAATTTATTCTTTTCTACCAAAGAGAAATACAACGTGTTTTCTTTAAATTTCATACAGATTTTCTGAAATTGATTTCAACATAAAGCAAAAAGTTTCCTTTGCTCTAAACTCACCACTACAAGCGATCCCATTTTTAAATGAAATGTTTCAAGTCTGTCCACATCATAGAATAGAAACTACGCATTCATCCACATCCTAGCTTAGACTAAAGACATGTTGCTTCAGATTTTATATGTTAAATGAAGCTTTTAGGAGCACCATGAGATCGTAACATAAGCAGTTTGACAAAAGTGCTTTTCCATCCTCCTCCTACTCCCAAAATTCAACAACCGGAACGTAGGCCGCTCGAGGGAGGTTACTTTTTGACCCGAACGACGTCATCAATGTTCTAACATATTAAGATGAAATGGGAAAGGGCCATATGGACTTAATAGAGCGCATCGGAATCAGTTACGATCCATGTTTTATGAGGGAAGGGATGATATCCAGCCTCGGCCACCTCTTACTCACTGTCAAGAAAGTCACCTCTAATGGGAATAGAAAGACATATTCTTCCATACATATTTAAGCATATTTTACCGAGATCTATTTTCGCTGAAAATTCCTATGATTTACTTGAAGAAAAGAACCCAAATATTACGCAGAATTTTTCTATGATTTTTGGTGTCTTATCAGATGTCGTACTAAAGCGGGCCCACGTTACGAACCACCAGTTTATGAAACGGTTCGTTTGTACGAGCATGTAATCGTATTAAAGAATGAAGAACGAAAAATGCATCATTTAGGGGTAATCGTAAATCCTGGTGGTGGAGAATGATCATCCACCACCTTTTTTTTTGTACAGTCGCCACTGTAGAGTCATTTTTAGAAATTTTCGAAACAAGGAAATTGAAGAAATCCGTAATGCCCTTGCCGGGACTTGAACCACAAATCTCTCGAATACGTACCGAGTTTGCTGACCACTGCACCACAAAGGCAGGAAAAATACCATATATGATGATTCTCCCCTTTTAAAGGGCGTCTAGGAGTTAGGGGACACAGTTGCCAAATCCTGATGGTGAAGAATCATCAACCACCACCTTTTTTAGTTTGGGCGGTACTGTAGGGGCTATTTCGTTGCTGAAGACATGATAAACGTGCAGTGCCGTCGCCGGGACTCGAACTTCAGACCTCTCGAATACTCTCCGAGTGCGCTGACCACTACACCACAAAGGCATGATGAGAAGGTGGGAAAAATATCTTATAACTTGATTGGCCACAAAGATGCACGAGATTGGAACATGAAAAATGCAAAAATAAAAATATGAAAAGCGAAAATGGTAATTAATCTCATTACAATAACAATAACTACATGGAAAACGGAATAACATGTGACTACATTAAGCATAAAAAGAAAGTTGTTTTCGGATGTCAACTGCATCAAATCTCTAGTCGTCCGGTATCGCCTGTAAATGTTTTCTCCCTCCAACGAGGAACATTTTAGGAAATGATCTCATAATTCTGGCTGCACAGTGGGGACAAAGGACTATCATATATATCAATGCGGTGCAGAGGATAAGCAAGACAATCTTGTCCGGGCTCCAAACGGAACACTGCAACTGTCATGGACCTGGGAGAGTCCGAGATTTTACAAATCGAATCCCTCCCTTTCTTATTCTTAATTTCTTTAAGTAATTTAATATCAGAACTGTTCCTTAGCATTTTTTACTAGTCTTTTCATTGATGTAAATGGTACTCCATTACCATTTGATAGCAAAATTTCAGTTTTCCTTTTAGCTAGTTTACCAACTCATTCATTATCAGTTATTCCAACATGAGCCGGGACTTTATGTGCAAAGATCTATCTATTCTAAGGCAGGTGCAAAGAGACCTTTGCATACATTATAAAGTATGTTCTCCCTCCTTCCAGCATGCCTTCGGGGTAACGGTAACACACTCGGCGCATATTAAAGAGTTCCAGGTTCAAGTCGCGGGGAGATCATTGCTCATTTTTCACGTTTCCTGTTTAAAAAAATAAACTAATGACTTTACGGTGGCGCCCGAACTAAAAGATGGTGAATAATAATTTGTCACCACCAGGATTTGGCGACCAGGATCCCCTAATCCCCAATCGCCCTTTAAAAAGGGGGTATATAAGCTATTTTCTCCTTCATTCCAGTATGCTTTCGGGGTGTAATGGTAACAAAGTCGGCGCGTATTCAGGAGGTCCAAGTTCGAGTCTCGGCGAGGGCATTGCTCATTTTTCTCGCCTTCTGATTCAAATCATAATCATAATCATAATCATAATCATAATCATAATCATAATCATCATCAAATAAATAACCTACTGATTCTACTATAGTGAAATACACCTGCTTAATTGGCTTAGTACCATTTTGTCCTTTCCCGATTCATCCTCAGCTCAAAATAGCGCCTATCGATCGATGAAAAGTTACTGTCTAATACAGCGAATACATACTTTCGTCAAATTTTTAATTGTTAAGACAAGTTAAATGCACTCTTTAAAATTAACTATATTTATTTACCATAGCGACACTTCGGCACTGGCTCACTTAAAAGCGTTACATCATTACATTTTATAGCTCAGAGTGCACAAAAATTATATCGTCTGAAGAATTACCACATGTTCTATTCAAATACTATAATAAATCTTAAACGATATATAAAAGAAATTAAACAAATAAAAAAGAAACAATTTTTCACAGACGATTCAGCGCCGCTTACCTAATGCGCATGCGCTACTAATTAATTCAGTTCTCACTTCGCGACAAGGCAAAAATACATAAAAATTCAAAATATTTTCATTAAAAATTGAAAGATATAGAAAAACATAAAGCACCAATTACAGTTAAAACTTAAAAAAAAAAAAAAAAAAATTAAAATTAAAATTACAGTTTCTACACAAAAACAAGCTAATAACTTAAGTGATAATTCCAGAATGAATTAAGCATAATTTAATTCGCAATAATAAAAGAAGACATTACTTTGTTGTTGCGAAGCTTAGTTTCTCTAGATTGGCAACAAATCCACTATTCTGCTACGTTTCCAATGTAAACAAATATGCTGCCATGTTAAACAAAATTAGGCTTAGCCGCACTTAAAGAACTTTTAAATTGTTGATAATTCCACAATTACTGCATGCAGGTTAACTAAAGGCACAAAAACCTTAACCGGAGGATAAGAACAACATAATTCAATCATTTTTAAAGCAAAAAAATATACAATTTATCAACATATAAGAATAAAAAAACCTGAGCTCACGGATTCGAGTGACACAGCAGGCATGCATATATATATATTTAATATTTTTGATGCGTAATCGTGATAGTAGAGCCGCGAGACGAGATGAAGATGTTGATACCAAAGCAAGTTCAGCTAATTACCACCTTTATTTCCAGGCACATTAAAATATTTCCTCGTCGACAATATATTGTTCGATTTTTGTTTGGTTTGGTTTGGTTTATTTATGGCAAAGCACACTAGGGCTATCTGCCTAAGGGGAGCGATGCCTTCGTGGAGGACTTTCTAAGGGAAACTGGCTCGTATGCACGTTACACATGGGGAAAACCAAGAAAACGCCCATGCAGCCAGCCCGTTCGCGGGATTCGAACCTCGGACCGAACTACCAGTGTTCAGCGATTTTACCGCTCGGCCGCTGGTGGGCCATATATTGTTTGAACATAAACAATTACAATAATTTCTTATACACACAGATTAACGGGGATATATCATTTTAGACTGACAAGCAAAGCGGCATAGTTGCTGGCGTGGCGGAAGCCAAGGAAAGGAATGGAAGAATGACGTTGTTTTTTGTCCCAAGAGTATTTATACCAAGTACATGCAGAATGTACTCTAAGCTATGATTGGTTTATTTGAGGTTGCTATATTATCATGGAAGGATCTGGAATTTGGAAGAACAGATGAATTTAGCGGAGAGCACCAAATCTAGAATCGTTAATATTGAGGGCGCCAGTTATTTTTAAAGCAGCTATCGTATTTTCTTATATCTTACATATATATACACTTATGTACTTCTGGCGTGGCTGATCGTAACCAAGAAGGGAGATGCACAACTACATGTTATAGCAGTCCTATATACAAAATTTCAAAGCTCTTAGACTACTCGTTTTTGAGTTATGCGAGATATATCCATATATGTGTACGTACATACTTACGTACAGACATAAGTGTGCACGTACATACTTACGTACAGACGTCACAAATAGATCTCTTCTGAATCCATTTTAAATCTATTTTGCAATTCCTTTTCGGTAAAAGAGTTGTTTATTATGTTCTTATCTATAGCTGTAACTCAAAAAACGTCGTATTTTGCATTCGATAGCGGTTAACATGGATATTTTCATTGAAATAAGATACCCAAAATTTTCCCGATTACAATACTACTTTTACTTAGTACAAGGAAGTAGAAAGACCAGCTTTTCACAAATACAAAGGTATATTATACTGAGGCAACAAATTTGTGTTTATTCATAACAATTATTTCTGCAGTAATGTTTTACATTTCATGGGGGTGGGAGACATTCTGCGTGCAACACAGAGATATATTTTCTACACGAAATATTGCAACTTTGCAAATATTAAGTAGTTAAAAATATGTACAATAAATAAGAATTTTGCAAAGATTAAATAGTTAAATAAACAGATTGCTAAGCCCTTTAATGAAAACTTTCATCAAACGTGCTTGAGCCTGCTCGGTAAAACTCTCCCTCACCCCCTTGAATCTTATATTTATTTTTGGCGCAGGCTATTGAGTAATCCTCCCGCATTATGTAAATTATACGACAGGCCTCCGGAGCCACTCTTGGAAGGTCTTCCCCTTGCAGACTCCAATTACAATTTCTTTCTTGATATCTATTTACTTATTTATTCTTACTCTACATAGGATGCGGATCGATCGGCGATGTTAATCAGTTACAAAGATGCGATAGTCGCGGGAACGGCAAGTGTGACTCGATTACTGGTAAGGAAATATATTATGCAACTTTCCCATGTTTATGATCGAAGGCGATGGCGGGAAAATGATATAAAAAGTGAGTAAATAAAAACGGGAATGTAAAATTAAAGTAGCTGCGTTCCCTAGCCCTTAGAAGAGCTTTTTGGTTTTGCTTCTTTAAATGACAAGGAAATGGAAATGATGTTTTATTCGATGTTTGGAGCATGCCGCAATAAAAGCAAAAATATGGAATTGGTTAGAATTTCGTCGGAGAACTTCTAAAGACTTTTTTTCGGGGTATGATGCTTGTTGGATTCTTGGAATGAATAAGAAGATTTTTTCAAGATTTTGCAATGGCCTTCAAATCGAACTTCATGCAATGGCCTTACAAATCGATATTCTTTCTTGAGTGATGAACTTCGAATAAATTCGCTTAATTTTTTTTTTTTTTTCTTTCTGTAGTGCCACTTACTATTTATTTTATAGCATAAGAAATATATAGATAAATAGCTTAGAAAGCGCAGATAAATTAGCTAAATCTATGTTGAGATGTTCGAAACACACGACATTGCTTTTGTTTTAGTAAAACAAAGTCGTTAACAATATAGTGAACCCTCCCTTCGTGCACCCTCTTTAAGTCGTTTTTTTTTTTTTTTTTATTCCAAAAATTACCAGTACTTCTTAAAATAAAAATAAACATCGTCATTATACGGGGCTTTTATAAGAAGGCCATAGAAGACCCATCTGGAACCATGGGTGATCGGCTTCAAAATTACAAATTTTCAGTAAAATTAGATTTATAATAAATTTCCCTTCCAAGAAGTAATTCAAGAACTCAAAAAGGCAATGAGTATTTCTAAGCTCCTAAAGGTAACACATTTTTTTGTTAAAAATATTCTGAACTGCAATTTTCATTTACTATCGCGCGCTTTTATAAGCCGAGAAAGACTTAAGCAATATCTCTTCATTATAGTCCTGCTTTAAAACGAACTCAATTTCTCTTCAGTACCGAAATTGAGAATGCAGAACTCAGCATCGCACGAAAAGCATTCAACCCTGCCAGATATAGGCGAAATATCGGGTACATTACGTCACTTCATAACAAATACACACACACACACACACATGCCGTAAATCCAGTATTTCCATTTAAGGCCTACGGCTATTTGAATAAGATAAATGAGAGAAAATGCTCTGGAATGGGCGAAGTTCTCAATTGTTTCATATTCCGTTTGAAGACTGTGTTCATATTGACCAAAACCGTCAGTAATTCCCTGAAGCAACAGTACTATCCAATGTCCCATGGCAAACTGCAGTTATCTCACTGATGCTCAAGTGAAACCGTCAATCAGTCTGGCAAACATGCATTCTTCAATAAGTAAAATCGCAGACGTGACAATTTTAAACAATCTGAAATCTTACATGGAAGCTAATAATATACTGGCTCCTTACCACGTAGTCTTTTAATGAAATTTATCCACAAATCGCTAGTTCTATGGGTGGCTGAAATGACTTGTGAAGGTATGTAATATAAGAACTATTCTGCGGGTTTATTTATTCATAAAGCAAAAGCTGTCGATAGAGTCCTGTTGCACGATGTAATTTATAAATTACTCACTATGTGTTTTCCAGGGAATATCACGAACGTGATTAAATCCTACCTAACAAGCAGAAAGTTTTGTCCTTCGCATTTCCAAACCCTGCACCTTCCCAGCGAGTTATTTTAGCGGGTGTTCTACAGAGGTTATTACTGGGGCCGACATTATTCAATATTTATGTGAATGATATTTCACAAGCATCCACCATTACCCTAGAACATTTACATAGATGATACAGCGATCTTTTTACAAAATACTTTTCTTCGCCCCTCAACACAAGAATACAAAATCACATCCAAGCACTTGAGGCCTGGCTTGCGTAAAGCAAAATGGAAATCAATCTGACAAATTTACTGCTGCTCTTGGCATCAAGAAGAAGAATTATGTAAATCTCGAAATGCGCGGCTTCATACTGCCTAGGCTAGGTAAGACACATATCTCGAGGTGATCTTTGACTACAATCTTTCATAGACCCTACATATATATTCTATAATTCAGAAATTTCAGGATACGCAAAGTAAGTCTATACACCTTCATTACCAGAAACAGCTTTCTCTCGATAGACAAATATATTACTCATTTTTACAAAACCATCTTGAGATCCATGCGCACTTATGCGCACCGTGTTTGGGCGTACTTTCGCCGAACTCATAAAAAGGTACAGCAAACTTCTCAAATGTGTCTCCGGAGACAAATTCCTGACGCAAATTCCTGTTGCATCAGAAACAACATAATCTATGAAGAAGTATATATTGCACAAATGCATGTCTATAATTACAATCTGGCACATAAATTTCATTTGAACCTCAGAATGAAGAATGATAGTATTATTCCGGCCTATACGACTTCAAATCCCTTAGCTACATAAAGCACACTGTGGCAATTCATAGCAATCAGTTTTAAATGTATACATGTGTATATAAAGTTGCATAAAATTATTAGGCTTTTGTTTTTACATTTTATCTTTTGTTGTGTTTTGCATTACATATTTTATTAACGGTCTGGCTAAAACAACTTTACAACAAATTTTTTGAAAATGTACATAGTGGTTCCATCGTGCAATTAGTATTATCAGAACTATCAATTAGTATTATCAGAACATGAATTATTTTGGGGGTAAAATCATTTTAAAGTCATAAAAACAAGCGATAAATTTTCGGTATACTGGGGAAAAACCACTTCATTTCATGCCTAATTAGGAAGATGTGGGTGATTTCTTCTAGCCCTTAACGGTCGCCAGAGAAACTTTTTATCAGCACCGAGTCCTATGCTGAATTTTTATGTTGTGCAATTTCATGTAATGTAATTGCTGTACACAGTGAATAGCGATTCGTGCTCTTCAATGCTTCTGGAAACCAGTGTGATATATCAACAAAGAAATGAAAGAAAACAGTTTGGGTTCAAGAAGTAATGAAAGTTTTACTCTTGACAACTCCTGAAGTTGACCCTGATTGTTTGTGTAAGGCCCACATCACATGACGTTTGTTGCACTCGAACAACTGTTTCGGACAATTTTTTTCACTAGTTTACTATTGAAAGAAAAGACGTGCGAATTCCTTCCTTTTCAAAAAAAAATTGCAAGTTGTTCGTTTTCAACCAATCAGCTATCAGCTTCGAATGCTATCAGCTTGTTTGTAATGGGGAACCAGATTTCCCTGTGTTAACTCCAAAGCGATATATGATGATTGGCTGTTGTGACCAGGGGCGTAGCTAGAGTTTCCAGCGCCCGGGGACAATTGAAGAATTTGCGCCCCTTTCTGTGTGCCAAGATTATAAAACGTTTCATTAAAAATTTCGTAGCCTGAATTTGGCGCCCCTTGGACGCTGCGCCCGGGGACAGATGTCCCCCCTTGCCCCACCCTAGCTACGCCACTGGTTGTGACAAAGCAGAAAAAATTGTTCCAAACAGTTGTTCTTCCGAAACAAACCGCCGTGCGATAGCAGCCTAAGAAGTTGCTTTGTTTCTAAACTGTTCCTGAAGCTGAACGTACGAGGAATATACGAGAATTCAACGATATGGCAGATCGTTAAAAACAGTTTGTTTACTTGAAGTGGGCTTATTACATTTTTTCTCGTGGAATGGAGGCAACCTAGTAAAGACACAAAACAAGCGAGGCCCATCGCTGCAAGGTTTGCTTACTGGATGCGTATACTTCAGAAGGAGGTTGTTCCAGTTTGTTTAAAAGCTTTTATATCAGTGCATGGAATAACTGAGCAGAGCATTAAATTTCTTAAAGAGAATTTACTTTCTACAGGTTCTACACCTGTTGATAAATGTGCGAAACGTGAATCGGAAACACCACTCAGAGAGCGCAAATACCATTATTCAATGTGTAGGGTTTATATTTATTTTAACTAACATTTATTTTAAGTTTAAACTATCTTTCCTGTCAAGCCTTACTTTCCCCTGGAACTGCCAATGCCAGAGTATGTAAATTTTAGTAGAACGCGCAAGGATTCAAATTATCAGCGGAAGTATTCTGAGTTAAATAGAAAGGAAACGAGTTCAAGGTGTGCTGTTCTTACTTCACGAGCGCGGAGGTAGTTGGCCAGAAATTGAAGAACCCCACGTTTCGGCCTGTGTGCTTGCCTGGAAGTATTGTTAATCGTTCAACGTGATCTTCAAGTTTGCTGAATTAGCAGAGGTATTGTAAAACGCGGTGAGGTCAGTTACTTTTAGAGAGCCTCGTAGTTAGAGTCTTGTCTTTAGTTTCTTTTCAGGTTATTATTTTTATTTGACCGCCGAGTTGGCGCAGTTTGTGAGCGTCAAGAGCACGCACTTGTAATTTATTACGTTGAATAAAAAGGGACTTAAACCCTTAACAAGACTCTGTCTTTTATCCAGTTTTCACAGTCATCTCTTGGTTGCGTGCAAGTTGGAGGCGCGCAACGCTACAAATGAGTGACACACGGACACTTTATTTATCGAAAAATTTGGGTATTACTAAGCTCCATTACATGTACAGTAATCAACATCCTAATAACAACAGCCTTTCTTATGAATCTTTTCGAGATATTTTTCAAAGCAACTTCATTATTTCTTGGTATAGGAAAGGTTCCCAGAAATGGTAGGTGTAGTGAATGTGACGCTTTAAACGCTACAATTTCTCTACTTGCTGAATTTACTACTAATTTACTTTTACTGAATTTAAGATTTTTCTGTTTAGCTCAGACCGAGATTAATGAAGACACCTTGAAAAATATTAAAAAGGACTTGTCTACCACTCTTAATGCAATCACAGGGTAATTTCAAGAAAATCTACCACTCCCAACATCCCAACTGACGTCTACTATCGTCGCCAATTCAGTTTTCTCAGCCTCAAGATCCACATCGCTTCGAACTTAGAATCAGTTTCTAACACATAAGATGAGTCTGTAGTCAAAATTGGAGACTACATTTGCCAATGCTTACCCATTTTGTGTTCAATCTTTTGCCTTTGGAAATGAGTGAACTTGTTATTTTTGGGAATTCCTGCACTGAGCAGAACAAAAACAATATAGTCATAAGATTTCTGGAACCTGGACTCGAACCTGGACCTCTCGACTTCATGATGAGAGAAAAAAGCTTCGACACCATAAAAATGGTCTTCCGGGTGAACAATCATTCCGTGACCGAAACATGAGCCTCGTGAATCAAAAATCGTACAGAGAAATACCTGATAACAGAATAACAGGAGGGAATTATTCAGAAATATCAAATCAAAACCATGTCCTTTAGACGTAAATTACTGCGACACAGATAAATTTAATTTTTAACATTGAGGTGCTATCTTCACTTTTTTCATCCTTCAGAAATGACCCTTCCCAACGAGGCTTACTCCGATCGTAAAAATTCCTAAAGAAACACCTAATATTATTTACCACGAGGCCTTGTTTTTTGGACAATACATCCAAAAGGGAATACGTCTAGAGGAGGAAATCCTCAAGAAAACCTCGATCACATCTTTACTGTAGAGTCATTCGGTTATTTTGATGATGAAGACGCGAAAAATGAGCAATACCCTCTCCGGGACTCGAACCTGGACCTCTCGACACACCCCGAGTGCGTTACCGTTACACTACGAAGGCACGCAAAATGGAGAGAGAAAATACCTTAGATACTTCCCCTTTTAAAGGGAGACTGGGGATTAGGGGACAGAATTACTAAATCCTGGTGGCGAAGAATCATCATCCAACACCTTTTAGTTCGTGCGACACTATATTAACTAGGTTATTTTGAAACTGGAGACATGAAAAATGAGCAATGCCCTTACCGGGACTTGATCCTGGACCTCTCAAATACGCGCCGAGTGTGCTACTGTTAGTCCACGAAAGCATGTAGGAAGGAGGGACAAAATACCTTATAGAACATTCAGCGCTTCCTATACTGGAAAGCTACCACTCAAAGCGGCAAACACCTTTTTCACCTATCGATCTCCCAGATGCATAGAAAATCTAAAGAATTTTACGAGAAACTGGCATCTGGAGACTAACCCGGATATTATCATTTCAAAGGCCGACTCAGGTGGCCAGATAGTCGTCATGGATAAGAACACTTACATCGATGGTGTCACTAAACTCTTAAACGAAAACTGGAAAGCTACCACTCAAAGCGGCAAACACCTTTTTCACCTATCGATCTCCCAGATGCATAGAAAATCTAAAGAATTTTACGTGAAACTGGCATCTGGAGACTAACCCGGATATTATCATTTCATATGCCGACAAAGGTGGCCAGATAGTTGTCATGGATAAGAACACTTACATCGATGGTAATAGAAAGGAACACTTACATCGATGGTAACAGAAAGGATGAAATAGAAAGGAAACGAGTTCAAGGTGTGCTGTTCTTATTTCACGAGCGCGGAGGTAGTTGGCCAGAAATTGAAGAACCCCACGTTTCGGCCTGTGTGCTTGCCTGGAAGTATTGTTAATCACTAAACTCTTAAACGAAGGACCATATAATCCGATCTCTAAAGACCCTTCACCTTCGGACCTGTCAAAAATACAAACTGCGATCAAATCTTCACAAACCATTTCAAGCAACTTAAAACATTCGCTTATCCCATCTGTTGCGAATTGTGCCAGATTATATACTCTTCCTGAGGAGCTAATTTCTCTCACTCAACTCTGTTTGAAACAAACACATTTTGTTTTCCAAAATAAATATTACAAGCAAACTGAGGGATTAGCCATGGGAAGCCCCCTCAGTCCCATCCTGGCTGATATCTACATGTATTATTATGAATCAAAATTGTTTGAAACTTTAAACTTCCCGGCATGGTTCCGCTACGTAGACGATACTTTTACCCTGTTTGAAGGTAATAAAGATGATTTAAATAAAGTTCTTTCTACAATGAATTCTATTGATCCTGCTATTCAGTTCACTTTTAAACTTGAGACTTGCAATTCTCTTCCGTTTCTCAACATTCTGGTCACACGTAACACATCCAACTTCAGTAACTATGGTTTACCGTAAACTTGTAAGTTATTTTATGTTCTGAATGTTTAATGTAACCTCTTTCTTTCTGTTTTTCCGCCAGAATGCAAATGAATTCGTGTGTATTTAAAGTGATTATTTATTTGTTTTTTCTCATATAAAAATTATTAGAATCGCTGTATCATTTTTCCCGTACATTAAACAAAATTAAAAAATTTTAGCCTCATGTGATTTTTATAAAAAAGATTTAAAAAACTGAAATATATGTAAAAATATCAGGATTCAGCTTAGAATTTCGCAGTTATTATTATTACTATTAAATAAAAATATTAGTATATGGCATTAAAACTCATTAAATATAAAAAAAAAATCATTGCACTTTTTTTTTTTTTTTTTTCAAAGCGTAAAACAAACTGTAAAAAGAAAAATAAAACAATAAAGTATGCTAAATCACAGATTTTTTTTTAAAGGTTTTCGGAATTTATATAACATTCGTATAAGTAACGAATTGAAAAGTACCATGATGTCAACAGGTTTTATCAGTACATTTTGTTTTGTATAATTTTCGTAAAAATAACGTGCGTAAAAATACGGTAAAGCGTCAGTAGTACTTTCAGTTTTTTTAATTCGTAAAACTAAAAATAACGTGCAAAAAAATACCACACTCTTATTTCACCAAAATTATACGTATATTTTTGGAGGCATGCTGCTTGAGATAAGTCATATTTTTCATTAGCGAAAGACTTAAAAACTTCATAAATTCTAGTAATTTTTAGCCCAAAAGGAACATTAGTCCCGAGTGGGATATCAGTCTCGAAATGGCATTTTGCGTTGAATAACTATAAACTGCATATCACTTTTCATATTGTTGCCGCCAAATATTATCGCCCTGTATTATATTTAAAGAAATTAAATAATGAAAAATCAGCAAGAATATATGCATGTTTCTTGGATTGTGAGAAAAGCAACAATACAACAAATATCAAACTTGGAATAACGTAATCCACTACCCGAACATGGGCCCATGGAAGCCCGAATTTTGAATATCCAATTTGTTTTATCTATATTATCTATTATTATCTATTTCATATTTTGCAAAACATTAACGAATTTTTTACTAACAAATTCAACGATTTCAAAGCGAGCAGTGGCAGCACTGTACAAAAGAAAACATTTTTATCTACAGCACGAGTCCGTCTATCGGAAATTCTAAAGATATGCTGTTTTTAAATATTTTGTGATTTTGTTATTGAATCAAAATTTTACAGCGTAAGAGCGAAGTACGTGATATTTAAACCTTTCCGGCACCCTGCCTTTTAAAGTCGCAGTTTTGATTTTAAAAAAAAAAGTAGGCAGTCAGTCTTATTAGGCCTAGAGTAGGTAGTACATAAGTAAAATTTTGTGAAGATAGCACTTATCGTTTTAATTCTGTGGGTGTGCCCAAAGTGGAGATTGAATAGAGCTTCAGAAGGAGTGCTGAAGCGAGCATTGTCGTCAATGAACTGGCCGATGAGATGCGGAGAAACAAAGAATACAGACAGTTGTCCTAGATTATCGGTGAGCCCGGTTTGGGCACACCTAGGGTTCGCCGTCTGATTTTAGGCAAGATTTAAAAGTCTGATTTGGGTAAAAATTTAAAACTAATATAGAATAAGGAGATTAGCACACAGCCAAAAAAATAACATAGAAATTTCTTTTCAAACAATTCCTTTTATACCCTAAAAAAATTCTGATAGATTTATTTGGAAAATGAGGGTCTTAAAAAACTAAACTATATGGACTGCTTTGTGTTGAGCTGCCATCTACTATAAATAAAGAAGGTTCAGAGTAACCTATAAATCCTTTTTCATTGAATTTTTCTGTGCGTACAGAAGGAAATTTTTAGGTGTGTCCAGACCGGACACACTGTGCCGCAAAGGGTTAATAAATAAAACGGCAAAATATTAATAATATGGAAACAAAGAAACTTTTGTTAAGCCATCTTAATAAGAAAAACTGAACATTGATATAATGAACTGAGGAAAGACTGAAAAAAAAAAAAAAAAAAAAAAAAAAAAAACAGTAAGCACTGTCAACACTTAACGCTGCATTATGAATTCTAAAGGCATACTGCAAGGCTGCTAAAGAAATGGTTAACGCCAGTGAGTGTATAAGCAGACTGGTAGACTGCGAACTCAGCGAGAGCATAAAAAACCTTAACAAACCCTTTTGGACAACCGTTAAAATCTGAAACCTTTCAGATTTTTTTTTAAAATTAAAGTTAATAAGAAGGAATAATTGACTAGTTTAATTAATATCATACTATTGCATCTATATAGTTTTTTATTCTCTGAAATTAATTATTTATTCTAAAAAACTCAGAAATATTTATTTTCTTAAATATTTGCTACAGATTTATCAAAAATGGCTTTACGTTTACTTTTTAAGTCAGCATATCCAATTAATTTAGACCAATAACTTTAATGTTTTTATTTCTTCTTATTTGTTTAAGTTTTCTGATATCAATATGCGAAAATAAATATAATTAAAAAAATAAAGGAAAATATTTTTATGTTTTTCAATTTATTGTATTTTGGTAAATTTGTTATTAACTTTCATAAAAATAACGTATTTGAAACACATTCCTCTAAAAGTAATTCCACATTCCTTTAGTGTAGTTAGTTCATACGCGGTTTGAATATCTGGCAATAATAAGATATAATTAAAATCTCCCCCTTAAATAAAATAAAAGGTCAGTCAAAGTGACTTCGCAGAAACATTGTGAATATTACAATGAATAAATTTGCATAGTGCAATCAAAGTAAATCGACAAGGAGTTAGTAATGATAAAACTAAAAGGTGAATGCGTGATTTGACATTGATATGCAAGATACATAAAATCAGAAGCATCATTTTTTATTTATTTACGATAATATGACAAAAATATCTATGAAATTCATCAGTTCATGCGTTATTAATTACGTCAGTTTAAGCGTATAGTATGATGCGTCCATTAGCTACATTATTAAAGAATATATAAATAATTACGAACTACATTTATTGCTTTTAGTTTTTTTATTTTATTTCCCAAATGAGTTGTTACTTAAAAGTTAAGTTAAAGATCTTTCGCCATATTTAATACCAACAATTTGAACATTAACCAGGCCACCTGAAACTTAAATTAAGGATCTTATACTATGGCAACACTATCCAAACCTCTAGCAACATATATGCTCTAATTGCGTAACGCAACATTTCAAACATTTGTAAAAGCTTCGCTACGGACGGTACATACGTCAAAATTGCAAGACTATACAAAAATTACCGTAAGCAAAAGAACACAAAATCATAACATGAAGCCATTTACACACAAAATGCAAATTCATCAAACGACGCATCTTAGGTTATCTAATACGAATCTTAAGTCTTATCTAAATACGAATTTTAAGACAAACAGTTCTAATTTTTATTGGTGCAAGTTTAAGGGCAGGCTGTGTCTTTCAAGAATGCAGCAGATAATCTGTTCCCTTATGCTTCAGAAAGCAACTAATTATTTCACCTTTCAGTGGCAAAGCCGGAGATCCCCGGGGTACTTTACCCCTCTCAGGAATTTCGAAACCCCTCCCGCTTGCCGATCAAGTTGCAGTGCCAAGACATTGTTTAACCCAGGACCCCCCTAGAGTTACCTGTCTTAGCACCTGAGTGGAAAGAAAGGATTAAGGGAGTGTAAATGACAACTCGACGGGGGTCCGGTCAATCATGGGACAAGATCTCCTACTTCCGTTGTGCCAAGGTCAAACAAGGTTGGCACCTGCTGGCAGAATCGATTTTGGAGGCGTGACATGACACTTATATCCACTGCTGAAACTAGGGAGGAAAGATAAGTGACAATTGAAGTAAAATTGATGAATGAACAATGGACTGGAGCTTCGTTATGTGTTTTAATGACTGACGTTTCGATATGGATGATTAAGAAATGAAACCAACTTCATCATTTGTCATAATTATTACATTCAGATTTAGTTCAGATCTTCGAATCCTCATGAAACACGTCCTGAGTATAAGCAAACTACCACTAAACTTCGGTTGACAGCTCGTTACGTCAAGGAATTTTGAAACTTTAACCGATTTTAAACGCATAAAGACTCTCTATTATTATCCTTGTTGTTAAAATTACTATTTACATTATTCATCATTTCAAGCGAATTTGACATATTTTAGTTCAAACGAGTTTAATCTTGAGTTAAATTTCGCCATTTTTATGTTGAAGCACATTATATGTCAATGCCTCCTTTTTTCATATTCTGCAATACTCCGATAATAAAATGACGGGGGCAAGAATTACAAATGTTTGTTTATAATATTTCCAAGTTTTTTTTATTTTTTATTTTATTTATTTATTTATTGAAAAGCAGTTGAAATTTTGATATTAGGAAATGTTTATTTATTTTCTTTCAAAATTTCCTTATTCTTTGGCATGACGTTTCGTTTCCATAAAGAAAAACAATAAATCTATAGAGGCATTAGGTAATTTTGAAGGAGACGTAAAAAATGTGCATTGCCGTCAACAGGACTCGAACTCTGGACATCTCGAATACGCATCGAATATGCTTCCAATTACACTACGAAGGTCTGCGGAAAGGAGGAGGGGGGACGTTATAAGTGTTCTAGAGTCATTAGATATTTTGAAGCAGAAGACAGGAAAAATAAGCAATACGCTCCTCGGGACTAGAACCTGGACCTCTGAAATTTGCTCCGAATGTGCTACCGTTATACACTGGCTATCATAAATTAAGGAAAAAGCACAAAAATCACGATTACTGAAAAAGTTACATGTAGAATTTAATGAAACTTACCCACAATATACAACACATAGTAAAGTACCAAATAACATAAAAAGAAATTACCAGACAAATATGGTAGTATAGAAATTAGCACATGTATAAAATGAACAAATCGAAGGTGTCAGTTTGCTATAGGAAAAGTACCTTCAATATGGAATATGATAGCCTCTAGAAGCAATACAGCACATACAGCGATGCATGATGCTTTCAATTATGCGGTCTATCAGTTCCATAGGAAGCGAGAGCCATTGCTCTTGCAAAGCAGTTGCAAGCGCGACAAGGGTCTGAGGGGGCGGACTGAGAACAGCTAGACGTATCTCGAAAGCATTCCAAACGTGCTCGATAGGATTCAAGTCCGGGGATCGAGCTGGCCACTCCATGCGCATAATTGTTTCCTGTTGAAGATAATTATCTACGATGCGAGCCCTGTGTGGTCTTGCATTGTCGTCCTGTAACAGGAAAGCATCACCTATTGCCTCGGCATATGGGCGCACATAAACATCAAGGATGTCATCTCTATAAATCTGAGCATTCACGGTTCCCCTTGGAAAGACATGGAGGTCTGTGCGTCCACCCAAAGAGATGCCACCCCAAACACAAACACTGCCCTTTCCGTATGCAACTCTTTCACGGATGTTTGACGGATGTTAACGGGTTCTAGGCAAAGAATATTCTTTGTTCTAGGTTCTCTCCATATCAAATAACGCGTGCTATCGCTTTCTAAACTAAACCTGGACTCACCTGTAAAGAGAACTGCCCTCCATTGATCAGGCGTCCAGTGGACATGTTGTCGTGCAAGTGAAAACGGTCCCTCCTATGGCATGACGTGAGCGGCACACAAATGGCTGGTCGCCTCGCATACAGACCACCTTCGTGAAGCCTTCTACGTACAGTTGACGTTGACACGAACCTTCCGGTGGCTGCAGCAAGGGAGGATCTAAGAAGAGTCGGAGTAGCGGTTCTATTCCTGCGTGCACATAATGTCAAATATCGGTCATCGGCGCTCGTCGTAGCAGTTGGCCGTCCTTGGCTGAACCTCCTTAGATGCCGAATCTGTGGTTTGAAATTAATTGCCTCCAAAGTCTATGAACCACAAAAGGACTCACATTTAGCCATGTGGCCACTTCTGTTTGGCTTTGTCCTGCCTCTAATCTCCCAATGGCTCTCCATCGCAGTTCTGCAGGCAAATGATGCATGGAGGTCATTGTTACGCATTGGCTATCTCAGATTTCTGATGTCACTATCACAGTGAAATATGTTGGCTTGCTCTCAAACATGGACTTTTATGCTCCTCGCAGATGACGTATTATTCCGAAAGCAGCGGCACTAATATGCATATCGCAGTTTTACTCAGATACTCTTACTCGGCAACATAACATTTACTTGCTGACTACTATCAGGCAAGTGAGATTGGCAAAAACAACAACTATATCTCCCAGGGATTTAAACAGTGCAAACAACTAACTTATACAAGTAGATACAAACAATATGACATGGTAACCAACTAACACCGGATACAAGAGTTTGTTCACTACAAAACGGTGTAACGACAGCTAACGCTGTAGATAATTAGCTAATCAGGAATGCGTAAAGCTGCTACTATCATGATAATTTTCATTAAGAAGACAAAAATTCCAAAAATAAACTCATTCAAGCAGGAGAAAAAATAAAGCGATTTAATTCGTCCTTCATAAGGATTCCTCGCTTTCCTATAAGGAATCCTAAAGAGTGCTGCCAATGCCTTACTTCAGGGTTTATTTAAACATATGTGGCAAAATTTTTAAGTAAGATACAACTGAATATGTAGACCACCCCCTATGTCGTAAGTCATCCTGAACAGTGGATTTCGAACATTGGTCGCGGAGATTTGTTCCGATCAGGCAGAGCAGACGGCCCAGAAAGTGATCCGCCACGGGGGCTTTCCTTCTAAGCCCCCCCAGATTTAGAGCCACTTCCCTCCCTCATCTGTCACCGGACAAACCCTGCAATCCTCCCCCAAGGACGGCGTAACAAATGGCAGTAGAGAAAGTCGGTAGAGTAGACCGATGGCCGTTGAAAACCGTTGCGTGTTCACGTAGTTGTGAAAAAAAATTGCACAGATAAACGACACAAGAAAGCAATAAAAACATTCTGTCGATAGTATGGCTTAATGACTTTTTCTGACAATAAACACCTGTAGTGGAGATTTAAAAATGATGGCGATAAGCAAAGCATATCATCAGCAAATATAACGCAAATTAAATCATCAGATTTAATCTAAAAACTTAATTAATTAGAACTATTTTCAAGCAGTTGAAGATAAAAATATTTTACATTGCCATTCTCTTCATTTCATACGGCTGAAGTTTTATAAATTTTTTTTTTATCTCTTATGACATTTATTTCAAAATTTAAGCCACTCTAATTTGATTTCCATTATGCCACACATTTCTCCCAAATTAGAGAAACATTTTGCTGACTAGTTGACAAAGGCCTTGTCCAAATAGTCATACTCCAAGTTGTTCAAGAGATTCTTTGTCCAAATTGTTCAAGAGATTCTTACTTCTTCTCTTGAATGAATGGGCGGATAGCAGAAAGAGCTTAAAAGCGAAATTATTACGCTTGATAAAATTAACAGAAAATCTTTTTGCTTTTTTTCTACTATAAGTAGTACTATTCTAGACAGAAAATTGGCCACCAGGTGTTTTCCTCAATAATTAACTACCACAGAACAACATCCTTTGCCCCAGGAAGCCAGAGTTACAACTCCATTGAACAAAAGTGAATTTCAGATGACATCTGATCCAACGATAAACACAATTTAACACTGTCAGGGTCTTGGCCAAGTATACATACAGGTCTATAACATTTAGGTTCTGGTAAACCTATAAATTATTTCTCCCGCCTTCTTAGCATGTCTTTGTAGTGTAGTGGTGAGCACGCTGGGCGCTTTTTCCAGAGGTCCGATTCCCGGCAAAGGCGATGCTCATTTTTCACTTCTCCTACTTCCAAAAATTACCTAATGTTTCTACAAACCTTTACTTCTGCAATAAGCATCAATGTAATATTAGATACCTACTGCAGTATCTTAAAGAATCGGGATAGTAATACAACACATCGCAACACTTTAAGATTCTTAGATTTTAGATTCTTAGAAAAATTAAGAGAACCTCAAAGGGAGCTCTAGACCTGAAGAGGACTGGAATAAACGTAACTGGAAGAAAGCAGAGAAAGAACAAAGACCAAATCTAACGAGAACAACCGATATGTAGTCCCTCGATGCGTAAGGAACACCTCAAGCATGCATTCGATGGACATTGGCATGCCATGAATGGTCTAAAAATATAGACTAATTCCTTTCTGTTTCAGGTAATAATACTTTTAAATATATTTGCACTTAATATTGAACAACATTAAAAGAAATATCATTTTACCTACCTTCAAACCGTGCACCATTTGATTTAAGACTTAGTTCACAGGATGGGTTTTCAAATCATAACAGGTCTAAGCCCAGCTTCGTTGTTAGGCAACCGGATCTTGCTTTGTCACAAAAATCGGCTTAAGGATTTTGTCTAAAAGTTTTAACTTTCCAAATTTATGCCAACTTGGTATAATAGTCGATCAATCACAGCTAAGCAGACATCGGTCGGCGGTTTCGCTGAGTCAGCTACACATTTACGCATGTGCAACTTTCCTTTCTCTAGTCGGCCGCGGCTTAAAACCCGTTAAAGAGGTTTGAATGGATTTAATGACTTTTATGCCATAAACCTTATGATGATAAAACCCGGGCTGAACGAAGCTTACGTTGCGTCAACTCTAAGCAAGGAGATTTCAAGTATTCCAACTACTACCTTAGGTACCTTTACAACCGATGATAGATCATAAGAAGTCTTAATTTTCTTAAGATTCAGATAGATAAAGTTAAAATTTAACTTAGCGATTATTTTAGTTCTTCAAAACATTCTTCCAGAACGTAAAAGAAATCAAAATAAAACATACTGTCGCAACAATTCTTAGTTTAAATTCCCCATCAGTTACCGAGCGGTTAAAACCGCTGAATGCTGGTAGACTGATATCGGTTTTAACCCGAATGAACCCAAGTAACTCATGTATAACGTGAATCCCTTAAACTGATAGCACATCCACAAGCCACCGTCAACAGTGCGTCGAAACCTGCTGACTATTCAGCAAAATGTAAGCTATTCCAATTTTAATCCACAAATTCAGTTACTTGAAAGCAATGTGCTGGCACTATCTCAAATAGAACACCTTTTATACCCACAGGACAGCAAAAAATGTGTTAGCAGGTGTGAGTCCAAGTGCAGATTAGTAACTGCATTGCCAGCGGAAGCATAAAAAAAACCTTCACCGAAGGGCACGGTTTCGACTTCCAAAGAAGGCATGGATGTTTGTAAATGTATAGTGTCCGTATGGCATGAGGGCATTCTAAATATACGGTAAGACGAAAGTCATCCCGAGAGGTTGATGGTAAGGGAAGATGGGTTGGATACCCTCGGACGCGTCGCCCCCGGGTTCTCCATCAAAATTGAGGGCTGAACTGAACAAAAGTCGTACCATCACCTGTAGAGTGCTCAAGGATATAGGAAGGAAGGCTCAAGGAACGATTATATAGGCAAGACTGCCGACAAGCTGATACAGGATGGTCTTGTATTCTAAAAGTAAATGCATTAGAATGAATAAAAGAAACACACTGGATAGTGAAAATTTGGCATTGGCAAAGTAAACAAGATGTGTAAGGAAAATAAGACAGTAAAATAGGTATTGTTACGAATTTTGTACTTAGAGAGGCAATTTTAGTGGAATTATAAGTAAAATTGTTGTATTTCTTTTGTATAATGTAAGATGAAAAATCATAAGAGATTGGCTATGCCGAAAAAGTAAGAATACAGGGGCGAGTTCCTTTAACATTGATTAAATGGATAATTCAAAAATTTGGCGATAAATCGCCAAAAGACGCCAAACTTGGCGACCATTTGGCGACATGTTGGTTTGGTCTCCGTATCACCGTATAGGTATTGCAATTGAATAAATGCAATTGATGACTATATTAGTTGCAACCGTAATTCGATCCTCATGTTGCTTTCTAGTAATTTCGAGAAGCAGAATGTACTACAACTATCTCTGCGCCCGGTTGAAAACTGCATAAGGCCGGAGAGAGTATCTGGTCCCAGTTAGTTGCGAGTTGTTAGTTCAGCGTGAGATCGGACCCGTACGCACGCAATAGTATTTATTACCTTTAAGTATCAATAAGCAAGTGCTTCTTACTAGCTGTTCTTAAATTTTCCTAAAAAAGATGGAGAAACAAGTTATTTGTTCCCACAAAATTCTCCAATTATCCAACAATTAATTCAATTTCAAACATTATTTAAGTTTAATGTACTTTTAACTAAGGACATAATTGGTTAATGCACAATCCTTTCCTCTCTGATTTTAATTTTCAGGCCATTATTTAATAAATTATACGACATATTTAACAATTTATTGTAAAACAAACTTTGCATTCAATGATTAACCCAATTATATTGTATTGGAAATTTAGTGGGTAAATTAAAAATAGCCTGGTTGTAAGCTATCATGTTTGGTTCATTAAATGCAGTGTTGGGCTTGCACTGTTTTCAACTCCACGTGCACTGTTTTCAACTCCACGTGCACTGTTTTCAACTTCAAGAAAGTTATAAACGCTATTTTCAACTCAATGTTTTTAGGAAATGATTCCATAATAAACCAAGCAACATCTGCGTCTTAGCAGTTTGTCAGTATAAAAGTAAATCAAAACTGAGTTTTATTTCTTGTTATTAAATTATCGTTCTTTTATTTTCTTTCCTTTTTATAGAGGGCACTATTTTAATGTTTTCTTTGTGTGGTGAATAAAACTAAAATCTGGCCCAGTTTTAGACAAGTTAAAAAAAATAATAAGTTGCTCAAATTTGCGCATGAATAAAATGAACGTATTTCTTTCATTTATTAGCCAAAATGTTTATTAGTCTCGAAGTGGGATTTTGCGTTGGTTCACTAGAAAGGCGAATCGCTTTTCAGTTGTTACCACCAAATGTTATCACCCTGTATTATTTTCAAAGAAATTAAACAATGAAGAATCGGCATGCATGTACGTACGTACGTACGTTCCTTGCATTGTGAGAAAACGGGGGTACCTACAGCCAACAAATTTTGAATAACGTAGTCCTCCACCCGAGCATGTGTACCTGGAAACCCTAATTTTGAATTTCGAATTTCATATTTCTATTTTGAAAAAGTCTAATGAATATTTGATTAACAAATTCAACGATTTGAAAGCGAACAGTGGTGACACTATACGAAATAAAATATTTTTGTCTCCAGCGCTCCAGCGCGCGAGACTGTCGATCGAGGCTATGAGAAGAATAGATATTTAATAAATAATGTTAGCATATAAAACGGTAATAATAAAAAGACAAAAAAAAATTGGGGGAAGTCGTCTTATTAAGAACAGTGAAGACTGATATGATGAACTGAAAAAATACTATATTAGTAGCAACCGTAATTTAAAAAAAAAAAGGATAGAAAAATATATGCTAGTACTTAGCACTGCATCGCGAATTCTAAACATATACTGCTATGCTATTTTCAAAATTCTTGTCATTTTGCTATTGGATTGTATATGGTTGCTGCTGTTGTGACTTATCTCACTTGTCTGACAACGACATCAGATCAAGCCCACAAAATTCTTTGTGGCCAGAATTGAAGCCTACGCCTGTCGTTGGCAAGGGCTTTGAGGCCCATTCAGGTGACAGTAGGACTTTGTTGAGTTCCTACCCCCCAAATTTGACAGAGGGCACCCCTAAGGGACGGCTCCGAGGGTTCCTTTGCTTCCCTACCATCAACCTCTCGAGGGAACTTTCGGCAAGCTGCATATTTAGAGTGTCCCATGCTGCACAGACACTATACAATTAAAAACGTCCACGCCTTCTCCGGGATTTGAAACGGGGGCCCTTCGATGCTACAGTCAAAGTAACTAACTACAATCCCGGTTTGGCGGCGAATTGTATATGGCGTAGGTGCGAAGAAAATGCTGCTTAATAATAAAGCTAAAAAGACAAAAAAAAAAAAAAACAGGGTTAGCAATAGTGAGTACATCAGCATACTAATAGCCTGCGAGCTCAGCGAAAGCGTTAAAAACCTTAGGAAATCCTTTCGGGCGATCGCTAAAATCTGAAGCATTCAGATTTTTTGTACTAATATATGAATGTGATTAAAGAACCGTTTGACGGAAATGACAGAATTATTCTAAAACTGAACATTTTTCTGAATTTTAACAAATAAGTCAATAAAAATTTGCAGAGAAGTTCTCATGGGAAAAATCGATTGCCCGTTTACCGAGATTTGAACCACAAATTTGCTGACTAATTAGCTGGCTTTGCAGTTGGAAACACTTGCATTACAAGATCACGTACGAGGGAATGCGATAATTCTTTATATTCTCTCACTTTCGCACCAACGACGAAGCGGCCGGTTGCATGGTGTTTCGCATATAGATTATTGAGCTCCGCCACAATTCAACTACGTCCCAAATTCGATGGAGAACTTTCAAGAACACGGATTCAATGGTCTCCTATTCTTCTTTTCCTACCACATACCTTTCAAATAGACAATATTTTATTTTTTTATCAAGTACATTCCTTAACAATATTTTAAATGGCCCCTTGCCGCAACGACACTATACACTTACAATCATCCACGTTTCCAGGATTCAAATCTGAGGCTAAGACTAACGAAACCGGATCTTCTATTAGTATTTTAGGTTAGGTTAGGTT
Organism: Stegodyphus dumicola; assembly: GCF_044657685.1. NCBI lineage: Eukaryota > Metazoa > Arthropoda > Arachnida > Araneae > Eresidae > Stegodyphus > Stegodyphus dumicola. The sequence goes on from NC_140777.1 coordinate 88,540,385, forward strand.
ATTTAATTACGGCAAAGCCTCGAGGGCTATCTGCCTAAGGGGAGGGATGCCTTCGTGGAGGGCTTTCTAAGGGAAACTGGCTCGTATGCACGTTACACATGAGGAAAACCAGGAAAACACCCATGCAGCCAGCCCGTTCGCGGGATTCGAACCTCAGACCGAACTACCAGTGTTCAGCGACTTTACCGCTCTGCCGCTGGTGGGCCCCTATTAGTATTTTAACATAGCACTAACCCTCCATTTAAGCAGCGACTGAAGAGACGCCGATGGTTATATTGTCAATCGTATTTTAGTTAGGATGCCATTGTAAAGATTATTCGACTTTCCAGATCAGAAACTGAATCAACTCCACCCTCACCGGTATTCCAACCACTGACGTTTCGTTAGTAGTTGAAAGTATGAAGTGCAAGAGGGGGTGGAGAAATACAATAATTCTTTACAAATACTTTTATTTAATTATAATTCATTCACAAACTTTGATGAATACGTTCAAAACCTGAAACTCAATTGAGTCAGAACACTCTATTAAAAAAATAAACTATACTACAGCAAATTACTATTACTATTCCACGTTCAGAATAACTCAAGTATGTTTCACGATATTTGAATAAGCTTTCTATATCTTCTGCGAAAAAACTACTACACGCAGCTTCGTGTTCATTAGTGGAAGACAAAATTCTATTATTTACATGGAAAATTCTTACGCACTTTTGAAGATTCTGCCATAAACCTATATATTTGTTCCTTTTATCCAAAAACGTGGAAGCAGTTTAAATTCTAGAAAGTGGCAGATCACGTTTCATACCGTTACGTAAATCGTAACGTGGTCAAGACACAAAGCTTTTGCTTCCTAACCTCGTATTTGTGACCCACTTGAGGTTTTCTACTAGAAAACGTAGTCTTTCTCCGTTACGGTCAAAACAGGTAAACATCACGTCCAGCACATCCTTCTGACCACCACCCAAGAGAGTGGCATGGATGCTCTATTTCGAATAAAAGGCCTGTATCCTCACGTGGCTTATCAGCCTGATCTTCCGGGTGCATTCCGTGTACGATCTTCTGAATCTTCTCCGCTTCCCCCATCCCTACTCTTCGCAGAAGATAAACCTCTTCTGCATCAGTATATCACTCCCGTATAAACTGGATATTCGAGGAACTCCCTCCCATCGTTTCCTCTTCTTCCCCTCGCTATCTCGACTTTTAATGAAGGCCATGGACTAACGTTGATGACGTCACGAACGCACGTGCTCGAGTGGCTCGCGCACACGTTCTGCCGGTGAAAAACCGAGAGAAGGAGGTTTTAAAAATTTTTCCCCCCATTCCGGTTTTAAAAGATGGGAAAAGTGCACCCACTTCAGGAGAATGCCGGCGACGGCGAGCTACTCCAGGTTTTCCGCATTTATGGAGGGTTATGAGAGTGTGGGAGTTGGTAATAGGTGTACTTCTGAGTACGCGCGGGGAAAGTGGTGATCATTCAGCCGCTCTGAAACAGAGTGGAAGTCGTTCTTCCTACGTTTCGACTGACGTGCCTCTGCAGTTTAAGGAGCACAAGTTTGTTTTTGGGAACGGCATTAGTTTTAATGCCTACCTACAACCACCATCATCGGAATCAGCTTTCTTTCCTCCCGGTAAAAGAGAGCTCTTGAAATAGTCGCCGAAGCATTTCTTCCTCTTTCTCTTAATTTCATGTTTGATAGGTTGATTAATCACATTAATTGCATTAATGATTCAAAGGAAAATTTAAATAATTTTTTGTACTAAAAATTAAAGTTGAGTAGATACAAGAAACCTTAGATGCAAATAAAAGTAACAGTTTGATCGATATGAAGACATCGACCTCTTTTTTAAAAGCAAAATTTATTAAGCTTAAATTTTCATTTTAAACAGAGAATTCAAAGAAAAGCTTCAAATGATATTTTATTAAAAGAAATAAAAAAACAAAATCTGAAATGTTTCAGATTTTAAATTACGTCCAAAGGGGCGTTTTTTAACATTTTGTGTGTTACCTTTCTTTATTAAATATCATGTTCCTCGCACTTAAACCATAAGATCCAGTGCAACAGCAATATTGCAAAATAGTTTAAAAACGAGCATATCTTTAGAATTTCCGATACAGAGACTCACGCGCTGGAGATAAAAATGTTTTTTCTGCACAACGTTGCCATTGCTCGCTTTGAAATCCTTGAGTTTGTTAATCAAAAATTCGTCAAAGTTTTAAAAAAATAGGAAATCGATCATAAAACAAATTTCAAATTTCAAATTTGGTCTTCCACATGCTCATATTCCTTGGAGGATTACGTTATTCAAAATTCGATGACTCTATGTACCGTTGTTTTATCACAATACGAGAAATATACATACATTTATGCAGATTTTTCATTATTTAATTTCTTCAAATATAAGGACTCTAACATTTTGTGGCAACAGTTTGAAAAGTGAACCGACATTTATGAGTCCGACGCAAAATGCCAAAACGAAACTAATAGTCCTTCGGGATTCAAATCCCTTTGGACTAAAAAGAAATCAAAGCGAGTTTAATGTGGGTATTGAAATTCATAACTGTGACTTTCTTAAGGTCTTCGGTCATGATATACGACAAGATCAAATCCCACAAACATCTTTTTTAAATGATTTGTTTAGTTTGATTATGCCAAATCATGTGAGGGCTACCTACATAAGGGGATGGCTGCCGTCGTGGGAAACTTTCTGAAAGAAATTGGCTCAGAATTAAGACTATACATTAAAAAACCACGAAAATGCCCATACAGACAGCCGGTCGCTAGAATTTAAACACCTAGGTAGAATTACGCGTAATCACTGGTCTTATCCACTTACCCAAAACTGAACCTTCCTTTACATGGATATTATCTAGAATTGGTTTACTAATTCTGAATACTTCAGCTGGTAATAGCTAATGAGTATAAAAAGGAGGCTCTTGATTAGTATCAAGCTGGAGAAAAACCGTTATGTTGCCACTTGACTAATACAAATCTTTTTGAATGACAAAGAATTCTCATTGCCATCCCTGCAAATAATCGAGTCGAACATCTTTCAAAAAGTAGAGGGGGCGTTAAATTCCATTTTACTATCAAATAACTCTAATACGATCATTAACGAAATTCGGTGATGTTTACCGTATACAGGTGGTTCAACTGGTAAGAAACGGTTATTGGTGGAAATGGATCTTAAATTACGCTACCAGTCTGATGGTACTTGTTAAATTCTTAATTAAAACTTCTTAAGCAAATATTTCGGCCTCAGATATTTGTGATAGGCCTAGCTCTAATAATTGATATTATAACAACAGACTCGCTACCTAATCAGTTTCTTCTATTAACTGCCTACGTCACCTATGGAACGATGCAGTAAACTTCAATAAATTTTACAATTAAAATCAAATCGAAAGATACTGGTCCTATCAAGTTTATTTTTTACTGGTGCCCGTCAGTCCTGTTAGTCATCAATTACCGTTAGGTTGACGGTCGCCTGGAATAAATCAACGTGTCACCAATACAGGGTTCTTTTTTCCGCGTTGCACATCAAAAAACATGATGGACCACTATCATTATAAACATACGATCGACATTGGCATACCATCTGTTGCGCCACTTATGGTAAATATATTACCTCAGTTAATACTTTGTTTGAAAAAGAGTAGCAACGCCTCTGTTTATCGCGAGACTAATTAGAACAGTAGTTTTCAAATTTTTTGAAAGAAAATGAGTTTGTAATGAAGCGGTGTGTTGCAAATAATTGAAATAAAATGTTTATGCCTAAAAAGAAACTTCTTGTCTGTCAATTTCAAGCGAGCTGTCTCATTTATCTGATTTAATGAGTATCTTTAGTCTAAAGTAACCGACACCATCCATACAGCATAGAATCCATCTATCATAAGAAAAGCTCCCGCCAGTTAGTCTGCAGCTGTCTGTTGCCGTAGAAATGAGCCATAACCCATTTTCTGTAGAGGTGTCTTGAATGATAACTCTTTTTCCCTCAGCCAACAGTCGCTAAAACAAAATAACAATAAAGCAACCCCTTGGTTCAGCCCTATTTGACGTATACTAGCCCTGTTGCTATAGCGACTGCCATCCGTCAGACACTGTGGCGGGAGCTCTTCTTCTCGTAGACAGACAATAGAAAAGACACTGTCCTACAATCGATGTTAGCATAGTATAGACAAGGTATATAATAGACAATGGTGCATTGAAAAGCGAGTAAATACTAGTTTAAATTACTATTTTTGGATTACCTGCATAGGACTGATATTTGCATGAGACTGACATTGTGTAGAATTGGCAATAGCTTCGAAACGAAATAAGTTTTATAGTTATATCTCGATGTATGCCGACAGAACGGTTAGGCATTTACAGTGTCAGTCCAGTGCTACATTCACAGTTTATAGTCGTTACATTTGTTTTTAAACGCAACATTTCACTTTGAGGATCTATAATCTCCAGTTTCAGTTCTTTTGTCCTGACAGAGCAAATTAAGTTTTATAATGAATTCAGTTGATTTCACCGAATTAAAAAAGAAAAAAAAAAAAAAAAAAATTCTGAAAGCTTTCAGATTTTCTATTACGTCCAAAGTGGTGTTTTTTAACGTTTTATGCGTTACCTCTATTTATGAAAGATTATGTTCTTCGTACTTAAACCACAAAATGCAGTTCAACAGCAATATCGCAAAATAATTTTTAAATGAGCATATCTTTATAATTTCCGATACACAGTCTCACGCGCTGGTGATAATTTTTTTTTTTCCCAAACGTTGCCATTGCTCGCTTTGAAATTTTCAGTTCGTTTATCAAAAAATCATAAATGCTTTAAAAATATGAAACAGATAATAAAACAAATTCCAAATTTGTGCTTCCAGATGCCCGTATTCGGGTGGAGACGTACGTTAATCATAACTGGATGGCTCTAGATACCGTTGTTTTATCATAATGAGAGAAACATACATACATTTATACAGATTCTTCATTATTTAATTTCTTTATATATAATACATGAATCTAATATTTGGTGGCAACAATATAAAAATAAAATCTCCGTTTGTAGTGAATCAACACAAAATGCCAAAACGAAATTAATAGGCCTTCTGGGCTAACACCCTTTAGCTAATAATTAAAAGTGGGAGCTATTAAAATGAAATTTTTTTTAATTGTTCACAACAATGAGCCCAGGCGCAGTGAATGAGTCGATTATTTGCTTGGTGATAACTAATCTGTGGGATATTAAAAATCTTCTAGTGCTGTGAACTTGCATTTTTGCATTTTTGTAAACATATTTAAAAAATGCATTTATTATTTTTTTTTTAAATTCATTTGCACAATCATTTGCATTTTCAAAATGGTCATTTACGAATCACCATTTAGAGTCTGCAGTTTGAAATTTATCGCATTAATCTAGCTATTATAAGTTTTAACCTTTTTAGAGTCATTAGGATTTCTGAAGTAAGAAACACGAAACATGAGCAGGAATAATTCCGCGGAGTACTTCCTTCCCGGAACTCGAACTTGGACCTCTCGATGCTCGCCGACTGTGCTACCGTTACACCACGAAGGCATGCAGAAAGAAGGGAGAAAATGCCTTGTATACCTCCCCTTTTAAAGGGCGACTGGGGATTAGAGGACCCAAAGACAAAACTCTGTTGGTGAAGAACCATTATCAACCACCTTTTAGTTCGGATACCACTGCAGAGTCATTAGATTTTTTTTTTTTTTTTTTTTTTTTTAAGCAGAAGTACGTGAAAAATGAGCAATGCCATCGCTGGGACTCGAACCTGTGCCTCTCGAATACGCGCCGAGTGTGCTACCGTTACACCACGAAGGTACGCAGGAAAGACAGGGGGAAAATGCATTATAATTTCACTCTTTGAGTGGGGATGTACTAGATGTAGTAGGTAGTGATATCAAGAAGTAGGAAATAGTGTAATCTACTATTAAAGAAAATCTCTTCAGTACAGATTATTTTATAAAATCTATCAAAACCAAGCCACGGAAGCAAAATAACTTCATTAAATAACGGCATATATTATTAAGAAACTTACAAAATGTAGCAAGATTTCTCTCTCTTTTTCTTTATTTCCAAAAAACTTTAACGATAGAAATGTCTTAATTACTTCTTCATCGATCATTTGAGCTAGGACGCCGTTCCAAGCAATCCCTGGAGCCACCAAGTTTTAATAGCTAGGAGCAAAACTTTTTTGCGGGGCTTGCGCGTTTCTCCTCCACACAATAGACGCCCCTCTCCCCTCCCTCTTACTGTTTCCCCTCCCTTTCATCAGGAGCCCTTTCTAAATGAGAACTCCAGTAGCCATTTACAGCGCTTTAAGTAATTGAGCACTACTAGTACGAGAAAATCCTTTCAGCTTCGAGTCTAGTTGATAGTGATCAGAAGCTGCCCGGTTTGAGATATGTCCCTTTCTCAGACAAGAGACTTCAAGGAATAAGTTACAGATGGCAATTGCTTGCGTCTGAAGTAAAGTGTTTCTTCTACTTGTTTTTAGTGGTTCGTACATTTTCATTTCCTTCTCTCACATACGCACTATAGCGAAGAACAAGCAAAGGGTTTCTTATAAATTCAGGGTGAAAATATTTTGTCTCGATTACATAGTTAATAAAAGATCTGGCATAAGAACTGGAACATCGATCTCTTAGTAAAGAATAAATATACACGAGGAATTTAACAACAAATGGATTGAGGGCATAATTCGGCCGCGTTGCATCCTTTCCATAAGCGACTGCGAAATGATTTCAGTTGCTTGAATCATTAATATTTGGAATTATACAAAATTTGCCATCCACGGTATGTATACTTTATCCTGGATATAAACCACCAGGGATAAGTCTATGAAGAGTGAGGGGATCATGAGATTGAATCTTTATAGGTAATCTTTGAGCTTTACACCAAAGTACCTTAATAACGGTTTATGTCTTTTCGAACAACGCATGAAGGTTTTGCTACCGTTATGAAGCTGTTGGAAGCCTTTTGGAACAAGCGCACTTGGACAGAAATTCTGTACCACTTATGGAATCATCTAATATACCACTGCTCGATGCTATAGAAACTTTTCAGATTAACGAGCTTGTTTCAGAAGTTCTTTTACTTAATAGCAACTTCAAGACCATTTCTTTTTCCTAAATCATGAGTCATAATCATAACAACGACTACTGCAGAAACAAAAAACTGAATCCTCTAATTTTGTAAAATAATCTTATTCCCTCTGATTGGTGATGATAACACACGTTATAAGGAGAGGGTTGCTATAACCTTGAAATGCCTATTTTAAATTTATAAGGTATTTCTCCCGCCTTCTTGGCATGCCTTCGTGGTGTGGTGGTCTGCACTCTGGGGTCCAAACCATGAAAATTCCAGAGGTCCGTGGTTCGATTCCCGGTGAAAGCGATGCATAATTTTCATCTTTCCTGCTTCCAAAAATACCCAATGACTCTACAGTGGCGCCCAAACTAAAAGGGTGGTGGATGATGATTCTCCATACCCATGATTTGGCGACTGGGGCCCCTAAAAAAACCCCAGTCGCCCTTTAAAAGGGGAAGTATATAAGGTATTTCTCTCGCCTTCTCGGCATGCCTTCGTGGTGCGACGGTCTGCACGCTGGGTGCGTATTCCAGAAGTCTGCGGTTCGATTCCCGGTGAAGGCGTTGCTAATTTTTCATCATCCCCGCTTTCAAAAAATAGCTAATGTCTCTACAGTGGGCTCAAACTAAAAAGGATGTTGGATGATGATTCTTCTCACACAGGATTTGGCGATTGGGTCCCCTAAAAACCAAAGTCCCCCTTTAAAAGGGGGAGTATATAATTTATCGAGATTCTTCTCTCTGTAAACCTCTAACGTCTCTGCAGGAGCTCCCGAGCTAAAGTTATAAGGTATTTCTCCCGTTTTCTTAGCATGCCTTCGTAGTGTAGCGGTCAGCACGCTGGGCGCGTCTTCCAAAGGTCCGTGGCTCGATTCCCGGCGAAGGCTTTGCATATTTTTAATCTCTCCTGTTTCCAAAAATACATAGTAATAAACTATAGTTTAAATCAGAAGCTCCCAGTCGAATCATTTGCGCTCGACGGTGGTGCGGAGACAGGACGTGGTATGACGTTGGGTGAAAATGCTTGGCTTGCAGCTCTGTCTCGCGAACTTCTCTCACCTCTGATGCAGGACTTCTGGGAGTCTTGGCCGGTAATTTAATATTGCTGCACTAGGCCTTTTGCGGTTATAAGTAAAGAAAAGGTGTAATACTTAAAACACCACCCGTAGGCGAGAATCAAATCTTGAAATAGTCAGGAAATTAAAACTTGAGCAATTATACGTAAAGTTCGTAAAGCAATTATGGCAAGCAATTCAGATGAATCTTAAACTGTAGAAACTATACGTAAATTTCGTATAGCAATTATAATAAGCATTGCAAATGAATGATGAGTTCGAAAGTAGCAATTATACGTAAAGTCCGTACAAGCAATTATTGTAGGCAAGGTAGAAAAGCACTGTTTTAGGCGTAACTCGAAGGTATAATCTTTAATGAGATCGTAACTCGTAAGTGAGATCGTAACTCGAGGAGTGGAAAGACAGAATGCACTTCTGGGAGGTCTTTACGCAGGGCAACTCGTCAGATTTGCTGAATGCGAGGATCCCCAAGACGGGCAGCTATGACTATTTACCAAGTCTGGTAGTAGTTTTAGCATGGAGGTAGGAAGTAAGATGGAGTTGCCCTAAACAAGTTTCTCCCGTACCCTGCTCTGAAGCACCGGCGATCCCTACGTGGTGACCAAAACATTGGGTCATTTACCATTAAGTTCAATGGGATTTGATGCTTTCGGATGTAAATATTTTGTAATTACGTCGTAAATATACATATAAATGTATATATTTTCTTTTTCTACAACACTTCCGAGTCCTAAGTATGTGAAAACAACATATTTTTAAAAAACATTTCATTCTGAACGGAATTAAATGCTATATTTTCACAGGACAGTTTTCTCAGAATGGTTTAATTTGAATGAAATATTTTCACAAGTTTTCGTTAATTATATTAGAAAAAAAAAATTAAGGTAATTCGATTTTATTCGGTTAAGGCGCAAAAATTAAGATCAAAGTTTAATGTATTATTAATATTAAAATTACGCATTATTTCTTTTCTATTTATAGAGTTTCTTCCTAAAATACTTTCTTAAATATGGCATGACTTTTTGGCTTCTGAGGTATCTTTTAAATCCAAAAATGTAAGTCAATTTATAATTAATGCTCTATTCGGTTCATTTTAAATTAGAGAATTATTAGGAATTAGCGAAATACTTTAAATAGTACTTGACTTTCTCTGAACATTTCTGAAAGGGAATAAAATAAGTTTTTTTTTAAGTATTATTTAAAACTTGTAACTGAGTTATTATAAAATGTAAGGGGAATAATTCTTTTAATTATACTTATCAGATTTTTTTTTTTATCCTTCATTTCAACAATACATATTCCAAAACTCTTTATTACGTTAAGTGCGCATCTCATAGCATTTGCTTTACAATACCTTTTTAACAGATTGCTTTCCAATACGAACAATTCTTGCTTAAATAGTTTTATAACGTATTTGTCAACATGATTTCAATTTATGTTTACAATTCAATATTAAGGTTAATATATATTTAGATAACATTTATAATCATTATAAATTAGATTTAATAATTAGATTTCTTCACAGTACTTTCACAGTTGTTTATAAGTGAATAAATTCTTCATTTCAAATACATTTATAAATAATTTAATGAATATTTATGTATTTTGTCAAAGGCAGATACATGCTTTTTGTAATAATATGCAACAATAATATATGGATGTAAAAAAGAATTGTTTTATTTAAAACATTTTGGCGTTTGGAAAATAAAATAAAAGTAGCCAATACTCTATCAAGAGTATCGAAAGACGTATACAATTTTAAATGTACCGTAAGGTATTTTTCCTTCTTTAAGCATAACATTTTTCTTAAAATCTATATTTTTGTAGTTCAACAGCTTAGAATTTTATAAAACAAATTCATAATCAAAATCGCGCTGTTGTTAGTTATCGAAAAATAACCAAGATGTGATTTTGCGTAAATGTCACTAAACTATACAAATTGCTATTATCCATCACACTATAAATGTTTCTTTCATGCGAAAGTGTCCGTTTTTCGATTTGTATGGAACTGTCGTGTGTCGAAATACTATCAGAACCGTGTCAAGCGAGCTTCTGAATGTAAACAAAGAACACCCCATCTGGTGACCCAAGCTTCAAAGTAGTGCTTCACTTCTAGTGCCGACTGGTCCCTCCTTCCTTTCCTACCTCCATGAGTTTTAGGCCTGGTGGCGCAGTGGTTAGCGCATCGCGCAGCAGCACCACAGGTCCAGGGTTGGGTCCTGCCCTGGGCAAGGTCGATTCAGCCTTTCATCCCTTGATTTCCATTCCTTGGGTCTCTAAAATGAGTACCAAGTTCCCATTCGAGACTAATAGGCCTTTGGGGCGTAAAAGTAAATAAATGAATGAATTAATTAAATCCATTATATAATCAACCTGGAATAACAAATAAAACTGCATAAATGAAAAGTCTGTGAATAAATAATTAAAACTTCATCCGAGATCAATAGTCAACAAATGCATAAATAGTGCAAATAAAAAGCAAATATAGTGCAAATTCCAAACATATTGTTAATATTATTTTTGAATTTATTGTTGTTGTTATTACTGGCTGCTAGTAATAATTATTGATAGATAAATAAATATACGTGAAGTCCCTGCTTAACTGCTGCTGAATAAAATACATTTGTACCTGTATGTTTTTAACAATTTTATGTAGCTTCTGATCTGTTTTAAAATGTCTCCTATTAAATTACATAAATCCTATTTCGAAGTTTCATTCCCCGAGACGTGGTCGAATCCTAATACAGATACTGTATACGGTATCCCTATAATTAGTATGGAGACTTTCGAACCCCAGTGGGCGGAACAAACATGTGAACACTCGTCGAAAATGGCCGTTAGAAGACCATCCATTAAAGCCCAGTACGGAGAATGTACAGCTTGAAATATGGGCAGCGTCCTGACCGTCGCCGGGTCCCATTGTCTCGGGGCACGTGCCCTGCCAGCGCAGCCGCCGGTCCTGACAAATGGAGCACGCCCCTAAATCTATTAGGCATTAGGATGCACGCGGCTTGCAAATGGCCCACTCTCTTCACATATACAATGCTTTCTGCGAGCTGTAACTAGCTTTTCCATGTTGAGAATGATATGTTAGAGTTTGTGTATATGCAGAGTGTGGAAACAAAGGATGTAGTTATTTGTAGACAGATACTAATAAACTTAATAGGAAGAATGATTCAACGAAAGAGGGATTTTGCAAAGATATAACACGACGAGAAGAAAAAATAAACGAACCATTTATGTTTCAGTACACATTGAGGCAAAGTGCGTCTTTTTCATACTTCGTAATGTTTAGGTTATTATAAAATTTTTCTGTAAAAATGACCCTATATAAAGAGCATAATAGAAGAAATTCGTAATTAAATTAAAGATTTTAGACTTCCTTATGTCAATATTACGGTAAAAAGGATATTTAAATACTCTCCAAAATGTCCATTTTATGGTAATGGCTAGGATGGACCTTAGTCCCTTTTAAAATCAACGGATGCGCGATTAGTTTTGTAATTTCTGTAATGCGCATGCGTCACAAACAGCTTTGTGTTATGAGTACCAAGTCACTTAAATTGATTATATATATATGCATATATGCATATTTGTTTAAATATACATACGAGTATCATATATTTACATATACACATTAGTTTAACTATATAGATTAGAATAGCAGAATTATGAAGTATTAATTATGAATTTGCCATGTTGATTTTCAACAGAAATTTTGACTTACAGGTGCTGATTTGTATAATAATTTCGAGTGGACCAGATTGCTTCTGATGATTAATCCCAGAAAAAAATGAATTTCTTATTATCATTTTAATACTATATATACTATACCTTAAATTAATCAATTAATTTATATGATATGTCTCCTTTTAATTTATTTCTAATTTATTTTTATGAATCTGTTTCGATACAACCGGATATAATTCAAAAACATGGTTCCATTGAAAATTTTCCACTGCTTCCTGAAAAAGAGTAAAAAATTTTTAGCTATTATTTATCATTTAATTTTTTATTTTTTTATTATGCTGTTTTGCCTTTGTTTTAGTTTTAATTTTTATTTTAAATGTTATTTTTGCTGTTAAGTTTGCCGCCTTCGAGTAATTTAATTACATTAAATTTCTTATGATTTAAGCAAAATTTATAAATTCTATGAACCCCTGAAAAGCAGATGTATAAGAGCACTTCAATATGAAGGAAATCAGTTAATTCTTTCCAAGCAACAACCAATTCGTAAATAATTTTTTATTGCCAAATAAGGAAACAAAAACTTTTGTCCCTTTAGGTAATTATATATGATGTCATGATTTGAATTTAATGTAATATAGCAACATTTTCTTAATATCAGTAAAAGAATTAACGCACCAATAACATATCGTGTCAATTATACTAACCTAAACAAAAAAGTTGCCAACAGCAGCTAATTATTTAAAATGCTGACATTAACGAACAATTTTCGACATACATTTTCACACGCAATCGCTTACTTTCTTCGACGTCAGAACATAACCTTATATAAAAATAATATGTTTAATGTTTGGCAATGGTTATTTATATTTTGTAAAATTTACAAATTTTTTATTAACAAATTCTATTATTTGAAAGTGAGCAGTAGCAACACTTTTTTGAACTAAAGAATTTTTATCTCCAACACGCGAGACTGTTGCCACTCGATAAAATTAATGAGTGCGAAAATTAGTGTTTTCAGAGCTTTAAGTTAGTATTTCGCCTGATTAAAGTCGTACGAAGATGGGAATAGTCGAAATGGCTTCCTACGAATATTTGGAATCCGGAGAAGTATAGTAGATGTCTGGCAATGCTATTTTTATTCCATATTTTGTAAAACTTACAATTTTTACTTCCTTGTACGAAGTAAAAAGGAAGTATTGTAAACGCGAAAAGTTTCAGGCAACATATTTCAACGAAAATATCCATTTTGACCGCTATCGAATGCAATTTAACGATGTTTTTGAGTGATATCTGTACGTAAGGACAGAATAAAATACTCTTTTCCTTCAGAAAAATTATAAAACTGCTTTAAAATTAATTCTGAAGAGAATTTTTCGTGGCGTCTCTACGAACGTATATACGTACGTACGTACCTCGCATAAATCAAAAACGAGTAGCCTCAGAACGTTGAAATTTTGTATATAGGACTGCTATAACATGTAGATGTGCACCTCGGATTTTGGTTGCAATCGGCCGCACCAAACGTATATAAATATATTTATATATATATACACTCTGTTACCCGGCTCAGTAATCTCAGTTTCTTTACTCTTATATGTTGGTAAATTGTACATTTTTTTGCTTTAAAAATGACTGAATCATGTTGTTTTTATCTTCCGGTTAAGGATTTTATGCCTTTAGTAAATCTGTGTGCAATATTTTTAGAATTATCAGCAATTTTAAAGTTGTTTAATCGCCGCTAAGCCTTTTTAATGGCGGCCATTGATGTTTACATTTGAAACAGGAAACTAGTGGATTTGTTGCCAATCTAGAGAAACTTAGCTTCGCAACAACAAAGATAACGCCTTCATTTATTATTTAAATCATGCTTAATCCTTTCTGGAATTTCTTCGAGGAAATAAGCGTTTAAGATTTACTTCTTAATTTTTAATATAGATATTTTCAGTTTTTATGTATTTTTGCCTTCTCGCGAAGTGAGAACTGAATTAATTAAATGAGAAATACTCAATCGTCTGTGAAAAACTGTTTCTTTTTTGTTTTCTTTGCTTAATTTCTTTTATACATCATTTTAGCTTTATTATAGTATTTGAATAGAACATGTGGCAACGATTAGATAATTCTATTCTTTAAATGATATAAATTTTGTGCATTATGAGTTATAATATGAACGAAATATAATACTGAAGAGGAGTCATCACTTTTGCGCAACACAAAAAGTGAGAATTTTAGCCGATTTTCGAGTTTTAATAAGTCAAATTGTTTTTGTCATACGTATATGAAATTTTCAGTGTGTCATCTTTATGCATAGATGATTATCTTTCTTTATTTATTTTACTTAATAGTATATAAGAATTTGTTTTATAAAGAAAAAAACTAACAGTATTTTCTGAAAATTAAAAATTTGTACTGAAGCACTGCGTGCAAACTGACAGTAATACAAATTTAGTTACAGTAATAATGTTTAAGTGAATCTAGCGCCAGAGTGTCGCTATGGTAAACAAATACTAGAATGAATTTTAAAGAATGCATTTATTCTATTGTGGTTTATGCGCTGTCGGCGAAGTAGATTTAATTCAATCCAATAAGTTTAAATGAAATGCAAGAAAAATGCGTATAATTTAATATTCCGTACAAGGAAGTCATGTGGTGTACAGATCAGATTTTTTATATATACGATTATTTTATATATACAAAATATACGATTTGAAAGTGAGCAGTGGCAACACTTTTCGAAATAAAACAGATTTTTGTCGCCAGCGTGCGAGATTGTTGCTACTCGAAAAAATGAGAGCTAAAATTAGCGTTTTTATTTAATATCTTAGCTGATTAAAGTCGTACGAAGATGGGAATGTTCGAAGTTGCTTCCCACGAATTTTAGGAATCCGGGGGTACCTCTCACGAAACTCAACTTCTAGCCGTTCGGGTGAATACAATGCCACAAACAAATAAACAGATGCGCACCTATTTTAATAGCGTCGATACTTTCAGTTACAAAATCTTGAAAATAAGATGGAAAATATTTTGAAAATAGCTTCACAAATTGGATGAAACGGTTCTATAAAAATATAACTTCTCCTGTGCTATTGCAAGAGTAAAAATACCAATTAATGAAATACTCATTTTGCTTCAATAAATTAAATATAAAGGGTTGCATACTTTTAAATGCAAGCTTCTCAGAGGCCTTCCACAGCGAATTTTCTTAAATCTCTTTTCAGTATCTCTATGAACAATATGAGTTAAAAATGTTTTCACCGAAATTTCATGCAGATCATAAAACAAAGGGGGAGCTGTTTGAAATATTAATTATTTCGGATAGATTAAATTAGTATTTGCTATTAAATTTACACTTTGTCCCATGAAAATGTTAATTACACGCATCTCCGTAAATTTTGCATATAAAAATATAGATCGTTTTACATTAAATGCCCTTTATTTAAAATTGTTTTATTTAACTTTATTTAAAATAAACAGAATTCAGCCCTGCCCTCCAACTATGGGAATTAATAATAATTGCGTCATTAACCTACCATTTTTATGTAAATCCTAAAAGTTCATTCATACTAAAATGCCAGCACCTTTAATAACCTTTCACCTTGTTACAAGAGGTGTTAAAGTATATAGTACTCCGTGCTAATTGCCTTATCATCTAACTGTATAACAGCATTGTGTGACCTGGCATTGTTCATGCTTCTACTTCCTATACAGCATTTCCTTTTGAGCCACGCGCGTAAAACTTGCAAGCCAGTAGTTAGACTAACAAAGACTGGAAAATAGGCTTTTTTTCCAACAACAATGTGTTTATCTTTTGAAGTACTTGTAGATTCCTATTTACAGTAATCTGACTATAGAAGGTAGCACAAAGAATATCCCACAGAGCTTATGTTAACAGTAGACAGACTCTTCTTTCATTCACATTTATCCTATTTGTTGTACTGAATGAAAGAACAAGCAGACTCCGTAAATTTTTTTCACACATGTGTATCCTATTTGTTGTCTCGAATGAATAGACGGAAGTAGATTATACTCAATAGGCATGAAATCGGTGTATTGAATAAGTCAATGGGAGCAATTAACATGTTGGCTACATGAAAAATGGTTAGAAAGCTATCAATCAATCTGCAGACGTGAAGAGCTCGCACTTATACTACTAGACTTCACTTTTACTGCCTATAGTTCTTGTACTCATACTCAATTATAATCACTCACATACTCAATTTACTATAGCAAGTCTCTTGTACTCCTATACGTTTTTGTATACTTGTGCAGTGGTCCCAATTACATGTGGGAAAAAGGCCAAATGCACGATCTAAAAACAGCTGGACGGGTCAGAATTTTTTCTTTTAACGAAATGATTTTTTGTTTCTCAGCATAACAAAGACCATTTTTAATCAATTTCAAAATTTATCAAATTTAATTATTACTTATCAAAAACATACGCAAACAATAATAATACTAATGCAAAACAAAAAAAAAAAAAAAAAGTCTGAAAGCTTTCAGATTTTATATTAAGTACAGAGTGGCGTTTTTTTAACGTTTTATGTTTTACCTTTATATATTAAATAGCATGTTCTTCGCACTTAAGCCATAAATTTCAATTCAACAGCCATATCACAAAATAACTTAAAAACAGCATAACTTTAGAATTTCTGATCCGCAGTCTCGCGCGCTGGAGATAAAAATGTTTTTTCTCTTACAGTGTTGCCATTGCTCTCTTTGAAATCCTTGAGTTTGTTAATCAAAAATTATTTAATGCTTTTCAAAATATGAAATAGATAATGAAACAAATTCTAAATTCGGGCTTCCAGATGCCTGTATTCGGGTGGAGGACTACGTTATTCAGAATTCGATGTCTCTAGGTACCGTTGTTTTTTTCACAGTGCGAGAAACGTACATACATTCATGCAGATTCTTCATTATTTAATTTCTTAACCCTTTCCGACACGCTACCTTTTAATGTTGGAGTTTTGATTAAAAAAAAAAAAAAGTAGGTAGTCTAATTGGGTAATTAGGCCTAAAGGAGTACACAAGTAAAATTTTGTGAAGATAGCACTTATCGTTTTAATTCTGTGGGTGTGCCCAAAGTGGCACACTCATTCAATAGAGCTTCGAAAAGAGTGCTGAAACGAGCATTGTCGTCAATGAACTGACCGATGAGATGCTGAGAAACAAAGAATACAGGCTCTCAGTTGTTCTAGATGATCGGTGAGCCCGGTCTGGGCACACCTAGGGTTCGCCGTTTGATTTTAGGCAAGATTTCAAGGTAAAAATTTAAAACTAATATAGAATAAGGAGATTAGTATACAGCCGAAAAAATAACATGGAAATTTCTTTTCAAACAATTCCTTTTATACCCTAAAAAAATCTGGAAGATTTCTTTGAAAAATGAGGGTCTTAAAAAACTAAAAATTGCTAAAATATATGGACTGGTTTGTGTTGAGCTGCCATCTACTATAAATAAAGAAGGTTCAGAGTAACCTATAGTAACTTATAAATCCTTTTTCATTCAATTTTTCTGCGCGTACAGAAGGAAATTTTTAGGTGTGTCCAGACCGGACCCATTGTGCCGCAAAGGGCTAAAATATAATGCAGGGCTCTAATATTTGGTGGCATTAATTTGAAAAGTGTTTCAGCGTTTATTGTGAAACGCCACAAAATGCCAAAACGATATTAATAGCCCTCCTGGGCTAATACCTTATTTTGGCTAAAAATTCAGATTAATATTTATTTTAGATCTATAATTCAAAATTTTCACCTGCAAGAAGCTTTTGTTCATTACACTTCGTAAATGAAATATATTGAGAGATAAATATTAAATTCTCAAACTGACTTTAAGTAAATTTTTATATGTTTTATTCATTATATAACTTAAAAATTATATAATGAATAATAGTAAAGATATTAAAACTGATATAAATTTAAAACCAACAATTTATGAAAAAGTTTTAAATTTTTCAGATAAATCTAAGTGGGACAAAATTTGAGAACAAATAATAGCAACGTAGTCTCTTTCTCATATTTATTAAATTTTTCTTCGTCACATATATAAAAATACACTTTTTTGTACGCAAAAAAATATAAATTTCATTATTTGGCATTTTAAATCTCATAATGATTATTTTAAAGAAAATTTTAAATATTATTAAGAAATTACCTTCACCCCGAATTGTAGATGCACATTGCTCAATCAGTTTCTTTTATTTCAATTTATTCCCAATCAAAAGCGATTATTTTTAGTGCAAAATTTCGTAACTGAACGTATTTAACTTTTGGGTAAGGGCGAATAAAAGTTAAGGAAATCTGTATTATCAAATCTTTGGATAAGAGTTATATTACAGTCGTATTACATATTAGTGTGACATAATAATATGATCTGTAAATTATTATCTATAAATTATATTACTGTTGATTTAAAAAATTTATTACTTTATATATAATAATTTATAATTTAGAGCTAATTGCTCCATTTACAGATTTTTCTGGTGCTTTATTAATCTCGTTTTTACTTCCTTGTACGAAGTAAAAAAGGAAGTATTGTAATCGCGAAAAGTTTCAGGCAGCATATTTCAACGAAAATATCCATTTTGACCGCTTTCGAATGCAATTTAACGATGTATTTGCGTGACGTCTGTACGTAAGGACAGAATAAAAGACTCTCTTTCTCAAAAAAAAAAAAAAAAAAAAAAAAAAAAAACTGCTTTCAAATGAATTCTGAAGAGAATTTTTCGTGGCATCTGTACGAACGTATGTACGTACAGATGCCACGATGTATCTCGCATAACTCATAAACGAGTAGCCTCAGAACGTTGAAATTTTGTATATAAGACTGCTATAACATGTAGATGTGCACCTCGTACTTTGTTTGCAATCGGCCGCACCAAACGTATATAAATATATTTATATATATATATACACTCTGTTACCCGGCTCAGTGATCTCAGTTTCTTTACTCTTATATGTTTGTAAATTGTGCATTTTTCGCTTTAAAAATGATTCAGTTATATTATTCTTATCTTCCAGTTAAGGTTTTTATGCCTTTAGTAAATCTGCAAGCAATATTTGTACAATTATCAACAATTTAAAAGCTGTTTAAGTGCGGTTAAGCCTTAAGTTATAAATAACATGGCGGACATATCTGTTTACATTTCAAACAGCATAATAGTAGATTTGTTGCCAATCTAGAGAGACTAAGCTTCGCAACAACAAAGATAACGCCTTCATTTATTATTGCGAATTAAATCATGCTTAAACCTTTCTGGAATTTTTTAGAGGAAATAAGTATTTAAGATTTACTTCGTAATTTTTAATGTAGATATTTTGAGTTTTTATGCATTTTTGCCTTGTCGCGAAGTGAGAACTGAATTAATTGAATGAGAATTAGTGCATCGTCTGTGAAAAATTGTTTCTTTTTTGTTTTGTTTGCTTAATTTCTTTTATACATCGTTCTAGATATATTATAGTATTTGAATAGAACATGTGGCAACAATCAGCTAATTCTTCAAATGATATAAGTTTTGTGCATTCTGAGTTATAATATGATCGAAATATAACGCTGTTATGTAAACCTAGCGCCAAAGTGTAACTATGGTAAACAAATAGAGTAAATTTTAAAGAGTGTATTTATTCTATTGTGGTTTATGCGCTATCGACAAAGTAGATTTAATTCAATCCAGTAAGTTTCAATGAAATGCAAGAAAAAATGCGTATAATTTAATATTCAGTACAAGTCATGTGGTGTACACATCAGATTTTTTATGGTAATGAAAATACTGTAAGCTCGGACTGCAAACAACTAATACCTTGTAATTTCTGCAAAAATTGCATAATTGAAATTTATTCGCAGGCTGCATGAAACTGTTTCGGAAGCCAAATACGGCCCGGAAATTTGAGATAAGCACGATAATGAAAGATATATATATATTTTTTAATTCTGCTGGAAAATGAGATCCAAATTTATTTGTTTTGTTGGGGTTTATTTGTATTGTTCTGAAATGTTGTTATCGTTGTTGCTGGA
Organism: Stegodyphus dumicola; assembly: GCF_044657685.1. Taxonomy (NCBI): domain Eukaryota; kingdom Metazoa; phylum Arthropoda; class Arachnida; order Araneae; family Eresidae; genus Stegodyphus; species Stegodyphus dumicola. The sequence continues at coordinate 88,560,258 of NC_140777.1, forward strand.
TAAAACGCCCACGCAGTCAGCCCCTTTGAGGGATTCGAACCTCAGGCTAAACTACCAGTGATGGCTACCTTTAGTCGTAATCCAGTTTGATTTAACTTTGCTTTAAATAATATTTCCCTTTGATTCAACTTAGAATCAAGCTTTTCACATCCTCAAATTATATTAGCTTAACTAAAGTAATCGAAGAGGTATAGAATTCTCACAGACTTTTTATGCAATTTGCCATTTTTTATATGCATTCACTGTTCTTTACCTGACAAAGATAACGCAGTTTTATTCGCAGATTCTTTAGTTAAGATGCAAGGACACTGAAAATTACACTCCGCTTGTAAACGATTCTCTACTCGTAATCATACGCTAACACACTGCCGCCAAATCTTTCCTTTTCATTGAGCTTACGACACCTACTTAAGAGCCAAGAATTACGCTGGAACATGAACAGTGAACAGATAACGGGTCCAATATCTGGCGGCTAGATTTTCCCTTCAATAACCCTTACTTCAAAACTTACCCAGCGATGATTGGCGAAGCAGGGGTCGAAAGATCCAAGCTAGACTTATCACTCCTGATAACACAAAGCGATAAAGGACCACCAATTTCCAACAAATGAGTTCTTGGGCATCGATAAAAATTCCCCATCGGTTTCCTGATTGCTCACATTTTAAAAGAATTTAGCCCTCGAAATTACCCTGATAAGGGTGAAAAAATGGTAAAAAAATTTTATTGGATGAACTTTCCTCACCGCTTTTCATCCTTATGCACTAATGGCCGAACGGGCTTTTGTGGTTTCAAACTATACCTCGCCCCCGCCGCTTTCCCGACAAAACTTAATTGTGACCATCTTTAAGGTTGGATGACACAAAAGGGACTCTCAAGTAAAGATTTTTAATTAGCGAAGGAAAAGTAAAAAGGAACTTAACTTCCCATGAAGTTTTCCCGACCATTGACCATCGTGATTAAGACAAATTAAGAAAAGACGAGAGTTCCACTGATTTCTGCGGGCTTGTTTTTTTTCTCTCTCTCTTCCTTCTTCAATAGGGTGTGTCGTCCATTGTGGAATGGCTTCCCACAGATTCTGTGGTGATTAGGTTTCGGTTCCAGAGTAAGCCTAATAATCGCGAGCAAAGAAAAATAACAGAACATTTCTAGTTTGTTGTTTTGTTTAATTTTACTTGCTTCAAGTCACTGTTAAGCTTTTGTTTTTAGTTACAAGTTACATTTTTCATTAATAAAGAAAAGAAAAAGTAGTTAACTGAAACTCAATCAGTTATGATACAGATTTCGGGTCATTAAATTCTAGTAGCTGCACTAAAACTATTTTTACAGTACCATTTATTTTGTCTTTGGCAGCAATATCAATAAAGCAAGATCGTGAATAGACACATGGGTAATAAAAAGAATTGTTTCGAGTCAAATCAATTAAATATAGCGGTAATCTCCAGGGGCGTAGCTAGAATTTCCCGCGCCCGGGGACAACTGAAGAATTTGCGCAATTTTCTGTGTGCCAAGAAGGAAAACATTTCATTAAAAAAATCGTAGCATTAGTTTGGCGCCCCTTGGATGCTGCGCCCGGGGACAGATGTCCCCCCTTGCCCCACCCTAGCTACGCCACTGGTAATCCCACTTAATATTGATCTAATTATTCATAAATCCACTGATAGCAGTAAAAATTCTTTGTAAATAAAAAACACGAAAACAAACCAACCAGCATCGGTTTGTAAGGTTTATTTTAATTTCAAAGTACTTTCCTGTCGATTCTTCTTTCCACTTGCCACTCCCTACTAGAATAAGTTTTCAGAATAGCATTGAATGCAAATGAGTTAGAAGTAGTATTTAAGGAAGGTTCAATTTACTTCGTGCCTTCGGGCTAAGTCTCTTTATAATTATTTATAATTATATAGTCTATTTATAATTATATAGTTACACGCGGCCGTATACTACGTGCATTTTGATATTCGCCGACTAGTTTAAATTAAGGACCAACTACGTTAGATACTTAGTTACGTTAGTACGTTGTTAGTATTACGTTAGTACGTTGGCTTCGGCCAAGTCTGTTAATTAGTTTTAATTTAGTCTTTATTTCGAGTTCAAGCTCCAGTGGAGGCTTTGTTGTAAGCCCGAGAAAGGGGCCAACTGTTCGTCTTATTTTGAGGGAAATAAAGGGTAGTTAACCCTTCTTGAGTCTACGACTTTTTTTATTTGAACTCATCGATAAGTTGCTTAACAGTTCAATAGGTTCCTCAACATTCGTTTGAGTACAAGAGTGAGGAACTCTTAGAGTTCAATACAGCAAAGCACTCTAGGATTATTTATCTGAGAAAAGGAGAGACTTAACGGTAAACTTTCTAACGAAAACAAGTCCCATTTACACTTAGAAAAAGGAAATCTTATGCAGCTATGTATTCATTTAGAAAATAGGGTAGTACTATTCAGTTTTGAGGACGGTGAAAAAATTGCAGCGAAAATGTATGCGCTAAAGCGCCAAATCTAGCAAACGCGCCCATTTAAACAGCTCGCCAAATCTAGCGTACGCGTTTATTTCAGATTGCGTAAGTTTATATAGTTCTATATTAATTATGACGCCATTGACATACTAGTTTAATTTTTAAATCTTTTTTCGATTTCAAATCCTTTTTTGATATCCTATGGATTTAACAATTTGGGAAATTGCCCATGACGAAATGTCTGTAATAGAATTTTGGGTAAAGTGCAGAATCACCCACTGCTTGACGCGTTTTTAAGAATTGCACATACTCGGTATCCATGTGCACATCGACTTATTTTCACTTCAAAAAAAAAAAAAAAATCCTAGAATAGCACAAAAATAGCACTGCGCACCCCCTTGACTTTATCTATGTACACATCGACCTACAGTGGATGGACAAAAGTATGGAAACACCTTGTGAAATGCATGTTTGAAAAGAAAGATTGATTTTAATGAAATATGTAGGTGGGGCTGGCGTTTTTGACTACTGACGCCACCTATACAACTTCGTAAATGTGCTAAACAGTTCAGTTGTTGTCGGAGTACTGTTATGTCAGGTTGTCATTGCATTATGTCAGAGTTAAAAGACTTCGAACGTGGGCAAATTGTTGGAGCACGTATGGTAGGTGCTTCCGTAAGCAAGGTGGCCGAGGTGTTTAGTGTTTCAAGAGGTACTGTATCGAAGATTTATTCCGCATATTTGAAAAGCGGAAAAACATCATCTGCTAAATAACAGCGCCGACGAAAGTGTGTCCTGAGTGATCGTGACAGACGATCATTAAGGGCAATTGTGACGAAAAATATGAAGACCACAGCTGCAAAAGTTACTGCTGAAATGAATGTTGTGTTACCGAACCCTGTGAGTACCAAAACAATTAGAAGGTAGCTTCATAAACAGGGAATTGCTGGCCATGCTGCAATTGAGAAGCCACTCATCAGTGATGCTAATGCCCGTAACAGGAAAAGGTGGTGTTTAAGTCATAAAGGCCTGGACTATAGAGCAGTGGAAGCGAGTAATATGGTCTGACGAGTCTTCTTTCACATTGTTTCCCACTTCTGGCCGAGTTTACGTCTGGAGAACGCCATCTCAAGCCTATAATACAGACTGCTTGTTGCCAAGAGTGAAACACGGCGGGGGTTCTGCTATGGTTTGGGCAGCCATATCGTGGTTCTCTGCTAGCCCCATGATAACTGTGTCAGGGCACATGACTGCCAAGACTTATGTGAACATTTTGGCCAGTCAAGTTCATCCCATGGTACAAACTTTGTTCCCCGATGGTGATGGTGTCTTCCAAGACGACAAAGCCCCTGTTCACACAGCTCACATTGTCCAGGACTGGTTTTCTGAGCACGAGGATGAGTTGTCCCATCTCCCCTGGCCACCACAGTCACCAGACCTGAATATTATCGAACCATTGTGGTCTACATTGGAACGGAAAGTGCATTCTCGTTATCCACCGCCAACATCGTTATCTGAACTTGCCACCGTTTTGCAGGAAGAATGGTATAATATTCCCTTGGCAAACATACAGGAACTGTATTTATCCATTACAAGAAGACTGCAAGCTGTTTTGGATGCCAACGGGTTTCCTACACCAAATTAAGCAAAGAAACATGTTTCTTTAAAGGTGTTTCCATATTTTTGTCCAACCCCTGTATTTTCACTTAGAAAGCAAAAGAAAATTGGCAAAATTCCAATTTTTTTACCCTTGTAAAAGCGGCAACCAAATACATGGGCGATTCTGCACTTTACCGAGAATTTTTTCAAAGAAAAGGCTTCATTCATTATAGAAAATTATGTTTGAACAACCAACGAGGTGAAATTATGCTTTAGCGATAACTTGGTAGCGAAATAGCGATGCAGGCATCCATTCAGTTATGTTTAGCAATTTTTATATAAATTATAATAATGATCTGAAATAGTTATTTACTCTTATGCTTCCATTCAGTCATGTTAAGCCTTTTTTATATAAATTATAATAATAAAAAAGTATGATATGAAATTAACCTTGCATCTAAATTAAAATATCAATTTTAGATAGTTATTTACTATTATACTTCCTTTCTTGCGTTAGGGTTGCCGCAATTAATTTTGGCAGCACTGGCATCAACAATAGTTTGGCGATTTTTTACGGCCCTCAACACCGAATAGTACCAATTATAATAATAATCTGAAATAGTTATCTTATGCTTCCATTCAGTCATGTTTAGCATTTTTTATATAAATTAATAGTAGCTTCGCTGCCAGCCTTTGTCTGGCTTTTAAATGGACCGGAAAAATGGCTGAAGGGAACACCTAAAGTTAAATTTCAAAACTGCTTGGAATTTTACTCTGCAGAACAACTTCTTAAAAAAAAGCTATTACGTATACCAAAATTACAATGAAATAAGCAATATCCCTTAATACACATATTAATTATCCTAGTAAAAAGATTAACGAACTTCCCTTTGCAAAATCTTAAGAACTCAAATGGTGTAAAGGAGGTTAAGAACTTTGTTTCCTAAAAAAATCACTCAAAACTTTTCAATATCTTAAAGACAGTGAAATGAGCAATAAATAACATAAAAGAATACGAAAAATTCTGAAAAGCAAATTAATGATATTTTATCTTATATTTTCAAGAGAAAAAAATTACAATGAAATAAACTATATCCCTTAATACAAATATTAATTATCCTAATAAAAAAATTAACCAACATTCCATTGAAGAAAAAAATTATGCAAAACGTTTAAATATCTTACAAATAGTGAAATAAGCAAAAAATAACATGAAAGAAACTCAAAAATGTATTATATATATATAAATGACAATGAAATATGCCTATGTCTTAAAAACAGTGACATAAGAAATACGATGAAAAATTGTTGCCAAACCCATATTTCTAAAAGAATGAAACTATTCAAAATGATGCGAATTCATCAAAAATCTATCAACAACAATAAGACAGGAAAATTGTTGCCAAAAGCACATTTTTAAAGATGTGAGATGTGAAAAGTGTACTCGGAAGCTTCATTTAAAAAAAATGTAAATACAAAATATTATCATTTTTCCAAAATCCTTTTTGTAAAAGCAGTCGCAAGGATGAAAGTTTAACGTATCCAAAAATCAAAGAAAAATAAACTGTACATTTTTAAAAATAAACTCTTTTAGAAAAAGTCCCGTTGAAAAGGTGTTAAGCTCCCTTTGTTAAATAAATTCGTATTCAATCGATTTATTGAAACACGAAATTTATTTTAAGTTCGTGAAATAGCTAAGTGCCTACGTTTCATGACGATGTGAAAATGGTGTGTGTAGATTAAAATCTCCCTTTCCTATAGCCCATTATGTCTCAAAATGACGCGATTTCGTCACAAAACATAAAATAAAAAAATTATAATTCGAAAAAATCGCTTCGAGTTGCACTGGCCTTGTCTAGATGCACCTTTGTAATAAATTTCGTAGCCGTGGGTCTATTAGCTTATGCGCAGCGCGAACGAATGACACACACAGACAGACTCTTTCTTTTATTATAAGTAGAGATAATAATAAAAAAGTATTATATGAAATTAACCTTTTATTTAAATTAAAACATCAATCTTAAATAGTTATTTACTATTATACTTCCTTTCTTGCATTAGGGTTGCCGCAATTATTTTTGGCAGCACTGGCATCAACAATAGTTTGGCGATTTTTTACGGCTTTCAAAACCGAATAGTACCAAAAATAGAAATTAGGACCTAAGTACAGATTGGATTACCATGGTCTTGGACAACGGCCCACTTCAATCCATCCAAGCTGAGAAATATTTGCGCAAAATTATCACTGAGTATTAATAAGATGAATTAAAAGATAGATTAAAGTGGATAAAAAAACTGAAGATTTGATTTTAAAAGATGCAGAGCCATTAGGTTTTTTTTTCTTGAAGCAGGAAATCTTAGGCTTATGGAACTGTGTTTCAGACATCCGAATCGAAAAATAAAAAACTTCGAAATAGCATTTCAACTATTCATGAAAACTAACTTAACTATTACTTAACTGTTCTTTCAACTAACTCAAGATTGATTATGGTAAAATTATATATATATATAGATTTATACCAATAATTTTTTTCGGCTAATCTTTGGAATATGGTAACAGGCAGTTTGGCGACATTTTGGTAAGGCGATAAAGGTTACTAGCTAGACTTTAACAGTGTACAAGGATAAAGTCAAGAGTGTGCACAATGCCATTTTTATGCAATTCTGGGATGTTTTTTAAGTGAAAATAGGTCGACGGGTACATGGATACCGTGTATGTGCAATTCTTAAAAACGCGGCAAGCAGTGGGCGATTCTGCACTTTCTCCCAATTTCGCACCTAATCTTCGTCATGAATAAGCACTTTTGTTCCATAAAAGTTCTAGTATAAGCGTAATTCGGCTAGCAGATTGTTGGAAAAAATGTTGAGTAAAAAAAAAAAAAAAAAAAAAAGCTGTTACTTTGTGAAAACAAAATGGCGTCCAAAACAAAACTAGCAGGTTGCTGTAGCAGGGTTGGTTGCCAAATTTTCACCAAAAAATCGCCAAGTTACCATAATCCGAAGATTAACCTTTTTTCTTTCCAGTAGTATAAAAAGTATTGAAATTTGTACTAGAAAATGGATAAATGGGAATAAGCAATCAGAAAGCCGTCGAACTAGTACAATGCACAATGGTGAGCAAGTGCGAAATGCCATACCAACAGTGAAACTTTCCCTGGTTCGTTTCCCTGGAAAGTACATGGTGGAACACACTTTTTAGCTTTTGTCATTAAATTTCCAATGCTAGCAGCAATAAGAACTATTCGAAGCAGCTTTAGCTGAAGGGCTTCGCTTCCTGTTACAACGATTTCTGGAAGCACTGCGTGATCGTCGTAGAGACAAAAACCTCACCATGCAATTTGCAGACCTCATCCATTAGGGTATCTAATTTATAATTACTAGATACATTGACAGATACAGGTGACGAAACTTCGCTTACCTGAGCGGGTGTAACTTCCAATATTCTATCCGCAATGTTGGCAACTTTCGACGAATCAAGCGGCTCAACCAACGCTAGGACAGACTGGACATCTGCTGCGTGAACAACTCCAGCAACAAAGAGTCGGGCACATTGTATTTTTCAACACACCTTGTCATAACACGAAGCAATTCCGATGACTTCTTGTCTTCAAGTTGTTCACCGGCGAGTAATTTCCGAATTTCAGTGGTACTGCTTTAGCCACAACGATCCGTAATGATCTTTGAGGTCTTCGTAAGAAGAATCTGCGAGTTCCCGGAGTATGATATTTCGAACCAACGCAGCAATTTCCGGCAGCAAATGAGCGACGTAGTAGTTGAATTTCGTCTTTGGCTCCGCAACAGGCTTGGGTGTAGCTGAAGCAAAAGTCGATTCGCACATAGCAAACCACAACGCCGGGGGATTAAACCAATCGTAAATTGGTATCTTGATGGCAGCAGACTCCTCCATGACATTAGCTGAAGAGAAAAGCACGAGATTCCTGGAACCAAGTTCTAGAAAAAGTCCTGAAACTCCTAAACGAACAACCAGAACGCAGCTTTATGCCAGAAGCCGGGTCACCATTTTATGGTGAGTGGTGGTTATGGCTTGGTGTATATCTTTAAAAGACATGACTCCGTTTCGTTAAACATAACTTTTATTTACACATACCATAATTTCAAACACAACTATCATAACATAACGAAATAACGTAACAGAAAATTACTAAACTACGAGCTAAAGGTGAAGTGGGCGAGTTCACTGCCGTGCTAGCAGTTTTTACGTAAACCAGATGACGTGGACTTGGCTGCGTACGTAGTCGAAGAACAGACTGCCACAGTAGAATAAAAATTACATATAAAAATACACAAACATACAACACAAGTAGGATAAGAAAGCAAAGAAATCATACATTAAATTTCTATAATAATTCTAGGATTAAGAATAACCGTAGGCCGTCTTATGTTTATCACAGCATTTTAGTCGTAACTGTAAATTCGCAGTTCAGTGTTGTTACTATTTCTCATACGACAATGAAAACTTTCAGCAAGATGGAGGTAAACGGTTCTGAGCTTGGCAATGCCAACCTCCTCATAAACAGTGTTAGTAGGAATGTACCATGTTGCATACGCACTCTGCCTCGGAACACTGTTCTGGGCAGTTAGTAGCTTTTTCCCTGTAAGATTTACATGAGTATGCCCAGACCGGGCAAGCATAATACAACATGGGCCACGAGATGAACTTATAAGTGAGTAATTTGTGATCAGTAGATAGAATGCAGTTTCGGGCAATTAGCGGGTAGCTACTAGCTTTATATGCAGGAGACTGGAGACTATTGGATGAGCAGCTGTGCCGCCGTTAAGACTTTCAACTTTATTGCTCATTCAGTGGGACCACGTTTATTTAAAATTTTATATTACAATAAAAATTTCGATTTTATCTGATGTATACACAATTTTCACATATACTTGACATACATTGACAGAATTCATATAAATATTAACAGAAATTTTGATGGTACGTACATAGAATATAGAACGCATAATGTAGAATAAAAATAAAGATTTAGATACAAAATTTTGGTTATATACATAATAAATAAAATAGGATTTTGATGATTTGTTGAAATGCAATAATAGTTCACAGTTGATAAATAGTTTATGATTCATAAATAGTTCACTATTCATAAAAGTTCACAGTTCATAAGTCTGTTTCATAAGTTTATTTATCTATTGAAGTTAATAGTTAGTCTGAAGTAAGTTCTGATAAATCTCTGATAAATTTTATAGTTAGTCTGAAGTAAGTTTCATACTGTTGCCTTGAAGTGATGCTAATTATGTCGAAAAAATGCTGATGTAGAATAGTGATGCCTTAATTTATGCTGCCTTTAGATTATCACAATTTTCTATGAGATATTCCATTAAATCAGTGCTCCGCAACCGGTGTGCCATGAGTAGGATATAGGTGTGCCGCAATCAAATACATGTATTTGACATTTTGCAATTTTTTATCATGTATTTAATACACAATGACAATTTTTTTCCCTTAATAATGTCTATTTTAAATGTTTTTATATATTTCACTGTTGTGTGGTTGTGTGTGTGATTGTAAGTGTGTCAGCATTTGAATTTTTTCGGCACTTCCTTGATAACTCGGAACTCTTTGGTGTGCCACGAAATTCCAGAAAGATTTTTTGTGCGTGGCAGGTGAGAAAAGGTTGCGGAGCACTGCATTAAATTATGAAGTTATTTGCGAAGAGATTTACTTTTGAGTAATCGTTTGAACCATCCTTGGGCATTTTCACTTGTGAAAGGGCGAAAGTGGAGGTCTTTAGTGATTGCACATTCAAACAGGTAATGATGTATTGTCCCTGTTGATCCACATATGCAGTTGTCTGTGTGATACAAGCCAAAACGAAAAAGATATGAAATGAAGGGTCCATGTGCTGTTAGAAGATATGTTATTAGCTTTATATGCACCGAAACTTCTGGATAATAGAATGTACGTGTGAGTAACATGTGAAAGAATTTATGAGGATCACTCCAAGATAAGGGACTTGCTTAGCCGAGGAAAACAGGAGCAGCAGGAAAGGTGAAAAATACGCAGTGCCCTTCTTCGGGTCTCGAACTTGGACTTCTCGAATACGTGCCGAGTGTGCTACCGTTACACCAACAATGCATGCTGGAAAGAGGGAGGAAATACTTTGTATACACCCCTTTTAAAGGACGATTAGTGATTAAGGGATCCAATAGCCAAATCCTGTCGGTGACGAACTATTCTCCACCACGTTTTAGTTCGGGCGTCAATGTAGAGACATCAGGTGTTTTTTGATACAGGAAATGTGAAAATTGAGCAATTCTCTCTCTCGGACTCGAACCTCGACCTATCGAATATGCTTCCGATTACACCACGATGGCATGCTGGAAGGAAGGTAAAAATATCTTATAAAGGCTTGACTGAAAAAATTTGCCAGGAAAATGATGGAGAAGATTAATCCTAATAAGCTTTCAGTAGGGATTTTTATCTGAATTTTGCTTTTTTAGTTATGTTCTTTATGTCTGTTGCAGGTGCTGTTTCTGGCTTGCTCTGGCGCAGCCCGCAAAATGGCCACAGGGCGACGTAAAGTCGACCAGGGGGGGGGCGGCGGGCTGCGTCCCTCATATCATACCTTATAAAAGCGAGTAATTCCTCTTGAATATGAATATATAGATGATTAAGAGGTAGAACACAAGTGAATTTCAGTGTTTCGGCGGTAAGATTTTAAGGAATCATCGCATTCGATTGTGTGTATTCTCGTGGGGTCCAGCTAACAACTAGACAAACCTTAATTTGAATCTCGGGATGAGATAACTGATTTCTCTTATTTCTTAATTTCAAAATAAAAAAAAAACCTCAAATTTTCTAGAACATATTCAGAAGCAGAATAAAGTGTGGCAATTTCAGATGTACTTCGAAAAAAAATTTCACAGATGTGTCCGAGATCTGAAGTCCAGAATTCCAATTAGGTCTCATAATATTAACACACTAAACAGGCGTTTTCCTCTTCTCGGAATCGGTTTTTTGAATCTCGGAAAAGGTAATGTTTGCAAATGTATATTGCCCGTGCAGCATGTGGGTACTCTAAATATGCGGTGAGCCGAAAGTCCTCTCGAAAGGTTGGTGATAGGGAAAGAGAGAAGGCAGGGGCGTAGCTAGAGGGGGGCAAGGGGGCATCTGTCCCCGGGCGCAGAATCCAAGGGGCGCCAAACTGATGTTACGACATTTTAGAATTAAATGTTTTCCATCCTTGGCAAGCAGTAGAGGGCGCGAAATCTTCAGTTGTCCCTGGGCGCTGAAAACCCTAGCTACGACTCTGAGGGAAGGAGACCCATGAACCCGTTCCCCCGGGGTGCTCTCCATCAGAATTGGGGGGAGGGACTGAGCTAAACCTGTAAGGCACTCAAGGCTGTTGTCAACGACAAGTGTATCTTGCGTTCCTTGCCATGAGGAATTTCGTAGGCTTGGGCTGACTATAGTCAGACAAGTGAGCATTAACCAACAACAACAAGCAGAAAGACAATAATAACTTAAATTAATTTTTCACGAAATTCCAGAAGTTTAAAAGTGGGAAAAAGTCGAAAACGAAGATTGTCGGGAAGGATAATGGTGAAGAAAAATTCCTAAATAAAAGATGAGTTTAATACACAATTTTGCTGACTTCAATAAGTTATAATATTATGTATATATGTTACCAAGAAAGACCGAAATTAGAGAATGTCAACTTTCACCGGAGAATATCAACATTCACCAAATACGTCGGTGAAAGACCGAATATTTCACTACATTCTTGTATATTCGGACCCTCACCGGTGTATGTCGACAATCACAGATATGCTCTGGTGAAAGTCGAAAAGAGAGGTCATAAAGTGCCATAAGAGTTTAAGTTGTTGCAATAAATAAGATTTGAATCACATAATATAGTAAGTATTTTATAACTGTTGTGTGTTTTAGGTTCTCCTGCTCTTAAGTTCTTATTTCAAGTTTCAAGTGCGTTTATTCGCGTCTGAATTACGGAGAAGAAAATATAACTTTGTTATATGTTCAACATTCACCATTAGTACATGGTGAATGTCGACATTGACCGGTGTAAGTCAGAAATAAAAGTATTTGGAAAATATTTCGGACATACACCAAGAGACTATGCGAATGTTGACATTCACCGGTGAAAGTCGACATTCTCCAGATTTCGGTGTTTCATCGTAACATATATATATATGTATATATATTTACCAAAGAAGTATTAATTATATTATCTCTTAATATAAATTTAGTGGAAGTATAAAAAAAAAAAAAAAGAAAAGAAAAAAAAAAAGGAAACCCATATGTAGGAAGTTTAATTCTGAAAATTGTGTTTTAAAGTAACTTGAATGTAAATTATTAAAAATGTTTTACGGGGACTTGAATTTAAATCATGAATAACAATGTACGAAATATTAAAAAAAAGTTTTCCAAACAAAGATTAAATCTTCGTGATTGTATAATTCATACATATTACAAGCAGTCTTTATAAATTAGTATTTTTTAAACCAGCTCTTTCTTTTAGGCTTTACGAAGTCTGTAAATTTTATTACAAAATAACCCTTAAAGCAATGTTGGGTATTTTCATTCCAGACAGTCAAGCCAATTTAATTTTGATGGCAATAAGGGACGTTTCTAGATTTTGTCCGAAAGACTCCCCGCTGAGTAACAGCATGGGGGGGGGAGGAAGAGGAGAGTTACGGACCACTACCGAATACAGTGCCCGTCCTTCTTAGACCAGCATTCAAATCACCTCAGTGCGGAGGCGTTGTATGTGACATGTTCATTGAACTGTCTCCTTGAATATTCGGATCGCGGAAGGGAATACCTGTGGTGCAGGGGCTTATTTCGAAGCACGCAGCTGTGCGGGGAGACTTCCCAGCGGTATGGTTCTAAAAGAAAATCGGACTATGGGTTAGAGAGGTGGTTTTGTTCCCCCGGTGGCTCTGCAGGACTTCAAACAGTACATCACAGTTGAAAATGCGTGGTAGGTTTATATGCCTGATATAGCAAAAGGGGCAGTTTAGAAATTGCCTTGCTTGGCACAGCTTTAAGAGTTCTTATCATTCCAGTGTATCGTTTCTTGAGATATACTCAGGTTATCTATTTTCAAATCAAAGGCTGCTGAAATCTTTGAACTTGCCCAAATGAGGTTAAAGTTTCATGTTTCCTGAGCGCGTTGCAGTTAACCTTTTATAATTAATAAAGATGTAATCGTAATAAAGATAATTTATGTGTCTAAGATTCATGCTAAGGCCGTAACTAAAAGCAGGAAAATTAATATAAATTATTCAGACAATTATTATACATTTTAAAAACAAGAACATTACTAAAAGAAGAAAAAGAGAATCTAAAAGATTTCAGATATTAAATTACATCCAAAGGCGCTTTTTTTAACATTTTGTGTCTTACCTTTATTTATTAAATATCATGTTCTTCGCACTTAAACCATAAAATTCAATTCAACAGCAATATCGCAAAATAATTTTAAAATGAGTATATATTTAGAATTTCCGATACACAGTCTCACGTGCTGGTTATTTTATTTATTTATTATTTATTTATTTATTTATTTATTTATTTATTTATTTATTTTTTTCTTTTTTAACGTTGCTATTGCTCTCTGAAATCTTTCAGTTTGTTAATCAAAATTCGTTAAAGTGTTACAAAATATGAAATCGATATCCAAATTTCAAATTTGGGCTTCATTTAAAACACAAGAATTTTATGTAATTTAGTTTTGTGAATACAATATACATCGTCTAAAAAATGTGTGAACAGCCTCTGTATTATGTTAAATTTGAATTATAGTCACATTTTGCGAAGAACTCAAAGTCACATATAATGGAATTAATATTCAGCCATGGAAATGAAACTTAACCGGTTAACGTTTTTATGCCTTTAGTTAATCTGCATGGAATAGTTGCAGAATTATCAGGAATTTAAAAGCTGTTTATATGTTAAAACTAATTTTTTTTTACTATAGCTGCCATATTTGTTTACATTTGAAACTTAGCAGAATAGTGAATTAAGTCAGCTTCTGCACCATCAATGTCTTTTTGCCGAGTGGGTCCAAAAGTAAACTATTAGTTTTGTGCACCAAAAAATCTGCCTTCTTGCCTGCAGGCCGAATTGTTTGTTTCTGGGTGGAAATTCTAATGTTAATTGTAAAAATTGCTTTTTAAAATTGTTTTAACTGTATTTGGTGTTTAATGTTTTTCTACAGCTTTCAATTTTTACTGAAGATATTTTGATGTTTTATGCGATTTTGCCTTTCCGCGAAGTGAGAACTGAATTAATTGAACGAGAAATTTATCTCTACTGAAATTCGAGGAAGTAAATTTAAATGAAATGCAGCAAATAATGCGTACAATTTAATATTCCGTGAAATGAAGTCACGTGGTCACGTGAAAATTTGTTTACATTTGAAACTTAGCAGAATAGTGAATTAAGTCAGCTTCTGCACCTTCAGTGACTTTTTGCCAAGTGGGTCCAAAAGTAAGCTATCAGTTTTGTGCACCAAAAAATCTGCCTTCTAGCCTCAGGGGGTGGGTCCGAGAGTTTCCCATCCCCCTTTTCTCAACCATCAACCTCTCGAGAAAACTTTCGGCTCGTCGCATATTTAGAGTACCCCCACGCCGCACAGATAATATACACACCACGTGGTGTCCTCAACAGGTTTTTTTTTGTATCATAATTTGAAACAGTAACTATTGCCATACACTATAAGAACAGACAGAGCTTCTTCCTTCTTCTGCGATACCATAAACTATTATATTTAAAAATACAATATAGAATATATCCCAGTGTTTTGAATGCTTTATTATTACTTTGTTTATTATCAGTAATATATAATTTGTTAATTAAGTCTAACCGTAATTATGCGTGTTACATGAATATCCAGCATTTTATCCAGCATTCTCTGTCATCGTATGCGAATACAGTAACGTATTACTCGCGGAGGAGGGGTACTACAGTAATGCAGGAAGCCAGTTTTAACTGCTATTTCTATTTCTGTGATTTATTGCAGATCTTTCTTCATAAAATGTTTCTTTTAAGGTCCCCCTTGGCCAAGTTCGTGCAACCGGGAGGTGGTTCGCTTGATTTGTGACCACTTGCCATAGATCCGCCAGCAGCTTCACACCTTGCCACAAGCTATGTATGCCTATAGGCGTGGTCATTCCACTTCAACGTCAGTAGCTCAGGTGTGTGCCTCGGTAGCCCTGGGGACCACCTCGGATGCTTTCCGGTGTACCAGTGACATCAATCACTAACGGGAGGCGGTAACTCGCAAAGACGCTCAGAAGGGGGTAGTGCTGACGGCATAAGGATTCATTCATAATCTTCATCCTTCCTCGTATGAACTATCGCAGTACATAAATCTAAGCTTGAGAGATCAAAAAGAAAAATCGAAAAAAAAAAAAAAAGTCGTTCGAAGAACTGAGGTTGAAACTTTTCTAAATGTAAGCTAATAAATACATTTTGACTGACATTAAAGACGTCAGATTTCAAGGCCATTTATTAACAATGTATTTTTGGGTTCTGCATTGATAGAAACATTCAGAAGTAAATCTGCGACTTTATTTCAGAAGTATTTTGATAGAGTCAAGACACCCCCCCTTTTTTTTTTCAGCATATGTTAGTTTAGTTTTTTTTTTTTTTTTTTTTTTTTTTTTTTGCAGTTTACCTTCCTTTTACTCAACACGTTTTGGCAGTTTTGCTGTTGTTACTAACCTCAGTTGTTTTACCCAAGCTCATGACATTCATCGTGGAAAGCTCAGGGGGTGGGTCCGAGAGTTTCCCACCTCCTTTTCTCAAACACCAACCTCTCGAGAAGACTTTCGGCTCGTCGCATATTTAGAGTACCCCCACGCCGCACAGATACTATACATTTAGAAACATCCACGCCTTCTCCGGGAATCGAACCCTGTCCCTTGGATACGGCAGTCAGGCGTTTGGGCAGTAAAAGAAGTAAACGATTTATAAATAGCAAAACGTTAACAAGATAATCATAAGATAACAATCATAAGATACCTTAATAAAAAAAATTAAATTAAATTTCGTAGCATACTGCTTGCGCAACGTTAATAATTTGAAACTTCTAAAGTTTTATTTACAGTATATGTTACATGTTTTTTTTTTTTTTTTTTTTTTTTTTGTGTGTGAATTACTGAAATTACAAAATTTCTAATTTTTCAAACATGGTTTAGTATTAATACTTCAGTCCAAAAAATTCGAGATTATTTTTATATTCAAATAAACATGTAGTATATTATGTTTCGTTCATGTGATATATCATTAAAATTAAAAACTCAACCCATTCTTGAAATTATTAATGCTTTATTACTTCCCATAACAATTTCGACTATTAGCGAAGATACGTATAATAAATTAGAATCAGTGTCTCCTTCTTACGCAAGAATTTGATTTATACCGTAATATTTATGATTCTATCATTCCTCGAAATGATACATGATGCTATAGTACACGTCACAGGTGAAATATTTTTTCATCGCCTGTCGAGGATTAGGCTAAAATAACAGAATTCCTTACTTTGTTCCTTAATTCCTCAAAACGAGTGTGAGAGAAGAGGAAATGCATTATAAACATGCAAAGCGTTATATAGCTATTCTTTCATATAAATGCTGTTTATACCGTACATCACAAAAAATAATACACTAAAAAAAAATCTGAAAGCTTTCATTTTGTGTCCAAAAGGGCGGTTTTTTTTAAGCGTTTTATGGTTTACCTTTATATATTAAATAGCATGTTCTTCGCACTTAAGCGATAAAATTCAATTCAACAGCAATATCATAAAATAACTTAAAAACAGCATAACATTAGAATTTCTGATCCACAGTCTCGCGCGCTGGAGATAAAAATGTTTTTTCCCTTACAGTTGCCATTGTTCGCTTTGAAATCGTTGAGTTTGTTAACCGAAAATTCGTTAAAGTTTTACAAAATTTGAAATAAATAATAAAACAAATTCGAAATTCAAAATTCGGGCTTTTAAGTGCCCGTGTTCGGTTGGAGGACTACGTTATTCAAAATTGGATGGTTCTGGGTACCGTTGATTTTTGACAATGACAGAAACATTCATGCAGATTCTTCATTATTTCGTTTGTTTAAATATAATACAGGGCGATAATATTTGGTGGCAACAGTTTCAAAAGCGAATCAACGAAGAAAGTGAAACGACGCAAAATACCGTTTTGAGACTAATAACCCTTTGAGTCTAACTCCCCATTGAGATAATAAGTAATATTACTATGAATTTTTGCAAATATTTTTGTTCGTTTATTGATAATTTTCTTCTGCTGTTGTTGTAATTTTAGGCTTTTATGTTTATTTATTTGGTTTTATTAATTCATTTAGTTAATACATTTTACGCAGCAATTTTATGTTTAATTATTGCGCATTTGATACCTTTATGTTCGTTTCCTCTATTATGTTGTACATATTTTAATTCTGAATTGTTTGATATTCATCTGTAATGGTAACTCAATTCAACTCGGGGATATAGATAAAAGTTATCCTTCTGGGCTAATTTTGGTAACCAATTAAGCGGCAGTGGGCGGGTTTTCACCAATACCTATTTTGACCGCACTCGAATTCATGAATTCATTTAAACAGTGTTTTTGCATGACAACTGTACGTAAGAGCAAAATAAAGGACTCTTTTTTTTTTTTTTTTTTCCCCAAAAAGACTATGAAGTAGACTTAAAATGGACTCAAAAGAGATTTTTGCGCGACGTCTGTAAGCACGTATGTATCTGTGTAGCATAACTCAAAAACGAATAGACCATAGAACGTTAAAATTTTGTATATATGAAACTGCTGTTACATCTAGTTGTGCCCCTCCCTTTTCCGTTGCGATCGGCCACTCCAAACATACATATATAATTTTGTATAGGGGACTGCTATTACATCTAATTGTGCACTTCCTTTTATCGTTGCAAAGGGCCGAGCTAAGCGCGTATATATATATATGTATATATTCCCATACTCTTATCGGGCTCGTTGAGCTCAGTTTATTTTTATTTTCAAATGTTAGTAAATTGTGCATTTTTTGGTTTAAATGTGATTGAATTATGTTCTCCTTATATTCTTTAAACATAAGAGTATATTCTTTAAATAATTAAGGTTTTTATGTATTTAGTTAATCTGCATGCAATAGTTGTAAAATAATCAAGAGTTTAAAAGTTTAAGTGGAGCTAGGCCTAACAAGGTTGCCATTTGAAACTCTTAGAAAAAACAGTGAATTAAGTCAGTTGGTACACTAACTTCAGTGTCTTATTAGTCAGTGAGATCAAAAGTGAACTTTTTAGTTTTATGAACCAAAATTTTGTCTTCCTGCCCGAATTGCTTGTTTTTGGGTAAAAAGTATTTTTTTTTAACTGTTTTTAATTGTATATGGTATTTTAGATTTTTCTGTATTTTACAATTTTTAGTGAAGATATTTTGAGTCTTTATGTCATTTTGCCTTTCAGGGAACTGAGAAGTGAATTGATTGAATGAGAAATCTATCTCTAAAGAAATTCGATGAAATATGTTTAAACGAAGCGCAGCAAAATATGCATAAAGTTTAATAGGAAGGAAGTCATGTGGTGTCCGTATCATTTTTATTTGTCCTTTATTGCTATTGTTAAAATATGAAGATTTATTTTATATACTTGTTTAACGAAATGTTTAACCTATTTAATACGCTGTTATACACATTAAAGGTATCCTTTGAATATATAAATTTATTAATGAGTATACTACATGTACTAACTTAATAACCTCACCTTAAGAATGATGTTTTAGCATTAACTATTTTGCAAAATCTATATCAGATTTAAATACTTCATACGATTTATCACTTCCGTAAAATTTACGTACAATTTTACGAAAGTCTCTAGTAGCTGAGGCGTAATACGTTTCTCTGAGTGGAGATTATATATAGGGTAACCCAAAAGTTTCGAAAGATTTCAAATACTTCAAAAATTCGAATTAAAATGTGCATTTAAACACTGTTTATACGAATATAAAACACAAAGCGAGTACCTTTTTTACTTCCTTGTACGAAGTAAAAAGGAAGTATTGTAATCACGAAAAATTTCAAACAGCATATTTCAACGAAAATATCCATTTTGACAACTTTCGAATGCAATTTAAAGATGTTTTGCGTGATATCTGTACGTAAGGACAGAATAAAAGACTCTTTTCCTCCAAAAAAATTATAAAACTGCTTTAAAATGAATTCTGAAAATAATTTTTTGTGGCGTCTGTACGAACGTATGTACGTACGTACGTACGTATCTCGCATAACTCAAAAACGAGTAGCCTCAGAACGTTGAAATTTTGTATATAGGACTACTATAACATGTAGATGTGCACCTCGTATTTTGATTGCAATCGGCCGAGCCAAACGTATATAAATATATTTATATATATATCCACTTTGTTACCCGGCTCAGTGATCTCAGTTTCTTTACTCTTATATGTTTGTAAATTGTACATTTTTTGCTTTAAAAATCATTGAATTATGTTGTTCTTATCTTCCGGTTAAGGTTTTTATGCCTTTAGTAAATCTGTATGCAATATTTTTAGAATTATCAACAATTTTAAAGTTGTTTAAGCGCCGCTAAGCCTAATAATTTTTTTGATGGCGCCCATTGTTTGTTTACATTTGAAACAGCAGAGTACTGGATTTCTTGTTAATCTAGAGAAACATAGCCTCGCAACAACAAAGATAACGCCTTCATTTATTATTGCGAATTAAATCAGGCTTAATCCTTTCTGGAATTTTTTCGAGGAAATAAGTGTTTAAGATTTACTTAATTTTAAATAATTTAATTTTTAATAATTATTAATTTAATTTTTAATAATTAGTAATTTCTAATACGGATATTTTGAGTTTTTATGTGTTTTTGCCTTGTCGCGAAGTAGGAACTGAATTAATTGAACGAGAAATGCTCAATCTTATGTGAAAAACTGTTTCTTTTTTTGTTTTGTTTGCTTAATTTCTTTTATACATCGTTCTAGCTTTATTTGAATAGAACATGTGGCAACGATTAGATAATTCTATTCTTTAAATGATATAAATTTTGTGCATTATGAGTTATAATATAAACGAAATATTTAGTTTCCGTTATATAATTATTATATAAGTTAACTGTTATATAATTATTATATAAGTTAACTGTTATATAATTATTAATACTGTTAAGTTAATCTAGCGTCAGAGTGTCGCTATGGTAAACAAATACTAGAGTAAATTTCAAAGAATGCATTTATTTTATTGTGGTTTATGCGATGTCGACGAAGTAGATTTAATTCAATCCAATAAGTTTAAACGAAATGTAAGAAAAAATGCGTATAATTTAATATTCCGTATAAGGAAGTCATGTGGTGTACATATCAGATTTTTTAGGTAAGGATAAGGGGTGAATACTTAAACTTTCACAAGAATATCTCTCTGACAAGCTTAAATATTAAATTCAAATTTTCCTTTTAAAAAAAGAGCATTGGAAAACATTGATAGTAATGATAACAGTCAAAATAACAGTGAAAACAGTTCAGAATAGCTTCTTCCGTAGGGGGTATTCTAAACAATTGTTTCCGTAGTATGTAATGGTTTCCTTTCAATGGGATTAAAAATCGTTTTCAATATTCTTAGTGTGGTAGTTATTGTCGATGTGGAACAGCGCTGTCTGTCGTTTCGATTTTCATAACGTTTTGTAATCTTTATGGATTTCTTAACCAATCGTAATTAAGCGTTTTTAATTATAAACTACCATTTCTCTCTTTCCGAGAGGCACGGGGGGATGTCTTTTACAGCATTCAGTAATATTTTGTTTGCTTTGTTTTATACAATCACCAGACTGTTTTGGTTTGTTTAAACAATCACCAGATTCTCATCTGTACTTTAAATTTTAGCTTGTGAGTAATTGCTGTTTCTTTTGCTTATTTTTGTCAGACAGTTTGAACAGCCTTTGTATGTGCCAGCAGAATAAAAGTTGCATAAACTCCAATGAAATTGAATTAGTCAACTCCCTTCAAACATTAGACTCACGCATGTTTTGCTGAGTAATACGAAATGTCGAATATAATGTCAAAAAGCAAAATTTTAAGGGAAATTTCTCAAAAAAATTTCAAAAATTGTATATTTATTAAAAGAACAAAATGTAGTACTTATTGTTAAATAAATAATTTTCACTTTTATGTAAGTAAACTTCCGCAGTGAATTATTTACGTGCATCGCTATAGGCGCATTTGAAAGATCTAAAAGCGTCCCAAATAAAAACAAGACACACACATTCTTTAAATAAGTATGAGTGAATAAAAATAAATACACGAATTTTCAAAAGTTGTCATGGTGATAGAAATCGACTTCATTCGAAACAGTTACCATTTCAGTTAAATGCTGTCGAATGCATATCAAGACCGAAGTAATGCGAATTTATAACTGTAAAGTCAAAAAAAGTCAACTTGCTGGATTTAACTGTGCAAGCAGTCAGATTGCAAAAGCAACGAAATATCTAGCTTGAAAATGATATGGAAAACATGGACATACTGATGCCAGTTCACATTTTGTTAAAGGAGCCCGAAGAACATATAAACAGATCATGGTTTTAGTTTATTTGATTACGGCAAAGCCCTCGAGGACTATTTTCCTAAGGGGACGGATGCCTTCGTGGAGGTCTCTCTAAAAAAGCTGGCTCGTATACATGTTACATTTGGGGGGTGGGACTACGAAAACGCCCATGCAGCCAGCCCGTTCTCTGGAATTCGAAACTTCCATAGAGCTACCAATGTTCATCGACATTACCACTCGGCCGCACACAGATCATGAAAAGGGTTAACAAAAGTTTGTTGAAAAACCGGACATTTCTGTCTATCAAGCTGCAAGACAGAGAAATGTCGGGTTTGATTCTGATATCTTCAATTTTATACCGAAATTAACTGCTCATTGGGCCCACCAGCGGCCGAGCGGTAACGTCGCTGAACACTGGTAGTTCGGTCCGAGGTTCGAATCCTGCGAACGGGCTGGCTGCATGGGGTTTTTCGTGGTTTTCCTCATGTGTAACGTTTAATTTATGCATTTGTTGAAAAAATTAGGTTGTCATTGTAAACTATCTACTATGCTACTAAGTATATCTGTTGCATTACATTTAATAACAGAAATGTAAATTTGTTATATAATATAATTTCTAATATTTCCCTTGGCCCACCAGCGGCCGAGCGGTAAAGTCGCTGAACACTGGTAGTTCGGTCCGAGGTTCGAATCCCGCGAACGGGCTGGCTGCATGGATGTTTTTGTGGTTTTCTCCATGTGTAACGTGTATACGAGCCAGTTTCCCTTAAAAAAATCCTCGACGAAGGCATCCCTCCCTTAAGGCAGATAGCCCTCGAGTGCTTTGCCGTAATCTAATAAACCAAACCAAACCAACTGTTCATCGAACAAAGAAGGATCTGGGCTTAAAAGCATTATTAAAAAAAAAAAAAAAAAAAAAAAAGACTCAAAAATACGTCAAAGGTTAAAAATGCTAACTAAGAAAAAAAAGTTGTCATACTACATGTGGCGCCCGAACTAAAAGGTGATGGAGAATAATTCGTCACCACGAGAACTGGCTGTTGATCCTGGCCTTTCCAGTCGCTCTTTGCGTGGAAGAGAATATAAGTTTTTTCCTCCCTCCCTACCTCGTGCCTTCGTGGTGTAACAGGAAAGCACGTCCAGCTAGCAAACGGAAGGTCCGGGTTCAAGCCTCGCTGAGAGCACTGCACATTTTTCACATCTCCTGCTCCAAAATCAAATGTTTGATGGCCTCTTGAAAAATGCCATCTTCTTGAAGTGAAAGTTGTAATCCTTATTGTTATGAAGTCTAATGATGAGTTATTTTCATTTACTGAAATTTTAAGAAACATTTCCCTCCCCCCAAAATAAAAAGCCTTGACGCATCAGAGATGAGCAGAACAACATTTACAGATAGATCACTTATTCCCCCCCTCCCTGGAACTATAAATAGTTCCGTTTATTAATACCAGTTCATTAAAAAATAAAATTAAGGGGAAAGCAATTTCATTCCTTTTATTAAACAATATCATCAAACTGAAGATATGCTGTATCAAAGGGACTACTAGTAATTAATGCCAAATATTTAAATAACCACAAAACTGATTTTATGCTTATATAGAAGCTTGACCTTTTGTGTACCCCAAACTAAAGGCAATGCAATGTTTTTAGACTAAGTGGAGGGAGAACTTCAGCATTTGATTCGACTTCAGAAAATTTACTTTCAATTATTAAAGTTAATTAATTTTCTGAAAAACATTCCAAATATTCATTAAGACAGCCGGAGCAAAAGTACTTATAGGTTTATTAATTCAGTACAATCTGAAGCCCCGAGCGGCAATGTCGCTGAACACTGGTAGTTATCTCCGGGTCTCGAATCCCGGCGAACGGCCTGGCTGTATGGGCGTTTCCGTGGTTTTCCCTATGTGTAACGTGGATATGAGCCAGTTTCACTTAGAAAGGTCTTCCACGAAGGCATCCATACCGTTAGGCAGATAGCCCTCGTGGGCTTTAAACCAAACCAATGCAATTCTGATATAAATTTTAATTTTATATGAGAAATAACTTTTATTAAACAATATTAAATATGATTTTTCACATTCTTATCCAGAATGTAATTTTTTTTTTTTTTTTTTTTCTGTCTTTTACGAACAAAGGCATTAAGAAATCCATTTGTTAACTTAAATTGATGATATGCCGCACTACTAATATATCTGGCATTGGTATCATGATGGTAAACTGCATTCAAAATATTTATTTTTCAAGAGCCGGCAAATAGGAAGATTCTCCACGCTACGATATATATCCGAACACTTATACAGTGATGAACACGTGACCGACTGAACCACATGAGGGTTTACCTAAAACGGACATACTTCAAATGCAGTTTCGTAACACTCACCTTGGGAAAAAGGCAACACTAGTGAACACTCTCACCATTGACTTCAAAGTCAAAACAAGAGGCATCATGTAAATCAAATTGGCTCTACGCACAAAGGATCAATCAAAAAATACAAAGACAAAGAATGCTCAAAGGTTGATATACAAGTTACTCATTAAAACCATCCATTGTACTCAGGCAGGCCTTGCTGTTCCTGTAACCACCCACAGGTATCAGTTAATTATTTCAATTTTTCACGGAGATGCAGTGCGCGATAAGTGAAACACACCAAGCGTGAAAGTGGTGTGAGCCATACGAGACGAGGTTTCGAAATTGCCTCTTCGTCCTCCCCCGATCGGCCTTAACTAACGAATGGGCAACGATGCGTCCAGTAACGAGCAACCGCAGAAAGAAGCGTTGATTAAGAGAAATCTCATCATATGTATTCATTCCCATGACAGGGAACCGCAAAAATTTCGTCCTTTTTCAAGGGCAAATGAGGGTCAAAAATAGTTTTCAAACATCCTCCCGTTTGCAAAAATTATTTATCTGCTTAATTCTGTTTATTTATTAGCATAAAAGAATTTAATAGGAATATCTGTTGGCTCCAGCTATTAATATTTATTTATTCTAGATTATGGTTAGATTTTACGTGCTTAGATTACAAAATGTACATGATGTAATAAGTTTACATATTCAAATAATTTTTCTTTTGAATTGAGCATACCGTCTTCCTTTGTTTGTGCTTTGTGCGCGTTATCTTTTTTAAAATAAATAGCTTTTGAAAAAAATATTGCAGATTAATTAATAACGCACTTATCATAATCTCAAAGCAAGGTCGAGTAAGATTTTAATTATTGATTGTTTAAGTATATACGTAAATCTCTATGATTTTTCGTTCATTCATATACACTTCATAAAACGCAATAATTAAAAAAAATCTGATGTGTACACCACATGACTTCATTTTTGTACGGAATATTAAATTATATGCATTTTTTCCGACATTTGTACGGAATTGCATATGCATTTTATATGCATTTTTTCCGACATTTGTACGGAATATTAAATTATATGCATTTTTTCTAGCATTTCATTTAAACTTATTAGATTGAATTAAATCTACTTCGCCGATAGCGCATAAACCACAATAGAATAAATGCATTCTTTAAGATTCACTCTATTATTTGTTTACCATAGCGATACTCTGGCGCTAGATTCACTTAACAGTATTATGTTTCGTTCATATTATAACTCATAATGCACAAAATTTATATCATTTAGAGAATATAATTATCTAATCATTGCCACATGTTCTATTCAAATACTATAATAAAGCTAGAACGATGCATAAAAGAAATTAAGCAAACAAAACAAAAAAGAAACAGTTTTTCACAGTCGATTGAGTATTTCTCATTCAATTAATTCGGTTCTCACTTCGCGACAACGCAAAAATACATAAAAACTCAAAATATCTATATTAAAAATTACGAAGTAAATCTTAAACGCTTATTTCCTCGAAAAAATTCCAGAAAGGATTAAGCATGATTTAATTCGCAATAATAAATGAAGGCGTTATCTTTGTTGTTGCGAAGCTAAGTTTCTCTAGATTGGAAGCAAATCCATTAGTCTGCTGTTTCAAATGTAAGCAATCAACGGCCGCCATAAAAAAAAAAATGGCTTAGCGGCACTTAAACAACTTTAAAATTGTTGATAATTCTAAAGATATTGCCTACAGATTTACTATAGGCATAAAAACCTTAACCGGAAGATAAAAACAACATAATTCAATGATTTTTAAAGCAAAAAATGTACAATTTACCAACATATAAGAGTAAAGAAACTGAGATCACTAAACCGGGTAACAGAGTGGATATATATATAAATATATTTATATATACAAAATTTCAACGTTCTGAGGCTACTCGTTTTTGAGTTATGCGAGATACGTACATACGTTCGTACAAACGCCACGAAACATTCTCTTCAGAATTAATTTCAAAGCAGTTTTATGATTTTTTGGAGGAAAAGAGTCTTTTATTCTGTCCTTACGTACAGATATCACGCAAAAACATCGTTAAATTGCATTCGATAGCGGTCAAAATGGATATTTTCGTTGAAATATGCTGCCTGAAACTTTTCGCGAATACAATACTTCCTTTTTACTTCGTACAAGGAAGTAAAAAAAGGAAGAACTAAAATATCAGTTTGCAGTCTGATTCTTCGAAGTATTTACAGTTAAAGTTTTAAATAGTTTTACAAAAAAATATTTCGATATTTTACGGAATATTAAAAAAAAAAAAAAAAAAAAAAAAAAAAAAAAAAATCTGAAAGCTTTCAGATTTTAAAAGGTTGTTCAAAAGGTTTTTTTAAGGCCTTTTTTAACATTATCGCTAAGCTCGCAGTTTACACTCACTAATACTAACCCAACTTTTTTTCCCTCGTATTTCCAGCTTGATTATTAAGTATCATTTTCTTCACACTTACGTCACATACAATTCAACAGCAAAATTACAAAATTTTTAAAAGCAGTACAGCCGTGCATGTTTACAATTCACGTTGCAGAGTTAAGTGTTGGAATACATTTTTCAGTTTTTTTCATTCAGTCCTTTCTGAGTTCATCACACCAGTGTTCAGTTTTCTTACTAAGATGGCATTGCAAAATAATTTTTGGTCTTATTTAGCCCGAAGAGGCAATTTGACCAGAAGGGCGTTTTGACATTTTGAGTTGGTTCACTATAAATGTCTGAATCACTTTTAAAATGGCTGCCACCAAATATTAGAGCCCTCTATTATATTTAAAGGAATTAAATAATGAAGAATCTGCATGAATGTATATATATGTTTCTCGCATTGGGAAAAAAAACAGTACCTAGAGACATCCAATTTTGAATAACGTACTCCTCCACTCGAACATGGTCATCTGGAAGCCCAATTTGAAATTTGTTTTATTACCCATTTCATATTTTGTAAGACTTTAAAGAATTTTTTCTTAACAAACGCAACGACTTCAAAGCACCCCATTAAGATTAACATTACGTGCATCTTCAAGTCCATGAGGTCTCTTTTTTTCGTGATACTGCTGTTGATTTAAATTTTATATTTTAAGTGGGAAGAACATGATATTTAATAAATAAAGGTAACAGACTATAAGGTATTTCTCCCACTTTCCTAGCGGCCTTCGTGGTGTGGTGATTCTGCACCACACCACGAAGGCCGCTAAGGCTGTCTTATTCCAGAGGTCCGTGGTTCTATTCCCGGCGAAGGCGTTTGCTATTTTTCATCTTTTCTGCTTCTAAAAAAATCCTAATGTCTCTACAAGACAAAAAATCATGTGTATAATATTCCTATCCCGTGGACCAAGCAGGAATAAATAGTGTTATTTTAGACCATTGGCTCACATGGACCCCACATATTACGCAGCTCGTAGCCAAGTTCAGCGTGCGCGTAAACATACACTAGTCCCTTTAATTACTCGGAACAGCGTTCTTTCTATAGACACACACACACACACACACAAAAAAAAAAAAAAAAAAAAAAAAAAAAAAAAAAAAAAAAAAAAACCTCTCCTTATTTATAAGACCTTTTTTTGTTCAATAATCACTTATGCCTTTGCTATTTGCGGCTATGCATGTAAAACAACTACAAACAGTGACTGAACAGTGATTGGCCAGGAAAGCTAGACATTACAAACCACTTCATAACTGTGTTTTTTATTTATATTAAAGTACATATAACTTTTTTTTGTATTGCAAATATTTGAGTTTTGTGTTTTGTATTGAATTCAGTAATAAATGCTCTTTAAAATGATATATACAAGTTTGCCTTTTGCGAAACGTAACATTTTCTAAAAGCATACAAAGTTCAAAAACATAAAAATTTCCAAAAGTGTTCACAATTTTGGCCACCACTGTATACAAAAACTGCAAATTCTCCAGAATGTTGTACTCGGACAGGCGGTGCATTGTCGTTGGTTCATTAGGAATTCACCGTGAGCACCGTGAGGCAATTCACCGTGAGCTTAAAATTCCTGAAATCCTGAAATTCCTGAAATGTTTACATGGCTATGTTAGCTGGAATTCTTCCACAAAATTCCAGGTGTGCAAAACAGTAGTATTCGTGTATTAAACTATGACTATCAAAGATGTGATAATCGGAGAATTCCGCTTGCGGTTTTCTGTCACATAAATATGTGAACTTTTATTGCAAATTGTTACGTAAATGTTTCTGTATGTTATGTCTTTGCTGTGTTTTTTGCTTTTGTACTTACGTTATTCAATGCAACTCACATTTGTATTCATGTCACTGCTTTCACTTCATGCTTCGTTCACACTCCTTCAGAATCTGATCTTGGAATCATTGGCATTTCTTAGTATATAAGCCTATAATTGCTATTTTATTGGTAATTAATTGCGCACTACTTTTCACCTTTTTAAGGCCATCAGTACAGGTGCTAGCGATTCAAGTCCGGGGCGGACTTTATTTGTGCTTAATGCGTACCACTAATATGCAACCCGTGTTACCTTATTCATAAACTTTTGTGATTTTTCAAATGGATAAACTATTAGAAACTCTTACATATTCGAAAATTGACTATTTATTTCTCAGTGTTGGCGGTAAAACGCGGGCATCCATTATAACGAACTGCATATTTGCCTGAGCAGACAAAACGTTAAAAACAAACGCCTCTTTGGCTGCAGGCCCACCAGCGGCCGAGCGGTAAAATCACTGAACACTGGTAGTTCGATCCGAGGTTCGAATCCCGCGAACGGGCTGGCTGCATGGGTGTTTTCGTGGTTTTCCCCATGTGTAACGTGTATATGAGCCAGTTCCCCTTAGTAAGTCCTCCACGAAAGCATCCCTCCCCTTAGGCAGATAGCCCTAATGCCTAATGTGCTTTGCCATAATTAAATACACCACCACACCACCTCTTTGGCTGTAATATAAAAACGGAAAGCTTTCAGATTTTTTTAAGTTTTTATTTTTAACGTTTCACTGTGTTTATTAAATATCATGTTCTTGACGCTTACGTCATATATAACTCCATTCAAAATCACAAAATATTTAAAAACAGCATATCTTTAGAATTTTCGGCTGACAGTTTTGGGCACTAGAGATAAAATGGTTTATTCCCTACAGTGTTGCCACATGACAATCGTTGATTTTTTAAATTAAAAGTTCATGAAAATTTTACAAAATATGAAATGGATAGTAAAAACAAATTCGAAATTGAAATTTCGTACTTAAAGGTGCCCACATTCTGGTGGAGGATTACATTATTCAGAATTTGAACGCTCTAAGTATCGTTGTTTTTTCACAAGAAAACAAAGCATTCAAAATTTTTCACAGTGCGAGAAACATGCATATTTTCATGTAGATTCTTCATTATTTAATTTCTTTAAATATAATAGAGGGCAATAATTTTTGATGGTAACAATTTGAAAAATGAAACAACGCTTGTAGAGATTCAACACAAAATATCGTTTCGAGACGAATATTCCATTTGAGGCTAACATCCCTTTTAGGGCTAATAAATTTTAGAAACATTAGGTTATTTTGGAGCGGATGACCTGAAAAATTAGCAGTGCGGTCGCCGGTTCACGAACCCTGGATCTGTCGAATATACGCCGAGTGTGCTAACTGTTACACCCCGAAGGCATGCCGAAAAAGGGGAGAAAATACCTTATATACTCTCCCTTTTAAAGTGCGACTGAAGATTAGCCTACCCAGTCTCCAAATCCTTGTGGTGAAGAATCATCATCCACCACCTTTTATTTCGGGCGCTACTGTATAGACATTAGATTATTAAACGAAAGACATGAAAAATGAACAGTGCCCTTGCTGGGACTCGAACCTGGACCTCTCGAACACGCGCCGAGTGTGCTAACCTTTATACCACGAAGGCATGCCGAAAGAAGGCGGAAAATACCTGATAAAATAAATAAAGCAAAAAAACCCGAAAGGTTTCAGGTTTAAACGGGCATTCAAAAGGGTTCATTTAATGTTTATTATAGTTTATATGCAGAATAGTTTTCAATCTAAAAGCCAAATATTTTAGTGAGTGCAAAAGAAAACTGCCTTCAGTATAATACCAAAAAAAAAAAAAAAAAAAAAAAAACTGAAATGAGCATTAAAAAAATAAATAAAAAAATGAAACCCTTTTTTTTTTTACCTCAATCTCTGATCACAGATAAAATTCAGTAATTGCGAAATGAACTACTGAAAAACGAGTAAATTAAGAATAATTGTATTAATTAGTAAATAAACATAATACCTTAGTTCATTAAAAATGAATTTACGCATACGAAATCGAGAATTCAAAATATCGATAAACAACATTTATTTCTAAGCTATTTTATGAAAACCTCTCCACTGTTGAAAGCTTTTAATAGTAATATCATTCCAAATTCATTTTAAGAAAAAAGAAGTGAAATGTAGCGCCCATTTTTATGTCTTACTTAAACAATTATTATCTTTTTTAATTTTTTAAATTATTCTTAACTTTATTCCCCTCTAATTTTTCACAAATTTTTGACATCATCTACATTTTACGTGACTCAAAAAAACTCTTATTATCCATCAGTGCTACTACAAAAAATCTTCTGCACTTAAAAGAGTATATGATGGTGGTATAAGTATCACAACCAGTGGTATAAGTAACACAACCAGTGGTATAAGTATCACAACCAGTGGTATAAGTAACACAACCAGTGGTATAAGTATCACAACCAGTGGTATAAGTAACACAACCAGTGGTATAACTATCACAACCAGTGGTATAAGTAACACAACCAGTGGTATAAGTATCACAACCAGTGGTATAAGTAACACAACCAGTGGTATAAGTATCACAACCAGTGGTATAAGTAACACAACCAGTGGTATAAGTATCACAACTGCCATAGTCATTAGTTTCGTTTACAATTATGGAACTTTTTTTTGGTTCCACGTTTTTTAGTTAGGGAGGCAATGTAGAGATATTAGGTTATTTCAAAGCAGGAGACATGAAAAATGAGCAATGCCCTTGCCGGGACTCCACCCTCGGACCTCTCGAATACGCACCGAGCGTGCTGATCGTTACACCACGAAGGCACGCTAAGAAGGCGTTAGAAATACCTTATAGCCTTTAATTCTTTCCGAGTTAAACCACGAAATGTTTTCAAGTAGCATTAAATACTTTCAAAATCTGACGGGTAATAATATAAATAAACGAAATTATAAACTTATGTGGCTGAAGCTTTTATTTTTTTAATACTAATATCAAATTAGTTAAGTTATGGAACAATGGATAAGTTTACATTGCACAAAGAACGACAAAATTACGGACGCTTTAAAAACTGAACTCTAGTATTTGAAAATTATATGCATAAAAGATAAAATAAATTGTGTAACTTACAAAAAGGTGTTTAAAATTATCTAATATTAATTGCAAGTTTATTGTCATGTTTCTTTCCTCTTAATAAAGTATCCCCCTGAAGTTATTTTATGCAACCATTTTAATCACTTTTATTTGTGTTTTACAGGCATGTATGGTTACTAAATGAGCTTTTTAATTTAGTTTTCTTTAGAAGATAAAGTGTATTAGTAAGTAGAAAAATGTTTGGATAAATATGGTTTTAAGTCATGTTTTGAATTTTTTTCACTACGCTATTAAGCAACCCAGTATTAATTAACTCATTGTACAGCCGCCCAATCGGGATAGTGGTTAGCTAATCTGACTGCCGTAACGAATTGCCGGGGTTCGAATCTCGGTGAGAGAATGGATGTTTATAAATGTATAGTGTCTATGCGGCATGGAGGCATTTTAAATATGCTGCAAAAGTCCTTCCAGTAGGTAGTGGTAGGTAAAGAGGGGTAGGAGACAGTCGGATTCGTCCCCCCGGGTGTTCACCAAAATTGGGTGCGGAACTGAGCAAATTTGTACTGTAACCTGCATAGTACTCAAGGCTATTGTTAATGGCAGGCACCAATAATCTTGCACTTCTTACCAGAATGAATTTCATGGGCTTGTTCTGATGTTACTGACAAATAAATAAAGTAAATCAACATAACAACAAAAACTCATTGTTCAAGTTTTCGATTTTAAGTTAATCTATTTGAATTTAAGATAATCTGTTAAATAAGGTAAATCAAAACATTAGCAAAAACTCATTGTTCAAGTTTTCGATTTTAAGTTAATCTATTCTTTTAAGCTAATCTATTCGATTTTAAGTTAATCTATTAAATAAGGTAAATAAAAAAATTCACAAAAACTCATTGTTCAAGTTTTCGATTTTAAGTTAATCTATTAAATAAGGTGAATCAAAACAGCAACAAAAAATCATTGTTCAAGTTTTCGATTTTAAGTTAATGTATTCTTTTAAGTTAATCTATTCGATTTTAAGTTAATCTATTAAATAAGGTAAATCAAAACAATAACAAAAACTCATTGTTCAAGTTTTTAAGTTAATCCATTCTTTCAAGTTAATCTATTCGATTTTGAGTTAATCTATTAAATAAGGTAAATCAAAACAATAACAAAAACCCATTGTTCAAGTTTTCGATTTTAAGTTAATCTATTCTTTTAAGTTAATCTATTCGATTTTAAGTTAACTTATTAAATAAGGTAAATCAAAACAATAACAAAAACTCATTGTTAAAGTTTTGGATTTTAAGTTAATCTATTCGATTTTAAGTTAATCTATTAAATAAAGTAAATCAAAACAATAACAAAAACTCATTGTTCAAGTTTTCGATTTTAAGTTAATCAAAGCATTCTACTTTAAAAGGTGGAACGACGGAACTTTTCTTTCATTCTTTATACTAGAATGAAGAATAAATATTTAATTTAGAACTACTTGTCAAAAGTTCATTTGGCTAAAGACCTTCCAAGGTATACGGACAACCTTTCTAAGGCTTAGAGACCTTTGCTCTTATAATTAATCTAAATTATTCTACAGCCAAGAAAAACTATTAAAATGTTAAATCTTAGCTCTTGTTGAAAGCACATGATCTGCATGAGATATGTAATGTATAGCCTTACGCACATTTTTTTTTTCACTAATTGCGACAATTTTGCAAATGTTGTAAAAATTTGCGTAATTATATTTTAGAATAAACGCATCTTAAGATATGTCAGTCAAGTTCATTTATTAATAGTTTTAAAAAATAAATCAAAGATTTTTGTGACACGTCAAACGATTACAGTAACTTGTCATTAGTCAAGGTAATTAAAAAAGTAAAGATCTTGTGTCTCGCGTGGAGTGATATTTGTCAGCTCACGTGGATACAAGTAAACCTGGCAGTGTAACATAATATAATGTGACATGATACAAGCCCTTAAAAATTTAGATAGATTCCGCTGAAGATACTCCTAGCATCAATGTTATACACAAATCTATGTCCGATTTTAATTTAGTTCTTCACCAATTAAATTATAAGGTATTTTCTCCCTCTTTTCTGCAAGCCTCCGTGATGTAACGGTAGCAAACTCCGCGCGTATTTGAGAGGTCTAAGTTCGAATCCAGAAGACAAGGGCATTACTCCTTTTTTGACTCTTGCTTAAAAAAAATAATAACCTAATGGTTCTACAGTGGCGTCCGAACAGGAACGGTGGTGCAAGATGATTCTTCACCACCAGGATTCGGCAATTGGGTTTCCTTAATCCCAAGTTGCCCTTTAAAATGGGGCTTATATAAGGTATTTTCTCCCTCTTCGCATGCCTTCGTGGTATAACGGTAGCACTCTTGGCGCATATTCGAGAGGTCCAGCTTTGAGCCCCATCGAGGGCGTTGCTCCTTTTTCACGTCTCCCGCATCTAAAAAAAAAAAAAAAAAAAAAAAAAAACACCTAATGATTCTACAAAGAATCATTAGAATTCTAAAATTCTAATGATCCTTTGTAGATAATGTTCTTTGTGATGTAATTGTTCTAATTTTCTCTCATTTGAATTCTAAAAATCTTAGCTTTTTAGAATTCAAATGAGGTTGACATTATTAGGAATGTGATTTCCGTTACGAGATTTATAGTAAATCAAACACAAAATATTCATAACATTAAACTATTAGAGAAATTTCCCCACTTCTACAGAGATAACCTCGTTTAGTCTCAAGTCAAGCATCAAATTCATCCTACTTCTCACACGGATTCAGCAATCGCAGTCGGAACTAGCAACCGTGTCCGAGATTATAACCTAGCTTCAGAGAAGACGCCTGCTTTCACAAGCTTTCTCCGTAACCTTAACTAACGAAGGGGTGGCAAAATTTTTCATAATGAGCAGAACAATTAATACCTCAAAAATAAAAGTAAAAAAATGGCTTCATTCTCGTGGGAGACTTCTCTGCAAGGACTGGGCTGTCCAGTCTCCTTGAAAACGACCGCGTAGTTTTCCAACGAACAAAAGGGGAACCTCCATCAATATTCCGAACCGGCCTTCCCAATCGGCAAGTTGCAGGAAAAGACTGGGCCAATTAGGACAAGACAAACGATTCCGAGGACCCGCAAATTAGCGTCGGGCCATGGCCTGTTAGCGTACCTCGCTAATTGGGAACGGGGTAGCACGGTGTGTTCCGTAGGTCTCCGTTCTTCCTTCACCGCGTTAAGTATTCGATACGTAATGGTCGAAGGGATAGGGTTGCTGTATTTTCCCAAGATGATTATATCTGTCGCCAAACCGCGATTGCCAAAACTACAGTCACCGATTGTCCCCAAAAGTCTTTTCTCGTGAAAAGTTCTCTAAGATTATTTTTCGCGTTTTAAGCCTCCTTTTATGACGAATTTTAGCAAAGAAATATATTATTAATAATTAATTTATTTATAATTCTTTATATTACACTAATAGAGGCCATGACGGTCATTCACGACACATATAAGCCCATAACAGAATTAAGGTTGGTTTGGTTCGTGTGATGACAGCAAAGCCTCGAAAGCAGTCTGTCTAATGGGTGGATGCCTTCGTGGAAGGCTTTATAAGGGAAATTGGCTGGTAAACACGTTACACATGCGAAAAACCACGCAAACCTCATGCAGCCAGCCCTTTCGCGGGATTCGAACCTCAGACCGAACTACCAGTGTTCAGTACCTTTACCGCTCGGCCTCTGGTGAACCAACATGATTAAGGAGATATGTAGTCTGAGGACTGGTATTATGAATACTATCCTTTTCCCTAAAAACAAAAATCCTTTCAAAAACAAAACAAAAAGATCTGTCAAATTTTTTTTTATTAACTAAAATTTAGATTTTGGGAGAGAAGTATTTCACTTTTGTTATTTTATTAGCATCTTAAAGGTATATTATTATTTCCATTCAAAGATTTTCATAAGCGGCAAGTAAAGACTAGAAATTATTGCCAATCGAGAAGGCTTAAGATTTTCTTTTATTTAATTTGCACACTAGAAAATTTCGTTACTCGTGAATGTGATATTTTGAATCATTGAAAGAGCAATTTTATTTGTACTTTTTATGAGCATATTGCAACAAACAGACTTTCGTAACATTATTGTAATAAATAAGAAATGT
This sequence comes from Stegodyphus dumicola, assembly GCF_044657685.1. Lineage (NCBI taxonomy): Eukaryota > Metazoa > Arthropoda > Arachnida > Araneae > Eresidae > Stegodyphus > Stegodyphus dumicola. The sequence continues at coordinate 88,595,728 of NC_140777.1, forward strand.
TTCTTACATCGCATAATACTCGTATGTCAACTGCACAATTTCTAACTCTGGATTTTGTGTATTCTATGATTTGCATAAAAAACTAAATATAATTTATGAGTAATTTATTAATACTTTATAAATATTTTATTAATAATATATTTTATTAATTTTATTAATAATATTTATGAATAATGTATAAATCATTTATAAATTATTTATTAAATATAATTTTAAGTACAATTTATAATGTTAATGGTGAAATTTGTTAGTAATGTATAGACTGCCATTCTCTTTATACATTACTTTCCATGCTTCGTTTTAATTTATTAGACCAAAGGGGCGTTAGCTCAGAAGGGCTAATAACCCCGAAAAGGCATTTTCCATCGGTTCACTATAAATATCCGATTCACTTTTGAAATTGTAGCCACCAAATGTTATCGTTCTGTATTATATTTAAAGAAATTAAGTAATGAGGAATATGCATGAATGTAGGCATGTTTCTCGCATTTTTGAAAAAACAAAGGTAACTAGAGCCATCAAATTTTGAATAACGTAGTCCTCCACACGGCAATGGACATTTGGAAGCCCGAATTTTAAATTTCGAATTTGTTTTACTATCTATTACATATTTTGCAACAATTTTTTTATCTCCAGCCTTCAAGACTGTGTATCGGAAATTCTAAATATATGCTGTTCTTAAATATTATTAGTCCAAAAGGAGGTTAGCACAAATACTCTCGATACGTATATGTGTGTGCGTGTAAATGAAAAAAAAAATAAAGTCCCTTTGTATGTAATATAAAATCTGAAAGCATTCAGACTTTTTTATTTTTAAAATTTTTATTTTTTTTTAAATTTATATTTTTAAAATTTTTATTCAAACAATAATTTTTTTCAAACGGTAATGTACTTTCTTTTATTAAAGTTTTTTTAAAAAAATCTTGTCTTTCTTCTGACATTTTTATCATTTTCCTCTTCATAGTATATTTAGTTTAAAACAGTAAGAAAGTAAAAGCGGTTTTATTTTTAAAACCGAATTTTTGAAAATTCGATTTTAATTCTCTTTAATAGTCTGTTAACTTTATCATCTGATGACAATAAGTATTATTCTTATATTACTACAGCAGTGCTTTCAAGAAAAGGATCGCACAAAAAATTAAGAATAGCAGAAAATTCCAAAATTTATTTTTTTTTTTTTTGTATCAATACTATAGCAACTAATGCTTTTAACTATTTTAAAAATGTTATATTTTTCTTTTGTAGATATTATAATGAAAACCACCTCAAGGCTATTCAATGTTTTACAATTTTTGATTAAATGCATGCAATTTATTTATTAAACGCATGCGATTTATTTTTTAAAGTTTTCTTTATTTTATTATAAGAAACTTATAAAATCTTCTCAAAATTACACTGCAATTTTCAACGCATTAAATTTATGCTCAGATAAAAAGCGGGAAGAAAAAAATCTGGAAACTTAAAACATAAATTCAATTCAACAGCAATATCACAAAGTAATTTTAAAATGAGCACGTCTTTAGAATTTCCGATACACAATCTCGTACGCTGGAGATTTTTTTTTTTTTTTTTTTTTTTGTACAGTGTCGCCATTTCTCGCTTTGAAATCGTTGAGTTTGTAAATCAAAAATTCTTTAATGCTTGACAAAATATGAAATAGATAATAAAACAAATTCCAAATTAGGGCTTCCAGATGCCTATATTGGGTGGAGGATTACGTTATTCAAAATTCGGTGGCTCTAGGTACCGTTGTTTTATCACAAAGCGAGAAACATACATACATTTATGCAAATTCTTCATTATTTAATTTCTTTAAATATAATAGAGGGCTGTAATATTTGGTGGCAACAGTTTGAAAAGTTGATCAATGCAAAATGCCAAAACGAATTAATAGCCTTTCTGGGCTAACGCCCTTTGGGCTTTAAAAAAAAAAAAAAAAAAAAAAAAAAAAAAAAAAAAAAAACTGAAAGTTTTTAGATTTTAAATTACGTCTACAAGAGGCGTTTTTTTAACGTTTTGTGTGTTACCTTTATTTATTAAATATCATGTCCTTTGCACTAAAACCATAAAATTCAGTTCAATAGCAATGTCACAAAATAATTTTAAATTGAGCATACTTTTAGAATTTCCGATACGCAGTTCCCCGCTTTGGAGATAAAAAGTTTTATTTTTTTATTTTTTTTTTTTTTTTTCGTACTGTTGCCATTGCTGGCTTTGAAATCGTTGAGTTTGTTAATCAAAAATTCGTTAAAGTGTTATAAAATATGAAATCGATAATAAAACAAATTCCAAATTTCAAATTTGGTCTTCCACATGCCCATATTCGTAGGAGGTTTACGTCATTTTAAATTCGATGGCCGTTGTTTTGTCACAATGCGAGAAATATACATACATTATGCAGATTTTTCATTATTTAATTTCTTCAACTAGAATGCAGGACTCTAAAATTTGGTGGCAACAGACTGAAAAGTGAAACGGACATTTATAGTGAACCAACGCAAAATCGCAAAACGAAAACAATAGTCCTTCAGGGATAAGGCCCCTTTGAAATTAACAACCCCCCCCAAAAAAAAAACAGAGCGCTTGCTTCTAGAAAAATGTATTTGTTTGAAAGGGTTCTCAAATGATAAAAGTAAACATTAAAAAAATTTCTGATTCTTTTAAAAACGTAAACATAATTTTTTTTTCAATATATGTATGTGTTTGCACGATATTAAGTGCATATATTACTTAGTAGTTTCTTTTAAACTCTAGATTTTTATAACCAACTCGATATGACTTACACATAAAATAAATTAACACTAATCAGTCTGGCATACAGGGAAAAAAAATTGAAGGAAAAAAATCTGAGAGGTTTCAGATTTTAATGGTTGCCCAAAAGGGTTTGTTAAGGTTTTTTACTTTCTTGCTGATTTCGCAGCTTACAAGTCTGCTGTTACACTCACTCCTGCGAAAGAATTTGAATTTCATATTCTTTGCTCCTTCTAACCCCCCTTTTTTTTTTTGTCTTTTTAGATTGATTATTAAGCATCATTTTCTTTACATTTACGGCTTATACGATTCAACTTCAAAATTTTAAAAGCAACATAGCAGTATACGTTCAGAATTCCCGATGCAGCGTTGTGTTGGCAGAGCCCTGTTCTTCGCATTTATGCCACATACAATTCAGTTCATCAGCAAAATCGCAAAATATTTAAAAACAGCATATCTTCAGAATTTTCGATAGACAGTCCTGCAATTTGGAGATAAAAAAGCTTTATTTCGTAGAGTGTTGCCACTGTTCGCTTTGAAATAATCTTTGCGCTTGTCAATCAAAAATTCCTTGAAATGTTACAAGATATGAAACAAATTCAGAATTCAAAATACGGGGTTCAACATGCCCATATTCGGGTGGAGTACTACGTTGTTCGAAAGTGGATGGCTATGGGTACCATCGTTGTTTCCCAATGCAAGAAACATGAACGCATTCATGCAGATTCTTTATTATTTAATTTCTTTTAAGTATAACGCAGAGCGATAATATTTGGTGGCAACGATTTGAAAAGTGATACGCCGATTTAAAAGTGACTCAGCGTGAAATGCTATTTCTAGAATAATATCCCTTTCGGGACTAAAGTCCTTTTTGGGCTAAAAATTTGATTATTTGTTCTATTTTTTAACATCTTTATTAGTTAATGAAATAATCTTCAGACTTTCAAACAGGACAGGACAGGACTAAGTGTAGGAAGCACCAACACATCGATTTTGGCAGAACTGGTGTCTCGCTCCTTCACACTTGAGAAGAACATCTCCACAGGGCGCACTTACGCCACGCATCGGTGTTAATTGAAACGTTAATTGAAACGAAGGCATAGAGAACTTGTGGGCCGAAAGATACAGTTGCTGATGACAATGACATTACAATACCATACATTACAGTTGATGGTGAAATAGAACTATAAATATCGGTATACGTACACAAATAAACAAACAGAATTGAATGGAAAAAAATTAAACATAATTAACTTGGTTAAGTTATGTTTTTGGGACAGTGTAGCAGTTCATAGATGGTTCACAGTTCATTGACAGTTCACAGACTCAATCATATTGAGTTCATACAGACTTTCAAACAGTGTATCATGTAATATATTATGTATCATAAATATAATAACACAGCAAAAACTATGAAAATTCAAGTACGAATAATTATTTTGGAGCCCGACTTCCTTATTCCTTAAATTGCGTATTCACTTATCAGTAATATATCACTGACTTAAATTAAAACATTATATTGAAGTGGCTTATACAAGTTTCTTCAACGCAAAGAGACAAGAAAATCTTTGCCAGTCAAAACCCTCACACGCTTTTCAAGGTATTAATTAGTTAATGATTTTCCTTTTAATTCAAACGAATAAATATATGTGATGCAACAGATTCTATGCAATCTCTTTTATAAGGAAATGGAAGTCATCTTGTAGAAAAGAATGCTTCAGTCGTTATTGATTAATTAATTAATTAATTAATCTTTTAAATCATATGTAATATATTTCATAAGTGGTGTATTCATAAGTACCTATTCAAATAAAGTCATTTTCTAAACAAACAACGTTTTCATGCGGTCTCTAGTTATAGGTAGTTGTAAAGTATGTTTCCTTCATTAATTTTCTTTAGCTATTTTGTTTTATAACTTTGTTTGCACGCGTTATTTCCTCATGCCTATTACTTCCTTGTACGAAGTAAAGGAAGTGTTGTAATCCCGAAAATTTTCGGCTATCATATTTCAACAAAATTATCCATTTTTATGACTATTGAATGCAATTTAACGATGTTTTGGCGTGACATCTGTACGTAAAGACAGAATAAAGGACTCTTTTTTTTTCCTCACACGAATAATAAAACTAATTTAAAATGCATTCAAAAAATATTTTTTCGTGGCGTCTGTACGTACGTACGTACATGTATATGTATGTATCTCGCATAACTCAAAAACGAGTAGCCTCAGAACTATGAAATTTTGTATATAAGACTGCTATAACACGTAGTTGTGCACCTTCTATCTTGGTTGCAATCAGTTGCACAAAAAGTATATATATATATATATATGCCCACTCTGTTTTTCCTATGTGCTGGTAAACTGTTCATTTTTTGCTTTAAATGTGATTGAATTATGTTGTTCTTATCTTCCGGTTAAGGTTTTTATGTCTTTTGTTAAACTGCATGCAATAGTTTAGGATCATCAACAATTTAAAAGTCGCTTAAATGTCGCTAAGCCTAATTTTTTTACCACAGCAGCCATATTTATTTACATTTGAAACTTAGCAGAATAGTGAAGTAAGTCAGTTTCTGCACCTTCAGTGTCTTTTTGCCTAATTTGTTCAAAAGTAAACTGGTAGTTTTGTGCGCAGAAAAATCGGCCTTCTTGCCCGCTGGCCGAATTGCTTGTTTTGGCGTAGAAACTCTAGTTTTAATGGCAAAATTGTTTTTTAATTGGTTTAACTGTATTCTGTGTTTTATACTTTGCTACATTTTCAATTTTTAATAAAGATATTCTGAGGTTTTATGTATTTTTGCTTTGCCACGAACGGAGAGCTGAATTAATTGAATGAGAAATCTGTCTGTAACGAAATTGCAGAAAATAAGTTTAAATGAAATGCAGCAAAAAAAGGAGTATAATTTAATATTCCATACAAGGTCATGTGGTTGTACACGTCAGATTTTTAAAGTAAGTTTAAAATTTTACCATTCATTTTTAATATTTATCAAGTATGGCTGACAGTCAGAAAAATCTGTTATCAAATGGAATAAAATATAAATTAAAAGAAATATTTTAACACCATTCATAAAATTTCACTTCATAAATAAAAAAAATTAGTAAAATTACAAAAAAAAAAAAAAAATATTTAGGACTAATTTTCAAAAATAATTTAAAAATTCCATTTAAATATCGTTTAATAATATTTTAAAACTATGTAAGGTGTATTTTAATTTTATAACAGTTACTTTTCATTTTGAAACCTTTTCCTTTCAGTTCTTATTTTGCCTTCTTAACTCTCTGCCAGAATGTGTTTTTAGAATCGCGTTGCATGCAAATGAGGTAGAAGGAGTTGGAAAGTTTATCCAAAGTTTCTCACAGTTAATTTCATTTAACGCTATTTTCCTGTCCTCCCTAGTTTCAGCTTAAAATTTCCTACCAGAATTTGTTTTTAGAATCGCGTTTAATGCAAATGAGTAGAAACAGTATTTAAGTCGAAGTTCCAGTAATTTCAAGAGACAGCCTCAGAGTTTCTGACTAACTCGCGTTTGCCTTTTGGCTAAGTCTCTTTAAGCTGTTACAACGCTCGGCAGTAATAGTTCAGACTATTTCGTTATTAAACCTACTACGCTCGGCCGTTATAGTTCAGACTACTTCGTTATTAAATCTACTACGCTCGGTAGTAATAGTTCAGACTACTCCGTTATTAAACCTACTACGCTCGGCCGTAATAGTTCAGACTACTCCGTTATTAAACCTACTACGCTCGGCCGTAATAGTTCAGACTACTCCGTTATTAAACCTACTACGCTCGGCCGTAATAGTTCAGACTACTTCGTTATTAAACCTACTACGCTCAGCCGTAATAGTTTAGACTACTTCGTTATTAAACCTACTACGCTCGGCCGTAATAGTTCAGACTACTTCGTTATTAAACCTACTACGCTCGGCCGTAATAGTTCAGACTACTTCGTTATTAAACCTACTACGCTCGGCCGTAATAGTTCAGACTACTCTTATTAAACCTACTACGCTCGACTAGAAAAGAAACACGCTAATGTGACAATCAAAATCGTAAAAACACCCTTGTATTTAGCGTAAGTATAATGAAACACTCAATCGATTTCGAGGGCAGCTAAAGGTCCCTCCTCATCAGGAGAAAGAAATACCTAGAAAGAAAGAAAATAAAGGAGAAGGAGTCTCAGAAACACGTGGTCCTTATCAGCACTGCACGTGGTTATAACTGGATTTTTAATCAGAGTTGCACTGGCTGCCTACTTTTACTGAGCCAGGCTATCTGATCAAGCATAAAGGACAAGAAAAATTAGCGAAGTTAAAATAGGGAGCGAGGGGCAAATGCACTTTCACGCTCAAAATCTGAACTTCATAGTTCAGACTACTCCGTTATTAAACCTACTACGCTCGGCCGTAATAGTTCAGACTACTTTGTTATTAAACCTACTATGCTCGGCCGTAATAGTTCAGACTACTTCGTTATTAAACCTACTACGCTCGGCCGTAATAGTTCAGACTACTCCGTTATTAAACCTACTACGCTCGGCCGTAATAGTTCAGACTACTCCGTTATTAAACCTACTACGCTCGGCCGTAATAGTTCAGACTACTTCGTTATTAAACCTACTACGCTCAGCCGTAATAATAAAGCTTAATGGTACGCGCCTGTTGATAATCGCCGAGTAATGTACGTAATTAAGGGCCAACTATGTTAGGTATTTGTGTGTATCTTCGGCAAAGCCAGTTTAGTATAGTGTTAGTTTCTTATTATCCTATCTTGATTTGAAGCTCGAGTGGAGGCTTACTTGTACGCCCTAGAAAGAGCCGACTGTGAATATTTCTTTGAGTGAATAAAAGGGTATTTTAACCCTTCTCTGAACTTTGTCGTTACACACGTGAACCCAGCGATAAGTCGGTACACAGTTCACTAGGACGTTCAACATAGACGAAGTAGTGAAAAACATTGTAACTGTTTTGGATATAAATAACTTCGACGTTTTGAAACCAGGTTTGTGTCACAGCTAAGGCGAAGAAAAAGAAAGAAAAGAAAGACACTGCATTATAAATTGCCAAAATGATTTCTTATTTCAGACTTTCTATAAATTATTAAAAAATCCACGACTCTCACTAAAATTACAACTAAGCCGCATTTGTGTGGATTCTGGTGTTCTGTTCTCAGCACAATAATCTAAATACTTCGATATTATTGTGTTTTTTTACGCGTATGAGGTAAACGCAAGTAATAAATTTCGCGTATACTGCTCGTGCGTGCTGCCACGTACTGATTTTGCTAAAGTTGCAGAAATACTTTTCTTAACAACTTCTTGTAGACAAAGTTGCATGAAAGCAACTTTTAACGCAGATAGCCATCATGCACTTTTACCTGATCTATTAAAGAACGCACCAACTAACTATGCGAATATATGTTTAACAAATAAAATAATTTTAACGTTTTGTGTGTTACCATTATTTATTAAATATCATGTTCCATAATATTCAAATATCCTTCAACCATAATATTCAAATCAACAGCAATATCGCAAAATAATTTAAAAAGAGCATATCTTTAGAATGTCCAGTACATTGTCTCGCGCGCTGGAGATAATTTTTTTTTTTTTTTTTTAGTACAATGTTGCCATTGCTCGCTTTGAAATAGTTGAGTGTGTTAATAAAAAATTCATTAAAGTCTTACAAAATATGAAATAGATAATAAATCAAATTCCAGATTCCAAAGCAGGGCTTCCAGATGCTCATATTCAGGTGGAGACGTACGTTATTCAAAACTGAATGGCTTCAGGTACCGTCGTTGTATCACAATGCAAAAAACATATATACAATTAGGCACATTCTTCATTATTTAATTTCTTCAAGCATAATACAGGGTGATAATATTTGGTGCCAACAATATGAAAAGTGGTACAGCCTTTTAAAGTTTTGGACGCAAAATGCCAAAACGAAATTAATAGCACTTTGGGCTAAAAATTAAGCTAAATTCCTAAAATACCAAACTAGTCATTAATAAAGACACAATAACACGCTGAATAAATACTAATTCAGAAGTCAAACAACAAAAATCAGCGTTATACCTACAAAATTTTCACAGGACTAGTTTCGATGGTTTCATTTGCGGTTTTGCAGCTGAAGATGATGGTTCGGTAAAACCATCGAAACTAGTCCTGTAAAAATTTTGTAGGTATAACGCTGATTTTTGTTGTTTGACTTCTGAATTAGTAGTCATTAATAGTTTCTTTTAGGTTTTACAAGTGCAAATTAAATAGCACTCTCTATTACAGAATAAATTACATTAGAGCAACACTAATCAAACTGTGCTCAGCAAAATTTCTACACAATTCCTCTGGGGCGGTGCCGAAGGTCATAACCATAATTTTACTTCTTCCTTTCTAGTGTATAAAAAATTATAATTCTTTTGATTGATAAATTAATAACTACATTTGGGAAACTTTTATTAAAACTTTTCAATAAAAATATAAAAATAACATTGTTGCCTCTTTAATTTTCCAAGTAGCATGTACGCAGTATTGGCATATTTATTTATTTATTTTTAGCCTTTACCTTACTCAGGGTAATAGAGACTCCATTAAAATTTTTTTTGAGGACATTTGATTACAGAAAGGACTAATTAACCATACCGAATGTATGAATTTCAAAATACACAAGAGGCAAGCAAAAATATTAATTTTAAAAAGCGAACGGAATTGCGAAATAAAAACGCAAAGGTTAAAAAGAAAAATTCAAAAATAAACTTAAAATAACAGAGAAAAATTAATTTTAACGTATATATAATATGAATAGTCGAGGCTAATGAAAGATCGTTTCCGTATTCTATAGTCAGGTGAAATTTTAATTAAACCCGCTGAAGCTTCCTTAATTGCTTCCTAGCGCGAAATGAAGAGCCAGTGATTAAATTCATTTCAAATGCAAGATAAATTTCTAGGTTCTCTAACTAGGAGCTGTAAGAGGGATAGAAATGTGTTCTAAGGGGTATAAATGATGTCAGTGAAAAGTGATGATTCAGGCGCTTGGAAATAACTGTGCGTTTGTACGACTTTAATGTATATAACTATGCATATATATTTACACACACTTAAATATTGATTTTTTTTTTTTATTTATGTAACATTCGCTTTTATTTATGTCATTATTTCATTGAAGTGCATTTTTGGCAACTACTTTACCTGAAGGAAGCGCGGAGTAAACCCTCATTTGCATAAAATAAAGAATGTGTTAAGATAAGCAAATAAGCGCACAATACAGACAAGAATTATTATACCTCAATGTACACACTGAAAGGCTGATTTTTACTTCCTGGGCAAAGTATTGTAATCGCGAAAAATCTCGGGTATCCAACGAAAATATCCATCTTGATCGAACGCGAATTCATTTGAACGATATTTTTGCGTGACATCTATACGTATGGACGGAATAAAAGACTCATTTTCACAAAATGGATTGTAAAAGGAATTTAAAGTGGACTCAGAAGGGACTTTAGTGACTTTTTTCGTGATGTCTGTACCTACGTATATATGTATCTCGTATAACTCAGAAATGCGTAGCCTCAGAAAGTTGCAATTTTGTATATGGGACTGCTGTGACATGTAGTCGTGCACCTCTCTTTTTGGCTGCTATCGGCCGCAACAAAAGCATGTATATACATCCACTCTGTTACCCGGCTCGTTGATCTCAGTTTTTTTTAATCTTATATATTGATAAATTGTGCATTTTTTGCTTTAAATGTAATTGAATTATGTTGTTCTTATCTTCCGGTTAAGGTTTTATGCCTTTAGTTAATCTGCATGCAGGAGTTGTAGAATTATCAACAATTTAAAAGTTGTTTAAGTGCTATTAAGCCTTACGAAGCCAAAATTTGTTTACATTTGGAACTCTTAGTAGAATAGTGAATTAGGTCAGTTTCTGCACCAACTTCTGAGTCTTTTTGCCGAGTGGGACCAAACGTAAAATTTTATTTTTTGCGCACAGAAAAATCTGTCTTCCTGCCCTCTGGCCGAATTGCTTGTTTTTGCGTAGAAGCTCTAATTTTAATTGTAAGAATTTTTTTAAACTGTTTTTAACTATATTTTTTGTTTTATGTTTTTCAGCATTTTACAGTTTTTAATAATATTTGTACAATTATCAACAATTTAAAAGCTGTTTAAGCGCGATTAAGCCTAATTTTTAAATAACATGGCGGACATATTTGTTTACATTTGAAACAGCAGAATAGTAGTAGATTTGTTGCCAATATAGAGAGACGAAGCTTCACAACAACAAAGATAACGCCTTCATTTATTATTGCGAATTAAATCATGCTTAATTCATTCTGGAATTTATTCGAGAAAATAAGTGTTTAAGATTTACTTCGTAATTTTCAATATAGATATTTGGAGTTTTTATGTATTTTTGCCTTGGCGGGACGTGAGAAGTGAATTAATTGAATGAGAAATAGTGAATCGTCTGTGAAAACCTGTTCCTTTTTTGTTTTGTTTGCTTAATTTCTTTTATAGATCATTTTAGATTTATTATAGTATTTGAATATAACATGTGGCAACGATTAGATAATTCTTCAAATGATAAAAATTTGTTGCATTCTGAGTTATAATATTAACGAAATATAACGCTGTTAAGTGAACCTAGCGATTCAGTGTCGCTATGGTAAACAAACAGTGAATTTTACGGAGTGCATTTATTCTATTGTGCTCTCGAGGAAGAAGATTTAATTCAATCAAATAAGTTTAAATGAAATGCAAGAAAAAATTCGTGTAATTTAATATTCCGTACAAGGAAGTCACGTGGTGTACACATCAGATTTTTTATTAAGTTACTTGAATCTCCAGGAACAATGGAAGAGTGAAAACGTGTTTGACGGTAGATTGTAATGTGATTTCTTAGGAAATCCTGTTCTTACTGTCTTCAGAAAGTACTTAAACATGGTATTCAGCTGCCGTATTCAGCTTTTTTGTATAATGCATGAAGATATAAATAAACGATAAATGAAGATAAATGAAGAGCCATCTTTGATAAATGAAGTGTCAACTGGCTAACATAACTGTAATGATATTGCACGACAAAATATCCTAAAAAAATAGCCCATGATTTTATGCCTTTCTGTGCTATCATCTGTAAACAGCCCGTGATGTTATGCTTTTCTGTGCTAACATCTGTAAACAGCCCTTAATGCTATGCAAACATCTGTATGACATATTGAAAATTGAATAAAATTATTATAAGCATTTACAGAAATTAAAAAAGTATGGCTTTAATACATTTGTGTGATAACTGCAATAAGATGAATTGAAAATTCATTTGGATACTAATTTTATAAACATTAATGATCTTCTCGATCACTCTGAAAGTTTAATAAGCATTTTTTAAACAAAAATCATAATATATTTTCTAACACACGTTTCTTTTCATTGAATTCAGAAGACCTTTTCTCTTCAGAATTTCATATTCATTTAAACGCAAAGCAATACTATTTTTCGTTCTGTTTTTTAATTGCCGAATGTTAATTTGTGGGACAATTAACCTAGAAAGAACACCCCGGAATCGACAATGAATGCAAAAATATTCTCGGAAGTATTCCAAAGATGGTCTATCTTTTTAACTGTTCCACAGTCTTTATACTGCTATATTAGAAAAGCAAAGAGTTTTTAAGTTTCTAAGTTTGTTTCCAAATAAATAAATATTTTTTGCTTTTGTTTCTTAATATTCGATTTTAATTTCCATTTCAAGCAAATATTCATACACATTAGTATCTTTCCTTCTATTACCTAGGTGATTACTTATTCTTTGTACTTATGGAACAGACCTAACGTTATAACACTTAAGCATTTGAGCTAAATTATGCTCTGTAAGAAATGCCTAATAAGTTTATAGAGACATTAGTTTTTTTTTTTTTTGAGGGGGGGGGAAGCAGGAGACATGAAAAATGAGAAACGCCCTGGCCGGGACTCCAACCTCGGACCTCTGGAATACGCGCCCAGCGTGCAGACCACTACACTATAAAGGCATGCTAAAAAGGCGGGAGAAATACCTTATAAGTTATTATTTATATTACATTAATAATAATAAAGAAGATGAACCTAAAGAGATCGGAAATAATTACTAGTTTTGTGTATTTACCTTATTTTGCCCGGTATGGAATTTCGTTGAATATAAAGACAGCTTAAATTTAACCTTATAGAAATGATTATTATTAAAATCGAAACATTGGACCATTTTCAATTTTAAAATTGCTAAAGTAAGTTTTATGTGTACGCACGTTTAAAAACATAGAAATCATTAGGGAAAAAGAGATAGAAATACACAAAAAAGCACGCTTTAATAAAAACGCTGCGGATGTAGTACGTATTTGAGAAAAGAATAGCAGGAATTTCAAAACTATACCGAGCTATGAATTCAAGAATTTACATCTCACTGGTAACATATTTTTATGAAGTTTTCTGCCATATAAATCTTTTTGAAAACATGAATGCATCTGCGAAATATTTAGCATCAGAAGAAATCGCTAAAGTTAATTGTTTCATTTTTTTCAATAGCACGAACAATTATATCTCAAGAAGAAATGGAAAGCTAGTGAAATTAAAATCTTATTTCGATAAATTGCTTTTAATAACTTTCCCACTAAGCAAGCTTTAACTGTTCTGTAGTGGATATATTTGAGCGACTTTTTAAATCATACTGTCAAAAGAGAAATCCAGATTTACAGTACGATAAATTTAGTTCCATCTCCCAAAAATTGAAACTGAATAATTGTGTGACGGAGGAATTTGAATAATCGGCAGATTTTGCTACATGAAATTATGTTCAAAAACTACCTCGGAAGGAATGGTAATAGCAAAGGCGACTGCTGCACTAAGGCACTTGACTTCAATCTCATAAATTTTGGATATTTGTGATCGCCTTGTCTCTGAAAATTAGTGCCACATAAAATCTGTTGATCCAAAATCTCCTTAGAGCTGTTAGTGAAAAAAAAGCAAGAGACTCCCCCCCCCCAGGTAGCTCCCTATCAGATGTGGAATGATGTCGGGCAAAGTTATGCGATGACCACAGGTACTCATAGATCTATCGTTTGTATAGCTAATGACAAATATACTCTTGATTATTCATGGTTCTTCAGTTGGACATAGAATAATAATTAAAAAGTAATCAATAAATTAATAACAGGAAAAAATTTGAAAACTTTCACATTTTATATTATGCCCAAGGGGGCGTTTTTTTAACGCTTTGTGTGTTATCTTTATTTATTAAATATCATGTTCTTCGCACTTAAACCATAAGATTCGATTCAACAGAAATATCACAAAATATTTAAAAAGAGCATATGTTTAGAATTTCAGATGCACAGTCTCGAGCGCTGGAGATAATTCTTCCCCCCCCCCGTACAGTGTTGCCATTGCTCGCTTTGAAATCGTTGAGAAGGTTAATCATAAATTCGTTAAAGGTTTACAAAATATGAAATAGATAATAAAACAAATTCCAAATTCCAAATTTAGGCTTCCAGATGGCCATATTCGAGTGGAGAAGTACGTTATTCAAAATTTGATATTTCTAGGTACAGTTGTTTTTTTACAGTGCGAGAAACATACATACATCCATGCACATTCTTCATTATTCAATTTCTTTAAAAAAAAAAAAAAAGCCACCTTCTTTAAAAAAAGAGTACACCAGCGGCCGAGCGGTAAAGTCGCTGAACACTGGTAGTTCGGTCCGAGGTTCGAATCCCGCAAACGGGCTGGCTGCATGGGCGTTTTCGTGGTTTTCCCCATATGTAACGTGTATACGAGCCAGTTTCCCTTAGAAAGTCCTCCACGAAGGCATCCCTCCTCTTAGGCAGATAGCCCTCGAGGCTTTGCCATAATCACACACACACACACACAATTTCTTTAAATATAACGCAGGGCTCTAATTTTTGGTGGTAACAATTTCAAAAGTGAAACTCCATTTTATAGTGGACGACACAAAATGTCAAAACGAAATTAATAGCTCTTCCGAGCAAATTGCCCCTTTGGGCTAAAAAGGAAACTGGAAAAAAGTGATATTATTCAATAAGAAACAACAAATTAGTTCTGAGATAATTTATTGATAAGTCAAAAATAATTTATTGATAACCAGTAGATAGCTATTGATAATTTGATATGGAATATTTTGTGATGAGTTTAGGCAAATTAAACAGAGATATCACAACAAATCCGCTCGCGATATCTTAATTTACTTAATTAAAAGTGTGTGTTTCGATATTGCAGGCTGCCTTTGCGAAACTCCAATAAGGGATCTAATATAATTTATAATTTTACAATTGCAGAATATCAGTGACAAGATCAAAACAACGGTTTACGTGTAGAGTGGATATAATAAATAGAATGTTTCAACAACAACAACAAAAGAAACGAAAGCACATTCCAAGGCTTAAAATATGTTAATCTTCGCCTGCACAAATTCGCAACAACTCTGTTGCAATAATTTTCTCATTACTTATTGCTAATAGAAAAGCACTTGGCTACCTATTGCGATTTGAGAAAAATGTAAAATTCCTCGCCAATAACAATAAATAGCCAAGTACGGCAGTTACATCTCAGAGTCAACTAACCGCAATCTCTGGAAGCACACACCAATTATCTTCGTTGAAGAACTCACCCTCCACCCTCGGTATAATCGCAATATAATTAGATTGCATAGCCCTAACGAGGTCAATTATTTAAGCACACTAACAACTAAGGCCACAAAAGACTTTTTTTTTTTAACGCACACTCGGATTGTTATTTTTTCCTCCATTAGCAAAGGCTCTCATTTTTTAATATTCAACCTGAAAATCATAAGCTTCCGTTAAATCTGTCTACGGAAACAATAAAGTTCTTGAAATGCAGGAAACCGTTAGTGTTCAACCACAGGCTTACTGTATGTTAACGATTAACAATAATATTAACTTATAACGATTTTAGAAACACTCGTCTGTGTCTCAATATTAGTCTAAAAAAACTGCGAACAAACATGGAATGAAATATTGTATTATAAGGTATTTTCCCCCTCCTTCCAGCATGCCTTCGTGGTGTAACGGTAGCACACTTGGCGCGCAATCGAGAAGTTCAGGTTAGAGTCCCGGCCATAACATTACTCATTCTTCACGCCTCCTGCTTCCCCCCAAAAAACTAATGACTCTACATTGGCGCCCGAACTGAAAAGGTGGTGGAGGATAATTCTTTACCCCCAGGATTTGGCGACTGAGTCTCCTAATCTCCAGTCGCTCTTGAAAAGGGGGAATATATAAGGAATATTCTCCCTCCTTCTGTCATGCCTTCAGGGTGTAACGGTAGCACACTCGGCGCGTATACCAGACGTCTGGGTTCGAGTCCCAGCGAGGGCCTTACTCATTTTTTATTATTTAATTGAATAACAATATTAAATGAAAGATATTTTTTTAGATAATTTACCTGCGTAGTTATTATCAGCTATTTTAACATATTTCAATTATTTTTATACTGTAGGGCTGTGTTATAGATCTCAAGATTAGTCTAAAAAAATTGCGAAGAGACATGAAATGAGGTATTGTGTATTATAGAAGCTGAATGTGTATTATAGGACGCATTCATAATTCACAACATATAGGTTGTGTATTACAGGAAATAGTTTTGATTCCTATTTTTGTTAATTTTTTTGATTTTATTGAATCGATTCAATAAAATTTTATTGAATATTCTATGCATTTCTTGCCTACAACATTTAAATAAAAGAGACGTTTTACATAAACTTTCATGTGCAGTTGCAGCTTTTTTTATACATTCAAATTATTTTGATATTATTGTCTGTAATAAGCATAGTGTAAAATATTGAAAAGCAGCCTACAAAATATGCATAGATGAAAATTGGAAAAACTTTCTAATTCATTGTTTTTAACGACATCTTTTGATTGCTTATTCAAATTCCTCTTCACAGAATAACATTTGATATTCATCCTTATGTAGACCCATCAGCGGCCGAGCGGTAAAGAAGCTGAACACTGGTAGTTCGGTCCGAGACTCGAATCCCGCGAACGGGCTGACTGCATGGGCGTTTTCGTGGTTTTCCCCATGTGTAACGTGTATACGGGCCAGTAGCCAGTTTCCCTTAGAAAATCCTCCACGAAGGCATCTCTCCCTTTAGGCAGATAGCCCTTGTGTGCTTTGCCATAATTAAATAATCCAATCCAATCCATCATCCTTATGTAACACACTTTCTTTCCCAAATAATAAATAACCGTAGTATAGATTATTTTTATTTATTTTTTTAAGAAATCCATTGGCGAAACGCTTCTTAATTAAGCATTCCGAAAGAATTATGGTAAATTTATTGGGCATTTAGCCCCTCAGAATGAAACTATTGTTCGAGATATGTTACCGGAATGATCGATATTGCACTCGCAGAAAGGCAGAGAAGCGAACACGCATGAAGTGAAGTGCGAGCATAGAAGTCAAATCCACACCGTCAATTTCGGTCCTCTGGTAATCAGTATAATATCCGAGTGGCTATATTGATTTACATAAATACTGGCATAGTAAATTAATGTGTTTGATAACTGGAAAATGTAAGCCTGCCCAAGTGTGCTAAGCAATAAACAGTTATTCCAGCAGATTTTTCCTTCCAGCAGGAACGAATGGTTTCCACAGGATCTATTCGTTTTCCAGCTCCTTGTATAATGTTTTTTCCCCTTCCCAGTTGCGGGCACTTGCTTATAACGGCTCTTTTGGCCACTCACTCCTAAGGCCAGAAGTGGTGGCCATTTTGTTGTGGAGGCTCCTAATCGGCGGCCACCGCTGACTCTTACGACGGGACAGACAATTTTACATTCATGACTTCTCCAGGATTCGAATAAAGGCCCTTCGGAATTGCAGTCAGGCTCCCCTAGCCGCTATACCGTCTGGGCGGCCCTTGTATAATTGTGAAGGAAGATGAGTTACACTTCCCCCTACATTTTTTTTATACGAAAAGAATCAAGTGGTTTACCTACAATAAATTTGCCCGTCTTCGGATATGAACTTTCAAACCAATTTCTAGCACCTTTCTTCATATTGAACTTCAAGTATTCTGCTCTGCTGATGTTGAAGATACTCTCAGAGCTCGAATTTTTAAGAAGATGAAATTAAACAAAGTTGTATTATATATTATAGATTCAGCAGCCCAGTCGGTATAGTGGTCAGGGAAACTGACTGCGATGCCGAAGGTCCTCGGTTCGAATCCCGAAGAAGTCATGACTCTAACTGTCCGTCCCTTCATAGGAAAGCCGATGATGGCTTACCTATTAGGTGCCTCCATAATAAAGAGACCAGCACATCCGGCCTTGGTATAGATTAATGGACTGAGTTACATTTCTAATTGTTCACAATCTGCCATTGGATTTTTGATTTGCCTAAGATTTTTGAGAGACTACAACAAACTGCTGCTTTGTGGCGTATCTTGGAAACGTGTAAAACGAGGTCCAAAGATTCTGCTGAAATAAGGCAAAATGAAGAACTGTTACATCACTGAAAACACTACCTCAATGTTCTCTATTTCTGGAAGGAGCCGTAGAAACAGATTGCATTTCAAATGAAGTGAAGGAATATTTTCCGATCCGGCTCAATTGGGAATAAAATCCTCTCCTCAGAGGCTCAAACGGGAATAAAATTGTTAAGGCTATTTTTTCGAATGTGCTCAATTGCCACTGAGCCGAGAGAAACATGTTCCCGTAGAATGTGATTGGGACAACAAGAAACAGATTAAAATGTGATGAAACTTCTTTAAAATGTGATGAAGCTACAACTCTTCGAAACTTTCGTCTAATTGGCCAGTAATCATCTGATCGGCTTCTCCTTCTGAAGCAGTAGTACACGCCTAATTTTCTAATAAGTAAAAGAAAAAATTAACATTGTTAGTCCAAAGGGATTTGAATCCCGAAGGACTATTAGTTTCGTTTTGGCATTTTGCGTCGGACGGATAAATGTCGGTTCACTTTTCAAACTGTTGCCATAAAATGTTAGAGTCCTGCATTATATTTGAAGAAATTAAATAATGAAAATCTGCGTAAATGTATGTATATTTCTCACATTGTCATAAAATAACGGTACATAGAGTCATCGAATTTTGAATAACGTAATCCTCCAACGAATATGAGCATGTGGAAGACCAAATTTGAAATTTGAAATTTGTTTTATGATCGATTTCCTATTTTTTCAAACTTTGACGAATTTTAGATTAACAAACTCAAGGATTTCAAAGCGAGCAATGGCAACGTTGTGCAGAAAAAACATTTTTATCTCCAGCGCGTGAGTCTCTGTATCGGAAATTCTAAAGATATGCTCGTTTTAAAACTATTTTGCGATATTGCTGTTGCACTGGATCTTATGGTTTAAGTGCGAGGAACATGATATTTAATAAAGAAAGGTAACACACAAAATGTTAAAAAACGCCCCTTTGGACGTAATTTAAAATCTGAAACATTTCAGATTTTTTTTTTTTTTTTTTTTTTTAATTTTTTAAAGATAAATTGAGAAAAAAAAATAAAAGCTAAATCGATAGATAAAAAGATAAACAAAAAGATAAACTGAGCAATTAATTAAAGTATAGAGTTATGTAAAAGATTACTTAAGACATGAAGAAAAATTCTACATCTTTAAGATAGAAGAAAAAGAACGTTATAGTACTTCACACTTGTCATCTCTAAATGTAGTTAAAAAGAAGCTTATTTCTTAATGGACTTTAAGTAAAGTAAACTGTGAAGACCTAAAGGAGGTTTTCTATTTCGGTTATTCTATAAGTTAAACATGTAAATACTGAGTTCTCTTGCTAGCACAGTCGAGAGGGTTGAGCGGTCTTGCATCAAAAACGCGTTTTCTCCTCATTTCTTGACAGTGGATTCACAAGTTTAGGAGATAAAAAAAACAAATAAATAAAGATGCAAGTAACGTCGTGACCGTACCTGTAATCTCAGGCCTACTTAGCTTCCTAGTTTAATGTCCTGAATGGGAGTTTCATTCAGAAAACCTCCTTAACCATTTCAAAGACTTGACCCCGTTGTCACACATGAATTAGTCTTTTCATCGGCAGATTTTTCTATGGAACTCTTTAATTACAGGTTCTTACACACAGGTCTTTCGCTTCTTTTTAGATGCTGATGGCAGCGACCGCAGTTAAAGTTGGATCGGGAGATGAGATACAGTTTTAGATATAATTATTTTAAACGTTTTAATTCACCTGGAAAAAAATGAGCCATGAAGCGGACGCTCTTAAGTGCAATTTGTTTATCCTTTCTGCATAAATAATAAAAACAGAGTACTTCACCAATAAAAATAAGTATTTTATTGAATAAGTATTACTTATGAGCACTAACAATTAAATGGACTTTTTATTTTGTTCCTCTAACTTTGGGTTTCAGTTCAAGCCTAAATGAACATCGTTTGTAAGGATCTTAAGTTTTACTAACGTTTATTTTATTTTAAATCTTTACTATCACTTCTTATTTTCTACTTCCGGCCAGAATTAAAAGCGTTAACTTATTTATGCAAAATTTGTCTGGCGAACGCCAAGTACCTAAGTTGTGGCTTTCTGCCAAGCGAGAGAGAGGAAGGAGTTAGTCGAAGCAGGCCGCTTGCCTTAGAAGTTTTACTCGGTTGCTGTTTGCCTTCCAGGCCAGAGGTTTAATCCTCGTGATAATTTTAAACGTATTGTAGTGTTAACAGTTCTCTGTACTACATACGGCTTCCTGTTAATATCCGGCCAATCTTCCACGTTTATTATTCCAAAGTTAAGTTAAAGTTGAGTTAAATATTTTTATATTCTTACGTTCAGACAACAAGTAGTTGGTCTCTGTATTCCGAAGTACGGAAATTATTGTAAAGAGTGAAAAATAAAGGGTTTTGTATACCCTTCCTGTGTATCTTGTCTACTTCCCATATTTATTGAACATAGCTTTAGTAAGCTCCCTGTTCCGAGTCAGGTCTGTGCATGTTCCCAAAGAAAGTAAGACGGAACATTGAACCTGATACGTTTGGCCATTAAAAATACTTTTTATCAATAGCGGAGCGAATCTTTTATCAGACTCCGCTAGTGGTAAAGAAAATCACAGCTAAATTAATAATTAGTATGAAATTTGTTAAAAAATTTCGTGCTAAATCCCCCAAACACAGCGACATCTATAGATTGGGTGAATTCGGCCCAGTCGCAGCCCATGGAACTTGAGCGCTAATCACCACAGAAAGATTTTGCTGTATTCCATTTTAGTTTTAACAGATGAAAAGTTGGAAAATTTTGTTGAGCCAGATTTTGAGAATTTTAATCAATGGCATATAAAATTGTTTCTAAACAATTTAAATAATACAAAACTCTGAACGAAAATTGGACTTGCCATCGAAACCGAAGACTGATACTCAAAACCAGTGTTCTGTTCTTTTACCTAAAATAATGAGCCTAACTAGATTTCAAACAAGTTATGATATAATATAAATTGAAAAACGATTTACGTCAAGTACACGAATATATAGCATTAGAAGTAGCTTTTGATGTTGTTATAAATATCTTGTCAATTAGTATCTGTAGGTTTTGGTCAGTGGTGATCAGCCATAGATCACTGGTGTGAGGCACTGCATAAATGTTGACAGATTTTTAATAAAATTAAATCGGAGGACGCCAGCATTAATAAAAGACTTAGTCATTGACGAGACCCGTGTTGGTCGCGGCCAAGAAATTTATTGTATTGCGCCACTGTAGTGTCCTGGTGGAACCACTGTAGATCAATATCTAGGACATAGGTCAGCAGCAATGTAATAAATTTAGGTATAGCTTAGAAGTAAAATTAAACTGAAGCACTTTGTCCATCAGGGTATTTGCTACTGATGACCTTTACGATGATAATCATTGTTGTTGTTGGTGGTGGTGGTATCTTATCCATGGGAAATCAAAATTGATCACAAAAGTGTGTAGACAAGAAATAGTCAGCTATCTTAGTGATGTTCTCAGAGGTGCTCAGGATCAAAAGGACATTCACCAGGATGAATGTATCAGGTTCAATGTTCCGTCTAACCTTCTTCGGGAACATGCAAGGACCTGACTCGGAACAGAGAGCTTACTAAAGCTATGTTCAATGACTGTGGGAAGATAGACAGGATACACAAGAAGGGTATACAAAACCCTTTATTTTTCTCTATTTACAATAACTTCCGTACTTCGGAATACACAGACCCGCTACTTGTGGTCTAACGTAAAAATATAAAAATAAAATTAAACTCTAATTTAACTTTAAAATAATAAACGTGGAAGATTGGCCTTATATTAACAGGAAGCCGTATGTAGTACAGAGAACTGTGAACACTACAATACGTTTAAAATTATCAAGAGGATTAAAACCTCTAGCGTGGAAGGCAACCAGCAACTGAGTAAACTTCTAAGGTAAGCGGCCTGCTTCGACTAACTGCTTCCTCTCTCTCGCTTGGCAAAAAGCCACAACTTAAATACTTGGCGTTCGCTAGACAAACTTTGCATAAATACTTTAACGCTTATAATTCTGGCCGGAAATAGAAAATAAGAAGTGATAGTAAAGATTTAAAATAAAATAAACGTTAGTAAAACTTAAGATCCTTACAAATGAAGGATCTTATAATTGCCGTAACTCGAACCTGGATCTCTCGAATACACGCCGAGTGTGCTATCGTACACCACGAGGGAGAATACCTTATATACACGAACTTTTAAAGGACGACAGGGGATCAGGGGACCCAGTCACCAAATCATGGTGGTGATAAATTATTGTCCACCATCTTTTAGTTCGAAAGCCACTGTAGAGTCATTAGGTTACTTTGAAGATGGAGACGTTAAAAATATGCAGTGCCCTCGCCAGGACTCGAAGCTGGACTTCTCGAATACGCGCCGAGTGTACTACCGTTACACCACGAAGGCATGCTGCTGGGAGTTGGGAGAAAATACCTTATGAAGCCATCTGAATCACTCACTGCAATAAGCATGAGAGTTGGAGTCTACAATAAAAGACCTGTGTGCTCTTCAGTGGTAAATCGCTGTTCAGTGTACCCCCTTGAAGGCTAAAACGCCTTCCATTCAAACGACCACAACCGTCCTAAACAGCCGAGATTGCGATGTTGTGTTCTTCCTTTCTTCTCAAGTATGCAGTAGCAAGTGCACTTTCTCTAAATGCCTTGTATCAGCTTATTGCAGACAGCTTGTCCTAATTGGCTTATGGAAGCTTCTTTGTTAGGAACTAGAAAGGATGTCATTTGAAATCTTCACATCTCTTGTGCGTTAATAGACGGGGAGGGGAGGAAAGTGCTGTGAATCTGGAAAGGCATATAGGGCATTTCAGTATTTTAAGTATATTGGTTAGCGGAGGCTTCGGTTTTCTAAGGGTTAACACCCGATTCGAAACCGTGTAAGTTGAAGGTAATCAAAAGTGGTAAATTCTTCAATTGATCTTAGGAAATATGATTGTTATGGCAGTGAAAATGTTGTGAGGGACACAAGAATGTGGATGTGGAACATGAGATATATGAAAGTGGATTTAAAAATATAATAATGTATGTACTCTCCTAGCCATGCTCAAAGAGGATGTATGTCTGCTCAGAAGTATCAGGAAGAGGTTTGACAGCTTTATATAAAGTTTTTTCACAGGCACACATGGAATATAATTTTTTTTTGCTTGGATAATAACGTTTGCCAACATCGAGCAAACAGGTTTGACGAATTTCTTGAAATCAAAGACGCTAAGCCATTTAATAGTCCATCCAAAACTTACAGAAACCTCTATACTTTCCTGATAATTCTCAATTTCTTGATGGACATAGTGCTAAGGAGATACACACTTTCTCAAATTCTAATTGGCTGCATACTGACAGCATAAAATCTCTTTGTAATATATGTATTTACAAATTAAGGAGATCACATTAAAGCCCAAAACCTGCATCTGAATCCAGCGTAGCAAATTTTTTTCCAAAATACTTTGTCACATGTATTTCAGTTTTAATATTTGCCTCATAATACAGTATTGTGACATGCGCGTCCATGTTCGATTTTTATTCGATTTGATTCAATCTCGAGCTTTATTACTAATTTTGATTCTTAGATTGGAAATATGCTGATGCATATAAGGATAATTTTGGACATCTGCGTATTACAGAGGCTGTTCGCACATTTTTTAGACGATTTCGGTAAGCGGTAATAAAAAATCGTTTGCTGCAAAAGAAGCAATTGCATTTGTACTATGTTTTTAAAAGTCAAAATTATCGTCTGTGGCTTGAAAGTTTTGTTTTTATTCAAAATGGCGAATTTAACAAAGCAGTGATTCGAAGGCTACATTGACGCTCTTTCCGAAGAGAAATATGCATACTCCGTTATCCAAAAACGATGTGAGAGTCATGGTCTTGTAATATCTAAAGCGTCGATAGGTAATATCATCAACAAGAAAGGAAAAAACGTCAAATTGGAGCATCAAGTGGGACAAAAATTCCAAACAAGTATCCAAGGAAAAAACGGACATCTTCGACTACTGCAAAGGTACGTTGTTTAACGTTCAAATAAAATCCCTCCCCAGTCAAGGACAGTTGGAAAATCATTAAAATTCTCGGTGTCCACTGTAAACAAAATGACAAACGTTGATTTAAATCTTAAGAAAGCAAAAGAACGCAATGCGTATCGTCTTCTTCCAAAGCATATTGCTCAACGCAGGACACGCAGCAGAATTCTATATGAGAAACACTTATCCATAGAAAAATGGAAAACAATTGTCACAATAAATGAAGCACGGGTGTATTTAAATGATTGTAACAAAAAAAAAAAAAAAAAAAAAAAAGAGCCATTTATTATCATAAAAGGGGAGAAAAAAAATTTAAGTACATGGTTCAAAGAATCGAAAGAAAGTTTTTCTAAGGGATTCCTGATTCTTGCTGGTTTTTCTTATAATGGCAAGTTAAAAATAAAGAGAGTGCAAAAAAAAATGTCAAGATTAACTCCAAATACTATCAGGAACATATTTTATCGCCAATATTTCTGAATGAAATACCATCGCTTTACCCACAGTGCCATCCATCTGTGAGACTCCATCAGGACAAATCTAGTAGTCACACATCAAAATCCACTGTAAATTTCCTAAAAGAAATGGAACGAAAATCTGGTATCAAGGCCATACTCTTCACTGATATCCCTACTAAATCTCTCGATGTGTCACCTATGGATTTTTGTGCTTTCGGACTTTTAAAAACTGCATTATCCAAACGTTGTCCCAAAACCCGAACAGGACTCTGGAAAGCTGTTCGGGAGGAATGGGATAGAATACCTCTTCTGCCACTTTAAAAGGCATTATTGCGGTGTCGAAAGATAGTTCAGAATAAGGGATGTTAAATAGAACATTTAAAACACAAGAATTTTATGTAATTTAGTTTTGTGAATGCAATATACATCGTCTAAAAAATGTGTGAACAGCCTCTGTAGAAGAGTATCTTATATTTAGCTTTTTCGTTGTTAGAATTTTAAGAGTGCAGTACACTGATTTATTTCAAGTAACCATTTCAACTCAAGCGAGAAGCAGAGAATTAGTCCCTTAATGAAGCCTGTAGGAAATGTGAAGATGTTTCTTTTACGCTAGGGTTAATGAGATGACACCTACGCAGAGGAAAACAGCAGAAAAGCAAGCACATATAACATAATGAAGGAATCTGTGATTCCGAAATGACAGGAACTCTACAGCATCCGATTCAAGTTTGTGTTTTCGGAAACGGAAAAGGGCGGGTCAGTTCTGGACTACCGGTCGCAAATGACCACTACCCGCGGAACCACGCATTTTAACTTCCAGAAGCTCCTTAGCCAGGAAAAAAAAGGGTAATGACTCATTTTATAAGAGATACTGATTAATTCTTACCGTGGGGAAAAAAACAATTCTTTGGAAGCTCGTGGTTTTTTACATTTATTTACTAGTTTGATATACATTCTTTAATTTTTTTATACCTTTTTATTTCCCTGTAAGAAGTAAAGGAAGTATCGTAATCGCGAAAAATTTCTCGTATCCTATTTCAACGAAAATACCAATTTTGACAGCTTTTAAATCCATTTGAATGATGCGTTTGCGTGACATCTGTACATACGGACAGAATGAAGGACTCTTTTTCCAAAAATGAATTTGTACAATGAATTTAAAATGGATTCAGAACAGTTTTTTTTTTTCATTATGTCTGTACGCACGTACGTATGTATACATCTCTCATAATCCCCAAACGAGTAGCTTCAGAACATTAAAATTTTGCATTTGGGACTTCTATAACATATAGCTACACACCTCCCTTTTTGGTTGCGATTGACTGCACCAAAAGCATGTATATATATACCCACTCTGTTACTCAGCTTGGTGAGCTCAGTTTTTTTAATTCTTATATGTTGGTAATCTGTGCCCTTTTTGCTTTAAATATGATTGAATTATGTAATTCTTATGTTCCGGTTGGGTTATTATGCCTTTTGTTAATCTGCATGCAGTAGTTGTAGAATTATCAACAATTTTAAAGTTTTTTAAGTGCTACTAGGCTTAACGAAGCCACAATTTGTTTACATTTGAAACTCTTAGTAGAATAGTGAATTAATTCAGTTTCTGCAGTTTTGAGTCTTTTTGCCGAGTGGAACCAAATGTAAGCTTTCATTTTTGTGCACCAAAAATCATGTCTTCCTACACGTTGGCCCAGTTGCTTGTTTTCTCTGCATTTTACAATTTTTAATAAAGGTGTTTTGAGGTTTTACTCGTATATAATTTTTTCTTGCCGCGAAGTGAGAACTGAATTGATTGAATGAGATATATATATCACATGAAATTCCAGGAAATAAGTTTAAAAGAAATGCAGCAAATCATGTGTATAATTTAACAGGTTCCACAAGGAAGTCAGTCATGTGGTGTCCAATTCAGATTTTGTTCTTATAAATTCTGGACCTTCTCATTTCTTTCTTTATTTGCTTGCTAGAGAATACTGCATATCTGTTGTATTTGAAATAAGTGCATTTGTGATGTATTTGAAGTATTGAAAAGCTGTGCATACGTTAGTAGTAATAGTACTAGTAGTAGTAAAGCAAGTTGCAGTAGGAAAAAAAAAAAAAAGAAGAGAGCAGAAAACTTAAAATAAGGAAAGTAGGAAAAAATGCCAAAATTAATTCGGATTACTATCAAAAATATGTTTAACATCTATTTTTAAAGAAGAAATTCCACGTCTTAATCCAGACAATCTTCACTGTGTTAAGTTCCATCAGTATAAGGCTCCAAACCATCCTTCTAAATCTACTGCTCTATTTTTTGAAAAAATGAGAAATGGAACCAATCAGAATTAAAGCTATTCCCTTTAAATGCATCCCATCTAAGTCTCCTGGTGGGTCTCCTATGAATTACTGTGCATTTGACCTTTTAAAACAAGCTCTTTATAAGCGGCATGCCAAAACATTGGATGGACTCTGCGTTTTTTGGTGTTTTTTTTTCATGCGTTTTTTGGTGTTTTTTTCATGCGTTCCGTCTCTTTTTCAGTTCATTCTGAAAAATTCTTGGGAAATTGTGAACGAAGAGTGAAATAAAATCAACCTTGATGTTTTAAAGACAAGGACATTTATCTTGGAAATCAAGGTGTAATATTATAACTCAACAGATGGGCTATCAGACTGAATATATTAGAAAATAAAATTCTAAAGTTCGTTGATATATAAATCTTTGCAAAATCGTTATAGAAATATGTGAACACCCTCTGAATCTGCAAATAAGAGCTATAAATTATTATCTATAAATGGAATGCGTTATTGCGTTCGATTTTAATGATGATGAAAATAATGTAATGTCATATTTTGAATATTTTACAACAAATACACAACTGAAATGATTCGCACTTACTAATGCAGCCGCATATGACCCGCCAGTTTAAGATAAGCATTGTAATGCACAATATTAGTTTAACATTTTGCAACAAAATTAGGTTCAAAAACGACGAGAAGGAGGAGGATCTGGACTAAAGCCTCTTTGGGATAAAAATTAAAAAAAAAAAAAAAAAAAAAAAAAAAAAAAATAATAATAATAATAATAATTAAAAAAATGGTTAAGAAAAACTGCAATCTTATCATGCAGACATCAATTCAACACTTGAAGCAGTTTTAAGCTAAGCTGCCACAATAGGTATAATAGTTTTAAAATTAGTCGCCCCCCTAAATTAAAGAAATAAAACACAAAAGCTTATATTTAAAATAAACTGCTATAAATGGTAAAGCTAAGTTACAGGAGGAAACATTTAAATTACTTATTTCACGACAGGAATTTATTTATCTTTCATTTGGTAAATTGACTCCATTTGAAGATTTGTGCTGCTATTTAATAAAAGCGAGACTGAATCTTGCAAAATATAGCTATACTATTGTTTCATTGCATCGCCCGTACACGAGACTTACAACAAATATTTCTTTCAAACGGCAGTACTTTCTATCTTGTTAAGGTAGTCGACAAATTTCTAATTGTGAATTTTTATGAAATTTTTCAAAAAACATTTACTACTTTATTTGAAATCTTTTATTAAATTAATTATTAAGCTTCCCAAAACTATTTTTATTTTGTCTCTTCAGTCTTTAGAAGCAGAATTATGGCTGTTATTGTTGTACGCCCTGAACGGAAAGTTTCTGTTTAAAGCTTCAAAAGATGATGTCTAATAGTACACATAATAACTTTAAAATCAGAATTTTTCATTTCAATACTTTTGGTGATGTTCAAAAAGGAGATTTTAAACCTTCTTTTTTTATCTGCTCGGGATAAGATGAATTCTGGAGTTTAATTTTTATGCTTGGCAACATTTTCTTTTCCTTTTCTTCGTGTTTGCATTCCATTGTACTTATTTTTTGAAAAATTTGACTTTTGTAAATTTTTCTATTAGGTAAAAAACGCTTACTTAACATATTACTGTAGTAACTTCATCAAACTTTCCACAACTATTCCCTGACATATTGTAAATTAAATCTTGTAAAAGTTAATGCTATGTACACTGTGAAAAAAAAAAAAAAAAAAAAAAGGGACAGTTCTATATCTCCCGATCTACTGGGTCGATTGCTGAAATTCAAAATGCGTTTTTCATGCCTCAATCAAAACGCGACTTAGGATATATATTAAATTTATATATAGCATCTTTCTAATAGAGGTATTTTGACACAAAATCGGACTTTCTCTGAAATGGCATGCCAAGTTTTTTCCATATTTCGATTCTAATGACTCAAATTATGCCTAAATATTATATTTTGTAAAATTTGGTGCGATATTTATGGAGAAATTCAAAAATTTATCTTGGCGTATTTTTTTTTTTTTTTTCCTGTTCGCGCCAAGAACTATTCACTTGGCGAATTTCTTAATTTATGACAACCTATCTTCCTTTCCCTTTTTACATTTTGCATGAGCGGAAAAAAAGTTACATCGTTCCTATTTTCATATAATTTTAACCATGTTCCTAAGCCACATTTGATATTATTATCGCCTTCAAAAAATATGCCAAATTTCAAAACGCGCTAATAAATAATATATAAAAATTTTATATAAATTCGCGTATATTTTCGGAAACTTTGAATATAAAACTCAATTTTTTTGCCGGTATGCTTAGAAATACATCCACTTTAAGATGATGGTAAAAATTTATAGATTATAATTCAAAATCTTTTTAGAAAAATTCATAAAATTTGTTTAAAAATACAAATTGAAAAAATAAATCATAAAAAATGAGAGAATTTTATTTGGAATGAATCTAATTTTCGAAATGATAAAGGAAGAGTCAAATAAGTTTAACTAAAAAAAAAAAAAAAAAAAAAAAAAAAAAGAAATAAAGAAAGACTAATAAAAATATACCATATTTCAATTAACATGGAGGAGCTAAAGTAATTTTTTAAATCTACTCGTGCGAATTTTACAAAACTTCGCAGTTTGGTGTAATTTAAATCATAGAATCGAAATATGGGAAAAAAATTGGCATGTCATTTCAGAACTGGTCTGATTTTGTGTCAAAATATTAGAACAATGTCATTTAATTCGTTATACATTAATGAATATCAGTCATAAAGGTAAGTAAATAAAAGTAAAATATTGACAAATTTTTTTGTGGAACTTCTCTAGTAACGATGAAATTTAACTTGTTTTTAACCCAAAATGTAACAAAAAAATTATAACACCGATAATAGATTTATTTGTACTATTTGCCAAAATCTGGATGTTGAACGTGGTCGAATACCTTAAAATACGAAATCCACACACTTAAAACAAGAAACACCTGGAAGAGGTTTCCTTCTAGGTCCTTAACTAGTATCGTTGAAAGTATCGTTGTATTAAATCATGAAATATCATGTGGCCTGAAATTAACGGAACCGGATGCAGTAGACTTCACTTGCTTTAAGTTCGGTTTGTCTTGTGCGAACCTTACAAAAAGCTCTAAAAGGAATGACCTTGCTATGTGTTAGCTAAAATATTATGCACTGTAATATTCTGTAAAATATATTGTAGATATTAGCTAGCACGTGCTCATAGAATGATAATCTAAAAATCACTACAATTTAAATTAAGGCAAAAATGCAGACTCAGACTGGTATAAGTTTGAACAAAGCGTTTTTAAGCTGGAAGGCGATAAAGCGTAAGTAAAATATTTTTTCAAAAATTTTTTGCTTCCTAATAAGAATGAACTTTGGCTGACGCAATCGAAATCGACAAAGTTTTGTTTGAAATCTATGCTCAACTATGGCTGCTTTTCACCTAATTTTAAACTGCATTGTGTTTCTTTTTCCATTAAAAAAAAGTGCATTTTAAATTTGTCGTTAATGGTGTTTTGGATGAAAAGAAACTAAATCTTATGAGGTTTATCTATTTATCTTTAACTAATATTTCATTTGTAGTTAGCACTTTCCTATTATTCTCTTTTCACCCACGCTTTTCATGCCACGTAAATGAGACAGCAATCATTTACTCGATTAAGGTAGAAAGAAATGCTCTTTAAGTAAGAGTTTCGGAAGTTAGTTTTAAAGGGTCTCTGCCTATTTCAGGCCAGGTTGTGCTGCAATTATTGGACAATTGATTTAGTGGCGTTGAGTGCTTCTAGCCATTAAGCTTTGTCTCACCGGTTTTCTACAAACCAGAGCCCTGCTGCGCGTTTAATCTACCACATTTTGAATTTGTTCATCGTTACGTATTTCTGTTAAGCCAGAAGTGCTTGGCTTATATACACAGTATATAAACCCAAGTTGGGTAATCGTTAAGTTGTGTTCGAATGAAAGGGTCTCTGACTTTTATTTTGTTTCACAAGATAATTCTTGAATAGTCTTTTTACAGTCTAGAGTGTATACTCCCTAAGAGAAGCAGACTTTATAAACTACGTAAACATCTTTTAGCAGCAAATGCTAAATAAAATATCTACTCAGTGCCTCTTTAAAAACCAAATAAATACAAATCTCTCAAAATTTAATAAGTTTCAATACTGATTTTGGTTTTTAATAATAATAATAAATTGTTATTTAAATGATAATTGCAGCTAATAATTATGGAATAATTTATATAGTTTTTGCAAGCAAAGAACTTATGGAAAAATTTAAAAAGATGGGGAGGAGAAGAGGGAAGTTTCTTCCTCCTAAATTTAAGATGAACAGAAAATGACAAATTAAGAATATCGTAAATAAAAAATACTGGCTACTTTTTCTTATTATCAAATCTGCGTTTTTGTTATATGCCCGAATCATAGCCTTTGAATTATGTTTAATTTTCTACCTATACAGTTAGAACAAGGGGGGGGAGAAGCAATTTTTACTTTCTCTTTCTCCGTTTTATTTTTATTCTTATTTTCGTTATTTTAATTTTTTTATTATTATTACTTTTTTTTCTTTGCGTCTGTCTCTTATTGCTGAAAGCTAAATCGTCACGGAAGAGCAACTCCTACGAATTTCGCAGTTCCGTTACTCAGGAAAACATCCACTCAACTCAAGGTGACTCTCGACAGAGGAAAGGCTACAAAGTTACGTCATGTTTGGTCAAGCCTGGACTCTCACGTGCAAATTATTCACCGCTTTGCTCCTTTTTTTTTCTTTACACAGTTTCTTTCATAAAAGGATTCGTTTATTTTCCAAGGCTTCCTCAACAGGAAATTGCACAAAATCTCAGTTCAGTAACAAATTGTTGCTTTTCTAACTCTGCATCGAGTAGCATTTTGTTTTTATTTGTGGTTTAGGCTGAAACAGCTGCGGAAAGAGACTCTAAAAAACTTTTAAAAGAGGCTCAGCGAGTGAGAAGTACACATTTGAAATATGACTGTAACAGAAATGTGCAAGTTATGAAATTTGTTATATAGTAATTTTGTAGAGTCGTTAGATTTTTTTGTTTCGGGAGAGGGGAGCAGAAGACGTGAAAAATGTGCAGTGCCCTTGCCGAGTCTCGAACCTTGAATGCAACTCGAATACACATCGAACACCACGAAGGCATGCGGAAAGGCGAGAGCAATGCTTTATATATTAAAGTGTGAATAAGTTAAAGTGTGAATGAGGATTAGGGAACCATTCGACAAATGCTGGTGATGGCAAATTATCGGCCCCCGCCTTAGGGTTCGGGCGCCACGAGTCAATTAGGGTTAATTTTTATTTTCTGAAAATCGAACCCTGCACTTCTCGAATACGCATCGAGTATGCTTTCAATTACACCACAAAGGCATGCGGAAAGGAATGAGAAATATCTTTATAGTTTATGTATAATTCTTGTTATTGCAATGAATGATAGAGAAAATGTCCTATTTTAAACATTGTGATAATAAAAGTAATCCGTTTCTCATGTTTACACAAGCAAAATGAGACAGCAATTTGCATCTCATAAATAATTTATAATTTACATGAAATCTAGTTGTTAATAACTACTAAATCAGTATATGTTTTAATAGTTTATTTATTTAATACATGTATTAATTACAGTCTCAGATAAATCTTTACATTATGGTAACTTGGCGATTTTTTGGCGAAAATTTGGCGACCAACCCTGCTACAGTAACCTGCTAGTTTTGTTTTGGACGCCATTTTGTTTTCACGAAGTAAAGGCATATTTTTTTTTTTTTTTTTTACTCAACAGTTTTTTTCCAACAATCTGCTAGCCGAATTACGCTTATACTAGAACTTTTATGGAACAAAAATGCTTAATAATGACGAAGATTAGGTGCGAAATTGGGAGAAAGTGCAGAATCGCAAACTGCTTGCCACGTTTTTAAGAATTGCATATACACGGTATCCATGTACACGTCGACCTATTTTCACTTAAAAAAACTTCCCAGAATTGCACAAAAATGGCATTGCGCACACTCTTGACTTTATTTATGTACACATCGACCTATTTTCACTTAAAAAGTAGTTCTAGCTAGTAACCTTTATCGCCTTACCAAAATGTCGCCAAACTATTACCATATTCTAAAGATTAGATAACTGTTACTATATTCTAAAGATTAGCCCAGTCTCATTACTTATTATCTTACAAAGATAAATAATATACAATCTACGAACACATTTCCATTTAGAAAACTTTCCGGTTTTAATAATCTATACTATTAAAATCTGTGCAGTTTTGTCTGTTTATTTGATTGTTCGTTTCTGGCATCATATCCCCCGGAACGACTGGGAATGAGTTTCAAGAGAGGTGCTCCCCCCCCCCCGGGATTGGAAAAATTCCTGGGAAGTAATTTCGATCATTCTCATCTTCATACGACTTCAATAAGGCGAGATATTAATTAAAAACTCTGAAGACGCTAATTTTAGCATTCATTTTTCGGAATGGCAACAGTCTAGCACGCTGGAAATAAAAAATCTGTTTTATTTCGAAAAGCGTTGCCACTGTACTCTTTCAAATAGTAGAGTTTGTTAATCAAAAATTTGTAAGTTTTACAAAATATGAAATAAATATAATATTGCCAAAAACATTACATGTTATTGTATAAGGTCATATTCTGACGTCGAAGAAAGCACGCGATTGCCCATGACGTCACAGTATGTCAAAAATTGTTCGTCAATGTCAGTATTTTAAATATATAGCTGCTGCTGGCAACTTCTTTGTTTCAGATTAGTATTGCCACGTTAATTCTTATTAATATTGATAAAAATGTTGTTATATTACATTAAATATAAATCATGACGTCTTACGTATTAACCTAAAGTGCCAAAGTTTTGTTTCCTGGTTCGGCAATAAAAACATTTTTCACGAACTGGTTTTTGCTTGGAAAGAATGAACTAATTTCGTTCATTGAAATGTTTTCGAAGATTTGCTTTTCAGCGGTACATAGAACTTTCAAATTTTTCTTTGGCTGAAGCCCACTAGTTTTAAATATAAGAAATTTTAAATATAAGATTTACCTAAAAGTAATGCGGTTTGCTACCCGTTTCCTTCTCAGATATTTTTTATAATTTTTTATCTTGCCAATAACAGTGAATGTGGTTCCTTAGCTACCTCAGCCACTTTTCAGCTATGTCTACCAATTGCTCAGTGGATAACATTGATGAAAACTAGTTTTACAAAATATGAAATAAATATAACATTACCCCTTGGATACATCTCTTGGAGATAGAATTTCTGCATGGATCTTCCATGTGTGCTGTGTAACGTAAACATGAAACAATTTCTCTTTAAAGTCCGTTACTAAAGCAGCCTTTTTGAGGCACGACATATATCAAATATTTTCCATAACAAATTTAATATTAATATATTACACTTCACAACGTATACTCTAGTATTAAAGGCATATTCGTAGGGTAAGAAATCAAGAGGCAGCATATTTCAACGCAAATATCCATTTTGACCGCTATCGAATGCAATTTAACGATGTTTTTGCGGGATATCTGTACGTAAGGACAGAATAAAATACTCTTTTCCTTCAAAAATATTAAAAAACTGCTTTAAAATTAATTCTGAAGAGAATTTTTCGTGGCGTCTGTATGTACGTACGTATGTACGTACGTATCTTGCATAACTCAAAAACGAGTAGCCTCAGAACGTTGAAATTTTGTACATAGGACTGCTATAACATGTAGATGTGCACCTAGCATTTTGGTTGAAATCGGTCGCACCAAACGTATATAAATATATTTATATATATATCCACTCTGTTACCCGGCTCAGTAATCTCAGTTTCTTTACTCTTATATGTTTGTAAATTGTACATTTTTTTCTTTAAAAATGATTGAATTATATTGTTTTTATCTTCCGGTTAAGGATTTTATGCCTTTAGTAAATCTGTGTACAATATTTTTAGAATTATCAGCAAAGCTGTTTAATTGCCGCTAAGCCTGTTTTTAATGGCGGCCATTCATGTTTACATTTGAAACAGGAGACTAGTGGATTTGTTGCCAATCTAGAGAAACTTAGCTTCGCAACAACAAAGATAACGCATTCATTTATTATTGCCAATTAAATCATGCTTAATTCTTTCTGGAATTTTTTCGAGGAAATAAGCGTTTGAGATTTACTTCGTAATTTTTAATATAGATATTTTGAGTTTTTATGTATTTTTGCCTTCTCGCGAAGTAAGAACTGAATTAATTAAATGAGAAATACTCAATCGTCTGTGAAAAACTGTTTCTTTTTTGTTTTATTTGCTTAATTTCTTTTATATATAGTTCTAGCTTTATTTTTGTATTTGAATATAACATGTGGCAACGATTAGATAATTCTTTAAATGATATACATTTTGTATATTCTGAGTTATAATATGAATGAAATGTAATACTGTTAAGTAAACCTAGCGCCAGAGTGTCGCTATGGTAAACAAAGTGAATTTTAAAGAATGCATTTATTCTATTATGGTTTATGCGCTGTCGGCGAAGTAGATTTAATTCAATCTAATTAGTTTAAATAAAATGTAAGAAAAAATGCGTATAATTTAATATTCCGTACAAGGAAGTCATGTGGTGTACACATCAGATTTTTTAGAGGAAGTATTTCACTATTGATGTAACTCTTTGTTGAAATGACAAGAAATTGTGGCAAATGGACAGAAAAGGCTTGGCTACTAATGAATAGAAAGACATGTACTGTATGTAACAGTGATGAGCTAAAGAGAAAGCATTTTAAAGGGCGAAATAACATGATTTGGTCTAAACCTCAAGAGCCATTTATACAGTGTTTCTTTGCAATATACATTACCTTTCACTTAGAATACACATGCTGATGGAAATTTATTGTATGTCAATATTCAATCCCATTTATTGGATGTAAATAAAGTATAAGTCCTTATGAAGAGACTCGAACGCATACACAGTGAATTTTGATTGCCTGTAGATGTAATTTAATGAGTCAAAGATTACCTTGTGCAAACAAATGGATATCTATTTATCAATTAGTTTACCAATGGATCTTTCCTTATGTATATGTACATTACATTTCTTTAATTTTTTTATTGTTTGTGAGCGTATTTGTATTATTAATAAAGCTTCACAAAATTCTTCTTACTTTACAAACAATTTTCTACCATTAGTGAATCCTAATAATTTTATTACTCTCAATTTTCTCTTTTGTATTGTATACAAAAATTACAGGTTCTCGTAATTCAGCTTTTGTTGTACATATTTAGTTTCTAAGATTAATTTAGCCACCTAATAATAAAATTTATTGTTTAGTTCTTATAGATCCTGTAACAGAATTCGAATCACTTCAGTATAGCTACATATACATCAGTTACGTTAAGAAAACTTTAGAATAAGCATGGTCGCTTGCATAAGTCCATTGCTGCTGCTACTACTTTGTGTGCAATTAAGCCTCCAATGAATAATTGACGTACTGAATACGATTTTCATGCGGAAAACGACTACGAACAGTTTTCTCTAGAAAGTTTTCTAAACTTTTGTGAGGCAAATGGTTTTGAAGTGTTTCGCAAACGTTCATTATGAAAAATGGTATAATATTTCATCAGAAATTAACACAATTTTCAATGTTAATCACTGTTCATATTTTGATATCTTTTTACATCATTCTAAAATTATACAAAAACGCTTGTCTTCAGTTGCTGAATTTGTCCTACTAGAAACATTTTCCTCATTCACTGAAATCTTTGAATGATAACTGACAATTTTAATACCTAATATATTTTTTAAGAAGTGTTTAAAATCCTTATTTGATTATTTTTTGTTTCTTGCTTTTGATTGTGCTCAGCAGATGGCGCCACAGTTGTGTTTTTTTTATTTGGTTTCATTTATTTGTTCTATGAAGTTTAGCAAAAAGGTACAGAAAACAATTTGCTCTCTGAAAACGAGAGAATTGTGTCGGATCTTTATAAAATGCTTAACGCTCCTCTAAATTTAAAGAAAGAAATAAAAGTTCGAAATTTATTTAAATTCTTTTTTCTTGGGGGAAGGGGCGGTATTCTTCATTCAGATCGCATTTCACACCAACGCTTTTCTTTGGTTGGAAATAATTGCATTTGAGTGGTCATTTCAAACACTACTGCTTCGGAACCCCTCCTAAAACTATATTATTATTATTATTGCTGAAATTTAATGGGAATATTCACAAAAACATATGTTGAAAAACATTAAAAATAGACATCCGTTTTGCAAGGAACATGAAAAGAAAAGTTTTACCTTTCTAAACATTTATTCATAAAAGAACAAATTTTTCATATTATTTTATAGGTTATATTAATAACAAAATTAAACATTGTTTAATTAATTATCTTAGACAGCTAGTTTGTGGCCGATAAATATTCCAAACTTTTTAAAATTTTGATTTGATATACAGTACTTTAGTGAAGTTGCTTGGAATCCCAAGGTTCAAAAGAACAAACACTATTTAAAGAAAACTGAATTAGAATATTTAATTTGTAATGGTGATATTTGCACGACATTTTGCCGTCATTTTTTTTTTTTTTTTTTTCCTATATGAATGCCCAATTAAATTCGATTTTAGTCAGTAGTTATCACTTAGGCTCACAAGCTCAGGATTAAGGCCGCAAAATCATGCAACAGTTTCTCATAATCATGTTTTATCTGATAAAAAGAAAGAAATTTGTGCTTTGGGATCCCTGACGAAGGGTTTGGATCCAGTCCTGATAGTGAGTCCGAAATGCTGATAATATTTTTTATTTATAAACATTTTTCTACTTTCGCAATGAGTTTAAATCTATATTAATTTAAGGAATTATGAACATATAGAATAGTACATTTGAATTCAGCTGCATATATATTTTAAGCTCTGTTAATTTATTCACTTTATTCTACGCTTACAAATAAAATTGAAATCCTATTCCGCTTATTACAGGCTCAACCTTTAGCAAATATACTATGGCAAAAGACACTAAGGGCTCTTATTTAATAAAATCATATTATGGGATAGTTCGCTTTCAAGAACATATTAATTTGATGCGAAAATAGGTAAAAAATCGTAAAAAATAGGTAAAAAAACCCGTAAAAAATAGGTAAAATAAGCGTAAAATTGATATATAATAGGAATTAAGATGGAATAAGAAACAAATATAATATAATGATGGAAAAAATTCAGATATATTTCGATAAAATTACAAGCAGAATATTTACGTTTGGTTACATATTTCCTTTTTTTTTACTTTAGATGGATAACGTCACACGATTTCTACGTATTGCCAACGAAAATAGGGAAATAATCAAGTGCCTGTTTCATGAGAAGGAGAGTTATTTGTAGCGTAGGGTGAGTTTTAACAAGACGTTTTACGGATGATCGCCATTGAGCAGGGGATGATCTCCCGGGATAATGATACAGGGGGTGGAACATAGCCCTAATATTGTAGAGAATCGGTCTCCGGGGTCTTCATTAGTGTCAAGCCACAAACGACCATTTATATAAGTCACAGAAGCCAACGCCTCGCTCACAGATCATTCGTTTTCAAAGTATAGAATTAGTAGACAGAGGAGGAGAAAGTTACGCTTTTAATGTAATAATGAAGCAATAAGGAATTTTGACTTTTATAATACAGAATATTTTAGTTAAAAATATATATTACATTCAATAGTAAAATGCTTTGCTTGATAAAAACTAATTTATCTACACCATGAACTTATTGAAAAGTAGGTAATAATAAATCACAACTAAAAGGTAGCGAAAATTTAATTTAGAAAATGGTTTAGTATTCTATTGTTTTTCACGGAGAATATGAAACATATGACAATTTAAAGCTTCTTCGTTTCATTTTCTTATTTCAATTTCGATTTCGTTCAACAGGTAGCATTATTTATCCAAAAAAATTTAAACAATCAAACGAGAGCACATGTATAATTTCTGCTTGTAGAAAATATCTGATATGGGCACAGTATGACTTCTTTGTACGGCCTACTAAATTATACACATTTTCCGCTGAAACTCATTTAAACTTATTTTTTCAAATTTCATTAGAGATATATTTCTCATTTAATCTATTCATTTCTCACTTCGTGGTAAGGCCGAAATACATAAAACACAAAAAATCTTCATTAAAAATTGTAAAATACAGAAAAACTCTAAAACATCAAATGCAGTTAAAAAAACAATTTTTATAATTAGAGTTTCTACTTAAAATAAGCAATTCGACCAGAGGGTAGGAAGACAATATTT
This sequence comes from Stegodyphus dumicola, assembly GCF_044657685.1. Classification (NCBI taxonomy): domain Eukaryota; kingdom Metazoa; phylum Arthropoda; class Arachnida; order Araneae; family Eresidae; genus Stegodyphus; species Stegodyphus dumicola. Next base: position 88,635,039 of record NC_140777.1, read on the forward strand.
TCGACCAACTGACTGTTCTTTTAAGAGTTCCAAATGTAAACAAATGACGGCCTCGTTAGGCCTGACGACACTTAAATTTTAAATTGTTTATAATTCTACAACTATTGCATGCAGACCAACTGAAGACATATAAGAAAAACATAATTCAAGGAAGTTTAAATCAAGAAGTGCACAATTTACGAACATGTAGAAATAAAAAATACGAGCTCAGCCGAATAACAGAGCGAGAATATACGTATAAATATATATACGTTTAGTACGACCTATTGCAACGAAAATGGGAAATGCACAACCAGATGTTATAGCAGTCCCAGCTGCAAAATTTCTAACCTGCTCGTTTTTAGTTTAGCGAGATGCATACATATGTGCGTACGCACGTACAGATGTCATGAATAAATATCTTCTAAATCCATTTTGCGATCCGTTTTGGAAAAGAGATTCCTTTATTCTGTCCGTATAGTACAAATATCACCTAAAACAATTGTTCAAATGGATTCGAAAGTGGTGAAGTGGATATTTTAGTTGGAATATAATAAATTTTGATCATAATATCTTGTATAGAGAGAGTTCATTCCATTTAAAATTAGTAACATGTGCGAATACGTTAAAAGCTAAAAAAAGGCTTTGTATGAAGATTTGTGCTTAATTATGTTTGCAGCACATTTCTAGATTTTGAAAATATCTATAAATTTAGTTTGCATGTAGCAAGTAGTATAAAATGTGTGCTATTAATATACTAATTTATATCTTTATATATAATGTATTTCTTGTTATTTCAAGTTTAAAATTTCAATAATTTTTTAACGTTGATTTTGGAGCAGTAAAAATTTAACCCATTGTCAAAATTCTTCATTCATCATAATTCACTTTTCATCCGTCATCAAAATCCGCCGATGGAGTGGATTCAAGCAAGAAAATAAATGTGGATCAAACCAAAGGAAGAGGCTATTAAAAGTAATTAATTTACAAATTATTTCGCTTTAACAAATTTGCGTTTATATAAAGCGATAACGTATTTTTGTAGCATGTGCATTTTCTTAATGGCGACAAGTCTTGTTTAACTACAGTCTTTCAATTTAATATATTTCCTGAAACTAATTTGATAGGTTATGGTTATTTTTAATACGCTCCGTTTTCTTAGAAATTCTGCATATAAAATTCACATTTATTTTTTTTAACTACTCACGAATTACACATTTCGTAGTATTTTAGAATTAATTTTAAAAACATATAATATCAAATTTAAAATTATATGTATTTATAACCATCTAAATGCGAACTACTTGTATTCCGACGCAGAAAACGATTGAAACAAGGTTTATTTCCTTACTTGATGTAACGAAAGCGCTGTAATGGCACAAAAATTTCTGTTTTCAGCTTTCAACTGAAATATCCATCCATACGTTCTGCTTTCGAATGCATTTTGATTAGTTCCTTCATGACGTCTGTATATGCATATGAAGCACAACTCAAAAACTGTTAACCGTAAAATGTTGAAATACTGTATTTGCGACTTTTAACAAGTTTCGGCGTGACGTTTGCATATACGTGTATATCTCTCATAATTCAAAAGCAATTAGTCGTAGAACGTTGAAATTTTGCACATGAGAAAACTACAACACCCAGTTGTGCCACCCTCTTTTTTATCGCAATCGGCAGTGCCAAAAAGGCCCCTTTGATTTGGAAGATCGTATCTCAATATGTGTAATTTAACAGGCGTGCAAAGAAGTCACGTGATATCTACATCAGATTTTCTTAATGTTATAATGCGAACAACTAAAATATTTGCTTAAATAAAATTGTTAGTCCTATTCACATTAAAGAAATGTATTCTATTAAAAGTACTCACCGAAAATGGAATTTGCAAAGCTTACTTTCAGTAAACATCGTTATGCACATGCTCAACAAATATAGACACTGAATGATAAATCCATACCTGTTGGAAAAATAATATTTATTAAGCATAAAAACAAATTACTAAATACACATATGTTATTCTATCATTATGATGACAACAATTTTTAATATCGTAGGGAATAATCATATGGATTAGTGTTTGCTCATTTGAATCCACATGTACGTAGCGTATTCGGAAACTAAGTACCGTTTCATTCTAGCGCCGTCGCAACGCTGTGGTAGGCGTCCCGCGCATGCGCACTAGTCTTTCTTGTTCACTGACTTTCAATGGTCGCCATTTTGGTTGCTCTATGTTGTGTTTTCAGTTTGCTGTGCACATTCAAAATGTTTAAGACAATTAGTTCTCCCGCTGACTGTGAGATTCGTGCCGTGATTAAATTTTTGAACGCGAGGAATGTTAAAGCGGCCGAAATTTATCGTCAACTGACAGAATTTTACGGTGAATACGCGATAAGTGATGGAATGGTGAGAAAGTGGGTAAGAATGTTTAATGCAGGTCGAACAAATGTTCACGCCGAGGCTCGGGAGTGATCGGCCTTCTGTTGTCACCGATGATTTGGTAAGGAAAGTTGATGAAGCAATTCGTGAGAACAGACGCTTCACAATGACAACTCTTTCAGAGGCATTTCCACAAATTTCACGTACTGTTTTGTTCGAAATTGTGTCTGACCGCTTGAATGATCGCAAACTGTGTTCCCTATGGGTTCCAAAAATGCTCACTGATGTTCACAAAACAAAGCGATTTGATAGTGCCCTGACTTTTCTCACGCGGTACAGTGATGAGGGAGAAAACTTTTTAAACCAAATTGTGACAGGTGATGAAACTTGGGTGTGTCATTTCACACCAGAATCGAAACAACAATCGACGGAGTGGAGACACACTCATTCTCCGAAAAAACAAAAGTTCAAAGTGACAATGTCATCACAAAAAAATCATGTGCACTGTCTTCTGGGATAGGAAAGGCGTTTTGCTTTCTGAATTTCTTCCCAGAGGTGAAACCATTAATGCGGCACGATATTGTGAGACTTTAACAAAACTAAAGCGTGCCATTCAAAACAAACGAAGAGGAATGTTCAGTAAAGGAATTGTGTTGCTCCATGACAATGCTCGGCCCCATACTGCTGGTGTCACTCAATCGTTAATTCGACAGTTTCATTGGGAGCATTTCGATCACCCGCCTTACAGCCCGGACTTGGCGCCGTCCGACTATCACTCGTTCCTGCACATGAAGCGCGAGCTTGGTGGCAAGCGCTTCGGATCTGACGATGACACGAAAAATGCTGTGGAGTCGTGGTTATCGAAACTGCCGGGAAGTTCCTTTGACAATGGTATACAAAAACTGGTCACCCGCTATGACAAGTGTTTGATCATTGGCGGAAACTATGTTGAAAAATAGCTTAAGACATGTGTTTTCATGTAAAAATAAAATTGGATTCGAAAAAAATTGTTTTACTTTTTTTTTTTTTCTTTTTTTTTAAACGGTACTTAGTTTCCAAATACCCCTCGTACTACATAATGTACGATAAATCGTAATTTGCAATTTAAGGCTCTGCTACATGCAAAAATACGGAAAATCGAAATCTTTATACATGATTAGGACAATACCTTTCTGGTGTAAACTGCTTAATATAAGTAGAGCATGTTATTATTAGCAAATTTAAAGTAAATCAAAGTTAGTGTGGAATATGCAGAAAATAGATAAAGCTTATATGATCACACAATGCTACAAACATTAGATACATCACAAAACTATAAACATTAGAAATATTTAAAGCTTGCATACGGACTCTCATTCTTTTGTCACCGTTGTGCCACGTTGAGCTACCAAGACATTTATCATCGCCCCTTTCCGGCAAATCGCTAACGTTTCGAAATATAATCATACGATATTCCATGAATTTATAATCCATATCTCAAATTAAAGCAGTATTTAACCATCTGAGCGATTTGAAGCATAATACGGGCTTCTAAATAATTTACATCTCTATTTCATTTTTGATAACATTTTGAATTGAGGTAATTTATAGCGTATCTAATTCACATGATTTGCAGTATATCAAACTAGTACACTTCATAAACATTTACATTTTATCGCTATTAACAGAAGACTTTTCTAACGCCATATATCACATACATACCTGAATGCAGAATAATCGTTAAGTGCAAAACAAAAATGAAATTTTTATAAGTTAAACTGCACATTTTTTAATGCAGATAAATAAGGACCGAAAGGCTACAGTAATTAAAGAGTTTATTATTTAACTGAGTTTAAATTATATATAACTTTTCCACTATAGATGCACATTAAAATTTATTTTTCGTCTATAAGGTAATTTCTTCCGTCTTCCAGCATGCCTTCCTGGTGAACGGTAGCACACTCGGCGCGTGTTTGATAGGTCTAGGTTCGAGTCCCGGTGAGGTCATGACGCAATTTTCCTATCTATTGATTCAAAAAAAACTAATGAATCTAGAAATGGCGCTGGAACTAAAAGTTGGTAGAGGAGAAGACAATTCTTTACCACCAGGATTTGGCCATTCTGTCCCCTCATCTACACTCACCTTTTAAAAGGGGGAGTATATAAAGTATTTTCTCCCTTCTCGCGGCATGATTTCGTGGTGTAACTGGAAGCACACTCGAAGCGTATTTGGGAGGTTCGGATACCGAGTCCCGACGAAGGCACAGCACATTTTCCTCGTTCGTGCATCGGTATAAGTTAATGACTCTACACGACTTCTTGGTTTATATGTATATAAACATTACGTGCATTCTTGCTTGTTAAAAGCAAATGTTACTGAAAATATATTGTCTAACGCATAATATAATTACTGGAGATTTTCAGCTGCCCATGTTAAGTAGAGACTAGTCTGATTTTAACAGAATTCATAATAAATTCTCTAAACAAGAAACTCGCTATCCATTCATTTTATAAAATAAATGAATATATTCTTTTCAATTATACACTAAAACTCTTGTTTGAACAACAGAACTGGTTAAAATAAAATAAGTTTTATGTCAATTACATACCGTCTATAAATGACACATCACATATATTCTATATTTACTCTACAAGAGATTAAGATTTTGAGGAAAACCGAGAATGTTTAAACGTTAACATAAATAAAGAATGATCTTGATATTATGACATCTTCTGTATTTTCTGTAACAATTTTTTCGAACACATGAAAATAGTTTTTTTTTTAAAACACTGTAGCGACATTAGGTATTTTTTGGAAGCAGGCAAGATGAAAAATTAACAACCGCCTTCGCCGGGAATCGAACCACGGACCTCTGGAATACCGGCCCAGCGTGCAGAACCACTACACCACGAAGGCACGCCAAGAAGGCGGGAGAAATACCTTATAAACCCCTCTTTTAAAGGGTGACTGGGGTTTTTAGGGGACCCAATCGCCAAATCCTGCGTGTGGAGAGTCATCATCCACCACCTTTTTAGTTCGGGCGCCACTGTAGAGACATTAGGTAATTTTTGGAAGCAGAAGAGATAAAAAATTAGCAACGCCTTCTCCGGGAATCGAACCGCGGACCTCTGAAATAACGGCTCAGTGTGCTGACCACTACACCACGAAGGCACGCTAGGAAGACAGGAGAAAAACCTTATAACAGTAATTTCAAATATTTTAAATAGACGTATTTAAATCCTTTTTTTGAAAACATACTATATTTTTTTATATATCTGAAAATGGCAAAGCACACAAAGCTGTCTGCCTAACAGAACAGATGCCTTCATGAAGGACTTCCCAAGAGGAACTGACTCGTATTTACGTTATCCAAAGGAAAAACCACATAGCCGGTCGCTCACAGAGATTCGAATTCTGACCATCTACCAGCGGCCATCATTCCCACTCACTGAATGAGTGATGGCACAAAAATCCATTGTAGTATACCAGGAATTATTTTTACAGAGCATCACATAATAACTGTGATTTACTATGCTTCCTGTCGTAACTTTCAGTTTTAGTTTCATTGTAAAGACCTTATTTTATTCTGACCAATTATTTTTAGTTTGACTTTCCTTTTCCTCCTGATTTCAGTTTCCTGCTGAAAGGTAAATTTTAATGACGTAGCAAGCAAAATCTAAGTGTATTCAGAAGCAGTATTTAAGCTGCGGTTTTAAGAGCTCGTGAAGAGTAGTAGCGGAGTTAGTTCCGAGTTTATACTGCCTAGTTTCCGAGTTCGAAATAGCTCTCTAGTTGGTGTTAGCCACCCTCGTTAGAACATATTGATATTCTAGGCTCGGCTTTGCTGCGTGCAGCCGATTTAGCGGTTTAGATAACTAAGGTTTGGTTTGCTTTGGTTTATTTAATTATGGCAAAGCACACTAGGGCTATCTGCCTAAGGGAAGGGATGCCTTCGTGGAGGACTTTCTAAGGGAAACTGGCTCGTATACACGTTACACATGGGGAAAACCACGAAAACGCCCATGCAGCCAGCCCGTTCGCGGGATTCGAACCTCGGACCAAACTACCAGTGTTCAGCGACTTTACCGCTCGGCCGCTGGTGGGCTAGATAACTAAGTAGCCAGTTGCTTAGCCATCCTAATTGATTGTGATTTTATATTTTTATTTTCTGTTCAAATTATTTAGCCACAAGTGGTGGTGAATTGCGAGCCCCGAGAGAGTGAATCTTGTTACGTTAGTTGAAATAAAAAGGTTATTTGAACCTTCTTCTGTAGTATCTGTTCTTTAAAGACATAGCGAGAATTATCTACGGAGTCTTTTCATGTAGGGAGAGTTTGTAAAGATTTATTTATTTTATTGCTCAATAGCTTTACTTTAATTCTCCTTTCTCGTTTTCCTTCCAGAATGCAAATTTTATTCGTGCGTATTCAGATGGGGTAAGAAGAGATAATATTTATAGGAATGTTTTTAGATTGTTGAATCAGAGAGTATTCCGCCTGCTGACGGTCACGTTGAATTGAAACTCTTGATCGCACCGTGACTGAAACGTTGTGTTATTATTGCCATTAGACGTGCAACACCGGTGTTAGGTTTGAGCCAGGTTGCGGGGTATCCATACTCTGCAGCTTTTGGCTAACTTAACTTAGCTTTAATTAGGATTCATTGTTTTTGAGCTAAGCCATAAATCCTGATTGGTCATTAAATTAAGCGCCTGAATTCTGATGAAATTGTATCCTTCTTATGTTCTCTATCTGACTACTAACTATAGCGATAAGTCTCTTCGGTTCATCTTGAGTCTCGAAATTAGTCTACAATGTGAGACAATAACCCAACAAGGCGAGACTCTACAAGTTAAGCTGAAAACTGAATTTAAAGATTATTTGTTGTCGGAGCATTTATGAAATATATACAACTGTCATCAACATGCTTACTGAAACCTGCTTTTGCAATTTGAATAAATTTCACTGTATTATTTATTTACTGAATCAAAATCTTCCAATTTAATCACGAATTCCATCTTTTATTTAAATCATTTCTTAAGATAGGATCTTAGCAAATGCAGTTTTCCAAGGTGAAAAATAAAACAACAAACCCCCCTTTTACGACAAAACTCCATTCCCGATGCCGCAGAAGGTCACTGAAGCTGGACAAGGATAGCCATGACGGATTTTCAGAAAACAAACAGAGACGACGGAGGAGTAGAGATATTAGCCCATGCAGATAGGAAGGAAAACTGGGAGAGAAGAATGGACGTGTTATGGGGTTTTTTTACTTCCGTTGCATTGTATGCGCACTTCCGGTGAGAGTGAGTACCGCAGGAAGGGCATGGCTACCCTTTTTTTCCTCGCTGCTCTGTCTCCCCCCCTCTCAGTTCGTTGCGTCATCGGCAACTCTGCTCTTCAGTCCGTGTCGAGCTTCCGCAGCAAGACTCCCTCTCTTGGATGACTTCTGCAGGATTCCCTTTCCCACTCCCCTCTGTGCAAACTGGCAATAGGGAATAAATTATTCCCCCATTCATTAAAGATGAAGTTCTTTTTTTTTTTTTTTTTACGAGGACATTATTCCTCATTTTTCGAAGGATTCGTTATTTCTTATTCCTTTGGATAATAGTCAACAACTTCATCAATGCTTTTAACGATTACCACGTCTTTCGCATAAAATATACCACCATAGTAAAAAGTTTCAGGGAATATCTAGTTAATAAAGCTTACACGCATATATACATACGTAATCAGAGATGTATGTTTGTGTGCAAAATTTGTCTAATTACGTTTAACTGTCATTCATGGTGGTTTTCCTGGCTAAAGAAAGAAATTTATCATATCATTAAAAGGATATTAGGATTTTTAAGAGACGTGAAAAAGGAACAATGCCCTCCCCGGAACTCGAACCTGAACCTCAACCTCTCGAATACGTGCCGAGTGTGCTAACCATTACACCATGAAGGCATGCAGAAAGGAGGGAGAAAATATTTAAAGGGCGACTAGGGATAAGGAGATCTAATCGCCAAACCCTGTTGATGAAGAATCATCATCCACCACCTTTAGTTCGGGTGCAACTTTAGAATCATTTCATAATTTTTCGAAACAAAGAAATCGAAGAAATCCGAGATGCCCTCCACGGGACTCGAACCTGAGCCTCTAGAATACGCGCCGAGTGTGCTAATCATTTCACAACGAAGATACCTTATAAGTATAAAGAAACTATTCCATTAAGTTAGCTTTCTTTGCGGTTTGTTTTCTTATACTTTTACGCAGCCGATGCTCGTTATTTCGAAACTTCGTAATCCATCCAGTCTATTAGAACACTGGTACAAAAAAAAATCCATCTAATGAGAGTATCTATTTTCCATAAAATCGATTTTCCCTACAACGACAGCTGGTAACAACATCCTTTTTCTTTAGAATGCGAAAGTTCGTTATAATGAGACTCAATTGCACTATGAATATATATATGTCATATAATCTGAAATGGAGTTCGGTATAAAGGGTAGTTGCGTCGCAACTTCCCTGTCTTCTCTCTTCTCTTCTGCTTCATTTCGCTGAATCCCTTTGTTTTTAACCACGCAAGGTTTACTTTTCCAACTTTCGTCCATTGCTAAAAAATGAAGATGTGTAGATGTGTAAAATTGTGGGGTGCATTGCGCATCGGTAGTGATGATATGCATTATCAAGGAATAAAATCATGTGTGGAATTTACCGATAAGTCTGTTTTCAAGTGTCATCTTTCTAACTATTTCTTTATATACACCAACTAGGCTAAAAATTAGAATTAAAAATTTTTTAAACCGGTGCTGATCTATAGCTACAGGATTGAAGTAGAATTAACTTAAAGTATCTAAATTTATTATTAATTTAGAAAAGTAAGGCATTTCCTCTATGATATAATAATTGCAACCGTGTCTAAGAGGTGTAACACAATATCTAAACAAATCCAATTGAAGAAAGACTTCATAGTAGAACAAACTCGAAAAGTAAAAATGCGAAAGGGAAAATATACAAAATTATACAAATAAAAATTAAAAATTAATCTCCTTTTATTGAAATTCAGAACTCATCAGGGGAAAATGAATTAAATCTTCATAAAAGTCGATTAATATGTTTCGATTAATATGTCTATAATATATATATATATATATATATATATATATATATGGACAGTGAAAATTCCTTTTTTCCTTTCTTAAATTCTTAATCATTGCGACACGACAATTAGCCAGAAATTAATTAATTTCCATTCACTAGTATTTTCAAAAAAATCTTAACAGACAGTCTCACTCAAATAAGAACTCCACATAATACATCCCTCAAGAATTACAAGTTCCACCCACTACCATAAATTACTTCACCCAAGTCTTACCGACTGATATTATTCAAAGCCCCCACTGCCGCGAAGAATTTTCGGACACCCTACACTTATGAGTCAGACACGAAGAGAACACTTTGCCAACTCCCCACTAGAAAGAATGTAAGTTACTTAATACCTTTTCTGGCCTTTATATCTTCATGTACATTCACTGTTCTTATTATATTTTATTTTTTATATTATATTTATATTGTCTTTGATTTATTTTTACAAAGTTTGCATTATTTATCTTATTTTGTAATCTTCTATGTTTATTTCAACTTTACTTTGAATTCGATTTCATAGTGACAATTTCCAATGTTTAATTTTTACAAATAATATAGAACTCAAATGCATAAACATGAAAGTGTCGGGGACGGTTACTCGGGTTAATTAGGATTTCTCTACAGTAATTGCTTTTTACTCCAAATTGAATTGACTAAAATGCTTCATAAGAATAAGTTCTTTGAGTATCAGCATTGGATCATAATTCCTTCTATTCGCGGAAATATTTGGCCTGACTAGAATTGCCGGTGTGGCTTTTTTAACTTATAACTCGAGTAAAGACGAAACACTTTCGTATTTACGTATTTTTTTTTTTCAATTATTGTTCATTGAACGGAGTTGGTTTGTTCTCCTTGAAAAGTCAACTCATTTCCGATGAATGACAATGATTACATGTTTTTAATTTTTCCTTTTACAATTGAAATTTTATTCTTCATGATGATTTAACTCCAGTCCCCGTTAAAACATTATTAACATTTTGCTTTCAAATTACTTCAAAACATCTTTCAAAATATAACTTACCAGTACGGATTCACTCTTTTAAAATAATTCTACTTTAATTAAACTTAGGAGATAATATAATCAATTAATCAATACTGTTTAGGAAATAAATTATTATTAACTAGCTTTGCAGCAATTGCGCAAGTAGTAATATCTTGTTTTCGCACTAAATGGATTTAAGATCATACAACATTATATATATATATTTATATATTATTTGCCCCCCATATATATGGGGGACAAAATATGCCTTAACAAAAAAAAAAAAAATGATATTTACATCTTTCGCTGCATCGTTATTAGGAGATGGTGCCACGAAAGAAGCAAATCAGTAAAACATGCTGTTTCTGGAGTGATAAACACATAAATTTAATCTTAAAATTAAAAGTAATCTTAGAAAAACAGTTGAAGTAATGTATGTTTTTATTAATCCAACCCCTATAGCCGAAGTGATAGCGAAAAAAATTGCAAAAGTATAGCTATAATAATACGTTTTTAGCTTTTAAAGGATTTTAATACCCTTTTGATGCTGTAATTTTGTATTAATTTAGTTATACATATGTTTAAAAAATGAGATTAAAAAAACCCTTAATGGTCTGTTAAAAGCGCACTTATTGCTATTGAAAATTAAATTTAAGAGTATTATTACTTGAAAGGCACCAAAACATATTCACAATCTTCTCGAAAACAAAGAAAAGATTTGTTTTTTAAATGGATTTAAAAAAAAAAAAAAAAAAATATTTAATCCTAATAAGATGGGAGAAGAAAAAACAAAAAAAGAAAAAAATATTTTGATATATTTTTGGTCAATATCAGGAAGCAATCAAATTATACCAAGATCAACTTTATATTATATAAAATATGAATTTCTAACCTTAATTTGGCTAAATTCCCTTCTTTATTTTAAAGTGGCTATTTCCTCTTCTGATTTATACAGCGTGCACGTTCTTTGCTTGTAACATAACTATTATATTCATTCTTAAAATATGTACTTTCTGTAGTAAAAAACTGTGTTAATATGATTACAATTTCAGCTTCATCAAAGCTTGCATTTTCATGTCCATACAATCACTGCTTAGAAATTTGAAAACACTGGATTATTAACTTGATTAAACGAATATAAACGCTGGAAATTTTTCTCCTCCAGGCAAGAGGGATCATTTTGCTAATATGACAGACAAATAAGAAAAACATAGCAATAACATCCTTCCGAACTTAACTTACAAAATTTTAAAAAAATAAACCAACTTGCAAAATCAACAATTCTAATGCTATTATGTCTCCTTTTGCAAGAGAATATCAGGAATTGATCAGTTTTAATCATGATTAGTTTTAATTTATTAAAAACTTTTTTATTCTCCTTATTCCAGAATATTAAGATACACTTCCCCCTTCCGTTTTAATTAACGTATTTCACACGTTACTTTGGAGAGACACTCCAAAGTAAAAGATAAAATTAGTAAAGCAACAAGCCTGTTGGAGCAGAATTAATCAAGAACTCAATCGATTCTGACGGCAAGTAGGTATAGATCCTTCTTAATCAGGAGTAAATAAATCTGGAACGAAGGGAAAGGCACGGCTGTATTTAAACCCAACAGGAGTAAAGCGAAGGAGAAGGTAGCGCCATCTTTCGAGAAAAATAATAACGGAAGTTGAAAAATGAAGTTAATAAAATTTTAAAATTATTAGGAAGGATTTGACTGGAGTTAAAGTCATTAACTAAACTAGATAAATGTTTGTCAATGTGAAAAGCTTCAAGAAAATCCGATTTTGGATAATTTTTGCGGATTCAAAGTCAAAATTATGATTAAATTTCCAACTATGATTTGCTATCGAAGATGTGTTAATTTCCATTTTCTTTGCATTTGTGCATTCCTTTGTGTTTCTCTTCATTTAAAAATTTATATTGATTGTTCTAAGTAACCATTGGGAATTTGCAAATATCTCTTTTAGTGAAGCAGTTACAGGTTCTTGACATTTGATAGCTTGGAGATGTAGATGGAAATGGAGAATATCGTCACGAAGAGATATAGTGAAATTTGATGCTGTGAGGGATTTGATGATTGCATGATGATCTGAAATCTATTAATCTGAATCTATACAATTAATGGGAAAGAATATGAGAAGAAAATTTGAGAAGTTTTTTCCCTCTCTCCATAAGAAATTTGCGAAATAAAAATTAATGAAAGGTAATAGACAATTTGAAAAGTATTACGTTTCTGGTGCAAGATTCGAAGAAAGAAATAACCTTATTAATACATATCTTGAAGTTTAACACTGAATATTTTCAATATAAATAATTTTCGACCATTCTTCAGATTCCTTATTTCGAAAATATATTTACCAAATTTATTTGGGCCAAAAGATTTTTGAGATTTTTGGTGTTATAAAAATTATATTTTGCTTTTTTTCGCTTGGCTGTAATAAGAGCTGTTGAGGTAAACCGCTTTTACGAAATAAAAAATGTCCAGTTTATTTTATCAGCTTTTGTTTCAGTCAAGGCATAAATTCAAAGGCTTATCTCCAACAATATACACTTGAAGAGAAAATGTGAGTTCAAGTTAACTGAATATGTAGCTGACACTTTCATGTGCATTTTACAGGAAATAACGTTATTAAAAACCCAGCATTCAATAGTAGCTTTGGGAAATCAGGAAAATCGTCTAGGTATTGACTTCGTATCATAAAATGCTAAATTATAATCATAGAGGTGTCAGCTAAATTGTCGAGAAACTCTCTGTTTAAAGTCATTTATTCTAAAGAGAGACCCCAGTGAATTGTTATTTTGACTTTGACCATAAACTCAAGCTTAGCATTCTGAAGAGTAAATAACTGTCAATCAAAATATCCATCTAAAAAGGAAAAGATTTATAAGAAAATTGTACCTCATTCAATCATATTTGTCTGTTGATTGAAAAGGCTCTTCACATTTTAAAAGAGTCATTTGTCTCTTTGTTTCTTGTTAATGCACGTGGTAACATTGAGCTTCGCTTCCTATAACATTGAGCTTCGCTTCCTGTATAAGCCTAAACTAACTTTGCAATTGTTTGTTTTTTATCAAGTTATACAAAAGAGTGTTAATACTTATGAAAAATATTCACAAGAAGCACATGCAGGAAATAGCTTTTTACATGCGAAGACATATATATGTTTAGCACAAATTTTTAAAATAATTGAAGGCAGTAGAACTCGTTATGCGGACTAACTGGAACAAAAGTCAGTTATCCAAAATAATACAAAAGGTCATCAAGTCTTCATTTTACCTCTCGCCAACGTACACTGAAGTGACAAAAGTCATGGGATACCTCCTAATATTTTGTCTGTCCTCCTTTTGTCCGGCGAAGTGCAGTAACTCGACGTGGCATAGACTCAACAAGTCGTTGGAAGTCCCCTGCAGGAATATTGAGCCATGCTGCCTCTATAGACGTCCATAATTGTGAAAGTGTTGACGGTGCAGGATTTGGGGCACGAACTGACCTTTCGATGATGTCCCATAAATGTTCGATGGGATTCATGTCGTGTGGCCAAATCATTCGCTGGAATTGTCCAGAATGTTCTTCTAACCAATCGCGAACAATTGTGTCCCGGTGACATGGCGCATTGTCATCCATAAAAATCCCATCGTTGTTTGAGTACGTGAAGTCCATGAATGGCTGTAAGTGATCTCCAAGTAGCTGAAGGTATCCATTTCCAGTCAATGATCGGTTCGGTTGCACCAGAGGACCGAGTCCATGCCATGTAAGAACAGCCGAGACCATTATGGAACCACCACCAGCTTGAACAGTGCCTTGTTGACAACTTGGGTCCATGGCTTCGTAGGGTCTACGCCACACTCGAACCCTACCATCAGCTCTTACCAACTGAAATCGTGACTCATCTGACCAAGCCACGGTTTTGCATTCGTTTAGGGACCAACCGATATGCTCACGAGCCCACGAGAGTCGCTGTAGGCGATGTCGTGCTCTCAGTAAAGGCACTCGAGTCGGTCTTCTGCTGGCATAGCCCAAGGAAGACAAATTTCGCCGCACTGTCCTATCGGACACGTCCCTCGTACGTCCCACATTGATTTCTGCGGTTATTTGACGCAGTGTTGCTTGTCTGTGAACATTGACAACTCTACGCAGACGTCTCTGGTCTCGGTCGTTAAGTGCAGGTGGTCGGCCACTGCGCTGTCCATGGTGGGATGTTATGCCTGAAATTAGATACTCTCGGCACACTCTTGACACTGGATCTCGGAACGTTGAATTCCCTAAAGATACCCGAAATGGAATGACCCATGCGTCCAGCTTCAACTACCATCCCGCGTTCAAAGTCTGTTAATTCTCGTCGTGCGGCCATAATCACGTCAAAGCCTCTTCACATGAATAACTTGAACACAAATGAAAGCCCTGCCAAAGCGCATTTATACATTTTCTACCCGATACTACTGCCATCTGTATATTTGCATATTGCTATCCCATGACTTTTGTCACTTCAGTCTATATACCTAAGTAAGAGAGGTAATATTTTTGGTCCCAAAATTCGATAGCGAGTTTTCAGTACAGAAGCACAAATTAGGGTCCCCACAGCACGTTTTGACAGTTTTAATAATAAGGATTGCCTGTTTGTTTGTGTGTGTGTGTGTTGTGAAGAATTTTTCATTTACGATAACTCTTATATAAAACCTTATATATAGTTCCATTTTCAATATGTAAGCTTTGCATTTATATAAAGAGTTGATTTGGTTTTGGGTAAAATTGGAAAACCCGAAGTGTCTTTATAGGAACACCTATAAGTCTTTAATGGAACCGAAAGAAGTGATTTACTTGAAGCCCATAACAGATTTTAATAAAAAATTGTAATCAAATATAATCGCAAACTTTTTTTTTAGTATTTAAGACTTCTAAATCAATGGGAACAACTTGTCAGATTTTGGCTGATATTGATCAATTAGAAGTAATATTTTACTTGAAGCTTTCAACAGAGTTTCGTAAAAAAATATGAGGTAATCCAAAACTTCCCAATTTTATATTCAAAATCAAAACAGGTAATTTTGAACAACATATTACAGTTATAAGCATTAAACGTATCCTTGGTAAAATGCTAAATGCTATGAGAATAGTCTTGTTATAGAGACGAGCTCTCGTTATGAAACAATTAAAAGCCTCAATCCTCAATTTAGTGCTCCTTTCATTTTTTTGTCGAATCGTTTTTCAAATGAAGGATGCCACCACGAAGTGTTTTATCTCTATGTATTATTTTTAAAGAAATAATATAGCGAAAATAAAAAGAAATGTATGACAACATTATTGGCAATTCTAAAGATATACAACATTTAAAAAATTTGTGATTGTTACTTTATAGACTTGTGAATCCGGAACGTTATATGACCAGAGGATATACTACGATGATTGCATGAGAACCGATGAGCAAATGGTCATGTATAGTCCTCTTTATCCATTGTATGGGAAATAGTATAACAAAAAATGAGTGGTGTTTTTAATTAACACTGAGCCATAAATTTTGTAAACAATTAGATTGTATTTACCAACAATCAACAGGAAGTGATAGTTTGTGCTGGCCGCACCCATTTAATGGTGAATTATGTACTTTCTGTAATGCAATATAAATTTATCTCTTCATTTACTGTATTCTATTCTGTAAGTCAATGAGGTTTGTGCCATTAAAAAATATTACGTAATTTTACATCAGGACACAAAATAAAAATATCTGATGTGTACACCACATGACTTCCTTGTATTGGAATATTAAATTATACGCATTTTTTCTTGCATTTCATTTAAACTTATTGGATTGAATTAAATCTACTTCGCCGACAGCGCATAAACCACAATATAATAAATGCATTCTTTAAAATTCACTCTAGTATTTGTTTACCATAGCGACACTCTGGCGCTAGATTCACCTAACAGTATTAATAATTATATAACAGTTAACTTATATAATAATGATATAACTGATATAAGTTAACTGTTATATAATCCAATAATTATATAACAGTTAACTTAAATATTTCGTTCATAACTCATAATGCACAAAATTCATATCATTTAAAGAATAGAATTATCTAATCGTTGCCACATGTTCTATTCAAATACTATAATAAAGCTAGAACGATGTATAAAAGAAATTAAGCAAACAAAACAAAAAAAGAAACAGTTTTTCACATAAGATTGAGTATTTCTCCTTCAATTAATTCAGATCTCACTTCGCGAGAAGGCGAAAATACATAAAAACTCAAAATATCTGTATTAAAAATTACGAAGTAAATCTTAAACACTTATTTCCTCGAAAAAGTTCCAGAAAGAATTAAGCATGATTTAATTGGCAATAATAAATGAAGGCGTTATCTTTGTTGTTGCGAAGCTACGTTTCTCTAGATTGGCAACAAACCCACTAGTCTGTTGTTTCAAGTGTAAACAAGCAATGGCCGCCATCAAGAAAAGGATTAGGCTTAGACGCACTTGAAAACTTTAAAATTGTTGATAATTCTAAATATATTGCATAGAGATTTACTAAAGGCATAAAAACCTTAACCGGAAGATAAAAACAACATAATTCAATCATTTTTAAAGCAAAAAATGTACAATTTACAAGCATATAAGAGTAAAGAAACTGTGATCACTGAGCCGAGTAACAGAGTGGATATATATATGAATATTTATATATATACATAAACGTATATATACATAAAAGTTATATATATACATAAACGTATATATATACATAAACGTATATATATATAAACGTATATATATATAAATATACGTTTGGTGCGGCCGATTGCAACCAAAATACGAGGTGCACATCTACATGTTATAGTAGTCATATATATAAAATTTCAACGTTCTGAGGCTACTCGTTTTTGAGTTATGCGAGATACGTACGTACGCACCTACGCACGTACGTTCATACGTTCGTACAGACGCCACGAAAAATTCTCTTCAGAATTCATTTTAAAGCAGTTTTATAATTTTTTTGGAGGAAAAGAGTCGTTTATTCTGTCCTTACGTACAGATATCACGCAAAAGCATCGTTAAATTGCATTCGATAGCGGTCAAAATGGATATTTTCGTTGAAATATGCTGCCTGAAACTTTTCGCGATTACAATACTTCCTTTTTACTTCGTACAAGGAAGTAAAAATAAAAGAAGACTTTTTTTTATTCGTATAACATAATTTAATATACATAATTTGGTATTTCTATTTAGCTAAAATCAAACTACAGCGGTTTAAAAAGATGAGATGTTTCAAAGTGCATCTGTGTTTAAAAATCCCATGTTCAAGTGATCTCCCATGTTTGATACTTGGACGCAGTAAGTCCTCGTTTCCCTGCACGACGTTGTATTCAGCAGGAAAACGGAGATTCAGTATGAACGCATGTAAATATGCCATGTGATTAAACTTTTACAAACTTTAAATATAGTATTTTAGAGAGAATATACGTTTCATTAACGTCACTTCTTTCCTTTATCAGACCTACATTAATCTTTGGAGACTATAACAAGGTAAAAAATTAATAAATGCACATTTTCTTATTACTATTCATTAAACAACGTGTGCTATAACTCTGAATTTTCAACTGATTTCGCGTTTTTTCTCTGCAATGTTTTGCAAATTCATTAACAGCGAGTTTAAGGAAAGTAAATGAGAAGAATAAAGCAACGAAGAAAATTGTTAGGATCACCATGCAGGTGAAAAAAAAAAGGTTGTTCAAAAGTATGAAGATGGCATGCGTAAGTGTAATGTAACATACGAGTGTGCTGCAACCCTCCTGACTGATAATAATCGGCCTCATGGTTAACGCAGCACACCAAACTTACTTTCTAGGCTTTCGGTTCATTCCAAAGTGCACATCCAATGGATTCCCTCTCATGTGGGCATTAATGGCAACGAGACTGCGGAATCTCTGGCAAAAGCAGCTGCTTTAGAGACTTCCCAATCATCTATGCTTTGCACCTATAGTGAGATGTTCTTCGAGTGTAGGAAATCAATTATTAAAATAAAAATAAACACGGATTAAAATAAAAATAGAGCTAAAAATATCAAACCGAAATTCCGAATATTGTTCTATTGCCATTTATAAAGTTCATCAAATCCTTTGCAAATCTAAACTATTTTCTGCGGCGATAAAATTCCCTTTATGTTACCACGTTTTTCCCTAACATGTCGCAAATATGGCATTGCTATCCGGCACGTAGATATTCAATAGCGTACACCAAGTACTGTGATGTCTAGGATTGTAAAAAACTAAGTCGCTGTGAAATCGATTAACGTTTCAAATCGTGTTAAATCGATTACCAAACAGACATCAATCTTATCCTGAACTTACTTTCTAGGCTTTCGGTTCATTCCAAAGTGCACATCCAATGGATTCCCTCCCATGTGGGCATTATGGCAACGAGACTGCGGAATCTCTGGCAAAAGCAGCTGCTTTAGAGACTTCCCTATCATCTATGCTTTGCACCTATAGTGAGATGTTCTTCGAGTGTAGGAAATCAATTATGGGTCACTGCAGTGTCCTTTCAGTACATGACTGGTACTCGAGAATTCGCCCTGGTGGTTCCTTACGTTTTGGAGGCCACAGAAGCCAGCAGATCATGTTCTCCCAGTGGACACTGGAAGAGTCTCTCCTGTGAAGAAGGGCAGAAAGTTTTTGAGACCTGCACCAAGTGTAATGTTGCTCGGAGGTCACCTGATCATATTTTAATTTGTCTTCATTTTATCTTGGAGAGGTTTTTATCGAAATCTCTCCTCTTTTGCTTTTCAGAGGCATTTGGATGCCTGGAATTGGTTTAAAAATGTTGGACCATTTCGAATATTAGGAGCAACAACAACAAAGATCAGAAATATTGGAGCATTTTTCAAAATTACGTTTAATCTGCTAGAAGCAGAAAAACATTTATGTACAGTATCATGCGTAGGGTTTCATTTTTGTATATATCCTATCCTCTGCATTTGTATTTTAGTTGTTAGATTAATAATAACATGATTTTTTTATTAAGTAGGGATTAACTATTTCTCCTTTACTCCCTTAAGTCTCACTGAAAAAGCTTGTTTGATATTCATCTATGGATTTGGAACATACCGAGGTACCACTGCCGTGCCCCAAAAAAGTTTAGTGAAAAAACTTGAGATCCATTAAAAATGAATTTAATGATTAACATGTAAACTACCAATCAGTAAACGCGCAAAAATATATGAAAAACAAATTGTGAGTAGTAAAATATCATGCTTAATAATAATATTAAAATTAGCCACAATTCAATGCCTGGGGCACGCACTCGGTATGCTAATTACATATCAAATTGAGTCTTTTTTCCCTTGTGTATTTCTCCGCCCCCTTGTTTTTTTACAACAAAATTCTGAAATTTTTAAAAATAATGTAATTTTTCGTCTTTGTTTTAGTCATTTAGTAAGCGAGCTGCACGAAATTTTAAATTGGATTCGTTCACATAGTGATTCTTTTTGTATTATTAATTGATTTTCTCGTGGAATTAGAGTTCATAAGCTCTGATTGATGAAGTAATACACTAGACAAGTCCAAAACAAAACGGAGCTGTCTGATGTTCTTGATGGTTCTGAACATAACCACATTGCAAGTGAGAAGACAAGGTGAAAGGTGACGAAGACGATGACAGTGGAGAATGGTGACAAAGACGAGGACTTGCATGTTTTAGCAGGCGAAACAGACAGCACTTCTAACAGCGTTAAATGATTTAAGGATTAGGAGTGGACAACAATAACAGTGAGCCAAATTCAAGGGAAAGGGAAGTGGAAATGAAGCTCTCCTATTACACAGTGGGCAGTCACTATTACAATGTATTCTTAATTAGAACTGAGGTTTCTTTTCAATAAATAATATTATGATAGTTACAAAAGTTTTATTCACGAATACTTTTCGCTTCCTTTCTTCTTACTGCGACTGAGTGCTTCAGAAATTAAATTATTCGTAAAATTCCCCCCCCCCCCTCCTTTCCGATTTTCATACGACAAAATTATATAAAAAGGACGAAAAATACGAGAGTAAATACGATATTTTTTCACTTTTTAAGCATTACAGCACAATTTATCTCAATTAGCTCCTGCCATCTTGATCTATTAGATGCTAGAGCTCTACAGTTTTTACTCATGAGTGTTCATATTTGGTGTATGGAGGACTTTCTAAGAGAAACTGCCTCGTATACATGTTACACATCGGGAAAACCACAAAAACGTCATACAGGGAGTCCTTTCGTAGGATTTGAACCTCGGACCCAACTACCAGTGTTCAGCAACTTCTTTGCTCGGCTGCTGGTGGGCCTGATATTTCTCTAGATTATCAAACGTTCCTATAACAGGTAAGCTTCGTTTTTCTGCAATCCCACTGGTTTGATAAATGTGAATATCTGACATAACACCCTTCATCACACTTGAAAAACTTTCCAACCGACTTTAACCTTGAGGTTTCGATGACTTTAACTATACCAAGTTATTTATATTTATTTGAAATTTCAAGAAGTTACCTAGTTTTTCTGCGTCTGGAAATATATTATTTAAGTACTGATAGTGCGTTTCCAAGACAATGGTTTTGCTGCATATACTTTGCAAATATGTAACGTGTCAGTTTCTCTTAAAAAATTCCTGCATCTTTAGTCAGATAGTCGTCGCACCTTTTCGTAACTGATCACGATTGATCATGATTGCTTAGAATCCTTCATCATGAACAAGACTTCAAATCCTTTAAAATCTTAAAGATAAACAGCAGCTTATTTCTTCAATACACCAGAGTCCCGCGAACTCGACTCAAGATATCTCGCCCTTCCGTATAACTCGACAACTTTTAAAGAACTTTTTTAAATAGGCCAAAGAGGTAAATATCACATACAGTACATATAATTATTATTCATGAATATGTCTTTCTTGTTCTGTTCAAAGAGTTGAGTTTTCTTTTTTTCTGTGATTTTTTGCCGTTTACGCACGGTTCACTTTTCAAATTGTTGCCACCAATTATTAGAGCCCTGTGTTATATTTAAAGAACATAAATAATGAAGAATCTGCATAAATGTATATAGGTTTCTCGCAATGTGATAAAGCAACCGTACCTAGAGCCATCAAATTTTGAATAACGCAATTTTCCACTGAATATGGGCATCTGGAAGACCGAATTTGGAATTTGAAATGTGTTTTATTATCGTTATCATATTTTATAACACTTTAACGAATTTTTGATTAAAACACTCAAGGATTTCAAAGCGAGCAATGGCTATACTGTACGAGGGGTGGAAAAGCTCCATCGAGCGAAACTGTGTATTGGAAATTCTAAAGGATATGCTCATTTGATATTGCTGTTGAATTCAATTTTATGGTTGAAGTGCGAAGAAGATGATATTTAATAAATAAAGGTAGCCCACAAAACGTTAGAAAAGAGCCCTTTTGGGCTCAATGTAAAATCTGAAAGCTTTTAGATTTTATTTTTTTTTACTTTACTTTTATTATTAATTCATTATTTTGTCATTAATTTTTCAATTCTTTTCTTCTGAGAGTACATTGTTTTGTTTTTTTCTGACGATTTACTTCGTAAAATAATGTGAAAAACTTATATCTTATAAAATTCTTTAATACATATTCAATAATACATATTTTTTAATTCGCAAATTTCGTCATTTATTGGAAATGCGCATGTGAGAAATAAAGATAAGTTTTTCCCCTTCTACCTCAGTAAGTCTTAGACCTGCGCTGACTTCACTGTGCGACTACCGCCCACAGATAAACGTTCAAAAGTAGATTTTTTTTAAATTCATATATCATTTGATCTCTAAGATCACAATATTCGATTTCTAGAGATTTTTATTTAAAACATTATAAAAATGATATCTCCTGGATCAGTGTCAAATATTGAAGAATTCTAAAAAACCCAACCCTTATTCCGTAAAATTCGGCAGTCTCTCAGTCCACATTATGTCGAGTTTACGAGACTCTACTGTAATTAAATTTCACTTCCATAGGAGACCGCTTTACGTTATTTGCATAATTATAGAGAATTTTACAGTTTTCGGAGCAGAAATATGAAAAATGAACCATGTCTTCGCAGAAATGCGAACTACATACAGTGGATGGACAAAAATATGGAAACACCTTGTGAAATGCATGTTTGAAAAGAAAGATTGATTTTAATGAAATATGTAGGTGGCGCTGGCGTTTTTGACTACTGACGCCACCTATACAACTTCGTAAATGTCATAAACAGTTCAGTTGTTATCGGAGTACTGTTATGTGAGGTTCTCATTGCTTTTATGTCAGAGTTAACAGACTTCGAACGTGGGCAAATTGTTGGAGCACGTATGGTAGGTGCTTCCGCCAGCAAGGTAGCCGAGGTGTTTAGTGTTTCAAGAGGTACTGTATCGAAGATTTATTCCGCATATTTGAAAAGCGGAAAAACATCATCTGCTAAATCACAGCGCGGACGAAAGTGTGTCCTGAGTGATCGTGACAGACGATCCTTAACGGCAATTGTGACGAAAAATAAGAAGACCACAGCTGCAAAAGTTACTGCTGAAATGAATGTTGTGTTACCGAACCCTGTGAGTACCAAAACAATTAGAAGGGAGCTTCATAAACAGGGAATTGCTGGCCGTGCTGCAATTGAGAAGCCACTCATCATTGATGCTAATGCCCGTAACAGAAAAAGGTGGTGTTTAAGTCATAAAGCCTGGAGTATAGAGCAGTGGAAGCGAGTAATATTGTCTGACGAGTCTTCTTTCACATTGTTTCCCACTTCTGGCCGAGTTTACGTCTCGAGAACGCCATCTCAAACCTATAACACAGACTGCTTGTTGCCAAGAGTGAAACATGGCGGGGGTTCTGTTGTGGTTTGGGCAGCCATATCGTGCTTTTCTGCTAGCCCCATGATAACTGTGTCAGGGCACATGACTGCCAGACTTATGTGAACATTTTGGCTGATCAAGTTCATCCCATGGTACAAACTTTGTTCCCCGATGGTGATGGTGTCTTCCAAGACGACAGAGCCCCAGTTCACTCAGCTCACATTGCCCAGGACTGGTTTTTTGAGCACGAGGATGAGTTGTCCCATCTCCCCTGGCCACCACAGTCACCAAACCTGAATATTATCGAACCTTTGTGGTCTACATTTGAACGGAAAGTGCGTTCTCGTTATCCACCGCCAACATCGTTATCTGAACTTGCCACCGTTTTGCAGGAAGAATGGTATAATATTCCCTTGGCAAACATACAGGAACTGTATTTATCCATTCCGAGAAGACTGCAAGCTGTTTTGGATGCCAACGGGTTTCCTACACCATAATAAGCAAAGAAACATGTTTTTTCCATATTTTTGTCCAACCCCTGTATCTTCTACTTGATAGTTGGAATTGTTAATTACTTATACTACGCATTACACGCGAGCGAGAAGTAATAATTGTTGATATAATGCAGAAAAAATTAGTAGTTTAGTGTCTAACATTCGTTTGCATTAAAATAACAGGCAATAAATTCGTGACAAAACTCATTTCTAATCTAGCCGTAAGCTGTGGTTAAAAATTCATATTATTTGTAGAGACTTCAGATTATTTAAATGTAGGAAACATGAAAAATGAGCAAGGCCATCTCCGGGACTCGAACCTGGCCCTCTCGGATACGCGCCGAGTGTGCTACCATTTACACCACAAAGGCATACAGGAAGGATCACGGATCATCAGGCATATAAGAAGCCTACGGTCGTTCAGACTTTTACTTCTATACCTCACTTGTTGTTCTTTCGGTGCATTAACTCCTCATTTCCTAAATGTTTCGAAGAAACTTCTTTGGCATAATCTATGGATAAGCAATGGCATTTCGTGAAATGTTGGAAGTCATCTGATCTGGAGGGGCCATTAGGAAGACAGCAGCTACAATTTCGTACAAAATTCCATTAAATTTGAAAAATTTCTTGAATAAAAATGAAAACACATAAAAATACACAGAAAGTATCAAAATAATAAGAAAAATCCGAATAATAAGATGAAAAAGCTAACATATATACAAGTCCCATTCTGAATTTATTGATTCGGCTGGGACAGAACTCTCAATCTTGTTTGAATGCAGAAAGGAAGGAGAAAATACCTTATATACTCCGCTCTTAAAGGGCGACTGGGGATTAGGGGACCCAGTCGCCAGATCCTGGTGGTGAAGAATCATCATCCACCACCTTTTAGTTCGCGAGCCACTGTTGTGTCGTTATGTTATTTTGAAGAAGGATATGGGAAAAATACGCAATGCCCTCGCCGGGACTCGAACCTGGAACTTTTTTTCGTCTTTTTTACTTCCTTATGCGAAGTGAAAAGGAAGTATTGTAATCGCGAAAAGTTGCAGGCGTCATATTTTAACGAAAATACCCATTTTGACCGCTTTCGAATGCAATTTAACGATATTTTTGCGTGATATCTGTACGTAAGGACAGAATAAAAGACTCTTTTCCTCCAAAAAAAGTATAAAACTGCTTTAAAATTTCTGAAGAGAATTTTTCGTGGCGTCTGTACTGTACGTACGTATCTCGCATAACTCAAAAGAGTAGCCTAAGAACGTTGAAATTTTATATATTGGACTACTATAACATGTAGATGTACACCTCGTATTTTGGTTGCAATTGGTCGCGCCAAACGTGCATAAATATATTTATATATATATCCACTCTGTTACCCGACTCAGTGATCTCAGTTTCTTTACTCTTATATGTTTGTAAATTGTACATTTTTTGCTTTAAAAATGATTGAATTATGTTGTTCTTCTCTTCCGGTTAAGGTTTTTATGCCTTTAGTAAATCTGTGTGCAATATTTTTAGAATTATCAACAATTTATAGTTGTTTAAGTGCCGCTAAGCCTTTTCTTTTGACGGCGGCCATTGATTGTTTACATTTGAAACAGCAGACTAGTGGATTTGTTGCCAATCTAGAGAAACGGAGCTTCGCAACAACAAAGATAACGCCTTCATTTATTGTTGCGAATTAAATCATCCTTTCTGGAATTTTTTCAAGGAAATAAGTGTTTAAGATTTACTTAATTTTTAATAATTAGTAATTTAATTTTTAATAATTAGTCATTTTTAATACAAGTATTTTGAGCTTTTATGTATTTTTGCCTTATCGCGAAGTGAGAGCTGAATGAATTGAATGAGAAATACTCAATCGTCTGTGAAAAACTGTTTCTTTTTTGTTTTGTTTGCTTAATTTCTTTTATACATCTTTCTAGCTTTATTATAGTATTTGAAAAGAACATGTGGCAACGATTAGATAATTCTTTAAATGATATAAATTTTGTGCATTATGAGTTACAATATGAACGAAGTATAATACTGTTAAGTGAACCTAGCGCCAGAGTGTCGCTATGGTAAACAAATAGAGTGAATTTTAAAGAATGCATGTATTCTATTGTGGTTTATGCGCTGACGGCGAAGTAGATTTAATTCAATCCAATAAGTTTAAAAAATATGCAAGAAAAATGCGTATAATTTAATATTCCGTACAAGGAAGTCATGTGGTGTACACATCAGATTTTTTTAATTAAAAATATTATTCACATCTTACGTGTTAACTTGTAGAGTCATTAGGTATTTTTGAAGCAGAAGAGACAAATGTGCATTGCCCTCACCAGGACTCGAACCTGGACATCTCGAATACGTGCTAAGTGTGCTGCCACGAAGGCATGCAAAGATGAGAGAGAAAAATACCTTATATATTATTTAAATTTATTGTTTTATTTCCACAGCTCTTCCACAAGCACCTGATCTCATAGCTCTTAAAAAGTTTGTTAATAATAAAAATATTTATCAGCGCATATGAATTCGGGAAATATCTTATAAAAATGGCGCAGTTTCCTAAACGTTACCAGTACATGTTTTTGCTGCTCTTACTTAATCACACTTACCCCATTTCAACAGAGGATTTTGGAGCTTTTAATACGCACAATGAGGCATGTCTCCCAACAAAGTACTACAACTATGCCCTAATGACACAACAAGTGCCCTTAATTTGAGCCAACTAGTTTCTATAGACCCGTGTAACTGGATATTACAAAAAGGGGTTTTCTAAATGCATAATGGACAAAAGGGTCGTAGACTAATGTGTAGCGCAAATCGCACGTCCACGTTGTAAACTTCACCACTTTATCAATACGCAGTCTGCTGAAAAGGGGGATAAAATTGTCCTGTTCGAAATGAATGGGAGTGACGGGGAAACAGAAAGACAAAGTTTAGTCCATAGGATGTGGTGTATATGTCGCCGTTCCGGTTGGTGAAATTTTGGCGCATTAGGGTGAAGGTGAATCTTTTTGTCCTTGTTTGAAGAATACACAGAGGGGGACGGGAGGATTGATGCGTGAACATTGTAAGCTACACCCCGTTCCCAGGCGACTGAACGGAAGATTAATTTGTTTGTTGCATCATGGTTAGGAAGATTTAAAATAATTTGCAAAAGCAGATGTAAGTATCTCTCTTGTATACGGCTTTCAATGTTACAATAAGAAAAATAATTTTCGAAATTTCGCAAAACCGATTCTGAGAGCTTTCCCTCAACTGAATGCAACAGCTTGCTTAGAAGGTACAGGTACAGGTAGAAGCTAGGCCAGCACCTCCGTAGCAAAGAATCTCTAAGGAGAAGAAGTAAAGGTTCCCCGAAGCAAATGTGGCTCTGTCAGACCGAAGAGACACATTATGTATATTCTTGAAGCTTACTTTAAAGGGGCAAACCATCCCAAAGCTATCCACACTCCGTACCTCACTGCGCATGTGCGAAATAACATCAGGGGGCAACAAAGCAGCATGCCGTCGGCCATATTAGCAATCTTTTACCACGTTGTTAAAGATTCTTTGTTGGTGTAGTCAGAGGTACTTGGTTTTAGCTATGTGAAATTCTTTTAAAGACTTTTTAAATGTAATGCTGTAAGTGAAATGGTTTTGGCTATTGGGTGAAAACTTTGCTCTTGGTTTTCACAATGGTCATTCCAAATAATTGTCTAAACGTTTTCATGGTAATTTGTTTTTAAAGTTGTTGTCGGATAATTATAATGTATTTCAGTGTTTTCAATTTATTTCGGGGTGCCTTTAATTGTCTTTAATTATTTTTTCTGTTTCAGTTAGTTATTGCAAATTTTGCTTTTAAAATTTCACTGTAAAATTTTAACTATAGATTCATAAAAATTTATTACGTTTTGTATGGCATGTGTTTCCCCCCCTTTTAAGTTTACAGAAGAAAAGAATTAAGAAATTTATTTCATTTAAATTTTTTCTTCGTATGGCTCGCTGTTTAAATTGAAAGTAGAAATTGGACAGGATTTTTTTAATTCGCCCAAAGTTCCAACTAACATCCTTTTGCTCATAAAACTCCAGATATGTATGAAAATAAAACATTTTGAGTTATTTCAAAGTAAAAAATTTACTATCTCCTCGAACTGCGCTGTTTAAATTCCACCCTGCGCCGGTGTTTCACTGCATAGCCGTGGCTCTTCGGTACAGCGGCGCAGAGGCGAAACAGGTTTACATTGCGTCTATGGAAGCTTTCATTCTTCTCCTTAGAGATTCTTTGTCCGTAGTACAACAGGTAATTGAAGTATTGCTGAACCTAGCTAACTGTTAAACTTTCCACCCCAATTTTGAGGGAGAACACCCCGCGGGGTGGTCCGAGGTTCTCCCGCCCCTCTTTTTTTACCATCAACCACTTGAGAGGACTTTCTGAGATAAATGAGTTCTGGTATTAATAGTGTACACAAATCATATTGAGAAAAGACTGTCCTTGGAAAGTTCAACAACTGATGCTTCCAAAAGTCTAAATGTAAGAATAAATGTCTTTTCTAAGGCGGAAGGTGTAATAAGCAACTCTTTGGAGCTCCCGTCCATCAGCATTGCGTAGATAAATGAAATTATTGGAACATTAAAACGAAATAAATAAAAAAAAAAAAAATAAATAAATAAAAAAAAAAAAAAAACTGAAATGTTTCAGATTTTAAATTACGTCCAAAGGGGCGTTTTTTAACATTTTGTGTGTTACCTTTCTTTATTAAATATCATGTTCCTCGCACTTAAACCATAAGATCCAGTGCAACAGCAATATCGCAAAATAGTTTTAAAACGAGCATATCTTTAGAATTTCCGATACAGAGACTCACGCGCTGGAGATAAAAATGTTTTTTCTGCACACCGTTGCCATTGCTCGCTTTGAAATCCTTGAGTTTGTTAATCAAAAATTCGTCAAAGTTTTAAAAAATAGGAAATCGATCCTAAAACAAATTTCAAATTTCAAATTTGGTCTTCCACATGCTCATATTCGTTGGAGGATTACGTTATTCAAAATTCGATGACTCTATGTACCGTTATTTTATGACAATGTGAGAAATATACATACATTTACGCAGATTTTTCATTATTTAATTTCTTCAAATATAATGCAGGACTCTAACATTTTATGGCAACAGTTTGAAAAGTGAACCGACATTTATGAGTCCGACGCAAAATGCCAAAACGAAACTAATAGTCCTTCGGGATTCAAATCCCTATGGACTAAAAATCGCTTTTACATGCTGGCCTCTAGATGGTAAGTAATTCGTAAGAGCGCATAGCTCGTAAATTGCAGTTACGTAAAAAGATGAGTCTACCGTATAGGATATAGGATTTTCTACAGTTCATCACCATGTCACTTTGCCTGTGTACTAAATTAATCATAATTTACACAACATTTTTACTAAATCCTTATTACAAAACATATTAAAATTAACAAAAACAATTAACTTTGTATTTTTTTTTTTTTTTTTAGCCCAAACAGCGTTAGCCGAGATGGGCTATTAGTCTCAAAACGGAATTTTGCGTTGAATCACTATAAAAGTCTGAATCACTTTTCAAATTGTTACCACCAAATATTATTACCCTGTATTATCTTTATAGAAATTAAATAGTAAGTAATCTGCATGAACGTATGTACGTTTCTCGCAATGTGATAAAACGGCGGTACCTAGAGTCATCAAATTTTAAATAACGAAGCCCTCCACCCGAATATGAGCACCTGGAAACCCTAAGTCTGGAATTTGTTTTATTGTCTATTTCATATTTTATAAAACTTTAACAATTTTTGATTAAAAAACTCAAAGAATTCAAAGCCAGCAGTGGGAACACTGTAGAGAATAAAACATTTTTTTTATCTCCAACGCCTGAGACTGCCGATCGAAAATTCTAAAGATATGCTGTTTTTAAATATTTTTAGTCCAAAGTGGCGTTAGTCCAAAATGCTCTTGAAATGCGTACATGTCTGTAAATGAAAAAAAAAAAAAGTCCGTTTGGGCATAATATAAAATCTAAAAACTTTCAACTTTTTAGTCCAAAGGGATTTCAGTCCCGAAGGACTATTGCTTTCGTTTTGGCATTTTGCGTCGGACTCATAAATGTCGGTTCACTTTTCAAACTGTTGCCACAAAATGTTAGAGTCCTGCATTATATTTGAAGAAATTAAATAATGAAAAATCTGCATAAATGTATGTATATTTCTCGTATTGTGATAAAACAACGGTACACAGAGTCATCGAATTTTGAATAACGTAATCCTCCAACGAATATGAGCATGTGGAAGACCAAATTTGAAATTTGAAATTTGTTTTAGGATCGATTTCCTATTTTTTAAAACTTTGACGAATTTTTGATTAACAAACTCAAGGATTTCAAAGCGAGCAAGGGCAACGGTGTGCAGAAAAAACATTTTTATCTCCAGCGCGTGAGTCTCTGTATCGGAAATTCTAAAGATATGCTCGTTTTAAAACTATTTTGCGATATTGCTGTTGCACTGGATCTTATGGTTTAAGTGCGAGGAACATGATATTTAATAAAGAAAGGTAACACACAAAATGTTAAAAAACGTCCCTTTGGACGTAATTTAAAATCTGAAACATTTCAGATTTTGTTTTTTTTTTAGTCCAAAGGGGCTTTGTCCCTGAAGGACTATTGTTTTCGTTTTGCGATTTTGCGTCGGACTCATAAACGTCAGTTCACTTTTCAAACCGTTGCCACAAAATGTTAAGAGTCCTGCATTATATTTGAAGAAATTAAATAATGAAAAATCTGCATAAATGATTGTCTATTTCTAGCATTGTGATAAAACAATGGTGCATAGAGCCATCGAATTTTGAATGACGAAATCCTACTGCGAATATGGGCATCTGAAATCCCAAATTTGGAATTTGTTTTATTATAGATTTTATATTTTGTAAAACTTTAACGAATTTTTGATTTACAAACTCAATGCTTTAAAAGCGAGAAATGGCAACGTTATATAGAAAAAAAAATACTTTTATCTTCAGCTCGCGAGACTGTGTATATCGGAAATTCTAAAGATATGCTTAATTTAACATTATTTTGCGATATTGCTCTTGAACTGAATTTTATGGTTTAAGTGCAAAGAACATGATATTTAATAAATAAAGGTAACACTCAAAACGTTAAAAAAACGCCCCTTTGGACGTAATTTAAAATCTGAAAAATTTCAGATTTTTTTTTTTTTTTTTTTTTTTTTTTTTCAGCCCAAAAGAACTTCAGCTAAGGAGAGCTTTTAATTTCATTTTGGCATTTTGCGTTGGTTCACTACAAAAGTCTGAATCACTTTTCAAATTGTTGCCACCGAATATTAGAGCTCTATATTATATTTAAAGAAATTAAATAATAAAGAATCTGCATGAGTGTGCACACGTTTCTCGCATTACGAAAAAAACAAAGCTACCTAGAACCATCCAATTTTGAATAACATACTTCTGCATTCGAATATGGGCACCTGAAAGACAGAATTTGGAATTTGTTTTATTACCTATTTCAAATTTTGCAAGACTTTAACGAACTTTTTATTAAGAAACTCAACGATTTTAAAGCGTTCCATTTACTGTGATACTGCTGTTGAAATGAGTTTTATGGTTTAAGGGCGAAGAACTTGATATTTAGTAAATAAATGTAACATACAAAACGGTAAAAAACGCCCCTCTTTGGATGTAATATAAGATCTGAAGGCTTTCCGATTTTATTGTATATATATATAAAGGTCTTTCTTAATTTGTTCTCCTTTCTTAAATTATATATATGTTGTATGATCTTAAATTCACTTTGCCCACTTCTCACTAGAAAGAACGTAAGTTAATTAATGCTTTTTCTGGCCTTTTATATCTTCATCTACATTCCCTTTTCTTATTATATATATTTTAAATTTAAATTTTTATTTTTTGATTTGTTTTTGCAAAGATTGCATTATATTTCTTATATTTCGTAATTTTCTAATGTTTATTTCAATTACTTTGAATTCTATTTCATAATGCCAATTTCCCATGTTTAATTTTTTACAAATAGTTTTGAATTAAAATGCATAAACACAAGGTGTCGGGGGACAATTACTCGAGTAATTTATCAATTTTACTGCATAAATTGCTTTTCACTCAAAATTGAATTAGCGAAAATGCTTAATGAGTTCTTTAGTGCCCCGCATTTGGTTCTTGATTCCTTCTATTCACGGAAATGTTTGGCCTTACTTAAATTGCCAGTTTGGCATCGCCTTATTACTTGAGTAAAGGGCAAAGCACCTTCGTATTTATTTCTTAATTATTGTTTGTTCATTGAACGGGAGTTGGTTTGTTCCCCTTGAAAAGTCAACTCATTTCCGATCAATGGCAATGATTACCTGCTTTTAATTTAATTACTTGCTTTTAATTTAATTTCTTTTTACAATTGAAATTTTGTTATTCATGATTTAATTCAAGTCCCCGTTGAACATTTTTAGCAATTTACATTCAAGTTACTTTAAAAAAATTTTCGGAATTAAACTTACTATCTATGGATTCACTCTTTTTAGATAATTCTACTAAAATTAATTTTAGGAGATAATATAATCAATATTTCTTTAGTAAATAAATTATATATATATATATGTGTGTAATAATAAAATTCCATAGTCAAGAATACACTTATAATTCTAACTGTATGTTCTTTTCATTTTTAATGGCGACGTTCTCTAATTTAAAAGTACGTGGAATTAAATCCACAGCCCCGTAGTCAAGTTGTTTTTCCCGCCATTTCTACGCGTATAGTTTTAGAATGTTCTGGAAATATTTAAAGCGAACTGGATTGGCCGACGAGGCTGACGTCATTTCTTGGAAGCTCCGCCTTTCCAGAGGCTATAAAAAGACTCGCAAAAGAATATCGGGGCTTTTTCTTAAATGTCACGATGCAGTAAAGTTCATACAAAAAGTTATTAGTAATTCTTTTGATCTACTCCGGATATCTGATTTTGTAACTGCTATTTCTCCTGAATAATAATAAATAGATCCTGTTTTTTAAACTTATCGTCTGATAATTTAAGCTACGACTACATCTATAATTCTTCACCAATCTACTTATTCCGGACAAAAGCTGTACATCATATATATATATATATATATATATATATATATTTGAGACATCTAAATCTAGCAACATTAAATGCAATTCATCTATTTGCATTTCGCCTTATGATGTCTGTTCCTCGTGGAAAGGTGAAATTCTCCCTAAACTATGAAAGCCAGTATCAACTTTAGGCAATATCGTTCATACTGTAGAATGGACAACTGTTGTCCTAATGATCGATTTGAGTTTAATCTGACTGGAAAGGCCTCTCACAGTAATATTTTAAATGTGCATTGGAACTACATTGAAAGGTATTACCCCATATCATGCAAAATATTTCTATTTAACCTTTTGATGAGCAAGATTTAGTAATTCTTTCTTCTAAAATATACGTGATACTTGCCAGTCATGAATCTATAATGACAGTTGTTTTCGTGTGCGCCCACTGCGGTGTATGACCGCAATGCGAGCTGAGCTCACTAATGACCATCAAAGCCCTTGACCCGAAAGGTTAAAGAACTTGATGTATATATTCAGCACCTTCTTTGTTTTTTGTGTTCGTTTCAGATATAGCCTCACAAAAGTCAAGTCAGTTTTATCTGATTTAGAAAATAAACTGTCGCACTTTCCAAGCAGATGATAGGTATAGCGAATTTTATGACTCCACTACAAAGATAAAATCCACACACTACAAAGATAAAATTACATGAACTTTCAACCAGGAATGATATTATTTCTTGATCTTAAATTCCACATTTTTTTTTTTTATCTTAGAAAAAATTCTTCAGGGTCTTAAATGAATTGTTTCAAGAATCCGAGAAGAACAGCAAATGTTCAGGGGGGGGGTGATGCTGGATTATCTTTACTTACATGCGATGATGATGATTTACGTTATCTTTACTTACATACAATAAAATGTCACGACATTCTGATGGCATAAAATATTCCCAAAGTTTTTCTTTTCTTCAAATACACAGACATTAATAAATTTATGACTCCTTCTGAAGAACAATTTAAAAAAAATCTCATGTGTACACCACATGACTTGTACGGAATATTAATACAATTTTTTTAAGAGTTATGAGGTCAGCTGTTTCTGGAAGATCTGTGGAAATAAAATAAGAAGTTTAAATAATATATTAGGTACTTTCTCCCTCCTCTTTGCATGCCTTCGTGGTAGCACACTCAGCACGTTTTCGAGATGTTCAGGTTCTAGCCCCGGTGAGGGCAATGCACATTTGTCTCTTCTTCTGCTTCAAAAATACCTAATGACTCTACAAGTTAACACGTAAGATGTGAATAATATTTTTAATTAAAAAAATCTGATGTGTACACCACATGACTTCCTTGTACGGAATATTAAATTATACGCATTTTTCTTGCATATTTTTTAAACTTATTGGATTGAATTAAATCTACTTCGCCGTCAGCGCATAAACCACAATAGAATACATGCATTCTTTAAAATTCACTCTATTTGTTTACCATAGCGACACTCTGGCGCTAGGTTCACTTAACAGTATTGTATTTCGTTCATATTATAACTCAGAATGCACAAAATTTATATCATTTAAAGAATTATCCAATCGTTGCCACATGTTCTATTCAAATACTGTAATAAAGCTAGAACGATGTATAAAAGAAATTAAGCAAACAAAACAAAAAAGAAACAGTTTTTCACAGACGAGTATTTCGCATTCAATTAATTCAGTTCTTAAAAAAATCAGTTAATTCAGTTACATCTTAAACACTTATTTCCTCGAAAAAATTCCAGAAAGGATTAAGCATGATTTAATTCGCAATAATAAATGAAGGCGTTATCTTTGTTGTTGCGAAGCTAAGTTTCTCTAGATTGGCAACAAATCCACTTGTCTGCTGTTTCAAATGTAAACAAGCAATGGCCGCCATCAAAAAAATTATTAGGCTTAGCGGCACTTAAACAACTTTAAAATTGTTGATAATTCTAAAAATATATCCTACAGATTTACTAAAGGCATAAAAACCTTAACCGGAAGATAAGAAAAAAATAATTCAATCATTTTTTAAAGCAAAAAATGTACAATTTACAAACATATAAGAGTAAAGAAACTGAGATCACTGAGCCGGGTAACAGAGTGGTTATATATATAAATATATTTATATAGGTTTGGTGAGGCCGATTGCAACCAAAATACGAGTTGCACATGTACATGCTATATATAAAATTTCAACGTTCTGAGGCTACTCGTTTTTGTGTTATGCGAGATACGTACGTACGTACATACGTTCGTACAGACGACACGAAAAATTCTCTTCAGAATTCATTTTAAAGCAGTTTTATAATTTTTTTGGAGGAAAAAGAGTCTTTTATTCTGTCCTTACGTACAGATATCACGCAAAAACATCATTAAATTGCATTCGATAGCGGTCAAAATGGATATTTTCGTTGAAATATGCTGCCTGAAACTTTTCCCGATTAGAATACTTCCTTTTTACTTCGTACGAGGGAGTAAAAACTCGGAATACATCAAATTTTAAGTTATTGTTTCAAAAAAGAAATGGCTCGCTGAAATGCAGAACAAATTATTCTAACAACATAGTTCAACCAAATTCAGTTGTAGAAGATCACGTTTTGCTAGCAATAAGAAGAAAATAATTTATTTAAAATCAATTCTTTTAATTTTCTTTTCAACTCCAATCTCCAAGCAGTGTTTCAGTCTACCACAGGATATCCTTCCGATCTCCCACAACCGGCCATGATTACGACGCCAAAGTACATCCCAAAGGAAAGGGGAAATCAAACCCAGGGTATTAAGTCCGCTGTTTACTTACCACTTGTAGACAGCACTCGAGAGCTGAACGGTGCTCCAGCACTGAAGCCTTCTGCTGTACACCGCTGCCCCAGATTGATCCGCTAAAAGTTTGCTTTCAACTTGTAATTCTGTTTCATTTGTGTTCCAATGAGATTGTAACCCAACTCCGCTACCGCCCGCGAGGCCCCAAAAGACTCTGAAAATTATGTTCGAGGTGATAAATTCGATTGTCGGCGAGAAAATGGGAAATCATTTGGGGAATAGGGTTGATGTTGCCTTTATTAGATCATTCGGAATCATATGTACCCTCCCCTAACTGCTTTTCTGGCTCGCTGGGGACAAGTGGATTCTGAACATGGTGTTAGTCACCTAAATACGTTGAAATGATAAACGAACTGAAAGGTGGCAAGTTTTATTGAATCTTCTATTTCGCTTATCATTACTTCATCTGACATGAAGACAAGAAACCTCCGGATCGCTTTGGGCAAGATGCGGAAAATCTCTTGATATTTAGTGGAGCTAACATTTTCGAAACAATAAATTCACAAAAATATTGTCAATAAACTTTAATATAACAAAATAAAATCTGAAAGCTTTCAGATTTCATATTACGCCCAAGCGAACGTTTTTTTCATTTACAGACGCATACATGTTTCGGGAGCATTTGGTATGGGCTAAAAATATTTTAAATTAACATGTCTTCAGAGTTTCCGACGGAAAGTCGCGCATACTGAAGATAACATTTTTTTATTCTCTACAGTGTTGCCAATGCTTGCTTAGAAATTGTTAACCCAAAGGGTGTTAGCCCAGAAAGGCTATTAGATTCAAAACGGCATTTTGCGTTGATACTCTTTCCCCAACTGCTGCCACCAAATGTTATCGCCATGTTTTATATTTAAAGAAATTAAATAATGAAGAATCCACATCGATGTTTCCCCTATTGTGATAAAACAACGGTATCTAGAGCCACGAAATGTTGAATAACGTAATCCTCCAACCGAACATGGGCACTTGGAAAGCGGAATTTTGAATTTCGAATTTGTTTTATTATCTATGTCGTATTTTGTAAAATTAAAAAGAATTTTTGATTAGCAAACTCAACGATTTCAAAGAGAGCAATGGCAACACTGTATGAAAAAAAAAAAAAAAAAAAAAATTATTTCCAGCGTGCGAAACTGTATATCGGAAATTCTAAAGATATGCTGTTTTAAAATATTTTGTCACGATGTTGTTGAATTGAATTTTGTGTGGTTTAAGTGCGAAGAACATGATATTTAATAAAGAAGGGTAACACAGAAAAGATTAAAAAACGCAGTTTTGGGCGTAATATAAAATCTGAACGCTTTCAGATTTTTTTATTTGAGTTTTTCAATCAAAATTTCGTTCACGTTTTACAAAATATGAAATGGGCGATGAAACAAATACTAAATTCCAAATTCGGACTTTCAGGTGCTGATGTTCCAGTTGAGAATTATGTTATTCAAAATTTGATGACTCTAGGTACCATTGTTTTTTCACAATGCGGGAGACATACATATTTATATAGATTCTTCATTGTTTAAATTTCTTTAAATATTATACAGGGCGATAATATTTGATGGCAACAATCTGAAATGTTATACAGCTGTTTATAGTAATTCAACGCAAAACGCCGTTTTAAGACTGACAACTTTTTGGGCTGAAGTCTATATAGGCTAATAATTCTTTGAATTTTCAGCTGTCGGTGCAAACAAGTATCTGACAGAACCCGGAACCTGCTTGTAACAGAACAAGTGCATACAACTTACTTAATTAATTGCTATTTTTTTTTCTATTTATCTCTCCATTTCTATTTTTGAAATGATTTAAACTCAAGAAAGTTACATTCATATGACTGAAACAAGTTGACATACAACTGAGCCAACATTTATGCATACGAAATTTTTCCTGGTTAGGTCGAGCGCATTGAGAAGACTTGCTTTCAAATAACAGGATTGGTTTATTTTGGCATAAAAAACACAATCGATTAGTTTATGTGATTAGTTTTAAAAAAATCTCTGCTGTTATTGTTACTGATTATTAGAAAATATATGATTCTAAAACCTAGTTTTAATAGATGAAGGAAATATTTCTATATTAAAAGGAGACTCGTGCATAGATTAATAGTTTTTTAACTACTGTTTTAGTCCAATAACAGATTTTTTGCCCCTTAAAATGTTATTCTGAACGTTATGAACGTCTTATATATGGAATCTAACGCTTGAAAAGTATTGTTACGAATTTGGTATTTAAAAAGCAAATGTTAGTTCAATTATAAATTAAATGGTTTTATTTCTCGCGCAGTGCAGCGCGTGACGAATATTAAAAGAAAGCTAAGCCGGAAAATTGAAAATACAAGAGCGCGTGCATTAAATAAATAAATAACTCTTTTTCATTTCGAGAAAGTACTGGAAAATTCTAGCGCGTGATTTTAAAATGTTATAAAAGGAGGAAAACATCTCAGTTCGTAGTAGTTGCTTAGTTTGTTGTTGTTTAGAAAACTACTGTTGTTGATTGTAGCGAATTCGCGGATTAGCGTTCTTTAGCTGTTTTGAATTACGTTCTATTGGACATTTGAGTAGTTAAAAGAAAACTACTGTGAGATATTGTAATACTTCGTGATAATTTGAGAAAATTTAAGCATTTTTGTTGTGATAATAATAAATTTTTGTTCATTTTTCATCGGACTTGTGCATTCATTTAGTAACGAATCCGTACGCACGCAACAATTTTTGGTGTCAGGAGTGGGGTTTGAATGCCAATAACAAGAGCGATGGAAGAGCAGTTAAGGCAATTGATAACAGCCTTTGCCTCGTTTAAAGAAGAAATGAAAGAAGAGATGAAATCTAGCCAAGGAAAGATGGAAGGGGCCGTCAACTCTGTTAAGGACGAAATGAAAGCCGTTCAAGCTGGTCAAGAAAAGATTGAAGCAGGTCAAGAAGAAATGAAAAGAGAGATTACCTGCATAATAGAAAATAAATTTGAAGCTATGGAAGGCAGAATTGACACAGTTGAACAAAAAGTTGGACTAATTGAAGAAAGAGTTTCTTCGGTGAAAGAAGAAATAGAAGAAAGAGTTTCTTCTGTAAAAGAACATATAGAAGGGAGAGTTTCTGCTGTGGAGGAACGAATTGAAGGAAGAGTTTGTGCCGTCCAACACCAAATCGAACAACAAATTGATGAGAGAGTTTCTGAAGTTGCCAAAGAAATGGATACTTTAAAGAAATTCGTAGCGTCGGCAGGGAGCAGGAGTGATGATTTTAAATTCTTACCAATGCCTGCTCGTCCACCTCTGAAGCTATCCACATATGATGGGAAGACCTCCTGGCAGGTGTATAAGACACAATTTTCTATCGTGGCGGATGCGAATGGATGGGATTCCCAAGCTAAGGCCTGTCATCTCGCCGCTTCTCTAAGAGCCGACGCAGCGGATATCCTTCAGACTCTTCCCGAAAACAAAAGATTAGATTTCGAAGCTCTGTCCGGCGCCTTGGAGTTGCGCTTTGGGGAGAAGTGTTTAAAAGACTACAGCAGGCTCCAATTAAAATCTCGTCAACAGAAGCCTACCGAAACACTTCAGGAGCTCGCCGCGGATGTTGAAAGGCTGTCCCATCTCGCCTCTTCGGAATGCCCGACAGAAACAAGGGAAATCCTGTCCTTGCAATACTTTATCGACGGCATCCGAGATACTGAAATACAGAAAGCTCTACGAATGGCGGATGTAAAAGATTTAAAAAGTGCTCTAGTGTACGCCATGAAATTTGAGGCAGCCCAGCAAGCCACTCGTCGAGACCGCCACCCAGTCAGAGCTGCTCAAGTCCAGGAGCCAGGGGATCAAGTCACCGCTCGACCTGACGATTTAACTAGACAACTGAACGCCTTGAGACGGAATATTGGTGAGAAGAAACCGACCGTTAAGTGCTGGAACTGCGGTGCTGAAGGACACATACGAAGAAACTGCAAAACACCCCAGGGTACTGATGTTAAGACCGCTTCTAACAAGCAGCAGGGAAACTAATTAGTGGCCATCTCGCGGGGCGGAGGTTGCCAGATAATGAAAAGCCCCCGTTTAAAGCGCTTCAGATTTCTGCAATGAGAGGCGGCAGTAATGGACTTTTCATAATAGGACATATTAATGGAGTTCCGTGCAATATGACTATAGATACAGGAGCCAACGTCACTATCATCCAAAAAGATTTGGCTCAACAACTAGGAAACAAACTTATCTGGACGCCGCCCTGCGTTACCCTCCAGACTGTGTCCGGTGAGAAGATCGACATCGACGGAAAAGTAAATGTTAACATCACGTTTGGAAGTGCCGCTTACCATCACACGGCATATGTAGCAGAGATCACTGATTCTTGCATACTCGGATTGGACTTTCTAAGGAAATACAATTTTTCCTTGGATTTTAAAAATAACGAATTGCATTCTACATCTGAGGACATAGCGTTATTTCTCGTTAATGATGAAGAAGTTAAATCTGTCCATAAAATCATAGCACAAGACTATATCACAATACCGGCAAGAACAGAAATTTTACTTCCTGGATCCATAGCCGAAAATAAAAATTTCCGCTACGGCATCATAGAATATCCCAATAACTGTAATATCCCAAAAGGAGTACTAGTAGCCTCAACACTCGTCGACCTATCCAGAACGGTTATCCCGGTGAGAGTCGCCAATGTAACTGAAAAGTCGAGAGTTATTAAGAAAGGTGAAGTAGTTGCAACATGTACTCCAGTAACCAGCGTTGAAAGAAAGAGTAACATCCCAGAATCCGTGTCCTCAGAGAGCATTACATCGGAGTTATTGCAGAATGCACAATTAAACGATAAAGAGAAAAATGCTGCCGATCGCGTCATTAAAGATCTTCAAGTTGTTCTCTCCCGCTCGTCTTCTAACGTGGGTCGAACTAGTTTGACACAACATAGAATAGATACTGGCGATCATCCCCCGATCAAGCAACATCCAAGACGTCTACCGTTTGCTAAACAGGAAGAGGTGCGAACACTGTTAAAAGATATGGAAGAAGGCGATGTCATCGAGCCTTCAGCGAGTCCATGGGCATCTCCCATCGTTCTCGTCAGAAAGAAAGACGGCTCAACAAGATTTTGCGTTGACTATCGCCGGTTGAATGAGGTTACGAAGAAAGTTACCCTCTTCCTAGAATTGATGACATTCTAGACACTCTTTCTGGAAGCAAGTGGTTCTCAACACTTGATTTAAAGAGTGGGTATTGGCAGGTAGAAATCCATCCTGATGACCGAGAAAAGACGGCATTTACTACGGGACAAGGACTTTGGCAGTTCAAAGTGATGCCGTTTGGACTGTGTAATGCGCCGGCAACATTCGAACGTCTTATGGAGACTGTTTTGAAAGGCCTTTCCTACGAAGCCTGTCTGATATACCTGGACGATATCATCATCATCGGAAAGAGTTTTGAAGAGCATCTAGAAAATCTAAGAAAGGTGCTTCAGAAACTGAAAGAGGCCAATCTGAAGCTGACTCCCGCTAAATGCAAATTGTTTCGAAAGGAAGTGACTTACCTGGGACATGTCATCTCTGCAGAAGGTGTGCGCACGGATCCTGAAAAGGTATCAGCGGTTAAATCCTGGACGCGTCCCGAAAATGTCCATCAGCTGAAAAGCTTCCTAGGGCTTTGCACCTACTATAGGAGATTCGTGAAGAACTTTTCTTCCATCGCAAGACCACTTCACAAGCTGACAGAGAGCAAGCAAAGATTCTTGTGGACAAAGGAATGCGAGGATGCATTTAACAACTTAAAGGAAGCTTTAACATCTGCTCCAATCCTGACGTATCCTCAGCTCGACAGACCATTTATTCTCGACACCGACGCGAGCAATGAAAGTGTCGGTGCTGTTTTGTCCCAAGAAATAGACGGCCAAGAACGTGTAGTAGCTTACTGGAGCAAGTGCCTGTCTAAACCGGAGAGGAATTACTGTGTCACAAGGAAAGAGTTGCTCGCCATAGTCAAAGCTGTAGAACATTTCCATCATTATCTATACGGGAGAAAATTCCTCCTCCGCACGGACCATGCCTCATTGGCCTGGCTTTTACTCCAAGAATATGACATCACTATCCGTCATCGTAAGGGATCATCACACGGAAACGCCGACGCCCTGTCTAGAAGACCTTGCCAAGGAAGCTGCGGATATTGTTCCAGGGTGGAAGCGAAATACGAGCTGCTGACTCCGGTCGCAAGACAAATTACAACATCAACATCGGCTGATCGAGACCCGTGGAGTGATGATGAAGTCAGGAAAGACCAGCTGGAAGACCGCGACATTAAACCCATACTTGATTTAATAGAGTCATCAAACAGAAAACCTACATGGCAGGACAT
Organism: Stegodyphus dumicola; assembly: GCF_044657685.1. Lineage (NCBI taxonomy): Eukaryota > Metazoa > Arthropoda > Arachnida > Araneae > Eresidae > Stegodyphus > Stegodyphus dumicola. The sequence goes on from NC_140777.1 coordinate 88,677,050, forward strand.
TTCTATCTGTAGTCCTACAACAAAACAATACTGGGCACTCTGGGATTCACTTCACATTCGAAACGGCGTCTTATACCGGAAATTCGAGTCGGATGATGGGAAGACGTTCCGATGGCAACTGATACTTCCAAGATCCCGGATTCCTGATGTCCTCAAAGAACTACATAACAGCCCTACAGGAGGTCACTTTGGAATTATGAAGACCTTACAGAGAGTTCGTGAGCGCTTTTACTGGAATAATGCAAAGAATGACGTGCAAAAGTGGTGCCGATCTTGCGATGCCTGTGCAGGTCGGAAAGGACCGAGGAAACGCAGCCGAGGCAGACTGCAACGTTACAACGTAGGTGCGCCTTTTGAACGTATCGCCTTTGACATCCTGGGACCTCTGCCACGAACTGCTGATGGCAACAAATACATACTCGTTGTCATTGATTACTTCACCAAGTGGCCTGAAGCTTATCCTATTCCTGATCAAGAGGCAGTCACAGTAGCTGAGGTAATGATACAGCACTGGATTTCCAGGTTCGGAGTGCCTCTTCAGTTACATTCCGATCAGGGAAGGAATTTTGCCTCGGCAGTAATCAAAGAACTATGCAAACTACTTGGCATTGACAAAACTCAAACGACGCCATTGCATCCCCAGTCGGACGGCATGGTAGAGAGGTTCAATCGAACCATCCTTAATAACCTCTCATTAGTGGTTTCCAGAAACCAACAGGACTGGGACAAGAAATTACCACTCTTTTTACTGGCTTACCGCAGTGCTGTCCACGAGACTACCGGCTATTCTCCATCACAGATGCTCTTCGGTCGTGACCTTCGTCTGCCTTGTGATCTATTGTTTGGCCGCCCTCCGGATGCTCCTTCATCGTCTGAGGAAAATATTCAAGATCTCCAGGCCCGGTTTGAAGTGATGCACAATTTTGCACGAGAGCGAGTCAACTTGGCGACGGAGAAGATGAAGACCCGATACGACACAAGAGCTACTGAACATCAATTCCACGAAGGAGACAAGATGTGGTTGTGGAATCCGACTCGACGGAAAGGACTTTGTCCGAAATTACAGTCACCTTGGGATGGGCCGTACACAGTCCTAAACAGGCTGAATGACGTCGTGGTTCGGATTCGTAAGTCTTCGAACTCTAAACCTAAAGTCGTTCATTACGACAGGTTAGCTCATTACTATGGCCATAGTACATAATGTAAATAATTGTAAATAGTATAAGACCATGGTCCTTTTTGTTTTTAAATGTGTATTTGATTTGATTTGTATTTAGTATTTGATTTGTATTTAGTATTTAATAGCATTTGATTTGTTCAAGTTAGTTATTGCATTTATTGTTCATGTTGTTTGATATTGTAATGTAATGTTTATGCCTCAGTTGCATTTATGCCACAGTTGTAAGTTTAGCTTCCTATCCAGGGATTGTACTGCCCGGGACGTGCAGTCCTTGGGAAGGGGGCAGAGTTACGAATTTGGTATTTAAAAAGCAAATGTTAGTTCAATTATAAATTAAATGGTTTTATTTCTCGCGCAGTGCAGCGCGTGACGAATATTAAAAGAAAGCTAAGCCGGAAAATTGAAAATACAAGAGCGCGTGCATTAAATAAATAAATAACTCTTTTTCATTTCGAGAAAGTACTGGAAAATTCTAGCGCGTGATTTTAAAATGTTATAAAAGGAGGAAAACATCTCAGTTCGTAGTAGTTGCTTAGTTTGTTGTTGTTTAGAAAACTACTGTTGTTGATTGTAGCGAATTCGCGGATCAGCGTTCTTTAGCGCGGATTAGCGTTCTTTAGCTATTTTCAATTACGTTCTATTGGACATTTGAGTAGTTAAAAGAAAACTACTGTGAGATATTGTAATACTGCGTGATAATTTGAGAAAATTTAAGCATTTTTGTTGTGATAATAATAAATTTTTGTTCATTTTTCATCGGACTTGTGCATTCATTTAGTAACGAATCCGTACGCACGCAACAGTATATTAAAACAATTTAGGATTTTTTCCGGGAGGCTTTTGTTTTTGTAAAACCCATAGACTTAGCTTTGCCTCATTTTTGCAATGCAAATTATTGAATCATCTTTCTTGTAGAATTTTTTCACTAAGCAAAGCTCATGCATGTAAGACTTTCTCTCTATATTTATTTATTTATTTATCTCTACATGTAATAAAAGAAAGAGTCTGTCTGTGTGTGTGTGTCTTTCGTTCGCGCTGCGCGTAAACTAATAGACCCACGGCTACGAAGTTTGGTACATAGGTGCATCTAGACAAGAGCAAGTGCACCTCGAAACGATTTTTTTGAAATTTGAATTAGAATTTTTTTCATTTTATGTCTTGTGATGAAATCGCGTCATTTTGAGACATAATGGGCTATAGAAAAGCGAGATTTTACTCTACACACTCCATTTTCACATCGTCATGAAACGTACGGACTTAGCTATTTTACGAACTTAAAATAAATTTCGTGTTTCAATAAATCGATTGAATAGGAATTTATTTAACAAAGGGAGCTTAACACCTTTTCAACGGGATTTTTTCTAAAAAGGCTTATTTTTAAAAATGTACAGTTTATTTTTCTTTGATTTTTGGACACGTTAAACTTTCATCCTTGCGTCTGCTGTTACAAAAAGAATTTTGGAAAAATTATAATATTTTGTATTTTTAAAATTTTTTTTAAATGAAGCTTCCGAGTACACTTCTCACATCTCACATCTTTAAAAATGTGATTTTGGCAACAATTTTCCTGTCTTATTGTTGTTGATAGATTTTTGATGAAATCGCATCATTTTGAATAGTTTCGTTCTTTTAGAAATATATGTTTGGCAACAATTTTTCATCGTATTTCTTATGTCACTGTTGTTAAGAGATTGGCATATTTCATTGTCATTTATATATATATATATATAATACATTTTTATTGATTTTTTTTTGATAAAGTTGTTCTGCAGAGTAAAATTCTGCGCGAAATTCTATGTTTTTTGAGTTGCTTTGGCGACCGAGTTCTTGAGATAAAATGGATAAGGAATTTTCTCCCTTTTTCCAGCATGGCTTTCGTGATGTAACGGTAACACACTCAGCTTTTATTCCAAAGATCCAGGTTCAAGTCCCGGCGAAGGCATTGCAAATTTTTCAAGCCTTTCTGCTTCAAAATACCTAATGACTCTACAGTAAAAACCCATAAAAATTTAACGTTACTTTAATGTGGGTTCTTTTGTATTATATTATGTTACAGTGTTTCAAATTTAGAAAACAACTTTTTGAATTTATTAATCTTAATGCCGGAAAGCGAAAGTTTTAAGTAAAAAACGAATACAGTCTTTTAAAAACTGGCAGCCTTTTTCCGCAGTTACAAATCTGTTTCATTTTAAAGTCATGGATTTAAAGCCTGTATTACACTACTGATATAATATAAATATGATACCAAATGTTTATTAGAGAAGCTGTAAAATATTTGAACCAGTTAGTTATTTTATACACTCTAATTTTACACTTAAAGGAAAAAAAAGGAATTATTAAAAATTTAAAAGGAATCTTTTCTAAGAAAAAGAAACTTTTCAAAAAAAAAAAAAAAAAAAAAAAAAAGGTAAAAAAGGAAAAAAGGAATTTCTTTCTTTTTTAAAGGAATTAAGGAAATAAAAAAGCAATTTTAAAAGGAATCAAGAAAAAGGTATTTAAAAGGAATTTTAAAAGGAATATTTAAAAGGAAAGGAAAAAAGGAATTTTTTCAAAAAATCTTTGAAAGGAAATTTTTTCATTCCTCACTAGGTGCCTTACTAGGGTAATTAAAAGCCCATCCCTAGCAGCCGGAAGATCTTGAGTTCGAATTCCAGCAAAGACATCAGTAACTTCCCAAGCTTCCCGGTTGAGAAAGAATACACAATTATTAATTATTACTACAAATTCTTTTTTCGCCCACAGCATTTTGCATGAATTAAGTTACATCAGACGAATATGAAATAAACGATTGAAGGAAAGTTATCCAAATTCGCTATCATTTATTTTTAGTTCAAAGATAATATCGCAATTATTCGTCAAGCACTTTTAACCAGCTGTTAGCTCGACACAGCAAGCAAAAAAAAAAAAAAAAAAAAAAAAAGCCTTTTTTTTTTTATTTTTTTTTAATTCAGCATATACATTAAATCAAAAAATCCAGGAAATTAGAAGAAAAAAGAAGGAATTAAATTTAAAAAGAATTGCTGGTGAGGAGAGGGGAAAGAAAGGAAAAAAAATGGAAAGACAAAATCCTTCCCTTTCCTTCTTTAGACTGGCACAGAACCATCTTTACCAAACAGCTGCAATTCTACAATAGAGTAAGCACTACTGAAAAAAAAAAATTAACCCCTTAGACCACCTCCCGGTTTTCCTTCTAATGAGTAGCATTCACTTAAGACCAGGCTTCTTCGAATAATAATTAAAAAAGCGGCACCTTAAGAAATAGATAATTACTGAAATAGGGATCTTCCCTGGGCTCAACGTACTGCTCCTTACCATTTCCGAACACAAAAGAAGGCTATCTGAGAAATTTTTTTAAAGTTTTTCATACTCTTTATTCTTTCTTTTTTTTTACCCTTAAGGCTCCCTCAGATAAATCTGTCACCATCAAATCCACGTACACAGTGAGGTGAAAAAAACGGAGTAGTTTTTGTAAGGAGTAATTTTTTTGGGGTGTGTAGGAAGAAGACAATAGCTTGAATATTATTTCTTTGAGATTTGGTTTTGTGATGAGAAGTTTAAAGATGGGGAACTCTTTTTTTTTTCCTCAAATCTTTGTTTTTCAGAAGCTTCTAGTATTTAAGGGGGGATACGGGATTTCTTTTCTCTTTTATCAGGAAGGCTTTGTTTTTTGCATTGTGGTACAGCAGACGTGAAATAAAATCCATGCCAAAAATACGGTGACTCAGTTGAGCAACGGTGTGTGCTGGGTTTATTATTATTATTTTTTCTTTCTTTCTTTAAATATATTAAGATTCCTTAGTTGATGAATGGCTTTTATCTTGGGATGATTTTAGAGATTCATTTTTGGTATATCTATGGGTTAGGGGAGATGAAATTCTTTTTGAATTTTCTTTTCATGCTTATAGAATAAGTCTGAAAAATAAAAACTCCAAAAGCGCACTTTTAAGTTGATAAAAACAATTTCTTATCCAAAATAATATGGAAATACTTTTCCTGGTTGTTTAAGCAAATTTATGTTGAACAGCTCTGAAACCTTAATAAGTAACCACAGTGTTTCATGTTTAATTATTTGCTGTTTACAAATAAACATTCAGGTGCTTCTTCTGTCACACTTTCGACTGCTCTACCGCTGAGAAAGCATGAATGCTTTGTAAACATATGGCAATGTAAAGGCATGGGGTCACTTAAAAACCATCGAGTCAAAAGTTTCCTCGAGAGGTTGATGGAAAGCGAAGAGATGTAAGAAACATCTATACCCAGCCTTTAGGGTGCTTTTGCTTTTCATTACAACTGATTGAAAGTAGATAAATTTTATTTGTCAGCCATGGCTGACAAGTAATGATCAGGCCCTTGGCCGAAGGCAGTCACTATTCTCTCCCTTTTAGCTACGATGAGTTCGTGAACTTTATCGGGATTATGCTTAAATCAAAATTAGTAGCAACACGGTTTACTAGTGTTTCAACAGCGTTAAAAAATTTGCTTAATGAGTTAATATCCCAACGCCGAGATTAAATTACCGTAAATATAAATATGCATAAGTTTAATTATAGAAAGTGCTTTTGCTTTTATAAGTGAGCATTTTTTTTAGACTTAAGTTAAGGCTTCTACTCATCACAAAGCAAGAAGCAATTTTTAATAGCGGAAAACAGATTGACAGTACTTATAGAGGATTTTTCATTGTGAAATACACTTATAAAAATTTTGAAATTCTCTTATAAAAGATGTATTTTGACACTTTGTGAATGAACTATTTGTCCTGGCTGAAATGAGTCGCTATTTTTTTTTATACTTCAAATGGGCTACACAAAATAATGCTGCTCTTTCACGAATAGAGCAAGAATCGGGAAATATCTTTACACAACAAAATTTTGGCAAAACCAGCATAATTAAACATATGGCAATGTAAAGGCATGGGGGCACTTAAAAACCGTCGAGTCAAAGGTTTTCTCGAGAGGTTGATGGCAAGCGAAGATATGTAAGAAACATCTATACCCAGCCTTCAGGGTGTATCAAATAAAGTAAGGAAAGTTTAATGTCATCAACAAAAAACTTACGAATTCTCATAAGTTAAAATTTCTATTTCTACTCGTTTAGCTAGAATTACGAAGAACTTACAAATGAATAAAGTTTGGTCTTCCTAGGTAGTATAAACTAGACCAAAACTTTAAAGGACTACGAGGGAATTTTCACTATGTTTTGTAAGTATCAGAGAGACAGGGAAAGGGTGTGAAGGACCCTTTTATTAACTCAGATAAATGCTGCTAACAAATGGCGCCAACTCGTGCTTACAGAAGCCGACAGCTATGGCTTAAATCAAAGCTAAATGATTAACTAAAACTAAGAAAGTAAGTTAGTCTAGCAGCTTCACAACTGGAATGACACGCTTGCTCTGACTTGTAATAATCCTCATGCCAGAATACTACTTGAAAGAGATTAAAATTAGCAATGTGGCCTTCAAGCAGGCAGAACACGCTCCGATTCTATCCTCTGAAACCTTACTTTAAATACCTCTTATTTCTACCCCATTTCAATATCACACTATCTAGAAATTTACATTCGGACAGGAAAATGAAAATTAGAGCGCAGGACAAAAAATTAATATAAAACAACTCGCTGGAATCTTAAAATAGTTTTAACATTATAGCTGTACAAAGAATTTAAATAATATATAGTTATATAACAGCAAAGATCACGTATTATACCGGTGAAATAATAACAATTCAAATTTTAAATAAAATTAAAATATTTTATCCGATTTTTTTTTTTTTTTTTTTTGTATAGCCGTACAAAGTCGAACATTCACCACAATTAAGGGCTTCTGTTACGTACAAAGTCAAATAAAAAGTATTTCAAATTTATAATTAGCAGCTAAAGGTAACTCAAAGTATTAAAACATTTTTAGTCCAAAGGGCATTAGCCCAGAAGGGCTATTAATTTCGTTTTGGCATTTGCATCGAAAACTTTAAATGCCCGTTTCACTTTTCAAATTACCGTCGTGCTACCAGTCGGATGGCCAAAACCATCGTTCTACTACTCGGATGGCCAAAACTAGTACCATATGGAACAGCATAGGTTGCCCTTTCAGGCAGTAGGAGCCGGGTTCGTGCACTTTATGTACCCAGAGTCACGACTAGTACAATATAATACTAAGCTAGTGGGGTATATTTTGCCTCACTTATCTTCAGAGTATGACGAATACTGAACATTTCAAAGTACTTTCAGTTTAAAAATAGCATTGAAAATATTACCTGATGTTAAAGTATATAAAATAATTAAACAATTAATAAATAAATATTAAGAATATATCATGGCATTTTCCCCTTGCTTTTACAGCTTAATAATAATATAATAATAATATTTGACATTTATAAAAATAACAATATATATAAGCTTAAAAATGATATTTGAATAATTATAATTTAATTATTTAGTAATTATTGAAAAGGGATATTTCCATTTAATCTACAGTTAATTCTCATTAAATGAATCTTGTAACGATTTACTTGCACTTAATCATCCATTCAAAATCACAGAAATGTAGACAAGATTAGAAGCTTTTATTGGTATTTGTTGAAATGATTAAAATGCAAACTTCTAAGTATCTCTGCACAAGAAAAATAGATAAGAATTCTAAAATCATCGTCTTCTGAAAGCTTCTTGAACAGAACCTAGCAAAAGAGAGACCAAGATTAAATGGACAGGACACCAGGATAATGTTATTAATGAAGCTGTATAAGGTAAGATAAGATAAGATAAGTTTGGGCTTCCCTGCTCCGAGAACTCAATCCCACTGCAGGTCTACTCCTCCTTTGGGCACTTCGTGTTCAACCTCCACTATTACCCTCCAAGAGAGCAGCGCACCACCTGGATATGACACCAGGCAGCACCGGTCGTCTAATGCTCCTACCAGTCGCTTGGGCGAGCCCGTCGCAGCCGGACATTACCCAGCGACCCCGGGGGAGACCCCCGGGTTACTAGAACAACGCCGCGCTAGGACGTGCCAGAATCCGAGGCCGGCCAATAAGTGACCTTTCCCAGAGCCTTCAGAACCACCAAGTTCATAAATTTTATACCCCCGTGGCCGAGACTGCCTAGGTACAGATCCTAGCCAGTAGCTTCGCAGAATTCTCTACGTCGACCCCCGGGGCGGGGGAAGCTGTATAAGGTATTTTCTCTTTTGTTTCTGCATGCCTTCTTGGTGTAACGGTAGCATACTCGACGTGTATTCGAGAGTTCCAGGTTCGAATCCCGGCGAGGACATTGCTTATTTTTCATGTCTCCTGCTTCCCCGAAAAAAAAAAAAAAAAAAAAAAAAAAAAAAAAAAAAAAAAAAAAAAACTAATGGCTCTATAAGTATTATAGCCATTAAGGGCGTAAATATAAAGGGTGTAGTATTATTAAATACAAAAGTGTTTACATATTTTTAGAACGATTCCAGGGGATTTAATAAATATTTCAACTTCAGAGAATATTTCTTAAGTGTTCAATCTGATAGCCTTTACTTTATTCTGGGCTATTTCCCATGAGAGAAGAGATTTTTCGTAAAATTTTCAGGGGTACTGATTTTCACTCTTTTTCCACTACTTTTCACAGTCAACTCTAATGGGTTTTCCCTTAGAGAAAGCTCGTTTCAAGAGACAATGGTTCATAAATGGAACGTCAGGGGACTTCGCAGAAATACATTGCAAAGATATACTTCCATCAGTCTTCATTTTTTTCGAAAGAATACAGAGGTGTTTCGAAGTACGACTTTTTGCTTCGTCTTGATGAAGTTTCTTTCTTTAAAAATCATTGGGATAATGAAATGAACATTTCTTCTGTAAATATCGAACAAGAAACTAAGAATTTCGTAACAAATGCATCGTCATATGGGACATAATTAATGTGTAGTTTATCGAAGGTTTTTATCCTACTTGGCCACATTGCAGAAATTTAAATACAAGATCTAAACGCAAAACAGATGGAAGAGGAGAAATTTCAATGCTATTAAATCGCAGCTATTAAACAGTTGCGATGGTTAAAGTGGGCAAATGAGAAGCACATTATCATGAAGGAAGAGAAGGCTTTTAGACAAATATCTTTTGTGATTGCTGAGTATTAGCGTTGCATTTATTGGATTTATTTAGACAACTAACAGAAGAGAAATTTCATTATGTTAAAAGAGTGACGAACGAGGCGAGCTGTTAAGGCCGCGTAATGTTAGATAGTTTTGAATCCAGGAGTATTGCATGTTTGGTTTTCGTGATTCCCCCCCCCAATCTGTAACTTGAATATGAGCCTAATTTCAATACAAAGTATTCCATGAAGGGCATACATTTTCTTTAGGCAGACAGTCCTCGCGTAGTTTTCCATAATTTTCGTCCTACTTTCTGCAAGCCTTCGTGATGTAACGGTAGCACATTCGGCGCGTATTTGAAAGGTCCAGGGTCGAGTCCTGGTGAAGGCATTGCACATTTCTCACAATTTTCTGCTTAAAAAAAGCCTAATATTTCTACAGTGGCGCCCGAACTAAAAGTGGTCATGACTGATGATTCTTCACCACCAGGATTTGGTGACTGGTTCCTCTAATGCCCAATCGTCCTTTAAAAGGGGAGGGAGTAATAAGGTATTTTCTTCCTCCCCCAGCATGCCTTCGTGGTGTAACGGTAACACACTCTGCGTATATTCGAGAGGTCCAGGTTCGAGTCCAGCGAGGGCAATGCTCATTTTTCACTTCTCCAGGAAATCCTAAATGATTCTACAAAATAATCTAACTTAACCTTTAGCTGAATCAAGAAGTTTGCAGAGAAATTGGAAAATGTTCTTGAGATGGAAGACAATTTCTTAGAAATAATGTATCATACGCATATTTTTATGAATTATCTATTTCATAATTTAAAATTTTCTTCTATTTTTCCCATTTTCTACCTTGTCTCTTCAGAAAAAAACCGGGTGAAGCCATCTGGTCTGTCAGGGAAACCTCATCACACAGGTCTCAGTAATATCCTCCTTCCATTGACTAGTTTCGTAGAGTTTAAATTTGGAACCTTTACAGCTTTTCCTTTTTAAATTTGCTATTTAAAAGTAAGAATTATAGGTAAATCTTTAATTAGTACTAGAAGGAGGGGGGGGGGAGGGAAACATGAACACAGAAGATGTACCTTATGGGAAAAGAGTTACAAATGGTAAAGGTACAAATTCGTAGTTAACGAGTTTCAGTAGTTCTATCGCTAATGTCCATATAATATGCATTGTTTGATAAAATTTAACTATTTTGAAGCATTTTGAAAGCAGCTCCTGTCCTCAAGGAGTAGTGTAATATTAAACTTGCAGAAGGAAATGGAGTGGGTGTTTAGAATCATTCGGAGAGGGGAAAAAAAAGAATAAAACAGGCTTCTCCCTCCGAAACGATGTTCTATTCAGTTTCTGAGAAGAGCGTGAAGAACGTACGGTTTGCGGCACACGCCACAATAGGGACACGAAGCGTACCGCCCGGTTGACCATGCGGTAAAACTCCCCTTTTCTGCCCAAGACAATTCCCACCTTTTGGGGATTTTTCCGCTCTGAAAAGCGTGAAAGGAAAAAATATCTTACCTAATGTCCGTTTGTCCACTGGACGAGTCGTGAACGTGGGTAGGACATAATAATAATAACAAAAAAAATTTCTTTTTACAGACTTTTTAACTTTTTTTTAGTAATTTGAATCATTTCATCTCTCTTGTGGTTTTCGAGGAAATAAACTTTGTCACATTAAAAAAAAAAAAAAAAAAAAAAAAAAAGATTCTGTCAAGAAAGAGGATTCATAAGTTTCTTCCAAAATAGAACTAGAAGAAGCTCCAATAGTATATCGCAATCAGACGTGAAGAAAACGGTTTCTAAAATACGAATAATTTCGTTACATATTAATGAAGAATAAGAATAAAAATAGCACAGTTTACTACTTTATAGCAAAAAAAGATTTCAAATTTTAAATCATTGCGTATTGCAATGTTGTCCCATAATTTATTTTAATCATTGCCCACAATTTATTACATGAAAATAATTGCGCGTTATTTCATCTTATTATTATTATTATTATTATTATTATTATTTTTTTTTTCTAAACCAGTGGCAGCCTCTTAGGCGGCTTCGGCTTGGGAATTACTAAAGCCAGAAATGGTGGGTGGTGGGCACTTTATTATGCAGGCACCTAATAGGTGGGCCATCTTTGCCTCCTATGAAGGGGACGGACAGTTACAGACATACCTTCTCCGGGATTCGTTTGGTATCACAGTCGGCTTCCCTAACCACTATACAGGCTGGGCGGCACGTAAGTTTAAATAAATAAATAAATGAATGAATTTAATTAATTAGAAAATAAATAAATGTTCTTCAATATCTATACTATTAAAATCTCTCCGCATTGTCTGTCTGTCTGTCTGTCCAGAACGACGGACAGTTGAGTTTTGAGAGAGGTAGCCACGGATTCCAAAAAATTTGGTGGAAAGCCATTTCGAGTTCAGTGGTAAGAAAGATGCCACAGAAATCTAATCGCTAGGAATTCAAAGACAGCAAAGTGGTGTTCAGGAAGGCAGAACAAACACATTCTGATTTCACCTTCCTAACCTTAAAATACTAACTTCTTCTTATCTCATTTGAACATACATGTAGAAACAAAAACACTTTATACAGACCGGAATGGCAACACTAAAAATAATAATATGTTTTAGAATAGTAATTTTTTTCTAGAAAATCGATATCTTTTTAGTCATAAATAACCTTCGTTAAAATGTACAGTGAAACATTATTCTTAAACACATAAATAGCGTTTTTGTGATGTAGCAATCGCTACATTTATTGGTGGGCCGAGGCAGTAACGGTAAATATTATGGCAAATATTGAGAAGACAGAAAAGCAGTCAAATGGTGCTAGTTCTTCAGAAGCTATGAAAGTTAGTGTAAAAATTCCTCCTTTTTGGATAGATAGCCAGAAATTTGGCTTTATCAGATAGAAACACAATTTAAAATTAGTGGTATAACTATTGAAGATACCAGATTTAACTACATTGGCTCATAGAACCTAAATACATAGAAACTATTTGGGACATACTAACCTGATAAGACTGAAAATAAACGTTCATTTGCAAAAGAGCGTTTATTAAATGCATTCAAAGAAAGTGACAAACACCTTTTCACAGGCATTGAAATGAGCGACATGAAATTAAGTCATCTATTACAAAAAATAAAATCTTTGGCAACCAATGAATATTTCCGACATGGGTTGAAAAATTGCCTCACAATAGCGATGATGGCTAACAAGATTTTCGGCATATATTCACAAGCTGAAGTATATGAGGCTCATTCAACTGAAGTTAAGAACTCAAGTGCGTCACAAATTACCATTTGACCATTACTGGAGAAGATATCTTTGTTGGAACGGTGGGTTAAAGAACTTTTTTTCCACCACCAATCAAATGAAAGAAGTCGTAGTACAAAACGAAATAACGATTTATTGTCTACAGGCAGAAGCAGAAGTCGGAAGCGTTAAAACCTAAATGGTAAAGAGTGTTATTACCAATTATACTCCTTGGTATACGCCATCTTTGCGTGATGATACCAATTGCCCCATTGCAGAAATGGTTTATGGTAAAGTTTCACTCTATTTGACCGATTTTTTAGTTCTAATGGCTGCTTTTAATGTTCTGTGTTGTCTTTCAATTTTTCTGCTCCATTGTGGATTGTATGAACTTGTTGCTTGCATTTTAATTCCACAAATAATGCCTAAACTTAAAAGCTCTAATCTGGACTGATTTCCTTTGTCTGTGATCACGCTGTATGGAACACCAAAGTGACAAATCCAGTTTTCACAAAATGCTTTTGTGATTATTTCTGTGGTAATATTTTCTATTGGTATAACTTCCAGCCAGCAAGTAATACGATCGATGCATGTTAAGCAATATTTATTCCCATTAGATGGAGGGTAGGGTTCAATTCTATAGACAGGGACAATGCTAAATCTTTCCTCGGGTTCTTTAAATGAGTTGAATTTGAGACATGTGTGCCGAACAAATTTATTTTTCTGTAAACTAATACAAGGTTTAGCCCATTCTCTAGCATCTTTTTTAATGTTCTTCCCAATGATCTTTGATGTTACTTGTTTCGCCAGCATATTTCGCCTTGATGCCAAGATGGTTCAAGTCATGTATTTTGTAGAAAATATTCATTTGAAATGGCTGCGGTATGAACGATCGAATATTTGGAGTTGCAACATCACACCTAATTATTTTCTCAGAGGGTAGAGTAGGTATTGTTTAAAGTTTAAATTTTTGATACTACACTCATGTCCATAAATTAGGGATAATTCGGAGTCACGCGGAAATCGAACTCTAAAATAAATATATCACCTGTAAAATCACTATACACAAGAATCATATGCGAATTTCAGGAAGTAACAGATGACACCGATGGTACGTCACAATGACGAGAGTGTAAGAGCGTGATATATAAGGAATACAGGCAAAGATGTAAAATTGTTCGCAGGCGCTTTATAAGCACTTCAGTGTAATAACCGAATAGTTATGACACAAAGGACGCATTTGGATCATTTTTTTAAGTGGTAGAATTATCGGCCGTCTGGAATGTGGGCGTACCAAACTGGAAGTATCAGACGAACTTGGAAATGCCCAGAGTGTCATCTCCAGGCTTTGGCAACGATTCCAAGATGATGGTAATGTGAGTAGACGTTACAGCACAGGTCGCCCCAGAGTTACAACGCCAAATCAGGACCGGTATTTGTCAGTTACTGCCAAAAGAAACAGGCGGAGCACAGCCTCAGACCTGTCTCGTCAGCTCTCTTCAGCCACTGGTACGACAATTTCGAGGCAGACCGTGTACAGACACTTAGGGCAGATTGGTCTATATGCTCGACATATCAGATGCGTTCCACTTACTGCAATTCACTGTCGCCTGCGGTTAGTCTGGAGTAGAGAGCATGCATTGTGGACACCGCAACAGTGGGCTTGTGTGAGATTTTCCGACGAGTCCAGGTTTAGCTTGCAGTCTGATTCTCGCCGGACTTTCATATGGAGAGCTCCAGGTATCCGTTGCAACCAAGAAAACATCATTTAACGACACCGTTACGGTGGTGCAGGAGTGCTCATTTGGGATGGAATTATTCTGGGTTCCAGAACTGACCTGCATGCTCAAATTGGAACCAAGACAAGCCAAATCTATCGGGACGTCATTCTGGAACAACATGTACGTTTGTTTCGGGGCGGCATGGTCGCACAATTTCTGTTTATGGATGACAACGCCCGTCCTCAACGTGCAAACATCGTAAGCGAATGCCTTCAATCGGAGGATATCACCCGTATGGACTGGCCAGCAATCTCCCCGGACTTGAATCCAGTAGAGCACTTGTGGGACATGCTTGGCCGACGAGTTGCAGCCCGTCAACCTCCTCCTACATGTCTACCGGAACTTCGGAGAGCATTGCTTGAGTGGTGTAATATCCCCCAAGATCAGATCGATAATTTGATACTCAGCATGCCTAGGCGTTGTACGGACTGTATTGCATCGTCTGGGAGACATACAATGTATTAACAATCATACCAACCATGTAATATTGGTTTTTTGTAAATAGGTCTTTTTTTGTAATTTGCTTCAGGAAGAAAAATCGCTAATTTTACACATAGCATTTAAACACATAGCATCTTTCCTTGCTCTTAACCTTTTGTTTAATAAATAAGCTTTACAAATAAGTCAAATTTGTTTTGCTTCTAACTCTTCCTTTGCCTGATTTTGCATTATCCTTAATTTATGGACATGAGTGTATTTAGTAATTCTTTGAGTTCTTCATTATTGATTTATTCATCCGTAATTTTGTCATAATCGACATCCGAAATGGATTCAGTTCTAGGCATCGAATCTGCAACAATATTATCTTTCTCAGTTATGTAAATACATAGCTGGGAATTTTTATTTAATAATATTATTATGAATATCATTTAGTTAATTTACTTAAATTATTAGCCCAAAGAGGTAATTTACGCAGAAGGGTCCTTAATTTCGTTTTGGCATTTTGCGTTGATTCGTTATAAACGGCGAATCTCTTTTTAAATTGTTGACAAAAGAGCAATGTATATATATATATATAGAGAGAGAGAGAGAGCAATGTATTATATTTAAAGAAATTAAATAACGAAAAATATGCATAAATGTATGCGTGTTTCTCGCATTTTGATAAAACAACGGTACCTAGAGCCATCAAATTTTGAATAAAATACGTCTCCACCCGAATATTGGCATCTGAAAGACCACATTTAAAATTTGTTTTATTATGTATTTTTGATTAAGAAACTCAACGATTTCAAAGCTAGCAATCGCAACACTACGGGGGAGAAAAAAAAATTCTCCAGCATGCGAGACTGTGTCGGAAATTCTAAAGATATACTCCTCTAAGGTATCTGCCTACGTTCGGAGCACTTTTTTTTTAAAAACACAGAATTCTGATGAAATATATATTTATTTAGTCAAAATATGATATCAAATCATGAAAATAGGTAAATTTTTAGGAATATTTTTATAAATTTTTGAAATATATGCAATTTTATGCAAATTTTTATGAGAATTTAACACTTACGTTAAATGCCGTATATTTTTTCTCACAGCATATATTTCAATTTTTTTATACTGTATACTACTACAACACTTATCTGTGTTATGAGCTAAAATCTATATGATATTTCTAAAATTTACTAAAATATGTGTAATTACATGAAAAAACACAGTTTTTTGTAAAATATTTCTTATCGTTTTATATAGAAATACTTATAAAACAATCAAATTAATAAATATTACTTAGACTGTAGCTTAAAACCTAATAAATAATACAGAAAACATTTTAGTGAAATTTAATAGAGATATCTTTAGAACATTTTGAGTAATTACATTTCTTGTATGTACGAGTAAAAACACTAGAAAAATTAGTTTTTCAGAAAACGCATTTAAAGATTTCACATTAACAGAAAAACTGTTCTGTTGTATTTACACACTTAAAATTCTCCACATTTGTACATCACACCCTCCATATCTTTATACTTAAGTAATTTTGATTTCCTATTTGATTTTAATTTTTTTCTGGCTATCTTCGAAATGAGCGACGAATGAATTTTCGAGTTCTTTATTCTTTCGTTATCAATTCCAAAGTAATTTTTAATCATTTCTTGTTCAATTGATATGCCTAAATGTTCAAACACACGAAGTAATCCAAGGTACCCTGAATTAAAAATTAAAACGGCTATATACGCACCCAGCAACATAGTCTTTATACCTAATCGCAATGTTGCCAAACCCAGTTAAAAAAACCGCAATGTTGCCAGTCCCAGTTCAAAGAATTAAGGCAAATAATTATTGCCAGAAACAAATAAAAGTACCCAGAATTAAAATGAAATGTTTTAGCACAATTTTACACATAAACAGTTAAAAAAAAACATGGATAACAACATTGTTTACCTTTAAGTTGAGCCTTTTAAATGGCACTTCCGGTCTTTCTGCTTTCACTTCCAGTGCAGTTAATTGGCTATACCTTCTCTTCTAATTATCACAAACGTAAAAATGAACCATTTTCGGAATCCTACAAAATTGATCTTTCAAATTGAGCAATAAAAAAAATCGAACTTTTTCGCCGAAATCGTTTTTTTAACGTAGGCAAATACCTTAAATAGATACTGCTGTTGAATTGAATTTTATGCTTTAAGTGGAAAGAACATGATATTTAATAAATAAAGTCAGCACACAAAAAGTTAATACAAAATCCGAAAGCTTCCAGATTTTTTACTTAATTAATTTAATTATTTATTACTTTAACAATGTTTATTTAATAATATATTTATGTAGGCTGGAATGGCAACGGTAAAAATAATATCTTTTAGAATGATAACGTAGTTTTAGAAGATCGATCTTAAAAGTAATAAATAATTTTCGTTAATATACAGTAGCGAAAAGTTATTCTTAAACACACAAATACCGTTTTCGTGACGTAGCAACCATCTCTACGCACACGTGCTAGACAATTTGCATTCTGGCAAGAGAGTGTCCGCTGAAAGCAAGAGCGATAGAAAAGTCGCTTAAATATAAAACACCTGCTAATAAATTAAATAAACCTCCACGTCTTTAACAAACAGAAGAACACATCTCACGTGATTTTAATTTTTACTCCCATGTACGAAATAAAGGAAGTATTGTAATCACGAAAAATTCCGAATATCATATTTCAAAGGAATCAATCATTTTGACTGCTATCGAATGCAATTTAATGGTGTTTTCGCATGACATCTGTACGTAAGGACAGAATAAAAGACTATTTTTCCTCAAACGAATTATAAAACAGGTTTCAATTTATTAAGAAGAGTTTTTTTCGTGTCGCCTATACATACGTATGCATCTCGCATAACTCAAAAACGAGTAGACTTAGAACGTTGAAATTTTGTATATAGGACTGCTACAGTATGTAGTTGTGCATCTACCTTTTTGGTTGCAATCAACAGGTATCTCTCTCTCTCTCTTGATATATATATATATATATATAAGTAGTAAATCATAAAAAAGTGAGACCTAGTTGGTAAAAAATTGCGCGTAGAGCAGCAGATTTTAAAATAGAATGATAATAAAAGGAGAGGTATACTAAACTTATCAACTATGGATTCACTCTTTTTAGATAATTCTACTAAAATTATTCTTAGGAGATGATATAATCAATATTTTAGTAAATAAATTATTATTAACTTACTTTGTAGCTATTGCGCACGTAGTAGAATAACTTGATTTCGCACTAAGTGAATTTAAGATCATGCAACATTTATATATATATACGTAATAATAAATTCCATAGTCAAGAATACACTTAAAATTCTAACTGCATGTTCTTTTCATTTTTAATGGCGACGTTCTCTTATTTGAA
Organism: Stegodyphus dumicola; assembly: GCF_044657685.1. Lineage (NCBI taxonomy): Eukaryota > Metazoa > Arthropoda > Arachnida > Araneae > Eresidae > Stegodyphus > Stegodyphus dumicola. Next base: position 88,695,147 of record NC_140777.1, read on the forward strand.
AGTACGTGGAATTAAATCTACAGCCCCGTAGTCAAGTTGCTTTTCCCGCCTTTTTCTACACGTACAGTTATAGAATGTTCTGGAAGTATTTAAAGCGAACTGGAATGGCTGACGAGTCTGACGTCATTTCTTGGAAGCTCCGCCTTTCCAGAGGCTATAAAAAGACTCGCAAAAGAATATCGGAGCTTTTTCTTAAATGTCACGATGTAGTAAACTTCATACAAAAAGTTATTAGTAAATTTTTTATTTACTCCAGATATCTGATTTTTGTAACTGCTATTTCTCCTGAATAATAATAAATGGATCCTGTTTTTTAAACTTATCGTCTGATTATTTAAGCTACGACTAAAGCTGATACATCATATATATATATATATATATATATATATAATATATGTTGTATATATATATATATATTAACAAACATGTATATACGTAAAAAGCAAATTTAAAGTTAAAATAATTAAAAAATTTTCAAACATATAAAAGATTTAATTTTCGAATTAATCTACAACATCATTTATATTCAGATAGCATAAGTTCAGATAGCATATACCCACTCTGTTACTCAGCTAAATGAGCTCAGTTTTTTATTCTTATATGTTGGTAAATTGAGCATATTTTGCTTTCAAAATGATTGAATTATGTTGTTCTTATCTTCCGGTTAAGGGTTTTATACCTTTAGCTAAGTTGCACGCAATATTTGTAGAATTATCATCAATCTAAAAGTTGTTTACGTGCGCTTAAGCCTAATTTTTTCACCCTTTCATAGCAGCCATATTAATTTACATTTGAAACTTACCCGAATAGTGAGCTACGTTAGGTTCTGCACCTTTAGGGTCTTTTTGTCCAGAGGAACCAAAAGTAAACTTTCAGTTTTACGCATCGAAAAATCTGACTTCTTACGTACTGGCCGAATTGCTTCTATTTGCGTAGAAACTAATTTTAATTGTAAAAATTGTTTTTTAATGGTTTTAACTGTATTTGGTGTTTTATGTTTTTTAATATTTAATGAAAATATTTTGACGTTTTATGTATTTTTGCTTTGTCGCGAAGTGAGAAATGAATTAATCGAATGAGAAATATATCTCTATAGTGAAGTTAGAGGAAGTAAGTTTAAATGATACTTAGCAAAAAATGCGTATAATTTAATATTCCGTACAAGGAAGTCATGTGGTGTCCGCATCAGATTTTTTTATGAGAGAATGTCATTGCAAATTGTGTTCGGCTTTCGAAGTCTAGTAACAGTATTGAAGTGTTCATTTAAAAAGTTAGCAAGTTTTCTATTCTGTCTCTTTTTGATCTTATGGAATATTTTTTTAATTTTTAAAATACAATTTTGACTTTTCACATTTTTAATAGTAAGCTATTCAAGGTGTTAAATTTTAATCTGAAGGTTTCATACTGCATTTATATATACACATAGACGTACATTATAGCAAACCTCGCTTTCCAAATTAAGTTAAACGTTGAGTTCTGTTATTGACGGAAGATATAACTGGACGTTTGAACACTTTCCGGCACGCTACCTTTTAAAGTCGGAGTTTTACTCAACTAATAAAAAAAACAGGTAGGCAGTCTAATTAGGCCTAGAGAAGCACACAAGTAAAATTTTGTGAAGATAGCACTTATCGTTTTAATTCTCTGTGTGTGCCCAAAGTGGCACACTGATTGAATAGAGCTTCAAAAAGAGTAGTGAAACGAGCATTGTCGTCAATGAACTGACCGATGAAATGCGGAGAAACAAAGAATACAGACTCTCAGTTGTCCTAGATTATCGGTGAGCCCGGTCTGCGTACACCTACTGTTCGCCGTTTTATTTTAGGCAAGATTTCAAGGTAAAAATTTAAAACTAATGTATAATAAGGAGATTAGTGTACAGCCAAAAAAAATAACATAGACATTTATATTCAAACAATTCTTTTTATACCCTAAAAAAATCTGGAAGGTTTCTTTAAAAAATGAGGATCTTAAAAAACTCAACATGGCTAAATATATGGACTGGTTTTTGTTGAGCTGCCATCTACTATAAATAAAGAAGGTTCAGAGTAACCTATAGTAACTTATAAATCCTTTTTCATTCAATTTTTCTGTGCGTACACAAGGAAAATTTTAGGTGTGTCCAGACCGGACACACTGTGCCGCAAAGGGTTAAGAATCATCTGCTGAATGCATTTTCAAGTGAAAGACCAAGTATGCAATTCAGAGGAAAAGTTAACATCCTGGCCTTAGAGCTTCTGTTTCTTGCTTTAATAAAATCATGATCTCTTAATAGTTATAATAATTTTTATTTAAAATTGACTTGTTGGGAGATTTCTCTCCGGCAAGTTGTCATTTGGGGATGGTCCCTTGCCTCCTGTCTTGTTCATCACAACTATTGGTTACTCATCCTCCACGGGAAACGAGCGCAGGACACTGTCGGAGTGCAATCGGACTAAAAGGCTTAATGGACAAGGGTCACCCGCTGACCGCAGGAAATGTCCCCACAAAGTGCATGATCTTTCCATCATGATCAACAGGGTGGCTGTCAGTTCCCATCCTAATCTACCCCCCTTACTGAAACAACTGAAATTTGCTCAGTCCAAGTATAGGAGCATAAGCAATTCTTTTTGAAAGTTGTCTAAATTATTTTTGTTTAGTTTCCTAATTTGGTGTTGCTAAAGAGCGTTTTGAAGATATTTTGGAATTCAAAAATTCATAATGTAAAATTTGTTAATAATATTTTATCAAAGTATTCATATTCATACGGTATTCATATCCTTTAATAATTCATGTACATATGGTATTCGCACTCATATGCTGCTATATCCTTATGAAATTAATTAGCATCCATTAAATGCATATATAATTAACATTATATTTCCTTCTCTTAAGGGGACTCTTACACCTTAAAACCCATAAGATCTTCGAATATGTGACTGTTGCAAGAATTGGGATAACTTATTTATTTTAAAAGCAATTACTTCCAACGTTTCACAGCTGACTACATAATATAGCTGTATTCTAAAATAGTGATCAGAAAGCTTGTGTTGCCACAAATATTCTTATAATTTAATCTGCTTTTTGATAAAAGTTTTCGTTATGTTTCCACCTTGCGCGCATAGTTTAAAACATTCTGCTGCATAATTTAATTCCATATTTAATATATAGCTTTTATAACATTTGGAAACTACTGTGAACCAAAAATTCTAAGAATTTCATGTTAAATTTTTATTTTATTTGGAATTGAGTTTATAAAATGTATTTTATTAATAAAATCTATAATGTTTTCGTCCATAAAATTTTTTAATATTAAAATATTCATCAGATTTTTGGTTCAGTTATAAAATAGAGCACATATAAAGAATTCCACCTAATTTCAAGTGTGTACCATTAGCCATTTTTAAAATATCGTGCGCACAAGGTGGAAACGTGACGAAAAATTTTGTCACATAGCGGATTAAATTACAAAAACAGTACTTGTGGCAACACAAACTTTCTGGTTACCAGTTTCCAAAGCAGCTATATTATGTAGTCAGCTGTAAAAAGTTGGAAGTAATTGATTTTAAAATAAATAAAATATCCCAATTCTTGCAACAGTCACATATTCGAAGTGTGTTAAGGGGTTTAAGGTGTATAAGCCCTCTTAAGGAATTTGATTGGTATTTTGATGAATGTTTCATTTTTCAATTCAAACTAAACATTTCTTAAAATCCTAATGTTCTGAAGAGAAGTTGCTGCTTACGTTGAATGGAAACATCACCTAGTACTCTCTGCCTCTAATTCAAAAAAAAGTATCTTAAAATAAATTCTCGAAAATGTTATATCTCAGACTGTTTAAAAGAATTCTTCACATAATTTAACTGTGAAAAAAGTGTTAAAGCATGAAAACATGGATTTTACAGAATAATATGCTGTTATTGTAACTTATCTCACTTGTTTCACTGTAACATCAGAACAAGGCCACGAGATTCTTCGTCGCTAGGAGTACAAGACTAGGAGTCCTTGGCAAGAGATTTGAGCACCAACAAGGTGACAGTACTTTGTTCAGACCCGCCCCCAATGCTGATGGAGAGCACTCCTGAGGGGGGTCCGAGGGTCTCCCACTCCTCTTTTCCTATAACAACCTCTCTAGAGGACTTTCGGCACGCTGCATATTTAGAATGTCCTCATGCCGCACAGACACTATACATTTACAAAAATCCATGCCCTCTCCTGAATTCGAACCCGGGCTATTTGGTGCAACAGTCGGCGTCGGTAACCAGTATCCCAGTTGAAAGGCGCCTCAGTAATATACAATATATGACATCAAAATTGAATATGAAATTATAAGGAATTTAAGTAAAAGCTCGGAAAATTAGATTCACAGACTGAACAATTTTTCCTGTTTGTACTTTAACATAATAAACTAAAAAAGTATTCTAATTTGAAACCTGATAAATCATTCTTAAAGGCTGCTACTAAGAATATAGACTGGAAATATATGTTATTTTCCCTTCAGCAGTGCTACCAGTGTTATAGAGACTGAATCTTATGTACTCTTGGCAGATATTGTACAGCCCGGGTATCAGATGAAGATCGCTATCTTTACAACAGGTAAAGCGTGACCGAAAATGGCTACTCAATGAAAAAAATTTACAATATTTTCTGAAAGGTAGAAAAGAGATTTACAACACCACTTTGCCTACAGAAAAGTTGTATGAAAAATATGGTTTCTATAATATCTTGGTACCAGAATATTATGACAGCATTCCAAATGTCAATCTGAACAGAGTTTTCTACGATCTTCCCATCAAATTTTAAAATATAATATGTGGAGTGTCATTCCAAATAAAATTTCGCGGAGAATAATACCAAGATAATGATGCGAGCAACACGTAATATTTTATTGCCACATAATGTTCAAACATAAAGGAACCAACAGGAACCAAGTAGGATACAGTCATGAATGGCTTGACTAATAATCGCTTTAATACTTGAACTGAGATAACTGATTTCATCTGTATTTAAGTTTCTGTGTTGAAAGATAGCAGATACAACTTATCAGTCTCCCCGTTGTTAATATATCCATCCGTTCAAATGATATTGCTGTTTGCGTACAGGTTTGTAATGGATTATATGTACACCGAACCCATGATAACTTGATGAAGTTTAAATTGCCGAAAGGGACACTTTACAGTTCTGGAACTTTACACAAAAGTCCTCGTAGAACTCTTCTCAATATCGCAGAACATATCAGTCGTTATATTTCAAACTCCTAAGAACGTTAAACACAATGCAATGCAAAGCGCATCTTAAGAGCAAAGCTCACATGGCGTTATCTCAATACCCCAAGTTCGACTTTGAACTGAGAAATTGAGAGCAGATCTTCCTACGATCTTATACAGTTTTCACTCGGCGGCCGAGAAATCTCTAGTACCTTCCATTTCTCGAAATTACTGGAAGGTATATACCGTTAAAGTTACATCTTAGAGTCGGATACGGTTACAATCACATATAGGGAGCAACTACAATTATTTAGTCACAGTACCAATTGCAGTTACACAGGAACCAAAACAAAATATGGGCAAATGGTTCCCGAGTTTGGTGATTTCTCGCCAAATCTGGCGACAAAAATGAATTACCAAAATCATCGCAAGCTTGACGTTATCTCGCCAATTTAGTGAGATAGCATTTACCTCAATGTTAAATAGACCTTGCCCCTACAATCTTATTTTCCGGCAGAGCTTCGTCTTTTCAGATTTTCGTTTTACATTATACGAAAGATACTACAATTTAAACATTACATCTCTACAATTATTTACATATATATAAATTCGTAACGTTACCAATGTAAATTCTAATCCTCATGTCATAAAATGTGTACATCAATTACATTCTCTTAACACTTCCAATAAGATTCGTTTGGCCAAAGAATGGGTTTTTTATACTTCTACAGAAGTTTTCTAAATAATCAGTTTTAACAAATGCGCAGTACTTAAAAAATTACGCCTACAACACACATATGGGCGAACTAAAAACTCAAGAATTCATCTCTAATTGCACAACGAAGTAATTATTAGGGAGAATATAACTATCACATATATATTTATTTTAAATATGATAAGAAAAATACATAACATTAAAAATCATTAAATTTAAAGTTTATAATGGCATGAAAAAATATATGACTCATTAAGAATCTATCCATTATCAATAAATAATTCAGCGGTTTTAAATGAATGTTCAGCGTGCTTCTTTCAGTGTAAACGAACATTCTATGTTGTAGAGATACTAGGATTCTTAATAGCAGGAGACATGAATTATGTGCAGTGGCGTCGACGGAACTCGAATCTTGGACCTCCAGAATACGCGTCAAGTATGCATCCAGTTACACCACGAATGAACGCAGAAGGAAGGGCTTTATAATGTAATCAGCATTTACATTCTTCCAGGTACGAAGAAAACGAAGTATTGTAATCGGGAAAATTTCGAAAATTCGAAAAATCGAATCCATTTGCGCAATGTTTTTGATTGACACGTGCTTATTTACGTACAGACAGAATAAAGGACTCTTTTTTACCAAAACGGATTATAAAGTGGATTCAGAAATGATTTATCCGTAACGTCTATACTTATCTACGCCCTTACGCATGTATGTATCTCCCGTAACTCAAAAAAAAAGTAGCCTCAGAACGTTAAAATTTTGTATATGGGACAGTTATAACATGTAGTTCTGCAACTGTTGCACAACTACATGTTATAACAGTATTATATATATCAAATTTAAACAGTCCTTTTTCGGTTGCAATTGGCCGCACCAATATCAAAAGTATTTTGGTCAATTGTGCATTTTTTTCTTTAAAAGTGATTGAATTATATTGTTCTTATGTTCCGGTTAAGGTTTTTATGCTTTTAGTTAATCTGTATGCAATAGTTGTAGAATTATCTACAATTTAAAAGTTTTTTTAGTGGCACTAAGCCAAAGGAAGCCGGCATTTGTTTACACTTGAAACTCTTAGTAGAATAGTGAATTAAGTCAGGTTCTTCACCAACTTCAGGGTTTTTTTGCCTAGTGGAATCAAAAGTAAACTTTCAATTTTCTACACTGAAAGTTGTGTCTTCCTGGCTGCTGGCCGAATTGCTTCTAAGTAGAAACTCTAATTTTAACTGTAAAAGTGTTTTTTTTAACTGTTTTTGACTGTATTAGCTGTTTTATGTTTTCCTGTATTTTATAATTCTTAATGAAGATGTTTTTAGTCGCGGCAAAAACATCGCGGACGAAAACGTCGCAGAGAAAACAACGCAAGGCGAAAACGTCGTGCTACAAACATCGTGGGAGAAAACATCACAGTTCTAAAACATCGTGGTACAAAACATCGTCGTCGAAAATAAAGCTGTTCAAAAACTTCGCAGTTTAAAAACATCGTCGTCGAAAATATCGTGGTAAAAAATAAAGTATCTACAAATCATCACGTGACGATAACATCGCAGACATGCTTTTTCCAGGCTTTAATAACTGTGAATGAATATTCCCATAATAATTTGTGAGCGCAAGATATGAAAGAAAGATAATTTGTTTTTCATATTTTATATTAACTAATAAAATTTTGCTGAGAAAATAAAAAGGAAACTTAAGCATAGAAAATTAACGCAACTTATAGCACTTAATAGAATTTTAAACCGACATAGTTAACTAACAAAGGCCATTAATAAATAATTTTTATAAAGTTTTTACTGGTAATTTTTCATAAAAAGTATAATCTATAAGTTGCATTTAATTTTCTATGCTTAAGTTTCCTTCTTACTTTTTCAGCAAAAATTTATTAGTTAATAAAAAATGTGAAAGTAAAAATTATCCTTCTTTACATCTTGCGCTCACTAATTATTATGGGAATATCTATTTACAGTTATTAAAGCCTGAAAAAAGCATGTCTGCGATGTTATCGTCACGCGATGATTTGTAGATACATTATTTTTTACTACGATATTTTCGACGACGATGTTTTCAAACTGAGAAGTTTTTGAACCGCTTTATTTTCGACGACGATATTTTGTACCACGATGTTTTAGAACTGCGATGTTTTCTCTTTGCGATGTTTTCTCCCACGACGTTTTCGCCTTGCGTTGTTTTCTCTGCGACGTTTTCATCCGCGATGTTTTCGGCTGTAGCCATTTTTGTCTTGGTGCTAATTGAGAATCTAATTGATTGAATGAGAAATATGTATATTTATAATGAAATTTAATGAAATAAGCTTAAATGAAATGCAGCGAAAAATGCTTATAATGTAATGAGAAATACAAGGAAGTCATGTGGTGTCCACATCAGGTTTTTTTCTTTTCTTTATATCCATCTTAATTTGTTACTGGAGCAAAACCTGAAACGAAACTACCAGTGTTCCGGGCTTGACTCTCTGATTAATGGCCAGCCTCCGAAGTTAAATCTCACTTACAAAAAGAATGCGTGTTACATTAGTGCTAGAGCTTGCGCGACAAAATTATTTTTGTTTTAACAATTCATCCTCTGATGTTTATAGTTGAACATGTTTCGAATTTAGAATCTCAAATTTCAAAGTTTAATTTAATATTACCAGTCGTCATATTACCAATACATAATTTGCAAGTAACTTCAATTTTATATTCATCCTTTGTTTAAAATAATGTGCTGCGTAAGATTAATATCAGTTATTATTAAATATTCTGAAAGTAATTATTTTCATTTTTCGAACTGTATTTGGGTACTGTCTGAAAAGAATACAAAATTCACGTATAAAGTGCAGTAAACATAAATTACTTTAAATTCTAATTTCGATGCCAAAAATTTGCATTTTTTTATTGCTAAAATTTCATCCACAGATATAAAATTACTCCTAATTAAAATGGCATATTTTTCTCCCAGAAAATACGGTTATTACCGCAGATAAAATTAAAATCTCATTTAAAAGCGTAAAAGTAAGGCGAGAATCATCCCTGACTTTAAGCTTCTATCATGCGATACAGAACTATTTTTATTAAATATAAATTCAAATGAAAGCTTAGTAATCAAAGGTAAAAATGTAATGAAAATCCTGAACGAAAAATTAAAAACTGAGAGAGTACAGCAGTTATTAAATATTAATGCTTTTTGAGTAACTTATAATGAAAGTTCACAAAATTAAGACCCTAGAGACGGAGTCTCATTATTGATTCAATTAAAACGAGACTCAATAATTTGCATTTTGATTAGAGATACTCTGCTATGTGGGTTCCTTAATTTTCAGTTTTTTTCCCTTTATTGTGTCTTCATCAAAAAAGAAATCCAAGGAAATAAATGAAAGTTTAAAAAAAGAAAAAAGAAAAAATGTTTGGAAACTTTTCATGAAAGTTTTTTTTTTTTTTTTCATATATATTAATTCTCTTTAAGAGTGATTTTTTCCCCATTTTTTCCCTCACTTTTTTTTACTACTTTTCCTCAAAGATGCCCATGCTATAGAAAAATCTTTTGCAAAACAAAGCCAGAGAATATATGAGAGGGAGGAAAGGAAGAAAAAAAAGCTAAAATCATAACTGTTTTTTAATGCGTTTCAATTTTTTTTCCGCGTTCACTCCAACAGCCGTCATTTCTTCTTTAAAAAAAATTTTTTTTGAAGCGTCGAGATGAATTTTTTCTTTTCCTTCTTTATTCACATCTTACTTTTTGTCTCTCTCTCAACTTATTAATGCAGAAGCTATCTTTTTTTCTTAAATTTTATTTATTTTTTTCATTCGCCACCATCACCACCACCACCACACGCTAAACGCGTTGGTAGTTCTGCACTTTTCCAAGTCGGCAACTTCTTAATTTCATGAAGAACGATTCCGAGAAGCGAATTGATGCGGGAGATCGGAACGAGGAATTTATAAACCTCCACCACTTTTATACTTTGATGTTAATTACGCTCCATAAATTAACACGCTCCAGTGCCCCTGTCCGCCACCAACCAATGAAAGAAAAGCGGACGGGCGAAAACTGGAAGGATGAGGGGGATGGAAAAAATAAGAGTCTCCTGATCAATTTTCTGGGCCGCGAGTACAAGACAAAAGGAATAAAGGATCGAGAAAGAAGACAAGACGGCAAAGGGATGATGTGGGGGACGAAATAAATTAATTTTAGACCCTTTACTTGTAATTTGGAAAGAATTTCTCAGCCGCTCAATGACTCATTTATATGGCCAAACACAAGTTTCTAAGAGAGGGTTCCATATGAACACCAACTGCTAATTTCAGATTCTCAGTACCTAGGTTATGACTCTGCTTCAAATTCTTTCATTCCATATTCCATTAATTTTGAAGAAAATTTGCAAAGGTTTCAAACATTTAGCTTCGAAATTGCTATATAGAGTTAACTGGTTAGTTAAGTATGGCAGATTCCCAGAGAACTACTTTTCCGAGTGAGATACATTACTGCGGACACCCTGTACGTAAAACATTCTCAAATTTGCGTTAATATACTTTCAGACAAGATAACAGTTTCCCTAACACTTCGTTGTACGAAAAACGTGAAGAAATTTTACAAAGTTACCTTTCTTCCTTCTCTGATTGGCTAATTTATGTGAACATAACGTCGCAGAGAAAATTGTGATTTACTCATTTTTCTTATTGTTTGACCTACTCGAATAATAACGAATTGCGGAAGATGATAGAGCCGAAATGAACTTTTTCGTCATTTTCGTCATTTTCGTCATTTCTGTAGAATATTCCAGGTAGAAAACTGTCGTTCAAATTAGTTCCGGGTAATTGCCGTCTAGAAAGTATAGTAGGTTTGTAAGGATCTTAAGTTTTACTAACGTTTATTTTATTTTAAATCTTTACTATCACTTCTTATTTTCTACTTCCGGCCAGAATTAAAAGTTTTAACTTATTTATGCAAATTTGTCTGGCGAACGCCAAGTACTTAAGTTGTGGCTTTTTGCCAAGCAAGAGAGAGGAAGGAGTTAGTAGATGCAGGCCGCTTGCCTTAGCAGTTTTATTCGGTTGCTGGTTGCCTTACAGGCCAGAGGTTTAATCCTCTTGATAATTTTTAAACGTATTGTAGTGTTAACAGTTCTCTGTACTACATACGGCTTCCTGTTAATATAGGCCAATCTTCCACGTAGGCCCTTGTTTATCATTCCAAAGTTAAGTTAGAGTTTAGTTAATATTTTTTATATTCTTACGTTCAGACCACAAGTGGTTGGTCTCTGTATTCCGAAGTCCGGAAATTATTGTAAAGAGTGAAAAATAAAGGGTTTCGTATACCCTTCCTGTGTATCTTGTCTACTTCCCACATTTATTGAACATAGCTTTAGTAAGCTCCCTGTTCCGAGTCAGGTTCTTGAATGTTCCCCAAGCAAGTAAGGCGGAACACTGAACCTGATAGGTTAACCGACTGCGATACCGTAGACCCATCGAATCTCGGAGAAGACATGGATGTAACTTGTCCATCCCCGCATAGAAGGTAACAGTGGCCTCTTATTATATGCCTCCATAATGAAATTATTACCATTTCTGGCACTTAGCAGTGGCAAAAGCCTAAAAATGTCTAGTGCCCGCCATACAAAAAAAAAAAAAAAAAAAAAAAAAAATAGTTCTGAGAATACATTTCTAGAAATGTTTTCTTTATACACATGCAAGTGTATAAAGAAATGTATATATATATATATATATATATATGACGAAAATCACAAATATATATTTGTAATAACGGTTTTATGATTTTTATTTTATGGAATGTATTCTTTACTGAGCTGTCGTTGCCATTTTACTTGCTTCAATTTATAGAGTTAAACATTTTGTGCTAATTGCTGAAATTCGATTTGCTCTTATATTATTAATAACGATAAATTATCAAATGAACATTTCCAGTACCTGTTTCGTAAAAATTCTGCCATATTTATAAATATAAATGTTATTAGAATAACTCTTCAGTACGTTTTTTTTATTTTCTTTTTTTTTTTCCTTTACTACAGCTATCAAGCTTTGTATCAAACATCCTTAAATGTAATTGCTGCATAGTCTTTTATCTACAAATTAAAATTTAATTTCATGATTATTTAAACAAAGATGCTTAGATGCTTACGAAAGAATATATCTTCTGGAATTTATTTGTTAGCACGAGTAAACAAATTGCTGATCGATGTACGATATTACATCCACTGAATTTATGTTCTAATTAATTTGTTAATAATGTAAATATTTCATCTTTAAATATATTAATTATTGTTCATCCTGATTAAAAGTCCAATTAATATTCTAAAGCTGTTAATATTATTGGAATATTGCTTTTGTAATATTTGTTTTAATTTATGTATATGTAAAACTGCTAATGAGCGAAAACACTTTCGTTCCTAATAAGAAATAATAGCAAATATCAAACATGTTTATGCAATTGAAATAAAATAATTTTGTAATCAGCTTCGAACATTGAGAATTTTGATGATATTTTTTCATATTAATAGTCAATCATGTCAAATTTATTAAAAAGTTTTAATAGTGTGGCGATATCGTTTGCAATACTGAAACGCTATTTGTCAAACTCTTCGCGCTGCGATTTTCTTTTTGATCAAGTGGCAACAGTAAAAGAGTTCGAAGCCAAAAATAAATATTAGGATTTGTTTTTAAAATAGAAACTCGTTGTAATTTATTTTACTCCTCTCGTTAATAAATTTATACAGTACATTTGTCCTTAATCAACGAGTTTAGAATAGTATATTATTATTAAATTTCTTTCACCTATTTGTGCTCTCACAGGAACACTCGAAATCTGTGATTTTTTCAAGGAACATTGCTTTTACACAAAGTAAAAGACTAGATATGTAACGAAAAAAAAAAAAAAAATCAAAGATTTAATTCTTATTTTGCTAATAGTCAAATGTAACTTCATTAATATTTTTGTCATAATTAGCACCCTTTGAAAGAAAATGACGAAATTAGTTTTGATAAATTATGATTAATATTTATCATTTCTTTTAAAAAATTTATAGTAGTTTTTGTCAAGTAAATTTATCAAGACTAACTAAACCTCATACTAGAAGACCTTGGAAAAAGTCCCAATAAAATTTAAATTTTTTTTACTTTAAACTTAATTAGGTTCATTCAATTATTTTTCAATATCTCGTTACAATTATTGCTCCCTGTCCGATATTTAACTAAATCAATTTATTACTGCACGAAAGATTTTGAATTCTAATTCGTAAAAATATTATAATTTGTGAAACAGTAGCTTTTCAGACTATTTTGAAATTCTTTTCTCTCTTCCTTTTGCAGAATTTTAATCTTTCTTATGCAGAAGATAAACTGTAAATATTGATCAATTTTCTGTATTATATGTGTTTGTTACTTAAAGACACAATTTTATATCCCAAATGATTCGCTAAATTTTTTGATGTGCTTCCAAGTTTAATGAATTTGAACATTATGATAAAAGTTTCTATATAACTTTGTTTTCAAAATTTTCAATAAAGACAGAATAAAAACAAAATCTCAAACTTTAGATCAATAAATTCCTTTAAAATCATATAATCTTATCAGTTTAAAAGAAAATATAAAATAGATAAAAATATCTTCTATGAAAAAAAAATTCCTTCGTTAACACGTAACTCAGAAAGTTGACAAAAATATGTAAAATAATTGTATATGATCTATCATGCAAGTAGGATATTAAATTGCACTCTCAGCATTTCTGGTCGTAAGTGAATTCCTAGAATTCTATGATTAATGAAAGTATTTTTTCCCTAGGACTCCTTGCTCTTTAGAATATTTGGCCTGGTTTCAATCTTTAACAAGAGAAAAAGAGTTGAACGTTTTGTTGTGAGTACAAACTGTTGAATGGTGCTGCTATAATTGATAATACCTCTTTCGCAGTCAAAGCATTGCACCTTTCTACGAATTATGGGTAATTTAATCAAGCAATTTCTACAGCAATTTATGAAGGATCATTTTAAAGCCTATAATAATAAGGTATAAAATGTCTTTTATTAGCGATTACTTTTACTGCATATAATAATGCCCAGTTTATGTGAGAAATGAAACATTTTCTATTTTGAAAGCTAATAAAAAGTTGCATTTTTAAGATTCTAAAGTAAAGCAAATTTAACAGAAATAATTTTGAAATAAATTGTGAAATGCATTTTGGAAAAATCATTTCTATATTATATGAATCGCACAACAACCATTAGCAACCATTTCTATTTTTATGAAAAATATAGACATATACTTAAGAAACAGCCATGAGATACAACACAGCTGCATTTAGGTCTGTACTTTAGCATTGTTGTTTTTTTAATTAAGATTGTTAATACAAGTTAAAAATAAATTATTCTCGGAAATTGAACGCATAAATATAAAGAATGATATAAATGCAGGAAAAAACGGAACGTTTACCATTTTGGACGAAAAAGTAGGAATGACATATGACAAACGAACATGATGTTTGTTCATTCAAATTTATCTGTACGTCTAATGCATTGGAAGTCTTCAATTTATAACTGTAGGAGATTTTGTATACATTAAATATTCAAAGCAGAGAAAGCTTTATATAACCTACAACGGAAATATATGTCAAGAGTTCATATTTATAATTTTAAGAGGAATTCACAAAACAAATTTGTTAATTCTTCTCAAATTACAAATATGTTAGCATTATCGTAGCTGAACAATTCGCATAGATAAACACCATTAAATCAATTCAAACTTTCCTTTTGTGCAGCGAAAAATCTGTCTTTCTACCCGCTGGCCGAATTGCTTGTTTTTTTAATATAAACTCTAATTTTAATTGTATTGTTTTTTAACTGTTTATAACTGTATATGGATTTTTTATCTTTTTCTGTATTTTACAATTTTTAATGAAGATGTTTTGAGTTTTTATGTATTTTTGCCTAGCCACGAAGTAGGAACTGAGTTAATTGAATGAGAAATATATCTGTAATGAAATTCGATGTAATAAGTTTAAATGAAATTCAGCAAAAACTGTGTATAATTTAATGGGAAGTACATGGAACTCGTGGTGGGCACATCAGATTTTATTTTTTTAAAGTGAAAATTAAAACAACTTGGCAATGCTTTTTATGTTATTCGATAGAGATTTATCTTCTCTACAAAAAAAAATGTGTTTTTTTAATGCTGTTATAATTTTTGTTCTTTCCGTGTCACTAAAATGAAGTGTCAAGTCGTCAAAAGGAGAGCATTTTCGACATCTGCTTTTTGCACTTAATCGAAGTGCTAAACCCCCAGAACTGCTCGAGAGGTTTGTAAAGTGTATGGAAGAAGAAATAATCTTAAAACAGCTCAAAATTGGTTCAAGCTATTTAAAGATCGTGATTCTATTTTCGAGGCATTGAACAGTTTGTTGAACGTTGGGAAGAAGTTGTAAAGACCAACGGAGAATATATTATTGATTCATATGTTGTTCAGTTGTTGTTTATTTTTCTAGAAATCTAAACTTCAAAAAATATGCCGGAACTTACGGCCCAACCTAATGTTTTCAAATTTGACGAACTAAATAAACATTGATGAACCTATAGATATACTGCAGTTTTGAAAAGAATTCAGTTGATGAACGTAGATATGGTTTTCTTTTCCTAATTTCTTTTCTGTATCTCTTCAAGAAACTTTATATAATTGTTGAATTAAAGTTATCGGGATACGAATTTGCAATGTAATTTATTTCTCATTTTTGATTAAGGATTTAATAAACTGCAACTCAAGTTATTTTATCCCACAAACGTATTCGCGTCTATAAGAATTTCGAAGGAATCAAAAAAGCTCATATAGAAGGAACTTCCGGTACTTTTCTTACTGAAGTAAAATTTGGATAGCTATAGCTCGTAACAATTTGTTCTAAGTATTGATGCATTCAAAATCTCTATTATTCAAACCATGATACTATAGGATCAATAAACATGCTAATAATTATTTATGTATTTGTTAACTACTTTAATATTTAATGCAATTAAATATATTTAATGTCTTACAATGAGTATCTAAATCATGTCGTTAATAGATAGATAATCCCTCAAAAGGGTGGACGAAGAGAAGAAGGAAAAGAGCGAGAGAACAGAGAGCTCCAAATCTCCGTCCATGTGGAAGCGTCAGTTTTGTCTCAGCAAGAAAACTGGAAGATGAAGGACGGGGATGGGGTGGGGTGGGTCGAAATAAGATAATGGGAAGAAGACCCCCCTTCTCCAGCAAACCTAATGACTAACGAAGGACGGCCGCCCGAATTAATCATTTTGTTGGAAAAGAGACTTTTTAATTAATGACTTCTCTCCGCCAATTTGCGGCAAAGGCGAAACCAGATTGCAGATCAATTACTATGCCTAAATAAAAATATATATAAAAAATTTTACAATAAGTTCGTCTTCTCTTCTCAGCCCCATCAGCCTCCCTCCCTCCCTTCCTCTTTGCTTCCTTCCCCAAGTCCAACAATATCATTACCTGCATTATTCATTCTTATTTTTTTCTTGGACTTCTTCATCTTCTTCTTATTATTCCTCCCCCCTCCTTCTTTCGAATTCTTTTTCTTTGTATTCGTTTTATTATTTATTGTGCAATCCTTTCCCCATTGTTTTCTGTTAAACTCTGGGGCAAATTGCTGGAGACTTTATGACGTGCCTAATGAAGGGTAATGTCTAATCTTCAACCATTCTTTTCGACAGCCAGCACTGGGAAGGATGGGGAGGGATGCACGTGCTAACGAGGGCATAGGATGCTATGTTATGTATGTGTGCGGGCCGTTCCTTCCCACCCGTCGAAAGAAATAGCAACGCGTATATTCTGTTTACAGTCCAACGAATTTTAGAGCGTATTCTGTACCGTTCAGCGAGCTCGTCTTTTTGGGGAGAAGAGTGGCAACGCTTTCTTTTGTCCGTGAAATTAGCATTCGAGAGAATACCTAATTAATCGTTATCGTTATTTTTCTGAGTTGTTGCTTCTTGCTACTTTATGTTGCTGATGTGGGGAAAGAATTTCTCATCCTAAGTTTTCTGAAACATAGTTCTTTTCCTCGTGTAGAAGATGTGTAATTTATTATCGTAGCTGATCAATTCCAGACGTCCAATTTAAATGAAATTTATGACAATGATTTACAAAATTGAAGTTTGTAATTTCCGTAATGGATCTTTAAGTTCTGAGTTTGAATTAGAGAATAATGGCAAAAATAAATAAATGGCGCATACACAAATTTTATGTATTACATACTTAGACGTTACAATTCACTTTATAAGTACATATATATATGTATATATATTGGATTGTCAGAAGCGCCATGGTGCGTTTGGTCTATGCTTTGTCACTGTAAATTTTACAGGCTTTTAGCGCATTCTTCCCTTATTTTAAGCTACATTTGTTTTGATATTTTAATTTTTACATCCATAGATTCTATGTATTGTCACGCACTAGTGTCTAATCAATGTATTGTCACATACATACAATGTAATACATCAGAATGCTATAATACTTATAGTGATTTCAAATTTTCACAAGAAGTGTACAAAAAACGAAACTTTATGAAACGAAGTAATGAAACAAATCTCTGAGAAGTAGTTTAGGAATCGTTTGGCTATTTTATTTTGCACATTTCAGTTGCTTATTTAAGAAAATAAAAGAGAATGCAAAGATTTTTATTGCCATTTTAATTTAAATTATCGATGAAACTGTAAAATGATAAAAAAATTAATTGAATGTGCATTTAAATTTCATTAATCAATAGCAATACATTTAGCTAAAAGGAAAAAGCTGATGTGTACACCACATGACTTCCTTGTACGGAATATTAAATTATACGCATTTTTTCCTGCATTTCATTTAAACTAATTTCCTCGAATTTCATTAGAGATATATTTCTCATTCAATTAATTCAGTTCTCCCTTTGTGGGCAGGCAAAAATACATAAAAAATCAAAATATCTTCCTTAAAAATTGAAAGATATAGAAAAACATAGAACACTAAAAACAGTTAAAAGAATTTAAAAAAGCAGTTTTTACAATTAAAATTACAGTTTCTACGCAAAAACAAGCGATTCGACCAGCAGGCAAGAAGGCAGATTTTATGATGCACAATACTAAAAGTTTCCTTTTGGTGCTACTAGGCAAAAAGACACTGAAAGTGCAGAAAGAATTAATTCATATTCTATATTTCAAATGTAAACAAATATGGCTGCTATGGTAAAAAAGGCTTAGCTGCACTTAAATAACTTTTAAATTCTTCATAATTCTTCAAATATTGCATGCAGATTAACTAAAGGCATAAAACCTTAACCGAAAGATAAGAAAAGCATAATTCAATTATTTTTAAAGCAAAACAATGCACAATTTACCAACATATAAGAATAAAATCTGAGCTTGCTAAGCAGAGTAACAGAGTGGGTATATATATGTATATACCTGTATGCATGTATATATATATATATATACATATGGGTGGGTAAAATGTTTCATCGGAACCACAGTATCACAGCAACTTTTAAGCGGAAGCATTAAGAATTTTCTTTTTACCTTGTTTTCTAATTTTTGAAGCTCAATGCGCAAAATTCTTGACAACAAAGGTCTCTTTTAGTTTGTTCTCCTTTCTTTAATTATATATATGTGATGTACCAGCTTTTGTTCGGAATAAATAGATTGGTGAAGAATCATAGATGTAGTCGTAGCTTAAATTATCAGACGATAAGTTTAAAAAACAAGATCCATTTATTATTATTCAGGAGAAATAGCAATTACAAAAATCTGATCTCCGGAGTAAATAAAAAAGAATTACTAATAACTTTTTGTATGAAGTTTACTGCATCGTTACATTAAAGAAAAGACCCCAATATTCTTTTGCGAGTTCTTTTATAGCCTCTGAAAAGGCAGAGCTTCCAAGAAATGACGTCAGCCTCGTCAGCCATTCCAGTTCGCTTTAAATATCTCCAGAACATTCTATAACTGTACGTGTAGAAAAGGCGGAATAAACAACTTGACTACGGGGCTGTGAATTTAATTCCACGTACTTTCAAATAAGAGACCGTCGCCATTAAAAATGAAAAGACATACAGTTAGAATTTTAAGTGTATTCTTAACTACGGAATTTTATTATTACATATATATATATAATACTCTTTTTTGAGTTATGCGAGATACATACGTACGTACGTACAGACGGTACGAAAAAAATCTCTTCTCAATCCATTTTAAATCATTTTTAAAATTCGTTTGGGGTTAAGAATTCCTTTATTATGTTGTTACGTACAGATGTCACTCAAAAACGTCTTTAAGTGGCATTCAATCGTGGTCAAAATGGATATTTTCGTTGAAATATAGTACCCGGAATTTTTCTTTAGTACAGTACTTCCTTTACTTCGTACAACGAAATAAAAATGATTGTAGTGTTTAATTAAAAAAAAAAGTACACTGTAGTCTAGAAACTAATAACGCAGAATAATGCTCTAGAAAAAGAATTAATAGATATCGAGAATAATTCTTAAAAAAAAAAAAAAAAAAAAAAAAAAAAAAGAGAGAGAGAGAGAACTGAAAGCTTTCAGATTTTTCATTACGCCCTAAGGGACGTTCTTTTAACGTTTTGTGTGTTACCTTTATTTATTAAATATCATGTTCTTCGCACTTAAACCATACAATTCAGTCCAACAGTAATATCGCAAAATAATTTTAAAATGAGCATATCTTGTGAATTTCCGATACACAGTCCCGCACGCTGGAGATATTTGGGTTTCCTGATGCCCATATTCGCAGGAGGATTACATTATTTAAAATTGGATAGCTCTAGGTACCGTTGTTATACCTTAATGCTAGAAACATACCTATATTTACGCAGATTCTTCATTATTTAATTTTTTAAAATATAATATAGGGCTCTAATATTTGGTAGCGAAAATTTGTAAAGTGAATCAACGCAAAATGACAAAACAAAATTCTGGGCTAATTGCTGCTTTGGACTAAAAATACACATACTTTTCTATTTTAATGCAAACTCATTGTCAAGGAGGGCGTGTTTTGTGGAGAATTCTTTGAATGAAAGAAAAAAAAAATTATTGCCGTTAAGTGGAATTTGTTTTGCGTCTTGTGAAACAGCTTTCCTGCAGTTTTAGACGTTTTGCAGAGTAAAAAAGCTAAAAGGAGTACTTTATATAAACTGCGATCGTGATTTATAATATACTTTTTTTTCGTGTAACAAGATTTAAAACAGGATTTTATTATAAAACTAAGATAATGAATTTTAGCTTCGCATAGAAGAGACGTAATTAAGGCGAGTGAACAGAAATTTTTAACACATAAATTTTCTATTTTGTTTATTATCGCTAATTAAGATTAAAAATATTTACATAAAAAACAGACTTCTCAATATAAAAGATTATTAAAACGTAAATTTTTGCTATCTATTTCATCATAAATTTTCTCATAGTATTTTTTTGTAAAAATATGAATTCAATAGTTATTTAACTTAATATAGCGATTTTTTTTTGTTACAGCCTTTTACATCGCTTTTATTTATTTATTTATCAGATTAAACAACTGACAGAAGTAATTAACATTAAGACTAATAGTAAAATCTTAGAACCGTATAAATATTTTTAATGTTCATTCGGTCGACCGATTAATGAATGAACGTTTGAATAAATAAATCAAATGAACGTTTTGCGATGCACTGATAGGCTACTCAGTGTTCTTTTTGTCGGGAAATAGTCTCTTAGTACTGGAGTTAATCGAGTCAAGTTATTACAAAATTCGTCCAAAATTTATTTTATTTATTTTTTTCCCTCTCTTTTTGTGTGTGTCTATGTATTCGGTATCGGATTTCTCTCTATGCAGTGGCGCGAAGTAAAGAAATAAAACGGAAAAAAAAAAATAAAATAAAAAAAAAATAAAATAAAACTGAAAGGTTTCACATTTTATATTACACCCAAAGAGGCGGTTTTTTAAAGTTCTGTATGTTACCTTTATTTATTAAATATCATATGTTCGTCGCATTTAAACCATAAAATTCAATTCAACAGCAATATTACAAAATAATTTTTAAATTAGCGTATCTTCAGAATTTCCGATACTTAATCTCGTGTGCTGGAGATAAAAATGTTTTTCTCCCGTACAGTGTTGCCATTTATCGCTTTGAAATCGTTGAGTTTCTTATTAAAAAACTTCTTTAAAGTGTAACAAAATATGAAAACGATAATAAAACGAATTCCAAATTAGGGCTTTCAGATGCCCATATTCGGTGGAGGATTTCAAAATTTGATGGATCTAGGTACCGCTATTTTATCACAATGCGAGAAACATACATATTATGCAGGTTTTTCATTATTTAATTTCTTTAAGGGGACTCATACACCTTAAAACCCATAAGATGTTCGAATAGGTAACTGTTGCAAGAATTGCGATAACTTATTTATTTTAAAAGAAATTACTACCAACGTTTTACAGCTGACTACATAATATAGCTGCTTTCTGAAATAGTCATCAGAAAGTTTGTGTTGCCACAAATATTTTTATAAATTAATCCGCTTTGTGACAACATTTTTCGTCATGTTTCCAACTTGCGCGCACAGTTGAAAATATTCTGTTTCATAATTTAATTCCATATTTAATATATAGCTTTTATAACATTTAGAAACTACTGTGAACCTGAAATTCTAAAAATTTCGTGTTCAATTTTTATTTTATTTTGAGTTGAGTTTATAAAATTTATTTTATTAACAAAATTTGTAATGTTTTCGTCCATAAAATTTTTAAATATTAAAATATTTATCAGATTGTTGATTCAGTTCGAAAATAGTGCCCATATAAAGAATTCCATCCAATTTCAAGTATGTACCATTAGCCATTTTTAAAATATCACGCGCGCAAGGTGGAAACGTGGCGAAATATTTTGTCACAAAGAGGATTAAATTACAAAATCATTTGTGGCAACACAAACTTTCTGATTACAATTTCAGAAAGCAGCTATATTATGTAGTCAGCTGTAAAAAGTTGGAAGTAATTGCTTTTAAAATAAATAAAATATCCCAATTCTTGTAACAGTCACATATTCGAAGATCATGAGGGGTTTAAGGTGTATGAGTCCCCTTAAATATAACGCAAGGCAATAATACTTTTTAGCAGCAATTTGAAATGTGAAACGGACATTTAAAGTTTTCGAAGCAAAATGCCAAACCGAAATTAATAGTCCTTCCGGGCTAACGTCCTTTGGGCTAAAAAAACACTTTATAGTATTTGTTACTAACTGAACTGAAGTCAGCAACAATCGGAAATGACGTCAAACGACGTTAATGGTGCATGTAGCAGGTGGTAATACTGATGATAAGTGTGTGGGAGAAAAACCCATTTAATCACTCGTAAAACCCTAAACCGGAAATCCGAGCCTATAATTTTGTAACTGTTCACTCGTTTCACTAGGTTGGGAATTTCAATGGAAACATTCAATAAAATAAACATAATGCAGTCTAATTAATCTGCTGGAAAGAAATGCACTAATTAGAGGAAGTTTATAAACTGTTCTCTTGCGCAAACAATTCATTTACGACACAAGTTTTTATTTTAAAAAGAAAATTATTCCAACAGAAACATTCCCTTCTGTACTTCCCAAAATGTATTAAAATAAAATTATAAGCTGTATGAAAGTACTATTTTAGTTAATAAATTACGAAACAGACGTATGAATACTATATACTTGGCTTTCCTTACTGTTAACTATGCTAATTGTATAATTGCTACTATTTTATTAAAAGTTATGCATACTATATTTAAACAATTATGTTTGCTATACACATTCTATTCTAATAATTTTTAAGACAAATACCTTACGAAGCGGGAAACAACAATAGGTTCCAGAAATGGCAAATACTCAGCCACTTAGGTGATCCGGGAAAATAGCGACTTGATAGAGTAACATAATATGATCTCATAAAGGAAAACAGCAAACTGAAGATGCTTCAGAAGTCAAAATGTTTAGATCAAAACTATGCAATAAAGAACAAAATTTGGGGAAATTACTATAAAAGAAATTTAGAATCTTTTTCTTTTAATCTAAACTTTCATATCAAACGCAATGTACACTGGCCAAAAAAAGAAAAAAAAAAAAGGGGGGGTGAATTTCGTTTTACTAGGCCGATTGACAAAATTCAAATTGCGTTTTTCGTGTCTCGAAAGCGTGACTTAGGATGTATATTAAATTTATTATTTGCATTATTTACAAAATTTTGCAACAGAACACACATTTAACATTACAAACAAGTTTACATTTATTAATTCACAATAACCACTTAACTCTACTTTACATCAATTAGAGTCCTCTTTTTATGATATTTGCAAACTTACATCTCTTGATTGGCTCATCAAACTTACATCTCTTGATTGGCTCAGCTACAAAACTCCCTACCATAAGTAGTTGGTCAGTTTAAATTAAAACTTAATTACATACTTTTAGGATATTCTTTGATTTTTTCTAGATTTATATTATTTAAATATTTAAATATTAAAATTTACAAAATTTTTAATAAAACAAAGATAGCAACTTGGCACTCTACTTACATTATCGCCATCTATATAATTTTCAGAACACACTTACATCACTTAGGAAATACTTTTGCAGACCCCAACGCTAATATGGTAGGTAAGTTAGAATTAAAACTTACTATTTACTTGCTTTTAAGTATTTTTTATGTAGTATTTAAGTATTTTCTAGATACGTAATTATATTTTTAAGTATATATTTGTTTTTTTATAAATTATGAATTACTTTTTAGTTTCTTTTTGATTGATATGCATATTCGTGTCGGGGAGATTTCTGTAGACAAGGGTTCTAAAATGCATTGGTTTCTAAATTAATTTTTCTGGAAAATTTAATTTAAAAAAAATTTAATTTAAAAAATTAAATTTATTTTTTTTAAAAATTAAATTTAATTTAAATTAAATTTAATTAAAAAAATTAAATTTAATACTAGAATTTACATTGCTTATTTCTCAAAATACTTTATTATTGGTATTTTCCTTTTAGACCTTTTATTTTTAATTGCTAATTTCTCAAGGTAACACTTTATTGGTATTTCTTTTTGGACATTCTTCACTATGTATTTACTTTTGGTTTTGACTTTTACCCTTGCCTTCATGAATGACGAAACACGAATTAAATGATTGAAGAGTTAGGCGTGGAGGCAACTTCCCCTTCATAAGTGTGTCTCCTGCCTGCTCAACAGTCATTCACTTATGCATTTTTTAAGGAATTTTTTAATTAATTTTTAAGTTGCTAAATTGGTAAATTTTTTTTCATGCTTTGGTTTTGCACTTGTTTTACTTATGCTATCTGAATTTAAATGATATTGTAGATTAGTTCGAAAATTGAATCTTTTATATGTTTGCACTTTAATTATTTTAACTTTAAATTTGCTTTTTTATGGATATACAGTGGATGGACAAAAATATGGAAACACCTTGTGAAGTGCATGCTTGATCATTAAGGGCAATTGTGACGAAAAATAAGAAGACCACAGCTGCAAAAGTTACTGCTGAAATGAATGTTGTGTTACCGAACCCTATGAGTACCAAAGCAATTAGAAGGGAGCTTCATAAACAGGGAATTGCTGGCCGTGCTGCAAATGAGAAGCCACTCATCAGTGATGCTAATGCCCGTAACAGGAAAAGGTGGTGTTTAAGTCATAAAGCCTGGACTATAGAGCAGTGGAAGTGAGTAATATGGTCTGACGAGTCTTCTTTCACATTGTTTCCCACTTCTGGCCGAGTTTACGACTGGAGAACGCCATCTCAAGCCTATAATACAGACTGCTTGTTGCCAAGAGTGAAACATGGCGGGGGTTCTGTTGTGGTTTGGGCAGCCATATCGTGCTTTTCTGCTAGCCCCATGATAACTGTGTCAGGGCACATGACTGCCAAGACTTATGTGAACATTTTGGCCGATCAAGTTCATCCCATGGTACAAACTTTGTTCCCCGATGGTGATGGTGTCTTCCAAGACGACAAAGCCCCTGTTCACACAGCTCACATTGTCCAGGACTGGTTTTCTGAGCACGAGGATGAGTTGTCCTATCTCCCCTGGCCACCACAGTCACCAGACTTGAATATTATCGAACTTTTGTGGTCTACATTGGAACGGAAAGTGCGTTCTCGTTATCCACCGCCAACATCGTTATCTGAACTTGCCACCGTTTTGCAGGAAGAATGGTATAATATTTCCTTGGCAAACATACAGGAACTGTATTTGTCCATTCCGTTTGTGTGTGTGTGTGATTATAGCAAAGCCTCGAGGGCTATCTGCCTAAAGGGAGGGATGCCTTCGTGGAGGACGTTTTAAGGGAAACTGGCTCGTATACACGTTACACATGGGGAAAACCACGAAAACGCCCAGATTTATCCATTCCGAGAAGACTGCAAGCTGTTTTGGATGCCAGCGGGTTTCCTACACCATATTAAGCAAAGAAACATGTTTTTTTAAAGGTGTTTCCATATTTTTGTCCAACCCCTGTACATCTTTGTTTAAATTAAATATTAGATTTATATATAGCATTGTTCTAACATAGGTATTTTGACACAAAATCGGACTTTTTCTGAAATGACATGGCAATATTTTTCCATATTTCGATCCTGCGACTTAATTTATGCCTAGACTTTAGATTTTGTAAAATTTAGTGTGAAATTTAGGAAGAAATAAAAAAATTTATCTTGGCGCAATTTTTTTAGTTTGCGCCAAGAATAATTCAGTTGGCGAACTTCTTAATATGTGGCAATTAATTTTCCTTTCCCTCCCATTATGCCAAATCGGAAAAAAAGTCACATCGTTCCTACTTTCAAATAATTTTAGCAACGTGTCTAAACCACATTTGATGTTTTATCGCTGTCAACAAATAAGCCAAGTTTCAAAACGCGCTTATATACAAATTCACGTATACCTTCGGGAAGTTTGAATAAAAAACTAATTTTTGCAGGTATGCTTAGAAATACGTCTACTTTAAGATGACGGTAAAATTTTTATAGATTATAATTCACTTCTTTTTTGATAAAAATAAATTTATAAAAATTATTTAAAAATACAAATTTAAAAAATAAATCATAAAAAGTGGGTGAATTTTATTTGAATGACCTTAATTTCGAACTGTCAAAGGAAGAACCAAATAAGTTTAATAAAAAGAGAGAGATTAATAAATATATGCCAAACTCAATTAACATTGAGGAACTAAAATTTTGAGAGCTATTATTTTAAAAACTACTCGTGTGATTTTTACAAATCTTGGTAGTTTGGCGGAATTTGAGTCGTAGAATTGAAATGTGGAAAAAAATTGGTATGTTATATCAGAAAAAGCCCGATTTTGTGTGAGAATACCTATATTAGAACAATGCTATATATAAATCTAATACACAGGAGATATAAAACTATCCCCCCTTTTTTTGCGCAGTGTACTGCGCAGAATATTTGTCAGTATTGCTAATGATCGAAAAGATTATTACCTTATATTCATTAATTCTATATTCTTGAATTGAGGCCCTATTTGTGCATCTCAAATAGTTTTTGAATAGTAAAGGATGAAGTACTCGTAATTCTAGATTGGAGTAGGTTTCATTACTGCCATGACAAATTTCATACTTTAGCTATATACGTTAATTTTTATTGTAAAGCAGTTATACAGACTGTTCGCACATTTTTTAGATGATTTTCATTTGTGTTTGAGGTAATATTCTACCTAAAATTTAGTGTTTTTTAAGTGTTCCATTTGATAACCCTTATTCTTCATTATCTTTCTACATTGTAATTTCTAAGACAAGCCTTTTTTAGTATCGAAAGAGGTATTTTATCTCATTCCTCTTGAACAGCTTTCCAAACTCCAAGGATGGTTGTAGGTCGCTATTTGGACAATCCGTTTTTCAAATCCAAAAGCGAAAAAAATATGCAGGTGATACATCAGAAGATTTAGTAGGTATATGAATGAAACGGACCTTGATACCTGTTTCTTGTTCTACTTTTATCCAGAAAATTAACAGTAGATTTAACGTGTGGCTGCTTTCTCTGTCTTAATGCAGTTCTACTGACTGATGGCACTGCAGTTAAAGAGAATGTATTTTATATTTGAAAATTGGAATAAAATACTATGTTCATGATAATATGTGGCATTCATCTTAACATTCTTCTCTACTCTCTTTATTTTTAATTCGCCGAAATATGAAAAAGCAACTTTATAAATCACTTTGAAAAATTTTTTTTAGATTCTTTGAACCATGTTTTAAGATTTTTTTTCTCCTTTTTGATAATAATAAATTCTACTCTTTTTAATGCAGTCATTTAAATATACCCCAGCTTCATCTATTGTGACAACATTTTTTCATTTTTTGCCCGGCTAAATGTTTTCCATAAAGAATTCTGAAGCGTGTTCAGCGATCGGCAATATGTCGTGGAGAAAGTCGATGCACATTATATTTCTTCACCTTTTTAAGATTCAAATCTGCATGAATCTCTTCATTTTCAATTGGCACTGATCATTTTAATGATTTTGCAACTGTCTTTGGACTTAGCAGATTTTCTTTTAACACTGAAAATCTTATTTTTGCGAGCATAAACGTAGCCTTCCATCCATTACCCCTTTAAAAGCGCCATTTTACAAAATTGTCAGCTTGAAGACGATAATTTATACTTTCAAAAATGTATGTAGCTGCTGTTAAAACAAATATTTCTAAGGCAACTATTTTGTTATAGCAAAAAAAAAAAAAAAAAAAAAAAAAAAAAAAAAAATCAAAAAAATGTACTAACAGACTTAGTTAATTCCTTTTCCTGTACTGTTTTTAGTAAAGAGTGATAGTTAATTTCCTCTGCGGGCTCTTCCAAATGAGGTTTATAGTTATTTTCATCTAATGAGCTATTTTAACTGCATTTTATAATTAAGTTTCTTCTGGTATGTTTTATGATACAGTTAATACAGTGTTATACTATTAATTCCCCTGTTATGCTGTTTCATCTGTGTTCTATGTTAGACTATTTATAAATGAATTATTATTATAACTTATTGCTGTTAAATTTTGCTTAGATCATTATTACACTTCATTCATGTTAGAATTTCTTTTATGATTAAATGATGATTTTATTTTGGTGACGTGATATTGATTTTATTTCTACAGTATAAATAGCTATTAGAAACACAAAAGAAAGTTATTTCAGGACGTTCAGGACTGTTGTTTAGTGTATATATTTAATGATTCAATATTAGGATTCTAGAATACTTCTCTGCAAGCTAATTTTAAACTAATTAATATTACAGAATACATTTTCGTTGCAAGAGGAATCTATCTAAAATGAGCCTACAAGTGAAAAAAACTGAACGCGTATGCAAAAAGAGGTTAAAGCAAAGATCGATTAGGTGAAGACAAATTCGTTTGAAATTCAAATCTCATTCTCTATCCAATCACAACCGAAAGACGTATAGGGTCCATTTCATGTGAAGGAACAAGGCTATTTCAATTTCTCCTCTATATTATAATCAGCCCATTCCCATTCCCTGCCATGGCATCCGATCTGTGTTAATGCTGATCTATGCAAAGCCATTAGGCCCCTTAATCCACTCCAATCCTTTCCTGGAATCGTCTGCTAAGTGCCCAGCTTTCTCCGCGGTCCGAACACCCTCTTCTCTTCCTTTTCCATCCAATCGGAGTTGAAAGATGAGACATGCTTTCGATGCAACTACCCTTTCACTGGAGGAGCACTTATTCATAGCAAGGCATATAGTTGCATAAGGCTAAAGGAAAAGGTTGAAAGTGGAGAAATTCCAAAGAGGTCAGAAAACATCCAGGTATAGTTAATCACGCTGTCAGCGAATTTATGTGGAGATTACGCACCAGTGATATGAAATAGATAGAATCCCTTTGAGAGCTTAGTAACTTAGCGTCCTTAAAATTTTCTGCCACTGAATTGCAAGTGTATCGCAGACATAAAGTAGTCTAGTTTTATTTTAAACAGCTTAAGAATATATCTTTAGGAAAGGTTAAATTACCTTCCGAAGAAAAACTGATATACTTCACAGGAAATAATTTTACACCCAAAAACGTTTGCTTCGTATTATTGCATGCATTCGTATTACTATACCCTATTTCGCATTAAGAAAGTAACAAAAACGAAAATGGCTGTATTATGGCTAAGTCGTTCTAAACTTTACTTGCTTAGTGCTTTATGAAGCTTCTAATTAAAGACTGATCTTCTAAAAATAAAATTTAAGTCAAATGAAGGCATATTCAAATTATTCAACACAGTTTTATAAACTATCGTTTCTCAGTGTGTCGACGTTACCGTGAAAGACCGACATTGGAGAATGTCGACTTTCACCGGAGAATATCAAGATTCACCAAATACGTCGGTTGAAAGATCGAATATTGCACTACATTCTTGTATATTCGGACCCTCACCGGTGTATGTCGACAATCACAGATATGCTTTGGTGACAGTCGAAAAGAGAGGTCATAAAGTGCCATAATAGTTTAAGTTGTTGCAATAAGATTTGAATCACATAATTTAGTAAGCTTTTTATGACTGTTACTTTATTTTTTCATTTAGAACGTACTGTATAATTAAGTAAGTTTTTGAACTTTTATTATTTTCCGTTCTCATTTTGAATGTATTGTGTGTTTTAGGTTCTCATGTTCTCAAGTTCTTATTTCAAGTCTCAAGTGCGTTTATTCGCGACCGAATTACGGAGAAGAAAATATAATATTGTTATATGTTCAACATTCACCATTAGTACATGGTGAATGTCGACATTGAACGGTGTAAGTCAGAAATAAGAGTATTTGGAAAATATTTCGGACATACACCAAGAGACTATGTGAATGCTGACATTCACCGGTGAAAGTCGACATTCTCCAGATTTCGGTGTTTCATCGTAACATCGATACGATGATATCTCCCAGGCAAAATCTTAATTAATAATTACATCTTAATTTATCGAATACAATGTTATGAATTACTATCAAACAAGAAATAGTTTACAGAGGCGAAGTATTCCTATAAAGGAAGATGTTCCTTGATTTAATGAGGTACGTTCGAATGAATATTTCGTTAATTGAAAAGAACACAGATGCGTGAGGGCATCTAAATTTGTTTCAGTTTAAATCCGGCCGAATAGGGTTCCTGTATGGACGTGATTTTCCCTAAATGTGAAGTGAATACCAGCCAGCTTCTGTTAGAAAGACTTCCACAAAGGCATTCCTTCATCTAGATAAATAGCTTTCACGTCCTTTGCTTAAATGGTTGCACAACAGCAATTTAAATTTAAACATATTATGAGTGGGAAATTGGAAAAATATGGAAACTGATAAAAGGCTTGTAAACATTTATGTTTTATATGAGGGTAACTTTGAAACTTTTGAGCTACACACAGGTTTTTAAAGTTATGGTGCTACTTTGGTAGATGTAATCAATGACGTCACCTTATTTAAAAAGTAATTGGTTTAATTAATGTCTATAAATTTAATCTAATGTTTTAAACATTATTTGTGGCTGTTAAATATTAAAATACAATTTAATTTTGCATTTGTTTTAAAAATGATTTTATTATGAATGATTATTTAAATAATTTTAATTCTATGCATGATGTAATCAGCTCCCTGATTGGTAACTGAATATTTGTGCATTACCGCGCCATTTTAAAATTTTATTATTCATCTCTTCGAAGTCCTCAGATTTCAAATGGAATGGATATTCGAAAATGAATGTTGTTATTGGTAATTACCAAGAATTATTGGTATTGGAATAAAAAAATTACCCTTTGAGACCTCATTTTGGCTAACCTGTCTTTAATAATCAAAGATTTATTTATAAATTGTTAATAGCGTCAGAGGAAATTTATTTTAAATTTTTGGAGGAAACCTCGCTAATTGCTTCTTCAGTGAAGTGCGAGAAATGTGGATTACAGATGAAGATGGTTAAAAGAGCAGATTCAATTATGATTCCGATTTTTTTGTGGTACTTATCAATAAACAACAGGCTAAATGACTCAAAAAAATGTAAGTACATATTTTTCTTTTATTTTATAATTGAATACTTCAATTTTTGTTTAAAAAATTAATACATTATTTTCAAAAATTGCTGAGATAATTATTGTCACATATGTTTTAATGTTAATTATATTCTATATAACGTATTTTAAAGTATTTGAATTTAATAATATTCTAATTCTTTTAAATGTTGGTATGATGGTTTTTAATTCGATATTCAAATTCAGTAATATTTTAATCTAGTTAAACGTTGGCCCAATGTTTTTATAGCGGTGTTTTTATTCTCTTCTTTGCTATATGAAAGTAATAATAACCTTACTTTAGTATTTTATACTCATAGTAAATGTATTTATTTACACTTGCCTGCCATCTTAAAAAACGACATTTTCAAGAAAAAATTAATCCATTACTTTTAACGATATTTCTTTATTTATTTATTTATTTATTTATTTATTTATTTATTTATTTATTTTATTTATTTATTTATTTATTTTTTTTAGTTTCGAATACTTTACTATGCGTAAAAACAGCGCTTTTCAAGATGGCTGACGATTGTAAAAATCGCGCCAACAATTGCGCCAACGTTAATCGCCAAAAATCCGTGCAACCGTCTACCAAAGTAGTACCAAAGTTATATTTACGAAATTTTAGGAGTGTTAAAAAAGGTCTCCCCCCAGCATCAGTGCACTTCTGTAGGCGAATTGTCCAAAGAAATCCTCAAGCCACTCATTTCTTGTTACGATTTTATGTTACGACCAAAAAGGCGTTTTTTTAACGTGCTTAACCTTTATTTAAAATGCAAAAAATGCATTTATAGCCTCATCAATCTCATCTTCGAAATCAAAACAACGTCCACGTAAGTTCGTTTTAGATTAAAAAAGCAACCAAAAGTCACACATAGCTAGATCGGGTGAATTGGGTGGATGTTCTGTCACTTCGAATACTTTTTTTTACCCCAAAGGGACAATTTGCCAAGAAAGGCTATTAATTTCGTTTTGGCATTTTGAGTTGATTCACTATAAACGGCGAATCACTTTTTAAATTGTTGCCACCAAATATTGGAGACCTGTATTATAGTTAAAGAAATTAAATAATGAAGAATCTGCATAAATATATACATATTTCTCGCATTATGATAAAACAACGGTACCCAGAGCCCTCTAATTTTGAACGTCGTGCGTCTCTACCCGAATACGGGTTTATGGAAGCTCAGATGTGGAATTTGTTTTATTATCTATTTCCTATTTTGCAAAGCATTCATGAGTTTTTGATTAAGAAACTTAACGATTTCAAAGCTAGCAAAGGCAACACTTAACGAAAAAAAAAATTATCTCCAGCGCGCGAGACTGTGTATCGGAAATTCTAAACGTATGTTCTTTTAAATATTTTGTCATATTGCCGTTGAATTGAGTTTTATGGTTAAAGTGAGAAGAACACGAAACACGATATTTAACAAACAAAGGTTAAACACATTAAAAAAAAAGCTCCTTTGGTAGTAACATAAAATCTGAAAGCCTTCAGATTTTTTTTTACTGTGTGTGTTCAAGAAACTCAGCTGTAATTCTTGCTGAATGAGAAGACGCTTTGTCATGGTGGAGCATGCGTTCTCTAACTTTCACTTCTTGAAGAATTTCTGGAAAATACTTAATGGTGTACAAGTTAACTGTGCCCATCTTCCAGCTTTTACCACTCCTATACTTCTGAAAAAAACGGCATTACTTTTTCCTTTATGGCATTACTTTACATTATTATTATATTACCTTTTTCCATGGCATGTTGTTTTTTCACCATTGTAGGCGTATGATCATCTTCAAAGACCTATATTTTAGACGGGTTAGAACCTCAAAAATTGGTATGTACTTTCACCAAGGAATACAATGGCAAACTAGTTTTTTCGTATGCAATTCTTCATGATGTATGGCCGTGGATGCAATGTTAAATTCCTTCCATATCATTCGGTAGCTGCATCGATTATCATCGATTAACATTTTTCGTACAGCAGATACATTATCCAAGGTTGCTGTTAACAACGGCCTTCCATTGTTGTCTTCATGCTGAAGAGAGTTGCGATCTCCGCCTGCAAAATTCTGTAAACCATCTGAATACACCAGTTCAAGATGGGTCTTCATTTCCAAACGCTAACTGTAGACACTGAACACATTCTTTTTGATTTAATCTTACTTTAAAATCATAGAAAAACATAAAGGAATAAAGCTAAATTATTTTCAATATAAAATCAACTAATGGCTGACAATACTTGAGTTGCGAACCATTTTAGAAATTTTAAATATTTATTAAAAGAAACACTATTCGAAACATACAGAAAAATTGTATTACGTAATCAAACAAAAAGAATCATCTGTTTTTGTTAAGAAAAAACCATTTTCTCCTATGGCAGAAGTGGGGCCCACCAGCGGCCGAGCGGTAAAGTCGCTGAACACTGGTAGTTCGGTCCGAAGTTCGAATCCCGCGAACGGGCTGGCTGCATGGGTGTTTTCGTGGTTTTCCCCATGTGTAACGTGTATACGAGCCAGTTTCCCTTAGAAAGTCCTCCACGAAGGCATACCTCCCCTTAGGCAGATAGCCCTAGTGTGCTTTGCCATAATTAAATACACTCTACACACACTCCCTATGGCAGAAGTACATTAGGGATCGACTATCCGTGAACTGGCCATGATTGCATGAAACTCTTGACACTTTCAACTTTTGAATATAGTTATGAATTGAATTATATAAAAAATATCCTTTTTAAAAGTCTACATTTAGCTATTATTAATTATTTTGTTTTACTTACAGGATGAATTGGGGTTCTGGAAAAACAAAGCAATTCATTAAATACGTGTTGCTTTAGCAAAAGGATTTTATTACTCACTGCAATCATCATTCACGATCTTTTTGTGTAACTATAAATAAATAAATTTTGTTTTGAAATCAATATGTTACATCGCTTGAATGTTTGGTAGCTATCTTGCTTATGAAACATTTTTAGTGTCTAAGCGTTACTTTTGCTTTAAATACTTCCTTAAAATTTAAAAGAAGACTTCATTTTTACACCAGACAGTTCTTGTCAATTACCCTGTAGACACATTAAGTGTTTTGGAAGCAGGATATGTGAAAAAATGTTTGCGAGACCACCTCTACAGTGGTGGATACCCCAAACTGTGTTTGGTGTGACTACAGTCAGCCTATGATTTTTGAACATTTAAATAACTATATTGTACTTTGTCGATATGAGGGCACTGTTAAGAAGTATTGGAGAGCCCGTGGAATAATAGCTCAGGCGCTAATGTTTGGAATTTGTAAAATAAATAAATTATTTACTGTTTCAAAAACTTAAAAAACAAAATTTATCAGTCAACTAAAAAGTAAATTGTTTTACGAAATATACTTAATTATTATGCTTATCTTATTGTCATGAAATATAACAGCGAAATATAATGACAAAACCCTAAATTATACGGCAATAATAAATTGCAAATAAATAATTCAAACAAATAACAGTTCTTTTACTTTATATTTTAATTAACCAAACGGGACATGTCGAAGAAGGGAATTTAAGAAAGAGTCAATGCGAAGACAGAAACAGCTAAATCTGAGAAGTATGTAAATATTGTTTCATCATCAGTGCATCTGTTTCATGTTAGATCATGAATAATTAACCTGTCAAGTAACTTAATTCTTTAGGGGCACATAATAATAAAAAGCGTATTGTCTATCCCACCTATCTCCATTACTTGGATATCGTTACATGTTTCTCTAGAAGAAAAGTAGTGCTAGAGATTTGGGGGGTTGCAAAGCCTTGAAGATGTCGCCGCAGACGATTCGAAGCACTCGAAAATGTGGAGTGCCGCTGTCAGCGAAACGCAAGAGATGAACACTTGTGTTTCCTCCCCCATTGTCCCTAGGGGCTTTTCTCTCATAGAAAGGGTTGCCACTGGCGAAGATCGCAGTCGCCAAGTTGTTACAGAGCCACCATTTTAAATTGCTGAAAAGAGATTTTTTTTTAATTAAAAGAAAAAATATTACTATTCAGATTTTTATTACGTTTCCTGACGTATTCAGAAATCTTATCAGCACGCAGTATTTAGATTTCCATATTTCAAACAGTCCTAAAGATACTGCATAGGTTATTTGGTTGTTGCCTTCTGAGTTCAGTTTTAGATGACGTGATACTTGAGAAATTCTCTGTGTTTTTAATCAGTTTGACTTTGCCGTAGAGAAAATTAACAAATGGAAAAGGTAAAATAAAATAAAATGGGACGCAGCTTAACTACTCAGGCAAACAGAAGATGGTGACGGAAGAGCTGCAAATTCTCAAAACTGGGCTAATAGGCATGCAGAAAACATTATCTATCATAACAGTCGTAATTCAGAAAACATTAATATTCAGAGTCACATTCGATCTGCCGAATGCTTAGATTTGAGGCTTTAGAAGATACCTAAATAGTTTTTGATCATGATGAGAATCTACGGTAGGAAAAACATGAGAAAATGTTTCTCGCAAGCAAATCGATGGGGTTTGTGTACCTAATCCTTAAAAATACTAGTACACTATCTAGACTTCTAAGAATTTGCACAAATTCCAACAACTGATACAATAGGATATAATCATTCACTAGAAAATTAGGTATATAACGAAAAGATGTATTATCCTAGTTTCAGTAAATTACATGTTAATATAGTAAGTGAACTTGCTACGTACGAAAATTATTTGACGATGGAATATGACGTGAATATATCCATGGATGCAACAAAACTGAAATAGAGTGTAAGTAACATACGAACAACTGCAAAAGAAAAATTTATTGAGGAAGGCCACGAAACATACGAAAACTCTCAGTTGAATTTTGGCAATAAATATTAAAAACTACTATTGTTCCTCTGCACTGCCTAGCCATTGTAACTTGGTAAATGCTTGTGGCGACTCATCAGCAAGATTCTGCAGATTTGTACAGTTTGAATTCTTATGATGGAACTGCTGCAAACAAGAAACACACCAGCTAAATCTATAACAGCTAAATCTGAGATAACAGCTGTTATTATAAATTTAGCTGTTATTATTAGCTACACGAAATGTGAAGGGTCATTTAGATAGGTGTGTTCTTTGACGTTTCTGGGCAATAAATGATTAAAAAGCTGTTGTTTGAAGCGATAAATAAAGTTTTTTATGATAAATAAATAACATTCTACATACAAATTACTGCAAATAATCAAGAAGTTATCAGTGACTGCACTTTCGCTGGAGATCAATCCAAATTTAACAAAAAGCGTTACAATGAACCCAGTAGAAGTTGTAGCATTTCGCGCAAAACATACAATGTTTGGTGGAAAGGAAAGAGTTGGGTCTCGGAACAAGTCATCTATGATAGGAACAAAGTGAAAATTACATACTACTGATATGCGGAAAAATTCTGCAAACTTAGCTTATTGCTCGCCAGTCGCCATAAGCAGTCAACCACGATTGCAACCACCTCAACGAGTCCACCAACTGGGCGAAAACTCCAAGGGCAACCTTGAGTATTTTACACTTTTTTGTAAAAAAAATCGAAGCACCATGAAGGAAGTGGTCGTTTTTGATGAAATTTGGATATGTGTATAGCTCATACACAGATAATAAAATGATTAAAAAATCAAGGTCATAATACCTGTTCACGACTCACAATCACCCATTGAGTGTTCAAATCAGTAGTTGGTCGAACCGCCCCTGGTGGCAATGCATGCTTGAATTCGTCGAGGCAAAGAGTGGTAGAGGCTCTTAATGTTATCCCGAGACACATTCTGCCAGGCATTCATCAGTTGTCGCTCCAGATCTGCGATATTTTGTGGTGCCCGAATCTGGCGGCCTACCATGTCCCAGACATGTTCGATTGGTGAAAGGTCTGGTGACTTTACTGGCCAAGGAAGAGTATCAACCGCACAGAGACAGTCCAGAGATATGCGAGCGGTATTGGGCCTGGCATTATCTTGTTCGAAAAGGGCCCTAGGATGACGTGCCATGGAGGTTAATGCAACCGGCCGCAGGATGGTATCAGCATATCGTTGAGCTGTTAAAGATGTACGGAGGATGACTAAAGATGGCTTGCTGTCATAAGAAATAGCGCCCCACACCATCACACAAGGGGTTATGGCCGTATGCCTTTGTAAATCAAAGGCTGATTGGAACCGCTGGTCTCGTCCTTTCCAGACACGAACACGGGGGTCATCTGCTTCAAAAGTGAAACGTGATTCATCGCTGAACTCTATCCGATGCCAGTCTGATGGCAGTCATGACAATCGGCTGCGAAACCACTCCAGACGGCTCTGCCGATGTTGTGGGGTCAAAGGGAAACGTCTTAAAGGCCTCTGTGAGCGTAACCCCGCCTCAGACGAGCATCGTGAGATGGTGGACGGTACCTCGGAAGGTATAGAAGTTGCTGTAGTGCGTTGGATAGTCGACAATGATACCGTTGGGGGCGGTTCGGGCCTGGCGAACAGTCATCCTATCTTGCCTTGCATTTGTGCTCCTTCACCTTCCAAAGCCTTCATTTCGTCGACAATTTCCTTGTAGCAACCATTGCTGCGAACATCTTTGCACAGCAGTGTCTGTACACTGCAGGTGGAGGCTTATTGCTCGGTATGACCACCCAGCTTCATGCAACCTGACAATGCGACCATGTTCGAAGTCGTTTAGTTGTCTGTAAGGTTTCGATATCGTCGTAATGCCATCTTTAGTTGCTTCTTTACGGAATTACAATGGCAAGCAACAAAAAACGATAAATTTTCCGCCTCTGTTACTGGTTTTATACTTTGCGAATTGCGTCCTAGAAATGCGCGCTATGATCGCAATTCCTGTTTATTTGCCTTGAAACTTTGATCATCTGCATGTTCGATCAAGATGTTTTTGCATACCAAATTTCATCACAATCGCAAAAGTCCTTCTTGGTGCTTCGATTCTTTGCAAAAGAGTGTAATATGCAGTAACACCACAACCTTAGAACAGACAAAGTAGTAGCAGTACGGTCCTTGTCGATCCTAACTTAGCCCCGAATGAACTGAGGTTCTAGTTCTGTGAAAACTGGTTATATACCCTGTGCTTGACACTGCCAAAGTAGAGATCCTAGCCAGTATCTTCACAGGCTTTATTTGCGTCGACTTCCGAGGGTAGGAAAAAGTAAAAAAAAAAAAAAAAAAAGATTAATAAAATAATTCTACATGTCATCATGCAAGAAAAGTGATTAACTGGTTAATTGCTAAAAAAAAAGAATAAAGCTAGTTGTTCCGAAGCTTTATCGTGTCCACTTGTTATAGTATACTATATACATGTACGTAATAAAAATTCAATAATTTCAAAAACAAGAATGCAATGATGGTCTTTAAATAATACTTCTCAGCCAATAGTTATTAAAATTAAAAGCAGTAGAGCCATATAAGAGAAGAACTGTGTATAATAATCGAGAAATAAGCCATATACTAACCTTCTGAAATGTAATTCCAGAACATCAGTTCAGTCTAATGAGGGAATTACATAGCGGTAATCCTCGATTTAATATTGTAGATCGCGGACGTTAACGAATCTTCAATGAATGTAATGAATAGGTGATAATTTAACTTACAGTTTTGATATGATCATATAACTTGCATAGATAACGGTTCATTGTAATGAAATCTCCAAATTAAACACGAACAAGTGCACTCATCTGTGGAGGAGTAAACGAAGCATTTATCCAGTTATAGAAATAAGCGTGAAATTTACATTAATATTCAATATTAAAATGAAATTTCATTTGGTATTTAATTATGCACATATATACATGACCTGACAGAGAAAATGCAATAACATGATGATTTTACTCTGGCATTATACAAACTGCAAGAAATATGTACCCCCAACTTCTATATAAATGATCTAAAATTAAAGGTGTTTCACTTGATTAGTGAGCGAGTTAAAAAAAAAAAGGAAAAGTAAAATGAGCATACACTTTGCCTCTTCTCCGTCCCAAGGAAATCCATTTTGGGTCTCTTTTTCTCTTTAAAAATTAATATTAAGTTGAATAAATGCTTGTTAAAAGGCCTCCAAAGAAATTTTATTCAAATTGCCGCTTTAGCATGGGGTTTCATTTTAGGCGTAAATGCTGCTATCTTTCATTCTTTCGAGTCACGGATGTTACACTCTAACAATCATCAGATGTGAGAAGGCCTTGAAACGATGGATTGGAATTGGAAAGGTTAAATATTATAACATTACAGGTTCATGTAGAAAAGTGGGAAAATTCGTAGACCGATGTATTCGAAGACATGCAGTGGCAATCCTAGAATCTACCACTGTAGACATTCTTCAAAGTGTGCAGAGAGCTTTAGATGCTCCAGTCCAAGGAAAGTAATTTTATGAAGGTTGGATGAGAGTGGCTTTTTCTTAAACCGTTCTTTGCAAAGATCGCCTTTGACTTTAGTCGAGCTACATGAAAGATTTGAATAGTATCGA
Organism: Stegodyphus dumicola; assembly: GCF_044657685.1. Lineage (NCBI taxonomy): Eukaryota > Metazoa > Arthropoda > Arachnida > Araneae > Eresidae > Stegodyphus > Stegodyphus dumicola. The sequence continues at coordinate 88,734,528 of NC_140777.1, forward strand.
GATAGGGACTCTTGCTGTACAAATGTCACAAGACAGAGTTTAGCTGCAAATCTTTTTTCACATTGTCTGGAGGTGACATGGAGATAAATCAAATCCCAGTGAGATTTTTGAATGCCACATTGTTCATCATCATGCTTTGGGATGGGATGAGCATCAATAATCCGTCACCTTTAGTTTGCATAAGAGGTACAATGACAGAAATTCAACACATGAATGAGGTACTGCAACGATCGCACTAACCCACATTAAGACGTTGCAAAATGTTGTTTCTCTGTAACACAAATTTGCAAAACATCCAGACGCATTTTCTGCTACTGCAGTCTCCATATCTACCTCTCTCTAATTATGCGTTTATATGGCACGATTAGTAACAGTTTAGCTGTCTTGTCCTAGCATTAAATGAATAATGAATAGACAATACTGGAAATGATAGGTTGTCCATACCTAAAGATGCTATCATATTGCTGATTGAATCTGCATTACGAAGAGTTGGAGCTTGTTTCGCCTAAAAATATGTTTTTTTTTTTTTTTTTTTTTTTTTTTTTTTTTCTACTGATGATCCCATAGATTTGGTCACTGTAGTAAGTCTTACTACTAGAAAAAAAATTATTGATTTACAAATTAATTTTTGGTTTCTGCATCAATTTAAATCAACTTTTTCTCTCTCCTTATGGTACTAAGTTTTTTGTCTGATAATATGTATATATGTGTCAGCTTTAAATCTCCGTTATTAATCTCAGCGAGGCTTTCACTTTTCATTCAATCGGGATAACTCTTGCATTTTATAAATGCTTTGTTATTACAATAAATATATACATATCATTGCAGAACATTCTTAACCTTAATCACATTCTCTCGTTTTCCGATTCTCGGTTGATATCGTGCGCCCCCTATCGGCGGATTTTCTACAATGCCATCTATCGGCTGATAACATATGTAAGATAAAAATCTCACCTTTAGTTTGAAAAAAATTCCTTAACTTTTCATTTTAATTTAGATAGTTCCCCTTCCATTCCAAAAATAATAACTGCTTATAATAAATCGCTCTAAACTGCGTCATTTCAAAATTAATCCATGTGATTTTTTTCAGAACTTTCGTGCCACAGAAGCTTAAATAATACCTATATAACTCGAATAAGATTTAAAATTTGAGAACCAAAACTTTTAATTATTAAAGTGAACCAAACTAAATCATTCTAAATCAAGCTTTCTTAGATACGCGATATTATATCTCTCGCTATCATCCTGCTTGCTCTCTGCATCATTATTATTATTATTATTATCATTATTATCTTAATCCATCGAAATTAATTATTCTGAAGATATAGTAAAGACACAAATGTGATCAAAACTACGGCATAGATTGAGCCCATTATGATCTATAAATCATATTAATAATGCAGCTCTTAAGAATAAAGAAAATTTGAATCGGCCGCTAATCTTTAATACACCAAGATCCAGCTCTGTAAATCGTGGTCTCCGCCCCACTGAGAGATCAACTTCTGAAAAGTTACATAGAGCAAAGACAGTTCTGCACTGATATTTGAAACTAACAGGTATTACAATTGTACTGCGTGTTGTATCTTCTAGCCTGAGGTTCTAAACTCACAGTTAACCTTTAGATGTATAGCTTTTTATAAGTAAGTAAACTCTACCAGAGTTTTGTAAATAAATAAACTCTACCAGAGAATAGTATAGCTTTTTGTAAGTAAGTAAACTTTACCAGAGTATTTATTTTGTCTTAAGCCACGCCCATATTAAGACTTCTTGCCCTAAGTCTTATTAACACACACACACACCTAAGCACACAAGCAAAATATTTTCAAAAATAATCTTTCTCTGTTACACTTGGTTTAGCTGCTCCATAGATTCCCCGGTAAAACCAACAATCAGAATTTTTATGGTGTCCTCTTTCCTTATACCCTTAAGGGGACTCATACAACTTAAACCCCTTATGATCTTCGAATATGTGACTGTTGCAAGAATTGGGATATTTTATTTATTTTAAAAGCATTACTTCCAACTTTTACAGCTGACGACATAATATAGCTGCTTTGGAAACTAGTAACCAGAAAGTTTGTGTTGCCACAAATATTTTTGTAATTTAATCCGCTTTGTGACAAAATTTTTCGTCATGTTTCCACCTTGCGCGCATGATATTTTAAAAATGGCTAATGGTACGTACTTGAAATTGGATGGAATTCTTTATATGGGTAGTATTTTCTAACTGAACCTAAAATCTGTTGAATATTTTAATATTAAAAAATTTTATGGACGAAAACATTACAGACTTTTTTAATAAAATACATTTTATAAATTCAACTTCAACAACAACAAAAAAAAAAAAAAATTAACATGAAATTCTTAGAATTTTTGGTTCACAGTAGTTTCCAAATGTTATAAAAGCTATATATTAAATATGGAATTAAATTACGCAACAGAATGTTTTAAACTGTGCGCACAATGTGGAAACATGACGAAATATTTTGTCACAAAGAGGATTAAATTATAAAAATATTTGTGGCAACACCAACTTTCTGATTACTATTTCAAAAAGCAGCTATATTATGTAGTCAGCTGTAAAAGGTTGGAAGTCATTTCTTTTAAAATAAATAAGTTATCCCAATTCTTGCAACAGTCACATATTCGAAGATCTTATGGCTTTTAAGGTGTATCAGTCCCCTTAAGAATCTTTTTGTGATACCCCCTTGATGGCCTAAGTGTGTGCTTACGTCGTTTAATGGTTAATGCAACTCTATCTTAAGCACCCACATGCTTTGTAACTGCTTTCTGGTAGTATCTGCAAATAAATGTGTTCATTCAATGGTTGAACAAGCAAGTCTGTTTCCAGTAAAACAAGCTGTTCTTTCAGAACGGAATAATAAACAAAATGGCAAATCAGTTGTCGTCGATGACCTAATTGATATCGGTATGCCTACGAAAATTCAGCAACTCAGTCAACATTTTTACTTTTTGTTCAGAAAAAAAAATGCAATTATTGAAAGCCTTTTTTTATTCCACTGCTCACATCTTCTCATCAAATACTCTGATACATAAAATTTAACAAACAATAAGCGATAACGTCGCCATTTTTGGCACAACCGTCGTCCCGCATCAAACCTTCTCAACTCCAAAGTACGACCAATAATGAAAAGAAGCAGCAGGGCGCGTGCAGGTGTGCAAATCCCTCCAACAAGAAAATCGTGCAAATTTAAAGATAGCTACCCTAATGAAAAGCGCCCCGATTCGACACGCCCTCTTAAGCCCGACGCCCCCGCATACCCTAATAACACCCCCTTTCCACCTCACGCAAGCTCTATCCCTCCCTAGTGGCGTCTCCCCACCACGTCCCTTTGCACTAAGCCGATAAAGCGACTAACTCTCTGGAGTTTTAAAAGAGTGAATTTCCACCCAGACTTGTTTAATCTGGAACTGCATAAAATTCCACCCCCCTCTCACTCCCTTTGGAGTTTTCCCTTTATGAGGTATTTTGGTAGTGTAACGAGAGTAGAGAAAACCGTTTATTGTTACACGGAATTAATTTTGTACTTTTCCGGTCTTTTTCACTCGCCAGAAGTAGACAGGTATAATACTTTCGAGTATTACTTTGACAATAGTAATTTGTGCGATAATATTTAAGTGAAAAGAATCATAAAACTTGCTAGATTCATTATTGTCACACATAACCGGGTGATTATTCTTTTATTATTGATATGATTGCTGACCAGACTGAACGATGCGTAATTTCTTGAACGTCGTTATTAATTTTAGAAATCCTTGTTTACCAAAGAGAGAAACCAACTTGCGTACTAATTTTGAATCTCTATTTTAGAGTATTATTTTCGGGGATAAAAATGTAATTTCTGAGAATTAACATTAAACACTTATTATTATTTTTCTCTAACATATTCTGTATATTTTTCTCTAAAGTATAAATACATATAATAATTTATTTTAAACATCTTTAACATCTATTCGCGTAGAAATCAATTACGACAACCTTCCATGTCCTTCTGCAGCAGCTCGCTGTAGCTGTCTGAAGGTTGCGAGCTCAAATTTAATCAAGGACGAAATGTCCTTTTCAGGCATAATGGAAAACCTTTCATTATGGCTATCTGAAAATCATAAGTTTGAATACAATTAATGTTAAATTCTATTTTTTTTTTTTTTTCCGATTCCTCTTTTTAAGCTTAAAATTCTAAAAACGGTGCCCCCCAAAAAATATCTGAAATGTTTCAGATTTTAAATTACGTCCAAAGGGACGTTTTTATTAGCGTTTTGTGTGTTACCTATATTTATTAAATATCATGTTCTTTGCACTTAAACCATAAAATTTAGTTCAATATCAATGTCGCAAAATAATTTTCAAATGAGCATATCTTTAGAATTTCCGATACAGTTCGACGAGCTGGAGATTAATAGGTTCTTTTCCCCCTCGTAGAGTGTTGCCATTGCTCGCTTTCAAATCGTTGAGTTTGTTATTAAAAAATTCGTTAAAGTTTTACAAAATATGAAATGGATAAAAAAAAACAAATTCCAAATTTCAAATTTGGGATTTCAGATGCCTATATTCGCAGCAGGATTACGTCCTTCAAAATTGGATGGCTCTAAATACCGTTGTCTTATCACGATACGAGAAATATACATGATGTTATGCAGATTTTTCGTTATTTAATTTCTTTAAATATAATGCAGGATTCTAACATTTTGTGGCAACAGTTTGAAAAGTGAACCGACATTTATAGGAGTTCGACCCAAAATGCCAAAACGAAAGTAATAGTCCTTCGGAACTCAAATCCCTTTGGACAAAAAAAAAAAAAAAAAAAAAAAAAAAAACTGAAATGTTTCAGATTTTAAATTACGTCCAAAGGGGCGTTTTTTAACATTTTGTGTGTTACCTTTCTTTATTAAATATCATGTTACTCGCACTTAAACCATAAGATCCAGTGCAACAGCAATATCGCAAAATAGTTTTAAAACGAGCATATCTTTAGAATTTCCGATACAGAGACTCACGCGCTGGAGATAAAAATGTTTTTTCTGCACAACGTTGCCATTGCTCGCTTTGAAATCCTCGAGTTTGTTAATCAAAAATTTCGTCAAAGTTTTAAAAAATAGGAAATCGATCATAAAACAAATTTCAAATTTCAAATTTGGTCTTCCACATGCTCATATTCGTTGGAGGATTACGTTATTCAAAATTCGATGACAATGTGAGAAATATACATACATTTACGCAGATTTTCATTATTTAATTTCTTCAAATATAATGCAGGACTCTAACATTTTGTGGCAACAGTTTGAAAAGTGAACCGACATTTATGAGTCCGACGCAAAATGCCAAAACGAAACTAATACTCCTTCGGGATTTAAATCCCTTTGGACTAAAAAAATGTGGAAGATAATTCCTCACCGAAATAGATTGAGAAATGAGAGATTTTCTGTTCCCTCAAGTCAAATTCAAATAACGGACAGTTTAAAATCTTAGCACTATTTCTACGTGCATTGTCTTTCCTCAGGACATATCTCTGAAAGCAGAACGCGTTGCGGAGTTCTCTATGAGAAACAATGATTCAGACAAAAGTGAATAACAGTGTCACAATAGATGTATCTTGGGTATATTTAAATGACCCTAATAAAATGAGATCCGTTTATTAAGATCAAAGCAAAGAAAAAATATTAGAACATGATTCAAAGATCCTAAATAGTTTTCAAGGGGATTAATGATTGTGGCTGTTTTTTTGTATAACGATAAATAAAAATTAAAGAGGGTACAAAAAACTGTTAACTCCACATATTATCAGGAACATATTTTATACCCAATTTTCAAATATGAAGTATCTTCTCTTTACTCACAATCAATCAGTATAACTACATCAAGAAAAACATCAAAATGCACTGTCCATCTTCTGGAAAAGCGTGGAACAAGAAATGGATATCAAAGTCATATCCTTCGCTCATATTCCTAAATGTCCACGGAATTTTGTGCCTTTGGACTGTTAAAAGGTCCATACTTCCACCTATAAGCCTCCTTGGACTTCAGAAAGCTGCTCAAGAGGAATGGGATAAAATAACTCTTTCTATATTAAAAAAAGTCTTTATTGTCTTAGAAATTACAGGATAGAAAAATCGTGAGTAATAAGAGGTATCAAATGGAATATTTAAAATATAAATGTTTTAGGTAAAATATTTCTGTAAATACAATGAAAATCGTCTTAAAAAATGTACACACAACCTCGGTACAATTTTGTTTGGATTGTCCTACCAGAACTTATCACTATTTTTTGTCCCTTAAAAGCTGTAATTTATATCGGTATACCATTATTTTTTCTATTTCATCACTGTTTTTATTATTATTGATATTACTATTAAAGTGGAAAATAACATCATAACATCTTTTAAGCGTCAGAATTATCTTTACTTTGGGGATTATTTCTCCTCTATACTTAAAGCGAGTTTCTCACCCTTCATCTATTTAAAATGTTCCTTTTTAATCATTTATCCGTCTGTGTTCCAAATGAAGCATATATAAAAATATTTAAATTTGTTATTTTTAATAATTTACGTAATTCATTTCAGTTTTGCAGATACTCATTTCATGGTAACTCAGTTCAGGATTTACAGAACAACTCATTTCAGTCTTTAAAAGAAAATTCTTAATATGTTATTTGCTAGTTATTTATTATAACAGAATATTTGGAGTTTAATTTCTTTTAAATTTTATAATATGAAAGCCGCAGGAATAAAAAATAGTTAAATTACAGACTAATTAACTAAATTACTCGTTACTGAATTACTAGTTATTTATTATAACAGACTATTCAGATTTTAATTTTTTTAATTTTATGACATGACAGCCACAGGAATAAAAAATAGTTAAAATAAAAATTTACAATAATTATCTAATAATCATTTGATGAAAATCCAACATCAGAGTACAAATGATATAAAGTAAATACTGTTTTTTGTAATTCTTTGCATTGTAAGATGTGTTTTACTATTTTTTTCCTGTTTTTTATTTACATTATTTGCTAAATGACATGCATTAAAATTTTAATATTTACTCCAGACGTATTCTTGCACGGTTAAAGCTCTTGTACATTTCTTAAACAAACTGGTCGAATAAAAAGAACATATTGATTGAAATTGCAGGCAATAACAGTTTTTACATATGAAGACAAAGATAAACAGTTAAAGTTTACTGAAGCAGGGCAGAACAGCATCACTCTTATCATTAATGCAAGATCCATGATTGTCGCAATCAATAATGGGTATTGCATTCATAGAGGATCTACTTAGAAATATACAATCATGTCCATAAATTAAGGATAATTTGGAGTCACGCGGAAATCGAACTCTAAAATAAATATATCACCTGTAAAATCACTACACACATCAAGTATCATATGCATATTTCAGGAAGTAACCAGATGACACCGATGGTACGTCACAATGACGAGAGTATAAGAGAGTGATATATAAGGAATACAGGCAAAGAAGTAAAATTCTTCGCAGGCGCTTTATAAGCATTTCAGTGCAATAATCGAATAGTTATGACACAAAAGACGCATTTGGATGATTTTTTACGTGGTAGAATTATCGGCCGTCTGGAATGTGGGAGTACCCAACTAGAAATATCAGACGAACATGGAATTTCCCAGAGTGTCATCTCCAGGCTTTAGCAACGGTTCCAAGATGATGGTAATGTGAGTAGACGTTACAGCACAGATCGCCCCAGAGTTACAACGCGGAATGAGAACCGATATTTGGCAGTTACTGCCAAAAGAAACAAGCGGAGCACAGCCTCAGACCTGTCTCGTCAGCTCTCTTCAGCCACTGGTACGACAATTTCTAGGCAGACCGTGTGCAGACGCTTAGGGCCGATTGGTCTATATGCTCGTAGACCTGTCAGATGCGTTCCACTTACTGCAACTCACTTTCGCCTGCGGTTAGCCTGGAGTAGAGAGCATGCATTGTGGACACCGCAACAGTGGGCTTGTGTGATGTTTTCCGACGAGTCCAGGTTTAGCTTGCAGTCTGATTCTCGCCGGACTTTCATATGGAGGGCTCCAGGTACCCGTTACCACCAAGAAAACATTCTTAAACGACATCGTTACGGTGGTGCAGGAGTGCTCGTTTTGGGGTGGAATTATTCTGGGTTCCAGAACTGACCTGCATGTTCAAATTGGAACCATGGCAAGCCAAATCTATCGGGACGTCATTCTGGAACAACATATACGTTTGTTTCGGGGCGCCATGCGCGCACAATTTGTGTTTATGGATGACAACGCCCGTCCTCACCGTGCAAACATCGTAAGCGAATGCCTTCAATCGGAGGATATCACCCGTATGGACTGGCCAGCATTCTCACCGGACGTGAATCCAGTAGAGCACGTATGGGACATGCTTGGCCGACGAGTTGCAGCCCGTCAACCTCCTCCTACATGTCTACCGGAACTTCGGAGAGCATTGTTTGAGTGGTGTAATATCCCCCAAGATCAGATCGATAATTTGATACTCAGCATGCCTAGGCGCTGTACGGACTGTATTGCATCGTCTGGGAGACATACAATGTATTAACAATCATACCAACCATGTAATATTGGTTTTTTGTAAATAGGTTTTTTTTTGGTAATTTGCTCCAGGGAGAAAAAATCGCTAATTTTTTTAATAATATCAAACATATAGACTCTTTTTTTTTTTTTTTTTTTTCTCTTTACCTTTTGTTTAATAAATAAGCTTTACAAATAAGTCAAATTTGTTTTGCTTCTAACTCTTCCTTTGCCTGATTTTGCATTATCCTTAATTTATGGACATGAGTGTAGAATTAGAATATAAAGCTTTCAGACTGAAAAAGAATGCACAACACTATGAAAAAAACATTTATTTCTTTGTTTTAAGCCTCTCTCTAGTTCAAAATCTTCAACAATCCTTACATATAATCGCTACTGAGAATTCTATTAATAAGTTTTTTTTTTCTGAATATTTATTATTGTAAGCAATACTTTTCTCAATGTTTCCGTAGTCGACGGCAAAATGAATCAGTGTTATTTTAAATAATAATAATAATATTAAACAATCTGAAAGCTTTCTGATTTCGTATAAATGGGAGGTTTTTTTTTTTAGCGTTTTATGTGTTCCCTTTGTAGAATCATTAGGTTTTTTTTTTAAGCAGGAGATGCGACAAATGGGCAATTTGAAACTGGATCTGTATTTACTCCCCTTTTTAAAGTGCAACTGGAGATTAGATTACCCAATTGCCAAATCCTGGTGGTGAAAAATCATCATCCACCACCTTTTAGTTCGGACACCACTGTAAAGTCAGTAGGTTATAAGCAATGCCCTCACCAAGACTCGAACCTAGACCTCTTGAATAAGCGCCGAGTGTAACCCTTAGTACACAAAGATGTGCAGAAAAAAGGAAGAAAATTTCCTATAACTTAATTTATTTAATGTCATATTCTTCGCACTTAAACTATAAAATTCAATATACCAGGAATATCACAAAATAATTCAAAAAGAACATATCTTTAGGACTTCCGATAAAAACAATCTTGCGCAATGGAGTTAAAAGTCCCCCCCCCAATACAGTGTTGCCATTACTCGCTTTGAAATCGTTGAGTTTGTTAATCAAAAATTCGTTAAAGTTTTACAAAAGATGAAATAGATAACAATAAAATAAATTCCACATTTTGGCTTCCAGATGCCCATATTCGAGTGAAGGACAACTTTATTAAAAATCTGATATCTGTAGATTCCGATGTTTTTTCACAATGTGAGAAACATACGTATATTCATACAGTTCTTCATTATTGAATTTCTTCAAATATAATGCAGGGCTCATACATTTTGTGGCAACAATCAGAAAAGTGAAACGTCATTTTGTAGTGCACGACGCAAAATGCCAAAACGAAATTAATAGCCCTCCTGGCCGAATTGCCCCTTTGGGCTAAAAAGAAATGAAAATTGTAATGTATCATTCACTATTTCCTTTAAACAAAAGAATACCGCATTTACTTCTAGACGTGCAGCTGCATTCCTGATTTACTCTATAATATCATCAAAAAAAGAAAAAAGTCTTTATAAGACACATAAAGGCGACACGCAGCTCTTAAGTGTTCTTTTTCTTTCGCAAAGAATCTCAAACAACTAACTGCTAGTATTAAAGAAAAATCCCAGTCCTTCAAACTGAGGTAAAAACGATGCCTCCCGAGAAGAGAAGTAAAAGCAATTGTAACTAATAACACACATCCCAAACTCTTCTCATTCTGTTATTAAACATCCAGTTATTAACACTTATTTGCAATGCAAAGCTACGCAATGGAAGTCTTATTAATACAAATCTAAATAACGTAGATTGAAAAGAAGCAATTTCCGACATGTTTCGTCTCAAAAGACACTAAAATCAAACGAGCAAAGCGATCTCAGCCGAAGCTTAAGAAAATCAAAGAGATCTGCCTATTAAAAAATATTGTTTTGACCGTGATGTCGACCTAAATCTTTCAAATCCTTATTTTGTCGGGCGTGTTTATTGACAACTTAATTACGACCCATACGCGTCAAAGGATGAAACCCTTTGATGCTTAAAAGATTGGCCGACAGAGCAAATTAAAGTTCCAATTTGATGGAGTCTAAATAAGGACTTTTGTGAATGACGTACCATTCGTTACACTTGTAAAATGAATTCCCGAAGATGAATTACAGAATAGATAAAAGTCATGCGTTATGAATTTTCGAGAAACAAATTTAAAAGGTAAATAAGTTTTTTTTTATGTTAGTGTAAACTATTTAAAATGTGCTAACGAAATTAAAAGCTCAAAAATATTTTATTGCCAAAATCAGACATGTAAAACTAAATGAATGCTGTCTCCCATTTAAAGAGTTAGTCTTATTATTCTTTTTAATTCAGAATTAAAGTTTTCGGAAAACTGCTGTTTAAAGCGATTCTATGAAATTCGAAAATTTTAGGATTAATTTCGGAATTTCAAAAGCACTTCTTGAATCTGAAATATTGTTCGCTAATGCATTAAAAATATACAGGCTCTTCGCATATTTTTTAGACGATTTAGCTTCGCTGTAAAAAACAAACTTCTGCTTGGAATTTTTCTTAACTGCAGCTACAGTGTCTCACAAAAGTGATGGGACACTTGTGCTTTACAAAAGGAAACTGTAATAAAATAAATTAAAAAAACATGTAAAAATTTTTTGTAGGTGCGTTTCATACTTAAATTTAGTAACAATTATTACATAACATACATTTTCTCAAAATATTAAAATAATAATTTAATAAAAATACAATTCTTTAGAACGAAGCAAAAAATGGCTCACATAAGTGATGGGACACCATTAGATACTACTACGTACTACAATAAAAATATTTTTTTTTTGGTTTTTATTTTTACTCAAAAGCAATTAGCAATAATTTATAAAATCGTCTGCAGTCTTTCTCTCCAGTTTGTTTTGGAATTTTTGTGTTTTTTAGCTCTGTGCAACCATGAATGCTAAACGAAAAGAAACTTTGTCTGAAATTCGAAAATTAGTTATTAATTTGCATATTGAACGTGAAAAATCTATTAGAGAAACTGCTGAAAAAGTTAACATGAGTCATTCAACAGTCTTCAATATCATTGAACGATATAAAAAGAATCATATGATTCAGGATAAAAGAAGACCTGGCCGACAATCAAAGCTATCCAATGGAATAAAGCGAATTATTGTTCAAAATATTAAAAAAAAAAAAAAATCGAAGAATGAGTGCTCCTAAAGTTGCTGCGGACTTACAAGCATTATATGAAATAATTGTGAATCCTGAGACTATTAGAAGAGTAATTCGATCTGCTGGATATCACGGTAGAGCAGCCAGGAAAAAATTCTTCGTAAGTGAAAAGAATAGAAAACTCAGACTGGCTTTCGCAAAATCCAACATAAATAAGAACTCTGATTACTGAAATGAAGTTATATTTGCTGATGAGAGTAAATTTAATATATTTGGTTCTGACGGTAGAATGTTGGTGTGGAGAAAACCCAGAAAAGAATTTCGCAAACAGAACTTGGTGCCAACAGTAAAACATGGTAAAGGAGGAGTTATGGTATGGGGGTGTATGTCGTCCGCTGGGGTTGGTAATCTTGTTTTTATTCACAGTATAATGGATCAGTAGAAGTATATTGACATTTTAAATCAAAATTTGAAATCTTCAGCACGAAAATTGACCCTTCATGACGATTTAAAATTCTACCAGGACAATGACCCCAAGCACACTGCTTTGAACGTTAGACTCTGGCTGCTGTATAACTGTCCTGAAATAATAAAAACACCACCACAATCTCCAGACTTAAATTCCATAGAGAATATTTAGCAAGAATTGGAATCAAGAATTCGCAAACACACCATTTCTTCCAAACAACAATTAAAATCATTGCTTCGAGAAGAATGGGGTAAAATCACTCCAGAAATCACAAAAAAATTAGTCGAATCCATCCCAAGAAGATTAAATCACGTTTTAAAAGTAAAAGGAAATCCAACAAAATATTAAAACATTTTAAGAAGTAAAATTTTTGGATAAATGTTTTATGGAAAAGTAAGTGTCCCATCACTTATGTGAGCCATTTTTTGCTCCGTTCTAAACAATCGTATTTTTATTAAATTACTATTTTAATATTTTGAGAAAATGTATGTTATGTAATAATTGCTACTAAATTTAAGTATGAAACACACCCACAAAAAATTTTTATGTGTTTTTTAAATTTATTTTACTACAGTTTCCTTTCGTAAAGCCCAAGTGTCCCATCACTTTTGTGAGACACTATATGTTTTTACTCGTAAAAGTGTAAATATCGTCTGCTGCTTGACAATTTTGTTTTCATGCAAGATGGAGTTGTTAAAGGATCAGTGAATGGAAGGCTAAGTTTTTCGTTTTTACGAAGGAAATTATTCTTATCTAGCTATTAAAAAACAGCTTGAAAGCAATGGTTTATCAGTATATAAAGCTAAGCTTGGTAATGTTGCCAAAAACAAAGAGTAAAATTTAACTTCAAGTGAAAACATTGTTCTAAACAACGTACCAAGTTTCGAATGTTGAAAAGTAAGATCTTTGATGTTAAAATAAAATTCACCAAATCAAGACAGTTGCAAAGTCATTAAAATGCTCAGTGACAACTGCAAATAAAGTAATAAACGCTGATTAGAATCTTAACAAGGCGAAAAACATAATGTGCATCGTCTTTCTCCTCGACATATCGCAGAAGAATTATTTATGAGAAACATTTATCCGGACAAAAAATGGAAAAATGTTGCCAGAATAGACGAATCTTGGATGTATGTAAATGACTGCAGTAAAAATAGATCCATTTATTATCATCAAAGAGAAGAAAAAAATCTTCCTTGAATCCTTGAACCATGATTTAGAAATCATGGTTCAAGGAATCTAAGAGATTTATGATTGTTGCATTTTCTATCTATAACGGCGAATTAAAAATAAAGAGAGTGCAAAGAAATGTTACCATCAATTCTACAGAGTATCAGAAACATATTTTGTACCTAGCTTTCAAATATGAAATACACAGTTCCACCAATCAGTAGAACTGCATCAAGAGAATGCACGAAGCCACACGTCAAAATTCACTTTTAATTTCTTGAAAAAAATGGAAGAAGAATCGGGTATCAAGAACCAGACCCTTCATTTATATCTTTACTAAGTCTCTTGACGTATCAGTCATAGATTTTTGCGCTTTCGAACTTTTAAAAAGCGGATTGTCCAAACGTCGACCTACAACCAGACTTTGGAAAGCTGTTCGAGTGTAATGGGATAAAATACCTCTTCCGAGACTACAAAAGTTTTAATGTCTTGGAAATTACGATGTGGAAAGATAGTGAAGAATAAGGGTTATGAAACGGAACATTTAAAACATAAAAATTTGGGTTAAAATACTTCTGTAATTAAAATGAAAATCGTCTAAAAATGTGCAAGCAGCCTCTGTATGTAGTTTGTAATTATGACATTTTTAATACATAATATAATATTTCTCTATTATATCATGGCTTGACATGCCGACATTAAGCAAATGTTGTCAAAACATACATATTCCCGGTACATTTTCCCGGTACTATTCGATCAGTGAATTAAAATAAGTTTAAATAAAAATAAATTTAATGAAAATATCACCATATTTCCTTGTAAACAATTAAAATCTTTCAATTATCCTCTGAAACAAATTTAATTTTACGAAAAAATATATAAAATTAAAAGACAGCTAAAAATTTAGAAAATTTTTAAAAAAATTTTGTAAAATATGTTATAGGTATATACTAAATATATAACTGTATGTATAAATGAACACTAAATGAGTATAATTGAAATATAGATATATAAATCATAAGTATTTATTTTTCGCATTGCAAATTCTGCTTTACTATACTGTTTAAGATTTTTATTCATATTATTCGTGGACTGATAATTATCAAAAGGCCTTGAATTTTATTGAAGACGCATTTTTATATGTTAGAGATTCTTGTAAAACTTAGATCTTTATTCGAGCTTCATGCAATAAGAGCTTTTACAAGTACAAATAATTAGCTAAAGTTTGCTGAAGCAGAACAGAAAGATATAACTCAAATCATTTTTAAAGCAACAAAAGGTACAAAAAATTCAAAAATCTATTTTTGTCGTAAATTCACAACATCTGTGTTCAAAAGATGCAATGAAGTCAAATTGCTCACTCATTCAACAAACGATTGAAATCACTAAGCTGTTGAACTCAATAAGGAGCCAACAGCCGATGTAAGAATCAACTCTCAGCTAACTGAAAGACCTATCATGGCAGATCTATTTTATATCCTTGTCAAATAAGTGAAGGTAAAAAATAAAAAAGTATTATTATGAAAAAAAAAAAAAGTGTTTAGGCCTAAGAAAATTAGTTTTCCAAAACTTTCCAGAATGTCACCAAATTGGCGATAAAACACCAAACATTGCTAGAGATCCGATACATTCTCGTAAGTTACATCTTATGTTCTACTTAAGCATTTTGCACATTTCCAACACTCCAAAACTAATTACACAAAATTACAAATGCACCAAATTAATAAAAACATAAGAACATTATAAAATTATTGCTTATAACAGAATTATGCAAAATAAGCAAGAAACATAGGTAAAATTACAATGAAGCAAAATATAAAACCAATAGTGAGTAAGTAATAATAAGTAAAAATATAACAGCCCAAAATGAATAAAAATTGCACATTTAAATATAAACAAATAGACAAAAGTATTCATCTAAATTTATAGCAAATGTGTTACTTGTTTCTGAAGTAAAATTTTTGCTTCAAAAATGTACATTCATTATGATAGAACATTCAGTATAACAGATTTATTAAAATCAAAATTTATTACAGTCTTTATTTTTTTTATAAATTAAAAATCTTATATTTTTAAAATTTTGTTTTTTATTTGCAATTACTTTTGATTTAGTTCATACATACTAATTCAGCGTTAATTTACAAAATTTTCACAGGACTAGTTTCGATGGTTTTACCGAACCATCATCTTCAGCTGCAAAACCGCAAATGAACAAGATAGGAAATAATGTTTAGATAAGATAAGAAAGCCTGGACAAGAATAAGCAAGTGGCGCCATCTGTTGGCGAAACCAGAACTAAAACATAATTTCTCTAAAAGCCGAAGGCAAATTTGGATTGGAATTAGGATCGTTAACTAGAACAGAAAGATTTTTATGAATGTGAAATGCCTCTAGAAAATCCAGTTCTCCAATGGAAGATGTTTTTTGAATAATTTTGGCAGCAGAAAAATTGAAAGTGTGATTTTCGGACCAACAATGTTGAGCAACAGAAGACTTCTGTGTTTCCTTTTTTCTAACATATGCCTCATGTTCTTTGACGCGAAATTTTAAGGCTCTCTTAGTTTGGCCAATGTAAATTAAACCGCACTGGCAAGGAATCCTATAAATACCCCAGGAATTCATATCCGGAATGGGGTCCTTGAGTTTAGAAGTTGGAATTTTATTGATGGGAGAGTAAACAACCCGAAAGTTAAATTTCTGCAAAATATGTGCAACTTTATAGCTAATTGATGGAAAGAAGGGAATGACAACAGAATTTTTATAATCTCCTAAAATAAGAGTGTGGCTTTTAGTGTGTTGAGATGAGAATTTTTTAACTGCTTGATTAATAATGTTGGGTGAAAAGCCCCTGTCAATAGCTATTGCTTTTAAATAATTTAGTTCTTCATCAAGGGCTAGTTTGGAGGAGCAAACTTGAAGAGCACGGAAAACATAGGAATAAAATGAAGCTAACTTTTGTTTAGTCGGATGACATGATTTAAAGTGTGGTGGAAGGCAAACCGATGAAGGTTTACGGTAAACTGTAGTACTGAAGTTGGATGTGTTACTGAAGTTGAATTAGTATTTATTCGGCGTGTTATTGTGTCTTAATTAGTTCATACATTTTCAAACATCTAAGTATAATTCAGAAAATGAAATGAAAGGCTTGAATTTTTTTGGTTTTTTGGTTGCACCTTGAAAACAATATTCCAAGAATTTTCAACTTTTCTGTTTACCACTCTTAATTGGTATTAATTCTATATATTTTATCTCTTAATTAATTAATTAATTTCGCAGCATTTTACACGATCTTAATAGTATTTATTAATTAAATTTTTCAGTTTTTATCATTATATATATATATATATATATAATGATAAAAACTGAAAAATTATATATATAATGATAAAAACTGAAAAATTTATATATATATATAATGATATAATATATATATATAATGATAAAAACTGAAACTGAAAAATCGGTTGTTGGATATATATATATTATGATATTTGATAAAAGTTCATACTGTAGTCAAAAATATTACTTTTGTCCAATACAAATAAGAAAAATAGCATTTCGAAATTAGAGATTTTTTAAAAATTTCCACATTTCTATTCTAAGAAACATAAAGTCGATAATCCGAAACTAAAGAGAGGAGAAAATAATTTCAATTAATATGAGAATTCGAGTTAATGACATTTATGATAACTTTCACTCGAAAAAATAGTCATGACTATGTTTATAAAAGCTTTAATGGTAATTATTAAATGATTAAAATTAGTTTAATGTATAACAAAACTCAAAATATTATATACATCAATAAATTCGATATTTATTTTACATATTTCTATTAGAAACGTGTTATTTCAAGCAACAGTGGCGCGTAATCATACGGGTATGATCAAGAATCATGCAATGTCTACATACTTTGAATGAAATAATGAAAATTAATATGATATTTAAAGTTTCATTGCTTATAACTCTTTTAACTCGATAGCAGAAATATGAGCTAGTATAATAAACACACTAATATAATACATTCAGCGAAAGCCACATTTTCAAGATATAATAGCTTATTTTCTTGAAAATACGGCAATTGATTTAAAACATAGGTTAAAATTTGAAAGGTAAAAGAGATTCCAAATTAAATTTTCTTTTTTGTGTTGCTGTTGCTTATGCTCATTTGTCTGACGTAGTCAGCGCAGGCCCACGAAATTCTTTGTGGCAAGGAGCGCAAGATTATGCCTATCGTTGGCAACAGCCTTCAGCAACTAACAAGTGACAGTGTGATTTGGCCCAGTTCTGCCCCCAATTTTGTTGGACAGCACCCTGGAGGGATCTGTCCGAGGGTCTCCCACACCTCCAACCTTCCACCAAACCACAAATTCGGCTCGCCGCATATTCAGAGTGCCACTATGTCGCAACGACACTATACATTTACAAACATCTATGCATTCTCCGATATTCGAAACGGGGCCTATCGACACGGCAGTCAGAGACGCTAACCGCTATACCGGTTGGGCGGCAAAAATTAATAAAAATAATAATAAATTAAAAAAATAATAAGAAATCTGAAAGGATCTAGATTTTAAAATTACGTCCAAATGGGCTTTTTTTAACGTTTTGTGTGTTACTTTTATTTATTAAATATGATGTTCTTCGCCCTTAAACCATAAAATTCAGTTCTACAGCAATATCGCAAAATAATTTTAAAAGGAGCATAAATAAAATAGGGTGATCAAATTTGGTGGCAACAATTTAAAAAGTGATTCGTCGTTTATACTGAAACGCCACAAAATGCCTTTTTGAGATTAATAGTCATTCTGAGCTAATGCTCCTTTGTTCTTAAAATACGCGCTACATTTCTAAAAGGAACTACAATTTTCTAAAAGCATATCAGTAAATACTCACAATAGCAAAAATGAGGCTTTTTGTAAAGCAAAATTAATGACTTACAAAAACTATGGGAGAGAAAATTACTCTGCATTTAGAGATTTTACAAAAGATAGAATGTAAGGAAAATAAATACTTTCACCACCACTTAGGGTTAATTCGGCTTATCGAATATTTCCAATTAAATTCCACTTAGAAAGAAAAGTTATTGATTATCTCCTCCTTCTTCCGTACGTAACATTCAGCTTCACTTAAGGATGTGTACCATCCTGATCAGGCAAAGGGTCTAAGACTATGTGCTTTAGTGCTAGATTATATGAGTACAGCATATTTGAGTAAAGATATATTTGAGTATTGCATAGGAGGTATATCGCCTAAGACAAGGGATCTGTTCGTGAAAGACCTTTTTAAAGGAAGCCAGCTTGTATTCGCGTTACACATGGAGAAAACCACAAAACTAATAATGCGAGTAGCTCTTTTGCCAAAGATTAAACCTGGAACGAATTCCGAGTATTCATCGGTCTTAATCATTAGGCCAATAGTGTGGCATCTACCTTAGGAAAGGAATGCCTTAGTGAAAGATTTCATAAAACAATTGGCTTTTATTTACACTCATGTCCATAAATTAAGGATAATGCAAAATCAGGCAAAGGAAGAGTTAGAAGCAAAACAAATTTGACTTATTTCTAAAGCTTATTTGTTAAAGAAAAGGTAAAGAGCAAAAAAGATGCTATATGTTTGATATTATTAAAAAAATTAGCGATTTTTTCTCCCTGGAGCAAATTACAAAAAAAAAAAAAAAAAAAAAAAAAAAAAAAAAAAAAAAAAAAAAACTATTTACAAAAAACCAATATTACATAGTTGGTATGATTCTTAATACATTGTATGTCTCGCAGACCATGCAATACAGTCCGTGCAGCGCCTAGGCATGCTGAGTATCAAATTATCGATCTGATCTTGGAGGATATTACACCACTCAAAAAGCAATGCTCTCCGAAGTTCCGGTACACATGTAGGAGGAGGTTGACGGGCTGGAACTCGTCGGCCAAGCATGTTCCACACGTTCTCTACTGGATTCAAGTCCGGTGAGAATGCCGACCAGTCTATACGGGTGATATCCTCCGATTGAAGCCATTCGCTTACGATGTTTGCACGGTGAGGACGGGCGTTGTCATCCATAAACACAAATTGTGCGCCCATGGCGCCCCGAACAAACGTACATGTTGTTCCAGAATGACGTCCCGATAGATTTGGCTTGTCATGGTTCCAATTTGAATTTGCAGGTCAGTTCTGGAACCCAGAATAATTCCATCCCAAACGAGCACTCCTGCATCACCGTGACGGTGTCCTTCAATGATGTTTTCTTGGTGGTAACGGGTACCTGGAGCTCTCCATATGAAAGACTGGTGAGAATCAGATTGCAAGCTAAACCTGGACTCGTCGGAAAACATCACATAAGCACTGAAATGCTTATAAAGCGGTGAATAATTTTACTTATTTGCCTGTATTCCTTATATAACACTCTCATCGGTGTCATCTGGTTACTTCCTGAAATTCGCATATGATTCTTGAAGATGTGTGTAGTGATTTTACAGGTGATATATTTATTTTAGACTCAGAATTATCCTTAATTTATGGACATGAGTGTAGGTTATGTATGGAAACGTCTACGGAGATGTGTATGCTGCTATCCTTTTCTCCAGTATTCAAACTACCGATGTGCAACAGTCTTACCTGCTTGGCCACTGCTGGATCATGGATTTTAAGGAAAATTCACGATTTTTAGAGACTGAATAATAGGCAAACTTTTATATGCATTATACTGTTACGTGCTTACGGGTTTGCAATGCGTTGAACGCACACAGAATCGATGGAAAATTTATTTTCTCAAAAGAAACATTTTAGAGTTTTGGAACGTTTCACAAAAGTACTCGTACAGCTCTTATAAGCCTGTAAACTTAAGTTTATAGATTATAACTTCTTTTAATTCATATATTTATCATGCCAAAATATATATGATTCAGCGTGAAACCATTCTGTTTATTTATGCTACTTTATTTGGGTGCGTAACTGCCTTTTATTCGAGCTACTGCAGTCTAACGACTCTAGCAGCAACGAAAGTATTCTGTATTTAAGTGCAAAACATTTAACGAAAACTGAGATTACAATCCTGCTCTTAGTGCATTTGTTTCCAAAAATTAAAGTTATGTACTCCTAAGTACGGCATTCTTCCTTCTAAAGAGAAATAAATGTTTATAGACCAAATTATATCTTCTAAATGGTTTTAATTTTCATAAATATATTAGTTTTTTTCTTTAATTCTCATAAATTTCAACGTTATTGAAAGTTTTCAGACATTTGAATGTTTGAAAAAAAAAATGAAAAATGTGTCTTAGATATGCATATAAATGAATTTGAGGGGAAAATATAAACGGAAAGATACGACAATATTCTGAAATGCTATTTTCATTTCCTTTCATTCGATCCCTAATAGGTGATGATTTTTTAGGAATAATAAGAAGCTTCACCTCGATGTTTCTTATTATGTGTTTTGGATAGCATTCGAAAGCAATTTGTTGTAAAAACTTCTGAAGAATTTTCTGTGGAAAAAGCAATTTCGCGTTCGTATTACTTATCGATAAATAAGAAACGTCTTATTCAGTTAGTTAATTCAATTACAGAGAATCGAGAAAAATGAATTAAATTTTGTGACTTTAAGCACTTTTTTATTAATAGACTGAAACTTAAACATGCCATTTATCATGAAATATGAGAAAAGAGAATCTTTATTTAAAAATTTAGCGTCTACTAATTATTTTTCTAGCTATTTAATCAATTTAAACATTGTCTTCAGACTTCTAATGTAACGGATATTTTTGCATACCAGGTTAGTTTATTATTTCCTTTATCTCGAATTAATTACACTTGGATTATTTCAGTTCAATATGTTTTTGTATAAGATCTGATGTAAATAATTTTTTTTAATGGTCATCTTCTTCATGCGAGAATCTTGTTTATTTCTCTAGTGAAATAATATTATTTTTTTAATGGTCATCTTCTTCATGCGAGAATCTTGTTTATTTCTCTAGTGAAATAATATTATTTTTTTAATGGTCATCTTCTTCATGCGAGAATCTTGTTTATTTCTCTAGTGAAATAATATTATTTTTTTTTCAAATGGAATTAAATATTCATTGCAATACTCGACCTTTTTGGAAACTTTTAATGCTTTTTAAAATAAAGGTAAAATATACTTATTATTATATATTGTCCTTATTAAGGGATTAAAGAAAAATTTTTAATTCATTCCTCAACAAAAACTTCCGTTTTTGTACTTCTGAATCGATTATTTTACTCCAAGATGGATGCACGAAAGCTTGCATTATATTTATATGTTTAACGTATTTCAGCAAACATCAGAATAAGTTTTATTTTCCTTAAGTAAACAGGTTAAGTCCTACGATTATATATGTTGATGTATTAGTGGTTAGCTCTCTGTTTAGTTTGTTTGCCTGAATGAAGTCCTTTGTTTAATTTACTTGCTTGAATTACTCTAATTTCAGCTTTTTTTAGCGCTTTTCATGTGAAGCATATATAGCCTTGCTGTTGTGAGTAGTTTCCAAATCCAACCTGCCATCAGATCTCTACAGATCGACAACAGCCGCAAAACCCACAACCCCATTTCACGCCCAACTGACCACACAAGGCTCGTTAGGTGCGCCTCGCCGAGATCCTGGCAATCCTCATCCTCTCTCCGCCTCCCTTCACCCCAGTCCCCATACCAGTAGGTGCCTTGTTAACTCCTTCCCCGCTAAGACGTACGTAATAAAGCCTCCATATTAATGGCCAAGCACAATGGGGCCCGCGCTTCACGGGCCACGAATGGAACAGGCCTTCGCTAGTCAGGGTCGGCCGCCCTAAGACAATAGAGGTCGCAATTAGAAGGGGCTTCCAAGGGCAGAACGGACGGACGGACCCTTGCCGTGCTCAATTCTGGGTGACTGGTGATATCATGGGTGAAGAGACCGACTTGCCTTGGATTGCTTGCACGTTAAATGTTGATTTCTTGAAGTTTTAAGCTTTTTTGCATGAAAGTAAATGTCTGGCAGTTTTAGTTTAGTTTCTTCAACAAAATTTATGACAAATATTCAGGAACGGTAAATCTGATTCTGTGGAAAATAAGATACTTCTGAATGAATATAATACTAATTTCTGGCAGTGAAACATCAGTTTTTTTGCCAGAAATTTATTATTTGTAATGCTTCATAATGGTTGCTACCTAAATCCAAACTAATTAATGTTTATCTGAAAAGCAACAGTTAAGCAGTAGTATCAGCAATATATTTTAATTAGTTTTGATACTAAATTTGTAATACATTATTGCTTTGCAAAATAAGCTCAGTACAGTATTTACGTAGGGTGGTCAAAAGTTATACTCATTTCACAGAAATATTTTATCTATCTTTTTCCATTTAAAAGCAAAAGGTTGAATTTAACCGGGATGCTATTGTAGCTGTAGGTACTACGTCACATACACGACAAAATGCATAATAAAAAATGGCAAAATGTTCCGTAATAATTAAGTTTAAAGACTATTATTATTGATGAATTGTGCACTAGGATGTGCATGAAGACAGAGAAATGTCGCGTAGATAGGTGCAAAAAAATGTTAAGATATTAAAAGGAAAAGAAACTCGTCGGAAGTGTGTTCTGTAGCATAACCAGTCTATGTGACCTTGGTGTAAATGCTTTAATAATTGAGTGATAGCGTAACCGGCCTGATATTTAAATTTAATTTAGAACATAATTTGTAAGTAACTGAACTTCAATGACACCCCAAGGAGACTTACCTTATAATAATGTTTATACGGAAGAATCTAAGCCTATGTTTTATAGCCTGTATTATCATTTAGTTGAGCGAGTTTAATTATCATGAGCAGTAGCTAAAAAAGTTTAAGGTATTTCTCCCACCTTCTTAGCATGCCTTCGTGGTGTAATGGTCAGCACGCTCGTCGCGTATTCGAGAGGTATGAGGTTCGAGTCCCAGCGAGGGCAGTGCACATTTTTCATGTCTCCTGCTTCGAAATAACCTTAATCTACTTGCAAAGTTTTTATTAGCTTTTTATTTGTATTTTTTAATGACAGTGAAATAGCAGTTGTTAATAGCGATGAACTGCGAACAGTTTAAGATCATTTTGATAAGCATTTAGAGATATTACGTCATTTCCGATGTCAGGAAGCTGAAAAACATGCAATGCTCTCCCCGGAACCCGAACCTGGGCCTGGACCTCTCGAATACGTGCCGAGTGTGCTACCGTTACATCATGAAGGCATGCAGAAAGGAAGGAAAAAATGCCCTGCACTCCCACTTTTAACAGGCGACTTGGGATTAGGAGACCTAGTCTTGGTGATGAAGAATCATCATCCACCGCATTTTAGTTCGGGCGCCACTGTAGAGTCATTATTTTATTTTGATACTGGAGACGTGAAAATGATCAATATCCTCTCCGGGAATCGAAGCTGAACCTCTCAAATACGCGCCCAGTGCGGTACCTTCCCACCACGAAGGCATGCAGAAAGGCGGGAGAAATGCCTTATGAGCTATTAAGCTGAATATTTAGTTTTATTGCATACTACAGAAGTTACAGAGTAAGACCCAATAATGAATTCTGTAAGAGGCTGTCCAAAATAACTTGTTGAATTAGACGTGATGAATTAAACTTCCCGAATTTCAAAAGAAGACAAGATAATATATACTAGGTTTTCTTTTTTTGGTGGGGGACAACATATACAATCTTCCCGTACACCACAAGTGTACAATACGTACTTGTAAAATATGCTAACTAAAACAATACATATTCCATGCATAAATAAAAGGAGCAAAAACAGACAAGAATTGTCTAGACTTCACAAAAACAGAGGAGTTCACTGGCCAAATCTCGTCAAACTGTTTCATTTCGTTCTGCAAGCATAATCTAGGGCCATCGAAGGTAGGGGAAGAAAAAAATTAATTGTTCCAACACCTTGAGATACTCTTTTTGAACACTCTCATAAATTATCTGACCTTAAATTGAAACGAAACAGGTAACTTTCAAATTTACCGTGACCAGATAAAAACTGAAATACTTTAAAATTAGAAAAGAAAAAAGACTCGGAATGCGGTCTATGGCAAATAGAAGGAAAGAACTTTTTGGCGCCCTCATTACTACGAAACGAAATATATTCCTCATTCCATTTAGATAAAAGCTTCTTATGATGAAAGGACTTCCAATAACACTTTGGAATGCTAATGTTGATATCTATGGGTAAATTCAGAGAGCACTTTTTAGCAAGTATGTTTTGTGATATCATTTAAGTGATCCGAATCAGCGAAGCTGCTGACGTATTGGCTGAAACTCTTAAATTATTTTACTGAAACTCTGTTGCCAACTTTTGAAAGAGAAATAAATTTCCTATTCGAGGCTTAAATCGATATTGATAATTAAATTTTAATTCTATTAAAATACCGCATTTTCTGTCTGCCATCTACCAAAAAAGTGTCTTGCTCAACTAGTTTGTACCTTTTCGATAGCCTTGAGGTTATAATTTGATTTTTCCTCTTGCAATCACCCAATCATACGGACGACGTCTGTCACCTCTCATCACATATCTCTAGATTGATCTGTTATAATTACTGTGTTCTGCAAACCGCACAAATAAGGAAATCGCGTGACAAAAAATAAATTAATAAGAGAGTAAGATTTATTAGAAAAAAAAAACCGAAAAGAAAGAAGAAAATGAAAATCTGCTTGGGCCACGTGAGGAAAGATTTTTTCCCCCTTTGATTTCGAATGTGTCAATCATTCTTGGTAAGTTTTGGTTTTTGTTGTCAAACATAATGTTCATCCTCATTCGATATAAATGCAAAAAAAAAAGGTTACACTAGATATTTATAGGTGTTTTATAAAGTTTCTGAGTGGCAACGCTTTTCATTATTATTCATTTTTTGCTTATTTTAAATATATACGTCATTCTTATAGTCTTACTTAGAACTTTATACTATTCAGAAAAAAAGACTGAGTTCTAATTAATATTTCAGATTCATAATGTTTTTGCTAAACGATATAAATCTGATAGCATTCATATATTAGATTCACTGGAGGAATAACCAGCAAATTTTCAAAAGTGCAAAGGAGTTAGTTTCCTGTTAAAGTCGCATTTTTACATAATAAAATCTGGCTAATGGCGAGAAGTTCAAAAATATCATGAAGAATTTAGTACGGAAAGGCTTTTCATCAACTGGTTGAGTGATCTCATGCATCAGCCGTTATCACAGAAAAAGAAAAGTTAGAAATACACTGCCCTCCAAAAGTTAAGGAACAGCATGTTTCTCAAAGCTCACCATTACAAAAATGTCAGTAACGTTTAAATTCACAGTTCGTATGCATGACAGTAGTGAAGTTTACGAAAATATATGCATAAACAACAGCTACCCCTTTTATTTTATTAAATGAATACTTATATAGGAGTTGGAGGAAAAACGCAAAAATTGTAATTTTTGCTCACGAGTGTTGATCTTCCGGTTTCTTGCAGTTTCGTGAGCAATATCCAGAGGAGTCTATCAAATGTCCAGGAGAAGTCGTTTGCCCGATTTGTTGAGGTGGCGGATAATTGAATGGATGGAAATGGGGATGCCCCAAACTGATGCTTCTAGATTTCTCGATGTCTCAACCAACTAGGCATCAGTCCACCGACTATGGAATCAGCACTCAGGATTCTCTGTCAAGAAGACAAGTTTCAGGCAGACCTAGAGTTACAACTCCTGCGGGAGACCGTTCGGCCCAAAGGAGCAGTAACATTACTGTGCCTCCGCTCATGGCAGATCATTTAATAGCAATAGAAACAAGAATCTCAGCTACTAAAGTGCGCAGACGTCTGCACAATACAGGTCTGTATGCAAGACGACCAGCTGTTTGTGTCCTCTTGACACGAGAACACTGGTGTCCGTTTATGGTGGACAAGAGGACACATCTTCTGGACCAGTCAACAATGGGCGTCTGTTCTCTTCATAAACGAGTCCAGGTTCACACTGGAAAGAGATTCAGGTTGTCAGCTGATCTGGAGGGAACAACGCATTAGATACAATCAATCTCACATTGTTATTAGACACAGTTACAGAGGTGGTGGAATAATAGTTGGGCTGGGATCTCTCTCGGTTGTCACGGTGACCTGCATGTATTCCATGGAGGAACTTTGACCGGTATGAGATATCGAGACCAGATCCTTGATCAATGTTGTCCGCCCATATGCCGCTGCTATTGGTCCTGGATTTCTTCTGATGGACGACAATACGCGACCGCACCAAGTTTGGTTCGCCTTTTCAGGGAGGCAATTTGTTCTAGGTTCCTGTTAATGGACAACAGCGTTCGTCCACATAGGGATCAATTGGTCAACGATAACCAGGAAAGTGAGGAAATTCGCCACACGGGTTGTCCATACAGATCTCCTGAACGTTTATCTTACACAGAATGTCTGGACACTCTTGGGAGGGCAATTTCTTCTCGCTATCCCCTGCTGAACCATCCCAGAATTTAATTGAAAACTGCTTCGCTGCAGGAGTGGGATCGACTGCCACCAGGACTCTTTAGTATCCTTCTGTCCAGCATGCCATCCCGATGCGCGGCCTGTCTGGTTGTGATAGCAAATTATACCCCATATTAGACTCATTTTTAGATCTATATCACAACGTGGATTTTGTACATCTCTGCTGATTATTATGTGTACATAAAATGACTTCTGAATGGTACATTATAGAATCTTTAGGTTATTCTGAAGCAGGAGCATTTCTCCGTAATAATTTCTTTTAATACAACTTTTGAAAAATAGCATGTTTCCTTCTTTCATCCGAATCCTCCATACATGTTCGATAGGATTTAAGTGCAAAGAATATGGAAGAATTTGGGTAACTTCAGGACAGTTATATAATAACCATAAACCAACATTAATGGCTGTACCAGGGACAGATGGGCCAGATTTAAACAGCACTGTCAATTTGAAAAAGTGCTGACAATTCTTGCAATCATGTCACTGCTCGTCAAGATGAAACAATGCGCCGACACAAAGTTACACGGCTCTCCTACGAAGTTCAGCTTATGACACGAAAAATGCAACCTTCATCAAGAAGCCTGGAAGCCACGAGAAGTTTATTATCTTACAGAATAACCACCAAACTGCAAATAAGTGCCAGCGTCTTTACGATAGAGCATCGTCGGGGAATTGGAAGATACAAATTCCTAGCTTTTATGCTATGCAGTAAAGAATTAGGGCAAAAAAAATATGATTTTGAGATGTAACAATGACGGGCTTAAAACGATGGGTTTAGCAATTTGACCACTAGCTTATGTTTTATTCTTTTTTATTTTCTTTGAGTGGAAGTAGGTTACCATTAAATCCTTCTTCGAGTTTATTGTTTTTTGCTGCATGAATCTTGTAATTAAGATCCGTTTTTAAATCATACATACCTTGTGACGAGTCGGCATTACAGTTTACCAAGCCATCGGTTTGGAAAACTGGAATTCTCACGATGGTTGCATCAGTTTCTGTGCTTATGATTAGGATCGCTGTCCTGATAGAATGTGAATGCATTTTATATTTTAGCTTGTAAGTACTGTCAGGTTATCATTGATGCGAGTCAGTAATGACTCACATTGTTTTCTATAAAAACTTAATTTTTAAACTATTATTCCTTCATCCTGGTACTTGAACTACTAACTTTTAAACTATTATTCCTTAATCCTGGTTAGAGCAGGCAGTAGGTTTTTCGGATTCATAGTACATTATCAGTCAAAATAAATAATAAATAGCTCGTAATCCTTACATGTATTACATACATACATTTCGGAATTTCGGCAACAAAACGATTACAATAAATTGATATCATATCTAAGAAGACACATCTCGCTAGCATACCCAAAATTTCAATTAATATTTCAGTTTTATGTAGAGAACTATACATACATACATACATTTGGGATTTTCGGCAACAAAACGATTACAATAAATTGATAGCATATCTAAGAAGACACATCTCGCTTGCATACCCAAAATTTAATTAATATTTCAGTTTTATATAGAGAATACGTTTTAAAAAGATTTCTTCAACCGACCTGTAACATACTTAAAGAGTGGTGAATTTTATTTTCTAAATTCTTTTCATTGATAGGGTTTATTAAGCTATTTTTGATCCCTTAGTTTATGTTTAATAATGGATTTTCCCAAAGAAAGAGCAGACATTTCTTACAGCCCCAAAACTGTTTTGAGCAAGATTTCATGAAGAATAGAATTATCCACAATTTCTGCTTTTTCTTAATTGTTTACTATTTTAATGGAATCAGATCGGTTGTTTCTCATTTGGGTCCCAATGAGGGAGTTACACGATCCTACAAACTGTACAATATTTTTGGATTCTAAATGCTCAAGTCTGATTTCTCCCGCGAAAAATCTTATGTTTGGATATATTTACCTTAATGTTAAAGAAACCAATTTTAAAATAATGGTTGAAGTATTTGGCCAAAAATGATCGGGAGTTGAAGATTTAATAATTTTTCTTTCTTGACATATGATTCCCATTCTCGTAATTTGCCAGATTCATACTAAACCGCAAGGAGAAAATATATTATAACATTCCTTAGGATTAAAATCCAATGCAGAACTTTCAGAGATTGAACAATAACAGGAGGGCGGAATTATAAGATATCATTAATAACAGAAGGCATAATTTGGAAACTAAATTTGATGAATAATCTGGTCAATCTTGCAACTAGCATTTAACAGAGAAAATCTGATGTGTATACCACATAATTTCCTTGTACGGAATATTAAATTATACGCATTTTTTCCTGCATTTAATTTAAAATTATTTCCTCCAATTTCATTAGAGATATATTTCTCATTCAATTAATACAGTTCTCACTTCGCGGCAAAACAAGAAGACATAAAAACTCCGAATATTTTCATTAAAACTTAAAAGATGTAGAAAAGCATAAAACACTAAATACAGTTAAGACAATATAGAACACCATTTTTACAGTTATAATTAGAGTTTCTCCGCAAAAATAAGCAATTCCGCCAGCAGGCAAGAAGACAGAATATTCGGAGCAAAAAACTAAAATTTTCCTTTTGGTCCCACTCGGCAAAAAGACACTGAAGGTGCATAATGACTGACTTAATTCACTATTCTGCAAAGTTTCAAGTGCAAAGAAATATGGCTGCTATAGAAAAAAAAAAAAAAAAAAAAAAAAGCTTAGTCGCACTTAAAGAACTTTTAAATTATTAATAATTCCACAAGAATTGCATGCAGATTAACTAAAGGCATAAAAACCTTAACCTGAACATAAGAACAGCATAAGTCAATCATTTATAGACCAAAAAATGCACAGTTTACCAACATATAAGAAAGCAAAAACTGAGCTCACCGAACCAAATAATAGAGTGGGTATATATATATAATAAAATTCCATAGTCAAGAATACACTTAAAATTATAACTGTATGTTCTTTTCATTTTTAATGGCGACGGTCTCTTATTTGAAAGTACGTGGAATTAAATCCACAGCCCCGTAGTCAAGTTGTTTTTCCCGCCTTATCTACACGTACAGTTATAGAATGTTCTGGAAATATTTAAAGCGAACTGGATTGGCTGACGAAGCTGACGTCATTTCTTGGAAGCTCCGCCTTTCCAGAGGCTATAAAAGGACTCGCAAAAGAATATCGGGGGCTTTTTCTTTAAGGTAACGATGCAGTAAACTTCATGCAAAAAGTTATTAGTAATTCTTTTTATTTACTCCGGATATCTGATTTTGTAACTGCTATTTTCTACTGAATAATAATAAAGGGATCTGTTTTTTTTTTTTTTAAACTTATCGTCTGATGATTTAAGCTTCGACAAAAGCTGGTACATCACATATATATATATATACTTTTGATGCGGCTGATTTCTAAAGGGAGGTTCACAACTACCTGTTATAGCAGTCCTATATACCAAATTTCAACGTTCTGAGGCTATTCGTTTTTGAGTTATGCAAGATACATAGATACGTAGACGCTACGAAAAAAATCTCTTCTGAAACCATTTTAAATGACTTTTATAATTTGTTTGGGGGAAAAGAGTCCTTTATTTTGTCCTTACGTACAGATGTCACGCAAAAACATCATGAAATTGCATTCGATAGCTGTCAAAATGGATGTTTTCGTTGAAATATGATACCGGAAATTTTTCGAGGTTACAGTACTTCCTTTTTACTTCATACAAGGATGTGAAAAATGGCGAATTGGATTAAAATGTCTGGAAGAATTCTACGATATCTCTATCGATATATAATATGATATCCGAAAATTTTCGCAATAACAATACTCCCTTTACTTCGTACAAAGAAGTAAAAAATTATTAGAAAAAATTTTTTATATTTAAAAAATTTATTCATTATCTAAAAACTTTTTTGTTTGGTTAATTAAACTTCCTTGGAGACTTTCCATATTAACCAAAGTTTATCAGTTTAAATAAAGGTTTAAATTTTAGTTCTTTTATTTCGTGTAATTCAGTTATTTTAAAATGAATTAATCATTCCAATAATTAATTTACACATTTCTTTATTTTGTATACAAGCAATGTCTCATTATCCCCCTACTTCCTTTTTGTTTTATTCAGTGGATGGCATTCTTAATATCGTTCATTTATTTTATTTTCCTTATGATTTATTTATGGCAAGATGAAGAACAATATTATTCTGTGAAGGAATAGTTTTATTAATAATATTAATTTCCCTTGAAATGAATTGAACAAAAATTTTTTCAACGTAAACTATTTACGTTGAATTGTTTTTAATAATACATATACTTACGCATGCGCACACGCGTATAAACATGTGTGCAATTAGTAAAACTGGCTTAGAATATTTACTGGAATAGACTTTCTCTTGTTTAGTTTTCTTAAAACCGCAACTTTAATTCAAAAATTAATTTTATTTGCTACCTAATTTTATGAGATTTGTTTAGTGGCATTTTCAAGCTGTTTTATCTGACTTCTTCCAGAAAGATCTACAAAAATAAAATATAAAGCAAAATCTCTTATGTTTCGTAATAAGTGGAGTTTTGGCTTTTCCATATATGACAGTTTGTTTTATCAAGTTTCTTTTCTTAATTTTCATCAGACTTCTGCCTCAGGTTTTTCCTTACACTTTCAATTATGTCATGTGTTTTGACATTTCCTCGTTCGATCTAACAAATTCCTTAATTACCACCATAATTTATTTTTGACCATTTTCTGATTTTGTATCTATTCCTCTCACAAATTTTAAGAAACTTTGGATTGAAACAAGGTTTGTTTATTTTCTTTTTGAATGCTTGATGTTTATTATGGTCGCACGTGCAGAGGTATCCGTAATCAAATCAAATTATATTTACGTAAAAGAAATTGTATGAACAGTCATACTACAGAAAAACCTTCCCTCGCATAATTAATTCTTCAAAAATTAACAGTAAGTAATTAATCAAAGTTTAACTAAGGTTTCGTTTAAGTTAAAAAGCTAAGATTTGTTTATAAATAAGAAATTACAATGCAAGCTAATGTTTTTGTAGTAACGTTCTTGTTATACTGTAATAATTTGTTACTAAAGAAAATGTTTTTGTAGTAAATTGAATCAATGAAAACATCTTGTATTCTTTTAATTTATTTTGGCAACTTCTCTTTGCATAAGGAGAATTATGAATCGCTTTAAAATTAAACAAGTCATTTCCCAATCGAACCACGAACCTCTGGAATACGCGTCCAACGTACAGACCACCACACCACGAAGGCATGCCAAGAAGGCGGAAGACATACCTTATACCCTCATTCCGTGAATTAATGGTACTACGCTGGTGGATAATTGATAAGAATGAATCACAAACGGCTACATAGCACGTAAAAAGAAAGTGTGGTTGGATGCCAGGTGAAATAAAATGATACCAGAATACTATGACAAAGATAATTTTCTGTACTCTGAAATCCAGAAGTTGAAGTGAAAAAAGTGTTCAAAATGGTCATTTTGGGCTCAATACGTAAAAGCGGAGAAAATGCAGTTACCTTCCGCACACATTCTGGCGTAAGATGCCAATACACGTGATATGGCCTCAATGCAGGACGATACAAGATTCCATACGTCATGTCATGCCTTGTACAGGATATCCGTTATTATTTGCCATTGGGGTAATTTATCCTATTCCTCTGCCAGTGCACAGATGAGAGTGCCCTTGTTTATTGGAGGACATTGTCGACAATAAGGATTCAATCCTCCCAAAGCATCCCAAACATTTTCAGTGAGATTCTGATCTGGAGAAGGTGCTGGCTCTGCCAGGTGTTGAATATCCTCGCTCTCTAAACTCTCCTGGACAGCGACTATTCGATGACATGTTTCGTTATCGTCCATGAAAACAAATTTATTACAGACGACGTTGTTCATGATCCCAGCCCATTCCAGGACACTACATGTAGGATATAGGTCCCTTTCCTGTACGCTTGCCGGACTATATGCAATACCATTTTCACGCCAGATCAACTGACGTCTACAATCCGATGACAGATTAAACCTACTCTCATCTGACAGTAGTGCATTAGCCCAGTTGTCTTCCTTCCAGTTGCGATGCTGGTGAAACCATTGCAAAGTCCTTCTTGATGCAAATGTCTAGCTACAGTTTTCCGGGAGATCCGATTGCCTAGAACAGCAGGTAACTTATTTGCTACCTCAGTAGCTGTTCTTTGCCGGTTTGTTGATAGAAGTATACACCTATCTTGCACAAGTGTAGAACCTCTTCCGTGACATTTGATACACATCCATTTGTCTTAAATGATTTCCAAAGCCTTGAAAGAACACTATGGCTGACGTCGAACTCCCAAGCAATATCTGGTATTTATCGCCCTTCTTCAGTTCTACCAATAACACGACCACGCGTAAAATCATCTAAGTAATGTCGGGAACATAAACCGAAAATTGCAAATTCGTCAATTGATTCTTTTCCTTAAGTTCTGCTTTTGAACACCAACGATCACTACGTGGCAAATCCTTTATATCCCTTATCAGCGCTATCACGTGACGAACAACTTCGGAAATCCAAAATCCTTATACGTACAACGTGTCTTACTGTATTCTGTTACTTACACTAGTTTTCGCCTTTTCCTGCCTTTCATTTGTGGTTGCTATCTCTGCTACTGTCATCCGTCCGTAGCAATTGTCCACCGGTATATTAGTTCAAACTTTGGCATTTTTTAACTGGTTCTAAAAAATTGAGTTCCAGGAAGGAAAAAATCATTCCTGTAGTTGAAGAAAAAGGCTGTATTTAACCATGGAATCTATAGTCCTACACACTTACGCACAGTTCTCTGATTCTTGTTTCTAATTATTAGTTTCTTAAAAATTATTTTTAAAGCTGTTCTTTTTATAATTATCAATATACTGTGAAATATTTTAAAACAATTTTAGCACAATTTTAGTACAGAGAAAAGAAATATACTTTTCGCTACAGGGATATCTTTCTAACGTGAGAAAGATTTTCAGTTGAAGAAACTAGAATAAAATATTTTTTTGAACCAAATTTAACAATATTTTGGAATTTTTCAATTATCTGGAGCAATATATTTTCTTGGTATAATTTGAAGTAACTGACACAACAATCACAGCATTGTCCAGACTTTACAGCAATTGCATTGTAAAATTTATATTTACAGAGACTCGAACCCTGAATACTTTTCGTTTTTCTTTTTTTTTTTTTTTTTTTTTGGAGGGGAGGGGGAGTTCCCTGACAACAACTGTAATTATTAAATTACTGAAACTCTAGCATTTTCACATTGTTTTTTCCTTACTGTTTTAACATTTCTCTGCTTAATGTGGAAAGGTCTGTCCAAATGATGACACTTTAGAGATTGGTGATAGAATCTAACTCTTTGTCCGTGTTCCCTATCTTATATTCTGGGAATCCTCCATCAAAAAGTCGGGCCCACCAGCGGCCGAGCGGTAAAGTCTCTGAACACTAGTAGTTCGGTTCGAGGATCGAGTCCCGCGAACGGGCTGGCTGCATGGGCGTTTTCGTGGTTTTCCCCGTGTGTAACGTGTATACGAGCCAGTTTCCCTTAGAAAGTCCTCCCCGAAGGCATCCCTTCCCTTAGCCAGGTAGCCCTAGTGTGCTTTGCTGTAATTAAATACACCACCACTTTCCACCAAAACTGAGATTAAGCTTGAGAACCTCATGCGATGTGCCTATATTTAAAAAAATCGAATAAAATAAACAAGTCTTTTATCAGTAATTTAGAAAAATAGATGCGTCCCAAGCTCAATACAAAGTCTAAAAAGGAGCTCAAGAAATTTTTATTCTTGAACTGTTAATTATTATCAATGGTTGCTTGGAGGCAGCATCGAGCATGGGTCTCTCAAGTTAAGGTTACTAATATATATTTATTTGTGATAACTGTTTTTATGTTTTAAGAGTTAAACTTATTTTAAAAACTGCCCTGTCTTCCCTCTGATTCATGTCCTAGGCATTCCGTCATACCAGATAGTTATAAAAATGTATATACACGCAAGACAGTTCAAAGGCTATCAAAATTTAATTGAAACTCATACTTTGTTAAGAACCGTCATGCTGACGGTAGTTTTAAAAGTTTTATTACTTGCTGGAAAGCACATCAAAGCCCTTTGTCGCTCGAGCTTGGTAAGTACTCCCATTAAAGTAATTGCCGCCCAACCAGTATATTGATTAGCGTTGCCAACTGTCGTGCCGAAGGGCCCGGGTTCGAGTTACGGAGAAAGCATGGATGCTTGTAAATGTATAGTGTCTGTGTGGCATGGGACACTCTAAATATGTGGCGAGAAGAAAGTCTTCTCGAGAGGTTAGTGGTATTGAAAGATGGGTAAGAGATCTTCGATCTCGTCCCGCTGGGGTGTTCTCCATCAAAATTGGGGGGGGGGACTGAGCAAAATCGCAATAACACCTGTAAGGTGCTCAAGGCTATTGACAACGACAGACGTATCTTGCGCTCCTTGCCACAAAGAATTTCGTGGAATTATAGATCAGACAAGTGAGCATAAGTCAACAACAACATTAACTAAATTGTTTAGTTAAGTTATAAAATCAGGTGCTTGCTTCAGAAGATTTGATTTCGGTAATTGTAAATTACAAAGCACCTTCCCTATATCTAAAGTTATTATTGAGAAATAATAGTACACTCTTAGATATAAATTCTTGCTTTAGTTCTAACATGCCAAGAGTGGACGTATAAAATGTGCTGAATTCATAAATCTGCGTTTATTTGGAAGCTGACAGTAGTCGAAACGATAATTCGCTGATAATAAAATAACACTGAATGAAGTGTCTTAGATGAACATAATTTTTAAGAATTTTAGCTGCATAATTGCATATTTAAAGATGATTTATTAGCTAACAAAAATTTTACCAGTTTTTCTGTAATTTCCTTATTTATTAAAGCACTAGAATCTTTGAAAAGTTTAAACTATTAATGGTTTAAAAAATACGCATCGAAAAGATATTATTGATTGATAGCTAATTCAATAGCCAAAGTAATTAAACTGCTATAAACTCATCAAGAATTTAAAATACATTTTTGTTGCAATGACTGCATCTTAATTGCATGCCGAAACACGAAGACGAAATCCATCTTTTTCAATTTAATAAAGTACATAATAATTTCATCTACTGTATGCATCTTGGAAACAAGACAAGGAAACGATCAGACCCACTCGAAGCTTTCAAATCATGTCATAAGAAGTAAGCACAAGTTCAGATAAGCCCTTGAGGTTCATCAACTTGATTGGCAATTGGATCAGTCAAGTTCATAAACAAGGATATTTCCTCATCTCTTTGCGTAAGGGCTAAAAGAATAAAAAGGAAAAAAGACGCATTTGGAGGTGAATTCGCTTAGCTAAGTGACCTCAGGTGGTCCGTCAATCTCTCAAACAGTACGTCAAAAACTCTTTGAATGCTTCTCTAATCAGGAAACGATCCCAAGATCCATGTCCTTTGATATTTTCTTCTTCCTGCTGTCCCATGACGTTTCATTTGCTATGAATAAACAAGAAACTGTTGAGTAAATAGTGAAGCAAGCGTATGCCTGTCCAAGTTCCTTAAAGAATTGCCTAGCCAGAAAGGAAGTCGCATCTGGAGGACCCACCCTGACGCCAAGAGCGCCAATGGCGTATGTCTCTGAAAATGATAAAATGCCAAGTAGACAGGAATAGAATTTAAGTCACTGTAATATTAGTCAGACACGCAGTGCAAAAAATTTAGATTTATTTTAAAATAAAACTGTCAGCTTAGTCAACAACTACGAGTTTTAGAGAGTGAAAAAATTAAAAAAAACACTCATGCCTACCTGCTTTGTTGTAACAAAACTTTTAGAATACGCAAACATACTCGCGAAGACATCAGAGAAATATTATTATTTATAAATAATAGGCAAGAAAAATTTTATTATTAGCCCAAATGATGCTAGCCGACAAGGGCTATTATTTTGTTTAGGCATTTTGCGTTGGTTCACAATAAAAGTCTGAATTACTTTTCAATTGGCTGCCACCAAATATTAACAGTCCTGCACTATATTTAAAGAAATTAAATTATGAGGAACCTGCATGAATCTATGTATGAGTCTCGCATTATGGAAAAAACAAAGGTACCTAAGGACATCAAATTTTGATTAACGCAGTCCTCCACTCGAATATGAGCATCTGTAAGCCTAAATTTGTAATTCGTTTTATTATCGGTGCTACTTTGGTAGACGGTTGCACGAATTTTGGCGATTTGTTGGCGATTTTTCTTTTGGCGAGTAATACAACTTATGGTAAACCCATTGATGGATAACTTATTTATGGTAACCGATACTTTGTTGTCATTTTATTTAAAAAATAATGTGTTTTATTGTGCATAAATTCCGTGTTTTAAATATTATTTATGGCCTCTAAATATTAAAAATCAATTTAATTTTGCATTTTTATTTGAAATAAAAATTTTATTGTTTATCATATTTTATGAAATTTAATATTGTGGATGATGTAACCAATGACGTCACCTTACTTTAAAAGTAATTGGTTTTTATATGTATAAATTTAATCTAATGTTTTAAACATTATTTATGGCTGTTGAATATTAAAATACAATTTAATTTTGCATTTTTTTTAAAAAATGATTTTATTATGTACGAATTTTTAAATAATTTTAATTCTAGGCGTGATGTAATAAGCTCTCTGATTGGTTATAGAATATTTGTGCGTTAACGAGCTGTAATCAGCTCCCTGATTGGTTACTGAAAATTTGTGCATTTCCGCGCCGTTTTAAAATTTAAGTCATATCTTCGAATTCCTTGAAGGATGTCTTCAAAGATGTTATTTAAATTATGATTCCGATTTTTTTGTGGTACTTATCAATAAGCAATAGGTTAAATGACTAAAAAAATGTAAGTACATATTTTTCCTTTACTTTATAATTGTATACTTCAATTTTTTGTTGAAAAAATTAATACACTATTTTCAAAAATTTCTGAGATAATTATTGTCCATATGTTTTAATGTTAATTATATTCTATATAACGTATTTTAAAGTATTTGAATTTAATAATATTCTAATTCTTTTAAATGTTTGTAGGATGGTTTTTAATTCGATATTCAATTTCAGTAATATTTTAATCTAATTAAACGTTGGCACAATGTTTTTATAGCGGTGTTTTTATTCTCTTTGCTATATGAAAGTAATAGTAACCTTACTTTACTATTTTATACTCACAGTAAATGTATTTATTTACCCTTGCTGCCATCTTAAAAAGCGACATTTTCAACAAAAAATTAATCCATTACTTTTAACGATATTTATTTTTTTTTTTTTAAGTTTTGAATACTTTACTATGCGTAAAAACAGCGTTTTTCAAGATGGCTGACGTTTGTAAAAATCGCGCCAACAATTGCGCCAACGTAAATCGCCAAAAATCCGTGCAACCGTCTACCAAAGTAGCACCTTATTAACTATCTCATATTTTCTAAAACATAATGAATTTATATTATTAAAGTCAACGATTACAAAGCGTCCTATTAACATTGCATGCATCTTTCAGCACGGATATTTTATGCTCGAGGTAGTAACTTTTTTTTGTGATATTCCTGTTGAATGGAATTTTGTTCTTTAAGTGCGAAGAGTGTGATATTTAATAAGTAAACGTAACACACAAAAGGTTAAAAAAAAACGCCCCTACGGGCGTAATATAAAATATGAAAGCTTTCAGATTTTATTTATTTTGTACTTTATTTTATTTAAAGTGTGATAAATTTTAATTCGAATACTTTTGCTCTTTTTACATGTAAAAAGATTCCTTATTTTCTTATTAATTCTCTCCTCGGAAATATAAAATTAAAATATATTTTAAAGAAAACGTTTGCCTAGCTGAAAATGTATAAAATAAATCTTCACCAAAAATATTTTAAAATTTATATATATATATATATAAATCAAATCTGAGAGCTTTCAGATTTTATTTATTTATTTGTTTTTTAATCCAAAGGAGCTTTGTCCCTGAAGGACTATTGTTTCCGTTTTGCGATTTTGCGTTAAATCACTCTGAATGTCCGTTTCACTTTTCAAGAGTTGCCACCAAATATTATCGGCCTGTATTATATTTGAAGAAATTAAATAATGGAAAATTTGTATAAATGTATGTATATTTCTCGCACTGAGATAAAACAACGGTACATAGAGCCATCGAATTTTGAATGACGTAATCCTCCTATGAATATGGGCATTTGGAAGATCAAAGTTGAAATTTGAAATTTGTTTTATTGTCGATTTCATATTTTGTAAAACTTTAACGAATTTTTGAGTAACAAACTCAACGATTTAAAAGCGAGCAATGGCACCACTCTACGGGAGGGAGCACCTTTTTATCTCTAGGGCATGGAACTGTATATCGGAAATTCTAAAGATAGGATCCTTTTAAAATTATTTTGCGACATTGCTATTGAACTGAATTTTATGGTTTAAGTGCAAAGAACATGATATTTAATAAATAAAGGTAGCACACAAAATGTTAAAAAAACGCCCCTTTGGACGTAATTTAAAATCTGAAACCTTTCAGATTTATTTATTTGATTTTTTTAAAATCTCAAAGCTTTCAACTTTTATATTACGCCTAAAGCGGCTTTTTTTTTCTTTTTCTTTTTTTTTTTTTTAGTCCAAAGGGGCTTTGTATCTGAAGAACTATTGTTTTCGTTTTGCGATTTTGCGTTGGTTCATAATAAATGTCCGTTTCACTTTTCAGACTGTTGCCAACAAATGTTAGAGTCCTGCATTATATTTGAAGAAATTAAATAATGAAAAATCTGTATGAATGTATGTATATTTCTCGCATTGTGATAAAACAACGGTACATACAGCCATCCAATTTTGAATGACGTAATCCTACTGCGAATATGGGCATGTGGAAGCCCAAATTTGAAATTTGGAATTTGTTTTATTATCGATTTTATATTTTGTAAAATTTTGATGAATTTTTAATTAACAAACTCAAGGATTTCAAAGCGAGCCATGGCGTCGTTGTACAGAATAAACATTTTTATTCTGTACAACGACGAGAGACTCTGTATCGGAAATTCTAAAAATATGCTCAATATAAAACTATTTTGTGATATTGCTCTTGAACTGAATTTTATGGTTTAAGTGCGAAGAATGGGATAATTAATAAAGAAAGGTAACAGACAAAATGTAAAAAAAGCCCCTTTGGACTTTATTCAAAATCTGAAACCTTTCAGATTTTTTTTTTTTTTTTTTTAACGTTTCTTCGCACTTAAACCGTAAAATTCAATTCAACAGCAATATAGAAAAAAAAAAAAAGTTACGTCGCGCTTAAAATATCCGTGCTTGAAGATGCAAGCGATGTTAATTTTAATAGAACGCTTTGAGGTCGTTGAGTTTCTTAATCAAAATTTCGTTTAAGTTTTACAGAATATGAAAGGGCGAGAAACATACATGCATTTATGCAGGTGCTTTATTGTTTAATATCCTTTAAATATAATGCACGGCTCTAATATTTGGTGGCAACAATTTGGAAAGTGACATTTATAGTGAATCAAGCACCAAGGCAAAAGCCAAAACGAAATTAGTAGCCGTTTTGGCTAAATTACGCTTTTGGCCAAATTCCCTTTTGGGCTAAAAAACTTTTTCTCAAAAAGATAAAAAGATTTCTTTTTATCTTTTCCCTCAAAAAGATAAAAAGATTTCTTTTTATCTTTTTGAGTATAACTACATTTTCATCCTAAAGCTGATGATATCACCACAGAGTCTCAACTGAATTGTCTCAACTGAATTCTCATGCACAATAAATGTATTTCTTCCTCTTTTTCAAGCTATGGAATTTCTAAACGGAATAAAATGAACCATTTCGAAATATTCAGTCAAGAAACATCGTTCATGATTAAACGTATGATTAAGTTTCTCATAAAATAAAACACAATAAATTACTACGAGAATCGCATTTCTTTATCCTTAGCGCAGATGCATATATGTAGAAAACGAAGCAGCAATACAATAATACACTGAGCATCATGTGAGCATGATTAATACTTTTTTTATTTTGAAAATACATTACGTTTGCAAGTGCCAGAATGCAGTTTCTAATTGCAGAAATTTCAGTTTGCTAAAATGAGAGAGCGTATTTTAACAACCTGCCTGAATTTGTCTTATTCGAGAATTAACACTGATACACTTTTGAGCTTTTAATTAAAATGCTGCAGAAAATAGTTAACCTCCAAATCATTTAACGAATTAATATTTATTGCAAAAGCCAAATATTCTTATTTCCGCAGCTATAATTACAAATTACTAAGAACACGTTTTAAGCAAATTAATTAAAGCGACTCTAGTGTCGCAATAAATTATTTTATTAGTTCATCTCACGGCAATCGCAAATTTCTGGTGTTACAAAATGAGCGAAATATATGCGTATGAAAAATATTCGAATATATTCTAAGGATACGTAATATTAATATATAAATACTATTCAGCATTTATATACGAAAATTATTTATCCTTAGAATGTATTCATGCTCGAACAGTATTAGTAATTATTAAAATATATCTCAAGTATATAAAGGCCATATAAATGTTTTTATATTTTCACAAATTTACATATATGCTTACATATTTTCATTTCGCATTAATTTTATATATATATATGTAAATACAGATGCGTGTATCCATGCATACTAAAAATATTTAGGAATGATACTAAATCTGTGTTTTTTCCATAGATGCACAGTGGTGATATTAGTAAAGTAAATAAAAAAAGAACCAGGGAACATTTTTGTACTCTGTGAATAGAATATCCAGTAATAATAAAAGAAACACTTTTTCCCTGCGGTTTAATTGGATAAAATAGTCACAGAAATATTCACTGCTTCTTTCTTTATGCAATTCGAGTTTTGGGGAAGTAGTTATCATGCAGTAATTATACAGTCAAAAGTCGTTAATTCGGACACCCATAATCCGGAATGATCTATAATCCGGACCTCAAAGCTAAAAACTTTCTGCGCATGCGCCGCGTTGGCACATGCGCACAGACGTTTTACGCGTGCGCGTAAGACCTTGACTACTGCGCATATGCGTGTGCGTAAGTGCAGAATACGTTTTCGCCTGCGCGTTTAATGTATAACGGACGGTGTAAGCTAAAATTATCTATTTCACTTAATGTTAATGATTGCGTTGTTCCTTAATCTTCGAATTGGATCCCGCTTATTATTTTTTGCAGACTGTAAGAGCAATTTTGTCGCCAATAAATTCTGCTTGGCGAGATTTGCGCCGGCGAAACGGAAAAGTACCTTATTTTGTTTATTTAAGTGCCTTGTTCAAAACTGTGTTGCACAATTTTACTGTAATGTTTGGCCTCCAAAATTAACTATTTTC
The DNA here is from genome assembly GCF_044657685.1 of Stegodyphus dumicola. Taxonomy (NCBI): domain Eukaryota; kingdom Metazoa; phylum Arthropoda; class Arachnida; order Araneae; family Eresidae; genus Stegodyphus; species Stegodyphus dumicola. The sequence goes on from NC_140777.1 coordinate 88,776,718, forward strand.
AAAAGCATGTATTCCAACGATTTTGCTCTCAATTTTCTTTACTTATGATAGTTATTCTAAACTTGCTATGGTATTTTATCTGGTTTCACGGTGGTAATTGAAATGGTATCATTAGAAATGCTTTTATTCCCATGATACTAATCAAGTTACGTTTGGTTTGTTTTATGTCAGTACGGAAAAGCCTCGAGGATTATCTGACTAAGGGGAAAAACAGGACTGCGTGAAGGACTTTCTAAGAAAAACTGGCTCGTATAGACGTTAACACACGGGGAAAACCACGAAAACATCCATGCAACCAGCTCGTTCGCTGGATTCGAAACTCGTCTACTCAGTCTGAAGATCCGGATTCTGCTACGGTTGAGGCACACTTTATTTTCAAATATGTACGGTATATTATGACGTATAACGCCGAGTTTTATTACTTGACATTTTTTTTATCTGATAACATGAAAAATTCGTCATATTCGTCTTCTATTATATTGTTCAGGAACATCATCGAGTTTTGTGTCATCTTCACCATCATTGTTATCATCTTCCGTTTCTATCTGGATTGTTAGACATACTGCCTTTTAATCATTTTAATCACTTTTAATTATATCGGTTTTAATTTCATTCTATGCTTTATTATCCACTCAGACACTATTTCTAGGAACTGGCATGATTCATTTGGCCTCCTTTTCCTTTCTTGTCTTCGATGTTGCCTTCAAAATCATGGCTTCAAAAATGCAAACTACAGCAAAAGAACACACTAACTAGTAATTCCGCTAATTCATTCTGGTCGAAAGTTAATTTTTACATCAAATAATGTTCCTCTTTTCTCGAAACCCTAGAACAATGTTCTTGTACACACGTGCATTAAATACAACTCACAATCTTTGCAGAATTATTTACTCTCTCAAGCATTTCCCATGCACATATATTCCCTTATCACTTTGTAGAGTCATTAGGATTTGGAGGCCACCGGAGAGATGAAAAATTAACCTTCGCCGGGAATCGAACCACGGACCTCTGGAATACCGGCCCAGCGTGCTACTGTTACACCACGAAGGCACGCTAGGGAAGTGGGAGAAATATCTTAGAACTTCAGTATACCATTATTCGAGAGATTGGGAAGAATCCTCAAATGAATGACTTCAGAAAATAAAAGCATCACGCATGTATCTTTTAAGGGTTTTTTTTTTTTTTTTTTTTTTTTTTTTTTTTTTTTTTTGTAAAGGAAAAGATACGTGTTATACGGGGAATATAATATATAACTAAAAAAATGTAGTCTGAAATTATAGGTTTGTGTTGTATATTCCGATATATTCGGTATTCACTTCAAGGCTCTTGTTTCTCTTTACACATTTGTAAGGTATTTCTTCCGCCTTCTTAGCGGGCCTTCGTGGTGTAGTGGCCTGCACGCTGGGCGCGTATTACAAAGGTCCGTGGTTCGATTCCCGGCGAAGGCCGTTGCTCATTTTTCATCACTCCTGCTTCCAAAATACCTAATGACTCTGCACATTTAGTGTATTGTTGCTGGATGTTGGAAACTTAAAAATTATTTTTTGTCCCATTTCGGCTTTTTATTTGAAAGACCTATGCACCAACCTGCCGACAGCAGAATACCATAATGCAAGCATGTGCAACAGAACATTTCCTACATAAAGTATCTATCTTTGGTTTGCAATAGAAACGAATAAAAACTATATCATAGTATAGCAAAGACTATATAGTAATATTATTCTAAGCATTTAGAACAGCCATAAAATTTCTTCGAAAAGGCTTACATGCTCTAATATATTTCCCCTGCCCTAGAATTCTATAACAAGAAAAGTCATAAATTGTTAAACAAATGACTTTCAAAATAAGTGTCAAATTCGAACCGATATTTGAGCTACTTAAATCTTTTTGCAATAGCATTAACAAAAGCTCTTAATCTGAGCAATCAATTTCGAAATTCTTTGCAGGACCACAAGAGAGAAAATTATTTACTTACAGTCAAAAATGCCGTTCCGGATCCCGGATCGTAAAAAATTACGTATAACAAAATACCAACAGTGCTTTCACCCTAAAATCTCACGTGGGCTGGTTATGAGGTCCCTAAATGTTCCCACGATCCTCTGTGAGAGGGTATACGAACCGGGTCGTAAATATTCCTGGTAACTACTCTTCCAACTGCCTTCCCCGTATACCTAGTCCATCGCTAACCTGAAATAAATCAGTTGTTTGTGAAACTTGACCCAAAATTTGATCACACCTGGGATTTCTGCCTCTTTAGTCTCAAAGATAAATGGTGAGCCATCCTACCTGACATATACGAGGGCATTTATCAGAGGGGGAGTTCTCAAGGTGTGGCACAAGAGGGGTGAGACCCAAACGAGGCGGCAGTGCCTTTGTTGTGTTAGGTAAAAGGAAATGCAGGGTGTTTGGTTCATAGAAGCTTTTACTGGTCGTTAAGATCGGAATTTTCATCGATCGGCCAAACGGAATTCTATAACTTCTGTGTTTTTTTTATTGAAGAATGGCCAAGCTTCTGAAGAGCAAAGAAAAGATGCTGTTGATGAAGGCTTTCTCAGACTGGACCAGTGCAAGGAAAGAAATAAAGGGGACAGAAAATGAGCCACAGGCACAAAAGATTAACTGACCACATCTGGTGCATCAAGTGGTTCATTCTCACGTTTTACTTCTGCACTGAATGGGCTTCTTGCGATTGGAAATACCTTTTCGAAATGAATAATCCGTTATTCGTTGCGAAGATCTGTAGAGATCTTGCACAGAAAACAGCAAGACCAACTTAATGCAAATAATTGTCCTAAAGTAATTTTCATTACATTAGCTCCGTTTTGATTCTAATTGTTGAGCTGCTGTATTTTTTTGCTCATAATTGCACGAAAAGTATACTCTTTAAGAGATTCTTCGTAAATATTAAGAACCGAAAATTTTAATCTGTTGCGTACATACGGGTTCGTAACAGAAAGAAGGAACAAGTCCGATAATAAGTTAATAAAATTTGTTCTTATCAAAAGAAATATATCATAACTCAGGAATATTCATAAGTATAATTCGTATAAGTGTTTAAAATATCACGCAGTAATAATCAGTACTTATACTTCAGACTACGTTAAATAGAACGCAATGGCCCACCAGCGGCCGAGCGGTAAAGACGCTGAACACTGGTAGTTCGGTCCGAGGTTCGAATCCCGCGAACGGGCTGGCTGCATGGGCGTTTTCGTGGTTTTCCCCATGTGTAACGTGTATACGAGCCAGTTTCTCTTAGAAAGTCCTCCACGAAGGCATCCCTCCCCAAAGGCAGATAGCCCTAGTGTGCTTTGCCAAAATTAAATACACCAAATAGAACGCAATGCACAGCGCATTTAAAGAGAAAGCTAATCCGACCTCAAGCTGAATTCGCAACAATAACAACAGCAGATAACTAAACAACTAAACTGAGACAGTTCCAGTTCCAGTTTCCTTTATATACCGAGGCTAGCGTGTATATAGAGCAAGCGAAATAAGACGCTCTTTCTTCGACCTTAAATAGTTTTTAACCAGCCGCGCGGGAACTTTCTAGCAATTCCAACTTTTCGAGATTTCTGTAAAGCAAAAAGAGGATGTAATTACGGTTACAGCTACCATAGTGGTTAATTACATTTATTTAATTTCATTACAAATTTATTTATAATTTCATCTTTTACTCAACGTTAAATGCACGTGCTCCTGTATTTTTACTTTTCCGGCATAGCTTTCTCTTAAAATTTGTCTCGCACTGCATTGCACGGGGAAATACAATTTAATTATAATTCTATTAGAATTATAAGGTATTTCTCCCGCCTTCTTAGCATGCCTTCGTAGTGTAGCGGTCTGCACACTAGGCGAGTATTCCAGAGGTCCGTGGTTCGATTCCCGTGGAGGGCGCTGCTCATTTTCACATCTCCTGCTATCAGAAATACCTAATGGCTCTGCAGTGGCGCCCGAACTAAAAGGGTGATGGATGATGATTCTCCACACCCAGGAGTTGGCGATTGGGTCCCATAAAAACCCCAGTCGCTCTTTAAAAGGGTGCGTATATAAGGTGTTTCTCCCGCCTTCTTAGCATGGTTTCGTAGTGTAGTGGTCTGCACGCTAGGTCCGTATTCCAGAGGTCCGTGGTTCGATTCCCAGTGAGGGCGTTGCTCACTTTTCACATCTCCTACTATTAAAAATACCTAATGTCTCTACAAAATTACTACCTAAATACAAAATTGGTAACAATGCAAATCAAATTAATGGATAGCTCTATGATGTCTGTCATAAAAGATGTCGATATTTCTATTCAAATCAGCCACTGTTTGAAAATCAAAAACCTCCATAAGGATGCCTCAGCATGAAAGTGGTCACAATTTTGTGAAGATCGATTTCTAACCTGTCAAAAGTAACCTTCCACAATTCCGTCGTCATTGTTGTTGTGATTTATCTCATTTGACTGACAGTAATAACAGAACAAGCCCATGAAACTCATCGTGGCAAAGACTGCAATAATACATGGCATTTCGTCGAAGACTGTGTATTATTGAGATATGTTAGGGAAAAACATCCTCGTCTTTGAAATGCCAGACTAATAAATAAATGACACATTCAACAGAATCATAAAATGGTGATGAATGTACATTTAGCATTTAAGGAACAGAAATGTGTATATATATATATGTATATATATATGTAATAATAAAATTCCATAGTCAAGAATACACTTAAAATTCTAACTGTATGTTCTTTTCATTTTTAATGGCAACGTTCTCTTATTTGAAAGTACGTGGAATTAAATCCACAGCCCCGTAGTCAAGTTGTTTTTCCCGCCTTTTCTACACGTACAGTTTTAGAATGTTCTGGAAATATTTAAAGCGAACTGGATTGGCTGACGAGGCTGACGTCATTTCTTGGAAGCTCCGCCTTTCCAGAGGCTATAAAAGGTCTCGCAAAGGAATATCGAGGCTTTTTCTTTAATGTAACGATGCAGTAAACTTCATACAAAAAGTTATTAGTAATTATTTTTATTTACTCCGGATATCTGATTTTGTAACTGCTATTTCTCCTGAATAATAATAAATGGATCCTGTTTTTTTTTAAAACTTATCGTCTGATAATTTAAGCTACGACTAAAGCTGGTACATCACATATATATATTTAGTAGTTAAGGAATATAGATGTTTATTTAGTAATGAAGGAATATGAATATATATTCAGTGAAATATATGGTTGATAAATGTAATTTCTTCTATGAAAATGTCGAGTCAATAATATTTTAGCTCAAACATATCAGTCCATTTATTCTACAACTTCAGCATGTAAAAATTGTTAAAAAAAAAAAAAAAAAATATTTCAGTATGTTCAGAAATGTTTGCACTAAAATATAAATTATGTATTAATATTAGTGCACTCTATAAATACTGCAAGAAAAGTGTTATTTTTAATGTTTAAATAAACAGTACATTAGTTTTTACTATTATTACAGCTTCGCACATTAGGATTTCTGAAGCAGGAAAAATGAAAAATGAGCAGTGCCCTAGCCAGGACTCGACCTTGGACCTCTCGAATAAGCGCCGAGTGTGCTACCGGTTACACCCCGAAGGCATGCAGAAAGAAGGAAGAAAATACTTTATAATGTTATTCGCCTAAAGGAAGGAATAGGGGGATGTCTGGGAAGGGCATTTTAAGGAAAACTAGCTCGTATCTACGTTACACATGGGGAAATCTACAAAAACGCCAATTCAGCAAGTCTATTCCTTTGGATTCGAACTCTAGGCCGAACTACCAGTTTTCAACGACTTTAACTCTCAGTCACTAATGTGCTATTAGTATATATTATATTATTTTGTTTTTATATTTCAAAATTCATAGCACCTAAAATGTTCAGAAATTCGAAAAACTTAAAAAATAAAAGCTATTGAAGAAATATAAGCAAAGGAAGCATTCTATTCTATATTATCATCACTGGGTTAATAAAAGACATTTGTAAGTCTTCATATAACCATCAAAATCATCAACTGAACTTCCTTGAGCTCTTAAAGCAAATATCTATACCATGGCCAAGAAATGTAACGACCCTGGAAGACCATTAATGGACCCCGTTACAAGCCATCTCCGCCCGAAATGAACGACCCTTGTCCGCAACGTCCATCTTTCTTTTTCTTCCTTCTTTGCCGTCAATCTGCGGCTATGTTCTCCTTCCTGCCAAAAACTGCGAAAATGCAATTAACAGCGATTCGTGTTTCGAACGGACCCAGAGCTTCGATGGCTATCTGATCTCCACCCTCCCCCTCTTCATGTAATGATCAGTAGATGCAAGATGGGGGGGGGGATTGAGAAGGGGTCAATCTCCTGTCGGTGGAATGGATTGGAAACGGAAAATCAAACGGTCGCTTTGACCGGTTGATTACCCGTGTTGCTGTTCCCCCATAGTCAGAGAGTTTCTTGATTCGGTTGGTTGAGTTTAGTTGTTTCTACGCCAGCATTTGTTCCGAATACTATTCGAGTCAGCTCGAAAATGAGAAAAAGATTAAAGAACTCGGAAAAATAATAGGAAAACTTTTATTTGGGAGTAGTACCCGTAGTTTAAGCGCATAGTTTCTATCTTTAATTTATCATAGACACACACACACATATATATATTAATTAAAAATCGATTATTCACATAGAATGAAAAACAGAAAACCTATTCTTTTTATATCAAGGTAAAAACGTTTATTATGGAGTTTAGTAATGAATTATGTGAGCAGAAATCAAGAAGTAAAATAGCAAAACAGAAGATATATTAAGAAAACTCTGTTGTTGTTGTCGTGAAATATCTCGCTTGTTCCCCTTTGTCCTTGCAAACTCACAAAACTCATCGTGGCAAGAAGTCAAACGATCCTGTTATTGGCAACAGCCTTGGATACCATACCGGTGTCAGTACGACTTTGCTTAGTTTTGCTTCCAGTTTTGAAAGAGAGCACCCCCCCGGGAAGGACGGGTCTGAGTGTCTCCCACACACCTTCGACCTCTCTAGAAGACTTACGACACGCCGCAAATTTTGAGTGCCCTCATGTCGCACAGACACTATATATTCACAAACATCCATGCCTTCTCCGGTATTCGAATCCGGGGTCCTTCGGCACACTAACAGCTATCCTGACTGAGTAGCAAGAAAATTCTGAAGAAAGTAAATGTGCGCAATTATGTCCATGTATAAATATATCAATCAAAAAACACAATTTTCAGAATTAAACTTCCTACATATGGGTTCCCTCTTTTTTGATACTTCTACTAAATTTATGTTAGGAGATAATATAATCAATATTTCTTTAGTACATATTATACCATATATATGTTTCACAATATTATTTTGAAGAAACATTTCGGGAATTTTCAGCCGTCTATGTATTTATGCGTTATAACTAAACTTCTGCCTATGGATAATTGCACAGTTTCAATCAAAAATATACGCCAAATTCCAAACTATTACTTAAACGTAGTCACAACCTATGACAGTCTTTTCCTACCTCATTTTCTTCCCGTTCCCCTGCTCTTGATTTCGCTATGTTGTCAATTTGTTGTTATTTCTTCATGTCAGTTGTCAACAGCAACTATTTATTTCAGATGCTGATATTAAAGAAATATTTTCGGCATAGAATGACGTCACATGCAATCATGTGCTCTCTTCAACGGCAGAATATGACCTTATATAATAAAAATTAAAAAAAAAATATCTGAAAGGTTTCAGATTTTAAATTACGTCCAAAGGGGCGTTTCTTTAACGTTTTGTGTGTTACCTTTATTTATTAAATATCATGTTCTTTGCACTTAAACCATAAAATTCAGTTCAATAGCAATGTCGCAAAATAGTTTTAAAATGATCCTATCTTTAGAATTTCCGATACACAGTTCCGCGCGCTGGAGATAAAAAGGTTTTTTTCCGCCTCGTAGATTGTTGCCATTCCTCGCTTTCATATCGTTGAGTTTGTTACTCTAAAATTCTTTAAAATTTTACAAAATACGAAATTGATAATAAAACGAATTCCAAATTTCAAATTTGGGATTTCAGATACCCATATTCGCAGTAGGATTACGTCATTCAAAGTTCGATGGCTCTAGATACCGTTGTTTAACACAATGCGAGAAATATATATACATTTTTTCAGATTTTTCATTATTTAATTTCTTCAAATATTACATCTGGTGGCAACAGTTTGAAAAGTGAAACGGACATTTATAGTGATTCAACGCAAAATCGCAAAACGAAAACAATAGTCTTTCAGGGACAAAGCCCCTTTGGACTAATAATAATACATTTAATTTTTGGCAATGCTATATTTATTTCAGATTTTGTAAACTATACAAATTTTTGATTAATTCATTCTACGATTTGAAACCGAGAAGTGGCAACACTTTTCGAAATAAACCAGATTTTTAACTCCAGCGCGCGAGATTGTTGCCACTGGAAAGAATGAGCGCGAAAATTAACGTTTTCAGAATTTAAATTAATATCTCGGCTAATTAAAGTCATATGAAGATGCTAATGTTCGAAATGGCTTCCCACGAATTTTTGGAAACAGAGGATACCTCTCTCGAAACTCAACTCCCTGCTGTTCCGGAGGAGATGATATCACAAACAAACAAATAGACAGACAGACGCACACATATTTTTTAGTAGTACAGATTATGTTTATAAAAAGTGTAAGCAAATATGATATTTAGAACTTTCACAAATAATCTATACAACAAGCCATTTATTAAATAAAAAACATATGGACTAACAAAATAATGGCATCATCGAATTACCAAATATTGTCAGAATCAGTTCGCTGCCAATCGAACGAGCAAAAAAATTTAAAGAAAATTTGAAATACATACAATTTCTGGCAGAGGATAACTATAATAACCTTTTCATCCGAACATGACTCATGTTTCCTATCAATCCAAAGGGGGGGGGGAAATAAAGATTTCAAAGAAAAACCGCTCTCTAATTTCTCAGTCATATTAAACATTTAAATTAAAATTAATTAGGGTATTCAATACAATACCCACGTTATCAATCACTTTCTAGAGATAAATAGCTGTGAGTGTATCTCTTTTTCTGTTACGTAAAAGACATCATAGTTAAATAAAGCAGATTAAAAAAAATGCACACAGAACATACTCAATAAATGTAATGCACTTCTTTAGATGTTCAAATATCAGAGCTTGTAGTTAAGCGTTTTGAAAAGCGGAGATTAACATACCGTTCTTATTATTCTCGCTTTTTGCCCTAAAGCTTTAGAGATGATTTCTTCACAGCTCAATCCGAGGCGTAAATAGCATGTTAGACGACTTTTTTTTCCGTCGCCTATTTGGCGCCTTTTTTTCACACGAACAACATTCTCTCTCTATAAATTATACCCTGAAGGATTTCTGGACGTCAGCTTAGCGTCCTAGCCCGTATAAACTGACAGGCGGCGAAGGAAAATTCAATTAACCATTAAAAAAGTAATAAAATTCTGGTGGTTTTCTTTAAAATAAATCTAATGACTATAATAAAAATAATAAAAACGAATTCGGTGATTTCTAAGTGGTTTTTGAGAAGTTCCGGATGTATTTCTCATTTTTATTTTTTATTTTTTTTTTCGTTCCGTTTCGGTGTTTTCGAACATATAGACTCATATAAATGCGGGCGCCTTTGAATCGTTGTTCTTAAATTCGAGCGAAAAGGACCGGGGAAGATGACCGATGATTGTGTGTGTCCTTGGAAGAGCTGCCGAGTGCGAAGTCTCCCGCTGTGTTTATGAACTGACATGGGGATAAAAGAACAAATATTGGGCGAGAATGATGGAAGAGATTTCATTTAGATATAAAATTAATTTTAAAATCACAGACTTTAGAATGATAATTCGGCTGACATCAATGGACTTATTACCTCTTCTCTAATTTCGTATAATTTGTTTTAAGAATTATCTTGTTATAAAGCCTCAAGAAATCCTATGTGAAATTGAACGGTTTTAAAAACATCTAAATTACTCATTGGATACCGCCTCATCTCTTAACTTTTCGCAGATATTATGTAAAGGGTCTCTTACAATTACACCGGATTGGGGATTATAATTTGATTGCATTATAATCTGCTGACCTTTTACATAAACCTTAGTCTTCTTTATAATTAAAATGAGATATGATTTACGTAAATCTCGTGAGTACAAGGTCTAATCTCGTGAGTACAAGGTCTCGTGAGTACAAGTAATTTCAAATTTGCTTCAACTTTCAAATGCTTTATCTTGTGGAGACATTAGGATTTTTTTCAAGCAGGAGACGTGAAAAATGTACAAAGCTCTCGTCGAGGGTCGAACTTTCGACCTTTCAAATATGCGTCGAAACGCCTGCAATTGCACTACGAAGACAAGAAGAAAGAAGAAAGAAAATACATTACATACTCGCTTTTTTTAAAGGGTAACTGGGCGTTAAAAGACCGAATCGATCGCCAAATACTGGTGGTGACGAATTATTGACTACCACTGTTTTTTTAGTTCGGGCGCCACTTGTAGAGTCATTAGATTTTTATTACTATTATTAGTCCAAAGGGATTTGAATCCCGAAGGACTATTAGTTTCGTTTTGGCATTTTGCGTCGGACTCATAAATGTCGGTTCACTTTTCAAACTGTTGCCACAAAATGTTAGAGTCCTGCATTATATTTGAAGAAATTAAATAATGAAAAATCTGCATAAATGTATGTATATTTCTCGTATTGTGATAAAACAACGGTACATAGAGTCATCGAATTTTGAATAACGTAATCCTCCAACGAATATGAGCATGTGGAAGACCAAATTTGAAATTTGAAATTTGTTTTAGGATCGATTTCCTATTTTTTTAAAACTTTGACGAATTTTTGATTAACAAACTCGAGGATTTCAAAGCGAGCAATGGCAACGTTGTGCAGAAAAAACATTTTTATCTCCAGCGCGTGAGTCTCTGTATCGGAAATTCTAAAGATAGGCTCGTTTTAAAACTATTTTGCGATATTGCTGTTGCACTGGATCTTATGGTTTAAGTGCGAGGAACATGATATTTAATAAAGAAAGGTAACACACAAAATGTTAAAAAACGCCCCTTTGGACGTAATTTAAAATCTGAAACATTTCAGATTTTTTTTTATTATTATTTTAAAGCAGCAGATGTGAAAAATGTACAAACTCCCCGCCGGGACTCGAACCTGGACCTCTCGAATACGCGTCGAGTATGCTTCCAATTACACTACGAAGGCATACAAAAGTAGAGAGAAAATACCTTATAGTGTATTACCGGTAAAGTGGATAACAAGAACGAATGGTGATAATTTGATAATTCGTCCTCCAAGAGATTGAACGAGGTGTTTAGATCCACTTTTCGTTAATTTCTGCCATCTATAAGGCCAATGCAAAAGTTTCATTTAAATGCCTCCACGAAAGTCCTTTTCAGGTTTGTTAGAAATTTTTATTTTTATTTTTATTTATCTATTTATATACATATATATATATGTGTGTGTGTATGTGTGTGTATATATATATATATATATATGTGTGTGTGTGTGTGTGTGATTATGGCAAAGCCTCGAGGGCTATCTGCCTAAGGGAAGGGATACCTTCGTGGAGGACTTTCTAAGGGAAACTGGCTCGTATACACGTTACACATGGGGAAAACCACGAAAACGCCCAACGCCCATGCAGCCAGCCCGTTCGCGGGATTCGAACCTCGGACCGAACTACCAGTGTTCAGCGTCTTTACCGCTCGGCCGCTGGTGGGCTATATATATATGTATGTGTGTGTGTATATATATATATATATATATATATATGTGTGTGTGTGTGTGTGTGTATATAATAATTTATTTCCTAAACAGTATTGATTAATTCATATATATATATATATATATATATATATATGTATATATATATTTAAGCTATGCCTTTACATAGTTCTCACGTTGGTTTGATTGTACTGTACTCTTCTATCGATAGTATGCTTTTCTTATTAAGTTGATTGTCTATAAGACAATGATTATCTTAATCATTGTATCATGCTTACAAGTATCTTCATTCAGTATAGTATTATTAGTAAATTATGTTGGTATGTTGTATTGTAATGTATAGTGAGCCTTTGTACTATAACAGAAATTGTAAATGTTTATTTGATGGCATCATGTTAATCTAATTACATTGAAATCTGTCTCATGTTGTAAGAATCTGTCTACTTTTTATTTAGTACACAATTTATTTCAATATCATTGTTTCTTGTATCCTGTTAGCTAGTTTCATTCTTAAGTCAGCAAGTATAGCATTATCAGTAAATAATTCTAGTCGATCTGCAAATATCGCATTCAGTCAGTAATATAGTTCTGTCGGTACTATAGTTATTGTTGCCAATATGGATAGTTTCAGTCAGCAAGTATAGCTTTTTCCGCAAATTCTTCTTTATTTTGTATGCAACTTTCTGTCTTTGTATATGTTTTTATTTAACTAGCATATTTGAGTGAGCCTAGTATTTTTATAGATGACTTGTTTGTTTGTTCCGTACTCTCCTACTGTTCATATGCATTTTTTTTTCCTTCCAAAATGTGTATCATTGCAAATTATGTATTAATTTCAATTATGTATCATTGCAAATTTTGTATTCATTTCAAATTATGTATCTGTTTGCTAATATCAATAAACGACTGGGATCACGTAGTGGGGAGACGGAGCTAAACCAATTAACCAAATGGTAAAGGCGTGGTGCCCGTGTTCCCCGTTCCTAAATCCTAAATCCTATATCATATGTCTCGGGTGCTTAATGTTTGCACTTTATGTTATGACACAGACTTAAAGAAATGGAAACAAACTATTTTGCAGCGTTTTAGAATCGTTGACTAATTCCAATAATAGTCTTAAACCAGAACTCGTGTTTAAATTCCTGTAAATAAGCTAGTTCTGTGAATATTTTCATGGATTATCCATGTACAAAGTAAATAGGTAGGCTGATTAAAAAAATTTATTCTACACCCACTAGATGAACACTGGTAATTCAACCCGGGTTACAATACCGCCTTATGGGTTAGCTGTATTGATATTTCCAACGTTTTCCGATGCGTATTGTAAATAACAGCTACTTTTTCTCAGAAAGCTCTGTGTGAAGTGTAAATGTCAGACAATGTCTCTTAGAAAGATAACATGAAGGTATCCTTTGTTTTACCGCAGGAAGACCTCAAGTGTTTTACTGCATACAATTAAACAAACAGCTTGTAGAGTCATAAATTGTTTTTCCTTTTAGTAGGAGGTGTGAAAAATGCGCAATGCCTTCGCCGGGACTCAAACCTGGACCTCTCGAATACGCGCCGAGTGTGCTACCGTTACACACTAAGGCATGCCGGAAGGAGGAAGAAAAAGCCTTATAAGCTTAAAAATTTTACGATAGTCTTGTTAGTTACTAAATAAAAAATATTATAAAAAAACACTTAAGAAATAGTCCAAAATGAAACGATCTTAGCAAAGAACCTGTCCCGAAAATTTCAAAAAAAAAAAAAAAAAAAAAAATGCATTAAATCTGCTCAAGAGTTCTCTCGCAAATGTTTGTACGTATTAGTACAAACATTTTAGCTGAATAAAAATGGTATGGATTGAGTTGGACTTGTTGCTTATGAGAAAAGACGCAGTAGATGTCTTGCATGCGTCTGACTACTTGCCATTTGTATTGATTTGTTTTAGTTACAAGAATTATGTTCGCCTGAAGAATTTACTGTATTAGTTTTCAGTGGGTGTGTTGGAAAAGAGTATATGCAGTACATATTTTCCTCAAAATACGAGTTATTATATGGAGCAATTTTTAAAACCGAATATATGTATTCACGTTATGCATACGACAGTCTCGAAATGCTTACGTAACTAAAGCACGCGTACAACTACCAGAATTCAATGGCTTCAGCCACTTGACAATAGGTGAACCTCGGCTAATACACATAGTATATTTTTTATGATATACGTATCTCTTAGAATAGTATTTAAAGGTCCCTTTACCTCAAGGGGTTAATTCCTTTACCTCAAGGGGTTTTCAGGTACATTAACAAGCTTTTCACATAAAATTCAAAAGCATGATTTTTAGAGTCATTAGGCCTTTTTTGAAGTAGCAGACGTTAAAAATATGCAGTGTCCTTGCCGGGGCCCGAAACCTGGACTTTTCGAATACGCGTCGAGTATCCTTCCAATTACATAACGATGGCATGCGAAAGGAGAGAGAAAATACCTTATAGATTCACTTTTAGCCCAAAGGGTCAAGTTGCTCAGAAGAGCTATTAATTTCTTTCTGGCATTTTGCGTTGGTCCGCTATAAACGTCAATTCCCTTTTCAAAATTGTTGCCACGAAATATTATATTTAAAGGTCTGCATTATATTTAAAGAAATTAAGTAATGAAGAATCTGCATTAATATATGTATGTTTCTCGCACTGTGAAAAAACAATGTAAAGGTCTAGAGACATCAAATTTTGAATAACGTAGTCCTCCACTCGAATATGGGCATCTGGAAGGCCAAATTTAGAATTTGTTTTATTAATCTCTTTTATATTTTGTAAAACTTTAGTAATTTTAGTAATTTTGTAATTTTTTATTAAAGGTTTTAAAGAGAATAATGGCAACTCTGTACGAAAAAAAAAAAAAAAAAAAAAAAAAAAAAAAAAAAACATTTTTATCTCCAACGTGCGAGACCGTGTATCGGAAATTTTAAAGATCTGCTGTTTTTTAAATTATTTTTGATATTGCTACTGAATTGAATTTTGTGATTTAAATACGAAGAACATATTTAATAAATGAAATAACACACAAAACGTTAAAAAAAGAGCGTAATATAAAATATTGGGCGTAATATAAATTCTGAAACTTTCAGATTTTTTTTTTCTTAACTTTGTTCATTTTTTTAATCATTTATTTTTTATTTTTATTTATTTTGTTTCAATTTAAAGTATCATCAGTTTGATTTAATCTTTTAGTACAATTTCATTAAAATTTTCTAAACGGTTTGTAATGCACAGAATCGTACATATTCATCTTGGTAAATCACAGAATTTTACATATATTTCAGTTATACACATTTTATTTTACTTATAGTTTTTTGAATTGTTTCACTTTTTAATTTGGTTGTCTCTGGGAAAAGAGGTTTTAAATTTTTCATTTTATCGTTTCTAAATACTGTTGTTATCTAAATGCATTATTTCATTTCCAAATGCCACGTTCAACTTCTTACGTGAAGATACATCTCTTTATTTTACTTCCATTTTAATTGTTTACTTACTCCGATTTTTTAATTGCTGCTATGACAATCAGAGTATTACCGTTACGTGAATTTTTTAATGTACGAAGCCCACCAGCGGCCGAGCGGTAAAGTCGCTGAACACTAGTAGTTCGGTCCGAGGTTCGAATACCGCGAACGGACTGGCTGCATGAGTGTTTTCGTGGTTTTCCCCACGTGTAACGTGTATACGAGTCAGTTTCCCTTAGAAAGTCCTCCACGAAGGCATCCCTCCCCTTAGGCAGATAGCCCTCGAGGCTTTGCCGTAATTAAATAACCTAACCTAACCTAACTTTAATGTACGAAATCCTTCGAGCTACTACAGTGTTGAAACAATTTTCATTAAAATTTGTTGCTTATTTTAGAAATATATAAATACATATTTCATTATTAATACTTACATATTTATATTAATACTTGCTGTTGAGCCTCATATGCAGAAGATAAGCCACAATCAAGATAATATCAAAAACATGCGGAGCTCGGAGCAAGAAAGGGGAAAATTAGCGATACCTTCGGCATCCGGATCTTCCGATTGAGACCCCGTCATACAACCAATTACATCACGACAGCACGTAGTTATTAAACGGCAAAAATCCTTTACATCCTTTACATTGTAAAGGAAAGGCAAAAATCCTTTACATTTTAAAGAAAACTCAAAAATCCTTTACAAAAAAATCCTTTACATTTTAAAGGAAAGGCAAAAATCCTTTACATTTTAAAGGAAAGGCAAAAATCCTTTACATTCTTTACATTTTAAAGGAAAGGCAAAAAATCCTTTACATCCTTTACATTTTAAAGGAAAGGCAAAAATCCTTTACATTTTAAAGAAAACGCAAAAATCCTTTACAAAAAAATCCTTTACATTTTAAAGGAAAGGCAAAAATCCTTTATATCCTTTACATTTTAAAGGAAAGGCAAAAATCCTTTATATCCTTTATATTTTAAAGGAAAGGCAAAAATCCTTTACATCCTTTTGCATTTTAAAGAAAAGGAAAAAATCTTTTACATCCTTTACATTTTAAAGGAAAGGCAAAAATCCTTTACATCCTTTACATTTTAAAGGAAAGGCAAAAATCCTTTACATTTTAAAGAAAACGCAAAAATCCTTTACAAAAAAAATCCTTTACATTTTAAAGGAAAGGCAAAAATCCTTTACATCCTTTTACATTTTAAAGGAAAGGCAAAAACCTTTATATCCTTTACATTTTAAAGGAAAGGCAAAAATCCTTCACAAAAATATCCTTTACATCCTTTACATTTTAAAGGTAAGGAAAAAAATCCTTTACATTTATCGCCACTTGAAGAGCGACTGGTGAGAGAGCAGACCTAGTCGCCAAATTTATGTGGCAACAAATTATCGTCCTGCACATTTTAATCGAATGCCATTGCAGAGCTAATAGGTAACATCTGAACTAAGCAAATAAGAGCTAATATCTGAACAAGAACATGGAAATTCAGCAATGTCATTTCTAGGATTCGATCTTCAGATCTTCCGACAGCCTGTTAAACACAACAGCTCTCGTGTTGCTACCGATTACACCAGGGCAGCAAGCTATGGAGAAGGCAAAAATTCCCATCTAATTGAATATTATGAAGGCTATAAATAGCATAAAGTTAACTCTTAAATGCTTGTGGTTGCCATTTGCCAACATACTCATATTTAGACACGTAAATCAAATCAAAATACAAATTTTAGCTTACTGCAAAGTGTTATAAGGTATTTCTCTCACTTTCCTAGCGTGCCTTCGTGGTGTAGTGGGTCTGCACGCTGGGCCGGTATTTCAGAGATCCGTGGTTCGATTCTCGTCGAAGGCGGTTGCTAATTTTTCATCTCTCCGGCTTTTCCATTCAACCTAATGTCTCTACAGTGTAACCAATTGGATAATACTGTTTTAGTTTTGGATATATATTGTATTGAATATATTGTATATTTGAATGTATTGTATATTTGAATGTATTGTATATTTGAATGTATTGTATATTTGAATATATATATGTTTATATAGTTTTGAAAGTTTCAGTACGATGGCACTACTAACGATGTAACTGTCATTATTGTGTGAGTTGATGACTAAGGCGTGGACATCACCTGTGTTTACGAATTTTTGATTTTGTGTTTGTTGTTATTTTGGGTACTATTCGGTTTCGAGGGCCGTAAAAAAATTGCAGCGAAAATGTTCGGGCAAAAGCGCCAAATCTAGCAAACGCGCCCATTTAACAGCGCGCCGAATCTAGCGTACGCGCTGATTTCAGATTGCGTAAATTTATATAGTTTTATATTTCTTAAGACGCCATTGAAATACTAGTTTAGTTTTTAAATCTTTTTTTGATTTTAAATCCTTTTTTGATATCCTATGGATTTAAAAATTTGGAATTGCCCATGACGCAAAGTCGGCAATAGAATTTTGGGTAAAGTGCAGAATCATCCGCTGCTTGACGCGTTTTTAAGAACTGCACATACTCGGTATCCATGTGCACATTGACCTATTTTCACTTAAAAAAAATCCTATAATTGCACTAAAATGACACTGCGCACACCCTTGACTTAATATGTACACATCGACCTATTTTCACTTAAAAAGTAAAAGAAAATTGACAAAAATGCAATTGTTTTTACCCTTGTAAAAAGCGGCAAACAAATAAGTGAGCGATTCTGCACTTTACCGAGAATATTTTCCAAGAAAAGGCATCCTTCATGATAGAAAATTACAATTAAACAACCAACGAGATGAAATTATGCTTTAGCGATAAGTAGGTAGCGAAACAGCGATGCAGGCATCCATTCAGTTATGTTTAGCAATTTTTATACTATAAATTATAATAATGATCTGAAATAGTTATTTCCTCTTATGCTCACATTCAGTCATGTTTACCCTTTTTTCATATAAATTATAATAATAAAAAAGTATTATATGAAATTAACCTTTCATCTAAATTAAAACATCAATCTTAAATAGTTATTTACTATTTATTATATTTCCTTTC
Source organism: Stegodyphus dumicola (assembly GCF_044657685.1). NCBI lineage: Eukaryota > Metazoa > Arthropoda > Arachnida > Araneae > Eresidae > Stegodyphus > Stegodyphus dumicola. The sequence goes on from NC_140777.1 coordinate 88,794,966, forward strand.
TTGTCGCAATTATTAGGGTTGCCGCAATTATTTTTGGCAGCATTGGCATCAACAATAGTTGGAGATTTTTTACGGCCCTCGAAACCGAATAGTACCTTATTTTGATGTATTCAAAGCTTTTAAATTGTTTAAACAGGTTTGTAAGTAATGTAGGTGTCCGCCGATAACATCGCGGCAAAAACATCGTGGACGAAAACGTCGCGGAGAAAACAACGCAAGGCGAAAACGTCGTGCTACAAAACATCGTGGGAGAAAACATCGCAGTTCTAAAACATCGTGGCACAAAACATCGTCGTCGAAAATAAAGCGGTTCAAAAACATCGCAGTTTCAAAACATCGTCGTCGAAAATATCGTGGTAAAAAATAAAGTATCTACAAATCATCGCATGACGATAACATCGCAGACATGCTTTTTTCAGGTTTTAATAATTGCAAATGGATATTCCCATAATGATTTGTGAGCGCAAGGTGTAAAGAAGGATAAATTTTACTTTCACATATTTTATTAACTAATAAATTTTTGCTGAAAACGTAAGAAGGAAACTTAAGCATAGAAAATTAAATGTAACTTATAGATTATACTTTTCATGAAATATTACCAGTAAAAACTTTATAAAAATGATTTATTAATGGCCTTTGTTAGTTAACTATGTCGGTTTAAAATTCTATTAAGTGCTATAAGTTGCATTAATTTTTTATGCTTAAGTTTCCTTTTTATTTTCTCAGCAAAAATTTATTAATTAATAAAAAATATGCAAGTAAAAATTATCCTTCTTTCCATCTTGCGCTCACAAATCATTATGGGAATATCCATTTACACTTATTAAAGCATGCCTGAAAAAAGCAAGTCTGTGATGTTATCGTCACGCGATGATTTGTAGATACTTTATTTTTTACCACGATATTTTCGACGACGATGTTTTTAAACTGCGATGTTTTTGAACCGCTTAAATTTCGACGACGATGTTTTGTACCACGATGTTTTAGAACTGCGATGTTTTCTCCCACGATGTTTTGTAGCACGAAGTTTTCGCCTTGCGTTGTTTTCTCCGCGACATTTTCGTGTGCGATGTTTTTGCCGCGATGTTTTCGGCTGTAACCGTTATGTATTATTACATAAAATTATTATTACAAATTTGCCTAACATATTATTTTTGTAAAAGTTAATATTTTTCCAAAAATTTGAATAAAAAACTTAGTTTAGATTTTTTCCGTTTTATATGATATCAATTCTAATGTATTTTTGAATCCCGCCCAGACGGTACAATGGTAAGGGGAGATTGACTGCGATACTAAAGAGCCCGGGTTTGAATACCAGAGAAGGCATATTTCTTACTGTCCGTCTCTTCATAGGAGGTCACAGTGGCCTCCTATTAGGTGCCTACACAATAAAATGGCCACCACTTCTGGGCTTAGTAGTGGCTAGTGCCGTTATAGGCAAGTACCCCGCCATTGAGAAAAAAAAAAAAAAAATGTTTTTTTGACTTAATGAATAAAAAATAAAAATTCACGTATTTAAGGGTTAAAATTTAAAAAAGAAATTTAATTAAACTTGAATAAATTTGTTGACATCGTCCTATTTGTATATAGAAAACAGCTAACAGAAACAATTTATGTACGACACTGCAGGTAATTACTGCATATAAGTGCATGCAAAAGGTGATTCAAAAGCAAATGATCGTTATGATGATCATTCATTGGTACCTCAGTATTGTAATAATTCAGATATACGGTCTTACTTCAACTATTTCGTCGTTCAGCGATACTCAGTTATTCATAGATGTAAGAAACTAGAAGGTTTTACCATTGCTCCAAATCGCTTGTCCAATTTTTACTGCAGATTTTATCGGTCGAGATTATCTATACAATGAATTCAACGGACTTGTGTTATCGTATTCCTGTGTTATCGGCGCAATGGACTTGTGTTATCGTATTTCTAGAACCAAACAGCAAGCGCGTATTACGTCCAGTTGCCCACGTGCAACCAATCGACATGACAGTGCCCCATCCCGACACGGGCTCGAAACTCCCAAACCGATCAACCTCAGATGCAAATGTGGGCAGAGGACTTAATTAAACGCCACATACGCCATCACCTCACCCCTCCAGCAGGTAGTTAATCCCGCTATTGTGTCCTGAAAACCCCTCCCACCTTGCTCGCTTTTACTCCCTCTACGGGCCTTCCCCTCTTCTTCTTCTCTTCTTTGGAAGATTAGGCTTTATCAGAATGGCAACACCTCGTATCTCGGGCCGCCAGGAGCTGACAGGGGAAAACCGGGGTTGGATGGTGTCTTAATTGAGACGGCTTTCCTAGGTGGGGGTATTTCGCGGAAGGGGGTAGAATGGTTTTCTGGGGATTAAGCGGCGCATGAATGTGGGAGATATGGAAAATGTGGAGCTAAAGCTCTTCGGCTTGACCTCCCGGAGTCAAAGAGAAATATATAAATGTATGCATTTTGCAAAGCTCGGTTAAGATCAAAATTGTACCTTCCGGTTCCAGCTTTTTTATTTTTCGACAGTAGGAGCTTTTTGAAAATTCATGTTCGATATTTGTGTAGCAGTTGTCGACTCATGTTTCTTGACAATCCCCCCACCACTCAAACAATTCCAGTTAATAGTCTTTTTCAAATACAGATAGTAATTTTATACGTGGTTTTTAAGTAATATTAGTTGCTCTTCAAATTTTTCGCTGTGGTATAAATTACTAATCATCCATTTCGTCGAGCAAAGCTTTATTCTTTAAGTTTTTTTCTTTTATCACTACAACGTACACAATGTTTGGGCAATAAAAGAATCATTTATAGGCGAAACATTATTATAGTAGATTAAAACACTGAAGAGTGATTTATATCATGTGAAAAATAAACTCACATATTGTATAAAGAACTGTCCCCTTCCTCACCTTCGTTGTGTAATTAAAAGCACGTTCGGCCAGCAACTGAGAAGTCTGGAATTCGAATCCCGGCGAGATCTGGCAGTGTTTCCTGCTGCGAAATAAATCCAATAGCCCTATAACTAGTTTCCAAATAATCTTCATAAGTAATTAAGAATTAAAATAGTTATGCAGATATCGACAATAAACGCTACTGTAGTTTTATGAAAACTTAAAAATGGAAATAAATCCTTTTTAATATACAATACGAACATTAAAATTCATGAATATAATAGAAAGAAAATATGATTTGGCTGATACTACCGTGATATTATAAAAATTAATTCAAGGCCTATTCTTCCTCCTTTGCGCTTTCCCACGTGTTATTGGGAGGTGCAAAGTTTGAATTCGGGCGAAAATATTTCACATTTTTTCACGTCTCCTGCATTGATAAACCAAATCAATACACACTTCAACTCATTTTAAACACACTTTTGAAGGATACAATAATTTCTAATAATTCGAAATAAAGGAGTTATTAGAAATTATGTATCCAGCCATCTAAAATTTTAAAAAAAAAGTGACTAAAAATATAGAGCGATCTACATAAAAAATTCTTTTTTATCTACGATTTCGTATATAGCGAAAAAATAAATAAATAAAAAGCATAAAATCATCAAGGCCTTCAGATTTTATATTAATTCCAAAGCGGCCTTCCCCCCTCTTTTTTTTTTTTTTTTTTTCATTTACATACACGTATGCTTTTTGAGAGCCTTTGGACTAGCGTTCCTTTGGGCTTAACATAAAAAAAAAAAAAAAAATTCGAATATCAAATTCGGGTTTCCAGTGTCCCATATTCGGGTGGAGAACTATGCCATTCAAAATTCGATGGCTCTAGATACCGTTGCATTTTCACAGTGCGAGAAACATGCGCACATTCATGCAGATTCTTCATTATTTAATTTCTTTAAATATAATACAGGGCTCTAATATTTGTTGCCAACAATATGAAAAGTAAAAAGGTCATTTATACTGAACCGTCGTAAAATATTATTTCAAGACTAATAGCTCTTTGGGCTAAAAACAACAACAACAAAAAATGTCTTCTGTAGATAAGTTTTTCGTGCAACATTATCACTTGCTATGTAATTTTAAAAGGAAAAAACGTAAGAACGCGCATCACACCAATGAAAGGTAGTTTACAAGAGCACAACGTAGTTGTCGGATAATTCTCATGAAGCTTAATTGCCAATCCTCAATCAATAGGATTATTTATACCGATATCTGGTAGTCTTTTTTAATCACCCTAACTTACCCGCATCTCTTTTCTTAGACTAGTGTTTTCTGTTAATATGCTACAGTTCCTTCTTAACATTGAGTTGCTTCAAACGTTACAGACGTATCACTCTCGGAATTTTCAGAGCCTCAAACTTGTTAGAGACATTAGATATTTGGAAAAGCCGGAGAGATGAAAAATTAGCAATCGCCTTCGCCGGGAATCGAACCACGGACCTCTGGTACACCTGCCCAGCGTGCAGAACCACTACACCACGAAGGCACGCTAGGAAAGCGAGAAATATACCTTATAAACTGAGCAATCGCGGCGACTTCACAATCTATACTCCTTGCTGAGTGGGTGTATTAAATATAAAACTGAATTTTATAGGAAGTTGACATCAGTCTCCTACGCATTTCGCCAGGCACTGTTGATTTAGGAAGTCATAACTATTAAGTACAACATGGAATGGGCTTCTAAGGGCTAAGTGGACTTCACAAGCGTTTGAAGCTCACTTAACACTCGCACATATTGTTTTTGAGTAACTGATTGAAATAAATAAAGACACTTTTAATTCTTTTTCGATAATTCATGAATCACAGAGATTCCAAGAAATTCCATCATTCACTCTTGGAGACGTTGTTCATTAAACTTTACATTCAAATTTCTGAAACGCTTAATTTTCTTTGTAAGGTATTATCTCTCTCCTTTCTGCATGCCTTCTTGGTGTAACGGTAACACATTCGGCGCGTATTTGAGAGTTCCAGGTTCGAGACCCGGCGAGAGCATTGTTCTCCTGCTTCAAAATAATAACCTACAGACCAAGTGACGCCCGAACTAAAAGGTGGTGGGTGTTGATTCTTGATCGCCAGGACATGGCGACTGAGTCCCCAAATCCCCGGTCGCCTTTTTAAATGGAGAGTGCATAAGGTATTTCCTCCCTCCTTCCTGCATGCTTTCGTGGTGTAATGGTGGCACACTCGGCGCGTATTCGAGAGGTCCAGGTTCGAGTCCCAGCGAGGGTATTCACGTCACCAGCATCGAAACAACCTAATGGCTTTACACCTTTACCAATATTAAAATAAATGCTAAAGGCACATTATTTAATGCAGTGCCGTAAAACAACTAGCACACATTTTCTTTTACATTCGTAACGTTAATTAGTTAGGGCAAAATTAGCACGGTTTTAAGGATACACGAAATGGCTATTATTACTACAGGACGTGCACTACAGTACTACAGCTATAGTGCATTTATACATTAATCTATCTCGTTAACTTTTGTTTATATAGGTTTCAGCATTATTAATTTTTATTTACACAGAGAAGAGCGAAAAAAAAATGTTTGAAGGTGATTGTTGTAAACAGTCAAAGTCAATACGTCGCCCGCTCTTTAAAGCAAGCGGGATTTACGTTGTTGCGCACAGTCTGTCATACCGCAACAGTTTTCTAATTACAGACACAAACACGCATACGTTACACAAACCGAAGCGAAGATATTTCAATTTACGGAAACGGATGAACCGATAAATACATGGAAACTTCCTGCTTTTGCATCCCCCCCTTGTAAAATAAAATATTAATATTAAAACACGCACCCAGAGAGACTGGTGGGGGCGGGAAGAAGTGAAGAAGAGAAGAAAATCTGATCTTCGGGCGAATGGAGAAAACCATACATTGTGACAGGCATTCATTCGAAGAGACGATGCGACGTTTTAAATAAAATGGAAAAATGGGAAAACAGCGTAAATGGTTGGCAAAGAGAAGAGGGAGGGTGCGCTGTTGTCGTTCATTTTGAAGATTGGGGGGCGGGATCCTGGTATGACGCCCGGCGTCGCAAATGTAGCAAAAGTCGACGTTTTCATAATAGATGACTGCTACAGAGAAGATTATTTGTAAAGTCAGAAAGGAATTTCTTCACTTATTTTTTAACATTTTACTGCTTTATTTCATTCTGGAGCTAGGAAGAGATGTTGTACGGAACTTTCCCATTCGCCTCATTTGGGGATCGAATTTTTCCGTCAGCGCTACTATCATGGTATTCTTAAAGGAAAATGAAGGAAAAAATTCTCGTCTATAGGGCGAAATATTGGAAAATGAAGGTATTGTTACGTTAAGAAGGTCGAGGTTCGGTTTATAAAATTAAATGTCTCCTGAAAAGTCTCATAATTTACAACACTGGCTTCTGTAGTTTGTGCGAGAAATTGAAAAACGAACTATTGCACAAAGAAATGCAGTTCCGCTTTACTTCGGAAATGCATTTTGATTACCAAAAATGTAAATAATGCATTTTGTGTCATATGAAAAGGTGTCTAAGAGTTGTATTAACAACCTTTAGGAACACAAAATTACAGCCGTTGTTGTAGTAATTCAATATCCAAACCATGATAGCTGTCATCAGCAATTGTTATCGCGAAAAGTTTCAGGCATCATATTTCAACGAAAATACTCATTTTGACCGCTATCGAATGCAGTTTAACGAAGTATTTGGGTGACACCTGTACGCAAGGATAGAATAAAGGACTCTTTTTTCCCCAAAAAATTATAAACTGATTTAAAATTAATTCTGAAGACATTTTTATCGTGGCGTCTGTACGAACGTATGTACGTACGTACGTACATATCTCGCATAACTCAAAAACGAGTAGCTTCAGAACGTTGAAATTTTGTATATAGGACTGCTATAACATGTAAATGTGCACCTCCCATTTCGGATGTAATCGGCCGCACCAGAAGTACATAGATATATATACACTCTGTTACTCTGCTCAGTGAGCTCAGTTTCTTTATTCTTATATGTTTGTAAATTGTGCATTTTTTTGCTCTAAAAATGATTGAATTATGTTGTTCCCGTTAAAATTTTTATGCCTTTAGGTATTTTTGGAATTATCAACAATTTGAAAGTTTTTTTTTTTAAGCCTAATTTCTAATAATCATAGCAGCCATGTTTATTTACATTTGAAACTTAGCAAAATAATGGATTTGTTGCCGATCTAGAGAAACCAAAATTCGCAACAACAAAGTAAAGCCTTCTTTTATTATTGAGAATTAAATTATGCTTAATTCTTTCTAGAATTAATAAATATGTTATTAGGTTGTTTTGGCGTAGAAGGCGTAGAAACTGTAATTTTAATTGTAAATTGTTTTTAATTGTTTGAAAATTGAGTATAATTTAATATTCCATACAGGGAAGTCATGTGATGTACAGATCAGACTTTTTTCACTTCCTTATGCAAAGTAAAGTAAGTATTGCATTGTAATCGCAAAAAACTTCGGGTAACATATATCAAGTAAAATATCCATTTTGACCGTTCACGAAACCATCGGAACGATTTTTTTGCATGTCTCTACGCAGGCAGAGAATAAAGGGATCTTTCTCCCTAAACGGATTGTAAAATGGATTTAAAAGGGATTATTTCGAGACGTCTGCACGTACGTACTTATGTCTTTATGCATCTCGCATAATTCAAAAACGAGTAGCCTCAGAACTTTGAAATTTTGTATAGAGGGCTGCTATAATATGTAGCTGTGCACCTCCCTGTTTGGTTGCAGTACTAAATAACTATACATATATATAATGAAGTAATAGACTTTGAAGCAAGGATATTGTAGAAACAGTTGATGGCGTAGAATACTGAAATGTTAAATAATGTTAACATTCAATATAATGTTATTATAACTTACTGTTATCATAATGTGACAGCTAATGTAATGTTAACAAAATGAATCGTAACAGCCAACCGAGGCAGATCAAACCTTCATTTTTATTTTAGTTAACATGTTGCAGCCCAAAATAGCTTGACACACTACTTGTGCATATTCCAAAATTCTTACACCATTGACAGCTTTGCAGTAAGAAGAGAGCAGCAAGCCTGTACAGCTAGGCCAAAGTGTAGAAAGCAAGTGCAGTTGTGTTCAGCATGAAATTTTAATTCAGAATGTGTCAGTTTTAGTTCTTACTGCATTTGATTGGATAATCAATACTGTTGTAAAATTATTATTGGTTGTTTGTGCTTTAGTTCCATTTATGTCATCAGTGTTATGTAAGAGTCATATGACATGGATTAGTCGCGAAATGACTCAGTGCGGAATAAGGTTGCTGTTTTTAGAATAGAGAGGGGAAATAAATTATTTAAAATAAGCATTAAGGGGTTATTTCTAACTTAAATTATACTTTATATTTCCACATTTTTTTAATCTTACATACTCATACACACTTATACACACACCATTACCCATCGTAAAATTCCTTCCCCAGTCATTATTTTCGCAATCGTTGTTCGTAGACATATACTTAAAATTAAAGAAGTGTTTTAAATGAAAAAAATATTCATGTTTTGGCAATTTCAAATTAAAAAAAAAAAATTTTTTTTAAAAGAAAATCTGAAATGTTTTAGATTTTAAATTACTTCCAGAGAGGCTTTTTTTAACATTTTGTGTGTTACATTTATTTATTAAATATCACGTTTTTCGCACTTAAATCATAAAATTCAGTTCAACAGCAATATCGCAAAATAGTTTTAAAATGAGCATATATTTAGAATTTCCGATACAGAGACTCACGCGTTGGAGATAAAAAAATGTTTTCTCTGTACAGCGTTGCCACAGCTCGCTTTGGAATCCTTGAGTTTGTTCATCAAATTTTACAAAATATGAAATCGGTAATAAAATAAATTACGGATTTCAAATTTGGTCTTCCACATGCCCATATTCGTAGGAGGATTAAGTCATTCAAAATTCGATGGCTCTATGTACCGTTGTTTTATCACAATGCGAGAAATACACATACATTTATGCAGATTTTTCATTATTTAATTTTTTAAATATTATAACTGTGGCAACAGTTTGAAAATCATTCGCCGTTTGTTGTGAATCGACGCAAAATCGCAAAACGAAAACAATAGTCCTTCAGGGACAAAGAAAGCCTCTTTGGACTAATACTTTTGGACAAATAGCGCTATCTACGTTTTAATGTGGTCTTGTTCTTTTATTTACATTTGGGAAAGTTTTATACTCGTTATAAAAAAGTAAAATTATAACGTGTTTGAGTACCGTACGTCAAAAATTGACCATGATATTTAATTTCAAAATTTACAATTTTTGATGTCTTTTTCGACTTGCTTGGGAGAATCGGTTAATTAAGCTATCATTTAAGAATGAATATTAACTAAAGATAAACGTACCATCTAAAAAGTGGTCTGGGAATTACTTAGAAAATGAACGAGAATTTTGTTGAATATTTCATTTCTTGCATCTGTGAACAAAAATAACACAGTTTTTAATACGCTGAATTTTAAGCTTTGTAAGTATACTCTCCTCCAACATATTACCTACGATTCATGTGCTATAAGTTCCCTCCCCCCTCCACCAAAAGTTTTGTAGTATTTCCTTTTTGTTACTTACATATAATATTTTAAAGTTAATAACAAAGAGGAAAGAATTACAACAATTATCTTTCTTAAATTATTGTTAACAACGTCTCCACTTCAAATTCTTATCTTCGAATGTCACTGATGCTAAAACTGTGTTGTTCCTCGGTAGTAAAAGTATGATTTTAGAATTGGTAATTCCATGGATATAATTTAGGGTATTATATCGTTGTCAGACTAAACGCTTTTACGAAAAATTAAATATATATATATATATATATATATATATATACACACAGAAGACGGAAAACAGTAATCAACATTTTGTGTGTTTATTTATTACTTATCACGTTCTTCGCACTTATGTCCCCAAAATTCGATTCAGCAGCAAAAATCACAGAGTATTTAAAAACAGCATATCTTTAGAGTTTCCAACTGACAGTCTCGCGCGCTTCCGTTAAGTATTGCCACTGCTCTCTTTCAAATCGTTGAGCTTGTTAATAAAAATTAGTTAACATTTTACAAAATATGTAATGTAAAATTCAAAATTCAAAACTGCGCCTTCACATGTTCGGGAGGAGGCCTACGTTATTCAAAACTGGATGGGTCAAAGTACTGTTGTTTCTTCATAGCGAGAGGAATACATTCATGCGGATTCTTCATTATTTGATATCTTTAAATATAACACAGGGCGATAATATTTGTTGGCAATAATTAGAAAAGTGTTTCGATGAATGTAAGTGTTTTAAGTGTTTCGAAGCAAAACGCTGCTTCGAGACGATATCCGATTTGGGATATATATCTCATTTGGGATATATATCCCATTTAGGAAAAATATCCCTTTCAATATCCCATTTGGGACTATGTGACTTTTGAGATAAAACATAACTTTAATAACAATTGAAAATTTAACTTCAATTTTTTTATCTTGCGTATATCCATAAAGTAATGCACAAAAGTAAAAAATAAAAAATTTTTAGATAAATTTCCTATCAAATGTTTAAATTTTACTGTAATTATTTTCGTACTTTTTTACTGTAACTTTTTGTACCGAACCAGGAAAACAGGGGACAACACGTTGAAAACAATTTTAAGGAGATTTTAGATAAGGCTGTTTACTCAAAATAAAACCTTACATTACATCGTTTTAAAATTTTCACTATTCTCTTAACCTATTAACTGCCGTTTGGGGATTTGTCTTAGTTGCGGAAATTTGATAACTTTAATTAGGTTGGCAACAATAGTTTCTTTTTACTTTCTTGTACGAAGCAAAAAGGAAGTATTGTAATCGCGAAAAATTTCAGGCAGCATATTTCAACAAAAATATCCATTTTGACCGCTATCGAATGCAATTGAACTACGTTTTTGCGTGATATCTGCACGTAAGGACAGAATAAAAGACTCTTTTCCTCCAAAAAAATTATAAAACTGCTTTGAAATGAATTCTGAAGAGAATTCTTCGTGGCGTTTGTACAAACGTACGTACGTATCTCGCATAACTCAAAACCGAGTAGCCTCGGAACGTTGAAATTTTGTATATAGAACTGCTATAACATGTAGACGTGCACCTCGTATTTTGGTTGCAATCGGCCGCACCAAACGTATATAAATATATTTATATATGTATCCACTCTGCTAACCGGCTCAGTGATCTCAGTTTCTTTACTCTTATATGTTTGTAAATTGTACATTTTTTGCTTTAAAAATGATTGAGTTATGTTGTTCTTGTCTTCCGGTTAAGGATTTTATGCCTTTACCGTAAATTTGTAGGCAATATTTTTAGAATTATCAACAATTTTAAAGTTGTTTAAGTGCCGCTAAGCTTAATAATTTTTTTGATCGCAGCCATTGCTTGTTTACATTTGAAACAGCAGAATAGTGGATTTGTTGCCAATCTAGAGAAACGTAGCTTCGCAACAACAAAGATAACGCCTTCTTTCATTATTGCCAATTAAATCATGCTTAATCCTTTCTGGAATTTTTCCGAGGAAATAAGTGTTTAAGATTTACTTTGTAATTTTTAATACAGATATTTTGAGTTTTTATGCATTTTTGCCTTGTTGCAAAGTGAGAACTGAATTAATTGAATGAGAAATACTCAATCGTTTGTGAAAAACTGTTTCTTTTTTGTTTTGTTTGCTTAATTTCTTTTATACATCTTTGTAGCTTTATTATAATATTGGAATAGAACATGTGGCAACGATTAGATAATTCTTTAAATGATATGAATTTTGTGCATTCTGAGTTATAATATGAACGAAATATAATAATGTTGAGTTAACCTAGCGCCAGAGTGTCGCTATGGTAAACAAACAGAGTGAAATTTAAAGAATGCCTTTATCCTATTGTGGTTTATGCGCTGTCGGCGAAGTAGATTTAATTCAATCCAATAAGTTTAAACGAAATGCAAGAAAAAATGCGCATAATTTAATATTCCGTACAAGGAAGTCATGTGGTGTTCATATCAGATTTTTTACATTATTGTTTAAACCTGTCTCAGCTTTTGTATGAGTTTTTGAGTAGTAGTTGTTAAATGAGTGAGCGTATTTGTGAGAAGTAAAGTTTTTGTAGGTTTCAAGATTTCAACATTTTCAAAACGCGATATGTTACTTTATTACGTACATCACTTCCAACTCCTGTGTACAGTCGTGTTGTCTAATGTTTTAAAATATATTTACTAACTATTTATTGACAATGTTAATTTTATTTTCCGGTGAGGGGTACTTGAATGTCGATCCCCATTTCGAGCTCATGGCAGATTCTTTCTATATTCCTTTTATATACCAATTTCCAGTACCTCTGCGAATCTAGACATCTAGAAATAAATGTAAATTGAAAGAAAGGAAATTGGCAGTTAATGGGGTAAATTCTCAGTTATTGAAAACAAACATCCTAAGAATAGCAACCTACAAATATGTGTAAAATCCCCCCATTCTTCCTTTTATATAACACTGAAGAGACTCCAGGAAAGCAAAATCACGAACTACTTTCAATGGCGAGGCAATCTCCATGCTGCAGTGATAAAAGCATATTGACGTACTTCCATACATACATACTCGTATACAGCGCCTTAGCATCAAGTTCAAAGGCGGGGTGGCGGGGGGGGGACAGAAGAGGACCGCAAATCTCGCACGGGAAAGACCAAGAGCGCAGCCGGGGGTGTGGAGTGGGATGCGGAGATGAAGATGCTGAAGGAAAAGAGAGATAATTTTGCAGACGAAGAATTAAATCAGGCCGTTGCAGTTCCTTGAAGGTATCTGAAAGAAAGAGCAAGGTAGGGATGATAGCGCATGTGTTTGCAGCCTTCCGATGATAGAAGGGGTGGGGTGTGTACTAACTCCGCGTAGAAAATTAGTGCGTTCGTCTTTATCAAAGAGAAAACCTGTTAGCGGAGGAGACAACAACACGGAAAAAAAGTACTTTGGAGTTTTGTATCTTAATATCGTTTGTTTAGAGAAATATTTATGCAGCTAAATGAGCATATCATTTGCTGAATTTTAGATGTCGTTCCCTTTACTTTGTTATTTGTATTTCTACGGTCCGCAATAAAAAAAAAGGGGGTGAAATTTTTGAATGTAATTAAACTGGATAGAGATCATTATTAATACGTGTTTGTCCCTTGAGAATTTACAGGTGCAAATAGTTTTGCTTTGCAGTAAAATTACTGTTGAATATTTTATACAGGTTCTCTTTTAAGCACCGTAGAAGACTTTTGAAATTGTAATTGAAAGGCGAAATAAATATCCTGAGCAATTAGAGAATCATGCCGTCGAAAAGAATATATTTCCATCACGCTGAAAAAGAAACTTTGGAGAACACACAAACTATGGAGAATTTTGCGATTTAAAAACTCGCTAAAAGAATTATTCGTAAAGTGATTATTAATAATGAAAGCATCAGAATGATGAATAGTAACTCAGGAATATGATTTCTATCATTGAATTCGCTTTCTCTTTAACAGTCTTTCGTAAAGCAAAATTGTTATTATTTTTCATCAAATAAATTGCACAAAATTCGTATTTACACGGTGTTTCTCTCCTCGCGCGTTCTTAACACGCTAATGAAATAGCCTCAAACGTTTTCATAAAAACCCGCTCACAGTTTTTCGCTTCTGTATTCGCATGTATAACAAATACCAGTTGCGCATAAACACGCAGATATACATATTTCATTACAAATATTTACTCTCTTTATGCATTAGGATGAAACTCGTCGAAAGTTTGTCTTCTGTATTCATAAATGTAATTTTTCCACACAGAATTAATTCTACATACACGTGTAGTATTGTACGGGACTATGTACGAATATACATTACGGCTGTTACGTAGAGGTGTTTGCGAAGTCTTTGTGCAACTGTTATCAGGTTCAATGTTCCGCCTTACTTTCTTTGGGAACATGCAAAGACCTGACTCGGAACAGGGAGCTTACTAAAGCTGTGTCCAATAAATGTGGGAAGTAGACAAGATACACAGGAAGGGTATACGAAACCCTTTATTTTTCACTCTTTACAATAATTTCCGTACTTCGGAATACAGAAACCAACTACTTGTGGTCTGAACGTAAGAATATAAAAATATTAACTAAACTCTAACTTAAATTTGGAATAATAAACAAGGGCCTACGTGGAAGATTGGCTGTATATTAATAGGAAGCCGTATGTAGTACAGAGAACTGTTAACACTACAATACGTTTAAAATTATCAAGAGGATTAAACCTCTGGCCTGGAAGGCAACCAGCAACCGAGTAAAACTGCTAAGGCAAGCAGCCTGCTTCGACTAACTCCTTCCTCTCTCTCGCTTGGCAAAAAGCCACAACTTAAGTACTTGGCGTTCGCCAGACAAATTTGCATAAATAAGTTAAAGCTTTTAATTCTGGCCGGAAGTAGAAAATAAGAAGTGATAGTAAAGATTTAAAATAAAATAAACGTTAGTAAAACTTAAGATCCTTACACTGTGACATCAATAACTTAGGTTACACATGATAAAAGTGCCGTAACTGGGAACTGCTGTTAAATAATTTTTAAGTTTTACTGCAATACATTTCTCATTTTTAAAATTTAACATGACCACCATTTTTCACAAAAACTTGTTGAAATAATTGCTACATTCTTTCTTTTCATCGGGCAAGGAAAACCTATTATGGCCCACCACCGGCCGAGCGGTAAAGTCATTAAACACTGGTAGTTCAGTCCGAGGTTCGAATCTCGGTGAACGTATAAGGTATTTCTCCCACTTCCCTAGCGTGTCTTCGTGGTGTAACGGTAACACGCTGGGCCGGTATTCCAGAGGTCCTTGGTTTGATTCCCTGCGAAGGCGGTTGCATACTTTTCATCTTTTCTGCTTCCAATTAACCTAATGACTCTACAAACGGACTGGTTGCATGAATAATTTCGTGGTTTCCTCAAGCGTAACGTGCATACGAACCAGTTTTTCTTAGAAAATCCTTTACGAAGGCATCCCTCCTTTTAGGCAGATAGCTCTCGAGTGCTTTTCCATACTAAAGCCAAACCAACCTGATATTATGAACTAAACCGAAGCTCGCCTTAGGAAGGTAAATTTGATGTGTGAACAATAAATCATCTGGTCATGGTGTGTAACAAGTAGTCTTATGAAATCACATTCTATGTAAGTTAGTCAAGTAAAGTGTCCAAAATTACAGATCCTTCTGTTTCCCTCGGAAACCATCATAAAGTAAAAAGGACATGTTGGCTAAAAAACCTTTGATAATTATGCATGGAATGGGTTGATCATTTACAGGATAAATCTCTGAACTACTGGTCTTCGATATAACGCCATCACCATATTTTAATAAACTGCAACAAACTGTAGCTTTATAAGCTATTTTCTCCCTCCTTCCAGCATGCCTTCGTGGTGCAATGGTAGCACACTCGGTGCGTATTGGAGGGGGGGGAGGTAAGAGTCCCGGCTAGTGCATTGCTCATTTTTCACGCCTCCCGCTGTAAAAAAACCTAATGATACTACCATGGAGGTAGGAAGTAAGATGGAGTCGCCCTAAACAAGTTTCTCCCGTACCCTGCTCTGAAGCACCGGCGATCTCTACGTGGTGACCAAAACATTGGGTCATTCACCATTGAGTTCTATGGGATTTGACACGTTCGGATGTAAATATTTTGTAATTGCATCGTAAATATACATATAAATGTATATATTTTCTTTTGCTACAACACTTCAGAGTCCTAAGTATGTGAAAACAACATATTTTTAAACAACATTTCATTCTGAACGGAATTAAACGCTATACTTTTCACAGGACAGTTTTCTCAGAATGGTTTAATTTGAATGAAATATTTTCACAAGTTTTCGTTAATGACATTAGAAAAAAAAATTAAGGTAATTCAATTTTATTCGGTTAAGGTACAAAAATTAAGATCAAAGTTTATTGTATTATTAATATTAAAATTATGCATTATTTCTTTTCTATTTATAGAGCTTCTTCCTAAAATACTTTCTTAAATATGACATGATTTTTTTGGCTTCTGAGGCATATCGAAAAATGTAAGTCAATTTATAATTAATGCTCTATTCGGTTCATTTTAAATTAGAGAATTATTAGGAATTAGCGAAATACTTTAAATAGTACTTGACTTTCTCTGAACATTTCTGAAAGGGAATAAAATAAGTTTTTTTTTTTTTTTTTTTTTTAAGTATTATTTAAAACTTGTAACTGAGTTATTATAAAATGTAAGGGGAATAATTCTTTTAATTATACTTATCAGATTTTTTTTTACCCTTCATTTCAACAATACATATTCCAAAACTCTTTATTACGTTCTTAAGTGCGCATCTCATAGCATTTGCTTTACAATACCTTTTAACAGATTGCTTTCCAATACGAACAATTCTTGCTTAAATAGTTTTATAACGTATTTGTCAACAAGATTTCAATTTATGTTTACAATTCAATATTAAGGTTATTATATATTTAGATAACATTTATAATCATTATAAATTAGATACATTTAATAATTAGATTTCTTCACAGCACTTTCACAGTTGTTTATAAGTGAATAAATTCTTCATTTCAAATACATTTATAAATAATTTAATGAATATTTAAGTATTTTGCCAAAGGCAGGTACATGCTTTTTGCAAGCACATGCATAAATACCCATACATATTTCCGATTTTTCATTTCCGGCATGTGCAAATCTTTAATTTCTGTGCATTCACTATATTTTTCGTGTAAAGTAATTTACACTAATTTAGCATACACCCGAAAGTTTTACATAAAAATATATATGAATATAATTTGAATGAAAATTATAAGTATTATTTTTAATACCCACTCAAAGGTCAGTTTTTCTTCAAAATTCCTCCACGATGGCATCTCTCTCTTTAGGCAGATAGCCCTTGCATGCGTTTCTCTATTTAATAAAAACTTAATCTGACCAAAAAGCAAATATTTTAACATACATAATTTTATATTTATAAAACGTGTAAGCCCAAAGTGATTATTTTTCAGATATATAAAATTAAAACGATGGGTTTAAAATGAGCAGCAGTAAAGCCTCTCCTCTAAAAATTTTTAAAAGGTACATGTTACAATAATATATGGATGTGAAAAAAATTTGTTTTATTTAAAACATTTTGACGTTTGGAAAATAAAATAAAAGTAGCGAATACTCTATCAAGGGTATCGAAAGACGTATACAATTTTAAGTGTACCGTAAGGTATTTTTCATTCTTTAAGCATAACATTTTTCTTAAAATCTATATTTTTGTAGTGCAACAGCTTATAATTTTATAAAACAAATTCATAATCAAAATCGCTGTTGTTAGTTATCGAAAAATAACCAAGATGTGATTTTTGCGTAAATGTCAGTAAACTATACAAATTGCTATTATCCATCACACTATGAATGTTTCTTTCATGCTAGAGTGTCCCTTTTTCGATTTCTATGGAACTGTCGTGTGTCGAAATACTATCAGAATCTTGTCAAGCGAGCTTCTGAATGTAAACAAAGAACACCGCATCTGGTGACCCAAGCTTCAAAGCAGTGCTTCACTTTTAGCGCGGGTTGGCCCCTCCTCCCTTTCCTACCTTCATGGATACTACAGTGTCACCCGAGCTAAAACGTAGTGGACACTTAGGGTCACATTCGTCAACACTTAGGGTTTGGCGACTGAGTCCCAAAATCTTTAGTTGCGCTTTAAAACGGGGAGTGTATAAGGTATTTTATCTCTCCTTCCAGCATTCCTTCGTGGTGTAACCGTAGCATACTCGAAGCTTATTCCAGAAGTTCGGTTTTGAGTCCCGGCCAAGGCAATGCTAATTTTTTATGTCTTCTGCTTGAAAACAACCTTATGACTCTACAGTTTTAATGAACTAATTGGGGCGAAAGGGTCTTTGTAAAATTGGTTGTCCGTTAAGTCGTGGGTTATGAGCAATATTTAAAATAGGAGATGAGTTTGAAATTACGCTCTATAGTGTAAATAATAATTATTAAATGCACGTAATGTATTAGAAGCAAAAAAAAAAAAAAATAAATAACTCCTTGTAACTGCATAATCGAAAAGAAAATAAAAATCTACAATCTGGTCGAAGATTCTTCAACAATTTCTTTCTCCTATTTAGACCTGCTAGTTAAATTGAGAGTTTAGGTAACTCTCAATTTAACTAGCAGGTCATATTAATGGTCATATTAATAACGTGCTAGTTATTAATATGACCATTAACTAGCAGATCATATTAATAACTAGCAGGTCATATTAACTAGCAGGTTTAATTTTATTCGCACAATTCAAATGAAATATGATCCAATTTTTTTGTCCGTGCTCCATAGCTACTGAGTTATTGCCTCATTTTCCCTGGAAAGTGAAGGAAATACTCAAAAATCTGTAGAATAAATAATCCGTGTTAAATGTAGTACCTTCATGAAGGAGAATATTTATGAGCTGTATCCATCCGGTCACAAACACTTTAATTGTTGAGAAGCTTTGGAGTATATTCTTGACGAGAATGAGGAATAAAAAAAAATTCCGCATGTATTTTTTAAATTTTTTATTATTTTTATAATACATTTTAGGTGTTTATTTAGTTTTCTGATGCAGTCCAGAAGACACAAACGCATTCTCAGAAGTCTTTAATTATCCGAATTTAAGTTTGGAGATTCTAATGAGTCCATCTCAAACATTAATTTACGATTAAATAACAAAATATAATTAGTCATAAATATCATACAAAGCTTTTTACTTCCTTGTAAAATAAAGGAAGTGCTGTAATAGAGACAAATTTAGGCTGTAGAGTCATTATGTATTTTTTGAAAGCAGAAGAGATGAAAAATGAACAATACACATGCCGGGACTCGAACTACGGACCTCTCGAATTCGCGCCGAGTGTGCTAACCATTACACCACGAAGGCATGCTAAGAAGGCGGGAGAAATACCTTATATACTCCCCCTTTTAAAGTGCGGCTGAGATCTAGGGCACCTAATCGCCAAATCCTGGTGATGGGGAACCATCATCCATCACCATTTTTAGTTCGGGGGCCACACGCCACTGTAAAGACATTAGGTTAGTTTGAAGTTAGATATGTGAAAAATAAGCAATGCCCTGGCCGGGACTCGAACCACGGACTTTTCGAATACACGACGAATGTGCTGACTATTACACCACGAAGGCATACTAAAATGACCGCAGAAATACCTTATACATCTTCCAAGAGAAATGACCATTTTGACTGTTCTGACACCCATTTGGACATTTGTTTTACTTAACTTATTTACATATGGCAGAACGAACAACATTTTTCTCCAAAATGGATTGTTAAGTGGATTTAAAGTGGATTCGTAACGGATTTTTTCATGACGTCTGTACGTATGTACGTATGCATCTCGCATAATTCAAAAACTATTAGTCGTAGAACGGTGAAATTTGCATATTGAATTACTTTAACATCTAGTTGTGCACTCACTTCAATCGACAATGCCAAATATATATATATATATATATATACAGAGAGAGAGAGATACAGATATAGATTTATTGCAATCGGAAATGCCAAATATATATATATACAGAGAGAGAGAGATTTATTGCAATCGGCAATGCCAAATATATATATATATACAGAGAGAGATATATACAGATATAGATTTATTGCAATCGGCAATGCCAAATATATATATATATACAGAGAGAGATATACAGATATAGATTTATTGCAATCGGCAATGCTAAATATATATATATATATAGACAGATATAGATTTATTGCAATCGGCAATGCCAAATATATATAGAGAGAGAGACAGAGAGAGACACAGATATAAGTTCTCACTTACGTGACTTTAATATCCTTACTCGGGGTTTATTTTCGCAATCGTTGGTCATAGTCATATACTTCCCATTACAGAAGTGTTTTGAATGACGAAATTTACCAGGATATTAAAATTAAGAATTTGAAGTTTGTGATGTCATTTTCAATTCTTGAGAGACTGGTTAATTATATTAGAATAATTCGAAGAAACAAGTTTAACTAAAGCGCAGCAAGACTACAGAAGTGTTTAAACGACAAAAATTGTTAGTGTTATAAGGTATTTTCTTCCTCCTTCCAGCAGCCCTTCGTGGTGTAACTCTAGCACACTCAACGCGTATTCGAGAGATCGAGGCTCGAGTCCAGGCAAGGACATTGCAAATTTTTCACATCTTCCGCAAAAGAAAATTAACTCGCATCTGAGCTAACCGATGCAGTTTTCAGAAATTTAATTAATATTTAGAAAAATCCTAATTAAAATACCTATTAATTAAAGTTTTACCTCAGTTTGTTCTGTTTCCTTTTAATCCTTTCTGATATATTCTATTAGGGTTGTTTCATTTCAACTCAATTTAAATTTGGTTTTAAATTATAAAAATAAGAAATAAAAATCAAAGAAATAAAATCTGAAATGTTTCATATTTTCAACCACTCCCAAAGGGCGTTGTTTTAGCATTTTGCGTGTTACCTTTATTTCTTGAACATCATGTTCTTCGCACCTAAAACATAAAGGTCTTTACAGCATCAGCTTATCTTCCATATAATCAGTACAATTCCTAGGTCAAGGAAACAAAACTCCGTTGTTAAAGGAGACCTTTTTAGCGGCAGCTTCTCAGGAAATGTTTTGCAGCAATATACAAAGAATTAAACAATAAAATATTAAAAAAAAAAAATGAAATGTTTTAGATTTTAAATTACGTCCAAAGGGGCGTTTTTTAACATTTTGTGTGTTACCTTTCTTTATTAAATATCATGTTCCTCGCACTTAAACCATAAGATCCAGTGCAACAGCAATATCGCAAAATAGTTTTAAAACGAGCATATCTTTAGAATTTCTGATACAGAGACTCACGCGCTGGAGATAAAAATGTTTTTTCTGCACAACGTTGCCATTGCTCGCTTTGAAATCCTTGAGTTTGTTAATCAAAAATTCGTCAAAGTTTTAAAAAATAGGAAATCGATCATAAAACAAATTTCAAATTTCAAATTTGGTCTTCCACATGCTCATATTCGTTGGAGGATTACGTTATTCAAAATTCGATGACTCTATGTACCGTTGTTTTATCACAATACGAGAAATATACATACATTTATGCAGATTTTTCATTATTTAATTTCTTCAAATATAATGCAGGACTCTAACATTTTGTGGCAACAGTTTGAAAAGTGAACCGACATTTATGAGTCCGACGCAAAATGCCAAAACGAAACTAATAGTCCTTCGGGATTCAAATCCCTTTGGACTAAAAAAACTCAGAGTTTTCAGATAAGTTACGCCTAAAGGGTTTTTTTAACGTTTTGTGTGTTACTCTTATTGATTAAATATTCACGTTCTCGCACTTAAACCATAAAATTGAATTCAACAGGAATATCACAAAATAATTTAAAAAGAACATATCTCTGGAATTTCCAATACACAATCTCGCGCGCTGGAGATAAAAATGTTCTTTTTTTCGCACAGTGTTGCCATTGCCCGATCTGAAATCGTTGAGTTTTTGAATCAAAAACTCACAAATGCTTTACCAATTATAAAATAAATAATAAAATAAATTCCAAATTCGCGTTTCCTAATGCTCATACTGGGGTGGAGACGTACGTTATTCAAAATTCCATGGTTCTAGATACCGTCCTTTTATCACAGTGCGAGAAACATACATACACTTATGCAGATTCTTCATTATTTAATTTCTTTAAATATAATGCAGGGTTCTAAGATTTGGTGGCACAATATGAAAAGTAAAACGCCGTTTATAATGAAACGCCACAAACTGCAAAAACGAAATGAATAGCCCTTCTGGGCTAACGCCTTTTGGTCTAATAATAAGCAGAAAGCGTATATAATAGATTATTGTAGCTACCCGCTTTTGCATTCTACCGTTAGCAAATAGCAAGAACGTTTCAAATGCATTTAGAGAGTTGACGAATGGAACTCCCCACTAATGTTTTGTTTACTACCATCCTGTAAAAGAGGAACATTTAAAGGGAGCTGGGACAGTTCGATATCTGAGTAGCTTACTTAAAATACAAGGAGTTACGCAAAGAGTTAAATCAAGCATAATAAAATAATTTATAAAAGTTCGTTTAAAATATCTCACGCTTTATATTCAACATGCAAATGCAAACATGATGCCAAGACACGATTGATGTCGAGAGGATAGTTGTCGTGAAAAATGTCACGAACCCTTTGCAACATCGCAAAATAATTTTAAATTGAGCATATCTTTAGAATTTCTGATACACAGTCTCACTCATTGGAGATAAAAATGTTTTTTGCTGTACAACGTTGCCACTGCTCGCTCTGAAATCCTTGAGTTTGTTAATCAAAAATTCGTTAAAGTTTTACAAAATATGAAATCGATCATAAAACAAATTCCAAATTTCAAATTTGGGCTTCCACATGCCCATATTCGTAGGAGAATTACGTCATTCAAAATTCGATGGCGCTTTATGTACCGTTGTTTTATCACAATGCGAGAAATATACATACATTTATGCAGATTTATCATTATTTAATTTCTTTAAATGTAACACAGGGCGATAAAACTTTGTGGCAGGACTTTGAAAAGTGATTCGCCATTTGTAGTGAATCGACGCAAATTCCCAAAACGAAAACAATAGTCCTTCAGGGACAAAGCCTCTTTGGAGTAATAAAAATTAATAATGAATGGTGGACTACCACCAAAAATTAAATACACAAAACAAAAAATATTTCAAAATAATTCATTTTTTAAAATTATGAAATTTAAAATTGAAAAACCTAAAATTGTGAAAAAATTTCTTGGTCTTTTCATATTCAGGTCGCAACCGAAGAATTTTCAATAGAACCAAATTTCTGAAATCAAATATCTAGATGATTTTATATTTATATATAGCAATGGTCAGATACTTTGCAGTTATGCGTCCACCGGGAATGGACGAACCCATTAATTATATGGCAATATCTTCCTTCTTAGTTACACCTGATAAAAAAGGGGTAATTCCAACTCGCGAAGGAGGCTGCAACCAATTTTTAAGGGTGAATATCTTAGGATTCTTCTTTCTGCTGGTCCATAAGATAAGAACCGTCACGTTGCAAATACAAAGACAGTATACACTTGAAACACCGGGGGCTTCTCCAGAATTCGGACACGGAGACAAGACTACGGCAACATGCTCCCTTACAACCATGCCGATAGGCCAGCTTATTAAGATGTCCGTTGCGGTCTATCAAAGATTTTCTTTCCTCTTAAGCTTCAGTATACGTAACTACGCAATATTCCTAATATATAATGCAAGTTGTAAATAAACATATCCCGCATTCTTCGGTCAGCTTAGATGAGCCGTAAATACTTCGTTATCAACCATTTTTTCCCTATTTTAAGTACATAAATGTATGACGCCCTTTTTTTCTTAAGCAAGGTATTTTCTCCGCTACCAATAGGCTAATGAATGAGAAAAATGTGATCTGACTAAAACCACACGTCCATCTTACACCTTAAAAAAAAGGAGGAAAAACCAAACTAAGGTAGGAGGAAGGTAGGGTGAAACAAGAGGCTCAACTCCGACATCTACCCACCCTTGTATAGGTGGGATCTATTTCCGGCAGAACGATATCGGAAGGAAACTGGGGTCCTGTCAATCTACCAGGCGCGGGGACCTTCCCGAGGGATTAGCCCCCACACAAAACGGGAGGACGAAAATTGAAAATTCCTACGAAATGAGATGCCATTCTTCTCGCCCAAAAGGAGGGTGTGTGGTGGTGACGGTGGTGAAAAGAGGTAACGGTGGAGGGAGGAGGGAGAGGACAGCGAAGCCCATATTGGTGCTCGCGCTCCTCTCTCTCTCTTTCTCGCGTGCTCTGTCTCTAATCCGCATCCGAGGTGTCAGGAGGGAGGGAGGGGTGGTGAGACAGCCCGCGGATGCTACGGAGAAAGGAGACCCGAAGCTCTCCCAGCGAATGAGTCTGCCATTTCTGGCTGATTTATCGCTTTGTTGCAAGTTTTTTTGGAGAACCACATTCCTCTTCGTGCAGACAGAAGAAATCAAATTAATCGATCTGCTTACAACCAATTAAATTGATTTTATGAAGTTCTGAACACTACAAAAAATATTTCTTTCGTACTAAACTATGGAACTTTAGCTCTTGAAATGAGAAGAAAAATCTGTAATTTCATCAGCATGAATAAAATAGCAATTAACTGATCAAACAGTTTTCTAATTTTCTTCAATGCTTCATTTTTTTCCAAAGAAAATTATCTTGAAAAAGCTGAAAACCTTTTGGCACTTCAGATAACGGAGACAGGTAGTTTCAGGAAGATAGCCTTTACAAAGGTAGCGGAAGACCAAGATTCGCCGATTTCTAAGAAAATTTGCGCTATAATAGAGACAATAAAGTAATGCATTCATATGAGCATAGCTCACACACCTTCAGAAGCTAAAACATCGAACATTATGTAACATATGTATTATTTGAATTCGTCAAATTGCCACTGATGACTCGGTGGTCTCAGGCTAAAGTCAGTCATCCCATACATCCCAGTCATCATTTCAGGGATTAGAACCCCCTAAAAGCAGAAGCGGTTCTAATCCCTCAAAATGTAATTTACCCCATTAAAAGACTTTTTAATAAAACGTAATTTTTGACGGAACAAAAAATAATTTTTAAAGGAAAACCGGGGGAATATAAAATTATTATTCCATTATTATTCTTATTTGTATTTGTCCTAAAGGATATTCTTTAACATGCTAACAACTTTTACAGTCGTCCTAATTTGTCATGCAAGTAGCTAAGAGAGGATTTGTCACCTCAGGCTGGAGTAGCCTCTCTACAGAGGATGCAAATCTGCTGTGGATAATTCACTTCAGCGTTTTGGCTTCCCTGCTCCGAGAACTAAATCCCACTGCAGGTCGACTCCCCCTTTGGGCACGTCATGGAGGTTCAACCTCCACTTTTACCCTCCAGAAGAGCCGCGCACCACCTGGAGACGGGCCCCAGGCAGCACCGGTCGTCAAGTGCTCCTACCAGTCGCTCGGGCGAGCCCGTCGCAGCGGGACATTACCCAGCGACCCCGGGGGAAAACCCCACGGGTTACTAGCACCACGCCGCGCTAGGACGTGCCAGACTCCGAGGCCGGCCAATAAGTGACCTTTCCCAGAGCCTTCAGAACCACCAAGTTCATAAATTTTATACCCCCGTGGCCGAGACTGCCTAGGTACAGATCCTAGCCAGTAGCTTCGCAGAATTCTCTACGTCGACCCCCGGGGGGAGTGGATAATTCACTGTAATCCTTTCAAGAAATTTACATTATAGAGTCTGTTCTCTTTTTAGAAGTATAAATTGTAGACCCTACGAAGTAGCGAATTCTCACTATGTCCTTCAAGAACAGATACACGGGTACAGGTAGAAGCTAGGTCAGCACCTCCGTAGTACCATAGGTAATTAAAGTATTTCTGAACTTAGCTACCTGTTAAACTGTCCACCTCAATTTTGAGGGAGAACACTACGGAAGGGAGGTCCAAGGATCTCCCACCCCTCTTCCTTTACCATTAACCTCTTGAGAGGACTTTTCTGAGATCGCTAATCTCTGGTATTATTAGTGTACACAAATGATACTGAGAAAAGACTGTCGTTGGAAAATTGAACAGCTGATGCTTCCAGAAGTCTAAATGTATGTACAGATGTCCTTTCTAAGACGTAAGATTTAATAAGCAAGTCTTTGGATACTAGATAGTCTTTGGAAAAGATACACAGAAAAAGGTTTTAAATAACCTTTTCATTTGAATTATATTTAACAAAATACACGGATCCGGTGCTCACAATTCACCACTACTTGTGGCTAAACTAAATTGCAAAGAAAATAAAAAAATAAAAATCACAATAAATTAAGATAGCTAAACGACTGGCTCCTTAGTTATCTAAACCGCTAAATCGGCTGCACTACAGCAAAGCCGAGCCCAGAATATCAATAAAATCTGAAGGGTATCTAACACCAATTAGCCAATTTCAAACACGCAGCATAAACTCGGAACTAACTCCGCTTCTACTCCTCACGAACTCTTGAAACCGTAGTTTAAATGTTGTTTCGAAAAGACGTCATTAAACGTCTACGTCATTAAATTCATCATTCATGATAATTCTACGTCATTAAAATTTACATTCCATCAGGAAACTGAAATCAGGAGGGAAAGGAGAGTCGAACTAAAAAAATTGGTTAGAACAAAATAAGGTCTTTACAGCATCAGCTTGTCTTCCATAAGATCAGTACGATTCCTGGGTCAAGAAAACAAAACTCCGTTGTTAAAGAAGGCCTTTTTAGAGGTTCTTCTCAGGAAATGTTTTGCAGCAATATAGACAGAATTAAATAACAAAATTTTAAAAAAATCAGAATTTTCAGATTTTATATTACGCCTAAAGGGGCTTTTTTTAATGTTTTGTGTGTTACTCTTATTGATTAAATATCACGCTCTCGCACTTAAACCATAAAATTCAATTCAACAGCAATATCACAAAATAATTTAAAAAGAGCATATCTCTGGAATTTCCAATACACAATCTCGCGCGCTGGAGATAATTTTTTTTTTCCGTACAGTGTTGCCATCGCCTGCTCTGAAATCGTTCAGTTTCTTAATCAAAAACTCATAAATGCTTTACAAAATATGAAATAGATAATAAACCAAATTCCAAATTCGAATGTCCATACTCGGGTGGAGAGGTATGTTAATCAGAATGTCATGGCTTTAGGTACCATTGTTTCATCACGGTGCGAGAAACATACATACATTCATGCAGATTCTTCATTATTTAATTTCTTTAAATATAATGCAGGTCTCTAATATTTGGTGACCAACAATTTGAAAAGTGAAACGCCACAAACTGCCAAAACAAAATGAATAGCCCTTCTGGCTAACGCCCTTTGGTCTAATAATAAGCAGAAAGCGTATGTAATAGATTATTGTAGCTAGTCGCTTTTGCATTCTACCGTTAGCAAATAGCAGGATCGTTTAAAATGCATTTAGAGAGTTGACGAATGGAACTCCCCACTAATGTGTTGGTTATTACCATTCTGGAAAAGAGGAACATTTGAAAGGAGCTGGGACAGTTCGATATTCTGAGTAGCTTACTTAAAATACAAAGTATTATGCAAAGAGTTAAATCAAGCATTATTAAATATTTTATAAAAGTTCGTTTAAAATATCCCACTTTATATATTCAACATGGAAATGCAAACATGATGCCAAGACACGACTGATGTCGAGAAGATAATTCTCGTGAAAAATGCCACGAATCCTTTTTCCAGGTGCTACGGATTAGCGATCTTCTCAACATAAACCCAGCAAGTTAAGCTTAAGCAATCTATTAAACAACCACATAAGGTAAAAGTGAATTGATATTAGGTTTAAACTTATTGATCGGTTAAAATCTCTTTTGAAGGGCTAAGCAGAATTGCAAAAATTGACTTTTTAATCCGTGTGATATTGGACATATGGAAGTCTTGTGTATGATTAGTACCAGTTTTTTAACTTATAATGTTCCTCAGTAATTGTCTAGTCATAACGTCAAGGAACCTAGTGAACTTATCTCTGAGTTAAAGTAATTGCTACAGAGATATCAGATGGATTAAAATACCCCTTTATTCACTCAAAGAAATAATAACAAATGGCCCCTTCTCGGGCTTACAGGAAAGCCTCCACTCGGGCTTTTAAATCAGGATAAGCAAATAAGAAACTAATCCAGTACTAAACTAAATACACTCAGTCGAAGCTAGATACAAATACCTAACGTAGTTGATCCTTAAATTACACTAGAAGTTACGACTCCTAAGCACTCTCTTTCGAAGTAAGTTGAACTTTCTTTAAATACTTCGTCTAACTCATTTGCATAAAATGCGATGGTAGGGAGTTGTAAGCGGGAAACAAGAATTGAAAGGAAAGAGTTTCAAAATTAAAAGTGATTGTTATAAAATTAAAACACACCTTACACACTAATTTATCAAAATCTGATTTGTGATGGATTTTGATGGGTGGTTGAAACATTCACCGTAGTTTGCGTAATACCAGTAATATAGCCCAGATTTATAACTTGTTGTTAGTATTTAACTTTCCAATATTAAATATTCAATAATTTTCTTCTAATACTTTTTCCACTTGCTCATTTACTGCTACTCAAACAGTTTATACAATGTTTCTTTTAATTTATAACAGGAAAGGCAATTCTTTGCAATAATTCTCATGAAAAGAATTTGGAAATAAATATATCTGCTAGTTTGCTATATCTATACTATATTTCAATAAAATTTGCATTGGTACATAGTATAAAAATATATTTAATAAATATAATAATAGTATATTTTAAATTACATCTTAATTTATATCCAGGAAAAATATTATTTTTAAAGGGCATGTACTAATTCTAATATATTTGCTATATAAATTTGTGTAATGTTCATAGGCCGAAATCTATTTTATCTTACAAATCGTCAAATGAGTGCATGCAATAGAATTTTTTTCACTTATTCCCCCCCCCCACATACCAGAAGATATGTCTAGCCATATCCAAATATTACGCTTTTAAGCATAATATTGTGAAAATTAAAGCAAATGTTATAATTTTAATATACAGCACAAAAGAGAGAGTGTGAATGTGTTTGTAGATATATTTTCTGTAAAATGAATGCCTTAATTCCAAATCAGTCTGTAGAAGTTTATTTTAATTTTCTAAGAGTTATCTGTACTTCCTTTACTTCCTGGTTTCCCACCTACGATTCCCTACCAGAATGAGTTTTCAGAATCGCGTTTTATGTACGTGAGGTAAAATATAGTATTTAATTTGAAGTTTCGGTCACTTTACTAGAAGAGCCTAGTAGAGCGTTTCTGCCTTCTGCCCACGTTATTGCTTAAAGTCTAATCTTACGACGTTTCGGCCGTATTGTTACATGCCTGCTAGTATTCACCGGCAATCTTTACTGAAGACGGACTGTGCCAGCTATTTCTGTGAAAATTCGGCTGGTTTTAGTTTAATTAGTATTAGATTAATTTCTTGTTTCTTATCTTGAGCTAAAGCAAGAGTGAAAGCTTACTATACAGGGGCTGTTCGCACATTTTTTAGACGATTTTGGTAAGCGGTAATAAAACATCGTTTACTGCAAAAGAAGTAATTGCAATGGTACTAGGTTTTTAAAAATCAAAATTATCGTCTGTGGCTTGAAAATTTTGTTTTTATTCAAAATGGCTAATTTAACAAAGCAGTAGTTCGAAGGTTACATTTACGCTCTTTCCGAAGAGAAATATGCATTCTCCGTTGTCCAAAAACGATGTCAGAATCACGGTTTTCTCATATCTAAAGCGTCCATAGCTAATATCATCAACAGGAAAGGATATAAACGTCAAATTGGAGCCTCAAGTGGGACAAAAATTCCAAACAAGTATCCAAGGAAAAAACGGACATCTTCGACTATTGCAAAGGTACGTTGTTTAATGTTAAAAGAAAATCCCCACTGGTCAAAGGACAGTTGCAAATTCATTAAAATGCTCGGTATCCACTGTAAACAAAATGATAAACGTTGATTTAAATCTTAAGAAAGCGTAAAAGAGCAATGTGCATAGTCTTCTTCCAAAGCATATCGCTCAACGCAGGACACGCTGCAAAATTCTATATGAGAAACACTTATCCAGAGAAAAATGGAAAACAATTGTCACAATAGATGAAGCATGGGTGTATTTAAATGACTGTAACAAAAAAAGAGCCCTTTATTGTCATAAAAGGGGAGAAGAAATTAAGTACATGGTTCAAAGAATCGAAAGAAAGTTTTTCTAAGGGATTTATAATTGTTGCCGGTTTTTCTTATCATGGCAAGTTAAAAATAAAGAGAGTGCAAAGAAATGTCAAGATTAACTCCAGATACTATCAGGAACATATTCTATCACCAATTTTTCTGAATGAAATACCATCGCTTTAGCCACAGTGCCATCCATCTGTGAGACTCCATCAGGACAAAACAAAAAACTGGTATCATACCCTTCACTGATATCCCTACTAAATCTCCAAATGTGTCACCTATGGATTTTTGTGCTTTCGGACTTTTAAAAACTGCATTATCCAAACGTTGTCCCAAAACCCTAACAGGACTCTGGAAAGCTGTTCGGGAGGAATGGGACAGAATATCTCTTCTGCCACTTCAAAAGGCATTATTATCCTGAAAATTGCGGTGTCGAAAGATAGTTCAGAATAAGGGATGTCAAATAGAACATTTAAAACACAAGAATTTTATGTAATTTAGTTTTGTGAATACAATATACATCGTCTAAAAAATATGTGAACAGCCTCTGTAAATCCGAGAAGGGGCCATCTGTAATTCATCATTCAGTTGGAATAAAGGGTGAAATTAAACCTTCTTTGGACTTGTCATTTACGCAAGAGAACTCAGCGATTATTATCATAGTTCTTAATTATTCTAGCTTTCAAGGACTTCTATTTTGGCTAGACTATTAAAAGTTAATTGCTTATGTACATAGAAGTCTACCTACGGCCTTGACCTTTGCTGTTAAAAAACTAAGAATATGTTTTGTAACAGCTTTAAATATTATTAAAATCCTGTAGTAAAATAAGTAATTTAATTAGATGAACATTAAGGTATTTGTGAATGGCAGTATTTGAAACCAGGCTCCAGTGCCACGTGCGACTCTCGCACGAAGAATGTAATTTATTTTTAAAATGTTAGTATTCTTTTTTCTTCTTGTTTTGTATGTCGCCCTTTTGAGTGATAAAAAAAGTTTTTTTCTGTGTTCCATCATTGGAGTTGCTTCATATTGCCAAAGAAGTATCACAGTTTGTATTCCCTCCATTTTCCTTTCTGCTGCCTTAACGTAACGTAAGAGGCAAATATATTTGCAGTTATTGTCACTCATATATGATATCATTGTAGAATTTTGAAAACTGTTGCTTTTATATTTCAGGTAATTCCTAGAATTTTAAAAGCATGATAAATTTAAACAGAAGTTACTATATGTGACAGCTTTAATTATATGTTAGTTATTTTAAGAAAACAAACTAAGGAAAACAAAGTTGAAAAATGGGACTAAAACTGCCTCTTCAGTAATGGATCTTCTAAACCAAAAACTATGATTTTCAATCACATTTTTATCTATAATTCATTTAATGTTAGTAATATTTGTTAGTATTATTCACTGTTTAAAGTAAATTATCTTTTTCAAAATTTTATTAATAATGTTTGTAGAATGGTTAGGTTATTTTGATGGAGACGTGAAAAATGCAGGACGGAAGAAAATATCTACACTTCCCTTTTAAAGGGCGACTGCGGATTAGGGACCCCAGTCGCCCTTTAAGAGTCGGGAATATTAACGTAAAGAAATTCTGGTGGTGAAGAATCATCATCCACCACCTTCAGTTCGGGCGCCACTGTAGAGTCATTAGGTTATTTTGATGCTGGAGACGTAAATAATGTGCAGTCCCCTCGCCGAGACTCGAATCCTAGACCTCTCGAATACGCGCCGAGTGTGCTAACTGTTACACCACGAAGGCATGCAGAAAGGAGGAGAAAATACCACATTGTTTGACAAAAAAAGTACATTTTAAAGAAAAAATGATAAATGATTATAAGATATGGGACAGGATCTGAAAAAAATAATTTAGTCTAGATTAATATACCTTCTAAAAGGGAAAAAAAGGTATTTGATAAAATGAAAATTTGAAACTAGCTTTTGTTGAAAGAATATCACGTAACTTGTTAAAATTAAAAATTAACATTTTTCTGGAATATTAACGTAAAGAATCTGAAGCTTACATTTCCATTATAAAGGAATAAATAAATAAAAAGAAGGAATTACATAAATAAAAAAGAAAGTGAAAATAAAAGTAATAAAACTCTAAAGTAAAGTAAAGTAAAGTCGAAAAGGACACCCGACAATACAAATTTTGGAATTATGTATCGCAGTCAATTTTTGTCGGGCGGGAGTCAAACCCCTTATAATTTTGCTTTTTTATAAGGATCGACCAAGGATTGGGGAAATAAAGGCCGGGTAAGGACTTTAAAGTGGGGTAAGGGGGTAGGTATATATACATATATATGTATACATTGTTGGTTTTTACTAATTCCAATAAAAAAGGGAGATACACAGTTAGAGGCTATATCAGTACCATATATAAAATTTCAACTTTTTATGGCTAATTGTGTTTAGTTGTGCAGGTTACATACATACATACGTTGGTATGTGTAGAAATGAAAAACTCCCTTTTAAATCCATTTTAAATTCCTTTTACAATCCCCCTGTCCATACACCCAGACGTAACGCAAAAATAAAAAACGCCCAAATGGTGGTATGGTGTGGTGTATTTAATTATGGCAAAGCACACTAGGGCTATCTGCCTAAGGCAAGGGATGCCTTCGTGGAGGACTTTCTAAGGGAAAATGGCTCGCATACACGTTACACATGGGGTAAACCACAGAAACGCCCATGCATCCAGCCTGTTCGCGGGATTCGAACCTCGAACCGAACTACCAGTGTTCAGAGACTTTACCGCTCGTCCGCTGGTGGGTCCCTCGCCCAAATGGATTTGGGAACCGCCAAAATGGATATTTTATGCTGAAATATGATACTCGAAATTTTTCGTTAGTACAATAATTCTTTTACTTCGTACAAGGAATTTAAAAGGAGCAGTAGATATTTTTTTTTTCTATTGTAACAATTATATTTTCTCTCTAATTAGACTGGAATAAAATAGAAAATAGTCAAGAAAAATGAATAAAGTTCTAATTGCAATTTACTACTGGAAATAAAAAGTTATTGCCCTAAAATTAACCGATCATTAGTAATCCATCTGAACATCAATCAATAATTTATTATCAATCAATAATTATAAGCCAAAGACAGAAAGCATTACTCCCATTTTAGTCTGCTTTAGTAATTTTAGAGAAACTCGAAACTGGGAACTTTTTATGACATACATATTCGTACACCCGAAGTTCTAAAAGTGATTCCTTCATGTAAGAATGTAAACCTTGGCGACAATTGGCGAAGATTAAAAATAAAGAGAAAAATCTCCAAAATGCGAGGTCGCTTCGTTACGGCAACCCCCCCAATTCGCTGTTCACGCTGACCGCATCAATAGAAATGTTTATACCAAATCCCGAAGCGCTAGGGAAAGAGCGGGCGCAAGACAAGCCGACCGAGTTAGACTCGACCCAAAACTCCATCAACCCCGAAAGCTAGGAGCTCCGCAAATATTTATTTTAAATTTTCCCCCTGCCGCCGCCTCCACCGCCGCCTCACCTCCACCTTCTCCATCAGTCTGTCTGTCTGTCCGCGATAGAGCGAAGGGAGAAATTACCCGCTCCGTTTCTCTATTTGTTTATACAGACAGTAGTCTCACGCACGCACGCCGACTATGTTCGTGCGTGATGCAAGTCCTCCGAGAGTTTTCAGAATTTTGCGGCGTGTGCAGTGAGTTGTGGCGAGTATAATGATGAGGCGATGGAAAAGGTTAGCCGAGAATTGGAGAGAATTCTTAGAGAGGTATGATTGTGTCCTTAATTATGGAAGCGAAGCCTGGCATATTAAAAGAGGACGATTGGCATGGAAATCTGCCATCGCAGCTTTCGTCGAACGATTTTAAACGAGCATTCGCAAATAGGCTCGCGTTCAGTTTTCCTCTCCCAATGCCAAACCCTGAAGATAAATTATTTTCACCAATATAAGATTAGAACTTAAATTGAAAAACCTAATCAAATTTAATGCCAATAAAATGTAAATGAACTTGTAATAATATAAGTTACGAATGGTTTTGGCTGTGCGTACTTTAAATGCATTTGAATTGGTTTCACCACTTTTTAAAATTTACACTCTCGACTATATGGAAGATCCACAAATGATAGGCAGGGTAAAATCACTGAACACTGGTAGTTAATATCGGATCGGTTACTGAACACAGGACAGGACAGGACAGGAACAAGTACAGGGGGCACCACGCCATCGCCACTGACAAAAATGGTATAGCCCCCATGCACTACCTCTCTAGCGTACCGCCCCTTCCAAAGGGGACCTGATTACGGTGATGTAATGGGAATATTTTCCAGAACTTAATATAATTCTTCAGACAATTCTAGTGCGTTGCCATAACACACGACCTACCTTTGTACGGATTTTAAGTTTTACTAACGTTTATTTTATTTTAAAACTTTGCTATCCTCTTCTATTTTCCATTTCCGGCTAAAATAAACGCGAAAGATTTGTTTATGCTAATGAGGATGCAAACTGTGTAAGTATTTAAGATATGGCTTTTAGCCAAGAAACTTCTCGCTGCCTTACCACGCTCGTGCTTTTCAGTCAGTTCCTGTTTGCTTTTAAGACCAGAACTTAGTTCTCGCTATATCTGAAGACGTACTGTAGTTTCCTGCATTCTACTCACTACATACGTAGAGTTAAAAGGCCAATCTTCGCGTTACTACTCTCTGTAGAGCATCTAAGTTTAGTATTATTTAGTTAAGTTAGTTTATTTCTTATTTTCTATGTTTTAGACCATAAGTACTTGTCTTTGTATCCCGAAGAGCTAGAACAGCTGTACGCTATGAGAAATAAAGGATAAATTTAACCCTTTGCATTTATACTGTATCTTCTACACATGCACGAACGTAAGTTTTGAGTCAACTCCCTGTTCCTACTTAGGACTTCAGTTATGTTTATCCAAAGGCAATTAGAAGGAACAGGTAGTACTTCAGGATGAACAAACTAAAAGTCGATGCTTTTATTCATGCTTTTATTTACATTAGAAGAATCCATTCCGTCGTCATCAAACCGTTGATTTTATTTACATTAGATGTGGCTGGATAAAACATCAACTGGTCATCATATCAGCCAGTCTCTTTTAAAAATTAATCCACTAAGAAACTTCTAAAGTGATTTGCCTAAACAAATAACTTAAATCTTACCTTACAAAAACTTCAAATCGATCACGATTATAATCCCAGCTCATAGGTTTTATTATGCTGCCCTGAATAATACGAAATTGAGTTTATAATTTAAATCTAACTTTTCTCTGGGGGGTACTTGATCTCCTTATTTTTGACAAATGTTTATGAGCGCACAGTTTCTCAAAAAGTAACATGCGCAGAGAAGTTGGGATTGTATTTCAGACAAATTTCTTCATAAGAAACAGAAAGATAAAACAAAAATTTAAAAAAAAATCTGAAAGCTTTCAGATTTTATATTAAGCACAATGGGGCGTTTTTTAAAGTTTTGTCTGCTACCTTTATTGATTAAATATCATGTTCTTCCCACTTAAAATACATAAAATCCAATTCAACAGCAATATCACAAAATATTTAAAAACACCGAAGCAGCATAACTTTAGAATTCCCGATAGGCAGTCCCGCGCTTTGGAGATAAAAACCTCTTTTAGTACAGTGTTGCCATGGTTCGCTTTGAAACCGTTGAGTTTGTTAATCAAAAATTCGTTAAAGTTCTACAAAATTTGAAATAGATAATAAAACAAATTCGAAATTCAAAATTAGGGCTTTGAAGTATTCATGTTCTGTTGGAGAACTACGTTATTCAAACTTTGATGGTTTTAGGTACCATCGTTTCTTCACAATGCGAGAAACATTCATGAATTCATGCAGATTCTTCACTATTTATTTTCTTTAAATATAACACATGATGATAGTATTTGGTGGCAACAGTTTGCAAAGTGAATTGACGCAAAACGCTGTTTTGAAATTAACAGCCCTTCTCGGCTCACGCTCTTTGGGCTAAAAAGGCAATAAGATTTTATTTCAGATAGTTCCAAATATTTTTTGGAAAATGTTAAGAACGCCAGACTTTCTGTACATTAGTGAAATGAGTTTGTCTAATGCAGAGGAATGAAATCATAAATGTCACACGAAATATTATTTGCTTCATAATACTTCCCATTTAGAAAAGTTCTTACTGTAACCAAGAAAACATCAGAATTGACCATTTATGAATTTATAAATTAACCCCTTATGGCTATTAATTGCTTTATAAAAGATATAAACAATCAATTTAATTGATTAAGACCAAATAAAGACTACCTGTGTAATGAAAAGACTATCGTCAGAGAAGTTCTATTAAAAAAAAGCTCTTTATATTCACGCAGACGAGTATATCTAGTTAAAAATCAGCTAATTAAATTTAAACAACAGAAATCTTGCTGTTAAATTTATCAGTTCGGGGTACACCAATCGTAGAACTACCAAGCCAGATGGAAATGGAATTGTGAATTGCATACCGGTTGAGATTACACGGCAGTTAACCAGCCAATACCAGATCATGCAAGTGTCATTATTAAGTGGTAATTCTTCGGAACTAGTATCCAGTGCCGAGTACCACAAATCATAAGTGAGACTCTCATCGAAGGAAGGAGCGCGATTTATTACAACATACTGTAATTTATAACTTATAAATCTGTAGGATGCTTTCGTAAAAAAATCTGATGTGTACACCACATGACTTCCTTGTACGGAATATTAAATTATACGCATTTTTTTCCTTGAATTTCATTTAAATTGATTGGATTGAATTAAATCTACTTCCTCGACAGCGCATAAACCACAATAGAATAAATGCACTCTTTAAAATTCACTATATTTGTTTACTCTAACGACACTCTGAATGCACAAAATTTATAAGAATTATCGTTGCCACATGTTCTATTCAAATACTATAATAAAGCTAGAACGATGTATGAAACAAATTAAGCAAACAAAACAGAAAAGAAACAGTTTTTCACAGACGATTGAGTATTTCTCATTCAATTAATTCAGTTCTCACTTCGAGACAAGGCAAAAATGCATACAAACTCAAAATATGTGCATTAAAAATTACGAAGTAAATCTGAAACTCTTATTTCCTTGAAGAAATTCCAGAAAAGATTAAGCATGATTTAATTCGCAATAATAAATGAAGGCGTTATTTTTGTGTTGCGAAGCTTAGTCTCTCTAGATTTGCAACTAATCTTTTTTTTTTTTTTCTGCTGTTTCAAATGTAAACAAATATGTCCGCCATGTTATTTAAAACTTAACCGCCCTTAAACAGCTATTAAATTGTTGATAATTGTACAAATATTGCTTCCAGAATTACGAAAGGCATAAAAACCTTAACCGGAAGATAAAAACAACATAATTCAATCATTTTTAAAGCAAAAAATGTACAATTTAGAAACATATAAGAGTAAAGAAACTGAGATCACTGAGCCGGGTAACAGAGTGGATATATATATAAATATATTTATATAGGTTTGGTGCGGCCGATTGCAACCAAAATACGAAGTGCACATATACATGTTATAGTAGTCCTATATACAAAATTTCAACGTTCCGAGGCTACTCGTTTTTGAGTTATGCGAGATACGTACGTACATACGTTCGTACAGACGCCACGAAAAATTCTCTTCAGAATGAATTTTAAAGCAGTTTTATAATTTTTTTGGAGAAAAAGAGTCTTTTATTCTGTCCTTGCGTACAGATATCACGCAAAAACATCGTTAAATTGCATTCGATAGCGGTCAAAATGGATATTTTCGTTGAAATATGTTGCCTGAAACTTTTCGCGATTACAATACTTCCTTTTTACTTCGTACAAGGAAGTAAAAATTCATAGACCTCATCCCACAGCCCCAACTGCTCTGCATTTCCTCTGATTCATAAAAAAAACCATAAATTATTTACCTTTTATTCTGATGGCTGTATATTCATTCTCAAACATCAAAATGAAATCATAAAAACATAAAGCTAGAAAATGTAAACATAATCATTATCGTAAAATAACGATATCTTACGCTAAACATCACTGCGCATGTGTAACAACAGCTTTATTTTATTTATTTATTTATATTATAATAAAGTTATACTGCTGAGAACAAGAGGTAGAAATCCATTTACCAAAAAAAAAAAAAAAAAAAAAAAAAAAAAAGATTAAGTTAATTTTAGTTTTATACAACATATTTCAGGAATCTAACACATCATGATTTCTATCGCAAGAAAAACCTATTAATGGTAAGAAATATTTATACGTTAAACGTAATCAGCATTAAAGCTCAACATCGCTCAACTTGTAAAACACGTTTTACAGCGTACTTACGATGTTAGCAGGAAAGCCAGTACTACAATGTTCCCACTACACTCAGCTCTTTACTAAATAAATTTAAAGTTTGAAATTTGTAGGTTTTTATTACTTTAATTAACCAGTTACTATGATTTAGACCTTCATTGTTACTTCTTCCTTCCGTTTCCACACCATAATGCAAATCAGTTCGCTTTTACTTAAGACGCGGTTTTAGATTGTAAGACAGGGCGTGTTCTGTCTCTCGAGGCCATTTTACTAGATTGCTAGCTCAGATAAGATTTACAGTCTTCGTCTTTGGATCCTAACTGCCGAATCAAAACTGCATGTAGTTGAATATCTACGCTGGTTAGGTTAGTTAACCTTCTTCGTGTTAAATTGATTTGCGTAGCATTTGGATACTAGCTTATTTAAATGTAAATTTTACATTTGAGCTTACTATTATTTTAAGCTATCTCATCATAAGAGCTGGCTCAGCTTCTACGCATAAGCTTTGCATTCTTTTCTTCTTTATTTTAAGTGTCTTTTGCCCTCTTTTCAAAGCTCAATTCTTATTTTAGGCTTAGCGATATTTCGCGGACAGTCTATCTAAAGTTTGGTTCTAGTTCAAGATAGCAAAAGAACTGGATTTAATAAATTTTACAAACAACTTGACACGCAACGTATGCACGTTACACATGCGGAACACAACGAAAACACTCAGCCACCCGTTCTCTGGATTCTAGCCCGAAACGAACCACCAGTGTTCTATGACCTCACCGCTCGACTACTGGTAGGCCTTTGCAGCACTAAGAAATAGGAATAATTTCCTTTGTATTTTCTAACAGCTGGACAATACTTAAAATGATTACGCTCATTGAAATCAGTATGCTCTCTCTATAACAAATATATATTTTTTGATAGTGTACAGCCAAGTGATTGTTTTCACATGCGCGTCGAATTTTACCCATGATACTAGTGTCGTGGGTCGAGGTTTATCCATGATATTTTTACCCTTGATCCATGACACTAATAAATACACAAAAGAAAAACTCATTTCAAATTCGCGAAGCACAAACTACAAAGTTTTCAATATGGGCACCTTTTTACTTCCTTGTACGAAGTAAAAAGGAAGTATTGTAATCGCGAAAAGTTTCCGGCAGCATATTTCAACGAAAATATCCACTTTGACCGCTTTCGAATGCAATTTAACGATGTTTTTGCGTGATATCTGTACGTAAGGGCAGAATAAAAGACTGTTTTCCTCCAAAAAATTTATAAAACGGCTTTAAAATGAATTCTGAAGAGAATTTTTCGTGGCGTCTGTACGGACGTACGTATCTCGCATAACTCAAAAAACGAGTAGCCTCAGAACGTTGAAATTTTGTATATAGGACTGCTATAACATGCAGATGTGCACTTCGTATTTTGGTTGCAATCGGCCGAGCCAAACGTACATAAATATATTTATATATGTATCCACTTTGTTACCCGGCTCAGTGATCTCAGTTTCTTTACTCTTATATGTATGTAAATTGCGCATTTTTTGCTTTAAATATGATTGAATTGTGTTGTTCTTATCTTCCGGTTAAGGTTTTTATGCCTTTAATCAATCTGTATGCACTATTTTTAGAATTATCAACAATTTAAAAGTTGTTTAAGTGCCGCTAAGCCTAATAATTTTTTTGATGGCGGCCATTACTTGTTTACATTTTAAACAGCAGAGAAGTGAATTTGTTGCCAATCTAGAGAAACGTAGCTTCGCAACAACAAAGATAACGCCTTCATTTATTATTGCGATTTAAATCATACTTAATCCTTTCTGGAATTTTTTCGAGGAAATAAGTGTTTAAAATTTACTTAATATTTAATAATTTAATTTTTAATACAGTTATTTTGAGTTTTTATGTATTTTTACCTTGTCGCGAAGTGATAACTGAATTAATTGAATGAGAAATACTGAATCGTTTGTGAAAAACTGTTTCTTTTTTGTCTTGTTTGCTTAATTTCGTTTATACATCGTTCTAGCTTTATTATAGTATTTGAATAGAACATGTAGCAACGATTAGATAATTCTTTAAATGATATAAATTTTGTGCATTCTTAGTTGTAATATGAACGAAATATAATACTGTTAAGTGAACGTAGTGCTAGAGTGTGGCTATGGTAAACAAATAGTGTGAATTTCAAAGAATGCATTTATTCTATTGCGGTTTATGCGCTGTCGGCAAAGTAGATTTAATTCAATCCAATATGTTTAAACGAAATGCAACAAAAATTGAGTATAATTTAATATTCCGTACAAGGAAGTCACGTGGTGTTCACATCAGATTATTTGATATGATAAATCTGTAGCTAGACGATAAATTACCACCATTTTCAGCATGTCTTGTGTTATGGGTTCAACAGCTGAAGTAATCATAGTTTTGTTGTCAGTCCAAGCGCACGACAATGCAAGAGGTATACGCTGTGACGCATGTTGCTCAGTGTAACTAAATGCACGGGGTACTGACACTACAGATTCTTACTTCTGGAAATTTCATTGGACAAAAAGTTCAATCGAGAAGAACAGTCCTGTCACTATCACAAAACACCACAAAATAAAAGGTACATAGTCCAACTTCAAAATATGCAAACCTTTGCTATTTCCGCAGTCGTTATTTGTAGACTGCATTTTGTAATTTCCATAAACAGACCTATGTCGTCTTTGTTGAAATTCCGACAAGAATTTATAGGTAACACTGTACCTGGTTGTTTACACAGAAATGAATTTTTTTTTGGATTATATTTTTGCGCTTTTTAGCTAAAAAGCTATCTATATTTTAGGTGTTCCCACGTATCCTATTCACGTCACTTCCCGAAAACTAGCATACAAATCAATAGTCTGGAACTCATGGGAATGTGCAGGTATTTTAACTTTACCTGGATGCTACAACCCCTATGAAAAACTACTCCAAGAAAAGTTACTTCTAGATATTTAAATTCTAGATTCTAAAAAATCTACTTCTAAGCTTAATTAGCACGGTTTGTCTCAGGTAGCTCTTATCGTCATCTATTAGATGCCAGAGTTGTACATTCATTACTCATGATTGGTGTATTTAATTATAGCAAAGAACTCGAGGGCTATCTGCTTAAGTGGAGGGATGCCTTCGTGGAGGACTTTCTAAAGGAAACTATGTTACGCATGTTACACATGGGACATGTCACACAACATGTTACACATGGGACATGTTACACAACATGTTACACATGGGACATGTTTCGTATTAACATGTTACACATGGGAAAACCCATGAAAACACCCATGCAGCCAGCCCGTTCACTTGGAATCGAACCCAGTTCAGATTTACCAGCGTTCAGCGACTTTATCGCTCGGCCAATGGTGAAACGAATTCATTTGAAGGATCAAGATTATATGTGCAATTATTGCATCTGATCTAGAAGCATCTTAGAATAAAAAAAGCGTAAGACTACACCTGAATAAAAAAAGCGAAAGCTTGTACCTTGTCGAATTACCTTTTAGATAATTTTTCAGATCAGAATCGAAATTTCGATTCTCCTCAAAAGAAAATTTTATTAAGTTTATAACCCGAAACGGCAGAAAAAGTAGAGCAAAAGGACTCATAATCGTACAATCAAACGTTCAAAATTTTTGTAACCTAATTAAAACTAATTAATACATAATTAATAATTAAACATAAATGTTTTGTTGCGAAAAAAGAATAATATTTGACAAGTTTATACCTCTTTCACACACGGAATAAAATATTGGAGAATCTTAAATAATACTCTAAGAATACATTGACAGATTAAAAATTTTTAATGTTATATACAAAATAGTGACATGAAATTTGTGTATTTCTTTCATTAATAACTAGTTTGATTGCCACACAGATTATATTCTATATAATTCATTACTTTTGGTATGCTTTTTTGGAAGAAATATAAATAGATTAATTTTTATTTAATTCTAAGCCGTATTTTAATAATTTAAACATATAGCTATAAATTATTACTAGAGTTCTTATATAGGTTTTTTTTTAAGGAGCTTTTTAGTCAGAAGGGCTTTTAATCTCGAAATGGCATTTTCATGGCGTATCACTTTTTAAATTGTTGCGCCAAATATTATCTCACTGTATTATATTTAAAGAAATTAAGAAAGGAAAAATCTGAATAAAGGTAAGTATACATGTTTCTTGCATTGTGAAAAAACGACGGTACCTGGTGCCATCAAATTTTTAATAACATAATCCTCTACCCAAAAATGGGTATCTGGAAGCCAGAATTTGTAATTTGTTTTATTACCTTTTTTTTTTTTTTTTTTTTTAAACTTTTGCGAATTTTTTATTAACAAATTCAACAATTTCAAAGAGAGCAATGGCAACATTTTACGGAAAAAATTTTTTTATCTCCAGCGTGCGAGACTGTGTATCGGAGACTCTAAAGATATGCTGTTTTTAAATATTTTGTAATATTGCTGTTGAATTGAATTTTATGTGGTTTAAGTGCTGAGAACATGATATTTAAGAAAAAAATGTAACACACAAAATGTTAAAAAATGCCCCTTTTGGGCCCCCTTATTTAATATAAAATATGAAAGCTTTCAAATTTTTTTTTTCTGTTACAGCCCTGTTTCTTAACTATGATACTGTTCAAAACATTTAAAGTTTCAACTTTAACCATATGAATACTTCAACTGAAAATTATTCCATTTTAATTTATGTGTACTTTAACTGAAGATAAATTCTTCAAAGTTAGCAAGAGGGAAAATAATTCGTTGTTGTCTTTAGAGGAAACAAGAGAAAAAAAATTATCTCCGAAATTCCTTCGATGCAGCCGACCAATGTCCGACCTTCCTCTGCAACTTGGCATGAGTCCAGATTACGGAAGATGACAAAAAACTCTCCTAATGGGTGGGTGTGTTCAGTTTCCGCCGTGGCTTAGGCACCTTGAAATACTGCCAAATATTTATCAACACCTGCGCTGCATTGGCAGCCATGTAACCATTTCCATTTTCTCCCCACCCCACCATCCTTCCGCTTTCTTGCTCTTTTTTCAAGTTGATGGAACACGCTGAGAGTAAATACAGTGAGTTAAATAATGACAATGACGCAAGTACCTGATGCGTTAAATTATGTAGATTTGTTTGCAAGATACAGAAGCGTCCATGGCGTCAGCAAAAATTGCAATTCTAAATGTTTCATCTGCTTAAGGATTTTAATTTCTTGACTTAGTACTAATGTTTTAAATTTTCATTACAAATTATATATACTAAAACATAGAGGCATTACGCTATTCTGATGCTGGAAACGCGAAAAACGATCAGTGCCATATCCAGAACT
Source organism: Stegodyphus dumicola (assembly GCF_044657685.1). Classification (NCBI taxonomy): domain Eukaryota; kingdom Metazoa; phylum Arthropoda; class Arachnida; order Araneae; family Eresidae; genus Stegodyphus; species Stegodyphus dumicola. Next base: position 88,838,372 of record NC_140777.1, read on the forward strand.
CGAACCTGGACTTTTCGAATACGCGCCGAGTGTGCTACCGTTACACCACAAATGCATGCAGAAAGAAGGGAGAAAATACCTTACATACTCACTCTTTTAAAGGGTGACTGGGGATTAGGGTACCCTGTCGCCAAATCCTGGTGATGAAAGATCATCATTCATAAGCCTCTAGCTCGGTTCATAGCCTCTAGTTCGGGGGCCCTTGTAAAGTCAAGATACCTTGTAAAGTCTTTTACCGTTACACCACAAATGCATGGAGAAAGAAGGGAGAAAATACCCTTAATACTCACTCTTTTAAAGGGTGACTGGGTATTAGGGTACCCTATAGCCAAATCCTGGTAAAGAAGGATCATCATTCATAAGCCTCTAGCTCGGTTCATAGCCTCTAGTTCGGGCGCCCTTTTAAAGTCAAGATAGTTCGGGTGCTCTTGTAAAACGAGCAGCGCCATATCCGGGACTTGAACCTGGACTTTTCGAATACACGCCGAGTGTGCTACCGTTACACCACAAAAGCATGCAGAAAGAAGGGAGAAAATACCTTACATACTCACTCTTTTAAGGGGTGACTGGGGATTAGGGTACCCTGTCGCTAAATTCTGGTCATGAAGGATCATCATTCATCACCTTTTTAGCTCGGGCGCCCTTGTAAAGTCATTTTAAAGCTTTATCAAACAAGTATATTGAAAAATTCCATACTGCCCTCCTTGTTCGGGCGCCACTGTAGAGTCATTAGGATGAAAAGTGGCCAATGTCCTCGCCGCGACTCGAACCTGGTTCTCTCGAATACGCGCCGAGTGTGCTTCCAATTACACCGTAAAGGCATGCAGAAGGGGAGGAGAACATATAAAGCAAGAGGCTTATAAATGATTATTTAATAACACCGCACAGCTCAGGTATGAATATTGATACTAGGAGATAGCGTTACTTAATTTTAAGAGAACGTAAGGATGCGTGGAAATATTGTGCTTTGTAAGGTCTTTTGTACCTCCTTATCCCGTGCCTTCGTAGTTTAACTAAAAGCACGTCAGCTGGTCCGGACTTCGAATTCGGCGAAGGCATTGTACATTTTTTACATTTTCTTGCTTGGAAATAAATCTAAGGATTTTACATTTCTGGCACAATAATTTTGTTTTGATCATGTAGAGTCATTAAGTTATTTTGAAGCAGGACAGGGGAAAAATATACATTGCCCTCACCGGGACTTGAACCTGGATCTCTCGAATACGCGCCGAGTGTGCTACCGTTACACCACGAAGGCATGCTAGAAGGAGGAAGAATATATTTTATAACCGAAAACTCGCTCAAATTCACCAGGGGATCTTTCTAACCAGTTTAAAGAAAAGAATTTTTTAACTTAAGACTTAAAGAATTGTTTAGAATTCTTTAAGTCTTAAGTTAAAAAAATTCTTTAAGACTTACAGAATTTAACTTTTTTAACTGTGAAGACTTAAAGAATTGTCTAAATCATGACAAAACGCTCAAAGGCTGCCTGCCTAACCGAAAACAATAGCTTTATGTGACCCTTTTTAATATAACAGGCTAGATTCATGTTAAACATGGCGAAAATCATCAAAATCTCCATACAGCATTATCACGTTCGCAGCGATTTGAATTTGGGTCGAACTAACAATGTTCAGCGGTTTTAGCGCTCGGCTCAATCTGAGTTGAGAAGGCATCCATTCTTGTATTCTTTTGATAAAATGAGCGGTCAGCAAACTGATTCGGCAACTCAAACCTATATATTTTCTCACGTATGATGCTTAAATTAAAAACGTGGACAAAATTTTATCCTCAAGACTTAATCATCAGATAACTTAATGTTATTTAATCTTCTCTTCCAATCTTCTTAGGTATAAAAATGGAAAGGAAAAAAAGCATTTTTTCCATGTGCTTTACATATTGATGCAGTAACTGAAAGGTATTCTTTGAATCTGGTATTCTTTGAGAGCATGAACTAAGTGCAAACTCCTAAAGGGGCGTTCACACTGGAGTTTATCTTGAGCTAACGGAGACAAATGACGTAACCGACCCATCTATAAAATCACTTTTTCCCCACAGAGCAGCAAGTTGAAAAATCTGAACTGCAGGCATAGCAGAGCTACTCGACACATGGAACTGACTTCTTTAGATTAGATAAAGCCCAGCGGGAACCGCCCTTAACAGCCTTGGAGAGAATTATCTCTGCGACTGAAGATAACGACAAGGCTATAAAATAACATTTTTGTTAAATCAGAACTTTAACATAAACATCCTACTCATGTTTGACAAGCTCGGTCACCACTTGCGGCGGGGTAACTTAAAGTAAGTCCAATTCTAAATCAAATCTTAGTAACCAAAGGATACACAATTCATTTAATGCAAAGTTGGCTCAAACTTCTCACCAGTGTAACATTTTAAATGAAGGTGGCAGTAATGCAAAGCCGAAGAATACAATCTTATGGTCTCGAGAGGCAGGAACACGCTCTGTCTTACAATCCGAAAACCTCACCTAAAATCGCTTAAAACTAAATTTGCATTCTGGTAAAGAAACGGAAAGGAGAAGTGACAGTAAAGATCTAAAATCATAATAACTGGTTAAAATGACATAAAGAAACCTTAATGTTCTTTGCTGCGCTCCCAAATGTTTGAACAATACTCGATCTCACATTTCTGTATGCTCCTCAAGTGTAATTACTTATTGCATTAGAATATCTGAACTGTGATAGGTCTTTGTTCTCGAATTTAAATCCAGGCAAAAGGCACAGTCAAGTTTTCAACTGCTCGTCCTTTCTAAGCTTCTCTTCTAAACTCCCCTTAAAGGTTATTGATTGCTCAAAAATAGCCTAATTTGGAATAATTTTTTCGTAGGTATTAACATTCAGGTTCTTGATTTTTAATAGTATCTTCTGTTATTTAATCTTGAATCGTACTGAACTATTGAATTGAATCTATTGAATCTAATTTAATTTAATTTTAACTGAACGAGCATCTTCTCTGTTACTTAATCTTTAGTGTAATACAGGGCTTGTTAAACTTTTTTCAGTCGCGACCCCTTTTTATCACCGAGATTTTTTCCGCGACCCCAGGACCCCAAAATATTTACTAAAATTTTATGGGACCCCTTAAGCATTGCGCAAATCCGAAACACGCGTGAGTGAAAATGTCTATTGTTTCACTTGTACTGTGATATACTATTGCAGTTTTAGGTCATTAACTTTAATTTCTAATTTTAAGACACAGAACAAAGTGAAAATATTAAATAAGTAACAGACGAAATGATAGCGTCACGTGCAAAGCAATTAAAATGAATGTTTCTATTATAAAAAGAATGCGTCGAAAACGTTTTCCTTTCTTTCCTTGCCTGTATTGTCTTATCTTTAGCTATTTTCAGATACATTATGTAAAAATATTTGGTAATTGTAAAATTATTATAATACGTTAAATAAATATCAAAACTGCTAAAATTTTTGGCGACCCCCTGCTGCAGATCCCGCGACCCCACAGTTTAAAAACCTGTGGTGTAATAAGTCGAAGGCTGTTACTTTAAATAAGAAACTGAAGTGGTCTGAATGATACATAATTAGTGCAAATCAAAGAGCTTATTGCTTAATTTAGAAGTCAAACAACAAAAACCAGCGTTATATTTTCACATTTTCACAGGACTAGTTTCGATGGTTTTGCCGAACTATCATCCTCAGCTGCAAAAGCGCAAATGAACGAGATAAGATATAATGGTTAGATAAGATAAGAAAGCCTGGACAGGAGATAAGCCACTGGCGCCATTTGTTGATGAAACCAGAACTAAAACATAATTTCTTTAAAGGCCGAAGGCAAAGATGGATTGGAATTAGGATCGTTAATTAGAACAGAAAGATTTTTTTGAATGTGAAATGCCTCTAGAAAATCCACTTCACCAATGGAAGATGTTTTTTGAATAATTTTGGCAGCAGAAAAATTGAAAGTGTGATTTTTGGGCCAACAATGTTGGGCAACAGAAGACTTCTGTGTTTCCTTTTTTCTAACATATGCCTCATGTTTATTAACGCGAAATTTTAAGGCTGTCTTAGTTTGGCCAATGTAAATTACGCCACACTGGCAAGGAATCCTGTAAATACCCTAGGAATTCATATCCGGAATGGGGTTCTTGAGTATGGAACTCGGAATTTTATCGATGGGAGAGAAAACCCGAAAGTTAAGTTTCTTCAAAATACGTGCAACTTTATAGCTAATTGATGGAAAGAAGGGAATGACAACAGAATTTTTATAATCTAAAACAAGAGTGGGCCTTTTGGTGTGTTGAGATGAGAATTTTTTAATGCTTTATTAATAATGTTGTGTGAAAAGCCCCTGTCAATAGCTATTGCTTTTAAAGAATTTAGTTCTTCATCAAGGGATAGTTTGGAGGAACAAACTTGAAGAGCACGGAAACATAGGCATAAAATGAAGCTAACTTTTGTTTAGTGGGATGATATGATTTGAACTGTGGTGGAAGGCAAGCCAATAAAGGTTTACGGTAAACCGTAATACTGAGCTTATTGCTGTTACGGCTTTTCAATTATCATTTTAAATTATTAAACAAGAAGTGCATTCCATAAAATCTGATATATTATGAAAAACTAAAATAAGTTTGAAATTCTCTTTGCAAAATCTTGCTGTTTCATCAACGTAAGAGCATAAAAGACTTCTACTGGCATTTGCATTCCGTCAGAGAACGTTATATTTATAACATTGCAGTAACAAAATTTATGATGACGAGCTTACGGAGGCAAGATCAGACTTGGAAGCATTACAGTTTTTCTTCTCATGCTTCGGCATTGCTGTCTTGCTCCAGCAACATCTAGAACCAAAACCACCTCACCTCTTCAAACCAACCTTGATGGCAGTGAGGTTGGCGTGAAGGGGCACTGGCGGCAGAAGACAAGGGTCGGCGTTCGAAACCGCTAACAAGCGTCGACCGCATAACGAGGGTGGGCCAGGGGAGGAAGAGGTGCGACGAGTCGTTAGTGGCAGACGAAGGGAAGTGCCGAGGACCCTCCAGAAAGTCGCTTCCCCTGCCTGGTTTTCGAGGGTCTTCCCTTCTCTCTGTGCTCATTACCTGCAGCATCTGTACTTCTACTTTCGCTCCGTTGCTGATGCAGAAGAGAGACTTGGCGATCATTTGATCCGTTTGGCGGGCGATATTAAAAAGGGATGAAACTTTCAGCATGCATCAGTAGTCTAATAAAATCGAATATATATATCTGAGCTATGCTAACAGTCAAGAGGTTTGTTTTGATACTGTTCAATATAGCAGAAATTGATATTTGAAGTTATTAAAGTAACTAGAAAATTATTAAATTAATTTATGATTTTCTTAACCTAATAATAAAGAATTCTTTATTTTAATATATTTATATTGTATAAAGGGATGATATTATCGTATTATCACAACACATTTAATAATCTTTTTAAAAAAGATGAACTAAGCTAAATATATACAATGCAGTGAACATAAGCTGTATTAGGATTTCAGTCCTGGTGAATCGTCAGGATGGTTAAGACAGTGTCGCGCATATGCACTTGTGTAAATGTGAATAAGAGGCTATTTCTCTCGGAATGTCCTTTACGATGATTTCAGTTCTAATGGCAGATAATCATCCAAAGCGTCGCAATAATATATAAATTCTGAATATATGTTTTTTTTCTTTCGACTCTAAACCGACTCGTATATAATATTTATATCAAGATTTTAATTTATCTATGACCTCATACTCACGGATAGCGGGGTAGCCCTCAAAGCACTTTGAAGCGGTCTACGGAGACATTTCAATTACATATTTGCAGCAAAAATTTCAGGATATCAGTAATATTATTTTCATTTTCACTAAAAAGAACACAAATAACGCACCAGAAAAAATATAAAATGTAGCAAATTGCTTTAGAAAGTGATACAAATCTCATTTAAAGATTTGTATTTTTATTCCTATTGATATTTTATTCGTATATGCCAAAAAATAAATAAGCTCAGTTACGAACAAGTAATCACTTTATTACATTATTTATTTATTTAACATTACAAGTAATCACTTTATTTGGGAATGCATGTAAACGTGAACAGATTTTTTTTCACATTTTAAAATTCATATTGTAACGAATTTTGTATCTAAGTAAGTAATTTTACTGAAATTATACGTTTAAAAAAAATGTTCACCAAAAGACACAACACTTTTTGGTGTCAGAATGTGTCCTATGGGCTTTGTCCATGCCGAGTGTCACGGAGTTCCTTAATTACAGCTGAGGTAATATTTCTTCCTTGATTGGAATGTAATTTAAGAGGCATTGTGAACCTCAAAATGAAATGCATTGTTATTAACCTCTGCTACCTTGATAGCCTCTTGATCAAGAATAGGGTACGTTTCGGACCACTTAGTGATGTAATCAATGACAAGGAGGAAGTATTTGTTGCCATCAGCAGTTAATAGCAGACGTCCCAGGATGTCGATGCGTTTTAAAAGGCGTTAGTATACTGTAACGTTTACAGCTTGCCTCGGCTGCGTTCCTTCGGTCTTTTCTGACTCGCACAGACATGGCAAGATCGGCACCACTTTTGCACGTCACCCATTGCATTACTCCAGCAGAAGCACTCTAGAACTCAGATCCGGAAAAAACTCTTAATTATTCTTAATTATGTAAACTCTTAACCCTTTGATGGTTATGAACGAGTTCATCTCGCAATCGAATCGTGCTTCATAATGCGCGCAAACGAGTTCCGCTCGGGAGCAAGATTTTGAACGAAATGGTTAGTAACGAGCACTACTCGCGTAGTGAAATTTTTCCCCAATGCGCGCTGACGAGCTGTTATTATTCACTGTATCAGTGCATAATAATAATGATTCGTTCGCCATTATTATTCTGCACTGATTGTGTTTCAAACGAATGCTACTCACGAAATTTAGTTAGTTTTACTGTCTACAGATGGCAGTACGAGTTCCATGAATTTCTTTGCATAATGAAGGTGGATTTTTTTTTTTTTTTTTTTTTTTTTTGACCTTGTTCATTTTATACGTATTTTGGCGCGGTTTTTAGGGTGTTTGTACAGTAAAATGGCTCAAAAGCGAAAGTTAGATAAGTATGATGATGATTATGATTGTGATACAGAAAGCTTATCAAGTTTTGAATCTGATGAAGACTTTGTTAACAGTATTTCAAGCTCAGAAGACGATTCAAGCGATGAGGAAGATTTTTCGAGTGTTCGACAGTGGTGTATAATTGATTCAAGTTCTCACGCTCCTAGCCGATTTAGTTTTACTGGTGATGTAGGCATGAAAGCTTGCGTGACAAATATTTCTGAAATTCTCTATTAGAAAGAACCTACTAGACGATGTGTGGTATGTTGCAGCAAAAATGATGCTAATGGAAAAGGAATTCGCCGTGAAACACGTACGTATTGCAAAGACTGTAATGCCCCATTATGTGCAATTCCATGTTTTAAAGTATATCACACACAAAAAGATTTTTAGGTAATTACTGTATTTATACTGTGCTTCATAAAGTTTTACATTAGTTGTATTTATTTAGTCCTTTCAATTTAATATTTGTCTTATATTTATAATTAACTATTATTATTTATATAATTGGTTATAATCATTTATAATTTACTGTTTAATAATTATTTAAAAGCACGTAAAAACTGTTATTTATGTACTACAAATACTTTAAGAAATTTTTAAAACGCGCGAGGCGAGCTATCTACGGCATCGCCAGAGAAAGGTGACATTTTCGGAAGAACGGCGGGGGAAAACAGCTGCCACTTTCGACTACTGTTTACTCCTAATGCTGCGCGAATTAAGTAAACGGAAGCTGCTCATTTCCATAACCGTCAAAGGGTTAATTATTCCAAAGTGGCCTCCTATTGAACTGCTATAGACTTCTTTTAAGGGCGTCCGAGATCTTGGAAGTATTAGCTGCCATCGGAATGCCTTTCCATCACACGGTTCGAACTTCAGGTACAGGATTGCATTTCGAATATGAAGTAAGTCCTAGAGAACCCAATACTGCTGTTCCGTTGTAGGACTATAGATTGAAAGTCAGGTCAATGTTCTATTTAAGGGGACCTCATACACCTTAAAACCCATAAGATATTCGAATAGGTGACTGTTGCAAGAATTGGGATAACTTATTTATTTTAAAAGCAATTACTACCAACTTTTTACAGCTGGCTACATAGTATAGCTGCTTTCTGAAATAGTAATCAGAAAGTTTATGTTGCCACAAATAGTTTTATAATTTAATCCGCTTTGTGACAACATTTTTCGTCATGTTTCCAACTTGCGCGCACAGTTTGAAACATTCTGTTTCATAATTTAATTCATTATTTAATATATAGATTTTATAACATTTGGAAACTACTGTGAACCTAAAATTCTAAAAATTTCATGTTCAATTTTTATTTTATTTTGAGTTGAGTTTATAAAATGTATTTTATTAACAAAATTTATAATGTTTTCGTCCATAAAATTTTTCAATATTAAAATATTTATCAGATTGTTGGTTCAGTTCGAAAATAGTGCCCATATAAAGAATTCCATCAAACAGCCATTTTTAAAATATCACGCGCGCAAGGTGGAAACATATATTTTGTCATATTTTGTCAATATTTTGTCACAAAGAGGATTAAATTACAAAAATATTTGTTGCAACACAAACTTTCTGGTTACTAGTTTCTAAAGCAGCTATATTATGTAGTCAGCTGTAAAAAGTTGGAAGTAATTGCTTTTAAAATAAATAAAATATCCCAATTCTTGCAACAGTCACATATTCGAAGATCATGAGGGGTTTAAGGTGTATGAGTCCCCTTAAAGTTTCTGTTAAATCAGTTATGGGTTAAATGTCGCCGTCTCCAGTTGGTCTTTCCTGACTTCATGGTCACTCCATGGGTCTTTGTCAGACTGGTTGAATTCGTAACTTGAAATGCGACTGGATTAAGCAGCTCGTATTTCCCTTCGATCCTGGAACAATATCGGCAGCTTTCCGGGCAGACAGAAAACAGGGAGTCAGCGTTTCCATGTTATGATCCCTTCCGATCACGGATAGTGATGTCATATGAGGTTCTTGAAGTTTGGCCTATGAAGTTGGTCTATGGGATTCTTCAAGTTTGGCCTATGAAGTTGGTCTATGGGATTCTTCAAGTTTGGCCTATGAAGTTGGTCTATGGTATTCTTCAAGTTTGGCCTATGAAGTTGGTCTATAGGATTCTTGAAGTTTAAAAACCAGATCAACGATGCATGATCTGTGCAGAGTAGGAATTTTCAACCTTAGAGATAATGAGGCAAATGTTCTGCGGCTTTAATTACGACAAGCAACTCTTTTCTGGTGACAATGTAACCCTATTCCTATCAACCCTGTTCCTCACTAAGCTATCATCGGTTCTGTGTGCGTTCAGATTATTACGAATTTTTACGCACGCAACAATTTTTCAAACATATTGCTTCACTAAAATTATTTACTTAGATAAAAAATTCGTAAAAATATGAAAAGAGCCCGATTGACCGATAAAGTATCTGCAATTCGTGATGAAGATAACTTCTAGTAATTTTTTTTACAAGGCAATAGGCAATAAGAATCGAAGCATTATCTGGCGTCAATTTTTAATGAGAAATTGAGAAAGCTTATGATTATTATTTACTTACAAAAGAATGCATTTTTATCTGTGCATCGAAGAAAGATTTAATAAATAAAAGATAGATAAGGTTGTTGTTAGTTATTTTCAAGTTTTGCCGCGCTTGGTAAATGTTCTCTGAAAGCTTAGAATGCTTTTCATAATTTGTTTATTTTTAATTAAAATTTAAGTTATTTAATGATTAATGAAACATGTAAGAATTATTTGAAAGAAATGTCAGTTTAGAATTTAATTTTTAGCTGCCAGTTTATTACAATTACAAAAAGTACCTTACAAAAAAAAGTACCCTACTCTTTCGTTAAACACTTTAGGTTTCAGGTAAAACATTATCAGGTAAAAAGGTAAAAAAATCAGGTAAAAAAAGATTCATTTTTTCCTTTGCTTATTATTATTTTTGTTTGTGTAAATTTTGATAATTATTTAGTTAGCGAAACTTATTTAAAGTATTTCTTATTTTGTAAATAAAATTCATTCCTCTATTCTGTAATATTTAGCTTATTATATTAGCTTATTTAGCTTTGGGTATACCTTTACTTCAAATAACATATTGTGGCCTGAATTACTTTTTCAGCATTTAAAAGCAATTATTATTTATACATCATTGTAGACGATTAGAAGCATTACATATACTATATGCTTTTCTCTTCATACACATTGAATCTTACACATGGACCCTAAAAAGGCTTAATTTTTCTTTTAAAATGAAAGTAATTTAAAACTTTATTTAGCACATCAGTCACGTGCAAAATATACGGTCTTTTAATCCATGGTTCGAAACAGAACTGGAAAATGTTATTCACTTTTTTTTCAATAGTTCTTAATCACTCTCGAAAAAAGTTTTTTAAAAACTAACGAACGTTATTGAAACTCTTCTCAAACATGAGTGCGTTTAATGTACTAAATTCATCGGCAATCATTACTACTGAATCATTACTGCTGAATTTAAAGTCATAAGACTTCACTACAGCCAATGATTGATATAGCAATTGAGAATCAAGAAGTAATGAACTCTTTGAATGACATTTGATGAAAAGTAAAGATTTAGTTTGGGATCAATGTATTAATCTTTTCGAGAAAACAACAAAAGAGGAATCTGGATGTTTGATTAAAAAAACATTAATGGTAAAAGAAATAAATCCACAGTGTTGTGTTATATGATAGCTTGAGGTCAAAAGTAACTTTCAGTTACTTATAAGACGACAAACAAAAAAGGCCGTGACAATACATTACAAATAAAGCACAAAATCGATTTACCTACTACATCAAGGCATCGTTAACAGCGTTGTCGCCCAGACGGTATAGTGGCTAAGGGAACCTACGAACCGAAGGCCGGGTTCGAATCCCGGAGAAGACATGGATGTTTGTAAATGTATAATGTGAGTGCGGCATAGCGGCACTCTAAATATGTGGCTAGCAGAAAGTCCTCTCGTGTGGATTGGCGGAACCCTGGAATGGATCTCTGGATCCCACCCCGGGGATACTTTCCCTCAGAATTGGGGGTGGGAAATAGAAGTCCAACCCCTCTTTGGGGATAGGCTATGGCAACCATTGTTTCATGTAATATGGACAAGACAACAATAACATTAACAGCGTTAGCAAATAACTGAAAGAGAAGATCACACTGCTGGCATTGAAACTGTAACACCAGGAAAAGTGTTGTTCTTGAAAACATGAGGAAATGCGATCAATTCAAAATTTATATGACCTAGAAATTTCCAATTATTAAGTGTTCGAACAACACTGATGGAGAGAAGAATGTATGACATAAGGCAATCTTCTTTCATAGGTTAGGTTAGGTCAAGTATAAGTGCTATTTACCCTGGGTAGAAATGTCAAGAGCCAAACACTAGCTATCCAGGTTAGCAACGCCTTCCCGGGGCCCTCGTTGCCATTCTAGTACCGATGTGTTCTGATGCAAAAGACATCGCAAGCTCTGCCACCGCTGGGGATATCATCAGATACCCAATTTTATATTCGGACATATTATTGATGAAACATTTATGGTACATTATTTAAATTCAATGGTTATGTAGCTGTTGCATGATTTAGATTACACCATAGCAAACTCAATCAGATTAAGCATTCGTTATTTGCAGTTGGTACAGATCATAGGATATTTTACGTTTATGAACATAGTATATATCAATAACAGTCCATACAATTTGTTTACGTGTACACGATATACATTCAATGGTTACAGTGCGATTACATTAATACTTAATTCATATAATTTACACACAATGCTTACTATATGATGACACTAAAATATTTAAATTTCTGGACAAGTGGAGCAGGTAATTTGTGAATCTGTGTTCGATTACTGTTCACTTGTGCAGTGAAAACAGACTGTGGTCACAACAGGAATACACTGATGCTTTTCGCTTCCTAATGGCATATCCACATTTGGTGAAACTTTAGTGACAGATCGAATGAACTCTACATTTTTGTATCGTTGTACCTGGTTCGACACATGGTGTTATGGTATATTTTTTAATTAATTCCAGTCTTCCTCGCACTTAATCCTCATTCTTAATACGCCAAGAAGCAGCCTTACATTTCTGAGATACGAAATAATGTTTTTTTCATATCTTCAGGACCTGCTTAAGGCCATTACAACAGGACAATACACAACCTCCTGTGATACGTAACTTTTAACAGTTGTTGGATGGTCATTTGCTTAAGTCCAATTACCAACAGGTCAATACGCAACCTCATGTGGTACATACAGCAGTTGCTGGATAGCCATCTGATTTGGGCCAGTTACCATCAGGACAAAACGCGACTTAATGTGATAAGTAATTTTCAACAATTATACAATGGCCATCTTTTTCCACTTCCACTTTGGATGTGCATTCAAAGGGTTCCCTATTGAATATATATGAGCCATGATCATACAACGATTTATCACGATAGACTGACTACCTGTGTCTACAGCAGATAAACTTTGGCAATGTGTCGAAACTGCTTCGGCTGACATACTCCAGTCACACATACGGCATCTTCGCCTCTTAATACCCTGACCGTATATGCATCTTCGCCTCTTAATACCTTGACCGTCTATGCATCTTCGCCTCTTAATGATCTAAAGTGTAGTTCATATTGCTATATTGCTAACCATGGCAACGAAGTGTGATACTGATTTCTTAATGTTTTAAAAGTTTAAGTGATCTGTAATTGTATACATTTTACCTTTACATCATAAGGAATACAATTTTGCGTTAAAAAATAGCCTTTTTAAACCTATATAATTTCTTTATTCAGAAACTATAATGTAAAACGAAATAATTTCCATAAATATTACAAAATGAAAACTTCGCAGGAAAACGCTGATACAGCGTCAAATTTTTGGAAAGCCTTCGTGTTCAAATTAATGTAAACTAAAACGTTAAATAATTTCTATTAAAAATTTTTTCTGCAACATTGTTAAATAATTGTTTCAGTACAACTGTTTGTTATTAATATGCTATAATAATGCAACAACATGATTCCGGTAAAATTGCTGTATATCTTATATTAATACCCATTCTTTGGCGTCCACTAAAATATAAAAGACAGCTTTTTAGTATTTTTTATAAAAATTAACATCAGTCTCTTACGTATTGCCCTAGTAATCACATGAGTAGTAAAAAAGTCACATGGTTAATAACAGTACGTGTGAAGAGTACTAAAATTTTATAGAATTTTCATTTCTATCAAAATTATATGATCCAAAGGCCTAGTGTCAAGCGTATATGTGATGCAAGCAGCGGGATATGTACTGGTGGCTCGGTAAAAGTTAATAACCGAATGATGTAAAGAAAGATTCCCAAACAACCACCTGATCAATTCTAATACAAGAAATTTAATGATACCTAGTATAATATACTTCTTAAACAAGAGGAGGTCTTTGTTAGTTCTTCAATGTGCACAAGATTTTCATTTAAGAAAAAATTCTAAGAATGAATTTTTTAGCCCAAAGAGGCTATTAATTTCGTTCTAGTATTTTCCATTGGCTGACTATAAACGGCCTTTCACTTTTCAAATTATCGCTACCAAATATTAGAGCCCTGCATTATATTAAAAGAAATTAATTATTGAAGAATCTGCATGAATGTATGTATGTTTCTCGCATTATGATAAAACAACGGTACCTAGAGTCATCAACATTTGAATAACGTAATCTTCCATAGAATATGGGCATGTGGAAGCCCTAATTTGAATTTGAAATTTGTTCTATTATCGATTTCATATTTTGTAACACTTCAACGAATTTTTTATTAACAAATTAAGCGATTTCAAAGCGAGTAATGGCAACACTGCACGGAAAAAAAAAAAACATTTTTATCTCCTTCGCGTTAGCCTGTGTATCAGAAATTCTAAAGATATGCTTATTTAAAATTATTTTGCGATATTGTTGTTGAATTGAATTTTATGGTTCAAGAGCGAAGAACATGATATTTAATAAATAAAGTTAACACACAAAACGTTAAAAAGAATGCCCTTCTGGACGTAATATAAAATCAAAAAGCTTTCAGCTTTTTTTTTTTTTTTTTTTTAGTCCAAAGGGATTTGAATCCCGAAGGACTATTAGTTTCGTTTTGGCATTTTGCGTCGGACGGATAAATGTCGGTTCACTTTTCAAACTGTTGCCATAAAATGTTAGAGTCCTGCATTATATTTGAAGAAATTAAATAATGAAAATCTGCGTAAATGCATGTATATTTCTCACATTGTCATAAAATAACGGTACATAGAGTCATCGAATTTTGAATAACGTAATCCTCCAACGAATATGAGCATGTGGAAGACCAAATTTGAAATTTGAAATTTGTTTTATGATCGATTTCCTATTTTTTAAAACTTTGACGAATTTTTGATTAACAAACTCAAGGATTTCAAAGCGAGCAATGGCAACGTTGTGCAGAAAAAACATTTTTATCTCCAGCGCGTGAGTCTCTGTATCGGAAATTCTAAAGATATGCTCGTTTAAAAACTATTTTGCGATATTGCTGTTGCACTGGATCTTATGGTTTAAGTGCGAGGAACATGATATTCAATAAAGAAAGGTAACACACAAAATGTTAAAAAACGCCCCTTTGGACGTAATTTAAAATCTGAAACATTTCAGATTTTGTTTTTATTTTTATTTTTTTTTAATTAGTGATATTTAGATATTCTTAGCCCTGATTATGACAGCATTTCATTTAAAAATAATCGCAAATGAAAAAGAATATTTAAAAACAGCAACTTAGTTTCAAACAGCATGCACAATATATCAATAGATATTATAATTGGACGTTTAATTCAAGGCAGTTTCGGATATTTACGGTCCTTTCTGAAGGTAGTTAGCAAATCGAAACTTCCTTATCAAAAAATTACTCTTTCCGCTAAGGTTTTGTTTAGTTAAATCGGGTAAAATAGCAATAATTAGGTAATGCAAATGCTGGGTATACAGAACACGGCATGGAGAAATATCCGATCACTGATCATTAGTGTCAGAACGGAAGGTCGGGGTAAAATGAAGACTGAAGCAGAACGTTAAGTTCGTTTACTTCTTTGCCTGTTTGACTGATAATAGGAAAGTGGTAGCAAGTGTTTAACTGATAATAGCAAATTCAAGAGCTATCTGTTTAAGGAAAGGAGTACCTTCGTAGATGAATTCTTAAGAAAAACTGGCTGGCGTTTACGTCACATATGGGGAAAAGTACAAAAAAACCTCATGCAATCAGCCCGTTTCCTGGAGTATGGACTCACATCAGACTACCAGCGATGAGCAGTTCAATCTACTGATGGTGATTGGTAGGTAGCAGATCGTATTATAATCTTTATGATAACTAATAGGTATCGTTAAAAACATCTGGTTTATATTACTAAACAACTCTCTTGTTTCTGTTGGGAAAGAGCAGCAGTGACCGCCGCGATGGCCAGAAAGAGTGATCAAGGAAAGACTTTGAAGGACAAACCCTTTCGTGGTATATCCGTTACTGAGAAACCAAAACGTGGCTTTTGTCTGTAAACTGCCGAGCGAATAAGACACATCACGCATCAATTCCCCTTTAATAAGAGACATTGCAGTACAGATTAGTACCTTTGCCTTTTAATGTACTACCCTAGTTTTACAAAGCACAATAAGGTACGGTATTCGAGGCTCTCATTGCCTTCTTTTAAGGATCTTCAAACCCGCTGATGTCTCAGAACTCACCGTGATCCCATATTTTCCATATCATAAACCACCTGACTGAACATAGTAAACCCTACAGATGTTTCCATTCTGCGTACGCACAAGAATCAGAAACACCCAAGCTCCATTTGACTACCAGATTCATTGAGAAGGAAACAAAAATATAACTTGTCAAATATCCGAAAATTCCTCTAAATAAACATATCCATACCTGGTATGTTGTTAAAATTTAAACAGAAAAGTTCTTGTTTTCTGCGGTCATGGTAGTTTTCCAGTTTCCTTCTTAACAATTAAATGGGTAATTCGTTATTCAGGCTAAGATTCAAACGGTCCTATCTTGAAAACGCAGAATGCAGATACTAGATTTTCAAATACAAGCTGATAGAATGCATCCTTCGCAAAGCTGAAGTCTGGGTTTATTCTTTCTTCTTTCCCAGCTTACGTTCTTAAGCCATATTATTAATAACTAAAATTACGCTTCCACTATATACATCATTTGATCCAAGATTAGTTCAAAGCCATCCAGTCTAAATGATGATGATCTAAATGTTGTTGCACCGAGGAGTCCAGGCTAAAAATCCGAATAAGGCATGGGCATTAGGAATTCTAGTATCTTTGTAAAGTGTGGACAGTGATTTTGAGATGTTGGCGTCAGAGAAAGAAAAGGTCTTGTTAGTTTTAGCTCCATCTTCGAAAGATTTTGATCAAAACTGAATTGGATTTGGGCAACAACATGAGTTGAAACTGCTCTTATTGACGCTTTAGGGCTAAGTCCAAAGATTCAAATGCAGCTGCCTGTGGTTATTCGTTAGTACTGTCTGTGCGTATACTCGAAATAAACAGAAACTCGAGATAGGCAGAAAAAAAAAATAGAATTGGGAAATGTTTAGTTCTAGGACAAGGTACTTTAAAAGTGGCCATAGGGTTCCGTATTGATATCTAAAATAATGGAGATATTCTTCAAGAAGATTCAATTAGAATTACTCCATAGAAAAAATGTATGACTTTCGCCAAAGGAATCTATCAAGGTCATGCCCTTATTCCTCTCCCGGCCTCTCCTCTTCCCAATAACGACACAATGAGCCGGAGAGAATGTGTTGTAGAAAGAAAATGACACGGAAATAAAACCGACAAATAATTTCATCCTTACGACCATTCAACGTCCTTCGATGCTTTTAGACGGGGAGGGACGGAATGAGAAAAGAAGGGGGTGCTCGAGTAAATAGCCCCGTCGAAAACTTGACGAGTCTTCCCCATGTTCGTCGTAGGCCCCTCATAGCCCATTAGCCCGATTAGGCTGTCGAGTTTCCCGAGCGTTCGCGAAGATTGATTCTTCAAAGATTATGTGCGGATCTGCTCGCGCTATCGCCGCAAACCCCGGGAAAAGGGGAAGACACCACCACCTTCCCCCATTCTGTTCATATAAATATACACCACCCCCCACTCCATCGCCAGTCCATTGTTTAAAGCTTCTTCTGCTTATAAGCACGTGACCGCCTATTTATTACACAGTTGCTAATGGTTCCAGCGCTCCCCCCCCCTTTAGCGATGTCTGCAGTTTTGAAAGATATTGAATAACTGGGGAAGAGAAAATTTTAGAAACGCGCTGGCTGAAAAGATTATTATGGCCTTAGGGTTTCAGTTCACAGTCGGACGAATTCGCAGCTATGTGGGGCTGATGACGCCCCGGCTAATCTAATCGTAGCCGGGAAGGAGGAGGGGGTGTCGAAAGCAGGAAGGGATATCTCGTCGCTAAGTTCGGATAAATATATGATTTAATAATGGGCTGTTTATTGATTTTTACGCATCACTCTTGGTGGTGGTTTTGCAGGCGGTTTAATTTGCTTCGTAGCTTTCAGCGATGAAAATGATGCGAATGAAGTGGGAGGAGAAGAGAGCTAAGTTTAGAGTCCTCCGTCGAAGTTTGTTAACAGTTAAACTAAGTACTGCTTTCGACTACTCAAACCAAACATTCCATCATAATACATATTTATATACTGTTTGCAGTGTTGATATATGTATCGGTTAATAATAAAAGCTTCAAATTTCAGGAAAACTGAAGCAGATACATTGCATATGGGATATATTAACACTGCAGAAATTTTGTTTCGGTCATTTATAAAACTATAAATTTATTACTGGTGTCTCCAGTATTACAATGAATTCAACAAACATCCCGAAAGAAATGGAAAGGTTACGTAGTCGGGGAAGTCAGTTGGAATTTTTGTATGTGACAATAGAATGTCTCCAGTGTTTATGCAGCTTCTCAGTGAGACAAGAGACTTCTCGGTATGATTTATTTTAATAATATTACAAACATCTTTCATAATACTTAGATGATTTGATATTTGCCAGAAGATTTTATACCAAAAATATTACTTAGACTCATTTCATAGCATCTTTGTGACAAGATGTTCAACTATTTAAAGAATTTTAGAATCATCCCAGTAATTCTTTGACCTTTACGAAAAGAATGCGTTAAGATAATTAAACTTCGCTGGTGTAGTTTCTTAAAAGCTTCACAATGGGAACAAAATGCTAAACAATATATGCTCAGGTACCTTTATTGTGCAAGATAAACTTGATATGTCCCCCGTCTGACTTTCTTCTTCGCGGAGGGAAGCGGGAGGAATAAATCAACTGAGGTGAAACTTAGTTTTTAGAAATATCATTTTGCTTTAAATTTCATTAAATTAAAGACAAAGTGATATATTTTAGCAATATATCACTTTGTCTTCTTAATTTCTCATTCAAGTTTCCTTTTAACCATTAGAACAATTAAATTTAGTAAAATGTAACCATTTTAGAATCATTAATCAATAATTAATTAACGGAATCAATTAAATTAAATCCTATAAATCCGTGCGTTTGAGAAGTTTCCTAAAGCTAAAACAGCAGCTATAATTCTGCGGATATTTGATAAATAAATAAACCTCAAAAAAAAAAAGTTTAAAAAATAATTGGATAAATAACACACATCTTCCATTTTTATCTCATTTTTCAAGCCTATTGATGGTATGATGAGAAAATGTTTTTCCTTGTTTGCAAAAATGTTTTGCGCCAAAACTATTACAATTAGAGATATATGAATTTCTGGAAACGGTAACTGTAGTTAAAATTAACTCTTTTTTTTAATGACTTTAGTGAATTAGAGAGCTTGCCACCTTTGTTCCTTATATTAGTGAATTTCAATGTTTGCTACCTTTGTAGTTTGCAGAAGGTCCAGTCGGTGCTCCATTTCTTGCTGTTCTTCAGCATTTGCTTTCTAACATTTCATATAGCATGCATAATTTTAATGTCCACCAAATTTTAGTGTCGCTACAAAAATATCGCGAAGAAAACAACGTAAGGCGAAAACGTACAAAACAAGAGAAAAGAAAGCAAGGAGAAAACATCACATTTCTAAAACATCGTCGTCGAAAATAAAGCGGTAAAAAATAAAGCACCTACAAATCATTGCATGATGATAACATCGCAGACATAGGTTTCCTGGTTTAAAAGTTGTCAGTACTTATTCGCGTAATCATTTGGCAGCGTAAAAAAGAATGGGAATATTTTTACCTTTATATTTCACATTTTTTAATTAACTAATAAATTTAACTACACGTTGCACATATAAAAGTTAATGACAATATAAGACGACGAATAAAGTGTAACAAAACGAAGTTTAGTTTGTGAACTTATGCAGTTACTTACCTTCCATTTTATATTCATTCTTATACTATATATTTCATGAAAAATTAGCAATGAAACTTTATAAAAGAGATTAATTAAATAATTAATGACTTTAATTACTGAACTATGTAAGTTTAGCAGTCTGTTAACTGCTTGCTATAAGTAGCATTAATTTTCTACTCAATTTCCCTTTTTGAATGCTGAAATTATGGTCTTATTTTGTCAGCAAAAATTTGTCAGTTAGTTCAAAAATATAAAATATAAAGGCATTATACGAATTTTATATTTTATAGTTCAAAAATTTTAAATTCCTCATTCCTTCTTGCGCTCCCAAATCATTATACGAATATGCATTTACAACATTTGAAACCTGAAAAACGCATGCCTGGAATGTTATTGTCATGCGATGATTTGTAGATGCTTTATTTTTTACCACTATATTTTTGACGACGATGTTTTAAAACCGGTAAGTAACTGACGTATTAGAACTACTATGTTTTGCTATCTTTTCTCCCACTATGTTTGGTAGGATGATGTTTCGTCTTGTATTGTTTTCTCCTGGACGATTTTGCTATGATGTTTTCGCCTGCAACCGTTATTTTGGCTTTTAAAGCATGAACTGTCACGAGGAAAACTTAAAAACTCTGTATGACTGTCGTTTTTCTTCGCGGAGGGGGGGGGAGATAAAACAACTGAGATGAAACTTAGTTTTTTGAGAAATATCGTTTTGCTTTCGATCAGTATTTTTTTACAATATATTAGTCTGTTTTCTTAATTTCTCATTCATGTTTTTCTTTTTACCCATTGGAATTATTAAATTTAGTAAAATGACAATCCAAGAGCAAGTAATCTAAAGACTAAAGCAAAATGAAAAACTTAAAAGAGCAACAGCAAATCGAAATGAATGAATAAAATTAATTAAATGCAAATATTAAATTTATTTTTCTTATAAAGCAAAGAAACAATTCAATCTTTCTAAAAGGGAGGGGAAAAAAACTTAAAATTTAAATGCAAGCGATTAAAAATATGTTGCAATTTCTGTATGTTAAATAAAATTTAACAAATTTAAAAAATTAGTTTAAAAACTTTTTAATTTAGTTTAAAAAACAGTAAGCTCAAATGAAACGGAGATGAGATTAAGTACATTGGGGTAGATGAAGATACGAAAAAAACAACAACATAATATTTGGTGCCATCTAAAATTTTTCCTTCAGTTAGTACAAAACTTTTCCCTTTTACACATTTTGCTGTACATTTTGATATTTGCATTTTGCCGTACGGCACCAATACTTCTAATTTTAGAAATTACACCCATATCCTATGTACTGTAACGTCAGAACACCCGTGTTGGGTGCAAGAAAAGACAGGTTGTATTTTAAAATATTTATTTTGAAAACTTAATAAGAAATTCTTGAATAAATATTAAAATAATTAAATCATTTCCGCCACAATTCATACAAAGGCCGCTGACGCGGCAACGACTCTAAAATGCGTCTGCTTTCACTCCTTTACAACATCAAAAGCTTTTGCACTAAGATCTCTCCTTGTTTTGTTAAAAACCTGGAAAGAGAATAATTAGTCCTTTATGACCGGAAACCACACTAGGGAGTTTCCGCTGCACCTTTCTTCAAAGTTCTGCTGTCCATTTTGTCTTTGAACAAAACAGGAAGTTCTCATTAAACACCTGGAAGTCCGAGGGGTGCATATGTCTGAACCTCATAATACTATTCCTAATCTTCTGATCTACATATGAAATTTTGACACTTTTATTAATTTCTAAATATAATTTGCATCGTAGAATGTGCAATAAATCTGCATCTGAAAATTTCTGCTTAGTTACGATTTTGAATCTGCTTTTGCCCGATGGTTTCTTAATATATTGTGGGGGGGGGGGAATTTCAATACCAATTATTTACGGGGCAAATTCGGAACAATATTCGCTTCTACACGTAATAAATTTTAAGAAAATAGGAAAGGTAATGTATAATTTATTTACAAGCGTAATTAAAAAATATCAAAAATTAATTACTGCATTCAAGACCCCCCCTTTTTTTTATTTCCACATGAAAATAATCTTTACTTCAAAAAGGTGTTCCATAAATTATAAATTACTTAATTTATAATTTATGAAACATCTTTTGAATAAATTATAAATTAGCTAATACAGTTTATTAAATGTGACTATAAATTATATTACTAACAAAACAGCAATTAAACATTGACTCATAAGAATAGAAAATTGAGTGTTCTTCTGTTACCGGGACCGCATTCAGAAATATATGGATGCATGTATGTATGTATGTGTTAACGTATGCATGTATTCAGAAATGTATGTTAGTAATTCAGTATTAATGTCAGTAATTAGGTATGTATGTATCCATCTGTGATGGATGGATCTAATAATGTATGCATGTGTATACAAATACTCATATACGCACATACATGCATACACATGTGCATACATACATACATGCCTTTCTAAATCGAGGTCCTGATCACAGATGAGTACCAAAAACCACAAGGAATGTTCAAAATCACAACAGCAGTGATTTAAAAATTGCATTTAATTCAAGATAAACTGTAACAAAGTAATAGCGGTAGTCAAGCACACATGAGTGCAAAACATCAGAAGTTAAACGCTTTCTCCTACTTCATAGCATCAGATGTTTCCCTACTACTATTCGTAACAAATCCCTTCTGCTCGTCAATCCTCTTTTACACGTTCCAACCACACCCCGAGGAGTCGTGACGTCATCCCACCCTCCTTCCTTTTTTCCTCCATCCAACCAGAAACGTCAATTAGGTGCCTTTGTTTTTGTCTGGTCGAGAACAATAGCGCATTTGACCAATCAGCAACGAACTGCCGTTCACGTGTCAACGAAAGCGAGACACAGAGCTCTTTACAGTTCTCTCATCTCACGCAATAAAAAAATAAATAAATAAAAAAGGAAACGCAAAAACGAAATGAAAACAAATAAAAGCATAAAGAAGGGGGGAAAATGACGCAGCGAAATTAAAATTGTTATAAAAATTCCATTTTTAACGGGTTCATACGCAACTGATTATTCAAGATTTATGACTACCCCGGGGGAAAAATAAAGGGGGAGAATTAACA
Source organism: Stegodyphus dumicola (assembly GCF_044657685.1). Classification (NCBI taxonomy): domain Eukaryota; kingdom Metazoa; phylum Arthropoda; class Arachnida; order Araneae; family Eresidae; genus Stegodyphus; species Stegodyphus dumicola. The sequence goes on from NC_140777.1 coordinate 88,860,959, forward strand.
ACTGGTTTATTTAGGTAATTTTCGCATTCGCGTTGTCGCATTTCCTTTCATTCAGTATCTCAGAATTTAGTGATGTTTAAAACTGCGTACAAGATAGTGATGTTTTCGTAATGCAATGCTAAAATTTGAGTATTCATCTAAACATACCTATAATAATACCCAGCTACACATCTGGTGGATGTACCATGATTTTGGTTATTACACAAGTTTTCCCATAAAAACCACTAACAGTGCAATTCAGGTATAAAGAGACTAAAAATATTACCAACAAAATAATACTTTTCCATGTGCTAACAACGCAAGTCATAATATCTCTTGTTTATAATCGGATAAAAATCATCCTACAGTCGGGAAAAAAAAGCCGAAAAACATCAAAAAACAACACTGAAAAATTATCTTTGGACAGCTTTCGTTGGATTTTGACATTCTACACTAGAATATAAAAGTATAAATGACAACTAAAATTTATGGAGATATTTTTAGAAAGATAGCATATATATGATTATCCCGTATCTATTAAAAAACAGATATATGTACAAAAATATAAATCATGTGATTTTGATTTATACGTGTAAGAATAATGACTAGTGTCGAGTGAATGCTATGTCGATTCCTTACATTATTATCGATTCTACACCATATCGACGCCATGTTATGCCGATCGAATGCAGTGTCCACCCTGTACATCACTCTCGATCCTACAGCGTATCCACACTATGCAGTGTCTAGCGAATAATCGACATGTCCACACTATGTAGTATGGATCGAATCCTATACCATGTCCACACTATGTAGTGTCGTCAATATAGCATGACAATACCATGTTGTATCGACTGAATACAATGTCTACCCAGTACATCATTGAGGATTCTGCACTATGTAGACGCTATATAATGTCGATCAAATGCATTGTGGAATCTATGCATAATTGCCAGTTCTACCGTATGTCGATGGTATATAATGCCAATAGAATGCAATGTTAACCCTATATATTACTTTCAACTCTACACCACGTCGATCAAATGCAGTGTCGACCCTATACATCGCTGTCGATTCTGCACCATATCGACGTCATGTGATGTCGATCGAATGCAGTGTTGTCCTTGTACATCATTTACTATTCCACACATCATATCGACGCTATAAAGTGTCGATCCTGTATATCACTGTCAATTCTACATAATGTCGATCGAATACAGCCTCGACTCCCATACATCGCTGTCGATCATATGCATTCCAGCAAAACTATAGAGTCAAACATTCATTAGAATCTTTTTTTCACATTTAATAAATACCACGCAAGCTACACACACCGCAAGGAATCGAACCCAGAGCATAATTAAATTATTCCATGGTATTAGCCATTAGATCACATGAGAATCATGCAGTTAATAAAAAATTAAAAAATTGGACGTTTTGGTAGTTAATGCTTTTGTTTGTTCTGTTTAAAAAATTATTTATTTTTCATTCAAAAACCAGAATTTAATTTTTAAGGATGCTAATAAGTAAGAACTGACTTTGTAACAGTCTAAGTGACAAGCCTAATCGTAATCGAAGTAATTTTGGGCAGGTAAGAATGTGAAAAGGCTATAAAAAATTGATTTGGCAATTTCGTATTACAATATTCGATCCCAAGTCAGGTAGAAAAAGTTCTGCCCCCAAAACCAGCTACATTGTGAGTTTAACAAGTTGTATGTTTCTATTAGTCCAAAAGGGTCATTAGTCTTGAAAGACGATTCTGCTTTGTTTTACTGTCTATTTGTGTCTGTTGCCATACGGAGAAACGTAAGATATTATTCTTTCATATTTAATCTGTCTTAATAATTAACAAACTAAACTATTTAAAAGCAACAGATGTATATATTAATTTTTTTTTACTTTTTAATCTAATTTATTTAAATAAAAATGAATTTAAATCATGACATATCTAATTAAAACCATTGAATATTCTTACGCAATTGCATTACATACTTTTCACTTTTAAAGTATACAGAAAATATATAACGTTCGTATGTTAGTTAGATGCATACTAATTTAATATTCTACAAAATATTTCGCTATTTCATCTAGGCTATCTCTATGATAATCTCTATAGATAAACCATATTAAATTTCAAAACAGCCATTTTTCAGATTTTTTTAACATTTATTTATTAATAATAAAACCAAAACTTATGTCTTAGGCACAACCGAGATTTGTATCCAAGATACTTTTGAACGTAAGACGTTTTTTTTTCTTTTTAGAGTTAAACTAAAAGCTGAAAATCACCTACGCATATTGCTAACCTTAGAATGTTTCGAAAATATGACCTTGACGACGTGACATGTTGACAAAAATATTTTGAAAACATTTTATTAGTAAAGATTGACGCTCGGTACGTCTTGATTCATATTACATAATACGCTTATTAATCGAAAACGATAAGAGAGAAAGAAACAGAGAAGAAAAATACATTTTTGTAATAGAATAACCCTAAACATACACACACACAACATGCATCTTTTGTCAAATGAAACAACAACGTAACCAATTTTATCATGACAGAAAAATAATGAGTACATGTCTATTATCCGACAGCAAATGCTTTATACGCTCGTGTCTACGAACACGGATAACCAATCAAAACTCACCTACTAAATAAGTCTGTCTAAAAGAGAGACAAAATGAAAAATAGCATACTATGCCAAACAAGCATCGTAAAATGCTTTAATAACTCTACGCATAAAATCTGTGTTTCACCATTAGAGAAACATAAAAAAAATAAAAAAATTTAAAAAAATTAAAAACTATTTATTTGAAAATTTAGGATCAAAGCCTATGATCTTTAAAAAAGAAAATGTTATTTAAAACTTTAAAGATTTAAAAGCTACAAAATAATAATAATAATAATAAAAGCATTTAAAAGTTATGCAAATGCTTCTCTTTTCTTAATAAATAAAAATAATAACCTTCTTTTACCACTTTAAAGAACTGAACTTCTACTATTGAATGAAGTTAAATTCAATTAAAAAAAAATTCAGTTTAAAAAGTTCCGGGCCTCTTTTTTCAGCCATTCCTACCCCCATATAAAATGATGTAAGCAGAAAATTGTTAAAATAATGGAAACGCATGTTACCACTTGTATAAAATTTAAAAGAAGTTATAGGGTATTTTCTTCCGCCTTCCTGCTGCCTTTGTGGTGTAACGCTGCGTATTCGAGAGATCCAGGTTCGAGGCCCGGCAAGGGCACGGCCAATTTCTTCAATTTTGTAACTTTAAAAAATTCTAAAATACTGTACAAGTGGCGCCCGAACTAAAAGGTGGTGGACAATAATCCGTCACAACCAGGATTTGGCGATTAGGTATCCCAGTCACCCTATATAAGGCATTTGCTCCCTCCCTCCAGCATGCCTTCGTGGTGTAACGGTAACACACTGGGCGTATATTCGAGAGGTCAAAGTTCGAGTCCGGCCGAGGGAATAGGATATTCTTCATGTTCCCATCATCAAAAAAACCTAATGACTTTACAGCGGCGCCCGAACTAAAAGATGGCGGACAATAATTCGTCACCACAAGGATTTGGCGATTGCGACGATAATCGCTAGTCTCCCTTTAAAAAAAGGGGGAATATGTATGACATTTTCTTCCTTCTCCCAACATCCCTTCGTGGTGTAACGGGAACACACTCGGCGCGTATTCAAGAGGTCCAGGTTCGAGTCCCAGGAAGGGCACTACACATGTTTTACATCTGCTGCTGCAGAAAAACCTAATGATTCAACAAAGTAATGTATAGTGAGTTTTCCAATCTACATAATTCTACAAAACTCTAACATAATCAGAAGTTATTCTTTGGGGGTACAGACGACAGACGTCAAAACAGACATTTTGCAGGTCGACCTGTTACAGGATGCTAAAAGTGTATTTTATTTAAGGCATTTATATTATGTAAATTTTATATCGATTAAATTGATAAAAATGAGTTCAATCGATAATATATATATTATACAAAATAACACTTATCGCAAAATATTGCTTAAAAGCCATTTTAAATGATTTTCTTAAATTATTAGACTTTAATCGATACGTCGCCGAGACAGGAAAGTGGTTAGTTACTCTGACTGCCTTACCAAAGAGAGCGGGTTCGAAACCCGAAGAAGGCATAGATGTAAAAATTGCCTGTTCCTTCGTAGAAGGTAACGGTGGAGGCCTATTAGGTCCTCCACAGTAATAAACTGACAAATTAAAAAAGATTAAAAAGGCTAGTTCCTGCCAAAAAAGAATTATTCGATAATAATCATCACACTTTTATTCAATCGAAAGGTAAAGGAACTGTCTTATCCATTCACACTTCGTAGCATCTGCTACTAAGTAAAGGTTTTCAGCATTAACTGAAAATAATAAAACCTTTTCGACGTCTTAACAGGGAAAAACTCAAACACAATGATTAGCCCAAATGGGCGTTAGACTCATAAAGGGCTATTAGTCTCATAACGGCATTTCTGCGTGTTTTCACTTTCTGCGTTGGTTTACTTTTCAAACTGTTGCCACCAAATATTATCGATATATATATATTATATTTAAAGAAAATAAATAATGAAGAATCTGCATGAATACACGAATGTTTCTCGCATTATGTAAAAACAATGGTACCTAGAGCCATCAAATTTTGAATAACGTAATCGAACAGGGGCATCTGTAAGCCCAAACTCGAAATTTGTTTTATATTTTGTCAAACATTTAAGATTTTTTTATTAACAAACTCCAAGATTTCAAAACGAGCAGTGGCTACACTATACGGAAAAAAAAAAAAAAAAAAAAAAAAAAAAACACCCACATTTTTAGTCCCAGCGCACGAGACTGTGTATCGGAAATTCTCACGATATGCTGTTGTATTGCTGTTTCTAAATATTTTGTGATATTGCTGGTGAAAGGAATTTTGTGTGGTTTAAGTGACAAAAAGTTTAAAAAAAAAAAGCCATTTAGGGTGTAATATAAAATCTAAAAGCCTTTTTTTTTTTTTAACGCTTTATCTTATTAAATAATGGATTTTATCGTGTAAGTAACAGAAGAAATTTGAAAGGGAAAAAAATTGGCGAAAATGCACAATATAGAACTTTAGAAAACAGCTTTTGTTTTATTACACTGCGGACATAAATGTAAGTAAAACTTATTTGTAGCTAAAAAGCGTAAAAATTTTACTAGGAATTACATATTGCTTTCAGATGACCGATTTTGGTACAATAATAAGCATTGAACTGTTATGATTTAAAAAACAAGTGGAAGATTTTTATGCTTCCTAAATTGATAGCAGTTCTTTTTGGATCAAGATTTAATTTTCGTCCTCGGTTGTGATGCTAAGTAAGCAAATCGAAGACAGTTTAGGGTTAATACGCAGTAAAGTGTAATATCTGACTCGTATTGGACTCGGATTAAGTGATTTTTAAATTATTAAGCATTTTTAAATTGTGAATATATCAAAAATATCATTTACGTAATGATAATAGTATTTAGTCATCTTAGACGTTCTTGTAAAGTTTGTCAAAGTTATTTCATCATTGTTGCACTTTACTCGAACCATTTTATCTTCCACGTTGTTCATTCTTAGCAAAAAGAACACCAGAAAAGTATTCTGGCTTCGTTAAAGTCTACAAAGCCCTTCATATAAGCTGGGAGGGGAAAAAAAAAAAAAAAAAAAAAAAACTAAGCAGCTTCTTTCTTTCTACTTTCCCCCCATCCAAGCGAATTTCTCCTTGAATAACCCCGCCTTCTAAAGGTGACGTCATGTCTTAGGGCGTCTACGGAGGTACGAATCCTCCGCTTCATTGGCTGCTTCTCTCGCAAGTGACAGGCAAGAGATAAATTAATTTTGAACCCGCAGCACAAACCTCTAACGGAACACTGTTAGCCCAAAGTCGTGTAACTTCTACACGATGAGCCTGAAATTGGGCATAAGATCAACAACTGCCTCTGAAAACATTTGATTTGGATGATATGTAGAGGCGGTATTGTGTATTGAGTGCGCATTGTGCTGCTGAGTACGAATATTTTATTTCTTTTTCTTCTTCTTTACTGGCTTTCGAGATAATGTTCTTACAGGCTTTTTATTCATAGCACTCGAACAAGATTCTCCCCCCTTTTTTAAGATGAAAAAGATTGAATTTAATGCGTTAAGGCTTAAATATAAATTTTCCCATTACCTTGTGCAGAACGAAAACTTGCACTTTTTAGCCCAAAGGAGCTTTAGCCCAGAAGGGCTATTAGACTCGAAACGGCGTTTTACGTCGTTTCACTATAAACGCGGTATCATTTTTTAACTTGCTGCCACTAAATATTATCGCCTTCTATTATACTTGAAGAAATTAAATAATGAAGAAATCTGCATAAATATATGAATACTTCTCGCAAAGGGTAAAAACGACGCTACCTACAGCCATCAAATTTTGAATAATCCTATACCCGAATGGAACCTGGAAGCCCGAATTTTAATTTCGAATTTGTTTTATTATCTATTTCCTATTTTGTAACACTTAACTTAACAAATTTTTGGTACTATTCGGTTTCGAGGGCCGTAAAAAAATCGCCAAACTATTGTTGATGCCAATGCTGCCAAAAATAATTGCGGCAACCCTAATAATTGCGGCAAGAAAGGAAGTATAATAGTAAATAACTATTTAAGATTGATGTTTTAATTTAGATGAAAGGTTAATTTCATATAAAGGTTAATTTTATATGAAAAAGGCTAAACATGACTGAATGGAAGTATAATAGTAAATAACTATTTCAGATCATTATTATAATTTACATAAAAATTGCTAAACATAACTGAATGGATGCCTTCATCGCTATTTCGCTACCGACTCATCGCTAAAGCATAATTTCATCTCGTTGGTTGTTCTAACGTAATTTTCTATACTGAATAATGCCTTTTCTTTGAAAATATTCTCGGTAAAGTGCAGAATCGCTCACTTATTTGTATGCCGCTTTTTAGAAGGGTAAAAACAATTGGATTTTTGTTAATTTTCTTTTACTTTTTAAGTGAAAATAGGTCGATGTGTACATAGATAAAGTCAAGGGTGGGCGCAGTGCCATTTTTGTGCAATTCTAGGATTTTTTTTCAAGTGAAAATAGGTCGATGTGCACATGAATACCGAGTATGTGCAATTCTTAAAAACGCGTCAAGCAGTGGGTGATTCTGCAATTCTATTGCCAACTTTATTCTATACCCAAAATTCTATTGCCGACTTTTCGTCAGGGCAATTCCCAAATTGTTAAATCCATAGAATATCAAAAAAGGATTTAAAATAATAAAAAAAAAAAGGATTTAAAAATTAAACTAGTATTTCAATGGCGTCTTAAGAAATATAGAACTATATAAACTTACGCAATCTGAAATCAGCGCGTACACTAGATTTGGCGCGCTGTTAAATGGGCGCGTTTACTAGATTTGGCGCTTTTGCGCATACATTTTCGCTGCAATTTTTTTACGGCCCTCGAAACCGAACAGTACCAAATTTTTTATTAACAAACTCAACGATTTCAAACCGAAGAAATCGCTAAATTGTACGAAAAAAATATTTCTATCTCCAGCGCAAGGGACTCTCTACCGGAAATTCTAAAGATATGCTGTTTTTAAATATTATTTCGTGATATTGCTGTTGAATTGAATTCTATGCCGTTTAAGTGCGAAGAACATGATATTTAATAACCAAATGTAAGGCATAAAAGGTTAAAAAAAGGGTCCCTTTCGGCGCAATATAAAAAGAAAAAAAAAAACTTTCGTTTTTTTTTTTTTTTTTTTTTTTTTTTTTTTTTTTTTTTTTTTTTTTACCTGTTTATCTATTTTTATTTTTAGCCCAAAGGACGTTAGCCCAGAAGGGCTATTAATTTCGTTTTGTCATTTTGCGTCAGAAACTTTTCAAATTCTGAATCACTTTTCAAATTGTTGCCACCAAATATTATCGCCATGCATTATGTTAAAAGAAATTAAATAATAAAGAATCTACATGAATGTATGTGATACATTCGTTTTATCACTTCTCGCATAGTGATAAAACGACGGTAGTTAGAGCCATCAGATTTTGAATAACGTAATCCTTCGCCGAATATGGGCATCTGGAAGTCCTAATTTGGAATTTTAAATGTATTTTATTACCGGTTTCATATTTTGTAACACTTTATAACGAATTTTTGATTCGCAAACCCAACGATTTCAAAGCGAGCAATGGCAACACTGTACGAAAAAAATAATTCTACCTCCAATGTGCGAAGAACATGATATTTAATAAATAAAGGTAACACACAAAACGCTAAAAAAAAATAAAAATAAAAAAAAAAAAAAAAAAAAACACGCTTCGGGGCTGTGTAAATTCTGAAAGCTCTCAGTTTTTTTGTGTGTGTTTTTAATTTTTTTTTATCTATTGTAGATTACCTATTTTAATTTAATTTTTTTTTTTTTTTTTTTTTTTTTTTTTTTTTTTTTTTAAAGCCCAAATAGCGTTATAGTCAAGAATAGCTATTAGTCTCAAAACTGGTTTTTGTGTTGAATCACTATAAAACTCTGAATCATTTTTTAAATTGTTGCCACCAAATATTATCACCTTGTATTATATCTAAAGAAATTTAATAATAAAGAATCTGTATGAACATATTTATTTTTCTTACATTGTGAAAAAACAACTGTACCTGGAGCTTTCAAATTATGAATAATGTAGTCTTCCAAGATGTAATCTTAAAATTTATTTAATTAAACAAGTCACAGGAAATTACTCGTCGAAATTTTTAAAACCTACATTTTAAAATAAATATGTATATATCGTACTCTCCACTTTAATGTTAGAAAACCGAAATATTACTTGCGTGAAGCTAATTCATAATTCGTCAAAAATGCCTGAAATCTCCGTAACGCCAGGAACATGGGTAGGAGTTAATTAATTGCAAATTAAATGCCAGAATAAACAGTCATTATCATATCCTCCACGCTAAGCCCATTTGCACGAACTTTCATGAAAATACCGAATTTTGAAACTCTGCATGCGAGACATGCATCATTATGCAAATGAAAACTGTCGAGTCAGGTTTTCGTCCTTAGTACCGTCGACAGTTCTCTAGATGAATGTTGCGGACATCGTCCACTGCGCCTTTAGAACACAATACCTTCCAGTCGACCCGAGCCCGTAAGCATCCATTAATTTCGAACAACTGCCATTTCTGCAGAGGAACTCTATAGAATATTCAAATTCCCTAATAAATTCCACTCCCTCGTAAGAGCGACAAAACTTTTAAAACTCGCCAACAAACTCCAGTACAAACATCAAACAGAGTACACACACACGCACGCAAGATCTGCGAATAGCCATCATCGAACGCAGCACGGTCGGTAACAATAGATCTCCCCCGTGTTATACCAAGGGGTGGAGTAGGCCCTTTTGTGTTCTGCGTCATGTCCAGGCTCTCCGAAAATGATAAAGCATAGACGACAAGTTCCTTAATATCAGACTAGTTTGCCATCCTCTGAAACTGTAGCTGGTGGTAGAAGTGTTGGTGAATAATGGATACTGTAGGCTCTTTGTTAAATGGTCCCTCTACTCCATGCGCCGACTCGATTGTTTGACGAGTGGACTGAGCTCGTTATGTCGCTCTTTAAAGTTGACTGACCAAGCATTTGCAGCAGCTAGGCGTTACATATTTTATATAAAGCGAATGGCAACAACTTCGTTGCTTTGCATTAACGTGATCCTCAACAAAGTCCCTTTATTTTTAAAAACATATAATCAAGCTCTAAAGAATGTACTTGTATATAATAATATGAATGATTATAAAAGTGATAAATAACTAAGATACTGAATTAATTGCACGTAGATTGAAATAAACATAGAAACAGATATTGACTTCTTCTAATCTTCAGGTATCATAGCATAAAGGGATTGAATAAAAGTGCTCTCGGGAATTTTGTAATCATATGGGCTTCAGTTTGCCTTGAATTCGGATTCACCTCTTTCCCGGCAGGTACTTTTACCATTTAAACTATTCGAACATCCACAGTTACCTTTCAAATATGTTGAGTTTGTTTGGCTTATTTAATTACGGCAATGCCTCGAGGGTTATCTGCCTGAGGGGAGGGATGCCTTCGTGGAGGATCTTCTAAAGGGAACTGGCTCCTATACACATCACACATGGGGAAAACCGCGAAAACGCCCATGCAGTCAGTTCATTCGAGGGGCTCAAACCTCGAACCGAACTACCAGTGTTCAGAAACTTTACCGCTAGGTCGCGGGTGTTGTTTGTATCATCAACAATAAAAATAAACTACAGTAAGACCCCGCTTAAAGCTGTTTCGTTTAGCGCTCTTTTATTTCAACCCGGGGATTCCACGAAATCGCTCGCAGCATACGGGGATTCCCCGAAATATTATGCAACGATAGGTTTCAAATACATATCCGAAAGAGTGTACATGTATTTCTTGTTTGGTGCGGTATTGTACAGACATATTTTGAAGGGGTAAATGTGGAAGATGTCGAAGAAATAATTCAAGAAGCAGCGGCTAGTCTTTCTAATGATGAGCTCAAGGAATTAACTGAACAAGAAGAAAACAAAAATGTTGACAGCAGTGATTCAGAAGAAGAGCAAAAAGAACTTTCGATGGAGTTTGTAAAAAGGAGTTTGTCTACCATAACTGAAATAATGGATCAATTCATTGAAAATGATCCGAATTTTGACATCAGGAGCTCAAAAGTAAGGCGTGGTGTTAGAGATGCTCTATCCGTTTATGAAGAACTTTTAAGAGAACAACGCAAAAGAAAAAGGCAAACAACATTAGATGCTTTTGTCACAAAAAGGCAGAACACTGAAAACGCGGAAGGCTAACTAAATATGACTGACTTAAAATTTTATTTGTTTTTTTTTTTTTTTTTAAGAATATTCGTTTTGTTATTTATATTTTGTTTTTATTTTTGCAAGAAATAATAATGTGGTATTAATTTTGGCTTTGAGAAATAAATGTTTGGTTTTATTTTTATTAAAAAAACATACTTTTTAAATTTAATACCTAACCAATTTCCTAGCCATCTTCCCCTAACCCCAATATTTACATGTAAAGATAGCCTCGTTTAGCGCTGTTTCGCATTACGCTCTACTTTGATGGAACGTATCCCCCGCGTTAAGCGGGGTCTTACTGTATTCAATTTTTTTTCCTTTTTTGTTAGCCCAGACGGACTATACGTAAGATGAAAAATATGAAAGCAAACTTCTAATTTTAATTGACTATAACCTCTTTTATTTTTTTATTTAATTTTGGGACTCATCTCTCTATCTTAAAAATAGCGCTATAAGTCTACACTGCGTCATTCAAATTAATCATGCGATCCTACGTAACGCTTAAAGCAAATACCTCTTTCCCAATCACTAAATTGTATGCCAAAACTTTTTTTAATCCGAACTGAAACTTTTGACTGCCCCTCTTCTTCCTCTCAATTGCTGCGACACTTTCGCTTACGCTTCCCTTCTGGAAAGACTTTTTACTGCTACCTTCTTTATTCACTGAATATGTGCTGAGGTAACAAAAATGTAATGCGCGTAAGTATATGAACCAAATCTTGAGAATCCAGGATTCCTTTCCCCATAATAAAATTATCTTGCCAAGTTTCTTCGCTACGCATCTATGACGCGACCGCCATGTTGCAAATCGTTCATATCATGACTAATATAAATATGTATAGATAATGTTTATTACAGATCATAATTTTTTGAAAGCAAAACTATCCCAATATTATTCCCGCTCAATATGCTACTGAAAAATTAATATATTATCAATTATAATCAGAAAAATTAATCAATTATAGAATTTGGTTCTAAATTTCTTACCTTATGTTTATTATATATATACATGTAATAATAAAATTCCATAGTCAAGAATACACTTAAAATTCTAACTGTATGTTCTTTTCATTTTTAATGGCGACGTTCTCTATTTGAAAGTACATGGAATTAAATCCACAGCCCCGTAGTCAAGTTGTTTTTCCAGCCTTTTATACACGTACGGTTATAGAATGTTCTGGAAATATTTAAAGCGAACTAGATTGGCTGACGAGGCTGACGTCATTTCTTGGAAGCTCCGCCTTTCCAGAGGCTATAAAAAGACTCGAAGAATATCAGAGCTTTTTCTTAAATGTCACGATGCAGTAAACTTCATACAAAGAATTATTAGTAATTCTTTTTATTTACTCCGGATATCTGATTTTTGTAACTGCTATTTCTCCTGAATAATAATAAATGGATCCTGTTTTTAAACGTATCATCTGATTATTTAAGCTACGACTAAAACTGATACATCACATACATGTGTAATGTATAATACTTTACATATTAGTAATACATATACTCATGTTTACTCATGTAATAGTCGCATCCCCGTTTTGAAGGAGAAATATCATGATTTCCCCGCAAAATAGTTGCACCTAGACTTTCACAATGAAATATTCGAAAAAAAAAAAAAAAAGGGCGACTCTTATACGAGTAAACATAATAACATGCAAAGTAATGTGTATAATATACGAGTTTGAGGATAATTCATAATTCTAGATGGAGCTCTAAAAAAAGAAGACTCCGGCACTTCTTTTATCTAACTGAACAACAATTTCAAAAGGAATGTCTTGAAAATTATATTTTTAATAACAAAATTATGTTAAAAATTGCTTGTTAAATTTTAATTTATCTCTTTATATTTTATTAAATTTAAATTGTTAATTACTTTAACTATTAAATATTTAAATAATTAATTTTTAATATTTTAATTATTAATGATTTTATTAATAATTTTATTTATTAATAATTTTATTTATTTATTTATTCTTCTTTCTCTTTCCAAGGTCCTTCTATAGAGCTCCGATACTTCCAATTTTAGAAATGAAGCCCTGAATGTACATTATTAGAAATATCGCGTATTAAGTACAATGATGCCTTCATAATGTTTACTTTCTAACTGGATGGTTTGTTAAATAAATTTGTTTTAAATTTTACTTGAATTAATGAAATATGCTATTGAAAATAATGCAAAATTTTAAGCTATAAGAAGTGTATTATTGCTTTTAAATCTCACAGTTTGCGAAGCAGTTGCCGAATAATCGAAATTTGGGCAATAAATTAAAGACCTTGCACTTTGCTAAACAGCAGCTATCTGAAAACGGGCTATTTTCAAGGACGTTTGGAAGATGAATTATTCATAACACGTTTCTTGGTGAAAACGCTAACGAAGTCGCTTGGGTGGCAAATGCATGGTAGCGTAACTTAACACCTGATAGCCCAAAATGTTAGAGAGAATACTAAAAGTACCGTAATATGTAACATGAAAGGAGATTTTCAAATAGTCTCAAAGCAAAGAATTTAGTTATAGGAGAACATCCTATATATTGGCAGTAAAATTTTGCTAAGAACTTTTTAAGTTTTAAATTAAACCTTAGCTTATTTTTCATCAATATTTAGATTATTAAACATTCAACGCCACTGTCGCTCCCCGCAGAAGAAAATTTAATTCCCAAATAATCAATCTGCGAATTAAGAATAAGCTTCTAAAAGCAAAGTTCCGAAATTTTCAATTAAAAGCTTAACTACAATGCACACAGTGAACATCACCGGAATTAATTAAGCTGAAAAGGAAACATATTTTTGCATACAATAGCGAAGAATATAACTTAGTCTGTCTGTGTTAAATGCGAAATGGCTTGCTTACTTCTCGAGACTTTTGCGAACATTGATTGGGGAAAGTTAATAATTAAGGAATTTAAAAAAAAAAAAGAAGGAGAAGACAGAAATCAGCTAATTACAACTTTGAAGAACTCTCTTCAGTGAACGAAAACGCGGAACAAAAGGACAGGAACAATCATAATTAAGTTCGACGAAAACATGTAGGTCAGGAACAATTTTCGAATAATCATTTTTCAGTTCTTTCCCCATAAAAATCAATTTCTGTGTTCGTAATTGTCACAATGACTTTTCTTACACCGGCAATTAGCTGGCCATTGTGAAGCGGCCAGAAACAATATCATTTTTCGACAGACATGGACGAACAATGGAATTCTATTGTGCGCCAGATAGAAAAGAATTTCCTAGTAATTACTCGACTGAAAATGAACTTATTAAAAGGGCGAACCATTTTCCATTAAGCAGTGGTGAAGTAGAAAGTCAAATAGACGCTATTTCGAAAGTTAAACCTTTGGTAATGCAAACGTCGATAGCCATATTAGATGGTTGCTTCAGCTAGCTCACGAGATGCCTATCGCGAGGGATTATTGATTAGTCATTACGCCGGCCGCTAGATGGAGCGACTGGTCGAAGGTTTTCTTTGACGTTGCCATATTCGGCGAACGCAATAAAAGAGGACAAATTGCTCCATTGAAGAGAGCCACTTGAGATTGCAACCTAAAAATCCGATAATGATTTACAACTTGTAGCATCGAAGAAAATTAGAATATCTGATGAAGGAAGAGATAACATAAATAAATAAAAATATTCCAATACTTTTAAACCGTTTTGACGATGAATGTTATGCGTCCCCATAAATCCCAACATTAAATAAATAAATAAAAAAAAAAAGCATAAGCATGCTTATGTCAATCAAAATTCCATTCTGAAGAGATAAATATAACAGAATAAAATTTAAATTATTTGCTCGCAAAGATACAGTTTCGAGTTTTCTTTGATCTTAAGATCAATAATTTATCAAGGATACTTAAAGACTAGAAAATATGAATATTCCTTTTTAAGCAACATTATTTTTAATCAATAGAAATTAAATCCATTTCAACGACCTTTAATTTTGATATCTGTACAGATGTAATGACGATATTCCAATTATTGTTTGCTGTTGAAAGGGCATTTATGGTCAATATATATCGAGAGTAAAAATTTTATTGCTTAATTAATGACAAACTTTTTAAAATTACGCTGTTTTTGTTAAATGCTTAAAAAAGGGAGGGGAAAAAATCGTAATTGCTTTTCGTAATTCTACTGTGTTGCATAGGCTTCAAAATATCACAGGATCCTAACGAGTTTTAATCCAAAATTCTCAAAAAGAAATTGAAATGAATTGAATGCCAACATTCTTATATGCAATTTCTATATAGCAATTGTTTTTTATTCTTTGAAATTTTATTAATGTCTCAGTGTAATTTGTACACTGATATCTGACGATTTTAATTATACCAAAGCTAATTATACTCACGTGTTGTAATTACGCTAAACAACCAAAACTGAACTCCAAATCATCTAAGAAAAGCACTTCAATATAGAACTCAAAGTTAGCTAAAAATGTAACCTAAGATCAGATTAGATTTTAAAAAACTACATTTTGAAGCTCTTATTTAAAATTTATGCCAAATTAAGTTTGGTTTCCTACCTAATTCTGAACTAGAAACCTTTTAATGTACAGAGATTTTATTTTATTTTATTTTATTTTTAATTTCCTTTATCAAATTTTTATTACTTTAAGTACTAATTCAGAAGTAAAACAACAAAAATCAGCGTTATATTTACAATAAGTACTTTACTTTTATTACTCTAAGAAGTAGTTTACTATTGTTTATTACTCTGCTGTATAAATATAGGATTTGTAGCATGACGGCTCCTTTAGTTTGAGTATTATTTATATAAAACACATCATAATTAAATTCAAAAATTTTTTAGTAATAAATGTGTAAAATACATAAAATAAAATCACTAATCAAAATCAGAAATGGGATTTACATTTCAATATATTATTAGTCCAAAGGGCAATTTGCTCTGAAGGACTATTAATTTCGTTTTGGCATTTTGCGTTGAAAACTATAAACGGTGAATCACTTTTCAAATTGTTGCCATTAAATATTATCACCCTGTATTATATTTAAAGAAATTAAATAACGAAGAATCCCCATGAATGTATGCATGTTTCTCGTATTGGGATAAAATAACGGTACCTAGAGCCATTAAAATTCGAATAACGTAATCTTCCATAGAATATGCGCATGTGGAAGCCTAATTTGAATTTGAAATTGGTTTTATTATAAATTTCATATTTTGTAACACTTTAACGAATTTTTGATTAAAAAACTAAATGATTTCAAAGCAAGAAATGGCAACATTGTGCGGGGGAAAAAAAACATTTTTCTCTCCAACGCGCGAGACACTATCGGAAGTTTTAAAGATATGATTTTAAAATTATTTTGTGATATTGCTATTGAACTGAATTTTACGGTTTGAGTACGTAGAACATAATAGTTCATAAAGAAAGGTAACTCATAAAACGTTAAAAAAAACGCTCCTGTGGACGTAATTTAAATCTGAAATCTTCCAGATTTTTTTTTTTTATTGAACTTATTTCTTTCATTATTTTCATAACCGATTTTCACTTCCTTTTAAATCAAATGCTGGTTTCTTAAATTTGAGTTTAAAAAAAAAAAAAAACACGCTTTCAATATACTGCATCGTGTTAACGCTTTGTTTGCTTTGGTTTGATTTATTTAGGTATGGCAAAGCATTCGAGGGCTCTCTGGCTAAGGAAAGAAATGGTGGTGTGGTGTATTTAATTATGGCAAAGCACACTAGGGCTATCTGCCTAAGGGGAGGGATGCCTTTCGTGGAGGACTTTCTAAGGGAAACTGTCTCGTATACACGTTACACATGGGGAAAACCACGAAAACACCCATGCAGCCAGCCCGTTCGCGGGATTCGAACCTTGGACCGAACTACCAGTGTTCAGCGACTTTACCGCTCGGCCGCTGGTGGGCTCTAAGGAAAGAAATGAGATGGTTTCGTGGAGGACTTTCTAAAAGAATCTGGCCTCGTAAACACGTTACACATGGAGGAAGACCATGAAAATACCAATGCATCCAACGCCCGTTCGCCGGAATTCGAAACCGGAACCAAACTACCAGTGTTCAGGAACTTTACCGCTAGGCCGCTGCTGGACCTCCAACGCTTTGTTAAAAGATTTTTTTTTCTAGTTGTGGGCCAAAACCGTCCACAGACGTTGGCCACTACAAAGGCCAGAAGCGGTGTTTACTTTATTATGGGAGCACCTAATAATAGGAACCCTGAAGGACCATGCCTTTTCCGGGATTCGATTTCAGGCCCTGTCTGTGAGGCCCTTTTTCAAAAGAAATAATGCATGTTTACTTGCCAAATAAATCAAGTACATGATATATTTCTTGCTAACGGAATTTTTTTTAGGTTTATGTAGGTTTCTTCCTTTGAACATTTAATGTCTCTTTTGTCGCGTACATATCCAAGATAACAATCACCTTTTCAAGTGTTCATAAAACCCACTAATTTAATCAATAAAAATTATAGATGCCGTAATCCAATGAACACTGCTATATGTTATTTTAAATAATAATAATGACAAAAATATAGACTGTAAATGATTAGCTCAAAGCACATGAAGGAAAGGTTCTGCTGGAGAATTTATAGCATTTCGTGTAATATTAACTGAAATGTCCTTCAGATCCTATTAGACTGCTAAGCTAGTTATTGCTCCATTTGTGTAAATACACGAAAATCCTGTGAAGGTTTTAAATGAAACTTTTTATTAAACCTAAACTGAACAGAAAGCACAATTTGGCGTACAATCAAACTTTGCTTTCTGTGGGCGTTAAATAAAAAAAATTAAAAATACAATCCAAAATCAAAGCCTGAGAATACGCAATTTGGTTTAATTATGCTGGCTGCTCAAGCTTTAACGGCGCGATTTAACTTCGGCTAGTGAATGACTAATACCGGCATACTAACTAACAAAGCTGGGCGACAGGAAGTAAAACTTAGAGGGTGGCTGTCCAAAACTCTGTCACTGAAACATTCAAAACCGCTGCCTTAGATGTAAATCATCTAAGGCATCCGGGTGAGGGCTATGAAATCGAGTAGCTATAATAAAGATCCAAATAAAAGGAAATTGGTTAATTAATATAAAATACCTGATAAACTTTCTGATGAAAACTCATTCATTCGTTACACGTGGAGAAAATAGTGAAAACTTTCTGCTACCAAGTCATTTAATTACCAGGGATGAACTTATAAGGTATTTCTCCCGCTTTCCTAGCGTGCCTTCGTGGTGTAGTGGACTTCGTAGAGGACTTTTTAAGTTAAACTTGTTAGTATACAAGTTACATGGGGAGGAACCCCCCAAAAAAGGTTACAGCCGAAAACATCGCGGCAAAAACATCGCGGACGAAAACGTCGCGGAGAAAACAACGCAAGGTGAAAACGTCGTGCTACAAAACATCGTGGGAGAAAACATCGCAGTTCTAAAACATCGTGGTACAAAACATCGTCGTCGAAAATAAAGCGGTTCAAAAACTTCGCAGTTTAAAAACATCGCCGTCGAAAATATCGTGGTAAAAAATAAAGTATCTACAAATCATCGCGTGACGATAACATCGCAGACATGCTTTTTTCAGGCTTTAATAACTGTAAATGGATTTTCCCATAATGATTTGTGAGCGCAAGTGATGTAAGGAAGGATAATTTTTACTTTTACATTTTTTTATTAACTAATAAATTTTTGCTGAAAAATTAAGAAGGAAACTTAAGCATAGAAAATTAAAATGCAACTTAATAGATTATACTTTTTATGAAAAATTACATGTAAAAACTTTATAAAAAATGATTTATTAATGGTCTTTGTTAGTTAACTATGTCGGTTTAAAATTCTATTAAGTGCTATAAGTTGCATTAATTTTCTATGCTTAAGTTTTCTTCTTATTTTCTCAGCAAAAATTTAATATTTAATGAAAAATATGAAAGTAAAAATTATCCTTCTTTACATCTTGCGCTCACAAATCATTATGGGAATATCCATTTACAATTATTAAAGCCTGAAAATAGCATGTCTGCGATGTTATCGTCATGCGATGATTTATAGATACTTTATTTTTTACCACGATATTTTCGACGACGATGTTTTTAAACTGCGAAGTTTTTGAACCGCTTTATTTTCGACGACGATGTTTTGTAGCACGATGTTTTAGAACTGCGATGTTTTCTCTTTGCGATGTTTTCTCCCACGATGTTTTGTAGTACGACGTTTTCGCCTTGCGTTGTTTTCTCCGCGACGGTTTCGTCCGCGATGTTTTTGCTGCGATGTTATCGGCGGACACCCCCAATAAACGCCCATGCAGCCAGCCCGTTCGCCGGGATTCGAACTTCCAGTGGTCAACGACATCCCCGTTCGGCCGCTGGTGGGGTCAGTTATTTGAATTGAGCTGTACTGAACTGCTGTTATTGACGCTTCTATTCTGCATTTTCATAACTGACTGGAGGTTATCAGCTGGTACATTTCAATGAAGCCTGCAAGTGAATAGTTTTGAATATACCAAAGTCAGTGTAGTAATTCTGATATCAGAATCTACTATAATTATCAAATGTTATCTATCTGTGATTATCAAAATCCACTCATTTAAGTAATCTGTGTAGCAGATGAATGTACTTTAGTTAGTTCATTGTCAGTTTTATATGGTAATATTTAGGAGGAACGATTTATGAAATTATTGTTTGCACGTTTTACTTACTAAAATCAAATTCTATTAAGTTTCTGCGACTACTGAAACCACGGTAATAGAATTAGCTTTGCTTTCAATGCCGTTACATTTGATCTGATTTTTGTAGATAATAGCTCGCTTATACAATAGTCGTGATCTTGCTTCAGTTGGCTGTTCAGTAGAAAACTTAGCAATTGTTTCAGGCCAGAGATATATGCCGATCATGCAGATTAAATGATCTTTAAAAAATATTAATTTGTTGGGAATCGAGTTAAAGAACAAATAGCCATTATTTACAGTTTTCTCGAATCTATCATGTAAGCCATTTGTTGGTTCGTATGGATTCAATGGCTTAAATAGTTCACGAATTACAGCAAAAAGATAAAATAGAAACTCTCTCTCTCTCTCTCTCTCTATATATATATATATATATATATGTATGTATATGAGATAATCTTTTAAATGCTAGTGAACCAAAGGCTGAGAGTAACATAGCGAAACCTCTTCAACGACATGCCTGATATAAAAAGAAAAATGAGTATTTAAAATGTGCATTTTACAAAGAAAATAAACTCTGATGAGTCGAAACTTTCTCTTTTCTAAAAGAGGAATTTCTGAAATAATTACATTCAACAAACATTAAGGACAGCAAAAATGTCGAAGCCATTAAGCCAAACAAATAAGAAAAAAACAGGAAAAAAATCACAAGAGTTAAAAAAAAAAGTTTCAAGCACAAAGTAAATAAATACCGAACTCTTGATTGCCCTATGTGTTCTGGAAATGTATCTCTAATGTATTTTTCTGCCCGACAAACCCAATAATAGTTCCCTTACACCGATAGGGGATAGGGAGGTGTAGGCGCCCGTTTCCTAGAAGGAAAAGGGGATACTGCCGGGATAGGGGCGATAGGAGAAAATCAAAACACACAAGGATAGGATTATTCTGGTTGCACGAGCATGACGAAACTACATCCAAAAGATATCCTGGGGCCCTTTTTATTACCTATTAAAAGAGATGCCCTGGCAGGGGACCAGAGAATCGAGTTCTACCCCCCATCGAGAGCAAGGAAGGCTGCCCGGCGCTATGCAGATGCCTAGGCTAAAGGAAAGGGTTTTTATTTTTTTATTTGTTTGTGCATGGAGGTTTGTCGGGAGAGCGGAACGATATGAAAATATCGTTCGGTATTGTTGAAATTACAATGAATGGATGAAATGTCTCTTGCATCGGTTCGCGTCCTGCTGGTGTGGAGATATTTAAGGACCTGAATATCGGGTAAAAGACACTAAGAAGTGGATGTAGATGATGTGGTCCAAATACCTGGATGAGAGTCCTATTTCCTAACTAGTGGGTAAAGCAACAGGACTGGTTTAAATTGCTCAGATTGTTCGATATTTTTCAAATACAGATGCATATTGTCTAGAAACGAATACCTCATTCACGTGCGCATATTTTCG
Organism: Stegodyphus dumicola; assembly: GCF_044657685.1. Taxonomy (NCBI): domain Eukaryota; kingdom Metazoa; phylum Arthropoda; class Arachnida; order Araneae; family Eresidae; genus Stegodyphus; species Stegodyphus dumicola. The sequence goes on from NC_140777.1 coordinate 88,881,894, forward strand.
ATTTAGTTTAAGATTACTTTTCTTCCATGTGATGTTTTTTAGGTCAAACTAAAACACAAAATTTCAAAACGAAAAATTTGTGCTTGGCGCAGAATTTAGTCGAGACTCTATCGATACAAGTCCCTGTTCATCAGAAGAAAGAAATCCGCAAAGAAGAGAAAGCCACGGTTGTATTTATACCCAAAAGGAGTAAAGCGAGCGAGAAGGTCTCGCCATCTGACGGCAGAAATAGTAACGAAAATTGAAAAATTAAGTTAATAGAAATTTGAAAGCGTTAAGAAGGACTGGATTGGAATTAAAGCCATTAACTAAACTAAATTGGAATTAGTGACTTTTATTCCAATCTAAAACAGTTTTTCCTTAAGGTCCAAACAGTTTCATTTACAGCTCAAACTTACCAGCATTTATGAAAATCTGCAATTCTTCAGAACAAAAACTAATAGATGTTGTGGAGGCAGTGGAAAAAGCAGAAGAGATTTTGTTTCATCTTCTGAGTATTCAATAAAATTACTAATAAATTCAATAGCAATAACTTAATTAAAGAACTTTAAAAAATATCTTTTCATTAAAAAACATGCTACTAAACAATTTTTTGTATATACAACACTATAAGATTTGCACTGATCTAGCTAAAGAGCTCACTCTGAAATCAAAAATCTAATAAGATTAACAATAATAAATATAAGATTTTATAGATTTAATAAGATTTTATAGATCCTAATTTTGATTTTATTGAATTTAGCAAAACACTCAAAAAATAGCAAAAATATTTCCCAACTAATGACTCTTAACATCAAAATCTGAAAAAAAAAAAAAAAAAATTAAGTAGTATCATTACCAACCACAACAATCGACGAATTATTGACCATCTTGTTTCTGAATGAATTGAACTTTAAAAGATACACTGACCAACATCATAAACATATTATTACTGGAGATCTTAATTTAATTTTTAAAAAAATTAAGAAGCTCATAAAATTCGGCACCAAGTTCAGAAGTGAGCACCAATACTAGCGATAATATTTGTCTTAAAAAGATGAAACACAAGCTCGACCAATTTATTATTATCACCAACTACAAACACAGCTATCAACTCAACTCTTTTAAAGAATGGAAACATCATGTTTAAAATGACATTAAAAATATTATTAATGAACTTCAGTTCAATAATATAACTAGCATCAGTTTACAAGGAAACTTCCGAAAAGTTTTGAAGAAATCAAAACCCGATTTATTATTACCACTATTGACAAAGCTAACAGCAATTTTAGTATTATTTGTAAAAAGTTCTATCAAGAAATTATTAGCAATGAACTCAATAGTAAGATTACTTACCAAATCTCTAAAAGCGAAGAAAACTCATTTATTAAGAGATTTAAAGCATTTCACAAAAAAGACTTAAATACCAGTAAACCATATTATTGTAAATTCTTCAGTTCGTACGCACTTCCAAAATTTCATAAAAATCCAATCACTTTCAGATTTATAGCTACTGGACTAAATAATTACAAAAAAATATCAATATTAATTTCACCAAAATTCTCTAAAAAGACTGTATTGAGGTACAGAAGCAGAAAAATATTACTGAATTACATAACAATTGTATTAATAATAATCAGAAGGTTTTAAAAACTATTAACGAATAACAAATTTAGAATATTAACTGCTACGATTTCCCTTAGAAAGTCCTCTACAAAGGCATCCCTTCCCTTAGGCAGATAGCCCTAGTGTGCTTTGCCGTAATTAAATAAACCAAACCAAAACTATCACCTATTTCCCAGCATTAAAATCATTTTTTGATTTAGATAAATGAGACTCTTACTCTAAATGTACACTTTTCTCAATATTATTAAATATCAAAAGAAAAGTTTTTTTGGAAATTAGCGGTATTCCCATGGGAACAAACTCTTCAACTGCCACTCGCAACCTGTTTCTCTTCGATAAGGAATCTAATTTTATTAACAATGCAAATAACCCAGGACTTTTTTAAATTTAACTAATTGATGATATAATTGACTGATAATAAATACACTGAAATTTTAAAACAAAATATGTGTCCTAAATATCTTAATAAAACTAACAAAGATGACACCGAAAAAGATTATCTTGACCGACAAATTTACAATCTCAACAATATTATTTTATTTAATGAGAGAAGGTTTTTCAGTTTCATTACAATTAAACTAATCAATTGGAAGTCTAATAGCTCCAGAAAAATGGTTGCTAACACTACTAGTAATCAAACAAAATGTTTAAAAATATTTGTAATAACAGCAAAAATTTTACAAAAGGACCTAGCTTATTAATAAAATTACTAAAAGATAGCAAAATTCCACACAATTTCGTCAAAAAACAGTTGGTTATATAAAAATTATTTTCTGCATCAAACTGCTGTTTTCATGATAAGCTATACCTAAACCGTTATGGCAGTGTAGTTTGGATGTCTTTAACACAGTTGAATTATGTCAAAATTCAAACATTCTCTACGATTCTCTATGATTGCTCACAACTTCTACACAATTATTTAGCTTCTTTGGATTTATTTACCTTTAAAAAATAACTTTTTCGAAATTTTTTATCACAGTGCCCTACAGCTTTCTAGATCTCTGAATTAAAAAAAAAAATCTGAAATGTTTCAGATTTTAAATTACGTCCAAAGGGGCGTTTTTTAACATTTTGTGTGTTACCTTTCTTTATTAAATATCATGTTCCTCGCACTTAAACCATAAGATCCAGTGCAACAGCAATATCGCAAAATAGTTTTAAAACGAGCATATCTTTAGAATTTCCGATACAGAGACTCACGCGCTGGAGATAAAAATGTTTTTTCTGCACAACGTTGCCATTGCTCGCTTTGAAATCCTTGAGTTTGTTAATCAAAAATTCGTCAAAGTTTTAAAAAATAGGAAATCGATCATAAAACAAATTTCAAGTTTCAAATTTGGTCTTCCACATGCTCATATTCGTTGGAGGATTACGTTATTCAAAATTCGATGACTCTATGTACCGTTATTTTATGACAATGTGAGAAATATACATACATTTACGCAGATTTTCATTATTTAATTTCTTCAAATATAATGCAGGACTCTAACATTTTATGGCAACAGTTTGAAAAGTGAACCGACATTTATCCGTCCGACGCAAAATGCCAAAACGAAACTAATAGTCCTTCGGGATTCAAATCCCTTTGGACTAATAATCATTCCCGTATTAAGTATTACAACTTCTTCTATTCGTTGAACTGAATGCAAATGATTCTTCATTTTAACTTAAATTTATGCCGGTTAGTAATGAACTTCTTTACGGATTTGTAATACAGGTAATTCGATTATTTTTCCTTTCTGGTTTTACAAAATAATTCATTTTTGTTACATCATTTTTTGCTACACCATATTTAATGTAGCAGGGGCGGAGGTCCTCCCATCTTATTATTTTTATTATTAATCAGTTAAAAATTCGTAGTTAATCTAATTCCATTGCTTAGCACATTCTGTGTCTTAGCAACGGTATTTTGTTAAAAAAAAAAAAAAAACAGAGCGAATATATATACCTCTGCGTTTCAAAACTTTTGTTACTCTAATGTTACAGAGTTTAAGAACTAACTCCTCTTTTTTTTTATTATTTTTAATATTCTATCCACTGATACTGAATTATCGTTATTAGTTTTTAAGCTTTTTTGTTTCTTTATAATTTTGTTGCCATAAAAAATTTAAAAAAATTTAACCGACCTTTATAGATAAAAAACCTGTATTCAATTAGCTGAAAATAATAATATTTTAAATATTATTTTATGTTTTTTGTGCTATGATTTTGCAATTGTTTACCCTGCTCGACCTCTAGAGGTTGGACTGATAAAGACACATATTACTTTGTTTTTCTGAGATTATTTTAAGATTTAAACTTTAATTTGCGTCTTTGCTGATTCAGAATGTGATTTATTTAATTGTTTGGGATGCACTAACAACCTGGTGACGATTCAACGAAAGATGTAAATTTCTTATTTCATTTTTGATTTTGGCATGTTTTGCTCCTTTTCTCTCGTCGTTTGCCAGTGTGCTTCTTGTTATTCGGTTTTGCTTTTACTGTTTTTCCGAATGTTTACCCCAAATTCAAAATGAGATGAAATTTAAACGTATTATTTATTTTAATTAATTTTTGCATTATATATATATAATGTTGTATGATATTAATTTACTTAGTTCGAAAACAAGTTTTTCTAATACTTGCGCAATAGCTGCAAAGTTAGATACAGTGTCTCACAAAAGTGATGGGACACTTGTGCTTTACAAAAGGAAACTGTAATAAAATTAATTAAAAAACATGTAAAAATTTTTCGTGGGTGTGTTTCATACTTAAATTTAGTAACAATTATTACATAACATACATTTTCTCAAAATATTAAAATAATAATTTAATAAAATATACAATTGTTTAGAACGGAGCAAAAAATGGCTCACATGAGTGATGGGACACCATTAGATACCACTACGTACTACAATAAAAATATTTTTTGGGGTTTTTATTTTTACTCAAAAGCAATTAGCAATATTTTATAAAATCGTCTGCAGTCTTTTTCTCCAGTTTGTTTTGGAATTTTTGTGTTTTTTAGCTCTGTGTAGCCATGAATGCTAAACGGAAAGAAACTTTACCTGAAATTCGAAAATTAGTTATGAATTTGCATATTGAACGTGAAAAATCTATTAGAGAAACTGCTGAAACTATTAACATGAGTCATTCAACAGGTTTCAATATCATTAAACGATATAAAAAGAATCATATGACTCAGGATAAATGAAGACCTGGTCGACCATCAAAGCTATCCAATGGAATAAAGCGAATTATTGTTCAAAATTATAAAACAAAATCCAAGAATGAGTGCTCCTAAAGTTGCTGCTTATTTACAAGCATTATATGGAGTAATTGTTAATCCTGAGACTATTAGAAGAGTAATTCGATCTGCTGGATATCACGGTAGAGCAGCCAGGAAAAAATTCTTCGTAAATGAAAAGAATAGAAAACTCAGACTCCAACATAAATAAGAACTCTGATTACTGGAATGAAGTTATATTTGCTGGTGAGAGTAAATTTAATATATTTGGTTCTGTCTGTAGAATCCTGGTGTAGAGTAAACCCAGGAAAGAATTTCGCAAACGGAACTTGGTGCCAACAGTAAAACATGGCGGAGGAAGAGTTATGGTATGGGGGTGTATGGTGTCCGCTGGAGTTTGTAATCTTGTTTTTATTTACAGTATAATGGATAAGTACAAGTATACTGACATTTTAAATCAAAATTTGAAATCTTCAGCACGAAAATTGACCCTTCATAATGATTTTAAATTCTACCAGGACAATGACCTCAAGCACACTGCTTTGAACGTTAGACTCTGGCTGCTGTATAACTGTCCTAAAATAATAAAAACACCACCACAATCTCTAGACTTAAATCCCATAGAGAATATTTGGCAAGAATTGGAATCAAGAATTCGCAAACACACCATTTCTTCAAAACAACAATTAAAATCATTGCTTCAAGAAGAATGGGGTAAAATCGCTCCAGAAATCACAAAAAAATTAGTCGAATCCATCCCAAGAAGTTTAAATCATGTTTTAAATGTAAAAGGAAATCCAACAAAATATTAAAACATTTTAAGAAGTAAAATTTTTGGATAAATATTTTATGGAAAAGTAAGTGTCCCATCACTTATGTGAGCCATTTTTTGCTCCGTTCTAAACAATTGTATTTTTATTAAATTACTATTTTAATATTTTGAGAAAATGTATGTTATGTAATAATTGTTACTAAATGTAAGTATGAAACACACCCACAAAAACGTTTTACATGTTTGTTTAATTTATTTTACTACAGTTTCCTTTCGTAAAGCACAAGTGTCCCATTACTTTTGTGAGACACCGTACATATATTAACTACAGTTTAAAAAGGTAAACAAACGCAAAATTGCAAAATGTAGGATTTTATTACGAAAATCTAAGGCAACTTCAGCTGAGATTATTAAGTATAATTTTTCAAAAAATAATGTTTATACTATATAGGACAAAAATTCTATTTTATTTGCTAACTATTTTTTACCAGTCATAATAGTCCTTTACACAAGCATATCACACTTTCCCAGACAGTATAATAATTAATTTTTCAAAAATTACATATATGTAAGATACATGAGTGCGTGCGGGTGTGTAAGTTTTATATTACAGTTTTACTTATGCACACTGAAAAGTAAAAATTTGATCAAGTTTGATTAATCGGGCATTTTCAGTTGCTACGTGATGTTATTTTTGGTTATAAGAATGTTATATATTTAAAAATTATCTTTTACTCATTAGAGCATTTAATTAAAAACATTTAATTTATATATATGTGATGTACCAGCTTTAGTCGTAGCTTAAATTATCAGACGATAAGTTTAAAAAACAGGATCCATTTATTATTGGTCAGGAGAAATAGCAGTTACAAAATCAGATATCCGGAGTAAATAAAAAAGAACTACTAATAACTTTTTGTATGAAGTTTACTGCATCGTGACATTTAAGAAAAAGCCCCCGATATTCTTTTGCGAGTCCTTTTATAGTCTCCGGAAAGGCGGAGCTTCCAAGAAATGACGTCAGCCTCGTCAGCCAATCCAGTTCGCTTTAAATATTTCCAGAACATTCTAAAACTGTACATGTACAAAAAGGCGGGAAAAACAACTTGACTACGGGGCTGTGGATTTAATTCCACGTACTTTCAAATAAGAGACCGTCGCCATTAAAAATGAAAAGAACATACAGTTAGAATTTTAAGTGTATTTTGACTGACTTTGGAATTTTATTATTACACACACACTCACATATATATATATATATATATATCACGTTATCTTAATCGATATTGCAATACTGGCATTACAAGCCAATCAGAACAAATAGCAAAAACTACATATCCTGATCTTCATGTATATGGTGTGCATGAATTAATTTAAACGTCCTGAGGAGGAAGAGGGGCCAAAGTTTCTCAGGCTTCAGCGGAGACAGAGCCTCAAAAATGCAAAGGGCCAATGGACAGAGATGGAAGGATGGGGATGCTGGAGAGGAAGGAAGAGAGAGAGAGCGGGGGGAGGGTACCGTCGGCGCCGTGGTCCACTCCAGTGGGTTCCCCGTTGACGGACGGCGGTTGTGTGGTGGGAGGGAAATATCCCTCCTCCCCCCGGGGCGCCATACTTGGCGAGTCAGCGCCCCCACCCTTTGCTGTGAGTTTGCTCGGGGTGTGCATCTTCAGCGAAAGTATAAAAGATGAAAGCTGGAGTAACTGTAACCGCTTTTCTAATCACTGAAAGGAAATTTTCGCCCGCTGTGTTCTTAAGATGTATGAGACACCAAGCGTTCGAAATAGTACCAAATTATAGAACATTTTCAGTTATATGATCAAAGCTGTGATATAAGTCTTGGGTAAATGAACTGATTTATTCCTATTAATTGAATGAAAAGTATTACAGAAGTTTGAGAGGGAACTTAGACTTAACCCGCATACATAACGACAAATGACCGTTTTAAAAGCTTCCTTCAAGGATGCGATTTTGAAATAAAGTAAATAAAAGAGCTGCGTTTGATTACCCAAGCCCGAGGTTCAAAACTTGGGTTTGTGCAAGACTGAAATATTTACTTTAGAAATATACACATCACTCACAATCAAGTTTCATTTAAAGCTAAGTAACAAGTTAAGATACTACCGAATATTGGATTTAATTCTTGCCTGATCGCGACTTTCTGAAATACATATTCAGTCTTTAGAATTTTGATACGTTGTGGTATAAAATGATACTTAAATGATACTAATAATTAAAATGCTTTAAATACCTTTAGATTAAGAAAGAACTTAATATTAAAATTATATTAGAAATGTTTGAAATAAAATTTCTTCTTATAAAACAAAAAATAGACTGGAAAGTCCGCATACCTTTCCAAGGAATTTAAATAAATTTTCTGCAAGGAGTAACATAATCTCTCCTTTATGAGTGTGTGTGTGTGTGTATTTAATTATGGCAAAGCACACTAGGGTTATCTGCCTAGGGGGAGGGATGCCTTCGTGGAGGACTTTCTAAGGGAAACTGGCTCGTATACACGTTACACATGGGGAAAACCACGAAAACGCCCATGCAGCCAGTCCGTTCGTGGGATTCGAACCTCGGACCGAACTACCAGTGTTCAGCGACTTTACCGCTCGGCCGCTGGTGGGCCTCTCCTTTATGAGAATACATTTGAGAGAATCCGAAATAAATATGTGTCCTATTGTCTCAAATATGTGCAGTTCTACTGCAAAATTCGAAACAAATCTCAAATAAAATATAAATACTCGTGTTTCTATTCTATATAATATGAATTTAAACCTTTCATTGCTAGATGAGCTGTAAAATTAGCAAAACAACAAACTTGTGTTTAGCGTAGATTTACCCAAAAACTCAATCGAATGATTCTGAGAGCAATCATGTACAGCTCCCAAGAACAAAGAAATCTAAAAAGACGAGAAAGCAACAGTCTTGAAGATTTCTTTGCTCCTGATGAAGATGAACCCGTAAATATGTACCTTCGAAATGACTAAATCTACGTCAAACACAAGGTAGTTGTTTTGCTAATTTTATGTTGCACTTTCGCGTGTCTCTCTATTGCTTTGAAATTAAACTGTTCTTAGATATACAAATTGAAAAAATTTCTCCTCCATGGGGGGGGGGGGTGAGGAAAGGAAAATGCATGAATAAAGAATTTTACCATACAACAAATTTATTCCATAATTAAAGTCTTAAATTCGATCAATGAAATTCTCAAATTCGAGAAATTCGGTCATGAAAACTTTATTATCGAAGTTTGATAAACGTATGATAAAATTTTCTTCGAAAACGAAAACTGAGAAAACTTTGATAAAGCTTTTATGTTAAAGTCTTTATCAAAATTTTCATGTTCCACAATTTTTTATCTGAAACGAGGTGGGTGAAAATTTTATTTTTACTACATGAACAATTAGCTTTGCAGTTCTTTTCCATCAAATTTTTTCAATTCCGTCTTACTAGATTTAACTTTCTTTACGTTACTTTGGTTACTTTACGTTACGTTCTTTACGTTACGTTACGTTACTTTAATTTGGTAGTGATTTCTAAAAATACTTTAAAAGCTTTTCTATATAGAAACGTTTCAAATGCTAGAAGAATTTTGAAGTAATTTTATTTAAAGCAACTTGTACCTTTTTACAATACAATCCAACCCTTTATATTTAATGGTTTTGGCTTTAGAAAAATTTCTTGTAGCAAAATGAAACCTCTTCAGATGAAATTCTGAAATTTTATGCAAAAATGTAGCGAAAGGACATTCTTATGACATTAAATGAAATCTTATGAAAGGCTAGTGGTATCAAATACACTTAATCAATGTATCGAAATTCTTAAGAAAACTACCTTGAATTTGAGCTTTGAAAAATTATTTAAAAAAAGATACTTATGATAATAATTCAGCAACTTTAATCGAAACGACTAACGCAAGGAAAACAATAAGGACTTAAGTTGGGGTGGAGTCATTGGAGCTTCAAGCATGTCGAATTCCGGTATTTTGCTGTGTAACTGAATTGCAGCGTTAATAGAAAGTTCTGTTATCAATGGAAAGTTTCATTTAAAAATTCGTAAACATTTATATTTAATTTTATTATATAATATTTTACAATTTACGTAACAGTTAGGGAAAACTTATATTTCTTGAGGAAAGCAAAATAAGCATAAAAATCTGAATAGCCGGAGCAGAAAACACTACCGAAATACAATCCTCTTAGAAACAGTGATTTTATAAGTTATATCCGCCTGATCAAAAAGGCTTCAGCTGTACGCTTTGAGCAAGAACGTTCGTTAAACCAAACATAAAACGCAATTTTATCGCTTTCTGGAATCCTCTGTCCCACATTTTGATATTATTAATTTAATAACGTTCCATTAGTTTCATTGTCTATACTGTTAAAATCTATACGGGTTTATCTGTTTTCTTGTTTGTGGCATCACCTCCTCCGAAACGGCGGGAAATTGAGTTTCGAGAGAGGTACCCCCCCCCCCCCCCGGATTCCAAAAGTTCATGGGAAGCCATTCCGGTCATTTTGATCTACGAGCGACTTTAATCAGCCGAAATATTAATTAAAAACTCTAAAAATGCTAATTTTTGCACTCATTTGAGTGGCAACAGTCTCGTGAGTCGCTGAAGATAAAAATATGTTTTATTTCGAAAAGTGTTGCCACTGCTCTCTCTCAAATCTTAAAAAATGAGTTTGTCAATAAAAAATGTGTAAGTTTCACAAAACATGAAATAAAAACAGCCTTTCCAAACATTAAATATATAATTATTACATAAGGTTACATTCTGACGTTGAACAAAGCATGTGATTGCATGTGACGTCTTTGTACGTCGAAAATGTTTCGTCAACATCAGCGTTTTAAATAAACAGTTCTATTGGCAGCTGTTTTAAGTTAGGATAATTGACAAGGTACGTTTTTTACTACATTAATTCTTTATTATTCTTCAGGAAAGTTTTTTATTTCCTTGTACGAAATAAAAAAGAAGCATTGTAATCGCGAAAAGTTTCAGGCATCATATTTCAACACAAATATCCATTTTCACAGCTATCGAATGCAATTAAACGATGTTTTTGCGTGACATCTATACGTAAATATATCTATACGTAAAGCCAGAATAAAAGACTCTTTTCCTCCAATAAAATTGTAAAACTAATTTAAAATGAATTTTGAAGAGAATTTTTCGCGGCGTCTGTACGTACGTACATACGTATGTATCTCGCATAACTCAAAAACAAGTAGTCTCAGAACTTTGAAATTCTGTATATAGGACTGCTATAACATGTAAATGTGCACCTCGTATTTTAGTTGCAATCGGCCGCACCAAAAGTATATAAATATATGTATATATATATCCACTCTCTTACTCGGCTCAGAGATCTCAGTTTCTTTATTCTTATGTGTTTGCAAATTGTGCATTTTTTGCTTTAAAAATGATTGAATTATGTTATTCTTATCTTCCGGTTAAGGTTTTATGCCTTTAGTAAATCTGTATGCAATATAAATAATTTAAAAGTTGTTTAAGCGCCGCTAAGCCTAATAATTTTTTCCATTGCGGCCATTGCTTGTTTACATTTCAAACAGCAGAATAGTAGATCTGTTGCCAATTCTAGAGAAAGTAAGCTTCCCGATAACGCCTTCTTTTATTATTGAGAATGAAATCATGCTTAATCCATTCTGGAATTTATTCGAGGAAATAAGTGTTTAAAATTTACTGCATAATTTTCAATACAGACATCTTGAGTTTTAATGTACTTTTGCCTTGTCGCGAAGTAAGACCTGAATTAATTGAATGAGAAATACTGAATCGTCTGTGAAAAACTGTTTCTTTGTCGGTGCTCTTTGCTTAATTTCTTGTATACATTATATTAGATTTATTATAGTATTTGAACAGAACATATGGCAAAGATTAGATAATTCTTAAGATGATATAAATTTTGTGCATTCTGAGTTAAAAATTGAACGAAATATAACGCTGCTAAGTGAACTCAGAGCCAGAGTGTCGCTATGGTAAACAAATATAGTGAATTTTAAAGAGTGCATTTATTCTATTGTGGTTTATGCGCTATCTACGAAGTATATTTAATCCAATCCAATAAGTTTAAATGAAATGCAAGAAAAATTGGGTATAATTTAATATTCCGTACAAAGAAGTCATAAGGTGCACATATCAGATTTTTATTATTACATTAAACTTAAATAATAACGTCATATGTATACACATTAACCTTATGTACTACTTTTTTTTTGGTTTGGCAACAAACAAATTATTTACGAATTGTTTTTGCTTGTAAAGCAAGAAGGTTAGACTAGATTGTAACAGTCTTTTCTAAGCTCCATGTTGGAAGGAATAAACTGATTTCATTGACATCGAAATGTTTTTATACATTTTTTTTTCAGGTATACATAGAAAAAGTTTTGCGTTGGCCGCATGCAGCCCGTTCACCCGGTGGGCTTGCCTGCGAGTTATATAATCATAATTTTCATAATGATGAAATCGTTTCCCAGAAAATATTTCCATTACTGCATGAATGAAAAAAAGTAAAATTAAAAAATTCTGCTAATTCATTACTTAATTCATTAGCTACGAGAAAATTATCTCGAGCAATATTTACTAAAGATATTGACTAAACTTTATTAGTTTCATACCGCTTAACTTAACCATTTGTTAATAATTACTGCTAAAACGATTCAGCTGCCAATTATTTAAAGAAAAGGAAGAAAAAAATAGCCTACACCTTCTATATGTAAAATTACATGCTCTTTAAAAGAAATTTTAGAAAATGTTTTCGAAAGGAATAAATAAACCAAAATGGCCTCGAATCTTCGAAACGATAAAATTTGTTTTCAACTAAATTAAGACTAAGTTTTTTTCGTTCACAACTTATGTAATAAATAAAAGAAAAATAAAACATTTTAAAAAAGGTTCTTATTTTGAATGAAATTTCCTACAACATATAATTTTGTTTTATAGATTAGTCAAATAGAACTATAATCTAAAGTAAAATGCAAAATACGTTTTTGATTTTTTTTACATGATTTTAACAGCAACAACTAGTAGTCTTTTTTCTTATAACACATTTTTTGTGTATGATTGTCAGAACGCGATGCCGAGTTTTCAATTTTTGTGAGATGCCCTCCGACTTGCCTCACCCCGGCACTCTACCTTCAACAAATGCCCCAGTCTATTTCAAATGAGATGCGGCTTAGGAATAATGGCATACAAAATATTCCAAAAATAAATGTCTATGGTTCGACAAATACTGGCTTCTGCGGACCTCCTGACAGTACCTGACAGCCCTCTAGTCAGCCGACCGCCTCGGAAAGATAAAGTGAGAATATCTCCCACCTCCACCCCCTCCTCAACCCACAGCTCCTTTCCCTGCAAAAGCCTCGTCAAGTGATGTTTTCTATGACGCTAAAGCCAGGTTACATATGAAATATTAACAGAATATGCATAACATTAAGATATTTCATTTATGCATATTCTGTTATGTTAATTATGGGAAATGATTACGAAATAAGGGCTAAAAAATAGTTCTATATAAAAATAAACCTAAAAGTTTTCAGATTTTAAATTACACCCAAAGGGGCCTTTTTTGAACGTTTTGTGTGTTACCTTTATTTATTAAATATCACTTATTATTTTCGCACTTAAACCATAAAATTCAATTCAACAGCTATATCACAAAATAATTAAAAAGAGCATATCTTTAGAATTTCAGATACACAGTCTCGCACGCTGGAGATATGTGTTGCCACTGCCCGCTCTGAAATCTTCAAGTTTCTTAATCAAAAGTTCATAAATGCTTTGCAAAATATGAAATTAATAAAACAAATTCCAGATTTGGGCTTCCAGATGCCCATATTCGGCTGGAGATGTACGTTATTCAAAACTGGAGGGCTCTAGGTACCGTTGTTTTATCACAGTGGAAGAAATATGCATACATTTATGCAGATTCATCATTATGTAATATCTTTAAATATAATGCAGGGTTCTAATATTTGGTGGCAACAATTTGAAAAGTGAAACGCCATTTATAGCGAAACGCTACAAAATGAAAAACGAAATCAATAGCTCTACTGGTCTAACTCCCTTTGTGCTAATAATATCAGTGACAAACTAAAGTTGATAATCTTTCTTTTTATCTTTTTGATTAATTTGATTACTTTTTATCTTTTTGATTAATTTGATTACTTTTTATCTTTTTGATTAATTTGATTTATTTTTTATCTTTTTTATCTTTTTGATAATCTTTCTTTTTGATTTCAGTCCAGCTTCTATGTTTCCAGCTGCATAGCAAGTTTAATCTCTTAAAGAATGATAATCCTGCAATGGTAAGCTGAAGCAGATAGGTTTTTAGCATGCTAGTTACTTAATATGTAGCAAACAATTCTAAAACGTAACCAATGTAATAATTTAATACTTAAACCAATGAAATAATTTTAACCGTGGTATCATTCGACATTTTATTATTATTCTGAATTCACATTCATATTCTGAATCAGAATGGTTGAATGTATGCAGTTTCAGCATGGAAAACATATAAGAGTCAAGAAGTTTTCTTAGGGCTTAATTAGTTTCTTAGGTAAAATTCAAAATAATGCAGCAGCAGTCTTTGTTGTAGACATATTATGCCTTCCAGTTTGAGGTATAATAGACAAGCTAGTAGTGGGCTTGATGTTAAACATGACGTAAACAAATAGAAACCAGTACTGTTGGTAATTTAAAAACGTGTCCGATAAATGTGAGAAACCAGCGAATATTCATTGGAAGAAGAACAGGCAATAATGCGGACGTCGGTAGTCATTTCAACTTTCTCATAGAGAAGTGATTTCCTATCATAAAGTTCCATTTCAACAAGAGCCCACCAGCGGCCGAGCGGTAAGGTCGCTGAACACTGGTAGTTCGGTCCGAGGTTCGAATCCCGCGAACGGGCTGGCTGCATGGGTGTTTTCGTAGTTTTCCCCATGTGTAACGTGTATACGAGCCAGTTTCCCTTAAAGAGTCCTCCACGAAGGCATCCCTCCCCTTAGGCAGATAGCCCTAGTGTGCTTTGCCATAATTAAATACACCAAATACACACCATTTCAACAAGAAAGTAAAACCGACGTAGAACGCAGGTAATGAAGATAGAAAAAACAGAGAAAGAAAAGACTCATTTCTTAAGGAATCCTTGCTCTTTTGAAGAAGTATTGGAATGTATCTCAGTACTATATCAGCGGATCTCAACCTTTTGACTGACGCGTACTACCTAAACAAAAACTGAAAAACTGTAGTACCACCAGTACATTTTACAATGATTATTTTTCAATTTCTCAAATATTAAAATATATATGTAATAATAAAATTCCATAGTCAAACTACACTTAAAATTCTAACTGTATGTTCTTTTCATTTTTAATGGCTATGGTCTTTTATTTGAAAATACGTGGAATTAAATCCACAGCCCCGTAGTCAAGTTGTTTTTCCCGCCTTTTCTACACGTACAGTTATAGAATGCTCTGGAAATATTTAAAGCGAACTGGATTGGCTGACGAGGCTGACGTCATTTCTTGGAAGCTCCGCCTTTCCAGAGGCTACAAAAGGACTCGCAAAGGAATATCGGGGGCTTTTCTTTAATGTAACGATGCAATAAACTTCATACAAAAAGTTATTAGTAATTCTTTTTATTTACTCCGGATATCTGATTTTATAACTGCTATTTCTCCTGAATAATAATAAATGGATCCTGTTTTTTAAACTTATCGTCTGATAATTTAAGCTACGACTACGTTTATGATTCTTCACCAATCTATTTATTCCGGACAAAAGCTGGTACATCATATATATATATATATATCGCCCTTTGCACAATCTGTTGGCTATTTGTATAAAACACGGACACATAAAAAATTGTTAGATTAAAAATTGGTTACCATTTTAATTAACAAAATTTAAGTTAAAATACTTTAATTCTAAAATTTAGTGTGAAATATGGGCCTGTTTGAGAGAGATCAATTTCTTTACGTCTTATTTCACTCAGTTTTAACCGTATATTACTATCCACTTTTAATTTTGTTCTATATTTATTTTTTCAAATACAATATGGAAGAAAATCCTTATTCGCACAAATAGGTTTTGCAAAAAAGGCAATAAAAATTCAATAGCTTTATTTGAAATGCCTTTAAATTCTTTTTCTTCGGTTCACCCAATAGTTAGCAAGTGTGCTGTTTTTGAAATCTTCAATTAGAGTTCGATCACAGGAAATGTCTAACAATTGTTCTTTTTCTTCACAGGATTTTTTTTTATTTAGTAGTTAAAAATACTTTACATTCCATCTATTTTTCTCTTGCGTACCACCGATTGAGAATCGCGTCTCTGTGTGATATAATCGTTGAATCAAACTGAACAATAGCTTAAGCATATGCAAGTATTTCAAAATCTAGGAAATAAAATGTTCTATAGTATTTTGATCTGTCTTTGTTTCTGCATTAAGTGTAGCAAATAAACTCTTACAACCAAAATAAAGATACCATATTTTGCCAGCGTATAAGACGCATTCCCTTTTATATACACATTTGTGAAGGATAGAACTTTATTACTGATCATTGTAATGAATTTACAGTATTGTAATGAATTTACAGTAATACATATATAAAATAATACTTTCTGCATATACCCAATCTATCTGGGAAAGAACACCTTTTCGTGAAAACCCAGACACTCGTCTCCAGAGCTAATGAAAACCTCTCCTAAATCAGCATCTGAATTCTCATACAACAAATTGTCCTCTGTACCATCCAGTGCATTACTAAGGCCACACTTCTTAAATGATTTAACCATTGTCTCTGTTTTCATTGCATCCCATGAAGCTTTGACCATTCAGAACAAGCTTGCCAAATGCTAGTTTTTCAGACCTATTTTCAAAGGAAAAAAAAGTGCTTCTTATATGCCGGCAACTATGGTATCTAAATATTTAAAGAAATCAGAGAAAGTTCATACCGTTATTTCAAAGTCTGGAAAGGAGCCATTCACTAATATCATGTAAATAAGTAAAAATGACATTTTAATAGTCCCTAGAGTTAATAAATTCATAGACGAAAGAAAATTACAATAACTTTAGGTATAATTCATCGAAAATGCAAGTGTTATAAGAAGAATATTTCTGTTCCTTAGGGAAAACCACATCCAACCAATGGTTAAACTTTGTTTTATTAGTCCAAAGGGATTTGAATCCCGAAGGACTATTAGTTTCGTTTTGGCATTTTGCGTCGGACGGATAAATGTCGGTTCACTTTTCAAACTGTTGCCATAAAATATTAGAGTCCTGCATTATATTTGAAGAAATTAAATAATGAAAATCTGCGTAAATGTATGTATATTTCTCACATTGTCATAAAATAACGGTACATAGAGTCATCGAATTTTGAATAACGTAATCCTCCAACGAATATGAGCATGTGGAAGACCAAATTTGAAATTTGAAATTTGTTTTATGACCGATTTCCTATTTTTTAAAACTTTGACGAATTTTTGATTAACAAACTCAAGGATTTCAAAGCGAGCAATGGCAACGTTGTGCAGAAAAAACATTTTTATCTCCAGCGCGTGAGTCTCTGAATCGGAAATTCTAAAGATATGCTCGTTTTAAAACTATTTTGCGATATTGCTGTTGCACTGGATCTTATGGTTTAAGTGCGAGGAACATATTTAATAAAGAAAGGTAACACACAAAATGTTAAAAAACGCCCCTTTGGACGTAATTTAAAATCTGAAACATTTCAGATTTTTTTTTTTTTTTTTTTTCCATTTCATTTCGCTGATTTTACTTTATTTTGTTGGAAACAAATTCCTTATTTATTTCAACGTTAGTTGCAGAATATTTATTACGATTCTGAACTACTCTTCTTTGAAACTTACTTTAGTTCGTCTTATGAATTTTTGATTTTTGCAGTGATGTCAAAAACCTTGCTTAGGAACGAGTGGCTGAGACCGCCGAGTATAGATACGTCAACTCAAGCTCGAATTTCATGCAAACATATGTCTTCATTGATGCTTTTTGTGACTTGCTCATGCTGAACGGGAATATGAGGCTTTTTTACTTGGAAAATTCAACTCGAAAGCATCCTTTCCCCGTGTTTGCCATACTCTTATAACTTAACTTAATGGAAACAACACTTCGAATTCTGAATTTTAACTGTCTTCTGGGCTTGGGAAATTTGCTAGGTTATATTATGCAGAACACATATAAAATTGTAAAAAAAAGTTCATTGTTCATCTGGCATTTCATCTTTTGTCTAGTTTCGGAACATATTTAAATTATTACAAGCGCAAAAATTATTTATTTATTTACGTTTATTTTTATGTATTTATTTATAATTAATAATTTTTTATTTATATATTTATTCATAATTATGTATAATTAATTAATTAGTTAATTATTCATTTTCATTTATATTTATTTATTTATTATGTAATCCGTCCGGTGAGATAATTTTTTTCAGTTACATATGGAAAGATTTTAACGTGCTTTGTTTTCTTAAATATACTAGAAATTACTAAGTTATCGATAGATGCAAGGAATATGAAAATCAATCACGTTGCCTCCGTGATTCGAACATTTGAAGTTGAACGCACTAGCAATTTACTTACGGGAAGACGCTATAATATCCTACATTCTCGCCATTATGAAAGGCATGAAATTTAGCTGACCGTCTGCCGATGACCAGTTATCGTCCACCACTTTTTAAATTCCGCCGCTGACTAGAAACTAAACTTTTCGAAGCCAGAAACTGAAAAATCAGCTATGTCCTCCCTCAAATCTTCCAGCTGCTAGCTGTTTTTTTTTAACCACTTACATGACCAAAATACGAATGGGGAAGAAAGCGATAATTTTTATTACCATATGTTTGCCCCAACCCGAATTTCAATTCCCGGCTTCCTCCTCTCCGGTTTTCAATCATATTGTTTGGCTTTAAGATGAAATTCAAATTTAGCAAATGTTTTCTTAAATTTAATTAGACTGAATTTATTTAGGTGAAACAACACTATTATACTAGAATCTCGTTCGGGATCGTATGACTGTGCAAAAGGAAAGAGGAGCGGTCTGTGTCTCTAAACATCCTAAAAGGAATATTTAAGCCATTAACGCGTTTTTTCCAATACCTTAATTCCTAAGCTTCTGCTCCAAAGATAAAGACATTGTAAGCCCCAAAATAAAAACACTGGAAAGGTAGAAAGTACTGAGAACCCTGGACTTCTTGTTCCCGAAACATAATGTGAACACAAGAGCACTACGTTGCACAGAATTTTCTGCACAAATAGAAAAAAAAAGTGTAAAACTGATGCAATAACTTGTTTACAACATGATTTTAAATCGTAATTGTTAGAGCAAAAGATAAATATTTATATTAGCCCAAAAGATAAAAATCCACGCATAAAAAGCTGCAAGTATGCCGTTTCTTCCACCCAAAAGATAAAAATCCACACATAAAAAAAGCTGTAAGTATGCCGTTTCTTCTACCCAAAAGATAAAGATATTGTAAGAATGCTACATAACACGGGATTTGTATGCACAAATAGTGAAACAAAATGGAATATTTATGCAATTGCGTGATTTTTCTGCTACTTTAATTCCCAAGCTTCTGCCTAAAAAGATAAACTTTCAATAACGGTACCAGTGCAGAAGAAACGTGGGGACCATACTCGGGGTTGGGTCATCCCCCTATCAGTGACGGGAACTTGTCACACGTCGGAAGCTTATCTTCTCCGACCCCCGTCCGCACCGCTATCGGACCACGGGATAGCAGAATGTGGGAAAGCCGGAAATGGTATTTTCTGAAAGCACTCCTCCTCTCTCTCCTTTTAAACGAACAGACAGACGAATGTACGTACCTCGAGCGGGCTGCCCTACCCCTCGGGCCAGCCATCATTACAAGCAGCGTCCTAAGCGCATGCATACATATATACATACACTCAGATAAATGTATATAAACGCTCAAGTACATAAAGGATATGGCTATATATGACGAGATAAATATCAGTGTCCAGTATTGCAGTTTGCTCTTTAATGGTGGGTCCGCGAGTTTGGCTTTTTTGTGCAAGCCTACGCTTTTGTGTGTTATGTTTATCTGCATCTGGTGCTGAGAGTATTTTTGCTTTCTGTGCCTCCGGCTTGTGATAGAGCCAACTGAGAATAACACTGGAATAAGTTCTCTATTTCCTTAAAATCACCGGAGCATTGTATGTTCGTGCTGTTAAGGAAAGAAATAGCAAACGGAAAATTAATTTGCAAATAATCTTGCAGCTTTTAAATCTCATGCGTAAAACGCTGCGTAATTTCAGATATTTAATTTAATTTTTTTTGATGGCATCACTAATAAATATATACAGTGGATGGACAAAAATATGGAAACACCTTGTGAAATGCATGTTTGAAAAGAAAGATTGATTTTAATGAAATATGTAGGTGGCGATGGCATTTTTGACTACTGACGCCACCTATACAACTTCGTAAATGTGCTAAACAGTTCAGTTGTTGTCGGAGTACTGTTATGTGAGGTTGTCATTGCATTATGTCAGAGTTAACAGACTTCGAACGTGGGCAAATTGTTGGAGCACGTATGGTAGGTGCTTCCGTAAGCAAGGTAGCCGAGGTGTTTAGTGTTTCAAGAGGTACTGTATCGAAGATTTATTCCGCATATTTGAAAAGCGGAAAAACATCATCTGCTAAATCACAGCGCGGACGAAAGTGTGTCCTGAGTGATCGTGACAGACGATCATTAAGGGAAATCGTGACGAAAAATATAAAAGGCCACAGCTGCAAAAGTTACTGCTGAAATGAATGTTGTGTTACCGAACCCTGTGAGTACCAAAACAATTCGAAGGGAGCTTCATAAACAGGGGAATTGCTGGCCGTGCTGCAATCGAGAAGCCACTCATCAGTGATGCTAATGCCCGTAACAGGAAAAGGTGGTGTTTAAGTCATAAAGCCTGGACTATAGAGCAGTGGAAGCGAGAAATATGGTCTGACGAGTCTTCTTTCACATTGTTTCCTACTTCTGGCCGAGTTTACGTCTGGAGAACGCCATCTCAAGCCTATAATACAGACTGCTTGTTGCCAAGAGTGAAACATGGCGGGGGTTCTGTTATGGTTTGGGCAGCCATATCGTGGTTCTCTGCTAGCTCCATGATAACTGTGTCAGGGCACATGACTGCCAAGACTTATGTGAACATTTTGGCCGATCTAGTTCATCCCATGGTACAAACTTTGTTCTCCGATGGTGATGGTGTCTTCCAAGACGACAAAGCCCCTGTTCACACAGCTCACATTGTCCAGAACTGGTTTTCTGAGCACGAGGATGAGTTGTCCCATCTTCCCTGGCCACCACAGTCACCAGACCTGAATATTATCGAACCTTTGTGGTCTACATTGGAACGGAAAGTGCGTTCTCGTTATCCACCGCCAACATCGTTATCTGAACTTGCCACCGTTTTGCAGGAAGAATGGTATAATATTCCCTTGGCAAATATACAGGAACTGTATTTATCCATTGCGAGAAGACTGCAAGCTGTTTTGGATGCCAACGAGTTTCCTACACCATATTAAGCAACGAAAAGTGTTTTTTTAAAGGTGTTTCCATATTTTTGTCCAACCCCTGTATATCCAAGGCTCCAAAAATTTAGGATGAAAATCAGATTTTTTCAAATTTATAATCGCAGTTTTATATCGTTTTCAAAATAAGCATACGGTATACTTCAGTAAAGACATCCATGCATGCTGCTTGTCTTGCAACGATTTCTTGTTTTAACTCAAAGAGGCGGTTAGCCCAGAAGGGCTATTAATTTCCTTTTGCCATTTTGCGTTGTCCGCTATAAAATGGCATTTAACTTTTCGAATTGCTGCTACCAAGTGTTAGAGCCCTGCATTGCAGTTAAAAAAATTAAAAAAGGAAGAATCTGTATGAATGTAGGGATGTTTCTCTCATTATGAAAAAACAGCAATACGTAGAGACATATAATTTTGAATAATGTAGTCCTCCACCTCAATATGGGCCCAAATTTGGAATTTGTTTTATTATGTATTTTATATTTTGTAAAACTTTAACGAATTTTGGATTAACAAACTCAACGATTTCAAAGCGAGCCATGACAACACTGTACGCAAAAAGAAAAATTATCTCCAGCGCTCGAGACTGCGTATCGGAAATTCTAAAGAAATGCTCTTTTTATATATTTTGTGATATTGCTGTTCAGTTAAATTTTAATGGTTTGAGTATGTAAAACATTATATTTAATAAATAAAGATAGCACACAAAACGTTAAAAAAACGCCCCTTCGGGCGTAATATAAAATCTGAAATCTGGTGCGGAACCTACAACTGGAGTGAATAACCTCGAAATTTACAAAAATGTACGGCTAAAGTCTGCCTTTCTAGTATAAATATTTACTAACATCAGACTATAATAAGACTGATTCAATATTCTTTAGCATTCGTTGCCCAGACAATGATACTTATATTTCTTTTACAATTAACTGTCCTGCAAGAAATACATTCTGAAGAAGGTTATGTTTTTATAAACAAGCCGAAAATCTCCGAGATTTATTTCTTATATAAAAGCAAACATATTAGTTTTTTTTGATTAGAAATAAAGAAAAGAAAATCTGAAAGCTTCTAAATTTTATATTACGCTCAATAGGGCATTTTTTAACGTTTTGTGTGTTACCTTTATTCATTAAATATCATGTTCTTCGCACTTAAACCAAATAAAATTCAATTCAACAGCAATATCACAAAATATTTAAAAACAACACATCTTTAAATTTCCCACACAGTTTCGCGCGCTGAAAATAATTTTTTTTTTCGTACAGCTCGCTTTGAAATCGCTGAGTTTGTTAATCAAAAGTTCGTTAAAGTTTTACAAAATGTGAAATCGATAACAAAAAAAATTCCAAATTTGGACTTCCAATTGCCCATGTTCGGCTGCAGAATTACGTTATTCAAAATTGGTTGGCTGTAGCAATATTTTAATTTTTGGGGGGGAGGGGGGGGACCGAAGTGATGAAAAATTAGCAACCGCTTTCGCCGGGAATCGAACCGTGGATCTCTGGAACACTGGCCCAGCGTGCAAAACGATTACACCACGAAGGTAGGCCAAGAAGGTGGGAGAAATACCTTATAAATACTTATAAATACTTAACAGACAATTTCAATCCATTAATTGTCGAAATTAAGATTCATTTAGAAGCTTTGAGTTCATATTTAAATATTAAGCTACATTGGGTTAAAACCCATATAGGCTTTATTGGTAATGAGAAAACTGACACCCTGGCCAAGCAGGCGGTCTCAAATGTCAGTGCAATGGATATTGAAGTAACAGGTTCGAAGAGAATTGCAATTCGAAGAATGAAAAAATGTTACGTTAACAAATGGAAAATAAAGTGGTTCTCTTCACCTAAAAGCCAAGGATTTATGGAACTAATTAAAATCACAAATAAAATGAAATGTGTGAACAACAATATTGATATTAATCAGGTTTTGACTGGACATGGTAGGTTTCCGTTCTATTTCAATCGATTTAATCTGCAGGAAAATAAATTATGTAATAGTTGTCAGGTTGATGGTGATGCTAGGCCTTTCGTGGTTGATTTTAGTTTAACAGCCCCTATGAGACAGATTTTTTAACACAACTGATTTTAATGTAAGTGTCATCAATTTTAAAGTTTTTAAATCATATTCGACTGCTCTAATGAAGTTTATGAATGAAAATAGGGCGCTAGTAGGAATCTTCTGTTAAAATTGAATTTTGTATTTATATGGGTTTTCGATATCTGTGGTATTCTGTGTTGTGAATTTGTGTTTATGGATTTTTTGTTTGTTTGTTAGTCTGTAATTTTGTATTAGATGTGCTTATTTAGTTTTGATTTAGTATTTTTGTTTGTTGTTTGGGGGTGGCTGGGTTACTGGCTGCCCTCGTTTGTGGATATACGGTGCCCCTTCTTTTGAGCTATGGGGACACTCGTGTCCAGGTTGGCTGAAGGGAGCCTCCAGTTCTTACCTTATAACTTTATTATTAAAAATTTATTGATTAAAATTTAATTTTTATAAATCAATTCTCTTATTTTCTCATTATTAATTTAGTATTGTTAAGATTAAGAAAATAGCCAAGTTTTCCCCCAGACAATATTTTGTATTTTAAGCTTAAAAGGCTTTTGGCCATATCTTGAAATTTTGCCATGTGCTATAACTACATTATTTGATGCAAACAATATTTTCATTTCGTTCTTCATTTTTCTAACCTTTATTCCTTTGTCTTCTAATTAGAAAATACACAACGTGTTGATTTTTCTTTTAAAGGCAAAGAACAGAATGCGTATTTCAAATAAAGCATTGGCTATTAAATATTTGCTTCCACCTTTTTCTAGGAAACTGACACATAAAGTGAAATTGTCTCCGGAAAGAAATTCATTTAATGACATTAAATTGTATAAATTCCTTTGATTAAAATAAAACTTACAACTTGTAACAAAGATGACAAAAGCTTAAGCAATATTTTATGCAAGCAATAATTATCTTCTGAACCATATTTAAAAACTGGAGAAAGAATATAGAATATATATATATATATAAATCACTCGTAAATGTATCATTACGTATGTCTTGACAATAAAGACTGACAGGATAAATTTCTTTCATAAACTGTTTTCTGAAAGAAAGTAAACAATACTTTCACAAAACAGAACAACACCACTTTACTTCGCAACTCATGAATCTGAAAAATGGTCGAAATGTCGCATATCAGGAGTAATAATGCGCAAAACATATGCTTTTATGGGAAAATAAAGTACATCATAAAAACAAACATTATTTCTGAAAATAATATACATATACACCTAAGCATATATGTACACATACATGAATACTTATACGAATAATATGAAGGAGCTTGAAAATATTCGAATTTAGATTTCTGAATGTGCAAGAATTAATTGATTCGGTAAAGTTAACCCAGAACTTATTAATAATTCCCTGCATTTCTAACTCTCCTTTTTAAATTCTACCATGTAAAAGATACGTAAAAAACTCATTACTCCTAGGGCGATTAACTACAAATTGTATATTTTATTAAACGTACTTATAATTTGCTGCAAATTTTATTTTACGTAATTTTTCCAACAGTTTATTTTTATCATTTTCCACGATTTCTGTTTAAGTATCGTGATATAGGTTTTTAGTTATAAGTGGTTTAAATTTGGTCCTTTTTTTGCAATTAAGTAAAGATATTTTATGCTGGTATATGGCACACGAAGGAAAGAAATAATTTTTAATGACAGGAAAAAATAATGAAGAAAATCGAAATAATTTTGCAAATATCAAAGATTAAACTTCGAAAAACATTTCGTATAAAATATTTAATTTTACGAATTCATCTACAGTTGTAAACAATTTATTTAGTTTTTCTTATGAACTGGGAAAATGTAAACGGTAAAATTAAAAAAAAATGATATTAAATCCAAATTTCATAAGGTACACAAAGAATTTATTTTTTTATAAACTTCCCATTTTAGAAATATATGTTTTCACGCACTACCGCGTTAGCCTTGAAATGTTTAGAAACATATAAATCGCATTTCTATTTACGAACTTCCAATTTATAAACCTTTACTTTTCCGTCCATATGATTCAAAGTCGAGAATACTGACCAAAATTATAAGAGACAAAGGAATTTAATTCTTTATATTTAGACATTATTATAATAAATAGTAAATAAAATTATGAAAGATTCGTTTTCGAAACTTCTGAGTTATCTGCCATATTCAGTTAAGATTTTCTGTGTATTACTTATTTTAATCCAACTATGATTATCTGATAGGCCGAAAATGTTTCATTTAATAATTATCTAAATTTACAAAAGTATTTCAATAAATTTTTGAAAAACATAATTCACTTTGTAATTACTAATACTAATAGTAATTAGTAGCCCAAAGGGCGTTAACCCAGAAGGGCTATTAATTTTGTTTTGGCATTTTGCGTCTATTCATTAAAAACAGCGAATCACTTTCCAAATTGTTGTCACCAAATATTAGAGCCCTGTACTATATTTAAAGAAATTAAATAATGAAGAATCTGCATAAATGTATGCATGTTTCTCGCATTGTGATAAAACAGCGGTATACCTGAAGCCAACCAATTTTGAATGACGTTTGTCTCCACTCGAATATGAGCATCTAGAAATCCCAGTTTGAAATTTTTTTATTATCTATTCCATATTTTATAAAGCATTTACGAGTTTTTCATTAAGAAACTTAAAGATTTCAGAGCGGGCCGTGGCAACACTGTACGCGGAAGAAAAAAAAACATTTTTGTCTCCAATGCGCGAGACTGTGTATCGGAAATTCTAAAGATATGCTCTTTAAATATTTTGTGATATTGCTGTTGAATTGAATTTTATGATTTCAGTGCGAAGAACATAATGTTTAATAAATAAAGGTAACACACAAAACGTTAAAAAAATCCCTTTGGGCGTAGTTATAAAATCTGAAAGCTTTCATGTGTTTTATTTTTTGTTTTTCTGTTTTTTTATTTTATTTTTTTTTATTATTAATTTAATCGGAAAGATGGATAAATTATTCTATTGGTTTATTAATTAATGAATTACACATAGATAGCGGATGATAATATGATCATTCAATTATTTTCTATTTTTATAAAAACGCGCATCCCATATATCAGCATAAAATAGCTATACTTAATCAAAATTGCAAAAGAATACTGTCAACATGTATAAAAGTGGTTGTACCATTAAAGAAGTTTCTGAGGTTGTAAAATATCTACCTCGATTATAAAAATTTTTAATTTATATCCAGAGCACATTATTTTCAACATAAAAAATTAAAATATAATGGCATTCTTGAAAATTTGCATAATTAATAGATTGAAATTATCTCTATATTTTTAGTTAAACTATAATATACTTTGTAAAAAAACTTTTCTCTTTACGTCTTTGTGTGTGTTAAAAAATGCAGAAATAAGCATTCGATACTTTAAATATTTTTTGCATTGAATTTGAACATTTTTAAACTAAAGCGGATTTGTTAGACGACATTTGTAAGTGTTACTGTTATTTAAAAAGAAAAGAAAGATAACTATATAATTTCCAATTGATTTGAATTTCAGTAAAAGAGAGTTAATAAAATTTATAAACTTTATATTACCCGTTTAATGTACATATTAGAGATATCCAGAGATGAATACTCTTATCATAGAAATATGAATTCTAGGGTTCAATTTAAGTGTCATACATAACATTTAAAATAATGGTTGAATTTTTAATCTGCTAGCACATTTTCTACTGTAAAATTTCAACTTTACGACATTTGTTTCAAGCTAAAGCTCAAATCGTACTGCCCACATATAGTAGGTACATAAAGTATAGGTTTGGAGAGCAATTTTACAGTCAAGATACATAACGTAAAGGAGCAAGTGGAAACTAGAAATGAGAAAGATTTTTGGAACATAAAATTTTGAAAACTTAATGTTGCTATCCCCTGGAGTGGAACACATGATTGGAGAGACGAGATGATCATTCCATCGCAAAGAACATATGGTCTGGAATGCCTTTAATTAATTAAAAAAAAACTGAAAAGTTATTAATTATATAATTGCAATAAATTATATATGTATATATTATAATTAATTAGTTTTGATTTTTATATATAATATAACATTATATAATGATTATTAATTATATAATTATAATTAATAAGTTATTAATTATATAATTGCAATATATTATATATATATATTATAATTAATTAGTTTTGATTTTTATATATAATATAATGTGTATTTGTGTATTTTAATCATGGCAAAGCACACTAGGGCTATCTACCTAGGGGGAGGTATGCCTTTGTGAAGGGCTTTCTAAGGTATACTGGCTCGTATACACGTTACACATGAGGAAAACCACGAAAACGCCCATGCAGCCAGCCCGTTCTCGGGATTCGAACCTCGAACCGAACTACCAGTGTTTAGCGACTTTACCGCTCGGCCGCTGGTGAGCCTTATATATAATATAAAATTATATAATAATTATTAATTATATAGTTATAATTAATAAGTTATTAATTATATAATTGCAATATTATATATATATATATTATAATTAATTAGTTTTGATTTTTTATATATAATATAATGTGTATTTGTGTATTTTAATCATGGCAAAGCACACTAGGGCTATCTACCTAAGGGGAGGTATGCCTTCGTGAAGGGCTTTCTAAGGGAAACTGGCTCGTATACACGTTACACATGAGGAAAACCACGAAAACGCCCATGCAGCCAGCCCGTTCTCGGGGTTCGAACCTCGGACCGAACTACCAGTGTTTAGCGACTTTACCCCTCGGCCGCTAGTGGGCCTTATATATAATATAATATTATATGATAATTATTAATTATATAATTATAATTAATAAGTTTTGATTTTTTAATCTTATTAGTTATATCAACGGTATAAATCGTAATAAAAGTTTTTGCCATCAAAAATAATAAAGCCTTATAAAGAACTCACTTTTCTACGTTGATTAAGTAATGCTTTTAAATTTTAAAGGTAAGTGAAAGCTTTAAAAATGCTTTAATTCACCTTTTAAAGCTTTATAAATATATAATAATATTTTAAAGCTTTTATAAATATATATATACATGAAAAATAATTTGGTTGCAGGCAAAAACTTTCCGTTTAGTCAAAATAAAAGTTTCTTCTAAAAGTGAAAACAACAAAGTCTCGTTCAGATGCATTAAAAAAATTATAGATTTTTTTTTTTTTTTTTTTTTTTTTTTTTTTTTTTTTTTTTTGGCGAGAATCTGACTTCCAATACTGAAAATTATTTAAAAATTAGAACAGACAGTTTTTTTTTGAAAGAAAACACAACTTATTTCTCTCTCAATCCTATTAAATTTATTTCTATTAATAAATAATTTTTTTTTTTAATTAGAAAGCTTTGTTTACAAAAAGCGAATCTTCTTGATTTCGGAATACCTTTAAATCGTAAATACAGAACACGAAGCTAGTGGAAGCCCATTTAAGCTTCCCCTAACTGTGTATTTCGCTTAGATTAACACCGTATTACGTTCAGATAAATTTTAACAGCATTTGTTATACATTATATCAAGTATTTTCGAAATTAAACTGCATCTTCCAGTTCTGATGTGAAAGCAAAATATATCAGACATTAAAAATTACAACAACATACATAATACAAAAAAAAAAAAAAAAAAAAAAAAAAAAAAATCTGAAATGTTTCAGATTTTAAATTACGTCCAAAGGGGCGTTTTTTAACATTTTGTGTGTTACCTTTCTTTATTAAATATCATGTTCCTCGCACTTAAACCATAAGATCCAGTGCAACAGCAATATCGCAAAATAGTTTTAAAACGAGCCTATCTTTAGAATTTCCGATACAGAGACTCACGCGCTGGAGATAAAAATGTTTTTTCTGCACAACGTTGCCATTGCTCGCTTTGAAATCCTTGAGTTTGTTAATCAAAAATTCGTCAAAGTTTTAAAAAATAGGAAATCGATCATAAAACAAATTTCAAATTTCAAATTGGGTCTTCCACATGCTCATATTTGTTGGAGGATTACGTTATTCAAAATTCGATGACTCTATGTACCGTTATTTTATGACAATGTGAGAAATATACATACATTTATGCAGATTTTTCATTATTTAATTTGTTCAAATATAATGCAGGACTCTAACATTTTGTGGCAACAGTTTGAAAAGTGAACCGACATTTATGAGTCCGACGCAAAATGCCAAAACGAAACTAATAGTCCTTCGGGATTCAAATCCCTTTGGACTAATAAAAATGATAAAGTACGTAAGTATAAAAGGGCATACAACTCCAAGCATTCAGAAACTAACAACATGCTGTTGGGTGCTGAGATGAGGTTAATGAATATATGCCAGGAAAGCTGAATTATTTATATAAAGTTATACGCTTCTATGCCTCGTCCTATATACTTGTTGCCATAGCGTAAACAACTGACTGATCCCTTTTGGCAATATTTTTCTCCCACCAATGTGCCCACAGTTTGTAACTTGCATTTTTCCTAGTGACATCCATGAAAAACTGTATACCAACAACATTAAGTACTACGAGGCCAGATCAACTCCCGAGCTGTATATGTGCCCCTACGAAGTTTCCCCCTTGTCCTTCCTACCCCCTTTCGAAATCATTCTACACGACTCGACGACAGAATCGGAGCCGAAAAAGAAATTTGTCAGCGTGACCCCGTAGCTGCGGCAATGGTTGCCCCTGACGACGCCTTTCGTCGTTCCCTATCCATCACAGGCTGCCTGTCAACGACATATTCCACGGAACACCGCAGAATATCCACCGCTTTTTATATAGATATATTTTGCTTATTATTGCATTTTTTTTCCTCCCTCGGTTCCAACCAGCAAACAGCTTTCGTTCGGATGTGTGCTGGGAGGTGGTGGCGGTGATGTGGGGGAGGACAAGGCAGCTGCATGTTGTGAAAAGAAGAGGAGGCTTCTCGGGGTTGGGGGGAGGGGACGAAACGCAGCACGAGATGCGGGAAGATACAAAAAAAAGTTATATTATTTTTTTTTATCTTCTCGTCGAAAGATAACATCAATAGCACTGTAAATTTATTCATTTGGTAGAGGAAACAAGCAGCAGCTTTAGACACATGGGCCAGAATATGCCAGGATATTCAATGATATAATGATTTATTTTAAATGTGGCTTCTAGATGGCATTCAAACAGCAAAAGAATAATATTAAAGGTTCGTATCCGCTCGCATGAATACAGAAAGCTTACCTAGCTTAATCAAAAGATTATCAAATAATTAAAAAAATATATACAAATAAAATCTGAAAGCTTTCAGACTTAATATTACGTCCAAACAGGCGTTTTCTTCATATACACACACATACATGTTTCCAGAGAATTTGAGTTTACGCCAGTTTAGGCTATAAATATTTAAAAACAATACATCTTTACAATTTCAGGGCAGACAATCTCGGGAGCTGGAAATAAAACTGTTTAATTCCCACAGTGTTGCCACTGCTCGCTTTGGAATTGTTGGACTTTTTTAATCAAAAATTCGTTAAATTTTCATAAAATATGAAATGGACAATAAAAGAAATTTCAAATTCTTCCTTCCAGGTGCTCATATTCGAGTGGAGGATTACGTTATTCAGAATTTGACGGCTCTAGATACCTTTGTTTTTTCACAATGCGAGAAACATGCATTAATTCATGCAGATTCTTCATTATTTAGTTTCTCTTAGTACAATGCATGGCGATAATACTTGGTGGCAACAATTTGAAAAGTGATACATCGCACTTTAAGTAAATCAAAAATTCAAAATCACCTTTCGAGACTCATAGCCCTTCTGGGCTAACCACCCTTTGGGCCTATAATTTGCCATAATACTTCAGCAGATTGAACTAGCAGCGATAAAGGGATCACTTTCATAATACTTCAGCAGAATCAAGAAACATCATTACACATTATAAGCGAATAGCATTGTAAAACGAACTAAAACACTAAATTAATCTTTAATGAAAAGTACGTATCAACAGCTTCATTTTCTTAAGTGCATAAATTCAATTACTTTATCAATACAACAACCAGAAACATCAGGAAAGTATATATCTGTCGATATGCAAGTTCCGGTAAGGAAGGAACATACCCGAAGATAATTTAAAGTTACAAAATCTGATGTGTATACCACATGACTTCCTTGTACGGAATATTAAATTATACGCCACAAAAGAATAAATGTACTCTTTAAAATTCACTATATTTGTTACTATAGCGACACTCTGAATGCACAAAATTTATATCATTTGAAGAATTATCGTTGCCACATGTTCTATTCAAATACTATAATAAAGCTAAAACGATGTATGAAAGAAATTAAGCAAACAAAACAGAAAAGAAACAGTTTTTCACAGACGATTTAGCATTTCTCATTCAATTAATTCAGTTCTCACTTCGCGACAAGGCAAAAATAAATAAAAACTCAAAATATCCGCATTAAAAATTACGAAGTAAATCTTAAACACTTATTTCCTCAAAAAAATTCCAGAAAGGATTAAGCATGATTTAATTCGCAATAATAAATGAAGGCGTTATGTTTGTGTTGCAAGCTTAGTCTCTCTAGATTGGCAACAAATCTACAATTCTGCTGTTTCAAATGTAAACAAATATGTCCGCCATGTTATTTAAAACTTAACTGCCGTTAAACAGCTTTTAAATTGTTGATAATTGTACAAATATTGCTTCCAGAATTACAAAAGGCATAAAAACCATAACTGGAAGATAAAAACAACATAATTCAATCATTTTTAAAGCAAGAAATGTACAATTTACAAACATATAAGAGTAAAGAAACTGAGATCACTGAGCCGGGTAACAGAGTGGATATATATATATAAATATATTTATATACGTTTGGTGCGGCCGATTGCAACCAAAATACGAGGTGCACATCTGCATGTTATAGCAGTCCTATATACAAAATTTTAACGTTCTGAGGCTACTCGTTTTTGAGCTATGCGAGGTACGTACGTACATACGTTCGTACAGACGCCACGAAAAATTCTCTTCAGAATTCATTTTAAAGCAGTTTTATAATTTTTTGAGAGGAAAAGAGTCTTTTATTCTGCCCTTACGTACAAATATCACGCAAAAGCATCGTTAAATTGCATTCGATAGCGGTCAAAATGGATATTTTCGTTGAAATATGCTGCCTGAAACTTTTCGTGATTACAATACTTCCTTTTTACTTCGTACAAGGAAGTAAAAATAGTGCGTAATGTTACTAGAAATAAAAGAGAAAACTACCACTATACTGTACAATCGCAAGCTAAGCCCAAAACAATATTAAGTACTATTAGAAAGGGATTTGTGTTTGCAACAATTTTTAGCAAGTTCAGAGAATGACAAGTAATTTGCATTCAAACATAATTAGGAACAAAAAAAAATTAAAAAAAGTTCTTTTAACGATCGCCCAAAAGGATTTGAGGTTTATTACGCTCTCAATTGGCGTGCAATTTACGAGTTTGCTGTTGCTAGCTTTGTTACTAAGCACTATTTCTTTATTACTGAGCACCAGGGGTGGCCAAAGTGCGGCTCGCGAGCCTGAAACGGCTCTCGCAGTCAATTTGTGCGGTTCGTGCATATAATATATATGTATGAAATATGGTAAACTAAAACTATTCAGTGTCCAATAAGAAGTAATTAATTAGTTTAGACACTTTTTACAAAGTTATCAGGGATTTCTTTCTATTTAAAATCTTCTATAATGATGTAAATATGAAAGTGTGGCTTTTAGAAAATCTAGATGCGGCTCTCGAACATTCCTGAATTCAAACGTGCGGCTCTTACTGACAAGAAGTTTGGCCAACTCTACCATATACAATTAAAGACAAAAATTACAAAAAATTTTAAAAGCAGCGTAGCAGCATCCGTTTAAAATTTCAGATGGAACATTATGTGTTGGAATACATTTTCTGTTCCCCCCCCCGTCTTCTTAGTTTGTCATATAAATGGTTTTCTTAATAAAATGCCTTACAAACTTTTTTTTTATCTTTTTATTATTAAAGTCTTGTATGTTAACTTTATTTACTAGATATCAAGTTTTTCGCACTTACGTCACATAAACGTCTATTGAACAGCAAATTCACGAAATATTTAAAAACAGTATATTTTTAGAATTTCCGATAAACAGTCTCGCGCGCGGGAGATAAAAATTTTTTTATTCCGTACACTGTTGTCACTACTTGCATTCAAATCGTTGCGTTTGTTAACCTAAAATTTTACAAAATATGAAACATAAATTTCAAAATTAAAAATTCGAACTTTTAAGTGTACATGTTCGTACGAAGGACAACGTTATTCAAAATTTAGTCAATTTAGGTACAGTCGTTTTTTCACAGTGCGAGGAACATACATACAAACAAACAAACATACATGCAAACAAACATACAAACAAACATACAAACAAACAAACATACATACATACAAAAATACACACAAACATACATACAAAAAACATACATATAAACAAACATACACACAAACATACATATATACAAACATACATATATACAAACATACATACAAACATACATGCATACCAATATACATACATACATACAAGCAAACACACATACAAACATACATGTATACAAACATACATGCATACCAATATACATACATACATACAAGCAAACACACATGTATACAAACATACATGCATACATACATACATGCATACAAACAAACAAAAAATGTACATGCAAATAAACATACACACAAACATACATATATACAAACATACATGCATACATACATACATGCATACAAACATACAAAAAATGTACATGCAAATAAACATACACACAAACATACATATATACAAACATACATATATACAAACATACATACATACCAATATACATACATACATACATACATACAAGCAAACACACATACAAACATACATGCATACATACATACATACATACATGCATACAAACATACAAAAAACGTACATGCGAACAAACATACACACAAACATACATATATACAAACATACATACATACAAAATTTACGTACATACAAATATACATACATACATACATACATACATACATACATACATACACACATACAAACATACATGTATACAAACATACATGCATACATACATACATGCATACATACATACATGCATACAAACATACATGCATACAAACATACAAACATACAAATATACATACATACAAACATATAAATATACATGAATACAAACATACATACATACAAATATACATACATACATACATACAAATATACATACATACAAACATATAAATATACATTCATACAAACATACGAGCATACATACATACAAACATACAAATATACATACATACAAACATATAAATATACATACATACATACATACATATATGCAGATTCTTCATTATTGAATTTCTTTAAAGATAATAAAGGACGACAGTGTTTGGTGGCAGCAATTTGAGAAGTAATTTGTCGTTTATAGCGGACAATGCAAAAGCCCGTTTGGAGACAAACAGCTCATTCGGGATAAAAACGCATCGTTATTTTTAATCATTGTACATGGATGAGATATTTAGTACATGTCACAAATATAAGTGCAAATATGTATTTTGCTTTATTTTCATTCAGCGTTAAATTCACTAAGATAAGATACGTACAGAGAGAGTTTTGAAAGCAATATATTAACATACAAATTAGCGAAATTTTATACTCACATCTTTTATATGAAATGGCAGCAGTTTTCTGTTTTCTCAGTGTTTTCGTTAAATCTAAGGCGATGTTGCTACCTTGCACCTCGGATAGTCAAGCACAGATTTTCACTAAGCATCTTCACGGGCACCTTTACTTCTGCTTTTGCTGCAGAGATCAGTGATAGGCAGAGAAACAAAAATATGTACCTCTTCCGCCTGTGCATATTATTTCGCGAAAAAGGTTAGGTTATTTAATTTCGCAGAACATATAACTTCGCTTTTTGTGCACATAATTTAAAACGACATCTAGAATTTCACAGAAAGAGATTCGAAGTATATGTATTTTTCTTGACTAATCTAAAATTAAAAAATCTGATGTGTAAACCACATGACTTCCTTGTACAGATATGCATTTTTTCTTGCATTTCATTTAAACTTATTGGATTGAATTAAATCTACTTCGCCGACAGCACATAAACCACAATAGAACAAATGCATTCTTTAAAATTCAATCTAGTATTTGTTTACCATAGCGACACTCTGGCGCTAGGTTTACTTAACAGAATTATATTTCATTCATATTATAACTCAGAATGCACAAAATGTATATCATTTAAAGAATTATCTAATCGTTGCCACATGTTCTATTCAAATACTATAATAAAGCTAGAACTATGTATAAAAGAAATTAAGCAAACAAAACAAAACAGAAACAGTTTTTCACAGACGATTGAGTATTTCTCATTTAATTAATTCAGTTCGCACTTCGCGAGAAGGCAAAAATACATAAAAACTCAAAATATCTATATCAAAAATTACGAAGTAAATCTCAAACGCTTATTTCCCGAAAAAATTCCAGAAAGAATTAAGCATGATTTAATTGGCAATAATAAATGAAGGCGTTATCTTTGTTGTCGCGAAGCTAAGTTTCTCTAGATTGGCAACAAATCCACTATTCTGCTGTTTCAAAGGTAAACAAGCAATGGTCGCCATCAAAACAATTATTAGGCTTAGCGGCACTTAAACAACTTTAAAATTGTTGATAATTCTAAAAATATTGCATACAGATTTACTAAAGGCATAAAAATCTTAACCGGAAGGTAAGAACAACATAATTCATTCATTTTTAAAGCAAAACATGCGCAATTTACAACATATAAAACGTAAAGAAACTGAGATCACTGAGCCGGATAACAGAGTGGATATATATATAAATATATTTATATACGTTTGGTGCGGCCGATTGCAACCAAAATACGAGGTGCACATCTACATGCTATAGCAGTCCTATATACAAAATTTCAAAGTTCTGAGGCTAGTCGTTTTTGAGTTATGCGAGATACGTACGTACATACTTTCGTACAGACGCCACGAAAAATTCTCTTCAGAATTCATTTTAAAGCAGTTTTATAAATTTTTTGGAGGAAACGAGTCTTTTATTCTGCCCTTACGTAGAGATATCACGCAAAAACATCGTTAAATTGCATTCGATAGCGGTCAAAATGGATATTTTCGTTGAAATATGCTGCCTGAAACTTTTCGCGATTACAATAATTCCTTTTAACTTCGTACAAGGAAGTAAAAAGGAAACTTAAGAAACTTCTAATGAAAATATTAGTTATTAAAAAAAGTCATTACCGAATTATTTATTAAATTTTTCCGACAATTAAGAATTAATTAATTTCATTATAAATCAATTAGATCAATTAGAATAAATGAATTAGAATTTAAGACATCCGACTTGGCATTTTTCTGTGTTTTGAAATAACACATAATGCCAAAATGTGTTGGAAGAAAATGTATACTGAAAACGGGATATATATTTCAGTTTTAAACGTAAATCTTAAAAATATAGTTTCATGATTAAAATATGTATAGTTTTTAATGATTTCACCTATATTATTCATTTCAAACCTCGTAAAAATTTATAGTAAAAGAAAAAAAAAAGTTGTTTCTCGTTTAAATGTTTAATTTCCTAAATGAAAATGCATACATTTAAGATTTCTTGACAGCTTTTCAAACTATTCAATAAAGGCAATTTTACAGCATTTTAAGTAACCGGTTTATTATATAACTGCACAACATACTGAAGATTTTCTGAGAAAATAAGATTTTTACAACACTTATTTTACAAAATTCCTCACTGTGCAGAGAAATTTTGTATTTTTCAAAAATACAAAGCTAAATTGATTAATTCATCTATTGCATTTGATATATATTTATTTTAATTAATTAAATTTTTAAATGTGGCGAATAATTAAGGAATTAAAACCAAAAAAAAAAAAAATGTATAGAAGAACATAACCATTAGGCAGGAAAGCCCCTTAGTTTTTATCCAAGAAATAAGTCATGAATATACATTTTATGCAATTTAATTTTACTTTCTTAAGAGCTGTTTATCTGAATTTTAGTATAATTCTTATGTTTAAAATCATAAGTTGCATCAATAAATAGAAAAAACGTAGAGAAATCACAAAGGAGCTTGTAAAGGAGTTAAATATTTTATACCAACACGCGAAACCAAAATTCTAAATTTGTTGGCAAAGTTCACTGAACAGGTTTTGTTCGGAACTAACCGTTTCTATGATAAATGCTTTGATGGCGTTGTGTCTCCTTATGTTGTAGAGCAATTAGGATTTTTGAAAGCAGGCAAGATGGAAAATGAGCAATCCCCTTCGCCGGGAATCGAACCACGGACCTCTGGAATACCGGCCCAGCTTGCAGACCACCACACCACGAGTGCACGCTAGGAAGGCGGGAGAAATACCTTATAACGTATTTTTCTAATTGTTCATTACTGTCTGTTTAATCTTGAATTCAGCCTTCCTTTTTTATTATATATAATAATATCATACATCACACATAAATACTATAAATTTCGCATGCACATGTATAAGTAACAATTACATTTTTGCTATGAAACACCGGAATATAAAAATAATTATACTGTAATTATTATATTTATCTATCTATATATTTACATGTAAAAAGCTTATAGCGTATTATATATATTACTAATGCTAGCAATCTAAATGAAATATTGCATTACACAAACCATACTTTATGTAATATACACTGTGCAAACACCATAAAAACCTATAATAGTATGTAAATATTACAGAAAGTCTGTGATAGCTGGCAAATACCATATAATATGACTTTTGTCAATCACAGTTCGGCGCCTTTTCAAATAAGTGTGATGCCAAACAAATTGAAAACATTTATTAAACATTTTAACTATTCGCGGAAATATTTGGCCTGACTAGAATTGCCGGTTTGGCTTTAACTTATAACTCGAGTAAAGACGAAACACTTTCGTATTTACGTATTTTTATCAATTATTGTTCACTGAACGGGAGTCGGTTTGTTCCCCTTGAAAAGTCAACTAATTTCCAATCAATGACAATGATTACATGTTTTAATTTTTCCTTTTACAATTGAAATATTATTCTTCGTGATGATTTAACTCCAGTCCCCGTTAAAACATTATTAACATTTTGCTTTCAAATTACTTCAAAACATCTTTCAAAATATAACTTAGTATGGATGCACACTTTTAAAATAATTCTACTTTAATTAAACTTAGGAGATAATATAATCAATTAATCAATACTGTTTAGGAAATAAATTATATATATATATATATAATATATTATAATATATATTATAATATTACATTTTTTACATTTTTTTAAAAATTTTTTACATAATTTTTTACATTATATACATTTTTTTAAAAATTATTTTAAATTATTTCGGCTTTTTTCCTTTTTTTAGAATTTAAATTTGCTTTTTTACTTTTATACGTATTTGTTAAGAATTTAAATTTGTTTAAATAATGTATGAACTAGTTTGATATAGATATAATATAACTAGTTCATATATATGAACTTTCATTATATTCAGAAACTATACATATACGAGAAAGCTTTTTTTTATTTCTTCACTGAAGACGTTAAAAGCACATCACAGAACATGTGATACGATGTGCCCATAAGCCCATAGGAAACCTATTAAAAGAAACTTATTAAAGGAGTGAATTATTAACGATAATGAACGCTGTTTTTAACTGTTATTTTGAAAGTATTCAGTATCAGAAAAATTATTTTTAACCAATATTTCTAATATTTAATATATAACAGTAAACGGCATCGGATTAGCTTATTTAAATTATGTCAAAATAGTCTACGGTATCTGGTTAAGAGGAAGACTACCAAGGTAGCTATCTAGCTAATGTTTACTTTCTCAAGATAAAAACACAAGAACGCTTCTGCATCCAGTCCATGTGCTGAGATTTGTGCCCGGGTCGAACCACCAGTATTCAGCGATGCTCTCGTTTGACCAAGGGCGGATCGTACATTGATGATAAACACATTAAGTATTTACAGAAGTATTGAACGAAAGTAGATTGAACTATATAAAATTTCACTTGAATTTTTTACATAATGCTAATTAAAATGCATTTGTTTAAGAGAAAAAAAGATTAGAAGATTTATATTTATCGTTTACATTTCGTGTGGAGCATCTGTAACATATATAATTCTTTTTTAGATGTCTGTAAATTCCTGGAAGTATTATATATATATATACCATCAGTTCATATTTGTATTGTTTCAATTTATTAGCGGCGTAAAAATATTTACATTGGAAACCTCAGCTATATAATAAAATTGCTTGCTTACTTAAAATATTGCCTATGTAATTACCAAACATATACTTACTATTTATAATTAATTGGCAAACATAATCTGAAATCTGATATACATAATAGAATCCAATAAAACTGATTTATATTTATAAATATTCATCATATTTCTTCCAAACTCCTAATGACTCCTTAAAAAGAAAAAAAAAATATTTTTAATGAATTAAACTTTAAGCAAGTATCAGATGGAAACTATTTAATTCATAATTATCTTAATCCAAAAGTTAACAAAAATTTTAATTCACATCATTTAATATTTCATGATTTTGAACCATGGTACAAATTTCACTGTAAAGTACGTAATCCATTTGTGTGAAAAATTTTGTCAAAGATATTTAGAATATTAAGCGGCAGTAATATTCAGCTTATACTTATTTCATTTGCTCGGTTTCTATGTTTTTGGTACAAATCCAAATCCAACACACACTTCTAACACTATAAGGCTGTGACAGTAAAATTCATACTAGGTCTGTCACAGTTTTCACAGTTGGAAGCAATGGACAACTGAGAAGGCGACGAGGGATATTACAGCGATGCGATTGATGATATAGTAAAACTATGAATTAGACTATCAGAAGAGCTAGCACAGTGCTAAACTATAGGCTACTATGCACATTTTTCATACTTCAATGGTAAGGAGATTTGGCACACTGAGACAGGATTTAAGGAGAACTGGCACACTGAGACAAGATTTAAGGAGAACTGGCACACTGAGACAAGATTTAAAACTGTTGCCATTCAGCAAATTTCATTTCTGGCTTTTAAAATGCTGCTGCCACTCCAAGGAAATCACAAGCAATGCTGTAAACACACACCACAGATCAACGTTTGAGAGAGTAAGTGTTAAGACTTGAATTCGTTAAAGAAACTTAAGAAAAGATGAATTTTGAAAGCCGACAGAAAAGAGCTTGTGCACGAGAACTAACTCCCGGACGGACTGAAAGTCTGAACGCCAGCCTAGCAACTTATAGCACCCACGGTTTGCTAAACCGAAAAGAGAAGCCTGGGACCCTTTTATCTTTCAGCCCGGGCATCACAAAAGCGGGGCTTTTGGGGCTTGAAGAGGGCATCGACAAAGACTTTTTCCTCCTTTTCAAAACCCAAATGAAAGCAACTAGACATTCGTCCATAAAGTAGGCACAAAAGGGCCCTATCTTACTATCCCCCTTTTGCTCCTATTCAAGCGGCCGCCATCGTAATATTGTCGGGTGCAGTTTTATATTGTTATGGACCTTACTGAATTCAGTATGTGTGTGCATATAGTAGCGGTGCTGCCTATTTCGGCTATATAAGACGAAAACGTTGAAAAGGGAGAATTTTCAATGCTTCTCTCTCCCATTCAAAAGCGCTGGAGACTCTATAAAAGGGAAGGCCGAGGTTAGACAATAGCTTTATCAACTCCCACTCAAAGCATGCTCGGGTCCTAATTGATCCACGGTATCCCCTGGCAACGGCGTTCCGCTCTTACGCTCCACCCTCTTTTTAGCTTTTCGAAGAAGATGGGGGTAAGGGATATCATCCCCCCCACCCTTAATATCCCTCCGCCCATCGACTCCAAGACGGCAGGCGCAGACATTCGAGGAAAAGAACGACGTGTTTGAACGATATGCGAGGTGCAGCCTGTTCCAAAAAGTAGTTCGTTGAGCCATTATTTTACCAGCGCATACATGTCAATGACAGCACTGGCTAGTATCTGATTGTCCTTTTCGATGTTTTGGAAAAAAAAAATAACAAAAAAAAAAAAAAAAAAAAAATCCGAAATGTTTCAGATTTTAAATTACGTCCCAAGGGGCGTTTTTTAACATTTTGTGTGTTACCTTTCTTTATTAAATATCATGTTCCTCGCACTTAAACCATAAGATCCAGTGCAACAGCAATATCGCAAAATAGTTTTAAAACGAGCATATCTTTAGGATTTCCGATACAGAGACTCACGCGCTGGAGATAAAAATGTTTTTTCTGCACAACGTTGCCATTGCTGGCTTTGAAATCCTTGAGTTTGTTAATCAAAAATTCGTCAAAGTTTTAAAAAATAGGAAATCGATCATAAAACAAATTTCAAATTTCAAATTGGGTCTTCCACATGCTCATATTCGTTGGAGGATTACGTTATTCAAAATTCGATGACTCTATGTACCGTTGTTTTATCACAATACGAGAAATATACATACATTTATGCAGATTTTTCATTATTTAATTTCTTCAAATATAATGCAGGACTCTAACATTTTGTGGCAACAGTTTGAAAAGTGAACCGACATTTATGAGTCCGACGCAAAATGCCAAAACGAAACTAATAGTCCTTCGGGATTCAAATCCCTTTGGACTAAAAACAGAATTTCAATTCCCTAACCCCTTCCTTCGTTTCAAATGGACATGCCATATATCTTCCCTAAAACTGTGGTAACATGTATTTTTAATACAGCGGAAAAAATAATTCTTGCTCAGATGATATTATCAGCTTCTAAGAAGTACATTGTCATGGAACGCAATTTAAAGTTTTGAAATTTATCCACGGAATAAATAATATTTATCTGCCATTTTTTAACTCTATAGGAACTGATTATTAACCCCCCAGGGATTTATTAATTCATTCCTACAGAACTGACTGACTGATCGACTCATTTACGCATTTCTGATGGGAATAAATGTACTAAAATCTGCTATTTGAGTTAAAGTTTTCGTTTCAAGATTATACCTAAAGCTTGGCTTTTTAATTTCAGATAGATACAATGAACTTTTATAGCAAACATTATATCATAACGTTTGAGAATATTATTAAACATTCTCAGATGACTGAAAATTGGAGATCTGAAACCACCACTGAGCACAAGATACTGAAAAAGAAAATCTTTCAGTCATTGCTGCTATTAAGGAACAGGTAAAAGAGAATTAAAATTAAACTTTTTATTATGAATCTTCAAAAAAACTTTTTCGGCCAGTATTCTACAGTAAACAAAAATATCTTCAAATGCTGCACAAGCATTATGTTTGTTGCATATATTAATATGAAAGAACAAATGTTGTTGCACGTTTCACAATCAATATTTATCCAGTCACGTTTTCAGTCAAATGAAAAAATTAACTGCAAAAAAATTTGATAATTTCAGGAAAGTGGATCAGATCTAAAGTCATGCTGTCACATAAAATAAGCAAAGTTATTATTAAGCAGAAAATATCCAAAACCTGTTCAAGGCTATAGTTCAAGGCTATAGTTATAGTTCAAGGCTATAGTTAAACTCATGATAGAGCATGGAATAAACAGGTCCTAAATTCAAAACTCCATGGCAGCCTTGCTACATAATAAAAAAGCAATAGGTTTAGGCATTTAATTTTTTTTTCAGAATTAAATTCAACTTTAACTGCTATTTATAGTTTGGCATTAAGTCTTATATTCGATACTGTGCGGACTTTAATTAGATTAAAGCATTATTTATATTTTGGGAAAATACTATGAAAATTTTGTAAACCTTGTTTCGATTCGAATTCGCAAATTTAAAAGGAAAAAGAAAAAATCGAAAGCTTTCATATTTTATATTAAGCTACATTTTATGTTACGCTATATTTATATTACTCTATCTTAAAGTAGATATTATATATATTTTGTGTTGGGGAATGGGTCCTAGGGTCCCTGTTCCCCTACCAACGGTCTCTCAAGAGGACTTTTGGCTCGCAGGATTTAGAGTGCCTTC
Source organism: Stegodyphus dumicola (assembly GCF_044657685.1). Lineage (NCBI taxonomy): Eukaryota > Metazoa > Arthropoda > Arachnida > Araneae > Eresidae > Stegodyphus > Stegodyphus dumicola. The sequence continues at coordinate 88,925,189 of NC_140777.1, forward strand.
ATGCAGTAAAGGCACCATACATTTACAAACATCCATGCCTTCTCTGGGATTCGAACCCGGGCTATTTGGTATCGCGGTCAGGCTCCCCTAACCACTACTCTTCTTCAAGTGCCCTGTATGCACATGCATATATTTCTTTGTACATTGTTGTACTCTTCTGCAAGTGCCTTGTGTGCACATATATATATTTCTTTGTACATTGTTGTACTCTTCTTCAAGTGCCTTATATGCATATGTATATATTTCTTTGTACATTGTTGTACCCTTCTTCAAGTGCCTTGTATGGATATGTGTATTTCTTTTCTGCATTTTATAAATGTCGTCTGCTCAGCCGGGGCTGTCCAGGGCTGCGGCCTGGTAGCTAGTGGTTGACTCCCGCCGAGTTGGTAACCGATTCTGCATGGATGTATCTATACCTGGGTCGGAAGCCAACTCAGCGGTTTACCTCCCCTAACCACTATACCGTCTGGGCGGCCTTCCACACTAATTAAATAATACATCTTTGGTAATTTGTGTAGTAAAATAAAATAATTGGAGTTCATTAAATACATTAGTGTATAAAGATGGGTATTCTTTGGTGGCATAAACTCCACGCAGACGTACAGCAAATTATCGTTTGTGTCTGAAAAGAACTTCAAAGTCTTAAAAAGCTTTGAAAAACTAGTTTATTAAATCAGAATTGGAACATAAATGCATATCTCGTGTTTGACGAAAATCAACCACCCACTTGTGGCAATATAACTTAAATTAAAAATTCAAATAAAGTCTACTATCCAAAGTTAATCAAATGATTTAACGCGAAGTTGGCTCAGCCTTCTCACTGGCGTAAAAATTTAAATGTTGGCAACTGTGATGCAAAGCAGAAGAATATAATCTTATCTTAACTAGCAGAAACCAAGTAAGGTCGCATCGAGAGGCAAAAACTCGCTCTGTCTTACAATCGCCTTAAAAACTTTTAACTTAATTTGCATTCTAGTAGGGCAAAGAAAATGGTAGAGCAAAGAAAGTGATAGTAGAGATCCAAATCATAACAAATGGTTAAACTACCATAAAAGAGCCTTACAAGTGTTATTCACTTATTATCCTAAATCAAAATTTATTTGTTATTCCACGATTTAAAGTAAAGTTTCTGTATTTGAACAACGACCTAACAATATCCTTAATAATAAAAATTCTTTTAAGTACACAAAAAATTCTAACTGTTGATTTAGCAATAAAATATCGGGTTGATAAACACTTTAGAACACAAGATTAAATCACCTTTATGCAGATATGCGACGAAATACAGGGGTACAGAATGTTTTAAGGTAGCAAGAGAGTGTTCTCATATTATTAATAGGTCTCATAATACACATTTTACATATTTATCAAGATAACTGAGGTAGCACAGAAGTCATTCCCAAAATTCTTCAACTTGAAACAAGCATATTAATTGTGAATATCTTAGTGAGATACTACAGTGATATTCCCTGAAGATTTTCACTTATATTTCAGCTATATGGTGAACAGATCCTACGTTGTTTAATTTCCTGAAAATAAAAATCAGACATTCAAATTTTTAAAGTGCAAGCTACGGCAGCCACGATTTTCCCAGAGGCATATCCTTTTAAGATCACCATTAAGAATGTTGTAATTTACTCCGGTAGACCACAACCATTAACCTCAGACGCAATTAAGCAATAAGGAACAAGACCCAACGTTTTACAGTGTGGGACGTCCATCGCACCATCGATCTTAAACTCGTCTAACGCACACGCACGCATTAACACTCCAAACTTTAAACCCCGCCTTAAACGCGGGCGTAAATTGAAATTGCCGACGATCCGGATCACGAGAGGAGGGGGGGGGTTACACTATAGGCGACTGTGTGGTAAGGGGGGAAGGTTGAATATCAGGGAGCGAATGCTCTCGGCCCATCGGCTTAAGGTCGGGTCTGCATGCAAATCATATATCAAGTTTACTCGCGTGAACTGACAACGAGTCCAACGCTGAACTATACGAAGCATGAATAATAAATTGCCCTTCTATATATTTGAATGCCGCAGCGACTACTGATCGCAGTGTCATCCCCCACACCATGGCCCCCTCTAGGTCTCATCAAGGTTTCGGAGCTGTAGAGGGGGGGGGGAGGAAGCGTTAGATGAAAAATGGCCCTTTCCTAACCTTTTGGATGATGTAATTTTCATCTGATGTCTCGGTTAGGGCTTAAATATCGAAGATACCACTGGCATGAAAAATCAGGGAAGTGTAAACGCATCTCCACACCACCGCAAGCCATACTTGCTCACCTGTATATATTTATGCATCGCATTTATTTTTTCTTTGTTCTTCCTCGAGTTGATTGTGTCTCAGCTTAAAGGAAACGAGTTATGGCCACTTTGGGATTTTCCTGGTGATTTTTCATCCGCCGCAGAAAAATCTATAGCAGATATTTTAAAGTACATAGAACACTCCTGTCTAAAATACTTTTTTTTAATAGCTTTTTTTTTTTCTTTCATTCATAAGCTAAAAGAATAATTTTCTGATCATTTCCTTTAAAGAAACATTTTCCAATTCTTTTCCAACTTCCAAAGTCGTTTACGTCTGACTTAAAGTAGCACATTTTTCAGCGATACCCATTTAGATACTATATCTGTAGTAGAATATACAGAAAACTCGCAAATTTCTATTCGAGAATTCAAGTCATTCATGTTTAAAGATCAAAATAATAGTTCATGTGTAAATTAATACGTAATGTAATAATTCTTCATGTGTAATGTAATAATAATTCTTATGTAATATAATAATAATGTAAGTAATGTAATAACAATTCATTCATTAAATAATAAGTCATGTGTAAAGCTCAAAATGTGAAACCATATATTATTTAAGCTACATCTTAAAATAGCTTACCGTTATTTATACTATTCTATTATATATAACAATTTGATTTAAAATTTCAGAGAAGTCTCCATAACATTCTAAAAACACTCATATTTATTTATATATAACCCAAATAACAATTTATTACTTAAAAACGTAAAACAGGAATCAAAATTAAACGCTGGTGTATTTGGTTAGTTTCAATGGAAATGTACCTATTTTTTACAGTGGTAATTATTTCATCAAAATATACCACTGGAGGTGATGTGTAACCCAAATACCAGTCAGGTTTCCTTAGAAAGTCCTCCAAGAAAAGCACCCTTCTCCTTAAGTGGATAACCTTCGTGTGCTTTGCTATAATTCAATAACACAACACACAATTTCGGCATATTTTCATCTTTGGCATATTTTCAGCAAATAAAAATATGCCGAAAAATATTAAAGAAAATAGAAAAATTTTGATTAGATTTTTCTCTTGTTTTGCAGGAAAGAGTTAAAATGGTCTGAAGTTTATTATATATATGTCTGTAATTACTCAGAAAACGAAGTCATAGTTTTCTTCGGCAATCCAATTCCTTATCTAACGTTATTACTAGTTGCCCAACCTCTTAACCTAATAATAACTTTCTGATAATCTAAAATATACGCTACAAAATATGCACGTCTGCAAGACAAACAAAAAATATGCATTTTGCATATTTTACAAAATATTCATTTTGCAAGACATTTAGTTCTAACTAATTTAATTAACATTGGGAATGATGTAGTTAAGTTAGAAGATTACGAGAAAATACTCAGCGACTAGTCTAAGGGTGGCATGTTTTGTACAAGATATTCCGGGGAAAATAAAATTGATTGATATTTGTGTTACACATGGGAGAAATTACAAAAGTTCATGTATCCAACCCATTTTAAACCTGAAACCAACTATCCATATTGAGGGATTTTTTACACTGCACGAATGGTGGAAGATGGAAATAGCATTTTGAGAAAGAAATTTTCCTGATGATCTGCTCATTTGAACCAAGATATTAGCTTATATTTTCATGCACTTCTACGTTTCTCCAGATCTTCGGCATAATCCATTCAATTTCTTTATATCAAATTACTATAGCGATTCCACTATAGCCTCGACTAAAAAGGAAGACAAACACGATGCGACCATGAGGGTTTGATTTGGTTTGGTTCGGTTCATTTGATTACAGCAAAACACACGAGGTCTATCTGTCTAAAGCGAGGAATACCTTCGTGAGAGATTTTCTAAGGGAAACTAGCTCATATACACATGGAGAAAAATACGAAACCGCACATGCAGCCAGCTCGTTCGACGCATTCGAACGTTGAATCGAACTACCAGTGTTCAGCGACTTTACCGTTCGGCCGTTGGTGGCCGATACAAACTTCAAGTACGAATACTTGAATAATGATTCTGCAGTAATAGGTATTTTTAATTGATCAACTTTTCTATTTTATTTTTGTTTATTATTTTTAAAGTTATTTTCTAACATAAAGTATGATTATCCAAATCTTAATAAGAAAAGGTTAGTAAAAGAGTAGTGAAATAAAACACATTTAATTTTATTATAAATTTGCAGAGTTCTTAAAAATGCTCAGTGGAACTAAGTTTTAATAACTTCCCACTTAGTTGAATCGTCTTCAAATAAGCTAATTATTTAAATTGCAAATGTTTCGTTGACTACCCAAGCTCCATACAATAATTCATTTCGTTTGAATTTTTTGCTTTTATTTTGTATGTTTGTAAAGAATTAGCCACTTCTGTCAAATATACCTATACTGTAAAAATTAACATAACATTAATGATCAGAGACATGAGTGATACTGTGCGAGAGAGGATACAGTAAAATCTTTCAGATTTCCAGTTCATAAACGTCCCTCGAGTTTCTTTAATTTAATAGCTTACTTCTTACTCATGCGAAAATTTGGAAATCCTTACCAAAGTGGGTCCACCAGTAGCCGAATGGTTAAAATCTCCAAATACTGGTAGATCTGGTCTGGATTCAAACCCAGGAGAACGGCTAGTTGCATAGTGGATTTTTGTCGTTTTCCCGATATATAACGTCAATAAGAGCCAATTTCTGTCAGAAAGTCTTCCACGAAGGCATACCTCCTCAAAAGCAGTTAGCCCTTATTACTTTGCCACATTAAAATAACCTAACCTAGCCTAACTTTACTAAAGAAATTTCAGTTAAGTAACAACAGTTGAGACTCAAAGCAGCATTAGGATTTAAAATAAGAGAAAAATTAACCTTCATTTGATAAAGATGTGATAAATCTCTATCAGTTTCGAAGGGGTGGAGAATCAGGTACAGGTTCGTATTTTTCAGGAGCAGAATTTTTTTTTTACTCGTGAAGAGAGAGGACTTGTGTTTGGTCGCTCTCGAAATTAAGGGATTTATTTGGAATCTCTACCAAACGAGCATTTATTTTATGAGTAATTAATTTTAAATTTTACGTTGCCATGTTTATTATCCAGTTTTATAAACATTCACATGCTCTTCCATAAAATTATAGGTTTATCATCTATTTATATATGACTTAATCATATTACCCATTTTCAGCTGTGAAACAATGTATTCATAATTATAGGGAAAACTCACGTTAAGACCATCTGCCTAATGCGACCAGTATTTATGATAGCGTATATAATTATCAGTATTAAACAACAACTTTCTAAGAAGACCACCTCCTCAGAAGATCAAGATTACATAAGATATGGAGTTGTAGATTATTGTCTTCTCAGGAAAGATTCAATGTATTTTTTACAGTAATTATTTTGAAGCAACAGATTAGGAGTTTAAAATTTCAATTTTTTTTACTGTAATTAATTAGTGTGCTGTAATTAGTCAATTACCCTACTAAAGTTTTAATTAGTACATTTTATCGATAACAAAGGGAAGTCTATTAAACTGAAATTTACCAGACTTTTTATTACCATTAAATACAAAATAAAATAATCATAAATTTGTCATGATATGATATCGTATTTTCTACACGCAACATATTTTTACGAAACAAAAATAATTTTCCTGCTTGCTCCAGTTTATTGCTATGCTGGCTTTTCTAATAAAAATACGATAAATTTCAGTTAGGATACAAACTTAATGATTAAACTGTTGAGGTAGAAATCGGCAGAAAGTTTCTCGTAAACTAGAAATAACAGAAAGTGGCTAGAACAATACTAGAAAAGCTAGATACGTTTTAGGAAAAAAATATAGTTTGTCTTAAATATCTCATTATAAGTTATAATGTTAAATACGTTATTAAAAATACAATTATTTCATCAAGTGACAAGTAAAGCAAACAATTCAGTTTCATGAGCAAAGGTTTACAGCATTTTTGACAAAAGTCTCCCAAATCTGGAAGATATTTCAAATACAGTTACGGGAAACTTTTTTAGGGTAAAGACTCATTTCTTTAACTCCCATTTCGTTTATTTCGAAGATGGTTTCTTGGCTTTGTAGACTATTCTTTCAATGACTTTCCACTGTCTTCTCTTCCTGTTTCCGCCTTCTACCTCCTCATCGAATCTATCTTCTTTTTGCTTTCCCCCCTTCGTGTATTCGCTATACAAATCTTCCCGCTACACTCACCCCCGAAAAAAAAAATAAATAAAAAAACTGCGCACACAACTGTGAAAAGATAATTCTTTGATAACACTAATAATATTAATGGACGGAGAAAACAAATAAACGAAGAAAAGAAAAACAAAATTCGCGACAACGCCAAAAGTAAATAAAATGATGCTCGCTCCTAGAAATATCGATTTTCCACGTCTTTATCGATTTCTCTAGTTCATTTTTTTTTCTTATTATTTGTTACCATAAAAGCTTCCAGAAAAATAATAACACTAAAAAAAAAAAAAAAAAAGAAAAAGAAAAAAAACCTTCAACAAAACAGAAGCCCGAAATCGAAAAGATGGAAAGAAAAAAAAATAACTATTTTTAACGCCAAAGGATGAGTCTACAAGTTTCTTGAAAAGGATTTTTACAGCCTCCAGCTCCATATTTTCTCAATTTCTTCTTCATCTTATTTTTTTTTTCACATTTTACGTTACCATTATTAAAGGCCAGGCAGAGGAGTGATAGCGTGGAGGGTGAAGAAAAGGTGGTGTCTGTGTGCGTAATTTTTTACGATTTTTTTAATAAAAAGAATACATCAAGAAGAGCGAAACGACTGCTTTTGAATGCGTCCAACGGAAGACGACGGCGAATTTGTCGGTAGATTGTTCAATATCCACTTTTCGTGTCAAGGTGTTGCCATTCATCATCTTGGAAAATGATACTGCTGTGTATGGTATGAAGTATGATCCTTTGGCGGAGGGTGCAACTTTTTTTTTTATCAATTTTTTATTGTACCCGTCCGCTCGATTGTGAAATTTATTTGCAGAGTTTCAACACGCACAAAATGAAGCTTTTCCTTAAATATCCTTCCTTTCACAAAGTTGCGTGTATGTTACACGAGCTTACGTTTTAGGGAGCACTCTACCATTTATTTATTTTACTTCATCTTTCACCGTTATTACAGAAGATTCAATAGTTGCTCTTTGTTTGCTAACATATCGAAAGTGAACTCAAGTAATGGAGAATAACAAACATGAGGAGTGATAAAGAAAGACACACAGACATAACACATAAGGAAATTTTGAGTCTGATGTTGCAGATGATAATCGAGTAGGTGCATAAAAATCGAGATATAATCATAACCGGTATGATGAAAGTTCTTTATGACTGGTAGGTAGGTAGGTAGATATGGCTCAGTCCACCCTCCCGGCAAGCCCAAGTCTCCTTATGGCTTTTTCTAGACCGGCCACGATGGAAAAACATATAGGACAACACAAAATAAATAAGCGATGTCTCCAGCAGCAGCCATATTGGATGTTCTTTATTATTGTTCTGTTCCAATTGCGACCAGGTTGTTATTAATTCTTTTCATCTTTTGCTATGTTTTTGCATCAGTTCCATTATAAACCAGGTCTTTAAAGTCCTTCTTGCTACTCCTAAGATCTTTAGTTGATTCACACTCTTCCACTTAGTTCTTCTTATTTACCAGCTTTTCCTTTCGTATCAAAGTATTACTATTGGTATAATATACCCGAAATAAATATTATAGTAGAGTCTTCAGTACTATCTTTTGACACCGCAATTTCCAGGATAATAATGCCTTTTGAAGTGGCAGAAGACTTATTCTATCCCATTCCTCCCGAACAGCTTTCCAGAGTCCCGTTAGGGTTTGGGGACAACGTTTGGATAATGCAGTTTTTATAAGTCCGAAAGCACAAAAATCCATAGGTGACGCATCGGGAGATTTAGTAGGGATATCAGTGAAGGGTATGGCCTTGATACCAGTTTTTTGTTCCATTTCGTTTATGAAATTTACTGTGGATTTTGATGTGTGACTGCTAGCTTTGTCCTGATGGAGTCTCACAGCGGGTAAAGCGATGGTATTTCATTCAGAAACATTGGCGATAAAATATGTTCCTGATAGTATTTGGAGATAATCTTGACATTTTTTTGCACTCTCTTTATTTTTAACTTGCCATTATAAGAAAAACAAGCAACAATCATTAATCCCTTAGAAAAGCTTTCTTTCGATTCTTTGAACCATGTACTTAAATTTTTTTCTTCCCTTTTATGATAATAAATGGCTTTTTTTTTTGTTACATTCACATAAATACTTTCATTCTTCATCTATTGTGACAATTGTTTTCCATTTTACATTGGATAAGTGTATTTCATATAGAATTCTGCAGCGTGTCCTGCGTTGAGGGATATGGTTCGGAAGAAGACGATGCACATTGCGTTTTTTCGCTTTCTTAAGATTTAAATCAACGTTTATCAGTTTGTTTATGATTTTGCAACTGTCCTTTGACTAGGGGGATTTTCTTTTGACATTAAACAACGTACCTTTGCAATAGTCGAAGATGTCCGTTTTTTGCTCGGATACTTGTTTTTAATTTTTGTCCCACTTGAGGCTCCAATTTGACGTTTTTCTTCCTTTCTTGTTGATGATATCACCTATCGACGCGTTAGATATCACAAAACCATGACTCTCACATCGTTTTTGGATAACGGGTATGCATATTTCTCTTCGGAAAGAGCGTAAATGTAGCCTTCGAACCACTGCTTTGTTAAATTCGCCATTTTGAATAAAAACAAAACGTTCAAGTCACAGACGATAATTTTGACTTTTAAAAACATAGTACAATTGCAATTACTTCTTTTGCAGCAAACGAGTTTTTATTACCGCTTACCAAAATCGTCTAAAAAATGTGCGAACAGTCTCTGTACAAATATAGTCCCAAGCGGGCCGGCTGTGTTCCGGTTTTGACAGTGAGCACCCGGCGAGGGCAGATCCAATGGTCTCTCCTACTTTTCTTGCCGCTAAGCCACTTGAAAGGACTTTGGTGGCTCGCCATTATTTTAAATATCTTCATGCCACGCAGGCACAAACATCCATGCCATCTCTGGGTTTCGAACCCAGGCCCAAGGATACGGCAGCGCTAACCACTGTTAATGAAGCTGAATCTGCGCAAGGGATGCTCCTGCTTGCATAACTACAAATGCCTTATTGTCTATTCATAGTGGCTCACCTTCGAATGAGAGAAAATGGCATCTGAACCGTGGAAGATCGGCACCAGTTCAAATGCCGATGAACAAGCTGCAGTTCGCATGCATAACTTGAGTACAAACTAGGGGTTGGACAAAAATATGGAAACACCTTTAAAAAAACATGTTTCTTTGCTTAATATGTAGGAAACCCGTTGGCATCCAAAACAGCTTGCAGTCTTCTCGGAACGGATAAATACAGTTCCTGTATGTTTGCCAAGGGAATATTATACCATTCTTCCTGCAAAACAGTGTCAAGTTCAGATAACGATATTGGCGGTGGATAACGAGAAAGCACTTTCCGTTCCAATGTAGACCACAAAGGTTCGATAATATTCAGGTCCGGTGACTGTGGTGGCCAGGAGAGATGGGACAACTCATCCTCGTGCTCAGAAAACCAGTCCTGGACAATGTGAGCGGTGTGAACAGGGGCTTTGTCGTCTTGGAAGACACCATCACCATCGCGGAACAAAGTTTGTACCATGGGATGAACTTGATCGGCCAAAATGTTCACATAAGTCTTGGCAGTCATGTGCCCTGACACAGTTATCATGGGGCTAGCAGAGAACCACGATATGGCTGCCCAAACCATAACAGAACCCCCGCCATGTTTCACTCTTGGCAACAAGCAGTCTGTATTATAGGCTTGAGATGGCGTTCTCCAGACGTAAACTCGGCCAGAAGTGGGAAACAATGTGAAAGAAGACTCGTCAGACCATATTACTCGCTTCCACTGCTCTATAGTCCAGGCTTTATGACTTAAACACCACCTTTTCCTGTTACGGGCATTAGCATCACTGATGAGTGGCTTCTCAATTGCAGCACGGCCAGCAATTCCCTGTTTATGAAGCTCCCTTCTAATTGTTTTGGTACTCACAGGGTTCGGTAACACAACATTCATTTCAGCAGTAACTTTTGCAGCTGTGATCTTCTTATTTTTCGTCACAATTGCCCTTAATGATCGTCTGTCACGATCACTCAGGACACACTTTCGTCCGCGCTGTGATTTAGCAGATGATGTTTTTCCGCTTTTCAAATATGCGGAATAAATCTTCGACACAATACCTCTTGAAACACTAAACACCTCGGCTACCTTGCTTACTACCTTGAAGCACCTACCATACGTGCTCCAACAATTTGCCCACGTTCGAAGTCTGTTAACTCTGACATAATGCAATGACAACCTGACATAACAGTACTCCGACAACAACTGAACTGTTTAGCACATTTACGAAGTTGTATAGGTGGCGTCAGTAGTCAAAAACGCCAGCGCCACCTACATATTTCATTAAAATCAATCTTTCTTTTCAAACATGCATTTCACAAGGTGTTTCCATATTTTTGTCCATCCACTGTAGTTTCCATTAGAAAGTCCTATATGAAAGCATTTAGTAAATAATATCCTCACAATAATATAATAAATCAAAATTCACATATTCAATAGCATTATAAAGGGACAAAAAAAAATACGGAAGCCCCATATTAACAACTGACTGAGCTGTGAAAAGAGCAATATTATTTTAGTAATATTAGATTAAGAATGGTCAATTACTTTAATTCTCAACCAACGAGCGTTAATTGACTAATAAGCGTTTCGATTTGATTACGGTTAAATAGAAAATTTTATTTTCGTTTTTGCCAATACGTAAGCATATAGGCGTTATTTGCGTTTTACAAGAACCACACAACAGGGGATAATGACCGAAACCGGCTCGTATACATATTACACGTACAAAAAACCACGAAAATGCCCATGCAGCCAGCTCCTTCGCCTGGAATCGAACCCCGGTCAGAACTACCAGTTTTCCGCGACTTCGGCCACAGGGGCATCCCTAAGCACATCGGAATTGAACTGTTTGCGCAATAGAACAGAGCGGAAAGAAATCTCTTCAATGAAACTTGTGTGAAAAATTGAAACGTATTATATTTCTGAATTTCTGTCGAATTTTTTAAATCGTTCGATATTTTTAGACTGTTTAGCGTTTATGATTTTAAAATTTCGACATCTAAATATGCATAGGATATCAAATTTGAAACTTTTCATATTCCTCTAAAATAATAATGTTAAAAAAATTATTACTTGAGCGATTTTTTTTAATTAAAAAAAATGTGCTTCAGTCTTAAGCAGAGTGTGTGTTTTGACTTTGCCATCATTGACGCGTTTAATGACGGAGTTTGTCATTTTGGGGCCGTTAATGATAAACTGGTGATATTCATTTTTCCCATTTTAGCTTCAAGTAAAATGCTCGTTACAGCATTGTTATTACATCCAATTTTGGAAACTAAATATTTAAAAGATTTCTTAATCTCTGAATACCTTTCAGTTATTTTTTGGCAATTTCATTACTAGTATTTTAATTATGACTGAAACTTTCATCACAGATAACGTGTAGTTGAGAATAAAACACAGAAAAAAAATATGTAAGCTTTCAGATTTTATATTACGCGCAAAGGGTCGTTTATTAACGTTTTGTGTGTTATTTTTATTTATTAAATATCATGTTCTTCGCTCTTAAACCATAAAATTCAATTCAACAGCAATATCGCAAAGTATTTTAAAGGAGCATATCTTTAGAATTTCGGATACACAGACTCGCGCGCTGGAGATAAAAATGTTTTTTTTTTTTTTTTTTTTTTTTTTCGTATAGTGTTGCCATTCGTCGCTTTAAAATCCTCGAATTTCTTAATACGAAATTCATAAATGCTTTAAAAAAGATGAAATAAATAATAAAAGTAATTCCAAATTTGGGCTTCCAAATGCCCATATTCGGTGGAGGATTATGTTATTCAAATTTGATAGCTTTAGGTACCGTTGTTTTATCAAAATGCGAGAAACATATATATACATTTATGCGGATTGTTCATTATTTAATTCCTTTTACTATAACACAAGGCGATAATATTTTGTGGCAACAATGTGAAAATGATTCACCGTTTATAGAGAATCGATGCAAAATGCCAAAACGAAATTAATAGCCCTTCCGGGCTAACGAACTTTGGGCTAATAAATGTCACATCGGGTATTTGAAACTTAAAACATTCATTAGGAAAATTAAATAAATTTAAATAAATCTTACATCAGTTATTTGAAATTTAAAACATTCTTTATGAAAATAAAATAAATCTTACATCGGTTATTTGAAACTTAAAACATTCCTTAGGTGTTATATTATAACAAACGCAAAAAAGAGTAACTATCATTTAAGAAGTTAAAAGTCAAAATATTTTTAACTGATTCTAAGTAAAAATATTAAAGAACAGTTTTTAAATAACGCAAAAGAGGATTTAGATAAAACTTTCAGCTCTTAAATAAACTTGCAAAAATAATCAAAGATTAGGAAAGTATTGCTCTCTTGCACGCACTCAAATTCCATGGAAAGTTTTCCATTTATATATATTTTACTTGCAGCAAATGTAAATTTAACTGTGACATTCTTTCACAATTTAAACTAAATGAAACAAAAGCTGTCTAAATCAAACTCCATCAAATCCCCAGCGATTCCTTCATCCCCAGCGCGCCTTCGAAACATCTCGAAAGAAGATTATCTCTCCACATTATGAAGGAGATCTGCATCCCAAATTTATGCGCAATATTCAAGCATAAATATTATGTATAACGTCTGTAACATCTTCGCAAAAGATAAGCATCAAACGCCCGAATATGCAGAATTTAAAATTCTCTCGCATTTCCTCGGACTGCCGCGAGAAAACACGAGCTGCTAATCGGATACGATGAAGATATTGGTTGTCAAACAGAATGATAGATGGTATGGTATCGGGGGGTAGGAAATGGGGTAAATTCAGACGCAATCCCCCCGCGCTTTCACGAATTTGCATGTTCTGGTGTCCCATGGCGTTCCCGCTACGCGATGAGATGAGGGTATAATGAATATTCAAATACCCGGCGCATATGGTGAACCGGGCAAAGAGGTAAACTGGAGTAAGTCTTTGCTGCAAAAATTCCAGCATAGCGGATTTAAGAAGGAAAAGTTTATTGGATTTCTTTTGCAGGCAAATTATATATTTATTCGCATTTTTTTCTTTAATAACATTTCATAAACAGACTTTATCTCTAACTTATTCCTGAAGAAAAGTGCTATTTCGTTATAAAATAGCAGCTGATCTGGAATTATCGAAAGTGGTAGGGAACTCATAAAAAATCGTATATTTGAATTGTGTAAGAAAAATGATGTACATATATGCATTTAATAACAAACTTCAATAAATGTTTAATGCATTTCAGGTAACAAATCATAGAAACAGAAAGCAACAAATTAGGAAAACACAAAATACTTTACAAAATATGAAAACTTCTACCACATCTGATCGTATATAAATATGCAAAGTAAATGTAATCGCAATATGTAAATATTTTACATACTTTAGATGTAATGTAAGATGTAAGTTTTATTTAAAAAAACTGAAAACTCTCAGATTTTATATTACTCTCAAACGGCCGTCTTTTTTTTCCTTTACAGATACATCGAGAGCATTTGAGCTGACGCCATATTGGGCTAAAAATGTTTAAAAACAGCATATCTTTAGAATTTCCGATAGACAGTCTCGCACACCGGAGATAAAATGTTTATTCCCTACAGTGTTGCCACGACTCGCTTTGAAATAATTGAGTTTTTTAATCAAAAATTCGTTAAAGTTTTACAAAATATGAAAGAGACATTAAAATAAATTCCAAATTCGGGTGGAGGGCTATGTTATTCAAAATTTGATAGCTCTAGGTACCGTTGAATATAATATTCGAGCATGTAAGCAATGTGCTTAGTGTTTTTCAAGACTCTGGAAATTTAAATTCAAATCATGCGACTTATCATTTTACAGCGATTATTTTCTCTTACTGAAATCAAAATGCATACATAAGAGATCGTTAGTAAGTGTGACATAATACGTCTGAGATGATGAACGTAATGCATTTTCCTATGAAAGTATAAAGACGAATACAAATACAGCAGGTATTACTCTTTGATTATCGAGAAGCTATTAAATGTTTTCAGTTAGTAATGTCTGTCAGTACTGAAAATATCAAACATCATTTGTTTGATAAACAAAAAAAGGTTTGACATTAACAAAACTTTGTGAGTACACGGTAGCAATCTATGTTTATATAGAATATTTCTGTGCAATCGTTCAAAAAAAATCAATCCAAAAATATGAAAGCTTTCAAATTTTAAATTACGTAAAAAAGAGCGTTTTTTAACGTTTTGTATGTTACTTTTACTTATTAAATAACATGTTCTTCGCACTTAAACCGAAAATTCAATTCAACAGCAACATCACAAAGTAATTTCAAAAGCGCATATCTTAAGAATTTTCGATAAAAAGTCTCGCGCGTTGGAGATAATTTTTTTTTCCGCACAGTGTTGCCATTTCTCGCTTTGAAATCGTTGAATTTCTTAACAAAAACTTGTTAAAGTATTACAAAACATTAAAAAGACAATAAAACAAATCCAAAAAAATTCGGGCTTCCAGATTCGAGCTACGTTATTCAAAATTTGATAGCTCTAGTTACCGTTGTTTTATCACAGTGCGAGAAACATACACACATTTATGCAGATTCATCATTACTTAATTTCTTTAAATATTACACAGGACGGTAATATTTGGTGGCAACAATCTGAAAAGTGAAACGGACGTTTATATTAAACCTACGCCAAATGCCGTTTCGAGACGAATAGCCCTTCTAAATTAAGACCTTTTGGGCTAATAAAAGGTAACAAAATTATAAAAGTTAATTTGTCTATAAATTAGGAAATAAAAAATATATTTAAGTAAGTAAATAAATAAAATAATATGTAAAATAATTGCTTTCATTTTACGACATTCTTTTCCGAGTAGCGTATTCTTTTTCCAAATATTCCACTAACGTTTCTTCAAAAATACTGTACGAAATATAAACTCGAGCTTCGGCTTTAAATTGAAACAGGCCTTCATTTTGGCAGATGGAATCTTTAACCAAATGGTTAATCCAGAGGTTAAATAAATTTAACCAAATGGTTAATCCAGATAACAAACAGATAATTCCTATTGAAGCGTTAATTTCAAAACGACATTGCGATCCTACCTTGATGAGACTCGCTGCTTCTTCATACTCATTCTTTTCCATTAGGGGCAGTGCTCTTGCCAAAGTGTAACGAAGTTGGGAAGAATATCAGAGCTTAGAATCAGCCAGATGAGCTAACTACACTCATGTCCATAAATTAAGGATAATTCGGAGTCACGCGGAAATCGAACTCTAAAATAAAAATATCACCTGTAAAATCACTACACACATCTTCAAGAATCATATGCAAATTTCAGGAAGTAACCAGATGACACCGATGGTACGTCACAATGACCAGAGTGTAAGAGAGTGATATATAAGGAATACAGGCAAAGAAGTAAAATTGTTCGCAGGCGCTTTATAAGCATTTCAGTGCAATAACCGAATAGTTATGACACAAAGGACGCATTTGGATGATTTTTTACGTGGTAGAATTATCGGCCTTGTGGAATGTGGGCGTACCCAATTGGAAGTATCAGATGAACTTGGAATTGCACAGAGTGTCATCTCCAGGTTTTGGCAACGTCTCCAAGATGATGGTAATGTGAGTAGACGTTACAGCACAGGTTGCCCCAGAGTTACAACGCCGAATGAGGACCGGTATTTGGCAGTTACTGCCAAAAGAAACAGGCGGAGCACAGCCTCAGACCTGTCTCGTCAGCTCTCTTCAGCCACTGGTACGACAATTTCAAGGCAGACCGTGTACAGACGCTTAGGGCAGGTTGGTCTATATGCTCGTAGACCTGTCAGATGCGCTCCACGTACTGCAACTCACTGTCGCCTGCAGTTAGCCTTGAGTAGAGAGCATGCATTGTGGACACCGCAACAGTGGGCTTGTGTCATGTTTTCCGACGAGTCCAGGTTTAGCTTGCAGTCTGATTCTCGTCGGACTTTCATATGGAGAGCTCCAGGTACCCGTTACCTTCAAGAAAATATCATTGAACGACACCGTTACAGTGATGCAGGAGTGCTCGTTTGGGGTGGAATTATTCTGGGTTCCAGAACTGACCTGCATGTTCAAATTGGAACCATGACAAGCCAAATCTATCGGGACGTCATTCTGGAACATCATGTACGTTTGTTTCGGGGCGCCATGGGCGCACAATTTGTGTTTACGGATAACAACGCCCGTTCTCACCTTGCAAACATCGTAAGCGAATGCCTTCAATCTGAAAACATCACCCGTATGGACTGGCTAGCATTCTCACCGGACTTGAATCCAGTAGAGCACGTGTGGGACATGCTTGGCCGACGAGTTGCAGCCCGTCAACCTCCTCCTACATGTCTACTGGAACTTCGGAGAGCATTGCTTTTTGAGTGGTGTACTATTCAAGATCAGATCGATAATTTGATACTCAGCATGCCTAGGCGTTGTACGGTCTGCATTGCATCGTCTGGGAGACATACAATGTATTAACAATCATACCAACCATGTAATATTGGTTTTTTGTAAATAGGTTTTTCTTTTATTTGTAATTTGATCCAGGGAGATCCAAAATCGCTATTATTTTTAATAATATCAAACATATAGCATCTTTTTTTTTTTTTTTGCTCTTTACCTTTTGTTTAATAAATAAGCTTTACAAGTAAGTCAAATTTGTTTTACTTCCAACTCTTCCTTTGCCTGATTTTGCATTATCCTTAATTTATGGACATGTGTATGTAAGTAACCAACTCCAAATAATATTTATTGATATGCTGGCTTATCACATGGCTTTAGTGTGAGAGCTACCTGCATTCTAGTCATGTTCACACGAGGTTGATGGGCATTCAACTTCCTAAATGGTTCTACTTTAATTGGAGTTAACTTTGAAGCTATGGCTCTCAAAAGAGGTTGGAATCCAAAAAATTTTTCTGTGGGTCTGAGCAGCTATGGTCTGCGTGGATTATTTGCAGAAATATTATTCCAAATATTATTAAATATTATTATTTTTACAGAAATATTTGCGCCGCTACAAACTTTGGATGATTGCAACTTACTCAAACATTACTTAATTTGATATCGACTCCACTAAATGTTATCGCCATATTTAAAGAAACTAAATAATGAACAATCTGCATGTATGGGCATGAATGTTTTTCGTATTGTGAAAATCAACGGTACTTAGAGCCATTAAATTTTTAATAACGTAATCCTCCAACCGAACATGGACACTTTGGAAGCCCGAATTTTGAATTTGTTTTATTATCTATTTCAAATTTTGTAAAACTTTAACGAATTTTTGATAAACAAACTCAACGATCTGCAAGCGAACAATGGCGACAATGCACGGAGTAAAAAAACTTTTTTATCTCCAGCGCGCGAAACTGTGTATCGGAAAATTCTACAGATATGCTGTTTTTAAATATTTTGTGATATTTCTGTTGAATTGAATTTTATGTGGCTTAAGTGCGAAGAACATGATATTTAATAAATAAAGATAACCCACGAAACGTTAAAGAAATGCTCTTTTGGGGGTAATGTAAAATCTTAATGCCTTCAGATTTTTTAATTCATTTAATATATATATATATATTTGTAATAATAAAATTCCATAGTCAAGAATACACTTAAAATTCTAACTGTATGTTCTTTTTATTTTTAATGGCGACGGTCTCTTATTTGAAAGTACGTGGAATTAAATCCACAGCCCCGTAGTCAAGTTGTTTTTCCCGCCTTTTCTACACGTACAGTTTTAGAATGTTCTGGAAATATTTAAAGCGAACTGGATTGGCTGACCAGGCTGACGTCATTTCTTAGAAGCTCCGCCTTTCCAGAGGCTATAAAAGGACTCGCAGAAGAATATCGGGGCTTTTTCTTAAATGTCACGATGCAGTAAACTTCATACAAAAAGTTATTAGTAATTCTTTTTATTTACTCCGGCTATCTGATTTCTGTAACTGCTATTTCTCCTGAATAATAATAAATGGATCCTGTTTTTTAAACTTATCGTCTGATTATTTAAGCTACGACTAAAGCTGATACATCACATATATATGTGTATATATACGAAGTGTCCTTGTTTGTACTTATTTTGTGCACTAAAAGTAGGCTACGATGTTGTCTTGCGCTAACTTATCTAATCTTTTTATTTTTGCTTCACTTTATTAATTCATAGTTTGTTGTTTCCACGTTCGCTCCATTTTTAACATTTAAAGATTTAAATAATGCCAAATAAAATTTTCAGTCATAAGTTTATTTTAACCATAATTCAGACAAAGCAAACTAAACCCGTAGGTTGGGATGCCTTGGTGGTGGACATTCTAAGAGATATTGGCTCGTATTCACATTATATATGGTAGACCCCTAAAACATCCAGCCCTTTCGTTGGGATTTGAACCCTAGAAACTACTTGATATGCAACAATTTTTAGTATTATTTGGGTATTACTTAAGGTAACTCATACACCTTAAAGCCCATAAGATCTTCGAATATGTGACTGTTGCAAGAATTGGGATAACATACTTATATTAAAAGCAATTACTTCCAACTTTTTACAGCTCATTACATAATATAGCTGCTTTCTGAAACAATAAGCAGAAAGTTTGTGTTGCCACAAATATTTTTATAATTTAATCCGTTTGTGACAAAATGTTTTGTCACAAACGCACAGTTTAAAATGCCACCTTGAGCGCACAGTTTAAAACATTCTAATGCATAATTAAATTCCATATTTAATATAAAAGCTTTTATAACATTTGGAAACTACTGTGAACCAAAATTTCTAAGAATTTCATGTTAAATTTTTATTTTATTTGGAGTTGAGTTTATAAAATGTATTTCATTAAAAAAATCTGTAATATTTTCTTGCATAAAATTTTTTAATTTTAAAATATTTATCAGATTTTTGGTTGAGTTAGAAAATAGTGTCCATATAAAGAATTCCATCAAATTTCAAGTATGTACCATTAGTCATTTTAAAAATATCATGCGCGCAAGATGGAAACGTGACGAAAACTTTTGTCACAAATCGGATTAAATTACAAAAATATTTGTGGCAACACAAACTTTCCGGTTACTAGTTTCCAAAGCAGGTATATCATGTAGTCAGCTGTAAAAAGTTGGAAATAATTCCTTTTAAAATAAATAAAATATCCCAATTCTTGCAACAGTCACATATTCGAAGCTCATAAGGGGTTTAAGGTGTATGAGCCACCTTAAGGCTGTATTTAAGTAATTTTGTTCGCGATGATGTCCGCGCAAGTAACGCAATCATGAACAAAACGATAATTGATCAAAAGTGAGGTTAGGCGTTGAATATGGCAAAGCCATGAGGGCTATCCGTCTAAGAGAAGGGTTGCCTTCGAGGAGAACGTTCTGAGGAAAAATAGTTTGTACACATTGGGAAGCCACGAAAAACCAACCATGTAGCCCCACCGCTCGCTTGGATTTGAACCCAAGCCGGATCGAAATACCAGTATCCTGAGGTCTTAACCATTCGACTACTAGTGGGTATTGAAAACAGCGACAAAAATACACTTAGCTGCCTTTAGTTGAGAAAGGCTTTGTTTTCAGTTATTCATTTATTTTATTTCATTTTATTTTTAAAACTTTTTTTCACGAATTTTAAAATTATAGACGATTAAGGATTGTTAAGACACAATAACCCGCCGAATAAATACTAATTCAGAAGTCAAACAACAAAAATCAGCGTTAATTTACAAAATTTTCACAGGACTAGTTTCGATGGTTTTACCGAACCATCATCTTCAGCTGCAAAACCGCAAATGAACAAGATGGGAAATAATGTTTAGATAAGATAAGAAAGCCTGGACAAGAATAAGCAAGTGGCGCCATCTGTTGGCGAAACCAGAACTAAAACATAATTTCTCTAAAAGCCGAAGGCAAATTTGGATTGGAATTAGGATCGTTAACTAGAACAGAAAGATTTTTATGAATGTGAAATGCCTCTAGAAAATCCAGTTCTCCAATGGAAGATGTTTTTTGAATAATTTTGGCAGCAGAAAAATTGAAAGTGTGATTTTCGGACCAACAATGTTGAGCAACAGAAGACTTCTGGGTTTCCTTTTTTCTAACATATGCCTCATGTTCTTTGACGCGAAATTTTAATAAAAACAAACACATTTTGTTTTCCAAAATAAATATTACAAGCAAACTGAGGGATTAGCCATGGGAAGCCCCCTCAGTCCCATCCTGGCTGATATCTACATGCATTATTATGAATCAAAATTGTTTGAAACTTTAAACTTCCCGGCATGGTTTCGCTACGTAGACGATACTTTTACCCTGTTTGAAGGTAATAAAGATGATTTAAATAGAGTTCTTTCAACAATGAATTCTATTGATCCTGCTATTCAGTTCACTTTTGAACTTGAGACTCGCAATTCTCTTCCGTTTCTCGACATTCTGGTCACACGTAACACATCCAACTTCAGTACTACAGTTTACCGTAAACCTTCATCGGTTTGCCTTCCACCACACTTTAAATCATGTCATCCGACTAAACAAAAGTTAGCTTCATTTTATTCCTATGTTTTCCGTGCTCTTCAAGTTTGCTCCTCCAAACTAGCCCTTGACGAAGAACTAAATTATTTAAAAGCAATAGCTATTGACAGGGGCTTTTCACCCAACATTATTAATCAAGCAGTTAAAAAATTCTCATCTCAACACACTAAAAGCCACACTCTTATTTTAGGAGATTATAAAAATTCTGTTGTCATTCCCTTCTTTCCATCAATTAGCTATAAAGTTGCACATATTTTGCAGAAATTTAACTTTCGGGTTGTTTACTCTCCCATCAATAAAATTCCAACTTCTATACTCAAGGACCCCATTCCGGATATGAATTCCTGGGGTATTTATAGGATTCCTTGCCAGTGCGGTTTAATTTACATTGGCCAAACTAAGAGAGCCTTAAAATTTCGCGTCAAAGAACATGAGGCATATGTTAGAAAAAAGGAAACACAGAAGTCTTCTGTTGCTCAACATTGTTGGTCCGAAAATCACACTTTCAATTTTTCTGCTGCCAAAATTATTCAAAAAACATCTTCCATTGGAGAACTGGATTTTCTAGAGGCATTTCACATTCATAAAAATCTTTCTGTTCTAGTTAACGATCCTAATTCCAATCCAAATTTGCCTTCGGCTTTTAGAGAAATTATGTTTTAGTTCTGGTTTCGCCAACAGATGGCGCCACTTGCTTATTCTTGTCCAGGCTTTCTTATCTTATCTAAACATTATTTCCCATCTTGTTCATTTGCGGTTTTGCAGCTGAAGATGATGGTTCGGTAAAACCATCGAAACTAGTCCTGTGAAAATTTTGTAAATTAACGCTGATTTTTGTTGTTTGACTTCTGAATTAGGATTAAGGATTGTATTGAAGAATTCTATCGGGGAAAATTTCGAGTTTTACAAAACATTTCGAAGTCCCTATTAACGAATTTGTTTCCTCATATTTTTGGATTTTTAATCTCTTAATTCAGGAGAAAAATATTGCAAAAACTAGACAGCTAAAAAATTTATTTACTGATTACGTAACAAATTATGATTTTCCAAATCTGGAAGTTCTTTTCCCTACTCTACTTTTTAAATAAGTTGCATCATGGAGATAATTAATTATATTAATTCACGTGGGAACAATTCCGTAATTTAAAATGAAACTTCAAAAGGACGTTGCTGCAGGGCATTACTAAACAAGAATAGAGTTTATACCAGCAAACACAAAGAACTATTTTGAGGAAGCTAAGCGCTTTTCAAAACAGCTGAAAGCGATTTAAGCTAATTATCTAAGGAACTAAGTACTAATTGAAGCATTAAAAAATGACCGTAAGTGTGAAAATGCCTGAAAAATGTATTATTTTGCATGATACCGATTTTATGTAAAATGAGGAAAATTTCTTAATATTTCTATGACTAAATTTTACAACCAAACTCAGAGAAACTTGCAAGAGATAATCATTAGACTGTTTGCGTGCAAGAGAAAACTATTATGATAAAAATTGTCAATTTACTTTATTTTGTAGAATTAAGAAGTCACATTCAAAAAAACTAAAATAATTCAGTATTTTCTGATTTTCATTTTGCGTGACATTTCTTGCCCCATTCTGTTTTCCCCTTCGTTAAAAGTCTTTTTTTTTCAATTAAATAATTTACTTAATTTATTTAATGTATAATTACAAAAACTTGAGAAAAGTTGATCGTTCATTCAGGAATTCAGGAATCTCAAAAAGTGAACTGATAATTAATTCAGGAATCTCCAAATATCGAGAAATTAGACAGTTACTAAAGAATTGCCATATCTCGAGAAAGTGAAGTTCTGAAAAACGCAAGCTCTGTTGATAGTCGGAAGCTCAGTTTTATAGAAAAAGTTCTAAAAGCCAAACGATAGCTGACAGTTTTGACAATTTATATTTAAATGAATTTAAAAAGAATAATTTACATACTTCACATCAGTTTTAAACAACTCAGAATGTGTTATATGCTGTAATTGTGCTCTATATGCATTCAGAGGATAATTAGACTTTTATATTTTGTAATTAATACTTTTTTGTTAGTTTGCTGTTTTTTGATGTTAGAAACACATTTAGTGGCGTCTTTCCTAATATTCTTAGAACATTGTATTGCATTATTTTATATTACTATGATTCATCATGTGTCACAGTAAACTTTACCATTTTGCAAATTGCAGTGCTCCACTCCAATGGCAGTTAAGGTATTATCATAAATTATCACGGTTTATCGCCATGGCTAGTGATCATGACCATAATCTTGATGATTATCTATGTCCTTCCTCTTTATACTAACAACCTACTTAAAATTATTGACCAACTCCACAATGGTGATCTGTGTGTTGACCAACAGCAGCTGACAACTTGGACATCACTGGCCATCTATGGGATGACCATCAACAGTTGACCACCATCATCAAAATATAAATATCACCAACGATCTATAGCCCCTAGGTACTTGACAAACAAATGCCTTGGCAGAAACCGGCGTTTTTTTACTATTTTATTTTAATAATTTATTTAAATCCACTGCATCGCCTACACCAGTGAGGAATGTGCTGAACCTCATTTGGACAGTTGGTCACGGATGATGAACTGATTGACAACCAGTTCGTCACCCATTACCAATAACTTTTACAAACTGGTGAATAACGTTCTTAGCGATTGCCATTTGCTTAATAATTTTATTTTATTTAATGATTTATTTATAAACTTACTACAGTATCTTAACTGGTGATCTATTAACTAGTTACCATTGTCTAATAATTACGCATCTCTCATGACTAACAACCCATGGTGGCCAATGCAGTCATTGGTAGACCATAGGTCATTGGTGGCTACTTTACTTCAATAAACTACCTAAATAATGTAATGTTAAATGCTTTTAGTGCGTAATATACTTAAATGGTAATTTTCATGAGTATTTTGAGCATTATTTTGATTGATAAAAATGTTTCTAAAGTTATATATTACATACGTGGTTCAGAGATTTTTGATTTTATTTTTTATATAACTATCTGGCAGATGCATAAGAAATGATTTTTTAAGTTAATATCTGAAAATAACTATATCATTTTTTTCTCGTATTGCTTAAAATCTCTAGTATTTTCTATTGCAGATTCAACTTCAATCTAATGCAAACAGCTTTATGACAAAGGCTTTAATTTTGTACCAACAGACGTTCAAACGAGAATGTAAAATGCGAAATATGCAGCACACGGTCTGTCATGATCTGACTCACCTTACTTTCACTCGTACCTCCTCAGACCAGAAGCAAATCCTTATCTGAAGATCTCCAGAAGAAATTTTAAATTAAATTTTGCCTGGGAGAGAATTTATTCTTTGTTGACACACTAGCGAAGGAATGCGAGTTTTAGTAATTTTCTTTTTTTCACTCTTGTTGCCACCGCCTCATCTAAATGTATAAATGTTTGCGACGACGAGAAACTGAATGGGTGGCGAAAAATAATTATTCGGTACCAAGTAACCAAACAGAAGAAGGCTAATTTTTAAGAATGCTTTACCTCGAGTGATGTAAGGGAATCATGTAATGGCGACAGTAATTTTTGTTCGCTGCTCAAGGGTAAGAAATAAATAAATAAAAATCTTCTCGTATGACTTCTAAATACGACAGCGATGGAAAGTAAATCAGAGAAAGAAATGGAATTGTACTGAATGTGCTTTGTGATAATTCTGTCTTCCTTATTTGAAATATTTTTAGATTTGAAATTAAATTAACGTAGTTCGTTGAATCGGTACTTCCATGAGCAAAATCTTGAAGTTCTTGACATTCGGTGAAAGCTGTTTCGCAATGTTTAGGCGATGCTCAGTTTTTCCTTTTGTGTATACCTATACAAAAAAGAAGACTACCAGATTTCTTTTTAAACGGTTTATTTGCGAAATATCTGAAAAATATATCAAGTTCAATTAACACTGAGGAGCTAAAAGTTTGAGAGCTAGTTTTTCAAAACTACTTGTGCGATTTTTAGAAAACTTTGGCAGTTTAGCAAAATTTGAATCGTAGAAACGAAATATGGAGAAAAAAAAGTGGCATGCTATTTCAGAAAAAGTCCAATTTTGTGTCAAAATACCTATGTTACGGTGAAACACCGAAATCTGGAGAATGTCGACTTTCACCGGTGAATGTCAACATTCACATAGTCGCTTGGTGTATGTCCGAAATATTTTCCAAATACTCTTATTTCTGACTTACACCGGTGAATGTCGACATTCACCATGTACTAATGGTGAATGTTGAATATATAAGAATATTATATTTCCTTCTCCGTAATTCATTCGCGAAAAAACGCACTTGAAACCCAGAATAAGAACTTAAGAACATAAAAACTTCAAACGCACAGTACATTCAAAATGAGAAAGGAAAATAATAGAAGTTGTAAACTTACCAAATTATGTGATTCAAATTTTATTTATTGCAACAACTTAAACTATTATGACACTTTGAATTGCACAAGAGGCCTTTGCTTTTATGACTGCATTTATTTGTGGAACACTTCCTTTTGGAATGGCAGCGTGTACATATACTCCTCTCTTTTCGACCTACACCAGAGCATATCTGTGATTGTCGACATACACCGGTGAGGGTCCGAATGTACAAGAATGTAAAGAAATATTCGTTCTTTCACCGACGGATTTGGTGAATGTTGACATTCTCCGGTGAAAGTCGACATTCTCCAATTTCGGTCTTTCACGGTAACACCTATATTAAAACACAGCTATATGTAAATTCAATGCTTATCCTAAGTCGTGCTTTCGAGACATGAAAAATCCATCAGCCCAGTAGAACAGGAGATATAGAACTGTCTCTTTTTTTGGAGGGGAGCAGTGTACGTATGTATGTATTTATGAATTTACATACGTGTACATGTATGTACGTACAGACATAAGGAAAAAATCCTTTTTCAATCTACTTTAAATCTATTTTACAATCCGTTGTGGAAAAAAAACAGTCCGTTCTGTCCCTACGTACAGATGAGACGCAAAAAAATCGTCTAAATGAATTCGGAAACTGTAAAAATGCATACCGTTTTTAAAATATAATATCCAAAATTTTTTGCGATTACAATGCATCCTTTAATTTATACAAGTAAGTAAAAAGACCTAATATTTTTTTTCTGCCTTAAAAGGCAATAATATTAAACATTAACAATTTTAAAAAATATCTTTCGTGTATTTTAATTAATAACCCATTCAAAACTGAAAATCTACTTTTATTACTAATTCCAGTCCTCAGTTTTATAGTTGGATAGATAAAAATGTTTTGACTATTTTGCAAAAGAGATCAATGAAATGTACTAAATGTGTAACGCTGTAATTTTTGTGCTACTTTGCCACCCATAATTGCATTACTTATTTCCAAATACTGCCTGTGGTTCTCCACAGAATCCTAATAATTGCACAAGATTTCTCTCAAATTGCATCTCTATCTTCTTTCTTAACATTCGGAATTCATAGGTTGTGCAACTTCCGTTTTTCGAGTGATTAGATCTAAATGCCGACACGTGTTAGACGAAAAATCTTATCGATCGCATTACAGAAAATTCGAATAATATGACTTTGTTTGATAATGATGGGAGGTCAAACAGCTGCATAAAAATCCTATTAATTGCCCCCGACTGTTTTAATAGCAAACTCGGCCAATGAAAGTCACCTCGCATCAATTCGTCTTTTTCATTCGTCATTAATTCATCTAAAGAGCTTTTCTTCTTCTCAGAAAATTTAGATATTTTGTCTCAGTTTATCACAGAAAATTAACTTCTGCAGTGAAAACACTGCTCACCAATGCTGCGTAATTTTTTGCTCTTCATATTTTACTAATTATTAAGTTGAAATAATGTTTTAAAAGAAGAAAATAAAGTTTAAAATTTCCCTGTATAATATAATATACATCATGACTGCGAAAATCCTTACGCTTCCTTTATCTTTGTAATCGCCGGTTGTAGATGTATATTTCCATATACAAAAATATTTCAGATGACATTGAATGACGCTTGTAAAAACTACTAAATCTAATTTTTTATACTATCAGTCAGTCCCTATAAGTTATTTATGAAAGTTTTACACCCATTATTTTAAAAAAAAAGTTTCTCCTGAACAACAAAAATTGATCTAGATATTTAATTTCAATATTTGAGATTTTTTATGTCATTTTCGACTTGCCTTAATAAATAAATTAGAATAATTCCAGGTTGAATCCCCTCCTTGAATGCCATTTATTGTGATTTAATAGTTTATAACATTCTCTAATTCATATCTTTGTTACAACTAACGTGCAGAAAGAATATTCGCAAAAGGAATTTAAGTTTTGAAACGCTAAAAATATGTCATTAACATCGTCGTGAAGCTTTGTTACTTTAGAACCGTAATCTGATAATGATACAAAAAATTCACAGAATTAGAAATATTTTTAATTTTTAATTTATGCAAATAATAAGCTTGCCAGTATTTTAATCTTAAGATCTTTAATTTATCTCTGAAATCAAAGCAGTGAGCTTTGATCTATCTCAGCTACTGAAAAGCAATATGCTGTCTTATTTCCTAATAATTTGTACCTTTATTTAACTTTTAATGGCATCAATAACAGTTGGAATTTATAAAACATTTTATTCATGCAGTAATTTAATTAATAATTTTCATAAATTTTTATAATTTTAGTAATATAAGTAAAACTGGTAATACGTGCTAAAATATATAACATGTAATACAGTAAGCCTGGTAAAAACGTCGACTTTAAATGGGCTTTTTCCTTATCCCTTCTGAATTAAAATTCAAAATGAATTGGTAATGCAATAAAGCCTTCAGATTATCCATTTTTCAACTAGCGCATAATTTTTATATATCTATAAATAATAATTCATAAAAGCTTTGAGTGAATGCATAGAAAATCTACATATCTTTGATAAAAAATAGCCTAAATATCATAGAAACAACGCCTTTCTCTTAACTAAAAGAAAAATAAAAAACAAGCAGGACAATAATTAAAGACATATTGAAGGAAAAAAATCTGAAAGATTTCAGATTTTATATTACGACCAAAAGAGCGGGATTTTTTTTTTTTTTTTCTTTACACACACATACACGTTTCTAAAGCATTTGGGCTACTGCACAGTGTGTTGACACTGTTCGAATTAGTTAACTTCAAAAAAATCAAAAATTAATTAAATCAAAAAAGTTAAAATTTAAAAAATCAAAAATTAGTTAAAATTTAAAAAATATGAAATACTTTATAAAAGAAATTCGAAATTAAAGATTCGGGCTTCCGGAGGTCTATTTTATTCAAAATTTGATAGCTCCAGGTATCGTTGCTTTTTTTTTTTTTTTTTTTTTACTATACAAGAAACATGCATACATTCATGCAGATTATTTAATTTCTTTATATGTAATACAGGGCGATAATATTTAGTGGCCAATAATTTGAAAAGTGATACAACCATTTACAGTGATTCGACGCAAAGTGCCGTTTCGAGTCTAATATCCCGTCTGGACTAACTTTGAGGCTAAAAAAGATTTTACAATTAAAGAAACTTTGTTGTTGAAGCGACAAAAGCAAATATGAGAAAAAGACTATTATCAAGAAAATTCAGAAAGATAAAATGCACTATTAAATGAGTTATATTCTCTATGATTTATCACTAACTTCAATGACAGATAAATCATTTGATTTTAAATATTGTAAGAGCACTCAGTTTTTATTTTTGAAACTATTACTATTTGTTCGATAAAAGATAGAAATAAGGAAGCATTAAATTCATTAATGAAAAGAATTTCACTTATTTTAGGTAGCATCAGGTCACGCCAACTTCGGGTAACAGAAACTCAACTATACTTTTTTAAATCGATTAATCTTTATCAATAAATCACTTAAAATATGTTCACAAAATTTCTCAAAGATGTGGCGCTTTAATTAATAACTAACTATAAATTATATTAATCTCAAACTTCTGAAACTGATTTATTCTGAAATAAAATACTAAAGAAGGAAAGAAAATATTCTTTAACACTTCGCTTTTGCATATGCTGGCTAACCTATGATAAAATCCTGCATTACTGCCAGAATCATCAACAACGAAACGCAACGTGGACGGAAAAAGTGTTTAAAAATTCAAAAACTGAGAACACTGAGCATAATAATATTCCATCATATAAGCAATTCCTTTCTAGCAGCAAAGACATGCAAAATGTGCTTGCGATGATGTATGACAGATGCTGCTAAGCCTTTGCAGCAGTCTAAGTCCTGCTCTCGGGTTATAAATGACGTCAGTTCCTAGAGTTAATCCTTATAAATGATGTCGGATGTCACTGAGGAACATCTTACTCGCGAGTTATGAGCGAACGCTAATTCAATTAAGCCGCCACTTGTTCTAATCTCAGAGCTGTCCTACAGGTGGTATTTTTTAGTTTAATGATAATGGCAACATACAGAGCTCTCATTAATTACGAATGAATTTATTCATTTAACAATAGACGCAATAAAAATGATTTAAGGATTGTAAATATTTAAGAAATTTATCACTTAAAAGCGGTAATGTAGCTTTCACATTTCGAAGAAAACCCTGTCAGATTAATATAGAAAAAGTTGTTAAAAATTTGTGCAAAATAAAATTTATATTTTACCTTTTGGATTATTACATTGCTTGACAATGCAGTATTAGAAGATCCTTATAACAGTGCGTGTTTTTTGAGAGAAACGAATTTCATCAATATCTGTAAATATTGTAACATTGTAATGTTATATATTATAGCTATTGAGTTGTCAATCTATTGTAATGTTATATATTATATCTATATTGTAGTAATGCAATTAAATGGAAAGACGTTCATAATGCTATAGCTACCATGCCTATAAAAGTCTGTTTTATGTTACTATGTAATTTTTGCAATAGTTGGTCATAGACTTACCTTTTTATTTTCTTGTACGAAATAAAAGAAGTATTGCAATCGCGAAAAATTTCGCATATCATATTTCAGCGAGAATATCCATTCAGACAGCTTTCAAATCCATTTATACAATTTTTTTTTTTCATGATAGGCGAGTATACAGAAATCTCTTTTTTGCAAAACAGATTGTAAAATGGATTTAAAATGGATTCAGAAGATATTTTTCCCCCGACATCTGTACGTACGATTACGTACCAAAAGTACGTTTGTATCACACATAATTCAAAAATGAGTAGCCTTAGGACGTTGAAATTTTGTATATGGAACTGCTATAAGATAAAGTCAAGCATTTGCCTTTTTCGTTACAATCGGCCCCACCAAAAGTATATGTACATAAATATATCCCCCCCGATAGCCGCCTGTGTGAGTTCAAATTTATTATTATTATTATTATTATTATATGTTGGGAAATTGCGCATTTTTTTGTTTTAAAGATGAGTGAATAACGATGTTCTTATATTCCGGATAAGGTTTTCATATCTTTTGTTAATGTGCATGCAATAGTTTTAGAATTATCAACAATTTAAACATTTAAGGCTGGTGAACCATGTCTATTGTAATGTTTTTGCCCTGTGGGACCAGAAAATAATAAAATAATAATAATAATAATAATAATAATAATAATAATAATAAAACCCTCAAATAAAAAGGCTCTTTTATTCGAAGTTCAGACTTGGTGCGTGAAGGTACAGTTGCTCCCTATTTTTTGACTTCGCAGATTTTTTTGCGTTTTAGTCTAAGTGTTATATGTTTGATCAGATAGCCTGGCCCAGTAAAAGTAGGCGGCCAGTGTAACTCTGATTCAAAATCCGGTTACGACCACGTGTTTCTGAGACACCTTTGCCAATGCTTTATTTTCCTTCTTTTTTTCCCCTTTCCAGTAATTTCGTTCTCCTGATGAGGAGGCTCCTTTAGCTGCTCTCGAAATCCATTGAGTGTTTTAACATATATACGCTAAATACAAGGTTGTTATTGCGATTTTGAATGTCATATTGGCGTGTTTCTCTTCTATTTTATCTATGAATGAATTCAGATCCTTAGACTGACCATAGTGATTATAGTCCATTTAAAATAAAATACTCCATTTAAATTATTCCATTTTATTCTATTTAAATTAATGTATAACAACACAAAAATAGGCATAATAGGCATGAATTTTACAGACAGTTATTTTAGAGAACATATTAATATGCACTTCGCAAAGAATATTCCAGACATTTGTTTTATCACAGTTATAAGAAATTGATATTAGAATGCGTGAATTTAATGACTTAATTATTTTTTTTTAATAATGGATATGTAATTCTTAAACATCTAGAATAAAATTAAACTCGTTAAGCTACATTGTCACTGAAACAGCTCTGCTTATATCACTACACTTAAGTCCCTAATCACTTTTCTATCATTCATTAATATGTAATGGCCCAGTTAATTCATGAGTAATAATTATTTTTTATTTCACGTATTTTATATTTTTGCATGTGTTTAATTATTTTGTAAAATTAACTTTAACGTTTTGTTAATATTATTTATATTTCTTTTATGCTGAATGGCAACAAGTAATTACTCATATTTATATTACGCTGAATGGCAACGAATAGTGATTCATGATGACTTTGGTTTTCGAAAATTGATTCTCTTTGGATTGTTATTCACGTAGCAGCTAATTTTGATAGCTGAAAAATAAAAGCAGTAAACTTGGCTATTCGTCAGTGATTCTTGCTGTCCCTAGTTATAATTTTGTTTGAATATCTGTAGTCAAGGCTACAAATATCATAGAAATTCTAAATTAGCAGTGAACTGGATTTAATAACTATTAGTTGCTGATTCGGATGTTAATTTAAAAGGCAAATAAAATTAATAGCAAACTGAAAAATGTATTCCCTAAGTTTTAATCACTATTAAATGTCAGTTTTCGTTAGTAATATCACAAATCCGTGGACTTAGAAATATATATATAAAACAGGAATACGTGTATAGTATAATTGTAATTCTACAGCATTTGAAAAGATTTAATTATTAAAATTTTTTTATGTTATTCTTATGTGTTTATTTTGTTATAGCCTCAGTAACTTTCAATACACGTTTAAAGAAGTTATTTCCAGGCACTTCAGTAAATATTGCACACTCAATATCCCTCAAGCTCTTCGTGCAAGAAGCAGATTAAGTATTGCAGCGCCATCTGTTGCAAAGAATGAAAACTTATCGTACTGTTGTGTGTAGTTTTCTCCTCAACTCTTATATCTATTCATTAAATTCCCGAAATTTTTAACGATTTTATAGATAGAAACCAAATATTTTTTCTACGTAATGAATATGAGAAATTAATAGTTTACCTAATAAAAGACAAGTTCTCAAAGTTTTAATAAACTATTTTAGCATTATAATAACAAAGCAAACGAGAAATATTGGTTTTAAATATGAAGATGGGCGCAGAGGGTGGCCCTTAAGTCTTAGAAAGAAATTAAAATATAATGTTTTTTAAAAATCTATTTTAAGTTCTGTAAAATTTCGTTTTATAAAATTTCCTACGTAATAAACATGATAAATTAATAGTTTGTATCCTCTAGATCGTCAGTCCCACAAAATTCAAATAATAAATACAAAAAATAAATATAAATCAAATAAAATAGGAATTAAACGACAATGCAAAAAAGCATTATAGTTTATTATACATTTAATTTAAATGTATATTCACGGGCAACTTTATTATAGCTTTATCCATCAAATTTATTTATATTCCCATTTGTAAACTTAAGAAATTTGACAATAACGTATATGTCTGTGCATGAAATATAAGTAAGATATCCTTATATATAAAATATAAGTAAGATATCCTTATATATAAAATGAGTAAAGCCAAACACACTACATAAGCTGAACAAAAATTTTTAACTTCCACTGCTTTTCATCCAAATTTATTTATCTATCCTAAATTAAATTAAGTCAAATTTTATTTCTTTCTGTTGGATATAAAATGTGCATTTTTTTCCAATGAAATTCACTTTTAATTATTAAATGCAGTAGTATTAATTACCATTAAAATGTATTTACTAAACGAACAGAAATATATAAAAAGTGTTTTGCACATCAGTTGGAAATTTTAAATAAACTATATCATGCACTTGCCGAGTTTAATTTATAATAAATATTTTAATTTAGTAAACAACCAAATAAAAAAAATAAAATTTGAAGGCCTTTCAGAATTTATATTACTCCCAAACGGACAATTTTTCCAATTTACAGACACGTATACGTTTCGAGTGCATTTGAACTAAGGCTACATTGGCCTAAAAATGTTTTAAAACAGCATATCTTTAGAATTTCCGTTAGACAGTTTCGCGCGCTGGAGTTAAAAATGTTTTATTCCCTACAGTGTTGCCACAGCTTGCATGGAAATTGTTGAGTTTTATAATAAAAATTTTGTTAAAGTTTTACAAAATATGAAATAGACAATAAAACAAATTCAAAATTCGGGCCGTGTGAAACGTGAAATGCCGTTTCGAGACTAAGAGCCATTTTTGGCTAATTGTCCATTTAGGCTATACCCCCACTTCGGTACTATTCGGTTTCGAGGGCCGTAAAAAAATTGCAGCGAAAATGTATGCGCAATAGCGCCAAATCTAGCAAACGCGCGCATTTAACAGCGCGCCAAATCTAGCATACGCGTTGATTTTAGATTGCGTAAGTTTATATAGTTCTATATTTCTTAAGACGCCATTGAAATACTAGTTTAATTTTTAAATCCTTGTTTGATATCTTATGGATTTAACAATTTGGGAATTGCCCTTGACGAATAGTCGTCAATAGAATTTTGGGTAAAGTGCAGAATCACCCACTGCTTGACGCCTTTTTAAGAATTGCACATACTCGGTATCCATGTGCACATCGGCCTATTTTCACTTAAAAATAAAAATCCTAGAATTGCACAAAAATGGCACTGCGCACACCCTTGACTTTATCTATGTACACATCGACCTATTTTCACTTAAAAAGTAAAAGAAAATTGACAAAAATCCAATTGTTTTTACCCTTGTAAAAAGCGGCAAACAAATAAGTGAGCGATTCTGCACTTTACCGAGAATATTTTCAATGAAAAGGCCTCATTCATGATAGAAAATTACGTTTGAACAACCAACGAGATGAAACTATGCTTTAGCGATGACTCGGTAGCGAAATAGTGATGCAGGCATCCATTCAGTTATGTTTAGCAATTTTTATATAAATTATAATAATGATCTGAAATAGTTATTCACTCCCATTCAGTCATGTTTAGCCTTTTTATATCAATTATAATAATAAAAAAGTATTATATCAAATTAACCTTTCATCTAAATTAAAACATCAATCTTAAATAGTTATTTACTATTATACTTCCTTTCTTGCCGCAATTAATAGGGTTGCCGCAATTATTTTTGGCAGCATTGGCACCAACAATAGTTTGGCGATTTTTTACGGCCCTCGAAACCGAATAGTACCTAAACTTCTAATTCAAAAAGTGCATGAAGAGTCTGCCGCGAATTATCTTGAATAAGCGTATATGTACATGTATATATAGATAATATATACGGAAAAAAATCTTCAGACATTGACAAAAATTTATATTTGTGCAGAAATTATAAAAGAAAATGTAATTCCTGGTAATAATTATCCAAAGTAAAAAGAGTAAATTAAAAAAAAGGCAATTAATAAATAAATCTAAAACCGTTCAGATTTTGACGAACTCCTAAAAGGCCTTTTTTAAAGCTTTAAACTAAAGATTATGAATAAAGATGACCTAGGTTGAACAGCGAAACATTTTATAGGATATTAGATAAATATGCATTTAGACTAGCACAAGAACATTATATACTTTCTGTACGTTTTAAAAGTGAAAAGATGTGTAATATATTTCTATAACAATATTTAATGTTTTTAATTATATTATAAGGTATTTGCTCACTCCTTTCCTCATGCCTTCGTGGTGAAATTCGATAATGAAAAGGAGAAGATGATAAACATAATTAACGCACAACCTAAAGCGGTGAGAAGTGTAAAATGAAACAATAGCCGTCCAAATAGCCCTTGTAAGTTTCAATAGATTAAAACATTAGCTTAAACTAATTCTAGGTTGTTGCAAATAGACAGTAATTTAGTTAACTTTCCAATACAAGAAATGTAGGAAAACGTTCAAAGTTTAACTAAAGCTCTGATTATAAACTATTGAAAAGAATCTACCCAGAAAATCAATGCAAGTCAAAGAAGTAATAGCTTGTATATTTAAGCAAAAAATCTTACGTAGACAGCACATGAATTCCTTGTACTGCCTATTAAATTACACATACTTTTTGATGCAACAATAAACTGATATTAAATACTGTTAGATGTTTATAACAATAAACTGATATTAAATACTGTTAGATATATATAACAATAAACTAATGTTAGATATTTACAATAATAAACTGATATTAAATACTGTTAGATATATATAACAATAAACTAATGTTAGATATTTACAATAATAAACTGATATTAAATATTGTTAGATACTTAACAACAGTAAACAGATATTAAATATTGTTAGATATTTATAACAATAAACTGATATTAAATACTGTTAGATATTTATAACAATAAACTGATATTAAATACTGTTAGATATTTATAACAATAAACAGATATTAAATACTGTTAGATATTTATAACAATAAACTGATGTTAGATATTTACAATAATAAACTGATATTAAATGTTGTTAGACATTTACAACAGTAAACTGATATTAAATATTGTTATATATTTATTGTTTCATTTATTGTTTAATTACATATTTAAATTGTTATTACGCACGTAGTTAGATTTTGTTATTTGAAGAATTTTTTTTTTATTTGATACTAACAGCTACGCGGCCAGCCTTCGTCTGGCTTTTGAATGTACCTGAAAAGTGCCTAAAGGGAACACCAAACGTTAAATTTAAAAACTGCCCAGAATTTTACTCTGCAAAGCAACTTCATAAAAAAAAAAAAAAAAAAAAAAGTCACAATTTTTTTTAAAATTATTACATGTAACAAAATTACAATGAAATAAGCAATATCCCTTAATACAAATATTAATTATCCTAACCAAAAAATTAACCAACTTCTCGTTGCAAAATCTTAAGAATTCAAATGGTTTAAAGCAAGTTAAGAAATTTGTTTCCTAAAAAATCATGCGAAACGCTTTACATAATTAAAATTATATATAATTAAAACATATTATAAAAGAATATAATGAAATAAACAATAAATCTCATATTTTCAAGAGAAAACAGTCAGCAGTCCAGTATCCAAAGCAATGAAAGAAAAACTGTTGCCAAAACCACATTTCTAAAAGAATGAAACTATCATCAAAAAGCGATAACCAATCAAAATTGTGCTTTGTGGATGACATAATTCAAAATATACAAACCTCTTTGCCATCAGCTAATAAAGAGAGAGGGGGGGAAGGAAATTCTTTCTATTGTGCCTCACGAGACACATGCACGTCAGAATAAGAAGATTGCGATGTACTTGTCCAAAAATCAAAAGAAAAAATATCTGATGTGTACACCACATGACTTCCCTGTACGGAATATTAAATTATACGCATTTTTTCTTGCATTTTATTTAAGCTTATTAGATTGAACAGGGTTCATAGCCACATTTTAGTTAAAAAAATAAGCACCTATAAGCACTTTTTAAGCACATTTTAAGGAAAAAATAAGCACTTGTCTAATTACATTATACACAACTGCATAACCTTTAAAGAAAAATTAGACTTGTAATTTAAAATATGAGCTATGCAATATTTATTAAGAGAATGAGCATTACCTCAACAATGGAAAACAATTAACTTTTTTTTTTATTTAAATTTTAAATGACAGTTCAATTTACAGAATTAGTTTACAATGAGAGAAAAAACTATGCAATAATAAACTATATTACAAAATTTAATGATGATATTTCAGTTGAAAATATAGAAAATAAATAATAATAAGCCATTTTAATTGTATTCGTTTGGCACCTAATAATAAATACAATTTATTTTTCCACTCATATCAATATTTAAATAATTTAACTTAAATCAAAATTCTGAACATTTTTTAAATTTTCATTGCATAACAGTTTTCCTTTAACATATATTCCATATATTATCTAATTTAAGTAATAAAGAGGCACATTTCTGAAATCAGAAGACGGGAAATTGCTTCATTAAGTCATCCTTTAACAGTAAAAGCTTAACTAACCCATACTCGAAATTCCCGAATATTCCGGATAGTAACTGGAAAAAGAGGAGTGGGGGAGATTGTAGCTGTTCTTTAGATTTAAATTTAAGCTAAATAAATTATTTTGACATTTCGATATGTGCATCATATAAAAACCAACGAAACTGAGAAATATTCGGCTTAGAAAGCACAGTAAAACTCTTTTAAGTGTGCTTAAACAAATCTCAGACTGAACATCAAAATTAATTATCAATGCAAAATACCGCAAACGTTATTGCGCAATACGTGCGGCGTAATTCTTCCATATGGGATATTACGCAATCGGAATCAACACCTGCCGATATTCGGAGAAAAAAGAACTAAATAAAGGAAAAGAAAGAGACTTACTAATCTGGGGTGTTTCTGATTCTAATTTTCAACAGACTGTATTAAATTTCCCGAATAGAATCAATCTTCGCTTGGGTTGGGTAGATCGCAAAAACTTTTAGTCCTATTCAATCCAGATTGGACAGTGACCAAAAAAAGTCCGCTGCTTCAATATCAGAGATTTTGCGGAGAAACTCCCAACCTCCGTTCTGTATAATGTATTGGCAAAGAAAACGAAATTCTTTTGACTATTCGATTACTTTCCTTTTATTTAAGCCATTCCGAATATTATTCCTTAGAAAGCTAATCTGTGTAAAAACACACAAATTTTTGGAAGGTTATCTATACTTCAGCAGTTACTGCAACTATACTATTATAAATATTAATACATATACTCATAATATAAGCATAACGATCATAATAAACACGAATATGAACTGACCAAGCAGAACCAGAATGCAAATTATTAAAATCTTGATAGAAATTAGGGTTTGGGTGGGAGGAATTCTCGCGCGCACCATAGGTTACGGTAATGCAGAGAAAGGGGGGAAAAGCGATTTCCGGGAGTATGATTCACCATCTGACGTTGCATATAAGAAGGAAAAGTTGTTTATTTGTTTCGGCTTTGGTACGGGGAAAAAATGCGCGTTCATTAGAAACAAAGGATTAAAAAAAAAGCACTAAAAGCAAAAAATAAGCACTAAAAACAAAAAAATAAGGGCTTTAAAGAAAAAGTAAGCACCTATAAGGGCCTTTATATTTTATTTTCAAATATAAGGACTTATAAGCACTTGTAAAAACCGCTACGAACCCTGTTGAATTAAACCTACTTCGCCGACAGCGCATAAACCACAATAGAATAAATGCATTCTTTAAAATTCACTTTGTTTACCATAGCGACACTCTGGCGCTAGGTTTACTCAACAGTATTATATTTCATTCATATTATAACTCAGAATGCACAAAATGTATATCATTTAAAGAATTATCTAATCGTTGCCACGTGTTCTATTCAAATATTGTAATAAAGCTAGAACGATGTATAAAAGAAATTAAGCAAACAAAACAAAAAAGAAACAGTTTTTCACAGACGATTGAGTATTTCTCATTTAATTAATTCAGTTCGCACTTCGCGAGAAGGCAAAAATACATAAAAACTCAAAATATCTATATCAAAAATTACGAAGTAAATCTCAAACGCTTATTTCCTCGAAAAAATTCCAGAAAGAATTAAGCATGATTTAATTGGCAATAATAAATGAAGGCGTTATCTTTGTTGTTGCAAAGCTAAGTTTCTCTAGATTGGCAACAAATCCACTAGTCTCCTGTTTCAAATGTAAACATCAATGGCCGCCATTAAAAACAGGCTTAGCGGGAATTAAACAACTTTAAAATCGCTGATAATTCTAAAAATATTGCACACAGATTTACTAAAGGCATAAAATCCTTAACCGGAAGATAAAAACAACATAATTCAATCATTTTTAAAGCAAAAAATGTGCAATTTACAAACATATAAGAGTAAAGAAACGGAGATCACTGAGCTGGGTGGGTAATAGAGTGGATATATATATAAATATATTTATATACGTTTGGTGCGGCCGATTGCAACCAAAATACGAGGTGCACATCTACATGTTATAGCAGTCCTATATACAAAATTTCAACGTTCTGAGGCTACTCGTTTTTGAGTTATGCGAGATACGTACGTACAGACGCCACGAAAAATTCTTTCAGAATCAATTTTAAAGCAGTTTTTTAGTTTTTTTGGAGGAAAAGAGTCTTTTATTCTGTCCTTACGTGTAGATATTACGCAAAAACATCGTTAAATTGCATTCGAAAGCGGTCAAAGTGGATATTTTCGTTGAAATATGTGCCTGAAGCTTTTCGCGATTACAATACTTCCTTTTTACTTCGTACAAGGAAGTAAAAAGAATATATTGCGAATTTGATGATTAATAGGGCACCTTCATAACGGTGTCCTGTCATAAAGGTACTGAAACCTTTATAAATATCGGCTCTGTTCGAGAAGGTATTTCTGGTTGAATCACTTAAATGTGGTGTATCACTTTTTAGTTCGTTGCCACCAAATATTATCGCACTGCATTAGATTGGAAGGAAGTAAATAACAATGATACGTATGTTTCTCACATTGTGAAAAAAAAACGATACGCAGAGTCATCAAATATAGAATAAGACAGTCCTCCAATCGAATATTGGCAAATAGAAGCCAGAATCTTGAATCTCGAATTTGTTTTATTGTCTATTTCATATTCTATAAAAATTTATATAATAGTATAATTTATGATAATGAATATAATAAAGAATAAATAATAAAATAATTTTTGATTAAAAAACTCAACAATTTCAAAGCGAACAGTGGTAACAGGTACAGGTAGAAGCTAGGCCAGCACCTCCGTAGTACCACAGGTAATTGAGGTATTGCTGAACCTAGCTAACTGTTAAACGTTCCACCCCAATTTTGAGGGAGAACAATCCGGGGGGGTGGTCCGAGGTTCTCCCGCCCCTCTTTTTTTACCATCAACCACTTGTGACGACTTTCTGAGATAAATGAGTTCTGATATTAATAGTGTACAGAAATCATATTGAGAAAAGACTGTCCTTGAAAAGTTCAACAACTGATGCTTCCAAAAGCAGAAATGTAAGAATAAATGTCTTTTCTAAGGCGGAAGGTGTAATAAGCAAGTCTTTGGAGCTCCCACCCATCAGCATTGCGTAGATAAATGAAACTGTTGGAACATTAAAATGAAATAAAAAATAAAAAAATAATAAATAAAAAAATTAAAATAAATAATGAAAAATAAAAAAATAAAAATATATAAATAAAATAAAATAAAATAAAAAAGACAAATATGGTAAAGTAACATATGGAGATGAATAAGCATTAGATATGACAAATCTGTAGGGAATAAAACATTTTTATCCCCAGCTCGTGAGACTGTCTATCGGAAAGTCTAAAGATATCTTGTTTTTAAATATTATTAGTCCAAAGTGACGTTAGCCTAAATACTCTCGAAACGCGTATGTGTTTGGGAATGAAAAAAAAAAAAAGCGGTTGGGGAGGGGGACCAAAAAACCTGAAATGTTTCAGATTTTAAATTACGTCCAAAGGGGCGGTTTTTTTTTTTTTTTTTTTTTTTTTTTTTTTTTTTTTTTTTAAAAAAAAAGCTTAACGTAACCTTTATTTATTAAATATCTTGAACTGAATTTTACTCAAACTGTAAAATTCAGTTCAAGAGCAATATCATAAAGCAATTCCCATACTGAGTCTCCCGCGCTGGAGATAAAAAAAAAAAAATTTTTTTTTCGTACTGTGTTGCCATTGCTTGCTTTGAAATCGTTTAGTTTTTTAATGAAAAATTCGTTGAAGTGTTACAAATTCTGAAACGATAATAAAATTTTAAATTCAAATTAGGGCTTCAACACGCCCATATTCTATGGAAGATTACATTATTCAAATTTCAGTGGCTCTAAGTACCGTTGTTTTATCACAATGCGAGAAACACACATACACTTATGCAGATTCTTCATTATTTAATTTCTTTAAAAATATGATAGGGCAATACAATAAGGTGGCAACGATTTGGAAAGTGATTCAGCCTTTTAAAGTTTTCGACGCAAAATGCCAAAACGAATTTAATAGCCCTTCAGGGCAAATTGCCCCTTTGGACTAAAAAACGCCCGTTCTGGCATAATATAAAATATGAAAGCTTTTATAATTTCTTCCTCCCCCTTCTTATTATAAAATTATTTAGTTTGTATGTTAACCTACAGTGCTATCCCCGCGTTAATAATACAGCGTAATATACGAAATGGTTCATTACAAACCATATCACCTCTGCTCTTAAAATGTGAACGAAGTGGTTAATTTCCAAAGAAGAGCAAAGCAGCATTAAATTCAAATACAGAATTTAATTAGAATGGATGATAACAGGAAAAAAAAATATATTCCTTTAAGTTAAAGAATGAACGGACTGTTGTACAATGCAATTTTCAGTAGAGATATTTAACGTCCTAATGCCACCCCATCTGTCCGAAAACTGCAATAAAGGGCTGTCAGTTAGGGCCCCAAGTGCCCCTCAGGTGGTCGGATTCGCGGGGGTAGAAGCACAAGGGGAGGTCAAGGTGCACCCAGGTCAACAGGTCGCGGAACTCCCTTTCGGCTCAGCTGGAAGATTCTCACAGGGGCCTAGAAGCGGGGGGTAAGGGGACGACAAGGAAATCCTCGTGCGGCTCTATTTGTTCATCCACCAAAACTTCCCGACAGTTTCATGGTCGATCAGACTGAGGATAGGCTCTCACATTTGCTTCAGTGGAAGAAAAGTAATGAAATTCGATAATATTCCAGGTAACACTAACTGTTTACGGCAAAATGTGGTACCGGATGGTACAGAACAGGATAGTCAATTCTCCGCCACTGTGTCATGCAAGATATAAAACCTCTGAAAAACTGCTGTTAATTTATGTAACGGGGATATTTGTTACGATAAATTTGAAATTGACAAAACATGAATATTTTTGCCATTTAAAACGCTTCTGTATTTGGAAATATACGACTACGGCGAGCGATTGCGAAAATAAAGGCCAGATAAAGACTTTTAAGCCGGGTAATAGGGTGGGTGTATATATATATATATACACGTTTGGTACTGCCGATTGCAATAAAAAGGGAGGTGCACAACTAGATGTTACAATTGTCCAATATATTAAATTTCAACGTTGTAAGGTGAATTGTTTTTGAGTGATGCCTGATACATACGTAAGCACATATAGACGTCACAAAAATATATTTGGAATCAATTTTGTAATACGTTTTGGAAAAAAGAGTCCTTTATTCTGTCTGTATGTACATATGTCACGCATTTTTTTTTTTTTTTTTTTGTCTTTAGTGTCTGTTCTTGTCTAAATGTTTGTATTTGTTCCTTTTCTTCACTTTTATTCTTATAATTATTATTTACACATGATTATTCTCATTTAGATATTTTATGTTTCATTTTTTCATTTGTTGAAATGGGCATGGCCTGTCATGACCATAAGACACACTTGTTTGGTTAGGCGGGTCGGGCTGCGCCCGCTACTGATACTGATACTGATACTGATACATATGTCAAAAAAAATCTTTCAAAAAAAGATCTTTCATAAAAAGATCATAAAAAGATCTTTCAAATGGATTCAAGAGAGGTTAGGATGGATATATTCGTTGATATATAATACCCACAATTTTTCGCGATTGCAATGCTTCCTTTGTAGAAGGAAGTAAAAAACGAGGATTCTCTTAAAAAAATTCAGCCCTGTTCCTACATTACACTAAGATGGAAAATTGAAACAGGATATTTACATTCAGCTGGTCTATTTTCTATTCAAAAACCTCTTTGCTTTGAAGTCAAGGTCTCTATAATTGCTTGGACCTACGTTTTTTAACCCTTAAGAGACCTTCTGAATGTAACTGTCACAACCCAGGGAACACCGCTATAACTAAATCATTAACCAATCAGCATCTAAAGTTCATATTTCTTGCGGAATGTAAGGGTTCTGAGGCGCCTCGGTTGGGAAGATACTGGCCTTAGCTCACAAGGCTCAGGCCCACGGTCTCAGATTTTAAAAAATCCTAGAATTCACCATCATCGTATTCTCAGATGATTTAAGGAAGAGAAATGGTTATTGGGTCCTTACTATCTTAATCAGAGTTCCACTTACAATTATGAAAACGTTAAGAAGTTCCCCTTTTACAAAGATAAGGAAAATCTCTCCTATCTTTCCCACGGAACAGTGAAAGAACGATACGTTTCTCAAAGATTCTTAATTTGTTTACGCCGTGTTCTATTCTGGTAATAGAGGTGAACGTTTGCGTGTGAGTGCAACCCTCATCCTCCAAAAATCGAGGAAGCAGCTGTAGTGAAGCGAGACCGGAAGTCCGTGCGGCCAAACAATTGCGTCCATCCCCACAAAAAGGAAACAGGATGAATTAAAATAAAACTATGTCCACTCCATTAAAAAATGATGGCTATTTTAAAGGCAGGAAAAACATTCAAATAGCAACTTCTGAACCGTTTTATTTTCCGTTAATTTTTAACCTTTTTTGACAACAAAAAAGAAAACAGAATTTGTCGGAATGCGAACAAGAGTAATTTGTGCAATACCAATTCCGAGACACAGAGCAGGAAAACGTTAATGTAATGGATATTTAATTATAATGCGCGAATACCTGAACATGCACAAGATTAACATCGATTTAATGCCATTTATGCATAAAATACCCCGGACAGGATATCAGAAAAAAATTTTTAGGGTATATTGACATAAAACGTACATACAGTGTCTCACAAAAGTGATGGGACACTTGTGCTTTACAAAAGGAAACTGTAATAAAATAAATTTAAAAAAATGTAAAAATTTTTTGTGGGTGCGTTTCATACTTAAATTTAGTAACAATTATTACATGACATACATTTTCTCAAAATATTAAATTAATAATTTAATAAAAATACAATTCTTTAGAACGAAGCAAAAAATGGCTCACATAAGAGATGGGGCACCATTAGATACTACTACGTACTACAATAAAAATATTTCTTTGGGTTTTTATTTTTACTCAAAAGCAATTACCAATAATTTACAAAATCGTCTGCAGTCTTTCTCTCCAGTTTGTTTTGGAATTTTTGTGTTTTTTACCTCTGTGCAGCCATGAATGCTAAACGAAAAGAAACTTTGCCTGAAATTCGAAAATTAGTTATTAATTTGAATATTGAACGTGAAAACTCTATTTAAAGAAACTGCTGAAATAGTTAACATGAGTCATTCAACAGTTTTCATTATCATTAAACGATATAAAAAGAATCATATGATTCAGGATAAAAGAAGACCTGGCAGACCATCAAAGCTATCCAATGGAATAAAGCGAATTATTGTTCAAAATATTTAAAAAAATCGAAGAATGAGTGCTCCTAAAGTTGCTGCTGATTTACAAGCATTATATGGAATAATTGTGAATCCTGAGACTATTAGAAGAGTAATTCGATCTGCTGGATATCACGGTAGAGCAGCCAGGAAAAAATTCTTCGTAAGTGAAAAGAATAGAAAACTCAGACTGGCTTTCGCAAAATCCAACATAAATAAGAAGTCTAATTACTGGAATGAAGTTATATTTTCTGATGAGAGTAAATTTAATATATTTGGTTCTGACGGTAGAATCTTGGTGTAGAGAAAACCCAGAAAAGAATTTCGCAAACAGAACTTGGTGCCAACAGTAAAACATGGTAAAGGAGGAGTTATGGTATGGGGGTGTATGTCGTCCGCTGGAGTTGGTAATCTTGTTTTTATTCACAGTAT
The DNA here is from genome assembly GCF_044657685.1 of Stegodyphus dumicola. NCBI lineage: Eukaryota > Metazoa > Arthropoda > Arachnida > Araneae > Eresidae > Stegodyphus > Stegodyphus dumicola. The sequence goes on from NC_140777.1 coordinate 88,970,079, forward strand.
AATGGATCAGTAGAAGTATATTGACATTTTAAATCAAAATTTGAAATCTTCAGCACGAAAATTGACCCTTCATAACGATTTTAAATTCTACCAGGACAATGACCCCAAGCACACTGCTTTGAACTTTAGACTCTGGCTGCTGTATAACTGTCCTGAAATAATAAAAACACCACCACAATCTCCAGACTTAAATTCCATAGAGAATATTTAGCAAGAATTGGAATCAAGAATTCGCAAACACACCATTTCTTCAAAACAACGATTAAAATCATTGGTTCAAGAAGAATGGGGTAAAATCACTCCAGAAATCACAAAAAAATTAGTCGAATCCATCCCAAGAAGATTAAATCACGTTTTAAAAGTAAAAGGAAATCCAACAAAATATTAAAACATTTTAAGAAGTAAAATTTTTGGATAAATATTTTATGGAAAAGTAAGTGTCCCATCACTTATGTGAGCCATTTTTTGCTCCGTTCTAAACAATTGTATTTTTAATAAATTACTATTTTAATATTTTGAGAAAATGTATGTTATGTAATAATTGTTACTAAATTTAAGTATGAAACACATCCATAAAAAATGTTTAAATGTTTTTTAAATTTATTTTACTACAGTTTCCTTTCGTAAAGCCCAAGTGTCCCATCACTTTTGTGAGACACTGTAGTATCTTGACATGAAGCCTAAAGCTGGAGTTTTGTTAATTTAAAATATAAAGATTCTCTCCGAAAAAGATAATGTTTTGTAGGCTTGTTGAAACTGATAGAAATTCGTTCCCAAATTGATTTTTATTAGTGTTCGGAATGTCCTAAAACTCCAAATTTCATTTTAAAAATGCCAGGTTTTAACTAAAAAGTAACTGGAAAACATCAGTCTCAAAACAATTTTAAAGTAATGAATATCTCTCATTGTTTTCGTTTCATTTATGCAAAATGAATAACAAGGTGAGAAGTGAAAATCTGGAGAGAGAACCTTAGCTTTATTATGTATTTTAGACAAATGAAATAGTGTAGATTAATAGTAAACAAATTAAAAATTTAGAAGTAAAACACAAGCACAAATAAACTAACTTTACTTTCATTGCAGCTCAATTTAACTTTATCAAAACGTTTATAAAAGTCGTAAAGCATTAAACATAAATTTATTACTGACTGCAATTTTTGTTGGAACTCAATCAAACTTTATGAAAAACTTTTATATAGCATAAATTAACATAAATTAGCACAAATAAGCAAAATTTTGTCTCTACCTAGAATTTCGTTAGCGTTTAGACGAGCTTATTAAAAGCTTTATCAATGCTTTGACAAAGTTAATCGGACCAAACTTGACGATATTGGTCAAAAGTTTTGACAAAATTAGATGAAATTGTAACCAGCAAATATATTTGCTAATTTGGGATAATTATTACATTGAATTTATTCATTTCCTTGTGTAACTAATCAATATTCTCTCTCTATGTTCTCAAAGTAAGTTAGAATTCTAAAACGTCCCAAAACAGAGTATTAGAGTTGTAGGTCATCATATTTTTGATCGTGACCATAAAGAAAGGACGTTAGTAGAATTTTTTTTTATTCTATACAGTCGTCTTCCGAGTTTACATAATTAAGAATTAAAGCGCTCGTGCTGTGACCTAAAAAAGAAGATTACAAATGTTCAATCCTTGCCTTAAAAACAGATCTTAGATTATAATTAGGATAGCTTGTGGTGACACCAAACAAAACGCTTGTTCGATAACAATGTTATGCTCATTTTTATATTAATGTCATACTAATAACTGGATTAGAATTTCTTACTTCCTTGTACGAAGTAAAAAGGAAGTATTGTAATCGCGAAAAGTTTCAGGCAGCATATTTCAACGAAAATATCCATTTTGATCGCTATCGAATGCAATTTAACGATGTTTTTGCGGGATATCTGTACGTAAGGACAGAATAAAAGACCCTTTTCCTCGAAAAAAATTATAATATGAAAAAGATTATAATATCAAAATATAAATGAATTCTGAAGAGACCTTTTCGTGGCGTCTGTACGAACGTATGTACGTACGTACGTATCTCGCATAACTCGAAAACGAGTAGCCTCAGAACGTTGAAATTTTGTATATAGGACTGCTATAACATGTAAATGTGCGCCTCGTATTTTGGTTGCAATCGGCCGCACCAAACGTATATATATTTATATATATATCCACTCTGTTACCGGCTCAGTGATATCAATTTCCTTGCTCTTTATGCTTGTAAATTATACATTTTTTGCTTTAAAAATGATTGAATTATGTTCTTCTTATACTGATGTGTACACCATTTTATGCCTTAACCGGAAGATTCTTATCTTCCGGTTAAGGTTTTTATGCCTTTAGTAAATCTGTATGCAAGATTTTTAGAATTATCAACAATTTTAAAGTTGTTTAAGAGCCGCTGAGCCTTTTTTTTTTTTTTTTTTTTTTCTTTGGGATGGCGGCCATTGCTTGTTTACATTTTAAACAGCAGACCAGTGGATTTGTTGCCAATCTAGAGAAATTTAGCTTCGCAACAACAAAGATAACGCCTTCATTTATTATTGCGAATTAAATCATGCTTAATCCTTTCTGGAATTTTTTCGAGGAAATAAGTTTTTAAGATTTAATTCGTAATTTTTAATACAGATATTTTGACTTTTTATGTATTTTTGCCTTGTCGCGAAGTGAGAACTGAATTAATTGAATGAGAAGTACTCAATGGTCTGTGAAAACTGTTTCTTTTTTTGTTTTGTTTGCTTAATTTCTTTTATACATCGTTCTAGCTTTATTATAGTATTTGAATAGAACATGTGGCAACGATTAGATCATTGTTTAAATGATATAAATTTTGTGCATTCTGAGTTATAATATGAACGTAATATAATACTGTTAAGTGAACCTAGCGCCAGAGTGTCGCTATGGTGAACAAATAGAGTGAATTTTAAAGAATGCATTTATTCTATTGTGGTTTATGCGCTTGCGGCGAAGTAGATTTAATTCAATCCAATAAGTTTAAATGAAATGCAAGAAAAAATGCGTATAATTTAATATTCCGTACAAGGAAATCATGTGGTGTACACATCAGATTTTTTTTTGTGAGAAAAAATGGCGAAATTAGTAATTGTGATAACTGGCGAAAATTTCGCGGCCTAAGAAATGCGCTAAAAATGTTGCGAAAAAGATTTTAATCTATGAGTTTTGCTAATAATTCTGAGAAAAACTATACTAAACATTAAAAAGGAAAGTTTTTGAGTTCAAGGTTTTTTTACGCTCTGACTGATTCGCTACTAATCCACTCTTTCCCTCTCTCCTGTTAACCCTTTTATTTATTTATTTTGTTATTAGCATCGTTTTCCCGCTGTTACTCCTCATACAGTTCAACAACAAAGCCCCAAAATTTGTAAAAGTTGCATAGCAGCATACCTTTAAAATTTCCCGATGCCATGTTAAATTTTTGACACATTCTTTTTATAGTCTCTTCTCAGTTCATGATGTCAATATTCAAATGTCAGATGGCTAACAAAAATTGTTTTCCTCTTATTATTACTGACATTTTATGCGTTAACTTTATCTCTTAAATATTACGTTTCATGCTGCATTTAAATTGCCCAAATAAATGCCCAAATAAAATTCAATTCAACAGCAGAATCACAAAATATTTAAAAACAGCATATCTTCAGAATTTCCAATATACAGTATGTTTTATTCAATATACAGTATTATTATTATTATTTATTATATAGTATGTTTATTATATGATAAAAATGTTTTATTCTGTACAGTGTTGCCACTGCTCGATTTCAAATCGTTGAATTTTTTAATCAAAAATTCGTTAAAGTTTTAAAAATAAGAAAGAGATAATAAAACAAATTCAAAATTCGTGCTTCCAGTTGCACATGTTCGGATAAAGGACTACGTTATTCAAAATTTGATGGCTCTAGGTACCGTCGTTTTTTACAGTGCGAGGAACATCAATTAATCTATGATCAATGACAATAGCTACCTTTTCAGTACTTTAAATTTTACTTTTTGTTATTACTATTTAAAATTTTTACTCTTCAGAATAATATTTTTATACAGCTTTTGAAATAATTTTTACTACAACAGAAATCTAAATAACTTTAAATACTGACTAAAATTTATTCCAATACTTCATCATTTTAATTAAATTTCTGTTCCTTGGAGATAATATAACCTTTTTCTTATATATATATTTATATACCGACTGATATTATTCAAAGCCCCTACTGCCGCTAAGAATTTTCGGACACCCTACACTTCTGAGTCAGACACTTTGCCAACTCCCCCACTAGAAAGAATGTAAGTTAATTAATACCTTTTCTGGCCTTTATATCTTCATGTACATTCACTGATCTTATTTATATTATTTTCTATATTATTTTTATATTATTTTTATATTTTCTTTGATTTGTTTTTACAAAGTTTGCATTATTTATCTTTTTTTATAATCTTCTATGTTTATTTCAACTTTACTTTGAATTCGATTTCATAATGACAATTTCCAATGTTTAATTTCTACAAATAATATAGTACTCAAATGCACAAATATGAAAGTGTCGGGGACGGTTACTTGAGTTTTATAGGATTTCTCTACAGTAATTGATTTTTACTCCAAATTGAATTGACTAAAATGCTTCATAAGAATAAGTTCCTTGAGTATCAGCATTGGTTCATAATTCCTACTATTCGCGGAAATATTTGGCCTGACTAGAATTGCCGGTTTGGCTTTAACTTATAACTCGAGTAAAGACGAAAAACACTTTCGTATTTAGTATTTTTATCAATTATTGTTCATTGAACGGGAGTTGGTTTGTTCCCCTTGAAAAGTCAACTAATTTCCGATCAATGACAATGATTACATGTTTTAATTTTTCCTTTTACAATTGAAATATTATTCTTCGTGATGATTTAACTCCAGTCCACGTTAAAACATTATTAACATTTTGCTTTCAAATTACTTCAAAACATCTTTCAAAATATAACTTACCAGTATGGATGCACACTATTAAAATAATTCTACTTTAATTAAACTTAGGAGATAATATTATCAATTAATTAATACTGTTTAGGAAATAAATTATTATTAACTAACTTTGCAGCAATTGCGCAAGTAATAATAACTTGTATTCGTACTAAATGGATTTAAGATCATACAACATTATATATATATATATATATATATATATATATATATATATATATATATATATATATAATTTATTTACTAAATAATATTGATTAATTGATTATATTATCTCCTAAGTTTAATTAAAGTAGAATTATCTTAAAAGAGCGAATCCATACTATTAAGTTATATTTTAAAAGATGTTTTGAATTAACTTGAAAGTAAAATGCTAATAATGTTTTAACGGGGACTGGAATTAAATCATCATGAAGAACAAAATTTCAATTGTAAAAGGAATAAATTAAAGGCAAGAATCAAATTAAATGCATGTAATCACTGTCATTGATCGGAAATTAGTTCACTTTTCAAGGGGGAACAAACCAACTCCCGTTCAATGAACAATAATTAATAAATAAATACGAAGGTGTTTCGTCTTTACTCGAGCATTAAGGCTAAGCCAAACCGGCAATTCAAGTCAGGCCAAATATTTTCGTGAATAGAAGGGATTATGAACCAATGCTAATATTCAAAGAACTTATTCCTATGAAGCATTTTAGTCAATTCAATTTTGAGTGAAAAGCAATCACTGCAGTGAATTTCGAAAAAACTCGATTAATCGTCCCCCGACACCCTCGTGTTTATGCATTTGAGTTTAATATTATTTGTAAAAATTAAACATTGGAAATTGTCATTATGAAATAGAATTCAAAGTACAAAGTTGAAATAAACATTAGAAGATTACAAAATATAAGATAAATAATGCAAACTTTGTAAAAACAAATCAAAAATAATGCAAAAATAAAAAATATAATTAGAAAAGTGGATGTACATGAAGATATAAAGGCCAGAAAAAGTATTAATTAACTTACGTTCTTTCTAGTGGGGAGTCGGCAAAGTGTTCTCTTCGCGTCTGACTGAGAAGTGTAGTATTTCCGAAAAATTCTTAGCGGGGGCTTTGAATAATATCAGTCGGTAAGACTTGGGTGAAGTAATTTATGGTAGTGGGTGGGACTCGGAATTCTTGAGGGATGTATTCTGTGGAGTTCTTATTTGAGTTAAACCGTCTGTTAGAAATTTTTTTGAAAATACTAGTGAATGGAAATGAATTAATTTCTGGCTAATTGTCGTGTCGAAAATCGTTTATCGTAAGAAAAGAATTTAATAAAGGAAAAAAGGAATTTTTACTGTCAAAGAGCTATTAGACAGACTAAAGATTAGGAAATAGGCCCATTTTTTCAGTAACAGCATAAGTCTGAAGATAATTAGCTTTTTACAATATATACAACTGAGTAATTACACTATATACAAATACAACATGCTATATTTATATATATAGAGAGAGACAGATAGATAGATATGTGTGTGTGTGTGTGTGTGTGTAAAGCAGATTCGTCATTATTTAATTTCTTTAAAAATATTATAAGGCGATAATATGTGGTGGCCGACAATTTAAAAAGTGATACGCCATTCAGAGTGAACCAACGCAAACACTCTGAACTCAAAGTACTGTAACTTTGCTACTGCACAGTACTGTTTTAACTTTTGGGCTAATAAAAGTAGTAACAATAAGTGAACAATAAGAAGTAGAAATGCAGATAATTAGTAACTGATAAACAATCACTACATATTACAATTTTTAAACGGACATTTTATAAACCATTCAGACTCTGTTAATATCATTAATACTGTCGCAAGAAATCAATCTTTATTTTACGCGGACAGTGTTTTGGTAAATTACATTATACGTATAATTATTTTCTGCTTCAGTGCTTTGAATTCTTGCTATGCACTTTTAAATTTAGAAAAGGATTTTACGGTAGTTGAATGCACTGTTAGACGAGAGTTGATGACTTTTTCTAGCTTATTAAAGAGACTAGGAACCCTGATACTGCGATTAGCAGAGGCGACTGTGATATCCTTAGATCCGGACTCGAGTCTCATCGAAACGCATGTAACTGTACAGTCTTTCCAACATGGGGCACTTAAAATTCGTTAAGCCGGAAGCTTCACCGAGAGCTTGGTGATAGAAAAGGAGATACTAGATCCTGGGATTTCGTTTCTCAAGGTATTCGTCTTCTAAACTGAAAATGTTCTGATCGGGCCGTCACTTCTAAAACACCTAAGGCTCTGTGGCAAACGACAGGTCTCATTCTTCCTCTTGGTTACGATTCAAAAAAAATTGAAAGTGAACAAATAAAAATTTACAGCAGTACCTCTTACAGAAAGCCCATTATAGCAGGGTAAATCGTTAAAGGTCTTTGTGAGCAAACTGTATCCTTACTAGAAAATTATCTCTGCTACATTAAATATTCTTGTAACTGAATCCCGTTACCTTTTTCTTGCAAAAAACTACAAAAAAAAATATGTTATCATAGATATATTATCATAGCTAGTGAATAACAATTAAGAGTGGACTTCTTAAAGAGTTTCAAATGCTCAAATTTAAGTTAATAATTTTAATTTCAACCCCGTGTTTGAGATGATTAAAAGGCCTATTTAAAGAATTATTTTTAGGCCAAAGAGGAATTAGCGCAGAAGGGCTACTCCCTTCAAAACGGCATTTTGCATCGAATCGCTATAAACGGATGTATCACTTTTCAAATTGTTGCCACCAAATATTGCCACCGGGTATTATATTTAAAGAAATTAAATAATGAATAACGTAGTCCTCTTCCCGAGCATGGGACCCAGAGAAGCCCGAATCTTGAAATCTTGAATTTCGAATTCGTTTTATTAATTTTTTTTTTTTTTTTTTTTTTTTTTTTTTTTTTAACTTTAACGAATTTTTTATTAGGAAAGACAATGATTTCAAAGCGAGCATTGGCAATACAGTGTACGAAATGTAATATTTTTATCTCCAGCGCGCGAGACTGTCTGTCGGAAATTCTAAAGATATGCTTATAAGGTATTTCTCCCACCTTCTTGGCATGCCTTCGTGGTGTAATGGTCAGCACACTCGGCGCGTATTTGAGAGGGTCGTTGTTCGAATCCCAGCGAGGGCATTGCTCATTTTTCACATCACCAGCATCGAAATGACTTCATGTCTTTACATGCTGTTTTTAAATACTTTTACCACAAATGCTCCGAAACGTGTATGTATGCGTAAACGAAAAAAAAAAAAAAAAAAAAAAAAAAACTCTTTGAGCATAATATAAAATCTGAAAGCTTTCAGGTTGTTTTCTTTTTTTTATTAATATAATTTAATTCAAGTTTCTTTAATTAAATGGCATTTTCAAACAAAATGACGCAAAAATTTTTTTTTGTCCTTAAAATAGAGCGAACCTTCCCAGAACTCCCAGTTACAGCGTTTTAAATCTTTACAGCTTCAATCATAACCTATAGGGAAGAAAAATGCTTAAGAAATATTAACAAACAGCTCGAAGAATCCATTCAAAGAATATAAAGGCTAAAATTTTAAAATTCTTCAGTGTAAGAAGTAAAATATTTTCAGTAATTTTGCCTAAAAGCACAGCATAATAAACAGGACTCCGTTTTCTGTTCTACATTCGATCCATGAAACTGAAATGAGTCAATTAAACCAACACTCGCAGTCCAGTCAAAAATAAAATTGAACACATAACTGAGGTGAAATCAACTTGAGAATTCTGTAAACTTTATGCCTCGATTCAACCTTCTTTTCGACCTCGTCCATGTCGTCTGGCGCTTTAACTTTCTCGGTTGAACCAGATCCGCTTGCCTAAAGCCTTAATAACAGCCGATTTTATGAAAGCTTCGTCAGTTTATTTATTTCTTTATTTTCTTCCCCTTTTTCGTTGGCATCTCTGCAGCTGTACGTTTTCTCTGGTTTTTATGATAATGATTTTGTTGTTGTGTTAACCCGACTTGTCCTCGTGTGTACCCGGATGTGGAGTAAACAAGTGATGACCAGGTTTAACGAACGAAAGCATGGGAGAAAACTGGAAATTTTTGAATTAAAAATAATTATTGAGGAGAAAGTTTAGAATCTCTCATCTAAAAATCTTTTAATTTGCACTTACTGGAATATATTTTTGGTGAAGATTTAATCCACTAGGCACAAGGTATAGAACTTAGGAAAAAAAAAACAAAAAAACAAAAAACAAAAAAAACAAAAATCTGAAATGTTTCAGATTTTAAATTACGTCCAAAGGGGCGTTTTTTAACATTTTGTGTGTTACCTTTCTTTATTAAATATCATGTTCCTCGCACTTAAACCATAAGATCCAGTGCAACAGCAATATCGCAAAATAGTTTTAAAACGAGCATATCTTTAGAACTTCCGATACAGAGACTCACGCGCTGGAGATAAAAATGTTTTTTCTGCACAACGTTGCCATTGCTCGCTTTGAAATCCTTGAATTTGTTAATCAAAAATTCGTCAAAGTTTTAAAAAATAGGAAATCCATCATAAAACAAATTTCAAATTTGGTCTTCCACATGCTCATATTCGTTGGAGGATTACGTTATTCAAAATTCGATGACTCTATGTACCGTTATTTTATGACAATGTGAGAAATATACATACATTTATGCAGATTTTTCATTATTTAATTTGTTCAAATATAATGCAGGACTCTAACATTTTATGGCAACAGTTTGAAAAGTGAACCGACATTTATCCGTCCGGCGCAAAATGCCAAAACGAAAGTAATAGTCCTTCGGGACTCAAGTCCCTTTGGACTAAAAAGAAAAAGAAAAAAAGAAAAAGGAGGGGGGGGGAGCGTTCCGATTTGAGGCTTTGAGGCTTTTTTTAACGTTTTGTGTGTTACTTTTATTTATTAAATATCAGGTTCTTAACACTTAAAACATAAAATTCAATTCAACAGCGATATCGCAAAATAATTTTAAAATAAGAATATCTTTAGAATTTCCGATATATAGTCTCGCACGCTAGAGATAATTTTTTTTTTTTTTTTTTTTTTTTTTGTACGATGGTGTCATTGCTGGCTTTGAAATCCTTGAGTTTGTTTGTAGGGTTTATATTTATTTTAACTAACATTTATTTTAAGCTATCTTTCCTGTCAAGCCTTTACTTTTCCCTGGAATTGCCAATGCCATAGTATGTAAATCGTAGTAGAACGCGCAGAGTATTCAAATTTTAGCAGAAGTAATTTGAGTTAAATAGAAGGGAAACGAGATTTGAAAGTGTGCTTCTTGATTCACGAGTGTGAAGGTTGCTTGGTAGAAAGTTTAAGAACCGCGCTTTTCGGCCTGTGTGCCTACTTCGGCAGTTAGTTGAATCTTTCAACTTCTTAATCAGAAAGTTTGCTGAATCTCAGCTGTATCTTAGAACGCGGTTAAGATAGTTACAATTATAGAGCCTCGTAGATAGTAACTTCGTTAGTTATTCATCCTGTCATTCATTTTTAGTTGTACTTTTCTATTTTTGTTTTAACCGCCGGGTCGGCGTAGTTTGTGAGCGTCGAGTGAACGCAACTGTGACTTCTAAAGTGAAATAAAAAGGGAGTTAAACCCTTCTTAAGAGTCTGTGTAATTTCCAGATCATAGAAGTCACTACTACTGTTGCTGACAAGTTGGGGCCTCTCAACATCACATGTTAATGAAAAATTCGTTAATTTTTTACAAAATATTAAATAGAAAATAAAACAAATTCCAAATTAGGGCTTCCAGATGCCCATATTCGGTGGAGGATTACGTTATTCAAAACTGGATGGCTCTAGGTACCGTTGTTTTATCACAATGAAACATACATACATTTATGCAGATGGCATGAGAACAAAATGATTAAATTTCTAAGCAATTTAGAGTTTTACAGTGGTGCGAAATTAGTAGAAACAGCTACCCCCCCTGGCTGCTTAAACGGCTCTTACCCCATTAGGCATGGTGTCAAACTGATGACAGAAACTCATTCCATGCTGATTCAAGTCTATGCAACATTTCACCAACCGTATTAGCTGGAGAAGGGCGGAGAACCAGTCTCTCAGCAACCCATGACCAGATATTTCTAGTGGGTGACAGATCTGGAAATCGTGCAGGCCAGGGCAGCAAGCCAATACGCTGTGTTTCGAGGAAGATCAGAACACGACGTGCAACATGTGTTCTTGCATCATTCTGTTGGAACATGGCGTTTGGAGGCCTCAAAGATAGGGCACAACCGCTTGACGTAAGATATCAGAAATGAACCCATCTGCGTTCAAATTACCATCGATCCGAACTAGAGATGTGCGTGTCTTGGACCCAATTACTGTCCAAACCATCAGCAGGGCCCCTATGCTGAAATCGAATGCAAGCAGGCGACGTGAGGTTTCTTCGGACACTCCAGACACGTATACGGCCATCAGAACACTATAAGTATAACCGGGATGCGTTTGAAAAGGCGACATTGTGCCACTCCTGTACCCAGCTATGTCGTTCGACTCACCAGAGTCGTCGTCTCTCTCTGTACTGCGTTATCAAAGGAAGCCGAATTTATGGTTACCTTCCTGATAGTCCACACTGCTGCAAACATCGATGCACCTTACGAGGTGATACTGGACGTGCTGCAAGCATGCCCATTTCCTGACTAATGGTCCGTGACGTGGTCGTACTGTTTTGCAGGGATGACCTCACAATATGTCTGTCTTCTCTGGCATTAGTTATGGGAGGGCGTTGAGACCTGCATGCCGTTCAGTACGACTCTCAGCAATCCATTGATTCCATATTCGCTTGACAGTGGTTGAATGTCGACCAGTGTGTCCGGCGATATCACAGGACGATAATCTACACTTTCGATAGGCAAAGATCCTGCCTTTATCGAATTTCGAAACTTGTTGGGAAGCATTTTCGCTTCTTATTCGAGGCATAACACGATATTCTCAGCAAACTTCAACCTTACAAAGCACTTTCCGAATGAGAAATCCACTACACAACTTTTGTTATTTTCACTGCTTTAGATATTGTTTCTCCTTCCCGCGTCGTCTAAATGCGCTGACATACTAATCATTTGCATATCCCACCTTCTTCCTTTCATGCGATTTTGACATTCGTCAGATCATTCCTTCCTGGTGTTGCAATTTTAATGGCCAGCAGTCTGTTAACGAATTCCTATCAGTTTGCTTTCAGCTTCCAGACAAATCAAAGATAGGATTCTTTGATTGTTGCTTTCAGACTTACGACAAACAATTTTGATTGAAAAATCGAATTCATTTTCAGTGACACAATCTAAATATTTACAAAATTAAGATGGCTTTGAACCCAGTTATGTCGTCCGTTTTTGCCATCAGCTGAGCTAAGTAAACTTGATGGCAAACAAGGGCTTTGGCTTTTCTTCGAAAACACGTTGCCTATATAAATTTTAAGAATATTCGTAATAAATCTCTGACAGAAACGAGTGGGCATGCTTAAGAACTTATTTACACGCTATATTGCTCAACCTCGATGCTCAATAAAAAATTTCTCCTCTCGCCAAATCTCCTGCAACAATCTTTATTAACGCAATAGCTTCAAATGAAACCATAAAAAACCAGTTCTCTAAGACACCGCAAGATCCTGATGTTAGGATGAAAAACCAATAAAAAGGGCGCAGGGCGATAAAATCCTTTTTTAATGGGGTATTACCCACAGCACATAAATGTTTTAACGCATGTTAGAACACAGTATGGGCTATTCTGGTATATCGCAGAGGTTCTTTTCTTCTCTTTCTTTCTTCCACCTTTCGCGAAATTTTCGTCGACATGAGTTCAAATTTTATCGATAACGTTAAGTTTTGTCCCCCCACCCCACGTATTTGTACTCTTATATATTGGGTTGTTCGGAGTGTAATTTCTTTTTTCCTCAAAAGAGGGTTTAATTGCAGTTTTTTCGCAGTCAACTCCGCACTTAAACCCCATAATCATTACATATTTTGACAGCTGATATAGCACGACTTCTTTGTGAAAAAGTTCGGTTGATTCTGGGCTCTTTCAAATATGTTGTTATAAGCTGGGGCCCTATCAAATATGGAAAGTGAAAAGCAGCATTTTCGGCATATTTTACTTTTTTACTATCGAAAAGGTAAAAATGTTGTCCAAGCAAGAAAAAAATTATCCGATGTGTATAGAGGAGATGTATTGACAGAACGCCAATGCCAAAACTGGTTTGCAAAATTTCGATCCCGCAATTTTGATCTTGAAGATGCACCACTTTCTCGATGCCCAATCGAAGCTAAAGAAGAGGTTGAGAAACATGAAAATCGAAGCTAAAGAAGACATGAGAAACCCGTATGTCGAGCTTTGAGATTAAACCTAGGCGTTTCGAATTATCTTGAACGGTCGAATTCGATAAATTTAATCTCTCAACAATCTAACGAGTCGCTATTTGCCGGATTACATCAATTAATGCTTTTATTCTGTCTTCAACGACTTCAGCTGACTTTCCAAAGCGTGATGCATCTTCAAGATCAAAACTGCCAGATCGAAATTTTGCAAACAGTTTTGCCACTGGCGTTCTGTCAATGCATCTTCTCCATACACAGCGGATAATTCTGGAATTTAGTTCCCACATATTTATTTATTATAAAGCATACATTAAAATAAATTAATTAAATTACAAATATTAAAAAATAAGTAGTTTAAAATGTAGTAACGGATGAAACATAACAACTTTAACAAAAATTTTAACAGGAACAATTTTAATGCATTTTTTTATTTTAAATTTTTTTACTTAACATGTGTATATGTGTATATGTTACCGTGAAAGACCGAAATTGGAGAATGTCGACTTTCACCGGAGAATATCAACATTCACCAAATACATCGGTGAAAGACCGAATATTTCACTACATTCTTGTATATTCGGACCCTCACCGGTGTATGTCGACAATCACAGATGTGCTCTGGTGAAAGTCGAAAAGAGAGGTCATAAAGTGCCATAATAGTTTAAGTTCTTGCAATAAATAAGATTTGAATCACATAATTTAGTAAGTTTTTTATGACTGTTGTTTTATTTTCTCATTTAGAACGTACTGTATAATTAAGTAAGTTTTTAACTTCTATTATTTTCCTTTCTCATTTTGAACGTATTGTGTGTTTTAGGCTCTCATGTTCTTAAGTTCTTATAACAAGTCTCAAGTGCGTTTATTCGCGACTGAATGACGGAGAAGAAAATATAATATTGTTATACGTTCAACATTCACCATTAGCACATGGTGAATGTCGACATTAACCGGTTCGGTCAGAAATAAGAGTATTTGGAAAATATTTCGGACATACACCAAGAGACTACGTGAATGTTGACATTCACCGGTGAAAGTCGACATTCTCCAGATTTCGGTTTTTCACCGTAACATATAAATTAAACAGCATAATATGCAGTCGTAAATAGCATCCAATAAAGTTTATTTTACTAGCAGTCCTTAACCCCCCCCCAAAAAAAAAATCAGAACTTTTAGATGTTTTTGTCACAGCGAGAGAAACATATATACATCCATGCAGATGCTTCATTATTTAATTTATTTAAATATAATGTAGTGCTCTAATATCTGGTGTCAACAATTTGAAAAGTGATTTAGACTTTTATAGTGAACCAACGCAAAATGCCTAAACGAAATGAATAGCCCTTCCCGGCTAAAAAAAGGAAATTTTATAAAGAAAAATTTCCTCAGGGATTAATAATTTACTAAATAAACTATTTTAAATAATTTATTTTAATGAAATAGTTTTTAAACTGTAATTTATAACTGTCGATTAATAAAAATCAGCATATTCTCAAAATTTTCTTATTCATAATTAAAAACAAGACTGGACACTTAATCAATTATTCAAATATAATCACTAATAATGATATATTAATTACTCAGCATTACTTTCGAAACATAATAGAAAAATAACAAACAGCAACATACATTTCCTCCCCCCTCCCTCGATGCGTTTTTTATCTTCACAGAAAGTGCTTCACTTTTTCAGAGCTCTGAACTTATTCATTATTTAGAGACATAAGGATTGTTTTTTTAAGAAAGAGATGTGAAAAATAAGCAACTCCCTCGCCTGGAACCGAACCACGGACCTCTGGAATACGAGTCCAGTGTGCTGACCACTACACTACGAAGGCATGGTAAGAAGGCGGGAGAAATACCTTATAAAACAATAACTTAAATCTGTGTATATATTCACACCAATTAAATCTTGACGAATTTTTATCTTTAATAATCTCACTATACCCTTTAAAGGAATAATACGATTATAATCGAACTTCAGTGCATATATTTTATTGGATATGTTAAGCTAGAAATCGTATATTTTAACAGCTGCATTAAGTGACGACAATAATAAACACAACTGCTTTATAAATGAAGCTTATAATATAACTGCCCAATATAATTATTAAATAGTCAGTTACAAATACATTTATTATTACGCCATTTAATATTATTACAGTGATGATGATACGCACAGCGCTTTAAACGCCTTTGATATAATGTTTATATACCAGTCACGATTCAGTTTCTGCGACAAACCTAGAGCACTATTGTTAGTTCAAGCATTGTTAATACGTTTCATTTAACTACTGATATATTCCGCAACTAGTTTAATCATGATTATTATTTAAAAACTATTCCCTTTAGTTATTAGTTATTAGTTAAAGAATTGCGTAAAATGCCGCTTACTAAAAGATATATTAAACATAGGTATTATGCTTTTCAACATTCTGCGCGTCAGGGAATTAGGATCATTTTTCGAGTTCTTCTCTTCGTATAAGGTTGTAACAGGACTTAGAAGAGCAAGTTTACAGAGCTTCCCTCCCTGAAACAGTTAGTGAGGAGTGATGACGTAGCCATGTTGACAGTGGCTGCAATTCTCAGCAATGAAATAACTGTTTTAAATTAGAAAAAATCTGATGTTTACATCACATTATAAGGTATTTCTCCCGCTTTCCAACGTATCTTCGTGGTGTAACGGTACCACGCTGGGCGGCCGGTATTCCAGAGGTCCTTGGTTCGATTCCCGGCGAAGGCGTTGCATATTTTTCAATCTCTCTGGCTTCCAAAAATATATATATATATATATCTAATGTCTCTACAGTGGCGCCCGAACTAAAAGGGTTGTGGATGATGATTCTCCACACTTAGGATTTGGCGACTAGGTCCCCTAAAACCCTAGTCGGTCTGTAAAAAGGGGAGTATATAAGGTATTTCTCCCGCTTTCCAGCGTATCTTCGTGGGGTAATGGTAGCACGCTGGGCCGGTATTCCAGAGGTTCGTGGTTCGATTCCCGGCGAAGGCGTTGCATATTTTTCAATCTCTCTGGCTTCCAAAAAAATACCTAATGTCTCTACAACATGACTTCTTTGTACGGAACATTAAATTATACGCATTTTTTCCTGCCCTTCATTTAAACTTATTTCCTCGAATTTCATATCTCTCATTCAATTAATTGAGTTCTCACTTCTCGGCAAGGCAAAAATACATAAAAACTGAAATATATAGAAAAATATAAAACACCACATACGGTTAAAACAATTAAAAAACAATTTTTGCAATTAAAATTAGAGTTTTTACTCAAAAACAAGCAGTTCGACCAGCGGGCAAGAAGGCATATTTTTCGGTGCACAAAACTAAAACTTTTGGTCCCATTCGGCAAAAAGACACTGAAGGTGTAGAAAGACTTCTATTCTGCTAAGTTTCAAACAAGGAGGTTAGAATAGAAGGAGGGAAGGTTCAACTCAAACGGTGAAGCTTGGCGGCCATCTTCCTGTTATCACCGTGACTTGTGCAAGGAAGTCTGCCATTGCAACATTTTTTTCTTTTCTTTTTGAAGCATGTCAGCTTGTATTGCATATGGATGCACAAATAGATTCTCGAAAAAAATTCCGGGCATTATTTTTCACACGTAAGTATTAATTTTCTTTTTTTATGTAATATGACAACTATGTCAAAAAATATCACAATGTCATGTGGTTTTCTTTCCAGATGTGAAAAAAAAAGGACTTAAAATAGGTTATTTAATATAACTATAATCAAAATATATTAAATACATTTTAATGTTTCTGTTTGTAGCTGGTATCTTCGTTCCTTAAGATACAATGCTATATGGTAGGATTTAAATTGTATAATTTGAACGTTTTAGTTAATTCGTTTTATAACTTTCATGAAAAGTAAGAAATCAATTGTTACTATTTTTATTAATTGTAAAGGTGTTAAATAAAGGAATGCTTTTCTTTATATATTAATTATTATTCATTTTTTTAAGTTAAGATAAACTGTTCTGTTATTAAAAATTTTTTGCATAAACTTACAAATTTCTGGGCAGTATAGTGATAAAATTAAGTAAAATATTTACACAATTGAACATGTGGAAAGATGTATCCAAAAACTTATATATATTATATAGGTGTATTTCTGTAATTCAACTTAATTAAAGGCGGTTTCTTTGAGATTAATAAATATGAAATGCGCATAAACTGAAATCGATGAATTCACATAAATCTGTTTTATTTTATTAAGATTTATTTTCTAACCTAAGCAAGTTCGTGAAATATGCAGAAACATCATTTTTTAAAGGCTTTAATGTTATGCGCATGCATTTAGATTTCGAACTATTTCTTAATAATTTGCTGTACATAGTAAATTATGGATATCATCTTTATTACTTTAAAACAAAAATTCAACAATAGCGAGGGATTTCATTATAAATTTAACATATTTTTACTGGAAAATAAATGCACGGAACAGGTTAGAAACACGTACATGTCACTGCCGTAATGCAATGTTTTGAAGTCACAAACATGGACGCCGCTTGTTCGACGGAGTTTCATTCCCCGATAGTGGAGGAAACCGCGAACCCTCCTTCTTTCTATTCTAACCTCCTTGGTTTCAAATGTAAACAAATATGGCTGCTATGAAGGGGGGAATAGGCTTAGCCGCACTTAAACAACACTGATAACTGTTGCATGCAGATTAACTAAAGGCATAAAAACCTTAACCGGTAGATAAGAACGACATAATTCAGTCATTTTTAAAGCAAAAAAATGCACAATTTACGAACATATAAGAATACGCTCGTTTAACCGTGGGTTATAAGGAAATTTCTCTTTTATCGCGTGCTTTCGTGATGTAATTCGAAACATACTAGCAACTGGAAGGTTCCAGGTTGAAATCCCTGTTCGGGCGCCACTTGTAGATTTAAGTTTATTTCGGAGTAGGAAATAGAGATATTCAACGATGCTCTCTCCTGGACTCGAAGTCCAGACATTTTAATTCCCAGGTTCAGGTTCAGGCTGTAGCGCCGCAGACACCCATTGTTCAACCATATGGTTAAACAATGGGGAAAAACAATTTCAATTGTCAGCTAGATGTACTTCTATTTACACAATAAAGGCCCAAGTGTAACGTGTATCCGAACCAGTTTCCTCGAGAAAGTCCTCGACGAAGGCATCCCTCCCATTAGGCCTATAGCCCTCGAGACTTTGTGCCGTAATCACATAATTTCAATTATCAGCTAGATGTACTTCTATTTACACAATAAAGGCCCACGTGTAACGTGTATCCGAACCAGTTTCCCCGAGAAAGTCCTCGACGAAGGCATCCCTCCCACTAGGCCTACCATGGAGGTAGGAAGTAAGAAGGAGTCGCCCTAAACAAGTTTCTCCGTACCCTGCTCTGAAGCACCGGCGATCCCTACGTGGTGACCAAAACATTGGGTCATTTACCATTGAGTTCTATGGGATTTGACGCGTTCGGGTGTAAATATTTTGTAATTACGTCGCAAATATACATATAAATGTATATATTTTCTTTTTCTGCAACACATCAGAGTCCTAAGTATGTGAAAACAACATATTTTTAAACAACATTTCATTCTGAACGGAATTAAATGCTAAACTTTTCACAGGACAGTTTTCTCAGAATGGTTTAATTTGAACGAAATATTTTCACAAGTTTTCGTTAATTACATTAGAAAAAAAAATTAAGGTAATTCAGTTTTATTCGGTTAAGGTACAAAAATTAAGATCAAAGTTTATTGTATTATTAATATTAAAATTATGCATTATTTCTTTTCTATTTATAGGGCTTCTTCCTAAAATACTTTCTTAAATATGACATGACTTTTTGGCTTCTTTTAAATCGAAAAATGTAAGTCAATTTATAATTAATGCTCTATTCGGTTCATTTTAAATTAGAGAATTATAAGGAATTAAATAGTATTTGACTTTCTCTGAACATTTCTGAAAGGGAATAAAATAAGTTTTTTTTTTTTTTTTTAAGTATTATTTAAAACTTGTAACTGAGTTATTATAAAATGTAAAGGGAATAATTCTTTTAATTATACTCATCAGATTTTTTTTTTACCCTTCATTTTTTTTACCATTCATTCATACCAATACATATTCCAAAACTCTTTATTACGTTCTTAAGTGCGCATCTCATAGCATTTGCTTTACAATACCTTTTAACAGATTGCTTTCCAATACGAACAATTCTTGCTTAAATAATTTTATAACGTATTTGTCAACAGGATTTCAATTTATGTTTACAATTCAATATTAAAGTTATTATATATTTAGATAACATTTATAATCGTTATAAATTAGATACATTTAATCATTAGATTTCTTCACAGTACTTTCACAGTTGTTTATAAGTGAATAAATTCTTTATTTCAAATACATTTATAAATAATTTAATGATTATTTAAGTATTTTGTCAAAGGCAGATACATGCTTTTTGCAAGCACATGCATAAATACCCATACATATTTCCTATTTATCATTTCCGGCATGTGCAAATCTTTAATTTCTGTGCATTCACTATATTTTTCGTGTAAAGTAATTTACACTAATTTAGCATACAACCGAAAGTTTTACATAAAAAATATATATGAATATAATTTGAATGAAAATTATAAGTATTATTTTTAATACCCACTCAAAGGTCAGTTTTTCTTCAAAATTCCTCCACGATGGCATCTCTCTCTTTAGGCAGATAGCCCTTGCATGCGTTACTCTATTTAATAAAAACTTAATCTGACCTATGTGCCTAATTACAAATATTTTAACATACATAATTTTATATTTACATTTAGCCATCAAGTTTCAAACTTTTCAAATCTTCAAGAAAATAAATTTTGGCAGATCTCTTTTAGCAATTTTCTTAAAATCTATATTTTTGTAGTGCAACAGCTTAGAATTTTATAAAACAAATTCATAATCAAAATCGCTGTTGTTAGTTATCGAAAAATAACCAAGATGTGATTTTTGCGTAAATGTCAGTAAACTATACAAATTGCTATTATCCATTACACTATGAATGTTTCTTTCATGCGAGAGTGTCCCTTTTTCGATTTCTATGGAACTGTCGTGTGTCGAAATACTATCAGAATCTTGTCAAGAGAGCTTCTGAATGTAAACAAACAACACCCCGTCTGGTGACCCAAGCTTCAAAGCAGTGCTTCACTTCTAGCGCGGAATGGCCCCTCCTCCCTTTCTTACCTCCATGAGGCCTACAGCCCTCGAGACTTTGTTCCGCAATCACATAAACCAAACCAAACACAGTAAAGGCACGCTGTGAAGGAAAGAGAAAATGCCATAAAACTTGTAATACAACTTTTCGAAGCGTAGCTCATTCTGGTCAGGCTTCATTAATAGCTTACCTAAAATTGGCAAAGCGAATACACTTCCTATTTATACAATCGTCAGAAAACATGATTAACAACCGTCATCTCTAAGCAATGCATACTTTTATCCAATATTAAATTACTAAAATATAAAAACTGTATACAAAATCAAATATATATGAGCCCATGTTTATACGAATAAAATCTCCGGTCTGTTTAGACTGATTGCGTGGAATGACAAGCAAGTAACGTGTTTGTAAAGTTTATAACGTGTATACGAGTCAGCTTCCCTGAAAAAGTCCTCCACGAAGGCATCCCTCCCTTAAGGCAGATAGCCCTCGGGTGCTTTGCCATAATCTAATAATCTAATTCAATCCAATCAAAGCAAATCCACCCAGAACATGGACGCCTGGAAGCTCGAATTTCGAATTTGTTTTATTATCTATTTCATATTTTTTAAACTTTATCGAATTTTTGATTCAGAAACTCAAGATCTCAAAGCGAGCAGTGGCTACATATTGTACGGAATAAAATATTTCGATTTCCAGGGCGCGAGACTGTATATCGGAAATTCTAAAGTTATACTGTTTTTATAAACATTTTTAGCCCAAAGAGGTGTTAGACCAAATGCTCTCGAAACGTATGTATATCTGTAATTGAAGAAAACGCCCCTTTGAGCGTAATATGAAATTTAAAAGCTTTCAGGATTTTTTTCCCTTTTTGTTTCATAATATAAAACTCTATGGTATGAAATGAATGAGAATGAAATAAGATTTTCAGAAAAGTTTTTTTTATTTTATAAGCTTTTTATATTTTTAATAAGCTTTTTATATTTTATCATGATTTTTTTTTCTTTGTTATCTTCAAGTAGGTGAGGTAAAAATCAAAATATTTAAGAGATTTAAATTGGACAAGAATACATGACCTTGTCAAATAACTGGAATAATCTCTCTTGCAAATACTGTATAAAAAGTATTTTATAGGAAGCAAAATTGATTTATCCTGAAACTGAATTTCTCCAAAAGTAATTATTAAGCTTTTGATTGCAATAAAACACATTAATTTGTAGATTTTTCTCCTGCACTTTAATTAACCTTTTGAGAAATCCTCTTCTTTTTTAAAAAAAATTAGGCATGCACAGAAAATTGTGATTACTATTTATAAGATTGCAATCAAAATTTTCAGCAATTTGTCTCCTGCTGAATATCACACATTTTACACATACTCCAGTTTATTATATATAATCACACTCGTAAACTGTATGCTTTCACACGATTTTTCTGCTATGTGCCGTTACCGCTCTGATATAAACCATTACAAATTTCGAAAATAAATCCCAAGAAAACCAAAGATTCATTTAAAATTATAATACAGAATTTAAAAAGAAAGCGAAGTTATTTCTGAAAAATACATCTAAGAAAACGATGATCCTCTTTTTATTTTCTTCCCCCAAAGGATCGGCAGATCTGATAAGGATCCAAGATAAGCAGTAAACATGTTTCGAACACAAATTACCCTTGTCGGAGCATATTACCTTGCACCCCATTACTAACAGATCAAAGGCGGAAGATAATAGATTCGATTTACCTGGATCTGACCAATGAATGCCTTTCATTCCATATAAAATACAGACCTGTTTTTCACTTTTCTTCCGGTCTCTACAAGCTGACAAGGCGGCAACTCTATGTTGATCGGAAACCAGATAAAAGGTACCTGAACTTTATGCTTTCTGCAACAACTTGGAAATACTTAACTTCCTTTCATTACAAATTTTCATGTTCTTGCACGGTCAAGACGAACAAGGTGGAGGAAATTTTATCTTAGGTTCACAGATTTAAATATTTTATAGGAAGTATAAAGAAACAAGGAAACTGCAGTTTGGAGACATCAGGGACCTCAACGAAGAATTTATTACCAAAATTTAAAAAAAAAAAAAAAAAATTAAATAAATACCGGAAAAGCTAAAAAATATGCAAAGCACGACCAAAAAATCGAAAGCAAATGTTTTTGTGCCAGTTAGGTTTGAAACGTCTTTTACTAATTACACGGAGTTAAAATTTTTTATTTATTAATTACAACAAAGCAGCAAATGTTCATAAAATTTAATTAATTCATAAAATTTAATAAATTATACTGTGAAATAAATGCATTTTATTTTATAGCAATTAGATACTTGTATTACTTTTGTTGTTTTTAAATCGCTGAGTTTGTTAATTAATACGAGGTTAAATAAATCTGAAAGATAAATTAAAGATGTTACACTTTGCAACACAAAGAAAACTGGTTGCGCGTTGAAATCCCGCGCATAATTAATTCCTTCGAGAAAGAATTCGATCCATTTGAAAAGGCTACAAAATAAATTTAACGTGAAGTTGGCTCAAAACCTAACCGGCACAGAGATTCAATATGGGTAATTAGAATGTAACGCCGAAGACTACAAATCTCTGACCTAATCTTATCTGTAACTTAGTAATGCGGCCTCGAGAGGCAGAACACACTCTGTCTTTTAACCCTTTCCGGCACGCTACCTTTTAAAGTCGGAGTTTTGATTAAAAAAAAAAAGAAAAGAAAAGAAAAAGGTTGGCAGTCTAATTAGGCCTAGAGGAGTACACAAGTGAAATTTTGTGAAGATAGCACTTATCGTTTTAATTCTGTGGGTGTGCCCAGAGTGTCACACTGATTGAATAGAGCTTCGAAAAGTGTGCTGAAACGAGCACTGTTGTCAATGAACTGACCGATGAGATGCACAGAAACAAAGAATACAGACTCTACTCTCAGTTGTCCTGGATTATCGGTGAGCCCGGTCTGGGCACACCTAGGGTTCGCCGTTTGATTTTAGGCAAGATTTCAAGGTAAAACTTTTAAACTAATATAGAATAAAGAGATTAGCATGCAGCCAAAAAGTAACATACAAATTTCTTTTCAAACAATTCCTTTTATAACCTAAAAAAAATCTGGAAGTTTTCTTCGAAAAATGAGGGTCTTAAAAAACTAAACATGCCTAAAATATATGAACTGGTTTGTGTTGAGCCGCCGTCTACTATAAATAAAGAAGGTTCAGAGTAACCTATAGTAACATCTAAATCCTTTTTCATTCAATTTTTCTGTGCGTACAGAAGGAAATTTTTAGGTGTGTCCAGACGGACACACTGTGCCGCAAAGGGTTAACCAAAATTCGCAAGGCATGATACACTGACTAAGACAGCAAGTAGTTCCACATCCGCAGACATATAAGTCTACCCATACAGTTTACGTAAGACGCTTACAGACACTAAGCAAATAAAGTGCAATCACATTTTTCCAGCATATTTAACGTTTCCTCTTCTGTATATGCATAAAACTTAATATTTTATACCTATGAGCCTGTACTTTAATTCTATTAATTTGTAACGGTGGCGCTCCTTGCTACGGGGAATTCGTGAGCTTGGACTGGCTATACGTCAGAGAAATGAACATCAGCAACGACAACAAAACGACTTCAGTCGCTTCCGCGCAATATATATTAAGAGTAAGCGTATAGACACGATCTAGTCGTTGTTTAGACAAAATACCGAATACTGATATAAAATCCAAGTAAATTCAGGAATGGAAATGATAATCTGCAAAGAAATATCAGAGTATACAAATACAACATTGCATATACGGGCTGTTTCATACTGAATGGGACGAAAAGAAAGCATACCTGTAAACGCTGCAATTACTTTATTTTGATAAATCAAATTTACAGTGAAACTATAGTTACCCATGATCCTGTAGATGTTTGTTCTATGTGCGCCCGAATACTTTGTCTTTAATTATACCACACAGGAAAAAGTCACAAGGGCTTAGATCTGGAAAATTCGGTGGCCATTAAAGCATTGGCATATCTTTTGACCCAGTACGAAGAACCTTAGAGAACACCCGAGGGCTTCCTCCACCTGGAAGAAGGTTTAACTTCCCTACAACTTTTATTTCTAAAAACTCATGCAAGAATCAAAAATATAAAATGGTAACTGTGGGAAAAACACAGAAATCATTATTTGTCACGCTAATAAGTATATTTACGGATTTTCTCTTAAGCGAAGATTATGGATAACGCGTCAGAGGTTTGAAATTAAGTTGCTGGTTTACCAAAGTTGAATCTTAAAGACACTTTCTTTCGCCTCCCAAATAGTTCTTGAGACTCACAGTTAAATTCAGTACGAAGGAAAGGCTTTCATTAACATTTTCTCACGAACTTTCATCAGCATCAACATTGGAGACTGTCTACGATTGCACCCAATTATGACATCAAATAATAAAATTATACTAAGGTCTCGATTCCGGATCTGGAAGTGGAATATCAATCAGGAATGAAGACGAAAGGGGATATTTAAATTTCATGTTCTGGTAAATAAAAAAGAAAAAAAAAAAAAGTGTCGAGCGATCAGAATT
The DNA here is from genome assembly GCF_044657685.1 of Stegodyphus dumicola. Lineage (NCBI taxonomy): Eukaryota > Metazoa > Arthropoda > Arachnida > Araneae > Eresidae > Stegodyphus > Stegodyphus dumicola. Next base: position 88,995,139 of record NC_140777.1, read on the forward strand.
ACCTCACCCAGTACCACGTAGTTTTTATCCACAGTTTTTAAGGCACACGCTGTTAAAAGCAACCGAAAGAAGGACCGAAAAAATAACCAGGCCCAAGTGTTAAAAAAAAAAAAAAAAAGACAACGTAATTGCTCTAAATGCGTGTAATCGCGCGCTGCAGTGGGGGGGCCCGTCTCTGGGACTGCTGTCAATCACTGTCAACAAGCCCCGCCCATGGGTCTTTTCTGGGTATTTAGGGACCTATTTCTTATTATTTTTGTGCAGTTTTTTAGCTGGACGCGGATGTAAGAACTGACAAGGCTCCACGAAATTGTTGTTACAAGTTAAGTTCTTGTGGCATTTTGATGACTTGTGCTGTCGTCAGCGATTCTAGCTGCAATTTTTTTTTTTTTTTTTTTTTTTTTTTTTTTTTTTTTTTTTTAATATTATTGTACGAAAGTTCAGCTCATCTTCGAGTTCGTGGGACTGTCGAAAACCATAGTATTTTTTTCGGGTGGGGGGGGGCGAAGGAAAGGGAAAGAAGCATTGAAATGATTCTTGTTTCATTTTGTGGCGAGCATACTGGAAAAAAAAAAAGAACAGTGATTAACTTGACAAATAAAATAGCTGTATGTTCCCGTCAATCGATAATATACTGTAAAGACTTGCTAATACCTACTCTCCAGAGATCGCACCTTCAAACGTGAAACGTAAAGAAAATTTCACTGTGTACTAATTACATACGTAAAATAAGGAAATAAACAAGAAAAAAGTAATAATATGGCGTTTGCCAGGGTTTGGTCCATTTATGTTTAAAAGCTACAAAGAAAAAAAATAATCAGTATTAATATCCCATGCCAGGGATTCCCAAACTTTTTTAATTGCTTACCATGTAAATAAGAATAAAAGAATTATGTATCACCATAAAACATTTTCCGATTAAAACTCAATGCATCCTAAAATGGAGTGTTCATATTCAAAGAATGAAACGTTTTAAATTTATATTATTAAGTTACGTTGGTAAATGAAGCTTTTGCATGAAATGAAATGCAAATGCCACTCACTATACAGGGTGTTTCAGCAAAGAGCTTGCAAACTTTCGGGAGAGATAGAGCGCATCTTTATTATGGAAAATTACATAGCGCTGTATAGTTGGAATTGCTGCTTTCTTGGCTCGGTAATAAAGACACAATCAGCACAAACAAAATATTAGCAATTATAGCCTTGATGTACACTGCGGAAAAAAGGGGGGCATTTCTATACCCCCCCCCGTTCTACTGGGCCAATTGACGAAATTCAACTTGCGTTTTTCATGTCTCGAAAACGCGACTTGGGATACGTATTAGATTTATATATACCATTGTTCTAATATAGGTATTTTGACACAAAATCGGACTATTCTTTTAAATGACTTGTCAATATTTTTCCATATTTCGACTCTACGACTCAAATTATGCCAAATTTTGTAAAAAATCGCACGAGTAGGAGCGAACACTGAAGAATTTATATGTCTTAGAACAAAATCAGTATGAAATGTCTAAATATCAGTGTACAATATCAGTATAATAGCATCATCAGCGTAACAGCGCTATCAGCGTAACAGCATTATCACTGTAACAACATTATCGGTGTACAATATGAATATTTTGTACCATGTATGAAACTATTGTCTTGACGTACCTTGCCCCTGTAGTAGCCGTGTATATTAAAAAGTTCTCATTAAACTCCCGATTCCGTGCAGCTATGTGTTCTTGCATCGTACAGTTACAACAGATTCAGGACGATATCCGAATAGTCGACCGGGTGTCCGGATCCGCTCTCACTTGTTACCTGTGCTGAAACACCCTTTATATAGTTGTAGGGATTTATATTTATTTTAAATAACTAATTTTATTTAATTTGTTTAATCTTTTCTACAAGCCTTCATTCCTCTAATTGTCAGTGCAAGAATATTTACTAATGCCCCTTGGCCATACTAATGCCACTAATGCCATACTAATGCCACTTGGCAAATAAATGCTAGAACTAGATACAAAAAGCTTATTCACAGTGTTGCCATCCGGCTATTTTTAGGTACCCCTTTGAATAGCTGCTTTAGCTAATGCGGAGAGGGTTTTTAATATTGTTTGGTTTTTAGTTTATTATGGCAAAGCACACTAGAGCTCTCTGTCTAAGGGATGCCTTCGTGGAGGAATTTCTGAGGGAAACTGGCTGGTTTACACGAAAACGCCCATGCAGCCATTCCGTTCGCCTGGATTAGAACCCAGGTCGGAAGTACCAGTATTCAGGATTTTCTCGCTCGACCGCTTGTGGGTTAATATTGTTTAGATCAGCATGTACTTAGAAGCGATCATTTTCTTGCTTAATGATTGCTCTTACATACTTTAAACTTTCGTCAGTTTTATTTCGACTAGAAGGAAATGTAACATCCAAATGAGATTATGATTGCGTAGTAAAGGATTTTATTGCGAAAAAATATCAAAAGAATGTAACTAATTATCACTGGTTTTCATATTCTGGCTAGTAAACTGATGTTACTATTAAAGAAAATTCGTCTTATTATCATTTTAGCAGCTTTATTACCATCTACGTATGTATTTTTATAACTTATAAAGTGAGGATAGCAGGTTCATCTTCATCGACAAAAGAAAATTTCTACGACAATTTCGAAAAAAAACGAAATTTTTTATTTTACATTGAATCCGTTTAACAGATTATTAAATAGACAAATTAATTTTATTTTTTAGTCTTATTTTTATAATTTAATTTAATTAAGGTTTATTTTAATCAGTAATTAAAAAAAACAAATTTACATGTATTTAGACTTATTTTTATATTTTAATTAATTAAGATTTATGATAATCGGTAATTAAAAACGAACAAATTAATTACATTTATTGTCCTGTTTTTACAGTTTAATTAAGTTTTATTATAATCAGTGATTAAAGAAAAACTTTTCTTAGGAAATAAAAGGCCTGTGGTTTAAAATGCAAAATGCACGACCTTACATTTTACACTTAAAAAAAAAAAAAAAAAAAAAAAAAAAAACATCTCATGAGGGAGGAGGGCGAAGTATAAAAAGACACTTTTTTTTTTTCCTTTCGCATAATTTTAAAGGACAATATGTGTATAGAAATAAGCTACAAATTTAATACTTTATAAATGATGCAGTAGACGCGCACATTAAAATTTCAAAAATTATAGTGTAGAAACATTAGGTTAATTGGAAAAGCCGGATAGATGAAAAATTAGCAAACGCCTTCGCCGGGAATCGAACCATGGACCTCTGGAATACCAGCCTAGCGTGCAGAACCACTACACCACGAAGGCTCGCCAAGAACGAGGGAGAAATACCTTATATACTCCCCCTTTTAAAGAGCGACTTGGATTTTTAGGGGACCCAATCGCCAAATGCTGGGTGAAGAGATTCATAATCCAACACCCTTTTAGTTCGGGCTCCACTGTAGAGAGATATTAAGATTTCTGGAAGCAGAAGAGATGAAAAATTAGCAACGCCTTCGCCGGGAATCGAACCACGGACCTCTGAAATACCGGCTGAGTGTGCTGACCACTACACCACGGAGGCACGCTAGGAAAGCGGGAGAAATAACTTATATACTCCCCCTTTTAAAGGCGACTGGGGTTTTTAGGGGACCCAATCGCCAAATACTGGGTGAGGAGAATCCTCATCCAACACCCCTTTAGTTCGGGCGCCACTGTAGAGATATTATGTTAATTGGAAAAGCCGGAGAGAGGAAAAGTTAGCACACGCCTTTGCCGGGAATCGAACCACGGACCTCTGGAATACCGGCCCAGCGTGCAGAACCACTACACCACGAAGTCACGCCAAGAAGGTGGGAGAAATACCTTAGAAAGGAATTTTCAGAAATGTACATTTATGGTAAATTGTCTGAATGTATGACATCTCTATATTGTCACAAGTATTATATCGCTTGAAATTTCAGCTGTAACTGATGTTTTTAGCTTTAAAAAAAAGTTTGTTTGGTGCAAGATGGAGCTAAGCTTTTCTGAATTAGAACGAATTTTTGTGTCTGAGCATGACTTCATAACGCATAAATTCGATCGAGGTACCACTGTTTGTTCGAGATTGCAACATTTTGTTCTTGACCTCGTCCACTTTGTCCGAATTCATAAGAAATCGACAGCCATTTTGTCAAAATGAGGTTAACCAAAAGAAAACACATCACCTTGCCAACTTCACGAATATTTTGTATGCTCTCCTTTAACACTTCAACAGCTTTCCCATTAAGAATTCGTAGTGAAGTAATGCTCAGTGATAAAAATTCATCCTGCTTGTAATAAACTCTTCATTTTAAACCAAACAAAAGGTTTTTAAAGCCAGCAGCATAAACTGCAACTGAAATTTCAAGTCATGACATAACTTGGAACTTTGTAAGGGTATCATCCATTGAAACAATTTGCCATCACTATCACTTTTGGACTTTCAGTAACTTTTTTTAAACTTGTGCGCGACTTTTAGAGCACCCGGTAAAATTCACTTCAGTGATATTTACTACGTTCAAAACATTAGAGGAAGGGATCCGTTTTGTGAATGTACCCTGAATCCCTAGGTGAGTTATGCATTTATATTTTTGTACATCCTGTTCGTTTTCGAAGCAAATTTTAGTTATATTAAGAAATTTCTGGGCAAATCGCCCCTTTGGGCTAATAATACGAAACTGGAATCTCATTACATATCACCTTAATGTAGGATTAGAGAGCAGTTCTTTGTATACATGCTAAAATATTAATAAAATATTTAGAAGAATATTCCTCTTTATAAATCAGATATTTTAGTAACACTAATTTTTAACACGTTTATAGACTATGAAGGTTAAAATTACTATGTAAAATGTATCACATGTCATAGGATAACAAATAAATGATAATTTTTAAAAGTAATAACATAACTTAAATTTAAACATGGTCTTTTTTCTCGATAAAAAATCCCCCCCCCCAAAATCCACGTGATGTAGTGTTAGATAACTTGCTTAATCAAGATATGCAAACATGCATGCTAAAAGAGAGACATTTTTTCCACCTTCCACAGGACACGTTAAGTCGGGGGGCCCAGATTAATAATATTTCGGGTACAGAGGATTTATTCTTTATAAGAAGAATAACAAAAAATACCGGTTTTAATTAATTAATTAATTAATATTTCGATGTCGCTCAAACTGCAAACACGGCATCAAAAAATTAAATACTACGAAAATAAAAATAAATACTAAAGTTTTAAAAATATTATCTTAATAAAAATAATTGTTTCTAAAGCTTAAAAATCTTTTCCAATAAAAACGCATAAAAATAATTAATTTTAAATACAAGAAACAAATTAAAAATATTTTTAAGGTAGGCTATGTAAATGCGAAATAGAATTTTGCCAATCAATTCTGCAATGCAAAAAGTTAGAAAACGTCGTTTGTTGATTAAACTAGTAGAATAAATGTTAATAAAAATCACTTTCACCGGAAAAGTTTCAAAATGTTAAAAGAGTGGATTGGCAACAGCTTTAAATTCTTCTAGCAAACGATTTTCTGTGTGAAGTGAGAACAGCGTCACCTTTTTCAAAAGTTAAAAGCCCTGCAAATGGGGGATAGTATAAATGAAATTGTTAGCTTAAGTAAAAACTGCAAATAAAAGGATTTTTAACAATTTTTCTTATTCATGACCGTTTTGTTTTGTTTTTTGAAAAGATAGGTATGCAAAAAATGACAGATGGCTACATTGAAGACAAACTTAAATAATTTCAGCATTATAGCCATGTATTTAAGCTCCTTTGTAATTGAAGAAACTGATACAGGATCATTATTAAGGAAAGATTGCCGCCCGGGAACTTATGCCGGTCAGGGCGGTCCCCGAGGTTGCCGCCCTTTTTGATGCGCGCACACACACACAAAAATATATATAAATAAAATGTCAAATGTAAATAAAATGTCAAAATTGCATGAAGGGAAGCAATTTTATATTTAACGTTTATTTTCTAAGAAATCTTTAATTGTTTCAACATTTTATTTTATTAGCCCAAGGGGCTATCAATTTCGTTTTGGCATTTTGCGTTCAAAATTTTAAAAGTGTGAATCACTTTTCAAATTGTTGCAGCCAAATATTAAAGCCCTGTATTATATTTAAACAAATTAAATAATGAAGAATCTGCATAAATGTATGTAAGTTTCTCGCAATGTGAGAAAACAACGGTACCTAGAGATATCCAATTTTGAATAACGTACGCCTCCACCCGAATATGGGCATCTGGAAGCTAAAATTCGGAATTTTCTTTATTATGAGTTTTTGATTAAGAAACGTGAGGATTTCAATGCAAGCAACGGGAACACTATACGAAAAAAAAATATATCTCCGACGCGCGAGACTGTGTATCGAAAATTCTAAAGATATACGCTTTTTAAATTATTTTGCGATATTGCTGTTGAATTGAATTTTACGGTTTAAGTGCGAGGAACATGATATTTAATAAATAAAGGTAACACACAAAACGTTAAAAAAACGCCCCTTTGGGCGTAATCTGAAAGCTTTCAGATTTTTTGAAAATTTTTATTTATTTATTTTTTTGTTGGCAAAACTATCAATGACATTGTAGAGGTCTATTTCATTGCTCTTGTTGTTGTGTAGACAGTATAGAAAGATTTCTTAAATGCAAAAGATGCATTCGTAATTCGTAAATACCTCTTAAAGAATTTTCATTTAGAAAACTTCATTCGCAAATAGCAACACTTACAGCAATATTGCGAAAAATTCGCTCTAGTATTACAATATTTGGAGCTTTGTTCTCGAAACTGTATTTTAGAATAAACTGAAAAATTCAAAAGGACTTGACTTCCACTTTAATCTTCCAAATCTCAATTCCGCAGAATGAAAAACAAAAAACTGTAACAAAAGTATGAAGCTGTTGGAATCACGTGACGACTTCTTTGAATATTTTTCTCAGTCTAATTCCATACCGTTTAGAATCTAATTATGCTTTACCTGCCTCGAAGATTTACCTGAGTAACTCCAATAAAATAACATTTCACCCAAAAAATGCCGCTCCTGAAAACGTACCGCTCCCTTCTAGATATACAACTCTATGAGAGAGAAAGCATTTGAATCCACACTATTTGCACTCGAAAAATTAAAGTCGACATATTTTCCACCTTTTAAAACACTTTCCTATTTGCATTCCTATTTATACTAGGAATTTTTAACGTTTTCTACCCCAAACACCCCTTTCAACACTGCTAAAAAACCATCCCCCCCTCCCTTCCCCCAATTACGAAAATACGCATACATTTGTTTAAAATTTATAGTATTACGAAGCAGGTGAAGACAAGCTGATTACATTCCCCCCCCGAAACTATGAAATTCCTCCCAGTGGGAAATTCCAACCTGAATGAGAACCCCTGCAGATTACAGTGATTTTTAAAAAATTTAAAAAAGTAAAGTGGGAGGGGAAAATATGAATATATCTCACACCTGATTTCCATTTTAGTAATAACACCTATTATTGTCGGTAGATGGCAGCACCTATCAATAATATGAGCAATCATCAAGCAATCGCTTTAGATATCTTCTGAAATTTCCTCAAAATAATTCTATAACATACCATTATCTACCAGTAAAAAAAAATTTTAAATAACATCGTGTGAAAACTAGCTCAAAATATTGTTAGCAGATATAAACAGATGGCTAGCATTAATTTAATATCAATCATAATCTCAAATTCCGTCATGTTAATAATAAGTATAACTCCATTCTGCTTTAATCTTTTTCGTAGCGTCTTTTCAGTGGCCTACACTGCCTACTTTGTTTTCATTGCAGGAAAATAAAGTTGCAAAACACTGCAGAATTATTTTTGGGCTCTTTAAAAACCACAGGCAATGATTTTACTGTTTCCATGCGGTAGTCAGTTTTTCATTAAAGATCAAGGCATGAATTTTCCACAAGACTCCATTTTTTTAATGAATTTATTATTTTATTTTATTTTATTTCATTTTATGTTAAAAATTGTATTTTACTTATTCTTATAAAACAAATATATTTTTGATTCGACATTTTAGTTTAATATTTCCCTGCCCTTTTGCCCACATACTGTCTCTAATTGAAATTTAGAAAGAAACATAAATTTATATATGAATCATATTCATTTCCAGATGTTAATGTTTACTAATTCGTAGTCAGATATCCAGCATTAAAAAGAAAAATTTTAATGAAAAATATACTAAGAACTAAGAACAAAATCGTAGCTAGGGCTTTCAGCACGCAGGAACAAGTGGAGATTTTCTGTCCCTTCATGTTTACTAAGAGTGGAAAACATTTCATCCTAAATTTCGAAACACCACTGTGGCGCCTTCTGGATGCTGCGCCCGGGGAAAAGATGAGTCCTTTGCCTCCCCTCCCACAGTTATGCCACTGACTAAGCAAACTTTTATGGAAAACAAACAGATAATTAATGTAAAATGCTTTAATTTAAACCAAATTTTTACCCTCATAATAATTCTAATAAAAATGTGAATACTTCTAGCTATTAAATTAAGCTACTGAAAAGTTAAAATTGTTTACTTGAATTATGTAATATTTCCTGCTGAAATTAAGTTATTATGTTTCTGCCTCACAATACAAGAAGTCTTACATATTCTTCTCAAATCTCTCTGAAAAGTTAAAATTCTGGTAATGCATATTATTGAAGCATTATTTTTTCTTACATTTATTCACTATTTACTAAAATTTTTATATGTATCTTTTACTACCGCTGAATTTTGAATGCTCAATGGGGATTACTTTCTCAGTTGCTCAATGGGAAATGAATTGTGTTGCTATGGAAGTCCACAAATATACGAAACATTTGGAGTATATTTTTGCTTTGATAGAAATTGAACAAAAAATTAAATATTTCTGTAACTCTTAATACGAAAGAAACTGCGATTTTTTATTTAATTGTAATTTATTATAAAATAATTGGGAAACATAAAAATAATTATTGGAAATTCAAATAATTATCTGAGAATCATAATCTACATTAAAAAAACTTTTATAAATTTAGATAATATATCAAAAAAAAATTTTTTTTTTTTTTAAAGGGGAAGAAGGTAATTAAAAAAGATTCGTAGCATGAACAGAAAATTAATATGAACAGGGGAAAAATTGGTAAGTAATTAAATACTGAAATTATATTTGAGTTTGATCTTAAGCAGACATTATGGAATCTGCTGACAGCTACTGCTCCCATTTTCAGCTGGTGCTGCCACCTAGTGACAATAGGTTGGGTTATAAAATATACGTGCTCTTATATTTCATATTTCGTACAATGCAAACTTGTTTTCAACGTGGGAAAGTGATCTGTTACTAATCTATGAATGATATTGATCATAACAGCATGATATTAAGAGAATGAAGGAGAATTTTCGGCAGAAGAGGAAACAATAATTTCAAAAAAATTAACAATAATCCAAGTAAAACATTTAAAACTAATTTCTAGATTTTCTAGATTCCAGTTTTATGAGAAGAAATATAAATATGTTTCTGTTGATTAAAAGAAATTCTCAATTGTTGATCCTCTAGCTCGATCGAAGCATATCTCGTGAATTTAAAGCGAATCTTGGCATATCAAAAAGACCAATGCAAAAGTGAAACAAAAAACCAGGCAAATAATGCTAATAATAATTAGCGTAGATTTTATGGAGAAATTCAAAGGTCTACACATTAATCTATATCAGTCCTTTATACTTACTACATATCTTGGATGTACTGCAAATGCAGCCATATGCCAAATAAATCAATCAATTTAAGAATACTTATACTAAGTAATCATTATCGAAGAATAAAGAAACTACTAGGTATAGACAGTATAAATTGCGTTCGTATCAAAACTGATGTGAAATGGTGGCGTCACAATTTAGCCTTTTACTAATTCTGTCCGATAATACTGCTCCTTTATCCACTAAAATCAAAAATAGCCATTAAATATCTTCTTCAATCCAGCTTTCCTTTACCATCCACTTGTATTAAATGTAAAATAATGTGAATATATATCACTTTATCCTCTGTTTTTACATCAGAACAATCAAGCGTGTGATTTGTGTTAAGATATTTACGCATTTAGTTTTCCTTAAAAACGAAATTTTTGTAATATTTGTCTTCTTTTTATTATTAAGCCCAGAAGAGCTATTAATTTCGTTTTAGCAATTTCTGATGAAAATTTTAAATGTCGGTTCACTTTTCAAATTGTTGCCACCAAATATTATCGCCCTGTATTTATATTTAATGTAAAGAAATTAAAATAAATTAAATTAAATATTTATATGTAAAGAATAATGAAGAAAATAATGAAGAATTTGCATAAATGTATGTGTATTTCTCGAATTGTGATAAAACAACGGTACCTAGAGCTATCAAATTTTGAATAACGTAATCTTCGAGCAAATATGAGAAATACGGGAATCTAATTATTTGGAATTTGAAATTTGTTTTACTATCAATTTCATATTTTGTAACACTTCAAAGAATTTTTGATTCAGAAACTCAACGATTTCAAAGCGATCAATGGCAAAATTTTAAAATATATATATATATATATATATATATATATATTTGTAAAAATAAAATTCCGTAGTGAAGAATACACTTAAAATTATAACTGTATGTTCTTTTCATTTTTAATGGCGACGTTCTCTTATTTGAAAGTACGTGGAATTAAATTCACAGCCCCGTAGTCAAGTTGTTTTTCCCACCTTTTCTACACGTACAGTTATAGAATGTTCTGGAAATATTTAAAGCGAACTGGATTGGCTGACGAGACTGACGTCATTTCTTGGAAGCTCCGCCTTTCCAGAGGCTATAAAAGGAGTCGCAAAAGAATATCGGGGCTTTTTCTTAAATGTCACGATGCAGTAAACTTCATACAAAAAGTTATGAGTTATTCTTTTTATTTACTCCGGATATCTGATTTTGTAACTGCTATTTCTCCTGAATAATAATAAATGGATCCTGTTTTTTAAACTTATCGTCTGATAATTTAATATATCTATATTTCTTCAACGATCTGGAGAAGCTGATACATCACATGTATATATATATATATATATATATCCAGCGCGCGAGACTGTATCGGAAATTCAAAAGATATGCTCATTTTAAAATTCTTTTGCGATATTGCTGTTGAACTGAATTTTATGGTTTAAGCGCAAAGAACATTTAATAAATAAAGCTAACACACAAAAGGTTAAAAAAACGTCCTTCGGGCGTAATGTAAAATCTGAAAGTTTCAGATTTTTTTAGTTTAGTTCTTTGGTTTCAGTCTTAGAAAACAAGAGGCATTTTTCTCCAAAGGGAATGAAGGGCCCTTATTTATGATAACAACTCTTTTGAACTGAAGTATATATGTAAAAAGGGAAATAAGCAGTAGGTTTACCAATCTTTCATTTGAATAGAAAGTATATGTTACGTTACGTATACGTTAAAAGCATTACCTACACTTTCTTTTATTATAAAAAGAGATTAATAAAAATTGCAGACTGTGTTATAAAATGAGATAAGAGTATAATTTTTATATCGAGCTCGTTTGAGAATAAAATAACAAAATTTGTTCAGTTTAAGACTCAGCTGAGAATAAAACTGTCGAGGTTGAGTTAGTAAAGGAGCTGAATCAGGGCATAGCCGAGTGAGATATTTCATACACATACATGACAGGCTGGACATACTGATTCAGGAAGAAGAATCATGAATGAAGTATTATGCAGTCAAAAATGCAACAAACATATATTGCTGATACAAAACTTAACTACAAACAAAAAGGAGAGCAGAATAAAAAAGGGAAATTGCAAAATATATACATAATGAAATGGAAATAAAACGTGAAGTTGTGATTATAGAAGAGAAGAATTTAATGTGAGATTTAGGGATCGAAATTTTTTCAGTTAAAATTTCATACTTAAAACAATCATCGCTTAGGTATTGGCATTAAATTATGAATGATAAATATTTACTATTACATTTTTGAGTATATTCTTCAATGTGCAGAATTATACGGTCGTGTAGTAAATTTTCTTCATAATGAAGAAAGAGGATTCTTACACAATTGCAAGTATTTTACTCTCAATAATTTGATTATCCATGCTAGCAGTAACATAGAAAATAGTTTACAGGAAGAGAAACAAATGTATTAAAAAAATTATTTCAAAAGTTATTTTTAAAATAATGTAAATTTTTCATTGCAAAAATAGTTTCGGACATGAAAGTTGTAATCACTGAAAGGAGAAATTTTTTGATATTTTCATTATGCATGTAAAATTCTATTGGAAATTTCTTCGGCTTGTATTCTTTAATAAAAAAATCTGATGTGTACACCACATGACTTCCTTCTATTGGAATATTAAATTGGAATATTAAACTATACGCATTTTTCTTGCATTTCATTTAATCTTATTGGATTGAATTAAATCTACTTCGCCGACAGCGCATAAACCACAATAGAATAAATGCATTCTTTAAAATTCACTCTAGTATTTGTTTACCATAGCGACACTCTGGCGCTAGATTCACTTAACAGTATTAATAATTATATAACAGTTAACTTATATAATAATTATATAACGGAAACTAAGTTAACTATTATATAGTCCAATAATTATATAACAGTTAACTTATATATTTCGTTCATATTGTAACTCATAATGCAAAAAAATTATATCATTTACAGAATAGAATTATCTAATCGTTGCCACATGTTCTATTCAAATACTATAATGAAGCTAGAATGATGTATAAAAGAAATTAAGCAAACGAAACAAAAAAGAAACAGTTTTTCACAGACGATTGAATATTTCTCATTTAATTAATTTAATTCTCACTTAGCGAGAAGGCAAAAATACATAAAAACTCAAAATATCTAAATTAAAAATTACGAAGTAAATCTTAAACACTTATTTCCTCGAAAAAATTCCAGAAAGAATTACGCATGATTTAATTGGCAATAATAAATGAATGCGTTATCTTTGTTGTTGAGAAGCTAAGTTTCTCTAGACTGGCAACAAATCCACTAGTCTCCTGTTTCAAATGTAAACATCAGTGGCCGCCATTAAAAAAAGGCTTAGCGGCACTGAGACAACTTTAAAATTGTTGATAATTCTAAAAATATTGCATACAGATTTACTAAAGGCATAAAAACCTTAACCGGAAGATAAAAACAACATAATACAATCATTTTTTAAAGCAAAAAATGTACAATTTACAAACATATAAGAGTAAAGAAACTGAGATCACTGAGCCGGGTAACAGAGTGGATATATATATTAATATATTTGTATACGTTTGTGGTGCGGCCGATGGCAACCAAAATACGAGGTGCACATCTACATGTTATAGCAGTCCCATATACAAAATTTTAACGTTCTGAGGCTACTCGTTTTTGAGTTATGAGAGATACGTACGTACAGACGCTACGAAAAATTCTCTTCAGAATTAATTTTAAAGCAATTTTATAATTTCTTTGAAGGAAAAGAGTATTTTATTCTGTCCTTACGTACAGATATCACGCAAAAACATCGTTAAATTGCATTCGATAGCGGTCAAAATGGATATTTTCGTTGAAATATTCTGCCTGAAATTTTTCGCGATTACAATACTTCCTTTTTACTTCGTACAAAGAAGTAAAAAACTGTCTTATTTTATTTTTGCTTCTCGCCTTGCAATCGACAAGCAATTCGTCAATTAAGTCCGACTGGCATGTTCCACAATCGTTTTCCTCCCTGTCAATTATGAACATACTTACGATTTAATTTCAGTAAATATGAATTAATAAATAAATGAATTTACGTAGTAAAATCTCGCATGTATGATCATCTATAGTTTTTTTTAATAATGTTATCTGCTGTTTTTCTCAACTTTAACTACACAAGATAATAAAAAAAATAATTATGCTTATATTTGCATTTTTAAGTTTTCCTCAAATTACTTTAACTCCGCATATACTTTGAAGTATATTTTCTGCAACGAAGGCAAACTTTTAAATTTTTAGCTACTTCAAAGAGAATTATTCTTAAAAAAATGTCTAGTTAACCTGTCTAGTTTACGAAAGCGCTGATTTATACTGATATTACTATGTAATCTTAATCTTATATAGAAAATGTGAATTTAAAAAGATAATGTTCATTGCTTTGTTACGGAAATCGAATTTTTTTAAATTGTGAATTATATATAATTGATAAAGATACCATGACGAAAAGATGAATTAGTATGTCCGAGACTGCTTTTGTGTAATATACTAATTAGAAATACAGTACAGTATGAAAATTTGCTCAAAGTTACTTTTTTTAAAAAAAGTTTGAGTAAGTATTCAATAAACATTAAAAAATGTACCCCAAACTCATTAATATCTTCACTAATTAAATATCAATGGAAACGTAAATGAATTGGCGAAGATCATGAAAAACATCTTAATATCTCCATAATGGATTTAAGACGACCTTGTGCTGCCATCTAGTGTAAGATTTCGGAAATAGTCTTGTAGTAATGCTCAATATAATAAAATAATCTTCGTCAAAAAATGTTCAACTTGAAGTTTTCACAATGACTAAATAATAATGATGAATAAAATACTAAAATATTTTACGGATTTATTAAAAAAATAAATATGTTTCCTTCAGCAGTTTTGAGAGAAACTGGAATTCCAACCGAAGCACCAAAGAAGATGGGTTTTACTATTCTAATGAATCATTTTACTATTTGTCATTGATTTAATTTAATGTAATTTTAATGCACCTTTACATTTTATTTAATTTTAATTATTACTTGTTATTTTCTCTTTATTTATTCATTTTTGCTTTTCCTAATGGCTTTTCATGGACTCGGACACTTCTAACTTTCAGCTTGAACCCTATTTTTGAATAATTTACATTTTGGCCTTTATAACTGCCATTCTAGCTTGTATATATCAAAACGTATTTCATACGGCAAAGCGGAAGGGCTACCCTCTTTTTGTCATGTATGACGACTTTGTTATCAACCGAATTAAGATTTCCTTCCTTTAATTTTATTCCAAGACACTTGAAAATAAATACCTACGGTATTGATAAATAGTGGTAAGTCCAGTGGCGTAACTAGACCTCTAGGGCCCCTATGCAAAAAAAAATTCTTGTCCCCCAAATAAATTTACAGTACTAACCGCCCCCTCCCCAAAAATCGAGGTTTCCAGGAGCCAACATTTTGACAATTATTTTTTTATAAGATTAGGATTAATAGTTAAAAATCTGATATGGACACACATGACTTCCTTGTATCGCCTATTCAATTATACACACTTTTTGCTGCATGTTATGCACTTGTTATTTCCTCGAATAATTTTAACTTAATTACCCCGTCCCTCAAGGCAAGTTGAAAATGACATCAAAAATTGCAAATTTTGAATTAAATATGACGGGCATTTTTTGTCGTACGGGAATCTAATTTTTTCTAATTTATTTTTTCATAACGAGTACAAAACTTTCCCAAGTATAGGAACCGGGATACCGAAAAAAAAAGTTAAATTTCGTTATTTGTCGATTTTTTTTTTTTTTTTTTTAATTTTAATTTGACGTAGCCAAAACATTTTTCGTCATTTAAAACACTTCTGTAACGAGAAGGTATGACTACGACCAACGCTTGTGAAAATAAAGGCCCAAATAAGGGGGTTGATATATACGTAGATGTACACTGCAATAAAAAAGAGAAGTTCAGAAATGGATATTATAGCAGCCCCATGTGCAAAATTTTAACGCTCTACGGCTAATCGTTTTCGAGTTATGCGATGCATATGGTATATACATATATACGTACGTACATGCGAACATATAAGTGTCAAGAAAAAATCCATTTTGGAAAAAAAAAAAAAAAGAGTCCTTTATTTTGTCTGGTCATACAGACGTAACGCCCCCCCCCTCGAAAAATGGATTCGGTTTGGTTTATGCGATTACGGCAAAGCCTCCAAGGTCATCTTTTCTAAGGAAAACTGGCTCGTATACACGATACACATGGGAAAAACGACGAAGGCCCAGGCAACGAGGCCATTCGGGGGATTCGAACCTTGGACCGAACTACCAGTGTGTAGCTACTTTACTGCTCGGCAACTGGTGGGCCCCAGATGGACTCGGGAACTGTCAAAATGGATATTTGCATTGAAATATGATAACCGAAGTTTTTCGTGATTACGATTACTTTGTACACGATATTCTTACAAAGAAATAAAAAAGAGAATTTTTAATTTTATCCAAAAGCTTTGTTTTCAAATAAATACTACTTAAATAATCAAATAACTCATTTTATGTAGCAGAATTCAAATATATAACAGTGCTTGAGAGCATTTTTATAACGCTGTAAGGTACTTCTTCTGCCTTCTTGGCATGCCTTCGGGATGTAGTGGTCAGCACACTCGGCGCGTATTCGAGAGGTCCGTGGTTCGAATCCCGGCTCATTTAACACCTCTCCTGCTATCAAAAAATATACTAATGTCTCTACAACATCATATTCTTCCAATAATTTGACGTCAGGTAAAAAAATTAGCTAAGTATGTAACCATTGTTAATTTTTACTAAAGTTATCTGGATTTAATCTCCCTAAAACTAACTGAAATTGATTTCATCTTTTACAGATTTTTCCCATATGTGATCAATACAGTCATTTGCTTCCCAATTTTTCTGTTCAATACAGCTTGCGACATGATGAGAACTTATCTCGAGCTTCTTTTACTTCCTTGTACGAAGTTAAAAGGAAGTACTGTAATCGCGAAAAGTTTCAGGCAGCATATTTCAACGAAAATATCCATTTTGACCGCTATCGAATGAAATTTAACGATGTTTTTGCGTCATATCTGTACGTAAGCACAGAATAAAATACTCTTTTCCTTCAAAAAAAATTATAAAACTGCTTTAAAATTAATTCTGAAGAGAATTTTTCGTGGCGTCTGTAGTACGTACGTTCGTGCGTACGTACGTATCTCGCGTAACTCAAAAACGAGTAGCCTCAGAACGTTGAAATTCTGTATATAGGATTGCTATGACATGTAGATGTGCACCTCGTATTTTGGTTGCAATCGGCGGCATAAAACGTATATAAATATATTTATATATATATCCACTCTATTACCCGGCTCAGTGATCTCAGTTTCTTTACTATTACATGTTTGTAAATTGTACATTTTTTGCTTTAAAAATGATTGAATTATGTTTTTTTATCTTCCGGTTAAGGATTTTATGCCTTTAGGGAATCTGTGTGCAATTTTTAGAATTATCAGCAATTTTAAAGTTGTTTAATTGCCGCTAAGACTGTTTCTAATGGCGGCCATTGATGTTTACATTTGAAACAAGAGACTAATGGATTTGTTGCCAATGTAGAGAAACTCAGCTTCGCAACAACAAAGATAACGCATTCATTTATTATTGCCAATTAAATCATGCTTAATTCTTTCTGGAATTTTTTCGAGGAAATAAGCGTTTGAGATTTATACTTCGTAATTTTTAATACAGATATTTTGAGTTTTTATGTATTTTTGCCTTCTCGCGAAGTGAGAACTGAATTAATTAAATGAGAAATACTCCATCGTCTGTGAAAAACTGTTTCTGTTTTGTTTTGTTTGCTTAATTTCTTTTATACATAGTTCTAGCTTTATTATAGTATTTGAATAGAACATGTGGCAACGATTAGATAATTCTTTAAATGATATACATTTTGTGCATTCTGAGTTATAATATGAATGAAATATAATACTGTTAAGTAAACCTAGCGCCGGAGTGTCGCTATGGTAAACAAAGTGAATTTTAAAGAATGCATTTATTCTATTGTGGTTTATGCGCTGTCGGCGAAGTAGGTTTATAATTCAATCTAATAAGTTTAAATAAAATGCAAGAAAAAATGCGTATAATTTAATATTCCGTACAAGGAAGTCATGTGGTGTACACATCAGATTTTTTTTCTTATGGGTAACGTTTACCAGTGCTGTATTCCTGTTGACCACATCTGTCCTTATTTGAAGTTAACCAACATGGTTCGCAATAGTCTTTGTTAAGTTCAAATGACTAACAAAGCAAAATCTGTCTCCAAAACGGAGTTATTAATCACTGTAACAATGAACAGAAGATTTATTTCCGAAAAAATCGGTATCTTTTCGTCTACAAAGGCCAAAATTTAAAGTAAATCCTTTCTTATCCTTTGTAAGAATTTCTGGATAATGACCCAAATCGGATAAATATCTTTCCTTTTTTACACCTCTATGAGAATTTGGAATACTGTCTGACCTTTCGTCACTGTTAATGACTATAGTTGAAATGTTTTCTGATAGTTCATCTTCTTCAGTGATTTCAAGTCGAAATAGTTTTTGGTACATATTTAATTTTTATGTTCCGAAGGTCTTCCCTTCTGCCAAACTCACGAGAGACTTTCGGCTCGCCGCATATTTAGAGTACCGCCATGCCGCACCGACACTACAAACATCCACGCCTTCCCATGTCCGCGATTCCAACCCGGGTCCTTCGGCACGACAGCCAGTGATGCCAACCACTATAATGGTTGGGCAGCGAAAGCTCTTCTCTAGAAGGGAATCAAAATAACAGCATATAGCTTATCTGCTTTGTATTCAGTTGAAGTTATGGTGAATACACTGACTACCAATAAGTATTTGGACACCTGAGCAAATGACGATATCTGCGGTCCTAAGGTACGTCACGGACTCCGCCGGTATATATCGTGTAGGAAACAGCATCGGCTTTAGTCGCATGCAAGATGCCTCGCAGTTCGGAGCTCTCTGATTTCGAGAAAGGTATAATTATCGGGTATCACAAATGGGGCCGATCCTTAAGGGACATATCTAGCGATCTGAAGTACCCAGAATCGACAGTGGCCTATGTGATTAAGAACTGGAAGGTGAGCGGTGATTGTCGGAATGTGCCCCGAGTCGGCAGACCAACGAAACTGGGGGATAGAGACCGACGAGAGTGCTCTCCAGAGAAATTCGGAAGAACCGCACCCAACCGATGGCCCTCATCCGCGACGAGTTTCAACAGGCATCCGAGAGTATTGTTTCAATGAATACCATCCCTAAGGCAGCACATCTGCTTGGTTTTCATGGTCGTGCTGCTGCCCATAAGCCTTTGATCACAAAGTCCAACCGCGCTGCTCGGTTAATGTGGTGAAAAGCACATCGAAATTGGACCGTAGATCAGTGGAAACGCGTTCTTTGGAGTGACGAATCAAGGTTCACCCTTTACCGTTCGGATGGCAGGGTCTGGTTCTGGCGTCTACCTGGAGAACGTCTCCTGCCAGAATGCATTGTGCCAACAGTCAAGTTCGGCGGAGGTGGAATTATGGTCTGGGGGTGTTTCTCCTGGTATGGGCTGGGACCCTTGGTCCCCATTCATGGTAAGCTCAACTCCGATGCCTACTGCACTATTTTGGATGACTTACGGGTTGGACCCCTGTTACTTTCAGGACGACAATGGTCATGTTTCGACATTAACGAAGGCTTGGTATGGTGCCAATGGAGTTCATCGAATGGACTGGCCTGCCCAGAGTCCAGACCTGAACCCTATCGAGAACCTCTGGGACGAGTAGCATCGCCGAATTTAGGGATGCACTACCCGTGCAAAATCGGTGAAGGAACTTCTATGTCTTCGCCAAGCCGAGTAGAAGAAAATACCCCTAGCTGTCATACAAAGACTTGTGGAAAGTATGCCCCGGAGGGTCCACGCTGTAATTACCTCTCGTGGAGGCTCTACCGACTATTGATTTTGAATAAAGTTACTTTTTCTTTTCTATCACAGGTGTCCAAATACTTATTGGTAGTCAGTGTATAACACTGTATTCGGCATTTTTTGTCTGCTTCCAAGAGCCCCTAACTGTGTCATATTACGCAGAGGGCCTCTGAAAATTTAAAAAAAGACGGATTCTATTATATATCTATAGTATTTATAAAAGAATCCATTGTCTTTTAAGTTTAAACGTATAAATGTAGTTCAGCAGGACATTCAAGGGCCCTCCTAAGCCTTCGGACCCTTATGCGACGGCTTTCTTTGCATACCCTTATTTACGCCACTGGGTAAGTCTGCTAATCAGTTAACGTACCGACAACTGCAAGTTTACAACGTACCGACAACTGCAAGTGCATCATTTAGTAAGCAGTCACTGCTGTTACTAAATTATGCACTATAAGTAAACTGTTGACCATAATTAAATACTTCAGTGTTTAACAGTAAAAATGCAGCATTTTGTATACAATTAATTCACAAAGTTTAATTAATGTTATGAATCTGCATAAATGTATGTTTGCTTCTGGCATTGCGATAAAACAAGCCATCAAATTTTGAATAATGTAATTTTACACTGAATATTTGCATCTGGAAGCCCGAATTTGAAATTTGGGTTTTGCTTTATTATCGATTTCATATTTTGTAAAATTTTGACTAATTTTTGATTAACAAACTCAAAGATTTCAAAGCGAGCATTGGCAACGTTGTGCAGAAAAGACATTTTTATCTCCAGCGCGTGAGTCTCTGTATCGGAAATTCTAAAGATATGCTCGTTTTAAAACTATTTTACGATATTGCTATTGAACTGAATTTTATGCTTTAAGTGCAAAGAACTTGATATTTAATAAATAAAGGTAACACAGGAAACGTTAAAAAAACGCCCCTTTGGCTACGTAATTTAAAAACTGAAACCTTTCAGAATTTTTTAAAAATTTTAGTTTTATAATATTTTAAATTACATTGTTTATTTTTATTTATTTATTTATTTATTTGTTTTTGTTTATGCAAGTTTACGAACCTAATTTTTGAAGCGAGTTACTAAAATTCCTCCCTTTATTTTAGAGCTAAAATGTTTTATATGTTTTCTTTTATTTATGCAAATTTACAAACCTAATTTTTGAAGAGGGTTTCTAAAGTTCAACACTTTATTTATTTAATTTGCTTAGCTAAATCAATTTTTTCGAAGTCAAGAGCAGATATTACGCAATTTTATTATTTCTGGAAAGAACGGTTAAAGGGGAAAGTACGTATCAGATTAACAAACGCACTAATGAACAAATTTAGAACATTACTGCATTATATAGTATTTCAAAGACAAACATAGTTATTAATGTATTTAAATATTATTATATTTATTTGCATAATGCACTTTGCTTTCTATTCATCCTTTGGTTCGATGCTATTATAAATCATAAATTTCTGAGTTATATGTTGCGAATTTTTTTTTGGGGGGGGATTACACGCGAGAGAGAAACGGTGAATAAAAATGCGGCAGAAATATTTTCGTTAAATGGTACTACCACTGGAAGCTTAGTTTCGCTTTAATGTAATTAAAAAAAAAAAAAAGGCTCAAAGTGTTATCCAGTGGGGGACAGTATAGGATACATTTCGATAAAAATTATTTAATTTATACTCAGCTACTTCTGTAAAAATACCACTTCTGTAGAGATTAAATTTTACATATAAAATTATGCTACCCGTTTTCTGAGAAATATTACAGCAAAAGGAAGTATCTTTAGCATCTACCAGAGCATGAAAGGAGCTTTCGCAATTATGGTTCAATCTATAGGGACAAATGACATAAGCCTTGTCGTGGATCCATCTTAGTATCGACACACAAAACTATTCTATTGATCCTGCTATTCAGTTCCCTTTTGAACTTGAGACTTGCAATTCTCTTCCGTTTCTCGACATTCTGGTCACACGTAACATATCCAACTTCAGTACTACGGTTTACCGTAAACCTTCATGCGTTTGCTTCCACCACACTTTAAATCATGTCATCCGAATAAACAAAAGTTAGCTTCATTTTATTCCTACGTTTTCGGTGCTCTTCCAGTTTGCTCTTACAAACTATGGGACCAAACCTGGGAACCGGCAGTGAACTTTCCGTGTGGCTGGCGTCGGTCCCCGGGACCGACAGTATTAAAGTTAAAAAATAAATATAGTCTTAATCAAATGTGATCAAATTTAGTTTTAATGAAATGTATTGAAACATTCTAAACAAAAATACGGCCTAGCTCGCTGTTGGCTGAACGGAAAGGACAGCAAATTCGGCGCCGCGCTCAAAGTGTTACAGGAAAGGTGTACCTCACACCTTCTGCAACTCAGGACATGAAATGAGAAAGAAGAATGAAGACGAAATCCCTGTCAACTCCCCCCCGGGGGGTCGACGTAGAGAACTCTGCGAAGCTACTGGCTAGGATCTGTACCTAGGCAGTCTCGGCCACGGGGGTATAAAATTTATGAACTTGGTGGTTCTGAAGGCTCTGGGAAAGGTCACTTATTGGCCGGCCCCTGAGTCTGGCACGTCCTAGCGCGGCGTGGTTCTAGTAACCCGGGGGTCTCCCCCGGGGTCGCTGGGTAATGTCCCGCTGCGACGGGCTCGCCCAAGCGACTGGTAGGAGCATTAGACGACCGGTGCTGCCTGGGGCCTGTCCCCAGGTGGTGCGCTGCTCTCCTGGAGGGTAATAGTGGAGGTTGAACCTCCACGACGTGCCCAAAGGGAGAGTGGACCTGTAGTGGGCTTAAGATCCCGGAGCAGGGCAGCCAAAAAAAATCCCTGTCAACTCCCAGAGACAACGTACACCGAGCATTCAGCAGTTTCCATAACAGGTTATTAGAATGTAAACGTCGAAAGGGAGCACATCATTCCGATGTCATCTTTAAAGAGTCATTTTGTAATGAAAATATAAATGGCAAACTGTATGCATGTAATTTCAATTAATTTTTGATAATTTAATTTGGAAACATGGTTTTTACAGCTGAAAATCAGACCATTCAGAAGAATAAGAAATTCTCTTGAAAACAATATTTAAAAATAGAAAGTTCCCTTCCTCCTTAATTATTTTTTTATAGAAAGTGAAAAAAGTATGTTCAAGTCAAAGCCATCCCTCCCAATCGTATCTGTACTGTAACGTCAGGACACCCGTGTCGGGTGAAAGAAAGACAGGTTGTCTTTTAAATTATTTATTTGATAAACTAAAATAGATTTCTTGATTAAAACATAAAAATAAACTGATCATTACAGTCCTAAATCATACAATATCCGCTAACGCAGATTGGACGCAAAAAAACGTCCTTTTTACTGTAGTTACAGCATAAAAAACTATTGTTCTACAGAAACCACTGGCGTGGTTTAGAACGCAAAAGATGCGTCCTGTCCCCTCAAAATCACATGAAGAACTCTTACACAAAGTTTTCACTCGTTTTGTTATCTGCGAAGAGAAACATAATTAGTTCCTCGTGTCTGGAAACTCCCAGGGGTTTTTTTCTGCAGTCCTGCTTTTTGCAGGTATGGTCCATTTCGTCCGCGAACAAAACAGGAAGTTATAATTCAGCATCTGTGCCCGCGGGGGGTGCTAGTAGCTGTAACGTCACAGTACATACAGCTTCTAAGGATCTTATTCACTACTTGTCTCCACCTTTTCCTTCCCATACACTTCCCATACTTCCCCTCTATCAGAATAATACCAGGCAAACTTGACACTAAATACTTCTTTCATTATTTGGGTAAATAATTTTAGCTATAATTTTTTTGTACATTATTTTTGCATATCTCTCGAAGATCTGTATTAAGAAAATCAAGTGACATTTCTATAATCATTTTGCTTGCCTCTAAAACCTAGTTTTTAGAAATATCTAATGTTTGAAAAATTCTTAAATGCTCTATAGAATTATTTAATGGTTTACCTCTCGACAAATTTTCAAAGAAACTTGCATTTATAAAAATCGTGCGAATAAATTGCTGATTACTTTTAACTCTAGTCGTCATTTATAGATGGCGCGATATGTCGACTAAAAGAATTTTCACGATCGTAAAAATTTGAAAGATTCAAAAGGTAATTTCTCGAGCAAATATTAATAATTAAGTCTTAAACGATATATTTTTACTGAGCTATGAGTTTAAGTAAGTAAATAACAAAGTATAACTATTTTTAATTAAAAAAGGGAGATATTTTAGGCAAAAGTGCTCAAATTATAAATAATAATAATTTTCTCTAAATTGTAATTTTAAACACAATTTTAGAAAACTAGTTTGGTATTCCAAATGGCCAATAATAATAAATTCCAAGGCCAAAGAATGTATGGAAGGGGAAAAAAAAGAAGAAGAATATATTTCATACTTTAAATATAACCTTTAAATCAAAACTGCTCGGAACGCTAAACTGCATGTGAGGCAAAAATTCAAATTCTTTTATTGTCATATATCTTATGGAAACCGTCTGAGTACGTCTTGAAGAGCAGGTAAACTAAATAACTTTAGTTTCTTATTTCCCCCTCCATAAAAGGGGGTGGTAAAGACAATTACAGCATGCAAACAAACAAATAAAAAAACTGCATGTTCGAAATGATATGACGAAGATTTTCCTTGAAGAGGAATGTAGAAAACGGCTTACCAAGACTGATGAATATTTGAGATATTTTAGCTGAAGTGATTTGATACGTAGGTGACAGTTCTAACAATAGCATACCCAATTTTTCAAAACCCCAAAATTTTCATATATTTTGCTACTGTATGAATTAGCAAAATAATGCGAGTTTATTGCGATTTGAGATCTTTTGTTATTTTTCTTTAGCTGGAAAATGCATAATTTTGTGAGAGTAGCAGGAAAAACAAACAAATTATAAAATAGATTAAAAGCATACATGCGACAATATCGAATTCTACCGCATTCATGAAAAGTGCCATATCAATTTTTACGGCATTTATGAAGCATATAAAATTCAAGCATTATCAACTTATGACTGACTGGAAAGCAAATTGCTATACAGAGAAATGTTTGTATTGTACAGTGGATTGAATTTTTTATCTCCCTGTATTGCTAAATTCCGTCCTCCAATTTCCAACTAAGCATTTCATTCATTCAACCTGATTTTCCTCTTGTCACTGATCTTGCACCTATCATTGACAACAGCACCTATCATTGACAACCTATCATCTGTCAAGACTGCACCTATCATTGACAACAGCCTTAGATAGCATACAGGTAACTGTATGACTTTGCTCAGTTTCGCTCCAGTTTTGAAGGAGAACCCACAGGGCGACTGGCCCGAGAGTCTCACACCCCTCTTTTCCTATCACCAACCTCTCGTGGTGTGGTGCCTATTTAATTATGGCAAAGCACACTAGAGCTATTTGCCTAAGGGGAGGGATGCCTTCGTAGAGGACTTTCCTAAGGGAATCTGGCTCGTATACACGTTACACATGGGGAAAACGACGAAAACGCCCATGCAGCCAGCCCGTTCGCGGGATTCGAACTCGGACCGAACTACCAGTGTTCAGCGATTTTACCGCTCGGCCTCTGGTGGGCCCACCAACCTCTCGAGAGAAATTTCGGCTCGCCGCATATTTCGAGTGCTCCACGCCGCACAGACACCATTCATTACAAGCATCCATGCCTTTTCCGGGATTCGAACTCGGGCGCTTTGGTACGGCAGTCAGCGCCTCTAACCACTATGCCGGTTGGGAGGCTGTGGGCTAATCTTCATGAAGTGACTGTCGGTTTGAGACGTGAAAGGCGACGTTGAGAAACGTAACTGAAGTTTAGAAATATATCTGAAAAATAGTCTCTGCTGTCACAATGAGACCAAATATTACGCTCTGGTCGACTGAAAAATGTGATACAATCAGAGCCGGATTTAGAGTCGATAAGGTCATAAGCTATTTGAGATATGGAGCCCTTTATAATTCTGTTATATTATATTTTAATACTATAATTTATAAGGTATTTCTCGCGCATTCTTAGCATGCCTTCGTAGTGTAGCGGTCAGCGCGCTCGGCGCGTATTGAAAAAGCCCGTGGTTCGAGTCCCGGCGAAGGCGCTGCTCATTTTTCATCCCTCTTGCTTCGAAAAGCTAATGTCTCTACACTGGCGCCCGAACTAAAAGTTTATGGATGATGATTCTCCACCACCAGGATTTGGCGATTGGGTCCCCTAATCCCCAGTCGCCCTTTAAAAGGGGGGTATATAAGATATTTCTCCTCCCTTCTTAGCATGCCTTCATGAAGTAGTGGTCAGCACGCTCGACGCGTATTCGAGAGGTCCGTGGTTCGAGTCTCGGCGAGGGTATTGCTTATTTTTCACATTTCCTGTTTCCAAAAATAATCCCAATGTCTCTACAAATTATACTATATTTTAATTTTTTGGGGGACCTAAGCTATAGCTTGTGTAGCTGATACGTAAATTATACACTGAGTACACGAGACATTTAGCTTGAAAATGGTCTTTTCTTTTCTCCGCCGGTCGGTCCACTTAGGAACACTTAGGTCGGTCCACTTAGGAAAGGTGCTTGTCGGCCTGTTTATGTCTCGTTGACGACTAAAATCATTTCTTAGTGCCTTAGATTAAATTTCCCAAAGCCTGTCTTTGAAAGGGAGAGCAAGTGATGAAATAAAATTGAAAATGAAGGGGAGCTGACGAACGAACTTGAAAACATAGGATTCAAAACGATCTAAAATGCTTTAAAGAAAGCATAAAGGAACTTGAAGATATATAAGCTTAGGTAGCTACATTAGCGTGAACGGTACGGGTCTCTTCGGCCACCAATCATGAAAGCTCATCAAACTGCAAGGATTTACGGCTGGGAAAAACGACTCCCCGACAGGCTACGTATTTTCATATATTACTAAATACACAAATGTATTCCGAAATTTAACTTCAAATGTAAATATCTATATTTATAAAGAAATATTTAAAATAATGCAGAAATATTTCTTCATATTAGTTATTTTTTTTTTTCCTATTTCTCTTTTAATTGTGTGCTTTCAAAGAACAGGAAGAATGAATACAAGATAAACTTTTCGATAAAATGCGTTTGTAGACTCAAAGACTATCAAGTAATTTCGCATTAATTTATGCAACTTTTAGATAGTCTTTGATTTCAGCCAGAGAATAGTAGAAAGTAATTATCAATCGAAGAATCGATTATTACGTAAAATAATAGAGCGACTTACTTTATATATAAATAAACACAATAGAATGGTCTCCAAGACCATTTTTTCTCTCCATTTATTAGCTAATCTAAATCCCTAGAGACATCTACGTAGGGGTCACGGTTCCCACTATATATTATGGCCAACGCTAAAGCAATGTCTCATGACTGAGCAAGATTATCTAAAGTTACCATTGTGTCAAAAACATCTCAGAGGAAAAAATCGTAGAGAAAACAGTGCAAGGAGCAAACAGCGTCGTAAAAACATCGTGGGTGAAAAGGAAGCAAGAAAGAAAACATGGCAGTTTTAAAACATCGTGATCGAAAACATAATAACTGAAAATAAAGCGATGCTAAAATTTCGCAGCCAGCATCGTCGTACAAAACGTAGTGGTAAAAAGTAAAGCACTTACAAATCATCAACAGACATGCATTTTGTAACTATAAAAATTATAACTGAATTTTACGTATGATTTGTAATCACAAAAATTAAACAATACTTTTACATCTCTATATATATCATATTTTTAAAGTAACTAATAAATTTTTTACCAGACGGTATACAGTTAGTCAATAAAGTCTGCATACATCAAGAAAAGTAACGTCAAATCCAAATTTTAAGGTGCGAAAAGGGTAGTTTCTTAAAGTTTTATTTTTTAAATATTTAGTTTCAATAAGGGACTTTGAAATTAATTAACTGTAATATTTTCATATCTAATAATTTATGCACACTAATTTTTAAAACATAAGTGGCCAGAAATCAAAGCCAATAAAGTTTGCTTACAACGCGAAGGAGGCGGGGGATTTTTTATCTAACTTTTAAACTTCAAACTTGAGAATGCAGAGAAGGTTACACTTTCAAGGTCATTGACTTCCGAACCGAATTTCACGTTGATTGGAAGTTATTATTTCTATTTTCTTTGACGAAAATGACAACCAATAAAGAAATTCCTTTTCTTTATTGGTTGTCTTTATTATTTTTTACGATGTTTTTAGTTGCGAAACAACTAATTATCAAATTGGGAGATGAAGGTAAAACTCTTCGTTATATTGGTAAAACCATTGGAAAACCATTTTCTAGTGTGCAAAGAGTTATTCAAAACTATCTTGACACTGGTAGTCTTGCTGTAAAACCAAGATGTGGGAGACCGAAGAAGCTAATGCAGAGAGAAGAAAGAAAAACTCTTTTACGAATTAAACAAAATCCTAAATTTTCTGCTACAAGCATTGCAAAAGACATTTTTTTAACTAACAACAAGGAAATTTCTCCTGAAACTGTACGAAAAGTGCTGCGAAAGGCCGATTATCATGGACGCAAACCTAGGTCTAAGCCATACATTTCCGAGACAAATAGAAAGAAAAGAATTACTTTTGCCAAAACACATTTAAACTCTTCGCAGGACTTCTGGAACAATGTAATTTGGTCAGATGAAAGTAAATTTACAATATTTAAAGTTAATGGCCACCCTATTGTATAGAGAAAACCAAGAACAGAACTGAATCTGAGAAATTTAAATCCAGCTGTCAAACATGGAGCTGGCGGTGTGATGGTATGGGGGTGTATGTCGTCGAAAGGAGTTGGAAATTTTCACATTATTGATAAAGTCATGAATAATTATGTTTATCTGGATATTCTGAAGAAAAATCTACGAGACAGTGCTCGAAATTTAAACCTTTCTAATACCTTTATTTTCCAACAAGACAACGACCCGAAACATACAGCTAAAATTGTGAATGAATATCTCTTCTATCACACTCCAATACAGTTGCGTACTCCTCCACAGTCACCAGACCTCAATCCAATTGAACATTTGTGGGCAAATTGAAGAAACGAATTCGAAAACACAATATTACGTCGTGAAATGAGCTAATTAGTAAATTGCAGGAAGAATGGGCGAAATTTACGTCGGATGACACTGAAAAACTAGTTCAGTCAATGCCCAGACGTTTGCAAGCTATTTTGAAGAATAAAGGATATCCTACAAAGTATTGAAGTAATGTAAAAAACTTATATTTTGCTTTTTTTTTAAAGTGTACGCAGACTTATTGGAAGGAATTTCTGAGTTCTTTTGATAAAATATATTTTTGAAAAAATGTAAAAAGTATTACACTGATATTATTTACTTTTTATTTAAGCTTACAATTTTAGCTAATAGAAGAAAAAAATGCAATGATTTAAAATACATTTTTCTATGCTTTAAGTGTTTTTTTAATTTCAAATTTAGTCTGTACGCAGACTTTTGTGACTAACTGTAGGTGTTAGGGGAGTGAACCGCTGAGTTGGCTTCCGACCCAGGTATAGATATATCCATGTAGAATTGGTTACCAACTCAGCGGGAGTTAACCACTAGCTGCCAGGCAGCAGCCCCGGCTGAGCAGACGACATTTATAAAATGCAAAAAAGAAATATACATGTGCATACAAGGCACTTGAAGAAGAGTAAAATCAAAATATACGTATATACATATAAATAACAACTCAGACACAGATATAGACACACTTACATACATATATATTCCGAAACAAAAATATAATCACTCATATTCATATATACATCTATACATATACGTTATCATGATAGCTAAAGTTTACATGAAGCATGTCATTGAGATACGCGTGATCCTTAGTATAAATTAGGTACCATTAATAAAAGATATAAACATATACAGATATAGTACAGCATTCAGATACAATACAAACTTTGTGTATGAAAACCTGGCACAGTATAAATACAAAATTACATACTGAACAATATATATCACATACCCTGTTGCTGACATATTGAACTAGCTTATAGAGTTCTAACGTGCATACTGTTATGCTTTGCAGAACAAGTAATCTGTTTTCAGGTTAATAAATGTGCCAGTTCACGAAGAGTTACTGCCATACTGAAGGTGCGATGTCCATTTCTAAGAAAACTGTGCTTAGAAATGGCATTGTTAGAACCTAATGTGTGTTAGGCACAAATGAAGTTTGTAATTTATGGCTACTATTGTAGAGACATTAGGTATATTTTTGGATGCAAGAACAATGAAAAATTAGCAGCCACCTTCTCCGGGAATCGAACCACGGGCCTCTGGAATACGGGTCCAGCGTGCAGAACCACTACACCACGAAGGACGCTAGGAAAGCGGGAGAAATACTTTATACAGTAAGACCCCGCTTAACGCGGGGGATACGTTCCATCAAAGTAGAGCGTAATGCGAAACAGCGCTAAACGAGGCTATCTTTACACGTAAATATTGGGGTTAGGGGAAGATGGCTAGGAAATTGGTTAGGTATTAAATTTAAAAAGTATGTTTTTTTTAATAAAAATAAAACCAAACATTTATTTCTTAAAGCCCAAATTAATACCACATTATTATTTCTTGCAAAAATAAAAACAACATATAAATAACAAAACGAATATTCTTAAAAAAAAAAACAAATAAAATTCTCAGTCAGTCATATTTAGTTAGCCTTCCGCGTTTTCAGTGTTCTGCCTTTTTGTGACAAAAGCATCTAATGTTGTTTGCCTTTTTCTTTTGCCTTGTTCTCTTAAAAGTTCTTCATAAACGGATAGAGCATCTCTAACACCACGCCTTACTTTTGAGCTCCTGTCAAAATTCGGATCATTTTCAATGAATTGATCCATTATTTCAATTATGGTAGACAAACTCCTTTTTACAAACGCCATCGAAAGTTCTTTTTGCTCTTCTTCTGAATCACTGCTGTCAACATTTTTGTTTTCTTCTTGTTCAGTTAATTCCTTGAGCTCATCATTAGAAAGACTAGCCGCTGCTTCTTGAATTATTTCTTCGACATCTTCCACATTTACCCCTTCAAAATATGTCTGTACAATACCGCACCAAACAAGAAATACATGTACACTCTTTCGGATATGTATTTGAAACCTATCGTTGCATAATATTTCGGGGAATCCCCGTATGCTGAGAGCGATTTCGTGGAATCCCCGGGTTGAAATAAAAGAGCGCTAAACCAAAACAGCGCTAAACGAAACAGCGTTAAGCGGGGGTCTTACTGTACTATCTTCCAGCGTCAGAAGAGTAATTGCTAGTACAGTAGTCAATTATTGTTTTCAGTTTCCGCTGAGCAACTCTGTTACTTTGTAGTTTCTGGAACCAATTTGGCCAGAATCTGGCTCCTGGTTGCTTGAGGCTGTTAAGTGCTGAGTGTGTGGGCAGGAGAACAGAAAATGGTCTGGATGACCTTCCTCCCCACATTCACAGTTACCATTCTCTCTCAAGCCAAAGCGGCAGAGGTATGAAGGGAAGGGCCCATGACCAGTGAGGAAATACGTCATGTAATTGCTGTTAGTTTGGATTGTTGTCTTGATCTTGGGAATGAGATTGTAAACACGTGGAGGCCTGATCCCAACGTTCTTGCCATATTCTTAGGAGCTGAGGGAATGTCCGACTCTTTAGGTCCGAGACTGGCTTAAGGGTCGGCACTTCTCGCAAAGTGGATGAATCCGCTGCTTCCTTTGCGACAACATCTGCTCTCTCATTTCCTTCTATTCCCGTATGAGCGGGCACACAGATGAGTGAAGGTTCTTGCGAAGCAGGCATGTGAGTTAGAATGTCTAATGCTGCTGACGATAGGTTTGCGAGACGAATTCCAGCTATCGCAGCGAGGCTTGAGGCTGAGTCTGTGTAGATGATATTGGACACTGTGGGATTATTCTTCAGGTGGAGAAGAGCTGCTCTGATAGCTACGAGCTCCGTCTGAAAGACAGAGTTTTTAGAAGCGAGCTTTCTTTTCCACTCATACGTTAAAGCTCCTCCAGAAAGTATACAGAATCCGCTTTCCGTGGCCCCTGGAGTTTTAGAGCCATCAGTGAAAATACCATTTGCAAATCCAGCGTCCTGTGTTCTATTAAAGTAGATAGTGTCCTCAATGTTATTTTTAGTAGGGTGGCAGGAAGCTTCCGGTATGTGATGCTCATAATCTGTATGGATATGGATTTGTCCTCAGAGACTCAGGGTGCGTCGTAGCCTGCTTACGTTAACCACTCCAGCCTCTCGTTCAGTTAATAAGTCCAGAGTAGGCGTGCCTGCGATAATTAGTAGGGTTGCCGTAACGAGGTTCTTAATCGCATGGAAGTAGGCAGTCTGTTGATTCTTAACTTTAAAGAAGAGATGTGTGGTTGTTACGAAATGTACAGGTACGGTAAGATAGCTTCCCCGCAAAGCAGGTTTAGGGTTGCCATAAAATGGCAAGGGAAGGCAGGGTCGCCATTTGGCGACATTTGGAGACAAAACTGACGATATGCCATGGACGGATGGAGAACCTTCTGGAACGAATTTTTACCGGTTTAGCCCAGAATGTTCTCGAACACAGGCCAAAAACTATATAAGTCTATTATCTATTACTACTGCTAGGTACTTAAGTTGTTTAACACATTTAATGGAGGACCCCAAGAGTTTAAGACAGGGGTTTCTAAGTAATGAAGAGCCTCCATTAATTATGAGTGCTTGCGTTTCAGGCACCGAGAGTTTAAGTTTATGCTCTCTCACCAAGTCAGCAAGGCAATCCTGAGTTCGCGTTTCAAGGTCGCTTCGGCCTGCTACAATGAGTAAAAAGTCGTCTGCATATGCTAAAAGCCTTACTCTTTCATTGTTTTCAAAGACTGAAAAAAATTGAGTTAGCAACTACGTTCCAAATAACGGGGGCATCTCCTCTTAAGACCCTTCCTTACCAATTCTCTGTCTAACGTCATTAAAACTTGTCTTTTGTCAAATAGCTGCGAATGAGGTGTCTTATGAAAGCAGAACATTTGAGGGCTTCCAAACTGTTTATGATGTCGGGCCACCACATCGAGTCGAAAGCTCCTTGAACATTGAGGGATATGACTGCTGTGTGCCTGTCTTCCATTTTGTTAGTGAGTATTATATCCAACATATGTTAAGGGAGCCTACTGCGCAGGGGTGTAGCTAGAGGTGGGCATATGTCCCCGGGCGCAGAATCCAAGGGGCGCCAAACTGATGTTACAACATTTTAGAATTAAAAGTTTTCCTTCCTTGACAAGCAGTAGGGGGCGCGAAATCTTCAGTTGTCCCTGGGCGCTGAAAACCCTAGCTACGACTCTGCTACTGCGGTACCGAATGCCCCGAGTTCGAATCCCGGAGACGGCAAGTTATAAGTGTCCATCTCTTCATAGCAGGCAACGGTTGCCGCCTATTAGCTGCCTCCACACAAAAATGACCACCACTTCTGCCCTTAGGAGTGGCCAATGCTGAAAAGGAAAGAGCCCGCCATTGGATTAAAAAAAATTACCGGAAAAATATGATAACTCAGAGCCGGGACAAGGGAGAATTGCTTCCAGTGGATAAAAGGCGCGAAAAATAAGCTACAAAAATTTAGAAATTCATTTTTAAGAAAGAAATTACAATTATTAACTGTCAATTTTGAACCGCATCAAGAAGTATCAAAACAATTTTATGCTATAAAACAATACAGCTGAATTAAGAGAAGAATTAGTAAATTTAATACTTATGAAAACTGGCGATGTTTCACAACACTATGTATATATAATTTTCTAACATTAAAATTTATTGTTAGAACTAATGTATTGAGACTAATTTGTGCTCATTTATACTAATGTATTAGACTCGGAAATAGTCTAAAGTTTCTCAGAAAGCATCATGCTGCTGACATTAGTAATTCTGTACCATCTTCCTTTTAATTTGAACTATAAGTCTTACTGCGTTTTGTTCGGAGTAATAATATTTCTAAAGTCCGCTAACGGTGACGCAACTGCCTATAGGTTTGCAACAGACTTATCACGTAAAGCCTATTTTAATAACATTTATCTTCTAGTATTCATCTTATATATATGCGGCTTAAGTGTTTGTCGCCGATATTTTATTGGTTGCTTGTGTAACTGTAAATTGTTTTATTCCCCGTGCAGTGCAGCGCGTGACGAATATTATGAGAAAGCTAAGCCGGAAAAATTAAAAATACAACACGTGCATTTAACATTTAATAAATAAATTTAACATCTATATATAATAGAATTCGGAAATATGCATCCGGTAACGATGAAAAAACAAATAAAATGAAATAAATAAATATCTTTATTATATGCGGCTTAGGTGTTTGTTTGTCGCCGATAGCTTATGGGTTGCTTGCGTAACTGTACTAACCAATGGAGTGAAATTGCCACGGCACAGGGTTGCCGTTTCAATTGAGACGTAGACAATTGCTTGTAAAACTTGCCTTTGCTGTGACCATCGATAAGTCTCAGGGCCAAACGCTTAAGCGTGTTGGCGTTTTTTTACCCGAGCCTGCATTTGGACCCGGTCAACTTTATGTTACCTGTTCAAGAGTTTGTGAAAGCACGGACATAAAATTAAAAATAATGGATGGTCCTCTGCAAGGCGAGCTTAAAAATGATGGAAAGATCTACACAAGAAATGTTGTGTAAAAAGAGATCTTTGACATGGGAGATCAGAATGCTCGAAATGTCTTCCCACGAAATTTCGGAATCCAGAGATACCTCTCTTGAAAATCAACTCCCCCCCCTTCCGAAGGAAATAATGCCACAGACAGACAAACAGACGCACATAGATTTTGAATAGTACATAGATTACTTTGATGCTATTACTATACTACTACTGTTACAATAATTATATTTTATCATTCTGATTTAGTTTGTTTAAAATATTGTTACGAAATGTACAGGTACGGTAAGATAGCTTCCCCGCAAAGCAGGTTTAGGGTTGCCATAAAATATCAAGGGATGGCAGGGTCGCCATTTGGCGAGAAATCGCCCATTTGGCGACATTTGGAGACAAAAATTGGCGATATGCCATGGACGGATGGAGAACCTTCTGGAACGAATTCTTACCGGTTTAGCCCAGAATGTTCTCGAACACAGGCCAAACACTATATAAACCCTGCTGGCACGCGGACAGCGAGTGCGAGACAATTAGTATCTCGTCAGTCTCGAGTTAGTCAGTCCGTGCGGAGTCGATCGAGTTGACAGCCGGGCAGCGAGTACCGAGTGGGTCGTCGAGTGCATCGAAAGAGTCTTTTAGTGTATCGTCAAGAGAGCGCGTTGAGCTTCGGGAACGACGGAACCGAAGAGTCGGGAGCTGCGCTCTGTGTGTCGTCGAGTGCGTCGCGAGTTGAAGCGTGGACAGTCTCGAGAGTACATGGAGTTCCGAGAACGACCGAGCAGAGTCGGGAGCTGTACTCTGGTGCTTTGCAGTTAAGCTGTCTCCCCGTTATAGCCTGATTGCCTGAAGGCTGTGTCGCTGATTGTTACAGCATGCCTATAGTAGTTCTTCGACGACTGTAAACGTGATTTTGGAGCTGTCCTGATAAATATTGGCTAAATAAAGTGTGTTTCGATACTTCATCAAGTGTCGTCGTTATTCACTCCAAATCTACGAACCCAGTACGAACGTGAAGGAAGAAAATTACGTAACAATATAAACTACATATTAAATATGTCAACAACTAAATTTCAAATATTAACTACTGAAAGTGTTAAGATTTTTCATCTGTAAAATCGTACGAATAAAAAATATATGATATTTAATATAAAAATAAAGAACGGGAACATATATATATTTTTTACTTATTTTTCCTTACCTTTGATAAACAATTTTTCTCGCGGAATACTTTAATACAGACGGACATTTAATTTTTTTTCCTATACAAATTCTTCAAATGCCGTCTGATCAACAGTTTAATTAAATCAGAAGTAACGCTGAGCGAGAGATTAAGAGTGCAGAGATCAAATATTAGTTCGATTAAAACATGCATACCAAACGATGCAAAATAAATCCTCCCCCATAAAAAAAAAAAAAAAAAAAAAAAAAAAAAAAACTGAAATGTTTCAGATTTTAAATTACGTCCAAAGGGGCGTTTTTTAACATTTTGTGTGTTACCTTTCTTTATTAAATATCATGTTCCTCGCACTTAAACCATAAGATCCAGTGCAACAGCAATATCGCAAAATAGTTTTAAAACGAGCATATCTTTAGAATTTCCGATACAGAGACTCACGCGCTGGAGATAAAAATGTTTTTTCTGCACAACGTTGCCATTGCTCGCTTTGAAATCCTTGAGTTTGTTAATCAAAAATTCGTCAAAGTTTTAAAAAATAGGAAATCGATCATAAAACAAATTTCAAATTTCAAATTGGGTCTTCCACATGCTCATATTCGTTGGAGGATTACGTTATTCAAAATTCGATGACTCTATGTACCGTTGTTTTATCACAATACGAGAAATATACATACATTTATGCAGATTTTTCATTATTTAATTTCTTCAAATATAATGCAGGACTCTAACATTTTGTGGCAACAGTTTGAAAAGTGAACCGACATTTATGAGTCCGACGCAAAATGCCAAAACGAAACTAATAGTCCTTCGGGATTCAAATCCCTTTGGACTATAAAAGGCGTGGCCAGCAGGTTTCAATGTCTATTCTTCTTTCTGAGCGACACTCCTTCCATCAACCAGCTGGATTAGAATCTGGCATCAATCTGAGATAACTCCTTTATTCTAAAGAGAAATTAATAAAATCAACTAAAAGAAAGAAATAGATTTCGAGAAAGTAACTCCAAAAAAGAAACGTCGTTGAATTTATTAAGAAAAAGGCTTAAGTTGAAGTTATGCCTGGTATAATTGAAGTACACTGTTTATCAACACGGATAGGAATGAATTGGAACGGTGGTAAAAACACATAATGAATAATAAACGTAAAAACGGTATTTTGCTGAATTCCGATCCGCAGCGTTATTCATGGAGTCATCTTATGGTCAGATTGGGTCGGATCATCTGATTGTCATGGTGGAATTAGAACCTTTGTGCACTGAGAAACAGGAGGGATAGTATTGTTATTATTTGTCGGACACTGAGGTTGCAAGATTCTAGCTTGTAGAGACATTAGGAATTTTTTTTTGGGGGGGGGAGGGGAAGTAAGAGAGATGGAAAATGAGCAACACCCTCGCCGGGAACCGAACCACGGACCTCTGGAATACGCGCGGAGCGTAGAGGACCCAATCGCCAAATCCTGGATCAAAATGGAGAATCATCATCCACCACCCGTTTAGTTCGGGCGCCACTGTAGAGACATTAAGTTATTCCGAAGAAAGAAATATGAAAAATGAGCTACGCCGTCGTCGGGAATCGGACCACGGATCGGATCTCTGGAAAACGCGCTCAGACCACCACACTACGAAGGCACGCTAAGAAGGTGGGAGAAATACCTTATAAGCTAAATAAAGTTATTTTGTTGGCTAGATCTTTACGTGAACTGTAAAGCTATTATTCGCTATGTTCAAACTGTATCAATAACAACACGTAAAAAGACACTTTTATTCGTGATAGGAGCTCAAGAAAAGTATTTATAGTCGGCACTCCTGGTGGTGCTTACAACCTAAGCCAACACTTTTGGCTCTAACGCAAAACAGAAATACAGAATTAAAACTAAGTCAAGGGGGAAGCTGCAAACGTGAGTTGGCTCTCATCCCTATGCATTTTATAACATTATACTAAAATTGCAAATGGAAAGGCCTTTTTATGTGACCTTAATTTGGAAAAGTTAATTTTTATGTAACATTAAATTAAAATAGGTATATTAAAATATTTTTACACGATATTAAATTAAAACAAATATTGTACAGGGGTTGGACAAAAATATAGAAACACCTTTAAAAAAACATGTTTCTTTGCTTAATATGGTGTAGGAAACCCGTTGGCATCCAAAACAGCCTGCAGTCTTCTCGGAATGGATAAATACAGTTCCTGTATGTTTGCCAAGGGAATATTATACCATTCTTCCTGCAAAACGGTGGCAAGTTCAGATAACGATGTTGGCGGTGGATAACGAGAACACACTTTCCGTTCCAATGTAGACCACAAAGGTTCGATAACATTCAGGTCTGGTGACTGTGGTGGTCAGGGGAGATTGGACAACTCATCCTCGTGCTCAGAAAACCAGTCCTGGACAATGTGAGCTGTGTGAACAGGGGCTTTGTCGTCTTGGAAGACACCATCACCATCGGGGAACAAAGTTTGTACCATGGGATGAACTTGATCGGCCAAAATGTTCACATAAATCTTGGCAGTCATGTGCCCTGACACAGTTATCATGGGGCTAGCAGAGAACCACGATATGGCTGCCCAAACCATAACAGAACCCCCGCCATGTTTCACTCTTGGCAACAAGCAGTCTGTATTATAGGCTTGAGATGGCGTTCTCCAGACGTAAACTCGGCCAGAAGTGGGAAACAATGTGAAAGAAGACTCGTCGGACCATATTACTCGCTTCCACTGCTCTATAGTCCAGGCTTTATGACTTAAACACTACCTTTTCCTGTTACGGGCATTAGCATCACCGATGAGTGGCTTCTCAATTGCAGCACGGCCAGCAATTCCCTGTTTATGAAGCTCCCTTCTAATTGTTTTGGTACTCACAGGGTTCGGTAACACAACATTCATTTCAGCAGTAACTTTTGCAGCCGTGGTCTTCTTATTTTTCGTCACAATTGCCCTTAATGATCGTCTGTCACGATCACTCAGGACACACTTTCGTCCGCGCTGTGATTTAGCAGATGATGTTTTTCCGCTTTTCAAATATGCGGAATAAATCTTCGATACAGTACCTCTTGAAACACTAAACACCTCGGCTACCTTGCTTAAGGAAGCACCTACCATACGTGCTCCAACAATTTGCCCACGTTCGAAGTCTGTTAACTCTGACATAATGCAATGACAACCTCACATAACAGTACTCCGACAACAACTGAACTGTTTAGCACATTTACGAAGTTGTATAGGTGGCGTCAGTAGTCAAAAACGCCAGCGCCACTTACATATTTCATTAAAATCAATCTCTCTTTTCAAACATGCATTTCACAAGGTGTTTCCATATTTTTGTCCATCCACTGTATCTTATACGTGACATTTAATTCCCCAAAGTACACAAAAGTTAAAATTATACTAGATTGGGATTCCGCGAAAAGCAAATGAGGGATATCTACCAAAAGAAAGAATGCCTTCCTGGAGGCCGTTTTAATGGAACTAGCTTGTATCTACCTCATGTATGAAGAGAAGCATAAAAAGTCTAATCATTCACTAAAATTCTAAATCACTAAAAAGTTTAAATTGGTTAAATTTTTAATTTGAAATATTTGCCGGCTTCAGTTTTATCAAGCTTTCAGTTACACTTTTATTCAAGCTTTCAGCTACAGTTTTACTCAAGCTTTCAGTTACAGTTTTACTCAAGCTTTCAGTTACAGTTTTACTCAAACTTTCAGCTACAGTTTTACTCAAGCTTTCAGTTACAGTTTTACTCAAGCTTTCAGTTACAGTTTTACTCAAGCTTTCAGTTACAGTTTTACTCAAGCTTTCAGTTACTTTAGGTAGTATCTGACTACAGTGCCTTGTCCATTATCGTTGTTCTACTTTTAGTATGTGTTAACAAATACATTTGCAATAAATATACGTCTCCAAAACTTTAAGCCCAAGGAGGCAATTTGTTCAGAATACATATTATTTTCGTTTTGGCACTTTTCACTGATTAACTATAAACGGGGTTTCACTTTTCAAATTTTTGCCACCAAATATTATCGCCCTGTATTATATTTGAAGAAATTAAATAATGAAGAATTTGCATGAATGTATGAATGTTTCTAGCACTTTGGAAAAACAACAGTACCTAGAGACATCAAATTTTGAATAACATACTCCTCCACTCGAATGTGGGAATCTAGAAGCCCAAATTTGTAATTTATTTTATTATCTATTTCATATTTTGTAAAAACTCAAGAATTTTAACGAATTTTTGCTTAACAAACGCAACGATTTTAGAGCCAGCAATGGCAACACTGTACAGAAAAAAAAAAAAAAAAAAATTATCTCCAGTACGTGAGACTGTATCGGAAATTCTTAAGATGTGCTTTTTTAGAAATAATTTTGGAATATTGCTGTTGAATTAAATTTTATGGTTTAAGTGCGAAGAACATGATATTTAATAAATAAAGGTAACACATAAATCTTTAAAAAATATAAAATCTGAAAACTTTTAAATATTTTTTATTAGTCCAAAGGGGGCTTTGTCCCTTAAGGACTATTGTTTTCGTTTCGCCATTTTGCATTGAATCACTATAAATGTCCTTTTCACTTTCGAAACTAATGCCACCAAACGTTAGAGTCCTGCATTATATTTGAAGAAATTAAATAGTGAAAAATCTGCATAAATGTATGTATGTTTCTCGCATTGTGATGAAACAACGGTACCTAGAGCCATCCAATTTTGAATGACGTAATCCTACTGCGAATATCGGCAAAGGAAAGCCCAAATTTGAAAACTAGACTTTGTTTTATTATCGATTTCATATTTTGTAAAACTTTAACGAATTTTTGATTCACAAACTCAACGATTTAAAAGCGAGCAATGGCAACACTCTACGGGAGAAAAAAGAAAAAACCTTTTTATCTCCAGCTCACGGAACTGTGTATCGGAAATTCTAAAGATATACTCATTTTAAAATTAATTTGCGACATTAATGTCGAACTGAATTTTATGGTTTAAGTGCAA
The DNA here is from genome assembly GCF_044657685.1 of Stegodyphus dumicola. NCBI lineage: Eukaryota > Metazoa > Arthropoda > Arachnida > Araneae > Eresidae > Stegodyphus > Stegodyphus dumicola. The sequence continues at coordinate 89,035,618 of NC_140777.1, forward strand.
AGAACATGGTATTTAATGAATAAAGGTAACACAGAAAACGTTAAAAAACGCCCCTTTGGATGCAATTTAAAATCTGAAACCTTTCAGATTTTTTTTTTTTAATTTTATTTACTTCCTTTCCCAGATGACAAATATATTTCAATAAAAAAATCTTATGCACTAAAGAATCTTATGCCCGTTAATGCACTCAGCTTGCTTTTCGGTTATGCCTGAACGGGATGATATGCAATCCAACCGATCTAATATACTCTTTTGTAGGACGACACTCATGGTAATTACCAGTTTCGTGAGAACTGATTTGATTTCTGATGGCGATCACGACATTTCGCTATCACCCCTTTTGCCCGAAACAAGCAGATTCCCCGTCCCCCACCACCAATGAAGGGGGCCTAGTGAAACCAGTCAAGCAATAAAGGGCGAATTACCGCGATTAATAAAGGCCTAAAAGAGCGTATAAATCAAAAGGGCGACCGATTGTTCGCCTCAGCAAAAGGGCGACAACTCATGAGTTTGACCCCGAAGCAAGTCGGCCGACTCAACAATGAACACGTACGATGTCATCAAAGGGGTGGAAAAGATATTCAAGTCGCTTTGACGACTTGAGACAAAAGGCGCTTTGAACGTCGTCGCACCTAAAGGGATGATCATTGCACAAAAGCGGCCTCGGAGTTGTTTTCTGACCAGGGACCATCCACTTATTGCTTCCTAAAATTGCCTTCATCATGCGCGTTTATTTCAAAAATTCCACTCATCGTTGAAAGTCGTTACGGTAATCAGCAAAGGCAGCTTGGGCATCGAAGTGTGTAGCCGCAGACGAAGTCTCGATTTGCTTGTACCTACCCCGAAAAGGGGAATGTAAATCTCGTTGTTACGCAAGTCTTCTAGAGAGCTTAGTTATAAAGGTATAAAGCTACGAGGAATCTCAGGTAAGATTCCTTCAGATGTGTCCAGGCCTTAGAATAGAACGGCTAGCTCATAGAGCTATCCCCCTTGAAACAGGAAGCGAGAAGTGATGACGTAGTCATGTTGAAACTCACCGCGGAGACGTAATTTACAACATTGTTTTAATTTGCAGAACCAGCGTTCAAAATTACCTGTGTGTGTGAAAGATAGCCATAATTTGGAAGAGACGATATTATTACTGTGTGCACTTTACACTGAGCTTTTAAAAAGTTAATAATAGTTACTCATTAATTTTAAAATGATCGATTAAAATGCGCTATTCTTTTAACATAAAATTCCGTTTTCTTTAAACTTGCAGGTTTTTGTTTCGCTAATTTATTTATCATCATTTCTTGATTTGTATACTAAGTTAGAGAATTTTACTAAAACAGCTTTAAAGTTAGGCAAAAGACAACCTTAGATTGACGTAGTTTCAAACACATGTGGCAATTTTCTTTTTCCTGCTGCTGAAGAACTATAGTTTAGTTGTCTTTGAAACCGATAGTCTTGTTCAAAATTTAATTTAATCTAAGGCTGCTTTTTGGCCAAGTAATAAATTCCAACGCCATTTACGTTTTTTTTTTCTATGCGCTGATGAATTTTCGCAGGAAAAAAGTGAGTGTTGATATTCGAAAATCTAGAAATGTTTTCACTGTAACCAAACCGTGAAAACTCTACTGTTTTACATTATCACTTATCATGATCACTTACCGTATCTTCATTTAAAAATATCTGAAATTTCATTTTGATGGGTTGGACCGCTAGAGGTTCAAAATTTCATTTCGATCGGTTTGGCCGATAAGCCGATAGGGGTTAATAATATTGTGGAAGTTTTCATGACACTTCCCAGTATATATATATATATATATATATATAATTGAAAAAGAAAATGTAAAGCTAACAAGTAATTAGACGTTAGACCTATTTGGTCTCAACAACTTTTGCGCATAATGCTGCAAAAAGATATGAAATAATAGTAGTAGGTAGAAGCATTGCAGCGATCTTGCTAAAAAGTTACCAGGAGCTGTAGCTCCACGAAATATTTTAACGCAGTAATACAAAAATAAAAACTAAGAAGAAATTTGTCTGGATAAACCGGAAAAAAAACTATAATCACGCAGAAAAAAACAGCCAAAATTAATGCTGGAAAACTTGCTAATGCACGAAAAAATTAATCTGACCGTTGTGATATGTGAAAAGTTAACTCACATGAAAAATAGAGCGACGGTAAAAAATATATAAGGAAAGTACAAATAAAACATAGATTGAAAAAATGCCAATACATAAAAAGTAAAAATTAAAAATTTAAATGAAGACACAAATTGCAACAATACAATATACAATAATTAAGTAGCGGAAAATGGTAAATTAACCCACTCGTACTCTCAATTGGCTTTTCAAGGAAAAAAAACTGATTGTCGAACTAGGTTAAATACCATTACGCGTTTCGCCGAAACAGGCCATTGAAGCTCTTGTTTAATGCGAAAAAATTTTTATAAAAGAACATTAGTATTCCCGAATATATCTTTTTTGGAATAAATCTTTTTTTGGAGTTTCACTGCTCTGTTCCTTTTTCCCGACGCGTCCGCAGAAATACACATTAGGGTGTCAAAAGCAATTGCAACTCCTTTTTAATTTTTAATTTTTACTTTTTATGTATTGGCATTTTTTTCAATCTATGTTTTATTTGTACTTTCCTTACATATTTTTTACCGTCGCTCTATTTTTCATGTGATTTAACTTTTCACATATCACAACGGTCAGATTAATTTTTTCGTGCATTAGCAAGTCTTCCAGCATTAATTTTGGCTGTTTTTTCGCGTGATTACAGTTTTTTTTTCCAGTTTATCCAGACAAATTTTTTCTTAGTTTTTATTTTTGTATTACTGTGTTAAAATATTTCGTGGAGCTACAGCTCCTGGTAACTTTTTAGCAAGATCGCTGCAATGTTTCTACCTACTACTATTATATATATATATAGGGTGTTTCAGTACCACGTTTGAGATCAGGAGTAGAGTGCACCTCAACGACTCGGAATCATATAGCAATACAGGGCCTGAAATGCTTTTCTGACGCGGTAGATGGCTTGTGCGAAAATTCCGAGAGTTCTTGCAGGGAATCGTCATTTTGCCCAAGAACGCAGAAATAGTAGAATGAATAATCATCAGAACACGGAATTAGCCGATACGCATTTGGGGCATATAAGGCTTCAGATAGTAATGGGCCAACCGAACAACGCTTGTACGCGGAATGATATCCTATGAGGTGCACATCCAGCCATAATTTCTTTGCAAGGGTGCACGAGAGATTAGCTGAAACAAGTTCCTTTCAAAGAACTGCCATGAATCTGGCGCGATCAGCACGGACTCCGGACATCGAAGGCTACATCAGGTGCAGGGGACTGCACGTTTGAGTACGCGAAGACTAGCGCACGCAGTCGAGGTTTCCCGTTCCACCACCTGGAGGATTCTCAAAGAAAATGATATGCATTCGTATCACTTGCAGCGTATCCAGGCACTTCCAAGCGAACGATTACGCACCTGGGTATTGCTTTTGCACAATCTTATCATCAAACGTGTGCTACAGATCAATGTTTCCCTGCTAATGTGGTGCTTACCGATAAAGCATCGTTCACAAGGAAAGAAATATTCAACGCACATAACGCCTATCTCTGGGCAGTAGAGAACCCTCCTGCAACCGGACATCATGAAGCGCAGAGTCGGTTTTCGGTTAATATTTGGGCCGGCCATGGAGATAAGTCTTACTACCTACCTCCATGGGGCCGGCGTTCGCGGGGGATCACGTCATGTGACCTTATCTGTTACTTTTTCTTCTAACCGTTTGTGACCTAACACGTAGTAACATTTGTTACTTTTTCTTCTAACCTAACACGTAGAGAACTACTACACGTAGAGAACACTTTGCGAAGTTAGCGTACCTGGGCAGTCTCGGCCACGGGAGTATAAAATTTATGAACTTGGTGGTTCTGAAGGCTCTTAGAAAGGTCACTCATTGGCCAGCCTCGGAGTCTGGCATGTCCTGAGATTTTGGATCCGTAGCCGGAGGGTTATTCACCTGGTTTGCTGGGTAACGGCCCTCTGCGACGGGCTTGCCCATGCGACTGGCGGGAGCAATTGACGACCAGTGCTGCCTGGTGTCGTATCCAGGTGGTGCCCTGCTCCCCTGGAAGGGCAATAGTAGAGGTTGAACCTCCACGAAGTGCCCAGAAGGGAAGTGGACCTGTAGTGTGCTGAGTTCACGGAACAGGGCAGCCAAAATCTTATCTAACCGGTTGTAACTAATTGACCTTTCTGCAGCAAGTCGTGCCACAGCTTTTAGATGACGAACAGGTTTCCACATCAATGCCACAGGCATTGTGGTTCCAACACGATGGGGCCCCTACCCACGTCAGCCATAACGTTCATACTCACCAAGACATCAGACTTGATAAAGAGTGGATCGGACATGCTGGTCCGGTGTATTGGTCTGCTCAATCATCGGATCTATTATGTCTTGATTTCTTTTTATGGGGGTCTAGGAAGACACTGGTTTAGGAAAACCCCGATAATAACGCAGAGGAGCTGGTTTCAACGAATCGCAGTAGCTCCCGAGGAAATTTTAATATTTCAGGATATTCGGAATTCCATGAGCCGTACATATGAGGCTTGCATTGAAGTCGGTGGAGGAAACTTCGAACACAATCTTTAACTCATGCTGCTTTTTCTCATGTAAATTTATTATTAAAACGAATATTAACTAGCATTTTTTAATTACGGATGTATCTGTGTACACCAAAGAGTCTGGAAAGCATTTCCGACCCTGCATTCTATATGATTTTGAGTCACTGGGATGCATTCTACACCTGGTAGAAGTTCTGAAATGTGGTACTGAGACATTTTGTGTATATCTATGTATATATTTGTACAATCTGTGTATGTCTATATGATTCCGAACCACTGGGATGCATCCTATCTCTGCTGGAAGTTCTGAAACGCGATACTGAGACACTTGCCTTGAATAATATTCCGTGACAAGTCAGGCTTAGCAGCGGCCGAGCGGTAAAAATCCCTGAACGCTAGTAGTTTGGTCCGAGGTTTGAATCCCGCGAAGGGTCTGGCTTCATGAGCGTTTATGTGGTTTTCCCATGTGTAACATGTATACGAGTCAGTTTCCCTTAGAAAGTCCTCCACGAAGGCATTCCTGTCCTTAGGCAGATGGCACTCAAGGCTTGGTTTGTGTCACATAAACCAAGCCTACATTTAAATATTATACAAGAGAAAATGCACAAAACACATACTATGACTTCAGTGTACTTTTGAGTTTCCCTCAACATCTAAGCAGCTTATATAACGCATTTAAAAGTATGTTTTTTGTTTCTCTGTTAAATTTCCGAAACACAGTTTAGCAGTTTAGATAGCCCGTTTAAAAGTTTATTTCCCGTTTCTCCGTCAAATTTCCAAAATCCAGCTTTAAACATGAAGATTATCCAGTTAGGCTGCAATTGTAGTTGCATACTTTTAAGCGTTTCTTAATCAAAATAAGTAAACCTTTTTTGTCCGAACAAGATAATTTAACTACGGCAAAGCGCAGGAGGATTATTTTCCAAAACTCTAGCTAACTGTGACCAAGACTTCAAATTATAATACACCGATTCTTCATTCTCATCCTCCGCTAAAACCTTCGAAAGGATTTTTATATCAACTACTTTTGCATGCCTTCATTCCACAAAGTTTTCGTTGGCACAAGTGTTTGTGCTTTATTCAGAGTCTTACAGAGCTCAAAGCTATGGCTGCCAGGTTTCATTAAAAAATAACAGTAACCTGAGCAAACAGTGTTTAAATGGTATCAAAGAATATCATCAGAAATCATTCAGATTATGGATATTCTGTAGTATGAAACTTTGACAAATATTCTGAGACTGGCCTTATAATGATTGAATATTAAATAAACCTACGGGCATCTCTATGGTCCATTTTAATTAACATGATATTAGCCGAAAAGGGCGTTAGCCAATGAGGGCTATTAGTCTCCAAATGCATTTTGCATCGAATCGCTATAAAACTTTAACGAATTCTTGACTTAAAAAAAAAACTCAACGATTTCAAAGCGAGCAGTGGGAACACTGTACGGAACCAAACACTTATCTTCAGCGCGCGATACAAAAGCTCTCAAAAAGTCTATGTGCGTGCAAATAAATAAATAAAAAAAAACACCTTTGGGTGGTGTAATACAAAATCTGAAAGCTTTCAGTTTTTTTCTCTCGTTAATTCTTTCCTTTCACTTCTGTTTCCTTCCCCAACCATCACCACAATGTAAATAAAGTTGAATTTAAACAATAAGAGCATTTGTGATTTAACTCTTTTGCATCGAAGTCGCCCCAAACGCCCGAGCATTCAAACATCGGCTGGATGCCCGAACCGCCTGAATAATTTCCTACCTAGTGCTTTCCCCCATCACGTTACTGCATTACTCATTGCTTTCAGGTGTTGTTAAATGACATGATTTTATTTAAATGCACCTTCTCTTTCCTTTGTTTACTGTCAGTGTTTAGCTTTTGATGCCCGAAGTTGCAATCCCGTCCCAAGGGGGAATTCCACACAGGGTGAAAAACGTCCAAGAAAAAAGTTCTTGCTTTACTTAAGTAGGTTATTGTTAGTGCTGTAGTATTCAATCTTTCATGGGGAAAGGAAAAGCATTCCATGAGAAATTCTGAGAAACGGGCGTTTTCGATGTTTGGGGAAAGAGATTTTTGCCCTTTCTCGATGCGAAAGAGTTAAAGAGAGAACAGCGGCAGCAGTCGTCGGAAAGCTGTTTACCAGTACAATAATTCCTCGAGTTACGTGAATAAAGGCGTTACGCTAATCTTTGCGTACTTCATGCAACTCGAATTTGAAAACTGTTTATAAGTGTGACTTGGTTTTATTTACTGAGATTATGGCGAAGTACATTAGGGTATCAGCCTAAGGGGTCTTCTAGGATGACGTTTTAAGGAAAACTGGCTTGTATACAAGTTACATACGGGGAAAACCATGAAAATGCTCATGCCACAAGCCCGTTTGCCTGGGATCGAACTCAGGACAGAACTACTAGTGTCAAGCGAGTTTAATGCTCGGCCACTGGCGAGTCTGTTTAAGTGTGACTTCGGTGGTCCAACCGGTATAGTGATTAGCGTCGCTGACTGCCGTGCCGAAGGTCCCGGATTCGAATCCCGTAGAAGGCTGTAAATGTATAGTGTCTGTGCGGCATGGAAGTGCTCTAAATATGCGGCGAGCCGAAAGTCCTCTCGAGAGAATTGGAAGACCCTCGTAGTCGTTCACCTCCCTCGGGGTGTTCTTCCCATTTAATCAGTAATAATATTCAGTGTTATATCAATGTATCAGTACTGTAGCAGTATTAATCAGTGTTAATATTAGTATTATATCAGCCTTTTATCTGTTCAGCATCTGTCATGTTTGTATCAGTAATGTACCAGTAATGTATCTTGAATATTAATCGGTAACTCTGTAACATGTTATATTGTATGTCTTGTCGTGCACGTTGAATACCTTTCAGGTGGCATTATGTATTTTGAAGGGGTGCTATAGATAGTGGTGGACATGGTGCTGTACTAATTAACCGTTTGATAAGGGGATAGTGCCCACGTCCTCAGTTCTCTCTCCCCCCGGGGTGTTCTTCATCACTGTAAGGTTGTAGAGATATCAGGAGTTTTTGGAAGCCAGAGAGATGAAAAATTAGCAACCGCCTTCGCCAGGAATCGAACCACGGACCTCTGGAATACTGGCACAGAGTGCTACCGTTACACCACGAAGGCACGCTAGGGAAGTGGGAGAAATACCTTACATACTCCCCTTTTTAAAGGGCGACTAGGGTTTTAGGGGACCTAGTCGCCAAATCCTGGGTGCGGAGAATCATCATCCACAACCCTTTTTAGTTCGGGCGCCACTTGTAGAGACATTAGGATTTTTTGGAAGCCAGAGAGATGAAAAATTAGCAACCGCCTTCGCTGGGAATCGAAACACGGATCTCTGGAATACCGACCCAGCGTGCTACCGTTACACCACGAAGGCACGGTAGGGAAGTGGGAGAAATACCTTATAAGGTGCTCAAGGCTGTTGCCAACGACAGGTGTAATTTTGCGCTCCTTGCCACGAGGAACTTCGTGGACTTAAGCTGACTATAGGTCAGACAAGTGAGCATTAGTCAACAACAACAGCAAAGTGTGACATCGTAAGAAGCAGCAGCATTTATTATTATTACATGTATTATTTACACATAATTATTTTATAGATGAAACATCATGCAACAAATTTTACAGGGATATAAATTGTAAAAGTATGAAAAATATACGAAACAAATTAAAACAATTATAATCAAATTTTCTTCAAAAATTCCGGCAGAGTGTCATCTCTCTAAATTTTCATACTATATTATACAGAAAAATAAAACTTCACATATAACTACGCTAAAATCATCTATCTATGTACAATATTCATAATAATATAAACTGTGGACACACGTGATAAACAAGTGAATAAAATAGGTTAGGTTATTCAATTACGGCAAAGCCTCGAGGGCTATCTGCCTAAGGGGAGGAATGCATTCGTGGAGGACTTTCTAAGGGAAACTGGCTCGTTACACGTTACACATGGGGCAAACCACGAAAACACCCATGCAGCCAGCCCGTTCGCGTGATTTGAACCTTGGACCGAACTACCAGTGTTCAGCGACTTTACCGCTCGGCCTGAATAAAATAACAGCAAGAGTTTTGTATAAATGCAGGAATTGCGGGTCGGGAAAAGGAAGAATTTACTTCATATTTATTTCTTTTTGGGAGATTTCAAATGGAATGTTAAGGATTCTGTGTAATTAACGTATATAAGAATTTTTGTAAGTCGCACATACTGAACTTAATGTACTTCCTCAGCCCGGCTCTGTGTGCCAATCGGGTTTGGTAAATGACATTTTGAAGTTGTCAAAGTATTCATAAAGCTAGACGTCGAATTGCTGCAATCAGGTTAGTTACACATTAAAGTTATTTGTTCTGTTGCATATATTTTAAGTAATAAAACATATATCTATCTTTGGTACGTCAACCAACAGCTGAGCGCCTGGAGCTACTGGAGGCTGGTAATTAGTCTCAGGTCGGTTTGTTGAACAGATTGACTAAATGAGGTCCCGCGGTTTTTCAGATGTTATGGATACTAACCAAATTGCTATAAAAATTAGCAACGAAAGTATCCCTTATCTTAAGTAAATAACCCTATCCTATTTTCTCAATAAGCCAATCTACGTTTTGAATTAAAGTAGTAGTCACACATTATAAGTTATTTATTTTTGTAAAGTTGACTAATAGTAAATAACTAATGTATTACTAAAGTAACACATTAGTTATTTACTATTAGTCACACGTTATTACTTGCTTTTGAATTAATATATTAGTCACACGTCATAAGTGTTGAATTAATATATTAGTCACACGTTATTACTTGCTTTTGAATTAATATATTAGTCACACGTCATAAGTGTTGAATTAATATATTAGTCACACGTTACAAGTTTTAATTAATATATTAGTCACACGTTATAAGTTTTGAATTAATATATTAGTCACACGTTATAAGTTTTGAATTAATATTGTAGTCACAAATTATGACCTTTCTTGTAAGATAAACTAAATCGCAAAGACAAAAAAGAAAGAACTAAAACATAAGTAACACATTAGAAGTTATTTACTATTAGTCACACGTTATTACTTGCTTATAATTATGAATACTTGCTTATAATTATTATTATGAATTAATATATTAGTCACACGTTATAAGTGTTGAATTAATATATTAGTCACACGTTACAAGTTTTAATTAATATATTAGTCACACGTTATAAATTTTGAATTAATATATTAGTCACACGTTATAAGTTTTGAATTAATATTGTAGTCACAAATTATAACCTTTCTTGTAAGATAAACGAAATCGCAAAGACTAAAAAGAAAGAACTAAAATATATCCTTTGGCTCGATCTGAAAATTCAGGAAAGACATTTTGAAGTTTTATTGATGCATCCGAATAAAAATCAAAAATGATTGTTTATTTTTAATAAAGGCAGTAAAATATAAATTTCTGAATTGCTATAGAATTGGCATATTTGATGATTTAAAAGAAACATGATGTGTGACTTGTCCAGGTATCTAAATATTTGTAAGACCACCCTTCACAGCAAAATCCGAATATGAAGCAACATTTACAACAGACACCTGCAGATTGGTATAAATGCTCCAAATCTGCGCCTAATTTTATTTCTTGTGTATAAAAAACTGCGTAATATTTTACTTTAGTACCGAAGAGAAGAGGAAAAAAAATACTGCGAGAAAAGACTTAAAGACAATATTGGCAACATTTCAAGAAACAAATGCTATTCTTTAATTTTACAATGAGTATGAAAGACGTTCCTTAGGCGGTATCTATTTTCTTCGGATTGAATCATATTCCCCAACAATGGAGACTTTTAAAGAAAACAAGCGAAGGAGCGTGCTCATACAAAAGAAAAGGAATGAGTACGAGCGCGAATTGTAAATAAGAGAATTCGCCTCTCCAACCCCCGTCCATTTCTTTTGTCATTTACCCTTTCTGCAGAAGAAACACTCTTACTAATGCACCGCTAAGCAGTCGTAATTTTTTCTCCCCTATTCAGAATAAAATAATATACTTCCAAGGGGAGGAAAAAAATACCATCCCAAAAAACAGAACGAAATAAAAATCCATTTGCTTTAATCTGAACTGTGTGTGTGTATATATATAGTAAGTGCTGCCGCTCTCTCTTCTTTAATGCTTTTCTGTTAGTCAACGCAATGGCTATGAAAAGCAAGCGTCTTAAACACAGAAAGAGGGATAGAATAGAAGCTTCGGAATAAAAGGTGTCTGAAGGGGGGCATGTCATCCAGCAACCCCCTTTTTGAATGGCAGACGACCACTCTAAGCCCCCCTCTTTCAAATCTTTTGTTCGCCACGTACATATCTTATTCAGCTTTCTATGACACAAGCTATAGAGACGTTCACGCCCAACCCCCATTGTTGTACCCAACAGAATTGTTAACACAGGTCTCCTCTGCACAATAGGACCGCAGAACAATACCTCCACAGTTATCTACGCGCGACCCCCCTCGTTCTCGGGGGGTAGGACCAGCTACGAACAGTTCTGATGATGCTTTCTCCGCTGTCTCCACCCCCCTTCTTTGATTCTGATTTAACTCAATCGATCTTCATAGTGATGGTGATCTCTCTCTCGCCCGTTCGCTCTCTCCCTGAAGATGATCGTGTGCGTATGTGTGTGTGTGGGTAGGAGGTTGTGAAAGACGTGTATTCTTCTCAGGGTGCTCATCATAATCATTTCGGGCGAAAGGGAGTGAATCTCTTTCAAGTTGACCGCCACTGACAATGAGATGGGGGTACGCTGTCAATTGCCCGGCCGTTAATTGGAGGGTTACAACGACAGGGATAAGTGATGCCGAGGAGTCCCAGTCAGAGATACCACGGCCTCTTAAGCTCCGCGGATAGACTTCTCAAAACTTTCTGATCGTTTTCTATGATTAAAAGTTAACCAGTCCCAGTTAAACCTAACCTCTTGGTAAGGAAATCACTATCTCCTTATTTGATTTAAAGGGATGCTGTTACTACATTACATAACGGCAATCAAACACACTCATCTGTCATTCCAGTTATCTAATTACTCATCTACATGGAAATGAAAATCTTCTATGAAAGCAACCTTCTTTAAAAACAGATTTTGTGACTTACCTCACTTGTCTGACAGTAACATCAGAACAAGCCCACGAAATTCATAATTGCAGTGCGAGACTGCACATGTCGTCGGCAAGAGTTTTGAGCACCATACAGGTGAAACTAAGACTTCCCTCAGTTCCGCCCCCAATTGTGATGGAGAGCACCCCGGGGGGGGGTAGTACGGGTGCGAATGATTCCTACCGCTGTTCGCCTACCACTAACCTCTCGAGAGGACTTTCTGCTCGCCGCATATTTAGAATGTTCCTAGGCCGTACGGACGCTATTCATATAGAAACATCCATTTTTTCTCCGGGATTCGAACCCGGTTTCTTCGGTTCCGCAGTAGGATTATCTAATCACTGTACCGTCTGGGCGAGATTTATTTACACTTGTAAGGATCCTAAGTTTTACTAACGTTTATTAGTCCAAAGGGATTTGAATCCCGAAGGACTATTAGTTTCGTTTTGGCATTTTGCGTCGGACTCATAAATGTCGGTTCACTTTTCAAACTGTTGCCACAAAATGTTAGAGTCCTGCATTATATTTGAAGAAATTAAATAATGAAAAATCTGCATAAATGTATGTATATTTCTCGTATTGTGATAAAACAACGGTACATAGAGTCATCGAATTTTGAATAACGTAATCCTCCAACGAATATGAGCATGTGGAAGACCCAATTTGAAATTTGAAATTTGTTTTAGGATCGATTTCCTATTTTTTAAAACTTTGACGAATTTTTGATTAACAAACTCAAGGATTTCAAAGCGAGCAATGGCAACGTTGTGCAGAAAAAACATTTTTATCTCCAGCGCGTGAGTCTCTGTATCGGAAATTCTAAAGATAGGCTCGTTTTAAAACTATTTTGCGATATTGCTGTTGCACTGGATCTTATGGTTTAAGTGCGAGTAACATGATATTTAATAAAGAAAGGTAACACACAAAATGTTAAAAAACGCCCCTTTGGACGTAATTTAAAATCTGAAACATTTCAGATTTTTTTTTTATTTTAAAACTGTACTGTCACTACTTATTTTCTACTTCCGACCAGAATTAAACGCTTTAACTTATTTATGCAAATTGTCTTGCTAACGCCAAGTACTTAAGTTGTAGCTTTTTGCCAAGCGAGAGAGGGGAAGGAGTTATTGGAAGCAAGCCGCCTGCTATTGTGGTTTTACGAGTTTTCGCTCTGTTGCTGGTTGCCTTCAAGGCCAGAGGTTTAGCCCTCTTGATAACTGCAGACGTATCGTAGTTTTAGCAGCTCGGCGTACTACATACGTACCTTTCTTTAAATACAGGCCAATCTTAGTGCTAGACACTTGTATACTAATTCAAAGTTAGTTTTAGTTGAGTTTTAGTTAGTAGTTTTTATATTCTTACGTTCAGACCACAAGTGGTTGGTCTCTGTATTCCGAAGTTTCGGAAATTCCTGTAAAGTATAGAAAATAAAGGGTTTCGTATACCCTTCCTGCTTGTATTGTCTACTTCACAATTTCTTGAACATAGCTTGAGTAAGCTCCCTGTTCCCAGTCCGGACCATTCATGTTTCCAAAGCAAGTCAAAAGAAACACTAGTCCTGATACACTGACTGCCTGTCACTTCTCCATGCGCTCTCCCAACCAGACAATTTTAATCCATTAATTGTCGAAATTAAGAGTCATTTAGAAACTTTGAGTTAATATTTAAATATTTAGCTACATTCGGTTAAAGCCCATAAAGGCTTTATTGGTAATGAGGTGGCCGACAGCCTGGCCAAGCAGGCGGTCTCAAATGTCAATGCAATGGATATTGAAGTAACAGGTTCGAAGAGAATTGCTGTTCGAAGAATGAAAAAGTTTTACGTTAACAAATGGAAATTACACTGGTTCTCTTCACCTAAAAACAAAGGATTTATGGAACTAATTCAAATCACAAATAAAATGAAATGTATGAACAATATTGATGTTAATCAGGTTTTAACTGGACATGGTAGGTTTCCGTTCTATTTCAATCGATTTAATCTGCAGGAAAATAAATTATGTAATAGTTGTCAGGTTGATGGTGATGCTAGGCCTTTCGTGGTTGATTGTAGTTTAACAGCCCCTATTAGACAGATTTTTAACATTACTGATTTTAATGTAAGTGTCATTAATTTTAAAGTTTTTAAATCATATTCTATTGCTCTAATGAAGTTTATGAATGAAAATAGGGCGCTAGTAGGAATCTTCTGTTAAAATTGAATTTTGTGTTTATGTGGGTTTTGGATATCTGTGGTGTTCTATGTTGTCAATTTGTATTTATGGATTTTTTGTTGTTTGTTTGTTAATGTGTAATTTTGTGTTAGATGTGCTTATTTAGTTTTGATTTAGTATTTTTGTTTGTTGGTTTGGGGGTGGCTGGGTTACTGGCTGCCCTCGTTTGTGAAGATACGGGGCCCCTTCTTTTGAGCTATGGGGACACTCGTGTCCAGGTGGGCTGAAGGGAGCCTCCAATTCTTACAATTGTTACCATCTGGGCGAGTTGTTTAAACAGATGACATCGTATGCTGTTTTCGCACCTAATTAACAATGCAGTCAACTGCCTACTCAACATACTACGTGAAACTTCAATTACTTCATAAAACGCTGAGAAAATCTAACAGAATTCTTTTATTTTCCTCAGCATTTATCTTTCCTATTTTTACTAATCCACTTTATCGGAGAGGATCTGCGCTCTGTTCTTATTTTGATTGAGGATATCCCTCAAGGGCGGAACCCAACGGTCTTCCTCATCTGTTACAATCATCCTCTCTAGAGGAATTTAAGTTTAGTTTTAGTGGCCTCATGCCGAAAAGCTACTACACATTTACGTACATTCATAACCACCACATCAAACATAGTAGCATTGATTATTTCCAATAAGGGTTAGTACTTCCTCATGAGCTTTCTTGTTTATTGGGGAACGGTATTAAGTAATAGATTATTAATAAAGCCAAGTACAAACTTCGAAAGATATCCGATTTAGAGTAATATCTTGAAAATGACTTTTTAAAGAAATCTGACGGGAGGGACATGAGTATAAAACTAAGGAACGTATTTACAGATGAACAAGTAGAAATTAAGGGGGCTCATACACCTTAAACCCCTTATGATCTTCGAATATGCGACTGATGCAAGAATTGGGATGTTTTATTTACTTTAAAAGCAATTACTTCCAACCTTTTACAGCTGACTACCTAATATAGCTGCTTTGGAAACTAGTAACCAGAAAGTTTGTGTCGCCACAAATATTTTTGTAATTTAATCCTCTTTGTGACAAAATATTTCGCAATGTTTCCACCTTGCGCGCATGATATTTTAAAAATGGCTAATGGTACATACTTGAAATTGGATGGAATTCTTTATATGGGCACTATTTTCTAACTGAACCAAAAATCTGATGAATATTTTAATATTGAAAAATTTTATGGACGAAAACATTACAGATTTTTTTAATAAAATCCATTTTATAAACTCAACTCAAAATAAAATAAAAATTTAACATGAAATTTCTAGAATTTTAGATTCGCAGTAGTTTCCAAATGTTATAAAAGTTATATATTAAATATGGAATTAAATTATGCAACAGAATGTTTTAAACTGCGCGCGCAAGGTGGAAACATGACGAAAAATTTTGTCACAAAGCGGATTAAATTATAAAAATATTTGTGGCAACACAAACTTTCTGATTACTATTTCAGAAAGCTGCTATATTATGTAGTCAGCTGTAAAAAGTTGGAAGTAATTGCGTTTAAAATAAATAAGTTATCCCAAATTCTTGCAACAGTCCCATATTCGAAGATCTTGCGGGTTTTAAGGTGTACGAGTCCCCTTAAGGCAATTTCATTCAGGCAGAATTTTTAATCACTAGGCACCAAGCTTAGGTAAGCAATCAGTATTCAGTAGTTTTCTCCACTTATGGATTATTTAAAGTAAAATCGGTAGACTGTTTGCCCAGAAGGGCTTTTAGTCTCTAAATAGCATTTTGCATCGATTCACTAATAAAGGGCTGTACAACTTTTCAAATTGTTCCACCAAATATTATCGTCCTGTATTATATGTAAAGGAACTAAATAATGAAGAATCTGCATAAATGTATGCGTGTTTCTCGCACTGTAACGGTACCTAGACTCATCAAAGTTTGAATAACATAGTCTTTCACCCGAATATGAGCACCAGGAAGCCCGAATTCAAAATTTGTTTTACTGTATATTTCATATTTTGTAAAACTTTAACGAATTTTTGATTAAAACACTCAACGACTTCAAAGCGAGTCGCAGCATTGTAGGGAATAAAACATTATTGTAGGAATAGCCAGCCCTGCAGCATTGTAGGGAATAAAACATTATTGTAGGAATAGCCTTGCAGCATTGTAGGGAATAAAACATTATTGTAGGAATAGCCCTGCAGCATTGTAGGGAATAAAACATTATTGTAGGAATAGTCCTGCAGCATTGTAGGGAATAAAACATTTTTTATCTTCAGGGCGCAAGACTGTCTATCGAAAGTTCCAATAATAGTGCTAGTCTTAAGTATATTTTATCCCAAAGTGGCGTTAACCCAAATGCTCTCGAAACGCGTATATGCCTATAAATTGAAAACATGCCAATTTGGGGGCAATATAAAATCTGTAAGCTTCCAGATTAAATTATTTTTTATTTTTATTTATCTTTTTAATGCATTTTGTGACATGATATCCATTTTATAGAAAAACAACCTAAAAGTTTTACCTCTTCATGTCGTATGACTAAGAATGACGTGAAGCACTGTATTTTAAAATTCGCATCCGAAAATAAAATAACAATTTTAAAAAAATAAATATCTACGAACAGTCCTTAGAATTTACTACTATCTTATATAGCAGCTTTAATTAACGGTTACTGGAGACAATTTTTTTAAATTCATATCATGATTCACATAACTGTAATTTTTTAAACTGTAAGAATATTTCATCTTAGCATTTAATACTTTTTTTTCTTTGTGAATTATTCTGAATGTCTCATTTTTAATTCTGTAACTTTGCTTTTCATTTTACTGTGCCATTTCCGATTTATAACTTAATTTAAGCATTATAAATGGAATATAACTAGTGTAGTTTTACATTTACAAGAAAATTATTTTTGTCTTAAATATCAGTGTCACAAATACATCTAGTAGTATTATTATCTTCGTTGAAATTAAGACAATGACATTTTGCAAAATGGATTCTTCATTTTTAGAAATTACCAAGCTGTTCTTTAGCGTATTATACGTTACATTTGCATCCTTTCTACCAGCATTTACAAAGTTTCCTTAAGAAGTGCGGGACATTGAATTAGTTTCAACTTTTACCGAAGAACTCGCAATTTCTAAGAAACCACAAGGTAAGTTTATGTACATTGCGCGAAAAAAAAATTCTATATCTTCCCTTATAACTGGGCCGATTAACAAAATTCAAATTGCGTTTTTCATGTTTTGGTTTGGTTTGGTTTATTTAATTATGGCAAAGCACACTAGGGCTATCTGCCTAAGAGGAGGCATGCCTTCATGGAGGACTTTCTAAGGGAAACTGGCTCGTATCCACGTTACACATGACGAAAACGCCCATGGAGCCAGCCCGTTCACGGGATTCGAACCTCGGACCGAACTACCAGTGTTCAGCGACTTTACCGCTCGGCCGCTGGTGGGCCTTGCGTTTTTCATGTCTCGAAAGCACGACTTAAGAAACATATTACATTTATACATATAACATTGTTCTAACATAAGTATTTTGACACAAAATCGGACTTTTTCTGGAATAACATGCCAATTCTTTTTCATATATAGATTCTACGACTCAAATTATGCCTATATATTAAATTTGTAAAATTTGGTGAGAAATTTACGGAGAAATTCAAAAATTTAAATTTGCGCCAAGAATAATTCCCATGGCGAACTTCTTAATATATGGCAACCCATTTACCCTTCCCTTCCATTATGACGGAGCGGAAAAAAAGGTACCTCGTTCCTACCTTTTTACATCGTGCGTGAGCGGTAAAAAAGCCACATCGTTCCTACTTTCAAATAATTTTAGGAAAGTGTCTAACCCCCATTTGATATTTTATCGCTTTCAACAAATATGCCACTTAAAATAATCTATCAGATCCTAACATTGGAAAGTAAATACAGCATTGTAACAGAACTATTTAATTGTAATTGAACTATTTTATTCAACGCCATGAACTCATGAACTGTAACCTAACTATTTTATTAAAACGCCATCTAGTGGCGATATGAAAAACGTCAGTCGACCTCCAGCCGCCATGATGATAGTTTACTATGTTATGTTATTCAAATGTTTGATGTTCCATTTGGTATATGTTTCATTTTTATGTATCTTTCTTTTGTGTTTAACCGTTCCTGTGTGCTCTGTTAATAAATCTTTTTAAAGCTAGCCGGCATTAGTGTATATTGAGGAACGGCTACATCACAGCATACTATTTGTTAAATAAGAAATTCACTTGATAGATAACACAGCCTTCACATTTCACACGAGAGACGTTTACGAGGCAAGCCATTTAAAATAAGTAAATAAGTTTCACATGAATAAATGCGTTTATTCTAAAATCCTACAGAAGACGTTCTTGCAACTTGACAACTGATCAGCATTATCCAGCACGAGAATTTATACTTCGAATTTATTTTTCTTTGGTTTTCATACCCCTAATTTTAGTAATAATATGAGATTATTTTCAATACAAAAGTTTCATTCCTAAAAATAATCAAATAACCTTTAGACAAGAAATTAAATTTTCTTGTACTAAAACCTCACATAATTTCTGAACACACAACTTAGCAAGACGGAATGAACGTCTATGAGCTATTTATAAAGTTCAGTTGATACTATTCTGATACGAGATGACATATTTTATGATAATTTATATATTGTTACCAATTATATTCTAATTTTTTTTAACATAAATAAGAAAGTTTCCTTAATTTTATGAAATATCACGTATCAATCTATAATTCAAAAACAAAATTTAAAGGAAGTATAAGCATTATTTTAAACTTTTTATCTATTTTACTCAAGTTCGTTTATTATTTTAATTAATATCTCTATTCTTGGTTGTTCTGAGTTAACTTGAACGCGCTAAGAGTCCAAGACTTGTGAAATATCATTAAATCAAAGCTATGGCTCCCGCTTTATACAGAACTGAGTCAACACTGTGAGACTCCTCGTATTTCACTAATTTTCAAGAGTGGTTTTCAAATTTTAGATAGTAAACTTTTATTTAGAGCAATAGATACCAACCCTTTCCATACTTCGCACTAGAGACCTAATACCTTCAAAAATCAATATAAAATTTGAAACAGAATTCTGATTTCTAATTACAATAAGGAATCGTAACACGTTATTCGAACATACAAACAATACTCATAAAAGTACAGCTTTCATCCGTTGGGAATGAACTAATAAAATTTAAGAACCTGTCTAGAATGTATGTAGCATACATTCTTAAGTTCTTCTAATTTTTTTTCCATGGGTTATCTAATGTGGCTGCGCAATGACTTGTATGGACGTAAAGTTTCGTTGTCATGATGAAGACGCTATACTTTAAACTCCTCTCTCAATTATCCAATCAGATTTTAATTCGGATTTCGGATTGAATCAAGAGAAGGTTGATGTTAAGGATATCAAATAAAAAGGCGTAAATATATATTAGAGTCCTACAAGCGTTTTCCATAAAAACATTCCTTCACCAGCCACACAGTCAGCGTCTTCCATGAAAACATTCCTTCACCAGCCACACAGTCCTCATTTGCTTTAGTATAAAGTCGAAAAGGAATTTTCTCCTTCAGGTAAGGTTTTCCTGCAGAGTTTCGATGCTTACGGAAAAATCCGTTTTACAGGAAATGCCTGTAGTTTTGCATTTGAATTCTTAAACTTAGCTCTGTTAAAGAATGGATAAAAATACAAGGGGCAAAAAATGACTTTTGTTTACTGCCATTCCTAAAAAAAAAAAAAAAAAAAAAAAAAAAAAAAAAAAAAAATTCTCAGCTCTAAATATAAAATTTAAGTTTATTAAAGAGCTCTCTGAAACTGATAACGTATAAATTACATAAAATAGAATAGGAGGATACTTGAAAGTTAAGATAAATTTTACATTTTCCTATTTGATCTCATTTCAAACATGAAGGAAATAGGCTTAATATAAAGATAAATTCCAATTACGCAAGGGTACTTTCATGACCAACATATCCCCTTTCCTAAGACAGAGCCAAAGAGAATGGATAAGCTTAATACCTTTATGGTGAACGTCTTGCAGCACTAAAGGTAAACGCATCATATTCACAGTATAAATGAAAGAAACCACAAAATTCTCCTCCAGCCATTTTGCTCACAGCGACTGGTAAGTCACTGTAACTGAAGTTCAACTTGATTTCCACGAAACACTACAGGGTTATATTCCTAATAGTACGTACCTGTAAAGGACTTTCTAAGGAAACCTAGTTCATATTTACATTATACATTGGCTGAACCACAAAAATAAGCGTGCAGCCACAGCCAACCCATCTACCAGTATTTGAATCGATCTACCAGTATTCATTTGCCTTATCCTCTCGTAACTAATGGAGCTCTGTAACTGGGAGCAATAGCTTGACATAGCAGCAGTTATTAGAATTTTGTAAGGGTACAGAATGTTTTCGAAATTTCCAGCTGAAAATTGTCTGTTATATAATTTATATTTACTATTGCGATGCATAAAAGATATTTTTGATGGTGTTTCAAAACATCAGGTAGAGCATGATTCTACTGTATGCTAGTATATTCTCGTCTGACATTCGTATTTTCTTTTCATTTTTGTCTTTAAGCATTACTGAATTAAGTACTTAATTATTACTTTCTTCATTTTTGGTGCCTCTTCTTCTAATTCCTCTGCGTGGCTTCTAATACTTAAATATGTACTCTGAAATACATTTCTATTACTTACATGAAAAGTTAATTGAATTATTAGCAATTCATATTTTCATGAGACCAGCGACAAAGCTAAGAATGAAACAATGGAGGAATTGGATTATTCATTTATGGCAAACCACACGAGGGCTATCTGCCTAAAGGGGGGATGCCTTCGTGGAGGGCTTTCTAAGGGAAACTTGCTCGTATACACGTTACACATGGGGAAAACCAGCTCGTTCGCGGGATTTGAGCCTCGGACCGAACTACCAGTGTTCATTGTCTTTACCGCTCGGCCGCTGGTGGGCAAGAATGAAACAATGCATCAAACATTAATTGCTAAAATCACCAATTTATACTTTGTAATTAAATTGTCTGAAAAAATGTCGAATTTTTTCGGAAAGTTAATTTGATCTTGATTATCTTTGAGAATTTTAACCTCTCATGTACGGAAATTAAAACTATAATTAATATTTTACTAACTTCCCTTTATCATAGAAGAACCAAAAAATTTATACACACTTACAAAATTCTTCGTCACATTCCTAGTCGTGAAACTATTCAAATATTTTCCCCTTTTATTTTCAGTAACTTTATAAATGATAATCTGGAATCAATATTTAATAAACTGAAGTCTACTTATGCAACACAAATATTTAAATACTTATATTACAAATGTTTTATCATATTATGATTTGGAGAAACAGCTTCTCCATATAATGGAATCATTAATTTAAATTTATGCCTTCATTATTCATAATCATTTGGAAGGGGAAGGCTACGATCAAGGCCATTGAAAATTTATTCAGTATACTTGGACTTCATAAGGATTTTAGTTTCATCGTTATCATGAATTTTGACATAATGCTGGCGACCGAACCACAATAGTTTCAATAGTCAAAGCTGCATAGATCCATAATGGTATTTGGTGTGACTTTCAAAAACGAAGTTCGTCTCCAATAATATTATAACATGGGCACAATCTTACTGGCACGAACTGCATAGACGAGATGAAAACGCAAAGTAAAATAAAGTTGAAATATTGCTCTGTTTTACTGCATTATTCCACTGGACGGAGAGAACAAAGGGCTGGGACTCCTTCAAACAGCGTGGCATTGAGGACGAGTTACATTTTCATAGGCCACCTGTGTAATATCTAATTCGTATTATATTGCTACAAATAATTTTCAATGTACTGATTTCACAGATTACTACTTCGTTTATAACATTTCTTACTTTTTACTTAAGACTTTTTAAAAATGTTTGGATGTTTTGTGATTTTGCCTATTGGAAGAAAAAAATCAGCACTGAGTTCCAAAATTTGCACACCTCTTATGTCCGAAAGCGAATCCACTTTCACAGAGCAGTTAATTCCATTTAATCGAAATTATTCGTTAAATATTTCGAAACAGAGAATGTTACTATTCATTAAACAATTTATGTTTCATCATTTATTAGTTACTGAAGGTGGCATACAAGAAGACATAGAATTAAACAAATAGTAATTTGGAAGTAGACTAACTTCAAGAAGCATTAAGAATAAGAAAGTGGCATCTTCATGTTGCAGTGTTGGAGAAAGAAGAGAATTCTGAAGTCAGTTTTAATAATTTTCTAAGATTCTTTGAGATTTCCCAACAGCGAAAACTACTATGGCATTGATATTATTGATCAATAAAGAAATATTATTTTTTTTATATTAGAAAACGTCTTTAGCCGATAATTTTCCAAATTTCATTCCCATTACACGTAATGATATGGTTACGTTACATTATGTTGGCATGTAGTTACTTAGACGTTTCTAGAAAGTATTACCATTGCAACCAGCATGTCATTACCTTGCATTGTAAGGATCTTAAGTTTTACTAACGTTTATTTTATTTTAAAACTGTACTATCACTTCTTATTTTCTACTTCCGGCCAGAATTAAATGCTTTAACTTGTTTATGCAAATTGTCTTGCTAACGCCAAGTACTTAAGTTGTGGCTTTTTGCCAAGAGAGAAGGAGTTTTAGGAAGCAAGCCGCTTGCCACTGTAGTTTTACACTCGGTTGCTGGTTGCCTTTAAGGCCAGAGGTTTAGCCCTCTTGATATTTGTAGACGTATCGTAGTTTTAGCATCTCGGCGTACTACATACGTACCTTTTTTTAAATAAAGGCCAGTCTTAGTGCTAGGCATTTGTATACTAATTCAAAGTTAGCTTTTAGTTAGTAGTTTTTATATTCTTACGTTCAGACCACAAGTGGTTGGTCTCTGTAGTCCGAAGTTTCGGATATACATGTAAAGTATTGAAAATAAAGGGTTTCGTATGCCCTTCCTGCTTGTGTTGTCTACTTCACACCTTCCTGAACATATCTTGAGTAAGCTCCCTGTTCCTATTCAGGACCATTCATGTTTCCAATGCAAATGAAGAGAAACACAAGTCCTGATAGCATTACCTGAAAACAGCTCACAGTAATCAATGGCTTCAGTGCCCTTCATCTGCATTCATCTGGAGGTCTTCATGTGGAAATTGCAATGGTGTTTAATGTAAAATGTGTGTAAATTTGCACCAGAAAGCATCAGTAACTTAAGGTTTAATTATAAGTGATCATCTTTCTGCAGATAACCGGTAACCAATATATTTGTATACAAGTATTCTCCATTTTACTAAAACATTTTTGTTTATTTCACTATCCGATATTCGAGATATGTCCCAAGTGACTGATAAATAGAATGACAAACGGCGATCAGAAGCTCTTGGGTTTACAATGCCTCACACAACGACCTAGGAACTGAATGTCAGTGAGTGTCAGCTCTGCCCATTACTGATGACCAATAGATTTAATTTAAATTTTAAACGCTATTTAAATTGACTGCACCTCTTTACACTGGTGATCCACTTGTTGAGCACAAGTAAATGCCAGACTGCAAGTAACTGATGTCCTTGAAAATTGCATTCAGTTTAATTTGTTATAATAGTCTGCCTAAATGATGCAGTTTGATTCAGTTTGCATCATTTATTTAGCAGTCAATTGTTCCATTACTACTGCGCATCTGCAGAGCCTATTTCACAGCTTCAACTGCAGCCCTTTGAGTTCTAGTGGGAATACTACCATTATCTCAAAGTTGAACGCCCAAGCCATAAGTAATATTTTAAAGCTAAAACAAAGCCAGGCCCTTTGGAGCATAAATATTGTAAGGATCTTAAGTTTTACTAACGTTTATTTTATTTTAAATCTTTACTATCACTTCTTATTTTCTACTTCCGGCCAGAATTAAAAGCTTTAACTTATTTATGCAAATTTGTCTTGCGAACGCCAAGTACTTAAGTTGTGGCTTTTTGCCAAGCAAGAGAGAGGAAGGAGTGATTAGGAGCAGGCCGCTTGCCATAGCAGTTTTACTCGGTTGCTGGTTGCCTTCAAGGCTAGAGGTTTAATCCTCTTGATAATTTTAAACGTATTGTAGTGTTAGCAGTTCTCTGTACTACATACGGCTTTCAGTTAATATACGGCCAATCTTCAAGTAGGCACTTGTTTATTAATCCAAAGTTAGTTTAGTTAGAGTTTAGTTAATATTTTTATATTCTTACGTTCAGACCACAAGTGGTTGGTCTCTGTATTCCGGAGTCCGGAAATCATTGTAAAGAAAGAAAAATAAAGGGTTTCGTATACCCTTCTTGTGTGGTATTGTCTACTTCCCACATTTATTGAACATAGCTTTAGTAAGCTCCCTGTTCCGAATCAGGTCATTTAATGTTCCCAAAGCAAGTAAGGAGGAACATAGAACCCGATAATATAATGTAAAAGACTCCAAGCACCACAGAGTTGCCTTTGAACCCCATCTGACACAGTTAAACATCGATACAGTGGAGGGACTCTCATTATGTAACTTCACCTCCAAAAGCGCTCTATAATTAATTATAAATATAAATGGGATGGCTCGAAAACAGGCGGTGGTACTGGCTGTGGTATTTGCTATATTATTATGGCCATACAAATAATTTACAAGCGGCTCATCTTCAAGACTAGAAGCAGCAGCATGTACGTGTAGCAGAAGTCTTGTTTTCTTGCTGTAAATATATTTGTCTTTAAAAAAATTAAACCAAAAAAAAAAATTAATAAGTAAATTCCCTAGCTTATGTATGTAAGTGATATTCCCTTATATGTACTTATATATTTTTGTCTAACTACCTGTCCACCCAGATTATTCCAATTCAGTAGTAAATTTTGCACATATAGACAAATTAATTGTATTCTGCTTGAAAAGGATATTCTTTTTACTCTGCGCGCATTTACACTCACTCATAGTCTTCGCCTTCCTGAATACCAACTGATTGGCTTAGGATAGACTCTATCGGCACTATTTCAGCTAACAACTTAGCATGAACTTGACAATTCGCCTACCTCCAGACAAGAACTATGCCATTGTTTCATCTTCATGGACTTCTTCTTCATCATTATGAACTTTACGCCTTAGAAAATCGGATACGAAAGTTATACCGGAGTAGCGCAGTCTGCGCGTGCACCTGATCTGCAAACACCTCGCAAAAACTTTCGCCTGAGCCGAAGTCCTGTCGTAAATAGCGTCAGACAAGGTTTAAGACCCCATCCGCATTGGATTCTCGTCCACCTGAAATACAGGGGAATAAAAATGCTTATGAGCTTGCGAAGTAACCGCCATTGATGTAACTCTGATAGAACAGCTAACACGGCCTCTTTGTCTTATCTCAAGAACATTACAAATGTGCATCTTATGAATAAACGGCGGGAGGAATGGTCATCTGGAAACACAAGCAGACCTATCTTTCAGTTCTGTCCAAAAGTTAAAATGGAGCTATTTAACAACAGCCCGTCGTTGACACAGATTGTAACGGGTCATGGGCACTTTATCAGCCGTCAAGCGATTCGGTAAGGAAACATCAGATTGATGCTAATGTGGAGATGTGAACATCCCAGATCACTATGCTTTTGCTTGCATCAGTACCAGCGTATTGCAAAACCGAACAGTATAGTGCAGAAATTCAGTGCTTCGAATTCGAAAGTATGGGTAGAAAACACGAAGACTAATCCTAGTGCTCTTACAAAACTATTCCATATTTTAAATTAGCTAGGATTATAAGATATTTCTCTCTCTTTCTTAGCATGCCTTCGGGGTGTAATAGTCAGCACGCTGGGCGCTTATTCGAGAGGTCCAAGTCCTGGTGAGTGCATTGCTCATTTTTCATCTCTTCTGTTTCAAAAATACCTAATGTCTCTACAGGGTAAGCGAATTCCATCCCCAAACAGTAGCTTTATTTTTATATCAGGAGATAGAATAATGCGTCAAAAATGCACATAGCTATAAATAATCTCATGTTTTCCTCAATATGTGCCACATACTGTTATTCAAGAACGTAAAAGCACTTTTTTATACATACCTAGACTACATGATTAGAAAATATTCATGTCTAAATAATCTAACGTTTTATGTATTTATATGTGTGTATATGTGTATTCTTTGCACATTAGACGTTTTTTAATGTTCTAATGTAACATGTACTAGATACATACTACATCTTCCTGGTTGGCAACCATTTTTGTATGGTTAACGGTAGGGCAAGGACCTACTCCTGCAGCTCTCTGTTCTGTTTTGTTCTGTAGCCAGTTGCTAATTTTATTAATATTTGCAGCATTATTTTTAAATAAAGACTGTTTAAAACGTCATATATTATGTATATAGTAAAGAAATTTTTGATTAGATTTAAATTTGAAATCTAGATTTAAATTTGAAGTCTTATTCAGAATTTCAGAAATCTGATTTATTACCAAGCTGCACCAATAGAATAATTATTTTGGTTTCAGAAGAATATTAAAATCATATCTTTGTTTCAGTGTTAATGATCTTACTCTGTTTTAGAATGTATAAGAAGGATCTTCTAATTATAAAGAGTTAAGGGGGGAAACGTGCATTGAGTAAGAAACTTATAACATCTTAAAGTTTTGAACTACCTAAAACTTCTCATTATAAACTCTAAAGACTGTTCTTAAGAAGGTAACTCAAAGTGAAGTCGAGTTACCGTCTTTCTTAATGCTTTCTGTGAAACACAAAATAAACTTCAAAATATAAAATTTAATACAGAACTTTATTATCTCTTAATTGCGGTAATACACTTAAAAGTATTAGCAAAATAATTATTGGGACTTCTCGTTGACTAAGAAGTTAAACGGAGTATATTCATACAAAACTCTATGCAAAATTTCCCCGTTGTTGAGTTAGACGAAAAACGCTACAGAATTGAAAACAGTTTTTACATTTACCATGTGTAGCTAGCGCCAGGTGTTGACACCTTCTGCTCTGATGGCGGCTCCTTACAGAAAGCAACAAATTATTTTTACAGAGATGTCGGTTGGGATCACATCCTAGTTTTAACCTCAGCATCTTGCTATACAATTTGCTTAAACCTCTGGTTTGAGCAAGAAAGTGACGAACAGGGAATAAAAGAAGGAAACTAGTATAAAGCTAAATATCGGTAAAATTTAAAACATAAATATTGTTACGAAATGTCAAGGCGCGGTGAGATGGCTTCCCTGCAAAGCAGTTTTAGGGTTGCCATAAAATGGCAAGGGAAGGCAGGATTGCCACATTTGGCGAGAAATCTCCCATTTAGCGACAAAATTGGGGGTATGCCACGGACTGATGGAGAACCTTTTGGAACAAATTCTTACCGGTTTAGCCAAAAATGTTCTCCATCAGTCCATGCCTTATCGCCAATTTTATCGCCAAAATTGGCGATTTCTCGCCAAATATGGCAACCTTGCCTTATTTGCCATTTTATGGCAACCCTAAAACTGCTTAACTAAACTAAAACATAGACTAAATAAAATTTGCATTAATATTAGAGATCTATGAAAAATTAAATATTGAAAATATTTTTAATTTTTTCTGTAATTTTATATATTTACGTAAATTTTCTGGATATTATATCCAAGTCATGAATCTGAAAATACAAAACATAGTTAAAAGTTGGACAGGAATTTTGAGAAAAATCAGTATTTGATTTCTACTTGATAATCCTTGACTCTATATTGTATGCATCTTCATCTTTAGGCACGGCGGGAAAACATCCAAAAATGTGCAAAAGAATATATTAAAAGAAAACGTATATTCGTGTTTTTGGCGTTGTGCCACTAATAAAAGTAAATGTTCCGAGTTAAAGTTACAGTTTGTATTCCACACCTTCACCTGCATGTAATAAATCAAGTGTAATATTTAATAAACTTTTGTTTCCCGATGGAACTCAAATAATTTAATTTGAAGATCTGGTGTTAAAGTTTTTTACATTGCGATTTATCACGTATTCGGCACAGTGGTAAGTTTCTATTTTAATCGACGAGTTTCTCAAGCAATGGCCCTTTTAATATTACTAAAAACATTCTTTTAAACAACACTACAAAAAAAATTGTTTTTTGTGTAAGATAATATTTTGTTTGGCTTAGCAAAGAAACATAATTTAATGCCAGTAGACTATTTATATGTTATCAAACATTCAATGGTTTTCATTAAAGAAAAATCTGAGCATCTTAGAATTTTAATTTTCTCAGTTCTCAACTATCTAAATATGAACAAATAATAGAAGCATTCTTTTGTGTTTTTTAAAAATTAAGCTTAAATAGTTCGGTGCAGCATTCATAGGCAAAAGATCCACAGTCGTTATAAAATTGAAATTCAGATCATTCAATTACGCAGCAAATCCACGTTGAAAAAGACGTTAAAAAAACGTAAAAAAAACCATACACAATAGATAACAATCGAAATTATTATTCAGTCCACTTTTTTAAGGAAGCTATTATTTAAACATAGACGTCTCAGTTAATCTAATTACTTATTTACATGACATAAGAAAGATGTAAATTTCCTTGTGCCATTACAAAGTATTAAAAAATTGTTTAGAATAAAAATGATTAAATGTTTTCTATGAAATGACGTCACGGGATTGTTCGAATCCTTTAGTATGAATAGGACTGGGCTTAATCTATTCTTTTATTCTAATTCCTTAAATCTAGAAATGAACAGGACTTTTTATATTATTATTGTCTTGTCCTTTTCAAAGATTCTTTTTTTTTTTTCCGACGACACGCTATTTAAAAGAATGGCAATATGAAGGCGCATGCAAAAAGCAAAAACAAAGAAAAAAATAAGGCGAAAAAATGTTAAAAGAGTTATGAAAGTACAAAAGGGTTGGATTTTTCTTTTCGTCGTTGTTTCTGCCTTTCATAGAGCGCGAAATTTTTGTTTTTACGTCACCCTTTAACGCACACAAAAGAGAGCTTGCCATTCAAAACGTTTAAAACAACAGGCGTTGATTCTTTATTTTTTTCCACCGGCTTCAATACAGAAAGGGCTTCTTCAATAGCTTCTCGTTTTAATTAACACGCTAATGCGTCTAAATATTTTTTCTGCCGATTCACTTTAGTTTGAATGCAAATCGTGCGTGTGATAATAAAGCCCTGTCATCAGCGTGGTCTCGAGCTGAATATATTGCGCTGGGTCTCTTCTAAAGGTAAAGTTCCTTCTCGGCTATAAATTATTTTAACAATTTTGGGGTATATTAATAACTTTGTCACACGAGCGCGATGATAATTTCTGCAAAGCGATGATAATTTCTGCATTGTAAAGCAGAATGCTTCTCTTATTATTCAAGAAAATACAGCGCAATTTTCCTTTTATCTCGGGGTTTGATAAGAGGAGTTTTTTAAAAATAGGAGATTTCTTAAATTGCAGGAAGCTCTGTTTACCACAGCACGATTCTACTGTTGAAAAGACCACAGAGTTCTAGTAGCAGATTTACCTCATTGGTTTTTCTTTAAAGAAAACTGCAGCAGGAAAACTACCATTTCATGTTGAAAACTGGAGAACATATTCTGTCGACAGCAGCTTGCAAAGAGTGGTTTTGACAATTTAAAAATGATGATTTCGATACATTTGAAAAAAAAACATGGAAAATCACTGAAAAAATTTCAGTAATTTTAAACAATAATGCTGAATCTTACAATATTAAATCAATTCGAACAAAGCAGTAAAAAAAAACCCTCTCGAATATACCGAAAGATATGACAACGTCACAACGTTGTTTTCTAACATTACAATACTGCCCACAGGTTGCAAGACCAGTCAAGGAAACTCTAAGAAGCACTTCTTTGGACTGTGTTACCCCCATCTGCTGCATTCATCAGGTGTTGCCCCTTCAGATTATCATTTGTTTCGATACATGCAAAGGACTTTCTGGAAAGTGGTTCAGTTCTTATGGGGATATCAAAAACTGGCTTTATGCCTGGATATTTAAAAATAGCCAGACATTTTCTTCATGGAATTGGTTTGCTACCTGACAGATGGGATATACCTTTTGACGGAAATTACTTCGAATAAAATTTCTTTCAAGTTATATTCATACATCTAATAATTTATGACTAGCTTTTCTAGTCCAGAAATTGTAGGTGTACAGAACACTTTATAATTGCCGGACCATTTAGTAGTCAAATTAACTTAACATTTATGTTTGTACTAAATATATCTGGATATGCGTTTTCTAATTTCTGTTGTCTTCTGCACAAAAAATAAAAATGTATAAAAATAAAATGAATAATAAAAATAAAAATGAAATAAATAAATAAAAATAAAGAAATTAAATTAGAATTAAAAATTGAATAACAGGTACGGCAGTTAACAGACGATTTTGAAACCTGCACCAGCATACAGATTTATTCGCAGCGATATTAAAGAACACTCATACATGAATTTATAATGCTCGCAATTTGTGAGGAATGTTTCTGAGCAATTTGTACATCTTTTACAGACATGTCATGGTACAAAATCTCCATCACTTGAATATGATATCACTTAGGTGTCACCCATTTTCCTTTAAGTCTTTTATGGAAGTTAGATATCACATCTTGCAGGACTGGCACTGGAATTTGATTAACTTTTTCCCCGAGTTTGATCCTTCCACACTTTTTGGAGGTATGTGCTGGGTCACATCCGAAGATCACAGATTTCAAATGACCCCAAAGCAAGAAATCACTAGCTGAAAAGTCAGGGGATCCTTTTTTTTTTTTTTTTTTTTTTTTGGAGGAAGGGCAGGAAATTTCCTCTGTCTTGGAGATGAGATGACCAGGAATAATATTTTGTAGTACGTTAATGGAAATCAGAGAGGGATGACATATGGCCCCATCTTTTTGGAAGAAGGTGTTTTCAGTTAAAGGAAGATCAGTAAACTGTCGCACTAGGAAATGATTAAACATGTAAGAATAACGCTCTGTGTTCAGAGTAAAGCCTTCCTGCGATTGTCTTAAAAATAAGGCCCAATGATTCCAAATGAAGATAGGACGTACCATACACCACCCCTTTCTGACTATGAAGTGGCTTTTCACGAAGCATTTCAGGATTTTCATGTGACCAGCATCTAAAGGTTTGCTTATTAACAAAAGCCTGGCACATAAAAATTGGCCTCATCGCTCATGATAAGACTGTCGCACTGGTCTGGGTTGTCATTCATAAGCTCCGATAATTCACGGCAAAAGCTTAGTCTCTTTGGGAGATTGTCCACATTCAGTTTTGTAAGGATGGGATTTCCATTCCTTGCGCAATATTCGCCGTAAACTCCGATCTGATCTGATATGATCTGTAAGTTACAGCGCATGCTTGCGTGCAGAACGCCTGGGACTCCGGCTGAAGGCTTCTTACACTCTTGCAACATTCTCTGATGTGCACACGGTTTTGCACTTTCACCCCTCTTTCTCATGATATCACTCGTTTCCTCGAAACGCTGTACTCGCAATTTGATAGGATGCGCGGAAGGGACTGGGACATGGACTGAGCCCGCAATATACGCTCTGCGGTCACATACCTCTTGTTGTTTTTGTAAAATGCCTGCACGACAAAAGCGCGTTGCTCACCGGTCCACGATGCTATCTCGACTGAACACCGATATCAGGATCAATGGTAAAGGTTTGTTGTGTAGATTGCACCACTCTCGTTTCTTGATTTCTAACTTAACTTGCTATTTCCAGGTTTGCCAAATCACTCATTTCACTGCCACATCTGTTATATAAAAATAAAATAAATAAATAATAAAAATAATAGAATAAAAATAAGTAGTTTAAGATATTTCAAAGGTTAGGATTGTTTTATTTCCTGGCCTAAATTCCTTTTCGATGGGTAATTCTTTATTGGCATGTTTGCAGCAGGTTTAAGTTTGAACAATAGTTTGTTCAAACTTACACCTGCTGATTAAATTTTTTAGTGTCTCAAACTAATGAGATGGTATAAGATCGTAAAAGAACATAATGCTACTTTATTAAATTAACGTTAAAAATTCCTCATTAATACCATTACGTTGAAAGTTTAATTTAATCTTACTTCAGGTATGGCTACAGCTATGGTTATAAGATAGCATTTCTGTACCTAAAATAAAGCTGATGATTTAGAGAAAATATGGAATACTTTAACTTTCGGCGATGTTGCAATATGACTCGATGGACATTTAGAAAGAGATTAATGACTCGACGGAAATTTAGAAAGAGATTAATGACTCGACGGAAATTTAGGTTAGGTTAGGTTATTTAATTACGGCAAAGCCTCGAGGGCTATCTGCCTAAGGGGAGGGATGCCTTCGTGGAGGACTTTCTAAGGGAAACTGGCTCGTATGCACGTTACACATGGGGAAAACCACGAAAACACCCATGCAGCCAGCCCGTTCGCGGGATTCGAACCTCGGACCGAACTACCAGTGTTCAGCGACTTTACCGCTCGGCCGCAGGTGGGCCCCTCGACGACGACGGAAATTTAGAAAGAGATTAATGACTCGACGGAAATTTAGAAAGAGATTAATGACTCGACGGAAATTTAGAGAGAGATTAATGACTCGACGGAAATTTAGAAAGAGATTAATGACTCGACGGAAATTTAGAAAGAGATTAATGACTCGACGGAAATTTAGAAAGAGATTAATAACTCGACGGAAATTTAGAAAGGTGTCCAGCGAGGAAAGTAGATCCATGTGTGGCAAAGTGGATAAGAACGCGGAACAGCAACAGGGGTTTTGAATACGTTCCATTATAGGTTTGGAATCTCTTCGAATAGATTGTCTGCACGGGCGTACAGACATACGTAGTTTTCAATATATGCAACGTAAATTCATGCCCGTTTCTTTTAAAATGTAGTACACGAAGGCTTCCTTTCTCAGATAGGTCGAGTCTTTTATTTTAAGCAAAACCAACTAACCAAGCCAGGAAAAATATGATGAATGAAATAAGGAAAATACATTGAGATGGATAGCAAATAAGACGGATGAAAAATCTTACATTCGTAGAATCATTAGGATATTTCTGAATGCAGAAAACATGAAAAACGAGCAATTTCCTCGCCGGGACGACTCTCGAATACGCGTCGAGTGTGCTAACCATTACACCAGGTAGGCACGCCGAAAGGAGAGAGAAAATTACAAAAATCGAAGACTGTTATTTACGCACATGAGATAACTGCTTAATATTTCCAAATATAATTTGCTTCACTGGGACATTTCTTCTTTGATGATTTGTATAATTTAAACTTTTCCCCAATAATTATTAATAACTATAACACAATAAATGTATATCTGTATTTAATACATATGAGTTTATGTATTTAAAATTATTAATTTCCGAAGTTAACTTTTTTTTGGGGGGGGGGGTCACACATAGCTCAATGGTAGATGAATGTTTTCATTTTCAAACTTTTAAGCTTCGACGCTGAAGTCCAAATTCAAACCTCCATAGTTATCTTTTAGAGAGCATAAGCAGTCTAAACTCAATGCTAACTGCAATACCTTGCCATAACCTTCAAAGGCTGTACACCTATCCTTGTTATATCCTGATTCGACACGATTGGTTACGAGATTTCTATCTGAAAAGTTAATTAACTATAATGCAGTTACATTTTATTTAATTAATGAATATCATCTCTCCCCCTGTTGCAGATAAATATATGTGGAAATTCGTACTTCCGCCTACACTGCGAAAGATTCGGTTGAGACTGATGGAAGATTATCTCATTCCTGCATACCTCCATGGTGTAACGGTAGCACACTCGGCGCGTATTCGAGAGGTCAAGTGTTCGAGTCCCGGCGAAGGCCCTGCTCATTTTTCATATACTCCTGCTTCAAAATAACCAAATGATTCTGCAACACATTCCTCTTTTTTTCTTTTATATGTATATTTTCTAAAGCCTGTCAATCATTTTACCCATTTCTGCAAAAAACACGAAACAGTAATTTGTTTGTTAACTAAAATAAGTGAAAATTATCGTGGATTATCGATTAATAAACAGGTTCCTCTAATAACCTGTAGTAGTAGTACAAAGTAGAAAACCTACTATTTACCTAAGATAAGGAATTCTTTCATGAAAAAATATTTTAAGAGAAATTTGTTCATATTCACGTTACTTGTTGAATTATTCCCTATGGAATCAACTCTCAATATTCAGTGATCTTATTCACTCGGCTCAAGTGGGCTACTTATGGTGGTGGTGTGGTGGTGATGTATTTAATTATGGCAAAGCACACTAGGGCTATCTGCCTAAGGGAAGGGATGCCTTTGTGGAGGACTTTCTAAGGGAAACTGGCTCGTATACACGTTAAACATGGGGAAAACCACGAAAACATCCATTCAGCCAGCCCGTTCGCGGGATTCGAACCTCGGACCGAACTACCAGTGTTCAGCGACTTTACCGCTCGGCCGCTGGTGGGCCCGGGCTACTTATGGTAAGAAAAGAATAAATCCTCGATCTAAATCGGATTTGAATAGATGAACGTTAAAAATTTCGGCTTTTCTAACTTGTAACTATTTTTTAAGCTTAATCTTACTATTAACGAATCCCATAATTCTTAGATTTTTCACCTCCAATAAGAAAAGAAATTGATTTGGACGCTTGGTACATTGTTGACGAGAAAGGATTTTAACCTTTCAGAAATTACTTTGTGAGGTTGCTTTAATTTGAATAACCAGTTATTTTATGTTTTGAATCTTTACTGTTACTTCTCTCTTTCCATTTTCCCTTCGGGGTGCAAATTATTCCGCGTGTGTTTATAGTGAGGTTTTGAGATTGTTAGGATAGAACATGTTCTGCCTCTTGTGGTCACGTTAATAGGCCTGCTAGTCTAGATACGAGTTCCCTGTCTTCGGCCTTGCATTACAATTGACTGTTGAAATTCACGCCGGTAAGTTCTGTGCTAACTTCGTGTTAAATTGCTCTGTGTAGCCTTTGGCTATTAGTTTATTTAAATTTAGATTTAGATTTGACTTATTACTTTAAGTTTCTTGCTATAAGTGGTGGCGCAATTGTATGCACCAAGGGTGCCTTCTGTCCAACTTAGTTTTTAATAAAGAGTCTTTTATACCTCTCCCAAGTTTCTGTGGTATTTAACGATCTGTGATACTTAGCGACTTAGCGATAAATCGCTTAATGTGTACATAGATGTTAACATTAGATGATACCCAAGAAATTGAAATTTTACCTCTTTACACCCTATCAGTTAATTTCTCCTTACGACTGCATAAAATTGCAAAGAATTTTGTATGTAATGAGAGAGATATGGCTAGGAATTGAAATGAATACAAAATGGGTGTAAAGGATAGCCATAAAAAGATCAGTAATTAAAAATATTCTTTTGTCTGTTCTTGTTATCGTAAATTCATACTTGATATTTCTAAAGATACATAAACAAAATCTTTTAAAATTAACGTAAGAGTCACTTTATAAAGTTATTAACTCTGTTTTGGAACGAAAAATATGAAGAACGAGCAACACCGTCACCGAGATTCGAACTCCAAACTTCCCAATGGCGAGCTGGACGTACTTCCATTTATATAGTAATGAAGGAGAAAATTCCTTACATTCTTCCCTATTTAAACGGAGATAGGTAGGAGGGGAAACAGCTGCAATATCATGGAGATAATGAAGTGTCGCCCTCCACATTTTAATTAGGCTCCACTTATAGAGTCATTAGTTTTCTCAAATCAGAAAGCATGAAAAAACATCTGCGCCCTCTTCAGCATCAGAACGCTGTACCTCTGAATGTACTACACTTTATGCCTATATACTCTATACTTCTGGATTGCCGGCTTCGGATTACGCCACGAAAGCACGTGGTAAGAAGAAAGATAATTCTTCACAGTTCTCTGGATTGGTTTCGATTTTAGACGAATTTTCGAAGACGAATTTATATGCGCAGAACAAAATGTTTTCAATGGATCTATGGAAAGACTCTTCCAAGAATACCTAAATTTAGAAAAATTATCCATTTATTTCATTTAACTGAAGCATGTTCACTCATACTTTGTCGAAATTCTTGAGAAAAAACTTAAAAATTATTCTAATGTGTTATTTGGTATCTTAAAAAAAAAGGAGAACAAGTTTATATTTTCAGTCAGTCACATGCTTAGATTTGATTTAGTTCACGAGTTGATTGTCTAAAACACATTTGCCCGAATAGAGGACTTTACGAGGGAAACTCTTTCCTGTCATGTGAAGGGTACTTCACGTAGAGAGATGGAAGTTGATGCAGCTTTCTATATTTCCTTATTGATCAGAATTTAAAATAATGATAAATAATAAACAATATTTAATATAATATTAATAATTTATTAATAATAAGTAATGAAAAATAAATTATTTTAACGATGGTTTTCGTGTATAAGAAGTATGTAGTTTTCAGATGAGTATCTTTCAGGAAAACGTGAATCCTTTTAACATGCAGGTTAGTACTAAACTGTTGCCCATCCAAAATGCAACACCATGAAGGAAGCATCCAGACAGCATGAAACTTGCATCATCTGCATACCATAAAGGAATATACAGACGATTACGGTTTCCGTGCAAGCGCACTTCATGGGCGACTGCAGCGCTGTTTACAAACCGTATGCAAAAGGAGGAAAGGCTACCGTTTTGAATAACGTAACTTGTTCTGTCGTGAAATTGTGTATGCAGGTTCAGTATGCTTTGTAGAAAAATACGAACATCATTCGAGCACGTTTCCGAGATCGACCGAGGCAGAATTGTTGCATACAAAGATTGCAGATTATCTCTCGGGGAATAATCGAGTCAGATGTACTCAAACAATAATCAAGTGACCATAGAATCAGTGAATGCAGGAGGGAATAGATAGACGCAACTGGAATCACTTAGTGGCACCACTCCATGAAAAGACAGACATATTGTTCGCATGGCACTGATAGAATGCACTGCCTCATCGGCAACCATATTACAACAAATGCAGTCTGTAACACAACGATCGGTGTCTGCACGAGCAATTCTATGTCGTTTACAGTACAGTGAACTGGCTGTTAAGCGTCTGTTGCTTCGCTTACCTTTAAGCAACAGGCGTTTTCTTTTGATGTGGTACACTGAACGGCAGAGTTGGCATCCGAATGCAATCACACTGTGGTTTTGGACGAATCACGCTTTTTGTCTCCAGTACAACCATGGTCGGTCAACCATGGCCAGTACAACCAAGTTTGGAGACACCTTGAAGACAGGCTGCTCGACTATTGTGCTATGCATTGTCATAATGGTCCTGCAGCCGGTATTATGGTGAAAGGTGGTACTGGATTCCACTCCTGCAACCTTCTAGTACGCATTATCGGTATACTTACCAGCCAACGCAATCTCTCTCAGGATGTCCAGCCTGTTCCCTTCCTTAGCTTCAGCGCTTTCTTGTGGCAACATTTCAACAGCACAATGCGCAATCCATGGACCTTATAAAAAATAGACTAACCCAAGCAGGTTTTCTCCCTCGTCTGAGGCGTTGCCGGCTGTCAGCTTGATTACATCCGGAGGAGAAGGGACGATTTGCAGAAATTTAACATTGGTTACCTATTCCAGCGTGTATAATTGTCAAGAAAAAGCTGGTTGTAGCGCCTCATTTCACAAATTAGAATTTCTACAGATTTTTATTTTTGAAATTGAGATTAATTTTTAAAAAATTAGCATATTTATCAAGCATAATTAACGTTCCAAATATTTATAAAGCTATTGCATGCTTTCAGGACTGGATATTTTTTTAGCTTTTCCTATGCTGTAAGGAAATTTGTAACTACTTCTTTTAGAAAATAACATTTTAAATCTGAACTAATAGAAAATTTCAAACAAGCAATTTTCTCTTGGAATTTTTACGCTTTTTATTGGTGTAAATAAAATTTTTTTCGTATTTTTTAAATAGGTAAAAAATACTGCAATATTTAAAAAAAATAATTTAATTTATTGGCCCAAAGGGGCTGTAACTTAGAAAGGTATGTGGTTTACGGGCAAGAACATAATATTCAGTAAATATGGGTAACGCACAAAACTTTTATAAAAAAGAGTGCTTCTAGATTTTATTTTATCTTTTTTTTTTCCTTCATTACGCTTAGAAAATTTTATGCTTCGAATTTTATGAATTATTAAAATAACTAATCCACTTTAATGTTAATAATTTAATGATCATATTGTTGCGTGCGTACGGGTTCGTTATGAAATGAATGCACAAGTCCGATGAAAAAAATGAACAAAAATTTATTATTATCACAACAAAAATGCTTAAATTTTCTCAAATTATCACGCAGTATTACAATATCTCACAGTAGTTTTCTTTTAACTACTCAAATGTCCAATAGAACGTAATTGAAAATAGCTAAAGAACGCTAATCCGCGAATTCGCTACAATCAACAACAGTAGTTTTCTAAACAACAACAAACTAAGCAACTACTACAAACTGAGATGTTTTCCTCCTTTTATAAGATTTTTAAAATCACGCGCTAGAATTTTCCAGTACTTTCTCGAAATCAAAAAGAGATATTTATTTATTTAATGCACGCGCTCTTGTATTTTCAAATTTCCGGCTTAGCTTTCTTTTAATATTCGGCACGCGCTGCACTGCGCGAGAAATAAAACCATTTAATTTATAATTGAACTAACATTAGCTTTTTAAATACCAAATTCGTAACACTATAATCAAATAAATATGATCGTTTTGTAATGTTATTATAGTTTGGAAAATCACTGCCTGAAAATGTTCATTAAATTAAAAAAAAAATTATCAGATCTTGTTTAATTTTACCTTATTTATTTCAAAGCATCCCGTACTATCAATTTTATTTAATTTTACTTTATTTTTACGCTAATTTTGCGTAAAAATTTTGGTAAAATCTCTAAGCACAAAATTAAGTTCTTAAATTTTGTGCTTAGAGATTTTACCGTTTTACCAAAGTAAAAATGTTTGTACAAGAATTACGCGTGAAAAAAAAATGCACGAAATGCAGTAAAAAGTG
This sequence comes from Stegodyphus dumicola, assembly GCF_044657685.1. Taxonomy (NCBI): domain Eukaryota; kingdom Metazoa; phylum Arthropoda; class Arachnida; order Araneae; family Eresidae; genus Stegodyphus; species Stegodyphus dumicola. The sequence continues at coordinate 89,074,550 of NC_140777.1, forward strand.
CTTTAATGAGATATATTAAATCCTATTTGGAAAAAACTGTGGCTTTCATAATCTCATCACTCTCCTTCTTGCCGACATGTCGGTGACGCGCGCCCCGCCTACTGGGTTAGTCTATCTCTTATAAGGCGCAATCACACTTTGCAAGCAATGTTCAAGTTTTCATTTTAGCCCACCGTACTTCACTGCTACCCTAGCCTGCCCGTTCTGCAAATCTATAACCCATCGAATATGTCTTGAAAAGAACAAGATCATTGACCAATGATCGGAGAACGCCTGTGTAATTTCTCTATGAGGAGATATCGTCTCGCAAGACACCGCTGGGTTCAGCTAGCGATTTCTCCTAATGGGGATGTGTAAAATCTAGAATGTTGTACGTCAACGAAGCACACTCCTTGCGCGAACTAGAAGTTGTTACTTAAAGAAGACTAGCCGCCATGCGAAGAGAAATCTGTTGAGATATTCGCAGATAGAGTGCAGTTTATGAACCAAGGAGGACAACAGTTGCAAGATGTCATTTTCAGAACTTAAAAACTGACGTAATATTTATTCTTACTTTCTCTTACTAAACAGCAAAGTTACAACATGAAGAAAAATCAGTTCTTTGCATTTAACCTATTTTTTTTCTTTTTAAAAACTGTGAGGTTTTCTGCCCATTCTACGTATGTTAAGAACAGCGAAGAAATTCGCATTTTTAGTTTTATGCGTTTCAAACCCACACAACTGCACACCTGTTTTCCAGGAATTTCTACAACAAAGGAAAACATAATTATGAAGGATCCTGGTTACTGTATGTTTTTGTATGACACAAAGCAAACGAAATCTTGTGTTGAAGGACAGAGGGTTCCTCCTGCGCCGGTCAAACATTTAAATACAAAGATTTCAATAAAATAAAAAATGAATAAATCCCAAAATTCCCCTTCAGCCAGTTTGTTCAGAGTTCGAAGTTAAAGCCGGGTGCTTCTCAGATGGTATAGTGATTAAGGAAGCCTACTATGATAACAAAGAGCCCGGGTTGGAATTTCGGAGAAGGCATGGCTGTTTGTAAATGGGTATTGTCTCTGTGGCATGCGAACACTCTAAATACATAGCGAGTCGAAAGTTCTCTCGGGGAATAATCGAGTCAGATGTACTCAAACAATAGTCAAGTGACCATAGAATCAGTGAATGCAGGAGGGAATAGATAGACGCCTCGAGAGGTTGAAGGTAGGGAAAGAGGATAGGAAGACCCTCGAACCCGTTCCCGCCGGGTTCTCTCCACCAAAACTGGAGGCGGAACTGAGCAAAGTCCTATTCTCACCTGTACGGTGCTCAAAGCTCTAGCTAACCACAGGAGCAATCTTGTTCTCCTTACCACGATGAATTTTGTAGACTTTTTCTGATGTTACTGTCAGAGAACTCAGATAAGTCACAACAACAACGACGGAATTAAACTCGAAATAAGATGTCAGAATTTTGCAACTTCACACACTGGCACGCTTATCCTTCTCGAAACTGGTACACAATGAATCGATCGTAATAAGCATTTATGAGAAAAATCGCATAAAATAATAAAAACTAAGCATTTTGATATTTTATTGCAATGAAGAATAATTAACGTCAGAAAGAATAATAACTGTAGAAAAAATCGTGACGTTAGATTCAACCAACCATTCAGTCACCAGCATACAACACAGATTTATATTGTTTCGTATCTTTAGACTAATAGCATGTAGATAAGGATGCTACTGTAGAGATAATTTCAAAGAGAACTGCCTTGCAATTGATTATTTAAAAAGGAAAACTCTAAGCTGCCCATTTATCAACTAGTGCAAGCCTCAGAATGCATTTTCGACAAATTCTGTAGCTCTAGATATTAAGTGAAGAGTTTGTGGATTCATGAATTTGTTTTTAATACTGGAAAGGGTTACAATACTTACCTTAAGCCAGGAAACAGAGTTTAATTCTTTAGCAACACTGCAGTGTCATTAGGTTATTTTGATGCTGGAAATGTGAGGAATGCCTTCGCCGGGATTCGAACGTGGACCTCTTGAATACGCGCCGAGTGTGCTACCGCTACTTCACGAAGGCATGCTGGAAGGAGGGAAAAGTACCTTATATGCTTTCCCTTTTAAAGAGCGACTGAGGATAAGGGGACCCAATCGCCAAGTCATGGTGTTGAAGAATCATCATCGAAAACCTTTTAGTTCGGGCGCCATTGTAAAGTCGTCAGGTTTTTCTTGAAGCAGGAATACATGAAAAATAAGCAATGCTCTCACCAGGGAAATTTTACCAAAATGTCTACAAAGCCCATAAGCTATTCGAGAGTTAAGAAAACAAAATTCTGAGACATATTTTTCTAAAACTTTCATTCGGTTGTCAAATAAATTTAAACATTTCTTCTAGTATAATTATGGCTTCGGCAAACGAGCATCAGAATCGTGTGAATGAGGTGCGGTAGATAATGCAGATCACTTTCTCTTCAACTGCCCACAAAACCGATAAACTGCATTTAAAAATGCCAAGCAGTGAATACTGGCTGCAATGGGGGGAGAATACCTACAGCAACAAGCAGACGAAAACTAAAATAGAGGAGGTAATCAGACTATGCTCAGCAAGGTACTAAGAAATTCTCCCCCTCCTTTGAGAATTGTATCTTAGCAGCATAATTTTAATAGAAATTCAAAATACTACAACAACTGAAAATCAACACTAGAAAAATAGCTAGTAACAGGACTGTAAGAGCAAAACTATTGTAATGTAAGCGTATTACTATCCAGTTTGTATGTACTTGATAAAAATAATATTGTAAAGCAGTTTAAATTATATTAAAAATCCAGTCAATGTGTAAATGAATTACAAGTTCAATTTGATTATCTCAGTAAATGTATTTTAAATAGGAATTCAGATAATGTTTAAATGTACACATAACTGTCATGGTTTTATGTAACTATCACATATAACTTGTACAAGACAATGTTTGTAATCAACACATCTATGCTTATACACAGGCCTTGTATGCCCATGTAATATTTATATTTGTATTTTTACACGGAGGAAATATTCCCTTCTACCAGGATGACTAACACTGTAAGACTTGTACAACAAAGTCAAGTCAGTATAATTATGGCAGCATACCAAGTAGCTAAACGATCCAGAAAAGGAAATAAATGACACATAGGGAAAAACTGAATACGTTTCCCATATAAATTACTTCTATCGCCACATAGGAGGAAGAAAGCAATTCGCAAAAGCTTTCAACACAAATGTAAAATTTTTTTACGGGCTTTCAGAGTGCAAGAAATCGCCTTGATTGTGTAGAATAACTGAGGGATGAGGTCTATCATCAATATAAGAAGCAGCAAAACTCAGACAAAATTTTGTATCCTTTTTATATCTACTAGTCTCTTGAGATATCTTTCACCATAGACTTCTACCCTCCCCTTTACCGCAAAATAAGCTCACTCTCTGCGCATAAAAGAGTCCCGTTATATCCTCAGACACAAAAGGACGAAAGTCCACCTTCATTGTAACAGGTGCCACTCTTTTCAAACTCTCCGAATAAAACAGATAACGAAAAAAAAGAACGGTTATGTTGATAAAAAAAGGGTGGAAAACCCCGTAACAAAAGTTGTGCGTTGCTCTGCCCCAAATTACATGCACAAACTCCTTTTGTGCTGCAGGCCCTTTAACCGGCCGATTATTGGGCCGCTGGTCTTTTGAAGGCCTGGTCACAATGGGGCCGGCCAATAACTCAGGACTTGTATTCATCTTTCGCTCCTTTTGAAGGGAAAGCAGCTCCTTTTCTAGAACAGGCGCAACCCCGGCGCGTGCTTTTCACCATCTCAGACCGCCTTTCTTGTCCTAACTCGGCGAGGGGTCGTATAAAAACGGACGGTGCCAAAATGCAGTTTGAAAGATACAGTATTTCAATTTCAGCTCTTGATTTTTTTTCACGGCTACGGATTTACTTTTATCATTTTTTTTCAACACTTTTGGAAAATTACAATTTCAAAAGACACCAGCGTGGTCCAAACCTTTTACCAACATTTTAATAACATACCTTAAAAATTATTGGACATGATTTCTTTTTCGGATAACTCTGCTTGTGAACGTAGCTCGTATCAGGGATTTCTGAATGCAGGTACTGTGTAGACAATTTAAGTGTATTTTTAGTCCAAATGGGGCTTTGTCCCTGAAGGACTATTGTTTTCGTTTTGCGATTTTGCATTGTTTTGCGATTGGTTCACTATAAATGTCCGTTTCACTTTTCAGACTGTTGCCACCCAATGTTAGAGTCCTGCATTATATTTGAAGAAATTAAATAATGAAAAACCTCCATAAATGTATGTATATTTCTCGCACTGTGATAAAACAACGGTACATGGGGCCATCGAATTCTGAATGACGTAATCCTACTGCAAATACGGGCATCTGGAAGACCAAATTTGAAATTAGGAATTGGTTTTATGATCAATTTCATATCTTGTAAAACTTTAACGAATTTTTGAGTAACAAACTCATGGATTTCAAAGCGAGCAATCGCAACGTTGTACTGAAAAAACATTTTCATCTCCAGCCTCCAGCGCCTGAGACTCCGTATCGGAAATTCTAAAGATATGCACAATTTAAAACTATTTTGAGATATTGCTCTTGAACCGAGTTTTATAATTTAAGAGAGAAGAACGTGATATTTAATAAATAAAGGTAACAGACAAAATGTTAAAAAAAGGCCCTTTAGACGTAATTTAAAATCTGAAACCTTTCATATTTTTTCCTTTTCTTTTCATTTTTTTTTTCACTCGACAAAAGTTAATTTAGGGCAGAAAGGGCTTAATCCAAAACCGGATAAAGTTTAGCCAACAAAAAACTGGTTTATTTGCGAATAATATAACATTATTAGTTTCGAAAAATCAAACAGTACCTTTTACAGCTGGTGAAAAGGAACATATTCGCGAGTGTGGAAACGGAAATTTTGAGAAATTTTGGCTAAGAAACGAAACTTCTCATGCCATCTATTGACGGATAACTGAAGGAGAAGTAACTAAAAAACAATTTTTAAAGCTTGAAGATACATAGGAGTTTGAATTCATTAAATAAATCAGATTTTCATTTCCTTTCAAAATCTCTGGGAAATATAATTAGTCTGCTGCGGATGTTTATTGAATAATTTTCGTTTCAAAGAATTGTAAAGCGTGGCTTTCCAATCAATAATGGTGATCATAGAAAAATTAAGAATTTCTTTTTTCAACGATAAATTCTGTGATACAAAATTTCAAGTTCCACAGTTGTTCCACAGTTGACGAATTTATATGTATACTGGCTTTTAACTTCCACATAATTTTTTATTATTATTTTAGTTAGCGATCCAAATTCCAAGCTTTATCTACTTTCAGCTTTAAAGATCTTGATTCTTAGTTGATTCTTGTTCAAATTACTTCGTTTCTTATCATTTTCACAGAAACTTGTCAATAGTTCTACACCCGGGTCTATGAACTCTTCTGTTTTTCTTCTTTTAATTTCAGCGCTTGTAGCTAAAGAAGAAGGTATAATTCAACCTCCCAAACTATTGTTTCACAGTTTGCAAGTCGTACGTGAGTTTTCGTTAATTATTCTAACTCATTTTGTATTGAATTCTTTGGACATTCCCAACGAATAATAATATGGACAGCTTGCTGAGATTTTATTATTAGCTCCGTCACAAGAAACTGCAATTAGATGTATTATTTATATTATTTATACACTGGCGTATAAATATTAACAACAGCATTATAGCTAAGAATTACAGCCTCAAACCTATTAAAAAAACTGCGACAATTTGCATCGCTACAGATGTTCATAAGAAAGTTGGCCTTATTGAAATTTAGGGCTAATTATGTGCGAAAAACAATTTGCCCCATAAATGATAAATGCAGAAGTTAAGAGAATTTTTTTAAAAGATACTCATTGAGTTTCACTTATACTGCAAAGTGCCTATCAGTAAGCATTTTATCGATTAAGCATGATGCAAAATAACTGGGAAGCTATAGGAAGAGCGTAGCATAATACTAGACTACGAGATCAGCATTCGTTCTAGCATCCTCTCTCAAGTTTGGATGGCTTTCAGAACAGCAAATGCAAGTATTCGGATAATTGGAATTGACAACCAAGAGCGTTAATGCTCAGTAATGAACGTTTTGTAGATTTAAATGTCAAAAAAAAAATGAATGTAATGAAAGCAATCATTGCAACCTGGCGAACACTATTGTAGCCAGATAATTCTGCCATTAGTCTTTACTTGAACAATAGTGATACAGCTCTCGTGTTATGGCTGTTGATATGTGGCGGGAAAGTGAAAATATATTGCTCAAATGTGTTGATCAACTTCACAGAAAAGCAGTAAACACCGCCAACAACACACATTAGGATATACAGCACTCATAAGTAGTGAAAGGGGCTTAAAAACTCACGTGTCTCTAAGCATCGAATGGCCAGGTGTAATGAGCATGCAATCATTTCGTACGTAGTTAAATGTTTCACAATCAGATTAATGTATTACTTAAGCAACAGTGTAATGTATTCCTTTTGTAACCATTGCGTGCAAACAATGTTTAATCCAGGAAGCGGTGTAAATGCCTCACCTGCCCAAGTATGTAATTACATCCAACATTATATTAATACATTATTTAAGCATTAATGTTATCATGATGCAACCACTGTGCATACCAAATGTATAACCCCAACATCAAAGTAATCTTTTTATGACAACTACGTATTTAAATTGCATAACTGAACAAAATACATGTCCATATTAATGAAGCATTGCAACACTGTTGAAACAATTGTGTGCATATAATGAACACTTCAGGTATCAATGTGTTCCTCTTACGACCACTGTGTGTATACTCTACGTAATGGAACAAAATGCATGAACTGCATGCAAGGCCTTGTCGAATTTTCAATAATTGAACTCAGATTCACAAATTACCTGCGCCACCTGTCCAGAAATGTCAGTATTTAAGTGACAGTGCTATCATATGGCAGCCATTGGGCGTAAATAATATAAATTAAGTATTAATGTAATCCCTATGTGCATTTAATGCATATCATGTAAATAAATTTTATAAACTATTTTCTATACACGGTTTCATAGATCATGGGAGAAACTTGGAGGGGTGGTGGAGCGTATTAAAACATGCATTTTTTATAGGAATGTAGGGTCTAAAGTGACGGGTTAAGGCAGGAACGGAAAACAAAACAAAAAAAAAAAACGTCACGAGAGAAAAATGTGTTTATGTACAAAATCAACGCAAAGTGCTTCTTTGTAGCAATACAGTATTCACAATAAATGTTCAAAATTGCGCCCACCAGCAGTAGTACATGTTTGGTAACGTCGCAGAAGGGATTGACGAACATTTTGAAAAACGATAGGCATTTCGCGCACGCTTGCAGCCGCAATGGATAGTCGTGAAACGAGGTCCTCCAGTGAGTCAACGGGAGTCTCGTAAATGATGCTCTTCAGATATCCCCATAAAAAAAGTCCAAGCTGGATAAATCTGGTGAACGGAGTGGCCTTCGAACGGGTCCACCACGGCCAATCCATCGTCCCGGAAATGTCCCATCCAAGTAATTGCGGATCCGCACGTGGTTATGGGCTAGCGCAACATCATGCTGGAACCACATGCGATCACGAACGGCAGCCGGAACATCCTGCAGCAATTCCGGTAGCACCTCTTGCAGAAAAATATGATAACATAAGCCATTTGTAAGTGCAAGGTAAGAGGTATGGGCTTATGAGGTAGTCGTTAACAATACCCGCCCACACATTCACGGAGAAGCGGATTTGGAATGCATGTGGAAGTGTGCCGTGTGGATTATGAGTTGCCCACACGTGCATGTTGTGGCTATTGAAGATGTCGTTCTGTGAGAAAGTTGCCTCGTCCGTGAATAGCACATCCGATGAGAAATCCGCCTGCGCCGCACACTGCTGCAAGAACCAATGACAAAAATGAACTCGAAGAGGGTAATCTGTCTGTTGCTAGGCTTGGGCTCTCTGCAAACGGTATGGGTGCAAACCATTTCCATGCAGTACTCTCCAAACGGTGGAGTGACTCAGCTGCAGACGACATGCAATAGCTCTTGTACTTGTCTGAGGTGATTCATGCACAATGTTCAAGATGGATTCTTCAATGCGAGATTATCGTGCACTTCTTCCACTCCTAGTGTCAGAGGTGGCTTCAAATGACCCGTTTTCACACAGAGACCAATGCAACCTCTCGAACATTGTGTGCTTCGACATACGCTTGTTCGAAAACCGTTCCTGGTGCAACCGTAGCTCTGCTTTGTCGTTCCCATTAGCAGCACCATACATGAGATACATGTCAGCTTATTCCCTGTGCGTAAACTCACCCATCACGCTCGATATCAGAGTTGCGAATGATCCTCTGGTGCATCGGATCGTGGTTTGTCCGACTCACTACCGCCCTCTACCGCTGCATTGCCAGCCGAATCACAGCTGTAGTTCTGATTACTGTTAGTGTTCCCCTTTTTCGAACATTTATTGTGAATACTGTATTGCTGCAAAGAAGCAGTTTGCGTTGATTTTGTACATAAACACATTTCCCTACATTCCTATAAAAAAAAAAAATGCATGTTTTAGTACGTTCCAACACCTCTCCAAGTTTGTCCCATGATCTATGAAACACCCTGTATATTATGAAACACCCTGTATATTATGTTCAAATCGTAAACTATCCAATGATCTGTACCCAACTCTAGACGACAAATGTTCAATCTTATAAAATTTGCTAGGGTGTAATGTAATATACGAGTGTGCTTCAAACCTCCTTGCCGATAAATCTTATGATCGAAATCATGCAACAGCTATGTAACCATTGAATGTAAATGATGTACCTTAAATGTTTCAATAATACCTTAGGTCCGAATATAAGACGGGACAACTGATGACACCGCCAGTGGTGGTAGAGACTGTCATCTCTGTTGCACCAGACAACTGTAGAACCTCTGCACCAAAATGACAACGTAGGCCCACATAGTTGTTGTGAATCTGCATAACTTGTGTAAGAGACCTTTATCTGCTTAAGCAGGGTAAATAATAGATGGCTCCTTCACTTAAACCTAACCACCTAGCCTACATATGTTGGTTAACTCGTTTCTCGGACGTAAATGCCAATGAACACATTTAAGACACTCTGGGAAAACTCGAGGCGGTTCGTCAACATGTACCAGTAGCTAAACTGCTAAACAATGACTTATAAACAGCCTAATACATAATATGCATATGAAATATACAGTATGCATCATGATTCGAGATGAACATACCGCCTGCTGAAGGACCACTTCTTTACGTAAACTCTTTCATAGATTTGTGTGTTACCATAACCACTGCATTACATAATCACTTCTGAATAATTTGTTTTTACACATTTTTGAACTGTTATTGTACAACATTTTATTGTTTTTCTTATCACTTTGGTATCATCTGAGATTTGTTATCTTACGATCTAAATACATCTGCGCCATTTCCTTTTTAAACGGTACATGAAACTCTAATTGTGCTTTGCACATTAGCACATAAAACCCAGATTTATTTGAAGAGTGTTTTAATGAGATTTAATGAGTGGTTTCATTGGCTTACTATTTGTGTTTGACTAGATCCTTGGACCTTCCGAGCAGCCGTTATAGTGGTTAGTAACGCTGACTGCCGTAGCGATAGGACCGGGTTCCAATTCCCGACAAGGCGTGGTTGTAACTGTCTGTACTTTCATAGGAAGCAAATAGTGAAATGGCCACCACCACTTCCGGCCTCAGTCTAATGGCTATGAAATAAAACGCCTGCCCATTAAAAAAAAGATCCTTGTACGTATGACAAAAGAATACATTAAGAAGTATTTGAATGTTACAAGAGATTTACACATAAATTTGTTTGGGATACACTCTACGTTGTCCAGTGCCCAAAAATAGTTTGTAGTCTTAAATTGGAATACATCACACAAACTGTGATACAGTCATGCCTTGCTCTTAATAATTAAGAGTAATGTTTTAGGGATATCCAAATTCGAAGTCACGTACTGAGGAGACTGCGATATGAAGTGCTAAATGATCGCACTTCAAGATGTCGCTCTGAAGAATGCGCTCATTCTGTGTGTAACAACGGTTATTTTCCAAGTATTTTAAACTCCTTTTTACTGTTTACTGTTACGAATTCTTACAAAGGAGTTTAAGCATCTACTAAAACTTCTATTAAATGTAACAAAGATTAGGCACTAGCATTTGTTACAAGTGCTGCCAGAACAATTTCAACTGGCATGTTTCCGTTTTTAACAGAGACTAAATATTTGTCATAGAAAAGTATCCTTTGAATTTTAAGAGAAGCTGCAGAAAAAGCTCTTAACAGTTATGATCAAAATGTTATCAAAATCCTTAAAACTTGTAAACTATTTTCTCTCTCCTCTGCTTTCCTTCGTGGGGTAACTGGAAGCAAACTCGACCGCATTCGAGAGGTCCAGGGTTCGAGTCCCAGCGAGGGTACAGCACATTTTTCACGTCTCCTGCTTTAAAAAAAATTGTAAGGATATCCTAATGATAGCCTTTATAAATTTTATGGTATTTCTTAAAAAAATTAAATATTGTAAAGATTTCCCTTTAGTGCAAAAATATTCGAAATTTAGAATAATGAATATAAGTTCTCCTCTTAATGAGATAGTTAATAAAGATGTATGATACTTGTTCTGGAGAGGGTACTTGGCTGGTTGGTTGGCTTCTTTATTATAGTAAAACAAAACTGATAAAGACGCTTACTCGAGGCTGTTATTATTAGATTGTTAGAAGGTGATTGGTTTTACAAATGTATTGACAATACGTACATTCATGACTAATGGAATTCAAATGCAGAAAGATTCTTTAACTAAACAATCGAATAAAAAATTTTCGAGCATTAATAGAAGAATTAAAACTCTCTGAAATAAAAAAAAATCAGTTCTTTATGATAATTAATTTTCTGTAATTTTTCAAAATCTTTATTATCTAGTTCTTCGACAGTTAGTTCCTTTATTCTTTCAGTATTCCTTTTTTTTATGAATTTTTGGAATGTCATTAGACCCTGGCATCTGAAATTAGGAAACCAAAAATGCTTTAGTTCAGTGGTTTCTTGCTGTTGTAGGAATTATTTTTATTTTATAATAGTTATTTTTAATTTCGAAACTCTTTCATTCAAATTCTTATTTTTGCCGCCCAGACGGTATAGTGTTTAGGGGAGGAAACCGCTGAGTTGGCTTTCTACTCAGGTATAGATATATCCATGCAAAATTGGTTACCAACTCAGCGGGAGTCAGCCACTAGCTGCCAAGACGCAGCCCTGGGCAGACGACATTTATAAAATGCAAAAAAGAAATATACATGTGCCTACAAGGCTCTTAAAGAAAAGTACAACAATGTACAAAGAAATATACATGTGCATACAAGGTACTTGAAGAAGAGTACAATCAAAATATATGTGTACACATATAAATACAAACTCAGATACAGATATACACACACTTATATATATTCCGAAACAAATAAAAGTATACATACTCTCACTCATATTCATATATACATATATGGTTTTATCATGATAGTTAAAAGTATACATGAAGCATGCCATTGAGGTACGCGTGATCCTTAGTATAATTAGGTACCATAAATAAAAGCTATAAACATATGCAGATACAGTACGAACTATGTGTATGAAAACCTGGCACAGCACAAATACAAAATTACATATTGAGCATATATATCACATACTCTGTTGCTGACATATTGAACTAGCTTATATACACTTCATGGCTACTATCTTCCAGCGTCAGAAGAGTAATTGCTAGTCAATTATTATTTTCAGTTTCCGCTGGCCAACTCTGTTACTTTGTAGATTCTGGAACCAAGTTGGTAAGAATCTGGCTCCTGGTTACTTGAGGCTGTTAAGTGCTGTGTGTGGGCAAGAGAACGCAAAATGGTCTGGATGACCCTCCTCCCCACATTCACAGTTACCATTCTCTCTCAAGCCAAAGCGGCAGAGGTATGAAGGGCCCATGACCAGTGTGGAAATGCGTCATGTAATTGCTAATAGTTTGGATTGTTGTCTTGACCTTGGGAATGAGATTGTAAACACGTCTCCCTGTGGAGTCTTGATCCTAACGTTCTTGACATATTCTTAGGAGCTGATGGAATGTCCGACTCTTTAGGTCCGAGACTGGCCTAAGGGTCGGGACTTCTCGCAAAGTGGATGAATCCGCTGCTTCCTTCCTTTGCGACAAAGTCTGCTCTCTCATTTCCTTCTATTCCCGTATGAGCGGGCACCCAGATGAGTGAGTCTTTGCGAAGCAGGCATATGGGTTAGAATGTCTCTAATGCTGCTGACGATAGGGCTGGGAGATAGAATTCCAGATATCGCAGCGAGGCTTGAGGCTGAGTCTGTGTAGATGATATTGGGCACTGTGGGATTATTCTTCAGGTGGAGAAGAGCTGCTCTGATTGCTACGAGCTCCACCTGAAACGAGCTTTCTTTTCCACTTATACGTTAAAGCTCCTCCAGAAAGCATACAGAATCCGCTTCCCGTGTCCCCTGGAGTTTTAGAGCCATCAGTGAAAATACCATTTGCAAAACCTGCGTCCTGTGTTTTACTAAAGTAGATAGTATCCACAGCCTGACTGCGATACCAAAGCGCTCGGGTGGGAATCCTGGAAAAGGCATGAATGTAAAATTGCTTGCCCTTCTAAGGAGGTAACGGTGGCCGCCTATTAGGTGCTTCCATAATAAAATGGCCACCATATCTGGCCTTGTGAGTGGCCAATGCCGTTACTGGGAAGTGCTCGCCATTGGGAAAAAAATCTTGTTTTCCACCTACAACCCCCTCACCAAAATTAAATCCAACTTGATTTACATAAAACGTGATACTGATTTCAGTACCGCGTTTAATGTAAATCAAGTAGAACAAGCATTTAAAGGGAAGTTCAGTCACTTCCAGGAAAAAGCTCAGAAATTCTCAGTAGAGCGTGTTCTGCCTTCGGGCCATGTCGTTGTTTTAAGCCTATCTTGCTACGAACGGCCGCAGTCTTACGTGCCTGTTAGTATGCCGTTGAGGTTTAATTATGCGCCAACTCAGTTATTTATCTTTTAGAGCTTCGGCTAAACTTTAGCTATCTAGAGCTAGTTTAGTTTCTTATTTTCTATCTTCAGTTAATGCCCAAGTGGAGGCTTTTTGGTTAGCCCGAAAAGGGGAAGACTGAGTCACCTGATTCTTCGAGTGATTAAAAGGTATTTTAACCCTTCTTTGGACTTAAATTTCATAGTTGTAGAAAGACTTGAGAATAGTCGCTAGACACTTGCATAAAAGTTCTAGTAGTCAAGCAAATTTTCTTAGGAAAACTTATGCCATCTTAGACTAATTTTAAACTTAAGAGTTTTAATCAATCCACGATTTTGTTTTTGTGATAAACTTACCTTTAAAATACCAGTATGAATCGATGAAACAAACTGACGAAATTATGTGAAGTAAAATATTTCACCGTCACATCTAATAAACCGGTAGCTGATTCTAGACACTCCATCTGTTGTGATTGTTTTAGAGAATATTTATTACGTATGAGAATTTAATTCAAAATAAAGTATGTGAGTAAAACATTGGGAAGAAGAAAATACATGATTTGCAATAAAGAATATTAATTATAAAGGCACAGGTAAACATAAAATTAAATGCTTTTTAGTGCAAAATTCTTAACATGCGCTAAATTTATCATGATAAAAACCGCGAAACACTGCCTATTAATTTAAATTTCTCTCAGGTTTCTGTTTATAAAAAACCTGATGCGGCCACCACATGACTTTCTAACACGGAATATTAAATTATACGCATTTTTTGCTGCATTTCATTTAAACGTTTTCCCTCGAAATTCATTAGAGAAATGCTTCTCAATCAATTAATTCAGTTTCTGAGGGATTCATGATTGTTGCTGGTTTCTCTTATAATGGCAAGTTAAAAAGAAAGAGTGCAAAAAAATGTCAAGATTAACTCCAAATACCATCAGGAACATATTTTATCTCCAATTTTTCTGAATGAAATACCATCGCTTTACCCACAGTGCCATCCATCTGTGAGACTCCATCAGGACAAAGCTAGCAGTCACACATGAAAATCCACTGTATATTTCCTAAAAGAAATGGAACAAAAAAACTGGTATCAAGGCCATACCCTTCACTGATATCCCTACTAAATCTCCCGATGTGTCACCTATGGATTTTTGTGCTTTCGGACTTTTAAAAACTGCATTATCCAAACGTTGCTCCAAAACCCTAACAGCACTCTGGAAAGCTGTTCGGGAGGAATGGGATAGAATACCTCTTCTGCCACTTCAAAATGCATTATTATCCTGGAAATTGCGGTGTCGAAAGATAGTTCAGAATAAGGAATGTCAAATAGAACATTTAAAACACAAGAATTTTATGTAATTTAGTTTTGTGAATACATCGTCTAAAAAATGTGTGAACAGCCTCTGTATATGAGATAATTTAATAACTTAAATGATAATTCCAGAATGGATTAAAAAAATCTCTTCTAAATCCACTTTAAATCAGTTTTATAATATGTTTGGATGAAAAGAGTCTTTTATTCTGTCCTTACGTACAGATGTCACGCAAAAACATAGCGCTCAAAATGGATATTTTCGTTGAAATATGATGCTCGAAAACTTTCGCGATTACAATACTACCTTTACTTCGTACAAGGAAGTAAAAATGAGCACTTCGTTCATTTCATGTTAAAAGGTAAAAGCCTTAAAAATATTTTTTGCAAAACATACTTTTCCCCTAGCTTAAAAAGTAATAGAGAGCTTATAAACTTAATGTGATACAATAAAAGCACTCAGAAGCATGAATGGCATGAATAGAACTAGAGTTTTTGAACTAAATTGTTCTCGTGATTGCAAGTTAAATCCCATTTGGCTCATATGAATGCAATGCTTCTTTATTCAAATTTTGACTATTCATAAACACTTCGCTTTTCTATTCAGACAATTTTTCCGTGACCAGTATAATACAAATTCTGGCGGGAATAACATGAGCAAAATACATTAGATTTTAACTTTAGGAAATTGATCATCAAAAAGGAATGCACTCATTTGTTACGATGTCTTTCAAATGACAAACCGTAGCGAAATCTAATTAAATATTTTAACATAATAAAGAAGTCTTTTATGTAGTCACAAATTCTTTGTTTCTTTTTATCTTCTTTATTGTATACCATTTATTATTTTTTCCTTCCTATGCCACTACCTTGCACATATTTACAAATGTGAGGTAAAATTTATAATTATTATACATAGCCAGTTTACGCATTTGTATATCACATAATATCTGGTGTTTATTATTATGTGACTGATCCTAAAACTATGTATCTTGTTAGCTTCAGGTAAACCTTAAATATTATAGTAGGAAAGTTTATTAGCTTAAGACAGACGTTTGTTTCTAAATAACTTTCTCTTCACAGGAAAAGTTAAGTCTTCTGTGGGACATGCAGTATTTAATAAGAATATTGTAATAAAATTAAATGTAAATAAAATTTAATCTAAGAGCTTGTAGGGATTATTTAAATATTCTAATAGTTATTTTTAATTTCGAAGCTCTTTCATTCAAAGTTTTGATCGCGTTTTATGTAAATGGCGTAGAACCAGTATTTAATGGGAAGTTCAGTCACATCCGTAGAAAAGCTCAGAAGTTCTCAGTAGAGCGTATTCTGCCTTAGGACCACGTTGTTGCTTTAAGCCTGTCTTACTAAGTTCTGCCGTAGTCTTATGTGCCTTTTAGCATTCGCCGATGAAGTTTAATTACGAGCCAACTCGGTCAGTTATCTTTGTACAGCTTCGAGTAAAGTTTAGGTAGTTATAATTAGTTTAGTTTCTTATTTTCTATCTTAAGTTAAATCCGAAGTGGAGGCTTTTATCTGTAAGCCCGAGAAGGATCCGTCTGTGAGTGTTTCTTTGAGTGAATAAAATAGTATTTGAACCCATCTCTGGACTTATATTTTATAGTTGTAAAAAGAACAGCGAATAGTCGCTAGACGCTTCCTTAAGTTTCTAGTAGCCAAGGACTAACTAGTACTTTAAGCTAATATTAAACAATATGAAATTACACAATACCTTTCCTAAACCTTTCTTGTAAAATATGTGGTTATACGTCCAACTAGCAGTTATGAACCTCTCCAAGAATGAAACCTCTCTAAGAGGAACATATGTGGTTCCAGATAATTTTGGCTTTCTGTGGATGGTGGTAGTGTCTGTGACGGAGGGCGGGAACG
Organism: Stegodyphus dumicola; assembly: GCF_044657685.1. Classification (NCBI taxonomy): domain Eukaryota; kingdom Metazoa; phylum Arthropoda; class Arachnida; order Araneae; family Eresidae; genus Stegodyphus; species Stegodyphus dumicola. Next base: position 89,090,854 of record NC_140777.1, read on the forward strand.
CCTGATGTCTGACATACAGGGGTTGGACAAAAATATGGAAACACCTTTAAAAAAAACATGTTTCTTTGCTTAATATGGTGTAGGAAACCCGTTGGCATCCAAAACAGCTTGCAGTCTTCTCGGAATGGATAAATACAGTTCCTGTATGTTTGCCAAGGAAATATTATACCATTCTTCCTGCAAAACGGTGGCAAGTTCAGATAACGATGTTGGCGGTGGATAACGAGAACGCACTTTCCGTTCCAATGTAGACCACAAAGGTTCGATAATATTCAGGTCTGGTGACTGTGGTGGCCAGGGGAGATGGGACAACTCATCCTCGTGATCAGAAAACCAGTCCTGGACAATGTGAGCTGTGTGAACAGGGGCTTTGTCGTCTTGGAAGACACCATCACCATCGGGGAACAAAGTGTGTACCATGAGATGAACTTGATCGGCCAAAATGTTCACATAAGTCTTGGCAATCATGTGCCCTGACACAGTTATCATGGGGCTAGCAGAGAACCACGATACGGCTTCCCAAACCATAACAGAACCCCCGCCATGTTTCACTCTTGGCAACAAGCAGTCTGTATTATAGGCTTGAGATGGCGTTCTCCAGACGTAAACTCGGCCAGAAGTGGGAAACAATGTGAAAGAAAACTCGTCAGACCATATTACTCGCTTTCACTGCTCTATACTCCAGGCTTTATGACTTAAACACCACCTTTTTCTGTTACGGGCATTAGCATCAATGATGAGTGGCTTCTCAATTGCAGCACGGCCAGCAATTCCCTGTTTATGAAGCTCCCTTCTAATTGTTTTGGTACTCACAGGGTTCGGTAACACAACATTCATTTCAGCAGTAACTTTTGCAGCTGTGGTCTTCTTATTTTTCGTCACAATTGCCCTTAATGATCGTCTGTCACGATCACTCAGGGCACACTTTCGTCCGCGCTGTGATTTAGCAGATGATGTTTTTCCGCTTTTCAAATATGCGGAATAAATCTTCGATACAGTACCTCTTGAAACACTAAACACCTCGGCTACCTTGCTTACGGAAGCACCTACCATACGTGCTCCAACAATTTGCCCACGTTCGAAGTCTGTTAACTCTGACATAATGCAATGACAACCTGACATAACAGTACTCCGACAACAACTGAACTGTTTAGCACATTTACGAAGTTGTATAGGTGGCGTCAGTAGTCAAAAACACCAGCGCCACCTACATATTTCATTAAAATCAATCTTTCTTTTCAAACATGCATTTCACAAGGTGTTTCCATATTTTTGTCCATCCACTGGTGGTAAACGATTGTGTCCCACTCCTTCTCCAATTCAGAACAACAGATCCCAGGAATAACAGGAGAGCCGCCCCGGGAGTTTATATTCTTTAAGCACAAGATCTTGCATAGCTATTGGTTTTTACATTAGTAGCTTTCGTAGTACAGAGTGGCATCCCCGCTATTCACATAGATTTATAAAACATAGCATATACACATATAAGGTATTTATCTCGCCTTCTTAGCATACCTTCATAGTGTAGTGGTCTGCCCGCTGGGCGCGTATTCCATAGGTCCATGGTTCGATTCCCGGCGAAGGCATTGCTCATTTTTCATGACTCCTGCTTCAGAAAAATGCCTAATGTCTCTACACACATACACCATAAACTATACATAACTTACAATATAAAAATACAATATAGACTTAGAATACGTATATGTTACTGTGAAACACCGAAATCTGGAGAATGTCGATTTTCACCGGTGAATGTCAACATTCACATAGTCGCTTTGTGTATGTACGAAATATTTTCCAAATACTCTTATTTCTTACTTACACCGGTGAAGTCGACATTCACCATGTACTAATGGTGAATGTTGAACATATAAGAATATTATATTTCTTTCTCCGTAATTTATTCGCGAAAAAACGCACTTGAGACTCAGAATAAGAACTTAAAACACACAGTACTTTCAAAATGAGAAAGGAAAATAATAGAAGTTAAAAACTTACTAAATTATGTGATTCAAATCTTATTTAATGCAACAACTTAAACTATTATGACACATTGAATTGCATAAGAGTCCCTCGTTTTTACAACTGCATTTATTTGTGAAACACTTCCTTTTGCAATGACAGCGTGTATATATACTCCTCTCTTTTCGACCTACACCACAGTATATCAGAGCATTGTCGACATACACCGGTGAGAGTCCGAATGTACAAGAATGTAATGCAATATTCGATCTTTCACCGACGTATTTGGTGATGTTGACATTCTTCGGTGAAAGTCGACATTCTCCAATTTCGGTCTTTCACGGTAGCATATATGCACATAACACAAAACATAAAAGTAAACGCATAGAAAAAAATTAAACAAAAATTAGTGCTTTTTGCTGCTTTGTCAAAACGGCACTGTTATTCTATATTTTACTGCTATTATTTCACGATTTAAAGTTTTTAACAGTTTTAAAAAAGTGTTTATAAGTTCTTTAGTTATTCATGTTCATACATTCATTAATCAGTCATGTCTTTTTTTTTTTTTTTTTTTTTTTTGTGGATGGGGGTATCTTACAGAATATGATTATGGGGATGCTCAAGAATTTTAATTATGATGTTAAAATGCTCGTTTCTTTCGTTAAGTAGCCATCTTAAATTGACCTTCATTCTAAAACGCACAGATCGGCATGAAATGTTTTATGATGTCCAACAGTTGCAATTTCATAAAATCGTCTTTCACCCAAACTCTTGCTGCTCAGCAAAAATATATTTTACAGAAATAAATGTAAGTAATTTGAATTAAATGCAACTCCTCCCTTCCCTTAAAAAAAAGTAGAAAAATACCAAACTATTGCTTCTTTTCCTTTCAAAGAGTGTCAGTATGATATTTGTTTTCTAGTCCTAATTTCTTCCAAGTTACTCCCATGTCATAGTTATTGATTTCTGGCACGTTAAAGAGTTGGATATATAGTATTTTGGGGTAGTTAAGTAGAACATATCTAATATCCTTTAGAAAGTGAAGGCGTGATTTTTCCTGAGAAGAATATAATCTCAAGCATATTTGATTTAATATTTATACAAATCCTTCAAGACATAAAAACGTAAAGGAATGATTTCGTCTGAATTTCTATTTGAATTGTAAGGATTATGTTAATTTTGTTACCAGTTAAGTTTTAAGTTAAAGTTCCTTTCCTGTCAAATTCTTAATTTCAACTTACTACTTCCGGCCAGAACGTAGTTTTGGAATCATTCTGAATACTTAATGAGGAGGAGCGGTATTTAAACCGCGAAGTCTACTTGCAGAGTTAGAGAGAATCAGAATTTCTGATTTGCGCGCGTTTGCCTTTTGGCCACTCTCTCTCTCTCAAAGCTGTTATTACGCTCGGCCGTACTCAGGCCCTCGATAAGCTTCGTAGTCAAATAGAAGTAAGGGGCCAACTCTATTAGAATCTTGATAGCTTCGGCTATATCTCTTTAGTTAATCTTGGTTTTAGTTTATTTCTTAGACTTTAAAGTTCAAGCTAAAGTGTCGGCTTTTATTGTACACTCCAAGACGGAGTTTTGTTAAAACTTATTGGAATAATAAAGGGTTAGTTACCCTTCCATCTTGTTGTTTCTTGTTACACGAACTTAAGCGATTATTCGCTAACTAATTCTTAAGATTCGTCACTTTCTACAGTAATTGAGAAATACACTAGTGAGAATCTTACAGAATCATCAGATTTTTACGTTGTTAAAGTCGAATAAGAGTTATTTTTATTTCAGAACAAGCCTTTCCTATACATTTTCATTTTCCACCTAAGTTTCCTTACCAGAATGAGTTTTCAGGATTAAGATTTATGTAAATGAGGTAGAAATGAGTATTTAAGCTGAAGTCTGGATCACTTCAGTAGGAGAGCGTGTTCTGCCTTTCGGCCGCATTATTGCTGCTAGTCTATGTGTTATACGGTTTACACCAGTGATTTTAAAGAAGTGTCATCTGTTCATTTATTTTGAGCTAGAATAAAGAGTAAATTTAACCCTTCTTTAGACTTGCTACTTACAAGAACTTATTTGCGAAAAGTTGCTACATAGTTTTTCAATATTCTAGCTCTCAAGGAACTCTAATTTAGATAGGATATTACAAAATATAACTCCTTTTACATATATAAAAAAAAATGCTTTTGAAATGACATTTAATTTACTGAATGATACCCAAGCAGCTTCCTTAATCAGATTATCTATATCAGATTCCGTTCGATCTGCAGTTCTGAACCGCAACTTGTTCATTTTTATTCTTAGATGATAACATATAATGATATAGGCCACACTCAAAATCTAAATAAAAGATACTATGTTCTTGAGCAAGCGCACAGTATAGTAGAATTTCGATTATCCGCCAATCAATAATCAATTTCTATCACTATTCAGCCATCGAGATAGTCTAAAGTGCACAAATTTATAGGGGCACTATAGGAAAAGTTAAAAATAAGCAAAATCTTTTTATTTAAAACAGAATATACTGCACAATAAAATGTAATTTTTTACATTGTTAGAAATTATTTCATCCTTCACAGGAATGCTGTCGTAGACTATGTGGTTACACGTCCAACTAGCAATTATGAGATCCATAATTCAAATCCTGCCAAGGACACAGTTGATAGTCCTTAAAATTTGGTGACTATATAGAGTCATTAGGATTTTTTCTGAAGCAGGAGACATGAAAAATAAGTAATGCCCTGGCCGGGACTCGAATCTGGACCTCTCAAATACGCGCCGAGTGTGCTTACCGTTGTACCATGAAGGCATGCAGAAAAGAAGGAACAAATACCTTACATACTACCCTTTTTAAAGAGCGACTGGTAATTAGGGGACCCAGTCGCCAAATCCTAGTGGCAACGAATCATCATCCACCACCCTTTTTAGTTCGGGGGCCACTATCGAGTTCATTAGGACTTTTTTATGAAGCAGAAGACATGAAAAGTGAGCAATACCCTCGCCGGGACTAGAACCTGGACTTCTCAAATACGCACCGAGTTTGCTACCTTTACCCCACGATGGAATGTAGAACGGAGAGAGAAAATGCCTTATAACGGAATATGGTGACAGAGGTGACCAAATACGGCGGGACGTTCATTCGTCACCAGTTGGATTTGATGGACTGGTTTTTCTGCCTTTCCCCAATCGCCTTTTAAATTGGGGTGATTTTAAATAATTATCGTATTTCCTTAAATGCGTTCTTGCCGTGCAATTTTATTAGCACGCCAGGTAGCATTTATGAGACTTGTAGCTCATCTCGCCGCAAGGATAAGTTGGGTTTTAATGTTTCCTGGCCCAAAAGAGTAGAGTAGAGCAGTATTAATTAAAGCTGCATAGAAAAACTGTGCACTAAAATTATCACGCATTCTCAATAGTTATCGGATATAATTGTCTTATGAACTCCTTATAGGCAGTTAGTAAAATATCTGTACCTCTATTTGTATCTGCAATTTATAATGCACTCTAATAAAAAGAGATTTTGATTATCGATTCCCAATAACTAGTAATGGAAGAGGGAGGAGTTTCTATTACCCGTCACGTTATCAGTTCCAAGATTGACGGATACCAAGGATAAACAGCATTGTGTCCAAAAAACAATTTTAAATTAATTTATTCCTGAGAGGATAGTGAGAAGCAATTTTTTCAAGTCTAAGTTAACAATCGCATATGTTATTGATCCTACAGTTAATAACTAAACAGGATGACTCCACGTACTTTTCATTACTATTATTCATAATAGCTACTCCTTAAAGTACGAATGTACGTTAAATTTTCAGCTGCTGTTTAAGTTACCAAATAAATTTCCTTCCAGCTACAGTTCTGAAGCACGACAAAGTTCATTTTTGTTGCCAAAGAATAATGTAGTGTGATGTGAAGCACACGCATGAGTCCAAACAAAGGAGATCATGTTATTATTAGTTGCACAAAAGCTCGAACTTTATTTTTGCAAAGTCCTGCCATCTTCAAACCGCCTTCCTCTTCTCTCATTCTCTCTCTCTTCCCATATTCATAATATCCCGTCGGAAAGCGGATGAATATTTATTAGCCCACTTTTGTGCCCAAAGCTCAGCAAGAACCAGGAACTCGGCACTTGTTTCTATACCTGAAACTTTTTCTTCTCGCACTTTTATTATTATTATACTATTATTATTATTATTCTATCTTTCTGTCCTTTCCTTCCTCTTTTATCGTCAAAGGGTGTCGGACAATGTCACATGGTGGGGGAGCCTGCTCCTAGAAACAAAAGGGGCCTCAGGTGAAAAGAAAAGAATTAAAACATCCGGCGCCTTTTGTAAAACCTGTCTTAAACTTCCCCCCTACCTCAGTCCTCCTTTGTAAAGGAGACAAAAGACGAGTCTCTCCTCCATGAAAGAAGTCTCTCTCGCTCGCTCTCTTTGGTTCTATTATGAAGCGAAGAGAAATCGCTTCACAATGGTCAACTAGTGCGCGATGCCTGCCGCGTACTGTGTGAAGGACTTTCAACCAGCTCGGGTGGAAATATATTCAATTTCGACGCAATGATAGGCAATGTGAGAAAGAAGACAGGAAAAGGATTCGAAATTGGAGTTTGACGATATACATAAATTAAAACGGACGATAATATTCATTCCTGTGTGACTTCAAATGCAAAGTTTTTCGGAACTGCAAGTGTAGAATATTAGTGTTTTGAAACACGCAGAATTAATCAGTGCAGATTGCTTTCATTTCTCTTAAATATTGATCCTAGAAATTATAGGAACGAATTTTCTTCAAAACAAATTTTAATATTTTTTAAAAGTAATCAACTCTATGATTTGAACAGTTCTGAAAATAAAATACCAAAATTTTTTATGCCCAGGAAGTGTACCAAGCCTTAGCATTCCATGTGGAAAGCCAGAAGATCTTTAGGATTTAGCGAAGTATAGACCACTAATCGTGTACAATATGTACGAATAGCCGAAACACCAAAATTATTTCAAGAATTCATCAGCAATAAAACTTTTAAAAGGCACTAAAATACAGTAAAATATTCAGTTTGAGTTAACATATTAAATACAAAAGGCGCCATACTTCTAAGTGCAACGTTCTCTGACATATGCGTAATTAATATTTTCATTGTACAAGTTAAGAATTCGATATCCTGTGGTACGTCATCAACTTCGGACATACTGATCGTCGGAAGCCAAAAATTCTAGCTTTATACTTTTTTCTAAATCTGAGCAAAGAAACTTTCCTTACGTGATTAAAACATTTTGGCATTCTTCTGTACTGTAATCGTAAAAAGGGCAAGATTTACAGTAAAGGAACTATTCTATTTACATAAAGTTTTCTGCTTTCCTTTAGAAACTTTATAATTGAAGGGAAATATAGTCCATAGCCCCCTTACTAAGTTCTCTCTACGACACAGGAAATAATCTAAGTAATCTCTTTCATTATATCTCCTGAGAGTTTTTATGTATTTTTTAATATATTTGCGAAGCTTTATTTTAAACTATCAGATATATTATATAATGTATGCATTCAGATTACTAATTATTATCATAATAATTAGCATTGATACGCTTACGTAATTAACGTTTTTTCCTCATGAGTTCCTTTTCATTCTTTCGAGAAAGCAAAAATACTTACTCACTTGAACAGATAACTCTTTACTCACTTAAACAGATAACTCTGAAATACTTTGCCATAATTAATTATGAAACATGGAATTAAAACTAAAATTTCTACAGTATTATAAACTTGAATTCATTATCTGCCAAGCGCGGAATCATTACGTCACAGTAACCTTTTTTTCATTAAAATGTTATAAACATTAAAGGCTTAAATTTATAATGATTTATTACAAAAGAAAAACTTAAAATATCACTACGTTTTCAGAACCGTATTGAAAAAAATATGCCTAACACTTTTTTTCTATTTCTTATTAGGCTCATGTTTCTAACATTATCTAGATAAGCTTATTTTCTTATCATACAATGACAGTTTTCAAGTGCTTATTGTTCCTGAAAATATGCATTAATAATGCTAATAACTACTAAATAAATTTCAAAATCCTTTATTTTTAAGAGAAAAATTGGACATCAATTATAATTTGTAATAAGTTTCCTCACATAATCTTAAATAAATTTAATTCAAACAAATACTTATCTTATAACATTTTACTTTTATTATAAACAGAAATTGTAGAGGTTAGGATAGATTAGGTTACTTTGATGCAGAAGACGTGAAAAATGTGCATTGCCCTTGCCGGGACTCTGACACCAGACCTTTAAAATACGAGTACGCTTCCAATTACACCACAAAGGTATGCGGAAAAGAGGGAAAAATACCTTATATACTCCCCCTTTTAAAGGGCAACTAAGGATTAGGGGACCCAATCGCTAATTTTGGCGGTCCACCACATTTCGAGCGCCACTTGAAGAGTCATTAGTTTTTTTTTAGTCCAAAGGGCCTTTGTCCCTGAAGGACTATTGTTTTCGTTTTGTGATTTTGCGTTGAATCACTATAAATGTCCGTGTTTCACTCTTCAAACTGTTGCCACCAAATGTTAGAGTCTTGCATTATATTTGAAGAAATAAAATAATGAAAAATCTGCATAAATGTATGTCTATTTCTCGCATTGTGATAAAACAACGGTACATAGAGCCATCGAATTTTGAATGACGTAATCCCCCTACGAATATGAGCATGTGGAAGACCAAATTTTAAATTTTGAATTTGTTTTTATCAATTTCATATTTTGTAAAATTTTAACGAGTAACAAACTCAACGATTTAAAAGCCAGCAATGGCAACACTCTACGGGGGGGGGGAGGAACCTTTTTATCTCCAGCTTTCGCGGAACTGTGTATCGTAAATTCTAAAGATATGCTCATTTTAAAATTATTTTGCTACATTGCTACTGAACTGAATTTTATGGTTTAAGTGCAAAGAACATGATATTTAATAAATAAAGGTAACACACAAAACGTTAATAAAAACTCCCCTTTGGACGTAATTTAAAATCTGAAACCTTTCAGATTTTTTTTAAAGCATGAGACGTTAAAGATGGGCAGCGTCTTCGTCGGGACACAAACCCTGGACTTCTAGAACAGGCGTCGACTGTGCTAACAGTTACACTACGAAGGCATACGGAAAAGAAGGAGAAAATGCTTTATATAAACCCCCTTTTAAAGGGCTACCTGGGATTAGGTTACCCAATCGTCAAACCAGATGATGACGAATTATTGTATTCCACCTTTTTTAGTTCGAGCGCCACTATACAGTTATCAGATTATTTTAAAGCAGGAGTACACGAAAAATGAGCAATGCCCTCGCCAGAACTTGAACCCGGACCCCTCGAATTTACGTCGAGTATGCTTCCATTTACTCTACGATTATACAAGCTAAATGGAGGTAGAAAGCAGCTTAGGTTACTCAATGTTATGGTTAAGTGTAATTAGGATTTAATCTTCAGAGAAAGTTGTTGAAACAAATAAAGACGGAAAGTCAACAGTATAATTTATTAGTCTACTGAAAATCCTATTTTTTAAAAATATCTCTGCTAAACACATGCAAGCAATTTTATGAACCAGATCAAATAGCTCATTACATACACACACAAACACACCATGTTTAGTAATCTTCTCAGGTGTCATAAGTTATAACCAAATTTAAGAAAGACTGGCAGCAGATTATCGTTAAGTCTAAAATAACAACCGAGCTTTGAGAAGGGTATAAAAAAGCTTTTACTTTAAATTAATTAAGAACAGAAGACATACAATGTGCTTACACACTTAGAACTTAGCAATTATGAAGAGAAAACTTGTAACTTGAAAATAACACTAAGTTCAAACGTAAAAATAAATAAGCTAGTAGCCAAATGCTACACAGATCAGTTTAACACGAAGTTGGCTCACAAATCTAATGAGCATGGAGATTCAATATCGGGAATTATAATGCAGGACCGAATAATTAAAGTTCCTATCTGAGCTAGCAACTTAGAACGTGGCCTCGAAAGGTAGAACACGCTCTCTGCTAAGATCTAAAAACCCCCATCTTAAACATGAGAACTAATTTGCAATTCGACATGGAAACGGAAAGAAGACAATGAACGTCTAAATCATAACGTAACTTGTTAGCTAACTTTAAGGAACTCTTTGGAATGTAATGTTTTTCACTCATGACTGCTTAGTTGCTTCTTGATTCATGTCCAAAGACTTTTATAAACTTTTTCATTTCCTTAACAAAAGGAAAGTGTGTTAGGATCCTACGAGTTCTTCGATTATATCACCCGAAAACCTTTTCGTTCGAATAATACCAACATAGTCTTCATTAGATTAATAAAAAGCATAATTTACAAAATGAGATTCATTTTCTTCAATACTGATAAATCTTCGAATGCATTTGGGCTGAAGGCCAATTGTAAAAAAATATATATATATGTATAAAATTATACGCACTTCTAACTCAACTTCCGCCCAAGGCTTTAGAGTATGTAATATTACAATGAAACGAAGTTTTTGCCCCGAGATATTTACCCAGATGCATGCGCTCATTTTTATCTCGCCCTCTCATTCCCCAGCTTTCTCATTCCCCTTTCATTCATTGCTTTCCTCCATATTAACTCCTTTCGTACAAAAGGGCCAAATCGCTCGTCGCAAAATATCAATAAATATTTCCTTTGAAATCAAAATGTGTGTAGACGGAGGAGTGTATAGCGTACTATGAACGCGAATTCCAACTTTCCTGGTCCACAATAGGAAAACCTCAGTATGGGGTACGTATACACCACAAATCATGGCGGTTCGCACAAATATGAAAGTGAGGTTTTTTTTTCTTCTTATATATTTATTACGGTATCCTTTTGTGCCTGAGTTTCAGCGGCTCCGTTTTGAGTTATTTCCTATCCATTTGTTAGAAGGGCTAGGCCTTTTGTGGTGTGTAACTTGAAATAGAGTCCTTTTTTTCAAAAGGAATAAAAAAAATTTTTTGAAAAGAGCATGGACGATCTTTTGCCCAATTGGCGCGTGCAAACACTTCCATTTTCCCTCAGTTTGATAAGAGAATGGCAGGACAGGGGACATATAAAAATTCAATAATATTTTTCAGAACTTAGGAAAGACATTCAAGCGGTGTTTTGCATAACAGAGTTTGGATGGCTAAAAGAAAGAAAAGAAAATTTTCTAAAATATAGAAAAAATATTTGAATTTAAATATTTAATTTAATTATATTTATTATATGTTTAATTTCCTATTTAATTAGTGACATAATTATGCATTTAATTTTAATAATTTAAATAAATATTTTAATTTCTAAAATGTAGAAATATATAGTCTAGGAATATTTTCGCAGTTTTAGAGTTCCTAAATAGATTTTTATTAATTCCAAAGTTTTTTCCTGTAGTTTATTGGACAGAAATTACAATAATTACAAACTTACTTAACCATACGTAGTTTTTTTTTTTAATTATCCTTTGTGGTGGGGTCAAAATCCAAACCACAGTATCCACCAATTTTGTAAAGCAGCTGAAGACTAAAAAAAAAATATGCAGATAGCTATAAAAAATTTTCTTCTTCAGTCATCATGCCTTCGCACTGTAATTGGTAGCACGTTCGATTAGCAATCACGAGGTCTAAAGTTCGAATGCTGGCGGTACTGGCTGAACTTTCCTGGTCCCAAATACTTTATTACTCTACGCAGTAAGAAGGGATATGTTCATATACAATTAAAAAAGTCCTCTTCAGTAAACGTTAATTTTTTGCGCGACAACCTGTATGAATTAAAGGCAACATACGAAACGGATGACTGCAGAATGGAACTGCACGGCACGCAAAATGTAAATACAAATGATATAAATGGTTTTACATAATTGAAATCGTACCACACATGTGTTAATGTTTATTTTATACGAAATTAATTAATGCAAATGCATTTTTAAAAACTATTTTTTTTAATTTAAGTTAATAATTCTAATTTAGTAAGTTTTTCAGCGAGTAAGTTTATATATATATATATATATACATATGTTACGGTGAAACACCGAAATCTGGAGAATGTCGACTTTCACCGGTGAATGTCAACATTCACATAGTCGCTTGGTGTATGTTCGAAATATTTTCCAAATACTCTTATTTCTGACTTACACCGATGAATGTCGACATTCACCATGTTCTAATTGTGAATGTTGAACATATAAGAATATTATATTTTCTTCTCCGTCAATTCAGTCGCGAAAAAACGCACTTTAGACTTAAAATAAGAACTTAATATAAGAACTTAAAACACACAGTACATTCAAAATTAGAAAGGAAAATAATAGAAGTTAAAAACTTACCAAATTATGTGATTCAAATTTTATTTATTGCAACAACTTAAACTATTATGACACTTTGAATTGCACAAGAGGCCCTTGCTTTTACAACTGCATTTATTTGTGGAATACTTCCTTTTGGAATGGCAGCGTGTACATGTACTCCTCTCTTTTCGACCTACACCAGAGCATATCTGCGATTGTCGACATACACCGGTGAGGGTCCGAACGTACAAGAATGTCAAGAAATATTCGATCTCTCACCGACGTATTTGGTGAATGTTGATATTCTCCGGTGAAAGACGACATTCTCCAATTTCGGTCTTTCACGGTAATATATATATATATAATTCTTCGGTCGCGAACATTTTGCATGTTTAATTTAATCCACTTTTTGAACTTCTAGATGATCAAGCGTGTTATCTCGATGATTTTCATGGGAAAAGATTTTGCCGCTTAAACAATTAGTCCATTGTTGACAAGGTGTTAGTTTGGAATTCTGTTATTTGCATATCCTTTCAACACATTTCGATCACAATCGAAAAACACATTTGTCGCGAATTTGTTAAGGCTGTTCTTCTCCCCATGTACACAGAGATCTGTTTTAGCTTTGGTAGAAACTCAATAAATAGTGTTCTGGTAATGTTAAGGAAAATATTCAATAATTTATATTTCATTATATGACCTATTGATGTTAGTGCTTTATATGGAAGAACTCATCTATCGCTCCAAGACCTCTAACTTTTGAAGGAATTCCTTGCTCTAAGCAGTCCGCCAACTGTAAGCTTTCAAATTAGTAAACTACTGCAGGTTCTTTACCAGCTTTGATAAAAATTCCATCTTCTAAATTTGATCTCCTAGTGTTAGTTTCCTACTGCATTACTTGAATAACTCAAATCTTCGTACATAAATTAAGGAGTTATAATAAATTAATAATAAATTAAGCAATGAGATTGGTTGTTACCTGCTTTTTCTCTCTAGAGTAATGTTATTCTGTAAAAGACTCACATATGCACATGAATTAAAGCCCCAAAAAATGCATATTCTTGAAATTTCACTATTCCGAGATGTTGTCTCAAATTTCAGAGTGACATTAAATGCGATGAATTTTGATATAGGTAATTTTATAAATTAGTTTCTTTCTCTCAATGTGTCCAACGAAAACTTCGTTATTATTTTGTTTGGTATATTTGATCAGGGCAAATCACAGGACGGCTATCTGCCTAAGAGGAGGGATCCCTTCGGGGAGGGCTTTCTTAAGGAAACAGGCTCATATTCAAGTTACATATGAGGAAAACCCCGAAAACGCCCATGAAGCCAGTCTGTTTGAAACCCGAACCAGACTATCGAAAAACTGTTCGAAACTGCCAGTGTTTTGGTGGAGTATCGAATCCTGGTAGTTCAAACTATCAGTTTTCAGCGACTTTAGCCCCCAACCATGAGTGGACCGTTTTATTTCCATGCCTATATGTAGTTTTCTAAAACCCTCATTAAAGATAGTAAGGTAATAATAGGGTATTTCATGCTGCATTTCAATGCAGGTTTCACACAAGCTTGGGCAATGTATTCAGTTGTATGCGCATGAATATAATTCTTAATCAAACTTAACATGAGAATCCACGTTCAAATTATCATATGTTGCGAAATAAAGTGCTCATAACATGTCCGTGTACTGGACACATGGTTGGGGTAAAACAGTGACTGCTAATTGAAACTAACGAAGGAGCCATACGTTATTTCGACTACCATTAAACGATCAAAGTTAGCTTTCTCACGATGACTCTTTTCAGTTCGGTATTAAAGATTCAAATTTTGTCAGCAATCATAAATTCGCGGTTTCAGTGTTTACATCTTTATTTAAAATTTCTTAAAATACAATTTGTTCTCATAACTGATGCATCTTTAGCCTAGGTACTGAAAAAAAATCATCAACGACAAGTCCAAAACAGTCGCTTGTCAATCACGAAGCTGATTCGACGAAGTTCATTTTAGAGACGTTAACAATATGGATATTAACATAGAGAACTCTCGAAGGCAATCGGTTTCAAGAACTTTCAAATCTAATTGTAAGAAACAGGTTTAAAACTATTTAATTTGTTTACGACGGAAAAGATTGCCCACCGGACCTACGTTTGAAATGAATTGGCAGAAGCCAAATTCTTATAATGAAAGTTCACTGTTAATAACCGTACGCTAAAAGCTCAGTGTTAACATTGTTGAGTGCGTACGAGTTCGTAATATATGTATAGTGAGTACGCTGTCCGAAAAAATTATTTGGAGAGGCTGTAACTTGTAGATGGAATGATGGACTTGAAGAACATGAACTCCTCCACCTGAATATGGGCACCTAAGCCCGATTCTTAAATTTCGAATTTGTTTTATTATCTATTTCATATTTTGTAAAATTTAGCGAGTTTTTGATTAATACACTCAACTATTTGAAACCGAGCAGTGACAACACTGTACGGAATAAACATTTTTATCTCCAGCACGCTAGACTGCCTGTCGGAAGTTCTAAAGATATGCCGTTTTTAAAAGATTTAACTTACAGGGATATTAGCGCAAATGCTCGCGGAATGTATACGTATCCCTAAAAACGCCCCATTGGGCGTAATATAAAATCTGAAAGCTTTCAGATTTTTTAGTAACTTACTTTTTCATTTTCTGTATTTTAAATATATTTATTTTTTTCCTTATAATTTCTAATTTGATTGATGTCATGTTAATTGGAATCGTGCTAACAGCGCTTCGGAAATAATTCAGCTCCCATTATATTTTGTTCTTCTAGTTTGTTCTACAGTTTGGAGTAATATCAGGGCAAGCATTTTTTTTTTCATTTTCTTTTATTTTGACTTTCTGGATGTTGATGTTCATATATCATTTAGTGTATCTTCATTGTTTTTATTTTCCCTTTATTAAACTTTCGCTTTCTTAACTCTTTACGGCACAGTGTGTCCGGTCTGGACACACCTAAAAATTTCCTTCTGTACGCACAGAAAAATTGAATGAAAAAGGATTTATAAGTTACTATAGGTTACTATGAACCTTCTTTATTTATAGTAAGATGGCAGCTTAACACAAACCAGTCCATATATTTTAGGTATATTTAGTTTTTTAAGACCCTTATTTTTCGAAGAAACCTTCCAGATTTTTTTAAGTTATAAAAGGAATTGTTTGAAAAGAAATTTCTATGTTATGTTTTGGCTGTATGCTAATCTCCTTATTCTATATTAGTTTTAAATTTTTACCTTGAAATCTTGCCTAAAATCAAACGGCGAACCCTAGGTGTGCCCAGAGCGGGCTCACCGATAATCTAGGACATATGAGAGTCTGTATTCTTTGTTTCTCCGCATCTCATCGGTCAGTTCATTGGCAACAATGCTTGTTTCAGCAAGCTTTTCGAAGCTCTATTCAATCAGTGTGCCACTCAAAAAGTTATTAAAACACTCATTATTGTTTTGAGTCTTCCCATACAGGCATTTTATTAGCAAAGTGTCACACAGTGAAAGATGTGTTGCTTTTACACCCACAGAATTAAAACGATAAGTGCTATCTTTCTTCACAAAATTTTACTTGTCTACTCATCTAGGCCTAGTTAGACTGCCTAAGTTTTTTTAATCAAAACTCCGACTTTAAAAGGTAGCGTGCCGGAAAGGGTTAAACCTAATTCTTACTTTGGTTGTTTCATCGCTTTACATATATATATATTTACGTGTTTAAATTTTACCAGAATTCTGGAACTTCTTGAGTAATAATCTCATCAATTAAATCACTATATACTCGCAATTTAAATTAAAAAATTCAAGAATCTAATTTTTTAGTGAGTCAACTGACGAGATCAGAAACAAATCCAATGGAATTATACGTATGCCATCTTTGATGAAACGTGTTAATTTCATTGTCCATTATTTTCATTTTCTTATTGCTTCTTTTTTTTTTTTTTTAAATAAAATATATGTGTTTGGTTTATTGTTGTTCAAAATTAATATTTAAATCAGCCGTCACATTTGTTTCTTTGATTATAACTATATCATTTTGTCTTGTATTTTTTCACTTTTATATATTTTGAGAGCTTTTAATTTTGAATTTCTACATGTTTATAACTTTTAAACTGGCTTTGAGAAAAGCTGCCGTTACTTAATATTTACTTTTAACTATTTTAAATTGCTGAAAGTATATGCAAGTTTTGAAATCTGTTATGGATCATGCATATATTTTATTTTACATTTTCGAAACCGTTTTTATTTTCGTTGAATAAGGTATTTCTCCCGCTTTCCTAGCCTGTGGTGTAGTGGTACTGCACGCTGGGCCGGTATTCCAGAGGTCCGTGGTTCGATTCCCGGCAAAGGCGGTTGCTAATTTTTCCTCTTGTCTGTTTAAAAAAATCCTAATGTCTCTACAGTGGCGCCCGAACTAAAAGAGTGTTGGATAAGGATTCTCTACACCAAGGATTTGGCTATTGGATCTCCTAAAAACCCCAGTCGCCCTTTAAAAAGGGGAGTATATAAGGTATTTCTCCCGCTTTCCTAGCGTGCCTTCGTGGTGTGGTGGTCTGCACGCTGGGCCGGTATTCCAGAGGTCCGTGGTTCGATTTCCGGAGAAAGCGGTTGCTAATATTTCATCTCATCGGCTTCCAAAAAATCCTAATGTCTCTACAAAGTATATATTATTAATTATTACCATATTTAATGTTATAATGAAGAATTTTTACTTCCTTGTGCGAAATAAAGAAAGTATTGTAAACGTGAAAAATTTCGGATATCAGATTTCAATGAAAATACCCCTTTCGACCGCTCTCGAATCCATTTGAACTATGTTTTTTACGTGACATTTGTATGTAAAGACAGAATAACGGCCTCGTTTTCTAAAATAGATTGTAAAACGTATTTAAAACGGATTCAGAAGAGATATTTTCCTGACGTCTGTACGTACGTAAATATGCATCTCGCATAACTCAAAAACGAGTAGCCCCACAATGTTGAAATTTTGTATGTGGGACTGTTATAACATGTAATTGTTCACCTCCCTTTCTAGTCGCAATCGTCCGCACCAGAAGTATGTGTATACCCACTCTGCTATCTGGATCAATGAATTTAATTTTTTTTATTCATATATGTTGGTAAATTGTGCATTTTTTGGCTTTAAAAGTGACTCAATTACGGTGTTCTTATGTTCCGGTTAAAATGTTTATGCTTTTAGTTAATCGACATGCAATAGTTGTAGAATTACCAACAATTTAAAAAGTTGCTTAATTTATACTAAGCCTAACGAACCCGCCATTTGTTTACATTTGAAATTCTTAGTAGAACAATGAAATAAGTCAGTTTCTGCACCAACTTCAGAGCCTTTCTGCCGAGTGGGGCAGAAAGTAAACTTTCAGTTTTGTTCACCGAAAAATCTGTCTGCCTGTCTGCTGCCCAAATCGCTTGTTTTGGTGTTTTATGGTTTTATGTAATGTTTTGAATTGTCACGTATTATTGCCTCGCTGCAAAAACAGAACTGAATTAATTGAACAAGAAATATATCTCTACTCAAAATGGAGCGAATGCGTTTAAACGAAATGCAGCAAAAAGTGCGTATAATTTAATAGGCCGTAACAAAGAAGTCATACAGCGTCCACAACAGATTTTTTATTTCTAATTATTTTCAATAGTATTAATCAGTTACATTCTCAGTTTTAAATCCATGCTTTATCTTAATTCATCGCTTAGTATATTTTAGGCTTTGCTATTAAACAGGTCGATTATATTTTATTTAAACTTTTGCTAATGTAATATTTTTTTCATTTTAAAACCTGTCGTTCAAAACTGATTTTAAGAAGCAACTCCTCCTTTATACTTTCTTTTTGGATCAAAATTATTTATCATATTGAATTGATTCTGGTTTATATGTTCTTTGCATATGATCCACTTGAATCGAAAATTAATATTGATACATTTTTAGGCTTCTTTGCTTACTTAGGGTTTTGATGTTGTAATTTTTAAAATGTGTTTAACTTCGTCTGTTAAGTCTCAAAATTTACATATGGTTTTGTCTTGGAATATATTGGATTGAGTGTAATTTCAGGTTTTGTTCTTGGCACCCGGGTTCAAACTAAATTTTTAAAATTTGTTTATGTTTAATGCTATAATTTTGTAATTGTTTGAGATGCTTAATTCGGCGTGTAGAAGTCGGACTGACAAAGAAAGATCATTTTGATTGTTTTTCTGAAATTATTTTAAGTTTCAAATTTTCATTTGTGTCTCTGTTAGTTCAGAAACAGGCTGATTAATTTACTTCTTTTGAAGCACCAACCCCATGATGTCAAAGCAGCGAAAGATGTACATTTCTTATTTCGTTTTTGGTTTTGGTATGTTTTGCAAACATTTTTGCAGTTTGTGTTGTCAGTATTTGGTTTTTGCTTATGTTGATTCCGAATTAAATATGTCGGATCAATTTTAAGCGTATTAGTTTTAATTTATTTTGCATTATATATGTACATATTAGTTTTCTGGAGTGAATCTACGCAGAGAAACCTTCGCCATTCTCCAAGATGTTTTACGCCACCGTTTCCAACCCATTTCAGCTATAACATTATGCTTGTTTATTATTCCATTTTTATTTATTTATATGCTCTTTTAAATTTTCCCATTAGGAACGTGACATTTGTTCTCAAATATGCTTCAAAATGCAAGTTAATTTTTTAATGGTGCAGAAGAAAATATGGTCTCAGCCTTCGGGTCGTATAAAATTCTCTTCTCCGCTGAAATTTCCAAAAAGAGTAGCACACGTACATTCTCCCACCAATGAAATTTCGAGCACCTTTCTCAAAACTCCCGCGTAATCAGGGCTGGGGCGACAAAAGGCGTCACTGTCACGGGCATCTTGAGACTGACAGCGTCATCCTGTGACGAAATATACTCTCGAAGCAGTTCTTGAGAAATGACAAAACGCCTCGCGCCTCAATAACCAGAAATCGAGCCTCTTTGGAAAATAAAGAAAACATGAAAAGAGAGGAAAAAGCGAGAAAATTCCCGACGAACAATACGCGGAAGAAGTTTATCTCCCAAACTGACAGATTTTGCGGAAAATAAAAGATGAGAACCAATTCATCAATATGTGGTTTATAACCGGTTGAATACGAGGCAAAGTAGTGTATGTCTTACAGCACAGAAAGGTCTTTAAATTTAATTTTAAATTAAAATAATTTTACGACGACATTGATTCTACACTTCTAAAAACACATGTTTTTAGAAAGCTTATGGCAGATACCAAACTTAAAGCATATACAAAGTTCACAATAATCTAGGGTGTGGGTAGGAAAAAATAAAACAACGTTCACTCAACAAGACCTGATAGGCTTCAGATGTTCTAAAGAAATGACATGATAAGATGTAATTAAAATAATTACCTTCATTTACAATAAATGTTTAGTTTTACTTGTAGAAAATGCATTCTATACCTGCATGTTAAAATATTTCTCGAAATCACATCTAGGGTTGTTCTGTCAGAAAATATAACACAATTATTTCTTATGGTGCATTCGTAGGAAAAAAAAATCTAATGTGTACACCATATGACTTCCTTGTACAGAATATTAAATTATACGCATTTTTTCTTGAATTTCATTTAAACTTATCAGATTGAATTAAACCTACTTCGCCGACAGCGCATAAACTACAATAGAATAAATGCATTCTTTAAAATTCACTTTGTTTACCATTGCGACAATCTGGCGCTAGGTTTACTTAACAGTATTATATTTCGTTCATATTATGCCTCAGAATGCACAAAATTTATATCATTTAGAGAATTATCTAATCGTTGCCACATGTTCTATTCAAATACTATAATAAAAATAGAACTGTGTGTAAAAGAAATTAAGCAAACAAAACAAAAAAGAAACAGTTTTTCACAGACGATTGAGTATTTCTCATTCAATTAATTCAGTTCTCACTTCGCGACAAGGCAAAAACACATAAAAACTCAAAATATCTGTATTAAAAATTACGAAGTAAATCCTAAACACTTATTTCCTCGAAAAAATTCAAGAAAGGATTAAGCATGATTTAATTCGTAATAATAAATGAAGGCGTTATTTTTGTTGTTGCGAAGATTAGTCTCTCTAGATTGGCAACAAATCTACAATTCTGCTGTTTCAAATGTAAACAAATATGTCCGCCATGTTATTTAAAACTTAACCGCACTTAAACAGCTTTTAAATTGTTGGTAATTGTACAAATATTGCTTCCAGAATTACGAAAGGCATAAAAACCTTAACCGGAAGATAAAAACAACATAATTCAATCATTTTTAAAGCAAAAAATGTACAATTTACAAACATATAAGAGTGAAGAAACTGAGATCGCTGTGCCGAGTAACAAAGTGGATATATATATAAATATAGTATTTATATACGTTTGGTGCGGCCGATTGCAACCAAAATACGAGGTGCACATCTGCATGTTATAGCAGTTCTATATACAAAATTTCAACGTTCTGAGGCTACTCGTTTTCGAGTTATGCGAGATACGTACGTACATACGTTCGTATAGACGCCACGAAAAATTCTCTTCAGAATTAATTTTAAAGCAGTTTTAGAATTTTTTTTTTTTTTTTGAGGAAACGAGTTTTTTATTCTGTCCTTACGTACAGATATCACGCAGAAACATCGTTAAATTGCATTCGATAGCGGTCAAAATGAATATTTTCGTTGAAATATGCTGCCTGAAACTTTTCGCGATTACAATACTTCCTTTTTACTTCGTACAAGGAAGTAAAAATAGAAGGAAAGAGAAAGTTTATACATATCATCTTAAAATATCTAATGTCCAGCAAGTAAAGTAATGCACTCTATTCATAGTTTCGCTCAAGATGATTCCCTAAAAGAATATTCAGATTTATATTTAAACTACTTTCTTTCTACAACAGTATTTAGCTTAATTTATAATATTATTGTCTTACTTATTTAAATGATAAAGGTTAAGCAATTTCCCCAAAATCAGATGGAGAAGGCTTATATTTACCATAACACTAACTATATGCATATAATAAAGCTGCTTCTGAAAAGTACTTTTTAAGAGAAACTAAGTGCTGAGAGAACTAAACTTTCTAAGCGACAAATATCTACCTTCTGAATAAGAGGGGAAAAAAACTGCAATGCAACAATCCGATTTAGGCATAGTTGATTGACGGTCTTAGTGTACGTGATTATGGCAAAGCCTCGAAGGCTATTTACCTAAGGGAAGGGATGCCTTCGTGGATGACTGTCTAAGGGAAACTGACTCGTATACACGTTACACACTGGGAAAAACCACGAAAACGCCCATTAGCGGGATTCGAACCTCGGATTGAACTGCCATGGTTCAGTGACTTTACCGCTCGGCCAATGATGGGCCTAACATAAGTAATTAAAATTGAGGTTAAGTAATACAGCTTCGGGATTTTAACCACTTGATGTTTGCTCAAATTTATAACAGCAGAAAAGAAAGGAAAGGAAATGTTATGGACTATTTAAAAATAATTCTTAAGGATTGCAAATGATTAAACATACCCTAAGTGACCTGAGTAAAATACTTGACCTTGAAACCTGAGTAAAATGTCTGACCTTGAAAAGCAGCTGAATCTGAAATACTTAAAAAAAGATTGATATATAGCATTGTTCTAAAATAGATATTTTGACACGAAATCAGATTTTTCCTGAAATTGAGTGTCTATTTTTTTTCCATATTTCGATTCTATGACTCAAATATTAAATTTAGTAAAATTTGGTCAGAAACTTGCCAAGAAATTTAAAAATTTATCTTGGCGTATTTTTTTCAGTTTGCGCCAAGAATAATTCACTCGGCGAAATTATTAATTTATAATAACTAATTTAAAAACGAGAGGAATAAAAGGTGCATCGTTCATTTCAAATAAACCACATTTGGCGTTATTATCGCTTGTAACGAATATGCCAAATTTCAATATGCGCTAATGATTAATTTCACGTATATCTTGGGAAATTTTGAATAAAAAATACTCAAACATCAGCGAGACATGAAAATCGCAAGTTAAATCTCGTCAATCGGCGTAAACGGAAATATACCCAACGTTTTTTGTGCAAGGTGTACATTGTTTAGAGAAGAAGTATCCCACTTTTTTTGTGCAAGGTGTACATTGTTTAGAGAGAATAATTACTAAAACACATCATTTCAAAAGTGTATGAATAATCACCTTTTCAAAATCTGTGTTAGTAATTAGGAATGACAGTGCAGCAGGTTTTGTTTTTACTAATGCTATTAAACTAATTTTTAAAAAATATGCAGAAATGTATTTAAAATTCAAGAAAGCTTAGTTCAAGAACTAAATCTTCATATGGATTTGTGACTACTTCACATGAATTCGTTTCATACGGAAAATTTCATTTGAATTTATATTTAACGCTCTAGAAAATGATAACATACTACTACTTCACTTGTCCCTAAATTCTTTTTGATATCTCTCTAAATGGAGTGCAGGATGTGCACCTGACTTCAGGGAATTCTTCGGGCACATCGCGAAAACTGAGGAAATTAATGGTCCACAGTAACCAAGTATGAAATCAATATTTTTCTCTTTGAGCGTTCTACATCGGTTTCGAAAATATCGGAAATACCGTACTTTCAATTACAAGATTTCCTGAAAAATAAGAAATAATTTTAAAGACCCATTAAAATGCTCTTAATTAATTCATCTTTAAATTTCCACCACTTTTAGCTTTAAAATTTTTATAATTAGACTAACTTTCTGCATGTTACTACAAAAATTTAAATTTTAGTACAAGCTAAATCCACTCCTGGCTAGGAGTTTGCGATGTAAATAAAACCTCTAGACTGTCAACAAAATGTTTGGATGTTTGGTATTATTTTGAAAAAAAAAAATAACATAAAATTTAAAAAAAAAATCTGAAATGTTTCAGATTTTAAATTACGTCCAAAGGGGAGTTTTTTAACATTTTGTGTGTTACCTTTCTTTATTAAATATCATGTTCCTCGCACTTAAACCATAAGATCCAGTGCAACAGCAATATCGCAAAATAGTTTTAAAACGAGCATATCTTTAGAATTTCCGATACAGAGACTCACGCGCTGGAGATAAAAATGTTTTTTCTGCACAACGTTGCCATTGCTCGCTTTGAAATCCTTGAGTTTGTTAATCAAAAATTCGTCAAAGTTTTAAAAAATAGGAAATCGATCCTAACACAAATTTCAAATTTCAAATTGGGTCTTCCACATGCTCATATTCGTTGGAGGATTACGTTATTCAAAATTCGATGACTCTATGTACCGTTGTTTTATCACAATACGAGAAATAGACATACATTTATGCAGATTTTTCATTATTTAATTTCTTCAAATATAATGCAGGACTCTAACATTTTGTGGCAACAGTTTGAAAAGTGAACCGACGTTTATGAGTCCGACGCAAAATGCCAAAACGAAACTAATAGTCCTTCGGGATTCAAATCCCTTTGGACTAAAAAGTGAGTTTGAAGTATTTTTATACCTTTACTTAACAAATTGGAAAGAATTAATTATTTTTCTCTTAACTAAATATCGACATGTTGAGATCATTTTAACCCAGATCTCTCGAATACGCCCCGAATGTGCTAACTGTTTTATCACGAAGGTATGCTAGAAGGAGAGCAAAAATACCCTATAAACTCACGGATACATATATCGCTGCCAGTACTATAAAAGCCAATACATAATACTTTGTGCTATTAGTTGAAAACGGTTATGATTTTAAACAATTAACAGATATTTTACATCGCTCTTAAATTATTTTTTTTTCCGAAAATTATAACAATTATTAGAAATTTATTCTTGATATACTTTCATAAAATCACTGTAACCGTTTATATATGACTCTTATTTTTACAAGTACATAATAAATGCAATAAGTATCCATTCATTCATAAAGTGTAGTAAATTTACAAAATCGTCAATAGAAAAGCTATAATAATTAATATTGTTACGAAGTTTGTATTTAGATATCTAATGATAGAAGAATGAGATACATTCCGCAACAGAAGAAGAGGAAGAATGGCCTTGTTGTTTACATTAGCTATACGTAAGTCATGTGATCTCTGAGGTCATATGCATTGTTTGTTTACATTACCTATGCGTAAGTCACGTGATCTCCGATGTCATCGGAATGCATCTCATTATAATTAAAATTGTTTTATTTTCCCCGCACAATGCAGCGCGAGACGAGTTGTAAGAGAAAGTTATGCCGGAAAAGTAAAAATACAGGAGCACGTGCATTTAACATTGAATAAAAGTTTATCTCAGTAATTTATATTTAATTTGAATAAATGTAATCGACTACTGTAATCGTAATTCTACTCTTTTGCTTTTCAGAAATCTCCCGCGTTCGATTTAAAGCTATAAAATGCCAGGCAGAATTGTGAGGTGAAACTTGTTGTAGCTCTCTCAATTGTTGTTCCTCTCTGAAAAAAATCCCAGCGTTCTGTTATATTTCTTTTGATAAGAATAAATTTTATTAACCTTTTATCGGACTTGTACATTCAATCTATTACGAACCAGCTCGCACGCAACAATATAGAAAACTATCTGGTAATAAGAAAAATGGAACATACTTTTTATCAAACAGAGAAAGATATGTTGTTATGACTTCATACTAACAGGAGAAATCAAAATTCTGGCTTCCATATACAATCTGTTCTTACGTAGTAAATTTAATAACAGTTTAATAATTTATTGTGAATTAATTTTTACGTGGGAATTTAATTTTTGCGTAGCAATTTTTAATTTGACATTATATAAATTTTCATAAAGCAAATGAAAGAATACATTGGCATCGTAAATTAGTTGTTATTGAAATGGTAAATATTTACGATAATTATTGATAAAATTCAATCGTGTGTTTCAGCTGATATCCCAGGAAAAGGCTTAATTCAAGTTTGCATACAAACGGCACAGTTTCTTTTCTTCAAAATCAGTTCTTTCAAAATGTTTGCCTTACTCAATGCACTGAGATTTTGATTCTGAAATCAGTGTCAAACGCTTGTTATATTTTGCCACTTTGAAATCTAAATTGGAAAGATATTTTTTTTTCAGAAGAAGGTAAATTTATTTCTTACTGTGCTTACTCTTTATTACTGCTAATAATTAAAATTTCTGAATTAATTATAACGATCCAAAATCGCAATTAAGAGTTACATATTTTAAAATAATTTTCTGTTTTAAATTTGTTACCCGCTCCAACTCAAACGAAAAAAAAAATCCTAAGTAAAGTTTTTTCATTTCAAATGGGCTAATATCAATTATTTTACGTTATTATATGTAATATTAGTCGAATAGGAGCAAAAAAAATATACAAATGTTTTATACCTAAGGAAAAAAACGAAAACCAACACTAACAAAACCATGCATTACCTGTTTGTAAGTTTCTCTGCACACAGCCTCTCTATGCAGAGAAAACACTTTTACAGGGTCAAATGCAGACAGTTTGCCAAAAGTGAGCTAAGAATCTAAGATAAATTCTCAGCAAGTAATATATTAGGTTACACTATTTGTGACTATTACACGCATTTGCCATACTAGTTAACATATATCACTGTCCATTTTTAACCCAACGTGGATAATTATTTCATAATTTATTGTACTGAATTCCATGGAGAAATTCAAAATTTCCTTTTAATTTCTCAATATAATTTCGATATGTCATTTTTTTTTCACTTGGAAACTTAGCTGTTGAATACTTTTCGTAGTCTTTACCATTATATATGCTTTTTTTTCATATTATGGATCCGCTGTTGGTAATACATGTGTTTGTGATATAAACAACTTGTGTGCGTAGTGTGAAATGTTGCATAGTGGAGCATAGGAATTAATTCGGATTATGTCTTATCATGTTTTCCCTACTAAATGCTTGTTTACACAGAACTTTGAAGCTTCTACGCATTTTAAATTCTAAGAAAACCGATGGACTGTCATGACAAAGTCCGAGCGTCAGATTAATAACTTCATGAAGGCAATTTTCACGAGACAAATTAATGCATCTAACATCTCAGAAAGTGCGTTGATATTGGCAGCGATTAAGTTGAAAAGTTCTGAGAAACAATAGTACGGTTTTTATCATAACAACAGATAATAAATAATAGTGGAAAAAAAATCTGAAAGGATTCAGATTTCAACGGCCGTCCGAAAGGTTTGTTAAAGTTTTGTTTTATGTTTTTTAATTACTCTCTCGCTGAGGTCGCAGTCTACCTTTCTGCTGTTAAGCTCACGTTTCCTTCCTTCTGCTTTTTCATCTTTATCATTAACATCATCTTTACGCCATACATAATTCAACAGCAAAGTTACAAAAATTTCAACAGCACCATAGCAACATACGTTTAGGGTTCCCGATGTAGCGTTAAATGTTAGCCCCCCTTTTCTATTTTCTTCAGACTTTTCTCATTTCATCATATCAATATTCAATTTTCTTGTTATTCAATATTCAATTTTTCAGTACAAAAATAAAGTTTTGTAAAGATGGCTTTACAAAACTTTATTTGTGTATTTTAATTATTTTGTGAGTTAATTTTATTTATTAAATATCACGCTCTTGGCCCTTACACGGCGTGAAATCCCATTGAACAGCAAAATCACAAAACATTTAAAAAAATAGCATATCCTTAGAATTTCTCGTAGACAGTCTCGGAAGCTGGAGATAAAAATGTTTCATTGGATACAGTGCTGCCACAAATCGTTAAGTTTATTAATCAGAAATTCATTGAAGTTTTACAAAATATGAAAAATAAAATTCGAAATTTAATATTCGGTTTTCCAGCTGCACATGTTCGGGTGGAGGACTACGTTATTCAAAATTTAACGGCTCTAGTTACCGTCGCTTTTTCACAATTTGAGACATGTACATAAATACATGCAGATTGTTCCTTATTTCTTTAAAGTAATGCAAGGTGGTAACATTCAGTGGCAACAATATGAGAAAAGGGATTTGCCGTTTGTAGTGGACGACGCAAAATCTCGTTTTGAGAGTAATAGCCTATTCGGGGTAACGCCCTTCTGGGGTTGAAAATTGCAAAAGAATTTTCGAAAATAATTAACGCGGCATGTAAAATATCTGTATGGAATTTTTAGAATGTTTAAATTTTCCCTCTGTGAATGAATATCCAGATGCTTTAATTGTAAACTCTTATCAAATGTAATTAAAATATTTTCGTAATACTTTGAAATTTTCCATGACCATATACGTTATTTCTTGATTTAGAGAGATTAAATATTTTTTTTATTTACCAAAAGCAACAGTATCGATAAAATTTCATCAAAATACTGACAACAGTTTCAACTCACTGTCCCAGAATTTCTTCTCAAGACAGTTTCTTTCAAAATGCTATGTAAGTCATATAACTAAACCTAGTTTAAGACATAAATTTTGATTTTACAGTGTCTCAAAAAGTTTCTCAGATTTCTTGCATTCTTTATCCTAATTTCCTGCAGTGACATTTAAACGTGAAACATGATTTGTCTAACATATGCTATTTACATTCATATCTGTTTACCCACCAGCGGCCGAGCGGTAAAGTCGCTGAACACTGGTAGTTCGGTTCGAGGTTCGAATCCCGCGAACGGGCTGGCTGCATGGGCGTTTTCGTGGTTTTCCCCATGTGTAACGTGTATACGAGCCAGTTTCCCTTAGAAAGTCCTCCACGAAAGGCATCCCTCCCCTAGGCAGATAGCCCTCGTGTGCTTTGCCATAATTAAATACACCAATACAGCTTAAAACGTTATCATTAAAATCCGATCATAACTCAATACTTTCTTACAACCTGAGATAACTGAATAAGCATTTGCCAGTTTAAAAATACATAAGTAAATTTATTGCACAAATAAAAATAAATGTTCATCATTTTTTATGCATTTTAATTACAAATAATCCGCTTATAAAGACATTCCTCCTCAATTTGAAACAAATATTCTGTACTTTGTTTTGGGCATAAACCACTAGCGACAGACTAACGCCTTTAAACCACAATCCACACAAAGCAACCAACGAACGGTTGATACAGACAGACAGCCAGACAAACAAAAGGCGAAAAGGCATCATCGTCAATGTTGGATGTTAATATCGCAGGGAGAAATCTCTCGTTTTGAATGGGGAAATGAGATTTCAGCGGGGACAGTTTGAAAATCTTTTTATCCGTCGGGTCGTTAGGGGCACTAAACTCTGCTCTGAATTGAGTACCGTGGTAGAGAAAAAAATGCGCCATACATCAACTGCCAACGGATTATAAGAGAGAAAAGAGGTATAGAGATGAGAAGGTGGAGGAAGTATTATCTGCCTGCAGCTACGATGAGGGACCTATTACAAAGTGAGCAGCTATATCTGCAAAGATAACTAAGAAAAGGTTTTGAATTGACATTAAACACTTCGCTCCTATTTCTACTTCAGAAAAAAACCTAAGTGTCAGATTATGAATTATAAATATTCAGATAACTAAAAAGCATAAATCTTTCATTCCGATTACAGAAATTAAATTTGTGTAAAAAGTCATTAAGATAGAAATTTTACCTATAATGATCCTAAAATTTTAGCATCCTGATCAAAACACGTAATACAAAGAACGAAAATTAATCTGACATTGCTTTTTACTATCCTTGGTAGATGGAACGCATACAGCTGTTTCATATAGCAGTTAAATTTCCAAGCTTGTGAATGGATGCCAACTTGTTGAATGATGTTGCAGTACGTAAATTTTTAATTTTAGACTGAAAGGAATTTCAGTGTTGAGTGAGTTGATTACTGAATAAATGGTACTTGCTTTTCTTTCTCTAATTCTTGAATGTTGATGAACATTAAATAATCGTTTTGGTCTTAGATAGTGTTGCGTTCTACAGGTTCGTGTATTTGGAGTGATTGTTGGTAACACTTGATGAAAAATCAAAACACAATTTATTAGTCAGTATTTCAAAGACAGTTCCAAAGACGCATTACAGTCATGGAAAAACTACGATAAACACGGTGAAGCAATTAGCAACACAGCCTTCAGGTTATCAGGCCTATAAAGGTGAAGACAGTTTCACGACAAAGCACTAAAGTACAGCTCCCGACTCGGTCGATCGCTCTCAAGCTAATTTCTTAACGCAAAGCACTAGTACTGAACTAAACACACTTAAGATACTCTTCATGATAAACTGCTACTCCGGATACAGGCAGGATTTCTGACCTTATGGCTGATATGAATCGGCTAGGGGGGTCGGGGCTGCGCCCACAACAACAACAGGCAGGATTTATATAGTTTTTTGACCTGCCTTCGAGAATATTCCGGGGAAAACCAATAATAATTCATTCTAGAATGTTCTCGCTCTCGTCATGGTATACCGCCAATTTTGACTCCAACTGGGCAATTTTGCGCCAAACCTAGCAACCATGCCCTTCCTTGCCACTCTCTGGCAACCCTAACCCATTTTGCGGAAGTTTTCTTGCTGCAGCAGCTGGGCATTTCGCAACGATATGAATGCAATTAAAAAAAACAAAGCATTATGTGTTTTAAGATGAAGAGTTGTTACTGATAGCTTCGAATGGATTATGTCTAATGCAGTAAGACAGCTGCTCCTCTAAGTTACGGACTTTTAATCTGCTCTAATCAATTAAAATACTTGAATTAAAAAATGGCTTCATAATTTCACATAAGAATGAAATTCGAAATTTGACGTTTAACAAGGTCCAATTCTGTTAGTCCACCCTCCGCTGAGTGTTACGAGTGTGTGGTTGTTCACGAGTTCATTTGTCCTTGAAAAGATTGACTGCATAAAAATTTTGCAGTTTTCTTCTTATGTCAAATACCGAGTCGTTGCCCTCAAAAATTCCCCATGAAAGCACCCATTACCTTAAACAAAGAGCTCTATCTCGCTGTTTGTCATAACTGTTTAAATAACAACATCCCAAATTGAGGTGAAAAACTGAAGGAATTTATTAAACTGTGAATTAAATATCGTGGTATTTGCACTTTTGTATTCGAGGAAGACACATGGCATCTGCAGGAACAGGGATTGCATGCTTCAGCATGTGCCCTAAATATGCAGCATGCCAATGACGGAGTTGAGAAAAATATGTCCGATATGCATTTAAATGATAACGTTATTTATTAGTTGTTTATCCACTACAAACGAGCACTGTGCTTTTGAATTATTATTAATTAAAAGAATGTTTGGAATTGAAGATACTTAGGAAACGTTGAATGGGGTTCGGGATCTTATTCATGCACACCTTGCACAAAAACAAATGAGACAGTTCTATATCTCCCGTTCGCATATTTCGTATGTGCACATCTGTATAGCCACCGAGGGAGTGGCTTCTCGAATGTGCCAATGGGCTTCCAGTAATATTTGTCATTTTACACGACCATTGACGCGCTTTAAGCAAAATGGTTAAAAACGTTTCGCAATTTTCTTTGCAAAATAATTAAAAGTACTCAGAATTTCTCGCGAAAATGTTTTCAGTCCGAATTTCGATAAATATAAGCATAATTACACGTGTAAATAGTAGAAGTCTTAGCAAGTTTTATTACAGCCTCTACAAAAAAAATCTCCATAATAATAACCAATGTACAGTTTTATTCAAGGTGAATTTTGCTAATCTGGATTCCTACACATTCAAAACCTAACGAATGCAAGATACGAAAGTACTAGATTCATTGTAACACTTCCTATTAGTAAACGCATAATATTCGAGGCTAATTGTATCTTGAGTTATTTTCTGGATATAAAGAGCGATAATATGCCACGAACATTAATCAGAATATCAATACCTGGTAAGTTTCACGAAAGTGAAATGTTGACGATTAAATGAACTTATAAAATAAAATCACAACGAGAATTTCTACTAAAATGGTAACAGGATTTATATGCATACATGTATAACTGGGTAGCAAATGTAAAGTAAAATGTAAACAACATGCGCTCATATCCAGAGTTTCGAAGACTCGGCGTCACAAGAGCAACAGAAGTTCATTGGTCCATTTTTGAAACCCCTCCCACAGTGGCGATACTGATGTGCACATGTGAATTATGCCTCTCGTTCTGCTGGAACGATTGTCGAAATTTAACTTACGTTTTCCATCTCTTGAAAGAGCGACTTAGGATATATATTAGATTTATATATAGTGTTATGTAGAGAAATTATCTGATAGCGTTATAAAAATTAGGTGAATGATTTTATGATTTATGGAAATCTTAATTTTTATTTGATTATGAATTATTTATTTTAAGGCTTTAATTTTGGGGAAAAACAGATGCTTCTGGGAATATTATTTAGTTTAAAAGAGTATTATTTATTTTCCTTTATTTGTAAATCTTGTACAAACTTTTATTCATTGTGAAAGAAGCAGGGAAAGGGAGGCAATTTTTGCCAAGTCATGATTTCGCGCGTTTTAGAATGTTCGAGAAAGAATTTTCATTGTTAGTTGACCTTAAGAGAGGAAAGTACGTGACGGAAAGGTCAAAGGTTGCTACTTGTCTTTCAATGTAAGTCATTCAGGTTTTTGGCGATTGAGGGTCCGGTTGTTGGCTAAGTGAAGAAGGGCGCGCATGCGCGATCACCCTTATTTCCGCATTCTGGAGTTGAAAACGAAGATTTTGCCATAATTAAGGGGGCGATAAGTGAAGCCATAGTGGGAGCCCATTTTGGGAAGGAGACGAAGGAAATTCGAGTTGGATACACACTTACTTTTTGGCTGACTCTCGGACTGACTCGCTGATTTTCGGGCTTGCTGGACTTACGGGCTTGCTGGACAAAAATGTAATTACGAAGAGAGATGTTTTCCGGCGTGGAGCGGCAAATATGCTCCCCGGCCGCGTTTTGGGTTAAGAGGCGACTCTCTTACGCACTCACTTTTTGACGCACTCACTCTTGGACTCGCTGATTTTCGGGCCGGCTGGACTAGTGGACGTTGTTCTTGAAAACTGGCTTGAAGGAAATTCGAGTTGGATTCTCTCTCTTACTGACTGGCGGGTGGAACTTACTTGGGACGTTACTCGTGAAACTTGCTCTTGGGATGAGTAAGAACAGGCGAGCAGTAATTTCCTAGCAACAACGTTTCTGACCGGCGAAATTTGAACGAGTTACCTGCGTGTTGACATAGGACTTTCAGGACCAAGCGGATAGCCGTCCTGGGCAGCAGTGCTCCTGTTTCTGTTCTACAGTAGTGAAGTGGAGTCTACATTTTTAGAACCAGTGTCAAGATGAGCCCGGCCGACATCAACGCGGGATAAGATAAGAGTCCTCCGCTTCAAGATGTCCCTTCAAGATAAGTTTTATTTTTTTTTGGTGTGTTTGAACTTTAGGCAAGCTTTTCAAAAACGTCCTTAGCAGTAAAAAAAAACAACGTCAAATCTAAAATTTAACTCTCAGGCCTTAAATTGTTTCCCTTTCCTTTCTTTTAAATCACCAGACAAACCTTAAGTTTTTTTATGAATTTAAATGAACAGACTCTCAGATGAGGTTAAGATTTTTCTTATTGTGTTGTAATTGAATAAACTGATATTTAATCTGGAACCTCTTACAGTATGTTTTCTTTACATATTTAATATGAACTTTTCCTTTATATCTTTTATATGTTTTATGTTTTCGATCCTCTCACGGCGCGGTCCCGGAATGCATTTTTTTCACAACGCAAAAATGCTGTACACGTTTCACTATACGATTACTACCTTTAACGGCAAGTAGTTTCATATTTAACATTTAACAATATAGGAATTTCAGATATAACATGGTACCTAGAAGTAAAACTATTTAACCTTGGTGTCGAAACATTCTTCATAACAATAGCATTGTTCTAACATAGGTATTTTGACACAAATTCGGACTTTTTCTGAAATAACATACACAAGTTTTTTCTATATTTCGATTCCACGACTCAAATTATGCCAAAGTGTCAAGTTTTGTAAAAATCATATGAGCAGTTTTTAAAAAATTATCTCTCAAA
Organism: Stegodyphus dumicola; assembly: GCF_044657685.1. Classification (NCBI taxonomy): domain Eukaryota; kingdom Metazoa; phylum Arthropoda; class Arachnida; order Araneae; family Eresidae; genus Stegodyphus; species Stegodyphus dumicola. The sequence goes on from NC_140777.1 coordinate 89,124,084, forward strand.
ATTTTAGCTCCTCCATGTTAATTGAATTTGATATTTATTTATGAATCTTTTTTTTTATTATTATTAAACTCATTTGATTCTTCCTTTCACATATCAAAATTTAGACTCATCTCAAATAAAATTCGCCTATTGTTTATGATTTATGTCTAAAATTTGTATTTTTAAATCATTTTTATAAATTTTTCCAAAAAATGTTTGTAATATAACCTATAAAAGTTTTACGATCATCTTAAAGAAAATGTACTTCTAAGCATACCTGAAAACAATTAGAGAGTTTTATTCAAAATCCCCTAAGATATACGTGAATTTATATATTGGCGTGTTTTGCGCCGCTTTGGGCTAAAAATATTTAAAAGCAGCATATCCAATAGATAGTCTCGCGCGCTAGAAATTAAAAAAATTTATTGCCTACAGTATTGCTACTGCTGCTTTGATATTGTTGAGTTTTTTTAATGAAAAATTCGTTAAAGGTTTAAAAAATATGAAATAGACAATAAAACAAATTCAAAATTTTTATTTCACAATGTGAGAAATATACATACATTTACGCAGATTCTTCATTACTTAGTTTCTTTAAATATAAGACAGAGCGATAATATTTGGTGGCAGCAATTCGGAATATAATTCAACTCTTTTAGTGATTCGGCGCAAAACACCGTTTGGAGACTAATAACCCTTCTGGGCTCACTCCCATTTGGACTAAAAACATTTACCGAAATGGGCCAAAAAATTACTTCCGTTGTATTTATTGGTGGATACCGAATAACCAACAAATATCGCGAAAAGATTCCTTTTAAAATATTGCATCTCTTAAACTGCATTCAGTTTTCTTGCTGTTTCAGTTATTTGTAAGAACATTTTGAAACAAAACTAACTTAAATAGGATTTGCGTGTGTTAAATTTTATTGCTTATTACAACTCTGAAAATTTCGGAACTTCTTATGCTATTCAGATCACAGTAAATAACGAATAACACCGATTTATCTGGATAGCACATATTGTTAATCAGTTAATAGTTTTACACCTCGTACTGCAGTTAATGATTTTTTTTATATAAATATTTCTCATTTGCTTATTTCTTTCATTGTAATGAACTTACGATTGTTTTGTAATGCGTTGTTAAGATGTAGAGTCATTAGGTATTTTTTTGAAAGCAGACAAGATGAAAAATAGCAATCGCCTTCGCCGGGAATCGAACCACGGACCTCTGGAATACTGGCCCAGCGTGCAGAACCACTACACCACGAAGGCACGCTAGAAAGGTGGGAGAAATACCTTACATACTCCCCCTTTTTAAAGGGCGACTGGGTTTTTAGAGGACCCAATCGCCAAATCCTGGGTGTGGAGATTCATCATCCACGACCCTTTTTAGTTCGGGTGCCACTGTAGGGACAAAGCGGGCAAGATGAAAAATTAGCAATCGCCTTCGCCGGGAATCGAACCACAGACCTCTGGAATACCGGCCGAGAGTGCTACCTTTACACTACGAAGGCACGCTAGGGAAGTGGGAGAAATACCTTATAAAGAGAGCAGCATAACTATATGCATATTGTGTGTAACTAATATGAAATAAATAAACATTTATCACACATGCACATTTCATATCAGTAAGGTTAGAAATCTTAAGCAAAGGAATAGCCTGACCAGCTCAGGGAAATGCCTGGACTACAAAAATTACACAGATTCAGAATTTGGTATAACCAAAATTCGTGCGTTATGGAGATGAAAAGACTTTGGGAGAAAGGAATCGTTAAAAAAATACCTGTGACGTTTCGCATGTCAAATATATCACCTTCAAATTATCGAAACAAGGAGCTAGTCTTTCCACCATGAAAGACAATGAGAGGAATATCTTTAATATTCACACTGCCACTGGAAAAGGGACTATGCAAATCATTGAAAAATCTAAGTCTGGTGGACTAATTATTGACTACCATTTTAATTTTACTTCAGGTACCAGATGTAGAAAAGAAAGGAATTTAAGAGCAGGAAACTGTGTCCTCCTGAGAACGGCTGAATTGATGTGTTCACCGTTACATTACCTAAACACACGACAAGAATACTTTTACCGATTTGCAATTAACTAGAGATGTCTTATGCATTCGTTTCAACTTCATTTTTAGGCATTATATGAATCGCTATATGCCGAGAAGATGCATCGACAAAGACCGATAAGTCCATAGCTTTCTCAGTTGCTATTTGGTGATTAACTATATAAAACCAACCAAACGAGAGCCACATACCCAAAGGGGGAGGCCATTTAAGAAGATTTTCTAAAGGAAATTTTTTCATATTTATATTACACATGAGATATACAACGAAACATCCCTGCAGTTAGATTGTTTCTGATGTTTGAGCCCAGTTTAAGAACCATAACTTGCTTGTTTTCTAAAGTCATATACAAGTGAGAACTTTCTCTGTCTCTTGACTTGTTGTTTTTAGCGCAATTGTGGCAAAATCCTTATTTACTAAATCAAGATACTACTAGTATTTCATCTCCTGCACGACGAGTATTTAGAATGCTATTTTGATAGCAAGCATGCTTCAGAAAATATGAAATAAATCAAACACTGCTTAAAGAGCCACTGTGCCTATACCGAAACTCACTACGGCAGTTTTATTAAGAAGTGCCTGAACGTTTCAACAGAAATTTCCGTGGCAAGCATTTTTACAGACACCAATTTGTTAATTTTGATGATTTGAGCAATTTGAAGTCATTTGAAACTCAAACTTAGAAACTCGTAGATCGCTGAAATCATCACTTCAGACCTTTTTTGTGATTGCTTGATAAATTTGAATTAAACGGTCCATTTGTCACATACGGCAGATTCCTAGAATTGTTTTATTTATCTAGCAATCTTATGGAGCTTTGAACAGATTAAATAAGTGACGAAAGTTATAATAGTATATAGTTATAATAATAATTATAGTTATTTGTAAAAGAAACAAATTTTCTTTGTTGAACAAATGGACTCAAGCAAATATGATAAATACGAAACCGTGGAAAAACTTTTGTAAAATTAGCGGTTGTGTTTCAAATATTGAAATCAAATTTTATCTTGATCATTGATACATGATGTAACTATGTACTTATGCTTATTAATTTCCAAAACCATTTAATTTCATTTTCCATTCAGGTAGTAGTATCTATATACTCAACGACTAAATGCTTCCAGTGATAAATCTGTTACTCAAGATTATGCTATTTGATTTAGTTTCATATGGCAAAGCACGCTAGGATTATCTGCCTAAAAAAAGGATGCTTTCATGAAGATTTTTCTAACAGAAATTCTTTCGTATACACATGGGAAAAATTATGAAAATGTCCATGCAGCCAGGCCGTTCGTCTGGAATAGAACCCAAGTCGAAACTGCAAGTTTTCCGCGGTTTTACAGCTCGGCCGCTGTGCTTTTGGATACATTAAATTAAACCCAGCTTTCTCTAATATATTACACTTTTTTATAATTTACGTGGGCATTTATATGTTTTTATTTTAAGAGTGTTCGGAATATAAAGATGTTTAAATCATTTTTATTCAGATAATACAACTGCTGCTAAATTTCACTAAGCAACTGTTTAGTTTGCGGTAGTAGAATAGGTTAAACAATAAAATATGTTATTTGGATACATAACATCTTTGCCAATAAATCCTTTTCGCGCTTAACAACATAATTTTAAGTTTCTAAAAGTGAATTTTTTTAGTAAGCCCCCATAAATGATATAAGTTTAACATTATAAAAAATCGCGTCGGAGTAATTTAGGTTAAATACAGCAATTAAATGAAATGAACCTCTTCTTTTTATGTTCGTCTACTAAAAATCATTAGATAACATCAATCTGAGGTGAATGTTAGACACGAGAGAGGTGAATGTTAAATACGAGACAGTTTTAATTAGAAATTATTTCTAATATGATATATTCAATGTGCTAATGTCCTTCCTTAATAAAGAAAATCTTTTACTCCAGTATGAAATACCTGTAATTTCATAAGAGCTTTCATATAATATTACAGCGTTCATCAGTGTTTTATGTAATGGAATTTTATTATTCATAGCAGAATAATTTTCTCCAGTTATAACTATTAAACTTTTAGAAGTCCTTTCTTAAAATATAAGTATAAAATGACCTCAAAATTATAATATATATGTTACGGTGAAACACCGAAATCTAGAGAATGTCGACTTTCACCGGTGAATGTCAACATTCACATAGTCTCTTGGTGTATGTCCGAAATATTTTCCAAATACTCTTATTTATGAGTTACACCGGTCAATGTCGACATTCACCATGTACTAATGGTGAATGTTGAACATATAACAATATTATATTTTCTTCTCCGTAACTCAGTCGCGAATAAACGCACTTGAGACTTGAAATAAGAACATGAGAATCTAAAATACACAATACATTCAAAATGAGAAAGGAAAATAATAGAAGTTAAAAACTTACTTAATTATACAGTACGTTCTAAATGAGAAAATAAAATAACAGTAATAAAAACCTTACTAAATTATGTGATTCAAATCTTATTTATAGCAACAATTTAAACTATTATGGCACTTTATGACCTCTCTTTTCGACTTTCACCAGAGCATATATGTGATTGTCGACATGTGAGTTTCGTGTAATAGCTGCTATAGTAAACAAAAATTAGACTTAGCCGTACTTAACAACTTTTAAATTGTTTACAATTCTACAACTATTGATTGCAGACTAACTAATGACATAAAAACTTTAACCGTAACATAAGAACAACACAGTTCAATCATTTTTAAAGCAAAATATGAACAATTTACCAACACATAAGAATTTAAAAAAAACTGAGCTCACGGAGCCGAGTAACAGAATGGGTATATATATATATATATATATATATATATGTTACGGTGAAACACTGAAATCTGGAGAATGTCGACTTTCACCGGTGAATGTCAACATTCACATAGTCTCTTGGTGTATGTCCGAAATATTTTCCAAATAACTCTTATTTCTGACTTACACCGGTCAATGTCGACATTCACCATGTACTGATGGTGAATGTTGAACATATAACAATATTATATTTTCTTCTCCGTCATTGAGTCGCGAATAAACGCACTTGAGACTCAGAATAAGAACTTAAAACACACAGTACATTCAAAATGAGAAAGGAAAATAATAGAAGTTAAAAACTTACTAAATTATGTGATTCAAATCTTATTTAATGCAACAACTTAAACTATTATGACACTTTGAATTGCACAAAAGTCCCTTGCTTTTACAACTGTATTTATTTGTGAAACACTTCCTTTCGCAATGACAGCGTGTATATATACTCCTCTCTTTTCGACCTACACCACAGTATATCAGAGCATTGTCGACATACACCGGTGAGGGTCCGAATGTACAAGAATGTAACGCAATATTCGATCGTTCACCGACGTATTTGGTGAATGTTGACATTCTCCGGCGAAATTAGACATTCTCCAATTTCGGTATTTCACGGTAACATATCTACTACAGTTCATAACGGAATATCTGTACTAGAGTAGATAGAATGGGTTAAATATTCTACTACAATACAGATATTCCTTTCAAGCGCACGACCACCAGTGGCCAGGCGGTAAAATCGCTGAACACTGGTAGTTCCAACCTAGGTTCGATTCCCGGTAAACGAGCTGGCTGAATGGGCGTTTTCGTGGTTTTCCCCATGTGTAACGTGCAGACGAACCATTTTCCCTTAGAAAGTCCTTCACGAAGACATCTCTTCCCTTAGGCAGATAGCCCTAGTGTGCTTTTCCATATTCAACTAAACCAAACCTTCTAGTGTAGAACAGTTTTGCTTCTTGAAAAAGAGAAATCCCATGGTTGGTTCTTACAAAATGTAAGATTTCTTAGGCAGCCAGGCTAAAGTTAACTAAACTTCAGTCTCAGACTGAATTTTGACTAAGTTTAACATTCAAACTGATGTGTTTCTTTCCAATATAGGGAACTGTGATTTCTGTCCGAAAAGTATCAGATTGAATTTCAGGTACGCATCTTTTGAAATTAAACACTAACTGTAAAGAAAGCTTTGGGAAAGCGAGGAGTCTTGAAAATTTAGATGAATTTAGTCTAGGTCAAATACGAAAGCTCTAAATTGTCAAACGGTCTAGTTAACACTAGAGCCGCCCCATATCTACAAGCTACCCTCAACAGCGCGTCAAAAGAAATATTTACAAGAGTTTTTGTTTTCTGAATATCTAATTGGTTGACTTATATGAAAACCAGTTCTTTGGAGAAGTATTCTGAGGGACAAAGCTTCAAGCGAAACATTTTTCAGTTAAGTTTCAAAAAGTCCCACGAAGGTAGCCGAGACACAAGTTCCAACAAAACACGGTTCGGTTATGAACCATCCAAGAAACAGGAGAAAGAGAAACTCGCTTCTCGGAACATTTTCTTCGAGCCCCGCTCGTCGTTAGTTGTGATAACCCCATTAGAGAGCGTTTAGATAAAATGTGCTAATTGCAGACATTCGCCGCTTGATGCCACTTGTGTTAATCTTTGGATTATGGTAACTTGGCGGATTTTTTGGCGACCAACACTGCTACAGAAACTTGCTAGTTTTGTTTTGGACGCCATTTTGTTATCACGAAGTAAAGGCATTTTTTTTTTTTTTTTTTTTACTCAAAATTTTTTTTTCTGACAATCTGCTAGCCGAATTACGCTTATATAGGGTGGCCCAGAAGTCACTTTACATTTTGAAAATTAAATAACTTTTTCTTAAATGACTGTATTTAATTAATTTTTTTTTATTTTTTGCTTATTCACATGTCCATTCAAATGGAAATAAGCTTCATCTCCCATGATCAACTTGTGAATAAACTCATTGTCATTTCTTGCAGTTCTCTGAAACCTGACAGCATAATTTACTCGTTTCTGAAAGTCTGCTGGTTTTAAAGATTGCACGAATTGAACCTTGTAAACGCGTCACTAAGTTCCTTATTGCAGGCCTACTAGGGGGATGTCGAACATTAAAATGGCGCATATATTGCGTTGCAACAATTGACCGTCCATTTTCAAAGTAAAATTCAATTATCTTCACTCGTTGTTCTGTTGTAAACTTATCCATGCCAAAAATTTCCAGGGATTATATTTTTTTAATTCTGAAAAGAGAAAAAGAAATATATTAATAGAAAAACAGTTATTTAATTTTCAAAATGTAAAGTGACTTCTGGGCCACCCTATACTAGAACTTTTATTGAACAAAAATGCTTAATCATGACGAAGATTAGGTGCGAAATTGGGAGAAAGTGCAGAATCACCCACTGCTTGCCGCGTTTTTAAGAACTGCACATACATGGTATCATCCATGTACACGTCGACCTATTTTCACTTGAAAAAACATCCCAGAATTTCACAAAAATGGCATTGCGCACACTCTTGACTTTATCCATGTACACTGCTAAAGTCCTATCAGTAACCTTTATCGCCTTACCAAAATGTCGCCAAACTACCTGTTACCATATTCCAAAGATTAGCCGCCACTTGTTGGCAGCAAGGGAAGACAGGATCCTCAAACAGGTGATCCACGTTAGTGACGAATTAGCATCCACCATCTTGTAATTTGTGTTCCAATTATGTAAACAGGAGAAATCTGTTGTGATATGTCTAGAAATCAATTCATTATCTATTTTTGATTGAAATCAAATGCAAGGCTTTGGAATTGCCACAGCTACGTTGACAATTACACCATAACAGCACGTAGAAGAAATGTTGAATTCCATCTTACATTTAAGAAAGATTTTATTACAAATAGCCTTCGCTGTCTTAGCTCTTATATATATTTTTTTAAAATACACAGAGCTCCATATGTTTGCCCTTTCAATTTTCAGTTATGATAAATTCAATTATACCTGATAATGGGTAAAATTATAGTTTTCTTCCAAAATCTAATCATGCGTTTTCTTTCTATGCGAAGTAGAAATATACTTTCGTTTAATTTATGCACTTTTCGTATTCCCAGCGGTCTAAATTTATAAAATACAGCTCAGACTTTTAAAAACCTATTACATTCATTTAGATACTTCACATAACATTTTATAGCTTCTATAACGATACCATCTTTCATAACATCCCCAATAATGTGTGGTTTTTCATTTTGAGCAATCAGATATGGAAAACCTCGGGTGACGCGAATAAATATTTCGCTAAGAGCCATAAATTTCTCAAAATATTGTTTTTCTTTATTTGAAGATTTCAGTAGTCATTTCAAATATTCTTTTGGTTCATTGACTTACGAAAGATGCTCGGTTTCAAGACGGCATTTTACTTTTGATGGTCCCATAGCCAAGAAAGGGGAAAGGTTATTAAGGGAAAGGTTATTTAAAGGAAAAGGTTATTCATTAACCATCACAGTTGTTGAACGTTAAGCTCAATTGAGGAAATATCATTTTACATTTTCTTTTTGGCTTCTTAGACGCCTCTTTCCGATTTCAAGATTCGGCTTGAAGAGAATTTGTAGCATTGCCATCTGAGTCCTGACATTTATTACTCAAGTTTAGCTTTTATTCATAGGTAAAAAATAATTTTATTCTAAACTATAAATTTAAAAAAATCTGAAAGGCTTTCAGATTTTAACAGTCCCCCAAAAGGTTTTGATAAGGTTTTTTTACGCTCTCACTGAGGTCGCAGATTACCAGTTTACTCTCACTGAGATCGCAGACTACCAGTTTACTGCTACTCTCACTACTAATAACATTTTTTTTTGTGTGTGAGTGTGTTTTTAGTTTAGTATTAAGCATCTCTTTCTTCGTACTTACGCCGTGTACAATTAAACAGCAAAACTGCAAAAATTTAAAAAACAGCATAGCAATATACGTTTAGAATTCCCGATGTAGCGTCAAGTGTTGACATATATTTTTCTGTTTTTTTTTTTTTTTTTTTTTTTTTTTTTTCCCAGTCTTTTCTCAGTTCATTCTATTCAATGTTCAGTTTTCTTACTACGGTGGCTTTACAAAACCCTTTTATGGCTTTTCTTTTTTAAATTAACGTTGTGTACGTGTTTGTCAAGTATGATTTTCTTCTCGCTTACGCCACATTGGATTAAACAGAAGGATCAAAAAATGTTTAAAAACTTCATATCTTCAGAATTTCCGATAGATAATCTCACACAGTGGAAATAAAAATATTTTATTCCGTACAATGTTGCCACTGATCTATTTGAAATCATTGAGTTTTTTTAATAAAAATTTCTTTAAAGTTTACAGAATATAAAACAGATAAAACAAATTCTGACATCAAAATTCCGGTTGCTAAGTGCCCATATTTGGGTGGAGGACAACGTCACTCAAACATTCATGGCTTTAGGTACCGTTTATTTTTTACAGCATGAAAAACATACATACATTCATGCAGATTCTTCATTATTTCATTTCTGTAAGCATATATAATACAGGGCAATAATATTTGCTGGAAAAAGTTTAAAAAGTTCTCACTCAAGATTAACACGTTCAGGACGGCGCGGACCACCGGTGGCCCGCACTTGTCTGTCTCACTGGGCGGCGCGTACCACCAGTGGCCCGCACTAGTCTGTCTTATCGGGCGGCGCGTACCACCGGTAGCCCGCACTAGTCTGTCTTATCGGGTGGCGCGTGTCACCGATGGTACGCATTCGATTGTGTTATTAGACACTGAAAATTAAAATAATGAAAAATTAACGTTTATTTATTATAAAAACTTCTTAATAACAATTATAATTATTAACTATTAGCAAACGTACAACTCGTATACAGGTCTGAATAGGTAATAATCGCGCGCCGCCAGATGAAACGCGGCTAAAATTCGAGCGCCGTCTCACGGCGAAGAACATAAAAATTGGCTCTGGCGTGAATGTGTTAATATTCCTTTTGAGCTAATAACATTTCTCATAATAATTATTTAAAAAAATACTAACATTAGCCGATCAAAGCAGAAAAATAAAATTTTGTATTGTTTTTGAGTTGTACACCCTTACTGTTATGAAACAGAACAATTGATCTATATGGCGATTACTAAATTGATTCGAACCCGAATCGTAAAAGTAAGTATCTGGAGTCTTTCATATAAGAATAATGAGAAAAGGTAAAGCAAAAATTGAAATCATCATTTAATGAAAACCAAATTAAACATACAATTTCTAAATTGCACTTATATTTATCAAGAGAGTAAAAACAAAATTTTGTAAATTGATAACTTAATTAAAAATTTTTAACAATAAAGTTTTTAACAATTTCACAATAAAATTTAATTAAAATTACTTTTTATAGTTCATACTTTCTACAATTATTCAGAAACTTTTTAAATCGAACCAAATATAGACGAGGAGGGACATTTCAAGAGTTAACATAAACATTAAAAATAGAAAGTACATTAAATTAAGTGCAGAAAAGTTTTTAAAAAATCGGAAACCTAATTTTAACAGTTTATACAATCAGCAAAATTTGAATGTTTTCAAGACAATTTAAAAAAAGTAGAAACCTTTAATACAAATAATCGTTTAAGAAAATTAATACTTTAAATCTCTCTACATTTAGCATCATTCGTTTTTATCAACTACCGTGCCTGATGTGTCGAATAGTCTTTCTGACCTTATTGTTGAGGTAAAGTAATTAAAAATTCTCTTAGAATTGCATGAAATTTTGATATTTTCAGTCTTCTAATTTTCTCAGAGTTTTAAGTTAAAACTTTTAAAGATTTTCTTTAATAGTATTTGAGAAATTGTAAACACGAGCGAAGATTTTAGGTTTGGAATCTGGAATCTTTGCGATTTGGGAAAAATGAAATGTCCCATTTATTAATTTGAACTGTGAAAACAGTTCAAATTAATAACAGTCCTCAAATTAATAATGGTAAGATAGTCCTCGAGTACTTTGCTATAATGAAAATTATAGCAAAGTACTCGAGGAATATCTGCTTAAAAAGAAGGGTTGCCTTCGTAAAGGGCTTTCTAAAGGAATAGGACTCATATTCATATTACATATACCGGAAACTAAATCATCGATGTAGCCAACCTGTTCACAAGGATTTGAGCCCAGGTGGATCATTCCTAATTGTATTGCCGGGGCGTTGAAAGTAATTCCAAACTGCAATTAAAAAACATGTTATATATACATATTTGGAGGAGGAAGGTTTTGACTCTTTAACCCTTTGCGACACAGTGTGTCCGATCTGGACACACCTAAAAATTTTCTTCTGTACGCAGAGAAATTGAATGAAAAATTAAATGATTTATAAGTTACTATAGGTTACTCTGAACCTTCTTTATAGTAGATGGCAGCTCAACACAAACCAGTCTATATTTTAGCCATGTTGAGCTTTTTAAGACCCTCATTTTTCAAAAAAATCTTCCGGATTTTTTTAGGGTATAAAAGGAATTGTTTGAAAAGAAATTTCTATGTTATTTTTTGGCTGTATGCTAATCTCCTTATTCTAAATTAGCTTTAAATTTTTACCTTGAAATCACGCCTAAAATCAAACGACGAAACCTACGTGTGCCCAGACCGGGCTCTCCGATAATCTAGGACAACTGAGAGTCTGTATTCTTTGTTTCTCCTCATTTCATCCCTCAGTTCATTGACAACAATGCTCGTTTTAGCACTCTTTTCGAAGCTCTTTATACAATCAGTGTGCCCACAGAAATAAACGATAAATGCTATCTTCACAAAATTTTACTTGCGTACTCCTCTAGGCCTAATTAAACTGCCTACATTTTTTTTTTTTTTTTTTCTTTTTTTATAATTTTATCAAAATTCCGACTTTAAAAGGTAGAGTGCCGGAATATTACAATTCGTATGGGAACAAAATATAATAAAGAAAAACAAAACTCTGTTGCTTGCAAAACGATATTTGGTCTAAAAAGAAGGGCAATCCAATTACTCGAATTTTTCAAACATCCGGAGGGGCAATGGTTTGATAGAGTGCAAATACTCAGGCATTTTTGCTGTTTTTTTAATTGATTCAGCATATGCTAACTAGATTGCATATGCTGGGTGAGTGTATATGTTACGGTGAAACACCGAAATCTGGAGAATGTCGACTTTCACCGGTGAATGTCAACATTCACAAAGTCTCTTGGTGTATGTCCGAAATATTTTCCAAATACTCTTATTTCTGACTTACACCGGTGAATGTCGACATTCACCATGTACTAATGGTGAATGTTGAACATATAACAATATTAGATTTTCTTCTCCGTCATTCAGTCGCGAATAAACGCACTTGAGACTTGAAATAAGAACATGAGAACCTAAAACACACAATACATTCAAAATGAGAAAGGAAAATAATAGAAGTTAAAAACTTATTTAATTATACAGTACGTTCTAAATGAGAAAATAAAATAACAGTAATAAAAAACTTACTAAATTATGCGATTCAAATCTTATTTATTGCAACAACCTCTCTTTTCGACTTTCACCGGAGTATATCTGTGATTGTCGACATACACCGGTGAGGCTTCGAATATACAAGAATGTAGTGCAATATTCGATCTTTCACCGACGTATTTGGTGAATGTTGATATTCTCCGGTTAAAGTCGACATTCTCCAATTTCGGTCTTTCACGTAACATATATAATACTTTCTTAGTCCTCTTTGAACTCACTTCGAACGCTGTAGTACACAGACTGCGATGGGGGCTTTAAATATATCTTGGTAAATGTGTTGTTTTGTCCCCGATGCTGCGCGAGACGCAGAGAAAAGTGGCGCTGCTGTTAAAAGGAGGGCTTTGTCTCGGACGAGAAGAGCGGCTGACAAGGCCACAAAAGCGCGGGCCCCATAAATCAAGCCGCATCGCGTGTCCATTTCCGCGGCCCCTGGACACCTTCCGATAACGTTCGCATTTAATTGAACGCCCCTGCCTCGGCACCTGAGGGCGTAAGCCCTGTTCGGGTCCTCAGGCAAATTGGAAAAATATGACATAACTTTTCACGGAAAATATGTTTAGCAGAGGTTTAAAAAGTATTTTGAAACCTTTCGAAAGGTGATTTTTCTTTTGTAAAGTTTTTTTTTTTTTTTTTTTTTTTTTTTTTTTTTTTTTTTTTTGGTATGTTAAAACTTCGTGCGCGGTAATGAAAGTGAAATTTCTAATATGATGACCAAAATTCTTTGAGTAATTAAAATGCATCACAAAAGTTCTGAATCCATATTTGTTAAACCTACAAATTCATATTGAAAGTTTTAGTTTGCATCTAAACATTTTCATTTAGAAATTTGTTATTTCAGATCTTGTCTAGATCAGTGGTCTTAAACTCAAACTGCCCGCGGATCGCATGAATGATCTTAAAATAGCTGATAAGACAGAATGTATTTTTACCACATTAAAGCTTACAATTTTTTTTCCCAGAGTTGAAATTTTTATTAACAAAATACTTTAAACAAATTTAAAATTTACCTAAGTGTTTCTTTTTTTAAACATAAGAAATTATAGAATCTAACTTTTCAGAGAAAATTTTTAGAATAAATAATGAGAACGATTTATTATATTTTTTCTTCAGCGCATAAATAACAATTAATATATTCGTATGTAAAAATTCATAAACTTCTTTTGCGTCTAACTACAACCTGACAGTTGATGACGTTTCGACTCTGATAACGTTCGCAGCTTTAAAGGAAAATTATCTTTATCACGGCAGATGCTCATCGGTCAGTCTTTTTTTTAATTAATTTTCATTTACAAAAAAAATCTCTTCATAGATAAATGTATTCCAGAACAAAACGTTTATTATTAGTGCAAAAATTCGTAACTCATTTATTTTTTGGGGTGTATGATTAACCCGGCGGAAGTCGCACCAAGAAAAGTTACTAGAAAGGGCGCGTGGGGTATCACATATCCCAATATTTAAAACACAATAAAAATAGTATTATTTAGTTTTAATTTTTTTTTTTTTTTTGTTCTCGTGTATTATAAATAAGTGAATAATAATTGGGTTTCAAAAAATTAATTTCCCAAATAATCTTAGAGTTAAAATTAAGATAAATGAAAATAATAAACATCATGCCTCTAAGTTTCATAGCATCTCTAATATACCATGCTTATTTAATTTCTTCACACTTTGAACGAAATACATTCACGTGTTCTTGGCACAGAATGTTTTCACATTTTAAACATTGCATTTACGTTCTTCTGTCCTTGGCGCGAGGGCAAAAAATTTAACATATCTTTCATACTTAGTTGTTTCGAATTTCATGTATTCGTTTTAATTCTTCATCGAAACTTTTGCTTTTGTTTTGCATGCAGTACGTCAATTTCTTGGAAAAGTATTAATCTCTGATCTTTGTTCAATACTTTTTTTCATTAATTGTAATCCTAAGTCCTTCAAAAACAGACTTCTGTTTCTTGTTGGTGGATTAGCAGTTGAATGTAATATAATTCAAGCATTTATTTACAGCAACATTCAGTGCAAATAAGAAAATTACCATTGGCCACCTTCTTGTTATTCTGGCAATTGAATAATTGGCTGACATTTTATCCCCCATATCCACTGCTCCATAAAACATATAATTCCATTAAAACATATAATTCCTGACGTTTTATTTTCTCCAATAGTATCATCTATAGTATGATCGTTATATAATGTTGAAAGCATAAGAACAGTTTTTCCTCTTTTAGGAACATCAGGAATTAATGTTTTATCTTTTTCGAAACCAAAACATTGTAGAAAATATTCTTAGTTTCATCTTCAGTTTCCGAAATGCAATCTTCATAGCTTTCAAATATTTCTAATAAATCTCACATGCGTTGCATCTCCAGTTCATAGGGACTCATTCTTTTTACCACAATGTAGTTAGAAATTTTTAAGAATTTAATGTCAAGTACTTTAAAATCACTTGCGAGTAGAAATATTTATTGTTACACTCTAGAAATAAATTTCTGAACTAAATATTCAGTCAGAACAACACTTACACGGACAGGCGCGTGGGGTGTGTCATACCCGAGTTCCAACAAAATACCGATAAATCTTTTTATGAAACACACAGGGCAAAGAAAAAGCGGTTCTGAAAGTCAACCACAACTAGAAACTCAGCTACTGAAAGCAGCACAGAATTTCAGTTTCACAAGATAGGAATATTCCACTTTTATGTAGGGTTGGGGTATGATACACCCCACGCGCCTTCCCGCGATTTAAAAAGTTATTGAAATCTGTATCTTCAAATCTTCGAATAAGATTTATATCACACAGTAAATTAGTTAGCTCTATTTATAGATTTTCTGATACGTTCTTCACGTTAGCTTTCAAAGGTAATGAAAATAATGTGAATTCGTATATAAAAAATTCTTGAAAACGTTGTAATACTGCATATGCAGCAAATTCAAAACTGAAATGCCTTCGCGGGCCACATAAAAGTGCTTCGGAGGCCGCCTTAAAATAAATAAAATGCATATGCATTAAAACTATAAAATATTATGGTATAGATTAGGGTTGAGCAGCCTACGTTCAGACTCACTTTTTTGTGCTGCTATTAATGCTCAAGGTCAACATACATTGGTGTGCAAAAATTAAGGACGAGACGGTTTTTTTCAATATAACATTGTACAAAAGCTTTCCAAATCAACACATTTAATACCGTAAGATCCCCAATACGTAAGGACATGAGTAATGTAAGCAACACTTACTAAAAGAGAAATCAGAGGGATAAAAAGAAGCTTTATTGAAAAAGTAGCATGGAGCGCAATGCGACTGAAGGCCGAAACATCCCTGTGATGGGTGTCCAGCAAGAAACATCCGGTCTTTAGTAGGGAATATGATCTCCCCCGACTGCTAGGCAGGTTTCACAGCGTCTGCCCATGCTGAGAATGAGGGTGTCAATGAGTTGTTTGAGGCATTGCTGCCCATTCGCCTTGCAGCGCCAATCGAAGCTCCGGAATCGTTACTGGTGGTAAGGTACGAGCTGCCAAGCGTCTGCCTAGAAAATCCCATACATGCTCGATGGGATTGAGATCCGGAGATCGTGCCGGGCAATCCATACGTTCAATATCCTCACTCTCTAAGAGCTGTTCGGCAGCTACTGTGCAATGACATGTTACATTGTCGTTCATGAAAAGGAACTGCGGACCCATAGCGCCTCTAAAAAGACGCACATATGTAAGAAGAATCTCGTTACAATAACGGGTCCCGTTGACTGAACCTGCGTCGAAGATGTGAAGGTCTGTACGACTACCAAGCATGATGCCTCCCCAAACGAAAACACCGCCACCTCCATACCTGTCCCTTTCAACGATGTTCGAGGGATGATTGCGGCTTCCCCGCTCTCTCCAGATGAGTATGCGATGAGAATCGCTACTCAGACTGAATCTGCTCTCATCTGTAAAGAATACTCGTCCCCATTCATTGTCTCTCCAATTCCGGTGTTCCCGGCACCACAGAGAACGCCTTCTCCGATGGGCAGGCGTCGTGCAAACGGACCACCACCGTGCAGTCTTCTGGCCACGGTAAAACGCGATATCGGTCGTCCAGTCGCCTGTGTCGTGTGTTTAGCAATTTCTCCCGCTGTCTGCCGCCTGTTTCTTCTGGCCTGTAAGGCAATATACCGGTCATATGCGGGTGTGGTTCCTCGTGGACGACCACTACTAAACCCCCGGATACCTGTTCCTGTAGTTTGAAATTGTCTCCAAAGTCGTGAAACGATGCTGTGAGCAATTCCGAACTCTGCAGCCACACTTGTCACACTGCGGCCTTCCTCCAACTTCCCAATGATTCGACCTCGGGTAAAAGCATCCAGATGTCGTCTAACAGATTGATTATTCGCCATTTCTCGCTGAGGAAGTAACTCGGTGTGATTTTAACTGCTATACGGCGTGCAATCTCTTTGCCAGAAATACTGATCTTACACCGACAACATGCTTTATACTACTCAGACACTCCCCCATTACGTCTACCTGCATACCTGCGCATGTGCAACCGTACATCTCCTTACTTAATCTCCTGATTGGTCTTTCTGTCCGTTCTGCCTCTTCGTTCAGCTGATATGATAATTTTTCGACTTCGTCCTTAATTTTTGCACACCAGTGTATTCCGCTTCGTAGTGTTAGGCTCCGCGCCTTTTGGGAAGAGACATTGGAGGGTGTTTAAAATCAAATTTTTTCAATTGACGAGGCTTAAAATTTATTTTATTCTTCCACATGCGAATCGAAGCTGATAACAGTTTGACAATCACTAGAATTTAAATCTTCTGTCCGCAGTGCGGTAGGGTACCACATCCGTTGCGTGAACTAGACACTACCCATGTCTAATCTCCTGTGATGAGGCTCCATGAGTTGTAATTTCCGTGGGCTGTCTAAGCCGTGTGGTCCAATCTGTATACAAGATAGTGATGCTGACTGCCGCACCGCTGGGGCAGCGTTTGAATCCCAGAAAAGGCATGTATGTTTGTAAAGCTATAGTTTCTGTGCGGCAAGAAGCCACTTCAAATACGCGGTGAGCCTAAAGTACCCTCGATGGTACAGGAAGAGAGGCGGGCCACCCTCTGGGGTGTGTTTCTCTCAAAATTGAGCAAATTTGTACAGTTAGCGCCGCGGAACTATTGCATGCACGACCAGTGGTGAACTTGTGGTGCCCCTTCCACATCTACCTAGCCTGCAGTTTTTGCGCAGCCCGCGATAAATTGAAAGAGACGTGAGACTTCCAACTAAAAGGTACCTTCTAGGTGAGTCAGACATCCTATTTGCAGTGAATCCTCGTAAATATTTTATGCAAAAATTGGATTTGAAACAACCGTCATAGTCGTCAAGTCGGCAATAATCGCCATATCTTACACAGGTTAATGCCTGGACCAGCGAGAAAGGCTGCTTCGTCATAAGATTCGTATGTAGCGTTATTCTCTTTTTTATCCAGGAGTAGTCAAAGTTTTTTTTTTTTTGCGGGGGGGGGGGGAAGGATTATTTTACCCGAAAAGCTAAGGAAATGTATAGAAGGGTGCATGCGGCACTCATTCGCAATCAGTCGAACTGCTTGCTTCGCGAAAGTTCTTCAAGCTTTAATTAAACGCTTTTCGCAAATCATAGAACAGTTTCCTGTGTATTTTGTGTTGACTATTTTTATGACTTGTTAGTGCATCGTAGTAATAACATATAGTCAGCTTTTTTTTTAAATTTATCTATTTTTTTTCAATTTATCTTTCCGCATTTGACCGTAGATGTTTTTATAACGTGTGTCATTTCCTTGTCTCATATAATGTTGTTATATAATGTTCTTTTAACATGGATTCTGAATCTGAGCGTCAAAGGCAAACGACTACAAGAATAAAAAAATCTGATGTGTACACCACATGACTTCCTTGTACGGAATATTAAATAATACGCATTTCTTCTTGCATTTTAATTAAACTTATTAGATTGAATTAAACCTACTTCGCCGACAGCGCATAAACCACAATAGAATAAATGCATTCTTTAAAATTCACTTTGTTTACCATAGCGACACTCTGGCGCTAGGTTTACTTAACAGTATTATATTTCCTTATTATTATTATATTATAACTCAGAATGCACAAAATGTATATCATTTAAGGAATTATCTAATCGTTGCCACATGTTCTATTCAAATACTATAATAAAGATAGAACTATGTACAAAAGAAATTAAGCAAACAAAACAGAAACAGTCTTTCACAGACGATTGAGTATTTCTCATTTAATTAATTCAGTTCTCACTTCGCCAGAAGGCAAAAAATACATAAAAACTCTAAATATCTATATTAAAAATTACGAAGTAAATCTCAAACGCTTATTTCCTCGAAAAAATTCCAGAAAGAATTAAGCATGATTTAATTGGCAATAATAAATGAATGCGTTATCTTTGTTGTTGCGAGGCTAAGTTTCTCTAGATTGGCAACAAATTCAATAGTCTCCTGTTTCAAATGTAAACATCAATGGCCGCCATTAAAAACAGGCTTAGCGGCAATTAAACAACTTTGAAATTGCTGATAATTCTAAAAATATTGCACACAGATTTACTAAAGGCATGAAATCCTTAACCGAAAGATAAAAACAACATAATTCAATCATTTTTAAAGCAAAACATGTAAAATTTACAAACATATAAGAGTAAAGAAACTGAAATCACTGAGCCGGGTAACAGAGTGGATATATATATAAATATATTTATATACGTTTGGTGCGGCCGATTGCAACCAAAATACGAGGTTCACATCTACATGTTATAGCAGTCCTATATACAAAATTTCAACGTTCTCAGGCTACTCGTTTTTGAGTTATGCGAGATACGTACGTACGTACGCACGTACGTACAGACGCCACGAAAAATTCTCTTCAGAATTCATTTCAAATCAGTTTTATAATTTTTTTGGAGGAAAAGAGTCTTTTATTCTGTCCTTACGTACAGATATCACGCAAAAGCATCGTTAAATTGCATTCGATAGCGGTCAAAATGGATATTTTCGTTGAAAGATGCTGCCTGAAAGTTTTCGCGATTACAATACTTCCTTTTTACTTCGTACAAGGAAGTAAAAAACAATCCTAGTTCCATTTTTGATTAAAATTTCTATTTTCATCCAGAACTTTTTTTTTAAAATTTCGATTAGGGGATATTTTTTAACTGTAAAAATAGAGCAGGTGTTTGTAAAAATTTAATTTTCTGTCGAAGCAAGTAATTTTTAAATTTAAAAAAAAAAGCTGACTATATGTTATCACTACGATGCACTAACAAGTCATAAAAATAGTCAACACAAAATACACAGGAAACTGTTCTATGATTTGCGAAAAGCGTTTAATTAAAGCTTGAAGAACTTTCGCGAAGCAAGCAGTTCGACTGATTGCGAATGAGTGCCGCATGCACCCTTCTATACATTTCCTTAGCTTTTCGGGTAAAATAATCCTTCCCCCCCCCCGCAAAAAAAAAAAAAAAACTTTGACTACTCCTGGATAAAAAAGAGAATAACGCTACATACGAATCTTATGACGAAGCAGCCTTTCTCGCTGGTCCAGGCATTAACCTGTGTAAGATATGGCGATTATTGCCGACTTGACGACTATGACGGTTGTTTCAAATCCAATTTTTGCATAAAATATTTACGAGGATTCACTGCAAATAGGATGTCTGACTCACCTAGAAGGTACCTTTTAGTTGGAAGTCTCACGTCTCTTTCAATTTATCGCGGGCTGCGCAAAAACTGCAGGCTAGGTAGATGTGGAAGGGGCACCAGAAGTTCACCACTGGTCGTGCATGCAATAGTTCCGCGGCGCTAACTGTACAAATTTGCTCAATTTTGAGAGAAACACACCCCAGAGGGTGGCCCGCCTCTCTTCCTGTACCATCGAGGGTACTTTAGAATTTTTTCTCACAGCATATATTTCAATTTTTTTTATACTGTATACTACTACAACACTTATCTGTGTTATGAACTAAAATGTATATGATATTTCTAAAAATATCTTTAAAGCTGAAAAGTTTTCATCATATTTGTCAGCGAAAGCTAGTTACACTGTTAATAAAATTTTAGCAAAACAAAAAGAAAAGAAACGATTTGCTGATGAAAAATGAAACGTTTAGCTGCTGTTACGGAAAGAACTTCTTGATTAAAAGAAAAGACATCATTTCCAAGATAAATTTTTCAAGATTTACAATTGCTAAAACTATTGAAGACAGTTCCTAAAACATTACTGAAATTTCAGATGAATGCTCTGAAAATTTGAATGGTGTTTGTTCCTTGACACCTCATGAGACAGGTGACATCATTGACACATCACAGCTAGCAGTGTTTGTAAAAGGAACCATTTCCAGTTTTGATATAACTAAGAACTGGATTTATTGATGCCAATGACAGGTAATGATGCCTACAATAGGTAAAGACTTTTACAATGAATTAAAATCGCTAATAGAGAACTTTTCAATTCTACTAAGAAAGATTGTAGACATATCGGTTCTATTGAGAAAGACTGTCGACATAACATCCGATAGAGCACAAGTAATAGCAACTATAAATATAGACTTCGATTAGTTTATTAGATTATGACAAAGCACTCAATGGTTATCTGCCTAAAGGGAGAGATGCCCTCGTGGATGGTTTTCTTAGGGAAACTGGCTCGTATTACACGTTACACATGGGGGAAAACCACGAAAACGCCCATGCAGCCAGACCGTTCGTGAGATTCGAACCTCGGATCAAACTACCAGCGTTCAGCGACTTCACCGCTTGGCCGCTGGTGGGCCTTCGTGAATGCAGGAATCGCGGGAATGTTACTTAATGATATTAAAAACTTGGCAGAAAGATAAATATTTTTTAATCATTGCAAACCTCATCTTTGCCCGGAAACTTTATATATCACGCCTCTAAAATTTATTAATCTTCTCAAATATCGTGCATTAAATCACCTCCATTTTGAAGAGACCCACCAGCGGCCGAGCGGTAACGTCGCTGAACACTGGTAGTTCGGTCCGAGGTTTGAATCCCGCGAACGGGCTGGCTGCATGGGCGTTTTCGTGGGTTTCCCCATGTGTAACGTGTATACGAGCCAGTTTCCCTTAAAACGTCCTCCCCGAAGGCATCCCTCCCTTAAGGCAGATAGCCCTCGAGTGCTTTTCCATAATCTAATAAAACAAAACAAAACCATTTTGAAGAATATTTTAAAAGATTTGGAGCGTAAACATGGTTAAGTAATTGAGGAACACGGGTTAAGATGAATAAGAAAATTAGGTGAAGTTTCACTTTCACTGGCTGTTGAACTTGCGTTATCCATATCGCAGTTTGATATCTGATTTTATATCCGTCAATATGGAGGGGGGAAAATTGAGTCACATAGCTTTAAACTCTTGATATAGGTGACCGTCGAACCTGTTCGAACATCGACATCAGCTTCGAGCTTTGGCGCCTTTTGGCGACAGATATTTTACGCATGCGCAGCTGTTTTCTTTTCGTTCGAAGGGAGCCACTCCTGCTGCTGCGAAGTTTTCCTTCTGCCTACGTTCGGAGCACTTTTTTTTAAAAAACATAGAATTCTGATGAAATATATATTTATTTAGTCAAAATATGATATCAAATCATGAAAATAGGTAAATTTTCAGGAATATTTTTATAAATTTTTGAAATATATGCAATTTTATGCAAATTTTTAGGAGAATTTAACACTTACGTTAAATGCCGTATATTTTTTCTCACAGCATATATTTCAATTTTTTTTATACTGTATACTACTACAACACTTATCTGTGTTATGAACTAAAATGTATATGATATTTCTAAAAATTACTAAATTATATGTAATTACATGAAAAAAAAAACAGTTTTTTGTAAAATATTTCTTATCGTTTTATATAGAAATACTTATAAAACAATCAAATTAATAAATATTACTTAGATTGTAGCTTAAAACCTAATAAATAATATAGAAAACATTTTAGTGAAATTTAATAGAGATATCTTTAGAACATTTTGAGTAATTACATTTCTTGCATGTAAAAACACTAGAAAAATTAGATTTTCAGAAAACGCATTTAAAGATTTCACATTAACAGAAAAACTGTTCTGTTGTATTTATACACTTAAAATTCTCCACATTTGTACATCACACCCTCCATATCTTTATACTTAAGTAATTTTGATTTCCTATTTGATTTTAATTTTTTTCTGGCTATTTTCGAAATGAGCGACGAATGAATTTTCTAGTTCTTTATTCTTTCGTTATCAATTCCAAAGTAATTTTTAATCATTTCTTGTTCAATTGATATGCCTAAATGTTCAAACACAGGAAGTAATCCAAGATACCCTGAATTAAAAATTAAAACGGCTCTAAATGCACCCAGCAACATAGTCTTTATACCTAATCTCAATGTTGCCAAACCCAGTTCAAAAAAACCGCAATGTTGCCAGTCCCAGTTCAAAGAATTAAGGCAAATAATTATTGCCAGAAACAAAAAAGTACCCAGAATTAAAATGAAATGTTTTAGCACAATTTTACACACAAACAGTTAAAAAAAAACACGGATAACAATATTGTTTACCTTTAAGTTGAGCCTTTTAAATGGCACTTCCGGTCTTTCTGCTTTCACTTCCAGTGCAGTTAATTGGCTATACCTTCTCTTCTAATTATCACAAACGTAAAAATGAATCATTTTCGGAATCCTACAAAATTCACCTTTCAAATTGGGCAATAAAAAAATTGAATTTTTTCGCCGAAATCGTTTTTTTAACGTAGGCAGATACCTTAACAATACATTTTCTTTGGTACGGGTTCGTAATAGATTAAACGCCCAAGTCCGATAATAGGTTCATAACATTTATTAGTCCAAAGGGATTTGAATCCCGAAGGACTATTAGTTTCGTTTTGGCACTTTGCGTCGGACTCATAAATGTCGGTTCACTTTTCAAACTGTTGCCACAAAATGTTAGAGTCCTGCATTATATTTGAAGAAATTAAATAATGAAAAATCTGCATAAATGTATGTATATTTCTCGTATTGTGATAAAACAACGGTACATAGAGTCATGGAATTTTGAATAACGTAATCCTCCAACGAATATGAGCATGTGGAAGACTCAATTTGAAATTTGAAATTTGTTTTATGATCGATTTCCTATTTTTTAAAACTTTGACGAATTTTTGATTAACAAACTCAAGGATTTCAAAGCGAGCAATGGCAACATTGTGCAGAAAAAACATTTTTATCTCCAGCGCGTGAGTCTCTGTATCGGAAATTCTAAAGCTATGCTCGTTTTAAAACTATTTTGCGATATTGCTGTTGCACTGGATCTTATGGTTTAAGTGCGAGGAACATGATATTTAATAAAGAAAGGTAACGCACAAAATGTTAAAAAACGCCCCTTTGGACGTAATTTAAAATCTGAAACATTTCAGAATTTTTTTTTTTTTTTCTTATTATTATTTTAAATGTTCTGGAATTTTCCTCAGAGATTTTCGTACAAATGTTCGCAGTATAATCAGTAATTATAATTCAAACCACTAAGAACGTAAAGACAGAGCGGAATGCGAAGCTCATCTAAAGAGAAAGCTAACTCGATTTTCTCAATTCACGCGGAAATAACAACTTGCAACAACAGTAACTGAGCTGAGATGCTCTCTCGAGCTTTTTAGTTTTCATTCGATCGCGAGAGCAATACGACTGTGGAATTACGGTTACAGCTAACACGTGGTGAATTACATTTATTCAATTTCAATACAAGTTAAAAAAATACCCGTTTATTAAATGCACTTGCCCCTGTATTCTTACTTTACCGCATAGCTTTATCTTAAAATTTGTCTCGCGCTACATTACACAGAAAAATACAACAATTTTAATTATAATTCTACTAAAATTACCTATCTAAATACAAAATTAACAATATATGTAAAATATAAAATCTAGCTTTCAAATAATAAATTAATAGCCCTTTAACTTCCGTTTCATTCTAAAAGTAACAGCAATAAATTTTTCCCCCTGCAGTACTGATGCGTCACTTTTGCTTGTGCTTTCCTCTTGGGCAGACGCTTTGCTGCTATCATCTATGTGCTGCTATGATCGCTTCCATCGCAATAGTTTCAAAACCTTTCTGGAAATAAGCACGATTAGAGTGCCAAGTGAATGTGGCCACAAATGAGAATTTAAATAAATATAGAATTTAATCCGGCTTCGACTGTTTCTTCTTCAAAAGGGATGATGATCTGAGCATTAAGTATCTACGCTAAGCAATATAGCCACTCTAAGTCTCACTGTTTCCAAACTTGTGCTTTTATTACATTTTTAATGCGTAAGATAAAAAATATGAAAGCTAACTTCTAATTTTAATTGGCTATAATATCTTCTAATTTTTATTTAATTTGGGTACTTCATCTAGCTGTCTTAGAAATAGCGCCATAACTCTAAACTGCATCATAATTTGAAGACTTTGTTACGTAGTTAGCAAGATGACACTCGAAGAACACACATAGCATAGTAACTATGTGTGTAGTACACACACACATAGCATAGTAAATTCCACACATAATTTTATTCTTGGATAATTCACATTATCACTGTGAGTGCGCTATGCACCGCCCAATTTTTAAACAGATTACATCTTAAGCAATTGACGAACTTAGAAAAATAAACTCTACGAGGCTAGCGGCAATGCAAAGCAGCGACTCGAAGCAAGAGAAAAAACGGAAGAGAGGGTTGTGACGCAACTGACTTTTTATACCAAATTCCATTTCATATCACGTGACACTTTAATGTATAAGATTTGGGGTTCAGATTTCATCGGTAAGTGCTCATCAGAACTACAGGGAGAAAAACTTATTTCTGTTATTTTTAGAATGAAACGGAAGTTAAAGGGCTATTAATTTACTATTTGAAAGCTAGATTTTATATTTTACATATCTAGCTTTCAAATAATAAATTAATAGCCCCTTAACTTCCGTTTCATTATAAAAATAACAGCAATAAAATTTTCTCCCTGTAGTTCTGTTGTTCATAATGTGTCGGCTGACTTAGGATAAATGTCGATAGTTTGGCAATCTTTCTAACAGAATTAGCGGAAACCACTAACTTGCGCCCGATAACGAACTCTCTCCTTTTCGGCTGCACAAAAATCGCCAAATTGCGCCAAGGTGAGTGCGTTAATACGTTATCCAGAATATCTAATATTAAAATACATAAGAATGTTTTCAAGCACTAAAACACATAGCCTAATCCATTTGCTTTTAACTAATAGTTTATCCTTTGATTCCTTCATTACTTCTGTTTATGTATAAAAAGGATAAAAGAAAATAAACATTATAAGGTTATGTTTTAATGATAAAGCAAGATTTAAAAACGCGACTAAACTATTTTTATTCAACAGTCACTATCAGTGTATTTTGAATGTTGACATTTGCCTGAGTAAGTGAGAAATAAGGATACTTAGCAAACATTTCGGGCGTTTGCCAAGTGCCTGTGTGAATTTTGACATTCACCAGTGAATGTGACATTCTCCAGATTTTGGTATTTCACAGTAACATAACTGCAAATAACAGTTTAAATCAACAACAATCAGCACTCCAGGAGGAAGAAACAGGATCACTGTGCCCCTGGCTTAAGTTGTCAAAGTTCTATCTCTCTGTCTTAATTTAAATTCTAGCTAGTTACATGAGATAAAATCATAAAAGCGCGTAAAACATAATCTGTTAATTAAAATAAAGGTACTTTTCCGTTTTGCCTTAGCAAGCGATAAAGTCGCCAATAATGGTACAACCGATGCCAAACGGAATATTCTTGCTGGTAACCTTTTACGCCACATTTTCAAAACAAGTCGCAGCTTTTTCTTATCAGATTGATTGTTTCTTTCAATACTGGCATATAATTACATAGACTTTTTATCAGATAGTTCAGTTTTATGTCTAAGGCCATTTACGGTAATTAAGTCAATTAGGATGCAATCACAGCGCTTACCCGAAGCCGAAAATATAGAAAAGATAAGTCAAGGGTTAAATTCATCAATTCTAATGAAATGCATTAGCGAAGTAAAGCACTGCACTTTTACATAATTTATGAGTAAGCTATTCGTACGAATTGAAACAATTCTTGCATTTAAACTTGTGTTCCAAATTAAGATTTAACTTGAAATTAATGTAGATAATTACTGAAAGCATTATATTTTTGTAGAGTAGTTTACGTGAGATGAGAACGCTTGGGGTCACGTGATATGAACCGGCGAATCAGGATGTTGAACCATGAAAGCATAGTAAATTCTTAAATTAATGTCTTTTTACAAATTTATTGTCTTTATTTATTGGCTTTTTATAAAATTTTAAGCGATATTAAAATGTTTATGCCTTCAAAAAAAGAATTCTTAGAACTAACATTTTTTTAAATATTTTTTATGTGTATACTGTATGATGTCACCAATAAAGTCTGCTTGGCGAGATTTGCGCCGGCGAAACGGAAAAGTACCAAAATTAAATCTTAAGTCTCAAATCCCTTCTAGAGTCCTGGTCCGAAATCAACGGTGCCGTTACGTGTTCAGCTGGTTTTAAATATCACCTGCAAGATCTTCGAATTTGCAGGAATTTCCTTTTCTCCCCTATGATGATTCGAATAAGTAATACTACGTAACTAAACCTTTTGATACTAATGGGTACAATATCGATACTTTTGATACTACAAGCTTTGAAGTCATGTTGCAGATGACTAGCTTAACAAAAACGAGAACTTCCTTATACATTCAGCTATTACTCACAAACAAAGCGTTAAATTAAGAGCCACCATTAAACAACAATCAGTGTAATCATTTAAGAAATGATATTCAACCCTCTAGAGCACATTAGAGGTAAGAATGAATTTCGCAACAAAAATGTCGAATATTGGCTGTCAGCATCAATATTATTAATGCATTTCGCATCGAACTACGGTAAATGGTTAATTATCGACTTCGGTCGCCACTGAGTAAAACTAAAATGACACCCCATTAGTATGCAATTTATCATTTTGCAAAATATTTATTTGAAAGTAGGGTCTTTTTTTCTCTTGTTTCTTTAATATTTTCTTCTGGTAGAGATGTCTCTCAAAACACGGCTATAAGAATAAAAAAAATGTCCATTTTGGAAAACAAAATGTGTAATAGTAAATTTCAGAGCCAGTTTAACATGCAAGAATGTAGAAAATGTTTTCAAGTACAAAAATATTTCTTTCATTATTAAGTTTTTAGGTACTTACGTATTATCGCAACCAGGTTGGCGCTATTTGTAAGTTTGAGTAAAAAAGTATGAATAGAAAAAAAAATGTTCATTTATTAATTTAATTTATTAACAGTTTTTTATATTATTTTGTTTTAAAATATGAAATAGCAATTAAACCCTTCCGGTTTCGAATTTGAATAAGTTGCAGAATTATTTTTTCGGCGGAAATCTTTTGGCTATTGCTTTTAGCACCGATTGAAAACCGTATTCGCCATAACCATGTACACGTCGACTTATTTTTACTTAAAAAAACATCCCGGAATTGCACAAAAATGGCATTGCGCACACTCTTGACTTTATCCATGTACACTGCTATTTTCTCATAAATTACAAAAATTTGCACGAAAATGCAGGAAAATTTTGTGAATCTCCACATGCTCTTTTGACAAAACTACGTATAACACGTAGGGTTGCCGTAAGTAGGGTCGCCAAATTTCGCAATTTATGCGAATTTTGGCCTGGTTGCGTTAATACGTAAGTATCAGTTTTTATCTGCCAGCAGTATAAGTAAAGTAGATTATATAAAATTATTATAAATAAAGTAAGACTCTGTGCATGATTCACCTGCTTTCTAGTTTGAGCGAAGAAACATGCTTGATATAAAACCATTTTGCTTTCAGCTTTTATTCAATTTTTATTGGAAAATATTTAAATTTTATGTTGTGCTATGAATTGGAATTACGAGGTAAAACTGTTAAATTTCTAGCGAATAAAAATTAAAAAATATAAATCTCGTACAAATGTTCTATAATATAAGGTAAAATCTAAAACACTTTTATAAAATGAATAAATAATCTAAAAGACTTTTATAAAATGAATGCTAAAAATATTTTAAAAGAAACTCCACACATACTGAATTATAACCTAAATGAAGCATATGGATTTAAAAATTTAGAAGAATTAAAATTTTTATCAGTTTAATATTAGGCTAGAAAAAAATACTTAAGTGCATTTTTAAAATGTAATCTGCGTGCCATTGAGAGGTCGTGAGTGATTGTACAGCTTCGAACTCGGGACCATCGTTACGTGCATACAGGTATTTTGCCAACTGAGCTATCTGGAAGTGTTAAACAGCTTTCTATAGTTTTTGACTTTTAGTTTGAAACTCGCATAATTTGACTAGTTGACTAAAAGACAGCAAGTAACATTCCGGCTCCTACTTAAAGAGGTATGTATTTTGTCAACTGCTACGAAAATATAGGTTCCCCTTCTGCAATAGTTCCATTTTAACTGCCCCAATAACTGTACTTCCATAACAAACTTCCATTTTGACTGCCACAATAAGGTGTGGTGTATTTAATTAAGGCAAAGCACACTAGGGCTATCTGCCTAAGGGGAGGGATGTCTTCGTGGAGGACTTTCTAAGGGAAACTGGCTCGTATACACGTTACACATGGGGAAAACCACGAAAACACCCATGCAGCCAGCCCGTTCGCGGGATTCGAACCTCGGACCGAACTACCAGTGTTCAGCGACTTTACCGCTCGGCCGCTGGTGGGCCGACTGCCACAATATTTATAATTTGACATAAATCAATCAATGGACATACAGTTCTTGAAAGTTATGCCTTGGGCAAACATTTCACAATTTGTACTTTGGAACACATTATACCATAATAAAACCGAGGTGAATAAGTTTCATATTCGCTGATGCAATGTGATTTTTCACAATCGTTTCGGCAGGATTTCAATTCAACGAAATTTAGTTAAATAAAATTTTGTGGTATGAAAAAAAATCAAATTATAATAAACCAGATATCATATAAGAGAAATTAAGAATCATAATTTATTTAAAGTCAAGCATTAATGTTTCTTTGTGAATGCAAACTAGCCAAATCAACTTATTAAACTCAATGACAATTCCGTCTCCCTATTTTATTACTTATCCTCACATTCATGGAATATGCTCGTGATTAATTATACAGTGTATATTATATAAAGTATTGTTTGTGTAATGTAATATTTCATTTGCACATAAAAGTTAAATAGGCTGCTAGCATTATACACCAAATATATAATACTCTATAAGCTTTCTACATGTAATTATATAGTTATAGATAAATAGATAAATAAATGCAATAGCTAACTATATAAAATCTCATACATTTATTTTTAATGTAAATGAAACTAATATCAAACAGCAGTTTTTGTATGCTAGAAAGTAGATACATTCTAAATTAGAGTTCCTTCTCTAACCGGCTGACCAATAATCAAGTGGTTGTAAACTGTTTGCCTTCAGAGATACGATTTCATAATTTTTTGGCTTATGGGATTACGGCGAAGCAGTAAGGGACGAGAAGGAATACCTTCGTGGAGCACTTTCTAAGGAAAACTAGCTCATATGCACGTTACACATGAGGAACACAACGAAAATGCCCATGCAGCCAGCCCTTTCACGGAATTCGAATATCAGACCGAAATACCAGTGTCTGCAACTTTACCTCTCGGCGGCTGGCGGGCAACGATTTCATGAACCCTGAAGGTAATGCTTCATATTTCGCAATATATAAATAAAATCCTCAGCAAACAGTGTGTTCGTGCAATTTTTTTGTTGACGGTGCATTCATCTCAAATTAGGCAAAATAGTAACCATGTTCATACAGCTAGCATATAATAAAAATCCTAAAAATTCAGACAGCCAAACACTTTGTAGAGTCATTAGGTTATTTTGATGATGGAGGCATGAAAAATGTGCAATGACCTTGCCGGAACTCGAACCCGGACCTCTCGAATAAGCGCCGAGTGTGCTAACCGTTTACACTACGAAGGCATGCAAAAAGGAGGAAGAAAATACCATAACTTCAGTTACCAATAATGGAACTGAAACCAAACTGTCACTGTTTCCCGGCTTTAGGCATAGCCACTAGTCGAAGACGGAAGAATGAAGTTCCGTCTGTATATATCATTTCATGAAGACTATTAATAATTGTAATTAAGGTTTGCAATTTACTAAATTTTGTAGATGAACTTGGGGGGGGGGGTTGAGTGCAGTTTAAATTTAAGTTTAAAGAAAAGTTAGTTTGTAAAATCATTATTACTATATTACAGCAAGAGCCGTGAAAAATATACAGCGCCCTCGTCGGGACGGGGCTCTAACCTGGACCTCTCGAGTATGCTGCGCCGAGTGCACTTCCGGTTACATCACAAAAAGAATGAGGACGGAGGGAGAAAATACCATATATACTCCCCCTTTTAAAGCCCGACTGGGGATTAAGGAACCAGTCGCGAAATCCTGGTGGTGACGAAATATGTCCACCACCTTTTGCCAGATTCTTTTGAAACGCAAAGAAAATTCTGTACGTGTGAGTAACACGTGCATACGAAAATATCCCTAACATTAACTAGGAAAGCCGAAATCTTAGTTAAGATAGACATGTTACAATTAATAATCAAATTTAATAAGGAAAAGTAACAGTTGCCGGGTACATTATAACGGCTTAAGAAATTCAGAGCACAGTACAGATGCGAGTACACAAGTTCACATATCTCGGCGAAGCAGAGACGCACACATTTGTTGAAGTAGTTCCACTTGACTGCCGGGGAAAATTCTTCTCTCCCCGTCAGCCGGTAGGTTTGCCAAACGGGTTTACTGTTTCGCCAATTGGCGCTTTTCTGTACAGTTTTTAAGTCCGTATCGCCTGTTTGGCGCTGCCGCTGCAATTCCTTTAAAATGGATGCTTTAAGGTAGAAATTTTGAGCAATTTTAAAGCTGATGATTTTGTTTCATTACATTTGTTATTTACTCATGCAATTTAGAAGATACCTATAACTTATGTTAATCGATATTTAGTTTAAATTTAGATACAAATTTTATACATTTTTTACGAGTTTTCAACGGCATTAAAAGTTATTCCTCATACAGAAGGGTGCGCATGATATTTAACTTTAGTTTGAGTTATAAAAGTTTCATTAATTTTATCAAAAAGTACAAGAAGTACTCAATAATACTTAATAATATGAAATTAATTTATGCACATGAATTGCAGCGACATGGGTAAGAGTTAAAACGCCTTGATTTCGAAACCACTTTCGAATAGAAAATCGTACTTTTGCCTCATAAGGCAAGATACCATGCAAAACGAACACAAATATTCATAATTTAACTCTTATGGGACTTGAATACTAAGCATCAGAATTTACAAATAAATATTTCCTTATTTTTAATACAATTAAATTATGAACTGAAACATATCTTTACTGCAAATTAATGTTCAGTATGCTAAAAATGCTAAAAATGTTAATGTGTGTGTGATTATGGCAAAGCCTCGAGGGCTATCTGCCTAAGGGGAGGGATGCCTTCGTGGAGGACTTTCTAAGGGAAACTGGCTCGTACACATGGGGAAAACCACGAAAATGCCCATGCAGCCAGCCCGTTCGCGGGATTCGAACCTCGGACCGAACTACCAGTGTTCCGCGACTTTACCGCTCGGCCGCTGGTGGGCAAATGCTAAAAACGAAACACATGTGAACTGAAGTTTCAACTTAATAAACTTTTCCTATGAGATTTTTTAACCAATGTAAAGAAAAAATATTGTAACGTAAAGAAATTGATCAGAAGGAAGTAAAGAGAAGCAAGATAAATATTTAAAACATCTGACTGCAAAATAAAATTCAGGTGCTAAAATAACTGAAACTTATATTGCTGTTCTTAATCGAAAAGTTCGTGATCCTAAGTTTCGTAGACTATGAAGGGAATGTTTTGCCGTTTTTCTTCACAAGTTCGGATTTACTGGCTGCATAGGATTTATATCCCACTTCAGATTTTATAAAGAAAAAAACGTAAATTCTTGCTTATTAGTCGAATTAGGGCTAAAACTGAAATGTTTTCTTTGATTTATGCCAAAATTTAGAAATTATTTCTGATTTAAAAAAAAATAAAATGTGAAACCTTTCAGATTTTATACTACGCCCAAATAGACGTTTTTATTTCATTTACAGACACATACGTCTTCCGAAATCATTTAGGTTAACACAAATTTGGACATAAAATATTTAAAAACAGAGTATCTTTAGAATCTCCGATATACAGTCTCGCGCGCTGGAGATAAAAATGTTTTATTCCCTACAGTGTTGCCACTGATCCCTTTGAAACTGTTGATTTTTTTAATCAAAAATTCTTTAAAATTTTACAAAATATGAAACTGACTATAAAACAAATTAAATAAAACAACATATCATCACATCTCTATTTGGAAGCTTTCTTCGAACTGAAGTAAGATCTTCGCTGCACTTCCTTTTAGAGTGAGTAATTCTTCGTTCCTGAAGAAATTGTATGGAACATGTTTCATTATTAGGTAAATTCCAAATTTTCATATCCATGGTAATGCAATAATAATAAAAACAAGTTACTATTACATCTTTAGAAATTATATTCTCATTACCAATTTAAAAAGAAAAAAAAAATTTTTTTTTTTTATTTTTTTTTTTTTTATTTTTTTTTTTTTTTTTATGAACCAATCTTTTGGCGAGTTTAAAAAACATTTGGCGATGACTCCGGTCCTGATAAAAAGAACAGTACCTAAAATATTTTCAAGAGTTTATTTACCTTTCCATCAAATTCTTTGGAGCACTTTTCCAGTCAATAAATTACGAAATGCTCCTTTCTTAACAAGGATGAAAAAGAAATTTTAAAATAGGATGTTTGATATATGAACAATAAAATTAGCGATTCGTTATTAAATATAGGTTTGCACTTGTGTAATTTTTTATGGAGGAGAGGGGAAATGATTTATTTGCTTTATTCTTATATGAAATTTACTGTACGGTTGATAACGTACACTTAAGATAACACTGCTTAGTAATTTTTCTAAGCAGCACCCACTGTACAGTAATTTTTCTACACAAGATAGCTATTTAGACTTCTGTTGTTTCGAAAAATTTGTCACGTGGCAATCCACAATAAAATGTGGCATTCATGTAACTTTTGCCCATACTTTTGTAAGATTAAACAACGGTTGTGGCGAATTAAGTATGGCTTAAATAGGATTATCATGAACATGGTTTTCTCGCGCTTAAATCCAGAAAGAACAGATTTCGTTTCATTTAATTTACTTCTCGTTAGTCTGTGTTTCTAAATTTAAAAAAATATAAACATTTGAAACAGGCTCAAGTATTTTAAATATCGCTGCATTCTGTAGAGTCGTTGCGTTTATTCCGGAGACGGATACAGTAAAAATGAGTAGTACTGTCACCGGGATTTGAGCTCCTGACCGCTAGCCGGACGTGCTTCCAATTACGCCCCCGAAGACACTTGCCGAGGAAGAAGAAAATATCTTATATTCTCCCCCATTTAAAGTGCGACTGAGGAGGTAGAGAAGCTGAATGGCAGAACTGGTGGGACAATGCCGAGCAAGGAAGGAGGACTTATCGGTTGTTCTCAAAAGTAGGCACAGCTCCCAGTTGAATAACTAGAGAAATAACGTGGTTCTTATCAGGGCATGGCCCTTTTCCCACGTATTTCTGTGCAAGGAAACTAGCAACTTCAGATCAATGTGCATGTGGAGAAAGAGGCAATCCCGACCATTATATATTCAAATGTCCCCTTACAGGTGAACATCATCTAAAAGTCCCTAATTTACAGAGTGAAGTGACTCCCTTTATTAGATACGCTATCAAGAACATCCATCTCCGAAAAAAAAGCATAATTATAATGAGCTTCCTGTCCACAAGAGGCACTGAGCTATGCTGCACAACCTAGAATAATATAACAAAGCTATCACTAGTTTCGATGGTTTTACCGAACCACCATCCTCAGCTGCAAAACCGCAAATGAACAAGACAGGAAATAATGATTAGATAAGATAAGAAAGCCTGGACAAGAATAAGCAAGTGGCGCCATCTGTTGGTGAAACTAGAACTAAAACATAATTTCTTTAAAGGTCGAAGGCAAATTTGGATTGGAATTAGGATCGTTAACTAGAACAGAAAGATTTTTATGAATGTGAAATGCCTCTAGAAAATCCAGTTCTCCAATGGAAGATGTTTTTTGAATAATTTTGGCAGTAGAGAAATTGAAAGTGTGATTTTCGGACCAACAATGTTGAGCAACAGAAGACTTCTGTGTTTCCCTTTTTCTAACATATGCCTCATGTTCCTTGACGCGAAATTTATCAAATTAAAAAAATCAAAATTATTCAAAAAACATCTTCCATTGGAGAACTAGATTTTCTAGAGGCATTTCACATTCATAAAAATCTTTCTCTTCTAGTTAACGATCCTAATTCCAATCCAAATTTGCCTTCGGCCTTTAAAGAAATTATGTTTTAGTTATAGTTTCACCAACAGATGGCGCCACTTGCTTATTCTTGTCCAGGCTTTCTTATCTTATCTAATCATTATTTTCTATCTTGTTCATTTGCGGTTTCGCAGCTGAGGATGGTTCGATAAAACCATCGAAACTAGTCCTGCGAAAATTTTGAAAATTAATGCTGATTTTTGTTGTTTGACTTCTGAATTAGTATTTGTTCGGCGTGTTATTGTGTCTTAATTACTAAAGCTATTACTTAAAACACAGCATGCAAGCAGACCTGGAGCTGCCCTCTATAGCATGTACGTGCGAAAGGCACCAACTATAAAAACACCAATGTATATTTAAGGGAAAAAGAAAGGTACTGCCCGCGGTCTGGTAAAATACAAAGCATTGCAAGCAACGCCTGGCAGGATCCCCTGTAAGTCCTGTGGGGTGTAATTTGGTTAAACAATGGGTGTCCACCACATTTCTCCATATCCATATCCATACCAAATCCTGGTGGTTACGAATTATTGGTTCGGACACCAGTAGCGGGTATTTTAAACTGGTATTTTAAAACTGGCGAGTATTTTAAAAATTTTCAAGGCCAGGAAACCGAAGAAATCTGCAAAGCCTTCTGCGGAATTCAAACACCGGACCTCCTGCTTGCAGCCGAAAGTGATTCTAATTATAACTATTACGCGTTAAGGAGAGCAAAAATACCTTACGAATGCCGAGTTATTTTTTTAACTTGTAGAAGAAATATAGACCAAAAGTGCAACTGATACTCTTTGAACATAGTCATCTAATTAAAATTTCCCCAGTCACCCACGAAAACTGGTAAGAAGCTTATAAATTCAGAATTCTGTAGCATTCTGAAATATAATTTGTGAAAACCAATAAAAAGTTAATAATGAAAGTTTCTTTTTCAACTTTTACGTAGCCCATTTTTAACTCTTCACACTATTATTGAATATAACTAGTTGTTTAGCATATTACCTTGAGAAATAGTTCAGACTGTAAATCATTTGATTTCCTATTTATTTTACGCCTTCCCACCAGTGGTCGAGGGATAAAGTCGCTGGATACTGGTAGTTCGGTTCGTGGGTCGAATCCTGCCTAAAAGACCGACTGTATGAGCGTTTTAGTGGTTTTTCCCCGTGTGTAACGTCTCTATGAGCCAGTTTCTCTAGAAAGTCCTCCACGAAGGCATCCCTTCCCTTAGACAGATAGCTCTCGAGTGCTTTGCAGTAATTAATAAGCCAAACCAATTCAATTTATTTTACAGTTTATTTAAAATAACCAGTCGTGAAAAGTTTTTCTTACTTTCATATTATTTTTCTAAGATTTTCTAAGATTTCTAAGATTCTAAAGATTTTCAAAATTAATTGTAGACCCTTAAGTAAACAATTTTATCATTACGAATGAGAAGGCTTGATAAAAAAGAATAAAGTCTCTACAAAATTAAACATCTAATTTATAGAAGATTTACGCTATTTAATTAACTAGAAATTAAAAGGTAAGAGTCTTTAAATGTTAAATTCAGACAAATACGTTTAATTAGCTATTTCAGTAGAAAGAAAAGAGCTAAATACAGATTTAATAACCAGTGTTGTTTTATCCTAGATGAAACCATTAATCACGGCAGCAAACATCCTTTATTCTTCACTTCTAGGTCTTCGTATCTGCACTGAATCTTGAACTTCACTAGAATTTTCGTGAAAAATGATTTAAGTCAGCAAACGTTTTTTCTAACTATTCCACACGAAGAGAATGTTTTGTTTCTTACCCGTCAAAGCACGTAATGAATGTTTTAACAACTGGAGATTGACTGTGAAGTAGCTTAAAAAATTGGATTTTATTTATATAAAATGCTCCCTTGTTAAAACTGTTTATTTCCGAGAAACTTTGCATCTTATTTAAAAAAAAAATTGCAGTTGAAAAATACATACCTAGGACCACCATTTAAGTAAAAAAGAATTTATTATCATTTCCTAAAATTTACCAGCAATACTATTTAAATTTATGCTCAGAAGGCACTTTGAGATTCATGGAAAGAATCAGTCACACAAGCTAAATTAAAGCTTTTAATCGACATATGGTTTTAAGATTTAAAAACATTTATCTTTTAAATAAAGCTACAACTTTCCGGAGGATAAGACAACTTTCCGAGAGGAGAGTATACTATGATTGTAATTTATTAGCACATCTTCTGACTGAAGAAAGAAGTACGGATGGGCTAGATTAGCTTATATGAATATAAAACACTCGACAGCTAGCGGGAGAGACCGTTTCGTGGAGAACTATTAAGGAAAACTAGTTTGTATTCATGTTACACATAGGGAAAATTGCGAAACCCAATCCTAGGTTTAGGTTTATTTAGTTATGGGAAAGGACAAAATAGCTATCTGCCTAAAGGGAGGGCATTTTAATGGAAAATGGCTGTATACGAGTTACACATGGTGAAAAACCACGAAAATAGCCAGTCCGTTTGCCTGTAATCGGACCCAGGTCAGAACTACCAGTTTTGAACGACTTTACCGCTCGGCCGCTGGTGGGCATGATAAAGCACTCGAATCCTTTTATTTTATGAATCTATAAAACACAAAAAATTCAAAATAAATCTTCACTAGTTTTAAAATATAGAGACAGAAAGAAAGAATATAAGTGTTGCAATTATACTGAAGTTGACTAGTGTTATTACCTTATAGCTATTCTGAATGCCCCAATCTAAATTTTGTAAAAGACAACATACCGCTCCTTATTTAGTGTGTATCTGTATTAACTCTTAAAATGTTCTTCTTTATATTTGCTTTAATTTACAACCATTCTAGAATTTTTTTTTTTTTTTTTTGATGGGGGGATGGATCAAATCCTGTTGAGAAAACGAACTTCAAGAACTGGAATACTTATTTCATTCCTTAAATTTCGTTTATAAAAAATTATTAAAATAATATAAAATAAAATTATTACTTACTAAATATATGTATGTTTTTAAAACCTATATTTAAAACCCGAATGTAAATGTTACGATTAAACTATAATAATGGAAGAGGTAAAATGATATGCAGTATCTACGAAAGGTAATATTGAATACTCCGCTAATTATGTTGCAAGTGGGAAACTAAACTACACCACATACATTTTTAACAGAATTCGGTACTTACATATTAACGTACCCACCTTGGTAGAAGTCGCCAAATTTTCAGAATGTGCCAAACTCTAGCAACAATGCGCCTAACCATTCTTCAGGTAACCATGCTCATAATAATTCTTCAGTCAAACAACGCCGTCCTTTTCGTATGTGTTCTTTTTCGTTGTATTTC
This sequence comes from Stegodyphus dumicola, assembly GCF_044657685.1. Classification (NCBI taxonomy): domain Eukaryota; kingdom Metazoa; phylum Arthropoda; class Arachnida; order Araneae; family Eresidae; genus Stegodyphus; species Stegodyphus dumicola. The sequence goes on from NC_140777.1 coordinate 89,162,279, forward strand.
AAGTTCCAACGGCTTTTATAAACAAATCGAGATAACTTTCCCCCTTAATTTTAAAATATGTGCTTGTGGAATTTGCCAGAGATGGAAGAACCCACTGTAAGAAATTTTTTTCAGAACACAGAATTTTGACGAAAAATTTGTAAAGTGAACAAAGAGGAGATGCGTTTGCTAGATAACCAGTACCGCCGAGATTTGAACAATGTCAAGTCTCTGAAATTCTGAGATTTTTTTTAAGGGAAAACAGATCGCAGTATATATTTATTATAAGAGAAGAATCGTGCGCAAAATTAAAAAAAAAAAATAAATAAATAAATAAAAATTAAAAAAAATTAAAAAAAAAAAAGATTCGAAGACGAATGAAGTGTTTTACTTTTTTTTTTAATATGTCACAATACTTATTTAAAAATTAAAATTTTTATTTCAAATTTCTAAAGTGCATTTTCTTTTTATAGGTTGACTAGCAGCTTCGTCTGGCTTTTAAATGTACCGGAAAAATGACTGAAGGAAACACCAAACGTTAAATTTAAAAACTACGTAGAATTCTACTCTGCAGAAAAACTTCATAAAAAAGTTATTACGTATAACAAAATTACAATGAAATAAGCAATATCCCTTAATACAAATATAAATTATCCTAATAAATAAATTAACCAACTTCCCGTTGCAAAATCTTAAGAACTCAAATGGTATAAAGGAGGTTAAGAACTTTGTTTTCTAAAAAAATCACTCAAAACTTTTCAATACCTTAAAAACAGTGAAATGAGCAATAAATAACATAAAAGAACACAAAAAACAAAAAATTCTGAAAAGCAAAGTATAATTGATGATATTTTATCTTATATTTTCAAGAGAAAAAATTACAATGAAATAAGCTATATCCCTTAATACAAATATTTATTATCCTAATAAAAAAATTAACCAACTTTCCGTTGAAGAAAAAAAATCAAGCAAAACTTTTCAATATCTTACAAACAGTGAAATAAGCAAAAAATAACATGAAAGCAACTCAAAAAACATAAAATTCCGCGCAGAAGTTTACTCTACAGAACAACTTTATCAAAAAACATCAATAAAAATGTATTATATAATTAAAAAATGGCAATGAAATATGCCAATCTCTTAAAAACAGTGACATAAGAAATATGATGAAAAATTGTTCCCAAACCCATATTTCTAAAAGAATAAAACTATTCAAAATGATGCCATTTCATCAAAAATCTATCAACAACAATGAGACAGGAAATTTTTTGCCAAAATCACATTTTTAAAGATGTGAGATCTCAGAAGTGTACTCGGAAGCTTTATTTAAAAAAATTTTTAAAATACAAAATATTATCATTTTTCCAAAATTCTTTTTGTAAAAGCAGTCGCAAGGATGAAAGTTTAACGTGTCCAAAAAATCAAAGAAAAATAAACTGTACATTTTTAAAAATAAACTTTTTTAGAAAAAATCACGTTGAAAAGGTGTTAAGCTCCCTTTGTCAAATAAATTCGTATTTAATCGAATTATTGAAACACGAAATTTATTTTAAGTTCGTAAAATAGCTAAGTGCCTACGTTTCATGACGGTGTGAAAATGCTGTATAGTAAAATCTCGCTTTCCTATAGCCCATTATGTCTCAAAATGACGCAATTTCGTCACAAAACATAAAATTAAAACAATTCTAATTCGAATTTCGAAAAAATCGCTTCGAGGTGCACTGGCTCTTGTCTAGATGCATCTATGTACCAAATTTCGTAGCCGTGGGTCTATTAGTTTACGCGCAGCGCGAACAAAAGACACACACACATAGACTCTGTTTTATTATATGTAGAGATAATGTTTACAGACTTACGATAAGCATTAATAGTTTGAAAATCTTTCTGAAAAAAAGTGGGGGCCTTTTCATTTGTAAAAATCACCAAATTGCGCCAAGGTGGTTGCGTTAATACGTAAGTACCCATAATCAATAAGCAAGTAACCGAAAGCTTTGAGACTATTAAATAACCCAAGGAAATAAATAGGGAAAAGGAATAAAAGAAAAATGACTCACGTAATCTCATCTTTCAGAAAAGGTGTTAGCACTTAAATGCTAATGTGGTCCAATTCAATTTAAGGTACACTGACATTTGAATCTGATGATAAATTAATGATAAATCTTATTCTTCAATATAGACGTCACTTGTTGCTTCAGATTTTGGAGGATTGTAACGTTAAAGATTTAACTATCCAGTGTCCGGCAATTTACTTCGATTAGCTTAATATTTACTTAAACGATGTCTTTTATTATTCAGTTATGCGTAATTTCATGATTATAAATGAATGCTTAATATGGCTACCCGAAGAAAGACTTCATTCATTATCCAAAACTAAGAATAAACTTAGTATAAAACGTGAAGTGGGTTTATGAGAGGTGAAGAAGTTCTTCTAAGTTATTGAGTTACTTCGAGGAAGTAACGAAACTTAGTTGCACATTTATCGTATTCAAGACTTTCAAAGTATTTCAATATGTCAAATAAATAGTTTCGCTACAGGAGAACAAGTGAAAACAAGTGCTATGAAGAGGTCGTGGAAGATTTCTTTTTTTTTTTTTTTTTTTTCTAAATAACAACTTGCCTTTTTCTTAGGCAAAAGGAAGACGTCAAAGACGTTCATGTAATTCATGCAGAATGGAATACCAGAAGAATTTCTACGAAGTTTAACTCAGCCAACAATAAATCCGCCTAGGACTGTTCTCAAGAAGCACAAATCTCTATTTTTATTTCTTTTTAAGCATGAGACGGCATTTATTTGTGAAGAAGCAGATTGAAACAAAACTTGTGAAAATTCAAGATGCAAACAAGCTAGCAGCGAAAATGTATGCGCAAAAGCGCCAAATCTAGCAAACGCGCCCATTTAACAGCGCGCCAAACCTAGCGTACACGCTATAGTTCTATACTTCTTAAGACGCCATTGAAATACTAGTTTAATTTTTAAATCCTTTTTTGATTTTAAATCCTTTTTTGATATCCTATGGATTTACAATTTGGGAATTGCCCATGACGAAAAGTATGCAACAGAATTTTGGTTAAAGTGCAGAATCACCCACTGCTTGACGCGTTTTTAAGAATTGCACATACTCGGTATCCATGTACACATCGACCTATTTTCACTTCAAAAAAATTCCAGAATTGCACTAAAATGGCACTGCGCACATCCTTGACTTTATCTATGTACACATCGACCTATTTTCACTTAAAAAGTAAAAGATCGTTGACAAAAATCCAATTGTTTTTACCCTTGTAAAAAGCGGCAAACAAATAAGTGGCCGATTCTGCACTTTACCGAGAATTTTTTCAAAAAAAAAAAGGCATCATTCACTATAGAAATTTATTTGAACAACCAATGAGATGAAATTATGCTTTAGCGATAACTCGGTAGCGAAATAGCGATGCAGGCATCCATTCAGTTATGTTTAGCAATTTTTATATAAATTATAATAATGATCTGAAATAGTTATTTACTCTTATGCTTCCCTTCAGTCATGTTTAGCCTTTTTTATATAAATCATAATAATAAAGTATTATATGAAATTAACCTTTCATCTAAATTAAAACATCAATCTTAAATAGTTATTTACTATTACACTTCCTTTCTTGCGTTAGGGTTGCCGCAATTATTTTTGGCAGCACTGGCATCAACAATAGTTTGGGGATTTTTTACGGCTCTCAAAACGGAATAGTACCGAAAGTTTTAATGTATTTAGTATACACATACTGTAAAAGGAAAACAATAATTTGAGTTCATGTCTTTGTCCAGTGCTTTCATCTCTTTAGTTCAAGCGCTTCGCTTTCGGTCTTCGAAACTTAGTTCGTTAGCACAATAATAGTTAGTTGCTGAAGCAGATCAGGAGAAATGCTTAAAAAGGTGAGCTGTAAAAATGTCTGAAAACTCCACGTACTTCAAGTTTAATGTCAGCACATATAAAATTTTTATGCTACTAAAATTAAACATCCCATATGGTTACGAAAAGTAAAATTACGATTTGCTCTCAAAAAAACTTTCTCCTGCCACCTATAAAATAATAAAAAGACGTTTTTATTTTAGTTTAGAATGCTAGTGATCTCTTACAAAGTCAAAATTCGGCAAGTAATAAAAATTAAATAAGAATTAATACCTGCTAGAAAGAAATAATTACTTCTCTTTTTTCCTATTAATTTGTGTTTAATAAAGAGTAGCAAACCATTGAATTTTAATTTGATTATGCTTATGGTTTTAGTTACCGAAAATTTCGTAAAAACTTTTCAGTGAGAAAACTTTACTGATATTATCAACAATATATCGTTAATAAGAAAGGTATGAGAAGGATGGGAATTTTATCAATTGCAATAATGGCAGTTAACGAAAACGTCACGTTAAATTGTAGACTTTCATAGTATAGGTAAGGAGGTTCTTTGATTTCACAAGTACGATTTGCAAAGACGTATCGCTTGATGTTCTTGTCAAAATTCGAAATAAATGTTATTTCTTACAGGCAGTAGTTTTTCATTAGTATCAGAAAAATGTTAAGAAACTTGAAATTTATAGCTGTAAATACTTCTAAACGCTATATATATAGAGCATTTAGAAGCGATACAAGCGACATTTTAAATAAACATATGTTACGGTGAAACACCGAAATCTGGAGAATGTCGACTTTCACCGGTGAATGTCAACATTCACATAGTCTCTTTGTGTATGTCCGAAATATTTTGCAAATACTCTTATTTCTGACTTACACCAGTCAATGTCGACATTCACCATGTACTAATGGTGAATGTTGAACATATAACAATATTAGATTTTCTTCTCCGTCATTCAGTCGCGAATAAACGCACTTGAGACTTGAAATAAGAACTTAAGAACCTAAAACACACAATACATTCAAAATGAGAAAGGAAAATAATAGAAGTTAAAAACTTACTTAATTATACAGTACGTTCTAAATGAAAAAATAAAATAACAGTCATAAAAAATTTACTAAATTATGTGATTCAAATCTTATTTATTGCAACAACTTAAACTATTATGACACTTTATGATCACTCTTTTCGACCTACACCAGAGCATATCTGTGATTGTCGACATACACCGGTGAGGGTCCGAATATACAAGAATGTAGTGAAATATTCGGTCTTTCACCGACGTATTTGGTGAATGTTGATATTCTCCGGTGAAAGTCGACATTCTCCAATTTCGGTCTTTCACGGTAACATATATAGATTGAAAATTTGATTGATTATACGTATTCTGAATACTTAAGAATTATTTTATAATATCATAAGACGACAAAATCCTTTAAAGAATTTGGAACACATTTTTTTTTTCATACCTGTAATTTCTGTATCCCTTTACATGTGTCTGGAAGGATATAGTAATCCCATTTTCTTTCTATTGTCAGTTTCGGTGGCCGTTCAATCTTTACTGTTGATGTGAACAAAAATAATTACCGTATTTGACGGCATAAAAGACGCACCCTTATTTAGAAGGCCACACACGAGGAAAAAAAGTTTCAATAGTCCACAATAACTTAAAATGTAATTTTCAAGTTCAGGCCAAGATGGAGCTGGGCATCGAAGCTTATATTTTTGTTCTTTAGCAGTCTTCAGTTGATCTCCCTGCAGTCGCCAAGTACGTATAATTTTTTCGGTAGGTGGTGAACCGAAACGACTTGCTGCTGCTCTGTTTCCATGAACTTTGGCGTAGTTTAACACTCCTAGTTTATACTGAATTTTATAGCTTAATCTCTTGTTTCCTGTAGTCATATTTTCCAGGGTATATTTTTAAAACAAATAGTTTTAAGCACCGATACCGACACGTTTATACAGAGTAGCACCGATACCTACACGTGTGTCGGCTGAGTCAAAGAAAGTCTATGTGAAGAAGGAAAGGCTCAATAGACGTATTGGGACCGTCGAACCTGTTCGAACTTTCGACATCGGCTTCGAGCTTTGGCGCTTTTTGGCGACAGATATTTCCCGCATGCGCAAATGCGCAAAATAATTATGGCAGACGTAGAAAAAGTTGTGTGTGTCTAGACCTTTATCTAATACCTAGAAATAGCATTCAGTATTGAAAGTTAAGATACTTTTCCGTTTTGCCGGCGCAAACGATAAAGTCGCCAATAATGGTACAACCGATGGCAAACGGAATACCTTCGCTGGCAACCTTTTACGCTTCATTTTCAAAACAAGTTGCAGCCATTCTTTCAATACTGGCATACAATTACATAGAATTTTTGCAAGATGGTTCAATTTTATGCCCTAAGACCATTCCCGGTAATTAAGTCAATTAGGATCCAATCACACCGCTCATCGGAAGGAGAAAATATAAAAAAGGCAAAATCAAGGTTTAAATTCATCCATTCTAATGAGAATGCACTAGCGAAGTAAAGCAGTGTGGTTTTACATAATTTCCGAGTAAGCTATTCGTACGAATTGAAATAATTCTTGCATTTAAACTAACTTGTATTCCAAATCAAGATTTAACTTGAAATTAATGTAAATCATTAATGGGAGAATTAGAATTTTGTAGCGTAGTTTACGTGAGATGAAATCACTTGGGGGTCACGTGATAAGAACTGGCGAATCGGGATGTTGAACCATGAAAGCATAGTAAATTCTTAAATTAATGTCTTTTTACGAATTTATTGTCTTTATTTATTGGCTTTTTAAAAATTTTTAAACCATATTAAAATGTTTATGCCTTCAAAATAACAAATGCTTAGAACTAACATTAACATTTTTTATGTGTATACTGTATGTTGTCGCAACAAAGTCTGCTTGGCGAGATTTGCGCCGGCGAAACGGAAAAGTACCAAAGTTAACCTGTGTCCTCCACGTATAAGATGCAGGTAACTTTTTTGAGACCAAATTTAGGAAAAAAAAGTACGTCTTATATGCCGTCAAATACGTATTACGCATTTATCCTCTCGAATGTTGGCTGAAATTTCGCCAACGGCCGCCAATCGTTTCCGTGAAATTCTAAAGAATACTGTCATCATAACTGACCCTTAATCGCGCTATACTTAGCGTTGACGGATAATATATAAGTACCAATAATGTTCTTTTTTTTTCGAAAAATACGTATATGATACTCAAATTTTTGCGAGAGTTTCTTTTTAATTCTGGAAGATGAGGAGGAATTTTAAGAAACTGATTGTGATTCAGTTTATAGATTTTAGAATTGTAACAAACTTGAATGCAACTTTAACTCTTACTGATTATTTACATGAATCTGAATTGTGAGTGCTTCAGTGAAAACAAAGTATTCCTCATCATCAAAACTTAAAAAGCTTCCCTTGATGGTCGCAAGCACTCCGCTTGCGGTCTAATGCTATAGCGATTTCTATATCTGGCTGTAAACTGGTAATCCTTCGTTCGGTTTGAAGGAAGAGGATTTCGTTTGAAGCGATTTTTCATATTTTCCGCTTCGAAAATCCTGACAATTTCTACGAATTAAAGGGAAAATTTGAAAGTAAAATTGGTTTAATCCTAGTATCCGGTGCACACGGAATTTGGCTACTTTTGGCGACTTTTATGATGAGCAGTAAAAACGGGACATACACGATGAGTAGTAAACGGGTATTCAAAGAATATATGTAGTTATACATAGTATATACTATGTATATAGTGATAGTATATAGTGTATAGTATACTATCACTATATATACATAGACTTTTTTTGGTAATTTTTTGTGTTGGCGATAATTTTCAAAATTGCGCCAAGGCTGCACCGTATACTTGGATTTTACCGTACAATTTTCTGTTCGGGAATAATAATTTTTTTTGCTCGCGAACCATTTTTTAAACGAGTTATTGCAGTCCTTATTGCTAAACCAGCAATAAATATTGAAGCTATATATATTATTTAAACTCAAACAATTTTCAGTTTATCAATCTTTAATATTACCTTTAACTTATAACCAAATAAAAAGCAGACAGAATTTAACCGAAACTTTAAAAGAGAAGATTACAGTCGGTGAGATGTAAGGATCTGTTTGCTTCGACCCAACAAGTTGGATACGAAATTGGTCGACCATCAAGAGAAGTATTTCAAGTTTTGATACTTGAGGAATACTTTGTTTTCACTGAAGCACTCACAATTCAGATTCATGTAAATAATCAGTGAGTAGTTAAAGTTGCATTCAAGTTTGTTACAATTCTAAAATCTATAATCTGAGTCACAATCAGTTTCTTAAAATTCCTTCTCATCTTCCGGAATTAAAAAGAAATCCAGCTAAGCGAAGGCGAGAGAAACAGATACCATTTGAATCGATAAAATATTCTACAGAACTAATTATTTATAAAAAATAAAAATTTTCATTTCCCTCGACTCCTAACTTTGGAGGAGACTTTGTAGTACTTCTCTGCTATAGCGGGCTTCGAGATTGAATCGCCACTCAACCGCGATATCTCGCCAAAATCTGGATGCGTGTTCTTATACCTCGCCACGTAATCTTATATTAGCACCGTGATGCATTTTTGCTGTCCCCGTGTGTTCTTATATTATTCATTTTTGTTAAGGTTTTGTTTTCTTTTTTTAGCGGCCGAGCGGAAAATCGCTAAACACTGGTAGTTCGGTCCGAGGTTCGAATCCCGCAAACGGGCTGGCTGCATGGGCGTTTTCGTGGTTTTCCCCATGTGTAACGTGTATACGAGCCAGTTTCCCTTAGAAAGTCCTCCACGAAGGCATCCCTTCTCTTAGGCAGATAGCCCTCGATGCTTTGCCATAATCACACACACACTTGTTAAGGTTTTGATGAGATTTATTTAAAAAATACATTCATTTTGAGAAGTTTATTTTAAAATACATTCATTTTGATGAGGTTTATTTAAAAATACATTTTTTGTGAATATAAAGTTAATAATCTTTAAACGACGAAATAATTTGGAGGTACACTGTTAAAAATTGCAAAAAGGGACCTCCGTATCGGAAACTGGTTCAGCGGTTCCCAGAATATCGTTCATCACCGTTTAGTAGATTTATGCATTCTCGGGCAGATGATTTGACGTCCATGAAATGGTGTCACAAACAGCTTAATATGCGTGAAAGTGCTTCAGTTGACTGGAACAATTCCACGCGATAAAATAAGAATATACAGTGGTGGCCAAAATTGTGGACACTTGTGGAAATTTTTATGTTTTTGAACTTTGTATGCTTATAGAAAACTTTACGTTTCACAAAATGCAAACTTGTTTATATCATTTTAAAGAGAATTTATTACTGAATTTAATACAAAACACAAAATTATTTGCAATACAAGAAAAGTTATATGCACTTTTAATATTCAATAGAAAACACAAAATTCAATTATTTGCAATGCAAAAAAAGTTAAACGATAATAGTTATCGATATACATTAGATAGTGATGATTGCAGTGAGTTATCAGTACTTAGTAGGGTACCCTTTATTTTTTATTACAGCTTCACATCGACGTTTCATTGAGCTGACAAGAGTTTTAAGCTCTTCTTTCGTTATTACATGATGCCAGGAAATAATTATAGCCTCAATTAGTTCCGTTTTATTTGATGGGCGCCTCATTCGGACAAGAGTTTTCAAACAGTGCTACAAATTTTCGATAGGATTGAGGTCAGGACTGTTTCCTGGCCATGACAACAATTTAATGCTCTTTGTACGAAACCACTCTTTCGATATTTTGGCAGTGTGGCAAGGAGCAGAATCCTGCTGAAAAATAAACGAAGCATTTTTGGGAAAGAGATCTCTGATGGAAGGTAGAAGTTTTGGTTCTAGAATAGTGTCAATGCATTTTCTGGCATTCAGTATCCCATCGATGACATGAAGGCGACCAATACCATCTGCTGACATGCATGACCAAATCATAACACTAACTGGGTTCTTCACAGTTGCTTGAATGCAGTCAGGATGTAGCTCTTCTCCTATTCTACGTCTTACATATTTTCGCCCGTCACTACCGAATAACGATATCTTAGTTTCATCACTCCATATAACTTGTGACCACTGATCATCTGTCTAATCAATGCGTTCCTTTGCCCACTGTAGTCTTTTTTTCGTTGCTGAAAATTAAGATAAGTTTTTTTTAGTGGAATTCTCCCTCTCAGTCCAACATCTGTTAATCTTCTCCTGATTGTTCTTGAACTGACAGAAACACCAGCATCATTCAGATTACTTCTGATGGCCGTTGATGACATTTTTCTTTCTTGGAGACGTAATCGTTTTATTCTTCTGTCATCAATAGATATGGTGCACCATTTTCGGCCTTTTCCTTCTTTGTTTTTTATTGAATTTGTCTCCTGATATCGTAAACAAAACTTTCGGACTCAAGATGCAGGCACTGAACCACCCACCTGTCTTGCAATTTCAGCATAGGAAAGACCACTTTCTCGTAACACAATAATATTACATCTCTTTCTAGGTGTCCAATCTACTCTTTTATTTGATGTCATTGCTTCTTGACTAAATATTAAAAATTTTTACAAAAATTCCTACTTGTAATTGCAGAGTATAAGAAATAGGTCCTCCTTCTACAGAACAAAGCAAAATAATGAATTGTTTCAAGTGTAAACATGATGTCAGCTTCTACTGGCAGTTACTAACATTTGATTGGTTCTTAGAACAAGAACAGTGATTGGCCAGGAAAGCTAGACATTACAAACCACTTCATAACTGTATTTTTTATTTATATTAAAATACATATAACGTTTTTTGTATTGCAAACAATTGAATTTTGTATTTTGTATTGAATTCAGTAATAAATTCTCTTTAAAATGATATATACAAGTTTGCATTTTGCGAAACGTAACATTTTCTATAAGCATACAAAGTTCAAAATATAAAAGTTTCCAAAAGTGTCCACAATTTTGGCCACCACTGTAGATTCTTAAAAATATTATTAGAAACGACGTGTATTATTATATATTTTGTTGTTTATTTTTATATTCACGCTTCATGAGCTTGGCGAAATTATAGTTGAGATCTTGGTGCAAATCTAAAATCGCCATATAGGGTTTGGGGACTCTATAACAAAGTGCCGATACAAGGTCGCGGGGGGGGAGGGAACATACAACTCCCTTTTTTATGTGCTGGAGACCCACACCAAATCTTTAATTAAAGGATCAAAACTGTAAATATCTCAGTGGAAAATGTACTTATAGCACTTCAAATTATTAACAAATATATTTTCGTAATTCTGTGATAAAAAATTTAATTTTCCAGTTAATGTGGTATACGCTTTTTCTCGGCAAAATGTCACTCTAGAGAATAAAATTAATAGAAAATGCAAATCTAGTGAGAATCATAAATTGTTTCCTTTGAATACAAAAATAATTTGCAGAATCGACATGAATAAAAAGCATACTTTTTTATATATATTTTGGACGCTAAATTGAAGAAATAACTACTGGAGAAGGGAACAAAATTATGAAAACTTAATTGAATCAGCAATTTTATTATCCGTAAAGATCCCGCCCTTTTAACGAGTACACGATGATACTTCATCTCTCCAATTTCTGGAGTTCAAAAGGGCACTTTTCAAAAACTTCATATGCAATTCGAAGAAGATAAATGATACTGAAGCTCCATCAAACCAGTTTCAAAATTTTTATTCGTCATCATTGTGAAAGTCAATACTTTTTTCTCTCTCAATTGCATTTTGACCTTTTCTTACCTGACTTCATATAAATCAAGTTACTGTTCTTTGAAGTTTCCTCATCTCGGTAATTTAATGTGTTTTTAAGACTTTTTAACTTCGGTTTGTTAACTCTTTAATGTGAAAATAATGTTCAGTTATTGATTAACTAAATCAATCGTTAAGGTTTATATATTTAAATAAATAAATACTACTTAATGTTTTCTTTAGTTTTAACTGACGCGGTTTTATAATTACTTAAATCCTAAATATAATATTCATATACTTCATGCAACTCTTATAAAGCTAGAAGATTTGTATATTCTTAAAACTGCGGGAAAGGTTTCATTTCCTTTAAATTTTAAAATGTGGCAAAATTTTCAAATGGACGTTTGATTTAAAGCATGCATTTCAAGATAATCTGGCGGACATCTGCTTCCTTTAATTATTTTTTTAAACACTTTTCAAGCTTTTCTATTACAAACGATCTAAAGCGATTATTGGAAAATTGTTCTCCTTCCTTTTAAGTTTAAAGAATTAGCTAAAACTTTTAATGCCAATTCTATGTTTTTTAATTCGTTACGCATGAAACTTTGCAAGTCAAAGGTCTGAATACAAGATTTTTACATACAGTGGCTCTCAAAAGTGTTCGTACACTTATGATTTTCATTGAAATAGTGCTCTATCCATTAATTAAAAGTAAACTTTTTGAATTAGATTTTAATAATAAGATCTATAATCTACTCTTAACAAAATTACATGAAATATTTTTTAAATAAGCGAAACTTTATTTTTAAGAAATTATTAATAAAAAAATGGGAACTACTCTGATATGCGCCCTCAAGTCGCCAAATTACTCGCCAAACATTTTCGGGGCGAAACTCCACGCTGCCATTTTGCTATCTAAATTTTTTTGTCTACATTTCGAACTTTAAGCCTAAAATGTCTCCAAAAATCACGTTTTGAACACACAATTTAAGCTAAAAATCCGAAACAAAAAATTTAGATAGCAAAACCGTAAAGTTTCTAACCAAAATTATTTGACAAGAGTCCGTGTACACAGCGATTTGTTTTAACTTAAAAAAACATCTACGAATGGCACAATTTATTAACATAACAACAATAAATTTCAAAGAATACCATGTATAAAGCGTTCTGTTTCAACTTTAAAAAACATCTACGAATTGCACAATTTAGACGGTACGCACTAATCAACAAACTAACTAAAATTTCAAACAATTAAAAAAAAACAATAACGACAGAAATTCATACTAAAAAAAAAACAATGAGCATAACATTCTACAAAATAAGAACAAGAATAAAATAAAATGCACTTACTATGAATCAATGCTTTTTTCGAACAGCAGAAATACCAATTTTATACCGCCTTTAACATACCGCCACGTAATCACTATCGTATTTATATGGCAGCCAGACGCACTATCCAGAAAATTCATACTATGGTTCACAAATAAACAAAATAACAAATAATCACAAATCCCTACTTCTATCATGCACAGCCACTAAAAATAATCTCCCAGAACCTCTTTCCACACCTCCAAATATCCACTGCCCCTCAACAGGATGGCCACGACGATATTTCTTTTTGCCTAACTTCAATTCAACAATTTCCACCATTTTAGCTTCTCAGACACAAAGCACGACGCGAACCAACGAACTCCAGCCAAAGATTTTTCAACGCCAACAGGGTTGCCATACAACACGCAATCGCGCCGGAAACCATCGCAGAACACATATCGCCACATTTGGTGAAATTAGGGCGTATATCAGAGTTGTATCCTAATTATAATTGCAAGAAAGGTAACCAAAACAGCTATCAGTTAAGAACGTTTAATCCATACCCAGGATTTCCGATATTAAAGAATATGTGGTAAAAATAATTATGCATGCAGTATGTTTTTCATATTAAAGAATACACAGTAATAAGTCCTGCTCATTACGTACAAATGCAGTCGGGGAATACCCATTAAAATATCCCTATTTTTTAAAATTCAAGCTCATTCTGTTAACATAATAAACATGGATTATTAAAAATAGGAATATTTTAACTGATATTTCCCGATTACATTTATAATTGAAAAATAGAACTTCAGACTTATTTTGTCTTTAATATTCTTTTACTCGTTTGCAATTGTTTTGGAGTGCTCTTTTTTTTTTTTTTTTTTTTTTTTACGAAGACGAAAGAAAAGATTTTTTTTTGAATGTCTAGAACAGACGTAAGCAACATTGTTTGGCTGTGGGTCAAAATCAAACAAAATGTGTGCATTAACACGTTTCAAGGCCACTGATATTTTCATTTTAAATATGTCTTTTTTTGGTGATTATAAAATAATTTTTATTGAGAAAATAATCACACTACTCCTTAAACATAAAAATTATAATTCTAATTATTATAAAAGAGAACATAACTGAATAAACTTTATTCCCTTTAGCATCAAGAGTTTTCCTGATGTTGAACTTGTGACGTCAATTTAGTCCGACTTTATAGTACAGTTAATTTTCAGTTGAATTTTTTATGTATTCAGTGCTCGTTTCATATTTATATTTTATAATTTATTTTTACATATTATGTATGTTATCTTCAGAACTCAAGCGGGTCGACACGCGGGTCATTTGCCTGGTGTAGAGTGTTTCTGTAGAGAGCGAAAAACCGTATGCGAACAAAAGGTAAGAAAAATCTTTGAAAGTAACTTTTGCGGCATAATAAATAATATTAGATGAATATTTGTTTCATATCTTTAAATTAAATGTCATATTGTCATTTGCATCAAATATTTCAAGAATACCTGCCAGTGCTTCATTACGTAATAAAATTCGCTTTCATTTTAATTCATCAAGAACAAACTCATTCCAGGCAAACTTATTTGATTAAAATCATTTCATAAATGCAAGTGAAGTTAAAAACATGTCGATAAATATTATAAAATTCTAGACGAACACCATTACTCGTGAAACAATTGTACTTTTTTCCCGATATCTGATTAAAAATTGCTTCTTAATCTGTTTATCTTCTTTATCAGATGAATTTATAGATTAATTTGTGAGACATTTTCCCATATATTTTAATGAAAAAATATCCGACAGCTTTTATTCAACATTTCTGAACTTTTTTGTTTGAAACATTATCACTCTCAATCAGTTTAATACGACTGTAAATCTATTTATGAAAACATAAAAGCACTTGCATGCGAAATAGTTCTGCTGGTTCTTTCCCAGTAACGTTTATTAATTCTTTGAAAATATGTATTGAGTTTTGAGAAGGAAAATATTTCAGGTTAGTTAGAAAATATTAACGTTTCACGTTAGCTTAACTAAAAAAACTACTCCTGCACTTTTAAACAGGTTTACTACATTTCACATATGCCAAGTTATACTCTTAACGCAATCATTAAATCGCTATTCGTCTGCGAAAACGAATCTGCAAGTTCCTCTTTCGATAGAATTCAATAACTTAAGTTGTATTATTTGATTTATATAACGTTCAAATTTACAATTTTTGGCATTTTTTGTCCATGGAAAATATGGAGTGTAATATTATAATTTCTCCTTTCAATTTTAAATCATAAATTTTTAAAATAATAAAACTTAAATTGACTATTGCGCTTTTAAGCAACAATATTTCAATTTTGCAATTCCAGCTAAAGCCGGTACTTTATTTTAATGAGCAATGCACTTATTACTTTATTTTAATGAGCAATGCACTTTATTTGAATTTAAACGGCATCTTCCTCCATTACTAAAAACATTTAACCAATGCTATATTTTTGCCGAATTTATAAATTGTATTTAGTCTCGTGACAATATAAATACTTAATAATGAAACCAGTATTAGTACTGTTCTGTAGTTGAACTTATTTATGAAAATAACACTCGTTCTTCTCTAAAATAAACTGGTCACAAACTCCTAACATGCATTAACTTAAAATCCCCATACGCAGACTGACTTAAAACGCAGACGGTTATTAAATAAAGGAATTTAATACATTGTAACTATTTACATGCAGTGTCTCACAAAAGTGATGGGACACTTGTCCTTTACAAAAGGAAACTGTAGTAAAATAAATTAAAAAAACATGTAACAATTTTTTGTGGGTGTGTTTCATACTTAAATTTAGTAACAATTATTACATAACATACATTTTCTCAAAGTATTAAAATATTAATTTAATAAAAATACAATTGTTTAGAATGGAGCAAAAAATGGCTCACATAAGTGATGGGACACTTACTTTTCCATTAAATATTTATCCAAAAATTTTACTTTTTAAAAGGTTTTAATATTTTAATGGATTTCCTTTTACTTTTAAAACATGATTTAATCTTCTTGGGATGGATTCGTCTAATTTTTTTTGTGATTTCTGGAGTGATTTTACCCCATTCTTCTTGAAGCACCGATTTTAATTGTTGTTTTTGAAGAAATGGTGTGTTTGCGAATTCTTGATTCCAATTCTTGCCAAATATTCTCTATGGGATTTAAGTCTGGAGATTGTGGTGGTGTTTTTATTATTTCAGTACAGTTATACAGCAGCCAGAGTCTAACGTTCAAAGCAGTGTGCTTGGAGTCATTGTCCTCGTAGAATTTAAAATCGTTACGAAGGTTCAATTTTCGTGCTGAAGATTTTAAATTTTGATTTAAAATGTCAATATACTTGTACTGATCCATTATACTGTCAATAAAAACAAGATTACCAAATCCAGTGGACGACATACACCCCCATACCATAACTCCTCCTCCACCATGTTTTACTGTTGGCACCAAGTTCTGTTTGCGAAATTCTTCCCTGGGTTTTCTCCACACCAAGATTCTACCGTCAGAACTATATATTAAATTTGCTCTCATCAGCAAATATACCTTCATTCCAGTAATCAGAATTCATATTTATGTTGGATTTTGCGAAAGCCAGTCTGAGTTTTCTATTCTTTTCACTTACGAAGAATTTATTCCTGGCTGCTCTACCGTGATATCCAGCAGATCGAATTACTCTTCTAATAGTCTCAGGATTAACAATTACTCCATATAATGCTTGTAAATCAGCAGCAACTTTAGGAGCACTCATTCTCGGATTTTTATATATATATATATATATATATATATATATTTCGAACGATAATTCGCTTTATTCCATTGGATAGCTTTGATGGTCGGCCAGGTCTTCTTTTATCCTGAATCATATGATTCTTTTTATATCGTTTAATGATATTGAAAACTGTTGAATGACTCAAGTTAACAGTTTCAGCAGTTTCTTTAATAGATTTACCACGTTCAATATGCAAATTAATAACTAATTTTCGAATTTCAGGCAGTTTCTTTTCGTTTAGCATTCATGGCTGCACAGAGCTAAAAAACACAAAAATTCCAAAACAAACTGGAGAGAAATAGTACAGACGATTTTATAAATTATTGCCAATTGCTTTTAAGTAAAAATAAAAATCACCAAAAAAATTTTTATTGTAGTACGTAGTAGTATCTAATGGTGTCCCATCACTTACGTGAGCCATTTTTTGCTCCGTTCTAAATAATTGTATTTTTATTAAACTAGTATTTTGAGAAAATGTATGTTATGTAATAATTGTTACTAAATTTAAGTATGAAACACATCCATAAAAATGTTTACATGTTTTTTTAATTTATTTTATTACAGTTTCCTTTTGTAAAGCACAAGTGTCGCGTCACTTTTGTGAGACACTGTATTTAAGGGGACAGTGGAAGATGATTTTAGCATAAATCGACCAAAAATTGGAAAATAAAAATTTCATATGATAATATTCTTCGGTTTTTAACTCCATCGTCTACAAAAAAAAAAACGCTTTTATGTAAAATTATTTTTAAAGAAGTTATAAGCGTTTGAATAGGCTTGTTTACCTTTTTTGTGACATTTAAATGTCAATAAAAAGGTTAACAAACATTTGAGAAACATTATTTTAATTTCCGCGACAATATTTTTACTGTTAGTAAGATATAAATGTGTAAGGTTGTGAAGACTGCAATTTATGCAAGTTCGTTTCACCGATGAGTTACCCAGACATTATAAATACCCAACAGATGTCATATCATTTTTTTTAAGTGTAGCATTGCTAAAAATATGAAACCTAAATATCATTCAATGATGAAAAACAAATCAACAGTAAATTTTTTATCCAAAATATTGCCAGTGTACGAATGACTAGCCAGTAATCAGCTTTTAGCATGATCCATATCTGAAAAAATACAAAACACTAACGAGAGTTCACATAGCGACATTTGGAAGAGCTGCCCGAAGGTGTGTGTGTGTGTGTGTGTGTGTGTGTGTGTGTGTGTGTGTGTGTGTGTGTGTGTGTGTGTGTGTGTGTGTGTGTGTGTGAGTATGGCAAAGCCTCGAGGGTTATCTGCCTAAGAGGAGGGATGCCTTCGTGGAGGACTTTCTAAGGGAAACTGGCTCGTATACACGTTACACATGGGGAAAACCACGAAAACGCCCATGCAGCCAGCCCGTTCGCGGGATTCGAACCTCGGACCGAACTACCAGTGTTCAGCGACTTTACCGCTCGGCCGCTGGTGGGCGAACTGCCCGAAGGAAACATTTGTATTGAAAACAGACTCGAAATAGCTGTTATCACAGCAATTAGAGACTTCAATTTTGAGTGTTTAAATACTTTAGGTATGGAACATAAAGATATAAATTCATGTTCAATATCTGTTGGAAAGAGGCAAGATAAATGTCGTATACATCAAAGCAAAAATAGGGGTTCCACTGGATACAAGAAAAGAAGAATTACAAAAAAAAAAAAAAAAAAAAAACTATGTAAGGTACGTAAACATAGTAAAAATGTAAATGAAGAAGGGGAAACATATGGTGCAGGACGTTTTTAAAGTGATTCTTAGTTTTAAAAAAATGTATTTGGATGAATTTACTGAAAGTGTTCGAGAAAATTTCTAAAATAATATTAAGTATTTCTTACCAATCTAAGATTTTATTAGTAAAAGCCTATTTTTCTCATAATGAAATTTTCGCAATTATTGCATCTTCAAAATGCTCCATGCGCTTTATTTTATGTTCAAAATGACTGTAATTTGTAATTTAGATTCCCATTTATACATGTAACAAAAATTAGTACGCATTTTTGAATGCGAATTTTTTGAAATCGAATTCGGCCGAGCGGTAAAGTTGCTGAACACTGGTAGTTCGGTCCGAGGTTCGAATCCCGCGAACGAGCTGGCTGCATGGGTGTTTTCGTGGTTTTCCCCGTGTGTAACGTGTATACGAGCCAGTTTCCCTTAGAAAGTCCTCCACGAAGGCATTCCTCCCCTTAGGCAGATAGCCCTAGTGTGCTTTGCCATAATTAATTACACACACCAATTTGAATGCGAATTCATTAAGGGGATAAAAGTCCAATTAAAGTGGGAAATTTTGTCCAAAATTCAGGTATATGTGAAAGAAATATTAATTAAAAACTAACATTTAATGCAATTCACTAATTGATACTAAGTTGGGTTTGCAATGCATTTTTAATCAAAATAAAGCAAAAATAACAAGAAACAGAAAAAAATTAAATCGCATGGAACATTTTGAAAAAATTTGAAAAATTTGAAAAAAAAATTAAATTGCTATGATCCAGAAATTTTTTTCAAAGATATTTGATATAATTATATTAAAATATACATGCATGCAAAATTTCATAATTCTATGACAATAATTAAAATAAAGTATTTGAACGTCCACTGTCCCCTTAAGGTAAAGCTGAGATATATAGCAAGCAAAGTTTGGAGTTTGCGATTAGTTTTCTAAAACATGTGCACTCAAAGCACGAGTATACAATAATCAGCACGCACAGAAGAAAATATAAAACTTACCGAAATTTCTTTTTAAATTCCGCGACAAACAGTGGCGTAATTGTTCAGTCTTCTTCAAGGTAATAATCCAAGCAGAAAAGCTCTGTTATCAAGACAAATTTATGTCACCAATACCAAAAACACGCAAAGAAATGGTTTTCACTCCACCAACTAAACAACCGTGTCGTCTGCACACTGAAATAACATTCGAGCGGGCGAAGTCAAAACGTTGGAAGACACACCTCAGCGCCATCTGACGCTGATGTCGTAATGTTTTCGCATCCCGGCCAAAGGTGTGGCGCAGGAAAGAAAACAATGTCGCGCAATATAACATCTTGTTTTAATTCGCGGATTTCGTGTCCATTTTGCTTTGTATAGTATAATTACCTACCAATTAAAGATTTTTTTTGGATTAATAATTACATTTAGCAAGGAAGCTCTAATTTTGGAGACTCAAAACTTACGCTTTATTTCGTTATCAATATAATTATTTTAAACAGCAGTAACATAACAAAACAGAACTTCAAATATCCGGGATGACTAGGAATGCAGCCCATTATCCAAATAATAGGGCTTGGTTATTTTACTAAATAATTAAAAACATTAAATTTGTATGAGTGTGAATAAATTTTGTTTCCTTTCATCGCACTTTGTTTCGACAAAATTGCGCAATTAAAAATAGTTAAGTGTTCACCAGAAATCTACCTACTACATTTAAACTACATATTACAAGACAAAACTTCCTTGCTGGAGAAGGAAAATGGCATAATCTTACTTTTTTTCCGTCTTATTTTCAAAAAGCTTGTGTTTGTTAAGGTTAAGCAATGAACCATGGATAAAGAAGGAAGCAAGTCTAAAATATGTAACTTCTTCTTCATTAGTGTTTACAGGCGTTAGAAACAAATAAAAAAAGGCTTAATATAAATTTACCAGCATCGTAAACAAAAAAAAAAAAATTTTTTTTTTTCAATCTCTATCTGCAGTTTTGTTAGAGTTCCATTTATGCAAATTGCAGTCAGCTATACTTTAAATCTGTTTCTGAGTGGAATAAGCAATGTTTCCCCCCTCAGGTGTAAATTTCATATTTTCTATACGGTACAGTCTTTCTAAATGTTATATGCATTCATTCAAATTTATCTAATAGCATCTTCAAAATTACCCCTCACTGTATTGCATCTTTTTATTATTAAAATAAAAGGAAAAAAGTAGATATAATAAAAAATAGTTTTATTTAGCCTAAAAAGAAGAATTCGGAATATCTGAAGTTCTGCTGCATTTATAAATTGAATAGGTGGAAAAATATTACGGTTTGGCTTATGTAATTACGGCAAAGCCTAGAAGGCTATCTACTTAAATGAAGGGATGTCTTCGTGGAGGGCTTCCTAAGAGAAACTGGCTCGTATGCACGTACCACATGGGGAAAACGACGAAGCGCCATGCCCAAGCCTGTTTGCAGTATCCGAACCCCGTACCGAACTACCAGTGTTCAGCGACTTTACCACTTGGCCACAGGAGAGCAAAAATACTCCGAACAATTACTTTTTCACCAAAGATAAGACAGTCAATTGAGAGTTTTAGCATCTTAGTTAGTCCACAATTTGTAATGTATTTGATCATCTTTACATACCTGATTATTATAGCACATCCTTAATATAACTGTATGCCTAACATGTACGATAATAGTGAAAAGTGTTCCGCTTAGCCTCAGCAATCCCCACCATGCACCTTCTTTCCATGTTCTGGTTCTTATTTCAATGTTCCTCGTTTCGTGGCCAATCTCCAGAGGACACAGTAAACTCTTTATTTATATTTATTCGTGTATTTATTTTTAATTCCATCGATGGGATCCAACAGGCTGAAAAGCACCTAATCCAGTGGTCCAGCTGTTCCGTCGATGGTGGAAAGAAAGAAAGCATGTTAGTTGTTAATACCGCCTGTGTTTTAGATCCATCTCAGTTTTGATAGTGAAGTACTTGGGAGAGGGATTGAACAGTCTCTTTCTCCTCTTCCTTTACCATCAACTTCTCGGAAGGAAGTTTAACTCGATAAAATTTTAAATGTACGCATGCCGAAAAGAGATTAGACACTTACAAACACCTATGGTTTCCTCGGAATTTGAATTTGGTTGACAGTCTGCTTTCCAGCCAATAGGGTGATTACGGAAAGTTACTAAAAAAGCGCATATTATTTGAAATGTCATGAATTGCTCAGTACTTTTTTAAATCGAAAGCCCACATACTTGACTGGGAACAACCCGTCGGAAACTGACGAATCCATTAGGCTTTTAACTGTATCATCCTTAAAAACGTTGTCCAAAGTGCATCACACAGAGCCAAACCGATATTACGCTCACCCCGAAAAGAAGCGAAGGGCACAAAAAATCAACAAAAATCTTATCCGAATTTCGAACTCTGAAATTCGGAAAAGAAGTCAGCTTCCGCTAATCCCCGTGCTGGTCAGGGGAAGGTTGCTTAGTAATAACGTTTGTATTTTACTAATACTTAATAAATTTAAGTGAGTAAATTTAGTTGAGTTCAGGAAAATTTTTTTTTTTTTTTTTGTTAAGGACACATATATGTTAATGAAAGTTTTTTTTATAAACAATTATATTTCTATTTTAATTAATAAAAAATGCTTCATATTCCATGTGCAATATACCACAGCTGAAGAATTACTCTTTATCTCTCTTACTCTCTAACAGTTTAATTAACATCGCTTGCACGCTATTATCGCAATATAAATTAGTTGAGCATACGGATTCTCAATCGAAATTTGCTGTAACTTTACCTATATGTCTTCGTGAGAAAGCCATTTAAGCAAAGAATTTTTTTCCTTCAGCATTAATATTTTAGGTACTTACTTTTTCAGTTGATCATAACAATATGTAAATAGCTAGGCTAAACGATCATTAAAACCAAAAGGAATGCTCGACTTTATTTCGGTTGCTCAAAAAGATACGCTTCGGGGTAAAAGTTTAGACTAAGTTGAAAAATCTTTTAATTAATTTCATCTTTAAGAAAAAAAAAAAAGAAAGAAAGCAATACTTCAACTAAAACTACTAAACTTTTGCTGCTAAATCACCTAACAAGCAAACAAATAATCAACTAAAATTTTGCTACTAAAATATCTATTCGTTAATCCAAGAAATATTTACTTTTAGAACTAAAAATGAATGCTGTTTCTTACCCTCATATAAAAGGTGTATCTTCCAGTGATTTTTTCTTATTTAATAAAAGTCAGCCTGGATCTGTTACTTATTTATCCTTCATTTCTCCAGCTATCCTTTTTTGACAAGAATAAAAACTGAATGAAAATCCTTACGACAAGCTGCTCAGATCAGTTTGTAGGGTTTATATTTATTTTAACTAACATTTATTTTAAGTTTAAACTACCTTTCCTGTCAAGCCTTACTTTCCCCTGGAATTGCCAATGCCAGAGTATGTAAATTTTAGTAGAACGCGCAAAGTATTCAAATTTTAAGCAGAAGTAATTTGAGTTAAATAGAAGGGAAACGAGTTCGTAAGTGTGCTTTCTTGCTTCACGAGCGTGAAGGTGGCTAGGTAGAAACTGAAGAACCGCGCGTTTCGGCCTGTGTGCTTGCCTCGGCAGATAGTTGAATCTTTCAACTTAATATTCAGAAAGTTTGCTGAAATATCAGCTGTATCTTAGAACGCGGTTAGGTTAGTTACGTTTAGAGAGCCTCGTAGGTAGTAACTTGTTATGATTCATTTTTAGTTTCTTATTTTTATTTTTCCGCCGGGTCGGCGTAATTTGTGAGCGTCAAGTGCACGCATCTGTAACTTCTAAAGTAGAATAAAAAGGGGTGTAAACCCTTCTTAAGAGTTTTGTGTACTTTCCAGTTCATAGCAGTCACTATTATTGTTGCGTGTAGGTTGGGACCGTGCAACAGCACAAGTTAACGAGGAGAGAAGTGTTGTCTCTCGCTGTCCATTTCCAAACCACATGTTGATTCCTCTTTATTTAGCTTTTGCATTGATTGATAGAATTTTCCTGTTCATCATCTGATCACGGAAAACATTGCCTTCAGAGTACTGCGAGATTTAACTAATACTGCAACTATAAAGTAAAAGCAAGTAGAAACTTGGACATCGAAGTCCATAATAGCTTCCATGAGGATTTAACCAGCGTCTATAACACACAAGAATTACATCAGTCAAAGATGACCCTTTAATTACAACGTAAATATTATTGTATATATTGTCAATGTAAATTGCTCAGAGGTCAAAAAATGATTTTATGTGCATTCAGGAAACTAGTAATTGATCTAAACTGATTGAGGAATATGTAATTTTACTAACATCATTATATTTTTCTACTAGTGTTACTATTCTATGTATGGCATTTCGTGGGTACTCTCAGAACGCATTTAAGAAGCTATCTAATTTTCAATTTTTGTGTTTATTTTAAATATAAACTTACTAGGAATCTAATAAAAAAGCTTAATTATATAAATAATAATAAAATATGTATTGTTGTTGTAACCCGGCTTCAAATCGATAAGCCCATGAAAAATATCTTAGAGATAGCCATTGGTCATAAACCGTAGGTACCAGTTAGTAAAATATGACTTTTTTTATTCTTTTGGTCAAAATTATTTAGCGCGTGATGAGATAGTGAGAGGGGTGGTAACTGAAGATGTATCCTGTTATCATTTCTAGAAGATTTTCGGCCCACCACCCGCCAAGCGGTAAAGTTGCTGAACGCTGGTAGTTCGGACATAGGTTTGATTCTAGGCGAACAGGCTGGCTGCATGGTGTTTTCGTGGTTTTCCCCCCATATATATAACGTGTATACCAGCCAGTTTTCCTTAAAAAATCCTTCCTACATTTAGGCAGATAACCTTTGTGAGCTTTGCCATAATCTCGATAAAATAAATAAATAAATAGAAGATTTTCATTTCACGTAGACTGATTTTGTGTAATATGACTTCCAAATAGATACGTCAGATGAAAGTATCCAATATTGGTATCGCCAGCCATAGACTATTCGGTCCAGACCACTCCAGTTTGGAATAAGACATTGTCATCCCCGGTCATAAGTCATCCTAGGAATTGGTAATTAAGGATGTACCTGTTTGCCTTTAAAATCCATCTAAGTGAAAATCCTTTAAGGATTTTCACTTAGATGGATTTAGATGGATTCACATAGATGGATGAAACTAGATGATGACTTAAAGGATTTTCACATAGATGTACGAAAGATGATCATAGATGGATGACTTAAAGAATCACATAGATGGATCACATAGATGGATGACTTAGATGGATCACATAGATGGATCACATAGATGGATGACTTAAAGGATTTTCACACATTCTATGTGAAAATCCTTTTAGAATAACATCCTTAAAGGATTTTCAATTAGATGAATTCTTTACATTCCATATAATTCCTTGCAAGTACAATGGCTTAAAGCGCCATGGAATTTGAGATTACGTTATTCAGATTCAAGATCCAGCCAATCAGCATTAAAACCGTCTCAGCTTACCATCCTATCGATCAAGCGCTAACAGCACCTATAGTAGAGTATATAAAATCTCCATTTTTAATACATTTCGAACTGAAACGTTTCAGTTTTTCTTTCATATATATATATATATATATATATATATATAAGAAAAACTTTATCCTATAAATATATATATATATATATATATAGCACTTTTTTTCATAATCAATGGGCTGTTTTAACCTAGCATTCCTTTCTTCATATGTAAGGAAGTTGTATTCCGAGCAATGGACAATGCAAATACCAACTATGAACCCATTTTCGTATCATTTTAACTGAGATTCAAACCACAGTTATAAATATTTTAGTATAATACATTCATAACTATTTGAATTATATAATTATAAATATTTTAGCAAAGTCACACATTTAAAAATATTTTAGTATATTTTAGTATTCACAAATATTTATTTAATATAAATATATTATAAATATTTATTTATAAATATTTTAGCATCAACTCTCTACTTTCAAAGTTTTATAAGGCCCACCAGCGGCCGAGCGGTAAAGTCGCTGAACACTGGTAGTTCGGTTCGAGGTTCGAATCCAGCGAACGGGCTGGCTGTATGGGCGTTTTCGTGGTTTTCCCCATGTGTAACGTGTATACGAGCCAGTCTCCCTTAGAAAGTCCTCCACGAAGGCATCCCTCCCCTTAGGCAGATAGCCCTCGTGTGCTTTGCCATAATTAAATACACACCAACACCAAAGTTTTATATTAACCAGTTATCCTATAAATTTAGTTTTCCCATACTTCTACTTTTATCAACTGTCATTAGAATGCAAATTAATTGAAATATAAATACGTGTCAAGTGTCAAAGTTTATTAAAGAACTTTGGTAGCTCACACTGGTCGTTGTTCTCGCTTAGGCAGTGAAAGCCAAGATTTACGCCAGACTTTTAAATTTAGCTTGAATTTGAACTATTATTATTTACGTATTTCGCCCTATGGCACTACACGGAAGGGAGGGATGCCTTCGTGGAGGAATTTCCAAGTCCATTCCATTCGGCAGTCTTTTACGATTACAAAGTAGTTAACTGATGCTTAAAATTAATATCGTAACCATACACATTCACGGAGAAATTTCTGACTTGCAGTTGGATTCAGTTTACATGAACCGATAGCCATCTTCAAAACTCAATGACTAATCGGCCCCCAGTTGCATTTAGTGTATTTATTCAACGGTAAAAGATGTTGAGCGTTCTATATTACGAGCGAGTTACGTAAAACGGAACAAGGTCGGAAACATGCGGCGTGATGCCTTGACAAAAGCGGAAAAATTCTGCTCGCATAAACGCTCTATTATAAAGCCACTGGCTCAGCACTATTTTGGAACGTTCATTCAAATCAAACAGCCACACAAAGAAGACACGATAAGGACAAGCCCAAAGAACGAAATTGCAAATAAAAAGGAACTATAATGATAATAATAATAATAATAATAATAACAGAAAAGGAACAGAAGAAAAGGTGGTAACTACAATAGGAAAAACTCAGGAGTAAAAACGCTGCCAGCAGCGTTTGTGTTAAAAAGTGCGCGTCTTTGTGCGGGACTACAACAGAATGGGTTCAAAACGCATAGAATGCGCTCCTAGAACACAAAGAAGTTTCATTCTTTCGGCGGGGAAGAAGCAATGGAGGTGAATATTTCTATTATGATTGCGCCTTGCTAAAAAAGAGCAAAACTTGCATGGGTATTCTGTTTTCAGCTGTGTTTTTTATTCACTTCTGCTATTTATTCCTTTTCTTTTCATTTTTTCTCTCCCAGAACGAGAGCTCTGAAAGAGAAAATGTCGACTGCGCTTTTTAGGAAGTTGTTTGTGAAAAGCTCACGAAAAGGTAATTAATTGGAAATAAAGAGCGCAGCTTTTACTCTAAGTATATATATGGACATAGAAAATTCTATTCTTCCCATTCAACTGACAGTGTGAACATAATTTGGTTGCTGGTAGCTAAAAGAGTGTTACGTTTGTATTATTTCTAACATGCAAACTTAAGCACAATTTTAAACAAGTGTTCTGACAAAATGTATGCTTCACATATGATAAAGAAATATACTTTTCGAGATAGAAAAGAAACAAAAAGTAATAATTTTAATTAACATAATATCTATATACCCAATATGATCATTTTGGACGCTGGAAATTAAAGCAATTTTACGTTTCTATTAATTATAACTTGCACATTTAAATGCAGTTCGGAACAAGTGTTTTGATAAAAATATAACTTTTATATATAACAGAAAAAAAAATATATTTTCAAAGATAGAAAAGAAAGAAAAAGTACGTAGGTTGGGGCAAACGTCATGGCAACTATTTTTTTTCTTGAAGATACTAGTCCGGTTGGAAAATGTGACATAGACGAAAGGACAAGGTCTTAACTAACTACATGTGTGGACAATGAATAGCACTGAAGTATCGTAACACACGAATTTATTACGGTAGTTTACAGGGCAATATAGCGTTCACCGTGCAAAATAATGATAGCACAATACACATAAAGTTGACATGACAAACATGGGCCTAAAGACCTTCAATGCTGCTGTCATCACGCGCTGCAAACGATGTGGGAGGAGCAGAATACCATCAGCCTCAGCATTTGCCGCACAATGTGTGAATCGGGTCATCTGTTGGCGCACAGCATTAGCAATGTCCTCTCGTGTTGCAAACCGCCTGCAAAGGATTGGTTCCTTAATCTTGGGAATGCGATCAAAGTCACAGGACAAAAGGTCAGGAGAGAACGGTGGGTGCTCCAATTCTTCCCATCCTCAACGTCGGAGTAGCTGCCGTACTTACTCTGCTTTCTGTGGTCTTGCATTGTCGTCCAGAATTATTGCACTGTCCACAAGATCCGGACTTTTATCCCGAACGTTACTTCGTACCTG
Organism: Stegodyphus dumicola; assembly: GCF_044657685.1. Lineage (NCBI taxonomy): Eukaryota > Metazoa > Arthropoda > Arachnida > Araneae > Eresidae > Stegodyphus > Stegodyphus dumicola. Next base: position 89,190,128 of record NC_140777.1, read on the forward strand.
TCGCACCAGGAAGTCCCTGTAGTACTGTGCGGTCACTGTTCTGCCATGACGAACGAAGTGGCGAACAATGACACCCCTGACGTCATACGCGACGATCACCATCAATTTGACTGGGGAAGGATTCTGACGCTAGCGCATTACGCAATATCCTGCGGACGGTGCGTTTCTCGATGCCATTTGCCCTCTCTAACTCCAGTAATGTCCATCGTCTGTCTTCATCCCTGAGGTGCTCGATGACGGAACGTGCCAAGTCGGTCCGCACACTCACCGGTCGTCCCGAACGTTGCTCATCACTGGTTGACACACGTCCTTGCTGAAACTTTCCTACCCACCGTGCTACTACGATATGCAACATTCCCAAGGGTTTCTGCTAATTCGCTGTCACATTCCATTGCATTTCTCCTTCGGAGAACGGCTATTTTGATGTAAGCGAGCTGCTCAACACGGGTTACTTCCATCTCGCACGGCACTCACTAACTGACTGATTTCAGAGACCTCGCTACCACAGAACCAGCTATCACAGAGACATCTGTTGTTCTGCATATACACTATGCCTGCAGAACTTCCACACGAAACATATACGTTTTGTGATCCGTTCACATAGCTACAAAAAAAAAAAAAAAAAAAAAAAATAGTTGCCATGACTTTTGCTCCAACCCTCGTATAATTTTGATAATTTTAATTGCTGATAGCTAGCTCGATCAGTTTTACGTTTGTATTAATTCAAACATGCGGACTATTCTGAACAAGAAATTTGACAAAATAAAAGTTTCAGTTATGATAGAAAAATACCGTCTTTACTCGCTTACTAGTTCTACCACTCTGATAGCCGTGAGCAAAAAAATATGCGGTGTATGATGTTTCTGAAAGGAGGCTTAAATGATAAACATAGCACACTAAAAAGCACACATAAAGATACACTAACATTATTATATTATGCAATTTCAGAAAACTTTTCAATTTCAATAATATTCTTTTCATTTCGAGAGAAATCTTTCCTATTTGTGAATACATTTGACATTGTTGCTATAAACCAGAAATTTCTAAATCAAATACTGAAAACGCTAGGGGAGAAAGTATACGAGGTAGAGTAATATGCAAATTAATACGGTATATATTCCCAAACAGAAAAGAAAAGAAAAAAATAGAGAACTTTATCGAACAGTGTATTACTGTAATGCAAAATCAATACGCTGTTTCGAAATGGCCTAACAAAGATTACAACCGTATATTTCCTAATCTGTTTTTCAAAAACGCAGAGAATGGAGATATAATATGGCCTCATATATGTATATATATGTTCATTAAAACTCACTCCTTATTACTGAAAGATTACTCTAATATTCTTCTGGAAAATAATTAAATTACCCAAGCAAAAATTAACCAGTTAACTGTGATTGACGAGTATACTCGTCATGGAGAAGCGAGACGATTTTGTGTATTGACCAGTATACTCGTCATGCGTATAATGAAATGGAAAGATAAGAGGGAGGCTTATTTAGTAAGTACTGCACATAATGATAACGTAATATAAAAGGATAAAATAAAAATAATAACAAAGAAACCGGAGCTAGCGATTGATTATAATAAAAAAAGGGGGTGGAGTGGATATGAGCGATGGAATTATCATAGCGTACTCCACAGGAAGAAAACGATTCAAAAAGTACTACAGAAAGATATTCCTCCATTTCTTACACATTATGGGTCTGAATGCATTCATATTATATAAAAAGATAATGGAACATTATCGCCTGTCAACGTTTTGCTCAAATTTATTGAAGACACTTTTGCGACGTATCCAATTGAATGAAATAAATCGACAAAAACTCGGCCATTTAGACATAATTTAATCCAATTAGGCGGGAATCATGTTCCGGATTATATACCCGGAACATCGGGAAAAAAAAAAAAAAAAAAAAAAAAACCTTACGCGAAAATGTTCGCATTGCTAGAAACGTAACATCAGGAAGGAATCGCGCTACTGGTGTTCGATTTGCAAAGTCCCATTGTACATAGTACCTTGTTTCACTGAATATCACTCCACAGCAGGAATTTAAATTCTTACTTTTATATGTATAATATTTTATTTAATTTATTGCGTTTTTAGTTTAATATGTATGTAACATATGCTTATGTTAACCAAATAAGTAAATATTAGTAATAAAATGTTCAATTTTATAAAATAAACCCATCTTTTTCATCCAATATCTTACCAGAGCAACTTACTCTGTGATGGACGAATATACTCGTCATGGCTCGATTCTGGTGACACAAAACGGTGCGCACTCTTAAACGAGGGCGCCACAGTTAACTGGTTAAATTACCTTCTGAATAAACTAAATAAATATTTTAACACATAAAAATTTAAAAACTGTCGAAAGTAATGGTCTTTTTTTAATTTAAAAATTTTTATTTTAACAAAACAAAAAACAATAACTTAGTCGATAATATCCGAGTTTTTGGACTTTCCCCATAGACCCAAGATGACGAACTATAGTCATTTGGTTACAACCCATTCGTTTGGCTAATTCTCGAGTGGTTTGACGCCCGTCTTCGTGCAGAAATGGATCGAAACGCCCTTCATCAAACTCATTTGATCGTCCGAAACGAGCAGCGTCTTCGAGATCGAAATTTCCATTTTTGAATTTGGCAAACCAATTTCTTGCAGTTCGTTCAGGCATTGCACCTTCTCCATACACTACACAAATCTCTCGGGAAGCTTCTGAAAAACTGGCGCCTCGATTAAACGCAAAAAGAAGAAGGTGGCCAAAATGCTTATTTTTGTCGACTTGACGCTCCATTTTAATGATCTAAAAAATAACAAAAATTAGCTCACAAAAAAATCAAATACGCCATCTTGTAGAGGGAAAGATTCCCTTTCGAATAACACGAAACATTATGCCAATACATTTTACTTTTACCGCGTAAATTTAAACACAACATAAACGGCCATTACTTATGTTTCAACCCAATATTTTTACGTTTTACAGGCCTTTTATATAAGTTTACGTTTTATATAAGTTTACGTTTTACAGGCCTTTTATATAAGTTTAGTTTTATATAAGTTTATATATATTTACAGGCCTTTTATATAAGTTTGTACGTATTAAGCATACTGTTCTGAAAAGCAGAAAACGGCTGAAGATTCTTAAATACATCTCTGGTACGGAAGCCGATGCTGTTACCCTTAGAACCCCGTATTTGGCGTTCATTGAATTCGGATTCTTGAGTTCGGATTTTGAATTTACTGCTGTACTTCTGATACCAACCTGAAGAAATTATAATAAACCCAGTTAAGCGCTGACTATATCATTATTGGTCTAAGGCGTCTTCAGAAGTTGCTCATTTTGGGGCCGACCTGCATGCTCTTTAAGTTTAGGAGACAGGCTGGCCTTGTGAAACTCTATAAAAAAGCTTTCTAGTTATCGCCAATAGAATAAAACTTCAGCATAGTGGTGAAACCATTGAAGATTAAAGAAAACCAGACCTTTCAGTCAAATCACGTCTCAACACTTACCTTATTGTGATGTTGAGACCTACTATACAATATTGCTCGAATCCCTCGGAAGGACTTTCGCTGGATCTTTTTTCTCCTGTTAACAAGAAAGATTTTGTCATCGACCATCCTAAACAGTTGACATCTTGGAAATAATAACATACCAAAAAATGCCATCAAGATCTTTAGTGAGGGGAGCAAAATACTCAAGGGACAATGCAGGCAGCTGAATTTATAATATGAACCCTCAGGAAAAAAAATACTGTTTGTCAATATAACCCGGATTTCTGTTGAGTTTTCAGAAAGGAAATAATATCAACTAATGTAGAGTCGAAGATATTTTAGCCCAATTGAAATTTGGCTATCTATGGATCGTATCCGATAGCTGTAGTTCCCTATAACATCTTAGCAACTGGATCTCAGTGAGAAATAAAACCTGTGTTTTCATCCTACATAAGTTAAAGCTGGTTTCGCTGTATCATGATGCTCATCTCTAGTGTATTCCATCTCATGCAGACATTTGTGGGAATGAAACAACGAATAAAATGGCAAAGAAGGATTACATTCATTTCACATCCTCCTTCTCCAGCCTTACTGTTTTGGAACTATTCTTCCTGAAAAAGTTTCAAAATATGGGTGGAGTGGTTAGCTCCCTCGACTCATAACTGGTATCTGAGTAAAGCCGGGAATGACACTAACTCTTACATGTGACAGGAGCTCGCGGGCTGGGCTTTCACGACTAGCAAGTCGTTACATCAAGTGTCTGTCTTCCTATGGAGGCAGGAAAGTCTTCGACACTTGTACGAAGTACCATGAACATCAAGCTTCGGGCGAACACATTGAAATGTATTTGAGTTGCGACGCTACCAACATAGTTCCAACTAAGAAATGTAAAGAAACCTCGCGCATAAAATATCCGTGCTTGAAGATGCACGCGCTAAAAATGTTTTTCAGTTATTCTGTAAATTTGACTAATAAAGTTGTTCGTTCAAAAATGGCCAGATTTCTTTAGAACTTCATTATAGCAGCTTGGATTGTTTAGGCCTCTGAAAGATAAGACATATTTACCAGTCTCCTTATTCTCGACTATTTCTTAAGGTCAACGGACTTTCGGATCTTGTCTGACTTCGTCAGACTTTGGAGGAAAACGACATATAAGTACTCTATTTATTAAATTCTAGGCTGCACATTTTAAAGGAAAACATCCACTTATATTCAGTATTTATTATTAAATTAAAAAATACCAAAGCGCTAGAGGTAAAAATTTTAAACAAAAACGTAAATTTGTTTAAAGTAGGAACTTAAATTGTTTTCTAAAAACAGTATTTAGTACGTATTTTTAAGCTAACAAGAAATTTAATTTTCTATCTTAATAGCGTTGAAATTAGTTCCAGTCTCATTTTAAGAATTTTACTTCACTCCTACACATCTCATTCTTTTTCCTGTCGTCCTAGAAATAATTTTGAGCAGTTTGATATAAAAGCAACCTTAATTTTTATTTCATATATTCTCTCAAACACATTCTATACTATCTTTTATACACTTAAATTGTAAGCATGCAAATATTATAAACTAATTTTGTAATGATTTCAATTCCTCCATTCTAAGTTGAAGGGACATCATTTTTGAAGTATAACACCGCACGACACAGCACGACAGTATAACACAGCACGACATCGCCTGCAGCGACTCTCGTGGGCTCGTGAGCATATCGATTGGTCCCTAAACGAATGGAAAACCGTGGCTTGGTCAGATGAGTCACGATTTCAGTTGGTAAGAGCTTACGGTAGGGTTCGAGTGGGGCGCAGAACCCCACGAAGCCATGGACCCAAACTGTCAACAAGGCACTGTTCAAGCTGCTGGTGGTTCCATAATGGTCTGGGCTGTTTTTACATGGCATGGACTCGGTCCTCTGGTGCAACTGAACCGATCATTGACTGGAAATGGATACCTTCAGCTACTTGGAGATCACTTACGGCCATTTATGGACTTCACGTACTCAAACAACGATGGGATTTTTATGGATGACAATGCTTCATGTCACCGGGCCACAATTGTTCGCGATTGGTTAGAAGAACATTCTGGACAATTGCAGCGAATGATCTGGCCACCTAGATCGCCCGACATGAATCCCATCGAACATTTATGGGACATCATCGAGAGGTCAGTTCGTGCCCCAAAACCCTGCACCGTCAACACTTTCACAATTATGGACGTCTATAGAGGCAGCATGGCTCAATATTCCTGCAGGGGACTTCCAACGACTTGTTGAGTCCATGCCCCGTCGAGTTGCTGCACTTCGCCGGCCAAAGAGGACCGACAAAATATTAGGAGGTATCCCATGACTTTTGTCACTTCAGTGTATATTTTCAACCGATGTTGAGAAAATATCAACTCACTTACATATGGAAGTAATAGAAATTTAGTGCGATTTTGCTGTAAAGGAAAAATTCAGTGAGGTAAGCATCCCGGAATTTTGGAAATAGTGGTTAAGGGAGTCTACTATTTGCCCGCGCTTGTTCTCAGAAAGCCAAAAATTTTCAACTTGTTGATATCCATGTTAGTTAGTAACCACCAGTGTGAATAGATTTTTCTCACTTATAAAAGAAATAGATTCAGAGCAAGATTCAGGTTTAACAGACATTCATCTGACCTCCATTCTAAAAATCTTTAGTACAAGCACTATGTCTCCAAGAATCCGAAAGGTGGGTGCATGGGTGCAGAAGAAAGATGCTAGGGATATAGGGAACGCAAATACACCTATCCATTTACTACCTAGATGTCCGTATGTTTCTTTCATTTTTCAAAAATTACAATATTAAGTAAAACTTTATGCACTCAGTCACCTAAATAAAACATTTTTTCCTTGTGGCCTGCATTACCTTTACTGATGATTATTTGGTTTACCTGAGATGTTGAATTTAAAATTAACATTTATTTTGGTAGTTTATAAAGATAAGACCATTTAGCGAAGGCCTGGTCTCCCGCGCTCTTTTTCCTGTCCTGTTAACCTATGCACATATATTTCTCCGGCCGCCTCGACACTATAGTGGTTAAGGGAGTCTACTGCGTCCCTAAGGGCCCGGGTTCGAATCTCGAAGAAGGCATGGATGTTGGTAAAAGTACAGTGTCCGTGCGGCATGGGGGTACTCTGAATATCCGGGGAGTCAAAAGTCCTCTCGAGAGGTTGTAGTAGGGAAGGAGGAGTGGAAATCCCCGGACCGGTGTTCCCGGGGTGCCCTCCATTCAAATTGAGAACGAAACTGAGCAAAGTCGCACAGTCGCAATTCTGTACTCCCTGCAACGATGTATTTCATGCTCTTGTTCTGATGTTGCTATCAGACAAGTGAGACATTAATTTTTTGGAGCTTACATAGTTTTCTTCTAATTTCATAAAGTGTTTTATGAATTTTAAAAAATCATAAAACATATATCAAAACTACTTTTGATGATGTTCGAATTTTAATTTCCCGTTTCCTCTCTTTTTATTCTAAAATCTTTCCACTATTACAATAAAAACGCTCTCTTAAAGCCAAAAATTAGAATTTTACCAGTTGAAATAAAATACCTTTACTTGGATTATATTTTGCGAAGACAGGGCAGTTTGATCATATAGGAACTAGATTTTTTATGAAGAACAAGAATTCATAATGCAGACTCATGTAGCAAGTGATATATAGTTATGTAATAGCAACCAGCATGCAAAATTATATGTTCACTTTTCTGAATAAAAACAAAAACAGCAGATTTTATTCGATAAATTCCAGTAAATTTTTCACAAAATATTTTGATGAAAAATTTGTTGTATTCCTTGATTCAAAAAATTCACGCAATATACATTCTCACTTTGGTGACATTCAAAAAAGCTTCACTCTTTTTATGATCGGTTGGATTTAGCCGTACTGTCGAATATCATTTCATATGCATTTCTCATATTGTCTGATTGTGGTACGTTTAGCCATTTAATTTTTAATAAAATGTAAGAAAATTTTACATATTGTTTCTAATGGTTTCGCTGTAAAATGTACGAACTATAAATGTATAATGTGACAAACTGTAAATGTATTTTTCACTGTGGTTGTAAAAAGGTACAAACTTAAACTCACGCTTTTACTTCTTTCCAAAATAAGATTTAATTTAGATATTAATTTAGAAAAATAAAAGCAGTGGTATTTTTTACTTCTTCCTGTTTTCAAGTGCTTAATTTAAAGCCAAAAGCATGATCATTAATTGCTTCCTTTATTTATTTTCTGAATCCATACACAGCTAATCGGCAGGTAAATATTAAGTAAAAACATACCAAATACCAAACAGCAATAATAGTATTATCCAAACAAAGAAGAGATTTTTCTGATGATAAATAATCAAAAACATATCATTAGAAAGAAAATCAGCCATACAAAGCAATTTTGTTGGAAATCTTTAATAGAAATAAATAGTTAGGATTATAAATAGTTATAAGAATTTGTGTTGCTGACTCCCATGTTTTTATGAATAATCAATATCACTGCTCAAAGGTTTAGGCATAACTGCTTAAAGATCGTTACGACTATTCAGTTAACTTTTCAGTTTTGATCAAGTAACTCTTCAATTTTGACCGATCTTCGGGTAATGGAATACGAAGGTCTCATACTTCTCTTGCTCTACTAAATACTTCTCAAACGGATTTTCTTATTGAAAATCCCCGTTTCGCAGGCAGTGTACTGAGTACGTCTAATGTAATTTAACTTAACATCTAATATAATTTGCTTGTATTGTTTCTCAGACAATGTACAGTACACGACCAATATCAAGACAATGCGCACTTTTACACTTTTGTGCTTTGACTGGATTCGCATTCAGCTGTTTCGCAGCTATTTATATCCAAAAGGTATTTAAAATTACATTTTAGACAATTTATTGTTCCTTGGTATTGTCCGTACAGTTTTATATTTTCGTGGAAATAAAAAAAAGCTATATATAATTAGCGCAAAAACACATTACACCTTTTACGATAAATGGCAAAATAAAATCTTAAAAAAGTACCTTTAATTATCAACAAATGAATTTGCAATCAGTCAGTTCTTAATTTTTTTCATTGTTAAAAAATTTTAGAAAAGGAAATTAGCCTCATGTTTCTGTCGCAAAAGATATATGGATTTATTATCTAGATTGCACTGAATGCATGTTATGTAGGTTTAAAATTACAGTCTACAAAATCTTTTTTTTTTTTTTTTTTTTTTTTTTGAACAAAAAAAAATAGAAAGAAATTACTGAACTTTTTTCAATGAAAGGAGAAATTAAACAGTTATTTGAACACTTAGATCTAATTTCATGTGTTCTGGTGTGCCTTCGTGGTGTAGTGGTTCTGCACGCCGGTATTCCAGAGGTCCGTGGTTCGATTCCTGGCGAAGGCGGTTGCTAATTTTTCATCTCTCTGGCTTCCGAAAAAAATCCTAATGTCTCTACAGAGGCGCCTTAACTAAAAGGGGGTGGATGATGACTCTCGACACCCCGGATTTGGCGAATGGGTCCCCTAAAAACCCCAGTCGCCCTTTAAAAAGGGGGATATATAAGGTATTTCTCCCGGTTTCCTAGGGTGCCTTCGTGGTGTAATGATTCTGCACGCTGTGTATGTATTCGAGAGGTCCGTGGTTCGATTCCGGGAAGGCGTTGCTAATTTTCCATCTCTCCCGCTTCAAAAAATCCCAATGTCTCTACAATGGAATGCCCAAAATATAAATACTACAATAATCTAATCTTCGAGCAGTGCCTCCACTTAAATTTGTTAACTGAACAATAAGAGTTTCAAAATTATGTTTAAAAATTTTATTAGAACATTTCTCAGTGTTTTTTCTTTGTTTAAATAAAATTTCTGAGAAAACGAAGGCAAAATAGGAAGCTTTTGAAAGCATGATTCACAATGAAGTTATATATATATATATATATATATATTTAATTGAAAATATCAATTCCTAGTAGGTGATAATATTAAAAAAGAAATCTTAAAATAGCATTTATAAGTAATAGAAAGAAACATCAAGTGTAGTTAAAGAAGAGGGAAATTAACAGAAAGAATACATAAAGGATTAGAAAATAATAACAAATTATTTTTCTCCACCGATTGTAAATATTCTCAATAATTTGCCAAAACGTCATAAATTCTTTCAAAATATGTTAATCCAGAAAATTTTGTATCAAAGTTTGAGTTATAGATATTCCAGAAGAATACAATGCAAAAAAGAAGAAGAAACTGAATAGCACTCTTTATACTCTACAGTATAAATACTGATGTAGCTCCTAACAGAGAAATGATTCATCTTCCAAAAAGAGGACTCATAGATAAATATACAACAAAATAGTAAACTTTTTTCCTATTTTGTGTAGCATTTACTTTTCTCTAAAGCTGTTATAAGTTCCAATGTTTTCATCTACACATTTGGAATATATATATTATATATCAAATGTATATTATATTATACATTTTCAGACTACAAGCATATCAAAAAGAGTTCACAATTAAAGAATTTAATTTTTTGAATATTTTAAACTAGGAAAAGTTACCAAAATTAAAATAATAGTAATCTGATATTCGTGTTCAGTTTTCGTAGAGAACAACTAGCTTAAAAATATATCTCAGAACATACGTTTGAACATATATCCGAAACAAATATTTGAAGCGAGCTGTTTAAATTAAGGATGCCAAACTGTAAGAGAAGGAAATACTAATGTTGGTATTCCATTTCACAAGTTGACTCCATAAGAAGACATTGTCATCTGTCTAATAAAGAAAAAAAATAATTATTCAAGATGCAGTACATTTGTTTTCATTGGATTTGTGCACAATTTGTGTATCAAATACTTTTAGGCAAATGAAGTGGCAACGTTTTCTAAGTTGACAAGACACGAAGTTTGCGCATTTAATACTATAACATCCTCAAATCAAGGTAGTAGTACTTATGTATACAAAGTCTGTCTTAAACGAATGGTTATGTAATCGCCAAGGTTCCAAGTCCTAAGCAAACTATTATAAAGTGGGTGATTGAAGCTGGTGTTGCGGCTTGCTGTATTAACCACCATGCTGCAAACATACCATACCATCATGGTAATATGATAGTTAATGGTATATTTACGGCATGATAGTTAATGCAGGCTGATTGTGAACGTTTTGTGGTCATTAGTCGAATCTTGAGCGAAGCACGAAAGTATGTGTGATTTTAATATATCTCATGGCGTCAGTTAAAGTCGATTCAAAAACTTTTAGTGAAGTTAATGGCAAGGAAAAAGGAGATAAGAATCATTTAGAGATCTATCCTTTAAGCATTCCACGGATAACTGAGCTGGACCTTGGACGACAAATCCCTTAAAATTCATCGATATAATTTACCTAAATTAAGTAGTTCCGTTTTTTGTGACTCAAATTTTATGTATTTGTTTTTTACGACATGCACATCTCAACCCCATGTTGTTTTAGAATTGAATTCCTCTTATTTGAAATGTTAAGCACTTGCATATTACTCTTTCGATGTTTCTATATTATAGCTTGTTTAATCCTAGTATCCGGTGCACACGGGATTTGGCTACTTTATGATATTTATCTTTTGGCGACTTTATGATGAGCAGTAAAAACGGGACATATACGATGAGTAGTTAACGGGTCATTCAAAGAAAATACATAGTTAAACATAGTATATACTATGTATATACACACATAGTATATAGTGTGTAGTATATATATATAGACGTTCTTTGGATCATTTTTGGTATTGGCGATAATTTTCAAAGTCGCGCCAAGGCTGCACCGTATACTAGGATTTTACCGAAGTTCGTTATTACGTTAAGATTTACTAACTTTTTATTAACTTTTATTTACTTACATTCTAAGTACATTCTAAAGTATGGAAACAATTTTTATTTCTTGCGGCTAGTATTGCGCACTTTGGATCATTTTTGGTGTTGGCGATAATTTTCAAAGTCGCGCCAAGGCTGCACCGTATACTAGGATTTTACCTAGCTTGTCAACAACAACGCAGATTTATTAGAAATATTTAAAAGTATAAACGTCATCCTTGAATTAAATTTTTGTGCGCAGCAGTAGCACCTCCAAAACTATCCTTAATTTTTCTGAAGGCTTCAAATGGTAAAAACATTAAACTGTACTAATTCTCTTTGAAATGTTGTTGAGACTAACGATTAACAAGCCCAGAACTAACGCTGTCTTTATTCGGAACCTCGCTATGCTTCTGAGCGTGAAAGGGCGAAGTGACACGCGTCAAGGCCTTTGTATAAGCGCCCGAAAAGACCTCCCTTTCATAAAAAGGAAACCTCTCCTTTCACTTAGAGTCAATCTTATCTAAAGACTTTTTGTCAGCCAGGATTTTGTTCGCTGAATAATTCTCGCCTTTTCTCTCCTTCTATCTGTGTGGGGGCTGTAAAGACCGCATAACGACAGTGGGATCCATTGAAAAGTGCGTTTTGCTGAACCAGAGTCAAAAATCTTAATCGGAAGCGGTGACATCAGAGCAAACACATAACAAGTTCAGAAAGGCTCGGAAGGGAAGGAAATAAAAATTATTTATAGTTTAGGGTTTAGTTTCAAACTCGTATCCCAAAAGAAAATTGCCAGCAGTTTATCATATGAAAGAGTGAGTTTTCTTGTAAAAGAAAGAAGAAATTTCTTTAAAGATTGTTGGAAAGTTATTTGTCTTTCAAATGAATAGTGCAATCTACAATTATTCAGCGTTTCAGTTATCAGTTGCTGAAGATACAGATTATTACAAATGCTAAAAATACGATCATATGTATAAATATTTGGAATTAAAACTTTAAAATTTTAAAAACAAATCCCCATCCATTTACTGCTTATTTCGAACGTCAAAGCTACAGTTACTTGGTTATCTTCCAGTGTACTTAAGATTCTAAGTATGTCAGCTGTTTCATGTAAGAATGTAGTTGAGTATTTTCATCAAAAATCACATAAAATAATAAAATTAAAAACAAAAAGATGGCATCAGATGTTTGCGTACGAAATTATGGGCTGAAAATTTTCAAATAAGCAATATGTTTCCAAATAAATGGCGTTTTTAAGATCCACAACTTGCAAAAGTTAATAGATATATCTTATCGTCAATAGAAATAAATCATGTACATCCATGTCCATAAATTAAGGATAATTCAGAATCACATGGAAATCGAACTCTAAAATAATAATTTCACCTGTAGAATTATCGCACACATCTTCAAAAATAATATGTAAATTACAGGAAGCCACCAGATGGCGCCGATAGTACTTCACAATGACGAGAGTGTAAGAGAAGTGTATATAAGGAACGGTAGCAAAGAAATAAAATTGTTCAGAAGCGTTCTGTAAGCCGCTCAGTGCCACAACCTAATCGTTATGACACAGAGAACGCCTGTGGATAATTTTTAACGTGGTAGAATCATCGGCCGCCTGAAATGTGGGCGTACTCAGATGGAAGTATCCGAGGAACTTGAAATAGCCCAAAGTGTCATCTCTAGGCTTTGGCAACGATTCCAAAATGATGGAAACGTCAGTAGACGTTACAATACAGGTCGCCCCCATATTACAACTCTGTATGACGACCGATATTTGGCAGTGACTGCCAAAAGAAGCAAACGGAGAACAACATCAAATCTGTCCGGTCAGCTGTCTTTAGCCAAGGGTACGACAATTTCAAGGCAAATTGTGTACAGACGTTTGGGACAGACTGGTCTACATGCTCGGAGTCCTGTCAGATGTATTCTGCTCACGGCAACTCACTGACGCCAGCGGTTAGCCTGGAGTAGAGAACATGCAATGTAGACAGCGTCACACTGTGATTGTGTGATGTTTTCCGACGATTCCAGGTTTATCTTGCAGTCTGATTCACGTCGGACTTTCATATGGGGAACACCGGGCACCCGCTAGCATCAAGACAACATCATTGAATGACTTCGTTACGTTGGCGCAGGGCTGCTTGTTTGGGGTAGAATTATACGAGGCTCCAGAACAGATATGTTCAGATTGGAACCATGACAGGCCAAATTATGTTTATGGATGACAACGCCCGTCCTAACAGTGCAAACATTCTAAAGAAATGCCTTCAGTCTGAGGATATCACTCGTATGTAATGACCAGCATTCTCACCTGACTTGAATCCGATAGACCATGTGTTGGACATGCTTGCCCCACGAATTGAAGCCCGTCAAGCACCTCCTACATGTGACCGGAACTTTGGCGAGCATTGCTTGAGTGGAATAATCTTCCCCAAAATCAAAGCGATAATTTGATACTCAGCATGCGTAGGTCCTGTACGAACTGTATTTCCTCATCTGGGGAGACATATAATGTATTAACTATCATACCAACCATGTAATGTTAAGTTTTTGTAAGGGAGATGTTTTCCGTAATTGCTACCGGAAGCAAAACTCGTAGTTTTTATGAATGGTATCATACATACATCATCTGTTTCATTATTTTTGTTTAATAAATGGGCTTTATGAATAAGTCAGGTTTGTTTTGTTTCTGAACCCTTATTTGCCAGAGCTTGCATTATCCTTAATTTATAGACATGAGTGCAGAATGAAATGGCACTTTTATAGGATCACGCAAGTAAATATGTACACCTTGCACAAAAAGAAACAAAAGAAAGGGGGTGGACAATTCTACATCTCTTGCTCTAACGGGCAAATTGACGAAATTTTATTTGCATTTTTCATAAAAAAAAAGTGCGACTTAGGATATATATTAGATTTATATGAAGGCTGTACCGTAAATGTTGCAACAAACTTCTAGGGGAGGTGGGGCACATCATAAGGATTAAGAATTGCATAGGAACCCATGATCAGAAACGTCACTGTAAGCCGCCAGAGGATGCCCTACAAGAGAGTACTAGTGGAAAATGAGGATCGCCTCATTCAAGCGGTAGGCACCACACGAAGAGCATGGAACGCTATACGAACGGATAGCTTGCAGACATGCTCTTAGTGTATAGAACAGCTGAAGGTAATGGACGAGCCGCTGCACGCATTTATCGAGAACGTTTCCCCGACAGACATCAAACACACCACAGTTTGTTCGCACGTCTGCATCAAAATTTATGTGACTACGGGTCATTAAGATGTGGTGAGACAAGTAAGGGCAGGACACGATCGACTCGCTCTGTCGTTAGGGAAGAAAATGTTATGGATATGGTGGAGAGTAATTCAAGGACCAGCATACGTGCCATTCCCTCTCAATTAAGAATGTCTCATACCAGTGTCCAGCGATCTAACAGCAACGAGTACACTCTCAACTTTTCTTTCATCGTTAGGTCTATCATCACTACAGTCCATAATTTCTTTTATTGCATCGGAACTCTCTGGAGTCTCTCCCTCAGTATCCACAGGTTTACTCTCCTTATTACTCTTCAGTTGACTCATTACAATAAAATGCGAGAAGCTCAAATAATTATTCACTAATATAACTGCGACGGGGCCGTATTAAAGTTTTCAGAATAAAAACATATGGTGCTACTTTGGTAGACGGTTGCACGGATTTTGGCGATTTGTTGGCGATTTTTCTTTTGGCGAGTAATACAACTTATGGTAAACCCATTGATGGTTAAGTTATTTATGGTAACCGATACTTTGTTGTCATTTTATTTAAAAAATAATGTGTTTTATTGTGCATAAATTCCGTGTTTTAAATATTATTAATGGCTTCTAAATATTAAAAATCAATTTAATTTTGCATTTCTATTTGAAATAAAAATTTTATTGTTTATCATATTTTATGAAATTTTATGTTGTGGATGATGTAACCAATGACGTCACCTTACTTTAAAGTAATTGGTTTTTATATTTATAAATTTAATCTAATGTTTTAAACATTATTTATGGCTGTTAAATATTAAAATACAATTTAATTTTGCATTTTTTTAAAAAATGATTTTATTATGTATGAATTTTTAAATAATTTTAATTCTAGGCGTGATGTAAAAAGCTCTCTGATTGGTTATAGAATATTTGTGCATTAACGAGCTGTAATCAGCTCCCTGATTGGTTACTGAAAATTTGTGCATTTCCGCGCCGTTTTAAAATTTAATTCATATCTTCGAATTCCTTGAAAGATGTCTTCAAAGGTGTTATTTAAATTATGATTTCGATTTTTTGTGGTACTTGACAATAAGCAATAGGTTAAATGACTAAAAAAATGTAAGTACATATTTTTCCTTTATTTTATAATTGCATACTTCAATTTTTTTGTAGAAAAAATTAATACACTATTTTCAAAAATTGCTGAGATAATTATTGTCCATATGTTTTAATGTTAATTATATTCTATATAACGTATTTTTAAGTATTTGAATTTAATAATATTCTAATTCTTTTAAATGTTGGTATGATGGTTTTTAATTCGATATTCAATTTCAGTAATATTTTAATCTAATTAAACGTTGGCACAATGTTTTTATAGCGGTGTTTTTATTCTCTTATAAATATCTTCTCCTATCTCTATATGAAAGTAATAGTAACCTTACTTTAGTATTTTATACTCATAGTAAATGTATTTATTTACCCTTGTTGCCATCTTAAAAAGCGACATTTTCAACAAAATATTAATCCATTACTTTTAACGATATTTATTTTTTTAAAGTTTCGAATACTTTACTATGCATAAAAACAGCGTTTTTCAAGATGGCTGACGTTTGTAAAAATCGCGCCAACACAAATCGCCAAAATCCGTGCAACCGTCTACCAAAGTAGCACCAAACATATATACAAATGTAAGATTTACAATAATTACAATTTAAAATTAACTAAATGACAAGAACTCTAATATACACAATAAAATTCAGTAAAATACAGAGTGGTTTGTATCACATAAACAAAAACACACAGAAAAATATATACATTCTACAAATTAAGATGATCGCAAAACACATCTAAAATGTTTATACAACACAATTAAACCTATCGAACTTTAGTATCCGAATAATCCAATTGTATAAATATCGGAAGTAAATAAAACAAAAACGCCTTAAAAACTGAAAATACTGAGATTTACAGATTAAAATAAGCAAAAATACATAAAAAACGCCTCAAATCTCAAAAGAATTCATAGCAAAATATAAAATCAATCTTACATGCGAAAAAAAATCCAAAAATTGTCCAACGGGCTGAAAAACACATGTAATCAGTACACCAACTTATAAATTAGTCTCTCCTGGCATAACATTTAAAATTCCAAATTTTCAATATTTTGCAGTTGGCTAAAAGTTGACATGCCCGCGGTGCAAAATCACAAAGTTTCAAACGTAAACAAAACGTAGTATCAAATTTTCAAATACAAAATAACTTTAGAAATAGGCCATGAAAATGAATCAAATTCACTATACAGATAGTAAAAGATGTATAGAAACTAAGTATCAAAACAAAAGTACTTTACCAAGTCGATGTAAAAGAATACAGGCCAAAACTTCGAAGTCGTATGCAAATGAGCTCCGGAATACGCATGAAATCTTAAAATGCTTGTAACTCGGTCAAAAATCCTCGAGTCTTTAAAAGTAAGACATCTTCACAAACCGGAAGGCCTGTAGATTCCAAATAAAGCACTTTTAGACACCCAAAATCAATATGCACAAATATAAAAGCTTTTCAACATAAGCGCAACAAACACACCAAGCATCATGGCCGACAGTTACGGTTTGTTTTTAAATTTACTGCCTGTTGCAGGGACATGGCCGGGTTGCTGGATGCCCTCGTTTGTGGTTTTTGCTTGGCGCAGCCCTTGTTTGTCATAAAATCTTGTCGATTAGATGGATGGGGCTGCGCCTATTTCTGTACCAGTGTCCAGCGAGTCTTGAACACTTAGTCCTTCCACGACTTTCGCCTCCCCAATGAGCCTTCCCCAATGAGTCCCCCAAGTTACTGCTCCCCAATGAATACCCTAAAGGTGTGCGTTTCGCACAGTGTTTTCTGCAAGGAGGTGTTAATTTCCCACCTTATGTGCTGTTCACCGATGAGGCGACATTCACTAGGAATGGCGTGTTCAATCACTAAAATCAACATTTGTGGGCTCAAAACCCCATGGTGTGCGGCACAACAACGCTTCAAAGTCAATGCGGGCGGGTTTGCTCGGCGACTGCTTAGTTGGACCGTACCTTTCCAGGTTGAATGCCGCGATTGATCTGATATTTCTGGAGCAAATTCTTCCCGGCTTGCTTGACGATGGTCCACCAAATGTGAGGCTCAACATGATGGGACGCCTGCTCATTTTGGACTGGATGTTCGTAGCCATCTGAGCAGATCCTCCCGCATCGATGTATTGGGCATGGTGGACCGGTTTGTGTTTCCGCATGCGCGGAATTGTTGTTGAGCCGCTGTTCAAGGTCACGTTTGCCAAGAATTCAAACTTCTGTGACACACTTTTTTTTTTCCCCGCCGTATTGATGTATATCAAATCAGTGATTCCAGCAAGTAGATTAATTAATGGATTATTTATGTTCAGTAAAAAAGATCTACGAAAATCTGAGTTTAAATTATAACACAAAATTTTGCGAACGAGTGAACCCTGTTATTTCTTTGATTATGCACCGTATTCCTCAATATCCTGAACACTTGGAGATTTGGCGTCAAGAATTTCTCCCTTCACGATATAGCGGCGCAGTAGTTAAACTGTTTACTAGTTTACATTACGTCTATGGAAGTCTATACGAGCCAGTTCCCCTTAGAAAGTCCTCCACGAAGGCATCCCTCCCCTTAGGCAGATGGCCCTCGAGGTTTTGCCATAATCACACACACACACACGTCTATGGAAGCTTTCCTTCTTTACATTATAAGATACTTCTCCCGCCTTCCTAGCGTGCCTTCGTGGTGTAGTTTTTCTGCACGCTGAGCCGGTATCCCAGAGGTCTGTGGTTCGATTCCCGGCGAAGGCGATTGCTCATTTTTCATCTTGCCTGCTTCAAAAGAATAACCTAATGTCTCTACAACATACATGCTCTTTGTCTCGACGGAGAGCCAATCAAAGAACAGCTGACTCATACTGCAATACCGCAGTGTTATTCTGGGGCTGTAATGTCTAAGCAGTACTTCCCAAAGCAAGTACAAAGTTCCTTAAGGAGCCTTAGAATGAATGGTACATGAAATGTGCCCAGGGCTTAATTTCTAAAAGTAGAAGTGCCGGAACCCTATGGAAGATCGTCAGGGAAGGAAAACAATAGTAAATAAATAAATAAAATAACTATTAAATTCATTAATAATTTTAAAATTAAATAGTTAATGATAATCAAATTAATTGATATTAATAATTAATATTTAATTGATAATTATTGTTTAATTCATTCCGAATTAATGTATTATTTTTATTTAAATAATTAAAGGTTCAAGTAATTAAATAATTAAACTTAAATAAAATGTAAAGAGCTAAATTAAAATTTAAAAAGCGATTTTTAATGTAATTTTATTGCTAAAAATAAAATTTTCGATATCAAATTTCTACTGAAATTGTTGTTCAGTTACGTAAACGAAGTGCCAGAGCCTTCTTATTAGAGCTCCGGTGCACTCCGGCTGAAATTAGAATTTATTCCAAAAACTAAGAAGTACACGAGCAGGGCTCCGGTCCAATTTAAGCTCTGAATGTGTCCATCGTAGGAAATCTTGAGTGCTGAAATATGGCTGACTCAACGCTTGCTTGCACATTTTTAAAAGGAATTAGTGCCGCTGTTTCCATATACACGCTAGGAAATTTGCATAATGTGATGAAAAGATGGTGGTGAAAATTGCTTAATGCTTGCGTACGTGACAGCAGCGCTAAAATATCACCTATCGGTGAGTTTTGGTACTTCTCCCCCCACACACACTTTTTTCCCGCGGAATTCATCTCTTTATGCCTTCTATAGTCTCTACATGAAATTTGGTTTCATTTCGCGTTTTCATTCCAATACCAGGCCCACCAGCGGCCGAGCGGTAAAGACGCTGAACACTGGTAGTTCGGTCCGAGGTTCGAATCTCGCGAACGGGCTGGCTGCATGGGAGCTTCCCCATGTGTAACGTGTATACGAGCCAGTTTCCCTTAGAAAGTTCTCCACGAAGGCATCCCTCCCTTTAGGCAGATAGCCCTCGTGTGCTTTACCATGATTCGATAATCCAATCATTTTCAATATCAATTCAAATTTATATTATTTGTAATTCAAAAATGCCCTTAGAGCATAAAATATTACAAATTTGATTACAGAAATTCACCAATGCTTGCTGTTTTATTGTTTAGTACAAAATGCACTTCCACTTAGGAGATAGTTCGTATAATACTAAACAAAACACTTCGTGGCATAGTGAAGAAGTAGATAACTCCATTGCTTCCAGTGTGCGTATTAAAAAAAAATATATTAAGCTTATCTTTTGTATGTTGTTATTAAATGTTTCGCGGAAATCAAAATTAGAATCCTTGAGAACGTAAATACATTTCACGATTCATTCAATGCATTTTATTTAATAAAAATCTAATATAACCTAATATAATCTAACACTCCATTTCCTGTTCGATTTATCATTACCAGTCTGTTCCAATGTCAGTCGATATGCTCATATTTAAAGAAGAAAAACAAATGCAAACTAGGCACATAATACCTCAACTGTTCTACCGCATTCAGCAGATGTATAAAACCTCAAAACACTTCAATGAGACATATTTAAATTACTCTGACTCACATCTCAACAACCCCCAACCTCGTCAAAAGCAATAGCTAAAAAGAGCGTCGCAGTCAAATTCTCTGCAGAGCATCGTTCGGGAGTGTATTGTGTCCGGGCCTTTAAGAGCGAGTATGAAGAGGCCCAAGTCATATAATGAGGGGTCGGACCACAAAAGACTTGGACACCGACCGACGAAGAAGCATTTAGATGTTAATGAAAGTTTTCTGGATAGCCTTTTGTTTGCAAACGGTCTGGTGCTGTTATTCACACAGCATTTCCCTCGCTGTTTCGATATATAGATGAATGAAAACGGCTTTACCGAGGGCGCATTTAGAAAATTACTGTCCACTACTTTTAAATCAAAACTGGATATTGTAACAGCTTTAAATAGTATTAAAATCTTGTAGTTTAAATAATTTAAATAGATAATAGTTTAAATAATTAAATAGATTTAAATAATTTAAATAGAATTAAGGTATTTGTGAATGGCAATATTTGAAACCAGACTCGAGTGCCACGTGCGACTCTCGCACGAAGAATGTAATTTATTTTTTAAATGTTAGAATTCTTTTTTCTTCTTGTTTTGTATGTCGCCATTTTTTGAGTGTTAAATAAAAGTTATTGCTGTGTTCCATCATTGGAGTTGCTTCATATCGCCAAAGAAGCATCACAATATGTTTTTTCTTTAACATGAAGCAATTTCTCTAATATATTGTAACAAAATCTGCATTAGTATTATTCCAAGATCTATCTAAAATGTTATTTACAATATCAAAATACAACCCTATGTACTTTCTAATTTATTGGATTCTGCCAAAACTACAAATTATACTTTTTTTACGTTTCATTTGTTCAGGGGCAAAGCTGTTTTTTTTTTTTTTTTTTTCCCCTTCCCTGCGTAAAAGTGTTTGCTTAAGAAGGTACATTTAAAATTTTTAATTTCCATTTTAAGATTTCTTTAATAGTTGAAATTAAAATTCCATCATAAGTTATTTTACTTGTTTCTGGGATTCTGAAAGCAGCTTATAATCAGAAAACTTTAACTAGCTGTTTATTATTTTCGTTGTTACCGTATTTGACCGCATATAAGATGCACCCTTATTTAGACGGCCACACACCAAGGGAAAAAAAGTTTCAATAGCGTGATTTCTTTTAGTTCTCACGTTTCGTAAAAGCCAAATAAACAATTATTGAATGCAATTACCTTCACGTTATAAGACGCAGGTAACTTTTTTGAGATCAAATTTAGAAAAAAAAGTGTGTCTTATATGCCGTCAAATACGGTAATAGTTACTATTTGAACTTTACTCTTTTCTTTACTTCTAATCCATATTCCTCTTCGGATACAATTTGGATATTGTCAAGCTTGAAAAGAACGTTATATGCGAAGCTTAAAAATTAGTTTAAGCTAAAGGTTAGCAAATTCTAGTACTAATGATATTTGCTCGTTTATGTGATTCTTTTATGTGGAAAAGTTGCTTAGGTAAAACCATTAAGATTTCGCTAATGATCATTCTAATTATAAACACTTGGTCAGGGAAGCTGACTGCGATGCCGAAGGGCCTGGGTTCGAATCCCGGAGGCATAATGGCAAACCGCACATTAAGTTGATCAATGTTAAACGAATTTCGCTTACTGCGCATGCCCAAAAGAGACTTTGGCGCAGTTACGACTTTGGCGCAATTTTAAAAGAAGATAAATACGGTATATGGTTGATACTGTGTTATCTTCGGCGTAAACAGTTCGAGGTTTTAAAACATGTCAGGTTGTAAGCTGCTTCATTACTTGGACTGTAAAATGTCGATTTTAAACTACCCAAATTTTTTTTTAAGGGATTTGCCTTAAAATTAATTTAATTTAACTTCCCTTAAAAAGGATTACAAAACAGCTAGCTGATTATACTTCTGGGGTATAAAAACAATTGAGTATTTACCATACGTTCCATTCATATATACTTTAACAAATTAAGGATTAAATCTAGTTTAAATTACTGAATTAAAGGTCAAATAAATTACTGTAAGTAAAATAAATAGATTGTTGCAATTGTAAACAGTCGATAAGACCTACATGACGAAAGGCTTGTGTAGGGTTGCTTATGCTTTGTCGCTAGTATTTTCTCCCACGCCAGCGATACACCATTGAGCATGCGCAGTAAGCGAAATTCGTTAACATTGATCAACTCAATGTGCGGTTTGCTATTAAGCATCCCGGAGAAGGCATGGTTGTAATTGTCCGTCCCTTCATAGGAAGGCGATGGTGGCCCACCTATTAGGTGCCTCCATAATAAAGAGACCACCACATCCGGCCTTGTATAGATTAATGGACAGGGTTACATTTGCAATTGTTCACAATCTGCCATCGGGAGAGGGGATTATAAACACTTAAGCAAGAAAGACTAAACTTCAACTTCTTTTAATCGTAATCAAGCCTAAAAACGTAATTTTTACGTTTAGCTGTCTCAGCTGCTCGGTTGCTGATAGGAGATCTATTTTATCAACAAAAATAGCATCCTGTCCGGCTTGATTTAGCACCTACTTTGGTACGTACAGTGGGTACAAAAAGTATTTGCACACATATATATTTGTTCACAATTTATAAGAAAATGCATTAAGAAATACAAAAATTGGTATTTAAAATATAGAATAAGCTTATTCATTTAAATTAATTACAAAAAATACAATAATATTAATAAAAAAACATTTTTTGCAACAATACTAAAATAGCTTATGTCAAAAAAAGTATTTGCACACTCAACTCGACCTTAGCAAATTTGCATTTTTGTGCTATTATTTGACAGTCATTCCGCAGTAAATAACATACGTAAGACTCGAAACGTTATCAGTTGATTGTCGATTTCAAATTGTAATGGCACCTAAGAAATCTGAATTGCCGATTTCGTTGCGAGGAAAAATTGTTTCTCTACGTGAAAATGGCCTAAGTTATCGAGAAATAGGTAAAAAAGTAAATGTTTGCTTCTCTACTGTTTGGTATGTTATAAAACGTCATAAAGGAAGAGGATCTACATCAAATAACTTCCGTTCTGGAAGCCCAAAGAAACTTTCACTGCGAATGAAGCGAAAAATCATAAGAAAAGCATCGAAAAGACCATTTGTTAGTACAATTACTTTAGCCAATGATGTCGCTTCAACATTTGGAGTTCAAATCTGTGCCCAAAGTGTTCGAAATGTCCTGCACGATGCACACTTTTATGGGAGATCTCCAAGGAAAAAATCTCGCATAACTGAACGAAATAGACTGAAGAGACTTGAATTCGCTAAGCAATTTATCAATAAGCCAATTGATTTCTGGAAAAATGTCATATTATCCGACGAGAGTAAGTTCAATATCTTTAAATCAGATGGCAGGAAATTAGTTTGGAGAGAACCTTGTACTGCTTTTCATACCAAAAATGTGTTACCTACAGTTAAACATAGAGGAGGTTCTGTTATCATTTGGGGGTGCATGGTTAGCAAAGGAGTTGGTAATTTGTGTTTCATTGATGGGAATATGACAGCTCGAACCTATATTGATGTGTTGCGAGATAACTTGCCACAAATTGCAATAAAATTGGGTATCAGTAATTCGTACTATTTTCAGCAAGATAATGATCCCAAGCACACTGCCGGTATAACAAGTATGTGGTTGCTTTATAATGTAACTTGCCACTCCACCACAATCACCAGACTTAAATCCTTTGGAAAATTTGTGGATTTAAAAATAAAAAAAAGGAAGATTTCAAGCAAATCTGCCCTTAAACAAGCCCTTATTGAAGAGTGGTCGAATACTGACCCTACCGTTACAGAAAATTTAATTAAATCAATGCCAGCAAGATTACAAGCGGTAATAGATGCTAAAGGAATGCATACTAAATATTAGTTATTTGAAATTTGCTTATATATTTTATTTCTTTTGTATTCATTCAGGTGTGCAAATACTTTTTTGATACGAGATATTTTAATTTTGTTACAAAAAAGCATTGTTATTTATATTATTGTAATTTTTCTGTTTGTTTTGGATGATTAAACTTATTCTGATTTGGCAATACTAATTTTTTTATTTCTTAATGCTTCTTTGTATGAATTGCAAACAAAAATGTAGGTGTGCAAATACTTTTTTTACCCACAGTATAATCTCCAGTGAGCGTTGTTTTTGATAAATGAGCACATTTTTCTTAAATAATTATCTTAAATAATTAATTTTAAGTGTAAAATGAGAATCCTAAAGAAATACCTTATTCATGCGACAAGTGTTAACCTCTAGTGGAAGATGCAATTACCTTATTTTATTTTCACGTTCCAAATTGATATAATTAATAAATGTAATTATATCTTAGTATTTTTCATTGTTTAAATGTATAAACATTACTGAGAACGCAACCATGTTAATAGAAAACGCTAGACATCAGAATACGCCAAACTCTCGTAACCACGCGCTTAACTATTAAACACTTTCAGGCAAACATGTACCTGACAAATATTCAGTTTCCTACTTAGCCATTTTCATAGGTAATCTCTTTGTTGTATTCCCCGTTCTAACGGCTTTTATAGAAAAATTATGATTATTTTTGTCTTAATATTAAAATTTGTGCTCATAGGATTTTCCTGTTATAGAAGAAAGTGAAGGGAAATTTCTGCAGGAATAGTACATTATATTATTTTGCAGCAAAATCGCTAAAGGAACAATATTTCGAATTCTTTCTCAAAGCGATCGCCATGAAACTGCCACCACAAGAAAAACAAAAATTCGGTTGTAACACTACGATTACTGGTTGTCTTTTGGAATAAATGTATAGTGAAACGTAAAAACGTAAAATATGTATGTAATATATATTACATACATATTTTACGTTTCACTTTTGTTTTTGTATAATTTTTACAATAAAATAATTGTCCTTTTTCTTCTGTAAAATTCGCCAAACTGCGCCAAGGTGGCTACGTAACTACCCTATTTAAAATGATGGTAGAGTTTCAGTAAATTACTGATGATTAAATAGATTATTAATTATGGCCAAATATTCGAAGGATGTCTGCTTCAAGATAACGAAACTTTTATAGTCTGCTTTCGAAGAGAAATGGCGGTTATTCAAGATAATTTTGTGGGGATTTTGTCAAGATTATTATACCCTTTTTTAAGATAATTGCTTAATAATTTTTATTTCTGTCATTTAATTGAAAGGTGCTGCAGAAATACAGTAGTTAGTGAAAACGTTAGCACAAATTATTAATTGTTTTCTCGGTGATAATCCTTTCACTCGAGGATAAATTATCTACATTTTTATGGTTACACTACTTAATTGAAAGTGCCAACTCCGAAACTAATAACCGTAGAACACTATCGATGACTTTTCGTCCTGATTTCTAATTATCAAAATTAAAATTTGATTCAATCAAAATTAAAATTTGATTTAATCAAAATTAAAATTTGAAATAAAAATATTTAT
Source organism: Stegodyphus dumicola (assembly GCF_044657685.1). Taxonomy (NCBI): domain Eukaryota; kingdom Metazoa; phylum Arthropoda; class Arachnida; order Araneae; family Eresidae; genus Stegodyphus; species Stegodyphus dumicola. The sequence goes on from NC_140777.1 coordinate 89,215,717, forward strand.
TAATATGTCGACTTGACGGTTATACAAAATAAGAATCAATAGAAAGAGAATTCTAGTAGCTTCCAGGTAGAAATACCAACTTTTAACGCAGAATGAAATTAAATCGATTGTAGAATACAATAGTAGAAAAGCCAACTATGAACTTCGGCTTCCCCCGAGTGCGGGCTTGCGAAGAAATCGCAGTCGCGAAGAAATCTTGCTAGTATACTGCCTATCAGCGTCCGAGCGGTGAAGCCGCTGAACACTGGTAGTTCTGTCAAATTTGTGTAATCGCAAAAGACTGCCGAATGACTTCTTTTTATTCTGTTTGACTTCCTGTCTAGAAGTATCACAAATAAAACGGAAAATAAAAGTATTTATTAACATGTTGACTTAATGGTTTCACAAACTGAAAATTAACTGAAACAGAACTTAGATAACCTGAGGATAAAAAAAGTAGCTTTCAATGCAAATTCAAGGCCCAAGCGGCCGAACGGTTAAAATCCCCAAACATTGGTAATTCGGTCCGAGGTTCGAATTCGGGCGAACGGGTTAGCTGCATAGATGTTTTCGTGGTTTTCCCCCATGTGTAACGTATATACGAGCCATTTTGAGTCCTAAAACCCTCCAAGAAGGCATCCCTTCCCTTAAGCAGATGGCCCTCTAATGCTTTATCGTAAGTAAATATACCATACCAAACTCTACCAACTGCGAGAGGAATAAGGTACTTACAGTGGATAAAAAAAAGTATTGTCAATTGCCTATGGTTCATCATATTACCTAACAAAGGAAATGCTTGACAAATTCAGCTGGACGTAACGAGCACGGGAGGTATTAAACACACGAATCTACTGAAACTTTCAATTTAATATGCTCTTTACACAAAATATACAGCAAAACGTAAATTGTCAAAAAAAAAAAAAAAAAAAAAAAAGTATTGGCAAAGTTCTAACTGTTATGCAGATTTTGTTATGTTGAGGTCACGTGTTCAGACTGATAAGAAATCCTGTTAGTCTGCAATGCGACTTCAAAACTTTTAACAATGCTAGCAAGTCACAACTTTTAATTCTTAGCAAAACTAAGAAAAAAATTGCTTTTAAAGACCTCTACCTTTTTCAGGAAGCTGTTCCTCTGGTCACAAAGGCCAAATACTTAGGAATTATTTTGAACCAAAGGCTCACATGGTCTAATCACATTAATAGTGTCAAGAGCAAAGCCATGGGCATAATATGCAGATTTCTCCCGGTCATTGGAAAATATTCAAATCTTAGCTTGCGTACCAAAAAACATATATATACCACTTGCATTCGACCGATACTTTGTTATGCTGCTCCTGCTTGGAACACAGTCACTCAAACTCAACTGCATCAATTACAAGTAGTGCAAAACAAATTTCTGCGCATTATTACTGATTCTCACTATCTTATCCGCAATAAACTTTTACACAGAGACTTAAAACTTGAGACGATTCCAGATTACATCAGAAGATCTAATGAAAAATTCTTCAACAAAGCTGTGCAATGTGACTTTGTTAATTACTCCCAAGTTTTTAATTATGAAATTCTCTTCGAAGATAGAAGCGTCAGACCACTTGCAGCCCACACCTTCATGGGAGGAGACGACAACTTTTTCACTTAGATCCTCAATTGTTAGCTATTTACACTTCCAATGCATCTGATTTTGATTGAAGTTCTTCTGTTGCTTCGTTGAATGATTGTATTTAAATTGTGTTGTATAGTTGTTTTGTATTGTGTTCTATTTAGCACTACTGATTGATGTTGTTTAATTATATTTGAATTTGTCATTGGAACTATTGCTGTAGTGTATCTTCTCGTATTGTTGTCATTGATTTCCATTGTCTTGGGTCCTCCTTGAAAGCTATGATCGCTCGTCACCTTTTGCGAACTTGTCCGATTGGATTGTCTTGCTCCTTTTGGTACTTCTCTTCTTCCCCTTATCTCCGTTTTCTCATCTGAGATTTTCTCCACGTCCGGATTTATTTATGTCAAGTGCCCTCGGGCTTTAATTTTGGAACCGGCAACATTGCTCTTCGCAATAGCTCGGTCAATTATAGAGTCTAAGTCAAAACTTTTAAAACGTTATTTTGATAATAATGTGATAAATGGCTTCGAAGTCGAAGGAGTTGGGTGTTAATATTAAAAACGTGATTATTCAGCTCAGAGATGAGGGTTTTACTTATCGTTCTATAGAAATATAACTGAACATAAGTTTATTTACTGTTAAAAGTGTTGTAAAAAAGTTCAGAGACAAGATCGATGACAAATAAGATTAGAAGTGGGCGGCTTAGAATATTTTCTGCAAAGGAAAACGTGGCTTTATCAAAGCGGTTAAGAAAAATCCTAAAACAAGTGCACCCAGTTAGCCAAAGATGTTGCTAATACTTCGCATAAAACTTTTAGTATGCAGACTATGCGGAATGTTTGACGTGCAGGAAGTTATTTTGGAAGGGCAGCTAGAAAGAAACCTTTAATTTCAGAAAGAAACAGGCGAAAGAGATTGGATTTTGCAAAATCTCATGTTCATTTATCAGACGAATTTTGGAACACAGTTATTTTGTCCGACGAACCGAAGTTTAAAATTTTCGAGAGTGGTGGACGACGAAATGTGTGGAGAAAGCCAAACTCCGAACTGAAAAAACAACATTTAACACTGACCGTAAAACATGTTGGAGGGAGTGTAGTAGTGTGGTGGTGGTGTATTTAATTATGGCAAAGCACACTAGGGCTATCTGCCTTGGGGAGGAATGCCTTCGTGGAGGACTTCCTAAGGGAAACTGGCTCGTATACACGTTACACATGGGAAAAACCACGAAAACACCCATGCAGCCAGCCCGTTCGCGGGATTCGAACCTCGGACCGAACTACCAGTGTTCAGCGACTTTACCGCTCGGCCGCTGGTGGGCTTGGAGCGTAGTAGTTTGGGGCTGTATGGCAGGAAACAGATTGGGCAGTCTGTGCCTCATTGATGGGATTATGACAGCACGCACGTACGTTGACAGATTGCGACATAACATGAAATTCAGTGCCCAAAAGGCTTATGAACATCATTTGTGACTCAACAAGACAATGACTTAAATTTGACGACAATGACACAGACAAAGATAAGTGAACAAAGACAACGACAAAGACAACGACAATGACAACAAGACAAAGATAAGTGAACCAGACCTGGCAATAGTTAACTTTATAACGCTCCTCGCCAATTAAATACACCGCCTCAATCGTCTGACGGCCCACCAGTGGCCGAGCGGTAAAGTCGCTGAACACTGGCAGTTCGGTCTGAGGTTCGAATCCCGCGAACTTGCTAGCTGCATGGGCGTTTTCGTGGTTTTCCCCATGTGTAACGTGTATGCGAGCCAGTTTCCCTTAGAAAGTCCTCCACGAAGGCATACCTCCTCTTAGGTAGATAGCCCTCGAGGCTTCGCCATAATCACACACACACAATCGCCTGACATAAATCCAATTGAAAATTTATGGCGCAGATTTTACCTAGAAGTCAGGAAATATAAAATTTCATGTAATCATTTCATTAATCGTATACTCCTGAAAGAATGGCGAAAAATTCCCAACAGGACTTTGGTTTGTCCCAAAAGGACTTTTTCAACAACCAAGACTTTTGTTTTCTCTACGAGAAATAGATTACAAGCTGTTATAAATGCAAAAGGTACGGATACAAAGTATTAAATTTTGTTCCCACATTTTGCTGTATTATCTTGCCAATACGTTTTAGACGCGCAATGTTACGTTTTTGTTCTATTATTTTGTGTAAAAGGCATATTTAAGCGAAAGTTTCATTAGATTTGTGTCTTTATTGCCTCCTGTGTTCATCATGTCCAGCAAAAATTGTCAAGCATTATCTTTGTTAGCTAGATTGATCAATTATAGGCAATTGCCAGTACACTTTTTCCCAACTGTATATGTTTTAGATGTACTTACATGTTTTAGGTTTATATTTTGTTTACCATCGACAAAACGAATAAACTCACTGACCTCCTGGTATCTCAACTCAGTTAACTAATTCATTTTAATGCGTTTTCCTTTGTTTGCAAGAGGTTTTCGTGATTTTCCTGTAGGCAACGCAAATAACCACAGCTTTTTTTGAAGACTTTTGCCTCGAAGGTAGCCATCAAACGGTAGTAAGAATTAATTAACGAATATATTAACTGAGGTTTGTTTTCCTAATCGAAAATTTCTTGGTATTCCTTATGCTGCCAAAAATCTAAATAAATTACTCTTATTAATTTCTCCACGAAGAGAAGCAGCCCTTTCCCGCTTTGCCATATCCACCTATCTATCTACTTATTTAATTGTAATATATTATAGCATATAGGAATCAAAGTGGGGTTTTGAAACTTAATTGTCATTAATATTTTTAATTCATCTATTTTATTCACGTGCTAAAGTCAATATTAAAGTAATGTAATCCATTACGCAAATTACGTTACTTTAAATAGAAGACATTTCTAGAAATCAAAAATATTCGCCTACATATACATAAATGAGCAAAAATTTTTGTTTGGTTTGAATAACTTTCTTTCATTCAAAAGAAAAATGCCGCAAATAGCAATTTCGGATGCTTCCCCTAACAAAGGCAGAACAAAAAGATCCTGTCTGCATTGTTGTTGGATAGCACAAATACGACATCCCACTAAAAAGAGTAGAGACCACATACATAACTCTGAAGAGAACAACTGAGATAGGGGCCTCGATAAGGGTCCGGAGCCCTATTGTCCTGCTCACAATGACCCCCCAAAACTATATAGCTACGCGTAAAGACCATTGGCACAAAAACTGCGTAATATTCTTGCTTCTGTCCCTATTAGTGAGTGTTATTATCTTCGAATGATTTTACGAAGATGCTGAGGAAAACTTCTGCTGGCTTATTTCGGAATAGAAAACTTTCACTCAACCAAGTATTTGCAACTAATATTATTGCAGTATATTTGTAATATTTATTATATTGCGAGCCATTTATGTCAGAATAATAAAAAAATCTGATGTGTACACCACATGACTTCCTTGTACGGAATATAAAATTATACGCATTTTTTTTTGCATTTCATTTAAACTTATTCGATTGAATTAAATCTACTTCGCCGACAGCGCATAAACCACAATAGAATAAATGCATTCTTTAAAATTCACTCTAGTATTTGTTTACCATAACGATACTCTGGCGCTATTGTTTTTTTTTTTTTTTTTTTTTTTTTTTTTTTTTTTTTTTTTAAGATTGGCATATATATAACATTCTCAAAAGAATCATCCACTTCTAACAAAAATACATTATGGCAATATACAAAAAGAAAACTTTATTAAAGAAAATCAGACATAAGAAATCTTACCATATTCTACCAAAACATAATAATGAAAAACTCTCTCTTCCAGATACATTTTTAACTCATTCTTTTTACAATTAAATATCAATGTTGCCAAAATATTAAGACTTAAAATTATGCTTTATAAACAAATACTATCAATTCCCCCCTTATTTGTATTTAAAGATATAATTTTAATCAGTCAGTCATGTCCATACTTTAATAGTTCATCTTTTAACTTCACCCTAGGTAGATACTTTGTTAAAATATCCGCTTCTTGATTTTGTGAACACACAAACTGAGGAATGATTTGATTCATTTCATATTCATCCTTAACAAAGAAATATTTTCTATTAATGTGCCTTGAACTGCTACTTTGTTTTGATTTTTTAATCCAATCTATTAATGCTTGACAGTCTGTTTTAATTCCTATTGGTTTGTCAATTAGATCATCTTGACCCAATTCTTCAAGTAAAAAGATGTACCATTTAACTTCACATGCACATTCGCAGAATGCTAAAAGTTCAGCTTCCATTGTAGATAGAGCAACTATTCTTTGTTTATTGCACTTCCAATTTATGAAATTTTTGTCTAATTTAATGAAAAAAACCTCCAAATGATTTTCCATCTTCAGTGGTACACCAACTTGCATCTGATGTAGCATTTAATTTCCCATTGTCTGAAGTATACACTAAACAAGTATTTTGTGTTCCTTTAATATATCTAAATATCCTCTTTACAGCTTTCCAGTGTTTCTCTCTGAGATCTTGATTATATCTTGACAAACTACTTACTGCAAAAGCTAAGTCTGGCCTTGTGCCTGTTGCTAAGTACATCAATGAACCTAATGCTTCTTGATATTTTGTCTTTGACACAGGTGGTGAAGATGCTATGTCATCAAGATTTTCACCCAATATTCCTGGAGTCTTGATACGTTTACATTCATCCATTTCAAAGTTTTTAAGATTTTAGTTATATAGTTTTCTTGACTGAGTATAAGTTTTCCAGATTCTTGCCGGATGTCTATTCCTAAAAATTTTTGTGTTTGAGTGACTTCTCGTAATGTGAACGATTTAGATAGTTGAGAGATGATGTCATTTATCTCAGAATTTGAATTTCCAATCACCATTAAGTCATCCACATATACTGCTATGATAAAATATTTGATCTTATCTTTATAAATATAAACACACGGATCTGACTTTAGTCTGGTTACATTCTTTTCTTTAAGAACTTTACATAATTCATCATACCAGCATTTTCCTGATAGTGGTAATCAATATATACTTTTGTTTACAAGATATACTTTGTTCGTATCTGATATAAAGCCAGGTGGTTGTTCCATGTAAATTGGTTTATCCAAGTATCCATTTCAATATGCAGTTTTTACATCGAAAAATCTTATTTTGTAGTTTTTGTAAACTGCAATCGATAGTAATGTTCTAAAGGTTGCAAGTCTCATTACTGGGCTAAATCCATCTTTATAATCAATTCCTTTTCTTTGATTAAATCCGGTCGCTACTAGTCTTGCTTTGTAAATTGTTTCTAAATTACCCTTTTCATCCCTTTTTGAGAATATCCAGCGGTTTTTAATAACTTTCTTATCGATGGGTCTTTCAACTAATTCCCAGACTTCATTAGCCTCCATTGAACTCAATTCTTCTGTCATTGCTTGTAGCCAGAATTCACTTTCAGCAGATTCTATAGCTTCATCATACGTCTTAGGTAATCCTTCATTTGTATTGTATACTACATAATCTTTTAATTTTTCTGGGGGCTTCGTAATTCGCGCTGGTCTTTTCTGTACAGAATTTCCATGATTATCATTTCCTGGTTCTTCATTTATTTGCGGATACTCGGTTGGCTTTTCCAATGAATTGTTATCATCGTGTTCATCATCACTATTGGATAGCAAAATTTTCTCAGCTTCTTCATCCGTTGTATTATCTTCTCTATAGTATCTGTTGGTTATTTCTGAATTATTTACATTTCCATTAGTTTGTTCCTTATAAAAAATAATAAGTTCTTCTAATATTTGATTTTTATCGAAATTTAAATAATTTTCTTTTAGTAAAGGTAATCCAAGTTTCTGTTCCTCAAATTTTACATCCCTCACTTCTTGAATTTTATTTAGTTCAGAGATATAAATTTTGTATGCTTTTCTCTTCATGCTATAGCCTATCATAATTCCTTTTTCAGCTTTTAGATCCATCTTTCTACGTTTTTCTCGTCTTATATGAACATATGCTTCACATCCAAATCTTTTAAGATAATGTTAGGCTTGCGTCCTTTATATAGTTCATATGGTGTAAACCTTTTATCATTTTTGTGACTCCTGTTATTCACATGTACAGTTATTCACATGTACACTTTAAAGCTTTCAGACCAAAATTTTATCGGTAATTCTGCATCAATTAACATAGTTCTAGCAGATTCAATTATAGTGCGATTAAAACGTTCAGCTTTTCCATTACTTTCCGGAGTATAAGGGGTTGTAAGTTCATGTTTAATTCCCATTTTTTCAAAAAATTCTTTTATATTTTTAGCTAAAAACTCACTACCATTATCACTACGAATTCTTTTTAGTTTCTTTTCTGTTTGTCTTTCTTCTTGAATGATAAGTTTGATTAGAACTTCCGAAGTTTCACTCTTCTTCTCAATTGTTATCACAAATATGAAATTACTGTAATCATCTACCACTATTAAAAAATAACAACTTCCATTTATTGATTTCTCAATTGGTCCAACTAAATCTATGTGCCATAATTCTAAAATATCTTCAGATTGCTTAAATTTCACACTTTTATAAGATGTTCGTGTTATTTTACCTAATGTACAAGGTTCACAATTGTTTTCAGAAATTTTTACATTTTCTAATCCAATGACCGATGAGTGTTTATTCATTTCTATGAGCCTTTGATAAATTATATGACCTAGTCTCTGATGCCATAGTACATCATTAACATAACTAATTTTAGCTTCTTCAACAATATTTCCTTCAACTTCAAATTTATTTCCATTTCTGTTAGCTATATATAGAATGTTTCCCTATTTATTGATCACTTCTGCTTTATTTTTGGTAAAAATTACTTTTAAATCATAATCTACAATTTTTGATACTGACAGCAGATTTTCACTTAAATTCGGTACTTGCAGAACATTTTCTACTCTCAAGATATTCTTATTTCTATCAGTTTGCATTTTAATGTTACCATGTAGGGTTTATATTTATTTTAACTAACATTTATTTTAAGTTTAAACTATCTTTCCTGTCAACCCTTACTTTCCCCTGGAACTGCCAATGCCAGAGTATGTAAATTTTTAGTAGAACGCGCAAGAATTCAAATTATCAGCGGAAGTATTCTGAGTTAAATAGAAAGGAAACGAGTTCGAAGGTGTGCTTTCTTACTTCACGAGCGCGGAGGGAGGTAGTTAGAAATTGAAGAACCACACGTTTCGGCCTGTGTGCTTGCCTCGGCCAATTGTTAATCTTTCAACGTGATATTCAGAGTTTGCTGAATTATCAGCGGTATTGTAAAACGCGGTGAGTTTAGTTACGTTTAGAGAGCCTCGTAGTTAGTCTCTTGTTATTATTTCTTTTCAGGTTCTTAATTTTATTTTACCGCCGGGTCGGCGTAGTTTGTGAGCGTCAAGAGCACGCATTTGTAATTTCTAAAGTTGAATAAAAAGGGACTTAAACCCTTCGCAAGACTCTGTCTAATTTCCAGTTTCAGCAGTCAGCACTTTGTTGCGTGCAGGTTGGAGGCGCGCAACTCTACAACCAATACCAACTGATTTGATCATGGCCCCTTTTTCAGCCGTCATTATTTGTCGTTCTTCATCTTTAAAATTAGTAAATATTTCTTTATTAGTTGCCATGTGAGATGTGGCTCCTAAATCAATAATTCATTTAATTTTTCTATTCTCTTGTTTATTTATTTTATTCTTTCCATTATTTCTATCTTGATTAAGATATGAGCTTTCTATTTTCTTAGATACTTCAAATAAGCATGTAGCTGATTCATATTCTCTTTCCTTGCTTGACATTCTATAAGTTTTATTTGTTACATTTCTCTGCTGTCGGTGTTCTTGTTTAGTTTTCATTTTACATTCAGTTGATTTGTGGCCGATTTTCCACATCAAAAGCACTTTATACTATTATTATTATTTCGACATTCTTTTATTAAATGTCTTAATTTTCCACGATTAAAGCATCTTCTTTCATATTTCGATTTTATCCAGTTTTCTTTTGCCTTAGAACTCACTTCTATTTCTTTTCCTCTTTGTTTATTTTTTCCTTCTGTTTCTTTTAAAGCTTGTCTAATTGAAGCTAGATCTTTCTCTTTATTGCTTTTAATAATTTTAACATCAAATTCAAATTCCTTTCTAAGTCCTTCTAGTATGAAGTAAATTAATTCTTTATCTCTTATTTCATCTCCAACTTGAATACTTTTACTTTTCAGAATAACAGCTCTATTCATATAATCATCTACTGATTCATTCTGACTCATTTTCAGTTGAGCTAATTCTATTCTGCATTTGATTTGAATATCTTCTGTTCTTGCCGCCATTTCATTTTTGATTTTCTCCCATAACTTCTTTGCGTTCTTTTCATTCGTATATTTTAACGCTTGTGGAGCTGTCATAGTTTGATTCATTATATTTCTTGCTATCGCGTTATTATCATCCCATATTTCCCAAGTTTTTATTTCATTTTCGAAATTAACATCATCCTTTTTATATGGTTTTGGTGGTTCATCAGCTTCTATCACACTTCTCCATATCTTTAAACTTCTTAATTCACTTTCAACTCTGTTAGCCAAAATAAGATAATTATCGTCACTTAATTTTTCTATATGACTCAAATTTATCATATTATATGCCATATTTTCTAATTTATATTCACTAATTATAATACAAGTCTAATTTATCTCTTAGAAAAATTGGCTACTTTGTTAAGCCTAAACAACATAAATGTTCTATCTGAAAGTTTATTAACAGAGGGGGCAACCACGCTCTGCTACCAAATGTTGGTTTTTTTTTTTTTTTTTTTTTTTAAGATTGGCATATATATAACATTCTCAAAAGAATCATCCACTTCTAACAAAAATACATTATGGCAATATACAAAAAGAAAACTTTATTAAAGAAAATCAGACATAAGAAATCTTGCCACATTCTACCAAAACATAATAATGAAAAACTCTCTCTTCCAGATACATTTTTAACTCATTATTTTTACAATTAAATATCAATGTTGCCAAAATATTAACTTAACAGTATTATATTTCGTTCATATTATAACTCATAATGCACAAAATTTATATCATTTAAAGAATAGAATTATCTAATCGTTGCCACATGTTCTATTTAAATACTATAATAAAGCTAGAAGGATGTATAAAAAAAATTAAGCAAACAAAACAAAAAAGAAACAGTTTTTCACAGACGATTGAGTATTTCTCTTTCAATTAATTCAGTTCTCACTTCGCGAGAAGGCAAAAATACATAAAAACTCAAAATATCTATATTAAAAATTACGAAGTAAATCTTAAACACTTATCTCCTCGAAAAAATTCCAGAAAGTATTAAGCATGATTTAATTGGCAATAATAAATGAAGGCGTTATCTTTGTTGTTGCGAAGCTACGTTTCTCTAGATTGGCAACAAATCCACTAGTCTGCTGTTTCAAATGTAAACAAACAACGGCCGCCATCAAGAAAAGGATTAGGCTTAGCGGCACTTAAACAACTTTCAAATTGTTGATAATTCTAAAAATATAGCATAGAGATTTACTAAAGGCATAGAAGCCTTAACCGGAAGATAAAAACAACATAATTCAATCATTTTTAAAGCAAAAATTGTGCAATTTACAAACATATAAGAATAAAGAAACTGAGATCACTGAGCCGGGTAACAGAGTGGATATATATATAAATATATTTATATATGTTTGGTGCGGCCGATTGCTACCAAAATACGAGGTGCACATCTACATGTGCACCTATATACAAAATTTCAACAGTTTCTTCTAGCAGTCCTAATGCAAAATTTCAACGTTCTGAGGCTACTCGTTTTTGAGTTATGCGAGATACGTACGTACATACGTTCGTACAGACGCCACGAAAAATTCTCTTCAGAATTCATTTTAAAGCAGTTTTATAATTTTTTTTTTGGAGGAAAAGAGTTTTTTATTCTGTCCTTACGTACAGATATCACGCAAAAACATCGTTAAATTGCATTCGATAGCGGTCAAAATGGATATTTTCGTTGAAATATGCTGCCTGAAACTTTTCGCGATTACAATACTTCCTTTTTACTTCGTACAAGGAAGCAAAAAGTAATAGTATTTGAGCTCTTTCTTAAATGTACCCCTTTACCTTAGTTAAATATTAATCAACATTCCAAGTAATTGACTGTTTAAGTAAAATTATTATTTCGGATCTAGTTAAAAACTTTTTTTTTTTTTTTTTTTCTTTCACTAACAACATTCGCAATGCCTAACTATCCCTTTGCTACTTCATTACGAAATTTTCTACAATGTACTATTATTTATTCAAATTTATTTTTAGTCCATGACCTTTTCAATAAAAAAATACATTTTTTCTGAAATATCATCTCTGACCTTCCATAATACCAAACTAACTTAAGCAGAAAATTTAAAAACTTTTAACACAGTACTCTCTTTGTAAGTTCGATCTGAGCACACCAGTGACCGAGAAAAATATCGTTGAACACTGGTAGTTCGACTCGGGTTCAAAGTGGCCTCGATATATGCAAATTTTCGTGTCTTTCTTTATATATAACGCAAATACGAGCCATTTTGCTTTAAAAAGTCCTCTATGAAGTACCCCCCTTAGGCAGATCCCATGTCGTGTGCTTTGCAGTAAACCAATACTCAAATTCAGTCCCAAGTTTGATTTCTGGTGGCGAGTTAAACTGGATTTGTAAGCGTTTTCTGCGTCGCCAATGAAATTCAGAAAATTATTTAAAGCAGTAATGCACAACTTAATAGCTTTCAATCACTTACCTGCGATTCTGCTTTTCATTTACCCGAAATGTAAAAATAGTAACATTAAGTAGCATTCAGTTCATTATCAGCATAGCCACTAAAAATTACTTTCAAAACAAACAGTCATAGAACTTAATTAAATGAGACACATTTTAGAGCTGTTTCTGATTCTTTCTTGGCTAAATAAGCAACAATTAACTCAGACATGTACTACAGGCTTTGTCTATATGAAGCTCAATTTTATTGACGTCCTTTACACATAAGGCTGAAATTTCGTCTTCAAACATTAGTTCTAAAACATTCTGCGGATAGTATAATGAATTAATTTTAGCCATACTTGAGGCTTTAGTTTTAATTTATCGGTATTACTATCATGAATTCTACAGGGAACGTTTCTGTACATTGACGAAGCTGTTTAAGGTCATTTCCGCCAACTAAACAATTAGAAAATTTATCATTTTTTATAATAATCGTTTAATCATGCCTAATGCCTCAACGAGAGTTACCATACATTTCCATTTATGAGCAGTTAGGTGTTTTTCATGCAAATTTTTACAATTTGGTTCTCTTTCCGCCATAAGCTTTGGCAAAAGCAGATGAATTTTAGGTTAGAAAACTCAAATATTTGAAGTTTTTTCCAACTTCAAATCTTAATGAAATATTTTACTTACAATGCCAGAAGACATCCTCAGTTATGATTCAGTGGATCTTTGAGTCGGTGGCTTTTCTTTCAGGATCAGAAACTTCACTTTCTTGATGTTTATCCGCTTTCGAACAGTCTTAAGAGGCGGTTTTGCAGCCATTTTTTCATTTCCACTTTTAGCTGGACTCTTTTGACTTTTCAAATTTAACACATCAAAAATATCTTTCTTCGAAATACAGTAACCTCGATTTTTACGCAGCTTTACAATTTGTGGTTACGAATATTTTTATTCTCGGAAAATACAGTTATGTAACATTCAAGGCATCTTTCAATTACAGGAATTACTTCCAAAATAAATCACACATTTTGCATTCGAATCAAAACAAAATATTAGCAGACGATGCTATTGAAAATGCAAAATCTTTATCTCAATATGCTACCAAAAAATCAATGCAAAGTTCGAACGACTTTCTATAATTTACAAGTTAGCATTGGAGATGCTATATATTGATCTTGAAACGAACTTTTTGCTCGTATCACTTTTCAAATTGTTGTCGCCAACCTTGTATTTAAAAAAAAAAAAAAAAAAAAAAAAAAAAAAAAAAAAATTGAATAATGTAGAATCTGTATGTACGGTACTTAGAGCTACCACATTTGTAATACAAGTAAACCGTCATTTTAGAAATTTGAATTTTTTTTTTAAATTTATTTCGTATTTTGTACGAATTTTATGATTTCTTTATTAAGAAACTCAGCGACTTAGGAGTGAGCAGTGCCAATACTGTCCGAAATGAAACCTCTTTATATCCAGTTCGCCAGACTGTCTTGAATTCAGCAAAATGCAAGATATTTATCTCTCAATTTTAATCAACAAACTCACCCAAAAAGAAAATAACTAGCTTCCTTCTGTGTGCGGGGCTCAGCAGCGGGCGGACGGCAAAGCCGCTGAACACTATCAGTTCGGCCTGGGTTCAAATACCGGCGAACGGGTTCGCTGCATGGTTGGTTTTGCCCATGTGTAACGCAGATACGAACCAGACGCTTTGCTTTAATCAATTAACTAAAATACACCTATTGTCTGCGAGGCAGCAGAATGAATTTCTTTTCTCAATGAAGGTAAAAAATGCCACCGAAGTTTGCTTTATATGATTACGGCAAAGCCTCGAGGGTCATCTGCCTATGGGAAGGGATGCCTTGGAGGAGAACTTTCTAAGGGTAACTGGCTTGTATACAGGTTACACATGGGGAAAACCACGAAAGCATCCATGCAGCCAACCCGTTCGCGGGATTTGAGCCTCGGACCGAACTACCAGTCTTCAGCGACTTTACCGCTCAGCCGCTGGTGGGCCAATTATTTATTCATAAGAAATAATCTTGTGCTTGCTTTGTCCAGATATAGGGAATATTACAAATGATTTACTACTTTTTTGTCCGAAAGGGTGAAATTAAAGATTATTATCTCGGATATTAAGAATGAAACGGATAATATAAACTTCTGTCATTATGTACATATAGTTAGATCTTCCATGGAACTTTTATGTACACTATCCTCCAATTACCAACCGCATATTGAACTTTATTACCACCAAGCGGACTTTGAACTCACCCTCAAGATCTCGCCTGGAGTACTCTACATACTAATAAGAGGTAAGCAAGACTGTTACTGCAATGGTAGCAGTAACAGTCTTGCTTACCTCCTTGCAAGACTGCTACTGCTACCATTGCAGTAACAGTCTTGCTTACTCGTATTAACGAGTGCGGTACGGTGATGACTGGCACCGCACCGCACTCGTTACTTGATTAAGTGCGTAGCTATGTTAATGTGGTTGCTTAAGAGTATAAATAAAGTTAAACTATCCTCTTGTAATACTAGTTTTTTTTTTTTTTTTCCCTAGATGCAGTCTTCTAGATGATGTTAATATTGTTTCTATGGATCACTGTTATAGTAAACTTAAAAAGCAAAGTAAACGCGAGATTGATGAAAAGTCTAACGGCTCTAAATCGCTAAGAAAGCAGTCCAGGCGTGGCAAACTAATAAAAAATAATGCTGAAGTACTCTGAGAAAATAGATTTAATGTATTTGTTAGCAATGATGATATGGATTAACCAGAATTTGCAGGTTGAGGAAAAAATAGAGCCCAGAATTAGTTCTCCCATGGTCCGCTCATATTCTCTCATAAAATGTAGAGAATTTGTCAAAATTTTAAATGATAAGGCCAAAGGGGCATTTAGTTGGAGAACAAATGGTGAATTTCTGAAAATCTTCTCCATAGGTGAGGTGGCACATTGCTGCATTTCCAATAAACGAAAATGTAGAGCATTATTATGTACTAAATCGGAGAAGTCCCCAAAAATTGCCATAAGATGGTTACCCATAGATTGTCCCGTTGATGATATTAAACACGAAAAACTTACCGAAAAAAGGTTTTAAAATCAAAAAAGTTTCCCAGATGTTTAAGATTAGGACGCGGCGCCACTTCCACTCTACCAGATCCAACTGAAAACCCTGGCATTGATAAAATTTAATGATGTAACAAATCTACTCTATTATGCAATTACTGTGGAAAACTGTCAAGGCCAAAAGTGGTGCTGTGCAGTCTCATAACTGCCAATACTTTAGTCATTTGTCTGAACTCTGAAAAATTAACCCTCCCTGTATGAAATGTGGCCGCCCTCATAAAAGCATTGACTATGCGACCAAAAGAATAAATAACAAAAAGTGCTGTAACTGCCAAGGCACTCAAGTGGCTGATTACACATGATGTTCTAAATTTCCTCATAACCAACAGACTATAGTTAATAAGAAAGCTCGTAGAAGCATTATAGTATCTAATCCTTGGAAAATCCCAGTTAACCCAAAGAAAAATATAATAAATGAAACTTCTAATTTTAAGACCGGAAGGAGAACAGAGCTACAAAAAAAATATTCATCCTAGGGAACTAAATATAAATCCTATTCCGACAAATCCTAAACCAAGAGCCCAGATAAAGGCTTCAGTTGAGTTTGAAAATTATAAAAGATGCAAACAACATGCTTAATGGCATGAATTTATCGGATACAACAAAAAATATTGCAAAACGTATATTTGAAACCGAAGTGGCAAAAATTCTATTGACAAACACTTATAGCTTTTTCGAACACTTGAAGATGCTTTTAATTCCTTTATAAAGAATATGTCCTTTTATAACTAAATATTATAAAACGTCTCAGAGCAATTCTTGGTGTATATTATTGCGTGCATACGGGTTCGTAATAAGTTGAAAGCATACAGGTCCTCTGTGTGCGATGTCAGTCCGATGATTGGACCTCTGCCGCCAAAATTTAAAGGAAAAATTAATCGCCAAAACAGTTGCCAGCTTGGCGACATAACAATTTACTCAATGTCAAATACACTTGCCCCTGTATTCTTATTTTTCCTGCACAGTATCCTTCCTCTAGATTTTCATGTTACATTATCCAGAAAAATACAACAATTTCACTAAAATTATCTATATACGTACAAAAATAGTAACAACATATTATCTAATGTTAACAACATTAGCAAGTCTTGGCTTGCCTTCTATGAGTATTTACTATTATTCTATTACTCATTTGTGGCTACTCTCCTAAGGAACTTTTTATGAATATTCTTTTGTACATTTTATGGATTTCTGATAATGAAAATTGTTTAACCCACATAATTTTCAATAACGTTTATTTCGACAGGTATAAGTGCCTCGAGCACAAGCATTCTGTGTCGAATCATTCTATTCCGATGGCGATATAAAATTATGATTGTGATGCATATGATGTTCGGAATCTAAAACGCTCTAGGGCAAGGCTTCTCAAACTTTCAATATTTGCGACCCAATTTTCAATCATAATTTTCATCTCGTCTCCCATACAATAACAAGGTACTGAATAATGTATTCTGACGCTAAAACTGCAATACGACCTTCATCATAAACCGTGCAAATTATCAAGATAAGTATTAAATTTTGCATATGCTACTTTTTAGTAATTAGATAGTTTAGGTAAGTTGCTTTCATGTAATACGGTCAGTATTATGTTACTTTTCCTTTCTATATTGGAACAGATTGCAAAATAAATTTTAATTAAATATTTATTTCCTCAATCATCCATTTCTAAAAGTGAAAATGTCATTAGAAAATTAGTCTAGTCTCTGTTGTTCTGTATCCATCACATTCGGCATTCTCGTGGACATCTGAGCAACCTATCGAACGTCTGCGCAAAATGTGTATAAATACTGCACCTCGTGCAATTCCAGTCAGTTGCGGTCGAGTCAATCCTTCTATTGACACCGAATCTATCTTGAATCTGCATTTCGTAATTTATGCGTTAATTGCAATTCACGGTAACAGTAGTAGATTTAAATAATTCCATGGATAAATTTCGAAGTCGCAAGTGAACATTAGACGCCAATAAATTTTGGGTTTACCACTACTGAAGTAAATGAAGAAGAAAGGCCCTTGTGTGTTTATTTGCTCAAAAATGATGGCAGCAGACGGTATGAAACTTAATAAACTTGAACAACATTTTGGAAACGCTTCACGGTGAATACGTTAACAAACAACGAGAATTTATTTATTTAATTTTTGAATTAAATGAAAACCAAAAAACATTTTTAAAAAAACTTTGACTGTGAATGAAAAAGCTTTACTTGCTTCTTACAAAGTCTCAAAATAGCCAGATGTAAAAAGCAGACTTGCAGTCCATACCTCTATCAAATGATAATACTGTTACGAATTTGGCATTTAAAAAGCTAATGTTAGTTCAATTATAAATTAAATGGTTTTATTTCTCGCGTCGTGCAGCGCGTGACGAATATTAAAAGAAAGCTAAGCCAGAAAATTGAAAATACAAGAGCGCGTGCATTAAATAAATAAATATCTCTTTTTGATTTCGAGAAAATACTGGAAAATTCTAGCGCGTGATTTTAAAATCTTATAAAAGGAGGAAAACATCTCAGTTTGTTGTAGTTGCTTAGTTTGTTGTTGTTTAGAAAACAGCTCTTGTTGATTGTAGCGAATTCGCGGATTAGCTTTCTTTAGCTGTTTTGAATTACGTTCTATTGAACATTTGAGTAGTTAAAAGATAACTACTGTGAGATATTGTAATACTGCATGATAATTTGAGAAGATTTAAGCATTTTTGTTGTGATAATAATAAATTTTTTTCATTTTTCATCGCACTTGTGCATTCATTTCGTAACGAACCCGTACGCACGCAACAATTTTTTAAAAAAGGGAAAACATATAATATCCCAATTTTCTTCAGTGTTCAGATGAGTGATAATCTTGTAATTAAAAGGCCTCCAAGTCGATTTTTAGCTCTTTGAATTACTGATGATGAAAATAGAACTGTTTATATGTTCTTGGGGATTGGTGTCACAGAAGCCTTTAGTGCCAAGTCTCCTCTTATCCATGTAGAAGCAATCTCTTTCATTCCTGCTAAATATCCCACTTCTGACACCAAAAATTGTTGCGTGCGTACGGGTTCGTTACGAAATGAATGCACAAGTCCGATGAAAAATGAACAAAAATTTATTATTATCACAACAAAAATGCTTAAATCTTCTCAAATTATCATGCAGTATTACAATATCTCACAGTAGTTATCTTTTAACTACTCAAATGTCCAATACAACGTAATTCAAAACAGCTAAAGAAAGCTAATCCGCGAATTCGCTACAATCAACAAGAGCTGTTTTCTAAACAAACTAAGCAACTACAACAAACTGAGATGTTTTCCTTCTTTTATAATATTTTAAAATCACGCGCTAGAATTTTCCAGTACTTTCTCGAAATCAAAAAGAGATATTTATTTAATGCACGCCCTCTTGTATTTTCAATTTTCCGGCTTAGCTTTCTTTTAATATTCGTCACGCGCTGCACTGCACGAGAAATAAAACCATTTAATTTATAATTGAACTAACATTAGCTTTTTAAATACCAAATTCGTAATGATACTGTTGCCCGTCAAATCGGTGATATAGCCGAGATGGTACAGCAGCAGCTTTTTGGGAAGTTGCGTGACAAATTGTTTTCAATTCAACTTGATAGGGCAACAGATGGCAGTTAAGATGCTCATTTTA
This sequence comes from Stegodyphus dumicola, assembly GCF_044657685.1. Lineage (NCBI taxonomy): Eukaryota > Metazoa > Arthropoda > Arachnida > Araneae > Eresidae > Stegodyphus > Stegodyphus dumicola. Next base: position 89,234,781 of record NC_140777.1, read on the forward strand.
TGTTCATTTCACATATGTTCGATTTTGTGATGGTATGTCAGCAGCAGAAGAACTACGTTTTTGTAAACCAATAAAACTCAAAGCAACAGCACTAGCATTATTTGATATTTTAGATAATTTAATAAACAAGGCAAACAAAAAGTGGAAAAATTGTGTCGGAGTATGCGCCGTTGGTGCTCGTACAATGTCTGGAAGATTCCAAAGTATCCAAGCACTTGTGAAATAAAAATCTCCACTGTGCATTTGGACACATTGCATGATCCACAGAGAAAGTCTGGCTTCCAAAGAAATGAATGATCAAGAAATGGTCTGAATATTGAGCCAATGACAGTTGTATCCGTAGTAATTTACATAAAAATGAGACTCCCCAAATCAAAAGTCTTCTCTGTACTTTGTAAAGGGGGCATTCCCCACAGTTTGAGAATCGCTGCTCTAATGCAAGCCTTGATGTACATATGATCAATGGGCAGCAATTATTTGTTGTCTTAATTGCTTATATTACTTACTACTGTCGAAGTGTAAACTCTGTGAAACTTGTAAAAAAAAAAGAAAGAAAAAAAAAATTCCCCCCCCCTAACTTCAGGATTTATCATGATGGGAATTCTTTGAACTGACATGATTCACAAAAAGAAATTATTCCACAATGATACGTGCAACAAGCATCCTAATGACTGCACTATTCCAATCTGAAATCAACAAACTCGCAGTTTGAAAGCAGGGTGTTGCCAATGCCAGAAATAAAATATTTTTGTTTGCCTCGTCCGGCAGTATTGTCATTCAGTAAAGCCTAAGATATTTAATCTGGAAGATTATTGAATAACAAACAAAGCGATTTAAAAGCAACAAATACTGTTTTTTTTAAAGAATTTTCAATATGGCTGACTTAAATGCATTAAAATGAGGCATCTACTGAAAAATATTAAATATGTTTATCAAATTACACTAGCTGGACCCGTTAAAATCATCCCCCACTTATTTTTTCCCTGATAACTGTTTTATGCGACTGGTCACTCGAGTGTTTAGTTTTTAAAGAATTAATATACTGAATATAAAGCAATGTATGGCAACCCCTAACACTCAATTGGAAATTCTAAAGATATGCTGTTTTTAAATATTTTGTGATTTTGTTGTTACTATTCAACAGCAAAACCCGAAAAACACGATAATCTGGATCCGAAAAAACAAAAAACACGATACGATGCCGCGTAAGTCCGAAAAACACGATACTTAATATAGTTAAACACACAAAAAGTTAATAATAATAATAATAAAAAACAAGTCATCTTATTAAGAAAACTGAACACTGATATGATAAACTGAGCAAAGACTGAAAAAAATAGAAAAATGTGTTCCACCATTTAACGCTGTATCGGAAATTCTAAATATATGCTGCACTTAAAAAGTTTGCAATTTTGCTGTGGAAATATATGTGGCATAAGTGCGAAGAAAGCAGTTAAAATTGCACCAGAACTCTCAGTAAGTTGTAATTCTAGCTGGAATGCTAAATAAAAGGGCTTTGGAAATATTTATATTAATGACCTCCCAAAAGCACTGGAGGACGCTGATGACAATTTAGTTTTTTGGATCTAGGCTCTCAGGGAGAAACCAAGTCACATGATAGGTAAAATAAATTTTGCAATGATTGATGTGACGAAAATGAGATGGAGATCAACAGTGAAAAGTGAGTGTACACGGCTACACTTGGAAAGTATGTGTCGAGGCGGTTACTTCAAAAGTGAAAGGCAGATTAAGGATTTTGAAAAGACTAGATGCGAAGTAGGGTTGCAGCAGAGACACTCTTGATGTAACGTTTAAAATGTATATTACACCTGTACTATTGCTGCGAGCTTCTTATAACATGTAGTATAGAGGTAATGATTAAGTTGGAAGCTGTTCAAAATCAAATCTTGAAACTAATTACTGGTGCAGTAAAAACAACTCCAATCCAGGCTATGTTTCTGCTTACCGATAATAAACCAATAGAAGAGATTATTGAGGAAAAGGCCCTGTGTCTTTCTGAAAAATTAATTCGTCTTCCAGGTAACATCTACTGGAGAAATTATAACAAAAACAAAAGATTGAAAACTCAGGCAGGTCCTATTCAAAGAATCCTGACCATAAGAGAGATTCGATATCCCAGCTACTGCTGAAATTTTCTGACCTTTATATGTTTTCAACTGTATTGTCTGCAATGATCAAATTTTTTTCCACATCTTCCATAATTTTTCAATTTGCAGAGAGCAAAAAAATTCAGAGATTTATCTTATAAGCAACTTATAGTGGTATAGTATATTTTTAGAGCTATTTCTTTCTTACTTAAATTAAACAACCCTTCCAAAATTTATTCTACAGATAAATAGCTTTTCGTTTAGACTTGCACATGGTTTATACTTTTTGACCTCAACTTTTTAATTGCATTACATGTGTTTGCCATCGCAAAAATGATACAAATTTATATATACTGGGGGCATTATCTCCAGGGAAAAAAAAAACATAAAATATTTAAAGCAACTCAAATTGTATATGCTAAATTAAGAAATTATCATCTATTAGATCTCTTATTTACATATTTCAAACAAATATCTGATCTGAGATATACCCCTTTTAAAAATAAAGCTGTTTCAAGCTTTGAACAAATAGGTTTAACATTAGATTTCTAAGATTTACATACACTTAAATCAAATTATTACTAACTATCTGTTTATATATTAGATTTGCTTTCTTGTTTCTTATTCTTTTATATTTTATCATAAAACTTTCAGCACAAGTGGCAATACAATATAAAAAATAAATAAATAAAAATAAAATAATAAATTTTATACTTTCTACACTTAAAAATTTTTTCTAATTTAAATTTACAAAAAATGTGTACACGCAATATTAAGATGTCTTTTACAAAAGATGAAACGATTTTTCAGATCCAAAGTGTCATAAATCGTTAAATGTTTTAAGCAAATAAATTTAAACAATAAACACACAAAATAACCAAAAGCAATATTTCAAATACATTATGCACTTTAAATCTGCGAACAAGGAATACTAGGGAACATTTTTAAGAGTAAACTGATATTAATTCAATAATTAAATATAAGATTATTAAAAATGAATGAACCTTTCAAATCTGTAAATGATTCTTGAAATTTTTATTACATAAATGATTACAATCTATTAAAAAAAAACTTACACATCTGTACATGCAGGCTACAAATAATAAGAGAAAAGGATCAATATGTGTGTTACAAAATTTGGAAAGCACTATAAGCTAGATCAGAATAAAAAACAGTATTACTAATTCTTCCTATTTAAAACTTTAATACTTATATAAAAAATAACCATTTTCTGATATACTGTAACTATGTCTTTTGGTTTTAATACTGTAAATGTTTTGACTAGATTGCTTACATCCTTTATAGTACGTTTCTGCAATACTCTACAATTAATTCATCACTTTTAATTTCAGAATTGCACAGCTATTAATTATTTATTATTTAAATTTGTTGTTTAACAGATATAAAAAATTTGTTGCTGTGTTTAATACTCAAAACTACATTTTTGAAAAACATTTCTAAGAAATTCCGTCATAAAAGATTTTATTTATTTAAATTTAATAAATTCACTATTATTAGAAAATTATTCAAATGAAAATTTTTCTCAATATGCCACAGCAGATTTCTTCAACAGACAAATTTCTTTTGAAACAATGAATTCTACTTCCAAAAAACACCAATAACATCACACTGAGCTTAATATGCTAGACAACAAACAAAAGCATCAGCATTGACAATAAACAGGCCTTTCCACAATACGCCACAATTATTTATATGACACTAAAATAGCATATAATGAATACTAAATACATTTTTCATTAGTAAATGGTCCTTTTAATGTGCTTTTAATAAACTGTCATCTACGAAAGCAATATTAAGGTTCACCATGATATAAATAAATAAAGCCTGCTTTTGAAATTTTAAAACTAAACAAAAAAAAAAAATAATTCTAATAAATAAAATCTGACGTAAAATCATGAGAATCTACTTACTACAAGAAAATTCACAATTTAACAGTTTGGAAACATAATTCATGTAAAATAGATGAAACACTCCTATGATCCTGCATTTTAAACTTATCTACATGGTTTTGATCCTTTTATCTCTATTCATTTTTTGTCTCGTCATTTAGCAGCAGGCAAACGAAAATGTGTGTTTAATGGTAACCTATAACGAGACTACAAATTTTTAGAATTCTATATTGACAATAATAATGAATGTGTTTATTGCACATTTTGTACTGCAGAATTTTCTGTTCACATAAAAGAAAGGGTGACACTGAAGACCACATGAAAACAGCTAAACATAGAATTGCTATTAATGCTATTGCTTGAACAAACATACACCAAAGATGGGAAAAATAACAGTGGTCTGGTGCATGCTGCTAAAGAAGCTACATTTTTGTATCATACTGCTAGACATGAACTCAGTTTGAAAACACCAAACTGCATGCCTAAACTGGTTAAAAAGTTATATGACCCAAAATTTTCATTTGCTAGAACCAAAATCGGGGCAATTATTGTTAACTTTATTACACCATTTATATTTGATAATGTGTTGTGTTCTTTAGAAAAAAAAAAACATTAATATGTAACAGTAGCAATGGATAGCTCAAAGAGAAGTGAAGTAAAATTTGTTCCAACTGTTGTAAGATATTTCAATCTGAAGAAGGAAATTCATGTTAAACTTTTAAATTTTATGAAGTGTCAGGAGAAACTGCTCAAATTTGGACTCGGTATCTTTTGCACAGTATGAAAAAATACAAACTTGAAGAAACATTCGTTTGTTATACTGCTGAAAACATTAAGAGTAATTTTGGTGGTGTGAAGAGAAAGAGGAATGAAAAGTATTCAAGAAAAGTTCAAAGTGATTTTGATAGACTAATTTAGGAACTGGTTGCTTAGCTTGATTGCACTTAATTCAGTACAAACAGCATGCGATTCTCTACCCCTGTACACAGAAGTTACTGTTATAAAAAATTATAAATATTTTCACATACATATAGCATGAGCATTGAAACTTTAAGATTAAAAAAAAAAAAAAAAATACTATCTCCTAAGAAGCACAAGGTACCTTAGTTTGTTATTTGCAATAGAAAGAATCCTTTCCATTTTTTGATGGCCTAAAATCATACTTCTTACATTTTGACATATACCCAAAACTATTATTTATTTATTTATTTATTTTAAATCTAGAAAGTGAACTGTTTTTGAAATTTTCATATGGTACTCTACATTTGTTTCACAATGCAGTTCTGGAATTGGAAGCTAATTCTATCACAACAGAGGCATTTCAGACACATTCTGAATTAATTTGTCAAGTTCAGTAAGAAAACCCACACATTTATACCATTTTCTGTCAAAGTATTGCTAGCACTCTAAAAGAAAACAATAATATTACATGAACAAAAATTCTTCTCAAATGTAGGCAATTTTTATAATTCTAGTATCCAATACTTAAGACTTGTGGAGAACCAGTTTTGATAAAGTACCAGATACTATTGAAGAGAAGTGAAAAGCAATTTTTAAGGTATTTTAAAAGACTGATGTTTCATATGTTATAATATTTCTAAAATGGTTAAGTTTGTGGTGTCTTTGCATGGTAAATCTGTTTCAGTTGAGATAAATTTTGCCACTTTGGGGAACATTTGGCTTGCAGAAAAAGGCAGACTTTAAATATTTATTGTTAAACATCTGCTAAATGTTAAAATTAATTCAGAATAATATAGAAAGATAAGAATTCAGAAAAATACAACTGAATAAAGTTTAATGTTACAGTAAACGTTTAAGACTTTTAAGTTATTTCAAAACTATGTCCTGTGTTAGACAAAAAAAAAAAAAAAAAAAAAAAAAAAAAAAAAAAAAAAAATATGGTAAGCCTAACAGTTGCCAGAGTTTATCATATTCTGAAAATTTGGAAATTTCTATTAAAGTGATTGCATTAAAATATAAGTATTCAATGAAGAACCATATAAAACTTGCTTATTATTGTTCATACACAGAGCTCAGAGAAAGAAAAATATCAGACAATCAATCAACTAAGAAAGAAAAGGACAGCTAACTAATCAATCAACAACTAACATTTCAAAATTAATACATCATTTAATTTTTTAAAACTAAGGAGGAAAAAGGAAAATAATAATGCAGAAATGTCAATGCTAACACAATCAAAGATTAAAAAAAGGGGGGAATGGGAAACGGTTTTAATTCAGTATTTTTTAATTTGTACTTAAATTTGTGTTATGAAAGGCAAAACTATTTTGCAAATATTTGTCACTTATATATTTATACTCAAACTATAAAATTGCTCTAGTGATACAATTCCAACTGAAAGAAACCTTATATACTCCAAACAAAAACATCTACAGATAAGCCCATTGAATGTATGAAATGTAAAAAAAAAAAGTTTTACTAATCAGAATGTTCATAAATAATTTGCATACTTTTTATTTTAGATGATGTATTACTATTATAATATTAAAAAATGTATACAAAAACATGTATTATATTTATACCAAAAGACCCCAATGTATTTCTGATCAAAAAGGGTTAATCTCTTTGCTCTTAGGTTTACATCTTCCAAAACTTAATTTAAAAATCTTAATATGAGATATTTATTTTATTTCAAATTTCGAACACAAAAGATATCATTATTTTAAAAAAATTAATCGCAACCAATCATTGATTTGCATTTAACTACAATGTAGCAAAAACAGAAGTCCTAAAAACAGGGCTCTTCTTAAATTCGAAGAGAATTTTTTATATATTTCTAATTATAATTTTCAGAATGAATAAGCAATATTTAATATTTACTTAACACACAATTCAAATGAAAAGTCTAAAAATGTGACTTGTAATAAAGTTAAAATCCTTAAATTAAAAAAAATATATAATTTAAAATTAAAACATGATAATTAAAGTCATTAGGAAATATGGAAGATTTTCTAATTATAAGGCAAAATATACACTTTTAAATAACAAAATTGTAAAATTATAATGAAAAGGGAACAGTATCATAAGATTACTTTCAAACACCATGAAAAGATTTAAAGAAAGTCAGCTTTTCAAGCATCCATAATGAATATTTAAAAGAAAACAGAAATTATTACAACAGTTTTTCAAATATAACAGCCAATCATATAAGAGCCAGTCTTAATGTTGCATTATTTCTTTCTTCACCTTGGCATAGCTCTTCTCTTTTTTCGAAGAAGTCGATCTTTTATGGAAACTTTTTGTAATAAATTGTAGGCTACGTATTCACAATAATAGTCAGTAAAATAAGGTACGTAAAATGATCTCAAAAGTCTGTGTGACCTAAAAAAAGGAAAAAAAAAGATAAAGCAATTACTTATTTTTTTACAGTTAATAAATTACAGGAAAATATACAATCAGAAATAACCTCTGAGAATCAAGAAAAGGTATGGAAGAAGTAATGTTCCAGTTCCTGTCTTTAGAGTATCTTGGTTCCAAAGAAGAATGATTTGGGTAATCAGAATCAACTATATAATCACATAACCTGATGTCAACCTAAAAGAGCATATTGTGTTATTAGCAAAATAAAAATAAGTTTGCCACCTATATAATAATTTTTATGTTAAACTGAATTATGAAAAAGCATATAAAACTTATATCTGGAAGGGGGAAAATAACACTATCCATACATAAAATTATGCTTAATACTTTTTTGTACTATTAAATGATTTCATTAATTTTAAATTTGTCATGAATTACTTGTAATTCATTTTCTCATGATTTAACAGTTTTCTTGATTACTTAAAAAATTAACTGAAATTTATGTTAATATATATGAAATGATTTAAATTATCAATTTAGAAAGGGTGAAAGAAAGTATGAACAAATAGTAGAACAATCTGTTGATAACAAAAAAGGTCTACTTTTGTGTGAAAGTAGTCCCTTTTTCTTGCAGATTAGCTATTTGTGAATCCAATACAGACAAATGACCTCATCATTATGCACATAATTATACAATAAAACATTAATAAACTAATTTGTCAAGAGATATCACAAATTAACCAAGAAAACTACAGCCTTTATTCTATAAAATTACAAATAATAATTATCTAAAAGTATTATCTTTGTTTAAAGCTTTATCAATAGCATGCTTTAGATTATAGGCACCAAAAATTAAATTAGAAGAAATACTAAGTAATCTTACATATCTTGAATGCTCTTCCAGATTTTGGTCATTCATATCTAAAGGTATGATCTTAGTTGCATTTGGTAAATCAGAAAATGGTTTAGGTAGCTGGCCTTTGAATTCTGATTGTAAAAATTTCAAGTTCCACCTAAAAGTATGTGTTGGAATTTTTATTTATACAATGAAACACATTTTAGTTTACAAAAAATTAGTCTCTTATGTAAGTATAAACAAAGTTCCATTTAATCTTATGTAAACATATAACTCATTTTTTTTTCAAAAAAAAATAATAATTTTCTTACTTTTCAGGTAAGAAAAAACTTGATGGAAATCTATACCATTCTTTCCCTATGCATACATTTACTGGATATTCTGGAGGAAGTGGATGCAAAGTTTCATCAAGTGATAGCCTACTCAGTTCCATGAATGTTTCAATTGGTGCACGGTAGCCTGATAAGATACATTGTTAATACCATTTAAAGTCCAGAATTTATAGATATATATATATATAAACAACAGCATGATAAAAATCTTAATTTCTTCAAAGATAACTTGACTGTAATGCTTTCAATATGCCAGTCTGTCTTTACTAATTTACTATTCACTTGTTTTATTAAGAAATGACAATACACATGTGGTTTTGTCCAATAAATAAATGGAATGCATCATAGGGTAGACAATTTTTCTTATTCTTTCTACGAAAGCATATTTGAAGAAATTCAGGAGAGGGAAAAGGAGGGAAAAAAACTTTCTATGGAGAAAAAATGTACATGTAAAAAAAAAAAAAAAAAAAAAAAAAAAATTATGACCAAAATCTCTACTATTTAGATATCTTTCCTGGCATATTTTTCATACCATTACTTTACAATCATGGTCATAGCTCTTCATTTCAATTTACGAAGGCTCATACAAATCTCCCCTCCCCTTTTTTTAGAGTTAAACACCAAAAACCTATTAATGCTATCACAGAGTTCAACAGTCGGTAAAATAAGGTACGTAAAATGATAAAATAACACAGTACAAAAGCAATAACACAGTACTATTAAAAACTTTAATATCTTAAACAGGATGCAAAATTAAATCCCCCCCCTCTAACCATTTATAGGCATTGGCCTCTACTAAGGCCAGAAGCTGTGGTCTCTTTATTATGGAGGCACCAAACAGGTGGGCCACCTTTGTCTCCTACGAAGGGACATACAAATTATATCCATGCTTTCTCTGGGATTCAAAACCAAGCCCTTTGTTACTACACTGAGTCACTAGCCACTTCCCTGTCTGGGCCATGCAATATTACGTAAATATATATCCCAATAATCCAAACATCTCCTCAATGGCCAGACACTTGAAAGTTCTGCATTAATCAAGAATTGTGATTGAAATGGTCAGTTATTTAACTATCTCATCACTGAAAGCAATATCTAGGATGCAGTGCAGGGACAATTGATATTCCATCAATCAAACCCACTTTCTTAGTTTAAAATTAGCAGTCTGCCTCTGTTGACTGCCATACTATTCCAGAAGGCAAATGTGGGAAATCATTAATTCAAACTACTAAAAATTTCAAAGAAATCTGAATTCTGAGTACTCTCTCTCTCTCTTTGGATTGGGATATATATTCTTTTATGATGAAAAGAAACCTTAAAAATGCAATTAACTATTACACAGATAAGCCAACTGAAGTGCTACTGCACATCTTTGAACAAAAAATAAAGCAAAAATATATCCCCTGCCCCCCCCCTAAAATCCTCAATTATATGATCAGTAGGAATAATACCTCAGTAGAGAAATACATCCAATGGGTTATACAAACATTCTTAAGCAATAATACCTCATTTCATTTTAACACTCTTTGCCATTATTTTTATTTTAAAACTAAACAAATTCAATCTTAGACTGATATTAGTTTTATAGAAATAATCTATTCATTCTGAGGAAGACTGGCACGAGGAACAGTCTTTATATTACATTCCAGGAAAACATAACTGAAATAATATTGTCTCAAAAGAAGGAAAAATTAAAATCCTCTTTCATTATGTCATAAATCCTTCCATAATTTTAATGATACTCAGAAAAAGATAGATATTGGTCATACATATTGTTAAGTTTTATATCAAATAACTTAAAATCACCTAGTGGAACCTCAGATCATAAACTCCTCACTTCACAAACAATTCAGTTCCTGAATAAATTAAAATAAACCAAAACTGCATCAGATGACAAATGGCATCTCAAGTTATGAAGACTCAAGTCAGCAATATATAACTTTCTAAAATATTTTGAGGCTACCTATATCATATATTTAACCCTTAGGACTTTCTGGAAAATTCTTTTAATATTTTCAATTGTTTAACTCTCATTAATAAAGCATGACAGCAAGTGACTTACAGGATTATAACTGGCCTATAAGAAATTTAAACCAGATTGGGTTAGCAGATACTAACTATGACCACTTTGAAACTTAAATCCTTCTTTGTTATGTATGATATTGTGTTTCTAAATAAAATCATGGGCAATGTTAACAGTGAAAACTAGTGGCATACCTGGGGGGAGCAAGAGAGGAAATCTGTCTCCGACCGCAACATCCAAGGGGTGCCAAACTGATGTTACAAAATTTTAGAATGAAATATTTGCTATTCTTGAAAAGCATGACGAAGGAGGAGATCTTCAGCTGTCCCTGGACACAGGATACCATAGCTACAGCTTCGGTGAAGATGTAGAGAAGTAATAAGAGTACCATAAAAATTAGCTTAACAAGAAAGAATTTGAATAAATTCAGAAGCAGCAACAAAAGGGTACTGTGTGGACGAGATGTCTTCAACAGATGATGACCCTCCCTTCAGAAAAATATCTTTGCTCCCTGATTTACAAAATTTATGTAATCTGGGATAAAATGAAAGTTTATGATGTTTTTATGAAAGAAAATTTCATATCCAAACAATAACATCTTTCTCATCACACTTATTCCATCTTCATTGCACGCTCTCCTTGGCACAAGTACAGTAAAATTAAATTAAGTTTTCATTTATTTTATCTGTTTAATATTGTGCTTATCTTTTTTATATTTATGCTAGCAGAAGTACCCAATGCCAGTTAAGTTAGATTGAGAGTAATGTATTATTTTATTCATGACATCACTTGAAACTTCATATAATAGCATATTACATGTCATAAGGAATATGATGCATCCTTGTAATGCATAAAAAATTATAAAGTAATATTCAATACATGTACCACAATTGACTACATAATCATATAATCATATGGTATGTATACCCATATGACATATGGACCATCAGCAAAAATAAAAACAAATACATCACCATTTTGAGCAAAATGAATTATTTTGAGCTATGTGGAACCCACATAAAAATTTTAATGGAAAAATAAACTAATACTCTCTCATTATGTCAGCAACAATGGCAGGTAACCATTGCTGCTGATATGGCTGTGATGTTGTTCCTGATATCTGCACTGTTGTCACTCAGAAAAATGAGGGTGAAAATTAATGGTTTAAGTGTTTTCTCTGATTTTATTTATTTATTTTATTTATTTATTTATTTTCCCCCTTAAAGTGGACATTGACCTCTTCCAGGACCCAGAAAAGAATTGTAGAAAATTTGGTGACAATAGCTATAATAGTGACCGAGTTATTAGCGAACCAAACACACAGACTTTCTTCTTTATATACAGAGATTTATGGATTTTCATCAGTTTTGGGTCATGATCTTGTGCAAAGTATTGTTGTAAAGTTTAAATAAGCAATCATCTGTGGTCTAGGAAAGAATTAATTCATCAACAGCGGCTCCAATGCAGTAGATTCATCATTATTTACAAATACCAACAGTTTAGTTACTTACATTCCATAAATGCTTTTGTCTAACGATAAAGGAATGAAACAAAATTATAATTCAGATGTAGACATCACCCCCATGTTTTGTTTTAATAGTATATATCAAACTTTTATCTCTGAATCTCTGCTCTTTCTGCACTAATATTAAAGAGGTTAAATAAAATGCCGGAAATTGCTACACATTGGTAGCATTAAACAATATGGCTATCTATGATCTCAAGACCATTACTTAATTAGGTCCTTAAAAATAAAGAAATAATGATTACTTTTTGATGACCGCTGTGAAAATTTCCATGGCAATTATTTATTAGTTTGGTTTGGCTTATATGATTACGGCAAAGCCTCGAGAGTTATGGGGAAGGATGCCTTTGTGGAGGACTTTCTAAGAGTAACTGGCTCATATACAAGTTACACATGGGGTGAAAATCATGAAAATGCCCATGCAGCCAGCCAGTTTGCAGAATTCGAACCTCGGACCGATATAAGTGTTCAACGACTTTACTGCTTGGCCACTGCTGAAATTTGGCAAATAGATAAATATTTAATAAAAGAGGATTAAGATATATTCAATATACTATTAATAATAGAAATTTATACTACAAAAAATGAATTTTTTGACTTGATAGGTTAAAAATTTTATTTCATAAAACAAGAATTTTGCATTATAATAATGCATATCTCATATTTTTACCCAGAGTGTGGAATTTTAGTACATTATTTTTAATATGTTAAATTATAACAAAAAAGAAATATCTTCATTTATTAGGCAAGATTATTTCTAAAAAAAAATCATTTATCAAATCTTTCACATGTTTATACATACAATATTCATAAAACATAAATCACAGTTGTGTGATGCGAGTTTGATTTAGCAATAAACAGCTTTGCAATAAACAGCTTTATAATCCTTGCTCATGCAATCATAATTTTCCTCTATTATTTTTTTCCCTGCAATGGGTAGGAAGACTTTTGTTTTGCCATAAGTTGAAAAAACTGAACTTAACCGCACTTAAACAGCTTTTAAAAGCTTTAGTCTCTTAAAAAATAATAATAAATAAAAAAAATATGAGTCTTCATTTAGAAAAAATGTTTGTGTTTAAATAACCACTTCATGAAATTAAAATATGACTTGAAGCCAAAGTGATTAGGCAACCTTTCTTCACACCAGGAAGAAAAAGGTATGTAAACACAAATTTGGTTGTTGGACTACACATTCCATTTATTACTGCCATAAATTAATATGTACATTTACTTATGGTGTTAAATGTCTCACAAAACTGCAAAAATTAATGAAAACTTACTCACAAAAAGAAAAAAATCTGATGTGTACACCACATGACTTCCTTGTACGGAATATTAAATTATATGCATTTTTTTCTTGAATTTCATTTAAATTCATTGGATTGAATTAAATCTACTTTACCGACAGCGCATAAACCACAATAGAATAAATGCACTCTAAAATTCACTATATTTGTTTACTATAACGACACTCTGAATGCACAAACTTTATATCATTTGAAGAATTATCTTATCGTTGCCACATGTTCTATTAAAATACTATAATAAAACTAGAACGATGTATGAAAGAAATTAAGCAAACAAAACAGTAAAGAAACAGTTTTTCACAGACGATTCAGTATTTCTCATTCAATTAATTCAGTTCTCACTTCGCGACAAGGCAAAAATACATAAAAACTCAAAATATCTGTATTAAAAATTACGAAGTAAATCTTAAGCACTTATTTCCTCGAAAAAATTCCAGAAAGGATTAAGCATGATTTTATTCGCAATAATAAAAGAAGGCATTATTTTTGTTGTTGCAAAGCTTAGTCTCTCTAGATTGGCAACAAATCTACAATTCTGCTGTTTTAAATGTAAACAAATATGTCCGCCATGTTATTTAAAACTTAACCGCACTTAAACAACTTTTAAATTGTTGATAATTGTACAAATATTGCTTCCATAATTACAAAAGACATAAAAACCTTAACCGGAAGATAAGAACAACATAATTCAATCATTTTTAACCCTTTAACTGTCAAGTTATTTTGATGATTTGGGTACACAAATTGTCAAATTTTTTTAATGGAAAAACCAAATGTAGCCAAAATAAACATCTCCCGATATATATTCGGGTATGACAATATGATGCACTCAAAAAAAAAATTACCCCGAGAAATACTCGGGCGTGACATTTTCGAACACCAGTGCTGTGCCCGAGATAATCTCGGGCATGACAGTTAGAAGGTTAAAGCAAAAAATGTACAATTTACAAACGTCTAAGAGTAAAGAAACTGAGATCACTGTGCCGAGTAACACAGTGGATATATATATAAATATAGTATTTACATACGTTTGGTGCGGCCGATTGCAACCAAAATACGAGGTGCACATCTACATGTTATATCTGTCCTATATACAAAATTTCAACGTTCTGAGGCTACTCGTTTTTGAGTTATGCGAGATACGTACGTACATACGTTCGTACAGACGCCACGAAAAATTCTCTTCAGAACTAATTTTAAAGCAGTTTTATAATTTTTTTGGAGGAAACGAGGCTTTTATTCTGTCCTTATGTACAGATATCACGCAAAAACATCGTTAAATTGCATTAGATAGCGGTCAAAATAAATATTTTCGTTGAAATATGCTGGCTGAAACTTTTTGCAATTACAATACTTCCTTTTTACTTCATACAAGGAAGTAAAAATACCACAGGTCATGTTCTTACCTCACACAAAGTTTCTGAAGGATTTTGTCACGCAATTAGAAAATGTTTCTTGTTGCTATTCCTGACTGTTCTATTTTATCTAGTATTCAGCCAAAGCCAGTGGAAAGGAAATAAGTCAAAATATACTTTTACAGTACCAAAGACATTTGATATGGTTTCAATTGAAAAGTACCAGCAGTTTTACTGAACTTAAAAACAATTAACTTTAATTTCACATAATCATTAAACATATTTTACAAAATATTGTCATGTTTTTAATAAATAAAATTTAAAATATGCATACAATTGCATAATAAATATTTAACAAAAGATTTTTCACCTACCTTTATAAACAACCACAGTACGAGATAAAGAAAGTAAACAATAAATGGCACAAAAGGCTATGGAAATCCAGCTAGTGAACTCCAAATAGTTGGCAATAATTTTCTTGTGAAACAACTGATGATATATTTTCTACCAAAATAACATAAATTTAAATTTCACATCATAAGGATTTCTATTGTTTATATGTAATTTCCATTAAAATAATTTTGTATAAAATTCAAGTATATTAAACAGATCCCTACCTGTAAACAGTCAACAGCAAAAGCTCCGGCAAAGCAAATCAAGGGATATATGGGAAACAGGAATCTTTCCTCCTACAAGAAAATCATCACCAAGATTTCTGAAATATCAGAATGTTTAAATAAGAAAAAGAAACCATCCCCAAAAAATAATTATAATGATAATGCACAAAATAATCAAGTATATCAAAATAAAATATTGTCATCACAGAATCATCAAAATCACATGAAAACAATATACACTAGCAATGGCCCTAGAATAAATACATAAAATAATTTTGTTCTACTGAAGATACCAAACCCAAGTAATAAATTCAAACTAACAATTCCTATATAATCAGGAAATATTTTTAGAATAAACCATACTTATTTCATTAACTACGATATTACACTAAAATTAATCACTATTCAGTACTTCCCTAAATCACGATTCAATTTTTTTATTTATTTATTTAGGGGGGAAAAAGAGTAGTAAACCACCATACTCTTCTTTTAACTTTATGAACTTTTTCTAAATTTAAGATTCCCAATTATGAAAGGAAAATGTAGTTATCCTTCAATTATCTATATAAATTATACATTTTCTCATTTAAGTCTTTTCACAATGAAAAAAAAATTATATATATATATATAAGCTTTTTCATATTATAGCACTTAATATATGTTTCAGTTACAAATTTACTAAAATTACAAAAAACGTGATATCCTTTAATTATTAAAGGTTCATTGAAATTATAAATAAAAAGTGACATCCTTTGTTTAAATAAAATATTTAAAATACTTCAAGATTGATAAAAACTAACTATCAACACTTTAAAATTTATTACACAAATTTAAGTACCATTTCTAAAATATTTCTTCCTTAAGTCAGAGTATATTTCATAAGCTGGAACAGAAACTAAAAGGAATAGCAAATAATTTTGACATTATAAAACAAAAGTCTTGGAGTCGTAACTATTTGGTGTCTGCCAAAAACATCGTGGAGAAAACAATGCAAGGCAAAAATGCCGTGGGAGAAAAGAAAGTAAAAAGAAAGCATCCCAGTTCTAAAACATCGTGGTACAAAATATCATCAACGAAAATAAAGCGGTTCAAATCTCAGTTTAAAAACATAGTCTTCGAAAATATCATGGTAAAAAATAAAGTACCTACAAATCTTCGCATGAAGATAACATAGCACATATGCGTTTTTCAGGTTTTAAAAGTCATAAGTGCATTTTTGCATTATGACTTGGGAGTGCAAGAAGGGAAGAGGGATATTTTTATTTCTATATTTCATATTTTTGAGTGAACTAATAAATTTTTGCTGAAAATGTAAGAAGGAAACTTAAGCGTTTAAAAACTGAAAATGAGTAGAAAATTAATGCAACATATAGCACTTAATAGAACTTTTAAATTTACCTACTTAATTAATAAAGGTTATTAATAAATTAATCTTTTTTATAAAGATTTATTGATAATTTTTCATGAAAAATACAGTCTAAAAATGTTTATGCATGAGGTTACCTCTATACAAATTGCTTAGTTAATTATTAATAATTTTCCGTCACGTTCATCAATCTGTTATTGTTTTAGTGAAAATTATATCTTGTTTTGATTCCTTTTATTCTTGAAGCGTTGTTAACATTTTCACCATCTTTCCTTCTTGCGCTCTCAAATCATTATGCAAAAATGTAATTACAACTTTTAAAACCTGAAAAATGCACGTATGTGAAATTATAGTCAGGCGATGATTTGTAGGTACTTTATTTTTTACCATGATGTTTTAGAACTGTGACGTTTTCTCTTTGCTTTCTTTTCTTCCACGATGTTTTCGTACCATGACATTTTCACCTTGCTTTGTTTTCTCCACGATGTTTTGGCTATAACCAACTATTTGAATTAGTAATTTATAAAACTGCTTATGACTACTTTAGAATGATTCAGTCTGACACAATAATTCACACCAAACAAACTCCACAAAATTTTTCCTTTCATGGCTTTATTTAACATTCTTATTTTCAAACTAAAACATTTTTCTCCTTAAGCTTTTAATTTTCTCTATACCAGTAATTATATTTCACAAATCTCATTCTTTTGCATTCAAATAACAAATACTATAAAAATTCAAAAATTTGCAGACTTTAAGATATAGTTAATTTTTTTAAAAAATTTTAATAACTTGTTAAAAATGGTAAATTTTATATATCTTAAAAATATGTTATAGAAATATTATAATATAATGCTAGCGTTCTGCTGTTATTGCTTATACCAACGTCCAGACATATATTTACACAAATAGTCTCACAGTCAGAAATATGACTGCCATGTGGCAAAAGCTTTAAGTACACTTGTGAAGAAAAAAATTGCTTTGGTAAATTCCACCTTAATTCTAACCAGCAATTCCAAAATAGTGAAATCTTACAGAAGTATAAATCATTTCCCCCATCATCAACATCTTCAGATGA
Organism: Stegodyphus dumicola; assembly: GCF_044657685.1. Taxonomy (NCBI): domain Eukaryota; kingdom Metazoa; phylum Arthropoda; class Arachnida; order Araneae; family Eresidae; genus Stegodyphus; species Stegodyphus dumicola. The sequence continues at coordinate 89,252,579 of NC_140777.1, forward strand.
TTTTCATATCCCCAGATTTGAAGTGCTCATTCCAGGGTTGCCACTCAAACAAGAAAATGAAATTCTCTGACTTTTCCAGGTTTTCCAGTTGTGTTTCAAGAAAATTCCGGTCTATCCACGTAATGTAATACGTTGGCTGTGCTAAGAGGTAAATTAATTATGGTATTACTTGTATTGTGTAGCAAATTCACTTAATTATTCAATTAATCCCAGGACATTTACTCTTAATTATTCTCGGTATACTTTGATAATTGTGTTTACTTTTCCACTTAAGAAACTTAATAAAATTTAAGATATATACATTGGATAACAAGTGTATGTTTTATTTAATTATTACTTATGATCATCACCAGTTCAACACGAGGCTAATCCGGTCCTTATAAATCACAACGCAATGCTAAATAGTTAGGTTAGATTTTAGGTAAATTTAATTTGTTTGAGGTGTCTTTTTAAAACGCACCTTAACACTTGAAAACACAAATATAATTATAATAGGAGTTGTTTTCTCCACTGAAGATTGAAATTAGAATCTGCTCAATCTGGAATAAAATAAGGCTTTTTTTGCAGACATTCTGCAGCTAAATGAAAGAAAAAAAAATCTATTTAATGATATTTTTTTAATAAATTGAGGTATTTTATATTTATTTCGCAGCATACATAAGAAAAAAATATATGCATCAAATTTCGTGATGGTATGTCATCATATTGCTAGAATTAATTTCAAGATTATGCGAGAGAAAATTTCCTGAAATTTGGAAATATTATTTACTAATAATAAATAAATTTAGAGGGAAGAAGAAATGATACAAATAACATAAAAATAAAGAAAATTACTTAAAAATTGAATTAGAATAATCAGCGATATTTTAGCAAATATAGTTATATTACATGGTTAGCCTAGATAACTGATCACAATTTTTTATTTTACTACAAAATGGCAAGGTATTTATTAAAAAGAAAGAAAAAAAAAGGTTTAAAAAGATTTTATATACGGCAAGGCCTTGGCACGATTTTGAAAATTGTCGCCAAGACCAAAATGGCCGTTTACTGCTCATCATCATGTCGCCAAATCCTGTTGTACCATACATGGAGATTATTCTAACCAAAGAACGTCTATGTAATGAAGAAAAGGTTCCATACACGTAACGATCTTACGGCGCTAGAAAGCGGTGAGAAAATTTGACGAGGAATTTGGCGACGGAACCTGGTGGCCAGAATTCCCCTCTCCGCGATGTGTACAGGAAATTGAGAAACACATGTTAAGAAGAAACGTTCTTTGACAAAAAGAAAACTACAAAAATCCCTTTTTAAATTATTGCAAAAAATCCAAGAAGAAACGGGTACTATTCGTTTCGAAGGCCGAAAAAAATTGCAGCAAAAATGCATGTGCAAAAGCACCAAATCTAACAAATGCACCCATTTAACAGCATGCCAAATCTAGTGTACGTGCTGATTTCAGATTGTGTAAGTTTATATAGTTCTGTATTTCTTAAGACGGCATTGAAATACTAGTTTAATTTTTAAATTGTTTTTTGATTTTAAATTCTTTTTTGATATCTTATGGATTTAACAATTTGGGAATTGCCCATGACGAAAGCTCGGCAATAGAATTTTGGGTAAAGTGCAAAATCCCCCAATGCTTGACGCGTTTTTAAGAATTGCACATACTCGGTATCCATGTGCCCATCAACCTATTTTAACTTAAAAAAAAATCCTAGAATTGCACAAAAATGGCACTGCGCACACCCTTGACTTTATCTATGTACACATCGACCTATTTTCCATTAAAAAGTAAAAGAAAATTGACAAAAATCCAATTGTTTTTACCCTGTAAAAAGCGGCAAACAAATAAGTGTGCGATTCTGCAATTACCGAGAATATTTTCAAAGAAAAGGCATCCTTCATTATAGAAAATTACGTTTGAACAACCAATGAGATGAAATTATGCTTTAGCGATAAGTCGGTAGCGAAATAGCGATGAAGGCATCCATTCAGTTATGTTTAGCAATTTTTATATAAATTATAATAATGATCTGAAATAGTTATTAACTCTTATCCTTCCATTCAGTCATGTTTAGCCTTTTTCATATAAATTATAATAATAAAAAAGTATTATATGAAATTAACCTTTCATCTAATTTAAAACATCAATCTTAAATAGTTATTTACTATTTATTATATTTCCTTTCTTGCCACAATTATTTTTGGCAGCATTGGCATCAACAATAGTTTGGCGATTTTTTACAGCCCTCAAAACCGAATAGTACCAAGAAACATTTTATCAAAGAAAATTTCTTAGATTTTTCGCAATAATTTTAAAAACGGATTTTTGTAGTTCCCCCCCCCTCAAAATAACTAATTCATGAATTAATTTATTTGTGCCAAAAAATATTTTCTTTTCCTTTAGAGTTTAAAGAAAAACCTAAACGATATTCCTTTTATGAACTCTTGATAATGTGACCTTCAAACTTCGACACCGGTTTCGAGCTTTGGCGACAGATATATCGCACATGCACAGCTGTTTCCCTCTATGATGGAACGGAGCCACATCTGTTGCAGATAGGTTTTCCTTCTTTACAATACTTTTTCTTTGATTCTAACCTTCACGGTACCCTATACTAGGATTAAACCCATTTTATTTTATACAAAAACATGTACTTTCTTTGGTTCATGCACACTGCACATATGATTCTCTCGATTCTCGAGGTTACTGGAAACCAAAAGTTGCAAGAAACTTGCTTTGCCTTTCTAAAAGACAATCAAATTGGAGCTGCGAAGTTTGGCTATATGCCAGCTGCCCGAATGACACTCATATGATACACAATTCGCCAAAAAGGTGATCTCTTCCGGCGTCGGCGCAAAATTCGCTTTTTTTGGTGCGATCGTTGTATGAAATTCCCTGACTTTTCCAGATTTTGACTAAAATACTTAAATTCCCTGAACTTTTTTGTCAATTTTCGAATTCCCTGACTTTTTCCGATTTTCCCGGTAGCATGGCAAGCCTGCCATTCTACAAAGACACTATACAATCACACATATCCAAATTTATAAATAAATATTAGTGTTACAGAACTGTATGATATTTGGTACTTATGTGTTTACAAAAAATACACAAAACGTTTTTTGCAAATATGACTTATCATATATTGAAAAATGATAAAATGATTTATTCCATACATCTTTAACTCCATATCACAGGTTATGATATACATCTTTAACTCTATAGTCACATGTCTCAAGTATAACAAATTCAAATACAGTATGAAGTCCGAAATCCGGACATTCAATATCCGTAATGATCCAAATTCCGGACCTCAAAACCACAAACAACTTTTTCTCCTAGGATTTACACATGTGCATTTGATTCCTCCCACCGCGCATAATAAAACATCTGGAGAGTCCCGATTCTTAATTTCACTTCGAAACCAAAAAAAATACCTCGTTATTGAAGAAACATTCATTTTAGTATAAATCTATATGATCAGTAATTTTGCTGCGTATTTACTTTGGCACACATCTCAAACCGAAGCATTCCACATTGATACATTGTTTATCTGACGTCAACATGGTGAATCATTATTTATTATACTTTCCTTTCATCACAGCATTTTTATCAACACAAGACAACTTGAGTAATGATACATGTAGCGATGTTTAAACAATTTTTACTTTCTTGTACGAAGTAAAAAGGAAGTATTGTAATCGCGAAAAGCTTCAGGCAGCATATTTCAACGAAAATATCCACTTTGACTGCTTTCGAATGCAATTTAACGATGTTTTTGCGTGATGTCTGTACGTAAGGACAGAATAAAAGACTCTAAAGACTCTTTTCCTCCAAAAAAACTGCTTTAAAATGAATTCTGAAGAGAATTTTTCGTGGCGTCTGTACGAACGTGCGTACATACGTATCTCGCATAACTCAAAAACGAGTAGCCTCAGAACGTTGAAATTTTGTATATAAGACTACTATAACATGTAGATGTGCACCTCGTATTTTGGTTTTAATTGGTCGAGCTAAACGTATATAAATATATTTATAAATACGTATATCCACTCTGTTACCCGGCTCAGTGATCTCAGTTTCTTTACTCTTATATGTTTGTAAATTGTACTTTTTTTGCTTTAAAAATGATTGAATTATGTTGTTTTGATCTTCCGGTTAAGGGTTTTATGCCTTTAGTAAATCTGTATGCAATATTTTTAGAATTATCAACAATTTTAAAATTGTTTAAGTGCCGCTAAGCCTAATTTGATGGCGGCCATTGCTCTTGTTTACATTTGAAACAGATGAGTAGCGGATTTGTTGCCAATCTAGAGAAACTTAGCTTTGCAACAACAAAGATAATGCCTTCATTTTTTTAATTTAATCATGCTTAATCCTTTCTGGAATTTTTTTGCGGAAATAAGCGTTTAAGATTTACTTCGTAATTTTTAATACAGATATTCTGAGTTTTTATGTATTTTTGCCTTGTCGTGAAGTGAAAACTGAATTAATTGAATGAGAAATACTCAATCGTCTGTGAAAAACTGTTTCTTTTTTGTTTTGTTTGCTTAATTTCCTTTATGCATAGTTCTAGCTTTATTATAGTACTTGAATATAACATGTGGCAACGATTAGATAATTATTTAAATGATATAAATTTTGTGTATTCTGAGTTATAATATGAATGAAATATAAATAGCGCCAGAGTGTCGCTATGTTAAACAAATAGAGTGAATTTTAAAGAATGCCTTTATTCTATTGTGGTTTATGCGCTGTCGGCGAAGTAGGTTTAATTCAATCTAATAAGTTTAAATGAAATGCAAGAAAAAATGCGTATAATTTAATATTCCGTACAAGGAAGTCATGTGGTGTACACATCAGATTTTTTTTATGTTAGCAATTGAATAATAAAGGAGTGTGGTAACCTTTTATGTTGACTTTACGCTTGGCAATGATTACATATTTAAGATAAATACACTAAAATATGTTGACGAGGAAAAATTCAACAAAAATTACTTTCTATATGCTAAAAATAAATTTTGTTGGTGATACTCATAGACCCAAAGATTACATTTAGGACTATTTGAATTAAGAATAACTGATTAGTTATTTACCTAAACTCAGAACAAGTGCCAGGGCTCGTATGGCCGCATCGGACCGCAGAATTTAGAACCCACAGAGACTGCATCAGGCGGTAAGATATCTAGAGTCGGCCCTCAATAAGGCTTAAATATATGTGAGAATTTATTTATTCAGAACTCTGATAAGCCTTAAGCATGTGCATGAAATAGACATGAGTATAATAAATAACTAAACTAATACAACTCAGGGTTAATTGTCTCAATGCGAGATAACAGCAAGATAAAATTTAACAGAACAACTTGTTGTTAGTTGCCAAGCTCCTGATGCATAGCCAAATACGTATAGCGAAGAATAGCTAAATTTGATGACGATAGCCGCTAACTTTAAAGGTTTTCGGTTATCGTAAAACAAAGGTGACATTTTTCAATTAACAGATTTTGTAAAGAAAAGTGGAGAAGCGGTAATAAAACGATGATAATATAAAAGAAGTTTTTCATTATGATGACAATGCTTCTCAATCATCAATCAATTAATGAATGGCGAAATTTGTAGCATGGTTCTAGATCCAGAAAATACCGCTACAGATAGTGAAGAAAGTCACAGAGAAGTTACTGAAAATGAACAAATTTTGATTGACAAGTTAGTCGGAATTCTCGACACAGCAGTTACAGAACTTCAACAACAAGGCAACTAACAAGAGATTCTGTCTATCTACAGAATTAAAGAAAAAGTATTAGCACAAAAAATGAAGCAACTTAAACAACTTACATTGAAAGAAATATTTAATAAGGTAAACAAATAAATATTAAGCTTTTTTTTAATAAATTTTGCTACCCTTTAGATCATAAATACTCGATTTCATATTTTTAATTTTTTAATTTCTACATACCATCATACTAGATTTAAACTGATGACCTAATATCCGGAAAAATCCCAAATCCGAAATCGCCGAAGTCCCGACCAGTCCAGACTTTGGACTTGGTACTGCATCTTTTTTTAATTAAATAAACTGCAAAGACTTTTTGGTACTTATGTATTTTCCCATCTACGATGAAAGTTGGCAGACAAACATTTTGATGGAAGTCTGAAGGAACAGATTGCTCTATATTCAGTTACATAATCATAGATCGCTCTTTATTTAATTAGATAATCAGCAGAGTGCCAATAATTCCATTAATATTGTTAATGGTGTTTGAAACAGAAAGAAAAACTGTCACCTTTGTGAACTCAAGACCACATATATTCATTTAAATATAGATTTGAGTTGCATGGTTCTGCAGTGTCTTTTATTGCCCCATTTTGTTAATCCCCACCTCTAATGTCCGGGACTAGCAAGAAGAAAAATGGAAATTTATTTCCTGGGATATAAAATCTAAACTAGCTCATTCAGGATCAGGGATGCATAAAGCCAAGGAGATCTTATGAGTGTATTGCCATGTAATGATTTCACATTACTGACTTTTATTTCAGCTTTTATTTGCTGAATATGATAGACATAGAGACACAAGTACCAGCTTTCCTCCTGACCGATTATTAAGTTTAAAATACTCATACAATTATTTGATGGAAAAAATAACAGCAGCTGAGAGATTAATTTAATAACTAATTCTGAGACTTAAATTATACATATAATTATTATTCATAATTTAATCGACTATTTACATTTGGATTGTAATAATACCATTTGCATTACTAATTAAGAAACTGTATTAACTAATTAGTTGTATTTACCCCTTCCCCAATTATCCACACACCTGCAAAAAGTATTCATGAGGCAATGCACTATGTCACCAAAATAGTTATGTGGCAACCCAGGTATACACACAGCAAATGTATGTTTCAATACATGCATATTTCCATTTTTCAAATTCAAAGGTCATTTTTATGAACAGATCGTTGTGCACATGAGAAGAACAACAGTGTGAATGATGTCAAATTTTTGAGCAGTTCTGCATAGAAAAAAAAGATACATTTACCTTTAGTAAATGGTGAAAAATTTCTTGTATTCAAATACAATTCAATTTTAAAAGAAAAACTGAATTATTGTCATAAAAAATTTAGTTAAAAGCTATACTGATAAATATATAACAAGATTTCATGGATTCTTACCTTATGTGCTAAAGGGAAGAAAATTATCATCCATAAGTACATTGGTGCAAGGTATAAAAATGCAGATGGATTCTTCTGTTTTTTCTGATTTCCTTCCAGATATAAATTTAAAATCTATAAAAAATAAGTTAAAACAAGTTCACAATATTATCTCATATTAAGTCTTTAATTCAAAAAAGCACATATTTATTTTCTTTTACCAAAATAGGAGCTGCTAACAAAGCGCAGATGAATCCAACATTGAAGTTCAAAATCCCATTCAAAAAATAAAATGTGCATGGTTCAGTTCCTAAATAAAGTCATAAAATGTTATTTCTTAAGGTGTCACATTTTATAGTTCATTAAAACAATGGAATTGGGACATATACAGAGAATTTACAAAGCTACGCACCATATAAATCAGGTCCATGGGATGTGAGCACATTATACATCACAATATTCAATGGTGCAATCACAAACTTTCCAAAATGCTTAGAATCTATAAGTATCAAAGGGATCTGCAATAAAAACATTTTTTTTTTTCATTAAAAAATATTTAATATATAACTCAAAATTTAAATATAAATATTTTATTTTATTATCTTTTCACTTTTTATAACATCACAGACTATGCAGTATAAACATTTTTGCATAAAATGTGAAAGTTGGAAGTAGTATTACTTTTTGCATTGTAATAATACCTTTTACATTACTAATTAGGGAACTGTATTAACTAATTAGTTGTATTTATCCCCCCCCCTAATTATCCACACACCTGCAAAAAGTATTCATGAGACAATGCACTATGTCGCCAAAATAGTTATGTGGCAACCCAGGTATACACACAGCAAATGTATATTTCAATACATGCATATTTCCATTTTTCAAACTCGGTCATTTTTGTGAACAGATCGTAGTGCACATGAGGAGAACAACAGAATGAATGATGTCAAATTTTTTAGCAGTTCTGAATTTATACAAAATCTCTTAATTTTTTCCTAAGCAAAAAAAGATAACTGTGTATGTGGAGAATACAAGAGTAACGGAAAAAATACAAAAGGATTTCTTGGAAAAGATAAGTGTTTGATTTGAACTTTTTTTTTTTTTTTTTTTTAATTTTATTGATTAATTTTTCTTTTTTAGAATTCTTAGCGTGCCACCGTTTTGAAAATGGCTGTTGCCTTTTGCAAATTAGCTCAGCAAATAATTAGTTCTCAATTTTTCGGGAAAGGGGAAGAGTAAAAAATTGTAAAGTACGAATACTTTATGATTGATATTATTACACTTCATGCATGATTGACAGAATACAAAACTTCCATTTTCATCACAAATTCTACCTATTTAAGATTATGTAATACAATAAGCAAATATACGATAATGAAATGGATTTTAAAAAATACAATAATGAATTGGGGTAAATACAATAATGATTCATAAATTTTTATAATCAACATTTACATACATTAAAAAAGTATAACATAAATTATTCTTCTTTTTATGATTTAAAAAAAAAATAACTTGGTAAATTTTAGCTTGTTAAAATACTCCATTGCACTACCAAAATTCCGCATGAAAAACTCAAAATTTTCATCAACATATTTTGAACCGTATGGATTTTCAATATTTTAATATGTTTTTCTCGTAACATTTATCATTTTAATAACATAAGTTTTAAAAATTTTAAATGTTTTCATATTTTCATAGATTTTATTTAAACATTGCATTATATTTGCAAAAAAGAAAAAAAAAAAATAGTTCTGTATTAGAGCACAGGATATAAGGCATTAGAAACATCTCTAATTAAACGTAATACAACAATGCTGTATGCAAATGTTCAGAAAAATTATCAATTACATGTATAATTAATTAAATGTTGTATGATCTTAAATTCACTTAGTTCAAAAACAAGTTTTTCTAATACTTGAGCAGTAGCTGCGAATTATAAACTACATTTTTAGGAATATTATTAGAAAGCAAAATAGAGATTTAAATTATTAAGACCTGCTTAGAGATTATGATTAGCCATTTTCCATAGTATTACTTTACTATGAAAAATGGCTAGATGATTGACTGCATGGAAAATAAGCTAAATATCTAACAGTTTCCACAATGGCAACACTTACCATGACAAAATGATAAATGACATAGTGACATAAAATAATGATAAAAAAACTAAAAATATTTCTAGCATTAAAATAAAAATTTTTAAGAGAAATTTATTACTTTCCTTTAAGTCATGGATTTTAGCCTCTAATTCTAAAATCAACAATTTTTGACTGATTCAGAATAACCCGTTTAACTTAGATATGTTAATAACCTAATAAAATACTTTACTTACCATTATCAGAATTAAAGAAAATATAGATGACTTCAGAAACATTCCAGGTTTCTTCTTCAGTATAACTATGTCATACGCAATCGGTAACCTAAAAAATATATAATGAAAAGAAACAAATTGAATAATCCAATGAATGGGCAACAATAGCAAAGCATAAACATGCATACTTTTCCCATCAGATACTTTTATTTATTTATTCTGAATATATATAGGAAATTTAAATTTTAATCAGGTCATTAACCATTAAGAAAGCAAAATGTGACAATTTTGATTTTTTATTTTTCCTGTTTTTTTATTTCACTGGTCCAAGTAAAGCAAGTATTGTAATCGTGAAAAATTTCAGCTATCATATTTCAAATGGAATATCCATTTTAACTGTTCTCAAATCTACTTAAACAATTTTTTTTATGTGGTACATATAGATAGTTAGTTACTCTATCCAGATAGGACTCAATTTTCTAAAACGGACTATAAAATGGAGTCAGAAGGCAATTTTTTTCATGATGTCTGAATGTGACGAATATATTCATATTCTTCTCCATACATGTGTATAGTATGTATGAAGACTTCATACATACTATATGGTATATATCTCGCATAACTCAAAAATGATACACCATAAAACACTGAAATTTTGAATATGGGACTGCTACAACACCTAGTTGTGTACCTCCCTTTTTTATTGCAATCAGCAGCATCAAACATCTACACAACCAATCCTGTACCTGCCTTAAAAGTCCTTAAATGGCCTCTAGTTTCACAATTGTTGGTTGTAGTCATATACTTCGATTACTGAAGTGTTTTAAATGATTAAAATGTTCATGTTTTGGCAATGTCAAATTTTTTAAAAAAAGTTAACAATTTTCGACAAATAATGAAATCTAACTATTAATGCGATCTCCTGATTATTATATGTATATCTGGGATAGTTTTATACTCATTATGAAAAAATAAAATTGTAAAAAATTTGACTTCCACGACAAAAACTAACCTGGATTTTTAATTTCAAAATTTGCAATTTTTAATATCATTTTCAACTTGACTTTTTTAATCCTAAAATCTGAGTTCCTGTGAAGAAAATGGAATTAAAAGGATAATTTACTTATGTGATATTTATACTTAAAAATTACTTTAGAACTTACAAAAACATAGCATGCTAATATTATGTGTTAAAACAATCAGCTAAAGAAAGTATTACTGAAATTTTATAATTAACTAATTATTCGACCTAATTTATTATTATGATAATAACATTTCCTGAAAAAATGTAAATGATTAAATATTGAAATGAAATGATTAAATATGGTAGATACTCAGACATGATACCCAAGTTGGATACAAGTTCATATTTTATGATACAAGAACCAATTATGAACTCAGATTTGAAAAATGCAGAACCATATGAAAGAATAAATAAATAAATCCATGAACTTGCTTTTTTAATTGATAAAGTTGATGTGAGCCCTCTAGCCAGCCAGTCAGTATACATCTTAGAATGTTTTTTGTTAAGTCTTTAAGCAACTATATAGGATAACTGTCTAGTATATAGCAAGTATATAATGTAAGTGTGTGCACATCTTGAAACATGAAAAAAAAAAAAAAAAAAAAAAAAAAAAAAAAAAAAAAGCAGTAATTTAAAAGGAAAAGAATCTAGGTATAAAGAACCAAGAATATTTTGATATTATAATCAAAAACATACCTCTTTCTTCTGCCAATTTTGGAAAATTATGTGTTTGAGCGACAAATTGGAGGGTTAAAGAGTATGACTAAATTTCAGCTTTTATGGGATGGACTAAACCAGCCTTTCTTAAAGTTTATGGCATGACCACAAAATGGGTCACAAAGCAAAATATTGAGTTTTCAAAATTTAATTCAGATACATAAATTTACAGGAATTACATTAATCAGACTTTAAAAGAAATTAGATTAATTAAGATTAATGAAGTTAATAACCTGCCATACAAAGCTCAAAAGGGCTACTGTGTAATTCAAATTTAAAACTTAAGTAAAGATCTTAGACTGAAATCTGGATCAGAGTTGGAACTGAATTTTTGACAGTTTTGGAAACAGCATTAAATTTTCTTCTGCATTCAACACCATATACTAGATGTGAAATGACATTTTCAGATTTAATGCTTTTTAAATTCAAATATTTTTAAAATTCAAATCTTAAAAATGCAGAAGATACTTTACATCAATCAGTGTTAAATATTGCACCTAGGTTTAATTTGTTATGCAGCAAAAAACAAACACATCTATCTCATTAAAACATGACTTTTTTTATTAATTTTTGTTTCCCTGAAAAAATAACTTTTCTTAAGTACACTGTCTACCAAAGAAACAAATTATTTATCTTAAAATATTTAATATAAATAATTTATTAGGTATTTAATTGCTAAGGTCATAAAAGGTCTTGATGATAAAAAGGGGTCATGAATGAAAACAGTTCAATAAGCATTGGACTAAACTAATATTGTTAAGATATTTGAAAATATGCAACGGTTTATTACGAATACATCTCATATATCTAATAAAAACCGTTAATTATAACAGGCATATGAGAAGAATAGAACTTTTGGATGTGTATACATTATGCTGCAACCTATAAAATTCAGGTAAATGGAAAGAAGTAGCTGTGATATCCTTATTATTGCAAAATCAAATTAATCAAGACATTACAGTGAAATAATAAATTAAGATATTCTCTATCTGATTTTTAAAGAGTTCTTGCCATTACTTAACCACGGGGAGAAAAAAATACGCAAAGTATTTGTCCTTAATCTTTCCGTAGCAATTATTGTCGTTTATGCTGCCCGCTTGTTAAATAGGATTTATCCTTTGGCAAAATAAAAGAGTAGTAGTACCAATCATATCACTGAAACAAATCCTACATTATATTATTTTTAAAATCCTGAGAATACAGCAGAAAAGTATAAAATGCAAACTATAAATATATGCAATTAGTATAATGCTGCTATATATATATATACGTTTAATATATTCAGGAGCAGGAATTTGGATGACGTAGAAGATTTGATCCATAATGACTAAAAAATTGGAGGCTTTATTAAATCTTCAGTTTTATTTTCAGCTACACACATTTAATGTGCCTGTTCCAAAAGGCTTACATTTTTGATAACTTTTTAGCAAGAAAGCAGTGTAGCTAGGCCAAAGCATGGAAAGCAAGTGGAGTAGCATAGACCCTAAAGGCACAGAGAGAGGAAAGCTTCTTATGCAAAATGATGTGCATTCGTTATTCATAGTAACGGCAACGTAATAGGCTAGCAAATTCTAAAAGGTACTGGTCTAGGGGGAATATCCTGAATTGCAGAAAGTTAATTAAAGGTTGCATGTTTGTGAAAAGCAAAGCCATCATATTTTTTTATATTTTACATCTTCCCACCCAAAACAAGAGGCCGGGTGAGCAAAGCATTAGTAGATTAGTGAAGTAGGAAGTATGAGGAAAGACATGAAGAAAAATCCAGGACATAGCTTACAAGCTTTAACTATGTCCTATCATAGATCATGATCTTTTCTCATAGAATTGTAAAGTTTTTGAATTATACAATTTTACAATGATTTATAAGTAAACATCTAACTAAATTTTATATGGAATAATAATAATAATAAATAAATTATCAGCATAAAAGTCCTCAATTTTTCTTAAAATGTCCACTGAATAGTCCCTTTCAAAAAAATAGTTGGAATGAAATACTTTTTAAAAAGCTCTGCCAGTAAGCCCAGCTTGTTTTCATCTTGTGGACTAACAAGTTCACAAATATTATTCACTTTTTCTAATAAATATGAGTTAATAATAATTTTTGAATGGAAGATATTTAAAATTTTCTTTTCATATAAAACTTAGAAGATATACAATTTATGAATAATATATTATGTACATTCACATTCTTCTTATCATAGGTAATTAAAAATACATTGATAAAATGGTTTAAAAATTCAATACAAAACATTACAATACAATTCAATATAAATAATGATATGATACAATAAGGCATTAACACTTTGAATCAAAATTTTGGTATGTCCTCGCCAACAGATCAGTGTGACTGGCTTGTTGATGGTTGGGGGGTGCTAGGTACAAAATATCAAAAAACCTCCGTTGCCTAATAAAAGGTAACTGGTTTTGGGCATTGTACATTGCATCAAAGTGTTTTTGTAAAAAATACAAAATTCTACAAAATTAAAAATTTAAGACAACTAACTTGTATGATCAAGTTAAAGTCTTGTTTAGAAATTTAGAAACTAAAAATGAATATTACTCTACAAGAAGAAGAAAAAAAATTGTTACAAAATAATCTAAAACTACGTGAAAAATATGTGTTAGTGTGCTGTGTGTGTGTGGTAGCACTTGTGTGCTAAACTATGGTCAGAGGATCGTGGCTGGTATGAAAAAGTATACAAAACGCCAGGCCAGTTTCATGACCATAGTTGACTCAAAATTATGTGAATATAAAAGGTCAAAATCGAGAAAATAATTTGTCATAGTTAGGGTTTAAGTCTAGATCAGGTATTAAAAGTCATAATCAGGAAAGAAATTTGAAAAATTAGAGAATTTTGAAAAATTAGAATTAAATTTATTTTGAACAGAGATAGGAATTCTACTATTTCTAACAGTTAATTTTAATTCACTTGCTGGATTAAAAGGTCTGAGTCTAGTTGAATGAACAATTTCTGATTTCTTTTTAGTTAGAGGACAATTTCGTAAGTAACTTCAGAATATTGTTTTAGAATTTTGTTAGGTCCTGAAAATGGAGGAGAAAGTTTACGTGTATTAGGATATTGAAATTCTTCATACATTACTAAATCACCTATTTTAAAATTACTAGGTTTATAATGAGTGTCATATCTTTCTTTATTAACATTTATGATAATCATCAGATCTTTTTTGAGCTATTTTTCTAGCTTCTTCTATTGGTGGATATAATTCTTGATTTTGAATTAAGGAATCATAAGGTAATTTTCCATACATTAAGTACGATGGTGGGAATTTTGTTACAGAATGAGGGGTATTATTATATTCTTAAGTTACTTGAGGTAATAATTTTGTCCACGCAATATTACTTTGATAAGAATTTAGTTTAAATTTTAATCTAGTTATAATCGTTTGATTAACATGTTCAATTTTACCATTAGTTTGGGGTCTATTTGCTGTAGTCAATAATTGTTTCACATTATGATTCCTTAGAAAGTGCTTAAATTTTGAAGATGTAAAAGCAGCATTTCTATCGCTTAAAATTTTCTTAGGTACCTGAATTTGAAAAAAAAAAAATTTAAGCAATGTATGTAAGTATCAGTAGTTACACTTTTAGAAGGAAAAGTCCAAATATATCTGGTGGCATGATCAATAATTACGTGAATATACTTTTTAGAATTATAATAATTTAAACCTCCAACAGTATCAATGGATAATATTTCAAAAGGCTCACTAACATGATGGTAAATTTTGCATTAAACCAAACTTTTTTTGTTTACTTTTCTTATTAAACTGGCATACTTCACAATGCTTGCAATAATTTTCTAACATCCTGAACAATTCCTGGCCAAAGATTGGGAAGCAAGTGCAGTAGCGTAGACCCTAAAGGCACAGAGAGAGGAAAGCTTCGGATGCAAAATGGCGCGCATTCGTTATTTATAGTAACAGTTACGTAATAGGCTAGCAAATTCTAGAAAGTACTGGTCGAGGGGAAAGATCCTGAATTGCAGAAAATTAATTAAATGTTGCGTGTTCGCGAAAAGCAAAGCCATCATATTTTTTTATATTTTACATATATATATAATATTTTAATGTTTTTGATTCAAAGATGAAACTAATCTGATGCAGCAGCTTTGAAAAATTAACAGTTTTAAATATGTGAATTATTTTTGCACTTAAGTGGTGCAGAAATTGAGGACTTTTTCTCAAACATCAGACATTAGTGTTCATATCTGTAGTACTCACCTAATGAAATAATATGAAGGTTAAGACAGACTATAAAATGCCTTTTTTTTAAAGAAATTTTTATATTATATTGGATACAATGCATATTTTAAAGATGTTTAACTCTGTGAGTACCTACCAAAATTATTAAATTTACAAGGTTATAAGACTATTAAAAAGTAATGCATACTCAAAACACTTCTTAAAAATATTTCTAAGAATTGAAATTTCATGGTTCATAGTTTTGAAGATATTAAGACGATATTACTACAAACTATAGCTCTCTTCAGAAAAGCTTACAATATATACAGCATTCTTGCAAAAATTAATGCAAACAGAACAACTCAAAACCTCTGGAATACCATAATGGATAATACAGGAGTGATTGTGACCCCATTTAAAAAATCCTGAAAACTAGCTGCGCAGTGAAAACCCAACATAATTTCAAATAAGTATGTCAATAAAATATTATAATACAGTTTTATTACAGAAGCAATATATATATTTTAATTTATTAAAAATTAATTAATGTTTCACAAGATTATTTTGCACAGTTGCCAACCTTTTTTCAATATTTATACAATTAACTGCTATGCTTAGCTCTTTCATTTTGATCGGGGTTAAGTTTCTTGAAACTGCTGCACAAATACTTTTCTATGCTAAAAATTGAAAGCTAAGTCATTTTGGCTTTTCACTTAACCCTTAGTTATTAGATTAGATGTTGAAGTAGGCATATTAACATATACTGAGATGAGAAATTGCTAGAAGGAAGAAAATGGTTTGCAATATCTTGGCTATCAGTATTCAAAGATGTTGTATATTCTGTCATTATATTATGTAATTAATTAAACTTTCAGCAATGAATACATGGAAGTAAATTAAAGCAGATTTAATCAGTTTTATCAATATTGGGTATGTCTTCTTTCAGCTGAGTGCTTCAGCTGCTGCCTGATTTCTTTCAATAAGTTTAAAAGTTTCAAATTTATGCTATCTCTGAATATTTTTTCTAAAAGAAAATGTGAAAAAGATGATACTTTACATTACACAAATCCAGAAATTCTAGAATTCAGACGCTTAAAAATCTGAAATTCTGGCTTTATCTAGACCACAATCCCTACTGAAAATGAAAGCAAAATCAGAAATCAGTATCCAATTATTTTATTTCTCAACTTCATGTCAAATTATTGTTTTAAGAATTTCATTTCTTACTAACACACACTTCTAAAAGTAAAAAAAAAAAAAAAAATTATGTTTTAGTTACTTGTAACTGATCTCGTTGTTTTATAATTCCTTTACTTACACACAATGACAAATGTAAGTTTTAAAATTTATGATATAAGATGTGCTGTTATAGGCATTACAAATTTATTTTTTAGACTTTTGTATTTAATACACACACAAAACAAAACAAAACAAAAACTTTTACTTTCCATAAAGCTAGCATATTCACTTACCCTAAAATAACAGCAAATGGCCAACCCACTAATGTACTAACAGCAGTTGCAAAAACAGCAATCTACAAATTATTAAATTTAATACTGATTACCAAATATAAGAAAGTACATACTGTTTAATCTTTAAACAATGATATGACAGGCATATTTAAACACGTTTTATAGAAATAATTTAAATCAAATGATATAAACCAATATAATGTCAAACACAATATGACAAGATATCCTCTATCCAAATTACTGTTTCAGACCAAAAATGTTACATTAAAAAACAAATGACGATCATTCAAGAGCAATCTTATTTCAGTATCTTCAAATCAATACAAGTAATACAGATACATGCATAAAATACAAATGTATTACAGAAAACATCCTTCAAATGTTTATACACTTCATAGTAAAACATCAATGTGCTTAGAAAAAAAATCACAGATTGTTATGAAACTAGTTAAGAACATGAGAGAGACAAAGATAATCATATGAAAATAACTGGAGAATCTGTTTCATTAATCTACAGCAGTAAGAAAGTCCAAATCTTTTACAGATTAAAATGGCACGGATTGGTTTCAAGTATCAATGCATGTGGAGATCAGTCTGGCAGAACACATATAAACATCTAATGCTGTCTTGAGGGTGTTCTGCCACAGTGTAATTATACAGCCAGGTCAGATATATTTTGCAACGGCTGAAGTTGGCAGCTGACCATGTCCAAGGCATATAAGTGGGGAAACGATCAGTCTATAGCTCTCTGTGGACCCACAGCATAAGTACTAGCACACATTACAGGATATCATCAATTCAATATTGGCCAGTCAAGGTGGTGTGCAGTGTAATTAAATATCCAATAGCATCTCATAGAGTAACTCCAGACATGATAAAAACATACTATTCTATAATGAAAATCCTGAAAACTAGCTGCACAGTGAAAACCCAACATAATTTCAAATAACTATGTCAATAAAATATTACAATACAGTTTTATTACAGAAGCAATATATATATTTTAATATTAAAAATTAATTAATGTTTCACAAGATTATTTTGCACAGTTGCCAACCTTTTTGGGTTTCTCAATATTTATAAAAATAACTGCTATGCTTAGCTCTTTCATTTTGATTGGGGTTAAGTTTCTTGAAACTGCTGCACGAATACTTTTCTATGCTAACAGTTGAAAGCTAAGTCATTTTGGCTTTTCACTTAACCCTTAGCTATTAGATTAGATGTTGAAGTAGGCATATTAACATATACTGAGATGAGAAATTGCTAGAAGGAAGAAAATGGTTTGGCCACTACCACAGATTAATGGGACGATCATCCAAGCCAAACAAAAACTAGATACACTGCTGAAAAAGGTATAACTCTAATCTGCTATATTCCAAACAGAATGAGCATGACAATGTGGTGTGCAGTGATGTTAGTTTATAAAGTTCACAGAAAACTTTATAGCTAACATTAACAGTAGATGACATATGTTAGACATAAGAGATACCAACAATATAGTTAACCTTCATCAGCCATTTTCGAATAGTTCTGTAGTACATCAAACAGAGATGAGATTTGAGGTGAATAATGGAAAAGTGTAACCATCAGTGTGGTTGATGGATTGCACATGATGGTTTGGCCTGCCCATCAAATCACCCTCTGCAACTTTCCATTAGCTGACAGATGGCATTTTGGAACCATTGATGACAAAATCATTTCACTGTTTCATCATTCCAACCCTCATGTCTGGGAATTCAGCAGTATTACCACCCCATTTCCCAGCAGGCAGTGATGTGTCTTCTCCCAAACTTACTCATTTACATGTCACTTCACTGGATGGATCTCCAAGGCATTCTTCTTGGCTAAAGTTGAAAGCACTACTATAGAAACTAGTCCAAAATTTTACTCGGCAAGCTCATAATGCGTCTTTCGTGTTTGCAGGCTGGCTCCCTTTTAATGTATCATATACGTACTCTACGTCCTCAGTGGCTGTGCATGCTTAATAACATGCACAACTGATTTGAGATATTCACATGTCAAGGATCATTATGCATTTGCAGTGCATGAATCTACACTCCCCACACACATTGTATTTTCAATGCTGCACATAATGATAAAAGGCACAACATATTTATTTCATTAACTTAATGCAAATGCAATTGATGCTCTGATATATGCACATTTTTAACCATAAAATGATTGTCGCATATTCCAACTGTCCTGCAGCAACTTAGCATTGATAAATCTATAAATTTTGAAACTTATCAACCATAGTACCTCAGAAATAAAGCAGTAAGATTCTGATAGATTGTCTAAAATAGATTACCTCATATTTTTGTAATAACCAAGCTGAAAATGCAATTGTTGCAAAATACATGGAAAACGTGCTTGGGAGGAAAGCTGTAGATGATACAAACATGCCTGATCCAACAGTAAGTAAAACAAGCATCAAACGACCAACATTTTGTCCAAAATGTTGGCATACTGACCTATAATTAAAATTAGAAAACATAAATGAATTTTACAATTACCTTTATTTCCAGTTCAAAGTATAAGTGAACCAGAATAATTTTAAATTCAGTAAAAAAAATTAACCATTGCAAATTAAACAAAATTCACTATTGAATATAATTATATCTTAAATAGTAAAAACAAAATTTTAAGTATACTCGCTTTACTCTGATTTTAAAGACGATTATTAAAAACCAAAATAAATACAACGTAAATAAATATATATATAGTATTAAGTCTGAAATTCGGACATCCATTATCCGGAATGATCTAAAATCTGGACCTCAAAATGACCAACGTTTTCTTGTAGGCTTTATGCATGCGCATTTGATTCCCCCCTTCTTCCCACATAATAAAACATCTGGAGAGTTCCGATTCTTAATTTCGCTTCGACACTAAACAAAATACCTTGTTATTGAAGAAGCAATCATTTAAGCATATATTTGTATGACAGTAATTTGGTTCCGTTGCTGCATATCTGCTTGGCATACATCTCAAACTGAAAAATTCCACATAGATACATCGTTGATCTGACGCCAAACTGGCGAATCAGAAACTGCAAATTCTTTTGATTCTAATTATCTGGTTATTAATAGTATTACTAATAACTTTCTTAGAGTTGTTAGAATTCCAATTAATGTGTTTTAAGGTGAGAAAATTGAAATCTCTTCTTTTATCATAGTTTCTGATACTTTTATAGTTTAACCTTCCAGCACGGGCATTATGCACAAAGTTTACAACAAATTCGGTTTTTAATGCACTTTTCGCATATTGCAGCCGAGACGTCTGAACGTCATTTCTATTCCTCCTTTCAGCACTTCCCCACATTATGGAATGTGCCAACAGGAAATCATATGACTTGTTTTGTTTTTTTACTGGGCTTTTGCGCTACGTGGCAGCTTCATCAAAAAAGTTACGACATGTGTGTGGTCGTGGGTGAAAATTTGGAAAATATTTTGTAATTTTTTGTTATTAATTGAAGTGTATTATTTTAATTTGTATAAATTCGACTCGATAATTTTTATATCAGTTTTCATGGCAAAAGTTTATGTACAACCAGCTGATTTTGCTCACATTCTTCAAAAATTATCTGATGAAGAAAAAGAAGACAAGGAAACCTTTGGATGTGAGAATAATAGCAATCTGAGTGACAAAATATAGAGATAAATAATATCAGCACTGAATCTGAACAATAAATTTCGGATGATGATAGTAATAATGATATAGAAAAAAGGAATGATGATGATATATCTCTTGTTAGTAAGGATAAATCTTCTACACTGAAAGAGTCTCGTAGTGTATCGTGGTTGGTGCATTGTCGAGAGAGCGTGTTGAGCTCCGGGAACAACTGAACCGAAGATTCGGGAGCTGTGCTCTGTGTGTCGTCAAGTGCATCGTGAGTTGTAGCGTGGAGAGTCTCGAGAATCGTGGAGTTCCGAGAATGACCAAGCAGAGTCAGGAGCTGTAATTTGATGCTTTGCAATGGAGCTGTCTCCACCGTTATAGCCTGATAACCTGAAGGCTGTGTCGCTGAGTGTTCCAGCAAGTTTATAGTAGATCTTCGACGACTGTAAAACGTGACTTTGGAGCTGTCCAGATTAATTCCGGCCAATAAAGGGTGTTTCGATATTCCATCAAGTGTTGTCGTCGTTGTTCACTCCAAATCCACACGAACCCCTTAAACGTAACGTGGAGAAAGGAAAGAACATAACAATATTTTATGTTTTAATAAATTTATTATTAATATCCACTCATTTCTGTCATTTTTCATGCCAAAAACGGTAAAATAACAGACATCGTAAAAAATACGATGCACGTGTGCTCATGTAAAATTGCTAAGCATGCATGCTGGAAGGTTAATATTTGTAAATCAAGACAATTTCTTTTTGCTGTTGTGTAGTATTGTTAAGTTTCCAGTTTTCTATGACAAATTTATTTTGAAGACAACTGTACTCACAAATACTTACCAGACTAACTAGTCTGAAGAAATTGATGATCTTTTAAATTATAATACAATGAAGTGTAAATTATATGAAGTGTTAATTAAATGATGCTATATGAAGAGTAAAAGTTAAATGAAGTGTAAATTATAATACACTTCATTTAATATATCATCAAATTGTTAAGATACCTTAAACATTTGTGATATACCAATATATTCCCCTTTTCACTTTCCTTTGTTTTACATATTTAATTATGCAACTTAACTTGCTCTTTTTACAATATGATTAGTATTAGCTACAAAAAATTAACCATTGGATTTCACCTACCTTTGTACTTCGAATTCGAAGTGCAATTCGAATTTTCTTAATTTATAATTTTTAAGTCAGACATTTCCGTGAACAGAAGATGATTACTTATTTATTGTGTAACAGTAATGGTGAAGATAAATTGAATTTGATGATGTGCCTGAAGATATACGAATACGCCAAACTTTTCGTGTTATCCAATAATGAAAATTTTTAAGTTCATAAGGTATGTCATTTCTTCTAAATAAACAGTATTTAGATAAATATAGAAATCTAATTTTAGTATACTCATTTTTTCCTTATTTTTAAGTCTACCATTTTTATATACAAGTAGAGCATGTACTCATTAACTTTGATTTTATTTTTTGTATTGAAAGTACACATTACATACCAAAATATAAGGCAACTTATACAAATCAGGTCATATATAATTTCATGAATAAGAAATCTAACAATATTTATTTATATATTTATTGAAATTTACATACGTTCATTAAAATTCTCTAATTCTTTACACAACAAGAAAACTTACCGATAAAAATAGACTTCACACATGGCACTCACAAAGGCCAACAGACATCTTAAATAATAGAATACCAAAACCTACAAGAAAATATTGATTTAAAATTCAGAAATATAACCTATACTTATGCATTTAAATGGAAATAAGGCACATTTTTAGTCAAACAAATTTTTAAAAAGTCATGTTGATTGTTTTTATATAGCTATTTGGCCCATTTTCAAATTTTGCTTCCATATGCTGTCCAGAAGAGAAAAAAGAAAATTCAAGATAAATTAATACTTAAAATTTAATTTGAACAATGCATTGCATAAAGATGACTATAAATATATTTCTACAATTTAAAATATTAAAAAAAATCACATTGAAATGAATATGAACTATTAGTCTGTTATATTCATGATAAAAATTAATTACAGAAGTTTTTTTCTTTAGCAAATGAATAAAAATAATTTGATATTTTTATTCATTTGCTCATTAAACTGATTGTGGTTAAAATAATCTCAAGGTCTGTTACCTTAAGATTATTTTAACCACAATCAGTTTGTAAATCTGCCTAAAGGAGGTAGTACATATTCAAAGTAGTTGAGCTTAGCTGAACTAGTTTATGTCACTGAATTTTCCAACTATTAATTTGAAACAAGCAATGTCGCCATTTTTCTATATGCTCTCTTTGTTGTATTACTAGATCTAAATGCAAATCACAATATTTTTGGTGTTAAACTCAATTTTAAAATATCTTCTTGTGGGATTTGTCTGCAATGGAAGAAAAAAAGTGATAAAATTTCTACAGAAATAAATGTTTTCCTACAAAATCGCCTATGTTCTCATTCATATTTGATGACATTATATTTCAAAAAATACAACTGTACAGTTTGGTGGAAATGCAATACAAAAAACTGAAGCAAACATTTCAGGATTTGGAGAGGCAACTGATTTGACAACAGACGTCTGCCTTTCACTACAGCCCTCAAATTTATGTACTGCTGAAGAAAACAGTTTCCTTGCATTAAATTTTGCTATAAAAAGTTAGAAATAGCCAATAAAACTGACACATTAGATTAATTATTAGTCATTAGACTTGATTAATTATTAGATAATTCGAAAATATACGAAGTTTGGGGGAAGGGATAAAAACAAATGAAGCAGTACAAAAATGCAAGAAAATCTCTCTGAATCAATTTGTTGTATGACTTTTTGTCACGTCTCCAGCAGCTGGAAAATTCCTTTTTCGAAAAAGACATTAGGTTTATTCATAAAAATATTATCACGAAGCTGTTGGAGAGTTTCCAAAGAAGTAAATTCCAGAGCTCCATGCTTTTCAAAGAATTCTCAAGAGATGAAAATCCAACAGAGCAAGTGAGTAAGGGTCTAGTGAATATGGGGTATGACACAAAATATCCCAACCTTAATAAGTCTTTGATATACAGGGTGATCTTTTTTAAAGTGACAGTGTTTGGAGCGCCCTGCAGAGCGATCTAATAGCCGAAATGGCACCAAACTTGGAATTTAGACTAATCAAGACATGGGACATCAAGACATAAAATCGTACAGTTAAATTATTAATGTTTATTTACTACATTAACTTCCCCAGTGAGGAATTAGAGCACATTCAATATGAGCACTGTTCTCAGAAATAACACCGTGCATTCTGTGCACAACGTTCTCCACAGCCATATGTAACATATCATGAGGAATATTTCACACTGTTATGTTGTGTCCTTTAGAATAGACAAATTTGATACTCCACCAACATAAACTTGAGATTTCAAATAACCCCAGAGCCAAAAATCGCATGGCGTGAGGTCAGGGTAACGAGGTGGCCATGCAACTGAAAAACTGTGACTTATGACTCTATCATCAGTGAAGTTTTGGTGCAACAGCTGCTTTACCTTATTACTAATGTTGGAGACCGTTTCTTTGCTGAAGTTGTGGAATAACAAACGTTTGCAGCATTTCATGGTACCTTCCTGCATTTATGGCCTGTTTCCTGCGCGTTTGGCATCCTGTCGGAGTGATGGTCTCAAAAAAGAATGGCCCAATTACGAATTCGGCTGTGAAACCACACCAAACAGTGACTTTTGGGGAATTTTACGAGATTTCGTGCACGGTGTGGGGCAGCTCAGAAGCTCAAATTCGGCTATTTTGTGTGTTTACGGACCCTTGAGATAAAAATGGCACTCATCTTCCCACAGAATATTTCATGGGAAAGCATCATCAATTTCTACCCTGGCAAGAAACAATAGAGTGAATGTCATTCGCTTATTGTAATCACTTGGTTTCAGTTCATGCAAGCAACGGATTTTGTAGAGATAAAATCCAATAACATGCCGCAAAACACTCCATACCGTGGAATAATTCCATGTCCAATTGTCGAGCTACAGCCCGGGTGCTACTAGTACCAACAATGGTTCCCTGCGATCCTTCGACAATTGCCGTTGCCACATCAGTTATTACATCTTCTGATACTGGTTGACGTCCTCTCCCAGTGCGAATGGTCAGTGACCCCGTTTCCTCGAACTTCTTAATAATTTTCTTTCTTAAGACCATTCAGCGATAAAGGCCCCTTATGTAATTTTTTTCTGGTTCGAAATTCCCGAAGAGCTGCGGATGCATTACATTGATTCATGTAATACAGCTTCACCAGTAATGCACGTTCCGGTAACGTGAGAGGGATGTCCACTGGAGCTTGTTTACTTCAGCTGAGATTATTTGTCGAAGCTGTCTACTACTTGTTGTTAGTTTGGTACATTTATATTTACCATGTTGGCAACACCAAGTTCTTCTCTGCGTGCGAGCTATGGAAGCCGTCGTAATGTTGTGCACGTGTTATTAAGTTTCAATAAAAAATATGAAAAGATACGTTTCTTATTTTTCGACTTGCTTCTTCATATGATATCGGTTTATTTAACATGGTAGCAGTTCTCGTGGTTTGTGAATATGAATGAAGAATTTAGTAGTTATAATTTGTTTTAAAAGTTACCGGTACTAGCGTAAAAATGGCTTGTACAAGAAGCAGTGATATCAGCATACCACTATTTGATGGTTTGGACTATTTTAATTGGAAAGTGCGTATGATGAAATTTCTTCAATTTAAAAAGTGTAAAGATGTGGTTCAGCGAAAAGTCAGTGAAAACGATGACGTGGAAAAATGGGAAGAAAAGGATATACAAGCTACAAATTACATTTACGGCACCATAACAAACAAGCAATTGGAATATATTCACGAGTGTGAGACTGCATTTGATATAATTACGAAATTTGATGCAATGTATTTAAAAACTTCAACATCTCTATAAATTGTTTGCCGAAATAACTTTGAATGTGTGAAACTGAAAAGTTATCCTGATGTAAATATATTTTTTGATGATTTTGAGAAGTATGTGAACGAACTGAAACATGCCAGCGCCACCGTGACGGAACAAAAAAAATTGAACTATATGCTAAGAGCATTACCTTCAAATTACAGTCACATTGGTGACTTAATAGATATATTACCAGAGAAGGACAGAACAGTCGATTACCTAAAGAGCAAAATCAAATAAAAATGACTTGAAGAGAAAAATGATTATGAAGATTGTGCACCAGCAGAAAAATCAAATGCGTTCAAAATTGAAACAAGCAAATCGGGTCCACAAGGGAATGTCTGTTATAACTGTGGAAAACCTGGTCACATTAAAAAGAATTGTTGGCATGTCCATCAAAGGAACTATCGTGATAATGGCTCCACTAATTATCGTGGTCGAAGTTCTTCAAACAATTGAGGACGCAGTCGTGCTTTTAGTGGACATCGTGAATGTGGAACATACTCTAACCATAGAATAAACAGTCATCAAGGCAATAGTTTTCACACCACTCTTATCAAAAGTAACATGACAAGTTCCAGTACATATACTGTGACGAATAAAAATGAAATCAATTGGTTACTGGATAGCGGATGCACAGACCACATTATAAACAGTGATGAATATTTCAAAGAGCAAGTCACTTTGAAGGATCCTATTCAAGTGAAAGTCGGTGACGGAAGGATATTGAAAGCTACAAAGGTTGGCAATATAATAGTTTTGCAGCGGCAGCGCCAAACAGGCGATACGGACTTAAAAACTGTACAGAAAAACGCCAATTGGCGAAACAGTAAACCCGTTTGGCAAACCTACAGGCTGACGGAGAGAGAAGATTTTTTTCCCGGCAGTCAAGTGGAACTACTTCAACAAATGTGTGCGTCTCTGCTTCGCCGAAATATGTGATCTTGTGTACTCGCACCTGTACTGTGCTCTGAATTTCTTAAGCCGTTATAATGTACCCGGCAACTGTTACTTTTCCTTATTAAATTTGATTATTAATTGTAACATGTCTATCTTAACTAAGATTTCGGCTTTCCTAGTTAATGTTAGGGATATTTTTGTATGCACGTGTTACTCACACGTACATTATTGGTGACCCTGTCCCTCGCTCCTTCTGTTTCGATCCCTAATGACTATCTGTCTCAATCTTTGTTAAAAAACTAAAAATATGCCTTATTTTGATGCCAATGCTCTTCCTTATGACTGATAAAGGCTCCACCCTATTTATTTCCTCCTCATTTTATCGTACGGATTACACGTTTATCACACTTAAGGAGGATTTACAGGTATGTGGTCAAATTTTTTTAATTATCTGTGATTGGTCTTAATTATGTTTTTGTGATATGTTTTGCTCTAAAATTATAGTTTTAATTTAATTATTGATTGTTTAAAATTGATCTTTGGGTAATATTTGTGCTCACACTTTTATTGAGATATTGAATGTCTTCATTATTTTATTCTAAATTGATACTGTTTTGATAAGGTATAGTGCAAAACATTAAGTTTACGATTTACGATATATTTATAATTGGCAACCATGCCAGGATCGGAAGGCCAAACCAACGAGGAATCGAATATGGCGGTTCAGGAGCCACAAATCTCACACGTGGCAGTTAAAATTCCCCCTTTATGGAAAAATAATGTTAAACTTTGGTTTATTCAGGTTGAAAGTAACTTTGCTTTAGCGAAGATTAGTAGCGATAGTACAAAATACAACCACGTGGTTTCTTCGATAAACCCTGAAACTCTTTCCGCAGTATCAGATATTTTATTTAACCCCCCAGCGACGGCTAAATATGATGCCCTTAAAGCTAGGTTAATAGTAGAATTCTCAGATTCGGAAAGCGAGCAAATACACAGACTTATTTCTGAATTGCATTTAGGAGACGACAAACCATCTCACTTATTGAGAAAAATGAGAGAATTAGGTGGAAACTGTATAACTGATGAATTTTTAAAATCATTATGGCTGCAAAGGTTACCTTCCGATGTGCATGCCATTTTATCAATAAGTTCGGAATCCTTAGACAATTTAGCAAAAATGGCTGATAAGATAGCTGAAGTGCGCACGCCAACGAACAACAGCGTGTTCGCGGTCCAGGCAGCTTCGGCGAGTTCCCACAGAAACCCTAACGATTCTGGTGCCCCCATCGAGGAGCTTAAGGCCTTAAGGAGTGAAATCTCTGCCCTAAGTAAACAAGTCGAGCGACTCTCCCGCGGAAAAACGAGGAATAATTTCCCCCGGGATCAACATAACAAAGCACGTAATTTTTCGCGTGGGCATTCCCGAGAGCGTGTGAACAATTATTGTTATTTTCATTCGCGATTCGGTAATAATGCACGAAAATGTCGAGCACCTTGTTCCTTTTCTCAGAACACTACGGCCCAGGAAAACTAGTAGTAGCGGCTGTCGATCGATATTCATCGGCAGTCGCGCATTCATGTCGTTTACATGTTTACGATAACAGATTAAATTTAAACTTTTTGATTGATTCGGGCTCGGATGTTTCATGTGTGACACTGACTTCTAAGTTTAGGAAAATGCATCCTGATTCGCTTCAATTATTTGCCGCGAATAATTCCAGAATTTCTACGTATGGAACAAAATTGTTAACTGTGAATTTAGGACTTAAGACGAAACTTTTCTTGGAAGTTTTTAATCGCCGATGTACCAGTGCCTATAATAGGAGCCGACTTTTTAAGGCATTTTGATCTTTTAATCGATTTAAAACGAGGTAGGCTTATCGATAATACTACGAAATTAACTCGTATTGGTTCTCTTTCCGATTCTAAAAATTATTTTTCGGTAAAGTTAATATCTGGTGATTCACCATATTACAGAATCTTGAAAGACTTTCCAGAAGTACTGAAGTTAAAATCCGATTCGGGTAGAGTAAAGCATAGTACGGTTCATTACATCGAAACAAACGGTCCTCCTGTGCACAGTAAACCGCGTAGGTTAAGCCCTAAGTTATACGAAGCAGTAAAAAAAGAATTTCAATTTATGATAGATCAAGGTATTTGTAGGCCATCAAAATCAGCATGGTCATCACCTCTTCATGTAGTTTCTAAAAGTTCGGGCGACATACGGCCAGTAGGAGGCTACCGAAAACTAAACGCGTGCACCGAACCCGACAGATACCCTATCCCGCATTTACAAGACTTTAATAATACGCTTAGCGGAAAGACAATTTTTTCAAAAATTGATGTCGTTCGGGCATATCATCATATACCAGTCCATCCAGATCATATACCGAAAACTGCAGTTTGCACCCCATTTGGTCTTTTCGAATTTCCGTTTTTAAATTTCGGACTGTGCGGAGCAGCTCAAACCTTTCAAAGGTTTATGAACGAAATTCTTGGAGATCTAAAATTCGCCTACGTCTACTTAGATGATATTTTGATATTTAGTGATACGGAAGATGAGCATAAATCTCACCTACGTACTGTTTTTGAAAGATTAACTTCATATGGATTGACAATTAACGCTTCGAAATGTGTTTTCGGCGTTCCGGAAATATCTTTTTTAGGCCATATAATCAATAAAGATGGTACCAAGCCTCTGACGAACAAAGTGGAACCGATACTTAACTACCCACTTCCTAAAACGGTAAAAGATTTGCAGAGATTTTTAGGATTTTTAAATTTTTACCGTCGATTTTTACCCAACGTAGCCCAGAATCAAATACATTTAACTTCGTATTTAAAAGGGGCTAAGAAAAATGATAAGACAATCCTGAATTTGTCTGAGGAAGCGCGGAGTGAATTTCAAAAGTGCAAACAGCTAATCGCTAATGCTGTTCTTTTGGCACACCCGAAGAAAGATGCCCAGTTGGTTTTACAGGTTGATGCGTCAGACTTCGCGATCGGTGGAACGCTATCACAAATAGTTGATAGAAATTTACAGCCTCTCGTATTTTTCTCACGAAAGCTTTCGCAGGCGGAAAGGAACTATAGTGCGTATGATCGAGAGCTATTGGCAGCTTATGCTGCTATTAGGCATTTTAAGCATATGTTGGAAGCACGGAACTTTTCTTTAATCACCGATCACAAACCGCTCACGTATGCATTCCGACAGCGTTTGGATAAGTGTTCACCTCGTCAGGCTAGGCAGTTAGACTTTATCTCACAATTCACCACTGAAATTCGCCATATAAAAGGTTCGGAGAATATCGCTGCCGACGTACTTTCGCGTATAGAAGCAATAAGCATGCCTAACCCTATCGACTATGAGGAAATCGCTAAAATGCAAGAAATCGACCCAGAATTACAAACATTGCTTAAAGAGTCAAAAGTTCTACATCTCAAAAAACTTACCTTACCGAATTGTAGCTTACCGATATATTGTGATGTGTCAACAGGTAACGCCCGCCCTTACATTCCTCCGGCATTCCGTGAGAAAGTTTTTGCCACCTTGCACAATTTGTCTCACCCCGGCATTCGCGCATCAACAAAGTTAGTATGTTCACGGTTTGTTTGGTCTTCCATCCGCAAAGATTGCGCGAAATGGGCACGGCAGTGCATTCCGTGCCAGAAAGCAAAAGTAAGCAGGCATACTAGAACCCCGTTAATGAAGTTTCCAGACCAATCACAGAGGTTTGATCACGTCCACCTTGATCTTGTTGGTCCCCTACCTCCTTCTCAAAATAATTATTACTGTCTAACTATGATAGATAGATTTACTAGATGGCCCGAAGCAGTACCCTTACCAGACATAACAGCACGCACAGTAGCACAGGCTTTCTATGACCACTGGATTACTCGATTTGGTTGTCCGACTGTTATTACTACCGACCAAGGGCGACAGTTTGAAAGCGGCTTATTTCGAGCCCTTTCCCAATTATTGGGAATCAAGAGGATCAGGACGTCTCCGTACCATCCACAGGCGAATGGACTGATCGAGGAATTCCACCGTCCTTTGAAAGCTGCCTTAAAAGCGCACGATACCAGTGACTGGGTGGCTGCCCTTCCAACGCTGCTGATGGGTTTCCGCGCCGCTCTCAAAGAGGACATAGGAGCAACCACTTCTGAACTGGTGTATGGAAAGACTATCCGTCTCCCAGGAGAATTTTTCAATCCGACACCTCCGGATGCGTCCCCCAAACAGTTTGTGGAGGATTTAAAATCTCACTTTGCCAGTGTCCGCCCGACCACGACTTCTAGCCACGGCCAGCGAACATGTTTCATTCATTCACGCCTTCACAAGTCCACATATGTGTTTGTTCGACACGACAGAGTTAGAAAACCACTTCAAACTCCTTATGATGGACCATTTAAGGTGCTAGAAAGACGAGATAAAACGTTTGATCTCGAAATAAAAGGGACTAAGCAAACGATCTCCATAGATAGACTGAAACCCGCTTTTGTAACCATGGACTCTTCTCAAGTTGCTTCCAAGAGTGTGAAAAAAACTTCGGACAATTGTATCACCCGTTCTGGACGATTAATCCGACCCCCGCATCGGTATGTCACATTTCGTTGACACTGCGGAGGGAGTATGCAGCGGCAGCGCCAAACAGGCGATACGGACTTAAAAACTGTACAGAAAAACGCCAATTGGCGAAACAGTAAACCCGTTTGGCAAACCTACAGGCTGACGGAGAGAGAAGATTTTTCCCCGGCAGTCAAGTGGAACTACTTCAACAAATGTGTGCGTCTCTGCTTCGCCGAAATATGTGATCTTGTGTACTCGCACCTGTACTGTGCTCTGAATTTCTTAAGCCGTTATAATGTACCCGGCAACTGTTACTTTTCCTTATTAAATTTGATTATTAATTGTAACATGTCTATCTTAACTAAGATTTCGGCTTTCCTAGTTAATGTTAGGGATATTTTCGTATGCACGTGTTACTCACACGTACATCAGTTTCTTTTCCTGTATATAACTCTGAATCTATCGTAACATTGAAGAATGTATTTTATGTAAAAGAAATGAAAGCAAATTTATTAAGTTATTCGAAGATTACTGATAATCATAAAATAGTTTCAAAAGAAAAGTTCTCTAAAATATATGATGTCAATGATTCATTAATAGCAATAGCAAAGAAAGAAGAAAGATTATATAGAGTTATGTTAAAAATAGTAAAATATTTGCAAATTTGACCAGTTAAGTTAACATTAAAAGAAAAATTGCACCGTTCATTTGGACATGTAAATTTTAAATATCTGGATATTATGTGCAAAGATCAGCTATTAGAAGGAATCCCTAAAATAGTGTGTGTGTGTGTGTTATTATGGCAAAGCCTCGAGGGCTATCTGCCTAAAGGGATTGATGCCTTTCGTGGAGGACTTTCTAAGGGAAACTGGCTCGTATACACGTTACACGTGGGGAAAACCACGAAAACGCCCATGCAGCCGGCCCGTTTGCGGGATTCGAACCTCGGACTGAACTACCAGTGTTCAGCGACTTTACCGCTCGGCCGCTGGTGGGCCCCCCTAAAATAGAAATTAGTTTTATTGATGATTATAGCAAGTTGGCAAAAATTTATTGTATCAAATCTAAGGATCAAGTCTCTGATTGCTTAATTGAATATGTAAATGAAATTCAAAATTTAACAGGGAAGACTATCAAAGAACTAAGATGTGATAATGGTAGTGAATATATGAATGGCAAGATATATAAATTTGCAAGAGAAAAAGTTCTCAAGATAAAGTCATGCCTACCATATGTACATGAATTAAATGGTACTGCTGAGCATTACAACAGAACTATAAATGGATATGGCTAGATGTCTTTTAGCCGAAGCAAAAGTTGACAAACGTTACTGGCCTGATGTAATTAAAGCTGCTGCTTATTTGAAAAACAAGGCATTAACAAAT
This sequence comes from Stegodyphus dumicola, assembly GCF_044657685.1. Classification (NCBI taxonomy): domain Eukaryota; kingdom Metazoa; phylum Arthropoda; class Arachnida; order Araneae; family Eresidae; genus Stegodyphus; species Stegodyphus dumicola. Next base: position 89,284,887 of record NC_140777.1, read on the forward strand.
ACTGTCGTAAAGAAGACACCATATGAAATATTTTTCAATAGGAAACTATCTGCTAATGAATTGAAATTATACGGAAGTAGAGTGTATGTAGAAAACGTCTAAGTGGGATAAAAAGGTTGAATTTGGAATTTTACTTGGATATACAGAAGTTGGATATAGAGTTTTGATGAATAACAGAATAATAGTTGCCAGGCATGTTGACATTATTGAAGAAGACATAATGTGTGTAGGTTGTGATGACGAAGATGAGAATGATGTTACAAATAAGAAGAATGAACTTCAAGAAGTGTCATATGAATTGAGTAATGATAAGTCCAAGGACAGTGTGATAAATGAAGATGAAACAAAAATTGGAATGAGACCAAGAAGGCAAATCAAACCACCAGTTCGATTTCATGAAGAATTCGGGTACTACTGTGTTAGTGCAAATTTTTGTGATGCTACAGTTCCAGGTAACTTTGAGGAGGCGACAACATGCAGTGAGGCTGGACATTGGAAAGAGGCAATGGACAGTGAAATGAACAGTCTTGTTAAAAATAACACTTGGACACTAGTGACTAAACCAGAGGATAAAACAATTCTAGATGTGAAGTGGGTATTCAAAAGAAAACCAGGTAATGTGTTTAAAGCTAGATTAGTGGTTCGAGGTTTCCAGCAAAAAGATAGTATTGAGGATACTTACTTCCCTGTCATTAAGATGCAAACCTTAAAATTGTTACTTTCATATTCTTGTCAGTATAATTTAAATATTCATCAAATGGATGTTGAGACTGCTTTTTTAAATGGTTATGTTGTGTCTGGGGTTTATGTTAAACAACCACAAGGCTATAATGATAATTCTAATAGAGTGTATAAATTAAAGATAGCACTATATGGGTTGAATGAAAGCCCTCGTGCTTGGTACCAGTGTTTTAACAAGTACATTGAGAGTCTAGGATTTCGTCTTTATGTAAAATCTGAAAATGATGTATTTGTATATATTCTTTTATTTGTTGATGATTTGTTGATATGTTGCAAAGATACTCGGGTAATTAATGATATTAAGGAACAACTACATAATAAATTTAAAATGAAGGATTTAAATAAAGTAAAAAGCTATATTGGAATTGATATTGAATATGATAATGAGAAAAGTAATATCTTAACACTGAGTCAGGAAAATTATATTGAATCTTTAGCTAAACTGTATGGTATTGAAAATTCAAAGCTTTATGATACACCAATGGTGATTAATCTTAAACTAAGCCAATCTAATTTAAATCAAAATGTCAAATATAGAAATCTAATAGGAGCCCTCTTGTATATTAGTCATGGTACTAGACCAGACATATCTTTCAGTGTAAATTATTTAAGTAGATTTCAAAATTGTTATGATGAGACACATTTCAAATATGCTTTGAGAGTTTTAAAGTATTTGTACTTAACAAAACATCTAAAATTAACCTATAATAAAAATCTTAAAATTGATATTATGAATTGTTAAGTTGATGCTGATTGGGCGGGTGATACTGTTGACAGAAAGTCAACTACTGGGTTTGTTATTGAATTATTTGGTAATCCAATTTACTGGAAATCCAAAAAGCAAAATTGTGTGACAAAATCTTCCACTTTTGCCAAATATATTGCTCTAACTGAGGCTGTGACAGAAATTAATTTCTTAAAAAATGTTGTGAATGATGTTTTTGCTGATATAACTCACCCCATTAAAATTTATGAAGATAATTCAGGAGCTTTGAACATTGCTAACTATGGGAACTTCACTAAAAATTCGAAACACATAGAAGTTCAATATCATTATGTTCACAAAATGTTCAAAATGGAGTAATTGAAATTGTAAAGACTAATTCAAAATCAAAGATTGCAGATATCTTTACAAAGTCTTTAGGAAAGATTAAATTTATGAAATTCAGAGAAGGTTTGAAATTGAAATAAATTTTGTATGCTGTTTATTTAAGTGATGTTTATTTAAATATTTTTGCTTGAAATGAAATAGATTTTGGTAATGTCCTTATGTATACTAAATTGTGTTTAACTTTGATTTTAACATTTAAGTTAATGAAAGAAACTTTTTTTAAAAAATAATTTGTGTGAATGTTATTGTTTATATCTATGCTTAATTGTAAATGTTAAAGATGAAAAGGTTGCTTATATCTATGTTTATTTGTAATTAGTAAATATAAATGTAAGGAGACATGTTAGTTTGGTACATTTATATTTACCATGTTGGCAACACCAAGTTCTTTTCTGCGTGCGAGCTATGGATGCCGCTGTAATGTTGGGCACGTGTTGTTAAGTTTCAATAAAAAATGTGAAAAGATACGTTTCTTATTTTTCGACTTGCTTCTTCATATGATATCGGTTTATTTAACACTTGTTTTTATAGCCCCTATCACTGGCGCTGTCATCGCACAACATTTGAATTTTTGTTTGATAGCCATGTTTTATGCTAATTCTCGTTATTGTAGGCTACAGCAGCACCACACAAAATGCCCTAGTGGCGATTTTTGGAACTAAATTTTTTTTTCACGGAATCCTTTTTCCCATGTCTTGATTAGTCTAAATATCAAGTTTGGTGCCATTTCGGCTATTAGATAGCGCTACAGGGCGCTCCAAACACTGTCACTTTAAAAAAGATCACCCTGTACATCGAAATGTGGGGCTGTGCACTATCATAACAGAAGAAAATACCTCAATGATTGGTTAGTGCTGAGCGCTTTGCTTTTTTCCTTTGCACTTTGCTTTAACAGGTTTTAAAACTGCCATTTGGAAACCACATTTTCCCAATCTTACTGACTGATTCGGTGCACACAAAGCATGACTTCTTTGGGATGCAACCTCTCTCAATACTGTTAAGGAAGTTCTTTTGGCTTAAACCATGATCCTTTCCTTGTATCATTACTGTATACTATCCACTTTAATCTTCAATAAAGAGCCATTTGAAAAAAAAAAAAAAAAAAAAAAAAAAAAAAGCTTCTGCGTTTCTTTTCAACAAAGATTAACATGTTGAAACTCATGCAAACATATTCCGCTCTGTTAAAATATGGCTCAACTATACACCATAGTGGCTTCAGGGTTCGTACACATTTCTGCACACAGAAATCAAGAAATCAAGTACTTTTAAGGACCATTAATGAAAAACAATAAGGACCTATTGGCAAATGGAAGCTGAATAAATTCAGTTAAAGATATTATCTATGCCTGAACTTCACTTTTGTAACACCATCCCTAAGAATGAAATAGATTCGTAAGTAGGATATTTCATATAAATGTACATTTCTTTTTGTCTTTTTAGCTTTACTATTAAGCATCGTTTTCTTCCCTCTTCCGAAATATATAATTCAACAGCAAAATTACAAAAATCTTAAAAACAGCATGCATTTAGAATTGCCAATCAAGTGCTAAATAACATTTTCCCATTATTTTTCAATCTTTTCTCAGTTTATCACATCAACGTACAGTTTTCTTAGAGAATGGTTTGTAGAACTTTTTTTTTTTTTTTTTGTTGTTGTTCTTTTGTTATTAATGTTTTGTGTGTTCAATTTATTAATTCAATATTATGTTCCTCGCACTTATACCACATAGAATTTATATAAATAGCAAAATTGCACAATTTTTAAAAACAGCATATCTTTAGAATTTCATATATACAGTTTTGCATGCTGAAGAAAACAATATTTCAATCTGCACAGTGTTGCCGCTGCTCACTTTCAAATCACTGAGTTTGTTAAAAATCCATTAGAGTTTTACAAAATATGATATATAACATTTTAAATTTGGGCTTCCAGGTGAAGATGTTCGAGTGGAGGATTACGTTATTCAAAATTTGATGGTCCTAGATACCGTCGTTTTTTCATAGTGCGAGAAAAATATATACGTTCATGCAGATTCTTCATTATTTAAATAACTTCTTTAAAAAAATGATACTCTGCAATAATATATCATGGCAACAATTTGAAAAAAAAAAATTCAGACATTTAGTGATAAGCTTTCAAATCCGGTTTCAAGACTAATAGCCCATTCATTTAATTCATTCATAGACTAATAGCCCGGTTTCAAGACCTTTAAGGGTAAAAATGATAGGTCGAAAAAAAATCTTATCGTTGGATTAGAAGGAAATCTGTTTACAAAGCAAAAACAAAGTCCTGGACATGTTTTGCCACAGCAACAGATTTGAGGAAAAATTTCCCAGGAAATAAAAGAAACTTTCTTGGTTAGTGTTTCCCAATGTATGGCATAGAAGTGCAGCTAAATTTTAATGTAGAAAATGAACAAAAACATTAAGCAAGGAATTATCATTCTTTCTGATCGTTAGCCCAGATATAAAATTGAAGAACTAGAAAAAGTTGAATTCATGCACAAAACATTTAATCATACTTATAATTTTGTCAATTACGGAACTGGCGTACAAACGCAACATGTAGAAAGAATGTGGGGGACCACCAAAATGGCATAATAAAAAGCACGAAGGCATGGCCTGTCAACTACTTGGAATCATATTTAGCAAAATTTATATGGCAACAAGATCAGGCCACTAAGGGAAAGAATTATTATGAACCTATATTTAAAGAGATCACAACAAAAACCTGTTTGTAACTAATTTTTCAGGATAACTATGGGTTAAAACTAAAATTTGTATGTCAGAACATGTATGTATGAAATAAATAACATTTTGCTATTTTAGGTCATCCTTTTTTTCTTCTTTAAAAAATCGTCACATCATCAAGGTGGTTGTACTTATAGGTAAACATACAACTCCAAAACTGGCATTACATGAAAGTTCAGAAAGGAGATTTCCTGCAACTAACTTTTGGACCAGAAAGCAAAAAATACAGTTACTGAATTTTCATGTGACGTAGCTCAATTGTAAATCACATTACAGGTGGTTTTTTTTTTTTTTTTTTAGCGAGATGTTTTAAAAATTGTAAGAAGAGGGAATGCTAAATTCAAACAGAAAACATTAAATAGAAGAAATTAAGGAAGATTTGAATGCAAAGTAGCATATGAACAGAATATATCATGGAAAAATATAAATAACTTCAAAACAGAAACTGCACCAGTAGAAAAAATTAAAGAAAAACCTACAAAAAGGTGTTTTACATTAAATTTTTTAATATTATAATTTGGTTCAATATTTGCCACCTAGTTTCTGACCTCTCTTGGCATCTGACTTGTCTCACGCTCTCATGTTGTTAATCATTTTTAGCTTTTGCAATAAAATGAGAAGTGTGATTTTTTTCTTGCTAACATTTTTTGAAGCAACAGTACTGTCATTTCTGAAAATCATCAGGGGAAAAAAATTCAAACATCACAAGAATTAAGAGCTAAATTAGTAGTCTATGTACGAAATAGAATTAATAGTCTTGGGATAAAATTTATAGAAATACTGTTATACTCTAAAGGAGAGAAATTCACATGATCGGTAATTTAAACAATAGAAAATATTTTTTTATAATCTTTTGAGGACTAAACTACAATATGAGTCACCAAAGGCCATCATGCATGCATTATTTGATCTAATTTCAATATAATAACAATGAAAACATTTGAAGGATTTGTGCCAATTATGAGATTATGATGCAGGAGTGGTGAAATGCATTGGTTAAGTGTCACTGATTGGCTAGATGGATAATTGTTAAAAGCGTTCAATATGTAAAAGTAAGATAGCTATGAAACATAATAAAATAAAGTATACCTGTAAAAATTATAATGCATTTAAAACTTACCTTATTAGACTGTAAAAGGGCTCCATATAAGTAACAAGGGATCGCATGCAACCACAAATATGCATACGAACGAATTGCATACAGTGGAGAATATTCCCATGTTTGAAACCCTTCTCCATATAATAGATAATGCATCTAGATGGAGAGAAAAAACTTAGTATACATTAAAAGAAAAACTGATTACTTTAAATTGTTTATGTTTGCTTTAGTATCACATCATACTGGTTTGACAAGTATAGCACACCAAAAGCAGTTTGATATTATTCACTTAATACCATCTGTAAAAGTGAAAGGGCACTTAAAATAACTGGTATTTTTATGTTAGCTAAGCATAAAATGATTTTTAAATGCTTAAGAACTCATAATAATTTTTCAGACATGGTTTTTACTGTAACTGAATTCTATTTTCTTGTAAAACATTGGCAGTTCTTCTACGAAAGGTTTTCGAGGTTTAGATGATTATGGCAAAGCATACTAGGGCTATTTGCCTACGTAAGATGCCTTCATGGAAAGCTTTCTAAGGGAAACTGGCTCATATACCCATTACACACGAGGAAAACAATGAAAATGCTCATGCAGCCAACCCAATCGCCTTTAATTAAACCCAGATCAAGAACTACCAGTGTTCGGTGATTTTGTCACTCGGCTGCTGGTGGGCCTGTTCTATGAAAGGAGAACCTCAAATTTTTTTACTTGAAAATTTCTAGGATTCTCTTCAGAACAGGTAACTTTTTCGTGAGATTTAAAAATTATTTTGGCAAGCTAATGCATCAAAGGAAACAGCCATTTTCAAAATGCAGCATACCATAAATTCCATTACACAGCAATCAATAAATAAAAGTTAAAAACCAAGAAACAACTAATAAGAATGAAACAAATGTACATTAAAACTTACATTTAGTTCTTTTTCATCAGCTGTTCATGGTTTGCATGTAATTAAAAGACTTCTCGGGTTATCTTTGTATTCCCAATGCCTTATAAATTTGGCTGGATAAACCCACTTACTGTGAGAATGCTCTCCATGCATTCAATGTTGTTAAAAATTAATAAATAAAATAGAAGGAACAATCAACAATGAAAACAAAACAATTGATCAGTTCGAAGCATTTTTGGAACACATAATTGGAAAAGAACTTAAATTCTTTAAATGGAGAAATTCAAAATATTTTGAAGATATAGAAGCTTCAGAAGAAATAATTTTTTGGAAATTGAAACTTAATTCTAAAATTAAGAAAATGAATTCAAATTCTATCCAAGGTGCACAAAATATTGGTAAATCTTATAGAAATTATTCAGGTTAGATTTTTTATAATTTATTTAAGCTATATTCATAACAATCCTAATATGCAAGTTGATAAATTTAACTGTTTGAAGTTCTATCTATGTGTTGATGTTGCAGCATGCATTAATGGATTTGCTTTAAGTGATAAAAATTAAGATAAAATACTTGATTTGAAGAAAGATTCAGAAATAAAAACATGATTAATGCTCATTTGAGTGACTTGCTGAATTTAAATCCTGTTAAAAATCATAATGATATTATAAGTTTACAGAATTTGCACAACAACGTGGAAACGCAGATCAGAAGCTTAGATTCTTTATGAATTGCAGGCGAATTACACGCAAATTTATTGTCACCAATTTGAGTGAAATTAATTTCTTCAGAAATTGTTTTGGAATTTTATCGCATTCAAAGCAACAAAGAACTTGACTTCAAAACGTTTTTTATAATTCCTTAATAAAGAAATTCAAAGCCATGGGAGATCCTTTCCAATGAATAATTATAAACTATCAAATCAGCGAACACACTTATTTTCACCAAAAGAAAAAAATAAAAATAAAAATTCTATGTCCGTTAGACATAATATTTCAAGAACCCCACATAAAAAGGAGAATTATTTCCCCCCCCCTCAACATGCTCATGAATTTATAGCGTCAATCGAAAACGTAAAGTCTTTATTTTGTAGTAAGGATCATAAATCAGAATCGTGCTATACTTTTAATGCAAATGAAAAAGAGACTTATTTAAAAAAAAGGTAAAAATATATTTATGGGTGCCTCTTGGTGAAAACTGGCGATTTTTGGCAGTACATGGATATCGAGTTTGTGCAATTCTTCGACTTGCTATTTTAGCTTTGTGCAGTGGCGATTTTACCTAAAAAAATCGCCGCTACACAAAGCCAAACTAACAAGTCAAAGAATCACACAAACCTGGTATCTATGTTCCCATCGACCTATTTTCACTCGAAAAAAAAATCAGAGAATTGCACAAACTTGGTAATGCACACTCCCATGACTTTGTCTATGTACACATCGATGTATTTTCACTTAAATAAAGAGTAGCCAACAAAAACACGTAATCTCAATAAACTACATTTTAAATCAAACAATGAAACACAACATAAAAAAGGAAATTCATCTTATCACTACACAAAGGAAATATCCACTTACCTTATTTACATATTTCCCCGTCTTCAGTTAAACAAAATTTCTTAACAGCATCCAAAAACTTCCTAAAATTATCTGAACTAGAACCTGTATACTGGTGGCATCACATAAATTCACAAAAATAAGAGTAAAAAATATCCTCTGAAATTCGACCATACACATTTCCTTCCTACAAACAGGACACTTATAATGGCAACTAAATAAACCTTCATTTACACACCAGTCAATTAATGCTTTTTTCCCTTTTGTTCGAAAACTTCCTAAAATTATCTGAACTAGAACCTGTATACTGGCGGCATCACATAAATTCACAAAAATAAGAGTAAAAAATATCCTCTGAAATTCGACCATACACATTTCCTTCCTACAAACAGGACACTTATAATGGCAACTAAATAAACCTTCATTTACACACCAGTCAATTAATGCTTTTTTCCCTTTCGTTTGAAAACTTCCTAAAATTATCTGAACTAGAACCTTTATACTGGCGGCGTCACATAAATTCACAAAAATAAGAGTAAAAAATATCCTCTGAAATTCGACCATACACATTTCCTTCCTACAGACAGGACATTTATAATGGCAACTAAATAAACCTTCATTTACACACTAGTAAATTAATGCTTTTTTCCCTTTCATTCAAAATCGTACGGAAACTTCCAATTAATCTTTCAATATTCAGCCATTTTACCATGTAAACCACAAAATAATAACATAACAAAATCTGTCCCCTCATTCAAATTCACTGCAATCACACAACCAATTACATCATAATAGGGTTTCCATAAAATTCAACTACACAGGTTACCATAAATGAAACAACAACTTGGCGATAAATGAAAAAACAACTTCGTGATAATACAAGGGGCACCCTTAAATCTAGTCTAACCCAAAAAAAAAAAAAAAAAGAGGACACTGTTTTCTATGCTTGATGCTGAAACACAAAGCTGCAGAATGTTCTAAAAGAAATTTATGTCCTAGTTGCAATAATACTCACAATATGTCAATTTGTTTTCAAAATCAAAATAATCTGCATATAACTTCTCCAAAAACTGAAACCCATAATGTCATATCAGCAGTTGTTAAAACAAAAACCAAAAATCTAATGTTACAAACATATTCAACCTTAATTGATGATGGAAATGAGAAAGAATTTGTTAGAATTTCCCTAGACAATGGTTTACACTTCTCTTTTGTTTTGCAAGCTATTTCTGAAAAGTTTAACTTTCCTGTTGTTTGAAAGGAAAGCTTTTCCATTTGCACATTTGGTGCTAAGTAAACTGAAATGAAAACATTTAATGTAGTTAAATTAAAGAATAGAGATGGTCTAAATTTATGCATCCAAATGAAAGCATTGGAGACGGAACATATTTCAGGCACACATTTCCCAATAAAAATATTGAGAAGAAATTTAGATATTTAACAAATGTGCAATTGGGGATTGCTGTGAATTTAACAATAAGGAATAAGCGTCTAAACAAAAATCTCATTGCAACTGAAACAATATTTAGATAGTGTCTACAAGGCCAAAACATGAATTTAAATGAACCTTTTGCAATGAGTGTTATGGTAAACAAATCCAATATTTCCAAGAAACTAAACAAATTTTGGAGTTTAGAGAATTTGGGCATCAAGACAGAAATATCTGATGTGAAAAACACTAACAAAGATATAATGAGTGAATGTGAATCTGCAATTACATATCAAAATAAGCAATAAAAAATGAAAATGCCCTGGAAACCAAATATGAAGACATTATTAGAAAAGAACAAACATGTAGCACAGAAAAGATTTTACAGATTCATATCATCTAACAAAAATGATCCTTCCTTATTTGAGTACAGTCAAAAGTCGTTAATTCGGACACCCATAATCCGGAATGATCTATAATCCGGACCTCAAAGCTAAAATCTTTCTGCGCATGCTCCGCGTTGACGCATGCGCATAGGCATTTTACACGTGCACGCAAGACATTTACGACTGTGCATATTTGTTTGTGCAAGCCAGAATACGTTTTCGCGTGCGCATTTAATGTATAACAGACGGTATAAGCTCTAATTGTCTATTTCAATTAATGTTGATGATTGCGTTGTTCCTTAATCTTCGAATTGGATCCGGCTTATTATTTTTTGCAGACTGTAAGAGCAATTCTATAAAAGTAAGCTTGAACTTTCGATTATGTCAAATAGAATTTCCGATGCTGGAGCTCCCAAAGGATCTAGAAAACGAAAGTATGTTTCGATGTCCATCAAACAAAAAACGAATTGCTACAAAAATTGGATAAAGCCATATCCTTTCTTTATCTAACCGTTCCCAAATCTGTTTATCAATTTCACGCTGCTCTGCGCGGGGGGGGGGGGAGTTGCGGCACGCAATGAACTGGAAGTTGATCTGTCAGCACTATCATTATCTTCAGGGCAGATGTTTTTATTTTATTCGGCTTATAATTCCTCACTAAATGTAGTATTTAATCTCGATGTACTCCGTCTTTGATATGATTTAAATCAAATTCCTCGTCATTATAAATATCACGAATACAAATCAAATAGTTTTCTGGTTGCAATTTTCTAATTTCGGCTATGCGTAAGGTATGCTTTACGCATGCCCGCATTGAAAGAAATGTTTAATAAAGTAAACAAATAAATATTAAGCTTCTTTTTTGTAAATTTTGATACCCTTTAGATCATAACTGCTCATTATTTTATAAATTACGGTTTCATATTTTTAATTTTATAATTTCTGCATGCCATCTTACCAGATTTAAACTGATGATCTATAATCCAGAATCGCCGAAGTCCCGACGAGTCCGGATTAAAGACTTTTGACTGTATAACACGGTTCTAAAGAATTATCTTTCCGAAAATATTATTGAACCTGTCTTAGTTGATAAAGTAAATGTACAGTAAAATATATTTTATCTACCTTATTGAGCATTAATATGTACCGATAAGACTAAAAGTAAATTAGACTTTGTGTTTGATGCTTCGGCACATGCGAAAGGTCAATTATCCTTGAACAATTGCCTATCCACTGGACTTAACTTTATACCTAAACTATTTCTTCTTTTGATCAGATTTAAGATAAATTTGATAGCATTTACTGTACATATAATGATGGCCTTTTTTCAGATTGAAACAGATGAAATTGAATGAGATTTTACGAGATTTTTCAGATGACAAGGATGTTGCTTGAAGTAAAATTGAACTCGTTTCTCCTTGCAGACACAACACACACAGCATTGCCTGAAAAGGTATGTGGATATATTTCCTCTGAGCATCTTTACAAATCACTGTATGTACAATATTAAAATCCCAATCCAATAACAGATAATTAGACATTTAATTTGACAATGATTTTAAATGATGTTAGGGTGATTATACATTAAAAGCTACAAAACACGTTTATTTTAAAAACTGTTTTAAAGTAAAATAGAAGCTATATTAATAAGGCATTTAAAAATAATAAAGAACTAAGTAAGGAGAAAAAAGTTCCAGATTCTGAAGTGCCTGAAGATGGAAGGAAGTGAGAATGCAGCTGCTAAATTAGTAGAAATCGATAGCAAAGTTCAATCAGTAAGTTTCGAGACTTCTGAGAATGCATGTGATGTAGAGATGGAGGAAGCTAATATTCCAGAAATCAGTCCTGAAAGCTTGACATTTAAGGAAGATGAAATGGTGACTAAAATACTGTCAATTCTGAAAAACAGTTGAGGAAAAAAATACTGTCAATTTTTAAACATGTGTTTATTCCCACAGGATCTGCAAGCTCTGTAAATTTATAACCTGAACTTTTATTACAATCTGCCTGGAAGCCAAAGGAAATTTGGGATGCTGATGTGAATAATGATGTGAAAGATGAATGTTTGGAGTGGACAAAAGACTTATCATATTTAATCAACATAAAGGTATGTAGATTGTTTGATGGGAGCACTGGGGTTAAATTCAGTCAGCATGCTTTTATGACACCATTCAACTAGAAATATGGGTACTTTTGTTATTATGACTGGATTCAGAAATATATGCATGTATGCACATGTGTACGTACATATGCATACATGCATATATTTCTGAATGTACATATATGTGTACACACGTGTTTATGTATATGTACATACATATATATTGAATGAACTAAAATTCATCGAAATATTTCTTCAGTAAATAAATTAGATACTATTCCGTTTTGAAGGTCGTAAAAAATCACCAAACTATTGTTGATGGCAGTGCTGCCAAAAGTAATTGCGGCAACCCTAAGGCAAGAAAGGAAGTATAATAGTAAATAACTAGCTAAGATTATTGTTTTAATTTAGATGAAAGGTTAATTTCATATAATACTTTTTTATTATTATAATTTATATTAAAAAGTCTAAACATAACTGAATGAAAGCATAAGAGTAAATAACTATATCAGATCATAATTATAATTTATATAAAAAAAAAGGCTAAACATAACTGAATGGACTCCTGCATCCCTATTTCACTACCGAGTTATCGCTAAAGTATATTTTCATCTCGTTGGTTGTTCAAACATAATTTTCTATAATGAATGATGCCTTTTCTTTGAAAAAATTCTATTGCAGGCTTTTCGTCATAGGCATTTCCCAAATTGTTAAATCCATAGGATATCAAAAAAGGATTTAAAAACTAAACTAGTATTTCAATGGCATCTTAAGAAATATAGAACTATCTAAACTTATGCAATTTGACATCAGCGCGTATGCTACATTTGGTGCACTGTTAAATGACCACGTTTGCTAGATTTGGCGCTTTTGCGCATAATTTTCACTGCAATTTTTTTTTACGGTCCTCAAAACGGAATAGTACCATAAATTATTATTACATACATATATACATGCATACATGAAAACATACATCCATATATACATGCATATATTTCTGGTCCCTAATAACAGAAGAGTACTGAAATATGCTGCTACAGTATTCATAAGATGTACAGCAAAACAGTGGCCAAAATCCCACAGGTGAAAGACAAAGACAGGTGCTATTAAATAATTACTAAGAAAAATTCTTGGGAAAGCTTTGTTGGATTTCAAAGAAAGGCAAACAATTCTTTATGACTGTGGGATACACATCATAACTTGTACTTCCAAAAATCCAGGTGGTTGGTTCACTTTGCTTGACTCATAATATGTTCTTGAATAATGCTGAAGAAGTTGGAGTGCTTGATCTAGACTTGGTTTTATCACTCTAATAAAGCTTATCCCAGGGCACAACAATAAAGTTAGAATTGTATGTGTCAAGACAGCATGAGTACACTGTTATGACCATTTCAAAGAATCTACCCACTACAAATTGTTAAACATCAAGACATTGCCGAATCAACAGAAGACTCAGCACAGTTAAAAAGTAATGAAAACTAAAAGGCAATAGAAAAAGTTAAATAACTTTGTAAGACTCTTCCAAAATGATCTGCATGTGGTTGTTAGATTAAAATTCATGACATAAACTTATAAAATTATAATTTGCAAAGAATTAGCATAATGTAATTTTAAAACTGTGTTGAATTTATACTTTGTTTTAGTCCCCCCCCTTCTTTCTTTTCAGCAAATATACTTCAATGTTAAAATTCAAGTTAACTTAATAAATTTATGTGGGAAAATGTTTACTATTGACAAACTATACTTCTTTTTATGCCAATATTTCATTCAACAGTGTGTGAACATCATTTTCAAGATAGCAATTTATGAAACTAATTCTTATTAATCCACATTTGTGTATTAATAAATTATGTTTTGTTGTTTTTAAAAGGCAATTTTTTACTGTCTAGTCACATGAAATGTACATGATTTAGTAGAATTTGTTTACTATATGATCATCATTTCTACTCAATCCTTCTGCCAGGTTAATAATTTTATAATAACTTCAAATAGAAAAAAATTAATACTAATTATATAAAAATCTACGATGAGATCAATCACATACTGATGTATGATTGTTATTAAAATATTAAAGCTTTTACTTTAGTCATCTAAAACAGTTTCTCTTACTTTTCAACCTTGTTACCTTACCAAGCATATAACTACACTTACAACTCACTAACATATAGTTGAGATTTATAGCAATCACATATTTAAAATTATTCTGAAAGAAAGGAGGAATAAAATATATATAAATAATTATAAACAATTCTTAATTATGAATTCATTCATGATCACAACTCATTATAAAAAATGTAGCATTAATACATTACTTAGTTTGATTGCATCTAATCCAATAATGTACTTTAATCACTTTTCAAGTAATTTTAAGATTATGAAAGTACTACATACAAGATAAGGCCAGTAAGTCAACTGCAAGTGCCAATTATTAGTGTTTTATATAAATCAATAATACGCAACATAACACCAAAAGCACAGTTTTATTACTGATATAATTTACTGCTGTTTTACAGTTCTTGTAAAGTTATTTCGGTTGATCTTTACAATATGGTAACTGGTAGTTTAGCGACATTTTGGAGGCGATAAAGGTTACTACCTGGCACTTTGGTAATAATGTGAGCAGTACTCAGTTCCGATTACGCATTATTTTGTGTGAGGGAAATGAGAGGTCATGGGATATGTCATGTGATATTAATGGACGAATTACGGTTCTTTAATCGGAAAAGGGGGCAAATCGGGAAAAAATCTGGAAATTTTGTATTTGGCCTTATTCTGTGTTGTGTGAAACAGTGTTCGTGAATTTTTGGATCCCATGGCCGTAACTAAAGTGAATTCGAAATGGGTATTTATGTATGTATTAATTTAATGTATGTGCTCATTTATATTTTAAGTAGTGTTTTTGAATTTAATTATATTTTAATTCAATGATAGTTATTTTGTGAATTTTATGTTTGTAGGAATTTGGTATACGTTTTAGTTGAAGTAAACGTGCATGGAAATAATTTAAATATCTGACACTAAGTATTTGTAATGGTTGCGGTATGAATTCGTTGGTGACGTGTATAATGTAATAGATGATTTAGAGGTAAAAGTTTTTGGATATTTTATTTATTTTATATGTGGAAATGTTCATTACTTTTTCACGATCAGGTAATTTCATATATGTTCTTTTTACCGGGTTTAAAGATTGAGAAAATTGTCATGTATTTTCGTGAAATTTTTCTAATTTATGAGAAAAAGCAGTGTACATGGATATAGTGAAGAGTGTGCGCAATGCCATTTTTGTGCAATTCTGGGATGTTTTTTTAAGTAAAAATAAGTCGGCGTGTACATGGTTTAGTGATATTTTAATTAAATGATAGTTATTTTGTGAATTTTATATTTGTAGGAATTTGGTATACGTTTAAGTTGAAGTAAACGTGCATGGAAATAATTTAAATATTTGATACTAAGTATTTGTAATGCTTGCGGTATGAATTCGTTGGTGACGTGTATAATGTAATAGATGATTTAGAGGTAAAAGTTTTTGGATATTTTATGTATTTTATACGTGGAAATGTTCATATTTGGAAAGGGTAAATACTTTTTCGCGATCAGGTAATTTCATATATGTTCTTTTTACCGGTTTAAAGATTGAGAAAATTGTCATGTATTTTCGCGAAATTTTTCTAATTTATGAGAAAAAGCAGTGTACATGGATATAGTGAAGAGTGTGCGCAATGCCATTTTTGTGCAATTCTGGGATGTTTTTTTAAGTAAAAATAAGTCGGCGTGTACATGGTTTATGTGTATCTGTTATTTTGAAAAATGCGTAAGGAGTATGGTATTTTGCACTTTTTCCCAATTTTGCAGTGAATATTTGTCATGATTAAGCACTTTTGTTAGATAAAATTTCTAGCATAAGTGTAATTCGGCTAGTAGATTGTTGGAAGAAGTGTTCAGTAGATAAAAAGAAAAGAAACATGTCTTTACTTCGTGAAGACAAAATGGCGGCGGGAAAAAAAAAATAGAGGGTTGCTGTAGGAGAGTTGGTCGCCAAATTTTCGCCAAAAAACGCCAAGTTACCATAATGTAAAGATCAACCGTTATTTCTATAATCTCATTAAAACATGCAACTGCATTCATACAAGAAGATTTTTATTAATTTATTGTTGAGTGCAATAATTAAATTAAAAGCTATACAGAACTGAAAATGAATCATGCCGTTATTTCACACATTAAATAAGTCACAGAAACAACATTTGGACTGACACTTCTAATGTGGAATAATGAATACAAAAACTGAGGGAAGATCATTGCCTTCATTTTAATAATAATAAAAAAAAAAGAATATAAGCTGAATGCACAGTTAAATTCTTTTTATTAAAATAACTGCTAAGTTTTACAGATAAAATTACTCACGGGTTCCCAATAATTGAAGACTTCATCGCAATCCGAGATATTACTCCAAACAGCAGCACATAAACGAGCTGACAACAGAACTTTAAAAGCTGTGTATGCTGACGGTGCCCACGGCGTATTCAATTTTACTTTTGTGACTATTTTTCTATCAAAACAATGTGAAAAAAATTAAAACAAGGATAACAGACGAAATAATTTTGGTTCACTTTTCCATCAAAACAAAGTGAAAAAAAAAATAATAAAAAGAACAATTTTATCTAATGAAATAGTTCTAGTTCATTTTCAGTTTAAAAAAATTATACTTACATATCTGATGCATTTTCTTCTGCAGAATATTTTGCATCCTTAGAAACATCTTTTTTACCTTTCGAATGTAGTCGACTCCGAGGTGGCATACTGACTAACTGAAATGCCAAATTTACGAATACGATTATTTATTCCACGATTTTAGTTTGATCATAACAGTAAAGAAATTTCACTTTTATTTAGATGCAAAGCAAGAAGGATCTAAGAAGAAAACGTCATTAACTTAGCATATAACATCAAACACAAAATAAACACTCGGCAACTATGATTATCACAAAGACCAGACAGACAAATTAGACAGCTACTTCTTTTGCTCTAGTCTTTTTGCATGAAATAATCAATATCACATGTATATTTCAATGTGTAAACAATTTTCGAAATTTTTTACTAATAAATTTAAACATTTTCCTTCGTTTTACCTTTAAATATGTTTTATTTTAAAAGTCACTAAAAAGTCAAAGAATGTGTTTGAATATATTTAACTTGAAATAAATGCAAATACCTTTCTTACATTTCCCCTTTCGTTTCATTTTTACGTTAAATTATAAGAATGAATAATCATATTCGCTATTAGAATATCATGTGATGAGCTATTTGTTTTCCTTTTACTATTGATACTACCTCTGCATACTGTTTACTATTCAAAATCTGGCAATAGCTTCTCACGTAACTAT
This sequence comes from Stegodyphus dumicola, assembly GCF_044657685.1. Taxonomy (NCBI): domain Eukaryota; kingdom Metazoa; phylum Arthropoda; class Arachnida; order Araneae; family Eresidae; genus Stegodyphus; species Stegodyphus dumicola. The sequence goes on from NC_140777.1 coordinate 89,302,337, forward strand.
GACAACAAACTGTAAAATATTTATAAACCTAAATATAAGGAAATATACTATCATTCAAGAAAGCCGCTATATTTTTTGCAGCAATCTGTGTCTACTCAAAATGTTCGATAATACTATAGATTTAGCTGGTAACGATCTTATATGGCGAAATAAGCCTGATCTTCCTGTTGCAAATGAAGAAAACAGGAAACTAGAAGAAACAGTAAGAACTTTTATCTAACAAGTTAAAATTTTGTTGTATAAAATTAAAAAGCTCTGCAAGACCAAATTATGTATATATATCTGTTCTTTTCTAATCTTTTTTTTTTTTTTTTTTTTTTTTTTTTTTTTTTTTTTTAACAGCTGAGGGAAAAAAAGATTGAAATTGAAAAGCTGAAAGTAATACTTGAGAATAACATAAACAAAGGCAAGAATATGCGAGAGCATTTAAGCGACTTATGTCAAACACTTAGTTATAAACAGGCAAGTTTGCAACGGAATGTACTAATATATGAATATTAAATGCTAGGTAGCTATATTTTTCAACGAATTATGTTATATTGCATTTTTTACAATAGTTTTTCTTTTAACAGCAATTGTCTAAATCAAAAGAGCACGAGTTGGAAATGGAAATTCATACTCAGAAATTATTAGAAAGAGAATGCAGCCGTCTCGAACAAGAAATGAAAGCAATGAAGAGGGAAATCAGTTCTTTGCAAGAAAGGCAAAAAAATAGAGAGGTAATTATTTTAAGCACAAAAATTTCTTTTTTAATTTAACTTGCTTGTAAAGTTTATGATTTTCAACACTACGCCGATTTTGGGAGACACAGATTGTCTTATTCAGATACAAATTCATGGCAGTCTATGTTCTGCAATAGGTGAAGATCTTGTGATCATGGGCTCCTGTCTCCATGGTTTTAATATTACATAAAAAACTGCAATATTTCATTAATTATAAAGTTTATAATTGTCACTAAATAAATGTCACACTACAAGTCACCATCATTTTACCCCTAATTTAAGATAAAATTTAATTTAATTTTCTCCTGAATTATTATTCGTGAAATTTGACTGTTTCTGAAGTTCTAACGATTTTATTTTATACTTCCTCGTAATATTAGTCATCATATAATAATTATGTAATAGTTAAAAGCTACTCATTTCAAATTTGGCAATAAAGTCTGTCAATTTTGGCATCTAACACGGTGGCTGTGTTAGTAGGGAAAGAACTTTTATTTTTGACTTCTATTAGCTTCACTACACGGGTATCTGTTTAAAAAAGTTAGAATTTTTCCTGTAGAGATTTCTTTGGAAGAAGAGGAATTTGTTCTTAACTTTTCCAAAAAGTCATTTCCTTGAAATTTTGCTGCAGTTTTCTCTTTTTATATTTAACTTCAAAACATAATTCAATAGATAATTAAAACGAAAATAAGAATATCAGTTATGGGTGAATATATAAAAAATTTGATTTGTGGATTTTAATGGTATATGAAATGTAATAAAATTAATTTTTTTATGTCTTCACTGAATAGTAAAGTATCTTTCTATATGGATGTATGTGTTCATGATGTAAGTACGTGTACATGTGTTTAAATGTACGTACGTATGCATGTATGTATGTACACACTTACATATTTGCATACATGCATGCATGCCATTCTGAATCCAGCCCTTAAAACCGAAAAGTATCCAGAGTAATTATAATTTTTCTTATGTAGACTATTTTTTAATTCATATAGACAAATAATAAACATAGCGTTGCCTTGATAAATATGATATTGTATAGTAAAACAGTATTTTTTTCTAATAAACTAAATGGTTTATGATTCAGTATTACTTTATGGTTGGAAAAAATCAATATTATTTCCTAAAATATACACTACATCATTTGTTTATACCTACATGCTAGAGTAAATTTATTATTACTTATTTTTATAGTGATGTTTTAAAATTCCACTTTAATCAAGTTAAGAATATTAGCACCTAAAATATTTTCAACATTCTCTTTGATAAAGTAGATTAAGCTCTGGTAAACATAAGTAGATTTATTAGAATGCACTAATATTACATAATTTTTAATATTAGTATATAATATTGTAACTTAAGTAAAGTGAGTATTTTTTATTTTGTGAAACTGAAAGATATTTGTTGTGTTGGTATTAAAAAGTAAGGTATGAAGCTTTATAAAGTAAGACTATTCTAAACATAAATTCTTTTAGGATCTCGTATTAGGCATATGTCTTTTAAACTTCACTTTCTTTGTAGATTTAAAATTAATTTATTAAATAGAAGAATGTTAAATTATTCAAAGAGAGTAAAGTGCTAAAATTTACAAACTATATTAACCTGGAGAAGCAGTGATCCAAATCTTTTTCAAATCACCATTTTTGTACTATTAAATCATGATGTCTATCATCCAAAATATTTGTCAAAGTATCTTACAGTAAAACTTGGTTGAAAGTGCAAATTGTAAAATCTTACACCTAATGAAAAATAATTAGTGACAAACAATCACTTGATACATTGATACAGAAATATTGGTAGTTACATACAAATAATTAACATTTTTAGCTAACTTAAAGAAATACAGTGAATGAGTTCAGTATTATGAACTAATATCCCAAATTTTTCATAAAATATATTACATGAATTGTCTATTTTTCTTCTTCTATCATTTCTATTATGAGAAAACTAATATTAATAAGTACCAATTGAATGAAATAAAATTCTTATATACTGCTAAAAGTATAATATAAAATATCCCTTTAATGTCTTCTACCCCATCCAAAGTATCATTTCCAATCAATTCCTAATAATCCCACAGAATAGCGCCGTCAATGCAAGAAGCATTATAATACAACCTAACTGTTTGTTAAAGCTAAAAACAAAAGTTAACTGTTTTAGTTTGCAGCATTTTATATCTATTTTGGTTTGGTTCAGTTGATTACAGCAAAGCACATTAGGTCTAAAGCGATGAATGCCTTTGTGGAGGACTCGCCTGGAATCTAAACCAGGTTCGAACTACCAGTTCGAACCTGGTTTAGATTCCAGGCGAGTCAGTGTTCAGCGATTTTTACTGCTCAGCCACTGGTGGGCCCTTGTATCTGTTTTGACATAATGCATTAGCATCAATGAATCTTACGACAGGTACTTGTATTGATATAAATTGCTGCATCGAGCATAATATTAAATTCACTGGTTATGTTAGAAAATATTTTAAATACATTATTATTTGTAATTTACCAGAGCATAGTACCATGATCTCTTGGAATTGCTTAATAATCAGAACAATAAGTGTAGAGATTAGGAACGTTCTAAGTACTCTGAAAATTCTAATATGTAAAATACAAATTATGTCGCAAACGACAAAAGTGGGTTTTTTTTTTTTTTTTTTTTTTCCACATTTAAATTTTCTTCAAAGTAAAATTCATATGGAAAAAACTATTTTTTTCCATATGAATTTTACTTTGAAAAACATTTCTTTATTGTGCATTTGTAATTCGAAATCTATTAATTTTTAACCATTAATGAAATAGCTTCACTCAGAATCAACACATAAATATCAAAGTATATTGCAAACATGGAGGTAGGAAAGGAAGGAGGGGCCAGTCGCCACTAGAAGTGAAGCACTACTTTGAAGCTTGGGTCACCAGATGGGGCGTTCTTTGTTTACATTCAGAAGCTCGCTTGACACAGTTCTGATAGTATTTCAACACACGACAGTTCCATGTAAATCGAAAAAGGGACACTTTCGCATGAAAGAAACATTCATAGTGTGATGGATAATAGCAATTTGTATAGTTTAGTGACATTTACGCAAAAATCACATCTTGGTTATTTTTCGATAACTAACAACAGCGCGATTTTGATTATGAATTTGTTTTATAAAATTCTAAGCTGTTGAACTACAAAAATATAGATTTTAAGAAAAATGTTATGCTTTATAACGTTGCGCGCCTCCAACTTGCACGCAACCAAGAGGTGACTGTGAAAACTTGTATAAAAGATAGAGCCTTGTGAAGGGTTTAAGTCCCTTTTTATTCAACATAATAAATTACAATTGCGTTCTCTTGACGCTTACAGACGGTGCCAACTCGGCAGTCAAATAAAAATAATAACCTGAAAAGAAACTAAAGACAAGATTCTAACTACGAGGCTCTCTAAAATAACTAACTCACCGCGTTTTACAATACCGCTGCTAATTCAGCAGACTTGAAGCTCACTGGAACGATTACCACTACTTCCCGCCAAGCACATAGGCCGCAACGCGGGGTTCTTCAATTCTCGCTAACTACCTCCGCGCTCGCTAAGTAAGAATCTCTCACCGAACTCGTTTCCTTCTATTTAAATCATAATACTTCCGCTGATAATTTGAATGCTTGCGCGTTCTACTAAAATTTACATATTCTGGCATTGGCAGTTCCAGGGGAAAGTAAGGCTTGACAGGAAAGATAGTTTAAACTTAAAATAAATGTTAGTTAAAATAAATATAAACCCTACAGCTTAAAGAATGAAAAATACCTTACGGTACATTTAAAATTGTATACGTCTTTCGATACCCTTGATAAAGTATTCGCTACTTTTATTTTGTTTTCCAAACGCCAAAATGTTTTAAATAAAACAAATTTTTTTCACATCCATATATTATTGTTGCATATTATTGCAAAAAGCATGTATCTGCCTTTGACAAAATACATAAATATTCATTAAATTATTTACAAATGTATTTGAAATGAAGAATTTATTCACTTATAAACAACTGTGAAAGTACTGTGAAGAAATCTAATTATTAAATGTATTTAATTTATAATGATTATAATCTAATATATAATAACCTTAATATTGAATTGTAAACATAAATTGAAATCCTGTTGACAAATAGGTTATAAAACTATTTAAGCAAGAATTGTTCGTATTGGAAAGCAATCTGTTAAAAGGTATTGTAAAGCAAATGCTATGAGATGCGCACTTAAGAAAGTAATAAAGAGTTTTGGAATATGTATTGTTTTAAATGAAGGTTTAAAGAAATCTGATAATTAAAAGAATTATTTCCCTTACATTTTATAATAACTCAGTTACAAGTTTTAAATAATACTTAAAAAAAAAAAAAAAAAAAAAAAAAAACTTATTTTATTCCCTTTCAGAAATGTTCAGAGAAAGTCAAGTACTATTTAAAGTATTTCGCTAATTCCTAATAATTCTCTAATTTAAAATGAACGGAATAGAGCATTAATTATAAATTGACTTACATTTTTCGATTTAAAAGATGCCTCAGAAGCCAAAAAATCATGTCATATTTAAAAAAGTATTTTAGGAAGAAGCTCTATAAATAGAAAAGAAATAATGCATAATTTAAATATTAATAATAGAATAAACTTTGATCGTAATTTTTGTACCTTAACCGAATAAAATCGAATTACCTTAATTCTTTTTTCTAATGTAATTAACGAAAACTTATGAAAATATTTCATTCAAATTAAACCATTCTGAGACAACTGTCCTGTTAAAAGTATAGCATTTAATTCCGTTCAGAATGAAATGTTGTTTAAAAATATGTTGTTTTCATATACTTAGGACTCTGAAGTGTTGTAGAAAAAGAAAATATATACATTTATATGTATATTTACGACGTAATTACAAAATATTTACATCCGAATGCGTCAAATCCCATTGAACTCAATGGTAAATGACCCAATGTTTTGGTCACCACGTAGGGATCGCCGGTGCTTCAGAGCAGGGTACGGGAGAAACATGTTTAGGGCAACTCCATCTTACTTCCTACCTCCATGATTGCAAATGAACCACTATGTTAGAGTGTATTACAAATGATAAATACAGTCAGAGCTTGAATTGCGAGGGAACCCACCAGAGGGCACCAGTAGTAAGTAAGGTAAAAAAATAATGAAAGTAATAAAAGGGTACCAGTAGTTCTTTTATGTAAGTAAAGCACAGTTTCAGCTCAAAAATTTTATTTTAAAAATAAATATACCTCTAAAAATCGATTATAAGATTCTAACGTCCAAATTCATGCCTGTCTTTGTCTGGGGGAACAAAACTTTTGATGGAGGTTAGAACTTTTAAGGAGGAAAAAAAAAAAAAAAAAAAAAAAAAAAACTTCTTATTCTTCTCTAGATAGTGCAATAAATTTATGAAAACGGGTGAAGTGTTTTGTTCCCGTAAGTATTAACAGTGATTACCTTAGTCTTCCAAGTCCAGTGCTAGTGACCTCTTACTGCAGACCTCCTGCAGACTTGAATTATGTAACCAAATATAGGAGCAAAAATTGTCACTTATGCAGATCTTACATTTGGTTGCATGTTGTCATCGTATAGGATTGGGGGTAAAAGGTTTTTGTCCAGTAGCATTCTACTTGACAGCTAGAATTATATTGGCAGGGTTGGAAAGCGTTGGACTTTCTTTTTTTTCGAAACTACAATTCTTCATTAAAATTTCTTTCCATATTCTCATATTGTTTCTAGCATTCTCATTATTTTCATCAGTGATGCTTCAATCGTTTTAATTTTTTGCACTGCTGTGCTAGAAAAAGAAGTCCTCCCCCCCTTTTGAAATCGTATGTTGTATATTTAGGGTCTAAATTCAGAGGGAGGCCAGCTGAACTATTTTTTAGTTTTTGTTTGAAATTGTAAGTCCAATCGGAGCCCCAAATAAGACGAGGTCCGTTATTTCTTTTAACTATTTATAATTAATTTAATAATTTATTAAATTCTTATCTATATCCTTACATTTATTGAATTTTAATTTCAATGTAATTATTTTAATTATTCTTTATTTTATTTATTTTTTCTCCTTCCTAACGGCTTTCTAAAGGGCTCCGACACTTTTGATTTTAGAAATTAACCCTTGAGTACAGTTTACTATACTCTATTTAACAATCTTCATTTGATTGACTCCTGAAGCATCTGTTATTGTCTTTCTATGTGACCTACTGAAAATGACAAAAAATGGAACAAATAATTATGCAATAAAATATACAGTAAGACCCCGCTTAACGCTGTTTCGTTTAGCGCTGTTTCGGTTTAGCGCTCTGTTATTTCAACCCGGGGATTCTCCGAAATTGTGCGCAGCGCTAGGTTTCCAAATAACATATCCGAAACAGTGTAGTTGTGTTTCTTGCTTGGTGGACGCATTTTTATCATTTGAAACATTTGTTGACATTATTGTAAGTTTAAATTTGTATAATACTATAACGATTAATACAGTGACAAATATTATGATCTTTAGTTTTTATCATGGGTGATAATAAAAAACAAGAAAAGAAAGCAACCAGAAAAAGCATTTCACTGGAAACTCAAATGCAAGTGATTAGAAGATTAGATTCTGGTGAACGTCAATCTCAAATTAGTGCTGCATTGATTTTGGCAACTTCAACAATAAGGACAATTCTTAAGAATAAAAAAAAAAATACTGTCATCGGCAACTGCAACTACGTCAAGCTCTGCAACTAGAATTACCCGTTCTAGAAATAACATTATAGAGGAAATGGAAAAACGACTGTCTATATGGATTGACGACGAAATTGAACGCAATATGCCATTAAGCCAATCTATCATAATGCCTTCTTGACAAAAAGGCAGAAAATTGGAAACCCAGAATAGACTGAATGATCTGACTGAGAATTTTATTTGTTTTTAAAAGTATATGCGTTTATATTGTTTTTACTTTTGTAAGAAATAAATGTTTGATTTTATTTTTATTAAAAAAACATTATTAAATTTAATGCCTAACCATTTTTTATCCGTCTTCCCCTAACCCCATTATTTACATGCTAAGACAGCTTCGCTTAGCGCTGTTTCGCATTACGGTCTACTTCGATGGAACGTATCCCCCGCGTTAAGCGGGGTCTTACTGTATAAGTAAAAAAATGATTTAATAGTGCAAAGAAAATGACGATCTGAAAAAGATATTAGTTCATAATATCTTTTTTTGGATATTAGTTCATAATATCCAAAAAATTCATTTTGGGATATTAGTTCATAATACTGAACTCTTGAAATAATGTCTGATTGATCTGTTCTTAGTTACAAACTGAATAAAGAAGAGCGCGACTAACCTCACAAAACATTTAAGCAATTTATTTCAAGCTGTTTCATTTTTACTTTGACTTTTCTTAATTGAAGCACATTATAAAATTGTAATTTGTAAATATAAGACTTGTCTTTAAATTGAAAGATTAATCTACTTCTTTATGTTTCTTTTGAAATGCATTACAGAATAATCTCAAAATCGTTTATAAATATAAAGATTAACTAAATTATATTTACCTACAGTTTGTTAATTCTCGCATCATAAAAGGTTCACCTTTTTTCTATTAACAAGAGTAAGGTTAAAAAAATTAATAAAAAATAATCAGCTGAAATATTTTGTTGTTGTTATAATACGAAAAAGAATAAAAAGTATTTGCTTTAATACAGTTTTGAAGTTTTAAATAAAGATTTAATCAGTTTTTAATCTATAATATTGCTGCGTTTTACTAGTTCTCGGATTTGAAGCGATTGACGACAATGCTTGATGAAGAATGAAAACATAATTTATTCGTCAGTATTACACAGGACAGTTCCAAAAACACGTTACAGTCGTCGTAAAACTACGACAAACATCCTGAAACAATCAGTAACACAGCCTTGAGTCTATCAGGCTATAACGGTGAAGACAGCTTCACGGCAAAGCACTAAAATACATAGCTCCCGACTTGGTCGATCGCTCTCCATCTAATCTCTGAACTCAAAGCACTACTGCTAAACTCAACATAGATATTCTCTTCACTACTCAAAATACTCTCAAGATACTCTAGATACTCTCTTCACTACACAAAATACTCTCAAAATACACTGCTACGCCGCTTACAGTCAAGGTGTTTATAGCATTTGACTCTCGGGAAAACCGGTAAGAATTCATTCTAGTAGAATGCTCTTGTTCCGTCTGAGGCGTATCGCCAAATTTGTCACCGAATGTACGATTTCGCCCCAAATCTTGCAGCCTTGCCTTTCCTTGCCACTCTCTGGCAACCCTAATCCCGCTTTGCGGGAAAGCTATCTTACCGCAGCTGGGTTTTTCGTTACAATATTAATATCAAATTGGCTACAAAATAATTATATTAAAATAGGTAGATGTACAGTGTTAGAGCTGAATCGAAACATCACTCTGATTACTGATTTTTGAATAAGGTGCATCCTAAATGCCTTTTATTCAGATATCTTTGTAAACTAATATAAATAATGATGTCAAATCTCTAAAATTTTAGGAATTCAAACAACATTACTTTTTTATGTATTTAAAGATTTTTCAATAGTTGACTTTTTTCATGAAAGTACAAACTTCCTAACATGCAGATTTTATTTTAAAAATACAATTTACGATCTGCTGAAAAGTGATTCCTGTTATATCATATTTGAATTGTTTAAATTTTGCATATATATTGAATTTACTTTGAAATGAATTCAATTGTGAAAATTTATATTAAAATGTTATTTTAAAGAAATAATTTGTATTATTTTACTTTTACTAAAAATGATTTTTATTCTGTGTATTCACCATATTCATTTATATATTTTACGTTAGATTAGTCATTCTTGCCTAGTTTATTAAAAAATTCAGTATTTATTTTAATCACAATTTATATCACAAAATGAACTGTTGTTTCTCAGCTTTGTATTTTCTTTAACAAAAGCTAATGTGAAGATATTAAATGTGTCAAAAAGAAACAGCTTTCCTTCCGCTCAGTGTTATTAACTCTAAAAGATGTTTTTAAATTTCTGCAATTTGAGAACATTGTTGCTACATAAACCTTTAAATAACATACTATACTGCGCATTGAGTAAATATTTCTTTCAAATTTTTAGGCAGCTATTGCTGAACAAACTGAGAAAAGTGAAAAACTGAAATTAGCGACACAGATGGATGAAGAGGCTTTGTTGCATTACCTTGAAAAGTCTGCACAAATGGAAAAAGACAACATGGCACTTTTAAAATATACTAGTGAAGATGACAGCAAAATAAGTGTTAGTTCATTCCATATTGATCAATATTAATCCAAAGAACTTTTTATATTTCTTTTTATTATCTTTATTAATATATAATAAATCTTTTATTAATAATAATAATTCTTTTTATTATCTTTTATTTATTAGTCCAAAGGGATTTGAATCCCTAAGGACTATTAGTTTCGTTTTGGCATTTTGCGTCGGACGGATAAATGTCGGTTCACTTTTCAAACTGTTGCCATAAAATGTTAGAGTCCTGCATTATATTTGAAGAAATTAAATAATGAAAAATCTGCATAAATGTATGTATATTTCTCGTATTGTGATAAAACAACGGTACATAGAGTCATCGAATTTTGAATAACGTAATCCTCCAACGAATATGAGCATGTGGAAGACCAAATTTGAAATTTGAAATTTGTTTTATGATCGATTTCCTATTTTTTAAAACTTTGACGAATTTTTGATTAACAAACTCAAGGATTTCAAAGCGAGCAATGGCAACGTTGTGCAGAAAAAACATTTTTATCTCCAGCGCGTGAGTCTCTGTATCGGGAATTCTAAAGATATGCTCGTTTTAAAACTATTTTGCGATATTGCTGTTGCACTGGATCTTATGGTTTAAGTGCGAGGAACATGATATTTAATAAAGAAAGGTAACACACAAAATGTTAAAAAACGCCCCTTTGGACGTAATTTAAAATCTGAAACATTTCAGATTTTTTTTTTTTATTATTATTATCTTTTTATTATTTTTATAATTTTTTTTTATTATCTTTTTATATTATCAAATATTTTTTTTTTCTTTTTTCAATTCTCTTAAAATGTTGAGTGATAGTAAGTAATTGTATTTAATTATGAAATTCTGTTATTGAGGTTGGTACTTCATTGATATTAATAATACCTTGTTAAAAGTAACGTTTGCTGCAGTAGAAATGGAAATCTGCTTATCTCTATAAAGTTTAAATGTTTTATGAAATGAGCTTTAAGAAATTGTACCTAAATTTCATGTCATGAAGCCCATGGGTTCTAGACAAAATATAGACGGACAGATTTCCAAAACTTTTTTCTGATTCATTTGTAGATTTTAAATGTTTCCACTTTTCAAATTTTCTTTTATTAAAGTTTAATTTTTAGTTTAAGCTTTCACAGAAAAAACAGCAATACCTCGCAATAGTCCGGGGAATCGGTTCCACGAGTATCCCGTACTAATAGGGAAAATAAATACACATCCCCTTTAAAAAAAATTATAATTTATTCTCCCCTCCCCTCCAAAAAAAAAACTTCTCCTTTATTTTCAATAAATAAAATACAAATAATAAATTCAAACATTTGCATTAGTAATAATTTTAAAAAATGAATATTTTTATAACTTATTATCTATTTTCTAAAATATCCAATATCGATGATAACACACTTTTCTTCTTTACGCTTTTTTCTTCATACATTTCTTTGCAGAAATGAGTCACACTTTTTATTGTTCGGCGAATCCTAAAGCTACATTCATTGCTGAGATCAGCTTTCACCATACGCTCAGACAAGATTTTAACCATTTCAATAACTTTTGATAGCTTTTCAACTGCTAATTCTCTACAAGCGCTCACGTAGTTGTTGTTGGCTAAGTTGTCCTTCCATTGTTCTTAAGTTAGTTGTTCTGTATGTTAACAAGACATGTATGTGTTCCGGGGCATATAACCATTGAGATTTTGTGCCAAGAAACCCACTACTATCACTACCACTGTATGTTAACAAGTGCTGCGTTATCAAGTTTGTGCAAATTTCTGTACTCAGATAGGTTGGTTGACAGAATCTCATTGCCGTTCAACTTCCTTTACGTTATTAGTGATTTAGCACATTAGAAAAATAAGTTTCAAAACTAATAAAATCATTCGTACAACATATACGTTTTCATACTACTCTCATATAGCTGCGTATACGTCATACCATGTTTTGCCTACATTTTTGACAACATTTCTGTTGCAGCTCTTCCAAAATTCATGTAAAGTAGGCGAATTTTCTCCCATCGTAGCTTTTATGGCTTGCACATAAATGTGACTCAACCAGGCTGTAAATGCTGCCTTGTTCCATTCATCCATAAATAACGCCTTGATTCGCTGGTAGGAACCACGAGGAAGGATGGTGGTATTACTATCTCTGTGGAACATTCCTACTCAGTGAGTGCAATTAGCTGTCCAAGCCAAGTCTGTTCCTAAGGAAACTTAGGAGGGTAAATAAAATATGTATCATTGCACAACTTTAAAACGGCATGAAAAATAAACTGCACAAAAACAGATTCAACAGTATAAACGGAGGAGATGACTGCATACAAAAAATATTTTTATATACTAAGTTTCTGTAATTTATTTTTATTTTTATTAATTAAAATTTATTTTGTTTTGATATTTCCAAACCAATCCATAGTGAATTCGGAAGCATATTTCACAAGTGCACATCTGCGCAGGCACTGAGGGAGGGGTTTCGGAAATGGACCAATGAGCTGCTATTGCTCTTGTGACGCTAAATCTTCGTGCATGTGAGAGTATGTTGTTTACGTTTTAATTTGCATTTGTTTGGCAGTTACAAATATATGGCCTAATAGTAGAGATCTTGTAGTGCTTTCGTTTTCTGAGTTTAATTAATCGCTGACATTTCACTTTCGAGATTTTTATCACGCATTAATATTTTGATTGATGATAATGGCATATTATGTGGATTAAGAGAATTCAAGTGTATATTTTTTAATTGAGATGAGAATGACTGAAAGTGTTACAATGAATCTAGTGTTTTCTTATATCAGTGCATTCTTTTGATTTTTAAAGTGTAAGATTCAGAACACGTATGATCTGATTATATCCATTTTTAAAATTAAAAGTTATATGTGAATAAATTGAATATACTCGTTGTGAATACGATAAATTCATTCTGCTTGACGAGTATTTCTTGTATAGACAGTTCACTTAAGAGTGAGCAGTTATTAAATGTGAAATTTAACACACTAAATGTATACGAATGCAAATTAGTAAATTTCACTTTGGCTAAAATTCTGCATTGTTTATTAGTATAGAACATCTTTTTCGTATAGACTGCAATAAAAAGTGCTGACTTCTATTTACATATATGACTGGTGAAAATATTTTTCTCATACGCATAGTTTTATGTAAAGATTGCATTTGGGCTCAGACGTTTATCACATATTTCTTTCTTTATCTTATTTACCACTTATTAAGTAATATTTCACATCGATATTTTTGCGAAGTATCCAACATGTGTTTGTATTTATTTCAACTAGGTAGTGAAATCTTCATAATTGCCTATATTTGATCTAACTTCGCAATGAAAAATTTCAGAAGCAATCGACGATCCTTTGATTATTTTTTACAGAAAATTGCGTGGCAGATTATTTTCAACCATCTTGCTTAAATCTCAAAGCACGCGAAAGGTCATGTGACATGACAGAAATATTACTGGATGCTCATTGGTCCATCCTAGAAGCCACTCCCTCGGTGGCTACACAGATGTGCACTTGTGAAATATGCAATCCGAAATGATAGCTGCACTATGCGAAGTATTGTTGTATTTTAAAAATTGTCCTTCATCCTTATCATAATAAGGAAATGAATGAGAAATTTATATTAAAATTTTTCTGGAGCGAAAGACTCTCAATATGCTCTCAGTCTCAATGTTTATAAAGTATTTCTTACGTCTTCTTGGCATGCCTTCGTGGTGTAATGGTCATCACACTCGGCGCGCATTCCGAGAGGTCCTTGGTTCGAGTCCCAGCAATGGCATTGCTAATTTTTCATCTCTCTTGCTTCGAATTAACAAAATATCTCTAAATGCTTGTCATTTAGAAGAAGGAAGTAATCAAAAAATTTAAATATTGTGAAACAGCACTCATGATCTATCTTTGTAGAGACAAACCATCCTTGTGGAAGACTCTAAGTAAAGCAGTTTTTCACGTATGTTAGTCATATGGAAAACCATGAAAAATAAGCAACCAGTTCTTTTTGCATCCAAAGTCAAATCTAGAACAAACTACCAGTATTCAATAGTTTTACGTACATCGTTTCTATAGAACTTCGAACAGTAGTCTTGATTTCATATCATTTAATGCACATTTAAACGAACTCATATTAGTGTCTTTTCTTTTTATACAACCTATACACAATTTCTTTTCCAAATTTCATTTTACTGTAAAAATCAAATATGTGTTTCAAAAATTAACATCACAATCAATTAAGAATTTCCATTGTCTTATCGAAAGAGATTTTCTACCCTTATAATAATTGAAAACAGTCTTTTGACATTCAGCCTTCTGTATCTGATAATATCATCAACAATAACAACATATAACTGCATGATTCATTATGTGCTGTATAAGTAAACAAATTTAACAGCTGTAGTACAGAGAATACACTTTCTTAAAAATACAGACTTCTTTATCTTCAAATATATTAATAAATAAATATCCAAAAAAGGTTTTAAAGAGGCAGATTTTTATATTAATAAATGTGAATTGATACAAGTAATTTCCTATGCTTGATACAAGTAATTCCCTAAACTAGCTTGGACTGCTTCTCTTCAACACCTAACGGCTATCCACAGAAGTTGTTCAATGGTTGGCGAGTTATCTTCTCTAGTGCTGCTTATCTACTAATCTACAAGATAAGACCCAAAGGTAAAATCTAACGCAAACTGTATGAATCATGAACTTATGTGCGACTAAAATGAAAAGAAAGTATAAAATTTCTAGTCAATTTACAATCATAAATTGCTTGCAGGTATGCTAAGATTGAAAAGTGATTATGCCAGCAAATCCTAGGCAGATCTAGAACACAAACATTTTGGATTAAAATGGGAAAAATGCTGATTATCGATCTCCGTCAAACCTTCAGTAGCTCTAATCACTTCTTTGCAAATGACTTCTAATCACACTAATAACTTCTAATCACTTCTATGCGAATCTTCTTTTTTTGCTCTGATCCCTTCTTTGCGAACTCTGACATTTTGCCGAAATGGCAGAATCGCGGAACGAACTCAAATATATCCCGGTTAAGATTACATTTTAGTTTTAAACTATGCCATTTGTTGCATAATTATATAAACTTCTAATCTGAATGAGTATCGTGGCGAGACTGGGAATATATAGATATTAACATTAAACTAACTGTTAATAAAGCTTAAATCATAAATGTCCAAATGACACATAATTATCTTATATAGACACAATTTACATAGGCCTGAAAAAAATTAATCGACTTTAAAGAAAATAGATCTTTATTCTGGAGTAATCATTTAATACCTTAATATATTAATATGCTATTGTGCAATACGAATAATAATAAAAAATTAACATAAAATCTTTGTGTTACAGGAGCTTGGTTTATTGATTGAAAGACTGAGTAAAGAATCTCATGAAATGAAAAATGCTCTTGATGAAGCAAATACGGAAGCGTTTATTGTTCAAGTATGAAAAAAAATTAAATGATCATATTTCTTCTTATTATTATAAAAATATTAAACATTCATAAATTAGTCGTTTCCCAGTTTTTATGCCCACACTATATGCATTTTTACTTAATATCTTTCAACATATTGGTTTTTAATACTTTGTGTTATCTACTGCTTCTCTGTTAAATATTTTTGATATTATCTCAATGAATATTTTATCCCAAAATTTTTAGTGCGTGTGTTTTCATAAATTAAAAAGTTTGATGAAAAAAATAATGTAATAAAAATATGGAAAAAATATTTCATGTCTTTGGAAACTCATTTTATAATTTAATGAATTCTTATAATTCTTATAATCTATTAGCCTTTGATTAAGACACAAAAAACACGCCGAACAAATACTAATTCAGAAGTCAAATAACAAAAATCAGCGTTATATTTACAAAATTTTCACAGGACTAGTTTCGATGGTTTTACCGAACCACCATCTTCAGCTGCAAAACCGCAAATGAACAAGATAGGAAATAATGATTAGATAAGATAAAAATTCTGTTGTCATGCCCTTCTTTCCATCAATTAGCTATAAAGTTGCACATATTTTGCAGAAATTTAACTTTCGGGTTGTTTATTCTCCCATCAATAAAATTCGGACTTCTATACTCAAGGACCCCATTTCGGATATGAATTCCTGGGGTATTTATAGGATTCCTTGCCAGTGTGGTTTAATTTACATTGGCCAAACTAAGAGAGCCTTAAAATTTCGCGTCAAAGAACATGAGGCATATATTAGAAAAAAGGAAACACAGAAGTCTTCTGTTGCTCAACATTGTTGGTCCGAAAATCACACTTTCAATTTTTCTGCTGCTAAAATTATTCAAAAAACATCTTCCATTGGAGAACTCGATTTTCTAGAGGCATTTCACACTCATAAAAATCTTTCTGTTCTAGTTAACGATCCTAATTCCAATCCAAATTTGCCTTCGGCTTTTAGAGAAATTATGATTTAGTTCTGGTTTCGCCAACAGATGGCGCCACTTGCTTATTCTTGTCCAGGCTTTCTTATCTTATCTAATCATTATTTCCTATCTTGTTCATTTGCGGTTTTGCAGCTGAAGATGGTGGTTCGGTAAAACCATCGAAACTAGTCCTGTGAAAATTTTGTAAATATAACGCTGATTTTTGTTGTTTGACTTCTGAATTAGTATTAGCCTTTGGTTGAACTGGTTTTATTTCAAGGTTGAATTTTGGACCTTTAGACATTTTACTATGAATTTAATTAGAAATTTTGTAATCAATCATTATTATAGGATATTGAAGAGAGCTTAAATTGCGCCGGAACCCACCGGATCCTGCCTCCGGTTCTTCTCAGTTTCTGAGATAAATCGTAATTCCAGCCGGAGCGCAACGGAGCCGTTAAAAAAGGGCTCCAGTACCTTCTTGTATATAAGTGAAGCACAGTTTCAGTAGACAAGTTTTATTTTAAAAATAAATATACCTCTAAAATCGAATTTAACTTCCAAATTCATGCCTGTCTTTCTCTGGGAAACATATATTTTGATAGAGGTTAGGACTTTTAAGGAAAGAAAAGCCCCCTCCACATGTCAAAGGCTTATTCTGCAAATATGCAATAAATTTTTGAAAGCGGGTAAAGCTTTTTACGAAAGTATTATTAAGAAAGTATTAGCAGTGATTGCCTTGGTCTTCCACGTCCAGTGCTAATGACCTTTCACTGCAGAGCTCCTGCGGACTTGAACTATGTAACTAAATATTGAAAATGTCGTTAAATATATATATATATATATATATATATATCAAGCAAAGTAGTAATTATAATTTTTAAAAAACCAATTTTGGTCTAGAAAACATCTTCAAAATAATCATCATCAAAATAGGTAAAATATAAAAATTGTAGTAAGCTCGCCTAGAGCTGCTGCTCCAAAAGGTTCAACACGTTTTAAAAAAATTAATACATATGAAAATCAAACCATTAGACATGTAAAACATTAAAAAATCAGAAACAGATCAAAAGTAAGCGGAAAATGGTAAATTAGCCCAATTCGACTTCCAAACAGGCTTTTCAAGGGAAATTTCATTTATTTGAACGTCGAATCAAGCTAACCCCATTACGCGTTTCGCCGAAACAGACAATTGAAACTTTTTCGCTAAAAATTTTTTTTAAATTTAGACAAAGTGTCTTGCAAATTTTAATAGTCTCCATTCTCTGTTCCAATTTCCCGACGCGTCCGCACAGAATGACACATTAAGGTGTTAAAATATGTTAAACAATACCTAAACTTCCTAAATCTAGACTAAAACCAAAATTAAAATCAAAATAAAAACGAAAATAAATAGCAATGAGCTATTAGTCCTAAAAATACAAAAACATACGGGCTGGGCCTGCAAGCTTAAAGATTAACAATTTAATTTTTAAATTATTGTTTCTGTTTTTTTAATGTTTTACATGTCTAATGGTTTCATTTTCACATGTAGTAATTTTTTTAAAACGTGTTGAACCTTTTGGAGCCGCAGCTCTTGGTAACTTTTAGGCGAGCTTACTACAATATATATATATATATATATATATATATTGTTTCATAAGAATAAATTGAGTTTAATTAAAAAAATTAAATTTAAATACATATTTAATTAAATATTCTTTGCGCCATTGCTGCAAGAAATGAAATTTAAATTTAAACAAATTTAAATTCTTAACAAAATACGTATAAAAGTAAAAAAGCAAATTTAAATTCTAAAAAAAAGGAAAAAAGCCAAAATAATTTAAAATAATTTAAAAATACGCAAACATGTAAAAGATTTAATTCTCGAACTAATCTACAATATCATTTAAATTCAGAAGCATAAGCAAATCAAGTGCAAAATCTATCCATGAAAATAAATCTACTAATTTAATAAATTAAAATTAAATTAAACAATTTTTTTAAAAAATGAATATGTGAATGATCGTAGAGTAGGCAGGAGACAGACTTATCAAGGGAAAGTTGCCTCCAAAACTAACTCTCCAATCATTCAATTCGTGTTTCGTCATTCATGCAGGCAAAAGTCAAAACCAAAAGTAATTCCAATAAAGTGGTACCCTTAGAAATTAACATTTAAGTATTAACATTTAAGAATTAAAGTTCAAAAAGGAAAATACTAATTAAGTCTTGAGAAGCAAGCAAGTAAAGTCAAGAATTAAACTTTTTCTTAAAAAAATAAATTTTTTAAAAATTAATTTTTTATAAAATAATAAAAAATCTAGAAACCAATGTATTTTAGAAATCCTTGTCTACAGAAACTTCCCCTACACGAATATGCATATCAATAAAAAGAAACTATAAAAGAACTATACATAATCCATATAAACCAATAAGAAATTAAAAAACAAAAAGAAACAAAAAGAACTATTTCACAATTTTTAAAATAAATATATATTTAAAAATATAATTTCATATTTAGAAAATACTTAGATACTACATAAAAAATTAAAAAAAAAATACTTAAAACAAGTAAATAGTAAGTTTTAATTCTAACTTACCTACTATATGAGTGTAGGGGTCTGCAAAAGTGTTGTGAAAGAGAAGTAAGTGTGTTCTTCAAATTATACAGATGGCGCTTATGTAGGTAAAGTTGAGTGTCAAGCTGCTATCTTTGTTATAGTAAAAAAAAAAATTTGTAAATATTAATATTAATTAAATTAAATTAAATTAAAAATCCTAAAGGTAGTAATATCAATTATTTAGGGAGTTAATTAACTGAGCCAATCAAGAGATGTATGTTTGCTTGAAGGAAATTAAAGTGAAGTGGTATGTGAAAAAAATGTAAACTGTTTGTAATTTGAAATGTGTGTTCTGTTGAAAAATTGTGAAAATTCTTTAAAAAATTAAGTGAAAGATATTTTGTGTGAAAATTGCAAAAAATTAAAGTACTTAAGAAAAATAGAAATGTTTTAATATTAAAGTTTTAAAGTAAAATTTCCCAAAATTTTTTGAAATGAAGTCCTTAAAAAACCTGTAAAAATTCCCAGAAATTTCTCAAAAATTTCTTTAGGAAGTTAAATAAAACTTAAATTTGATGAAAGAAAATATTAAAAGTTTAATGAACTTGATTTAATTGGTATATCAAAACTTTACTTTTTTACTTTTATACGTATTTGTTAAGAATTTAAATTTGTTTAAATTTATATATATATATATATATATATATAGTGCCAATGTTGAATACCAGATGGCGTACAGATTGCTCATCGTATAATTCTTTTAATGTTTTATTTTTCTTTTTGTCAGTTGGCAATTAGATGAGTTGGACTCAAGATGCAGTAAAAGAACGACGACGATAAAGACGTAAATAAAAATGTATTGAAGAAATTAATTCAATTTAGAAGTCAAACAACAAAAATCAGCGTTATATTTTCAAATTTTGATAGGACTAGTTTCGATGATATTACCGAACCATCATTCTCAGTTGCAAAAGCGCAAAAAAATAAAAGTTAAAATTAAAATTAAAAAAATTAAATTAAATTAAAAAAATTATATCTATTTTTATTTTTTTATTTATAATTGTTTTTATCGCTTTTGCAGCTAAGGATGATCGTCACCCTCAGCTGCAAAAGTGCAAAAAAAAAAATTTTAATAAAAAATTAATTTTTTTTTAATTTAAAAAATTTTTTAAAATGTTTATTTATTTATTTATTTTTATTTTTATTTATTTATTTGTTTGTTTTTTTCGTTTTTTTGCAGCTGAAGATGATGGTTCGGTACAACCATCGAAACTAGTTCTGTGAAAATTTGAAAATATAACGCTGATTTTTGTTGTTCGACTTCTAAATTAAGAAGTTAATTCAGTTGATAACAAACATATTTGTTAAAAATGTAAATACTTTAAATGTAATTAAACGTGCTGTCCTTTCAAATAGTTTCTTAGATGTTTTTGAAGAAGGTATTACCACATATTATATCAGAAGTGGGATTCGAAACCACGTATATATATGTATGGAAAATATCGTATGGGGGACAAAAATTGTCACTTATACTCTCATATTGTTTCTAGCATTTTCTCTATTTGCATCAGTGACGCTTTAATCGCTTTAAAGCTGGTGTGCTGGAAAACAAAGATCCCTATCCCATTGAAATCAGGCCCACCAGCGGCCGAGCGGTAAAGCCGCTGAACACTGGTAGTTCGGTCCGAGGTTCGAATCCCGCGAACGGGCTGGCTGCATGAGTGTTTTCGTGGTTTTCCTCATGTGTAACGTGTATACGAGCCAGTTTCCCTTAGAAAGTCCTCCACGAAGGCATCCCTCCTCTTAAGCAGATAGCCCTCGAGGCTTTGCCGTAATTAAATAACCTAACCTAACCTAACCCATTGAAATCATATGTCCGTTTTCGTTAGTAACGTTTAGACCCTAAATATAGTACTGTATATATAGGGTCTAAATTCAGTCGGAAGCCGGCTGAGGTATTTCTCAGTTTTTGTTTGAAATTGTAAATCCAATCGTATATGACGAGGTCCCATATTTCCTTTATTAAACTATTTATAATTGATTTAATAATTTATTGAATTTGTATTTATATCTTCATATTTATTGAATTTTAAGTTCAATTTAATTATTTTAATTATTAGTTATAAGGTATTTCTCCCCGCCTTCTTAGCATGCCTTCGTGGTGTAGTGGTCAGCACGCTCGGCGAGTATTCGAGAGGTAAGTGGTTCGAGTCCCGGCGAGGGCAATTGCTCATTTTTCGTGACTGCTGCTTCGAAATAACCTAATGTCCCTACAGTGGCGCCCGAACTAAAAGGTGGTGGATGATGATTCTCCACCACCAGAAATTGGGGATTGGGTCCCCTAATCCCCAGTCGCCTTTAAAAGAGGGAGAATATAAGGTATTTCTCCCGCCTTCTTAGCATGCGTCCGTAGCGTAATGGTCAGCACTCTCGGCGCGTATTCGAGAGGTCCGTGGTTCGATTCCCGGCGAGGGCACTGGTCATTTTTCATGACACCTGTTTAGAAATAAGCTAATGCATCTACAATTTTCTTTATTTATTTTATCCTCTTCTTCCTGAGGACCTTTCAGAGGGCTTCGAGACTTCTGATTTTAGAAGTTAAGCTCTGGTATTGAAACACATTTTATTTTGTTTATGACACTTATGATATAAAAAAATACGCCTGCTGCAAAATAACACATTTTTATAACATCAAAATCAGATAAAAAGATCTTACGCATTATCGGTAAAAATATCTGTTTTTAATGCATACGATTTTGTCACGAACTGAAAATTCTCAATGATATTAAAACTTACGATTTTGCTTCTAACTGCTAATTTTGTCACTGATTAAAAAAAAAAAAAAAAAAAAAAAAAAAAAAACTGAAAAAGAAACCTTTCATGTCTGATCATTTCATTATTACTAATACTTAAAACAGTGCCTATTACGACATATGTATCGTGGGATGAAATAAATATTCTCGTTTTTTTATAGAAAATGTTTTGCTGAATTATCTAAAAGTAGTATATTAGTTTGTAGAAAAAATTATAATCATTATTCACAATGGTCATTATTTTCGCGCCCCCTGAATTTATTTAAAAGAATGATTTCATTTTATTATTACAGTGTGAGCTTGATCGGATACAAGAGGAGTTCCGAAATGCTTATAACGAGAGAAACAACTTGATCAATAACTGGGAAAAAGTCATAAATCAAATTCGTCACCGGAAAGAAGAAATTCAAAAGTTATCCGAAGTACGTAATTCATACTTCTAATCAAATTATACATATATCTCTCGTATTCAAACTTTTATTCTTGTATCTTTATTTAAGTGTATATGCAGTTCATTTTTATAATTATAATTCCACAATAATTTAAAATTCTTATGAGAAATTTTTACATTTTTTATGCATTGAAATATACAAGGTCTGATACAAAAAAAAAAAAAAAAATACGAGACTGGTCTAATAAATCATTGTAATTGCAGAATCAGTTCTTCATGACCTTATCACCTTCAAAGCAGTTCCCTTGAGCGTTTACACACTTCTGCATTCGGGGCTACCATTGCTGGTAACAGTTCTGGAACGAGGTTTTCGGAAGGGCCTTCAGGAGATTCTCCGTTTTTGCCTGACCTCTTCAGCTGAAGTAAAATAGGTTCCCTTTAAGTAAAATTTAACTTTACAAAAGAAAAAATAATCGCATAAAGCCAAATCAAGTGAATAAGGAGGATGCCCCATCACAGTCATGTTTTTGCTTGTCAGAAGCTGTTTTACAGATAGGACCGTGTAAGCGAGTGCATTGTCCTGGTGCAACAGTCATCCATCACTCCACAACTATATGGACTTTTTCCCCCTAATTTGTCGCGAAATCTTTTTAATACTTCAATGTAGTAGTGTTGATTAACTGTCTGACCACTGGCGAAACAAACTGACTCTTATTCAAGCTATATGTAAGGAAAACCACGAATATCCAGTGCAGCTAGATATTCGCTATGTATAGAATCTGGAATGGACAACTAGGATTCAGCGATCTTTTCCATTCGGCAACTAAATGACCTAATTTAATTTGGCACTGTAATAAAAAGAGGCAGTATGAGTCTATTAATTAGCTTGTCGAAAATCAGGATTTTTCAGATTTCGCAAATGAGTCAGCAACAGTGGCTATCGTACACTTTATTAGCTATTTGAATTTTTTCTTGTGCCAATTCCTATTCCAAAACTGAATATGATATTTGAATTTGTTTAGTTTATGTTTTGAATTTAATAAATAGTGTAACAGGATTAATGAAGTTTACAGCGCAAAATTTGAGTTTTGGATTTAATTTTTCCTTTGTGTAAATAATTTCAATTTATTATATATATATATGACAATTTGAATTTAACAAACATTCTCTATTCGTAAAAAGCAAATTTAAAGTTAAAAAATTTAAAAGAAATTTAATGCAAACAAATAAATGATTAATTATTGTTGCGAACTAATCTAAAATATCATTTAAATTCTGAAAGCATATGTAAACCAAGTGCAAGTATTAAAACCCATGAATAAATATAAAATTCCAAAATGTATTTAATCCTAAAAAATTTACTTATAAAAATGTATAAGTGAATGATTGTTGAGCAGGCAGGAGACAGATTTATCAAGGGGAAATTACCTCCAAACCTAACTCTTCAATCACTCAATTCGTGTTTCGTCATCCATGTAGGCAAGGGTAAAAGTAATATCAAATGTGGTGAATTACTAAAAAGAAATTTAAATACGTGGAATTTTGAGAAGTTAGCAATTAAAAGACTAGAATAAAATTAAAAATTAATAAATAAGAGTAGAAAACCAAATTTTTAGAAAGCCAAAGTAGTTTAGAAACTCTTGCCTACAGAAACTTCCCCTACGAATGCCTACGAATTATGCATATAAATCAAAAAGAAACTAGACATTATATATAAATCATACTAAAAATGCAAGTAAATAGTAAGTTTTAATTTAACTTACCAACTATATTTGTCTTTGGGGAGTGGAGATGTATTGCCAAACTAAGTGATGTTAAGTAGTGTATTCTGCAAACTTTAAATAAAGGGCACTAATGTAAGGTAGAGTGTAAAGCTTTGATCAATTTAAATAACTTTTACCCTTGCCTACATGGATGACGAAACACGAATTGAGTAATTGAAGAGTTGGGTTTGGAGGTAACTTCCCCTTGATAAGTCTGTCTCCTGCCTGCTCAACAATCATTCACTTACGCACTTTTATAAATAATTTTTTTAGGATTAAATAAATTTTGGAATTTTATATTTATTCATGGATTTTGATGCTTGCACTTGATTTACATATGCTCTCAGAATTTAAATGATATTGTAGATTAGTTCGCAACAATAATTAATTATTTATTTGTTTGCATTAAATTTCTTTTAAATTTTTTAACTTTAAATTTGCTTTTTACAAATGGAGAATATTTGTTAAATTCAAATTTCATTTCTTGCAGCAATGGCGCAAGAGAATTATTTAAAATTAAATTTAACTTTTAGTCTTTTGAAGCAAATATATATATGACAACTTAGATATGTAAAATAAGTACATAATGTAAGTTTTTTTAGCGATAGATTAAAAAATTGAATCCAAATGAGGTTATAAATTTTTTTACACGAACAATTTTTAAGTATCGAATTTATATTCTACTATACACTTTTGAATTCTTTTAAAACTTTAAGTTTCAACCAACAATGCATTTTAAGCAGTTGTGTTATATTGTAAAAATTTATAAAATCTTGTGAGAAGCTGAAATTATATGAAATATAGCCTAAAATTTATTTATTTGTCAAAATTTTTATCTAATAAAGTTTTTCTGCTTCTAGTTCATCATTAAGACGAGAGATGAACAAACTCAGCTTAAACAAACTCTTAAGGAGCAGATGCAACTATTGGCCATAGAATGTTCTCATAACGAAGATTTAGAACGCAAGATACGAGAAAAAGATAGTTTGGCCACTAAATTACGCAATGAAGCCAGAGAAATGCTTGCTCGTGAGGAAGACTTAAAAGCTGAGGTAAAAGATTTCTCCAGAATGGTTTTCACTGACACTGCTTTTTTGCTCATCAAACTCTTTGTATATTCTGACTTATAAGCGAAGTCTACAATGACGTCTATATAAAATGAGTAATATTCATACGGTTGCAAATGCAGCAGATTTTTTTTTTATTAACCACTGTTTGAAATATTCTTTTAAAGCTTACAAAAGTAATGTATTTCATATCTGTAATTAGAAATATATTCAAAATAACAAATTATTTAAGGTGATATTCTGCTGAGTTTTTTAATTTAATTTTCATTATAAAGCTTAGTTTTAATGTTATGTAAAAACAATAAGACACTGTATTAGGAAATTTTTTTAATTTCCTAAAATGTTGGTTTTTCATTTTTAAATTCAAAAATTAACTCAAAATTGATATATTTTAAATAACATATGTTATTTTCTAGTTTTAAGCATATATTCACTATCTTAATTTAAAGCAAATTATTATCTTTAGGTATTATTTTTACATTTAATTTTATAATTTGAATATTTTTATATTCTGAATATTTAACTAACTTATAACAGACTGAAAATATTTCAATATTAATTTCAAATAATTTAATTAATAGTATTTATAACATGTTTTGTGAAATTAAAAAATAATATTACTTAAAAAGGAATCCAATATTAAATTAAACTAATGTTTTAAATTCTTATTATTAACAGCAAACATAAATTTTGAAGTTATGAGAATATGAATAAAGCAATGTAAAATATAAAACTGAGAAAAATTTACATAAATTTTCTCACCGAATAATTTTTTAACATGCGATTTGCAATAGTCAGTGATCTGTATTTTCTCCCAAAGTTTTGAAAATCGACCTTTTAATAATTTTATACAAATCTGAAAGGTGTTTCTTAATTTAAGTACATTAAAAGGAAACATCATATCAGTTTTTTTATTTCAGTTTAGTAGCATACTTTAATGTAAAATATTCATCGAGGTCTTAGAATTTAGTGCAATAATATATATATTTGTATCTAAATAAAAAAGAAAAAGGTTTTCTAATGGTAATTGAAAGAAAAAGTCCTTAAAAAATGATAATAGTGTTATCATTAACGTTGGTAATGTGTTAAAGTATTTGCATATCGATGAAAGAAAATTTTTACTCTTCTAAAGAAACAGGCTTAATAAAATCTTTGTTATTTCATTGAAATTTTTAATACACACACTGGCCAATGAATTAGAAACACAAGATCAATATTTTATACTGGACCATCTTTTGCATGGATTACTGGTCTGATTCATTTGGTCATCGAGTCTACATGCTTCTGGAGAACATTCACGTCCAGGGAATACCATGCATTGACTATGCAGATTTTTTAGATCTTGTAAATTAGATGGAAGAGGAGAATGCTGTTGGATGCGTCTTTCAACCACATCCCACACATTTTCTATGAGGTTAAGATTCAGGTTATGCGTTGGCTAGGGAAGGTGTTGGAAGTCATAGTGCTGCTCAGCGAACCACTTTTGAACACTTCTGGCTCGATGTATAGTTGCATTATCGTCCATGAAGTATCCGTCGCTATCAGGGAAAAATGCAACATTGCAGGGTACATCTATGCATCTCATGGCTGTTTGTTTACCTTAGAAGAACATCAAGGTACCACTTCCATGTCAGCAGAACTTGCCCCACATCATGATACTTCTACCACACCCTTCCACAGTGCGAGTAAGGCAAGATGGATTCATGGCTTCATGGGGTTCTCGCCTAATTCGACGTCTTCCATCAGTGCACAATAAGATGTAGCGTGATTCATGCGACCCCATTACCCATTTCCATTCCTCAGATGTCCAGTGTCTTCTTTCTCGACACCACTGCAAACGAATTCTTGAATGCCGGGCAGAAATGAATAATTTTCTCACAGGCACTCGACTAGGCATGCCTATCCTCTGCAATTCTCTGTGCATGGTTCGAGCTGAAATCTGTTGGGTAAAGCCTTGGTTGACGTTCTGCGTCAGTTGAAGCAGAGTAGTCCCTGTTCTGCAGTACAATTCGTCAGAGACTACGGCGATTACTCTGTTGGAAAACTGTGCTCGAACCGTAGTTACGTCTTATAGAGAAGAACTGTGGATTCTGATTCCAACTTTTGAAAACCTTTGATAAGGCTGCTTTTAAGAACGCAGTGAGATTTGCTGTCCTCGAAATCGAGGTCCCTGCTAAACGTGCACCAACAATAAGGCCTTTTCCAAATGGTGAAAGGTCTGTCTTTTTCCTATTTTACTTCATTCATCGTAAAAAGCACTCTTACAGCTTACTTATATTAGCATTCTAACCGCGTGTAATCTACGTCATAAAAAATTTTGCATACTTCATCTCTAGCACGCATTCAAATGAAAACCTCGAAAGTTTCTCATTCATTGGCCAGTGTGTGTATATCAAAGCATTCTCAAGAATGAATTATTTATTTTTCAATAAATATTTTTATTACATTAATTATTTATAAATTGACATTATTTATCCCAGTATGTTTTGCAGTTATAGTTCAATAATTAATTTGGTGCTTTCCTCTGCTGTATTTTTATTTCTCAGCTGTCAACTATCAGGAATACTTCAAACTATTTGCTTTATCAGAAACAAATCACAGAAAATAATTTGAAACAACTTGAGAAGCAACTTGATCAAAAATGTCAAAGGTATAAAGTTTCTCTAATATTCTTCCACATTATTTATTGTATATTAGTTTAGATTTTTAGCTGATTCCTGACCATGCATTTGTAGACTGGAAGAAATAAGACAGAATAATCAGAAACTTGAAAATGACATCGAAAATTTATCTAAGGAAAAATTTGATGCTGATCACTATGTTAAGGAACTGGATGTTTTGCTGCAGAGAGAAAATGACAGAAATCTCAAAATTCAAAAAGACATCTCGAATATCGTGAAAGAAATATTGATTTATGCTCAAGACCTAAATGATCTGAAAGCAAAAGAAAAAGCCATGGAATCAGATATGAAGGTAAATGTACACGAACACCTAAAAAAACATCTTGCTGTGTAGAAATAATATATTGTAAAAAAGATTTTTATCCTTAAAACTATTTAAAAACATTTCATATTGTTTTGTACAATTAATTTATTGTAAAATAATATTTTATCCTTAAAAATATTTAAAAACATTTCATCTTGATGTATACAGATTGTAGAGTTCCTCACTTTGTAATTCTAAGTTAATGTTGGAAGTGAAGAATCTCAAGAACTGATAAGCGAATAATCGCTCAAGTTCTGGTGACAAGAAAACAAGATAGAAGGGTTACTAACCCTTTATTATTCCAATAAGATTTAACAAAACTCCGCCTGGGACTGTACAAACAAAGCCTCACTTGGGCTTGAACTTTAAGAAACTAAGATTAACTAAAGAAATATAGTCGAAGCTATCAAGATTCAAATCGAGTTGGCCCCTTCACTTCTTTGACTACTAAGCTTAGCAAGGGCCTGAGTACGGCCGAGCGTAATAACAGCTTTCAGAGAGAGAGTGGCCAAAAAGGCAGACGCGCGTAAATCAGGAACTCTGATTCTCTCTCCCTCTTTAAGTAACTTCGTGGTTTATATACCGCTCCTCCTCATTAAATATTCAGCAAGATTTCAAAACTACGTTCTGGCCGGAAGTAGTAAGTTGAAGTTAAGAATTTGACAGGAAAGTAACTTTAACTTAAAATTTAACTGTTAATAAAATTAACATAATCCTTACAAGATAATAGATTGTTAAAAAAAATTATCTTTTTAAATTGTAAAAATATTTAATCTTGCTGTGTACAAATAATATATTGTAAAAAAATTATTTTTAAAAAATGTTTTCGTTTATTACGTTTGATAAACTTCATAAAGGGAAAAAAAGTTAATGAAGCCCTTAAAATGGTAATTGTCCAGAAAATATTTATTATTAACTGAAACTCCGCTTATCTGTTATTAAGGATTAAAATGTTCATCTATGAACTATAATCAATTGTTATAGCCATATTTCTTTGAAACATTTTTAAAAATATTCATATCTGCAATGAGTTTGAAAACTATACTACATAAGTGGAAACTGTAAATTATTTAAAAATTTGACTGCGTTTTTAATTTTACAAGAAAGCGTTAATTTTCTATTTTAGAATTTGCAAGCTGAAGTAAGAAATTTAAATTCCAAAATAAATGCCTTAGATAGAGTGAGGACTAAACAAGAAAGTGATATGTATGAGATAGTAAGTATGAAATTTATGTTTTTGGTTTCATATGATAGAAAACTGTAATTTTGGATGAAATATTAACTTGTTTAAAACAAATGATGTACCACAGATTATACTTACGAAACTGGCAAAATTTCACACATATATTCATATAGGTAATCATATCACCTAAATAAAAATGATTTAAATTATCCAGTCTCTTACAGAGGTAGATAGATAGAATAAATCAAGAAATAACAAGTAAGGATGGAAATAAACGAGAAGTAACAGTTACTTGCAGATTCTATTCTCGCTGAATAAATTCTTTCAGATTTTATTGTTTCTTTACGTTTTGAGTCTCTCATGCCTGTTTTCACCCCGATGATACTTATCACCTATGCTTTGTTTCTTTCACATTCTTATCAGTGTTTATACTTTTATTAGTTTAGTTACATTTTATTGTTGGTGGAAATGTCTTAAGGTTGAACTCGACTGGATTATTTGAATTATGACAGAGCACGCTAGGACTATCTGCCTATCAGATAGCTTCACGAAGCGCTTTCAACTTGAAAGAGTACTTTTATCAAGTTGATTCGTTATACTTGGACGAAGTCACAAAAATCCATGCAACTAGCCCAATCCTCAAGATTTGAACCTGCGTCAAACACTGTTCAGCAGTCTTACCACTTGACAGATGGTGGGATTATTCTACTTTTATATATACGTTTTTATTTATGATAAATTGCGTCAAGCGATGGAACACTGATAATTCTTGCTGGGTTTCGAATCGCGGTATACGAAGATGATGACTGGATTTGGCCCTTCAGGTTTTCTCATTAGTTTCTTGAACATCTCTTCCTTTTGTCCTTGATAAAAGTATTTCATTTAGATCTCCGTGAAGTTTTCTAAATAGACAGTTCTGTGTGTTTTGCAGCAATCTTAAAGTTTTTATCAGTGCAGTTTTTAACATTCTATTGTCTATTTATCTTTTGTACAGACATATAGATTGTAATGAGGCAATTGTTAGTACTCAGTTTATCATATACTTCTTTTTATGATACACAATACTAGTATTTAAAACAAAAAATATCTTTAAACACAAATAAGTTATTAAAATATTATTATTGAATACAAATAATAAAACAAAATTTATCTCTTACTATTTAATCAAGTTCATAATAAAAAAAAATAATCTTTTAGGAACAAATCAAATTCATTGTAATTTTAGATCACTGAAATTTTCATTGTTATACAAATAAATATATAGTTATTATTTGAACCAATTTATTTATTTTCAAGAAATAAGGTTGAACTGAACTGGATTATTACTTCATCATTTCCCGAATTTAATCCAAAAGAATTTGGCTCAATTTAATTTTTTTAAAGACGATTTAACTTAAATTAGTTTTTGCTTTTGATGCCAAAATAATATAAAGTTTTTATTTAATAGGATTTATTAGTTTTACATTTTTATTTATTAAACAATTTGTATTTATTCTATTATAGGAATCAAATCTTGAAAAGCTGAAGCAGAGAGTAAAGAAAATGGCTGGAGAAACAACAAGTGAAGATGAGAAACGTCAGATTGAAATAGAACGTTCTCGCCTTTTAACTATTTTAGATGAAAAGAAAAAATCTTTACACATGTTAACAGAAGAGTTAAAAATCATGATGGTAATATATGCACATTATCTTCAAAAATGTATTTAATAAGTTGCAAAATAGTTTTATATTGCATTCATTCATTTTTTTAGGATAAAATAAATGTGGCCATCAAAGATCTAGAGACAAATAAGAGAGAGAATTCCAAGTTAACAGAAAAAATTAAATATCTTGATTTCTATATCTCAAATTCACAGAAAACGCTAAAATGTTGTATTTCAAGAAAAGAGGTATTTATATTTGTACACAATTGTAATCTAATAAATTTTATTAAACAACGTATTTTTTATTTTTAACATAGTGATATTCTTGAAATAATGAGAATGAGAGATTTTAGTTTTTATTCATTTGTTGTGAAAATTACTTTCATAGCTTCAAAATACAGGTTATGTAAAGGCAGTATTAGTGCATTTATAGCACTATTAACACGAGAAATAAGAATTAGATGTAGATAAAGTTTTAGCTATGTTAAAATAATAAAATTTAATACAAACATTTATAAAGATGTAAAAATATACAATTCTCAACTTTGGAACTGCAACACCGTGAAGAAGCGATATAGACACACGCGAAATCGAGACACTAGGAGATGGGATTTACACATGCAAAGGATAAAAAATATGCAGGTATTTAAGATTTGGCAGTATAAATATCATTTTTAGAAATATATGTCTGTTATATGTCTTGGCAAACAATTAATAATGATTACTGAAGGAATATTACGCCACTCTGCGAATTTAGGCATTCAAAATACAAAATCTCTTGTTTGCTGCTCCCTTTGCAGATGTTGACTGATTGCATTCTAGACGGGTGATAGAGTTGAAGATACAGTAAATCACGATAGCTCATCAAACCCACATATGCTGGTTGCAGCAGCAATAATAATGTGAAGTTTGCAATTGTAGTGTCAGTAACACTTTGTAAGAAGACTATAACGTTGACTCTGCAACCAAATCAACTTATCGTCGAGTTTTTAGTGTCTGTGGGGTGGAAACTAAATCCATGCGTATTATTATGTTTCCACGCCATAGTACTTTGAGTTAGGACATTCTATATTTCCTTTACACCAGCCTAATCACAGCAGTGGTGTCATCATCTCTTTGTCCCTCGTCGAACACCTTTGCCTCCAAAGCATCATTCGTAACCGAGTAAGATATTTCTCCATTCAAAAGGCTACATTGTTGCAACGCTTTTCACTAGGTTGCCAATCCAGTGCATTGACATAGGCATAATGGAATACTGACAGCAAGACGTTTCTAGCTTGAAATTTAGTATATAAGCATAACCTAATAGTTTACGAAGATACTGTCGAAAGATTCTAAACGCAACAAGCAATCTTAGATTTCAGTCAAAGTCACACAAGATTGAGTTACTGCCAATCATTTGATAGGATGATCCATTGACACACAAGATTCATCATGTCCAACTTCCTCTCTGTCATCGAGATCTTTGCACTATTAGGTAGGGCTAACGATTTCAAACCACACATTTTAAGACATTTCTCAGGTATATCAGACATGCTTTAAGCCCTTACGTTGATAATGAGCAATCATATAACAGATCTTTCTTCATTCTTTGGTCGCAGATTGTGATCACAAAGTTTTTCACCATAAACAATTTATAATTTTGAAACTCCTTTCTCATGACATGAATTGGTGATGCACCACTCGAAAATATAATCATTATTGCATATTAACCACAAATCATTTCTTTCTTATATTCGTAATTTGATGACTTTTCCTTCTTGTTGTTAGTTTTATTGTTGAATTGTAAATACTTTTATATCAAGGAGAACTGCTATGTATTGACTGGCTCTGAGGTTTTAAAGTAATTTCTATTATTTAAAATTTTAACTTGTAAAATTATTTCTGCATTTAAAAGAAAAGTCAGATTCTTAGATATAAAAATAAAATAAACTTTTTAAATCAATCGCGTGAGAGAGAGAGAGAGAAATCTAATTATTTCTTCAAGTCTTTTTGGTAATAACTTGTATTTCATAGTTAGACTGTTAAATATATGAAATATATTTTTGTATTCTAATATAAAGATACTCTTTTAAGATTTCTTTATTATATATAGAGCACTCCTAAAATGTGTGCTGTAAATTATTACTCATCCTTATGCTGTTTTAATGCTGTTAATATTTTGCCTAAATATGTAATCTCTTTTAAATAATTTACTGATTTTTAATTCATCTTATAATGCCGGAATAATAAGATTATTGCTCTTTTCTTTTAAAAGGAATTGCTTGTCCAAGAATGTCTGATAAAATTTCAGATGAAAAGATATCAGAAGTTATTAAATGATAGAAATAAGTCTGTTGTTTCCCTCAAGAAGAGCAAAACTGAGTTCGAAATAGTAAGTTCTCAAAAGTGAATGAAGCATTTGCAATTCACTTATTGCTTCCTTTCAGAATACTTAATTTATAGTGAGAAAAATTATATTGAACTAGTTTGAATAAATGGTTTTTGTAGATGGAAAATATGTTACTAATTAGTTTTGATACTTTTATTTATAGCAGTCCCATAGCTAGACTAGTTTTAACCGCGTTTAGGCTATGGCGCGTTATTTACCGCTGCACTCCGTCCCCATCCAATTTCTACAGTAATGTAGTAATATAATAATAAAATAATAAATATATATATGTAATAATAAAATTCCATAGTCAAGAATACTCTTAAAATTCTAACTGTATGTTCTTTTCATTTTTAATGGCGACGTTCTCTTATTTGAAAGTACATGGAATTAAATCCACAGCCCCGTAGTCAAGTTGTTTTTCCCGCCTTTTCTACACATACAGTTTTAGAATGTTCTCGAGATATTTAAAGCGAACTGGATTGGCTGACGAGGCTGACGTCATTTCTTGGAAGCTCCGCCTTTCCAGAGGCTATAAAAAGACTCGCAAAAGGAATATTGGAGCTTTTTTTCTTAAATGTCACGATGCAGTAAACTTCATATAAAAAGTTATTAGTAATTCTTTTTATTTACTCCGGATATCTGATTTTTGTAACTCTTATTTCTCCTGAATAATAATAAATGGATCCTGTTTTTTAAACTTACCGTCTGATTATTAAAGCTACGACTACATCTTCACAAATCTATTTATTCCGGACAAAAGCTGATACATCACATATATATATAATAAATTCAGGAGCAGAAGTAGTGTTGAAATCCATTGGGGTTTCCCCGCCACAGGTTCGAATCCTGTCGACTCAGTTGTAATAAATTCAGGAGCAGAAGTAGTGTTGATCCAGAATGACTAGGAAACTGGAGGCGAATGCAGATTAAATCTTCAGTTTTATTTTCGGCAACATGTTGCGGCTACACACAAGTTGGCACATTAAATGTGCCTGTTCCAAAAGGCTTACATTTTTGATAATTTTGTAGCAAGAAAGCAGAGCAGACAGACAGCAGTGTAGCTAGGCCAAAGCGTGGAAAGCAAGCGCGTATTGTTCAGGATGAAATCTCACGTCAGACTGAGTTAGTTTTGGTTTTCAAAGCATTTTGATTGGATAGTTAATATTGCTGTAAAATGATTATTGGCTGCTTGAGTTTTAGTTCAATTTACATCACCAGAATTACGTAAAAGTAATGTGACATAGATTTTTCACGAAATGACGCAGTGCAGACTGGGTTACTATTTTTAGAATAGAGAAGGGAAATTTACGTTGCTATTTTAATCTTTTACATATATATATAGTAATATAATGAGTAGAATGTAGAGTAATATAATAGTAATTCCGTAATACAATGGCAAATGAAATATTCATTTTTGGCGGACAATTTCCGATGGCCACAGTTTAGAAATTGCTGCTAATAATGCCTCGAACACATTATCACGACCGAAGGGATGGCGGTACAGGAATTCAGCAAGGTACTATTCTAGGTGATGTAAATAAGCGATGAAGCTGACGAACTCTTGTTTGTCGACCCTCGGTATTCCTTCGAATGGGAGCAAAATTCAGTCCGAAGTCATTTGGGAAGAGTTCTAAAGGGTGAGGCATCCGTCCTTTGTTCAGAAAAATAATACTGTAAATTTGATTCACAAAACTGCTGGCTGGAATCATGAAGTGGAGAAGATTTCTTTTTCTCTCAGTTTCTGCTTCGGAAGTTATTAGCTGGCTGTTCCCCACAGAGGTCTTTCTCCTTGGAAAGTATTATTGACTTTGATTCTGCTTCTCCATTTGCAATCCATGGTAAAAAAACGCTCTTCTCGACTGGGCCTTTTGGGAATGCTCCGTCTTCTATGAGGCTGCGGCATTTTCCTTGCTCGTCTCTGCTATCATTCTCTCATTGAAACGAGAGGTATTTGATTTCCTTACCCGAACTTTTTCACTTTCTTCAACCTTTACCTACAAGGCCATTACCGTCTGCCCAGTTTGCCACCTAGACTAGAGGAATTTATTCACTGCCGGGCTTTGTCGTTATGTCCACAAATGGTAATAAGCCTCAGTTCATGGCCACTTTCCTACGGAAAGATAATTTTTTCTCTACCGTAAAAGGTAATTAAGTTCTTCTTCTAGAAGGTTTCGTATTCGTTAGATTGAAGATATTTGAGGCAACACTTTTAAAGTTCCCCCCCCCAAAAAAAAAAATCGACTGAAAAAGGCCTACCTTCCCCCCTGTAGAATATTCTGTGTTCTTTCATTCTTTGATATATACAATAAAAATCATACTTCATCGAGTTTGATTATTTAAGCTCCAAGTGATTAACATCCTTATTATTTTCCTTACATATTTATGTAAATAGTAAGAAACAAGTTTTTCAAATTAAAATTAAATAAATAAATAATTATAAATTACTGTTGTATTTAAACGTCACTATAATGATATGACATGATTTTGATCTGTCTTTTTGTGCAAACTACCTCTCCCAGAAGCTTATACACGTTTAACCGAATCATCATACATATCTGGTGCGGATGAAAAAAATTGAGTAAGAAAGGTTAAGGCAGAAAACTAAAAAGAATGTTAAAAACAACATTATTTTATAAACTAATCTTTTAAAACATCACTACGTTTAATAAAATATGTGTTAGATTATTACCTGTTTTAAAACACGGACACAGAATTTAATTTAGAATCTATTTATTTTAGATGATGAAAGATAGAACTGAAGAATTAAAAAATTGCAACGATTTACTTGACGCAGAGATCCGCACTGAAGAAGAAGAACGCCGAATGGTAAAACGTAAATTCCAAGAATGTGATGATAAAGTTTTGAAGCTTCAGTCCAAGTAATAACAACTGCATTTTTAAAAGAGAAAAATACTGAATTAATTTTACTTTCAGTTACCACATTAGTGTTAGCCGAGTTATTTTTAATAGATAAATTTCTTGTAATAGTATTACTGCAGCTGTGTTGCTTTATGCTTTTTCTTAAAAATCTTCTTAATGTACTATTTCTAATTGAATATGCTTAAATACTTGTTTTAAGAAATTATGTAAAATATTTTTTATGAGAAAAGGAATATATTTATGAATAATAAGAGTTCATCATAAGATAGATCCTGGGATTTAAAAATATGTTTATCGTACGGCATTAAAAATATGTTTATGGTAACAGATTTTGTGATGCTTTTTTTTAATCTAGAAAAAAAATGGTACTGTTAATTTTGAACAAAAACGTCATAATGCATTGAAAACTTTTAAATATTTTAGGTTGAAATTAAAGATAACTGCATTTAAAACTAAGTTTAATGCATTAATTTGATTTGGTGATGGAAATTTTAAGAATGCTACTCTGGAGCTTCACGAATGTTACAATGGTACTGGTAATACTCAAATTTTTTTTTTTTTTTTTCAAATGCGTAGACGGTGCTTGAGAACTTTCAGTGCTTTTGAATTTTAGCTGCGAAAATCACCCCAAGGTCAGCAGGTGTTATGGCTTTCAAGGCTGTTATACATTCCGGCGAGGAGGTTAGAATGAATTCTAATTATTCTAACCGCCTTAATTCATTCATTTTAGATTCCCTTTTTAACCACTACTATTCTCCTACAATCAATAATTAAGAGCGACAGGAACTCAGAGAGATGAGAATAAAGAAAATTACGCTCTTAGCAATTTGAGAAAGAAAATGTACGGTGGAATATCCGGTTATGAAAGAAATCGGTTACATCCAAAACTGGCAGAATTTCATACTTGGAATAAATTGGAAACCCAGGCTTCTTCGTGAATTTCTGTGTTTACAACCCTTGGAGGATTAAAATCAGCCTTTTAAACGTATTATTATTATTTTGCCTTCCGAAGAGCTTTATTAATAATCGAGAATCTACATAATTATCACCAAACTTAAAAGCTTTAATTAACTCTTGAATTGAAGTAATATGAATAGTAGAAAGAAAGAGTATATAAAATGGAAATTTGAATGAAAAATCCCGATCGGTTATAATTTAAATCGATCAAGAACTCAGATCTCCTGTAAAAAGCATGAATAACTTTTATTGCAATATTTTTATTGCTATATTACAATGTTCTATAAAATTTGTAAAATTAGAAATAAAAGGCTTCAGATTTATTGCTCTCAAGTATTTTCTCTGGATTAAAATCCTAGTTGAAAGTGAAAAATATGAGTTTTGGAATTCTCACATTTATTTCACATTTAAGTAACGTTATCTGAATATATATGTCGATAAAAAGTTTTAATAATGGACTTATCTGCATGCAGGTATAAAATCCTTTTGGATGCTTTGGGAGTATCCGAACCTGGAGAAAGCGCTGAAGCTGAAATGCTGATTAAAGTAAGATATAAGAATAGCAGATAACATCGCATCTAATTTTAATTTTCCTATCTGTTTGTGGAAATTTTCATATATAATTTTACTAGAAAAGTACATAAATTAGACATTTGTAATGATTTTACTAGTAATAAAACAATGATAAATAAAACAATAAATTCCATTCCAATTGAAATGTCTTATTTGATCGTTTTTCTTTCCGTAAACTTTCTCATGTTTAACATATTCATGCAAAGTCCTGTGCATAAAGTATCTTTGTGTTGTAAACGATCTTCTATGGACGACGTGTCTTCTATCGCGTGCTTTTTCGTAATCAGCCTGTAGAGTACCTCACTTTGGAATTCTAAGTTAATGTTGGAAGTGAGGAATCTAAGAACTGATAAGCGAATAATCGCTTGCGTTCGGTAACAAGAAACAACAAGATAGAAGGGTGACTAACCCTTTATTATTCCAATAAGATTTAACAAAACTCCGCCTGGGAGTGTACAAGCAAAGCCCACACTTGGACTTGAACTTAAAAGACTAAGAATTAAACTAAAACTAAGATTAACTAAAACAAGTATAGCCGAAGCTATCAAGGTTCAATTTGAATTGGCCTCTTAACTTATTTTACTACGTAGCAAGGGCCTGAGTACGGCCGAGCGTAATAACAGCTTTGAAAGAGAGAGTGGCCAAAAAGGCAAACGCGCGTAAATCAGAAACTCTGATTCTCTCTGACTCAGTAACTTCGTGGTTTAAATACCGCTCCTCCTCATTAAATATTCAGCAAATTTCAAAACTACGTTCTGGCCGGAAGTAGTAAGTTGAAGTTAAGAATTTGACAGGAAAGGAACTTAAAATTTAACTGTTAATAAAATTAACAAAGCTAATCATTTTATACACACCATTTGATATAATCTAAAAACACAATACCTTATGTATAAGTACTTAAGACAAATATGCAAATGAGGTATTTTGTATTAATATCCTTTTTCCGCACTTATAATTAATCAAAATGCAAACTTACTATTTTTGGTTTTTTAGACAAGCCAAACTTTTCAAAGGCGGCTGACACATGTTAGCAATTTCCAGAATTTACCGCCAGATAGCATTATGACATTCAAAAACAATTACAATAAATGCAAACGTGAGAGATGATGTTAACTACTCATGCACCTTTTAAATATCAATAGAATAAAATATTTTGATATCGTTGATTGTGAATTTCTGTCCTGATAAATAACTCAAAAACTATAAGCATAGTGCATGTAAATATAAAAGAAAAGTTTAAAGGTCAACACACAGTACATTTTTTGGCTAGGAAGTGGGCTTAAGATGTTCTACCAGTAAAATAGTTTAAGCCCATAAGTTTTAACTATAGGGCCTCATGTAAATTTTAGAGATAACCATTCTTCATTATAATCATTATAATTAAATCATTATAATCTTATTTTGTGTTACTAAAACGAGGGAAGAGGGTATTGCAATCCTTTAAAAGAGCTCTGGATCTTAGAATTTAGAGCCTTATTATTCTTCTATTTATTTGACAGAATGCTTTTACTCCTTCAAAAGAAGAAGCTCAAGTTAGTCGTATTCGAAATCCATCGAATTTTGACTTAAACGAGGTTTCAGTTTCAAATTGAGTTTTACGCGATTTTAAATTTCAAATTTTTATGTTTTTTTAATATACCTTTTCGCATATTACTTTATTTAGTAGCTAGAATGCAAGAAAGCATTTCGAATTTTTATCTTGATAAATAGTAACTTTACTTGCATTCAGAAATAATTTTTTATAAGATATTCACTACTCGCATGTAAAAAGATGGGTAGCTAATAATATTTTCTGATACAATTTTATCAATCAGTTATTAAAAGCATCTCGGTTTAATAAATGCATAAATGTAGGAATTTTCTTTACTGCATTTAAAATCTAAGTATTTTCTTAAAAAAATTTATGCATTTAATTTGCTTTCCGGACACTTTTATTTTAATATACTGTTAATAAATTCAGTGATGAAAATTTCGGAAACCTTTAGTTATATACGCAAAGTTTAACAGCTTATAACATTTACATATTTAAATTATTGTACTGAACATCATACGTTAATACGATAACAATCTTGTTAGAAGCTTAGGAGCTTCGAAGCTTGGACTTGTGCCACTTTATTATTTCTTTGAACTTTTAGTATTATTATTTACATGACTGTATTTTTACCTTTTATGTGTTATACTTTTTTTAGTACAGTCTATGTATGATTACGTTATGTATTGATGTATTGTACTGTTGATGTATCATTTTTACTTCCTTGTACGAAGTAAAAAGGAAGTATTGTAATCGCGAAAACTTTCAGACAGCATATTTCAACGAAAATATCCATTTTGACCGCTATCGAATGCAATTGAACGGTGTTGTCGCGTGATATCTGTACGTAAGGACAGAATAAAAGACTCGTTTCCTCCAAAAAAATTATAAAACTGCTTTAAAATGAATTCTGAGGAGAATTTTTCGTGGCGTCTGTACGAACGTATGTACGTATGTACGTATCTCGCATAACTCAAAAACGAGTAGCCTCAGAACGTTTAAATTTTGTATATAGGACTGCTATAACATGTAGATGTGGCACCTCGTATTTTGGTTGCAATCGGCCGCACCAAACGTATATAAATACTATATTTATATATATATATATATATCTACTTTGTTACTCGACACAGTAATCTCAGTTTCTTTACTCTTATATGTTTGTAAATTGTACATTTTTTGCTTTAAAAATGATTGAATTATGTTGTTGCCTTAATTTATTATTACGTATTAAATCATGCTTAATCCTTTCTGGAATTTTTTCGAGGAAATAAGTGTTTAAGATTTACTTAATTTTTAATAATTAGTAATTTAATTTTTAATAATTAGTAATTTTTAATACAGATATTTTGAGCTTTTATGTATTTTTGTCTTGTCGCGAAGTGAAAACAGAATTAATTGAATGAGAAATACTCAATCGTCTGTGAAAAACTCTTTCTCTTTTGTTTTATTTGCTCAATTTCTTTTTTACATCGTTCTAGCTTTATTATAGTATTTGAAAAGAACATGTGGCAACGATTAGATAATTCTTTAAATGATATACATTTTGTGCATCCTGAGTTATAATATGAACGAAATATAATACTGTTAAGTGAACCTAGTGCCAGAGTGTCGCTATGTTAAACAAATAGAGTTAATTTTAAAGAATGCCTTTATTCTATTGTGGTTTATGCGCTGTCGGCGAAGTAGATTTAATTAAATCCAATAAGTTTAAAAGAAATGCAAGAAACAAATGCGTATAATTTAATATTCCGTACAAGGAAGTCGTGGTGTACACATCAGATTTTTTCTTTGTATCAGTATTATTTTTAAGTATTATTTCATTATTATTATTATTATTATATTATTATCAAGTCGGTTTGTTTTCTTTAACAGGAGTATATATTATTCATGGTATATTCTAGTATTTTTATTATAATGGTATTTGTATTTTATACTTTTTCTTATCTCTCTCCAGACCTAGACTTATGTTTTTAGTGTTGTATTGTATTTCCTTGTACTATGAGTTATTTACTTACATCAGTAAGCCTCGTGAAATGCTTCGCGAAACACGAGGAGTTTTGCATTGGTTTTCTGAATGAGATACATTCCGCAAGAGAAGAAGAGGAAG
This sequence comes from Stegodyphus dumicola, assembly GCF_044657685.1. NCBI lineage: Eukaryota > Metazoa > Arthropoda > Arachnida > Araneae > Eresidae > Stegodyphus > Stegodyphus dumicola. Next base: position 89,343,536 of record NC_140777.1, read on the forward strand.
AATGACCTTGCTTGTTTGCATTAGCTGCACATAAGTCACGTGATCTCTGAGGTCATCGGAATGTATCTCATTAAAAAATACAATAAAATTTAATTTAGAGCTTAATAAGAGCACTTTGCGTTATAATTTAACATTTTCGTAAACGTTATGCCTACTGAACTGTGAAAAAGAAAATTTCTAAGTTTCCCACAATTACCTATCGCATTTTATTGTGAAGTCTTTTAGTGTAATTACAACCAGTAAAGTCCCAGTAGGTGAACCAAAGATTTCAATTCATCGAGCATTGTAATAAGATATATATCATGATAGTGCAACTGCTTTTGTTAACTGTACTTTATTTTACTGTTTCTTCTAACTAATAATCTTCTATGATAGTTTCCAAAGAATTTTGACTGGACTTAGGTCAGGATTTTTGGCCAGGTCATTCTAATAGCATTCTCCTGGAACTAATTTTTGCACTGAATAAAATCATGGTAAGAGAGGGAATCCTGCTGAAATTATAGTAGTTATAGCGATTTTTAGGTTTAAATTATAAGTTGACATTTTCATTCAGACGATAAATTTTGGCTGTATCAACGAAATGAATTCAAATTTTTAATTATGTGAATAATTCTTTGATATAATTTATTTAACTTTTTTTAAAATCTGTCCTGATTTATCTTGATTTTTATTATCTCTGAAAGTATTTGCATGTAATCTTATAACATTATTATTACATATTTACAATTTTATCCGTTTAATTTTATGTGCGCAGTCTTTCAAAATATTAAATATCTTAAGAATTTTTTGTTTCTATATGTAATCTTTTGATTTTAAAAAAATAAAATTATTGATGTCTATATTAATCGATCATAGGCTGAAGAAGAAAAAAAAGATCTCCAATATGAAAGAGATAAGATGATATCCGTTGTTTTAAAAAATGAAGAAGAGCTTACAGCTTTAAAGAATACTCTGTGGCTAATCGATGCTGCCAATGAGCAATTTCGTCAAGCATTATACCCGCCTGGAATAAGCTGTAAGTTTTACTATTCAATTATTTAATTATTTATTAGCCCAAAGAGGCAATATGCCTAGAAGGGCTATTAATTTTGTTATGGCATTTTGCGTTGCTTCGCTATAAACGGAGTTTCACTTTTCAAACTGTTGCCACCAAATATTAGATCCCTGCATTATATTTAAAGAAATTAAATAATGAAGAATCTGCATGAATGTATGTATGTTTCTCGCACTGTGCGAAAAACAACGGTACCTAGAGCCATCCAATTTTGAATGACGTAATCCTACTGCAAATATGCGCATCTGGAAGCCTAAATTTGGAATTTGTTTTATTATCGATTGTAATATTTATTTACTTTGTAACATTGATTTACTTTGTAAAAATTTAGCGAATTTTTTATTAACAAAGTTAAGGATTTCAAAGCGGGCAATGGCAACGTTGTACTGAAAAAACATTTTTATCTCCGGAGAAATACCTTACAAGTTCTGCTAGATTTATCGGTATTTCTAACCTAAGTTTTCTCTACTGTAGTGTACTTTAGCTATTAGTAATTATTGTTCAAAAGTGTTGTTTTTTTAATTAATTTTATATTCCCCCTTTTTTTTCTGCTAATTACGTTTGATTGGATAGACATTGAGAACGTGTTTTGAATATTTCAGGAATATTAAACAGCAATCAGAATCGTATATTTACAACAAGCCATCTGAAGTCAGTATATTAGTAGAGTTGGGAATTATTTGAAGATTCGGTTTTTGTACCAATGATTTCAAAATTAATTTTAAAATATCAGTGTATTGGCATACATCCATTATAACGCCAGTAACGAACGTCAATATTACGTTCTAGCGACTTGGACATAGCCAGGGCGATGCAGGGAGGTGCACTTTCACTCTCCTTAAACAAATGCCCAGTTAATAAGGATTTACGATTACGACTTTAATGACCCAAATAATAGTAAACAATCTATGGCCATACTTAGTACCCATATTGTATAACGTATTTAATCTGTTATGTACCTCTTAATATTGTGTTGTCGATTTAAGATTTAATTATTACTAGCGCACCAAGAAACTCACACTACTTGGCCTATTATTTATATGTATGTTATAAATGTTTTTTTCTGCATCAGGCTATAGCCAGCCCATTCCTCCTTTCTAGGCTTTCCCAGATAGCATTTCAGGTTTATTGAAACTTGACGCACACTTTAGTCGTTTTCAAAATTATCTTTTAATTTATCTCTTATCTTATATCTATTCTTATAAAAAATTTAAAAAAACATGATTTAATTATCTATATAATTCTAAATATATACTAGTTACTCATGACAGTATTCGAAATAACATATCTGTTCTACAAGGGGTAGAGTCCTGAACCTAGGCACCCTGGTACTACATCGTTTCCCCAGTACGTCCCCTTAAATAAATCTAAATTCGTTTAAGGAGAGTGAAAGTAGCATTAATCAGCAAAACCTGCCAAAAACTTTTAATTCCGTTCACACAGAAAGGGCCGCAAAATCTTCAGTTGTCCCGGGACGCTGAAAACCCTAGCTACGCCTTTGATGAAAGGGACATATTCCTGTTAAACAATGATCAAAGTTGATCGCTAACTAAATTTTATATTATAATATATACAGGGTGATTAAAAAATATCGGCCAAAAATGTAAAGAGAGATAGACGTAACTGAAATAACCAGATTTTGGAATATGTGTGCCGAAATGGTACCTGTACCACCTCTGTGCCGAGGTGGTATAGGCAGCTGTTGAGCAGTAGGAGAAGCTTTCCTGGCGTAATTTGTTACTTCCCATGCGGAATAGTAGTGGTTCGCATTTAACTGCACGAAAGTGGAGCTTGCTGATGTACATTATATCTACAGGGCTGCGGATGGAAATTGAGTAGTTGCTCAAAGGAGCTACTTGGGAATCATTCTTAGTGCTTCTTTAGACGGCTGCTCCATTTTAATCTCACTCCCACAGATAAAATTCATATTGGTGAATTCTATGTTCGTGTATAGATGCATATCGCTCAAAATATGCATGCTAATGATGAGTTCTGTATTAAAACGCTTTTGCCTATCGCCCAATAATGTCCTGTATCTCCTCGAAATGCATTTTGAGAAATGATGGACTAGGTTATATTGAAATCTGCGTATTTTGATCTCTGTTATCTGCCCGTACATTTTAGCTAGATATTTTTGAACCACCCTGTATATGTGTGTCTTTAAGATAAAAATTCAATTTTAGTTTTGAAACTATTTCTTTTTAAGTTGTACTTACTTTTATCCTATAATAAGATCTGTTTTATTTCAACTAAAATTTAATGCGCATAATTAACTGCTTTAAACTAAAATTTAATGCGTAAAATTAACTGCTGACTTCTTTGAGAACACATGAGTTACTCAAAATAATCTCTCTAACCCACTGCCTTCACTTCAAAGGAAAAATCTAAAAAAATAAATTTGGAATATTTATTTTAAGATGCGGCAATTTGTTCCAACTCCCTATCCCTGAACATAATTAATAGCCAATTTAAATGCATACTAATTAAAATTTTTGCGTAACTTAAAATTATACAGCTGCTAACAACGGAGGATTTAATCTTTACGATTCAGAAATCCGTCATTTTTACCAACTATGCGATAATAAAATAACTGAATGGTTTTTGAAAAACCGCTAGAATTTGATAAACTATTTAAAATCTATAAAGCTTTTTATTTGAAGTACTATTTCTCGATCTATCTAATGGTACAAAGATCGAAATTCTGCAACGATAAAAATAAGGATGAGAGAGAAAGTATCAATACTATTTCTTTTTTCTTTAACCTACCTCAAATTTTGAAACATTTCTGCGTGTGATATTGCACTGATATCGCAGATACGCATGTGAAAATTTTCAACAAAGTCCATTTTGCAAAAGATTCAAAAATTGGTTTCAAGATTTTATCCAAATAAAATAGAAGCTAAGTAAAATATAACTTTGTAAAAAAATAATTCATAAAAATGAAATTTTATGTTTTTATGAACAATTATATGCTTGGATCCCCAGTAACCGAGTGGATAAGACAAAATGTTAGGTAACTTGACCCGGTTTGGAATATCGGTGCACAGGGATACATTTATTCTTCTTCCGAAGTATAACGTGAATACGAGCCGGTTTCCTTTAGAAAGACAAGGCCTAACCGCGGTCGAGTGGTAAAATCGCTGAACACTGGTAGTTCGGTCAGCGAATAGCCCGTTTGCAGAATTCACTGTCCGAAATATGTAATGGTTTCTATAATTGCGCTCGAAATAAAATGAGAAGGAAAATAATCCGCCATTATCTGGATTTTGCGGACTAAGTCTCGTGCTTTTACCTTATTCTTCAAGTGCGAGAAAATATACGGAATTATCATAGTTCTTGCACACCGCTGCAATGTAAGCATGTCTAGTTAGCAAACTGAAAGATCCGTACTTCGAATCCCAGGAAAAGTGCAGCTGATTTTTCAAGTTTCTTGACCCAAAAATGTCTATTAATCTCAATAAATTTTTTGTTTCCTTTAGTTTATTGTTCCGTGAGGAAAAAAAAACTTTATATCGTCAAAAGGAACTATAAAAACCAGAAGTAGAGGAAAAAATACATATTTAAATAATATTTGCTCATTTTGATTTCATTTTCAAATGTATAAAAAGCAGGCTTTAAAGTTTGTCATAATTACGTATTAGCGTTTTTTCACATGAAGTGCTCTGCAAATTAATCTAAAATAACTGCTAAAATATTTTTTTTTAATTTTAATGATGCAATGGTTGCCCCTTTTTTTTTTTTTTTTTTTTTTTTTTTTTAGCAGAAGATAATGAATTGCTGAAAAATACAGAGAGAGAGAAGCAAAGTCTTGCTGTTCAAATGCATTTACATAAAACTCATCTCAGATCGCTAGAAGACGATGTTAAAAGTATGCAAGAAAAAGTGGATGAGAAACAGAACTTTTCAAAGGAGTTGCAAGATATTATAGCTGATCGTGAAGCAGAAAATAGCACAATTTCAAAAGAAATATCAGATCTTCATACCAAAATTCAGAGGGCAGACAGGTGCAATTCTCGTTTAAGTTTAGATGTAAGAAATAAACCCGACCATTCTGGAATAGAAGAGGTATTCTTTCATCTTGTTTAATTCTCTCAGAATTTGAAAACGACCCAATTTATGTTTTAAAACGATATGCATAAATTAAATATACTTAAGCCAATAATATCTCCCTATATATATATATATACAAATTTGTTAGTTCTTTCGTATTTTTTATAAATTGAAATGCATCTACTTTTCTAATCCCTACACATATATACAGTGGTGGTCAAAATTGTGGACACTTTTGGAAATTTTTATGTTTTTGAACTTTATATGCTTATAGAAAATGTTACGTTTCGCAAAATGTAAACTTGTATATATCATTTTAAAGGGAATTTATTACTGAATTCAATACAAAACACAAAATTCAATTATTTGCAATACAAAAAAGTTGTATGTACTTTAATATAAATAAAAAATACAGTTATGAAGTGTTTTGTAATGTCTAGCTTTCCTGGGCAATCACTGTTCTTGTTCTGAAAAACAATCAAATGTTAGTAACTGCCAGTAGAAGCTGACATCATGTTTACACTTGAAACAATTCATTATTTTGCTTTGTTCTGTAGAAGGAGGACCTGTTTCTTATACACTGCATTACAAGTAGGAATTTTTGTAAAAATTTTTAATATTTAGTCAAGAAGCAATGACATCAAATAAAAGAGTAGATTGGACACCTAGAAAGAGATGTAATATTGTTGTGTTACGAGAGAGTGGTCTTTCCTATGCTGAAATTGTAAGACAGGTGGGTGGTTCAGTGACTACATCTGGAGTCCGAAAGTTTTGTTTACGATATCAGGAGACAAATTCAATAAAAAACAAAGAAGGAAGAGGCCGAAAAAGGTGCACCACATCTATTAATGACAGAAGAATAAAACGACTATGTCTCCAAGATAGAAAAATGTCATCAGCGGCCATCGGAAGTGATCTGAATGATGCTGGTGTTTCTGTCAGTTCAAGAACAATCGGGAGAAGATTAACAGATGTTGGACTGAGAGGTAGAATTCCACGAAAAAAGCCTTATCTTAATTTTCAGCAAGGAAAAAAAAAAAAAAAAAGACTACAGTGGGCAAAGGAACACATTAATTGGGCAGATGATCAGTGGTCACAAGTTATATGGAGTGATGAAATTAAGATATCGTTATTCGGTAGTGATGGGCGAAAATATGTAAGACATAGAATAGGAGAAGAGCCACATCCTGACTGCATTCAAGCAACTGTGAAGAACCCAGTTAGTGTTATGATTTGGCCATGCATGTCAGCAGACGGTATTGTTCGGCTTCATGTCATCGATGGGATACTGAATGCCAGAAAATACATTGACACTATTCTAGAACCAAAACTTCTACCTTCCATCAGAGATCTCTTTTCCAACAATGCTTCGTTTATTTTTCAGCAGAATTCTGGTCCTCGCCACACGGCTAAAATATCGAAAGAGTGGTTTCGTACAAAGAGCATTAAATTGTTGTCATGGCCAGGAAAAAGTCCTGACCTCGATCCTATCGAAAATTTGTGGCACCGTTTGAAAACTCTTGTCCGAATGAGGCGCCCATCAAATAAAAGGGAACTAATTGAGGTTATAATTGTTTCCTGGCATCATGTAATAACGAAAGAAGAGCTTAAAACTCTTGTCAGCTCAATGAAACGTCGATGTGAAGCTGTAATCAAAAATAAAGGGTACCCTACTAAGTACTGATAACTCACTGCAATCATCACTATCTAATGTATATCGATAACTATTATCGTTTAACTTTTTTTGTATTGCAAATAATTGAATTTTGTGTTTTGTATTGAATTCAGTAATAAATTCTCTTTAAAATGATATATACAAGTTTGCATTTTGTGAAACGTAACGTTTTCTATAAGCATACAAAGTTCAAAAACATAAAAATTTTCAAAAGTGTCCACAATTTTGGCCACCACTGTATATATATGTATATATAATGTAAGAAATTTAGAACTAATGTTTCTCAAAGACCAGAAATTGAAATTCATTAAATTTCAAATAATTTAAATACATTGAAATGGTTCATCGGCTAATTCTGGATAGAGAAAAGCAAGGATTTTTGTAGAAGAGAGATTTCAATTAATTTCAATGTCCCTTCTCCCTGATGAAGTGACATTGAGAGTAATTGAATTCCTCTTCTGTTTTTGTTCATTTTTCTTTAAATTTCATAATTTTTTTAAACAAAAACAGAAGAGGTATTCAATCAACCTTAATGTCACTTCATCAGAGGGCAGGAACTTTGAAATTAATTAAAATCTCTCTTCTACAAAAATGCTTTCTTTTCTGTATCCAGAATTAGCCGATGAACCATTCCAATGTATTTTAATTATAATTATAATAGTTCACCCGAAAATTCTGGCCCTTTCCCAAAGTAAAGAAAAAAACAAAGTAAATTTTAATTAGAATAATTAGAGTAATCTTAAATAAAGAGAATTCTACCCTTTTAAAAGAATTGAACACGAAAGTGAAAAAACAAAATACTTCAGTGAAAAATTTTAAATCAAAATGTTTACATTTAATCCAATGAATTAAGATGTGAGTGAACTCATAAAAAACTTATTTAGAACGCACAAAAAGTAAATAAGAACTTCCATCACTCTCATTAGACTCCTGTCTAAACATTAGATGAGAAACCGTAAGGTACGTACAGGTTTGCCATTTTGGCTTCATTGGCAAAACTAAAAAGCCTTGGCTGGAAAGTAATTGTTCAAAAAGCTAAAATCATTCATATATATACACTGGTGTGCAAAAATTAAGGACGAGACGGTTTTTTCAATATAACTTTGTACAAAAGCTTTCCAAATCAACACATTTAATACCGTAAGATCCCCAATACGTAAGGACATAAGTAATGTAAGCAACACTTACTAAAAGAGAAATCAGAGGGATAAAAAGAAGCTTTATTGAAAAAGTAGCATGGAGCGCAAGGCGACTGAAGGCCGAAACATCCCTGTGATGGGTGTCCAGCAAGAAAAATCTGGTCTTTAATAGGGGATATAATCTCCCCTGACTGCTAGGCAGGTTTCACAGCGTCTACCCATGCTGAGAATGAGGGTGTCGATGAGTTGTTGAGGCATTGCTGCCCATTCGTCTTGCAGCGCCAATCGAAGCTTCGGAATCGTTACTGGTGGTAAGGTACGAGCTGCCAAGCGTCTGCCTAGAAAATCCCATATATGCTCAATGGGATTGAGATCCGGATCGTGCCCGCCAATCCATACGTTCAATATCCTCACTCTCTAAGAGCTGTTCGGCAGCTATTGTGCGATGACATGGTGCATTGTCGTCCATGAAAAGGAACTGTGGACCCATAGCGCCTCTAAAAAAACGCACATATGGAAGAAGAATCTCGTTACCATAACGGGTCCCGTTGACTGAACCTGCGTCGAAAATGTGAAGGTCTGTACGACTACCAAGCATGATGCCTCCCCAAACGAGAACACTGCCACCTCCATACCTGTCCCTTTCAATGATGTTCGAGGGATGATTGCGGCTTCCCCGCTCTCTCCAGATGAGTATGCGATGAGAATCGCTACTCAGACTGAATCTGCTCTCATCTGTAAAGAGTACTCGTCCCCATTCATTGTCTCTCCAATTCCGGTGTTCCCGGCACCACAGAGAACGCCTTCTCCGATGGGCAGGCGTTAGAGGTACACACCGTACAGGGCGTCGTGCAAACAGACCACCATCGTGCAGTCTTCTGGCCACTGTAAAACGCGATATCGGTCGTCCAGTCGCCTGTGTCGTGTGTCTAGCGATTTCTCCCGCTGTTTGTCGCCTGTTTCTCCTGGCCTATAAGGCAATATACCGGTCATCTTCGGGTGTGGTTCCTCGTGGACGACCACTACTAAACCCCCGGATAGCTGTTCCTGTAGTTTGAAATTGTCTCCAAAGTCGTGAAACGATGCCGATGCTGTGAGCAATTCCGAACTCTGCAGCCACACTTGTCACTCTGCGGCCTTCCTCCAACTTCCCAATGATTCGACCTCGGGTAAAAGCATCCAAATGTCGTCTAACAGATTGATTATTCGCCATTTCTCGCTGAGGCAGTAACTCGGTGTGATTTTAACTGCTATACGGCGTGTAATCCCTTTGCCAGAAATACTGATCTTACACCGACAACATGCTTTATACTACTCAGAGACTCCCCCATTACGTCTACCTGCATATCTGCGCATGTGCTACCGTACATCACCTTACTTAATCTCCTGATTGGTCTTTCTGTCCGCTCTGCCTCTTCGTTCAGCTGATATGCTAATTTTTCGACTTCGTCCTTAATTTTTGCACACCAGTGTATATAGCAATATCTATATATTGTTATTTAGGTATTCTCAATTTAAAATTTAGAGTTAATCTAAAGTCCTCTTTTAGCCCATTTTGGGCTTATCAACAGTATTTTGCTAATAAGACAGGACGAATATTACTTTTCCTTTCAAAACTGCCGTTGCTATAACGTTACAGATTTTAAGAACTAACTTTTCTTTAAATTTCTTATCTTTACTTTTAATTTTTAGATGAAATTATCAATTATTAGTTTTTCATATGTTGGATCGCTTCTATTTTACATGATTTCTTGTACTCGGTCTACGTAAATTGAAAAATTTTGAAGCTTTTTTTGCTTGCTTATGATTTTAATAATAAATATACATATTTAAAAATTTTTTACCTGACCTCTGTGATTTCAAAACTTACATATGTCTTTATTTTTTCATTATTGGATTATTTATATTTTTATGTTATGTTTGTTAGGAACGGTCTGCTCAAATTGTTTATAATTCTGATGCTATGATTATGCAATTTTTAGATTCCTTACTTGGGCTTGTAGGACTTTACTGATGAAAACACAGATTACTTTGATTATTTTTCTAAAATTATTCTAAGATTTAAAATTTGTCTCTTTATTGGTTCAGAAACAGGCTGATTTATTTACTTCTTCCATTGCACCAGTCTTCTGATGACGATGCAACGAAAGGTGTAATTTTTTATTTCATTCTTGTTTTTTAGCATGTTTTGCCCCCTTTTTCTTGCAGTCTAGCATTATGCTTCTGTTTTTTGGCTTTTGCATAAGGATTATTCCAAACGGACTAAGGGATCAATTTTAAACGCATTATTTATTTTAATTTATTTCACATTATTACCACCACTCGTTGCTGCTTTCAGCGCACAATAGAATTAGATTTTGAGCTGCTTTTTACTATGTATTTATTTATTACACACAAACATATATATAATTTATTTACTAATGGAAAAGCAGAGTGGTATCTAAGCCAAGTAAAATTTTTATGTATGTATAATTTACAAGCCAAGTAAATCACGCAGGCTTAATGCTATAAGGTATTTTCTTTCTCCTTCCTACATGCCTTCGTGGTGTAAATGGAAGCATGGTCGATACATAATTGGAAGATCCGGAATTCGAACTCCATTCGTGCATCGAAAGAACCGGTTGATCTTTACATTATGGTAACTTGACGTTTTTTTTGGCGACCAACTCTCCTACAGCAACCCTCTATTTTTTTTTCCGCCATTTTGTCTTCACGAAGTAAAGACATGTTTCTTTTCTTTTTATCTACTGAACACTTCTTCCAACAATCTAGTAGCCGAATTACACTTATGCTAGAAATTTTATCAAACAAAACTGCTTAATCATGACAAATATTCACTGCAAAATTGGGAAAAAGTGCACAATACCATACTCCTTACGCGTTTTTCAAAATAACACATACACATAAACCATGTACACGCCGACTTATTTTTACTTAAAAAAACATCCCAGAATTGCACAAAAATGGCATTGCGCACACTCTTTACTATATCCATGTACACTGCTTTTTTCTCATAAATTAGAAAAATTTCACGAAAATACATGACAATTTTCTCAATCTTTAAACCCGGTAAAAAGAACATATATGAAATTACCTGATCGCGAAAAAGTATTTACCCTTTTCAAATATGAACATTTCCACATATAAAATAAATAAAATATCCAAAAACATTTCCCTCTAAATCATCTATTACATTATACACGTCACCAACGAATTCATACCGCAAGCATTACAAATACTTAGTATCAAATATTTAAATTATTTCCATGCACGTTTACTTCAACTTAAACGTATACAAAATAACTATCATTTAATTAAAATATCACTAAACCATGTACACGTCGACTTATTTTTACTTAAGAAAACATCCCAGAATTGCACAAAAATGGCATTGCGCACACTCTTCACTATATCCATGTACACTGCTTTTTTCTCATAAATTAGAAAAATTTCACGAAAATACATGACAATTTTCTCAATCTTTAAACCCGGTAAAAAGAACATATATGAAATTACCTGATCGCGAAAAAGTATTTACCCTTTCTAAATATGAACATTTCCACATATAAAATAAATAAAATATCCAAAAACTTTTACCTCTAAATCATCTATTATATTATAAACGTCACCAAGGAATTCATACCGCAACCATTACAAATACTTAGTGTCAGATATTTAAATTATTTCCATGCACGTTTACTTCAACTAAAACGTATACCAAATTCCTACAAACATAAAATTCACAAAATAACTATCAATTAATTAAAATATAATTAAATTCAAAAACACTACTTAAAATATAAATGAGCACATACATTAAATTAATAAAAATTACCTTACAATCCTAATAACTTTAAACTAAATCATTGCTAATAACAATTTTCCCAATAATACCAAATTCCTTTACTTCCACCTTACATTTAGAACAATGCATAAAAATAATATCCTCAAATAATTAAAAATACTAACTTACCTAATCTTCTTCAGAATCTTGATTACGTGTCCGATAAACTTTTCTTCTTTCTGTTTCAGGATCTTTAAAATCATACTTATATTTCACAGCAAGGTACCAGGTAAAATAAATAACTTAATAAAACATCTTTATTTCTATCTCGCACAACCTTAAAGAAACATTTATTACTACCCTTTTCAATACCACTAAATATCCATTTCGAATTCACTTTAGTTACGGCCATGGGATCCAAAAATTCACGAACACTGTTTCACACAACACAGAATAAAGCCAAATACAAAATTTCCAGATTTTTTTCCTGATTTCCCCCCTTTTCCGATTAAAGAACCGTAATTCGTCTATTAATATCACATGACATATCCCATGATCTCTCATTTCCCTCACACAAAATAATGCGTAATCGGAACTGAGTACTGCTCACATTATTACCAAAGTCCCAGGTAGTAACCTTTATCGCCTCCAAAATGTCGCCAAACTACCAGTTACCATATTGTAAAGGTCAACCAAAGAACCTAATGACTCTATGACAGAAATTAAAAAACGTTATAATCTGTACTTGCATAAGAATAATTTCAAATTTAGAAATATTCTATCTGTGATTTTTAGGATCTCCTGATTCACATAATAAATTCACATTCCTATACCGCGAAGAATAATCTTTAGAATGGCAGACATCTTCACGGTTTCTGCAGACGATTATAGACGTGAAAAATTCCTCAAAAGTAAATCCAAAATTAGAAAGACACTAATACAGTTGGTAAAAAAGCATTTCGTGGAATGACTGTGTGATAATGGTTGTAAGTAAAAAGTAAGAAAGAAAAAGTGAAAGAGAGAGAGGTCGCCTTTTTCAATTTACCATCAATCACTCAGTAGTATTTTTCAAGGGTCGTTTTCAGAATGATATTGTTTCTTTGAAGTAGCTGAATAACATTTGATGTTAACATTAGTCGAAAGATCAGGAACTTTCCATCCCTGATATTACATCTCAAATTTATAATAAATTTTTATAAATAAAGGAGAGGAAGATAATTAAAGCGAAAATCAATTTCAAGTTTTAAAAAGAATAACGACACTAAGCCTTTGAGGTAGTATGAAAACTTCCAATATGAAAAGAGAAAGCGTTCTTGAATGATACGTTTTTTTTGTGTGTTGTTAGCTCATACAACGGCTTTTTCAAAGTGGATATTTCATTTACACTTTCTCAGTTTCGTTTTTAACTTTCTGCTTAAATCATTTCTTATCCCTTTTTAAAATAGTTTCCAAAGTTTTTTTAATAGTCGTTTCATTGACTGAGCATTTTATTAGTATTACAGCAATCTGGTTAATATCTTCTTCTCCCCTGAAGATAGTAAATCTGCCATACATATATTAATTAATTGCATTTATTTGTCTTCTAAAATGTTCTTGATTGAATTTTGTTTAAATGTGGAATTTACAGTAGTATTTAAAAGCCTATAAATTATTTATAAAATGAAACTTTTCAAAAATAAGGATTCAATATTTTTTGGAACTTTTCTTTAAAGAACTCCAATATAATTTAAGAGTTTAATGTTTTTTACATTTTAGGAATTCATCAGGTTATTAGACGTGTTTCTGTCAAAGACATGTCACAAATAAATCAAGTATTCCCACAAATGTTACAGAAAGAATCATTATTTTACAATCTAATTAGTTCTAAAACTGATTCCAAAGAGATAAATAACTTTAATTAATTCATTTTTCGTTTAAAATGATCTGAAATATCCGCGTTCCATTCTTATGGAAAGGCATTTACAACGTAGTATCTGTTGTATAAGAACTCTACTACTAAAATCAAGAATCCATAGATTCAGCTCTATTTCTTTCTCTATTTTCTTTAAACCAAAACAATTACTTGTAATAAGTTCTTCAGTAGCACAAAATAACAATTTTTACCCCCTCTTTTTGGGTAAAGAGTAACGCAAAATTTAAGAAAAGAATATCTATTTTCGAAATATTTAATTATTGCAAATATAACTGTAAATTATTAAATTATTTATAAACTTTCCTTGTGGATTTTGCATGGAAATCCTTAATTCATTGATTTATTTTCAAAGAGTTTTAGAAATTAAGGGTAAAAGATTAAACCTATAATGGTGATTATATTGTTACGTTATTTTCTTCCTTCAAGTTCGTACGGGGTTCGCAGATTTGGAGTGTATAATGACGACACTGGATGAAGTATCGAAACACACTTTATTTATCAATATTAATCAGGACAGCTCCAAAATCACTTTTACAGTTGTCGAACTGTCATAAGCACGCTGGCACGTTCAGCGACACAGCCTTCACACTGTCAGGCAATAACGGTGGAGACAGCTTCACTGCAAAGCACCCGAGTACAGCTTCCAAATCTTCAGTTCAGTCGTTCTCGGAACTCCACGTACTCTCGAGACTCTCCACGTGATGCACTCGACGATCAATTCGGCACTAGACTTCGAGACACTCGCTCAGTGACTGACTATCAGCTCGCTAGACGAGGCACACACACTGACTGCGGACCAGCAGGGTTTATATAGCTTTCGGCTTGTGTTCGGGAACATTCTGGGCTAAACCGGTAAGAATTCATTCCAGAAGGTTCTCCATCCGTCCATGGTATATAGCCAGTTTTGTCGCCAAATGGGCGATTTCTTGTCAAATGTGGCAACCCTACCTTCCCTGCCATTTTATGGCAACTCTAAAACTGCTTTGCGGGGAAGCTACCTTACCGTGCCTTAACATTTCGTAACAATATTATATCCTATTACTTCTACTTTAAGGGTCCGGGTTCGAATCCCACAGAAGGTATGGGGGTAATTTGTCCGTCCCTTCATAGGAGGCAACGGTAGCCACCCTATTAGGTGCCTCCATAATAATGAGACCACCGTTCCGACCTTAGCAGTAGCCAATGCCTATAAATGGCTAGAGCCCGCCATTTGGAGGAAGGAGAGACTTCTACTTTCAGCGAGCATTAGAATATTTTGTTATTGCGTGCACTGCAAAATGAATCCAAGATATTTTTAAATCCAAATGCTGAATTCTCTAAAAATGCTAGAATTTTTTGGTGATTTTGACATTAGTCGTTTTGATATCAAATGAAGAATCTCAATCGATGGATACAAAATGGCAGTATATCTTGAAATGCCAATAAAAACTATCAAGAATAATAGGACTTTTAATCTTTCAAAAAAAAAAAAAAAAAAAATTTTCGTATGATAAAAATTTAGAAAGAATTTAAGTAAATGTGAAATTTTTAATTCGATAGGATATCAGAATACACCTGCTCAGAGAAATAAGAAGAACTGTAAGTGATTTACTGTTTACTACAATCGACTCAAAGCCAGCTATTTCGGCTAAAGTGCATGAATTGTTCCAACAGGTAGGAAAGTTTGCTTTCTGTATTTTATATCAAATCAGTTCTTCCTGTTTATTATCAAGTTGCTTACGAAAATTGTTTTAATACTTTGTTAATTATAGTAGAATTCCGATAATCCGCTCGCCTAGAATTTGCGGATTGTGGGTCATATCTTCCTGAGTTTTGTTTACAGTCTTCTCTTTCTAATTTTTGCATTAAATTTGGATTGTTTATGCATAAATTACTGGACAGAAAACATACAATCTAAGCCTTAAAACATCCTTAAGAATTATTTAATCAAGATTTATTAACAAAAAAACTATTATATTTTTTAAAAACCAGTGAAATTACTTTTCAAATAATCTATATGCTTTTAAAGAGGAAAAGGTAGATAAATAAATAGATACACTTTACCAAAAGCTACAGTGGTAAAGTTTTTCCCAAATTAAATCTCTGCGCTAATTCTGTCCTTACATTCGGCGGATGTGCAAATGGATTAATAATACTATTAACAATTTACAAAAAGGTGTCAGAATTGAAATTTTGGATTTATTAAAGGAAAAATTTATTGTTTTTTAATCCGCTTGTTACCACGTTTTCTATTTTTAATCTCAGCAAAATCTCTACCAATGCTACTTACGATTCTATCCCTATTTACGCCTATGTAAACTAAATTGGTCATTTAGCGGAATTAAAGCAAACAGTTACAAGGTGCATTTAAACCATCTGAAAAGTTATCGTCAAACAAATTCTTTAGATATATTAACCACAATAATAAATTAATAAATTAATTTAATAGACAACAGATTATACATGCAAAAATAGGGGCTTCTTCTAAAATGAAAAAATATGCGAAGATTAACAGTTTGTGCTTACTGTATCCCCCCCGAAAAAAAAAGTCCTTACGCATGCTAAATAATTTCAATTTATCGATTAAAATATGTTATATACATTACATTTTCGTTAAAATATTTGTATTAGAAAAACAATTGCTGTTAAATTTACAATATTGCATTTTCTAAAAATCGAATATGTTTTTTTATTTTCATTCAAAAATGAGCAAGGTTTACAAGAATTTGCGGATTAAACGGTCGCAGATCACCAGAATTCTACTGATTTAACAAGGTTAAGAAAGCTCAGTGCATAAATTATATGTCTTATTTCAGGCTGAAATACCAATTCCAAGCAGAGCTAGACTAACTTCATCTTCAAGATCCAGCTCTGTTACAAGTTTACATTCTAGAGCTTCATCTAAAGCATCTACGCCAAACAACAGAGCAAGTTTATCAAGCAACTCCAGCCCTAAGGGAAGTGGACGCAGTTCTAGAACTGAAACAATTTCACCATCTGTAGTAATGTTAGGAAGTGGCTCCTTAGGTAATTATTTTTAATAAATATACATAAAGATTTACAGTGTGTTTGAGATAGATGGTTACAAAGTTTAGAGCACCATCAAACTGTAGATTACAACAGGAAAGAAGCAGTTTATCCTGGCTCCCTAAACTAATTTTAAGGCTAAATTTCTAGTTGCAATATCTTATTATGAGACTCAAAATGATGCTGTTAACGTGCATATCTGGTAGCTTACTCAATCACAAGCAAGATAGTGAATGATTAGAAATCCTACATCGCCAAGGTGACAGATATAGAAACTAATGCTCGATTTTATTTGAATGTTCTATTCTAGTGTTCGAACTACTGATTGAAAATGATAACCTTTAAAATTCTAAAAACGTTTCAGCACAATGTATTTTGGCAACTTTTGTTTGATTTACTTTCTTGGGTAAACATTTACTTCCAGTTACAGATTTATTTAAATTGAGATAGGAGATTCTGAAAAATAGGGCTTGACAGGGAATTCCATTAATGTAAATATTCGAAGCGCAGTTGTAATGTTGTACCATTTATTTCTTAACTGAAATTCAACATTTAATTAATATAATTATAATTGTTTCATTTTATGGTTTAATATTTATTAAGTTTGAGTACAGTGTACTATGTTTTCTCGAAAATAACTCCGGATCTTACATCTCAGTTTTTGCTTTGAAAGACATATTAGGACTTATTTTTGGAGTATAACTCATTCTTCCATGCAAAACAATTAATATTTATCCATTTGGCAACAATACACTTTATATCATATATTCAATAATCTACATTTATAAATGCATTCAAATACACAAATGTTGTTCACGTATCTTTTACAGGAACATAATCATTCCAATCAAGGTCCAAATCCCAGATTTGTGGCCCACATTTCTTAGAACTCCAATTTTTTAGGACCACTGGCCCTAACCTCTCATGCCTAGCAAGCTAGTTGTCTTTAAATGAGCACTTATAGTCTACATAGTTTGCATTTTAGTGAACTGATGACACATCTGTTAGTGATTTTATCCTATGAATTTTTCATCTAAAATCTCTTATAGGCTAAGTCTCCCAAAGTTTCCATGCAGATTTCTCTTCATTCTATTTTCTGCGTAGCTATTGATATCCTAATACAATATATCCTTCAACGATTGTAATATCAAGACTTTGGAAATAGGCAGTTATTCCTGTGGGGATTATTATTCGATGTATTCTTCATTTTAGAAGGATGCTATTCATATATTTGGAGTAGATAGAGCTAACTAAATCCTAAATTAGCAGACCTATTTGTTCATCTCTCAAAACAAATGGTACATTATATCGACCCACTTCTTTACAGATGCTTGTGTGCACCAGGCCAAATCGGTTTCAAAGAATATAAATATCTGGAACACTATCAATCCTATCTTTCTTGCTCTCAGTATGATTAGAGGCAGGGCTTTTTCTTTCCATCCAAGTAACTTCCTAGGACATAGGTAACATGTACACTTTCTTCGCCAATAGAGTTTATGTTGCTTGAGGTGGCATCCTTCTAATCAGTTGTCCACTGAAATCCTTGACTCATAAATACTGCAGTTTCGTTAATCATACATTGATATTTTAATCATATTGAAGAGCTAATGTTTAGAAAAGTCAATGTCATTAACAAAAGACTTAAAAGCAAAGCAAGTGTACGTTTAACCGTTTGATTTTTTTTTGGCTGTATCTGGCTATGTGTGATTTATTTGAAGGTAAAATCTGCATAAAAAATTTTTAAATAATATATTTCAAGTTGAAAGTAATTTCAACTTGAAAATTAGCATCAATCTAAAGCTGAAATAATTTAGATTAAGTCACATTGGACAACAAGTTTTAAATGTTTAAAGGTGTGGATGATCCTTATGCTTTGAAACTTGAAGGAATGTAATCGATCAAAAGGGTTTGTGCGTCATTTCAAAAAAGGCCTTATTTTCAAGTAAGAATGTTAGAACATGACATGCATAAATTTTATATGCATCTTGAGTTTAAGTACGAAAATCAAATTTTTGCTTTTTTTTTTTTTTTTTTTTTTTTTTTTTTTTTTTTTTTTTTTTACTCAGTACATCCATGTATGGTAACAGATCCTTTCCTCTCTTACAGGTGACCTGAAGAAGTAAAAAGTAATAACCTTCAGACAATCTCCTTTATTCTATCAAAGTAAAACTGCAGTTATGTATTTACCTGTAAAAATTGCCAACCTAAACAGAAACAAATTTATTATTTCATATTTTTGTACTTTACATAATTTTGTATTATTTTAACAAAAAAAAAAAAAAAAAAAAAAAAAAAAAGATTTAGAAAAGTTTTCTGAATAAATTTTTTTAATAACTGCGATTTGTAACATATAATTTGTTTTTATAACTAATTGAAATTCAAGCTGTTTTTATTTTTTAATTCTAAGCGTCTTAAAAGTGCATCCCCGGCTTAAATCTTACTATATTGTATCTCATTTTCTGTGTCTAGAAAAAGCTCCTTAATTACTTCTAGAATATGGTTATAGGCCATATAAGTATACACTTATAGGACCTTTTCATTCAAGTGAAAAATAGTGCTTGAAAAACAGAGAAAGGAAAGAATTCTTAATTCTGAACAAAGAAAACAAAGAATTCCGAACATTAAAAATTATTTTAGAATTAAAAGAAAAGAAATTATTTTTCTTTTCTTACATCATGCTTTTTCTCTAGCGCTTCTTCGCCTTCCTTGTTGCTTTCCAAGCTATTTTTGTTACAGCTCATTACAGTTGAAATAAAAGATTTTAGTCATCACTGGTGTCTTCAGTAAACCAGTTTCTATCGATTTCTATATATTTTTGCATCAAAGTGCTGCCACTGATTTTTGATAATTTCAAACAATTCATTTTCATCAATAGTATTTGTATACTAAGGGCCCTCAAAACTTGAATTTTAAAGCTTGCTCTCTTAAAACAGTGCTGAACAGAACTTTGTAATATGAATTTAATAGCCTTCATTATCCACTGAATGGCACTTAATACATTGACACATTATGCGAGCTGACTGTTATTTTCCAAAGTGTTTTGAAAAAGAGCATACCATTAAAAGTTTTCTGTAATGAAACTAGAAGCTTCTAATTATACCTTGGTCCAAAGGCTGTAATACTGATGTTGCTTAGGTAGTGGAAAACACTAATTTCACTGATTTCAGTTTTACAATTGGTGTGTGGACTGGCGAATTGTCAATACATAAATAGCAGAATCGTCCTATGTTTGACAACTAAACCTAAGCTTTGCAACATCCATGACTTTTTGCTGTGATGCCAATGGACTGACAAAGTTTTCAGACTGATGTATTTGAAGCACCTTGGTTTTGTGGCCTTTTTCAGACAGTTACTTTGTTATAGTGTGGAAGGAGAGTTTGTGAGACTTTGGAGCTTTTACCACCATAGCACTTTTCTTCTTTGAAGCAAAAGGTTTTATTAGGCAAAATTCGAAAAGATAATCGAGTTTCTTCTGCATTGTAGACGATTTTAACCTTATATCCTTCACAAATTTCATTTAGCTTTTTTATCTGTTCTGTTACATATTGCATAGCTACTGATTTTTCTTTACCACAAACAGTCTTAAAAGTAATATTATATCTTTGCTTAAATTTATCTAACCAAACATTTTATATGTTGAAGTTATGTCTCAGGCTTTCCAAAACAATAATACTCCAGTTACATGAATATTGTTTATTCTTACAGAACAAAACCAATTGAACATTATTGTATCAATTTCACATTTCAGTTTTTCTAAATTTTATGGCCTTAATGTTCACTTGAATCAGCTAATCCCTAATATTTTTATTCCTTCTCTATCCTTTAACCAATGACTTAATTTTTACTTATTCCAAATTTCTGCCCTTAATCTCTCAAACTAAGCTTTTCAATTCCTTAAACATGAATTACATAAAACTTTTTGTTTTAATGTTAATGTTTTTCTCTTTGAAGCTAGGCTAGATAATGCATTTAAAAATAACTCACAAGTACAAAACTACATGTTTTTGGTTCCCCAGTCCTGGTAAAAACTAAGAATGATAGAAGTTTTGGCTATATCCCCATTGCGAGATGCCTGTGCTTTGGAAGGTGGCCAGTCATTTCACCACTTTTTCTTTCCCATTGGTCTTTGTCTTGGATTGCCCTCCCAACATTTTCCCTCCCTCCTCTAATGAGAACTATAGCAAGAATTGGATTTTGAATGAATAAAATATTTTCATTCTACTGCAACTTGCTTTTTTCCAATTTTGTATTGTTGTCCTTTTCAGCAGTTTTCAAAAGATAGAGATTAACTTTTTGTTGTTCTTTTGTCACAAAACTATCTTTTACTCAGCACAAAATTACCTTTGAAACCTCAGATGACTACTAACAAAGAATATTTCTATTTTTAGTCCAAAGGGGCTTTGTCCCTGAAGGACTATTGTTTTCGTTTTGCAATTTTGCGTCGGACTCCTATAAACGTCGGTTCACTTTTCAAACTGTTGCCACAAAATGTTAGAGTCCTGCATTATATTTGAAGAAATTAAATAATGAAAAATCTGCATAAATGATTGTCTATTTCTCGCATTGTGATAAAACAACGGTACATAGAGCCATCGAATTTTGAATGACGAAATCCTACTGCGAATATGGGCATCTGAAATCCCAAATTTGGAATTTGTTTTATTATAGATTTTATATTTTGTAAAACTTTAACGAATTTTTGATTTACAAACTCAATGCTTTAAAAGCGAGAAATGGCAAAATCATATATATAAAAAAAATACTTTTATCTCCAGCTCGCCAGACTGTGTATATTGGAAATTCTAAAGATATGCGTAATTTAACATTATTTTGCGATATTGCTCTTGAACTGAATTTTATGGTTTAAGTGCAAAGAACATGATATTTAATAAATAAAGGTAACACTCAAAACGTTAAAAAAATGCCCCTTTGGACATAATTTAAAATCTGAAACATTTCAGTTTTTTTTTTTTTTTTTTTATTGATTTTTTTTAAAACCCAAGTTTCATTTTTGAAACTTTTCTTTAATTGCCCCTTAAATAGAGGTAAATACATTAAGGTCCCTATTCAAAGGGACAGAGACCAATAGAATTGTCCTTTACAAGAGGTAGTACTGTATTTTATATACTTATTAAAATAGTCCCATAAAAAAAGATTCCATACAAATTTTATACAACTTCATGAAAGACAATCAGATTTGATATACATATTAAGCAAAATCTAACATATTAGCTCTGTAATTTATGATCAGATTAAAGAAATCCTTGCTGTAATATGATGAATTAAATTAAATAAAGAAACCGTGATTGATAATATTGACTTTTATTTATTGATTTTTAATCATCTGCTCTGTACATCATTACACTTACTATATTTTTTAAAGAAAATATAATACAGCATGCCACGCTATTTACAAAAGAAGTCAAATTTTGCTTTGAGCAATTTCATCTAACTATGGCTTATAACTTTTGTAATTATTAGGACCTGGACTTTCAGATGCTTCACTAAAAGTAATGGCATTTTTCATATATCACAACTCAGACCTTTTCATATGTACATTATTTCTCCAATTTTGGGTCAGTCTTTCCTTTAAAATTCTCTATATCACTATATTAAATTGAGTCAACTCATCAATACCCATCTGAACACAACTAAGTTTTGGCTTTAGTTTGTTAGATAATGGCAAAGCGAACTAAGGATATATGCTTAAGGGGAGGAATGCCTTCATGGAGGACTTTCTAAGGAAAACTGGCTGAGAAAATTAGTTTTATTTTGAAAGAGTCGAACCTTGGCTCCATTTGTAAGAAAGCCATTTGCTCTTCAAAAGTTAAAGAAGAGTTTGGATTAAAAAAATTATTAATTACAAATGGAAAGACACTGTAATTATAAATTTTGACCTCTCTCAAGCTTTCCTTCATAGTATAAAGATTTATGGTGAGGTCAATTTTTTAATACACAAAAATTTTCTGGCCGATAAATGATAAGTTTTGAATATATCAACATAAAAAATAAAATGTAATTCAGCAATATTTATTCACTTTTTTTTTTTTTTTTTTTTTCTGAAGAAGCTGAAGCAGGAGATGATAAAGATAAGGATTCTATTACTAAACATTGGCTATATAACTACAGGCCTGTTACACTGTATTTTAATATAAGGGGAGGGATTAGTAAATTTCCATTTAATCATCAATTTATTTTGTTATTTTCTAGCATCTTTTTTTCTCCTTAACATGATCAAAATTTTGCATCTAAAGTTTCAAGTCCTAGTAATTATAAAGGAATCACATTTCTCCTAAAATTAATGAAATGATATTTAGATGCATTATATACACATATATATGTAGTATGTACAAATGAAATATTAACACCAGTACTTCATGTTCCAAAAAAAAAAAAAAAAAAACTCTTCTGAAACTTTGCTTATTTTGATTCTAGGAAAAATAGCTTGTATATACATATACACTATATGACAATTTCTTTAATTTATGGCTAAGATATAGCAATGGCTACCTTGGAGCATGGTTATTCATTAGAAGAGTCTGTCTATGTGTTTTTGGAGGCAGTTGGGGTGTAGATCTACTAGAATGTGGTGGAGGTAATAAAGTAATAGCACTGTCTAACACTCCAACTGATGTATGATGGGCCACCGGGACTGAAGATAATGTAAAATGTGAACTTGTAGAAGGAGAAGAATCGTTTAATGATGATTGTGATAAGCGTCTGGGAGTAGTCTGGGGTATGTTGGCCACATCTAAGGCAGAATTTCTTCTTGGCAAAGTCACATCACTAGAATTGCTCCAACTGCCCACTGGTCTATGCACAGGAGGAAAGTTAGAGGCAGAATGCATGCGTGGAAGTGTTCCTGAACCACCTGCTAAGTCCCTTCTTGGAGGAAGCGGTGGAGGGCTTGTTTCCCGTGGTGGTAAAAGAGGTGCATCTATGGCTTGCTTAGTACGTGGTGAAGTATCTCCAACAGATGACTCTCTTTTCCTGCGTGGAGGTAAAGGAGGAGGACTTGGTAATGGGGGAGGTGGTGGCAGTGGTGCAGCACTAGAAGCATAAGATGGACTTGAAGGATAACTGCTTGGTATTTCTTGTATAATAGGACCTACCAAAAGGAATTTGAGAAACAGATACATAATATATCTAATGTACTTAAAATAATATGTTCCAAAATAATTTAGTAAAATTTACAAACAGATTGTGAAAAGATTTTTCTGATAAAATAAATTCCTCAGCATTAAAAAATAAAAATATTTTTTTTAATTACAGATTAAAAATTTAGTAATTTAAAATTCTTTACAAATTTGTAATTAAAAACACCAAAATATTACTATTAATGGCTTAAATGGAAAATAATGAAAGTACTGCAATCATTTACACAAGCAGCAAGGTTTTTATATGCATACTTGCCAACCTATGACACTCAAAAATCAGGAGATTTTTTTAAGAAATCAGGAGATTTTTCACAATGTTAAAAAGACTTTTTAAATGATAAAAATATAGTTTTTAATAATGAATTAACTTTAAATAGTTACTAAGTCTTAAATGCAAGCAAAACAAAAATACCTTAGACATAAAAAACATTTTTATTACTTTCATCTTCTTCTTTTTTTTTTTTTTTTTTTTTTAAGCACTTTAATCAGTTTTCATACAAATGTTATGGACAGTGGCAGATTTTGCTCTCGTTAAGAAAGAAACTTCATAATTCTGTTCATAGCAATTGCCACGTAGGCCTGCTTTCGCTAATAAAAGTTTTTCTAATGTGTCATCACTAATATTAGATCTAAATTTAGTTCTCGTTTTCGCAACAACACTGAAAATCCTCTCACACTCCGCATTACTATGGGGAACTGTCAAGATGGCCGACATAATTCTAGAGAGTTCACTATATTTTAAAATTCCATCAGCACCTTTCAATTTTCCAATTAACCTCCACTAGGTGTCAATCCTAGCTGATTATATAACTTCATCCAAGTTTTCTAATTGTAAACTGCAAAATTGCGACTGAAGTATATCAGTAGCAACATCAATATCATCATCTTTCATCACTAAATGAATCTGTTCAAAAAGTACCTTATATCAGAAAAAGATGCATTTGCTAGAGCAGAAATATCAGCAACTTTAGCATGCAAAATCACTTCATTGTTGACTGGAAATTTATGTAGTGTGTAATCACATACTCGACAGAAGTAACTTCTAACATGAAGATAAAACTTACTTTTGTTTTCTTCTGAAAGTTCTTCCACTACTTTTTTGTAGTGGAAGTTCTTCCACTACTTTTTGTAGTTTAATTTTTTTTGTAGTTGCAGCTCCTATTACCAAATCTTCATCTTTCTTCTGATTTTCTGTTTCACCATAAATCACATCATATATAGAATTACAAGACAAAACACAGACTGGTTTTACAAACTTTGATAAAATGTCTTTAAACAGATCATAAATCATCGATTGCAAAACATGAATTAATGGAATTCTGCTTTGTAGAATTGTGTTCAGAACATCGAATGCTGGCACAATGAATTGTAAAAAAAAAAAAAGCAAAAAGCTTTGTTACGGTCCGAAGAAAAAAAAATAAATATTCGTTCTTCACAAGATAAACTTACAGTAATCGAAAAATGTTTCGTGTGTTGAGCAAATTTTTTTTTTTTTTTTTTTTTTTTTTTTTTTTTGAGAGAGAAATTTGTATCAGCTTTACGCTTATATTTTGCAGTATTATTTTGAGAACTGCCAGTTGAATTGCTGAATGATGCAGAAATTACTTTTTCTCAAACCCATTTTTAACAATGGAAGTAGTAACTACATCTTCATTTACACACGTTTCAAAATTTTTCTCATTTCAGTATTATGCAGCTGTTGGAACTGTTTCAATTTTTCCTTTCTTTTAGAAACTCCTTTCAAGATAATAATAAATATCAACAATGTGTTCATCCACATTTAATGGTAAAGAAGCTGCCCTTTTTTCAGCTGCTAAATTTAAGAGGTGACAGCTGCACCTCATAATCTGCAAATCTGAATTTGCCTTTCTTAAGATGCCTGCAACACCAGTCATCAAGCCTACCATTACTGGTGCATTATCGGCACCAAGCGCTAAGCAATTATCCAGAGGGACTGCATTTTATTTTAAAGTTTTAATAATTAGCTGTGCTATATTAAAGCCTGTAGAATGTCCTTCTAAAGTGGGGGCAGAAAGTAAACTGCACTCAATTTCTGAAGACTCTGGATTAAAAAAAGAAACAACAATTGGATACAGTTTTGAATTGTTATTATTGCTTCCATCCGTAGAGAGGCAGAACGGAGCTGTTTTAATGCAATCAATAACTGAAGATTTATTTTTCAAACCCATTTCTTTAACAATTGCACCTGTTTTGGTCCTTGCACTTGAGTATTTCTTAGCGATTTCACTATCGGGAAACATTTTTCTAAATAAAGCTGCAGCGTGATCCGATGCATTCAGTGGCAGGTTGTGCTCCAGTAAAAAGGCAGAGAACAGACATTCTGCATTAATCACTTTTTGGTCTTTTGTTTCCGAAGAAAAATTTAATTTTTCGTTTTTTCAAAACAACTCATGTTGTCCTTGTGTTTATGTGTACGCACATGTTTGAGAACATCTGCCCTTCCACCAAGAGAAATTGAAAAATCGCAACGACAGATGGTAAACATCGCAAATTTATTACATTTCCTTGAAGAAATAATGGAAGGAAAGTCAACTGTGTATGATTTTTGAAACATGCACGAGTATTTCACCTTTCTCGCAGACATATCAAAAGACGATAATTTCTAAAACTATTTCCTAAAGGCACGTGTACTCACACAACTCAGGACAAGATGAACGAAATAGCGAAAGAACATCCAAAGAACGGCCAATGGCCTTGAGCTTGCTTTATGCTCATTGGCTAATATATGCCAGATGACACGCAGTGGAGCTCGATGCCCATTGGAGAACTGGAGAATGACGTTTCTGGATACGTATGCTGTCAATCACAAAGCAGAAATTCTCATCTGATTCGAAAGGATTCATTTTAGATATAATCTAGAGAAAATTCAGTTGCTTTAAGACGTCCAAAATCACTTTTTTTTTTTTTGTTCATATAACGAAGTATTAAGCCAAGTTCCATAAAAATCATGAGAAATATTAAGAATAAGAAAAAGTCGGGAGAAATATATTGTAAATCGGGTTGGCGGGAGAGCGGTCGAAAATCGGGAGAGTTGGCAACTCTGTATATGTATTTAGATTTACAAGATGAAATACAAATGTCTAAGTTAATTGTCTAGATAGATCAGATAATGCTTTTATACATTTCAAACTGGCAGCACAAAATATAACCATTTCTTTAAATAAACGTAAAAGCCAAATAAAGTAACATTAAAATGGTAGGTTCTACATTACATTCTGTCCATTTATGATCATCTGAAGAATTTTTTAAAGTTAAGGATTTCCGGCATCTTAATGCATCTACTATTTCTAAATATTTCATATCGGTCCCCTTCCATTTTAACAATTACTAAACAAGTTACAAATAAAAAAAAAAAAAAAAAATTCAAAATTGCAACACTTACCACCTCCAATCATTACAGGAGCAAATACACTATGGTCACTATTCAAGCCCCCACCAGAAAAGGGTGGAGTTAAAGGTGTTGAAGGATTATTTGGAGGTGTTGCCACACATGACTGCCCATCTTCATCATCCTGATTGATTTGCTGACTACTTATGCTAAAACTACGAGAATCTGATGGCAAGCTAGTTGGATGATGGCCAGAACGGGATAATTTTGGCTTTATACCAGGAGATTTCAAAGGTAAATCAGGCCATTTACGAGGCTATAAAAGACAACAGGTGAAAATGCTTTTAACAAAAAGAAACAAAGATTCTATTTAAATAACAGTATTTTAAAAGACTGCAGATAATATTCAAAGTGCAAACATCAACTTACTAATCTGTTCATGTTCCAACCATTATTTTGCATATATACAGTACTTTCCTAAATTAATTTCACTTAATGATTAAAATCGAACATTTTTATATTAGTTTTTACCACATTGATTGCTGAAGCAATGACAGATTTTTGTTATTACCTTATTTTTAAATCTATAACAAGGTTCAAATTTTGAGTGGAAGCATTTCAAATGAACAGCAATGAACATGATTACATCTATTATATACTCATGATAGAAAATTATGTGTACAAGCAGTTTAGAAGGACTAGATTTTCAAATCCAATCCTTCTAAACTGCTTGAATATCTAAGAAATTGCTTAACAGAATATTATTAAAAAAATCATGATCATTACCTATATTTAATTTTTATAACATTTATTTGCTGTTATATGAAATATACAGCAAACAAATTTTTATATGTTTATAGGTATGCAGAGATTAATAAAAATTCAACCATGTTTAAATAAACAGATAATAAAAACTGAACAAATTATTTATGAAAATTCAATGCAACTATCATGTTTTTAATAAAGTATCAGCATCTTTAAAAGAAAAATACTCAAGATTAATGAATAAACTTACGAATTTTGGTGGTTGCTTACACCCACGAGGTTCAATCTCAAGGGATTTATTATACAAATAATCATTGAATGCTTTTTCTGTCCTTCCCTCAAGAGGATCGAGATTTTCCAGATACCTCTAAAATATAAATCAGTTCAGTTTAACACACAAACCTGAATATGTTCTTACAGATAAGCACAAAAAAGCTTCAAAATAAAACTTTATATATTGGAAGAAAAGGAGTCAAAGTGTGTGTATATAATATGTGGGAAAAAATGTAAAAGAAAAAGTTGAGAATCGGTAAAAACAAATTTAGAACTTAAGGAAAATTGAAGTATATAAATACGCATACACGTAACATATTAAAATGCAATGATAAAGCATATTAAGATATATATATATAAACAAACCTTTATATCAGGTTGAACAGTAAGGCAATAAGGTTGATTCTGATATTGCTGAATCTCACCAGTAATTTCTGCAACTTTACGTCTTTTACTAAAATTTACTAAACCTTCGAAATTTGGCAAAAAGTCAGGATTTCCTTCCTCAATATGAAGAATATTAGTTAAGTACATACCTATTAAAAATACAATAAAGTTAGTTAAATTCATATGCAATTGAAAAATACAGTACAAGATATCAGTAAAAATTTTTTAAACAGGGTTCGTATACATTTCTGCACACGGAAATTAAGTACTTTTAAGGACCATTAATGAACAAAATTATAAGGACCTATGAGGAAATGGAAACTGAATAAATTCAATTAAAAATACTATCTATGCTTAATTTCTTTTTTGTAATACAATCCTAAAAATAAAATAGATGCCTAAGTAGTATGCATTATTACTAAACATGAATTAATTAACATAATTATTAATAAGTTTGAGAATAAAATAAACTTTATGCAATTTATCAAGTAGCATTTAATATTTTACACTAATAGTCGTTGGACATATTTAAAATGAGATAAGTGACATTTACGTTTTACTAACAGTTAGCTTTATGTTGATTTTTTTTATGTCTCATTTTGTCACATACTTGCTCAGACTAGAGGATTAGTAAATAGCAGGTAGATTTTATGTCAAATGGCATACGTTAAAATGAGAAGTAAGATCATAATCTGCATGATTCATAACAAAAGAGTGAATGTTGTCACCACTGCTGCTTGTCTAGAGAGAGACCTGCTGATTAGAACGAACCTGAAGGGCCTGATGTAGGTGTGGTTGGCAAGTGTTGAAAATTAGTCAGGCTCTGTTTGATGCAGTTAATGCCATAGCTTCGTGTAGAGTTCCAGGCGGTTGTAACCCAGTTAATGTACTTTAAGGTTCCAATAAGCCATTAAAGCACCAGAGGTGGTAAGTTGTTTTGTATTACTTTAAGTCTCACTAGATGCAAAGAATAAGTTTTATTTGAATTTTTACATTTTTGTGTTTTATCTTGAGACCACAATGAGTATTAACGAAAGGCAATAACTAACTTTAATATGTAGAGATAATTTTTAAAGGTAAGCAGTTATTTATAAATAATTAAATTAGGTAGTTTGATAACCTTAGTCAAATTTTTAACAATAAAAAAGCCCTATTAAAATCTACTAAAATTTCAGTGTAAAATAAAAAATGTAATTTATAACACTGATTCTTAAACAATATTAGGATAATTACACATTAAAAGCTACAAAACATTTATGTTTTATAACAACAACACTCAACAAAATATTTATCCGTAATTTTAATCTGAAGCCTTCCCAAACATTTTGGCTAGTTTATATCGATTTCCTTCTCTTTAAGCATCTTTTCTAAAATGAGATTTGCCTCAATATGCAAACCAATGCTCTCGCTAGTTTCTGCACGCTTTATCTCCTAACTTGTAAACCTCTCCACAATGTACCTATGAGAGTTTACTTGATCTGGTAAAAGTTAAATAATCCAAACCCCCCAACAGACGAGAAACATATTATTGCTATGTCCAAAAGTAACTACAATATCAGACAAAGGTTTAAATAAACCTCTTATTTAAAAAGAACTTAGAACATAAAAGCATGGTCTAATGCTAACAAAATCAATTACAGCTCATGGTGACGTAATTAAACAAAAACAGTCAAATTCAAACTAAAAATGTGGACTAGTGGTCAAAGACTATACAATTTGATTTTAATTTAATCAGGCTCAGTAACTCTATCCTATGAGGAAATAGAAATAGTAAATTATAGTAAAGGCTGAAATCATAAACAGTTGGGTAATTTACATACTAATAACAGCACATATCTTTGAAGAATAATTTTCTTTATGTATTCAGTTTTTCCTTCAACACATTTTCTTTTCATTTTAGAATTTTTGGATTTAATTAAGGATTTCTGTTATTCTACAAAACACTAAATGCATTTA
The DNA here is from genome assembly GCF_044657685.1 of Stegodyphus dumicola. NCBI lineage: Eukaryota > Metazoa > Arthropoda > Arachnida > Araneae > Eresidae > Stegodyphus > Stegodyphus dumicola. Next base: position 89,374,043 of record NC_140777.1, read on the forward strand.
GAATGTATAGAAAAAGGTGGCTAATTTTATTTCTTTAGTAATATGAACATTCAGAAGAAATATGAAATATATATATGGTAGAGGCTGGTTACAGAGCTGACGTGGCAAAACTTTTAGAATAATTTAGATCAGGCATTGGATGCAGAATTTAGAAAGGCACTAGGCAGCAGAATATAGGATCCACAGAGGTTGCATCAGGTGGAAAAAGGCCTAGTGCCAGCTATGTGTATGATGCATTAAGACATATTAGATGAATCTTTTAAATTGTAAGTTTTCAGTTTCTTTATTAATAAAAAGTAACTTTCTATAATGCCTGCCCATGTGATAAGATTAGAAATATTTCTGATATTTTCCATGCTTGTATCTAGTGAATAGTAGAGAAAATAAAGAGAAGATAAACATGTTAAAAAAAAAGATTCTAGCATCAGAAGTAAAACATTCAAATATTATGTTTTCATTGTTCTTCCAGACGTTTTCCAAAAAGTAAGAAATTCATTGCGAACTTTCTGTAATATATATCACTACATGTTGATACCATGGAGACATTTTTCATTTTGCCACATATTTTCTCGAATCTTCTAGAATCGTGGGTCTATAAATCTTGCCTTCAAATCCTTCTAAACTTTCCAAGCTGCAATATTTAATATCCTAAAGAAAAATTACCCTTTCTGTAACAGCAAAAAGCCAGAAATATTTTGGAAAAACAAAGGAAGGAAAAAGTGTAAAATTAATTTTACAGAGAAAACTGACGCATATTCTGAGAATTTTTAATATTCCGAGATAATTACATGGGAAAAAACTCTTACTAAGAAGACATTTTAAATTAATTACATAGCTAATTTTGCTTTTACTACGAGCTGTTTCATAAATTGTGCTTTACAGCAAGCATTATACCTTGTTTATTTTTTCAGATTCAAAATATTGTATAATAAGTTGCCAAAATGAAACTTTATAATATGACAGAAAAATAAAAAATATTTTATTTTAATGCAATTTTTTTAATATAATTTCAATGAAATTTACCAATGTTACTATGTTTTAAAAAAATCGTCGAAAAATTCCCAGATCTCGGAATTAAAAATTTTTTATAAAAACTGATCTTAAAAATTGCCAAAATGTTGATATGTCGCCAAGTTTAGAACCGTTTAATAAAAGAATTCACATTCTCAAAAGCAAAAAGTTGTTTAGAGTTCTTTATTAGAAAAAATGAATTTCAAAATGCTTATGTTTTTTTTTTTTTACTTAGAAACTCAAGTATCCCATTATTTATATTAGAAATAAAAACAAATTATAACCCATGAACCCTTTCAAAAGATAACCATATATGTCATTATAACCCATAAACCCTTTCAAAAGATAACCATATATGTCAGTGAATCGCCAAAAATATTCCTACAAAATGCTAATTCACACTCAAAATGGTAGTCGTAAAAACAGACAGAAATTTCAGATGATTATAATTAAGGACCTTCTGCTGATTTTGGCCAAAATTAAGGACTTTTAAAAATCGATTCCAAAAAATCTAATTACTTTTAAGGACTCTTAAGGACCATACGAACCGTGTTAAAAAGTACACTTTACTTTATAAAAAAAAATACTAAAAATGGCCGGCCATCACTATGTCCTTATCTCTCCAAAGCTTGTAGATGATTATGGATGCAAAATTACACATAAAAAGGAGGTTGGATTTCCAATTCATTACACATGAAAATGTCTGCCAGCTTCTAATGCATCTGTTATTAGTTTGAATGCATATTGGAAGAAAAGGAGTCAAAATATGCAAAGAGGGTCATTTTCAAATTACAATCAATAAAGTTCCACTTATTTATGATATTCCTGGGAACTCTGAAATGTTAGGGCTACTTGTTAAATAAGAGAAAAAAAAGTGACACTGAATGAAAACAAACAGTGTTAGATGTCAAATTCATGAAATAACTTAATTAAAACTTAGTTCTATTACTCAATATTGCCCTTCAGCTGAAGAAAAGTAGCTAACTTAGGCATAAAAATTTCATTATAAGCTTTATAATGAAATTAAAAATAAATATAACTCCTTTGTAAATTCTATTATTTGTTACTCCTATTTTATCCTTATTTTTGTAAATCTTGTATTTATTGTTTGATACTTAACATGATTACTCCATGTAATTCTTTGGAGACATTTTTCTCACAGCATTTAATAAATTTAACTGAATTAGAATAAGGTAGGGAAATTCTTAACATGCATATGGATTTACTCATTTTTGGAAGAATTGTTACTATTAAAAATTATAAAAATATTTTTAGGATTACATATGCATGGGAAAGATGAAATACAATGTCTGAACACAGAGGAAAGTGAGATAAGCTAATTCCCCCTGATGAGTTAGCATTCTCTCACTGGCTTTTCAATTATTCATTTTTTCTAAAATTAACTAAAATTTGTACTGATTTTGAATGCAATTTTAAATGGTATTTGCTTTAATTGCGAATGACAGGCAGGAGATTACATTTTCCTAATTCACTTCCTTTCTTCATTATCTTTCATTTTAATTTTTCTAATTTTCAATAGGTTTAAATTTCATTTAATTTATTTTGTATTGCCTTTCAAAACTTTCTTTCTTAAATTGCATTGTTAATCAGGTTTAACTTTTAACTTCACATTGAAATTCTTAAATTTTGGACTAAGTTTGCACAATTTAATAGGATTTGTTGTTTAATTTCATAATATTGTTTATATATAAAATCTATGCAGACTAAGTGCAGGATTCTAAAAATTGTCCTACTTTCTATTTTGAGATTATGTTATTTTATACATATATCATATTGTGCTAACCAAATTACTAAGTCAAAGGATTTCCAACATGACAAAGACTGGAGAGTGTTTATGATCAGTTACAGTTAGTATCCTTAAAACAGTTACCTAAAAAATGGTCTACGAGAATAAAACCATCAACTATCATGTGCAAGAAGGCTAAAAGCAATCAATGTTAATGTATGCTTGTAACAAAAGTTTTCCACCAAAACATTCTTAATAAAGTTAGGAGCAGGAAAAAACACATGAAAGCAGTACCTTTAGTGCAGGTAGTAATCACGACACAAATCTATGATTTTCTGCCAACGTTTTGACAGATTTTCGAAGACTTTGGCCTAGAAACTCGGTGACAACTAGTCCAAAAACAGGTCAATCTCATTTTGGATGTCCCGTGCAGAATAGAATATAGCACCAGGAAGACGTATCTGCAAGTGTGAAAAAAGGTAGGTGTCCGAAGGAGCGACTTCAGGACTATACGGTGAGTGTGGCTATTAAGAACTAATTTGAGTCCATACAGAATCCAGCCAGCGAATGCAAACACATGTGGTCTTGCATTATCTTGATAGAACATTACCATTTTGCATCGAACAAAGCACAATGTTTGGATCATGATCTGTTAGGAGATTTGGATTTAGACATGAATGTTTATAAAACTTTGATGCAACTCAGTTTCATTAAAAGTATCTTAGCATCAATTGCTTTATCTTTTACTTACTTAAGTACTGTTGCACATTTTCATTATAATGATAATCCTCTATTGATAGAGCTTAGGCTTTGCAAATACATCTTTTTCAAGCAACTTAATGTGAGAAGTTAATGAATTCTTAAATAATGAGCATCCTGCATTAAGAAGAAATTTAAGAATGTCCCATAAATCAAATATATACTAGACATTAAATCTAAGTGAATATCTATGGATGTTTTGTTAGAATAAAAAATAAAATATGGGGCAAATCAACCACAGGATCTACAGAAATAGCATGTTTGGGTTAACTTAATGGCAACAGATACCACATGATTTAATTAAGTCACACCCTCAATGTAGTATTCAGCTTATAAGATAATTTCTATCTACAAAGATTAATGATAATGTAAAAAAGAGCTTAGATATAACTAAATTAAAAGAAATCTTTTTTAAATGTGTTATCTTTTCATCTTCTGATCATACATTTCAAATATTCTAGAAATAACATGAATACATTCCCAAAATGCCATAAAAATAATGATTTATACCTTGTACTATTATATCACATTAAACACTGCCATTCATATACTATCTTTTCCTTTTCTTTCTTTCTTTTTTTCTTTTTCTTTCTTTTTTTTTTTTTTTATTATTATTATTATTTTTAAAACTTGATTTTACTACATTATTACATGTGACATTGGCAAGAAAAATGGTGTTTAAAATAAAATAGTTATCTTCTATAATTATGACTATGAATCATTTCTTAATCACAATAACAAAAAACTAACTAGAATAGAAAGATCAATCTTACCAAAGAAAGGAACACATGGTGGATTAATAGACCTTAACTTCTCCTGGTACTTTTTAAAATGATCCGAGTTCAGTTCTTGTGCTTCTTCTAATGCCTTTTTCAAGCTATATTTCACATTCTAAAAGGGGAAATATTAATATATATATATACATACACAAACCATGCAACTGAAAATCCAGCTCATTTCATACAAAATTTTAATAAATTGCTTTAAAGTTTTAATAATAACAAACATGTATAATGCCATGCAAAGCACCAGAATTAGCCCCCATCTGTGGCTGAGTGGTTAAAATCACTGAATACTGGGAGAGCAGGCTGACTACATGGCTGATTTTTGTGGTCTTCTCCAAAGTGAATATGAGCAAGTTTCCCTTAGAAAGTCCCTCATGAAGGCAGTCTGCATGTACTCTGCCATAATTAAATAACCCACACCAGTGGAATAGCTAGGGGGAAGTGCTTTCAAGGGACACCAAACTGATGTTACAAAATTTTAGAATGAAATGTTTTATGAAGAGGGCATGAAAATTTCTATTTTCCCCAAGCACTGTAAACCTTAGCTCATGCTTTGACAAGCCCCCTTTTTCTTAAAAAAAAAAAAGATCGAATTAACTTACGAACATTTTTAAAAGCATGCTTTTAACTTTAAATATGCTACATAACTAAAATGCTAGAAATTTAATCTCTAAAGATTTATTATGAAATTCTGGCTTTGGCTGGGGGATGGGTGATTCATACATGCATTTTAGGCTGAATCATTTTTTAAAGACTACTAGATGGTGTCTTGTGTCCATTACTTTTGAACTGATCATAGTTTTAGAATTATGACCTTCCACCTGATCACATTCTGCCTAACTTTGGTGTCAGCTGTTGTGAGGAAGGAGGAAAAGCATAATGTAAACAAACAAAGCTTGGCTCTTTAACTCGCCACATGATATAAATATTCTTGTTTCTTCGAATCCTTTTTTCGCTAATATGTCGGGTCTTTTAGGGTTACTATGTGGGGAATGTTGCTGTTGTTCCAGCAAAGCTCTTATTTTCACTTTAACGACTGCCTACTAGGTAATGCGCAGATCAAGGAGTGCTGAGTAGGTAATGTGCAGATTATCTAAGCAATTTGCAGATTACCTAGGTAATTTGAGAAATGAAGCAATTTTAGACACTTTAACGGATGCAAAACTGAAAGTTTTAAATACTTTCGGAAAACTATTTTATTACTATGCAGAATAAAGTAATGGTGTAGTTTGCAATCTATAGGTTTTAGTTTTTTATTCGTTAAATGGTGACACTAAAACACATTTTTTAATTATTAAAACAAATACAAATAATTAAGAACATTAGAAATAAAAATGATTCCATTAAGTTAATTGTTTAAAATTAGTATCGTGTGCACGATTCACAAAGTTCTTTTGATGGTTTAAGGTTTGATGATCACATCCTAATCGACATTATGAAAGCTGATTATAATACAGTCATGTGAAATAAAATATTCATATCTGAATGTGTAATAAAATGGGGGGAAGAAATGATTAACACAGCAATCAATTTTAATTGCATCATGAACTAAAATAAATAAAGAAAAGCAGAATAAAATCATAAATATTAAAAATACACAATAGGAAAAAGAATTAATGCTTACTTATGTGCACCTGACAATGTACTAGACTGTCAAAAAGTATTATGTGCCAACCCAGGTATACGCATAGCATTCCAATGATGAATTCCATTTCTTTTCACTAGTGTGACTGCAGATTACTATCCCTTTTTTCAGTGTTTTAAGATAGCAGTGTACTGTAAACTGCAGTTTTTGTGATCTCCAGAGAAATTTTAGCTTTCTGCATGCATAGAGTGTAATGTGGTTCACTCAAATGCATCACCTCTTTTTTTCCTTCTCATTTCAGCATTCTAGTGTCAAAGTTTCACAATTCTCTTACGTCTCTTTAGAGAAAAACACATTGTGTATGTGGGGAGGATAAGAATGGGGGAAAAAAACAGGAAATGTGCATGGTTCTTATGAAAAAAAAAAGAAAAATGTAAATGATAGGTGGCACTAAGCGCATCACTGAAATTGGAGCTTATAAAAACCCATACAAATATCTCTCTTCGAAGTTGGCAATAAGATCATGACTTTTGAATGAACATGCAAATAATCAGAAAGTATCTAATAAATTTTGATTAGCATATAAAATGTTTAAATATTTTTTGTATTTTGAATGAAATAAAATGTATCAAAATAACATGATTTTATACTCTGAAAATTTTCATTAATTTGATAAAATTCTAAAACATAAATTATTTACATTTAAAGTATGTTCAAGCCGATGCACACAGGCAGAATTCATTGCACCAACAACTTCAAGCACCCCTGTGAAGTTATTTAATTCTTGCAATACCATCATAATTTCTAATACCCGAGAGACAACTGCAACACGCTCCTCAAAGCTTTCCGTTTCCACAATGCACTTCATCAGCCAAAAACTAAACTGTAACAAAAAATAAATTTAATTATTTTATAGATAAGGATTATATGTCAGAACTGATTATAAACACTACAGCACTGCCTTAAATAAAAAGCATATAATTATTTCACAAGATGAATACAATCTGTTTTTACAATTTAGGCTTTTCATCCCTTTTACTGAATTTCTAGCCTTTGCAGAAGAATTATATTTACAAACACACTAATAAAGTAGGCAATACATGTGAAGGCAATAAAATAAATATTAAAACATTAAATATGATTTTTAAATACATATTAAATTCGATATTTTTCTTACATTAGAAGAATGATGGATCATTTTTAACAAATTTGGAGATGTTTTCATTTTGTCTTTTTTGGTCCACACACTTCCAACCAATTCAGAAGGTTTCACACTCCGATAAAGTTCAAATTCTAATAAAGTTAGTTGCCGGGCTATTTCAATGGGATGTAACTGTAATGAAAGTAAATTAGTAAATATATAAACAAATTAATAATAAAATGTTAACAGGATCTGCAAAGGTATCTACTTACAGTTAATAAATCAAACTTTTCATAAGTGTTGCTTAAAAACCATTCAATGGATGGTGGAATTTTTTCAAAGCCGAAAGTGATCTCACGAGGTTCTTCTACTGATTCCAACTGTAAAAAACACTTTTTTAAACTACAAATAAATGCAATTTTAAAGAATATGTTTCATATAATTTTACATTATTACAAACTTGAATTCTAAATTTACTTTATGTAATAAAAATTGAAATTTAACTGATTTAGTATTAAAAACATAATATTGCTTTTTAAGTTATAAAAACAAAGAATAACATTCTAAATACATACAGTCAACTATCAGTTGACCAAGACTTGTCTAAAAAAAAGATTCAGTTTACTTATTGCAAAATAATGGAAAATGACTACCATAAATAATCAGAATAAAGCCAAATCTTAAGAGGAAATGTAAAAAAGGGGAGGGAGAATGCATGAGATAACAGCAGTGATAGCAGATGATACCACAATATTTGGAAATTGGTTTAATCCACATAGATTAATAGTTTTTCGGCCAAACCCATGACTAAAAATTCTCATGTAACCACACTTTTGATCTTCTCATCTTGCACAGCTTTCCAGCTTTGCTCACCAGATCAAACAAAGATGACACATGATAAACTAGCCTGTTAAATTAATCCCACCTCACTATTTCTAATGACAACCACCTTATGATTCCATAGCAAAAATGTTATTTTCATCTACTATGCACTGACTTGAAAATTTCACAAGAACGCTTGGATTTTATGCTCCAGTCTGAAACGATTAGCTTCTCCTGCCCACAACATTCACATGACAATTTCACACGTGATTATGGAACTGAAAGACTTGTCTCATTTAACATCGTGAAATTTGGCCCTGGGCTTCCCTCATATCTGCAATACTAACCATAGAAAAAATATGGGTCTAGAATCATACACTTTTCTACACAGGATGGGGCTTATGTCCAGGAGCCTGAAATTGTGACCTGTTCACCCAAGTCTTCCTCTTTCCAGTGGTCTTTTTCTAATGGTTGTTGAATTAGCCATGACTTTGGGGTAACTGTAGACATCATCTGTAATATTACTCCAGTTAATAATGAGTGTACTACATTTGAAACTAAAAACTACAAATTTGAAATTCACTCATCATAAGGTTTTTTTTGTGAGATGCAAGAAGACTTTATAATGAGTACTGAATGTAAATGAAAGAAACCAGCTAGTCAAAATTAGCTGATCAATATAATGCCAACATATGTGAAAGTTATGAGTTGAACCCATTTCACAGATTCTACAGGAAGCTTTATGTAATATTATAATGTGAGGAAGATTACAGAACCCATTATGCAAAAATCCTTAAAGCTGAAACTTTTTCATTCGGCAGCTCTAATCCATTTGGCCACTAACAGATTATTCCTCATAAAAATGATTTTCTAAAATACTTTAAATATCTGTTACAATACTGTGAAAAGATGAATACAAAACAATTAGAGATATGTTTATATATATATATATATATGCATTTTAAAATTTAATACAATTTAATACAGATATACATTTGGTGCTTATAAAACAATACAATACAGTGAAACCTATGTAAAATAACTGCTTACAGTTCAAGACAAATGCTATCTTCTATTACATAATTATAATATTCAGTATCATTACTTATTATACTTTAATAAAAAAAATACTGAACATTTGCACAGATGCGCTTCTTTTAGGATGGCAGTTGCCAAATGAAAGTTCACTGCATTTTGAAAATATAAGACTCTGAATTAAAAAATACACTCTTAGGAATTCTATACATTTTCATAGATAAAATATACTTACACGTCGCATAACCACTTTGTTAATCGATTCAACCCACTTTCTCATGCTTTTGCCTTTTACTTTCTCTAGAAATGCTCGAAGAGCTGATAGCAAAGATGGATCTCTCTCAAAATCATAAAAGTGATGATCTACCCAATGTCGAAGTACATTTAAAACTCTGAAAAAGTGTAGAGCAAACGATGTTTAAGACAGCTGTTTTCAATAAATTTATATAAAGCTAGTACAACCATTTTAAAAATAAAAATTCTTCATCCAAAAATTTCAAAAGAATTTATATAAATATATATATACTAGCAGCTACGTGGCCAGCCTTTATCTGACTTTTAAATGTACCGGAGAAATGCCTAAAGGGAATGCCAAACGTTAAATTAAAAAACTGCGCAGAATTTTACTCTGCAGAACAACTTCATTAAAAAAAAAAAAAAAAAAAAACATTTTAAATGTATTACATATAACAAAACTGCAATGAAATAAGCAATTTTCCTTAATACAAATATTAATTATCCTAATAAATAAATTAACCAACTTCTCATTACAAAATCTTAAAAATTCAAAATGGTAAAAACTTTGTTTCTTAAAAACGTCACGCAAAATTTTTTGTATAATTAAAATATAATATAAAAGAATTACAATGAAATAAGCAATAAATCTTATAGTTTTAAGAGAAAACAGTCAGCAGTCCAGTATCCAAAGCAATGAATGAAAAACTATTGCCAAAACCACATTTTTAAAAGATGTGTGTGTAATTATGGCAAAGCCTCGAGGGCTATCTGCCTAAGAGGAGGGATGCCTTCGTGGAGGACTTTCTAAGGGAAACTGGCTTGTATACACGTTACACATGGGGAAAACCACGAAAACGCCCATGCAGCCAGCCTGTTCGCGGGATTCGAACCTCGGACCGAACTACCAGTGTTCAGTGACTTTACCGCTCGGCCGCTGGTGGGCCCCCCATTTTTAAAAGAATAAAACTATTCAAAACAATGCAATAAATTCAAAAAATAAAATAAAATAAAAAAAACATACAATTCGAATTTTGAAGAGGAAAAAAAAAATCGCTTGGAGATGCAATGGCTCTTGTCTAGATGCACCTATATACCAAATTCCGTAGTCCTAGGTCTATTGGCTTATGCACAGCACAAACAAGACACCGACTCTTTCTTTTATTATATGTAGAGATATGCACACAATAAATAATAAATAAAAAAATTACACACTGAAAACTTCAGATATCTTAAAGCATTGAAAATTAAGTATTTAATTAAAAAAAGAAATTACAATCTGAACTTGGCAGACAGGTTCCAATTTAAAATCTCAAATGATTTAAAGGTATTCAGTTGCGACACAGCTACTACTTTAATCCTTTCAGTCCCAATTAATTTTTTTAAATGTACAAAAGATGTAGTACATGCTTGCCTTATAATAAACAAATTGACTAAACATCTATCTATAAGAAGATGCATGTGACAGTTTTCAGAGAAGATTTTCAGATCTCTCCCACATACATGTAATTCCCTCTAGGCTTCTTTAAACATCTACTGGGACTGAAATGGTTAAAAATTAGTTCTAAGGAACTCGGAGATATGGAACATAAGATCTTGTATTAAACATTAACTATTTAAAATAACAAGGCAAATGGCGGGGGGAGGGGGGACGAGCTCTTATTTTTTTATCATTTACGCAGCTTAAAGTCATGTGGAATTTTTCAATAAGAAAAAGTATAATCATTTAAAAGATAGTTGCAAGTGTTTCTCACTGGATTACTTGTGCACAAGGCTAGCAATAAACATTCCTTCCAAGTGATGTGGCATTACTTTCTATTTTGCCATGACACCAAATCCATAAACTGAAAATGAAGAGTTTTCTTCTAAGGTGTTTAAATCAGCAACATAATTAATGTGGCTCTAAAGGAGAACTGGTTAAAAAGAAAACTAATGCTTATATTTAAAGCTTAATTATCGAGATTACTGATTTTTCTTACACACACACACACACACACACAAAAAAAAAAAAAAAAAAAAAAAAAGGCTTTAGGTAGTCTAACTATGAATAACAAAAAATATAAGAAGTTCAGAACATTCACACACAACAAGGAATTCAACAAAATGCTACACATATTGAAATGAAGAAAATATTTCAATAAAGATAAAAGCCTCAGTACAGACTATTACTTCTTACATACAATGTGCTTTATTATTATTTAATACATTAGAAAAGAGCAATATAAAAACAATACAAACATCAAAATAATTGCATACAAAAAAGTACCTAAATTGCACTGGCTGACAGTATTCTTTTCTGAAGCGTTTTAAATCTTCCCTGTAGGAATTTTTGTAATTTTCTATATCAGTTCCTTCTAATGATCCATCAGAAAGTGCAGGTGGTGGTGGAGGATCTGTTATCTCAAACGTAAATCAGAGTTAAAGAAATTACACACTGCAATTATTGCTAACAAAACAGTCATGGTTAAAAGACGTTAAATTTTTACTCACTTTCATGATAATGAACTAAACAAGCATGCAACCTTATGAAATTAAAGACACTAAACCTTCTCTCATATGTTCTAAATATGGTAAATTTATGTCTATTAAGGATGCCTTTCTACACTATAAAATCTTATTTCCATTTTTCATTTAAAATCCACCTTTATAATTTATGTCTGAATTTTATAACTATTTTTATATTTTTCAATATCAGACTTAATAATTCAATTCTTCCATAATTTTTTCTGTTGTTACAAATTTTCATATACCCTCCTTTCCTCTAACAATCAGATTATGGATATGTAACAGAATTCACCTTCATTATATTCAGATAAAACTGCCAAGTTAATACTTTATTTTAAACATTTAAAAAATATATCACTTAAATAGTATCTTCAATTTAGCTTTGAGATAGAAGGATAATTCCTTTTTACAAATTTTAAGCTTATATAATAGAATTCATTTATAATCCTAGGAAAGTAAATAAATTATAAAATGCTAGCTTATTTGATTATCCAAATCTGCATTTTAATGCAGCTCAGAAATGCACGATTTTCTAAAATAACGCACAGTTTTAAAACTATACTCATGAGGGACAAACAAGTCTTTTATGCCATACATAAGAAATAGTGTATAATTAAAAGAAAACAACTGGCATAAATAATACAATTTTAAAAGGATATCTTTCAATCAAGAGATCAAGTAATTCTGATGGTTGGCAGAAAGACCGATATGTTGTTAGAAATGTGCGTACAAACATTGGATCAGCATACATATGGTAAGTTAATCTTTCAACAAGTTTTAGAAGTGTTGCTCCTTTTATAATTGGTCCACCAGCATTAGATTTATTTTCTTCAAAAATTATATTTGCTTCAGAGTCTTCCACAGCAAATCTAAAAATGAAAATATACTTTACATAAACCATGGGGGGGAAATGTCATTCTCGTTTGATGCAAAAGTTTATTCAGATATTTTTGAATGAATATAATACTAAAATAAACCACACAAACGTGAAATGTCCAAAAATTCAAATTTGTTATTAAATATGATTATAATGTAGAATCTGTACATATATATGCTTGTTCTTTGAACTGTGGATAAATGAAAAAAAAACTTAAACAATCAAATTTTCAACACATATAGTTTGCCAAACATGTGCACTTCAAAATGGAATTTTGAATTTGCAATTTGTTTCATGCTATTTTTGATAACAAACTCAATGATTTAAAAGCAATGTGTTGCTATTCAGCGAAGTGCAAGATATTCATCTTTCAAATTTAATCGACAATTTCAGCTATTTAAAAGCTATGTGTCGGCATGCCAAAGTGCACAACAATTACATTTTATCTGTCCTTACAGATTAACAAAATAACCAATTTAAAAGAAATAAATGCATTTCTTAATACTATTTTTTTAAAACTTTTTATAAATTTATACTACCTGGACTTGTTAAAATCATTATATATTTTTTCTTTTAATAATGATTACATTAAGGGCAGATAGCCATTTAATGTGACTAGCAAATTTAAATTATTAAGATTATAAAAATGACTGACTAAAATAAATCATTAGTATGTATAACAGTAAAATAAAATTTTAAAAAAAATTGCATTTAATGATTAAACAGGGTTCGTAGCCACATTTTAGTTAAAAAAATAAGCACATATAAGCACTTTTCAAGCACATTTTAAGGGAAAAAAAAAAAAAAAAAACACTGTCTAATTACATTATACACAACTGCATAACCTTAAAAGAAAAACTAGACTTGCAATTTAAAATATGAGCAATGCAATATTTATTAAGAGAATAAACCATTACCTCAACCATGGAAAACAATTAACCTTTTTTCTTTTTAATTTAAAATGACAGTTCAATTTACAGAATTAGTTTACAATGAGAGGAAAAAAAAAACTATGCAGAACTAGTAAACTATATTACAAGATTTAATGATGAAATTTCAGTTCAAAATATAGAAAATAAATAATAATAAGCTATATTAATTGTATTCGCTTGCATCTAATAATAAATACAATTTATTTTTCCACTCATATTAATATTTAAATAATTTAACTTAAATCAAAATTCTGAACATTTTCTAAATTTTCATTGCATAACAGTTTTCCCTTAACATATATTCCAAGTAAAGTAATTTAAGTAAAACAGAGGAACATTTCTGAAATCAGGAGATGGGAAATTGCTTCCTGCTGTCATCCTTTCACAGTAAAAGCTCAAATAACCCGCATACTCGGAAATTGCCGAATATTCTGGATAGTAACTGGAAAAATAGGAGTGGGGGAGATTGTAGCCGTTCTTTAGATTTCTCGACTAAATAAATGATTTTGACATTTCGATATGTGCATCGTATAACCATAGACCGACGGAACTTAGAAATATTCTGCTTAGAAAGCACAGTAAAACTCTTTTAAGTGTTTATAAACAAATCTCAGACTGAACATCAAAATTAATTATCTCTGCAAAATACCGCAAACGTTATTGCGCAATATGTGCGGCGTAACTCCTCCACATGTGATATTACACAATCGGAATCAACAGCTGCCGGTATTCGGAGAATAAAGAACTAAATAAAGGAAAAGAAAGAGACTTACTAATCTGAGGCGTTTTTTATTCTAATTTTGAACAGACTGCGTTAAATTTCCGGAAAGAATCATTGTTCCATATAAGGAAGAAGCGTTGTTTATTTAGTTTCGGCTTTGGTACGGGGGAAAAATGCGCGTTCATTAAAAAAAAGCAAAAAATAAGCACTAAAAACAAAAAAATAAGGGCTTTAAAGAAAAAGTAAGCACCTATAAGGGCCTTTATATTTTATTTTCAAATATAAGGACTTATAAGCACTTGTAAGGACCGCTACGAACCCTGTTAAAAATAGAAAAATGGAATAATTTGTCACTTATTTATCAAAATATGAAATAACTATAAAGAATCAATATTTTCAAAATGTACAAAACATAGTTCAATAGCCAGTGGCACCTATGATCTTATTCTGCCATACCGCAGTTTTCAGATGTTTCCCTCTCCAAGGGAAAAATGCTTACAGTGGACAGAAAATGCTTTTGCTCCGACTAGTTCCAATGCAGAAGAGATCTCTTGCTCAAGCCCAGCTGGACCAAATTTCACTAACGCCCTTTTTCCACCTCTGGTTTTGAAACCCATTGCTTTCAACAAAACTGCAAGTTTCCATTGTAAAGTTGCAATATTTGACATTTTAAATTTTACTGTCAATTTGTATTTACTCTGAAGTTTTTCCAGTGGATTCTCAAATATTTCTGACGAGCTATCCTCTCAAGAAGGAAAGAGCTCTACTAATCAGATTTTAAAATCCACTGAATTCAACTACTCATCTAGAAGGAGGTGGAATTAAATCTACTTTCAAATTGTCACTACAAGACCTAGTGACCCGAAGCCCAAAGAGAGAGACAATAGTCATGAAAGCTATAATGCCTCAGCATCAGTATGCTTCAGTTACAAAATGTAAACCATATTTCGTACTAATATCGCTTATAACAAATACAGTCAAAAGTCGTTAATTCAGACACCCATAATCCGGAATGATCTATAATCAGGACGTCAAAGCTACAAACTTTCTGTGCATGCGTAAACGCATTTGTATGTTTTTTATAATTTTAGACCGAAAATTTCTTCTTTCATTTTTGCAGACTGTTAGACCAATTTTATAGAAGTAAGTTTGAACTTTCGATTATGTCAAATAGAATTTCCGATATATATTTACTAATATGTAAAGGATCTACAAACGAAAGTATGTTTCGAAGTCCATTAGACAAAAAGTGGAATTGCTGCAAAAAATGGATAAAGGCATATCCTTTGTTTATCTAACCATTCCGAAATCTGTTTATCAATTTCTCGCTGCTCTGCGTGCAATGAATTGGAAGTTGATCTGTCAGCACTATCCTTATCTTCAGGGCAGATGTTTTTATTTTATTTGGCTTATAATTTCTTACTAAATGTAGTATTTCATCTCGATGTACTCCGTCTTTGATATGATTTAAATCATATTCCTCGTCATTATAATTCACTTCCGATAGCGAAGAAAGTAAAGTAAACAAATAAATATTAAGCTTTTTTTTTCTGTAAATTTTGATACCCTTTAGATCATAATTGTTCTTTATTTCATGAATTACGGTTTCATATTTTTAATTTTATAATTTGTGCATGCCATTTTACCTGATTTAAACTGATGATCTATAATCCGGAAAAATCAATAATCCAGAATCGCCGAAGTCCCGATGAGTCCGGATTAATGACTTTTGACTGTATGCCACATTTCAGAAATTCCCTATACATAAATTCACATATATCTGAAAATCTCAGAGCTTTCAGATTTTATATTACAGCCCAAAGGGAGTTTTTTTTATAATGTTTTGTGTATTAACTTTATTTATTAAATATCATGGTCTTCACACTTAAACCACATAAAATTCAATTCAACAGCAATATTACAAAATATTTCAAAACAGTACACGTTTAGAATTACCAATACACAGTTTCGAGCACTCGAGATAGCCCCTTTTTTTTCCATACATTGTTGCCACTGCTCAATTTGAAATCGTCGAGCTTGTTAAAAAATTTGAAATAGATAATAAAACCAAATTGAAATTTAAAATTTGGTCTTCTAAGTGCTCATGTTCGGTTGGAAGACTACATTATTCAAAATTTGATGGCTCTAGGTACTGTTGTTTTTTCACAATGCAAGAAACATTCCTGCAAATTTTCATTATTTAGTTCCTTTAAATATAATACATGGTGATAATATTTGGTGGCAATAATTTGAAAAGTGAATCAATGCAGAAAGTGAAATAACGCCAAATGCCATTTTAAGGCAAAATGCAATTTTGGGCTAAAAAACTTTTTCCACCTAATTATTCATACAGTAAAAAGTACTTAATACTTTTTGTCCAATTTCTCAATACATTTAAAACCAAAGGGCAGCTACTGCATTAAAAATTAATTTTACCTATATTCTTCCGGAGAAGGGAGTCGAAGAGGGTGTTTCTTTTCTTCATCCAATAAAATGCTATCAAGAGTTCGTTCTAACATACTGAAATGTATGATAAAGAGAAATTTTATTACATATAAAATAATAATTATATAAAAAATATGCTTTAAATGAATAATAATTTGAATAAAATTTATAACCATATGCATAATAATATCTAAAATTTTTGAAATTGTATTAAATAAGTTTTATTAACATACAGCATTACATTTTCAAAAAGGTTAGAGAAGATTATGAAATAAGTTAGAACTGTTAAAATATCCATACTCTTAAAGAAAATAAAATATCAATAACTCTTAAGGAAGTAGAGAAGCCCTTAAACTCTCACTTGATATTAGGAATTTTATTGCTGCAATGTAAGAAAGGAAAAACTGGCTACATAACTATGAAAAATACACATTTAACATTTTGTTAAACTGCTTTTAAAGCATTTTTATGTAAGTATATTGATATATAGATTAAAAAATTTACTAAATCTGCCAAACATTCAAAGTACAGATAAGAAAATAAAATAACAATCCTGTAATACTTATTACAAATATAAGCACTGCCAAAGAAGCCCTTTACGAGAACTTTATTGAACAAAAGATTTGAAGCAATTTCTGAATAGGTGATTAAAATCCCATATTTTCTGAAAATGGGTTTTTTCCATAACATGGTACCCCTTGAAAATTTAAAAAAATTCACCAAGCTAATGTGCCAAAAATAACACTCATTTTCAAAATGCTAGAGTACTTCTGGATTCCATAAAACTGCAATCAATCAATAAAATTAAAAAAGCAAGAAACCTCAAATAAGAATAAAACAAATATATTTAAAAACATGCATTTAGTTTCTTTCTTGATTATCAATCTATAGCTTGCATACAATTTCGAAACACTTTAAAAACGTGGAAAAAATATCTTCTTGGTTATATTTATAATTTTTACAACACACAAATATGGAAAAAAATAGGTACAAATTCAGCTTACTATTTAGGCTTTTTCAAACACCTGCAATATATATATATATATTAATTCAAAATTCATTGTCATTCTGTTTTATTCAACACAGGAAATGGATGATTTTTAATCCACAAGAATGCAATGTGCAGAAAGACAAAAAATTTCAGTTTCAGCTTACCTTTTGCACTTAGTTTATTAGTTTACTAAAGTGTTGTCAAAAATAAAAAGTAACCACATCTGGCATTTTATGCAATTTTGGTGGTTACAGTGTGAGGGGCACATTATTATGGAATTATACCTTTGAAAGTATTAGCATCACAATAACCATAGCCAAATTTTTAATAAATTATGAATTCAAAAATGGTTCAAATATATGTATTCAAATTCATAAAATATTTAAAAAGCTTTAAAAATATACCTTTGAAAGTATTAGCATCACAATAACCATAGCCAAATTTTTAATAAATTATGAATTCAAAAATGGTTCAAATATATGTATTCAAATTCATACAATATTTAAAAAGCTTTAAAAATATAGCTGTTTTTAATATTATTTATGGAATTAAAAGTACCTTTTTGTATTTAACATAATTAAATTTGCCATCCAGTTGCTTTTTTCTTCCGCAGTTTTGGCAAATAATATAATATGCAACTGGTCACGTGGAGCAATTTCAAATGCATTTTTCAGTTCTGAAATAAAGAATAAAATTCAAAGATACAATGCAAACAACAATAATAATGATCAAATATTTTGTGACAATATGAAAATAAATTTCTTTCAATATTTCAAAATCACCTTTAATATAATACTAATACTTACATGAATGGGGGAAAAAAAAAAAAAAAAAAAAAAACTAAATTCCTTACAACAAATTTTACATGAAATATGCTGCACATTATACTCCTCCATGCTGTTATACTATATACATTTATTATATACACTATTTAAAAACAGTCATATAAACAGTAATGTTTAACAGTTTATTATACCTTATAAAACTGCACAAAGAAAATATTTGATTATAATGAAAGTTTTCGGCTAAAAAAACTTAATAAAGTTAGGAAAAAAATTGAGCAGTACTTTTATTGCGGATAGTAATCACTACTCAAATCTATGATTTTCTGCCAATGTTTTGGTAGTTTTCATACAAGTTTCAATACTGTTACTCACACAAGACGATTAAGCTTCAAACACGAGCCTGTACATGCCATCAAGCAAAGTAACCTTATTAGGATGGACAAGTAGCAATAATATATTGAAACAATGGTCAAAGAGACAGATGTCCCCATCTCAATCAGTTGTTTATAACAATCAACATACAGACTTTGGACTAAAAACATTCTAACTATCCAGAATATAGCCGCAGAGTTTGATGACAAACAAGATCCCATTTCAGTAACACAAACAGTCATGCCAAATCACAGATCTTTCACCTATAATTCAATCTCAAATAGATGAGTGTTCTCTAAATGTAGAGCAATGTGCATCTATCTGTACCCAAGAAGTATTCACCGCAACTTTAAAAATATTCAGTGTTTTGAAACATTTCTTTTGACATGAAAAAGAAAGGTCAGTTTTTGTCAAACATCACACTTGAACTTCATCTTGGACACCACAGGAATCAATAATATGCTTTTTGCAAATGTTTATCTGCATATAATCTTCTGTTTTGAAAATATACATCCACACCATCTCTGGATCCTGTTATTTTATTTATTTATTTATTTATTTATTTTTATTTATTTTTTTTTTTTAACCATCTCTGGATCCTGTTAAGAGGAGTCTGTGACTGTCTTTCCACAAATTTCATATCTGCAATGCACAGCTTATCGGAAGGTCATCATCACATAGTGATCCTGGAACCATACGAGGCAGTTCTCTTAAATGGAGTTTACTTTTACGCTATAAAATGTAACACTAGGGATGCAGCCATGAGACACTACCTCTTCTGAATAAAAAACATTTGATAACACAAAGCCAATCCTTATTTGAAAATTCCTAGCCTTAAAAAGAATTATGTATGAAACTTGCATGCTACTATGCAAGTTCTAGGCATATAAAATGACGTATTTCCATGTCTTATCATAAGCCTTTTCAATTTAAAAAAAAACTTTTTTTTGTGAAGGCTTTACAAACGGAGGTTTCCAAAAGGAGCGTATTATTCGTGGCCATTTTACCTTTATGGAAACGAAACCACTCTGATATGGTGAGATTGTTGTTCTAAGTAGTAAAAAAGGCAGCAATTTATTACTTCTTCAAACAGTCTGCAAATGCAATTCATAAGTGCAGTAAGCCATAGCTGGAGGATTTCACACCTTTTTTTGGCTTAACTGTGGGAATATTTCTTAACTGACACCGCCTGGGCAAAACCTATGTCTCCAACAAACCTCTTTTCAGCTTAAACATGGTAAAACAGCGACGATAACATTCCAAGTTAGAAGAGCTGAATACAATGGGAATTTCTCTGAAGGAAGCTTGACAGAAAGAAACATTAGCAGGTAATTGTTGTCACTGCAGATGGCAGCAGACTGCAGTTTTCACTTTCATGACCAACAACAGAACATTTTGCCCATATGGGGCTACCAAGAAAGCTGTATGCTAAAATCACTAGCACTGAAAGTAACATTTGTTTTGGCATGAATGGCCAAACAGGGCAATAGAAATAATAATAATAATAATAATAATAATAATAATAAAAACACATTTTTCTTCATAAAGATCAACATCTTTAATGTAAAATATGGTTAGTGGGAAGTAACAGACCATCTTCTCCAAATTATAACCTCCAAGTTCCAAAACCAATTTGATCTTCAAGCTCTGTTACAAATTCCTCCTCAAAAGCTGACATAAAGTCTGGGAAAATTTTAAAAGATTCTGGACTGAGGCTCCAATACTGGTGTTATATTTAGAAGATTCACTGACTGCCAGGTACCAATAACCTCTATGAGAATTTCCCTGGATTCAAGTTGTTTGATATTATAAGATTTGCCCACTAAAGACAGAATGAACTTATTCAGGAAGGTGACATTTTGCTTAGCTGGCCTTCTGAATTGCTTATTAATAAAAAACCTAGAAGTGAGTCAATATATAAATTATTCGCATTTGCTTCAGTGTGATGCTTAGATTACAAATTAAAAAGTTAAAGATGACACAGATGTTTTAGATTCAGGTTCAGATCAAACCACCCTATTCATCATGGATCTCAATAGGGGAACACAGATTCCTGAGTTAGGACTAACTGGTCCTATATGTTCTTTAAAAGAAAACTTCTCCAAAATGTCCTATATGTTCTTTAAAAGAACATGTTATTGTATGTTACTCTTTCCTTTCTCCCATGTGGTTTATACTTCTGAGGCTGTGACTCACCATGAGATGTTTTTACGTACCTTTTATATCTGGCTTTCTATGGAGACCATGCCCAGGACATGGTCATCTTTCTCAAAAGCAGGAATTCCCACTCACTTATCCCCAAGCCACTGACACTAAGGTCTAGAGACTAGCCAAACAAGACTTGTGGGGAACCAGTAAGTACTTCTCATTTAAACTGAAGCAGAAGGCAAAACAGTATGTTGAGAATACATTTCCCTTTAACTATCAGAATCCTCCTTTCAAGCCTTACAGTTCTGCATGCAAGACAAACATGCAGACAGTTTTCTCCCCATAGAAAGCCAGATATAAAAGGTATATAAAAGCATCTCATGTGAGTCACAGCCTCAGCAGTTTAAACCACATGGGAGAAAGGACAGAATAACATACAATAAGAGGAGAAATGCAAAGAGAAAAACACCGACGCCCTTGTGTCATGAATTCAGTGCTCATCAAGGCAGTGATCCCTGAGGAAGAGGGAGAAATAAGATTTTCTGAAGATAATTATTTAATTTGTTATGTTTTGAGCAAGAATTACTTTTATATGCACATAAGAAAAGTATATGTAAGATCAACGGTTGAAGATGAAATTGAGAGTTGAAAAAAGCCATCCTTATAAATATCACATAAACAATTTTCAGAACTCAATAGGCCAATGATTTGGTTTTTCCAAAATATCAGCTAATATACCACAAGAATTATAATAAAGATAACTTGTGTCTACAGCTTCCTGAATAAATGAAATAAGGGTAAAAAATTATTAAATAAGACAATCTTATAACATAATAGGCCAATATATTAAATCACATCTTGAACATTATAACTTTAAGTACAGCTATTTGAATCATTTAAAATATGCAATCAGTTCAATGAAAATCTAGTCAACAATAAAATAAATGGACTTACCATCTGTATCTTCTCGATCAATAATTTCTATTTTTCTGAGGTAATATTTTTCTTTAAAGCGGTATTCAGCTACTGGGCCTGTAACACTTGAGCGTTTATTATTTGGCTTGCACAGGATCATCAATCCATCAAACAGAAATACTTGTCTTTCTGTTAAACGGCGACCAGAACCAACTTTTCCAAGAATACCATCTATATTTCAAAAATACATCATACATATTGATAACAATTTCAAATGTTAAATCAAGGTAAAATTGCACTCTTATCATTAAAGATTAATATATAGTGTAGCACTTATGTATAGTTAATGAGATAGAACTTATAGTTCTGTCATATTTTTTATGGTATTTTTCAACAAAGGATGCATTTTCAATATTTTTCCGCGGAATTTATAATATAAAAAGGAGGGATATCAACAAATTAGATGAAGACAGGACAAAACAATTCATAGTTGAGAAAAGAGAGGGACACTTTGCATTTTCCCACAATGAAAATGAAGAAGATAGTAAGAAACTCAGTCCTTCATTTCTCAATAAAACAACAATAAATACTGACAAAATCTCACAAAGAATCAAACTGAAAGATGAATGAATGAAGCACAGAAACCAAAACAGTAAGATAGCATATCTTTGCCAGCACTTTAGTGCAGAAAAGTCATCAATATATATATATATATATATATATATATATATATACACACAATATGAATATATATATATATATATATATATACACACACAATACGAATAACTGAGCGAAATCATGATTTAAAAAACTCTAAAATTAACAGGCCGGAATTAATGGTTCTGTTACAGTACAATGCATTCAGTAATTTCACTACCAGCATCATAACTTAAAGTCCTATCACATATTCAAACATTTTGGAGGGGAAAAAAAAAACTGTTTAGTATAATTTTTCTGTCACATGATATAAAACAACTAATCATCACGGATCACTTGGGGTTACCATGTAAAGAAAACTATATACCATGTAAAGGAAACTAAACTATCCCTGAATATGTTCTCTTGCATTATGGACTTCTAATCTGCCTCTAGTTTAACAAAGTTAAAAATCTCTGTGATATAGAAATAATTTAGAAAAAATAGGATATAAGAATTCTTTACTTTATGAAAGCTCATTTTATACTAATTCATCTTTATAAGATGATCTATCTGGGTATTTTCAGGGGGGAAAGGAGGGTATGAAGGAAATCTAAAGATTTTTTGCTTTTTTATGAAAAAATGCAAAGAGGAAAGATATCATCAGCATTTGCATTACACGATGACTGAAAAATATAACTCTAATTGTGAAAACAACATAAAAGTTTAAGGCAGTGTTGCAAGATGGTCTTACTGTCTATAAAGAAATGTTTATGTGTGCATGAATACATACAACTTCATAGGTAATTTCTAGTACCGCTCTAAAAATATATATATAAAATAAATTCTCATATTAAACTAATCATTTAAAATTCTAAAATTAAACTATCTTTTTCTTTCACTTTAAAATATTTTCACACAAATGCTTTGTGAAAACTTTCATAAAGTGGAAGAACTTTTTTTGGAAAAAGAACTATTTACACAATTTTGAATAATTACAGTTTGTTTCAAAACGTAAAAGAATTTCTGCTATGCATAATTTCACAACAAATATATAATATATTAAGAAAAATATAATTAACAAAATTATAACATTACCCATTACAAAATCATTGCAACATTGACCAATATCCTTTCCTTCCCAGCCATCAATACTTCTCTGAAGTTCATTCATTTTTTGGATGGAAGCTTGACGGTTAGTTCTAGAGTACATTCGTGAAAATGCTTCGCTAAAATATAAAATATATATATATAAGATATTTAAAAATTTCCATTTTAACAGAAAGCTATTCAATTAATTAAAAAAAAATCAGCATTTCCCCAATAAAAATAAATATTTCCTGTGCTATTTATTTGAAATAATCTTTATATTAAGATATCCTCTTTAATGAAGCATACTATAGTTTCTTTTATCAAACAATACCATCAACCTAACCTTGGTCAAATAGGTACAATTTTTTCACAATATTGCACCATCTTTGACATTCTCAAGTTTCATGAAAGGATATTTCACAACGGACATAAATGATCACATCTCTTTCAAACTCATTTTTTAACTGACGTGCCTCATTTTGTATTAAAAGATTTGCTATGCTATCTCTAAAAAACGATGTTTCTTTTTATATCCACTTTGGCATAAACTGTTGCATCAGTGAACTAATTTACTACTTCTGGGAGTGTCTGAATACTTTTCATCACAAAAGTAAAGAAACATTATTAGTTTTATCCACTGTTACTTCCCTCACAGCAGACACTGTGGTAACTGTCATGATTTTTCTTTCACCAAGCGTAAATGCTGACTGGTCTCCTTTATACCCCCCCCCACACAAAAAAAGCAGCTTCACCAATGCCAATGAATGCTGGGGCTTACATAAAATGCAATTAATGATAGAAAATCCAAATAAATGGAAGAAGAAATCTTTGATTTAAAATTACAAAAGTACGTAAAATTAGGCAAAGCAGCAACCTTATTTTGGCATAACTTTTAAATAAGACTGCTGTTTTACCTCATTTTAAGTTTTAGATTGGCATGTTTCTCTTCCTTTTTAGTCATTTTATCTGTTATCAACTCGAATATTAAAAGCCTATATTTAAATTATGCAAGATTTTGTGAAAAAAATGGCCATCCAGATATAAAAGCCAGAGAATTCATGTCAAGTCCAATTATGAAATCCTGTCAATCATGATAATTAGTGGAGATCCTAGTTCTTAATTTAGCTTAATAATCAATATACAAATTATGGACACCTGGGTTTATTTTTAAGGTTGCATACCGTGCCATTAACACACACTTTTCTTGATGTCAGATTCCTGTAATTTTTAAAATAATCCTCAAGCTGTTCCAATGAAGGTAGGTCCCAAATTTTAATGATTTTTTTTTTTTTTTTTCAAAATGTGATGGGAAAACAGATCAACAGCAGTTAACTTATATCCTACTTTAAAATAATAAAATAGTTTATCACAAATAAATAAAACCTTAAAAAATAGTGTCTCCATGGCACGGGGGCACTTAAAATACACTGAATCAAAATTTCTGTCAAGGGGCTTCATGGTAGGACAAAAGGGGTAGGGTGGCCTTGGAGCCACCTCTCAAGGAATTCTTAAAAACTGGAATGGAACTTGATAAGTTACACTGTTACCTATGAGATTTTTAAGACCCATGTCAACAAAAAACGTAATTCCATCCTTCTCACCAAGATAAAATTTGTAAATTTCACTATCAGACAAGTCAGATAAGTCATAACACAAATCTATCATTTGCTTAATTAAACTTCTAAAATTTAAAAACATCTGAGTTACTTGAGTTTTCCAGCTAGTTTAATGATGAACTGTCAGGCTTTAACATTATTAATTTAGCTATATGCCTATGTTTCATATATTTTCTTCCTATTATAAAAACTAGTAGGCTGTCCAGAAACTACTTCGTTTTTTAATTTAAACACAAAAATTCTTATATAAAGAAATAATTTCAAGCATGGATTGACCATTTTGTACAATAATCATTTGCCATCTTCCAGGGAATTTCATGGTTCTATTTTCAAAGAATTTTAGATATTTATCAGGGGGGGGGATAAGCAGGCTTTGACACTCCTATCTGAAATGAAGCTTTTATATCCTAAAGAGTTTTACATGATTAGAAACAAATGCTAGTCTGATGCACAATGTCAGGAGTATATGCTGGGTGCAGTAACACATTCCAAGCAAGCTCTAATTTCTGATTGACTGAAAATATTATGGTTTAGCACTGTTAAGATGGAACTTTATAAATTTACAATTCACCAATTATGGATGCTCCTGTTGAAAAACATCTTTCAGTTTTCACAGCTATTGACAATACACACTAGAACTTATCATTCCTTGGTAATGTTCAAAACACATGTTTTACTTATAACATCCCCCCAACGAACAAATTGATAGTATGTTCCTTTGATGAACGCTTGAGCTGGCTCAACAGGCTTGGACAATGATCTTTCATATATAATGTTACTTTAAACAACATATTTTTCATCAAGAGTTTATCAATTATTTAAAAAAATGGATAACTTGGTTTATGTTAGGTAACTGACCTCGTTCGAACGGCGTTTTTTAAAATGTTTGCTATATTTTTTAATTTATGTAATTTTTAATGGATGGCCTCATACTTAATCACTACAAAAATGATAAAAATTCATTATTTTAAGATACTTATGAAAAAAACTGAAAATTTTAGGTCATAATTAATAGAAACATCAGCCATCACTGACAAGAAAATATTGATGATAAAAACATAATTTTGGATTTAGGTTATATATGCTAACCAGAAACACACAGTGAAGTAGAATAATTGGAAAACATTGATTTACTAGTAATGTATGGCTAACTTTGTCAGTCAGCACTACATGATTGATTTTTTAACTTCTACTCTACAATATGCATAATAATTATAAAATATGTGTGCAAAATTTTAAGTGACAATGTGCAAAAGTGTGCAAAATTTTAAAATTTTCGCTTTTTTGAACAACTATGTATATATTTAGAACTTTTGATTATTAAATATAATAAAAAACAGTAAAATAAATTAATCTTTAGCTGATAAATTAGTGTAGGAAGTTTGTACACAAAACAGAAATATCGAAAGCTCAATAGAAACAACACAGTAAATCTGAAACATCGTTGACAAATGAAAATGAGAAAATACGTAATGAAATAAATGAAAATACTTTTTCATTCAGTTTTTCCAGACAGTTTCTCCAATTATACTGAAATGCTTAAAATGATTTAGTTCATAAATAACATAGAAAAACGTGAAAACTGCACCTTTAAACTTTGACTTTCAGTACAGCAAACAGTTACTTCCAGTTCATAATCTCTCTCAGAAAAGTTTGTATATCTCCACTTCTAATAAACATATCAAGAGAAAAGTAGTTTTTGATAGCTAAGAATGTACCTTTTAAAAATATCAAATAATAATAATAAAATTGGGTTTCTTACTTGAAATTGACCTTTTGAATGAGGTCGGTTACCTTTTATGTGTTGTGTGCTGTTTTAAGTTTATTCACATTTAAGCAAAAACTTTTTCAAAACCAAGCTTTTCCAAACAGAATGTTTGTTTTGGGTGAATTTAGACTCTCAGCAAGCTCATGATACAATTACAAGAGAATCGACTTCTTTGAACTATTTTAAACTGTTATCAATAATCTGAGTTGGTCAACCAGAACATGCCACATCTTGAATTGAAAAATTATCAGAGTGGAAATCAGTTCTAGCATATGCTACTACGAATACGTTATCAACATATTCAGCACAAATCCTTTATGTGCATCTACATCTCTCTTATTTTCCAAAAATAAAAATAAATAAACTGTGCAAAAATGTTAATTTTCATCTCCTATCCTTCAACATAAAATGGTAATGGCATCCTACAATTCTGATAAGTTTGATTTAAAATGCATGCTGTTATATCAGTTAGTATAACGCATTCCCCCCAAAATGTTATAAATAACATTAACTTTATCTGCATGTTACTGTAAACTACTTTATAAAAAAACCACAATAATTTCCAGACAACACAATATATTTAACAAGCACTGCTTACAAATGCACAAATCAGAATTTGTTAGAATACTAAGAATATGCTTGCCCTTAATAATTAAGATAATTGCTTACCCTTGTTTGCGTTTTGGCAATATATTGCTGCAAAGCCTTTCCAATTCGGCTTTTAAGGGTTGGAAAACTCCTTCTGCTTGTTCCAAACTTTCACGATCTTCAGCAGAAGGTGTAAGCTTTTTTAACATCTATAAGAAATCAATGCAAATACAAGTCTACAGACTACAGCAAAAAATACCACCATGAAACCTTCATTAAATAAAGAATACATTACTATTAATTACAGTTGCACATACAAGTTATGTAGATTTTGGTAGGCTTTATTTTCTCAAATATTGTGTTAATCTGTAGTTCCAGAAAATATTAAACAAACAAGAATAATCAACATACGAATTATTTATAGACTGAGCTTGTAAACCAAATGAAAAAGAAGTATGCTTTGAATATCTAGTTTAGTAGTTAAGTAGTTCATTATTAATCCGAGTAAATAATACATTAATTTCTTTTTTAATTAATTAAAAGAGTCACTATAAATCATTATAATTAAAATATAAAGTCCATAAGCAACTAAAATAATTAAACTATTAAAAACTAATTTTGCTCCATCTTCCAATTATTACTGAAATCAATGGTTGTCAAATGGCAATGTGTGCTCTGCTCGTGAGAAGAAATTATTCTACCAATTCCCTTTTTGAAGAAAACTTCACAGAAGTTCCTTTCCAAGACAAGCTTCACAAGTTGTACAATCAATTTATTAACCAAATTAAAACTTTATTTTTGCTAAACCATACAAATTGTGATATCAATTAAATATTGAAAACTTTACCAAAGGATTTTAGATCTCTAAAATTATGCAGACTTTCTATACTAAAACATACAACAATAAGCAAGAGCTACCAATTGTAACCATTAAAAAAAGCATAAGTAAATCCATAAAAAAGAGCAACAAAACAGCTACTACAGTATACAGTATATGGAACTAAAGGTGATAATAGTAGTATATGGAACTAAAGGTGTAAAGGAACTAAAGGTGACCCAAAAATATTTATGAAGCAAGCAAATGATTTAATTAGTTCAAGGGAATAATTGCTTTTATAATTATCACAAATAATTTTGAATACTTTGATATCACAAAGCTTTTTCATACTCAGAGTCTTTCCATTTGAATGAACCTAAATATAAGTTACTGAACAGTAAAAAACTGGCATGAAAATGAAAATATTTAACCACACCAATGACTCATTTCTCTACACACAAACGATTCTAGATATTCAGAAGCAAGATATTGTTTTCAGAATTCATTCCATAAAAAAATTACGTGCAACTGGTTTTACATTTAATATTAGCACCAGTGCAAATGAAAGTTATCTAAAACTTTTTCCTCTTAATAGTTAGGTATTTGCTTGAAAGAATTTATCAAGAATGCTAAAATCATCAGTCATTTAGTTGTGTCATCACTAAGAACATTGCCCAGGGTTCATTTCAGTCAGTAGATTAAGCAGGCAATCTCAGGCAGAAGACATCCATAAGTGGAATACATGTACTGCCAAGCCTTACACAGGATTTACACCAAATGCTTGTTTTTGGGTGAGCAGAAAGTCTTTGTTACCTATTACACCATAGTGGCTCTGTATTAAACATAAAATATATACATTCAAAAGTAATAAATCTAAAAATAACTTTTGAATAAATAAAATTTTGAACAATATCTTACCTTTAAAAAATCAAAATACTGAAAACAATGAAATACTGGTCCTAATAGCAATTTTGGCAAAACATATTTCACAGCCTGAGTAAAGCCATGGCCAGCACTCTGCAACATTAAAAATACTTTCAGCACATCATAAAAACTCTGCTTTAAAACCTGTTTTTTAATTAAAAAAATATATGATGTAAATGTTTTGAACTTCAGAAATATTGTAAATTGTTTAAATAAGTATCTTACTGCACATTAAATGACCATTTTATTATGTACACTTTCTTAGAAAAAGTAAATTGCTCCAGCAGAATAAGCAATACTACTATTATTAAATTAAATAAAAAAATTTTCATTGGTTTATGATTTTATGAATTAGGAAGAATTTTCCAGAGAGCAGACTAAAAGTTCGGAACAAGCATTCAATGTGAAATTCACATAATAAGTAACTGTATAAAAATAATTTACATAATGGCTATAATCACAAAATAATTTAAATAGAAATTACAAAAAGAAACTGAAGAAGATCAATAATACTAGCTTCCTTCATGAAAATGGCAAAGAATTTGTTATTTTATTTTTTATTCTTTAATAAAAATATTTCACCTTTTTCATTGCTCATATGAATTCTTAAGAATCACTTCACAGAAACTAAGATAAAAAATACCCATTTTTTATTGAAGAATTTGAACAGTAATTAAGTTTTCAAATTAATTAAAGTTAATTAAGTACAAGAAAAGATTTCACATACATGGTACTGCTGCCTCCACTTTTCTTAATAAATTCTAAAAAATCTTACACTTTTACCTACTATAATATATAGAGAGACTGTAATTTGCATTATTCAATACATAACTTTCCAAATGTTTTAGTACAGCAAAATCATGTGGGGGGGGAGTAGCAATATATGAGCTCGACATAATAATAACAATCAGATATAAGGGGTTAAAATGAGAAATGCATTAACTCATCAATCTAACTGATGATAACTTCAAATAAACTGAAATTTAAACAGAATTTTCTTTCACCAGTTTAAAATTCTCACTATCTTGTAAAGGGGATTTATCTTGCGAAGAAATCTGGAATTTCATTTCTTTATGGTGCAAATTATTTTTAACACAGAAGGTGAACATATATATTAAGAGTAATATAAATACTGAAAAAAGAAATGAAAATAAATCTTGAAGTCTAGAACAAAAAGACACTAGTACTACCCTGATGTGTGGAATCAAAAGATAACTAAGAAAATTCATCATCACTTGTAAAGTATGGAAAAACAAAAGATCTCACAAATAACACTAATGTGAAATGCATAAAAGACAAAGTAGAATACTGACAAATAATACTGATTTTCAAAATTAAATAATAAATTAAAAAATAATTCAATTTTATTTATGGTATATGCAAAAGAACATTCTGAATGTTTATACAGAATTAAACAGACGAAAACATGCAAATTAAATACAGCAGAATTGTATGCTAAAAATTTGTAGAGATAACACATGTAAAATTAACAAAACAAAAGAAGAGGGAAGAGAGAAAACGAAAGTATGTTTCGATGTCCATCAAACAAAAAGTGGAATTGCTGCAAAAAATGGATAAAGACATGAAGAAGGTGACAGAGAGGTTAGTGAAAACAAAAAAATTTCGATTGACAAGTTAGTCGGTATTCTCGGCACAGCAATTACGGGACTTTAACAGCGGAACTTTGTAACTGAACAAGAAATTATGTCTGTTTATAGAATTAAAGAGAAAGTATTATCACATAAAACGAAGCAACTTAAACAACTTACATTGAAAGAAATGTTTAATAAAGTAAAACAAATAAATATTAAGCTTTTTTTTTTTTTTTTTTTTTTTTGTAAATGTTGATACTCTTTAGATCATAATTGTTCTTTATTTCATAAATTACGGTTTCATATTTTTAATTTTAGAAGTTCTGCATGCCATCTTACGAGATTTAAACTGATGATCTATCTATAATCCGGAATCGCCAAAGTCCTTTTAAATAAGGATTAACGGCTTTTGATTGTACTTATTCTGGTGATGATGTCTGTGATATCAGAAAAGAGTTGCCTAGCAGTAGCATGATGACTACATCAGACAGACAGTGGTCCTTAGATGTAAAATAATCCTTGGACTACCCTACTTTTTCTAATTAACATATCCAATAATAATAATAATTTGTCTATATCCTTAATACTACATTCTATGGAAATTTAAATCCTTGGAAAGAGCCAAATATCTACAATTACTCACAGCTGACATTCATTTAAATCAAGAGTGGACAAATACCTATAACCACGGGCCAAAATGATCTTTAGTGCATCAAGTGGCAGGGACATGCTTGTGTAAAGATTTTTTGCTGTATCCTACTGTTTGCTAGGATGTGACAGAAGGGAGGAATGCTTCTTCTCAATGGCGCTGCATGCGAATTAACCAATGAAATATAAAATGCACACATAAATTTCAAGGAATGTGAAGCAAAGAATCTGATGGGGACACCACATGACTTTGTATGGAAGATTTTTTGATGCATTTCATTTAAACTTATTTCCCTGAATTTCATTAAAGATAGATTTCTCATTCAATCAATTCAGTTCTCACTTTGCAGGAAGGCAAAAATACATAAAACTTCAAAATATCTTCATTAAAGATTGAAAGATATAGGAAAAATATAAAACACCAGATACAATTAAAACAATTTAAAAAAAAAAAAAAAAAAAAAAAACCAATTGAAATTAGAGTTTCTATGCACAAACAAGCAATTCGGTCTGCAGGCAATAAGGCAGATTTTTCGGTGCACAAAACTGAAAGTTTATTTTTGGTCCCACTTGGCAAAAAAACACTGAAGGTGCAGAAATGTTTATTTCCTCTGATAATTTATTATTTGAGGTACTATTAATTTACTATTCTGATAAGTTTCAAATGCAAACGAATATGGTTGCTATGGTTAAAAAAAATGAGGCTTAGCCGAATTTAAACAACTTTTAAATTGCTGATAATTCTACAACTATTTCATGCAGATTAACTAAAGGCATAAAAACCTTAACTGGAAGATAACAACATAATTCAATGGTTTTTAAAGCAAAAAATGCACAATTTATCAACATATAAGACTAAAAAAAAAACTGAGCTCAGGGAGCTGAGTAACAGAGTAGGTATATATATATATATATATGTATATGTACCTACTCTGAGTTTAGTTGCGCCACTGAGTTTAGTTTTATATATATAATTCAGTGGCGCAATGCATTTTTTTTTTCTGTTTTCTTGACCTTTGGGCCCCGGAGTGCATCAGCATATGCCCTGGACAACCGGTGAGCTTGTCGCAGAACCCCTGGTGTTTAGTCCCAGTGCGAACTTGGTACTTATTTTATCAACTCACTTAAAGGATGAAAGGCTGAGTCAGCCTTGCCCAGCACGGGAATTGAATTCTGGACCTGTGGGACAGTTGCGCAACATGCCAGCATCTTCCCCACTGGGAGGTTTTATATATATATATATGTGTGTGTGTGATACTTTAGCAGTCGTGGAGCTCGGCATCAAAGTTCAGGCATGGCTTTTCGCAGAGTGGTAAGGAGGATATCCAAAGACGACACAAATTGATTTAGCTTTTAATAGCCCATTTTTATTTACTCCAATTAGCAGATCATTTTCCTTTTAGACAGCACTCTTCAAATTACATATCCATAGTGGTTTTAACTAAGTATGATTGAATTTAAACTTTATGCGTCATAACTAATTCTAACAAAAGAAGAAAAAATGGACAGGGCAGCGCAGAGTCTTGTAGAGATTAGGAAGCAATCTGACTCAAAAATGGCACATAGTCAGTATTTATAGTAACGTTTACGTAATAGCCTAGCAAATTCTAGAAGGTACTGGTCTAGGAAAAAGATTGTGAATTGCAGAATGTTAATTAAGGGTTGTGTGTTCACGAAAAGCAAAGCCATCATATTTTTTTTATATTTTACATATATATATACTTCTAATGAGGCTGATTGCAACCAAAAAGGGAGATGCACAACTACACGTTACAGCAGTCCTATCTACAAAATTCAACTTTCTGAGGATAGTCGTTTTCGAGTTATGTGAAATACAAACACACGAACGTACATACAGACATAAAAAAAAAAAAAAAAAAAAAAAAAAAACCACCTTCTGAATTCATTTTATAATTTGCTTGGGGGAAAAAGTCTTTTATTCTGTCTTTACATACAGATGTCATGCAAAGAATCCTTAAATTGCATTCGATAGTGATCAAAACGGATAGTTACGTTGAAATATGGTACCCATAATTTTTCGTGATTACACTACTTCCCTTACTTTGTACATGAAAGTAAAAATAGCATAAATGATGAATCATAAATTTTTATACATATGGATATTTGCATATAATTTTATTTTTATTATGCACATTGTGCTGTAAAAACAGTAAATAATACATAACTACATGATACGTGAAATCCAGAATATTTATTTGTGATTATTTTGAATGTTTATTTGTCTTCACCCAAATCAGGCTCCAACTCGTTTACAGCAATTCTTAACACTGAATGCAAATTTTTTTCAGTAATTTGTAGTCGCTGTTTGTTTTTCATGTGCTTCATAAACAAAAAGTTATTTTCCATAAATATGTCAATCCAAATAAAACTAAATGCTTTCTGGCATAATTCAGAAAATTTCTGAATTTATCCGCATTCAAGGTACTATGAAAATATTATTAATTTGCTTAATGAAATTTTCACAGCAGGCTGGATTAAGCAATTAAAAGGGCAGCATGATCTAACACATGAATTCTAGCAATCATTATTTTTCTCACTTGAGTTCTCTTTATCTACATATTGCGTGCGCTAACAGAGATGCAAGTATATATATTTTCAACTTCAATAATTTGAAATTACCATGCCAACCTATTTATGCACTAAAATTTTCAGTCATTACCTATGTGCTACATACCCTTTTCCAATTTATCTTTTTATTCAGCATAATAGTGCAGTTTTGATTCTCATGGATATATATATTTTAGAGTTATGAGTTAACTTCAAAGTATTCTGCAGATGAATGCTGTAGTGTTTTCCAAACGTACAATAACTTCCCTTACAATTTGTGTACAAGTAGCAGAAACATTTTCAGGCCAGTCACCTTGATAATTGAACATTTTGCAATAACTGTCACACCAGGTAGTGTGACAGCTATTGCAAAATGTTTATTTCTTCTGATCATTTATTACTTAAGGTACTATATAATTTGAAAAATTACTTGTAATGAGAATTCCCTGCAACTCACCTGTAATGCATGCCGAACATTAGGTAGCTGTAACAATGACATTAACTTATCTTTGCTTTCAGGCATCAGTATATCATGAGCATATTTGTCATATACATCAAATTCTTGATACTGAAAAGTATTAAAACAAAGGTGAGTCGACAATGTTTCAATCATTTAATACATCATCAAATTAAGCCAAAAGGGCAATCCACTCATTATTTTAAAATTTGTCACCTGATAAAAAATTGCATAAAAATTATAAATAACCAGAGAAATAAAAGTACTTAAAAAAATGCAGTTACCATTTTATTAAAAATTAAAGAGAGAGGGAAAAACTATTTTACATAGAATCCTGATCTCTAGAATAAGCTGATAACTATATCATATATTAAACGTTTAATGCCTTTACATGGTTTCTAATCTTGAAATATTAAAATCTGGGAGATTCTCCCGCAAAAACCAAGAGCTTCTGAGGGGTAATGCATGATTCACATTACTGAACTATTATATTATGATTCTAATGAAAAATATATTAATATTTAATTAGATATTCTAAAATTTTACGTTTCTTCCCCCCCCCCTTTACTAATGTCATTCTATAATTTTCTTGCAAATTTATATTGAGAAAATCCTCAAAGGAAGAACTCTTGTAAATAAAAGTATAATAAATCATCTATCGACCAAGGTCTTTGTTACTGAACTAGGAATCAATTTAAAGAAATCAATAGAAAAATGTAACATCGCAAATGGTGCAATGAACACATGATCTTATCAATGATCGATTTTTTGCTTTTCTTATGAGTATTTTAAAGGCCATGCAACATATGTGATTACAAAGACAAAATAAATTAAATAAATAAGCAAAGTTAGAACATCACTTTTGTTTTGCAGTAATGTGAGTGATACTAAAAAACTATGGCAAGTATCAATCAGGAAATCTATAAAATCCAAGGCATTCCAGAATATTAGTATTAATTTTCTGCTAATGCATTACACCAGGAGATAACTCCCCCTCAGGGATATTTCTTAGTTGCAGGTGGAGAGGAATGCAATCAGCATTTTATTTACTGGCTAAATATTTAGTTTTATTTTATAAATATTAAAAACTACTTTTATTCAAGTTTTGGTATCTGTTAACATTTTCTATAGTTTTTCTTGTTTAATTTACATAAAACATTAAAAAATCATCTAAATTTAAACAAAGGATTACATAATTTCCTAGTTTTGGAATGGGGGGAAGCAATGGTAAAAGGGGATGCATGCAACAAAAAAGGTTGAGAACCGCTCTACTATACAAATCAAAAATCTGCCTAAATAAGAGGAGGGGGAGAAAGAATTTTGAAACATGGTTCCATTGTAATAAGCCATACAAAGAAATTTAATTTGAAAAAAAAAAAAAAAAAAAGATTTTGATAAAATTTTAGAAAGATATAAAAAAGATGAAAGCAATAACAGCCAGATGCCAAATGACAACAAATTCTCAGACAAAAAAGATTGGAGATTCAAGATTGGAAAAATTAGCAGGCTCTCAAATTTTATGTGATGAAGAAATCACTGTAACTCTAAATCCAGCAAACAACAAAAACTGCAGTGATGAGAAGGGTGCTGGGGCTGATAATGAAATAAAAATGGACAATATGAAAATTGGCTAGGCTGGGAGAAGGCTGAAGCTTTGAGCTCTTCAATATAAAGAGCAACGTAATGATTCTTCTGATATGGATATTATATTGGCAAAAAACTGGAATGATCCCATGGCAGCTGATAGATATAAAGGACTATCACACACACACAAAAAAAGGTAACAAACAGTTAATAAGAATTTCTTTTTTATAAAAATGTATGTAAGAAATTTGAGGTAATTTCGAGAGAGCTTGCTTTTTTCCCCCATGAATGTTTTTGTTATGAAATAAAACTTGTGTGAATTATTTGCTTAATTAAAAATCAAATTTTATTCACTAATAAAACAGTTTATTAAAAATGTTAATAATAGTACTTGTACACTTTTTTTAGAATTCTAAGTTAAAATTTTCAAATAACTTATCAGTAAAATTCGCATGATTGAAAAATTTTCATATTTTTCAAATTTAGTCTATATTAACGAGCTTCCAATTATCCAAGGTAGCTATTATGCCAACTAGTTTGGGTAATTAAAGCTCTATTGAATAAAATTAATAATTAATGTATATCCTATTGTGTGGATAAATTAGTAACATAAAATATATTGATGCAAAACAAAACAATGCATTATGAAAAATATCATAGATTTTGATCAATACCATAGATCTCTTGTTATGTACACCAAAGACTATACATATCCGCAAAGCATGTACATTTTCATTCCGAAGCATGATCGCTTTAGTGGAATATACTGTTCCCATTTTAGCCTTCCTCTGAACAACACAAGTCTCTTGTCAATGGTAACACCGCATTTAGAGGTAATAATTTCTTGGAAACGAATTTTTTAAATGCTTCAGCACAGACGAGATTTTTGCTAACTCTGGGCACTCATGAGAATTGACGTGAAATTCGCCATTATCTGAAAAATGTCAATATTTGTAAATTAATTGGAAACGACAATACAATATCAATTTGGGGGGGAAAAAACGGTGTTGATGTAGAATGTCTTATGTTCTAATGCTGTTCAACTACTTGCCTTTTTATAATACCTTGAAGAGTATCCAAAGCAAAAAAGTACCTGCATTTCATCCTTTGATGTAAGCAGCCATTTTTTTCATCTGGAATGCTTATGAACTATACTGTTTCGTATGCATTGTTCTGTATATCTATTTGTTTCTAAAACAATCAGGGCAAACAATGGAGTTACAGTGAAAGCAAATCTAGGAGGCAGAATGAAAGGATTATTATAATCAATTACATAAAATTGCCTTGCTTGACTGAAGCCATCTGTACATTAGAGTACATCTGTACATCAGAGTCACTAGTATCGAAGTTATCTAGTGAATTCTCACTACTATCAGAATCATTTACAATTATTTCAGATTCTTATTCTGAGTCACAGTCCAAATCGAAAGCAAGTAGTTGCATATGCTCTAAATCTGCCATTATTTTAAAGTAAAAATACATTGCAACCACTCAAATATCTCATGACTGCTAATCTAGGATAAGAAATCTTAGATAAATTCCTTCCTTCATAAACAAATAAATTACATTGTGCTTTGTCAAGTCAAAAAGCATCAATTTTAACAATGGGAAACAAAAAGATGAAGCAGAATTTTAGATTTGCACGAGAAGTACATAACAGATTTTTGATGTAACTGTGCTTATGACTCCCATGGATTAAAACTGCTTCCAAAACCTAGTATCAGCACTCTTATGTTCATGCTAATGATAATCAAATATTCAAATCTTATTAAATACAGCATAAGATGTCAACCAGGTTTTTGTAATCCAAGATCAAATCTTACATCATATAAGATGTTTTACCTTTATTATTTCAAATATGTTTCCTTTCAAAGGGAAGCAAAATATCTTACCTCTGCTAATTCTTCATAACAAGCTCCTATAGAAGGGTTACGATTTTCTTCTGCCATTTCCAGGGCATCTTCAAAAGTGCCCAATAACGAAACAGAAAAATCATATATTTCCAAAATGTTACTAAATATTATGTCTAAATCCTATAAAAAAGAAAGAAAAACACATATACAATTCATTAAAATATCCAATTTAATTTTTTAAACCTTAGATATTTCAACTACAAAATCAGATATATTTCAAAAATTGTAATGTAAAATAAGACACTCAGAATTGAACACAGGAGAAAATATATACCTTTGAAGAAATTATTATTAGGAGAAAAAAAAAAAAAGAAAGAAAGAAACTGATTATTCCAGTTATAATATTTCACACACACACACACAACATGAAAAAAAAAAAAAAAATTCAGACTTTACATGATGCCCAAAGAGACCTTTTTTTTAAATGTTTTGTGTGTTACCTTTATTTATTAAATGTCATGTTATTCACACTTAAACCATAAAATTACACTTAAACCATAAAATTCAGTTCAACAGCAGTATCACAAAATAATTTTTAAATGAGCATATCTTTAGAATTTCCGATACACAGTCTTGCGCACTGGTGATAATTATTTTTTATTTTCCCATACAGTGTTGCCACTGCTCACTTTGAAACTGTTGAGTTCGTTAATCAAAAATTTGTTAAAGTTTTACAAAATATAAAATAGATAATAAAACAGATTCCAAATTTGGGCTTCCAGATGCTCATATTCAGGTGGAAACATACGTTATTCAAAATTTGATGGCTGTAGGTACCGTTGTTTTATCACAATGCGAGAAATATACATGCATTTATGCAGATTCATTATTTAATTACTTTAAATATAAAATGCAGGCCTCTAATATTTGGTGGCTACAATTTAAAAAAAGAATCAATGTTTATAGTAAATCAATGCAAAATGAAATTAATAGTCATGCTGGGCAAATTGCTTTTTTAGACTTAAAATATATATATTACCAACAAGTAAGAAAAAATTATTACATGAAAACTAAAAACTCTAGCAATAATATAAATGGTTGCTATAATTTTAAAAGGAAAGTTTTTAAATAAGATGAAGAGAATGATTATAAGATTTTTTTAATAAAACTGATTGAAATGAAATTACATTTATTGGAAAAATCTGAAGTAATACAGGAAGATGCTTGTAGATAACCTCAATTTTTAATAGGTGCCTTCCTCAAATTATAATTAAAAAATTATAAAAGGTACTTAATTGAAGTATCTAAAAATAAATTTAACAGAAATTACGTTAAAAATCTCCTAATCTGAACGTAGCCTCTGGATCATTTGTGAAGTCAATAATGAAACATTGAGAATAAAATAATAAAATGAAATTTAAAAAATAATAAAAAAGGGTATTTTAAATTAACGCTTTTTATTTAAGAAACTTTGGTAAGAATACAAAACTAATACGGTTTCATAATGCAGCTTATATTTTTTCATACACACTGGTGAAATAAATTAAGAGAATTTGCATATTAGATCTACGGTCTCCAGAACTACTGGACAGATTTTAATAAAATTTGGTGTGAACATAGGTTGATATTATAAAAATAAAATTAACATTCAACAGTTATAACAGACACACATGTTCATGTGTAACACTCATAGGAATCTGAAGGTCCGAAACAGTGGTTGCAGTAGACACTTGAAATGGGTTAATAGGGGGTATGGTCCCCTCTTACAGCCATACAGTCCTCACAGCATGATGTCATACTGGAAATAAGGCAGTTTATCAGTACCTGTGGCAATTGGTCCCACTCATTCAGCAACGTTGTTTTCAGCGGTACAGGTCAGTTCGACACCAACGGTTCAACGCCAGCGTTTCGAAGCGTGGTCAATTCTACAAGAGGTCGTTTCGATGCGGGGTCAGTTCGACGCCATACTTTTTTGCTTTTGCTTGAAGGCATACTTTTTGTATTTTTATTTATTTTTAGAATAAGTTTGCATCATCATTCACATAAATTTGGTGTCATCATCATTTGGTGTTTCACACCCCACATTATGGGAATTCATAGATGGTCTCATGCGTGTTCAAAAATCAATTGATCAATGTTATGAACAATTTGTACGTGGAGATGAACCGCCACACAAGCAGAATAGGTATCTGTGAGCTGATACAAGAATTAAAGTAATAGTTGAAGATTTTGAAAATCGAGAAATAATGGAATACCTGAAAAGTGTGGCGCATAATTTTGCAATGGATTAGTATAATAACAGTTCTGTGATGTAATCTTATTTATCTCTAATCTTATTTATGTGTAATCTTATTTATCTGTAATTATATTTGTCTGCAATATAATATAACTACTTTATAACCATATGTTTATTTACCATTTGTGTATTTTGCCTTTTTGATGCTGTTTTGTGAAATAAATAAATAAAAAAAACCCTCCCTCATGTCCCGGGGCCTTGACGTTGGCGAGGGGGCTTCTCACTTATCTGGGACACAAACAAAAATCTAGAACACTTTCACATATATTTACTTCAAATATGCATGCAAACAATTTCTAATTCAATAAGTAAAAATGTCATATTACTTCATATTTATTCTAAAAGTAAATAAAAATATGGCGTCGAACTGCCCCTGCATCGAAACGACCTGCTTTGGTTTTCAGTACCTGGATGGTTCTCAGAGGTGGGTTGCAAGTTGCAATTGCCCTCCCCAGAGCATCCCAGACATGCTCTATAGGTTTGAGGTCTGGAGACCTGGCTGGCCAATCCATCCAGCAAATATCTTCCCTCTCGAGAAATTCATCGACCATAAGAGATCAAAGTGGCCTCGCATTATCGTCCTGCAAGATGAACTCTGGGTCCACTGCACCCCTGAAAAGGCGAACATAGGGCTCCAAGACCTCATCACTATACCTCACACCAGTCACAGAGCCTCTGTCAAAGACGTGGAGAGACGTGCGGCCATCCAACATGATGCCTGCACGTACCATTACACTGCCACCACCATAACTGTTGCTTTCACGGACATCGGAGTTTAGGTAGTGGGTCCCTTGCTCTCTCCATATGAAAGTACGGCGAGAATTGGTGTTTAGACTAAAACAGGACTCGTCGGTGGACAGAGCGGTCACCCATTGCTCCATACTCCAATCACTATGCTGCCTGCATCATGCTAATCGCACTCTCCTAGACTCGTTGACGTGAGCGGGATGCAAACAGCAGGTCTTCTGCAAACAACCCTCTCTCATTCAGTCTTTTGGAAACAGTCACCCTTGTTAGACAGATTCTTGTGGCTGCATAAAGGTCCCAAGAGTGCTGAGAAGCTGTGCTAAAAGGGACAAATAGCGATCTTTTCTAGCCGTAGAGGTTCTTGGATGACCTTGCCCAGGCTTTCTCTTGATGGATCCAGTATCCTGGAACTGTTTCCATAGGTTACACACGATGCTGGACGTTAAATTAAACTTCTCTGCATATCTGGACTGGCCTGCCTCTAGCCTCCCCACAATTTGCCACCTCATTCCATCATCTAAACGTTGGTGGTTACTCATTTTTACTGTTCAGATGTGAATTTAACCAATTTTTCCAAGATAACACAAAGAAATTTGTCGAGGTGTGCTAGTGAACGCAATTCGTCTTACCCTCCATCCGCTTACAAAGACTGTTTTTCTGCTGGCTTTCCCCTAAACACACGTGCACGCTTATGTATTTGCAGTACAAGATTTGCATTTTTATCTAGAAGCAGTGGTTTTTCCTTCAGTTCAGTTCTTTTCCCGCAATTCGATAAAATATTCAAATTCTCTTAATTTATTTCACCAGTGTAAATGACAGATTATTATTTTTATGTGAAGTATCAGATACAGCCTCGCAGCATAAATTAGCTATCGCCAAAGATATGCGTACACACAAAATTATCCTTTGCTACAGAAATTACATATAAAGTCCAATTAATCTCATTTTAAAATTAAAAAAAAATTCTTTTCTTCTCATTGCATCTATTTTAATATATAACATGCCTAGTTATATTTTTTCAAAATGTAAATGCGTCAGTTCTTCTACTCAAATAGCTACCCGGAAAGATAAAACTTGTTCTGTACAAATATATCTCTGCACAACACAGTACTCTTTTCACATTAGTTAAATGGTGACAAAGAACATATTACAATATGATAACATTATAATAATAATAATAATAATAAAAAGGCAGCCCCAAAACACCACATTAGTCCAAATATCATCAATAAATCAATTGATGATACTGGCAGTTAATATTATTATCAAAAAATAAAAGTCATCTTATTACTGCCATTCATGACAATATTCGTAATTAGCACACTCAATTTACTTGCCAGCAATGAGATTACTCATTACTGATCGCCTTACCTAAATTACCAAATATGAGCATTTCAGATGCAAATTTAAAGTGTTTGACATACAGGAAGGAACTAAATAAATACACCCGGCATACTGAAATGGATCATTTATTTCCTAAAATCTAGATATAAGTAAACATTTAGAATGCAAAACATTTTTTTTTTTCACCTGGGAAACATTATAAACCGAATGCTCAAATTCTTGTTCAGTGACTTATAAGTAAAGGGAAAATAACATATTGCACTTGCAGGAGATATGCATGAATGCACAAAGTGAGCGAGTATTACTTACCTTGTTCTAAGTTATCTCATAGCTGGCATAAGGAGCAAAAATATTATGTTAACTACAAGTATACTCATCTGAATTTATTTACTGCTAAAAGTAATATCTGTTATATCTATATTTAAATAACAAAACAATAGAAAATAATTTAAAAGCATAAAAATGTAGATAGGATCTGGGCACGAATGAATAGATACACCATACCAACTTTGGCAGCCAGCATGTTAAAATGTTCACCTCTGGTAAAATTTCAGAAGTGTTCAAAACCATTAATGTTACCTCCAAGTCCTTGTTTCTTAACTTTCCTTATCTCTCTCTTTCAGAATGTACACATGTAATTTTTAAAGCTCTGAAACTTAGCGTAAATGTTTATTTTAGCAAATTTTAAGATCTCAAAGAATGTTCACACACATACATCTGATATTTGTTTTTTCATTTAATATATTTGTTAAACATTCAACGATTCAAAATCACTGCAGTCTGTCATTTTGGTGTAAAAGATGAATAGAAAGACAACTCAGCCTCCTGCAGTTTCGTGTACAACTTTTGTAGAGAAGTAGGTAAAATTCAGCCTTCACGAAATTCTGGTCCTTTTTTTGTGTCTGTTTATTCAATGTTTGTGGCAAAATCTGAATTGTTTATGACTCTAAGCCCTTTTTTTCTTTGTTTCAACCAACTGTGCAAAACTGAAATTCCATGCAGCAGTATATATTAATATAAGCAACACGGCACAGAAATATTGCTTTTCATAATGCAGTTGATGAACTTTTAAGTTTTAATAATTATTTACAGCTGAGGATGTCACACAAAAGTATATATTTACACAACGCAAAAAGCTAATGTGTGTATGTATTTAGTTACAATTCAATAAACTACTCATAAAGCAAGAAATGTCTTTATAACATTAGGAAAAAACTCTTACTTTACTCTTTGGAAATATTTCAGCAAAAGGCTCCCTAAAAACTTTAATTATCATATTTAGATCTCTGATATATTGTTTTTCTTCATGAATAAGATCCTTCACAACTTCATCATAAGTTAATGATGTTCTTCGAGTTGGTTCTTCTTCAATGCTTAATGCTACATCTTCATCTTGGTAAAACATGTCCATGAGAACCTAAAATTTTTCATAGAATTATATTTGAAATTTAACTTTGAATTAAATGAACAGAACAATTAAGGGACACTGATTAAATTAAAATAAATAATTAACATAAAATATATTCTTTGCATACATGCAAATGTACATGATGACCTACTTAAAATGTACAAATTGTTACCTTTCAGAAAAACAAATATTTATGAAAGGCAAGAAAGATTTACTTAAGATAATGTGCAACAAAATTACAGAAATTCAAATATACATATTCAGATATTCCAAAAACCATTTGATAATTTTATATATGCACCAAACTGAAATTTTATTAATTCTATTCAAATTTATAGTGATAAAACACATTTAGAAAATGAAATAAAACCTAAGTTATTAAAACCAATTTATTAAATAATAAAACTTTGGTTTCTGAATTTAATTCATTCCTGAAGGCTGTTCATTAACTGAAATGGAATATTTTCCCAGAAAATGAAATAAATAAAAACTGGAAAATGAAATAATTTCCCTGAAGGAATTAATGT
Organism: Stegodyphus dumicola; assembly: GCF_044657685.1. Classification (NCBI taxonomy): domain Eukaryota; kingdom Metazoa; phylum Arthropoda; class Arachnida; order Araneae; family Eresidae; genus Stegodyphus; species Stegodyphus dumicola. Next base: position 89,418,321 of record NC_140777.1, read on the forward strand.
AAAAGGGATTAAATTTCACATAAACCACATGAATGCTTACTTAAAATTTTACAACACACAAATTCATAACTGCCATAAATATAATAACAAAAATGATAAAACACAATATTAAACAGATAAATAGAACAAAATTTTAGTTTATTACATTGTATCTGTGCGAAGCAGAGTGAACGGCATAGGTGGAAAATGACTAAGATGTTTGGAGCAAAACTCCCATACAAACATCAGGTCGGTAACTGTTTTTAGAGAACATCTTCATTCACTTTTCTTTCTCTAAATATCATCTGATTCTGAATGAGACTCACCGGGCTTCCATTTCACTCAAAATTTGTCTAGTGTGATTTTTTGTTGCCGCTTTTTATTTTTCTAAAGTGAGGCATGGCATTGCCCCTGAAAATACTTATGATGTGCTTTACAATTGCTTTATTAGGGTGATATTAATACACGAAAACTTTGCATCTTATGTAATTTTGCAAATCACAGAAAACTAGGCTCATTTTTTGTACTTCCTTTTCTTCTAATGATACTTCTTCGACAGTCAGGTTTTGTTACTGCTTCTGAAGTTGCAGTTCTGTCTTGCACGATTTACTTTTATGGTCCTCTGTCTTCATTATTGACTTTCACCCACAGTTTTGCCTACACACATAACATAAATAAAATTAAAAAAAAATAATAATAATAAAAAGCTTAAGTGCCAAAGAACTCATAGTCTCTGCCTGCCACCCAATCTGGCCATAATTTTCTCTGGGTAGAATTCGTGGTCCTGAAAGTCATCTACTGCCAGGTTTTGTTAATTAAGAGTTAACCAACAGAAAATATAGATATTTTCAAATTATGTGGCACGGGTTACCTCAAAACACTTTTGCAAATACTATGTTGTCAAGTTGAGTGTTCGTAACTCGAGATATTATTTTCATCTGAGGCATTTTTTGTCAGATATTTGTTAGTGAAACAAATTATTCATGTTAAGTGCTTGTGAACTGAGGTGCCAGCGTATGTGAATACAAACTTCTCACATGAATATATAGCCTGTCCCTCCCACAAAATGCTCAAAACTTTTTTGATTTTCTTAATATTTTATGAAAGAAATGAAAAAACTAATAAATCTGTACACACTATTCAAATACTCGAGCATGTCAAAAGTATTATAAAATTTATATTATATTAAATTATTTCAACAGGTTTCAAATCAAATTTATTTGCTCTGCAATACTATTTTTATTTAAGCAGAAAAATTTAAATTCATTTTCATATATAATTATGTAGGAAGTTAAATTACTATATTTTGTAAAATATATTTCTTATTACTGAAAGTGTTATATATCCAAATTTTTTCTAGATATCACAAGGTAAGAAATACTATGAAAGCACATTTTTAAGAGTATAAAAAGCTTTAACTCAAAACTGACGTACACGTATAAAGTTTTCTTTTTAAACCAACTATATTAATCATTTAACAAAGAATAATACTACAGGACTTCTTAAATTTTTTATTACTAAGGAATATTAATACGCATCATTTAGTTCGTCTTTTAAACTGTCAACACTTTTGTATTTTAGGATTATTATGAACTCAAAAATGACTAAAATTTCACTTCAAATTTCAACAGGTTTTTTACACCAAAATTAAATTAGAAAAACAAAAGTAATGAAATATTTTAAGAGCTGTTTACTATATAACAAAACTTTGATATTTTTTTAATCATCAACATATAATAATCACATAATCTGATAATCATAATTAGATAACTTGATAATACTCAGGTTTACAGTTATTACTAAATTATAATAAAATCATATCCTACCTTATCAGCACACATGGCAACTTTAATATCTTGACAAGTAATTTCAACATGACGAATGTTTTTAACATAATTTCCTGCCAACTAAATAAGATAATAAATTTTAACATACATCACATAAAATCTTAATTGTTATAAATTCAATTTTGAAAGTATGAATTACCTTTAGTATGTCAGCTGATATATATTCCAATACAGCTACAATGTACTGAGTTACTTGTATGTCTACCTTATACCCCAAAATCTCCTAAAAAAAGATAAATTTTGAAAAATACATAGCTAACCAAACAAAAATCACAATGCATCTTCCTATATATCAGAACTAATTACCACCTTCACCAATTAACAACATTTTATCCAATAATGATAAGGTATAAATAAATGTTAATATACTATGTGACAGTGAAAATGCAACACCATGAATGCATGCTCCAATGATTATGCAAATTACAGGGTAGACACAGTGCACATAGTTGTATAAATGACGCAAAATGACTTCGTTTGCTTGCAACTCATTCTCACACAGGTGAAGCAAAAAACAGGAAAGGAACCTGCAGTATAGACAAAAGTTGTGCTGCTCCATTGGGTACAGTAATAATTTTGTAAAGGTTTTTCTATCATCACAGAGAAAGCATTAGTATGGAGAATGACAGGATACTAACAACTAAGCACTTCTAGCAAACAGATGAGTATACCAGATGATTTTACTGACAACAGGTTGATCTGCTTAATCATAATGGTCAACCACTCACACACGTCTAAAGAGTACTATGAGCACAAAAGTATGATACACTGCTACAAAGTTTTTCGGTACTCTCTGATGATTCATCTAACCATACCACAAACTCTGCAACTGTTGGCAACTAATCTTTTGTTAACCTAACACATAACAAACAGTAGCCATTGAAAAAAATAAATGGCACTACACAAAAAAATCATATAAAACAGAAAAAAAATAATGATATTATAAATCCAAGAAATATCCTTAACGAAACAATGGTAATTACATAAAACAAATATCCATAACAAAACACAGAAAATTACATAACAGCAACAAATTAACTAAATTAGAAGCACAAGAAACATCCATTAAGAAACACTTTCTTTTTTCTTGGTCTTCTATCCATGTGCACAGCAATCCGTTTCAACTCAAAAAGCACCAGAGAATTTCACATTTCTTGGTATTGCAAAGTAACTTTGGATTGCTCTCCATGAAAACATGGACCTGCCTTACCTTAAAAAAATTACACAATTACACAAATTAAATTCTTGGAATGCATATTCCTATACTCTTTACTGCTAAGCATAATGGCCATATTTCTGGGGGGGGAATGGAATTCTTTCTTTTCATTAACAGGCAAACTCTACAATGGTATTACAATTCATTACAAGCAATAATAAAAATTAAAAAAAAAAAAAAAAAAAAAAACTAATAACAAGCAGATATTATAAACATGATTCTCAAATTTAAAAACAACATGCATTATCACAGGGCATAATTAATGCACTACCATCAGTAGCTTGCCAGTTAAATATATTTTCGTGAAATTTTAGGTTGCCTACATTGACGACAATGCTTGCTTGGTAACTGTCAGGTTTCAGAGGATAATCAGAAAAAACTAGCTTTCCTTCTTATATTTGTTTGAAAATTATTTGGTTAGGTCAATTACAGTTGATTTTATAAAATTAACTTCCTTCTCAACAATTACTACTTCCACATGCAAATTTACTTCTTTCCATGCAGATATTCTTTACAGAATCTTCTCACAACTTATCTGCTCAAAATGCACATCAAAGTTGCTCCTCAATATCATTATAGAATTTATTCACTATACATCAACAACAAAGCTTTATAATTAAGTAAGAAGAAATCTTTCCTGATAAACTTGGTAATAACTTCCTGATAACCCAAGTCTTTTATGAAATAATTGGTACAGCATACATTATTTAATTGAAGAGTAGAGCACAGTACTCTCAAGTACAAATATTTTAAGCTCTAAATTTATTTTAAAATTTCATATTAGTAAAATTATTCATACTTCACAGAATATTAGATCATAACTACATTTATTTTCAATCAGTAAACCTGCTAACTAAGAAGATCTGCTTTTGCTACTTTATTAAGTCCTATATGATTTAGCTTATCTAGCATGAAATTCAGGTGCACGTGTATGTGATTATGGCAAAGCCTCGAGGGCTATCCGGACTTTCTTAGAGAAACTGGCTCGTATACATGAAACAACCATGCAGCCAGCCCATTTGCGGGATTCGAACCTCTGACCGAACGACCCAGTATTCAGCGACTTTACCGCTCGACCACTGGTGGATTCAGATGCTCATACAATGCTATCAATTTCTAAAATTCAAAATGCTATCAATTTATCGGAAACAAAGATTTTCAGGCAGTCCAATATCTGTCAGCCTGCAAGCAACCTCTGGTAAAACAGGAGAAGTCAGTACTGCATATACAGTAGCAATTACATCATTTTTCCATTAAAGAAAAGAAAGCAGCATATATAAATGCAAATCATTTATTGCAATATTTGCAGGCACAATAACTAACCTGGCATACAGTTTTCATTTTGATACATCCATATCACTTAATTCTCATCTAAGTGAATAATACTACTTGTACAATGCCATTTTGAAACCCATTCATTCATTCTTAACGACACTTAATTCTTTTAAATTTAAGTTTACTCAGGTTTAAATGCAGTAATTCATATTTGTTTTCTGCAACATTTTTCACCCTGAAATCTTGCTATAAAAATTACAAATAAAATTCTTGATCTGGATATAAAAACTCAAGCACACATGGAAAAATTCTTTAATAAATCTCTTTCCCACTTTTTAATTAATTCATTTTAGAAAACCCCTACATTTTACATGCCAGCTTTATTACACATAAGATAAAGTTAATGCTTAGAACATTTATAAACTGACATACCCCTGAGAAGTTAAACATCAGACAAAAAACTTACAATTGGTTATGAAAGTGCTAATCAATAAACTTTTTCAAAATATTCAGAATTAAATTATTGTATCAGATTTACATTTTAATTATATTTGATTGCAGAATCATGTTGCTTTCAAATGAAATAATATTCCTCTAAACACAAGAGAGGATACCTTCTATTTATGTTTATTTTTCAGGCAGGTGACTTCCTAAGATATTGCTGAAATGTACAGGGGTTGGACAAAAATATGGAAACACCTTTAAAAAAACATGTTTCTTTGCTTAATATAGTGCAGAAAACCCGTTGGCATCCAAAACAGCTTGCAGTCTTCTCGGAATGGATAAATACAGTTCCTGTATGTTTGCCAAGGGAATATTATACCATTCTTCCTGCAAAACGGTGGCACGTTCAGATAACGATGTTGGTGGTGGATAACGAGAACGCACTTTCCGTTCCAATGTAGACCACAAAGGTTCGATAATATTCAGGTCTGGTGACTGTGGTGGCCAGGGGAGATGGGACAACTCATCCTCGTGCTTAGAAAACCAGTCCTGGACAATGTGAGCTGTGTGAACAGGGGCTTTGTCGTCTTGGAAGACACCATCATAGACGCCACCTATATATTTCATTAAAATCAATCTTTCTTTTCAAACATGCATTTCACAAGGTGTTTCCATATTTTTGTCCATCCACTGTATTTCCAAACATTAAATAACTTACATTAACCACAGTCTTTTTTACAATATAATGATACACACTAACTTACTTAATTTAGACAAAACAAAATCTAAGAAAATTAAAAAGCTCAACAACAATCAAATAATTATTAGCTTTCCTTCAGACGAAGAATCCCAGAAATATAGAATGAGACTAACAAAAAATAACATTCTATGGATGAAATTTCGCTCAATTTCAAAACTACGAATTAAAGCATGACAAAAGATCTAAATTCTCATGTTTAAGCAAACATACATGCTAATTAATTAGCAATAAAAGTCACTTTATTTAATCAAAACATTACCTTTTGCAAAAGAGGATGAATCTTTTCCACTGGCAAAACAAGAGGAGATTTCTTCTTTCCTTTTTCTATGGCATTCTGAGCATCACCAATAGCCCATTTGTCAATAGGGTGTGGAAATGTTTTCTGCACCCGCTCTTCCACATCCTGAACAGTGTGGGGCTGTGCAGCACACAACATGCCCAAGAGACGAAATATTAATGTTTCGACATATCTCAAGGCATCATCTTTTGCTGTTAAAGAGGGGTGAACTTGAAATTGGACCTAAAAAATATCCACCAAATAAACATAAATATTGTTAACATTTATATGCATTATTGGCTACTAATTCACTAAAACATAAAGAAATGCATTTTTGCATTCAGTAAGGATTTTAACAATAACTTCATGTTCTGCAGTTCAAAACCAAAAGTGTTCCAAATAGGCACTTAATTTCAAGAACCTTCATTTAGTGTTATATTTTTTTCATACTTGTGGGATGAATTAATTTCACTGAATTTAGTCTCATTAGCATACACTTAATACTACGAAACAAATTAAATTAACAGCAATTAAGGAAGAATCAGTAAAACTTAGCAATAAAGAATATAACACATTTTTAGATGCAATGCAGTTTTCAGGCCTTTAGAAACAATTAAAAGTAAATTCAATTAAAATTAAATCAATTTAATTAAAATCAAGTCTCGGATTTTATGAACAAAAAATTAATTAAAACTACTTTCCAAAAATTTTTATTAATGGAAATTAGATCAGCACATGACAGAAGACTAGTGTTATGAAAAGTAATCAACACAATAACAATTACTATTTAAAGTAAAATTATAAAAAATTAATTTAATTAGATAAACAGAAAATGAAAATTCAAAAGACAATATATGCTCTCTTTCACTATGTTTATTAGAACATATATCTGTTAACTGAACAAAGATGGCCACATCTTTTAAAAAAATCCTACAATATAAGCATAATAAATAATATCAAATAGCTACGGAATTTTTTTTAAAATTATGATTGAAAGACATCTAACTAACATGTTATATCATAATAAAATAAATGAAAAGTTACCCTAGTGAAATCAAGAGAATTTCTATTAAATTAGAATAAATTGTACTCAAGATGAAATTAAAGAATGATTTACAAAATAAATGTTTGTACTAAACATAATGGATAAAATACCAATTAATTCATGAATTTTTTCAGCATTTATTATTCTAGTATTATAAGATCATCCCAAATGTAATGTCATTTATTGAACTAATAAAAAAGAAAGAAGATACTAAATCAACAATATATAATCTTCATCTAACTAAATAACTTCTTTCTTCTTTAATCCAATGCTGTAATAAGTTTTTTATGCAATTCTTAAATCAGCCAGCTCAGGGGACACAATGTCTTGATAGGCAGTTTTAAGTGTTCCATGTGAACTGTATCAATGAAGTTTTGCAAGCTTCAAACCACCCGTCACCTAAATGGTTACAAACAAGAGAATTTTCTTCACAATGAAAAACAGCACAAGTGCTTACACATTCTCTTCCATTAGTGTCACTAAGATCATGTGGAATCCATTCGCCCAATATATAAATGATTCCACCTTTCTTCAAATGGTGAAGAACAGGCAATGATAATTAATCTTCTCTGCAACTCTTAAACAATTGTACAGTCAAAAGTCGTTAATTCGGACGCCCATAATCCGGAATGATCTATAATCTGGACCTCAAAGCTAAAAACTTTCTGCGCATGCGCCGCGTTGACACATGCGCGTAAGACCTCTTACCACTGCGCATTTGCGTGTGTGCAAGCGCAGAATACGTTTTCGCGTGCGCATTTTATATATAAGGAACGGTATAAGCTAAAATTATCTAATTATCTATTTCAGTTAATGTTGATGATTGCGTTGTTCCTTAATTTTCGAATTGGATCCGGCTTATTATTTTTTGCAGACTGTAAGAGCAATACTATAAAAGTAAACTTGAACTTTCGATCATGTCAAATAGAATTTCCGAATCTGGAGCTCCCAAAGGATCATACAAAACGAAAGTATGTTTCAATGTCCATTAAACAAAAAGTGGAACTGCTGCAAAAAATGGATAAAGACATGAAGAATGTGACAAAGAGGTTAGTGAAAACGAAAAAATTTCGATTGACAAGTTAGTCGGTATTCTCGGCATGGCAATTAACGGAACTTGGAACAGCGGAACTTTGTAACTGAACAAAAAATTATGTCTGTTTATAGAATTAAAGAGAAAGTATTATCACATAAAACGAAGCAACTTAAACAACTTACATTGGAAGAAATGTTTAATAAAGTAAACAAATAAATATTAAGCTTTTTTTTTTTTTGTAAATGTTGATACCCTTTAGATCATAATTGTTCTTTATTTCATAAATTACGGTTTCATATTTTTAATTTTAGAATTTCTGCATGCCATCTTACGCGATTTAAACTGATGATCTATAATCCGGAATCGCCGAAGTCCCGACGAGTCCGGATTAACGACTTTTGACTCTATATAGATTTCTTTCAATTGCAGCTTTCAGCACACCGTTATCACAAAAGACAAGGTGCACACAGATATCTTTAAGCTGAGATCAATTTGCTAAAATTTACAAAATCACTGTTGGTATTCGTGAATATTCAAAATTCCTTTACCATATACTTCTTAAGCTTTTGCAGCACTTTTGCTTTTTTTTTACACTCATAAAGCACAATATGTCTAATGTACTCTTCTTCGACTATCATCTTCATACAGGGCTATTAAAGCAACAAATTAGCACTTACAAGCTTGCAAGCCAGAACTTAACCTGAATGAAGCTGTCTCTGCTGAGCGGTAGTTATACAGAAATAAAAATTACTTATTTAAATGCAGTAGAAACATATTTTAACATGCCTTGTCTAAAAAACAACATTACTTTTGGGATGACATAATATTTGGAATTTCTGAGACAGTAATGCTGTTCAAAGCTGCTTTGTTGTTTTGAACTTTAACAGTTTTGCAAAAAAAAAAAAAAAAAAACCCTCTCTCCTGTACGTCCCATTAATTAAATCTCTTAATAACTCAGCTTAACACACCATTATCACTACAATCCCCTTTATCTTTTATAGTATGTGCAGTGTTTTTCCAGTTTTAGAAGATGGAAACATGTACTACAAGGGTTATTTTCACATTACTTGCACTCTGTACTTATCCTAATATTATTGCCTTTAGTGTTATTTTAGGCTTTAAGCATTCTGGCTTATTATAATTTAATAAAAAATACATTAAAAAATAAAGTTCAATCAAAACCTTTTCAGAAAACTGAATTGTTGTTGTTGCTTATCCTTGAAAGATATAAAATATGTGAAATCAGCTGCAGAAGGTTGTTGAATGCCAAAACATCTATAATAAGGGAAATCAGATGTTAAGTTCCCCTTAGAAAGTCTGATGCAGCTTAGAATGCGATTCAGTGAAGCTGGATGTCATAGCATTTTTTACAAATGGGGTGGATTTTTCTGCTGCTATCAAAGGAAAGACATTTAAGGTGGCCACTCGTTAGTCTAGTCAGAGCAGTCTGGGAGCCATGGTGACATTTGATTTCCAGCAGAGAGCAAGGGGATGTTCTTGTGTATCTTTAGTGCATAGGTGGAATATGCCATATTAAACTGAGTTTGGATCTTTCATTTGAGTATAGTTCTTGATACGTAAGCGAAGAGCCAGTGGCCGTTTCATTCTCACTACCCTCTTTGGCCAGTCTATCAGTGACCTCACTACCATCAATGTTAACATGTGATGGGATCCATTGGAAGTGGACATGTGGGTCTGAGAGATCTTTCTCAGTTTGAGCAGAATAAATATGCTGGTTTCATCCTTTGCAGAGGACCAGCCACTAAGATGTTGTAGTGCACTGCGGTTATCCGATAAAATCCATAGTTCCCAAAATCACAATCACAAAGACATGACACAAAGACAAAATCACAAAGACATGATGGCATCAAGTCTTGCATTAATCGCAATTAACTTGCACCTAAAGACAGAACAAGTGTGAGGGTTGCATTGCTTTACTGCAGTCTCTAACAATAGGTTCTAATAAAAAAATATATTACTGCCAGTACAATCTTCCGTACAACTAACCGTCTGATTACGTTAAGTCTAGTAAGTGAATAAACATAATACATAATTTATATTAAAAATAACAAATTTCCTTCTTTCTTTATTAGCAATTATATTTTGGAAGACTATAATATGTCCTCTACTTATGAACTTTCATTTCTATTTCCAGCTATGAATTTTACTCAGTAATTAAAAAAAAATAACTTGGAAATTACCCATTAAAAATAAACTGAAAGCTTCTTTAGCTATTTAATACATGCCATTTGTGACAAATGATTTAGATTTGCAGAGTTCAAATGTTTGAAATTTGTGTACTGCAGTAATAAGGCCTCCTTCAAAGCTCTCATACACTATTCCCAACTCTCATACTTTCTTTCATAAACATAAAAGGATACCAGAAATTTCAATAACTATTTTCTAATTTTCACTGACATAAAAAGTCATATAAATTGCTCTTTAGCAATTTTTGAAAGCTATCTGATTTTGACTTTACTGCACACAAAATAACATGTCAATCATGTCAACTTTTTAAACTGCCAGATACCCTCTCCTTGTCTCAAAAGTCATAAAAAATACACATAAAGGAAAATAAAGGGAAAATTACCAAATATATTGTTCAAAAAGAACAAACTTATTCCTATAAATAGTTCCCCCCCCCAAATGGTAAACATACATACTAAGTTAAAATTCTCACTCATGGCTTCTTCTGAAGTGTTTATCAGTGAACATTCTCTCTTGATGCTCCAGCAATAGTCAGCCATCACATGCATATTCATCTAAATTTGTACCATGCCTTCACTACCTTCAAAACCTGGTAGAATCACTCACCCTGATCATCACTGACTGCATCAAAATTTTTCAGGAAATTATCAAGATGGATATGTAAAAAATGCAATTTGATGCTCATATAGTAATCAAGTTTTTTGAAGCTCTCCAAAAGCTGCTGTACTATTTCACTGTAATTCAGTGCTCATGTATTTCCAAGAAAGCCTTTAATAATGTTTTTGAATGCCAACCAAGCATTCTTTTTTTTAAAGTATTGCCATTTTTTCGATGAAATGCTCATCTTTAAAAAGTTGACAAAACTGTAAGCCATCAAACACAGGCTAGGAAATGCCAGAATGAGATACATGAAATAATCTCATTCAATTGGTGAAGCTTTAACAAATTTCTTCATGAGACCAAGTTTTATATGCAGAGGTGAAAATGTACTGTTTTTTTCTGTTGCTAAGTGGCTAATGTAGAATGTTTGGATCACCAGGTTTCAGGTCAGATGTTGGTAGCCACACCGACTGCATGAAATGCTTCTCACAAACTCTGCTGTCCCATATATACAGAAAACAAGGATATTAAGCATATAATAATGAGTTGCTAGGTTGGTGTCAAGGGTATCAATTATTCAGTAGGTGTAAAGCCAACGATGTTTCAATGTAGAATGTATCAGTTTAAGATGTATGCTAAGCAAAAAGGGAGCTACAGAACCAAATTATTGATCATATAAATTTATGATAATAAATGTTTGTTTCTTCAGTATAATGATATTTTATTTAGTACGGAGTGAAATTAAGAATGGGTAAAAACATACCACCAAAATAAATAAATAAATAAATATTGCTGGCTGTCTAAAGGTTTGGATTTTAGATTATTCCAGATATTGGACATCTGGATTTTGGACAACTATACTTCCAGTTTAACCAGAATTTTTTTAATTTCACACACAATTTGAAGATATACTATTTTATGAATATTAATTACTAATTCATCTCTCACAACACATTTTAGAGAAGAACAAATCATTAGATTATCTCTTAACATGTACCGAGAAGTAGCTATCAATAACAGAAGATTTTGCAGGTACAAGAGATGATCTTGAGGAAAAATTCAGTTCTTTAATCCCTTTGAAGACACAAGATTTTTGCCACAATTTCTAAACATATATACAACATTTTTCAGCAGTTAATGCAAATTTAAGGTTGAGTTTTGCCCTATTTTTAAAAATTTGTCTGGCTTCTTTTGATACTATTCTGTTTTAGATATTTTTAAAGGACTATATACGTTCGACAGGGTTGCTACTGAAACAGGAGAATGAAATTCCCTCACTTTTCCAGGTTTTCCAAGAAAACTCCAGGCTATCCGCGTAACACGCATGAGCTGTGCTGAGGGTAACTTAATTATGGTACCACTTGAAAAGACAAAAATTTGACAATTACATATATATATATATATATATAATTCCCAAAACATTTACTATTATAACTATAATAGGAGCTGGTTTCTCCACTAAGGACTAAGATTAGAATCTGCCCAATCGGGATTAAAAAACGTCTTTTCTGCAGACATTTTGCTCCTAAAGGAAGGAAAAAAATTTATTTAATCATATTTTTAAACTGAATTACAAAAACTGACGGTATTTTGGTGAATATAGATATATTTAATGGTTAACCTAGATGACATTATTATTACTATTTTTTTATTATTTTTTATTTTACTGCAAAATGACAAATAACGCACTTAAGAAAGAAAAAAATGTTTAAAACATTTCGTTTTATACGAGAAGGGAGGGAATTTATTTTTGTTCAACATTGAACATGCGCATGAGAGTCTCTGGATTATCGAGGTTACTGGACACCAAAGATGCTGAAAACTTGCTTTGCCTTTTTAAAAGACAATCTGACTGGCACTGCAAAAATTAGCTCTACACCAGTTGTCAAAATGACACTCATGCAATACATAATTCGGCAATAAAGTGATCGCTTCCAACACTGGAAAAAATCACTTTTTGGGGGATCACCATATGAAATTCACTGACTTTTTTGGTCAATTTTCGAATTCCCCTACTTTTCCCGAGAGAATGGCAACCCTGTTTCAATAATTAGATTTGAGTAAGTATTTTTTGGAAAGAATAACATTTCTTGCTGTATATTGGAGGTTAACATACAACACTGGTGACATACTTGCGCACAGTACAAACGCTTCATGAAACATTGCTAATATACCATATTCTGAAAATCAGTCTTACTTTTTGGATGAAAAAATGGAATAGTGCACTAAATTATTATCTTTGAGTAGACATTAAATATATTTAAAATGAGCTGAAATAGATACCTTTGCTAAAGCACTTAAAAGGAGGCATTTCCATTTCCCAGCATTTTCCTCGCTATCAAAATCATAGATCTGATCAACATCTCGACTTGAAGCAAACATGTCAACAGCATATACAAAAGTATGGAGCAATGTTAACAGCTCAGCTAGGATCCATTTCAAAAATGAATAACTTCTTAAACAAAAGTATCATCTGAAACAAAATAAATAAATCAGATCCAAAATATTTTCAACAGTTTTTACAGATAGAAAATATAATAATGTTATAACTTAAAATATTACATTTCTTTGAATCTAAGAAGCACCTTTTTGCCTATATAATCAAATCAACACATTTCAGTGTGTTTTCAGCACATATTAAATCCAGTGCTGTCCTAAAATCAATTTAAATAAAAATACCATTGCTTTTAAATTAGATTGTTGAATAATACTTCTTAGAAGCATTTTAGCATTTAATTTTATTCATTTTGTTTTCTTACAATCAGTCTTCTCCATTAGTGAGTATGAAATTAAAGGTACGTTTAGTGCCGAAGTGAAATTAAGAACTGGTAAAATACATACCCCCCCCCAAATTGTTGGCAGTCCAGATGCTAGGATTTTAGATCATTTTGGATTCTGGTTATTTGGATTTGAGACTTTATTTGCATGTTTGTTGTGTACTATATTTCCAGTTTAACGTGGATTTTTTTATTTTTGCACACACCTTGAAGACACGCTATTTTATGAATACCAATAACTAATTCATCTTGCATAACATATTTTAGAGAAGAATGTTCAACACAAATCATTAGTTTATCTCCTCGCATGTAATGAGAAGTAGCTATCGGTGACAGATGATACCTTAGAATCAAAGCAACATGGCATGTTTCTTCAAATGCATTTAAATACAAATGCACTCTTTTAAAGTATCGCACATTATTACAATAGCAATACAATAATTCAATACATTTTTCTGTTTATTAATAATTTCACTATAAAAAAAATTCTACACAAAAACTCAAATATAATACCAAACAGATATATTTTATCTTGTTTTTTAAATTTCTTTCATGTAAATACTCAGTTTATAATATAATAAATAGTTTATAGTCAAAATAGTTTATAATATAATTTGTTTAAGATCTGAAGTTTTATGCCAGAATTATTCTCATTTTTCATACGAATATTTAAATAAAAAAATTAATCTTTTATTTAACTCTCTGACTATGAATTTAAAAAAAATTACCCTGTTTTCTATCCAAGTGAACAAAATATGTCATAAATAAAGTAAATTTAGCATCTGGGCTTACAGCCATAACCTAGCAGTAAATTTTAAACATTTAGTTGGATATATATATATGTCCTATTAGTAGTCAAAGGGTTAAACAAATGAATGCATATAACAAAATAACCAAGTAAAGACAACTATCTATACCTTTATTTAGAATTTTAAGCCAAATCACACTTAGAAAATATATAAGACTGAAAATATAAAAAATCAAATACTAATGATATGATGTTTACACAAAATTACAATGGCTCACATCTGTTTTTGGACATGTGTCTTAAAATTTATTTCCAAATATTAGTTACTAAATCAAGAAAGAAGAGAATCACAGCAAAGCAAATAATATAATTAAGCAAAGCAACCTTGCGTTTGGTACAGATTTAGTAAAGTCTATATCAATTTTGGGGGCAAACATGTATAGATCCATCTTCATCAGGAGCAAAGAAATCTGCAACAAAGGGTAAACCATAGTTGTATTTATACCTAAAAGGTGTAAAATGAACAAGAAGGTAGTGCCATCTGTCAGCAGAAATAATATTATTCATTATTTAATGAAAACTGAAAAATTTACTAAACAGAATTTTAAACATGCTAGGAACTACTGGATTGGATTGTGAAAAGCTTCAAGAATATCCAGTTCACCAATGAATGGGGGGGGATGAATTCAAACAAAGCAGTATTGAGGGGTGAGGGGTGTTTTGTGTTATGAAAGCCTTAATATCAACATCTCGAATTTTTTTGGAGTCGTTTTTAGGCGGGAATTTTATTAGTAGCTTGACTCATCTTTACTTAGACCTGCACGAATTTTTTGCTGTCACATTTTAGTCTCATTTCCGTTTATTTTCAATAATTGTGTAGATATTTTTCGTGTATGTATATATTATAGGCTTATTTTTCTTTATTATTAACATAAATCGTAGTTAATTTTTTTATTATTAATTTTCCATAAATGGCGCGGAGAGGTCTAACTCTTTCCAAAGCGTTAAAAGTGTTTCATGAATTACCCTCGGATTATAGCCCAAAGATTTCCGTTTAAATTTGCTACGTTCCCTCTGTGCCATGAAACCGTCAGAGATAACTTTGAAGAGGTGACTTCCTGCAAGACCTGAAGATACTCCCAGGCATACAGTAAAGGTTTCCGGGGGAAAACGCTACAGTAGTGTTGAACGCATACCAGTGAAGGGTACGCTTAGACGATGTGCACATTGTAGCACGAAGCAGAAGCCGCACAAAACAAGTTTTATGTGCAAAACCCGCAAAGTTGGTTTGTGCTTCCATCAAAAGGTGTGACTTGCTTTGAACAATTTCACGAAGCTAAGAAATAGGAAAATTTAATATTTTTGTATATAGGACTTGTGTATATAGATAATCTCATTTATCCGTATATATTCAAGAATATTGTGTATATCCATGAAACCATATATACAGCCATAATACAGAGTTTTTTCTTTCTTATACAAACACTTCTACTCATTTTTGTGCTTCACTGCAATGCTCACTTAGTCGCACTTTTAAAAGCTCTGGCGATGCAGTGTTCCACCTCATGGAACACACACAGAATTAAAACGGTAAGTGCAATTTTTACAAAATTTTACTTGTATACTCCTTTAGGACTAAACAGACTGCATACAACTTTTTTTGTTGAAATTCCGACATTAACTTATAGTGTGCCGCAAAGGGTTAAATGCAAGAATTATTTCAATTCATATGAATAGCTTACTCAGAAATTATGTAAAACTGCAATGATTTACTTCATTAGTGCATTTTCATTAGATTTGAAGAATTTAACCCTTGATTTTGCCTTTTCTATATTTTCGCCTTCGCGTGAGTGGTGTGATTGCATCCTAATTAATTACCGCGAATAGTCTTAGGGCAAAAAATTTAACTATCTTGTAAAAATTCTATGTAATTGTATGCCAATAATGAAAGAAAGAATCAATCCGATAAGAAACGGCTGCGACTTATTTTGAAAATGAAGGGTAAAAGGTTACCAGCGAAGATATTCCGGTTGGCATCAGTTGTACCATTATTGGGGACTTTATCGTTTGCGCTGGCAAAACGGAAAAGTACCAAAAAATCATATTGCTGCCATGGGCAAACCACATAAAATGTGCGCGGCAGCCAACGTGTTAATTCTTGGGGAATTTATAGCAGATATTGTTAGTGTGGTTGGAGATATATTGGCCAAACTAAAAGAGCGTTCAAATTTCTCATTAAGGAACATGAATCTTGTTCCCGAAAAGGTGAAATTAGCAAGTTTTTGATAGCTAATTGTAGTTGGAAATTTAATCACAATTTTGAATTTGGGTCAGAAAAAAGTTATCCAGAAATCAATCAGAAGTCTTCATCAGGATTCAAACAGAATTTTAAACATGCTAGGAACTACTGGATTGGATTGTGAAAAGCTTCAAGAAAATCCAGTTCACCAATGAAAGAAGCTTTCTGGATAATTACTGGATAATTCGTAGATTACAAGAATAGTCTTGCAAATTGCTCAAGTTTTCATTTTGATCATTTACTGCCCTTGTCTGTTATTCCCCATCCTTCTTTAAGACAACTAGCGCAGATTCTAGATAGTATGGACACCGATGAAAATTCATTCTCAGTTATGTGCTATACAGATGGTAAGTAGAATTGATGACAAAGTTGGTTTTGCTTATGTCATTTTTGAGAATGGTGCTGAAATTGAGTACCACCAATTTCGTATTAGAAATTAACGTACTGTTTATATTTCTGAGCTTCTTTGTGTTAATTTTGCAATTAAGTGCATACTTAGCCAGGATGGACGTGATTCCAGGTATCCAGCTACTTAATCTGCATGGATTCCCACTCTTCTCTGGAATTCCTTAAAAATACTTCATCATGTAATGATATTATTGTTAATATATAGCAGTCTCTCAGAGATCTGCAGAAGAAGGGTAATTCAGTGTTTTTTTACATTTGTCCGTGGTCACCCGGGTAATTATGGAAACGAGAAAGCTGATTGGCTTGCTGAGAATGCAAGTAAAAATTATATTAATGTTGAAATAAATATTCCAAAATCGTATTTAAAAAAAAAAAAAAACATTCAAAGCTAAAATGATTAAACAATGGAATTCTGATAATATCTCTTCTGATAACGGAGCTGTTGCAAATGAATTCTTCCCAACTATTTTTGAAAGACTGAAAAGTAAGGACTTGCTGCTCAATTTTAATGTTAACACAAATTCTGTCTGGACATGGTAAGTTCAAATTTTATCTCGAATGGTTTAAGCTGACGTCTTCCAATTTGTGTTATTGCAATCTTTGCGTTCAGCAAAGCATTTTCCATCTGCTTTTTGATTGTCCATTGCTTGCTTGATAATGCAAGAAATCTATTGAAATGCAGATTAAAATTAACTGGAATTCATTGGCTGCTGAAATGTAATGATTTTGTACCTTCATCTTCGGCCTACCGAGCTTTTGACGATTTTGTTGACTTTTATTTTAAACATTGTAAATGATCTCTTATATATATATTCTTTTCTTTGTGTTTGATTTCGCTGTATTATTGAAAGTTGATGTTATTACTTAAGATATGTAAGCCTCATGTGATACTTTGTGGTGCACAAGGATTTCATTTCCTTAAAAAAAAACTGGCTTCTATGTAATTCAGCACAAATGTAACAAACTCACAAAAATTGTGATTAAAGACCTTTCCATCAGCTGCTCAGTTGTTGGTTGCACTTTCTTCCTATAATTTTAAAGTCCTAAAAATTGTGAAGTTGAGAAATTTTAAAAGCAGATCTTCATCTTTTAGACTCAATTAACTGCTACTCTCAATATCAATAATATCGATATATCTAATTCATAGACAAATAAATTGCTGCATTATTTATAAAAATTGAGAAGTTCAAGTCAAATTTTATTCCACAATGTTACACTGTCAAAATATTGGCCATTCTTTTCAAAATTGTAAGCTAGAATCCCACCATAACAAGTGTGAGAAATCTCATCTTTCAATTTTCTGTACCTTCAGAAAATGGATACTTGCTGTAATTGCCTAAGCCAAAATGCAAGTTTGTATCATGGCTACAAGTCCCTCAATAAATTTGTAAAGAAATCTGAAGTTGGGAAAAATTATGATGCTTTGATTAAATCCGTGCATACCAAAAACGAACTTCAAAATGAACCACAAAAATGTCACTAGGAATGTCCCTGCTCTACATAAACACATCATGGCCAATGCCATCTCTGAATTATTCAATACCTTGATATAGATATGGAAAACTTTTGAAGAATCTAATGTAACCAATACAATCTAATACAACTAATTAAACTTTATCCCCACTTGTTAATGTCAACAAATAAATGTTTTACACAACTTCTGTACGACTTTAAAGACCCTTTTTAGTAAATTTATGTATCTCACATCATTCTCTGCTCCTGACTGGAATTTGAAATTACTCCATTTCTACCATGAGCTGATAGCTCTTACAGCAGCCCAAGGACTAAGACTCTGCAGTAAGCATTTTTGCTCAAGCAGCAATATGCACAGTTAGGACCTGGATAGATGATTCTTTAAGAACTCCCGCATGACTCTTGCTTTATCTTGGCTAATGACATTCAGTGGCATGGTTGACAAAAATAATTAGCGCTGGTAATTAATAAAAATAATTATCTATGAGAGATATCTACAGTGCACTGGATTCATATCTATACTGATATGACTCTGAGATGGCTAGAGGGGTTAGTGCTGGTGTCTTTTCAGAATTATTTCGACTGAGTGAGGCAGTTGAGAACTTTGATGCTGAATTGCATGCTATTTTGATGCCTCTCCATGTCATTAACTCTGCAATGGAGGAGCCAGCGTACCAAGTACACAAATGCCATCTTTTGGACTCTAATTTTCAGAGCTTCCTCCCTACCTCTACCCTCCTAGAAACATTCCATGAGTGCAACGCATTTGGTATTTCTGGTCAGTCTGGTTTTCGCCTTCCTTCCGAAAGTAGTTATTGTGAACATGTTGCATAGGCGAATGCAGTACACTGCTCCTCCAAGTATGTACATAAAGAATATTGTACCTCCTGAATATTATTTGTGCATTTTAGAAGAAGTCTCGGTTGATGAAGACTCCGACAATTTGGATAATGCATCTGATGTCGATGAATTGGAAGTCACTGAACACTCTGATTATGAACGTCACTCAGAAATTGAGGGAAATGTTTCTAAACATCCTAATTTTCCTTCCTCAAATGATGTTTCCCCAACAAATGATGATGATTTTAGTAATGTTGAAAATGACATAAGTGATTTAAAATATGAGGACTTTTTGGTAAAAAAAAATTTACAAAAAGAAGAAAGTTGGAGGAAAGTTTCTGAAAGAAAAAAAAGGAAATTTATAAGTAGAATAAAGATCCTCTCAAGAGCAAATTCGCCAGAACGCCAAGAAAACATTTGATGAAAAATATATTCCCAAGTGCCAAAACTTGTAAAGATATAAATGATGAGCTTTCTAGTTTCCAGAAAATCATAAATACAAATATAATTGATACTATCGTACACAATGTGCAAATATTTATCTCAAATGTAACAGAACTGGAGATGATCTCCAAAACAACTCGGAGAAACATGTATGATACTAATAGAGCAGAAATATTGGCCTTTTTAGGAATTTTATTCTTATTAGGGTGCAAAAAAATGTCAAAACTTAATTTGGAGGAAGCATGAGCAAAAAACGGTACTGGAATTGAAATTTTGCAAGGGGTCATGGGTCTCAAGCAATTCAGAAATCTGTGTGCTGCTATCAAGGCCCGTCTACACGAAACAATTTTCTCGGCCAACTTTCTCGTAGAGCAACAATTTTAAGAATCTGCGCATGCATCAATAATCGGTCATGTTCTCTGCCGCGATTTCAGAACTGGTGTTCACTGCTCACTAGCCTACGATAAAATCGGAGTCTCTAGCCAATAAGATTGTTTTGAGTGATCACGTGCTTTTCTTCTCATTTGGAATAATAAACATGGCTGCATTTCGTTGGAGCGAAACTTAACTAATAGATTTCTATAGAGAAAACGTTGTGTTGTGGGACACGAGTAATGTAAATTTTAAAAATAAAAAATTAAGGGATTCTCTTATTGTGATAAGATTTGTCTTCCCCATTACTTTATATATTCAAATGTTTTCTAATTCCGGGTGAAAATGATTTTAACTCCCCCAAGAAAAATTCCAAAAACTATTAATGATGCCATGTCATGGGTACTAGATGAAAATATTCAGAAACTACTTGAAACTGTGGTCGCACTTATTGAAAAAATTCAAAAAGAAAAATCTCCAGCCAAGAATAAAGCAGCGCAGAAACTCAATTGACTTCGCCGAAAATGGGAGTTAATCAGGTGACGAAGTACATAGCTTTTCCGACAGATCCTACACGAGCGATCATAGCCTAGTGGCAAAGAGCAGACTAGGTTTTCTTCGTATGCCGAGATCGTGGTTTCGATCCCCCACTTTAATTTTGGACTTTCTGTGCCTGGAAGAACTTTTTAATTTAGTTTCTCCATCACTAAATTCGAACTGCATGACTTAAAAGTCACATTTTATTTTTTCGCCTACAGGTGGGGTGTTTATTGAATTTTAACGTCTTTCTTTTTATTTTTCGAATGGCCGTTGGCACGTGTTTTAGATCTACTGGTCAAAAGTCACAAATTCAGTTTTGTGTTAATTGAATTTTGCGAAAGCAAATTATAGCCTAATTTAATTCAATATTGCTAAATTTTATTCGCTGATTAACTGATAGAGTCACATAATCATAGTTTTCAGATGTTCAATAAATATACTACTTAAGACTTTGCACCTTTATGATATTTCTTATTTAAAATTTTTGCACTGAAATTACACTGTTGCTTTGTAATGTAGTAATCTTTATTCTTTATTAATACTTTTTACTCATATTGGTTTGATATTCATGATATTATTGTCTATTTATTCATTAATAAAGGTTTTGATTGAAAGCACAGTAGTTACTTATTTTTTCTGAAACATGGTTATTTTATTATTTCAAGATTTAAATGCACAAAGAGGAGTGCCAGAAAGTGAAATTTAAAAAATAAATAAACTAAAAAAGGAGTAATCTGTGTACTCAGTATACAAAAGAAAAGTTTTTTTTTTTTTTTAATAATTTTCCTACAAACTAAATTTAGCAAAAAATCAAAATCATGCGGCATCATCCGTAAATACTTTCCGAATTGTACTGTGCAACTCCTGGAGCAGGGAATTACGAAGGCATTATGAATTGCTCGTCATTTGATCCAATTTCTGGTCCAAGCGCATTTTTTCCCCTTCTGTAGCAGTAGTTAAGTTCAAAATTGTAGCTGTATCTATAGTAGCAATTTAAAATAGTCATTCATTATTTTGACTATTTGACAATACAGTAAGCTTTGTTTACAAATCGTAGACAGTGTGACACTGTAGAGGACGGGAACTCTTCCTTTTATAGTAATTGGCTGAGTGAATTCCTGTACTAACGAGAAAATCGTTCCGTGTGGACAGGCGAGCTATCTCAGATATTGTCGGACAGATAAGTCGGCCGAGAAAATCGCTACGTGTAGACGGGCCTTTAGATTCGACTACAGGGTTCATACACATTTCTGCACATTGAAATCAAGTACTTTTAAGGACCATTAATGAAAAAAGTTAAGGACCTATAAGCAAATGGGAACTGAATAAATACAATAAAAAATATTATCTATGCTTGAATTTAACTTTTGTAATACCATCCTAAAAAATAAAATAGATCCCTAAGTAGTAAGCATTATTACTAAACATGACTTAATTAACATAATTATTAATAAGTTTGAGAATAAAATAAACTTTACGCAATTTATCATGCAGCATTAAATATTTTGGTACTTTTCCGTTTTGCTGGCACAAATCTTGCCAAGCAGACTTTATTGGCGACAACACACAGTATACACATAAAAAATGTTAACAAATGTTAGTTCTAAGAAATTTTTATTTTGAAGGTATGAACATTTTAATATGGCTTAAAGTTTTGTAAAAAGATAATAAATTTGTAAAAAGGCATTCATTTAAGAATTTACAATGCTTTCATGGTACATCCTGATTCGCAATTTCTTATCATGTGACCCTAAGTGATCTCATCTCACGTAAACTAATTCCCTCAGTAATTATCTACATTATTTTCAAGTTAAATTTGGAATACAAGTTTAAATACAAGAATTATTTCAATTCTTACAAATAGCTTACTCTGAAATTATGTAAAATTGCAGTGCTTTACTTCGCTAGTGCATTCTCATTAGAACTGATGAATTGAACCCTTGACTTTGCCTTTTCTATATTTTCGCCTTTGGGTGAGTGGTGTGATTGTATCGTAAACGACTTGATTACCGCAAATGGCCTTAGGGTATAAATTTAAACTGACTGGGTAAAAATTCTATGTAATTGTATACCAGTATTGAAAGAAAAAATCAATCTGATAAGAAATGGCTGTGACTTGTTTTGAAAATGAGGCATAAAAGATTACCAGTGAGGATATTTTGTTTGGCATCGGTTGTACAATTTTTAGCGACTTTATCACTTGTGCCGGCAAAATGGAAAAGTACCAATATTTTACACTTATAATAATTGGACATATTTGAAAGAAGATAATTGACATTTACATTTTACTAACAGTTAGCTTTATGTTGATTTTTTTATGTCTCATTTTGTCACATACTTGGCCAGTCTAGAGGTTTAGTAAATAGCAGGTAGATTTTATATCAACTGGCATAGGTTAAATGAGAAGTAAGATCATAATCAACATGATTCAGAGAAAAAGACTGAATGTTGTCACCACTGCTGCTTGTCTAGAGAGAGACCTGCTGATTAGAATAAACCTGAAAGGCCTGATGTAGGCACTGTTGGCAAGTGTAACTTGTCAACCTCTCCACAATGTAGAGGGTTTACTTGATCTGGTAAGGGTCGTTCCCACTGGGGTTTATTTGAGCTAATGGAGACAATAGACGTAGCCGGACCATCTCCAAAACCAGTTTTTTCTCATAGGCAGGCAAGTTGAAAAATCTGAAATGCAGGCATAGCGGAGCTAGTCGACACAGGGAATTGACTCCGTTAGCTCAGCTAAACCCCAGTGGGAACTGCCCTGTAAAGTTAAATAGTCCAAAACCCCCCGATAGACATGAAGCAAATTATCGCTATGGCTGAAAGTAACTACAATATCAGACAAAGGTTTAAATACGCCTCTTATTTGAAAATAACTTAGAACATAAAGGCATGTTCTGATGCTAACAAAATCAATTAAAGCTCACGGTGATGTAATTAAACAAGAACAGTCTAATTCAAACTAAAAATGTGGACTAGTGGTTAAAGATTACACAATTTAATTTTAATTTAATCTGGCTCAGTAACTCTATCATATGAGGAAACAAATGGAAAATTATAGTAAAGGCTGAAATAAAAAAAAAAAATTGGGTAGTTTACATAACTGCACATATCCTTGAAGAATAATTTTCTTTATGAATTCAGTTTCTTTCTTCAAAATATTTCTTTCCCATTTTAGAATTTTTGGATTTAATTAAGGATTTCTGTTATTCTAAAAAAACACTAAATGCATTTAAAATGTATAGAAAAAGTGGCTAATTTTATTTCTTTAGAAATATGAACATTCAGAAGAAATATGAAATATATATAATAAAGACCAGTTACAGAGCTGGTGTGGCAGAATTTTTAGAATTTAGTAACACACCGAACAACAAAACCTAGAAGTGGCAAAACTTTTAGAATTTAGAGCAGGCATTGGAAGCAGAATTTAGAAAGGCACTAGGTAGCAATATCAATTTATCACAATTTAGAATCAATAGAGACTGCATCAGGTGGGAAAATGCCTATTGCCAGCTCTGTGTATGATGCATTAAGACATATTAGATGAATCTTTTAAAATGTAAGTTTTCAATTTCTTTATTAATAAAAAAAATCCCTTCTATAATGCCTGTCCACGTGATAAGATTAGAAGCATTTTTGATATTTTCCATGCTTGTGTCCAGTGAAAAATAGAGAAAATAAAAGGAAGATAGAAAGTGGTATCTAGTGAAAAGTAGAGAAATAAAGGGATGTTAAGAAAAAGATTCTAGTATCAGAAGTAAAACATTCAAATATTATGTTTTCATTGTTCTTCCGGACTTCTCCAAAAAGTAAGAAATTCATTGCAAACTTTCTGTAAAATACATCCATTACGTGTTGATACCATTTTTCGTTTTGTCACATAGTTCTCGAACATTCTACAGTCGTGTGTCTATAAATCTTGCCTTCAAATCCTTCTAAACTTTCCAAGCTGCAACATCTAAAACCCTAAAAAAAATTATCCCTACCAATTCTGTAACAGCAAAAAATCCAGAAATATTTAGGAAAAAAGTTTAAAATTAATTTGATAGAGAAAGCTGATGCATATTCTGAGAATTTTTAATATTCTTAGACAATTACATGGGAAAAACTCTTACTATGAAAAAATTAAAAAGAAGACATTTTTAAGTAATTACATAGCTAAATTTGCATTTGCTAACAGCTGTTTCGTAAATTGTACTTTATAGCATTATACCTCGTTTATTTTTCAAATTCAAAATATTGTATAATAAGCTGCCAAAATGAAACTTTATAATATGACAGTGAAAAATAAAAAGGTTTTATTTTAATGTTATTTTTTAAATGTAATTTCAATATATTTCCATTATTTTAATAAAATTTATCAATGTTACGAGGTTTTAAAAAAAATTGTCAAAAAATCCTCAGATCTCGGAATTAAAAATTTTCTATAGAAACTGATCATAAAATCGCCAAATTTAGAAACATTTAATAAAAGAATTCACATCCCCCAAAAGTAAAAAGTTAAGAGCTCTTTATTAGAAAAAATGAATTTCGAACTGCTTATGTCTCACTTCTTGCTTAGAAACTCAAGTATCCTATCATTTATATTAGAAATAGAAACAAACTATATCCCATTCAAAAGATAACCATATATGTCAGTGAATCACCAAAAATATTCCTCCAAAATGCTAATTCACATTCAAAATGGCAGTCGTAAAAACAGACAGAAATTTAAGATGATTAAACTTAAGGACCTTCTGCCGCTTTTGGACAAAATTAAGGACCAAAATTTTATTCCAAAAAATCTAAGGACTTTTAAGGACTCTTAAGAACTGTACGAACCTTGGACTATAAAGGCATAAGGTAGGTGCAAAGAAAAACAGATAAGCTTGCTGCACTAAGAGAATTTTTTGAATCTTTCAATCAGAACTGTCAAACCTTTTATACACCAGGTGACGAACTCGCAATCGATGATAAGTTAGGAACCCTTTCGCGAGAGATGCTCTTTTATTCATTTCCAACAAGCCCTCAAAGTATGGTCTGAAAATTTTTGCTGTTGTTGACTCATAAAAGTTTTATACATTGAAGCTTGAAATTGACCAGGAAACGAATAAACCAAACATAATCCTGGATTATAACAAATGTAAAGGCGGAGTTGACACCGTAAACCAAATTTGTAGTAATTTCACTATCACCCGAAACACCAAGAGGTGGACAATGGAAATATTTTTTGCACTGCTAAACGTAGCGGGCATAAATTCGCAAGTGCTCTTGAACTTCATCAAACCTGATGCAACCCTCAAGTTTAGAAGATATTTTTTGAAAAATCTAGCAACATCTTTAATGAAACCACATCTTCAGAATCATCTAGAAATGCCATTTCTCCCGTTGCATTCCAAAGCTATTATTAGAAGGCTGGTAACAGCAAAAGCAAACAAGACGGCCGAAAAGGACGAGGAAGCACCAGCAAAAAAAATCAGAGGACGTTGCGCTGAGTGCGGTAGAACGAAGAATAAATTACATTACCAGAAAACGTTCTGAGTGTTCTAAGTTTACCTGCAAAAATCATCTGAACAAGACAGTACAACTTTGCAAACCCTGCTACAGTGAACAGGGACAATCTGAAGAGGATTAGAGTAGCAAAAGGTTTTTAATTTTTTCATTTGTGAAATTTATTACTTAGCGAACATTTCTTTACGGAATATTTATAATTTGTAAATTTGATTTATGATCTTATAATTTTCATACAGAAAATAACATAATTATATAATTTTAAATTACATTTCCAGTGCATTCCATTTTTTGAATCAATGAAAAACTCGTAATTTCCATCTTTACTGCTTTTTTTATGTTATTCTTTTTCTTATATCCTTTTTACTATGACGAATCACCTTATTAATGCAATGTATAAGATTAAATAGTTTCAAACACGAAGCAGAGGCTCGAAAAACGACCTGGCTTAGTTCATACGCCGCCCCTCTAAAATTGTACCATACGTCAGCCCCTCCAGTTGAGGGTTAAAAATACAGCTGAAAAAATATTGTTTTATTTGTGGATTCTCAGATTGACATTCAAACTATTACAGGTTATAATAGTGACCTTACATCCACCAAATTTGAGCACAAATTACTGATTAGTGTTATGTCGCGTATTTTAATTATTAATATGTGTTTTAAGTTATTATTATTCTAATAGTTTTATTTGTATTCATGTGTATTTTAATCTGGAAAAGAGTATTCTAAAGCTCTTAAGGTTTTATTTAACTCGTTATTCTTGAGTAGGAAGTTTAACAAAGACGAGAGATGGTTGCAAGGAAGCACATCTGGTTTATTGGTTATAGCCTTTTTACTAACAACGGAGGCAATAGGGTGTGTGTTGTCGCCTTTTAGCTACTGCCTGTGAAATGGAAATCGTCTTCCTGTCGCTTTGTTAAGGTTGCAGTTTTTGTTACTTCAAGACAGTGGGGGATGTACTAAGTTTAGGTAATTGGATTCTCGTAAAGCTTATTTTCGCTTGTTAGTTGAGGGGTCCACTTTTCTCACGTTATGTGTATGGATGTTTTTCGGATTGCATTGTCAGATTTTCTGGTGTTTGATTTGTCATGGGTGTGTCATTTTCTCAATTTAGATAATGTAAAATTCCGGGATTGGTAAGATTTAATTTTATGATTTTTTGAAACCTATGAACTCACTGAGGCGGAGAAACCGAGATTTCCTGAGTGCTTGGACCAGGCTAGAAATGATTCTGATTTTCAAGAAGAATAAGAGGAGAAAAAGTGGGGGCTTGACCCTTCAGGTCTTGCTCTCGCGGCCGCTTGAACCAGCGGGCAGCGGGTATGATTTTCTCTTGGCTTTTAGCTGGCGAGAATTTGCATTCGCATAAGGTATAGAGCTCAGCATAGAATTCCGATTCTCTTGTTCCAAGAATTGAAATGCAGATTCTCGTTGTGATCCGGATGCCGTGTTCTGTTTTTCCCAACTTTGACTTCCTAATTAGATTCTGTTCTGAAGGTGCTCGTGCATTTCGAGGCTTCCAGAATGAAAGAGACTCGTATAGGATCCGTCTAAGGCGTGCGATGCTGTTTATTCTGCCTGTGTCAGCTGCGTCAATTTTTTCATCCTTCCATGCTCTGGAATTTATTTATTGAAAGGACAGCTTCAGTGGTGTTTCAACCCAGTCATCTTTAAAATTCGCAAGAAATGTCTATCTCCATTAACGAGGGTTTTGTGAATAAAGGACAGCAGGAATAATGTGGTGCTCGAGTAAACTTTGGACGCTGGATGATCTGTGGAGCTGTCAAATCACCTTATTAATCGGTTTACGAAGGTATTCCCGAGTAAAGTGAGTGTTGCGGTTTGGACTTCACCCCGTGAGTGATTTGTTTTTTTTTATTTGTTTTACTTTAATAATTATCTTAATATTCAAGCAAGAGTTGTCATTTTAATGTTTGTTGGAATTTGAGCAATTACTTAAATTAATTAATTGATGTGAAAATTATCAGTGTTCTTATAGTGAATTACCATGATAAATACTTAAAGTTAGAAGATGAAATGGGAGAAATACTAGTGTTACACTTATGATACAGTAGAATTTGATAATGTTAATCTTAATTAATGAAAGCTGTAATTTGGTGTAGTATTATGTGTTATTTTGCTTAGAAAAAAATATGTGGTAGGATTACTGATCAGTTATCCATTATTTAATTATATAATATATTCAAGAATTTAATAAATGTGTGTTTAAAATTTAATTGCCTTTGTGTATTTATCTTGTAATATACTGTGGTCTGTCATGTCCCTCCATTTGTTTGAGCCGGGAGGCTTTTAAGAAACATGGAGTTTAATTGAATTTGGGGTTATCGTTTTTTTTCCCCTTTTGCATAGGTTACTCCCAACGCAAACCTAAAAGTTAAATTGTACTACCACTATACGATTGATAGATATGATATACGAATGTTTATAAGAATGCCGATATGATATATGAATGTTTTGAATTATTTAATTTCTTTAGTTAGTTTTGTCCGGCACCATGTGTTGAGTTAAGTTTTAAGTTTAAAAAAATATATAAAATGATAATTTTCAGATACATAACATTAGCCCTCTAATGAGTCATGATAGGATATTGTCTTGCAACGGATTCCTAGTCATGGCAATAAGTAGGCAGATGTGCTCACTATGGCGGGTCATGGCCTTAATTCTTTCATATCAAAGTTGCCCAAATCGGCAAGTTGCAAATATCAAATCAGCGAACATACTTATTTTCACTGCAAGAAAAAAAAAATAAAAATTCTACTTCTGTTAGACATAACATTTCAAGAACCCCGCATAAAAAGGAGAATTATTTCACCACCGCCAACATGCTCGTGAATTTATGGCATCAATCGAAAATGTAAAGTCATTATTTTGTATTAAGGGTCATAAATCAGAATCGTGCTATATTTGTAATGCCAATAAAAATATATTTATGGGTGCCCCTTAGTGAAAATTGGCGATTTTTGGCATTATATGAATATCGAGTTTGTGCAATTCTTTGACTTGTTATTTTGGCTTTGTGTAGCGTCGATTTTTGCCCCAAAGATCGCCACTACACAAAGCCAAAATAACAAGACAAAGAATTGCACAAACTCGATATTCATGTACACATCAACCTATTTTCACTTAAAAAACATCAGAGAATTGCACAAACTAGGCATTGCACACTCCTTTGACTTGCCCATGTACATATCGAACTATATTCACTTAAAAAGTCAAAGGAGCAGCCTACAAAAAAATATATAATCTCAATAAACTCAAACAATGAAATAACATAAAAAAAAGGAAATAAAATAGGAAAAGGAAATAAACAATGATATAACATAAAAAAAAAGAAAGGTTAAATCAAACAATGAAATAACATAAAAAAAGGAAATTCATCTTTGCACTACACAAAGGAAATATCCACATACCTTATTTACGAATTAACATGTCTTCAGTCAAACAAAATTCCTTAACGGCATCTAAAAACTTTTTAAAATTATTTGAACTGGAATCTGTACACTGGCATCACTATATAAATTCACAAAATAAAGAGGCAAAAATATTCTCCGTAGTGCCGTTCAACCATACGCATTTCCTTCCTACAAACAGGACACTTAATAATGGCTACTTTGTAAACCTTCATTTACACACCAGTCAAGTAATGCTCTTTTTTCCTTTCTTTCCAAATCGTACAGAAACTTCAAATTAATTTTACCACATTCAGCCATTTTACCATCTAAATCACAAAACAAGCAATATACTTCCAACACACACCCAAGCCCTTACGAATTTAACGCAATCATGCACCCGATTACATCATAATAGAGTTTCCATAAGATTCAACTACTCAGGCTATCATAAATGAAATAACAGCTTGGCGATAAATGAAACAATTTGGTGATAAATGAAATAACTCCACGATAATACAAAGGGTACCTTTCTCTCTACTCTAACCAAAATTTTTATATATATTTCAAACCAAAATTCTTATATATATTTCAAACACATGCAAAAGGGTTATCAAAATGTAAAAACAATATGTCATGATAGAGTATAATCAGAGAAACTTTAATTAGCTTCTCATTTACATTGGTTTAATTCAAGAACTGAATCAGTTTTTAAGCAAAATATATTTTTGGATCATTTTCATACTCAATTTCAACACTGGCATGTTTTTTAGCATATTTTTTTTATACCATGCATGCACACACGACACATGTGTTTGTGCACATGTAAATTCATACACATAATATTCAGCTGTCTTTTACACTGAAAAGTATCCACCAGGTGTAAAAATTTTAATGTTGGCTAGATAGTCTTTCCTTCCCTCTGATAGAATATTTTTCTTACAGAAATATTTTTATTTATGAAAAGAACAGTACCTACGAGCTTTAAAAATAGATAAGTATATGGTATTAACCAATTCACAAAGTCACTAATGAATTGAGTGCTTTTTGTGTGTGCGGGGTAAATAATCAGGAAGCACGAAATATTTACAGAAATATATTCCCATTGCTTTATCTTTTAAGATAACAGCTCTACAATAATCATAATACCTTATATTTATCAAATTATTATACGTAGGTTTTAACTATTATTACAGCAAATAAACTACTTTTAACATAACAATTATTAAATTCATAAAACAATAAAAATATTGGTTTGCTTTTAAGTTACTGTATTCTTTACAATATTTTAACCTTTAAATATGTCAATAAAGCTGTCATATTTTAATTGCAATCTTCAATATTGCAGTATTAAAGCCTCAATTAAAATATATTAGTGTCCACAACTAAAATCTCAAGGAAAGCTCATAGCATAAAATTCAGGACAAAAAGTGTTATTGCTAAAAGAACTGCTACTGTGGCCCCAGAGTGGTTAGACAGATACATATAATTTCAGAAAAACATAATTAATCTTATTAAATTTAGGTTACTTTAATTTTCTTACAATTTTATGAAACCTTATTAGTATTTTCTACTTTCTGCATTTTATTTTCCTTACTGAAAAACAATCTGCATTTTACTTTTCTTGGTTTAAAAAAAACAAATATCCTGTAATTTCATATTAAAAGAGCTTAACTTGAAGATTTTAAAAAAGACCTAAGAATTATTTATTTTTGCCCTCCTGAAACAAACACAAAAAATTCATTCATTACAGTGAACAACTCAAGTGATCAATAATCTGTAAAAGCAGATCTTAAGGACTCAAGATATTTTAGCACTTATTTTAATAAACATATGAGGAAAGAGTTCAAAATGTACAAAGTAAAATTATTACACCTAAAAATTGCCATAAACATTACTTTAGGAAACACCTGTTAAAATATATACAGGAAAAATCAATTTTACCGCAAATATGGAAAAACAAAACAGTGATATTTAAAATTTAATATGAAAATAACAAACTGAAAAGGATTTTAAAAAAAAAAGTACCATTATCAGTAAAAAAGTGCCTTGTATCTAAACTTTAAAATAAGAACATAACTGGAATTGGTCAGAGGAAAAGTAAAAACAAATTCAACAATGTTTACGGAATACATTAGTATACACAATTATGTATAAACAATAAAGCATACTTTTGTACAGCTTCAATTTAATAACGTCGGGTTAAAATTTAAAAGGAATACGGCATGAGCAATTGATTATCGATTCCTACACGTAATTCAGGAATAAAAAGCAAATAAACTATTCGAGGACATACAAGTGAAAATCGCACGGCATAATACATACAGTTTGTGATTATTTGTGCTTAGTCTTAACGATATCTTACAGCATACTTTTAATAATATTTCCGAAGTAGTTAAAATACTTTTCCAACGATTTACATTTAGCTTTTTTAAAAGTATTGGAATTAATATACTAAGACTGAAATGTTGAAAGGTACTAAAAACCATAATTTAAGTCATTTTAAAGAGAAACAATAAATTTCTTTAGTACTGATGAAAGCATACAATTATCTCCTACTAAAATAAAACTTATTAAAAATTTTAAAAACAAAATAAGGGATTTGCTAACATAATTAAGGAGATAAAAACTAAATTACTGTTTTCCTTGAGATATGTACCACAGATTACTTGAAATTATCAATAGAATAATCTACCATGGAACAATAAGTCACCATACTTAAAAAAGTGCTTTTTTCATGTACACTTATTTAAGAAATGATGCAAATCAAAACTCATAAAATAGCACAATCGGTAAATTTACCTTTGATACCTCCAGATATGGCGAAACCACAGCAACAGCTCATTACAAGTAAGGAAAAATTCCGGAAGGCTACAAACAAATAATCTCTGAAATGTCAACCGTAACCGTTCAGGGGATATGAGGCAAACGAATTCAAATCAGGCATTTCGGATTTAAAAAAAGTAATACAACCCACAAGTTTTTATGACTTTTCAAAGATGATAAGAAAAATAGTTCTAGAAGAGTTATTATCAAGTGTATAGTCTTCTAAATCTGAAGTAAATCAAGATGCATTAAATTACCCTGACATGTTCTTATTCAAGAAAGTAACTAGAAAAGACGTGCAATTTTTTCTTTCAAGCTATCTGTCAAAATAGATGACAATAATTTCAAAATTATTTAACTCTTAAGAGCAACAGCAGTCCGTCTTTGAAAGATTTTTTCAGTTACCGGAACAGCAGAATTTAAAGTTCTGGAATCAGATACCTTTCTCAAATAAAGTTTATTGGCGTCAGAAAAAGTATTTACATAATAATATATTGCGTTTCAATTAATCTGAGATATTTATTGGCCGTCTAACACTCTGCTTGCAGAACATTTGCCAGCAATTTTAGCCGGCGGGCAGAACGATTTAACACCTGCTAAAACAAATTGCTCTTTGTCGCACGATTTCATCGTTGTGTTGCAAGTGTTTAACGTTTCATTTTCGTTGAAATTCGACATAAAATCAGGTACGTATATTATTTTAATTGTTGTTTAATCATCAAAGAATAATGTGCAAACGAAAATTTGATGAAATATCAGACATGATTTCTAGTGTCAGGAAAAAAATTTCAGTAAACATGGAAAATCTTCGCCTGAAAGCGATTTTAAGATCAACGTGCAAGCGGCTGAAAACAGATCTTCACAAAATCCGACGAAAACAAAAGAAAAAAAAGATGACAAAGAAGAATACTTATGTTACCTTAGCTCTAAATGAAAAGTGGAGAAATGATGAGACTATCAGTACGAACATCGAACATAAAGACTCATCCACTGAAGAGGATGTGTTAGGTCTGGATGAATTTTTTAGGAATTTGAAAATGCTTAACATTGAACATAAAGTTTCATCCACTGAAAACGATGTGTTAGGTCTGGATGAATTTTTTAGGAATTTGAAAATGCTTGGATGAATTTTTTAGGAATTTGAAAATGCTTGGATGAATTTTTTAGGAATTTGAAAATGCTTGGATGAATTTTTTAGGAATTTGAAAAGGCTTAGTGAGGTTAAAGGTAGTTGTGTGTTTATTAATGCAAAAATCTTTCGAGGCGGACTGCTGTTACGCTTAGAAATAATTTTTTGAAGGTATTGGGATCTGTTTAGAGAGATACTTTAGGGAATAAAATGTACAGCCTCATTGTTACATTTCTCTCCAAGAACATGCTAGGGTATTAGCACATCTCATTTATGTTAACTCATCTTGAATTACAATCCTTTTGTTAGCATTCATGAATTGCCTAACTGTAGGATTATTATTCCACCTACCACATACACATATCAAATCAAAGAATAATTTAATGTGATCCTGACTTATTTTATATGCAGGCAAGTAAATTAATACTGGTTCTGAACACTGTATAACATTTCTATGTTTCTAACAGTCCCAGTAAACTCTCAGCACATACAATCAAACCCAGGAATCCAGTTCTTCTGTTTGTTTGTATCGAGAGAAGTTTCTCTGGATATGTTTTTAAAGAAAAAGGGTATTTGATAGCATCTCTTAAGTATTCAGAAACATTCTGAGGATATAACGGCTTCTTCCATTCTCATTGACGTATATTTTGAGAATTCAAAATATTGAAAATACGATTGATGTGCCTAAGCAATTTCAGTGTTGTTTCTGAATTTTCAAAATTTATTAAGCCCATACTTTGACACTCTTCAATTGCATCAGCAACTGAATCACACATCAGTTGTGCTGCAAGTTGTACACTCATTTTTTGCCGGAACCATTCCAAATGGCATTTCTGCAATTTATTTGATTGATGCAATCCTTCTGCATCTTGTAGTTCTTGCAGTTTCACAAGAAAATTCGAAGTTATCAATTGATTTTCATTATCTATTATATATTTCTTCTCTCCTAATGTATTCCTCATTAATTTCAACATGTGACATGGGTCCAGAAATACAAAAATATTTTCTTTATTTGAAGGATGCTGAAAAGAAGTTAACAAAGATTTGTTAGTATCCAATGAACATCCTAAGTGTTTGGCCATGCTCATGTTGCATGCAGTCCTATCAAATGTTAATGATACTACCTTGATACCAGTTTTTCAACTAATAATAGGCACTGCTAACTAAATTGCTTAACTGAAGTCCAGAAATACCATCTACACGAAAATAACCTATTGGTAATTTCCAACTATTGCTTATGCACACAAGCATAAAAGCTACGGCTTCTTTTGCAACAAGCAGACAGTCATCGTTTAGATCTGTCCCCATATCGACATAGCCATAATATTTCTTGCCATTCCATCTATAAGCAAACTGCATATAAGTGGGTATTGTTTAGCAGATAGTGCTTCATGTGTAAGATGTCCTAAAATTTCATCACTTAAGCCTCGTGAACCATCAGCACATTTATATCAATTGCACAAAGTCTGTGGATGTGGCAAACGTGTGTCAAATGTTTCCCTAACATAATTATATGCCTTAGAAGAGTAAAAATGTAGCATCATTGCAAAAGATCGCAACTCTGATGTATATTTAATAGAGGCAGGGTTTCCTTTGACCTTAGCTATCCTGGTGTTTCAATATTACTGTGAGCAGTTTGGTGTTGAATCCATCTGTGATATAGTTGATAACTGTTAGTAATTGATGTGAGTGCTATGTTTTTCTCTGAAGCCAAATTGTTGGTCAGGCAGGTAGTTGAAAGAATGAATATTTTGCCGGATATTATAAAATATGATACGATTAGTTATTTTTGTAAGGTTGCTCAGTAGACTAATGGGACGGTAATTATCTAGAATTGCTGGATTGGAGTAAGGTTTCGGGAAGACAACAATAATTGCGTGTTTCCAAATTTTAGGATAATAAGCCAGTTTGATGATGCTGTAGATAATTTTAGTGAGACAGGTGATGGCATTAATGGTAAGATTCTTCAGAGCAATATTTGTGATTCCATCGTCCCCTGGGGCTTTTTCTTCTTCTGATAATTGATAAATTCCGCTACGGTGATAGAATTTGTGAGGAAAGTAAAGTTGCGAGGTCCAGGGGTATTGCGAAAGTTATTAACAAGGCTACATTTGTTGTGCCTTCATGATATGTGTCAAGGTTATGAGTGAATGTTTCTTGCAAAGTGTCTGCAATAGCGTTCGCTTTGTCTTGATTGGAATATATGATGCCGGAGCTGGTGTGAAGGCTAGGGATTTATTTATAACTATTTTTGAGATTTCTAGTGATTTTGTAAAGGCTATTGTCTTCTGTAGATAAGTCATTTAAATAATTTTTCCATCTGTCTTGCTTGAAATCTGCGATGCTTCTTTTAATTTCATTTTGGATCCTGTTGAGTTGGTTTTCAATAATGGGTCTCCAGAGTTTTGCCAGATTTTTCGAATCCTGTGTTTTCTTCTAATCTTATCCTTGATTTCCCAGGGGAGAGGCATAGAATTGTTTTTGATGTTATTGGTAGCTAGATTGATGGCATGTTGAATATTTTGGGTGAATTTATCAATTTCTTGTATTTAGGATTTTTTTTTTTTTTTTTTTTCAATTTTTGGGTTGCCTGATATCGTAGAAGTTAAAATTTCGGAAAACTTGGGCCAATTTGTAATTCCCACACACCGTTCCAAAGTTGGGGAGTAGGTAATAGTGGATATTTCAAGCATGATCGGGTTGTGGTCGAATGCTAAGGCTGGAAAGGCAGAGATGGTGCAGGGGGGAGTTAGGCTACTGGAAAGAAAAAAGTCTATTGTAAAGTGGCTATTGTACCCGTAATGGGTGGGGTCATCGGTGACATGTATGTTAAGATTTCTATTTTGAATGAGGTTGAAAATTTACCTGCGTATTTTATTAGATGAGTTACGATTCCATAATCTAAGTTTGGCGTTGAAGTTGCCTTTCACTATTGCAGTAGAGTTTGTAGAATGTAGTATTCCTAGTTCTATCATGTCCGGGTTATTTCTTGGTGGGATGTAAATATTAGAGATTATGTATCTTTGATTGTTGAATTTCATTATTATGCTGTTGCTTTCAAATGAGATTGAATTATTGGTGGGAATTTGATGATCAAGACCTCTTTTGACATAGGTGCAAATTCCTCCCCCCCCCCTTCCTGTGTCCTGGTCTGTCCGGTAGATATTATAATTTGCTATTAGTACTTTTTTGCACGGCTTCAGGTGAGTTTCTTGAATAAGAATTACGTCTGGTTACAGGTCTTGAATTAGGTAGTTAAATTCTTCTTTTTTGCCAAACAGAGTGTTCGCATTCCAAGAGAGTATTTTTAGTGAGCTGCGACTGTTATTGATTGGATTGTTAAAAATAGCTGCTAATTTTTTCTAAGACGTCTATAACGACTCCGAACTTTTCGATTGTGTTGGTTGCTGACTTAAATTGCTTGATTCCGCTAATAATGACTTCCCATACATGTTTGAGACTATTGAAGTTGAAAATTCCGGAGACTAGGGAGCTATTGGATTTTTGGGAGTGTTCGCTGCTATTTTGTGTTGAATTAGTATTAGTAGGTGGTACTGTTTCTGTCTTGATGTTGTTTCTTGTCCACGGGTTGATTTTAGGTGTTGCACTTGGTATGAACTTGGATTTATATGCGTTTGGGCGTGCCGGACACTGAGGGCCCGTTCAGACGAGGGCGTAATGGACATAAGTGGTTAAAGCCGAGCAGCGTTGCCAAGGCAACCAGTCTGTGCTATGTCACATAATCTGGTTTAAGGCTCGTGGCGCAAGGTTGAAAGTTTTCAACTTTACGCCGAGTTTGGGATAAGCGTCGACCAATCAGAGCGAAGCTAAAACAAAGCGGGACGATTTCGCTGTGACTTCGAAGGCGACATTTTTTTTTAATATGGAGCGCATCGTTTCCGATGAAATTTTAATCGCTGGAGTCCAGAACCATCCCGTAATTTGGGATGCAAGATCCATGGACCACAGAAATCTGAACCTCGTTCAGAAAGCCTGGGAGATAATTGCTGAGGATACAAATTGTGGTGGTAAGTAAATTTTTTGCCCTTTTTGTTTTGTTATTTAGATCGCTAGGTCTTAATTAAATCGCATTCATATTTAACTTGTCTCTTGCATAGATGTTTTTTTTTTAAAGTCCATTATTAAATTTGATTTTGTCTGTCATTATTATGCTGATATGATTATGGGTATATGTAGGATACTGTGAATGATTTATATATATATATGTATGTATACATGCATTCATCATTTGAAAACCATTACAGTTTACTAAATTAACAGTGTCAGAATGCGATTTAATTACAAATTTTATTTGAATTTCCAAAATATAAACAATTTTTATTTTAACTGAAGAAGAAAATTTGAACTTGATTTATATTGGTTAAAAGATCTACAGCTATTTCTGGAAAATGAAAGTAAAAAATATATAATACTGTTATAGAAATTTATCTGAAGCAAAGATATGCAAAAGTTTCAAATCTGCATTTTTGGCTGTTTTCATTTATCTGTATTATTATTGCTATTATTATTTTTGTTATCACAGAATAAGAAAGAGAAACCTATTCAGTGAGGTGAAATCAAAGAAAATTCAATTTTAGTGTATCGTTGACTCTTTTCAAACCATTTAAAATTTCCCTTTATCTTTATTTATGTATTTAAATTTCTTTCAGTGTCATAGAAAGAAAACAGTGTAGTAATTTTTGAAGAAGCTTAAATTAAAAATGGATATGTATGCCATGTTTATTGAATAAAAAGAAAATAATTTAATTTAAACTAGTAAGTATGTGTAATGCCTTTACATTGCTATGGAGCCAAATAATAGGGAAATAAAGCCAGGGAGAAATGTGAAGTCCTTGAACTTGAAATGTTTTAGTTGTGCAAGTTCAAAAAATAAAATGATTGATGTTTGACCAAGCTAGTAAAATTATTTAAAAAACTTCATTACGAACATAATTCACATTCATCTCAGTTACTTCAATAACATATCACATTATAGTGATATGTCATCACATTTATGTTCTAAACTATTTACTCTGAAGGATGAAATTCTGAATATGTTTTGTTTTATGAATGAAGTAGAGAGGATTAGTTTTTGGATTTATTGATTGAATACTATTTCTGTATTATCTTACTAACTTATGTGACAAATTGACATTTTAGATCAATTACAAAATGTTAAATTCCACTTCCTCTGTCAGGTTACATATATTTGATATATGAAACAATAATTAATCCTCTGGCCCCCAAGAAAAGTATTCATATGATACCAAACCATGTTTGCATGCCACAAAGATAAAGCATGTAGAAAATTATAATTATGCTTTTAAAAAATGGCACCCAACTCTTTTTTGAAATAACATGGTTCACCAGTAAGAAGAAATACACTTTTTTACACAAATTTTTTGTTCTATCATGAATCCACCCAATTTTTTTTTAATTTTTATTTTGACAATTTATCATCATTATTTATCAGAAGTTGTTCAGTTTATCCCCACACATGCTTCATAATGTAGTTGTTGAAAATAAATACTATTGCATTGCTCTGAATTTATCTTTTGTGGAATAGCAATAAAAATGTTTTACCAACTTTGAATTTTCATGGCAGTTAAATAAATATGTGAGCTCTGTCTGATATTTAACTTCTAGCCTAACACTGTAGTATTTAAAACCTGCAAAGTAAAATTTTATAATTGGTCTTCCCAAATTGAATTTTGATTCATCGCTAAAGACAACCTGGTTCCATATGTTGTAGTCAAGTGCGACAGCATTCCAAACAGAGAAAATGGTGTATGTCATTCAGAGCACATATATCTTATTGTCAAATTTTGTTATGATCTGACAATTACTTCATGAGGCATACGATTTTATGGCAATGGGTGTATTTATTAAAATTTTGCAACTTCAAGTAGACATTTATTTTTTCATTTAAATGAACATTTACTATCTTAACAACTTGTTCTGGTAAAATTAATTCGTGAAATATAATACATTTAAAAAAAATTATTATAGTGAAAGAGCTTCAGTACCGTTGGAAGTGCATCCGAAGGTCATACATCAGGTACAAGAAGACCTTGGCAACAAGAAGCGGTGATGGTGCTGCATCAAAAATAAGAAAATTTCCACTTGCTGAGCAGATGGCCTTTTTAGAGGATACTATCAGACATAGGCGGTAAATTCTGTTTTATGTATTGTAACTACTATAACACAAGCCTGTTAAAAATGTAGAAATTATGTAATTTAATGAATTGTTTTTGATATTAAGTTGTGAATATAACATAATTCCACTTAGGAAAACTAAGTGGAATTATTGAGGATTTTTTATTAATGTACAATATATTATCAGTACATTAAAAAAAAGCATATTTTAAATGGTTAAGATTTATTTTTAGTAATGCAAACTAGATACTAGGTATAAAACTAATTTTGAAAAATGTGTAATATTTTTTT
Source organism: Stegodyphus dumicola (assembly GCF_044657685.1). Classification (NCBI taxonomy): domain Eukaryota; kingdom Metazoa; phylum Arthropoda; class Arachnida; order Araneae; family Eresidae; genus Stegodyphus; species Stegodyphus dumicola. Next base: position 89,458,213 of record NC_140777.1, read on the forward strand.
ATTTTTTGAATGTAATAAAACCAAAAATGACATTTTAATTAAGAAATTGATGTTCATAATCCGGAATTCTAGATGTCTAGTATTAACTTAGAAAATGAAAATGTAGATTTTGAAGGCCATTGTAAAACTGATAATTATCTCGCAGTGACGAGAATAATACATAGATAAGAAACTTAAATCATGATATTGCAACTTCAGTATACAGATCCTCCTAGAACAGAATAAAAATAAACTTGATACTCAAAGATTTCTTTAATGTATTTATTAATAATTCCTATTAAAAATCTCATAGTGTGTAAGCCTTAGTTAAACTATTATTCAGGATTTATTAAATATATTCATTAATAAATAAGCAGTTATTTAACAAGGTTTCACTAAATCTTCATGTATATTAGAATTTTTAAATTCTGTGTGTAGTGGCAATTTTTTTATTTTAATATTGTGTATTATTTTATTTTTCTAACGTAGCACTCGTTTCAATGTAAAACCAGCAATGGATGGGCCTAGTTGCAGCAATGCATCACTGCTTCCTGTTGCTGAGGAAGAGATTCTTTCGTCACAGGACCTATTTAATAACGAGGATGTCAATCATCTGGATGTGTCCTGTGACGAAGATCATCAAAATGAAACTTTGGAAACTCCAAAAGTATTGAAACGAAAGGGTCAAAATTTTCAAGAGCAAATTTTGAAATTGATGAAGAGAAATAGCGATATGATGGCCAAAGAAGTCTGTGATGATGACATGCATTTTTTAATGAGTTTTCATAACAAATTGAGAAATATGGATGAAAATTTAAAAGCAAAAGTTAAGCTCAGGATCATGCACGCCTGTGTATGATTTTCAATTTATTATGAAAATTCTTTAAAAAATGCATGTTTGTAAATATTTCTTTGTATATTTTTTACTTGTAAATATTTCTTTATTTATTTTTATTGTAATTACTTGTAAATATTTTTATTGTAATATTTTATTTATTTATTTTTAAAATAAATTATTGAAAAAGATGAAAATATGGTATTGCTATTTGCTTTAAGTGCTGATTTTCTTTTCAAACAAACTATATAAATTCATTTTATTAAAACATCAAATTGGTATCATGAATTGTTGGTTTCGTGCAGTTTTGACCATAAAAATATTAACATTAAAATTAATTTCACTTTAAGAACAATAATCAGTTTAATTACATAGGCTTCGTATAAGTAGTTAAAAAGATTAATCTTTTGAGAAAATGCTCTTGCGAAGTTCAAAAAGGAAAAAAATGCAGTGATGTATCCTTAAATCAAGAGTCACAGTTCTAGACAGTTTTGGTCTCCTGCTGATCTTTGTTTCTGGTTTTGAATTATGTTATCTATCATAGGAATTTATTTTTGATAAAAATGAATAACATGCACAATTCATTGCACAGTGTATAATTTAATGAATAACACAGCATTTATTATTTATTATCCACAGAAATTTTGATGCGTTAAATTCTTGTCATTTCTCTAGTAAATGAAAAAAGTGCATAATGATTGTTAAGATTTGTAGAACATATTGAGGAAAAGCCTTTTTGAATTATTATTAAATCCAAGTAAGAAGATGTCTCGTGTTACAAAGGTTGAGTGAAGTTTACAGAAATTAAGAAAAGTAATACCATTGTTTACTTTGTACTGTATTCGAATGTAACCCCGCTTTTTTTACTTCCTTGTACGAAGTAAAAAGGAAGTATTGTTATCGCAAAAAGTTTCAAACAGCAAACATATTTCAATGAAAATATCCATTTTGACCTCTTCGAATGCAAATTTAACGATGCATTTGCGTGATATCTGTACATAAGGACAGAATAAAAGACTCTTTTCCTCCAAAACTTTTAAAACTGCTTTAAAATGAATTCTGAAGAGGATTTTTCCTGGTGTCTGTACGAACGTATCTTGCATAACTCAAAAACGAGTAGCCTCAGAACATTGAAATTTTGTATACAGGACTGCTATAACATGTAGATGTGCACCTCGAATTTCGGTTGCAATCGGCCGCACCAAACATATATAAATGTATTGATATATATATCCACTCTGTTACCCGGCTCAGTGATCTCAGTTTCTTTACTCTTATATGGTTGTAAATTGTACATTTTTTGCTTTAAAAATGATTGAATTATGTTGTTCTTATCTTCCGGTTAAAGTTTTTATGCCTTTAGTAAATCTGTATGCAATATTTTTAGAATTATCAACAATTTCGAAGTTGTTTAAGTGCCGCTAAGCCTAATAATCTTTTTTTGATGGCGGCCATTGCTTGTTTACATTTGAAACAGCAGAGTAGTGGATTTGCTGCCAATCTAGAGAAACGTAGCTCGCAACAACAAAGATAACGCCTTCATTTATTATTGCGAATTAAATCATGCTTAATCCTTTCTGGAATTTTTTCGAGGAAATAAGTGTTTAAGATTTACTTCGTAATTTTTGATACAGATGTTTTGAGTTTTTATTTATTTATTTTTTTTTTTTTGTTGCAAAGTGAGAACTGAATTAATTGAATGAGAAATACTCAATCGTCTGTGAAAAACTGTTTCTTTTTTGTTTTGCTTGCTTAATTTCTTTTATATATTGTTCTAACTTTATTATAGTATGTGAATAGAACATGTGGCAACGAGATAATTCTTTACATGATATAAATTTTGTGCATTCTGAGTTATAATATGAACGAAATATAATACTGTTAAGTGAACCTAGAACCAGAGTGTCGCTATGGTAAACAAATAAAGTGAATTTTAAAGAAAGCATTTATTCTATTGCGGTTTATGCGCTGTTGGCGAAGTAGGTTTAATTCAATCCAATAAGTTTAAATGAAATGCAAGAAAAAATGCGTATAATTTAATATTCCGTACAACGAAGTCATGTGGTGTAAACATCAGATTTTTCCAGAAAAGGCATATGGAATTCAGGAGTGCGGCTTATACATGAAAATGATTAGAAATAAGATGCATACAAACAGCTGGCAACACAGCAAAATGTATTTGATGATTGAGTATAAAATCCATTGTTGGGAGAATGTTTCATAGAATTGTACAAGTTTAGTTGTGGTTGCAGGTCATGGTGACCAGTTGTGGGATACTAGTACTAGCGATAATGATACTGGTAGTGCATGTTCCTTTTGATTGGAAAAAGAAAAATAATTAATGTATGGTAAGTACTGTTTTCCGCTAACTGCTTTCACACCTGCAAAATGGAAAAAATGTTGTATACAGGCTATCTGTCATTTATCCTCAAGAATTTCTTTTTTTTTTAATTAGGATTATTTAGAATATGGTATTTCTCCTAAAAGAAATTATATATAAAAAATTGAAGAAGGTTGTATATATATATGCATGTGCATGTTTATAGTTTAGAGAGTAGTACTACAGTGCAATGCAGAAATATTCCATACTGCTTTGCACAGAAATATGCTGTTCTATACTTATTTCAATATTGCATTCTATAAGTTTGATTCAAAAATGCCATTGCAGATATTTAGTGTATTCCTATAACAATAAGGCTATTTTCAAAGTATGTTTCTGAGTTGTCATTAAAAAAAAGGTATGCCTTGTACTTTCTTAATGTAATTATTTTGTTTGTATATAAAATAGCAGTGTTTCCTAGTGACCTTGCGGTAACTACTTCCACTCGTTTTTTTGTTTAGAGAGAGAATCGCCATGAGCCCTATAACTCTCTATAAAAAATTAGATATACTTTCCTTGCCAGGGAACAGAACCTTCGTTTGCGAAGTACTCGGCATAATTATCTCTGATATTTTTGGCGAGACTTGTGGAGTTGTTTGAAGATTGTTGTGAAACAGATTTCAAACTTTCACTACATCTCCAGAGCCCATCCTGGACCTCTCCGTTCAACAAAGGGTAGTCACCGTACATTTTGGGACAATATAGTTTGTTACCATTCTGAATTCCATCTTTAATTAAAAAGTTGTGGAGGCAACAACAGGCATTTACAACTGTCTCACTGTTTTCTGGAGTTAAAAGAAGTGGTTTTCTTAAAACCTGCCAGATGACAGTATGCCAAATGCATTTTCGATGCATCTTCTTGATCGAGAGAGTCTGTAGTTATAAATTTTCTCTGAGCATGATAAATTACTCCTGGTCCGAGGATATGGTCTCAAAAAAATGCTTTTTCAAACCAAATGCTTCATCGCCTAAAAATACATGAGGCAAAACTCTTGCACTTTTAGGCAACTTTTTATCATGTGGCAGATTCAGCATATTTTGATCCACTGCTCGTCCCAGGAAAGAATTAGAAAAAACCCCTGCATCGCTGATGCGTCCAAAATTACCTAAAAAGAAACGTACAAAATTTTTATTAAAGTCGTATATGTAATTTTTTAAATAAAATATTTTGGGTACAACATTATTACTATAATCTATGAGAATTATTATACCTATATCTACAAATACAAAACAGTAATTTGCGTCACAAGATGCCATCAACACTATGCTGTTGAATTTTTTGTAGTTGTATATGTCGAACCTGCCAATGCAGGAGCTTTTATTTCAACATGTTTTCCTGAAAGAAAGAGAAAAAAAAAGATAAGGGGAAGGAACAGGGCAATTACACGTGAATTAACACGTTGACTGCCACAGGAAAGTCAGGTAAAATACTCCGTTAGACTTTTTAATTATGTTTTCTTGTCCCCTTTAACTTAAAATCAGTTCTATACTTAGTCTAAATATTTAATAAATTAATAAATAAATAATAATAATTAGTTTACAATGTAATTCACCATAAAGCAGCACAAGAATTCATTGTCTTGATAGTAGATATTAGTAAAATTAAACAAATAGGGAAACACCATATATAACCAAAAATGAATAACCTAGTGAATGTATAAACATCTTAAAATGTTCAAAATTTCTCATATTCGTTAAATAAACACTACAATCCCTTTAATTACAACATTGTTGTCGTACTTCGACGTAAATAATAATTACTTAAAAGATATTGCAGCAAAATATGTATTAAAATTGTAATAATTCATAGAAAAGTTTCCAGAAACCAAGAATATAAAGCAACTTTGTAAGGCCATTGCAGTAATTTTAGTCCTGTAAATCTGTGTGTTTGTGAAGCACCAGTGACTTATATGGCTCCAAACAATAAAAAACCTGTGAATCACATTCAGTGTTGGCTGTGAAAAGTAAGGCCACCGTTGAATTATCACTGATGCTCCTAGCAGTCAAGGTGTTAAATAATATTTTTATAACTAGGATATTAGCAGATAAAATTTAGCACTTTCATTATATATCATATTTGATACTAAGTATTTGTAATGCTTGCGGTATGAATTCGTTGGTGACGTGTATAATGTAATAGATGATTTAGAGGTAAAAGTTTTTGGATATTTTATTTATTTTATATGTGGAAATGTTCATTACTTTTTTGCGATCAGGTAATTTCATATATGTTCTTTTTACCGGGTTTAAAGATTGAGAAAATTGTCATGTATTTTCGTGAAATTTTTCTAATATGAGAAAAAAGCAGTGTACAAGGATATAGTGAAGAGTGTGCGCAATGCCATTTTTGTGCAATTCTGGGATTTTTTTGAAGTAAAAATAAGTCGGCGTGTACATGGTTTATGTGTATGTGTTATTTTGAAAAACGCGTAAGGAGTATGGTATTGTGCACTTTTTCCCAATTTTGCAGTGAATATTTGTCATGATTAAGCAGTTTTGTTAGATAAAATTTCTAGCATAAGTGTAATTCGGCTAGTAGATTGTTGGAAGAAGTGTTCAGTAGATAAAAAGAAAAGAAACATGTCTTTACTTCGTGAAGACAAAATGGCGGCGGGAAAAAAAAAAATAGAGGGTTGCTGTAGGAGAGTTGGTCGCCAAAAAAACGCCAAGTTACCATAATGTAAAGATCAACCGAATTTAGTTATTCTACACTTTGCTTCTTATAATAATGAATAAATGTAGGAAAACCAAGATAAAACATAAATAGCTTGAGGTCATAATGTGTAAATAGATAAATAAGATATGTACACATATATTCAAAAGAATAAATAATAAAGTTAAATTTAATTTAAATAATTCTCTTGTGCCATTGCTGCAACGAATGAAATTTGAATTTAACAAACATTCTCTATTCATAAAAAGAAAATTTAAATTTAACTAAATTTTAAAAAATGAAGTAATGCAAAGAAATAAATGATTAATTATTGCTGCGAACTAATCTAGACTATCATTTAAATTCTGAGAGCATATATAAATCAAGTGCAAGTATCGAAATCCATGAATAAATATATAATTCCAAATTAAAGCCTAAAAAATTTATAAAAATGCATAAGTGAATAATTCTTGAGCAGGCAGGAGACAGACTTATTGAGGGGAAGTTACCTTATGGCTTGCCTTTTAAATATATATTTTAAAAAAATACTTGCATTTGACTAAGTTACATATATAACAAAATTATTTACCTTAAGCATACAGAAAGCTTCTCAGATGGTGTCAGAGGTTTCCTCATGCAAGTGTTTTTTTTTTTTTTTTTTTTGGTCATTTTCTCACTCACAAGAGACAATAAATAGTCATACTGTTTAACCTATGAAACAGAAAAAAAATTATTAAATACAGCTATTAATTAAGCAAATAATTAATTAAAATAAAAAATAAGAATAATTGTTTTAACTTTAAATACTTACCGACATACGAGTGAAATTGAAGAACAAATCTTCGTTTCCATTTCTGAGTTTCGGAAGAAGCTCGTTGTGCCAACCAAGTATTGGCCACTCCAAAAAAATATCTCTCGACCATTTCGTTTTTTACCTTCTTCCGTTGCCTCTTGGCTAATGAGAAGGGCAGATAAAAGATCATTCTCTTGAGCCAGTAAAACTTTGTGGGGAGCTGAAAAAGCCATGACACAACGAAAAAAACAAGGAGAGCGAACGCGGGATATCAATCGAGCGGGAAAGTTGTAGACATTGCACGCATGCGCAAATTTAGCTTCTCTCATTGGCCACGTCTTACACCTCGTTCTTGCAAGTGTAGCTACCCGTATACGATCCTGCAGTTGCTTCTTTCCGAAAAAGACCCAGAGCGGTACTTAACAGGGAATATTCGGCTCTGCCTTTTAAACGGGCTAGATATGAGGACACCGATAACCACGTGAATAATTACCTCTCGTTCCTTAACCCCCCCCCCCGCCTCTAAAGTTCTTTAATGCACACGGCATTAACTCGAGGAACCTCTTTAACGTTTCTTTAACAAGAAACATCACAGTCAAATAGGACTGATTTAACTTACTATAATCTTTCAACTAAAATAAAATTGATAACGATTCTTTAAACTTTAACTTCTCTCTTCCTCTAAGAAGGAACTTTCTTAGGCGCTTAACAGCGTCCTTTTTGGCTTTTAAAAACCGCAATGAATAGCGGTAAAAAAAAATGACACTTCTCCCTCCCAGCTGATCACTGACAGAACCACTTTTTCGACCTTTAAACAGGTTCCCCCCTCCCCCCCCCCCACCTCGAAGAGCGCGCATCGGAATTCCCCTGCGTGTCCTTCATCTGACGTATGCAAAGAAAATGATTATCAAGGTTCAAGGAAACTTCACCTTTTATATTTCTATTCAAAATTTTTATGGCTGCCCCTATCTAAATTATTCTGGCCCTTTTTCGGCGCAAAATTAAGACCTTCTGAGTTTTTTGCCTTTTTTTGACTCAGTGTGAAGGTACTTACTCCAAGTCATTCGGCTTATCAAAATTTTTACCTTATTTGACAATACCCTCTTTTCGGACGATTAAATTTCCTTTGAAGATGTGGAGGTAAAGGCGTAATTGCCTATGAACTCCGTAAATTGCACTTCCTTGATCCTTGATCGCAAGTGTGAACAGGTCTCCCGTATTTTATGACCTTATGACTATGCCTCTATGCGCTTTACGCCCTCGTCTGAACGAGCCCTGAGAGAAATCGGCTAGATGAGGCCCATTGAAGTGGCAACACTTTGCTGGTTCCGTGAGTGGTACTGGACACGTTTTAGGAACATGCGAGCCTCCGCAGTTGACACATACCCAATCTCTGGTGCAAAGCAGGGAGCTGTGAAGAACTGATTCATGTATATAACATTGGGGGGGGCGTTTTTTTTCTTTTGAGTGATTCAATCTGAACACTGAGGTAGCCAATTCTTTTTACTTGATGCATAGCCTTATTTGCATCAGTTTTTTTTTCAAGATGTATAAGAAAAAGGGGCATTGGTCTATTTGCACGTCGGTTTCTGTGAAGAGTGATGTATTTGACGTCGAATCCTTTATCTTTTAAGTCTTGGGTGATGTCCACTGGATTAATTGTAGTAGGGAGGCCTCCGATAACAATTTTGAGGACGTTTTCCTCTGGAAGTTGATAGGTGTGTTTTTTTAGATTAATGTCCGTTACAACTTAACGCACGTATCTGCGTCTGGTGTGTAGTATATTTGCTTTTATCTGTCCTATAATTTACTTGCCAGTTTGTATATTTATATTCTGTATGAATTCGTCAGGTTGTATTATATCATCGATCACTATGGGAGGAACTCGTATTTGATTTGATTTTGCTTCATTATCATTAGTCTTATTTGTTTTATATTTCTGAGGTTGACTTTTATCGGCGGTTGTTTCTTTATTCTTTGCATCGTGAGTGATATCTTCTTTCTCAACCGTATGCTCGATTTTCATTATGTCATTGGTCTAGTCTGGACACCGGTCGAGATCGATATTGGAAAACCAGTCGGGATTCTCTTTCCACTCGACAGCAGAAGGGAGAGCGAGTCTGGCCCCTTCAAATTCCGTCGGTGGAAAGTGAAGTGGAAATTCCGTACGGAAGTGACGTTTATTGCATAGCCAACCAGTCTATCTCACCTCTACATTGCTCCAGGCTCAGGGAAAGGGGGTAGTTTGTTGTCAAACGGGCTGCTTCGCACGTGCTTATTACTGAGGATGGCGGTAGAAAAAAAAAATCGAGTTCGAGTAAATGGTGAAATTTTTCGAAAAAATACGCTGCTGGATTTAGTAAAGAGTATGGAAAAAAGAAATGGGGAACATTAATGGATATTTTAAACGCAGAAAGAAATGGCCTTTTCAAAACTTCAGGTATGTGAAGAAAGGTAAACATAAATTTACGTATGATCTTTTGCAAAATGGAAATTTTCTAAAATGTTACATGTTCGTAAACTATTTGTTAACAGGAATTTTATGTTTAAAATACATTATTTTGTCTGAAAAGGTTATGCAACAACGTCATAAGTCAAATCATTGAAATATAGCACTGCGAATGCGTGTTTAATATTCCTAATGAATTTGAATAAAACAAAATTTTAATTTTTAGCAATCCATGATTATATCAATAATTTTATTTATTCAGGAATTATACCTATCACACAGCTACAAATATACTATGTATCGTAGATACCAATAAGCAGTGAGTAAAAACATAACAAACTTTTAACAAAAGTAATAGGAAGTAAAATTAAATAACTATAGCTAAATTGTAAAACATATTATCTTGCACACACACACACACACACACACACACACACATATATATATATATGTATTTTAACATATGCAGTGAAAGGAAATTGCAATACATATTTCTATTTATACCCTTTTTAAATCGATCCAACCAGTGACCGTGTGGTAAAATCGCCGAACACTGGTAGTTTGGTTCGAGGTCCAAATACTGCGAACGGGTATGTTGCATTACCAACATATCTCTGATAACCAATATATCTGTCATTACCAACATATTTCTCGTAAATTCCAAAAGCATAAAAAAATTAAGGCATACAAAATCTGTTTTAAATAAATAAATATATGTATATATAAATGCATTATAAATATATATTAATACATGCAGTGAAAGGAAATTGCGGTACATATTCCTATTTATGCCTTTTTTAAGTCGATCCCACTAGTGGCCCAGCGGTAAAATCTCCGAACACTGGTAGTGCGGTCCGAGGTTCGAATCCCGCAAACGGGCTGGACGCATGGGCGTCATTACCAATGTATCTGTCATTACCAATGCAATGACATATATCATTGGTAACTTCCAGAAGCATGGAAGTTTAAGGCACAGAAAATCTGTTTTAGATATATATATAATATATGTAACTGTATAAATATATTAACAGATGCAGTGGAAGAAATTGCAGTACATATATATTTATACCATTTTTAAATCGATCCCACCAGCAGCCGGTAAAATCGCTGAACACTAGAAGTTCGGTCCAAGGTTGGAATCCCGCGAACGGGCTGGTTGCATGGACGTTTTCGTGGTTTTCCCCATGTGTTACGTGTATACGAGCTAGTTTTCCTTAGAATGTCCTCCACGAAGGCAACCCTCACTTTAGGCAGATAGCCCTCGAGGCTTTGCCGCAATTACATAAAACCAAAACTAAGCACTTTTTAGATCTGAATAAATATACACAAGACTGATGTAATATCTAAAAGTAGACCACATTAAAAAATCTGATAACTAATTACAAATCTTGCATTATAATATTGGCAAGAATTTAACCGAAAATTATACAGGAATTGAACTTGTTTTATACAGGAGATTCTAGAAACTATTGGAAATTGACATTGATATCGGTACAGTTAAAACTACTTAAATAATTTTTTTTACTCAAAGCAATTTAATGTAAATGTTGAATTTAGGATGTGCATAGTTTGAATTATATACTGCGTATTCTTTAATGCATGTCTAATGTATTACATTTTTATACACTACAAATTCAAATAAAAGTAGAGGAAAATACATTATAATTTAAAACATAAAAATGCAAAATTTATAAATTACTCATCAAAACATGAAATGAAGTACATTGATATATACATTAGTTTAAAAATTACAATTTTAAATTAAAAGTATGTACCCCTTCTTTATATGTGAAATAGGAAGACACCAAATATATTATTTTCACTAAAATTTAATTAAGGCATTGGTAATGTAGAATAAATAAATAATGTAGAATCGTCAGCATCAAATGCGTTATTTCTATAGCGAAATACTCGAGTTTTTCACAAATCTTAAGAAATTAAAATATCTATTACGTACACTTTCAAAAACAATCCGTGACCTCCGCCGTCCTCAGTTTAGCTCTAAAACGACGGTCAGAAACTTAAACGGCAGCTGTCCAACTGACGGAAAAATTTCCGACGCGTCGATCTCTATAATGATTGAAACGATGACACCAGAATCGCTCTCTGTCAAGTAGATCGCAAAAAGCCACCCGTTCTTCTATCTCGACGGTGTCCAGACTAGGGCCCTCAGCTTCATCTACTAGGTGTTGATATTGCTGAAACTTTTCAAAAAGTCAGCAAAAAGGTTCATTTTTTTCATTACGACGTTTTTTTAGCAAGAGGAGGGAGCTGCAAAGTGATTTATGAGATAATGGCAAGAATTTCCGCAGCACATGCAATAATTAAAGGATTTAAAAGAATCAGAGCAGAGCCATGCAATAATTAAAGGATTTAAAAGAATCAGAGGAGTAAGAGATTTCTTGACATCCAAAGAGATAACATGGAAATTCATACCTTAGCGTTTCCTATGGTGGGGAGGGTTTTGGGAGTATTGGATGAGAAGCATCAAGAAACCTCTGAAAAGTTTTGGAAATTTTTAATAATGTGTCAGACAAAGAGACTTTAACTAGGAGGAAACTTTACTATAGTAGGCTCTTAAAATTAACATGGATCAATGGAAAGAGCAATATTTACTCCATTTAAAAAATGTACATAACTTTGCTAATCCTAAAACTGAGCGCAACCTTAAGACTGGAGACGTTGCGTTGGAGGTAGAAGAACCAAAACAATCCAAACTACTTTGGGACATGGGTGCAATTAATAACGTGATGATAGGAAGACATGGACGTGTTCGAGCGTGCCTCGTTCGCACGCCCAAAGGGCAATTCAGAAGAACGATCCAAATGTTATATCCTTTCGAAATTTAATTTAGAATTTTTGATATTATTGAGCTTTTATTATTATATTATTAATTATTATGTTCATTTATGGCTTTGATATATACTAGTATAGATTATTCTTTTATATTATTCATTTATGTATGTCAAACTATTTAGTATAAAACCATTATTAATTAATGTTAATATTGTTATGTAAGTAAGTTTGTGTACTCTTATTAAAGAGTACAGGTGAGAAGTGATGTAGAAAAAGAGATAGAAGGCGCTGCACCGCCCGTATGTTTAGCTAATTAAGAGTTTTCACCAGAGAGAAATGGGAGTGCTTGAGAGTGGTATAAAGTAGATATCCTGTAATCTGTATATAATACTTGTACATAGTCTTTGATTCATAAATAGCTTTAGTTAAAGGAAAGTGTCTTTATTTGATACCATAACATATGAAGATCACCGATGCCGCGTATGGAATATTGAGTAAGTTATTACATACAAGATTTATGCAGTAGCTGGAGTGCTTAAGATTCCTGACTTCAATCTAAAAAGGAAGCTTGGGGGTAACTTAAGCAGCGTTGTGAAATCCTTTCCGCGATTCAATTTACTTAAAGGTGGCTCTTTCACACATTAATGTGGCGGATAAAAACCGGTATTTTGATTTGTGATCTGAGTGATGGAGTTGCATAGCTTTTCCGAAATGCTTGATTTTGTTCAAGGAGGCGTAAATTCTCGTTATATTACTGAAGCAGAGAATATTTTAAAAAGCGGATCATTTGGTAATGCACGGAATTTTACTTGAAAAATCCAATGTACAATCTATAGTGTCCTGGGGCCGTAACCTCCTACTGTGCGACAAGATCTCGATACGAGAGTGACATAGCAAGCGATACCTTCTCGTTCGACTGCTACTAAAGATTGATGAAAGCGATTGCTGATCGCATGAAAGCGAAGGAAAGAGTGAAAAGCAGCAGTGACATAAGCGAAAAGCGGTGACCGTTGTGTTCGCCCCGGACCGGCGCCCCTGCGCTGGCTGTATGGTGGAGGAGTGGGTGCGGTACGCATGTTCCTAAAATGTTCTCGTTGTACCCCCTGCTGAGAAAATGCTGAATCACTATTGGCTGATCGGCTTGCTACCGTGGCCTATATGTAGAGTACCTCCTAAAGGTGCTGAGTAGGAGGTACTGACATGTAGGCCTCGCGAAAGCTCTACGTCTATATAGTTACGTCTATATTCTTGTAACCAATAGCAGCTATCACAGCAGGAGGTACAGCGAGTACGTTTTAGGAACATGCGTGCGGTAAAAGGAAGGAAAGGGCAGAAAAGACGTCTTTCTTCTTCGCTTTCTAGCATTCAAATGTTTCAATTTTGTGACGTCATGCTTACTCCATCTATTCTAAGCACATTGGCAACCTAGACCAAATCTAGTCACGTGACAGTACACTTTTCCGTACATTACGAACTAGTTTTGTATTTACTGTAATGTATGTAAGTTAAAATTAAATAAGCTGTTCTATATACGTATATTATTTTTACTACTAGATTAAACTTCTGTAAATATATATATTTAAATTATTGGATACATTTATTTTTGTATTTTGATATTTAACACTCTGCTTGCAGAACATTTGCCAGCAATTTTAGCCGGCAGGCAGAACGATTTAACACCTGCTAAAACAAATTGCTCTTTGTCGCACGATTTCATCGTTGTGTTGCAAGTGTTTAACGTTTCATTTTCGTTGAAATTCGACATAAAATCAGGTACGTATTTTATTTTAATTGTTGTTTAATCATCAAAGAATAATGTGCAAAAGAAAATTTGAGGAAATATCTGACATGATTTATAGTGTCGAGAAAAAAATTTCAGTAAACATGGAAAATCTTCGCCTGAAAGCGATTTTAAGATCAACGTGCAAGCGGCTGAAAACAGATCTTCACAAAATCCGACGAAAACAAAAGAAAAAAAAGATGACAAAGAAGAATACTTATGTTACCTTAGCTCTAAATGAAAAGTGGAGAAATGATGAGACTATCAGTACGAACATCGAACATAAAGACTCATCCACTGAAGAGGATGTGTTAGGTCTGGATGAATTTTTTAGGAATTTGAAAATGCTTAACATTGAACATAAAGTTTCATCCACTGAAGACGATGTGTTAGGTCTGGATGAATTTTTTAGGAATTTGAAAATGCTTAACATTGAACATAAAGTTTCATCCACTGAAGACGATGTGTTAGGTCTGAATGAATTTTTTAGGAATTTGAAAATGCTTGGATGAATTTTTTTAGGAATTTGAAAATGCTTGGATGAATTTTTTAGAAATTTGAAAATGCTTAGTGAGGTTAAAGGTAGTTGTGTGTTTATTAATGCAAAAATCTTTCGAGGCGGACTGCTGTTACGCTTAGAAATAATTTTTTGAAGGTATTGGGATCTGTTTAGAGAGATACTTTAGGGAATAAAATGTACAGCCTCATTGTTACATTTCTCTCCAAGAACATGCTAGGGTATTAGCACATCTCATTTATGTTAACTCATCTTGAATTACAATCCTTTTGTTAGCATTCATGAATTGCCTAACTGTAGGATTATTATTCCACCTACCACATACACATATCAAATCAAAGAATAATTTAATGTGATCCTGACTTATTTTATATGCAGGCAAGTAAATTAATACTGGTTCTGAACACTGTATAACATTTCTATATTTCTAACAGTCCCAGTAAACTCTCAGCACATACAGTCAAACCCAGGAATCCAGTTCTTCTGTTTGTTTGTATCGAGAGAAGTTTCTCTGGATACGTTTTTAAAGAAAAAGGGTATTTGATAGCATCTCTTAAGTATTCAGAAACATTCTGAGGCTATAACGGCTTCTTCCATTCTCGTTGACGTATATTTTGAGAATTAAAAATATTGAAAATACGATTGATGTGCCTAAGCAATTTCAGTGTTGTTTCTGAATTTTCACAATTTATTAAGCCCATACTTTGACACTCTTCAGTTGCATCAGCAACTGAATCACACATCAGTTGTGCTGCAAGTTGTACACTCATTTTTTGCCGGAACCATTCCAAATGGCATTTCCGCAATTTATTTGATAGATGCAATCCTTCTGCATCTTGTACTTCTTGCAGTTTCACAAGGAAACTCCAAGTTATCAATTGAATTTCATTATCTATTATACATTTCTTCTCTCCCAATGTATTCCTTGTTAATTTCAACATGTGACATGGGTCCAGAAATGCAAAAATATTTTCTTTATTTGAAGGATGCTGAAAAGAAGTTAAGAAAGATTTGTTAGTATCAAATGAACATCCTAAGTGTTTGGCCATGCTCATGTTGCATGCAGTCCCATCAAATGTTAATGATACTACCTTGATACCAGTTTTTTCAACTAATATTAGACACTGCTAAACTAAATTGCTTAACTGAGTCCAGAAATACCATCTACATGAAAATAACCTATTGGTAATTTCCAACTATTGCTTATGCACACAAGCATAAAAGCTACGGCTTCTTTTGCAACAAGCAGACAGTCATTGTTTAGATCTGTCCCCATATCGACATAGCCATAATGTTTCTTGCCATTCCATCTATAAGCAAACTGCAGGTTTGCTTATAGACAGGGTTTCCTGCCTTGCTTGCAAAGGCAGGGTTTCCTTTGACCTTGGCTATCCTGGTGTTTCAATATTACTTTATTTGCACCTCCCAGTCTCTCTAATATATCCATAGTATCTTTCTCTAAAATCATTATGACTATAAACAAAACTTTCGTCTTATCCGCATGCTACACAGCGGCCACGATCATCAGTCGTGATGTCACATTGCTGACATTTCTTCGGCTTCAATTTTCGTCGAAGATTGTCATTTAAATTGAAGCATCCAGAAGCAGCGCTTTCGCTTTCTTCACATCTGATGGAAGCATCTGGGAAAAAGAGGGGAGGGCTGTTTGACTGGTTTTAGTGGCAGGAAAGTAGAATTGCTGTTTCACCGATTATATGCATGGGTGTTCACTCTGTTAGCGCGGGCTCTTGGTGCTTAGAATTGGAGGGGTGATTTCTAAAGAGGCAATTAGATGATTATTGTGGTATCTGACTTTATTGGAGAAGTTAGCTGTGGTTTCTATATTCGTTAATGTTCTTGATTTTTAGAAAACATTTTATTTTGGATGAATTGGAGTGGTTTTAAATTTGTGTTTGTGGCATGACCCCAGATTTCGCATCCGTAGAGTAATGCAGGTCTTAAAACTTGGTTATGAGGAATGATTTTGTTTCTTAAGGAAAGATTGCTTCTTCTTCCTAGTAGGGGGCGCATATTGACCCTGGTGTAATTGAGTTTTTGTATTGTTGCTTTAAATTGCTGGGCAAAAGTAAATTTATGGTCAAGTATTATTCCAAGGTATTTTGCTTTGTTTTTGCATTCCATTTCTTCTTTGAAAATGATATGGTTTGGGAGGTCTTTTATTAGAATTACCTTTACTAAATAAAACTGCTTTGGATTTTTGGGTATTAATTGCGATTCACCATTTGATGAGCCAGTCTTCAAGTTGATTTAGATATTTTTGTAGTTGCAGCCAGACGTTAGTTAAGGTGGAGGCGTAAGTTAAAATAGCTGTATCATCTCCGAATAGCCCTATTGTGATAGATAGATTTCTTGGAATATCGTGAGTATATATATATTATAAAAATATGGAGAAAGTGCTGATCCCTTGAAGTGTACCTGCAATTGTACTACTTCTGGAAAAGAGACTGCTATTAACTTTGACTGAGAAAGTTTTGTTATCTAGGTAGGAGGCGACAAGTCGGATGAAGTGGTCTGGAAAATTTAATTTGATGAGGTTGAATATAAGGCCTTTGTGCCATACCCTGTCGAACGCTTTTGCGACATCCACCTGTGAGCAGTTTGGCGTTGAATCCATCCGTGATATAGTTGATAACTGTTAGTAATTGATGTGGGTGCTATGTTTTTCTCTGAAGCCAAATTGTTGGTCAGGCAGGTAGTTGAAAGAATGAATATTTTGCCGGATATTATAAAATATCATACGATCAGTTATTTTTGTAAGGTTGCTCAGTAGACTAATGAGACGGTAATTATCTAGAATTGCTGGATTGGAGTAAGGTTTCGGGAAGACAACAATAATTGCGTGTTTCCAAATTTTAGCATAATAAGCCAGTTTGATGATGCTGTTGATAATTTTAGTGAGACAGGTGATGGCGTTGATGGTAAGATTCTTCAGAGCAATATTTGTGATTCCATCGTCTCCTGGGGCTTTTTCTTCTGATAATTGATAAATTCCGCTACGGTGATAGAATTTGTAAGGAAAGTAAAGTTGCGAGGTCCAGGGGTATTGCAAAAGTTGTTAACAAGGCTACATTTGTTGTGCCTTTATCATATGGGTCAAGGTTATGAGTGAATGTTTCTTACAAAGTGTCTGCAATAGCGTTCGCTTTGTCTTGATTGGAATAGACGACGCCGGAGCTGGTGTGAAGGTTAGGGATTTATTTATAACTATTTTTGAGATTTCTAGTGATTTTGTAAAGGCTATTGTCTTCTGTAGATAAGTCATTTAAATAATTTTTCCATCTGTCTTGCTTGAAATCTGCGATGCTTCTTTTAATTTCATTTTGGATCCTGTTGAGTTGGTTTTTAATAATGGGTCTCCAGAGTTTTGCCAGATTTTTCGAATCCTGTGTTTTCTTCTAATCTCATCCTTGATTTCCCAGGGGAGAGGCATAGAATTGTTTTTGATGTTATTGGTAGCTAGATTGATGGCATGTTGAATATTTTGGGTGAATTTATCAATTTCTTCTATTTAGGATTTTTTTTCAATTTTTGGGTTGCCTGATATCGTAGAGGTTAAAATTTCGGAGAACTTGGGCCAATTTGTAATTCCCACACACCGTTCCAAAGTTGGGGAGTAGGCATTAGTGGATATTTCAAGCATGATCGGGTTGTGGTCGAATGCTAAGGCTGGAATGGCAGAGATGGTGCAGGTTGGAGTTAGGCTACTGGAAAGAAAAAAGTCTATTGTAAAGTGGCTATTGTACCCGTAATGGGTGGGGTCATCGGTGACATGTATGTTAAGATTTCTATTTTGAATGAGGTTGAAAATTTACCTGCGTATTTTATTAGATGAGTTACGATTCCATAATCTAAGTTTGGCGTTGAAGTTGCCTTTCACTATTGCAGTAGAGTTTGTAGAATGTAGTATTCCTAGTTCTATCATGTTCGGGTTATTTCTTGGTGGGATGTAAATATTAGAGATTATGTATCTTTGATTGTTGAATTTCATTATTATGCTGTTGCTTTCAAATGAGATTGAATTATTGGGGAGAATTTGATGATCAAGACCTCTTTTGACATAGGTGCAAATTCCTCCCCCCTCTTCCTGTGTCCTGGTCTGTCCGGTAGATATTATAATTTGCTATTAGTACTTTTTTGCACGGCTTCAGGTGAGTTTCTTGAATAAGAATTACGTCTGGTTACAGGTCTTGAATTAGGTAGTTAAATTCTTCTTTTTTGCCAAACTGAGTGTTCGCATTCCAAGAGAGTATTTTTAGTGAGCTGCGACTGTTATTGATTGGATTGTTAAAAATAGTTGCTAATTTTTTCTAAGACATCTATAATGACTCCGAACTTTTCGATTGTGTTGGTTGCTGATTTAAATTGCTTGATTCCACTAATAATGACTTCCCATACATCTTTGAGACTATTGAAGCTGAAAATTCCGGAGACTAGAGAGCTATTGGATTTTTGGGAGTGTTCGCTGCTATTTTGTGTTGAATTAGTATTAGTAGGTGGTACTGTTTCTGTCTTGATGTTGTTTCTTGATGTTCTGTCTTGATTTTAGGTGTTGCACTTGGTATGAACTTGGATTTATCTGAGTTTGGGCGTGCCGGACACAGAGCCCGTTCAGACGAGAGCGTAATGGACATAAGTGGTTAAAGCCAAGCTGCGTTGCCAAGGCAACCAGTCTGTGCTACGTCACATAATCTGGTTTAAGGCTCGTGGCGCAAGGTTGAAAGTTTTCAACTTTACGCCGAGTTTGGGATAAGCGTCGACCAATCACAGCGAAGCTAAAACGAAGCGGGACAATTTCGCTGTCACTTCGAAGGCGACATTTTTTTTTAATATGGAGCGCATCGTGTCCAATGAAATTTTAATCGCTGGAGTCTAGAACCATCCCGTAATTTGGGATGCAAGATCCATGGACCACAGAAATCTGAACCTTGTTCAGAAAGCCTGGGAGATGATTGCTGAGGATACAAATTGTGGTGGTAAGTAAATTTGGTACTATTCGGTTTCGAAGGCCGTAAAAAAATTGCAACGAAAATGTATGCGCAAAAGCGCCAAATCTAGCAAACGCGCCCATTTAACAGCACGCCAAATCTGGCGTACGCGCTGATTTCAGATTGCGTAAGTTTATATAGTTCTGTATTTCTTAAGACGCCATTGAAATACTAGTTTAATTTTTAAATCATTTTTTGATTTTAAATCCTTTTTTGATATCCTATGGATTTAATAATATGGGAATTGCCATGACGAAAAGTCGGCAATAGAATTTTGGGTAAAGTGCAGAATCGCCCACTGCTTGACGCGTTTTTAAGAATTGCACATACTCAGTATCCATGTGCACATCAACCTATTTTCACTTTAAAAAAAATTCCCAGAATTGCACAAAAATGGCACTGCGCACACCCTTGACTTTATCTATGTACACATCGACCTATGTTCACTTAAAAAGTAAAAGAAAATTGACAAAAATCCAATTGCTTTTTACCCTTGTAAAAAGCGGCAAACAAGTAAGTGAGTGATTCTGCACTTTACCGAGAATATTTTCAAAGGAAAGGCATCATTCATTATAGAAAATTACGTTTGAACAACCAACGAGATGAAATTATGCTTTAGCAATAAGCCGGTAGCGAAATAGCGATGCAGGCATCCATTCATTATGTTTAGCAATTTTTATATAAATTATAATAATGATCTGAAATAGTTCTTTACTCATATGCTTTCATTCATTCCTGTTTAGCCTTTTTCATATAAATTATAATAATAAATTAAGTATTATATGAAATTAACCTTTCATCTAAATTAAAACATCAATCTTAAATAGTTATTTACTATAATACTTCCTTTCTTGACGCAATTATTAAGGTTGCCGCAATTATTTTTGGCAGCATTGGCATTAACAATAGTTTGGCGATTTTTTACGGCCCTCGAAACCGAATAGTACCGTAAATTTTTTGCCCTTTTTGTTTTGTTATTTAGATCGCTAGGTCTTAATTAAATTCGCATTCATATTTAACTTGTCTCTTGCATACATGTTTTTTTTAAACATACATGTTTTTCCATTATTAAATTTGATTTTGTTAATTTAAATTTGATTTTGTCTGTCATTATTATGCTGATATGATTATGGGTATATGTAGGATACTGTGAATGATTTATATATATATATATGTATGTATACATGCATTCATCATTTGAAAACCATTACAGTTTACTAAATTAACAGTGTCAGAATGCGATTTAATTACAAATTTTATTTGAATTTCCAAAATATAAACAATTTTTATTTTAACTGCATATTAACAAGAAGAAAATTTGAACTTGATTTATATTGGTTAAAAGATCTACAGCTATTTTTGGAAAATGAAAGTAAAAAATATATAATACTGTTATAGAAATTTATCTGAAGCAAAGATATGCAAAAGTTTCAAATCTGCATGTTTGGCTGTTTTCATTTATCTGTATTATTATTGCTATTATTATTTTTGTTATCACAGAATAAGAAAGAGAAACCTATTCAGTGAGGTGAAATCAAAGAAAATTCAATTTTAGTGTATCGTTGACTCTTTTCAAACCATTTAAAATTTCCCTTTATCTTTATTTATGTATTTAAATTTCTTTCAGTCTCATAGAAAGAAAACAGTGTAGTAATTTTTGTAGAAGTTAAAATTAAAAATGGATATGTATGCCATGTTTATTGAATAAAAAGAAAATAATTTAATTTAAACTAGTAAGCATGTGTAATGCCTTTACATTGCTATGGAGCCAAATAATAGGGAAATAAAGCCAGGGAGAAATGTGAAGTCCTTGAACTTGAAATGTTTTAGTTGTGCAAGTTCAAAAAATAAAATGATTGATGTTTGACCAAGCTAGTAAAATTATTTAAAAAACTTCATTACGAACATAATTCACATTCATCTCAGTTACTTCAATAACATATCACATTATAGTGATATGTCATCACATTTATGTTCTAAACTATTTACTCTGAAGGATGAAATTCTGAATATGTTTTGTTTTATGAATGAAGTAGAGAGGATTAGTTTTTGGATTTATTGATTGAATACTATTTCTGTATTATCTTACTAACTTATGTGACAAATTGACATTTTAGATCAATTACAAAATGTTAAATTCCACTTCCTCTGTCAGGTTACATATATTTGATATATGAAACAATAATTAATCCTTTGGCCCCCAAGAAAGGTATTCATATGATACCAAACCATGTTTGCATGCCACAAAGATAAAGCTTGTAGAAAATTATAATTATGCTTTTAAAAAATGGCACCCAACTCTTTTTTTGAAATAACATGGTTCACCAGTAAGAAGAAATACACATTTTTACACAAATTTTTTGTTCTATCATAAATCCACCCAATTTTTTTAAATTTTTATTTTGACAATTTATCATCATTATTTATCAAAAGTTGTTCAGTTTATCCCCACACATGCTTCATAATGTAGTTGTTGAAAATAAATACTGTTGCATTATTTATCTTTTGTGGAATAGCAATAAAAATGTTTTACCAACTTTGAATTTTCATGGCAGTTAAATAAATATGTGAGCTCTGTCTGATATTTAACTTCTAGCCTAACACTGTAGTATTTAAAACCTGCAAAGTAAAATTTTATAATTGGTCTTCCCAAATTGAATTTTGATTCATCGCTAAAGACAACCTGGTTCCATATGTTGTAGTCAAGTGCGACAGCATTCCAAACAGAGAAAATGGTGTATGTCATTCAGAGCACATATATCTTATTGTCAAATTTTGTTATGATCTTACAATTACTTCATGAGGCATAAGATTTTATGGCAATGGGTGTATTTATTAAAATTTTGCAACTTCAAGTAGACATTTATTTTTTCACTTAAATGAACATTTACTATCTTAACAACTTGTTCTGGTAAAATTAATTCGTGAAATATAATACATTTAAAAAAATTTATTACAGTGAAAGAGCTTCAGTACCGTTGGAAGTGCATCCGAAGGTCATACATCAGGTACAAGAAGACCTTGACAACAAGAAGCGGTGATGGTGCTGCATCAAAAATAAGAAAATTTCCACTTGCTGAGCAGATGGCCTTTTTAGAGGATACTATCAGACATAGGCGGTAAATTCTGTTTTACGGATTGTAACTACTATAACACAAGCCTGTTAAAAATGTAGAAATTATGTAATTTAATGAATTCTTTTTGATATTAAGTTGTGAATATAACATAATTCCACTTAGGAAAACTAAGTGGAATTATTGAGGATTTTTTATTAATGTACAATATATTATCAGTACATGAAAAAAAAGCATATTTTAAATGATTAAGATTTATTTTTAGTAATGCAAACTAGATACTAGGTATAAAACTAATTTTAAAAATTTGTAATATTTTTTTATTTTTTGAATGTAATAAAACCAAAAATGACATTTTAATTAAGAAATTGATGTTCATAATCCGGAATTCTAGATGTCTAGTATTAACTTAGAAAATGAAAATGTAGATTTTGAAGGCCATTGTAAAACTGATAATTATCTCGCAGTGACGAGAATAATACATAGATAAGAAACTTAAATCATGATATTGCAACTTCAGTATACAGATCCTCCTAGAACAGAATAAAAATAAACTTGATACTCAAAGATTTCTTTAATGTATTTATTAATAATTCCTATTAAAAATCTCATAGTGTGTAAGCCTTAGTTAAACTATTATTCAGGATTTATTAAATATATTCATTAATAAATAAGCAGTTATTTAACAAGGTTTCACTAAATCTTCATGTATATTAGAATTTTTAAATTCTGTGTGTAGTGGCAATTTTTTTATTTTAATATTGTGTATTATTTTATTTTTCTAACGTAGCACTCGTTTCAATGTAAAACCAGCAGTGGATGGGCCTAGTTGCAGCAATGCATCACTGCTTCCTGTTGCTGAGGAAGAGATTCTTTCGTCACAGGACCTATTTGATAACAAGGATGTCAATCATCTGGATGTGTCCTGTGACGAAGATCATCAAAATGAAACTTTGGAAACTCCAAAAGTATTGAAACGAAAGGGTCAAAATTTTCAAGAGCAAATTTTGAAATTGATGAAGACAAATAGCGATATGATGGCCAAAGAAGTCTGTGATGATGACATGCATTTTTTAATGAGTTTTCATAACAAATTGAGAAATATGGATGAAAATTTAAAAGCAAAAGTTAAGCTCAGGATCATGCACGCTGTGTATGATTTTCAATTTATTATGAAAATTCTTTAAAAAATGCATGTTTGTAAATATTTCTTTGTATATTTTTTACTTGTAAATATCTCTTTATTTATTTTTATTGTAATTACTTGTAAATATTTTTATTGTAATATTTTATTTATTTATTTTTAAAATAAATTTATTGAAAAAGATGAAAATATGGTATTGCTATTTGCTTTAAGTGCTGATTTTCTTTTCAAACAAACTTTATAAATTCATTTTATTAAAACATCAAATTGGTATCATGAATTGTTGGCTTCGTGCAGTTTTGACCATAAAAATATTAACATTAAAATTAATTTCACTTTAAGAACAATAATCAGTTTAATTACATAGGCTTCGTATAAGTAGTTAAAAAGATTAATCTTTTGAGAAAATGCTCTTGCGAAGTTCAAAAAGGAAAAAAATGCAGTGATGTATCCTTAAATCAACAGTCACAGTTCTAGACAGTTTTGGTCTCCTGCTGATCTTTGTTTCTGGTTTTGAATTATGTTATCTATCATAGGAATTTATTTTTGATAAAAATGAATAACATGCACAATTCATTGCACAGTGTATAATTTAATGAATAACACAGCATTTATTATTTATTATCCACAGAAATTTTGATGCGTTAAATTCTTGTCATTTCTCTAGTAGAAATTTCTAGATAAGACATAGGTGTTTGTAATTTTAATCTTTCAGCAAATGAAAAAAGTGCATAATGATTGTTAAGATTTGTAGAACATATTGAGGAAAAGCCTTTTTGAATTATTATTAAATCCAAGTAAGAAGATGTCTCGTGTTACAAAGGTTGAGTGAAGTTTACAGAAATTAAGAAAAGTAATACCATTGTTTACTTTGTACTGTATTCGAATGTAACCCCGCTTTTTTTACTTCCTTGTACGAAGTAAAAAGGAAGTATTGTTATCGCAAAAAGTTTCAAACAGCAAACATATTTCAATGAAAATATCCATTTTGACCTCTTCGAATGCAAATTTAACGATGCATTTGCGTGATATCTGTACATAAGGACAGAATAAAAGACTCTTTTCCTCCAAAACTTATAAAACTGCTTTAAAATGAATTCTGAAGAGGATTTTTCCTGGTGTCTGTACGAACGTATCTTGCATAACTCAAAAACGAGTAGCCTCAGAACATTGAAATTTTGTATACAGGACTGCTATAACATGTAGATGTGCACCTCAAATTTTGGTTGCAATCGGCCGCACCAAACATATATAAATATATTGATATATATATCCACTCTGTTACCCGGCTCAGTGATCTCAGTTTCTTTACTCTTATATGGTTGTAAATTGTACATTTTTTGCTTTAAAAATGATTGAATTATGTTGTTCTTATCTTCCGGTTAAGGTTTTTATGCCTTTAGTAAATCTGTATGCAATATTTTTAGAATTATCAACAATTTCGAAGTTGTTTAAGTGCCGCTAAGCCTAATAATCTTTTTTTGATGGCGGCCATTGCTTGTTTACATTTGAAACAGCAGAGTAGTGGATTTGCTGCCAATCTAGAGAAACGTAGCTCGCAACAACAAAGATAACGCCTTCATTTATTATTGCGAATTAAATCATGCTTAATCCTTTCTGGAATTTTTTCGAGGAAATAAGTGTTTAAGATTTACTTTGTAATTTTTAATACAGATGTTTTGAGTTTTTATGTATTTTTGTTTTGTTGCAAAGTGAGAACTGAATTAATTGAATGAGAAATACTCAATCGTCTGTGAAAAACTGTTTCTTTTTTGTTTTGCTTGCTTAATTTCTTTTATATATTGTTCTAACTTTATTATAGTATGTGAATAGAACATGTGGCAACGAGATAATTCTTTACATGATATAAATTTTGTGCATTCTGAGTTATAATATGAACGAAATATAATACTGTTAAGTGAACCTAGAACCAGAGTGTAGCTATGGTAAACAAATAAAGTGAATTTTAAAGAAAGCATTTATTCTATTGCGGTTTATGCGCTGTTGGTGAAGTAGGTTTAATTCAATCCAATAAGTTTAAATGAAATGCAAGAAAAAATGCGTATAATTTAATATTCCGTACAAGGAAGTCATGTGGTGTAAACATCAGATTTTTCCAGAAAAAGCATATGGAATTCAGGAGTGCGGCTTATACATGAAAATGATTAGAAATAAGATGCATACAAACAGCTGGCAACACAACAAAATGTATTTGATGATTGAGTATAAAATCCATTGTTGGGAGAATGTTTCATAGAACTGTACAAGTTTAGTTGTGGTTGCAGGTCATGGTGACCAGTTGTGGGATACTAGTACTAGTGATAATGATACTGGTAGTGCATGTTCCTTTTGATTGGAAAAAGAAAAATAATTAATGTATGGTAAGTACTGTTTTCCGCTAACTGCTTTCACACCTGCAAAATGGAAAAAATGTTGTATACAGGCTATCTGTCATTTATCCTCAGGAATTTCTTTTTTTTTTAAATTAGGCTTATTTAGAATATGGTATTTCTCCTAAAAGAAATTATATATAAAAAATTGAAGAAGGTTGTATATATATGCATGTGCATGTTTATAGTTTAGAGAGTAGTACTACAGTGCAATGCAGAAATATTCCATACTGCTTTGCACAGAAATATGCTGTTCTATACTTATTTCAATATTGCATTCTATAAGTTTGATTCAAAAATGCCATTGCAGATATTTAGTGTATTCCTATAACAATAAGGCTATTGTCAAAGTATGTTTCTGAGTTGTCATTAAAAAAAAGGTATGCCTTGTACTTTCTTAATGTAATTATTTTGTTTGAATATAAAATAGCAGTGTTTCCTAGTGACCTTGCGGTAACTACTTCCACTCGTTTTTTTTGTTTAGAGAGAGAATCGCCATGAGCCCTATAACTCTCTATAAAAAATTAGATATACTTTCCTTGCCAGGGAACAGAACCTTCGTTTGCGAAGTACTCGGCATAATTATCTCTGATATTTTTGGCGAGACTTGTGGAGTTGTTTGAAGATTGTTGTGAAACAGATTTCAAACTTTCACTACATCTCCAGAGCCCATCCTGGACCTCTCCGTTCAACAAAGGGTAGTCACCGTACATTTTGGGACAATATAGTTTGTTACCATTCTGAATTCCATCTTTAATTAAAAAGTTGTGGAGGCAACAACAGGCATTTACAACTGTCTCACTGTTTTCTGGAGTTAAAAGAAGTGGTTTTCTTAAAACCTGCCAGTGAGATGACAGTATGCCAAATGCATTTTGGATGCATCTTCTTGATCGAGAGAGTCTGTAGTTATAAATTTTCTCTGAGCATGATAAATTACTCCTGGTCCGAGGATATGGTCTCAAAAAATGCTTTTTCAAACCAAATGCTTCATCGCCTAAAAATACATGAGGCAAAACTCTTGCACTTTTATGCAACTTTTTATCATGTGGCAGATTCAGCATATTTTGATCCACTGCTCGTCCCAGGAAAGAATTAGAAAAAACCCCTGCATCGCTGATGCGTCCAAAATTACCTAAAAAGAAACGTACAAAATTTTTATTAAAGTCGTATATGTAATTTTTTAAATAAAATATTTTGGGTACAACATTATTACTATAATCTATGAGAATTATTATACCTATATCTACAAATACAAAACAGTAATTTGCGTCACAAGATGCCATCAACACTATGCTGTTGAATTTTTTGTAGTTCGTATATGTCGAACCTGCCAATGCAGGAGCTTTTATTTCAACATGTTTTCCTGAAAGAAAGAGAAAAAAAAAGATAAGGGGAAGGAACAGGGCAATTACACGTGAATTAACACGTTGACTGCCACAGGAAAGTCAGGTAAAATACTCCGTTAGACTTTTTAATTATGTTTTCTTGTCCCCTTTAACTTAAAATCAGTTCTATACTTAGTCTAAATATTTAATAAATTAATAAATAAATAATAATAATTAGTTTACAATGTAATTCACCATAAAGCAGCACAAGAATTCATTGTCTTGATAGTAGATATTAGTAAAATTAAACAAATAGGGAAACACCATATATAACCAAAAATGAATAACCTAGTGAATGTATAAACATCTTAAAATGTTCAAAATTTCTCATATTCGTTAAATAAACACTACAATCCCTTTAATTACAACATTGTTGTCGTACTTCGACGTAAATAATAATTACTTAAAAGATATTGCAGCAAAATATGTATTAAAATTGTAATAATTCATAGAAAAGTTTCCAGAAACCAAGAATATAAAGCAACTTTGTAAGGCCATTGCAGTAATTTTAGTCCTGTAAATCTGTGTGTTTGTGAAGCACCAGTGACTTATATGGCTCCAAACAATAAAAAACCTGTGAATCACATTCAGTGTTGGCTGTGAAAAGTAAGGCCACCGTTGAATTATCACTGATGCTCCTAGCAGTCAAGGTGTTAAATAATATTTTTATAACTAGGATATTAGCAGATAAAATTTAGCACTTTCATTATATATCATATTTGATACTAAGTATTTGTAATGCTTGCGGTATGAATTCGTTGGTGACGTGTATAATGTAATAGATGATTTAGAGGTAAAAGTTTTTGGATATTTTATTTATTTTATATGTGGAAATGTTCATTACTTTTTCGCGATCAGGTAATTTCATATATGTTCTTTTTACCGGGTTTAAAGATTGAGAAAATTGTCATGTATTTTCGTGAAATTTTTCTAATATGAGAAAAAAGCAGTGTACAAGGATATAGTGAAGAGTGTGCGCAATGCCATTTTTGTGCAATTCTGGGATTTTTTTGAAGTAAAAATAAGTCGGCGTGTACATGGTTTATGTGTATGTGTTATTTTGAAAAACGCGTAAGGAGTATGGTATTGTGCACTTTTTCCCAATTTTGCAGTGAATATTTGTCATGATTAAGCAGTTTTGTTAGATAAAATTTCTAGCATAAGTGTAATTCGGCTAGTAGATTGTTGGAAGAAGTGTTCAGTAGATAAAAAGAAAAGAAACATGTCTTTACTTCGTGAAGACAAAATGGCGGCGGGAAAAAAAAAAAATAGAGGGTTGCTGTAGGAGAGTTGGTCGCCAAAAAAACGCCAAGTTACCATAATGTAAAGATCAACCGAATTTAGTTATTCTACACTTTGCTTCTTATAATAATGAATAAATGTAGGAAAACCAAGATAAAACATAAATAGCTTGAGGTCATAATGTGTAAATAGATAAATAAGATATGTACACATATATTCAAAAGAATAAATAATAAAGTTAAATTTAATTTAAATAATTCTCTTGTGCCATTGCTGCAACGAATGAAATTTGAATTTAACAAACATTCTCTATTCATAAAAAGAAAATTTAAATTTAACTAAATTTTAAAAAATGAAGTAATGCAAAGAAATAAATGATTAATTATTGCTGCGAACTAATCTAGACTATCATTTAAATTCTGAGAGCATATATAAATCAAGTGCAAGTATCGAAATCCATGAATAAATATATAATTCCAAATTAAAGCCTAAAAAATTTATAAAAATGCATAAGTGAATAATTCTTGAGCAGGCAGGAGACAGACTTATTGAGGGGAAGTTACCTTATGGCTTGCCTTTTAAATATATATTTTAAAAAAATACTTGCATTTGACTAAGTTACATATATAACAAAATTATTTACCTTAAGCATACAGAAAGCTTCTCAGATGGTGTCAGAGGTTTCCTCATGCAAGTGTTTTTTTTTTTTTTTTTTTGGTCATTTTCTCACTCACAAGAGACAATAAATAGTCATACTGTTTAACCTATGAAACAGAAAAAAAATTATTAAATACAGCTATTAATTAAGCAAATAATTAATTAAAATAAAAAATAAGAATAATTGTTTTAACTTTAAATACTTACCGACATACGAGTGAAATTGAAGAACAAATCTTCGTTTCCATTTCTGAGTTTCGGAAGAAGCTCGTTGTGCCAACCAAGTATTGGCCACTCCAAAAAAATATCTCTCGACCATTTCGTTTTTTACCTTCTTCCGTTGCCTCTTGGCTAATGAGAAGGGCAGATAAAAGATCATTCTGTTGAGCGAGTAAAACTTTGTGGGGAGCTGAAAAAGCCATGGCACAACGAAAAAAACAAGCAGAGCGAACGCGGGAAATCAATCGAGGGAAAGTTGTAGACATTGCACGCATGCGCAAATTTAGCTTCTCTCATTGGCCACGTCTTACACCTCGTTCTCGCAAGTGTGAACAGGTCTCCCGTATTTTATGACCTTATGACTATGCCTCTATGCGCTTTACGCCCTCGTCTGAACGAGCCCTGAGAGAAATCGGCTAGATGAGGCCCATTGAAGTGGCAACACTTTGCTGGTTCCGTGAGTGGTACTGGACACGTTTTAGGAACATGCGAGCCTCCGCAGTTGACACATACCCAATCTCTGGTGCAAAGCAGGGAGCTGTGAAAAACTGATTCATGTATATAACATTGGGGGGGGGCGTTTTTTTCTTTTGAGTGATTCAATCTGAACACTGAGGTAGCCAATTCTTTTTACTTGATGCATAGCCTTATTTGCATCAGTTTTTTTTTCAAGATGTATAAGAAAAAGGGGCATTCGTCTATTTGCACGTCGGTTTCTGTGAAGAGTGATGTATTTGACGTCGAATCCTTTATCTTTTAAGTCTTGGGTGATGTCCACTGGATTAATTGTAGTAGGGAGGCCTCCGATAACAATTTTGAGGACGTTTTCCTCTGGAAGTTGATAGGTGTGTTTTTTTAGATTAATGTCCGTTACAACTTAACGCACGTATCTGTGCGTATCTGCGTCTGGTGTGTAGTATATTTGCTTTTATCTGTCCTATAATTTACTTGCCAGTTTGTATATTTATATTCTGTATGAATTCGTCAGGTTGTATTATATCATCGATCACTATGGGAGGAACTCGTATTTGATTTGATTTTGCTTCATTATCATTATTCTTATTTGTTTTATATTTCTGAGGTTGACTTTTATCGGCGGTTGTTTCTTTATTCTTTGCATCGTGAGTGATATCTTCTTTCTCAACCGTATGCTCGATTTTCATTATGTCATTGGTCTAGTCTGGACACCGGTCGAGATCGATATTGGAAAACCAATCGGGATTCTCTTTCCACTCGACAGCAGAAGGGAGAGCGAGTCTGGCACCTTCAAATTCCGTCGGTGGAAAGTGAAGTGGAAATTCCGTACGGAAGTGACGTTTATTGCATAGCCAACCTAAGGCTCCTCTAAACCAGGCTGAATCACCAA
This sequence comes from Stegodyphus dumicola, assembly GCF_044657685.1. Lineage (NCBI taxonomy): Eukaryota > Metazoa > Arthropoda > Arachnida > Araneae > Eresidae > Stegodyphus > Stegodyphus dumicola. The sequence goes on from NC_140777.1 coordinate 89,488,878, forward strand.
CTTTTCTCTCTTGGCGAGGGAGGGAACGCGCTACCAATTTTGGCGCGTTTATCGCACACGCTGGCTGAATGTCTGCTGTTTTTTTTTTAAAGATTTATTTTATAGACGCGCGGCATTCAGCGCACATAAACTTTTCGGATAATTAATTAATTCTCGAATAGTATATAGACGTTTTCACTTAAATAAAAATTTCGCGTATATTTTGTAAACATATTCAAAATAACTTATTCTTTAGATGTTTCAGTTTCGTTAGCAGACTAAAATAAATAAGATATGAATAAAAACTTTCAATAGTGTCAAATGGGGAAATAGTTAAAGCGTAGAGTGTGCAAATAAATTTATCTTAATGACATTTTAACAAAAATTTCCATAAAAACACTGTAAATTCATACTAAAAAAAAAAATAACTTAAGAATATGTTGTCATTTTAGTCTGAGGTATATGGAAATAATTGTGCAAGACTCTGAAGAAACACTTTCTTTTAAATGTGTGAAATATTTCATAACATATATGGAAGAAGAAAGTACAGCATTCTGTGTTTTGGATGACTTTCACCAAATGTAATATAAATACGAACTAGAAACCGTAATAAAAAGTCCTTCCTCTCCAATCAGATCACCTTTGTGTTGCATTGTATTTGTAATACTTCTAAAAATCCAATTTTTACCTAAATTAAAAAACAGTTATTCCATAAAAGATAATAAATTTGAACGTATATAGAATGAATTTTGTAATTTGAGTCATGTTACAAAATAATTCATAGTTTATATATTTTATACTAATAATTTAGATAAAACCTGTCCAATTTAAGAATGTGTGTTAACCACATTCTTAAATTGTAAAAGGACGACTTAACCACATGTAATTCATTTCAAAGCATAAAAGAAAGCTTATTTTTTATTTTACACAGCAACAGCATTTATAGTTCGTAAAGAACTCACAGTTACCAATTATACAAGTCCTGGTTGGCGATGTACCAGTAGAAGCCCTCATCGATACAGGAGCAGAACGTAATTTTATGAGTGATATTTTTTTAAGAACTTTAATAGGTTTCGATTATTTAAAAATAAAAACACAGAAATCATAGCAGCGCAAGGACAAACTTGTCATTGTATTGGAAAACTATCTTTAAAAATTCAAGTTCAAAAAAGGAAAGCCTTAAAGTATTAATTTTTGTAGTAAAAAATTAATAATTAATCCACTTATTTTAGGTATGGAGTTTTTAAAAGCCGCGAAGGCCAAACTGAATTTTCAGGAAAGTTCTATCGTGCTGGAGATGGATCGGAGGGTGGTGGAACCAGTGGAACAACCGCAAGTTGACCTTAGCCATTTGAATGACCATGAAAGTCAAGCCATCCAGCAAGTGGTGAGTACTTTTTCAAACTTGTTTTCAGAACGGCCTGGTAGCTGTCAAATAGTTACGCATGAGATACAGTTAACTGCCGACAAACCCTGTAGGACTAAACCTTACCGCTATGATAAACAAATAGACGAAATCATAGAAGAACATATTCAGGAAATGTTAAAGAACAAAATAATAACGCCCATAAATAGTGAGTATGCGAGTCCAGTCGTACTATGTAAGAAAAAGAACGAGTTTCCTCCTTCGGATAAAAGGGCTTGGAGGTTTGCTATCGATTACAGAAAACTTAATAGTATTACTAAATTCCCAGTTTACCCTTTGCCGGTTCTAGAGAAAATTATTAGAAAGATTAAATCTACAAGATACATGACTACTTTGGACTTAACGTCTGGCTACTATCAAATAGCTATGAGACCCGAAGACATACATAAAACCGCGTTTATAACAAAATCGGGCACTTATGCATTTTTACGCATGTCCTTTGGGTTGTGTAGGGCCCCATCAACATTCCAGAGAGCTATGGACATTGTTCTAAAGCTTGTCCTTGGAAAATCGACTTTAATCTATCTAGATGATATAATTATAAAGAGTAGTATCTTGGAACAACATATTAAAGATCTAGAAGAAGTTTTTAAATTATTAAAAGAGGCCGGTCTTACAATTAACGCCTTAAAATGCAAGTTCGCAACTAAAGACTTAAATATCTGGGTTATAAAATTTCGCAAAAGAGTATAGAAACTCAAGATTCAAAAATAAAAGCAATCAAGAATTTCCCACCTCCCAACACCGCCAAGAAAATTTCTTCTTTGCTTGGGTTATGTTCTTATTATCGGCCATACATAAAAGATTTTGCTAATATTGTTGAACCCTTGTTAGTAATTAAAAGAAAGAAAAGTAAATTCATGTGGACAGCAGAAGCAAATACCGCATTCGAAAGGTTAAAAGAAGCGCTTATCAATGCTCCTATTTTGAAATTCCCGGAGGGGGACGAAAACCTGGAAATTGCAGCAGATGCGTCGGACTATGCTGTGGGTGCGGTTCTTATGCAAAATGGCCATCCTTTGGCAATTTTTAGTAAAACGTTGAATCATACACAAAGGAATTATACAGCTACAGAGAGAGAAACATTAGCCGTATTAATGGCTGTACACAAATTTCGAGTTTATTTCGGCAAAGCGCCAGTAACAGTCTTTTCGAATCATTCGGCTGTTGGTAGACTTTACTCGGAGAAAAACCTAACGCCCAGGTTAATAAGATGGGCTTTAAAACTCCAAGAATATAATCTCATAATCAAATATAAACCGGGTAAGGAAAACAATGTAGTTGACGCACTTTCTCGCATAAAACTGGACGATGAAGGCAATGAACTTAAATGCGCTGTGTTGACTTCAAAAATTTTAGATTCTAGAGATACAATTATTGCTGAATTGAAAGCTGATCCTGAATTTGGAAGTATCTATGCGTATTTGAAAGACCCCGAAAGCTTTGAACACACAGATATCGATGAGATAAGAAATAGAGCAGAAAACTATGAAATAATAGATAATTTATTATTTTATATGAAAACAACAAACGAAAACCTGGAATACAAACCAGTCATCCTAGCCTCGCTTCGTATAAGCATTTTGAAGGAATTACACGACGCGAAAACAGCGGGTCATTTAGGGCTCAGAAAGGCTTTAAAAAGGGTACGCGAAGCGGTATATTTCCCGCAATTATACAAAATATTAACTGCGTATGTCAGGTTCTGCAATAAATGTCAGTTAATAAATGATATTAATTACAGCCCGGCCGGTACATTCGCGCTACATTTACGAATGAAATTTTAGGCATAGATCTTCTTGGTCCTTTCCCCCAGAGTGAGTTAAATAAAAATCGTTTTCTTTTAGTAATTGTAGATCATTTTTCAAAATGGCCAGAAATTCTTCCACTTAAACGCGCGTCAGCCAAAACAGTCGCAGATGCATTCTTACACAGATACATTTTAAAATACGGTGCACCGAAAAAAGTACATAGCGATAACGGTAAACAATTCGTTAGCCAAATATTTGAAAACATATGCACTGGACTTGGCATACGCCATATCAAAATGGTTCCGTATAGACCACAGGCAAACATAGCAGAAGGAGTTAATAAAAACATTGTAAAAATAATTCGAAGTTATGTTAGCACACATCACAAGCGCTGGGATGGCTACATAAATATGTTAGCTTATGCTTTAAGAACGGCAAATCACGATACTACGGGAAAACCCCAGCAGAATTATTTTTAGGACGAAAGTTAATTACGCCATTAGATAAATTATTCTTTGTGCAACAAAGAGACCAAGAATTTAAACAGAAAGATGTGCAAACACTTATTGACCAGGCGGTTAAAAGACCGGATACGGCAAGAAATAGGGAAAAGTTATACTATGATAGAAAACGCCGTGAAGCAGATTTTAAAGTTGGAGATAGAGTGTTGAAGCGGAAATTTTCTTTATCAAGTGCCCCAGACAATTTTACTGCAAAGTTAGCTCCAAAATTTGAAGGCCCTATGTAATTCAGGAAATCAAGGGAGTCGTATTGTACCTTAAGAACGAGAGAGGGGAAATCTGTAAAGCAAGTCCCGACCAGGTGAAAAATATTATAATCAAAATGATTTTGAAATCCTTGAAAGTTTCTTGCAGGACTCAAGCGTAAAAGAAGTAGAAGGTCCAGAAATAACGTCACCCGTTCCACAACCCAAGAAGCAGAGAACAAGAAGAGAAACCTAGCCGTTCTATAAGTCATGCGACGGTACCGAAAAGAAGAAATGAAAACGTCAGACTCCAGCATTTAAGAAATACAAGAAAGCAAAGCCGCCGCGTAAAGACACTTTGGTAAAGAGGAAAACACCACTTACAACTTATCGCAGTAGAAATTCTACATCGAGGAGAACGCTTCCAGGGCCAGAGAGTCAGGTGCAAACAAGGCCGCCGTTCCCGAGAACGAAAAGGCAGCAGGAGGAACGAAAAGACCACCACCAACAGAAGAAATCCAAGCACGATTCCAGACCGGAGGACGCCAAGACCAGGCGTCCAGGTGCAAAACGGAAAAGACAGCAACCCGACGACTACCACTCCAAGAGGCCAGCATGCAGAGGGCGAAAAAGAAGAAGCAACGTGGACGACACTCGAAGGACCCTAAGGAGACGACTGACGTCGATGAAATCTATAACATGGGAGCAGTTCTGCCAGAAGAGGATGTCGGAATTACAATCATCGAAAACTCAAAGATAAGTTAAAATCTTTTATAACATTTTTTTTCTTTTGTTCTGAAATGTTATGCGTAAATACAAAGTTCTATGTTTTGACGGAAGTCAATGTGTCTCGGTTGAGATTTAGTTTCATTTTACTTTATTTAGCTAAGGCAAAAGTATTATTTTCTTTAAGTATAAAATCTAGGAACATTTTATACTTAAATTTCTGTTGGTCGAGAGCAGTTTCTGTTGGTCGAAAGACTAATTCTTTTATGTTAAAGCCAAAATTTGGCCGAAGATAAAAATAACTTCGTATTCTTGTATTAATAACAACTTTAGTTTCTGTGCCTCCAGCTTGGCGAAGAATGAGTAAAGTAAAAATTTATTTTACTCTTATTCATTTTATGGTAAATTGTAAAAATCATATGTATTAGAATTTTGTAAATATACGTAAATGCTTGAAAGTTATGTAAAAGTAGAATTTAGTCTAGAAGCATAAAATTTTAGATGCTAAAAGTAAATGCTCAAAAGCAATGAATTCAAATTTAAGTATTAAACTGTAGATAAAATCATGCTTTAGAGCGAAAGCCTGCATGTCTAAGGATAAATGAGGGGGAATTTAGAATGAATGTGTTTTGTAGGGTTCTCCACCTACACTTGAATTTTAAGAATGTTAAAGTAGCTCATCGAGTTGTAGAATGTCGAGTAAGGTGTGTCTATTATGTCGTTGTATCAGGTTCAATGTTTCTTCTAACCTTCTTCGGAAACATACAATGACCTGACTAGAACAGAGAGCTTACTAAAGCTATGTTCACTAATTGTAGTAAGTAGACAGGATACAGACGAAGGGTATACAAAAGCCTTTATTTTTTTCTTTATATACAATGACTTCCGTACTTCGGAATACAATGACCCTCCACTCGGGGTCTAACTTAAAAGATATCAAAATAAAACTAAACTCTAATTTAACTTTAGAATAAGATTGGCCTTATAATAACAGAAAGCGTATGTAGCACAGAGACTGTGAACACTACAATACGTTTAATTTATCAAGAGGATTAAAACCTCTGGCCTGGAAGGCAAAGTAGCAACTGCGTAACTTCTAAGGTAAGCGGCCTGCTTCGAACTCACGGCTTCCTCTCTTCTGCTTGGCAAAAAGGCCACACTTAAATACTTGGCGTTCGCCAGACAACTTTGCATAAACTCCTTCACGCTTATAATTCTGGCCGGAAGTAGAAAATAAGAAGTGATAGTAAAGATTTAAAATAAAATAAACGTTAGTAAAACTTAAGATCCTTACATACTTCCCGCCAGAGTTAATTAGTTTGAAACTGAGGTCTAAAACGACCTTGTTGAAAACTTTTAGCTCTAGAAACTAACGCGAGGCCAAACTTTTACAAACATAACTTAGCTAGAAACTAGAAAATTTTAAAAGAAAGAAATTTGTTACAATAGCAGCTCCCGGAATATACAACAATCTTTTTTCTTTTTCATCTGTACTGCATCAAAACAGGAGCTTTATTCAATTCTGGTTCCTTCCAGAGATCTGGAAGGAAAACTAGTTTAATGAAATGTTACAGAATGACATTGCAAATAACATATAGAATATACTTTTCTTAACATTCTTATTTCATTCATGACTATTTTAATTATCTCTCCCCGTGCTCTCCGACATGTGTTGTAAAAACACCAAACACGAATGTGTTTCTGTCTATGTGTTCAACACTTCCTCCTACAATCAAAACACTAATGTGTTAAAATTCAACATACGAGACCTCTTAACACACCCTAATTTCAACTCTAGACCCTGAGGTACTATTCTGAAAGTGGCTAACTCTAAAGTGTAGCGTCAGAGAGCCTAACTACATCATTCAACCTTTAACACATATTCACCATGATTTAATCTTTACAGTCACACGAATAACAAATTTTTTAACATTACTTTCACTTTTACCATATCACGTTATTTCTAAACATTCAAAATAACAGTTCACATGTATACAAGAACATATCAAGATGCCGTTAATTTTACACATTTGAAAACATACATTAGTAGTACATTGTTAACTTCTATTCTTTTCAAAGCAAGTGCCAATTCTTTCTACATTGAAATAATACTACATTTCAAAAAGTCTTTCAGACTAAAACTTCTTTCTTGTTAGAATGTTTTAAATAAAATTTATACAATAACTTTTTACAATATTTAAGTCTTTATACAACGCTATTATACATCAACTTTAGTTTTACGCGCGAGTAATTGAAAAACATAATAAGAAAATCGGTCACAACTCATTTCTCGCCCTTTTGGCGATAAAGGTAGACCTCGCATGAGGTAAAACTTCTTGAAATCTGCCACTTGCAGTAAGAATGAAAGATTAACTTAAGTTTGTAAAGTAACATAAAATTTTACTTATCTTTGTAATATTCAGACATCCTTTTCTGGGCCCAGTCTTTAAAGGTGCTGCAGACCGTAGCTTGGTTGATCCTCCTTCTTGTACGGGCTCGCCCTTCAGTGCTTTCCTCTGGAAGCTTCCGTTTTTCACCACTACGGCCACCCTTGAACATCTTCCTTCTGTCCTCTGCTTGTGGTCTTGGCCGTTTGAAGGCAGCTGGTCTTGGTGGAACCGGGAAACTTCTGTCGTGATCCTGCTTGGACCTCGTTGTTGGCCGTTCAAATTTTTCTTGTACTTTTTCCTCCGCCGCTGATGGCCCTTCCGCAGTTCGGCGACTTTTGCTGCGGAGAGTTCTGTCGGATGAGTCAATCTTCCGTTTCACAGCCGGGTTATAGTTGCCGTCCTTTCTCCCGGTCTTTTCCACATACGTCGTCCTTCTCCCTTCTTCATTCTGGGGGTGTTCGTGAACTCTGTTTTTTGGACGGTGGAACGGCTTCTTTTTCTTTGTACCTTCAATTTTTCCGCGGGGCAATTTTCTTTTCACTTGCTTCTGTCTCTCATTGGCTTGCCCTTGTACTTGTCGTTTTCCCACCTCTGGAACTTGTACCTGCGGTGTCTGCCGTACCGGATCCTGCAAAAGATCTGAAAAGATTTGCATTTTATTACGGTCATAGAATGGTTTTATCTGGTCAATGTTTGCGGAACAGGTTTCACCATTTCTTGCCTTTAACACTACAACAGCGTGAGTTATTTTTTCTATAACATATGGTCCTTCAAAGCGTGGAAAAAATTTGGCAGTTTTATCTTCTGGTGCTGAAGAAAGTGAATGCTTAATTTTTAGTACTTCATCCCCTACTTTATAAGTTACTCCCCGTCGTTTCAAGTCATAATACAATTTTTGTTTTCTTTGTGCTACTTCCGTATTCTTTTTTGCTTCTTTTATTAGTTTGTCTATATCACCCATTTTAAATTCTGGGGCTCTTTGTTGCACATAAAATAGTTTATCTAACGGTGTTATAACCTTTCTGCCTAGAAATAACTCAGCAGGAGTTTTGCCCGTTGTATCATGTTTTGCGGTCCTAAGGGCGAAAGCAAATTCATTGACATAGTTATCCCAGCTTTTATGAAAATTTTTAACATAACTACGGATAATTTTCACTATATTTCTGTTGACCCGTTCCGCTATATTTGATTGCGGCCGATACGGGACCATTTTTAAATGACGTATGCCCAGTTTTTGGCACATGTCTTCAAATATATTACTTACAAATTGAGGACCATTATCCGATATAACTTTTAGGGGCGCCCCGTATTTTAAAATATATTTATTTAAAATAGAATCGGTAACTAATTTCGCGGAGGCTCGTTTTAAGGGAACAATTTCGGTCCATTTACTAAAATGATCAACTATAACAAGGAGATAGCGACTTTTGTTTAACTGACTTTTTGGGAAAGGGCCCAATAAATCGATGCCGATTATTTCATTTGGAAATTCGGATTTAATACTATTTAGAAACCCGGCCGGGCGGAAATTAATATAATTAACGGCTTGACATGTTGGGCAGGACTGGACATACGCCCTTCTTAACTTTTGCAGTTCAGGAAAGTAGACTGCCTCGCGTACGCGTTGAGTAGTTTTTCGAATACCAGCATGAGAAGCTAAAGGGCTGTCATGGAGCTCTTGCAGGATATTTAATCTAAGACTAGCTGGGATAACAGGTCGAAATTCGTTGTTGGAATTCGTAGTTTTTGTATAAAATAATAGACCATCTATTAGTTCGTAATGGGCCGCCCTATTTCTTATCGCCACAATATCTTGGTGGCTAAAATTTTCAGGATCCTTCAAATACTCATAAATACTTCCAAACTCAGGATCCTTACCCAGTTCGGTTATTACAGTTTCTCGGGAATTTATTGTACACGCTGTCAGCATTGCAACTTTTACGGTATTACCCTGTTCGTCTAATTTAATTCGTGACAGGGCATCTGCTACGATATTTTCCTTTCCGGGGGTATGCTTGATTACCAGATTATATTCTTGCAGCTTGAGTGCCCATCCTATTAACCTTGGGGATAAATTTTTTCCAGAGTACAATCTAGTTACCGCCGCATGATCAGAATATACTGTTATCGGCGCCTTTCCAAAATAGACTCGGAACTTTTGCACTGCTAACAGAACTGCAAGTGCCTCTCTCTCGGTCGCGGAATAGTTTCTTTGTGTTTGATTTAAAGTTCGGCTAAAAATGCTACTGACTGCTGATTTTGCGAAAGTACCGCTCCTACCGCATAATCCGAAGCATCCGCTGAAATTTCTAAATTTTCATCCTTTTCAGGAAATTTCAACACAGGGGCTTGCGTTAATGCTTGTTTTAATTTTTCGAAAGCACTATTGGCTTCGGCCGTCCACGAGAATCTTGCCTTTTTCCTTTTTAATTTTAACAATGGCTCAGCGATAGCCGCAAAATCTTTTATAAAGGACCTATAATATGAACAAAGTCCTAGAAAAGAAGAGAGCTTCTTTGCCGTGTTTGGAGTCGGATACTTTTGTACAGCGATTATTTTTGATTCATCTGTCTCGATCCCTTTTTGCGATATTTTGTAACCTAAATATTTTAATTCAGGGGCTGCAAATTTGCATTTTTCGACATTAACTTTTAGACCGGCCTCATTTAATAAAGAAAACACCTGTCTTAAATCCTGTACATGTTGGTCTAGATTATCACTAGTAATAATGATATCGTCTAAATAGATAAATGTGGACTTTCCGAGAACAGGTCTTAACACAATGTCCATGCATCGCTGAAATGTTGCTGGGGCGCCTGAAAGGCCAAACGGCATTCGCAAAAATGCATAAGTGCCAGACTTGGTTATAAAAGCAGTCTTAGGCACGTCCTCAGGCCTGATCCCTATTTGAAAATAACCATTCGTTAAGTCTAAAGTTGTCATAAATTTGGTTGATTTTATGTTCCTTAAAATTTCTTCTATAATCGGTAACGGATATACCGGATATTTCGTTATGGAATTTAATTTACGGTAATCAATAGCGAATCTCCACCTTTTTGGATGCTCCAAAGGATAATCATTATTTTTCTTACATAAAACCACCGGACTAGCATAACTACTTGAGATAGGCGTTACGATCTTTTTACGTAGCATATCGGTAATATGCCATTCTATAATTTTTTCCTTATTCTTATCATACCGGTATGGTTTTTGACGAACCGGCAATGCATCTCCGGTGTCAATACTATGGTTAGTAACCTGGGTAAATCCTGGAATATCACTAAATAAGGAAGCAAATTCACTTACCACTTGATACGGATGTACAAAGGTACTTTACCTACGCACTTACATTGTTCTCCTTGCGCCGCTAATACTGTTGTATTATCCGCATTATATATGCGGTATTTGCGAAAATACTTTCTAAAAAAGACTTCTGCCACACAGGAACACTGCGTGCCGGTATCCAGGAGTGCGGTGGCCGGGATATTATTTACCAAGACTTCAATCTTCGGAAGAGTTAAATTTTTCACCATTACTGTATTTAACTTGTAGGAAGAGGGGTTTTCGTGGCCTTCGGATTTCCGCACCCTCTCGTCAGCAGAAATCCGTTTTAGTTTAAATTATTTTTTCTTTCGTTGCTTTCCTTCTTTCTCCACTGGCCTTGAGACTTTTTTCCTGGGTTGCTATTGAACTGTCGACGTTCGCCGGCTGTTTTTGAATGCTCGGGTTTCCTTGCCCACTGATTCGCTTTTTCTCCGTAGCCATGTGCTTGAGTTTGCTGTAGTCTTGGCGTACCAAATTGGTTTCGCCGTTGATATTGGCGTCTTCTTTCGACGTCCGCCGTTCTTCTACTTTCAAACTGGATTGCTAGCTCAAATAATTTTTCCAGTGTAGTTGGATTTCTCAATTCAATAAAGTCTTGCACTTGGGGTAGTAACCTCGGCAAAATCACTTGAATTATTTCAGGATCCGGACGGTTTCCATACAAGAGCTTGAAAACGTGAATTTTTCTTAAAATAAACCTGGAGATGTTTTCCATTCTTTGTTGATATATACTGAAAAGTTCTGTTTCTAATTTCGCACGATCCCTTACAACAGGGAAGGCTTTAAGTAGGGCAGTCTTGAAATTTTCGTAAGTATAGGTGGGACTTCCTGCTTGACCCAAAAGACTTCTGCCGATATATTTGAACCAGTTAAGCGCTTGGCCCCTCAAAGCGCTGGTAGCTAAGGTAACTTTTTGAAACTCGTGCACGGGGTAGAGCATGAAGTGGTCATCCAATTTTTCCAAAAAACTGGTTACCTGTGAGTTTCCATTAAACGTTGCTTCTGGTTTCATCGAAGCGCGCATGGTCTGGACAATATACCCAAATCCTTCCAGGGCGGCAGCTGGCATTTCTGGATTCTGAGCTGTTTCTGCAGGCAGCACAGGTTCTTCTTGAAACTCGGCCATGGTTATTCTTCGTCGGGCGCCACTATCAGGTTCAATGTTTCTTCTAACCTTCTTCGGAAACATACAATGACCTGACTAGAACAGAGAGCTTACTAAAGCTATGTTCACTAATTGTAGTAAGTAGACAGGATACAGACGAAGGGTATACAAAACCCTTTATTTTTTTCTTTATATACAATGACTTCCGTACTTCGGAATACAATGACCCTCCACTCGGGGTCTAACTTAAAAGATATCAAAATAAAACTAAACTCTAATTTAACTTTAGAATAAGATTGGCCTTATAATAACAGAAAGCGTATGTAGCACAGAGACTGTGAACACTACAATACGTTTAATTTATCAAGAGGATTAAAACCTCTGGCCTGGAAGGCAAAGTAGCAACTGCGTAACTTCTAAGGTAAGCGGCCTGCTTCGAACTCACGGCTTCCTCTCTTCTGCTTGGCAAAAAGGCCACACTTAAATACTTGGCGTTCGCCAGACAACTTTGCATAAACTCCTTCACGCTTATAATTCTGGCCGGAAGTAGAAAATAAGAAGTGATAGTAAAGATTTAAAATAAAATAAACGTTAGTAAAACTTAAGATCCTTACAGTTGAATTCTAACAAATCATTGTGGTTAGGAGAAGTGTTGCAATACTATTACACGAATATTCCCGTTTGACACCACACATGGTGGAGAGCCAGGGTAAAGTTAAATTCATGTTTGAATACTTGAATGAATGTGAATTAAGCAGTAACTAAGGAAAATAAATCGTTCAAAAACAAAAACTTATTCAGTGTAAATTATAATGTATTTAGAAAGATACTGATACTTATTCCTTCCAGATACTGGAAGGAAGAGAACAGATTGATTGCTAAGTCCGGGAAAGGTTGCTGTAAGAAGAGAGAATTAAATAAGTATCTACAGAAATTTGTTCTACCTTTTGTGAGATAACAGATTTTTTTTATGTCAACGAGGCTCTTAAAATTTAGATCAGAATTGTGGAAACTTTCCAATAGGTCGTTTTTAGGACCTGCTTCCAAGTTTTCCAAATTCTGGCAGCGGCAAATGTAGGGTTTATATTTATTTTAACTAACATTTATTTTAAGTTTAAACTATCTTTCCTGTTAAGCCTTACTTTCCCCTGGAATTGCCAATGCCAGAGTGTGTAACTTTTAGTAGAACGCGCAAAGGATTCAAATTGTCAGTGGAAGTAATCTGAGTTAAATAGAAGGGAAACGAGTTCGAAAGTGTGTTTCTTGCTGCACGAGCGTGGAGGTGGCTAGTTAGAAATTGAAGAACCACGCGTTTAGGCCTGTGTGCTTGCCTCGGCAGATTGTTAATTTTTCAACGTAATATTCAGAAGTTTGCTGAATTATCAGTGGTATCTTAGAACGCGGTGAGGTTAGTTACGTATAGAGAGCCTCGTAGTTAGTCACTTGTTATTATTCTTTTTTTAGTTTTTTATTTTTATTTTACCGCCGGGTCGGCGTAGTTTGTGAGCGTCAAGAGCACGCATTTGTAATTTCTAAAGTTGAATAAAAAGGGATTTAAACCCTTCTCAAGAATTTGTCTACTTTTCAGTTCTTAGCAGTCACCACTATTGTTGCGTGCAGGTTGGAAGCACGCAACATTACAAGGGATATCATTAATTATACTTTGCATTATCATTAATTATACTTTGCTTTCCAGAATTTTTTTGTTTTTTGTATTCTTTTGTGTTCTTTGTTGCTCATTTCACTGATTTTAAGATAATGACAAGTTTTGAGTGATTTTTTTAGGAAACAAAGTTCTTAACCTCCTTTATACCATTTGATTTCTTAAGATTTTGCAAAGGGAAGTTGGTTAATTTATTTATTAGGATCATTAATATTTGAATTAAGGGATATTGCTTATTTCATGGTAATTTTGTTATACGTAATAACTTTTTTTATGAAGTTGTTCTGCAGAGTAAAATTCTACGCTGTTTTCAAGTTTAAAGTTTGGTGTTTCTTTCAGCCATTTTCCCGGTACATTTAAAAGCCAGACGAAGGCTGGCAGCTAAGCTGCTAGTATTCTGTACAAGCTTGATATAAAACTTGTTTTCTTAGATTTCCCTCCTTTCCCAACAGCACAAAGTTTCGAGATCTGGACTCATCCATTGGGCTAATAATTGATTTAGCCACTACAATATTATTACTACTTTCTAATGAACCTTTTTCTAGATTTCTTCATTTCTTCTATAACCCGTTCTCCCTTTTTGTCCTCCTCACTTAAAAACTAACTTCTAAATCTCTCTTTAAAGAACTACCAGTAGGATTCTTCCTCTTCTGGCCTTCCCTCCGTGCTGTATTCGGTTAGTTATTGGGATGTATACCTGTGCAATCTTTAATGAAGCTCCAACACTTTTACCTGTACATGTCTGTACCTAAATGAAACTGGTTCGTTTTGATGTTATACTAGCGAAACACCAAAAAAAATCTTGATTTAAATGATGATGATTTAAATAATTTAGCTGGTATTTTAAGGATGAGGATTTATACTAATTGCTGATGATTTTTTATTTAAGTTATCGTGATTATATGTTATAGTGATGAAGAATGTGATTAAATGAGTATGATGGTAATAAAACTTTAGGTGATAGTACTTTGTATTCAGGTGATTTTATTATTTGACGACTTCAATGATGATGGTGTATATGATATATAGTTTCGATTGATTAGTATGGAATGATGATGTGATTTGTGTGATGGTGGTTTATTTTATTCTGACGATGGTGATAGAGATACGATGGTTTAAAATGATGATGTGTTTTGTGTGGTGAGGAATATTTAGATGATTTTGATGATGATATAGATTTGGCTAATGACGATTTTATAGCTGATATGATAGTGATTTATAGAATAGTTTAGAGGGTTTCGGCAGTGAAGACGATGGTTATTTATATTTAGATGCAGCGTCTAACAGTTTCTCCCACCTCAGACATGATCTCAGTCTGTGTGCTTGTTTCCCTCGTTTTGGAAGCATCTTTAATAAGCTGGGTTGGCGCTTTTTGCTTTTTGTACATTTAGAAAACATTATCATATTTATTTTTATAACCATGGGTCCAAAGAAGAAGATGATGTCTATTGAATTACAGCGTGAAATCATAGAAAACCATGAGCAAGGTGTGCGAGTAATTGACTTGGCGATGATGTACGGTCGTAGCACATCAATGATATGTACTGTGCTTAAACAAAAGGAGTTTATAAACGGTATAACGCCATCTAAGGCCGATAAAATAATGTCTAAACTCTGGACCTCTCTCCGTGAATAGATGGAGAAACTACTGATGGGGTGGGTGAGAGAGAAGCAGCTTCAAGGAGGAACCTTAACATAAAGCATCATATGTGAGAAGGCTCGAGCAATTTACGGTTATTTGCTAAAGAAGATCCCACACACTTCTAAAAATGAGGAATCGGAAGACTTGTTTAAATCCAGTAGGGCTGGCTTGACATCTTTAGAAAAGGACCGGCATTCACTCCGTCGTCAGACATGGTGAGGCAGCAAGTTCCGATGTGAAGGCAGCTGAGGTTTACATCAAAATGTTTTCCGAACTGATACTAGCCAAAGGATACATCCCCCCAGCAAGTCTTTAACTGTGACGAGACAGTACTTTTCTGGAAAAGGATGGCGAATAGAACTTACATAACGGCAGAGGAGAAGACGATGCCAGGTCACAAACCCATGAAGGATAGATTAACTCTAGTAATTTGCGCCAATGAGATTGGCGACTGTAAAATCAAGCCTCTGCTAGTATACCATTCGGAAAATCCCAGAGTCTTTAAGTCATATAATATTTCAAAAGAAAATCTGCCAGGTATGTGGAGGACAAATCCGAAGGCTTGGGTCACCAAGAAATTCTTTGTGAAGTGGATAAACCTGGTGTTTGGCCCTTCTGTTAAAAAATACCCACAGAAAAACAACCTACCCATGCAAGCCTTTCTCTTCCTCGACAATGCCCCTACTCACCCACCAAATCTCGAAGATGATTTACTCTAATAGTTCAAGTTTATAAAAGTTCCCTAACTACCAACCAACACCACTCCTATCCTGCAGACCATGGATCAGCAGGTGATTTCTAATTTTAAGAAATTGTACACAGAGCACATGTTTTGGGGCTGCTTTGAGGTGACCGAGAACACAAACCTTACCCTTCGAGAGTTCTAGAAAGGCCACTTTAAGATCGTCAAAAGCCTAGGAATTATTGATCAGGCCTGGCTGGGTGTTACAACGAGGACCTTAACCTCTGCATGGAAGAAGATGTGGCCTGAGGCTGTTGCTGAAAGGGCCTTCGAAGGATTGGAACCCAAAGTGGCATAGGTAGAGGAGCTTGTTTCTCTGGGAAAATCCATGAGTCTGGAGGTGGATGGGAGAGATGTGAACAATCTCGTCGAACAACAGTCTCAGGAGCTGACAACCGAGGAGTTACACGATCTGTATTTGCAGCAGCATACGTTGGGTTAACGAAAAACTAGTTTTGAAGAGGAGCCAGAGGTGGAGGAGGTTATCGCTACAAGAGATATAAAACAGGTCTTGGGAATGTGGGAGAAAGTTGTAGAGTTCGTGGATAAAAATCACCGCGAAAACGTTGCAACTAGTCGTGCATCCTTGACACGGAGGAAGAAACAAACCTCCTTGGAAAGTTTTTTTTAAATGATCTGCGGGTGGAAATAAGCAGATCATGACGAAAAAAGCGAAGACCAGTGACAAAAATTAAGCTCTTCCGTAGGCACTTCACTTTTTCTTTTAATTATGTTTTTATAGAATATGTATTTGTTATTTATAAATAAATGTTTCTTCTTGTTTTTGATTCTTACTTAAAAACACTTAAAAAACAACTGAGGTCGTGTTTTGGGATCTGGAACGGATTAATGGCATTTCGATTAATTTCAATGTGGAAAATTGCTTTGAGATACGAGCAATTTGACATACGAGCAAGGTTATGAAACGAATTAAACACGTATGTCGAGGTACCACTGTACGTAATTATATAATCGTTAGCAAGCAGATAATAATAAATAATTTTAAAAGTCTGATGCTATCAATATATAAATTATGTTGACTAGTATAATTAATTTAGAATTATACGCCTACATATAATAATATGATGTATGTTACTACAGATACGTATTAATATATACATATATAAGTCTGTGCATATATATGAAATCATAATTCTATTTAAACAAGTTAACAGTTAGAATTACTGAACAACCATGAAAGATTCCCCAAAAATGAAATATGGTGTAACAATGAACACTTAGTTTAGAAATTAGATTCTATTGTATATTGTTGTAAAAGCCATTGTAAGAGTGAAAATTCTTCATTCTGCCTTAATGCGATTTTTTGCGTTTAATGCGTTGTTTAGAGATTTTATGATCCCGAATTATATTGATGTGATATATTAATACTGCATTTGTAGACATACGTTTTCTGAGAAACGAGTCAAGGCGATTGATTTTTTGTAAAAATTTGGATTTATCCTTATTTTATTGACGTGCACCAGCACTGAATTGAGAATGGCTTGTGCTATGCTTCGATGGATGAAAAAGCGTTCGTAAGTAATGAATATTATGAAAGTTTCAGCATATTTAAATGAATAGTATTAAAAGTATATATTTATTAACATATATCAATAGTTTATGGTAAATTTTTCATTATAAATCTCATGATAGTTTCATTTCTCATTCTATTGCATTTCTATTGCGGTACATAAATTTTTTGGTATACATATTGTAGATTTCATCAGTTTTGCTGCGCAATTTATTCCTCGGTATGTTACTTGTAGTGTTATTAGAAATTCCATTATTTTTGTATTTTTTCTGCAATTTTTAGTATCTTATTAAGAAATTTATGTTTTATTTCAAGATGTATATGAAGTTGGTTATATCAAATGTTAAATAAACGTTGTTATTCAGGCAATAGCGTTAGCTTTATCGAGATAGATAAATGCATTTCTTATTTCTTAAATACTCAAGATATAAAGACACACTCGGATAGTAGATTCACTGACTTTACGTTTTTTAAGGGTTATATGTATTCATTAAGGGCGTGTTCAAATCAACCATTGACGGGTAGTCTTGGCGTAATTCGGATTCATACCAAGCTTATCCATTTCTCAGGGCAATAATTTTCGTTATTTTTGCTAAACCATTTACGAAAATATAATTTTCCGAATGCTGAACTCTTATGCATGAAAAGACAGAAGTTAAGATACTTGTTTTGCAATTTGATGCAAAATTCTTATTATTAAAACACTGATGTATATGTTCTTAATTTAAAACTCTGCCAGTATATAACATTATATAACATTATTGTGTTATCACCTTTTATAGATGTCGCTTGCTGCACAGCCTGCTGAATACATTTTACTTTCTAGTTATCTACAATTACATCATGTTGTTTCGGTATGAACAGGGGCGAAGTATTCATTACTTAGATACATTTAAAGATAATTAATTAAATTTTTCTGATTTTGATATCTATATTATATAGACAGGATTACTGATAAAAATTTCAGAAAAGTCAATGAAGAAGTAAATAGAAAAATTTCGTTCAGGTATTGTGAGATGTTAATATAAACTTCATACATTTTACTAGAGGGCTGTTGCCAAAGCAAAATCTTTATTATATGTCTACGAGCTCTATGTATACAGTGTGTTGCTCAAAGTAAACTTCCTGCATTGTGAAGAGTACTACGTGTATGTCTTGATGCGTTCATGAGAAGCTTGTTCCCTCGTATACGCTCTGCCTCTTCGAACAAAAATTGTCCGTAAACTGCAGCGTCTTGAGTTGTTTATATAGGTTCTTGAGCTGTTCTGGTATTTCCTGTCGAATCTGACGATGACGCGGAGAGTCTTGTATCCTTCGTTTACTTGCTACTTCTTCTATTCATCGCGCATGGTCTGTTGACGTTCCACTTGCCTAATGGCCTCCGTTTCCCTTCTGCTTCCCTTTCCGGAGCACGCAGTGTTTCTTGGTTTTCTGAATGTCTTTTGTGTTTTCTACTAGTTTCTGATACAGTTTGAGCACGCGAAGTTTCTTGAGTTGCTGCTTGTCTGCTGGAACTCCTATTCGTTTCTTCTTCAGTTTCTTGAATGCGTAAGCTGTTTTGTCACTATGCTTGCCTGCTGAGTTTCTAGTTGCGTCTTCATTCATTTTTGAAGCTCGCAAATTTTATTGTACTTGCCTGTTGAGTCTCCTAGTGTTTTTTACTTCATTTTTCTGTAGCTCGCTGTACCATTTGTGCTCTCTTCTTGCGTTCAGACATTTTAGTAAATTGGAAAAGTAACATTGCATCTAAAATACGTTAAATATCTACAGATGTTTAAACTTCTACTCAGAAAGTAAGTATACAATAAAAGAAATTAAATTTTTATAAATAAATTTAGAATAGCATAAAATGCATAGAAACATTTCATTATGAAGAAAATGTATTCATTCTTTCCAAGCAACCAGCGATTCGTAAATACATTTTTCTTGCCAACTCAGGAAACAAAGACCTTTGACACTTCAGGTAATACATTGGAAGTTATGATTTAAATTTATTTCAATATAACAAATTTTCAAAATCTCAATAAAGGAATTAACGTAGCGATAGCATATCGTGTCACGTATCCAAAGGTGAAACATAAAAGTTGCCAAAAGCAGCTATTCATTTAAAATACTGATATTAATGAAAGATTTTCGACATACAATGACGTTATATGGAATCACGTGCTTTCTTCAACTTCAGAATATAACCGTAAATAATAATAACAATAAGTTTCACGTTTGGCAATACTATTTATTTCATATTTTTTTTAACTTAAAAATATCTCTTAAACAAACTCTACGATTTGAAAGTGAGAAGGGCCAACATTTTTCCAAGTAAAGCATTTTGATGTCCAGTGCGCTAGACTTCGGCCACTTGGAAAAATAAATACGAAAAATTACCGTTTTCCGAAATTTTATATAATATCTCGAGTGATAGTCGTAGGAAGATAACAATAGTCGGAAAGTTTTACCAAGAAGTTTTGAAATCCGGGGGTACCTCCTTCAAAACTCAAACTTCCCGTTTCGGAGATATGATGTTACGAAGAAAAAAACAAGGAGGCAAAAATCCACAGATATTTATATTGTTGATTCCTGTGTACAATATTCAATTTCCTTCAAAACATTAAGCTTCATTTAAATAAAAGGAAATTAAATTCAGGCATTTTTATTACCTTTCAAGCTTTTATTGTATTTTTAAATATTCTTTTTGTCACATTTGCGCAAGTTTTCCTCGGCGTCATTAGGAGCCGTAGGTCGAAGACATTTAAGAATCATTGCTGTAAATAATGATCATATGATAAATTGCAATACATATTCGATTGTTTTGATGAGAATTTGAGTACAATTCTTTATACATCAGCTACTATGCCCCTTTATGTAACGACAAAGATTATTTTCGATGATTATCCGATGAGAATGATTCTTTACAATGATAATTCGATGACAATGATTATTTACAACGAATATTAAAAGCTGATGACTGTGATTACTTAAATAGAATATGCATGTCATTCGATGACAGCGATTATTTCCAAAGAATCTTCGATCACGTCACTATTGTATATCGCTATACCCGTGGGGTTGGGGCCGGTTGTGAATTGTACTACGGCCCTGTAATTAAGCGTTTTAAATGACGTCAAATAGTCACTGATCCAGATATTTTTCTAGTAACTGCCGCGTATTGTGATCAAAACCGTTATTTAAATCTTCTGAATAAAATTTGGGATAATTCCTTTTACA
The DNA here is from genome assembly GCF_044657685.1 of Stegodyphus dumicola. Taxonomy (NCBI): domain Eukaryota; kingdom Metazoa; phylum Arthropoda; class Arachnida; order Araneae; family Eresidae; genus Stegodyphus; species Stegodyphus dumicola. The sequence goes on from NC_140777.1 coordinate 89,509,085, forward strand.
TCAGAGAATAAAGCAATTTGCAACACGAATTTCAACAAAACTACATGCATCGAATAACAAGAATTATATAAACGGAAGTATCAGTACAACAAATCGCTCCTTGCAGCTTCGCTTTTGTCCGACACTTGTTTTTCAGCTATCGTATCTACCCATTTGAAGATACCATGTGAAGAATACTTTTTTTAAGTGTGTAAATTAATTACATGTATGTTATGTATATATATGGAGATATTTTTTGAATTAAGAAAGCACCAACTTCTTTTAACGAAAACAACCGAGACATTACCTCCAGTCCAATTTAATTTTTCATCTAAATCATTTCTTAATTACAAAAGTTAATATTAATTTTCTTTGCAAAGGAGACTAGGTGTTGCTGGAAACAAATGAAATACCAAACATCATAAATTTATTGAAGTCAACAGCAGAAAACTGTTAAACAATTAATAGATCACTTCAATGAAATGTAATTGCATTTAAACGTATTAAATTGTTTTCAGCAGATGTAACAATCAGGAACATAGGAAGATCCGAAGAGATATTTTGCGTTTAAATACTTCTTTTGTTTTCGCTAATTTTTTTATACATTTCAGTTAACGTGTAAATCTGTGTTTTGAACGCATGGCATGTTAAGTGAAGAAGTCTGTAGGAAGGCAATTTTTAATCCTGTGCGGAAATTGTCCAAATGATTGATCAGTCATCGACTCAGCATACGCAGCCATCAGGTTGAGATCCCAAACATTGATTAATTGCGCTCGACTGGAAATTTGATCAGCATGGTCAACGGAAGCCACCGTTTAAAAAATTTTCTTGTTCTTAAATATATGCTTATTCACTTTTGTAATATGACTAGATACTTATAATCACGGTTCCTTCACTTTCAATAATATATTTCATAAATTGTTGAAGTGCAGACACGCACTTCATATTGTAGAAAAACGTTTCTCTGGAATTTTTGATGCAAATCCTGGTTATTTTTTCTAAGAAGGGAAAGTAAGGAAGTGTGCCATTTATAAAGCTTAAATTTTGCTAGATTTGCAGGTTTTTCGCTCTCGCATTTCACGTGCTTCTTAAGAATCTCTGGAAATAAAATGGAAACTTTCCATGACATGTTGCCAATCTAATTGGAGAAAAAGTTTATTCTTTATAGGGATACTTGCGGGAGGTAACCGTCGAGCAATCTTCTTGTATCTGCCTCGTCCCATCCTGTTTGTTATTTTATTAAAACGTGTTTGGAAATTATTTCCCTCATTGCAAGGTTTGATTTGAGATGATAGATGTCAATCAGACCTTTTAATATGGCATCTTGAGCTGCTGGTGCCAGCAACTTTATTTCCTGTTATACCTGTATATCCTCATAATGGAATTTAGGCTAATACGACGAATATTCATTTCCATATTTATTGTTTTTTAAAGATTTTGAATAAGTGAAGATATTTTACAACATAGAGCGTTTAGAAATCTTTGACAATCTCTAAAAATGTTCGCAAACTGTAACTTACTACTTTTGACAAAAAACGTATAAGTAATCATTTATTAAATTAATTAATTCAAACATATGAACATATATATTTAATGAAATAAAAATATTTCAGCGCAAATAATTATCGACGTATATTTGAAGAAGAAGAAGGAGAAGCAGAAATATACTACAGCGGACAATTACTAGAAGAATTGGATCCCCAGTGTTTAAGATTGCAATACGTGTCGGAGACGTAAGTCTTTTCGGAAAAAATAATAAAACAAAAGATAATGTTTCAGGTCCAGTTTAATTATACATTTAATAATATTTTGACAAAAACGCTGGTCTGGAAAATAATACGTTTTCAGATTTATAATGCTTAAAGTTTTTTTCATTCCTTCATTACAAAAATAGATTATAAATGTTTAAAATGGAAAATCACATTGTGAAGAATTCATATTTATTGTAATACCTTTTGATTATAAGGAAACTTTATTGCATTAACTAATGAAATATCTAAACAGAAAGCTAATATACAAAATACACGTGTTTATACGGCCAGTTTGTAAAATTTGTGAATGAGAAGTAAATGTCAAATAGTTGATATAATTAGAGTAACAAAGACAAAAAAGACTTTATGGTTATAAATAATATGCATATATATATATATATATATATATATATGTAAAACAAATTAAGTAAACACTGAAATCCATCCCATACTCTATTCGGAACAAATCTAATATAAATTGTTCTCCTCACCTCTTTCGGTTAGACTATATATTTCTAGATTTACAGAGATTTATGAGATTATTTAGCTCGAGTTTTGACAATGTACTCATCAAACATAATAAAAATTTCGAGATTCTAACTTTTCATTGCAATTATTGTTTTTAATATGTAATATTAAATGATTTTGAATTAATAGCAAATTAAAAAATAAAAATTAATTAATTAAAATATATGTTTATGTAGATATATATATCCCCATCACATGATTTTTACATAAAGATGATGACTTAGCTAAGTGGGAATATAAAATTTCCTGAATCAAATATTTCTCTTACTAAACCACAATATTGTCGAACTATGCACATTTTTTCTATCTCTGTCACCGCTGACACGGCGTCGTACTACTTTATTCCTATTCCAACAATATGAGAAATATAAATATTCTAGAAATAGGTAAGTTTGGAATTTCAAATGAACTGGGGCCGCAAAAGTGAATTGAAATAAATCTGAATATTTTATCTTATTCATCTGCCAAATTTGCTCTGTATTATAGATCAACATGTGCGATCAGAATTCCTAACATTAATTCACACACACACACATATACATATATATCTATATATATATATACGTTTATCGTATATATGTTACGGTGAAACACCGAAATCTGGAGAATGTCGACTTTCACCGGTGAATGTCAACATTCACATAGTCGCTTTTTGTATGTCCGAAATATTTTCATATACTCTTATTTCTGACTTACACCGGTAAATGTCGACATTCACCATCTACTAATGGTATATATATATATACATATAATCGTTTATTGCAATGCATTGTCGGAAACGCTTTCCTGGCGCCATAGTGACGAGAGACAACACAAGAAAAATAGGGTACGAACAGTGTAAAGATATTTGTTTGTTATTCTTAGCGCGGCGGAAACTAAGAAATAAGAACAAAACCATTGGATCGTCATCAAAAAAAGTATTCGAAAGTTCCTTCGGGAAGTATCCTAAACATGGGTTTGGTAGGGGTAGTCCAGTGCATTGTTCAGCACGATCACGAGCCCTCACTTGCATTATCACTTCCTCTAGGGTACGTCAAAACATTAGTGCATGAAACCCCCGTTAGACCTCCAACAGGAACTTGTGGCACATATCGTGTCAGCTGCTGGGAAAGTCCTGGAGGTGCACGGTATTTTCCAGAACATCTTATGTTCGATGTGCGAAAGATGTGATACCTGCATCAGGGTTTAGGTCGTAATTTCGAAGAATTTCATTGAGGTCCATAAGTGTCTAAATTTGTTCCTATTTTTTAATTTCTCTTGTGCTAAGCATAACTGGTGTCCGTTCTTTCTTGTGTTTTGTGTTGTTTGTACCGACCAGGAAAGGGTTTTCGGTCATGTTTTGCCATTTCATTTTTCGTCGTCGTCTCTCTCATATATGTGCATAATTACCTATGACTCAAGTGTTACTACTATATCATGAAATTTACAAACATAGTGTTTAAAATGCTACATATCCCCATCCGAAAATATCTTTTTTTTTTCTCTTGCCCTTCAAATAAGAAATGTGTGTCTTCATTGTATAACCTCCTGGAACTTTAATTCTTCTTTTTTCGAGGACTATGGAGAAAATATTTCAGTATAGGCAGCTGTCAATATTCTAACATTACATTTTAAAAGCCATTAAAGTGTAGCCGAAACGCTCAGAAAGGCTTAATTCGCTTAGGATTTAGGAAATACATTTTGTAAGACTTCGCAAATTTTCCTTCAATAAATTTAATGGAACAGACAAAAGAAATTACAGGGAACAATAAATATAGGAGAAAACAGATATATCTTTTCGTAATTTATTTTGCTTTGTTTGATTTCTTTCATTCTTCCTGTATAAATAATTAAAACTTTAAGAATGCAACTGAAGAATGAGAATAAAATTTTGAATTGAAAACGAATGGTGGCAAAAATCCTAGTGCTCCTCTGCTGTACCACGAAATAGACCAGCAATATATTCCGAATTTGGAATAACGAGAAAAAATTTGAAACCTTTGCAGCCAGCGATGCAAAGAGATTGATCTGACAGGAAGATGACTTAAATGAGGAAACTCGGAGATAATTTAATGAGGTGTCAGGTTACCTCTACTGGGATAATAATAAGAAAAGGTTAAAATACAAAATACGTAAGTAAATTATACAAAAATTGAAGAAATTTAATATATCTGGCATGCGTAAGAAATAGTAATTGATTCAAAAATGTAAATGAATCCAAAGCTTTCAAACTTATACTCGTTTCAATACAGATTTTGCTGATTCAGAAAGTACGTTACTTGTATATCTTCTAAAATGCTTTTTCCATCCTTTGTTTGTAGTTGTTTCATTTTTCATTTCAGTTTCATTTTTTCCTCCTATTTTGCAATTTTCGCCATTCTTTCCCTCTGCTTTTAAGCCACCTGTTTATTAGTACTATTATTTATATTACAACTTATGTAAAAATTAAGTAAGGAAAAGTAAGGCACTAAAACTTTGCAACTTATTACGCTCTACGTGAGATTCATGGTGGTCGCTTATTGCATACAAATCATGCCAAATGCTTTAACTCTTTCGCATCGAGGGACGACCAAATCTGTTTTCAATAAACATCGAAAACGCCCGTGTTTACGAATTTGTCTTGGAATAGTTTTCCTTTCCCCCTCCGGTTTCATCCATTGTGTGCAGTTTCACCTTAGGGCCGGTTTGCACCTGCGAACGTCAATAGCTTTCCGTTTTTCTCCTTTATTTGCTTCAAAAGAATGATTGACATGTCTTTTAACAACTCGCGAAACCAATGAGCCATACATACTAACGTGGAGGGGAAAGAACTAGGTAGAAAATAAACGAGGCGTTGCGGCGGTTTGCTGTTGCCTGAATGAACGGGCGTTTCGGGCGACTTCGATGCGAAAGAGTTAATTTCTCTGCTTGGCTTTAGGTCCTAACAACGAAAACTAAAAATTCGACCTTTGTAGAAAAACATTTTGTCAGGCAATGAATCTACGGTTAGATTTTCCCCTCTGAAACTGAGCCAAAAGTGTTATATAGTATCTAAATATGGAAGTGTTGTACATGTTAAACGTGATCTTCGTTGCATTACTTTCACTCTTTTACTACTGAAATAAAGAGATACTGATTATTTTGTAGATTGGAAAACCCTCCTTGTGATCATAAAAAGGAGCAAAAACTGGAAAACGAGAAAGAACTAGAAAAGAAGCGAGAACAGGAAAAGATGCAAGAGCTGAAAAAGAATCAAGAGCTGAATAAAAAGGAAGAACAGGAAAAGAAGGAGAAACTGGAAAAGAAGCAAGAACTGAAAAACAAGAAAAAACTGGAATTGGCACAAAAACGAGAAAAGAAGCAAGAACTGAAAAAGAAGCAAAAGCTGGAAAAGATACAAAAACGAGAAAAGAAGCAAGAACCGGAAAAGATACAAGAATTGGAAAACATACAAGAATTGGAAAATAAGCAAGAACTGAATAAGAAGCAAGAGCAGGAAAAGAAGCAAAAACTTGAAAAGAAGCAAGAACTGAAAATGAAACAAGAGCAGAAAAAGAAGCAAAAACTGGAAAAGAAGGAAGAACTGAAAAACAAACAAAAACTGGAAAAGCAACAGAAACTAGAAAAGAAGCAAGAACTGAAAAAGAAGCAAACTCTGGAATGGATTCAACAACTAGAAAAGAAAGAAGAACAAAAAATTCAGAAACAACTGGAAGAGATACAAAAACAAGTAAACAAAGAAGAACTGAAAAGGCAGAAGAAACTGGAAAAAATGCAAAAACTAAAAAACAAAGAAGAACTGAAAAAGAAGAAGAAACTGGAAAAAATGCAAAAAATAAAAGACAAAGAAGAACTGAAAAAGAAGAAGAAACTGGAAAAAATGCAAATACAGGAAACGAAGCAAGAGCCGGAAAAGATGCCAGAACTGGAAAATATAGACGAGTCAGAAAAGACGCAATACCTGGAAAAGAAGCAAAAAACGGAAAAGAATACAAATCTGAAAAACAAGCTGGAACCGGAAAAGAACTGTCAAACCCGAAAAGGAAACCGGATGAACTGCGAAAAGAGCCAGAACTGGATAACGACTGTAGAACGATTGATTTAATGACCAAACGAAGCAAGAACCGGAAAAGAAAAATAGAACAAATAAATCATATACCACTGCAAATAATAGCACTCCAAACATTAAATATCAACGTCAAAAAAGTAAAAACCCTTCTTCAAGGGGGCCTTGCAATACACTGTCATAATCCAGAAGATATAGAAAAAAATCAGTTATAACCTCATTGCCAAAACAGTTGCAAAAGATATAGTTAACATAAAATTTCCTGAAGCCAGAATACCAAAATGCACAATTCATAATATTCCAAAAAATTTCAACTCTGATGAACTGATTCAAATTATCGCCCAAGAAACATAATATTTCCGAGCTAAGACCTTTATTTAAACTGAATGATCAAAATAATAAATGGATCATAAAATGTCACGGTAAAACTTTCCAAAATTTTATGAGTAAAAAACAAATATATATTGGATGGCGCACCAATAAAATAACCGAGTTTACCGGTGTACGCAGATGTCAAATCTGCCAGGATTTCTCCCATAAGACAAACAAACCAAAATGCTCATTCTTCATCGGAAATTATCATGTTTCTTGCGTTCTTCCCAAACTCCGTACTGCATAAACTGCTGGATTAACAATGAAATGTATGAAGCAAACTTTGAGTGTAAACATCCAGCTTTAGCTATTTCCTGGTCCACATATCAAACAGAAGTTAGACGAGTAAAATCCAATACATATTATCAACAATAATACAAGATCCTTCAGACTATATATAGACCATTTCCATCAATAAACAGAATAATAATGTCATCCGCTTTCTCAAAATAAATCTTCAAAGAGATAAGACCGCCACCGACCAACTAAGTCAGTATCAAGTAGATTATCTGGCAGATTTTATTATAACACAAGAATCTTATTGCATCCCTGGCAAAGTAGGAAGAATTCCAAACAACTGGACAATTATTCAACGTCATGCTTCAACCGGTGTTTTATCTCCTCGTACAGCTATATTCATTCCAAACAATAAATGGAATTCTACAATAAGGATTAATACTCGAGATATAATCACAATTTCAATCAATACTAATGCATCTCAGCTTCTTATTACTAGTATCTATATATCTCCGTCAAAAATCCAAATCAAACCTTATCCATACTAATTGAAATCTTACAACAATAATAATAGTCCGCATGTTATTAGTGGAGACTTTAACTCCCATAGTACTTAATGGGGATACTTACAAACCGATCACAGAGGAGAATTACTTGAAGAATTTTTAAATGCAAACAATCTCATTCTACATAATCATTTTACTGACCGACCTACCTTTGATAATACCTACAATAAAGATTGGACTGATCTTCTTATTTCTACAACACATCTTGATAATAAAATTAACAACAGATCAATACTAGATGAACACTGAATCTGATAACAAATATATCTCTTTTGATATAACTGAATATACGTCCTTTACTGCACTTACATGATATAAAATCAATAATAATAAAGAAAAGAAATTTCAACAAAAGTTCAATTCAATTTCAAATGACTTTCTAAATTCTATTATTCTGTGTACAACAAAAACAGAACTTAATAATATTACCAAGGAACTTATCAGAAAGTTTCAAGATACCTAAGAACGTACCTTCTTCAAAAGATCATCAATTCCCATTATAAAAATCAACTGGTGACGAAAGAACTCCGCAAAGAAACACACAAAACACGAGCATTACGAAGAAAACTCAAATCATCGCAAACTGATGAAGAACGACTCAACCTACTTCAAAAATACAAAAAACGAAAAGCCTCATATAAAAAGCAAATAATATCTGAAAACGTTAAGCATGGTGCAACTATTGTTCAAACAACCAGGATACGTATGGCTCATTGTACAAAATTGAAACCAACAAAATCTTCCACCCAACGCAACTTACAGTCACTAATACGGGAAATAATGATAAAAATGTTACGAAGATCACTTTAGAAAACATCCTAGATGTTATTCTACCAAACGAAAGCATATATGATGATTCAACTGAACAAAGATTAATTCGTTTTAATCTACTTCCACGAAAATGATATCCCATTTACATCCATGAAACTCAATCGAATTATTGAAAAACTCAATAACAAAAGTGCTCCTGGACCAGATAGAATCTGCATTCAAATTATACATAAAAGCTCTTGGAGAAATTCTTGAACGTTGTATTATAGGAAGACTTGAATACCAATTTCAACATCAAAATTTCATCAAGGAAAATCAGTATGGATTTAGGCAGCAAAAATCTACCATTCATGCAACCAGTGCAGTCCTAAATCAAATCGATGTTAATAAAATCAATAACCTACACTCCGCAATAATCAGCTTAGATCTTGAATCAGCCTTTGATTCATTATGGCGGCCTTCAATTAAAGAAGCACTTAGAAATATTGAATGTAATTATAATATCTATCGAATAATCAATAATTTCCTTGATAATCGCCATAATCTCATTTTATATAATAATACTTTAATCAGAAGAAAACAAGTTCGTGGATGTTCACAAGGCGTATGTATGAGCGCAGAATTATAGAATATTACATTTAATAAAATTATAAAAAGTGCCTGGCTTCCTTTTCCTAAAATTACTGCTTTCGCCGATGATGTCGCATTTGTTATCAGTGGAAGGTCCTACTTAATCCTTCGAAGAAATTGTCAAGAAATAATAGCCATATTCCAGCAAAAATGCAAGAAAATTAAACTTGAAATTTAATCCTGCAAATCTAGAATCATGACAAATAATAAACCTGGATAAAATCTTACTAAGCAACTTTCTGTTAAAATAAATGGCGAAAAAAATCAAGCATACTAAATCAATCAAATACCTAGGAAATTATAATACATGAAAACAACATCTTATCGAATATCTCAAAGAACTTAAAATTCGCACACATTCTATAAGTCAAAATCTTCGACATGTGCATGGCACAAACTGGGGTTTAAATCGCCATATCACTAAATTACTATATCGTACAGTAATAACCAAAATGATTACCTACGGCTCTGCCATCTGGGCATTCCCTATAACCACAAGAAAAAAAAATTCTTACCTCAACACAACGACAATTTAATCTTAATATTTCCAGAGGCTTTCGAAATACCTCCAGTACTACTCTTAATATCTTAGCTGGAACTATTCCACTCCATGTCGAATCCATTCAGGAAGCAATTGATTCTACAATATATGAACTTCGCCATAATATTACTTATAACAAAACCATATACATCACAGAGGATTACGAAATGTGCCCTGCTCCTTACAATAGACATCTCCTGCTGTATCACACACAAAAATAAAAACAGCAATAAACACTAAAACTAAAAACAATTCAATTGAAGTATTTAATTATAGAATCAAATATTAATACTGACCGTCAATCTGCCATCTATGCTATCTCTAACCCAGAAAATCAGACTTCTATTGTTTATGACATCAATAACCTCTCTAAAACAACAGATAATTTAAAAATTCATATATCATGGATAAGAGGCCATAGTAGAAATGCCGGTAACTTAACATTTGACAAACTTGCAAAGAAGCTGTTCCTAATCAAGAAAGCAATTTTCTATATATTCGAAATTTCCCAAATCTTATCTTCGACTGCCCATAAAAGAACAAATTACCCAAATATGCCAAGAACAATGGAATAACGCATCTACAGGTCGATGAAATTACTAGTTCTACCCCTATTGCAATACTGACACCAAGAGTACATAATCCTTTTTAACATGTAATATTACTGGCCATGGGCCATATCGTGTTTATTTTCATCAAAGAAACTTAATAGACACTGACTTCTGTATATGCTGCTAGAAAGGAGACAGTGATCACTATCTTTTCTCATCTCCTCTCAAGAAAACGTTTCATATTCGCGCACCCAGAAATATTGATATATAATTCAAAAGAACGATCAGCAAACTTCAACATCTTCATTCTAATATAAAACAAATTCACCAAAACTTAACACAATTGGATTAAATCTATGCAGAGTAACCCCATCTACAACAGATGAAATATAACAAAATATTTAATTTTCACCTTTGTAGAATTTTAAGATAATTATCGATCTTTGTCACAAATACTTATTTGTACTGATCGTAATAAAAAAAGCCTTGCAAAATCCATAATAAACAGAATGAAATATAAAATTTGAGTCGTCAGAGTAAACTAGAACTGAAAAGGTGAGTCATGATATTGATTTGCTGTGTCATGACAAAAATGAGCTATGAATATTGTATGAGTCATGTAAAATATATGAACTTAAACGAGAAACTTTTTATGATCTCTGTAATCATGAACACTTTAGTCACTTATGAACTCTGCCTAATGAATACTGAAAACTATTTGTGATCATGAACTCTAAAATACAATTTTATTCTCTTCTACATGTTATGCTTCTATTTTATTAATTTTATTATATGATATATCATATATTATCCTATACTTTAGCACTTTATTCAAAATTATAATTTTATTATATGATATATTATGTACTATTCTATACTTTATGTATTAAGCTATATTTTATTTCCCATATTTTAAGAATTATTCAGCATTTGTCATGATATATTCTGTTTTAGCATTTTATTCCAAATTTGGAAAATTCAAAATTTTGTTATAATGGCACATTATGTGTTATTGTATACTTGATGTATTATTCTACATATATTTTTCTTCTATTTTAAGAATTATTCCAAATTTGCCATATGATATCTCTACATATAATAAAAGAAAGAGTGTCTGTGTGTTGTGTGTGTTTCTTTCGTTCGCGCTGCGCGTAAGCTAATAGACACAGGGTTACAAAATTTGCTACATGAGGTGTATGTAGACAAGGGCCAGTGCACCTCGAAGCGATTTTTTCGAAATGCGAATTCGAATTTTTTTTTTTTTTTTTTATTTTATGTTTTGTGACGAAACCGCGTCATTTTGAGACATAATGGGCTATAGGAAAGCGAGATTTTACTCTACACACTCCATTTTCAAATCGTCATGAAACGTAAGCACTTAGATATTTTACGAACTTAAAAAAAATTTCTTGTTTCAATAAATCGATTAAATACGAATTTATTTAACAAATGGAACTTAACACATTTTCAACGGGATATTTTCTAAAAAAGTTTATTTTTAAAAATGTACAGTTTATTTTTCTTTGATTTTTGGACACGTTAAACATTCATCCTTGCGACTGCTTTTACAAAAAAATTTTGGAAAACTGATAATATTTTGTACTTTTAAAAATATGTTTAAATGAAGCTTCCGAGTACACTTCGCACATCTCACATCTTTAAAAATGTGATTTTGGCAACAATTTTCCTGTCTTCTTGTTGTTGACATATTTTTGATGAAATCGCATCATTTTGAATAGTTTCATTCTTTTAGAAATAAGGGTTCGGCAACAATTTTTCATCGTATTTCTTATGTCACTGTTTTTAAGAAATCGGCATATTTCATTGTCATGTATATATACATATATAATACATTTTTATTGATTTTTTTGATAAAGTTGTGCTGTAGAGTAAAATTCTGCGCGGAATTTTATGTTTTTTGAGTTGTTTTTATGTTAATTTTTGCTTATTTCACTGTTTGTAAAATACTGAAAAGTTTTGCATATTTTTTTTTCTTCAACGGAAAGTTGGTTAATTTTTTATTAGGATAATAATTATTTGCATTAAGGATGTAGGGTTTATATTTATTTTAAGTTTAAGCTATCTTTCCTGTCAAGCCTTACTTTCCCCTGGAATTGCCAATGCCAGAGTATGTAAATTTTAGTAGAACGCGCAAAGGATTCAAATTGTCAGCGGAAGTAATCTGAGTTAAATAGAAGGGAAACGAGTTCGAAGGTGTGCTTTGTTGCTTCACGAGCGTGGAGGTGGCTAGTTAGAAATTGAAGAACCACGCGTTTTGGCCTGTGTGCTTGCCTCGCCAGATTGTTAATTTTTCAACGTAATATTCAGAAGTTTGCTGAATTATCAGCGGTATCTTAGAACGCGGTGAGGTTAGTTACGTTTAGAGAGCCTCGTAGTTAGTCACTTGTTATTATTCTTTTTTTAGTTTCTTATTTTTATTTTACCGCCGGGTCGGCGTAGTTTGTGAGCGTCAAGAGCACGCATTTGTAATTTCTAAAGTTGAATAAAAAGGGATTTAAACCCTTCTCAAGACTTTGTCTACTTTCCAGTTCTTAGCAGTCACCACTATTGTTGCGTGCAGGTTGGAAGCGCGCAACATAACATTAGCGCCTTAACACTTGTCGAACTGAAATGGCCGAAAATTGGATGGAAGTTCCTGGAGAACAACAAGAAATGGCAAGCCAATTGGAAGGATTTGGATACCTGGTCCAGACGATGACAGCGTCAATCAAGCCAAACGTCAATTTCGAAGGAAAAAATTCGGTGGCGATATTTCTAGAATGCCTCGACAATCACTTCCAGCTCTACCCTGTGCCTGAAAGACAAAATTTGCCATCTCCACATCTGCACTAAGAGGACAGGCCGCGCTATGGTGGAAGAATATAGGCAAATTTCTATTAGGGGAATTCGGAGGCCAGACATGACATTTGAAAATTTCAAAAAATCGTTATTAAAGGCCTTCCCCATAGTGAAAGATCGAGCAAGGCTAGAAGCCGAACTGTATAGTTTTTATCAACGGAATATAGAAGAGTTGACGGACTTTATTCTGCGAAAAATTAAGCTGACGGATATGCCCGACGCGGAGATTATTGAAATTATCTTACCAAGATTGTTACCTGCTGTTCAAGACTACTTCAAAATTAGAAACCCAAGCACATTGCAGGAGCTCTTCGAATTAGCGGTCAAGTTCCAAAATCGCAGAATAGCGGAAAATGCTAGAGGGGCATCGTATTCTCAAAGTATCCGAAGGCAATCTTCAAATGAGCAGACCAGAAATGCAAACCGCTCTTATGGGGGAAAGAGCTATCAAGCAAGGTCATCGAAGCTCGAAGGTCAAGGCCCAAAAAGGAAATTTGAAAACAACCGTCCGCGTACCCAGAAGGCAGAAGTTGAAAGAAAAGCTTTAAACGAGTAGAGGGGCCTGTGAAAGCGAGGGTCCAGACCCCGGAAGTTTTGAAAAAACCCTCAGGAAGACACTTAAATAGGGTCATCGTAAAGAACTCACAGTTACCAATTATACAAGTCCTGGTTGGCGATGTACCAGTAGAAGCCCTCATCGATACAGGAGCAGAACGTAATTTTATGAGTGATATTTTTTTAAGAACTTTAATAGGTTTCGATTATTTAAAAATAAAAACACAGAAATCATAGCAGCGCAAGGACAAACTTGTCATTGTATTGGAAAACTATCTTTAAAAATTCAAGTTCAAAAAAGGAAAGCCTTAAAGTATTAATTTTTGTAGTAAAAAATTAATAATTAATCCACTTATTTTAGGTATGGAGTTTTTAAAAGCCGCGAAGGCCAAACTGAATTTTCAGGAAAGTTCTATCGTGCTGGAGATGGATCGGAGGGTGGTGGAACCAGTGGAACAACCGCAAGTTGACCTTAGCCATTTGAAGGACCATGAAAGTCAGGCCATCCAGCAAGTGGTGAGTACTTTTTCAAACTTGTTTTCAGAACGGCCTGGTAGCTGTCAAATAGTTACGCATGAGATACAGTTAACTGCCGACAAACCCTGTAGGACTAAACCTTACCGCTATGATAAACAAATAGACGAAATCATAGAAGAACATATTCAGGAAATGTTAAAGAACAAAATAATAACGCCCATAAATAGTGAGTATGCGAGTCCAGTCGTACTATGTAAGAAAAAGAACGAGTTTCCTCCTTCGGATAAAAGGGCTTGGAGGTTTGCTATCGATTACAGAAAACTTAATAGTATTACTAAATTCCCAGTTTACCCTTTGCCGGTTCTAGAGGAAATTATTAGAAAGATTAAATCTACAAGATACATGACTACTTTGGACTTAACGTCTGGCTACTATCAAATAGCTATGAGACCCGAAGACATACATAAAACCGCGTTTATAACAAAATCGGGCACTTATGCATTTTTACGCATGTCCTTTGGGTTGTGTAGGGCCCCATCAACATTGCAGAGAGCTATGGACATTGTTCTAAAGCTTGTCCTAGGAAAATCGACTTTAATCTATCTAGATGATATAATTATAAAGAGTAGTATCTTGGAACAACATATTAAAGAACTAGAAGAAGTTTTTAAATTATTAAAAGAGGACGGTCTTACAATTAACGCCTTAAAATGCAAGTTCGCAACTAAAGACTTAAATATCTGGGTTATAAAATTTCGCAAAAGAGTATAGAAACTCAAGATTCAAAAATAAAAGCAATCAAGAATTTCCCACCTCCCAACACCGCCAAGAAAATTTCTTCTTTCCTTGGGTTATGTTCTTATTATCGGCCATTCATAAAAGATTTTGCTAATATTGTTGAACCCTTGTTAGTAATTAAAAGAAAGAAAAGTAAATTCATGTGGACAGCAGAAGCAAATACCTCATTCGAAAGGTTAAAAGAAGCGCTTATCAATGCCCCTGTTTTGAAATTCCCGGAGGGGGACGAAAACCTGGAAATTGCAGCAGATGCGTCGGACTATGCTGTGGGTGCGGTTCTTATGCAAAATGGCCATCCTTTGGCAATTTTTAGTAAAACGTTGAATCATACACAAAGGAATTATACAGCTACAGAGAGAGAAACATTAGCCGTATTAATGGCTGTACACAAATTTCGAGTTTATTTCGGCAAAGCGCCAGTAACAGTCTTTTCGAATCATGCGGCTGTTGGTAGACTTTACTCGGGGAAAAACCTAACGCCCAGGTTAATAAGATCGGCTTTAAAACTCCAAGAATATAATCTCATAATCAAATATAAACTGGGTAAGGAAAACAATGTAGCTGACGCACTTTCTCGTATAAAACTGGACGATGAAGGCAATGAACTTAAATGCGCTGTGTTGACTTCAAAAATTTTAGATTCTAGAGATACAATTATTGCTGAATTGAAAGCTGATCCTGAATTTGGAAGTATCTATGCGTATTTGAAAGACCCCGAAAGCTTTGAACACACAGATATCGATGAGATAAGAAATAGAGCAGAAAACTATGAAATAATAGATAATTTATTATTTTATACGAAAACAACAAACGAAAACCTGGAATACAAACCAGTCATCCCAGCCTCGCTTCGTATAAGAATTTTGAGGAATTACACGACGCGAAAACAGCGGGTCATTTAGGGGTCAGAAAGGCTTTAAAAAGGGTACGCGAAGC
Source organism: Stegodyphus dumicola (assembly GCF_044657685.1). Classification (NCBI taxonomy): domain Eukaryota; kingdom Metazoa; phylum Arthropoda; class Arachnida; order Araneae; family Eresidae; genus Stegodyphus; species Stegodyphus dumicola. Next base: position 89,524,660 of record NC_140777.1, read on the forward strand.
GGTATATTTCCCACAATTATACAAAATAGTAACTGCGTATGTCAGGTCCTGCAATAAATGTCAGTTAATAAATGATATTAATTACAGCCCGGCCGGTATATTCGCGCTACATTTCCGAATGAAATTTTAGGCATAGATCTTCTTGGTCCTTTCCCCCAGAGTGAGTTAAATAAAAATCGTTTTCGTTTAGTAATTGTCGATCATTTTTCAAAATGGCCAGAAATTCTTCCACTTAAACGCGCGTCAGCCAAAACTGTCGCAGATGCATTCTTACACAGATACATTTTAAAATACGGTGCACCGAAAAAAGTACATAGCGATAACGGTAAACAATTCGTTAGCCAAATATTTGAAAACTTATGCACTGGACTTGGCATACGCCATATCAAAATGCTTCCGTATAGACCACAGGCAAACATAGCAGAAGGAGTTAATAAAAACATTGTAAAAATAATTCGAAGTTATGTTAGCACACATCACAAGCGCTGGGATGGCTACATAAATTTGTTAGCTTATGCTTTAAGAACGGCAAATCACGATACTACGGGAAAACCCCAGCAGAATTATTTTTAGGACGAAAGTTAATTACGCCATTAGATAAATTATTCTTTGTGCAACAAAGAGACCAAGAATTTAAACAGAAAGATGTGCAAACACTTATTGACCAGGCGGTTAAAAGATCGGATACGGCAAGAAATAGGCAAAAGTTATACTATGATAGAAAACGCCGTGAAGCAGATTTTAAAGTTGGAGATAGTGTGAAGCAGTTGTTGAAGCAGAAATTTTCTTTATCAAGTGCCCCAGACAATTTTACTGCAAAGTTAGCTCCAAAATTTGAAGGCCCTATGTAATTCAGGAAATCAAGGGAGTCGTATTGTACCTTAAGAACGAGAGAGGGGAAATCTGTAAAGCAAGTCCCGACCAGGTGAAAAATATTATATTCAAAATGATTTTGAAATCCTTGAAAGCTTCTTGCAGGACTCAAGCGTAAAAGAAGTAGAAGGTCGAGAAATAACGTCACCCTTTCCACAACCCAAGAAGCAGAGAACAAGAAGAGAAACCTAGCCGTTCTATAAGTCATGCGACGGTACCGAAAAGAAGAAATGAAAACGTCAGACTCCAGCATTTAAGAAATACAAGAAAGCAAAACCGCCGCGTAAAGACACTTTGGTAAAGAGGAAAACATCACTTACAACTTATCGCAATAGAAATTCTACATCGAGGAGAACGCTTCCAGGGCCAGAGAGTCAGGTGCAAACAAGGCCGCCGTTCCCGAGAACGAAAAGACAGCAGGAGGAACGAAAAGACCACCACCAACAGAAGAAATCCAAGCACGATTCCAGACTGGAGGACGCCAAGACCAGCCGTCCAGGGGCAAAACGGAAAAGACAGCAACCCGACGACTACCACTCCAAGAGGCCAGCATGCAGAAGGCGAAAAAGAAGAAGCAACGTGGACGACACTCGAAGGACCCTAAGGAGACGACTGACGTCGATGAAATCTATAACATGGGAGCAGTTCTGCCAGAAGAGGATGTCGGAGTTACAATCATCGAAAACTCAAAAATAAGTTAAAATCTTCTATAACATTTTTTTTTCTTTTGTTCCGAAATGTTATGCGAAAATACAAAGTTCTACGTTTTGACGGAAGTCAATGTGTCTCGGTTGAGATCTATTTTTATTTTACTTTATTTAGCTAAGGCAAAAGTATCATTTTCTTTAAGTATAAAATCTAGGAACAAGCAGTTTCTGTTGGTCGAAAGAGTAATTCTTTTATGTTAAAGCCAAAATTTGGCCGAAGATAAAAATAACTTCGTATTCTTGTATTAATAACAACTTTAGTTTCAGTGCCTCCAGCTTGGCGAAGAATGAGTAAAGTAAAAATTTATTTTTCTCTTATTCATTTTATGGTAAATTGTAAAAATCATATGTATTAGAATTTTGTAAATATACGTAAATGCTTGAAAGTTATGTAAAAGTAGAATTTAGTCTAGAAGCATAAAATTTTAGATGCTAAAAGTAAATGCTCAAAAGCAATGAATTCAAATTTAAGTATTAAACTGTAGATAAAATCATGCTTTAGAGCGAAAGCCTGCATGTCTAAAGATAAATGAGGGGGAATTTAGAATGAATGTGTTTTGTAGGGTTCTCCACCTACACTTGAATTTTAAGAATGTTAAAGTAGCTCATCGAGTTGTAGAATGTCGAGTAAGGTGTGTCTATTTGGTCGTTGAATTCTAACAAATCATTGTGGTTAGGAGAAGTATTGCAATACTAAAACACGAATATTCCCGTTTGACACCACACATGGTGGAGAGCCAGGGTAAAGTTAAATTCATGTTTGAATACTTGAATGAATGTGAATTAAGCAGTAACTAAGGAAAATAAATCGTTCAAAAACAAAAACTTATTTAGTGTCAAGAAAGTGTAAATTATAATGTATTTAGAAAGATACTGATACTTATTCCTTCCAGATACTGGAAGGAAGAGAACAGATTGATTGATGAAGTCCGGGAAAGGTTGCTGTAAGAAGAGAGAATTAAATAAGTATCTACAGAAATTTGTTCTACCTTTTGTGAGATAACAGATTTTTTTTTTATGTCAACGAGACTCTTAAAATTTAGATCAGAATTGTGGAAACTTTCCAATAGGTCGTTTCTAGGACCTGCTTCCAAGTTTTCCAAATTCTGGCAGCGGCAAATGTAGGGTTTATATTTATTTTAACTAACATTTATTTTAAGTTTAAACTATCTTTCCTGTTAAGCCTTACTTTCCCCTGGAATTGCCAATGCCAGAGTATGTAACTTTTGTAGAACGCGCAAAGGATTCAAATTGTCAGCGGAAGTAATCTGAGTTAAATAGAAGAGAAACGAGTTCGAAAGTGTGTTTCTTGCTTCACGAGCGTGGAGGTGGCTAGTTAGAAATCGAAGAACCACGCGTGTAGGCCTGTGTGCTTGCCTCGGCAGATTGTTAATTTTTCAACGTAATATTCAGAAGTTTGCTGAATTATCAGCGGTATCTTAGAACGCTGTGAGGTTAGTTACGTATAGAGAGCCTCGTAGTTAGTCACATGTTATTATTCTTTTTTTAGTTTTTTATTTTTATTTTACCGCCGGGTCGGCGTAGTTTGTGAGCGTCAAGAGCACGCATTTGTAATTTCTAAAGTTGAATAAAAAGGGATTTAAACCCTTCTCAAGAATTTGTCTACTTTCCAGTTCTTAGCAGTCACCACTATTGTTGCGTGCAGGTTGGAAGCGCGCACCATTACAAGGGATATCATTAATTATACTTTGCATTATCATTAATTATACTTTGCTTTCCAGAATTTTTTTGTTTTTTGTATTCTTTTGTGTTCTTTGTTGCTCATTTCACTGATTTTAAGATACTGAAAAGTTTTGAGTGATTTTTTTAGGAAAAAAAGTTCTTAACCTCCTTTATACCATTTGAGTTCTTAAGATTTTGCAAAGGGAAGTTGGTTAATTTATTTATTAGGATCACTAATATTTGAATTAAGGGCTATTGCTTATTTCATGGTAATTTTGTTATACGTAATAACTTTTGTTTATGAAGTTGTTCTGCAGAGTAAAATTCTACGCTTTTTTCAAGTTTAAAGTTTGGTGTTTCTTTCAGCCATTTTCCCGGTACATTTAAAAGCCAGACAAAGGCTGGCAGATAAGCTGCTAGTATTCTGTACAAGCTTGATATAAAACTTGTTTTATTAGATTTCCCTCCTTTCCCAACAGCACAAAGTTTCGAGATCTGGACTCATCCATTGGGCTAATAATTGATTTAGCCACTACAATATTATTACTACTTTCTAATGAACCTTTTTCTAGATTTCTTCATTTCTTCTATAACCCGTTCTCCCTTTTTGTCCTCCTCACTTAAAAACTAACTTCTAAATCTCTCTTTAAAGAACTACCAGTAGGATTCTTCCTCTTCTGGCCTTCCCTCCGTGCTGTATTCGGTTAGTTATTGGGATGTATACCTGTGCAATCTTTAATGAAGCTCCAACACTTTTACCTGTACATGTCTGTACCTAAATGAAACTGGTTCGTTTTGATGTTATACTAGCGAAACACCAAAAAAATCTTGATTTAAATGATGATGATTTAAATAATTTAGCTGGTATTTTAAGTATGAGGATTTATACTAACTGCTGATGATTTTTTATTCAAGTTATCGTGATTATATGTTATAGTGATGAAGAATGTGATTAAATGAGTATGATGGTAATAAAACTTTAGGTGATAGTACTTTGTATTCAGGTGATTTTATTATTTGACGACTTCAATGATGATGGTGTATATGATATATAGCTTCGATTGATTAGTATGGAATGATGATGTGATTTGTGTGATGGTGGTTTATTTTATTCTGACGATGGTGATAGAGATACGATGGTTTAAATTGATGATGTGTTTGTGTGGGGAGGAATATTTAGATGATTTTGATGATGATATAGATTTGGCTAACGACGATTTTATAGCTGATATGATAGTGATTTATAGAATAGTTTAGAGGGTTTCGGCAGTGAAGACGATGGTTATTTATATTTAGATGCAGCGTCTAACAGTTTCTCCCACCTCAGACAAGATCTCAGTCTGTGTGCTTGTTTCCCTCGTTTTGGAAGCATCTTTGATAAGCTGGGTTGGCGCTTTTTGCTTTTTGTACATTTAGAAAACATTATCATATTTATTTTTATAACCATGGGTCCAAAGAAGAAGATGATGTCTATTGAATTACAGCGTGAAATCATAGAAAACCATGAGCAAGGTGTGCGAGTAATTGACTTGGCGATGATGTACGGTCGTAGCACATCAATGATATTTACTGTGCTTAAACAAAAGGAGTTGATAAAGGGTATAACGCCATCTAAGGCCGATAAAATAATGTCTAAACTCTGGACCTCTCTCCGTGAATAGATGGAGAAACTACTGATGGGGTGGGTGAGAGAGAAGCAGCTTCAAGGAGGAACCTTAACATAAAGCATCATATGTGAGAACGCACGAGCAATTTACGGTTATTTGCTAAAGAAGATCCCACACACTTCTAAAAATGAGGAATCGGAAGACTTGTTTAAATCCAGTAGGGCTGGCTTGACATCTTTAGGAAAAGGACCGGCATTCACTCCGTCGTCAGACATGGTGAGGCAGCAAGTTCCGATGTGAAGGCAGCTGAGGTTTACATCAAAATGTTTTCCGAACTGATACTAGCCAAAGGATACATCCCCCCAGCAAGTCTTTAACTGTGACGAGACAGTACTTTTCTGGAAAAGGATGGCGAATAGAACTTACATAACGGCAGAGGAGAAGACGATGCCAGGTCACAAACCCATGAAGGATAGATTAACTCTAGTAATTTGCGCCAATGAGATTGGCGACTGTAAAATCAAGCCTCTGCTAGTATACCATTCGGAAAATCCCAGAGTCTTTAAGTCATATAATATTTCAAAAGAAAATCTGCCAGGTATGTGGAGGACAAATCCGAAGGCTTGGGTCACCAGGAAATTCTTTGTGAAGTGGATAAACCTGGTGTTTGGCCCTTCTGTTAAAAAATACCCACAGAAAAACAACCTACCCATGCAAGCCCTTCTCTTCCTCGACAATGCCACTACTCACCCACCAAATCTCGCAGATGATTTACTCTAATAGTTCAAGTTTATAAAAGTTTCCTACCTACCACCCAACACCACTCCTATCCTGCAGACGATGGATCAGCAGGTGATTTCTAATTTTAAGAAATTGTACACCAAGCACATTTTTTGGGGCTGCTTTGAGGTGACAGGTTACAGGTGACAGGTGACAGCAGGACAGGGCACCCGGACGGCTTTCTATGACTACTCGGGTATTACCCTGGCCCTGCAACCATCTTGAGTCTTCACAGTTGTAAGATGCTTTTATGTTTATTGCAGGTGCCCTATTCCGGCCTGCAGAGGTCTATGCCCATTTTTTCTAGTTTGGCCATTGTGCATTTAAGCTTTTGCCGCGTGCCTCGATGTTTTATGAGAAGGCGTTTGAAAGGCAGAACATTGGTAGTTGGGAATTTTATGTGCCATTCTGCTGTTAAGGGGCACTCCGTGACATAATGGTCTGGTGAGCCCAAGTTGCCACAAACACACATATTAGTTGTTGCTAGACCCCTTTCTGCAAAGTACGTCGGAAAGGGGCCGTGGCCTGTTATATATCGCGTGAGGTAGGGCGATGAGATGAGCCGGTCCACCTCTACCTTGGGCAGGAACTCATATGCTCTGCGGCCTTGCGGGATTTGGTCTCATTCATTCTGCCAGTTTCCAATGGCGGACTCCTCTATTTGCCTCTTTAGGCATGACCGGGGCAGGGGCACCTGAATCTGCTCCGTTTCCTCATTTTGGGCAGCCTTCTTGGCAAGAGCGTCTGCTGCTTCATTTCCCTGGATTCCGGCGTGCGCCTTCACCCAGGAAATTTGGATTCTCATTGACTTTTCTTGTAGACGGAGGACTTCTTGCAGGTGCGAGATTAGTGCGGAGCGCTGGAGAGGGTTGTTGATAGCATAAATGCTTGACAGGCTGTCAGTAAATATCGTAGCTCGACTCTGCCGTGTGTCAATTGCCCATTTCACTGCCTTTGTGAGGGCAACTACTTCCGCTTGGAACACTGAGTTCTGTGCTCCCAGATGGCCCTTCCATTCCTTTGCTATGTTTCCGTTTATATAGGCTATATAGGCACTGCCTACAGCGTTCTCAATTTTTGACCCGTCTGTATAAAGCACGGCCCCTGGTCCGTCTAAGCGCGGGGTTAACGCTGGTGAGTGGAAAGTCCTTATGCCCAGTCCATATTCCGACGGATGTGTGCTTAGTTTGGACCTGCGTGTTTCGTAGACTTCTGGCAGATAGCATGTATCCCCGTATGTGCATGGCTGTTGGAGTTGCGTCACCTTTGCAATTGAGGCTTCTTGCTGCGCTTTGATTGGGAGCGGCATAAGCCCTGCTAATACCGAAGCGGCCGCAGTCGACGTTGTCCTGTAGGTCTTCGTTATGGCCAGGACAAATGGTCGCTGTGCACTACTTAGCAATTTTGCCTTTCTGACTGTCATCGGGGCTGCCCAGATGGCTGCTCCGTAGGTTAGGACCCTCTCCGCGACAGTGGAGTAAAGTATCTTGTAGATATTGGGCCGAAGGCCCCAGTGCGGGCCTTGCATTTTTTGCAGATTGTTTGCGATTCGGCGAGCCTTTTCTCTTTGGACTTTAAGGTGAGGCAGCCAGGTGAACTTTTCATCCAATATAATACCCAGGAGTTTTAGTTCTCTGACCCTTTTGATGGTCTTCCCATTAAGCTGGATGGTTGGGTTTCTTATTAAAGTTTGGGCTGGCTTATGATAAATTATATATTTCGATTTTGCCTCAGAAATTATTAGCTTTTTCTCCTGACATAGCCGAGAGAAGGTATCAATTACATCATTGCAGTTTTGCTGCAGTTCATCTCTACTCTTGCCGCCCACCACAAAGGTCGCGTCATCCGCAAAGGCTACTATCTGGGTATGGGACGGCCATTCGTATCGTAGGATGGAATCGAAAGTTGCATTCCACAAGTCTGGACCCGCGCACGATCCCTGTGGACAGCCTTTTGTCTGGCTTCTGGTTATGACACCGCCAGTGTGTGTTACTATGAACTTTCTATTGGACAGGTATTGCTTGAAAACCTGCAAGAGGTTATCAGGGATCCTTGCCTGGTGCAGTGCCTCTGAAATTGAGGGCCACCACAGAGAGTCAAATGCGCTTTGCAGGTCCAGACTTAGGACCGCTGCATGCTGTTTCCTTTCATGCAAGTGGCTGATATAGTCTCTTATCTTTGATAGGGCAGCAATCGTTGAGCGTAGCTCTCTGAATCCATATTGTGCGTCAGAGACTGCCCCACTCTGCGTCATATGAAATTTAAGCCGCTGGACTAGGAGCTTCTCATAGAGTTTCCCTATTACCGGGAGAAGACAAATCTGCAAGAGTAACTACTTCCTTAATGGGCTTAATGGGAAGACCATCAAAAGGGTCAGAGAACTAAACGAGGATGGGCTGTTTGGATCCTTCCCTTCTTTCTTAAAGAGCACGACCTGCCCCGTTTTGTAAGGTTCCGGAAAGCTTTGCAGTGCTAGCAGTTTGTTAAAATAACGCGTGAGAAAGCCGGATCTTGCTTTATGTATTGCTCTCAAGATTGGATAGTCTATTGAGTCCGGACCAGGGGCTTTACTTTTCGGGAGAATTTTGATCGTTGCGGAGACTTCCTTCTCCGTAAATGGCATATCATCTGGGACAGATGTGTGCAGCGTATAAGCCTGTTGGTCGGACGGATCTGTAATATCCTCTTCCGGAAGTACGGCGTCAAGAATTGTCCTGAGCGTGATTTCTGTTATGTGTCCAGCCTGCTGCCCTGCAAAGGCTCTTAGCTCCGGTGGTCTGTAAACTTTGTTCGAAGCTATCTTGTGGAGAGCACCATAGACTTCTACATTCTTAGTACAGAACTCCCTCCAGCTGGCAAGTTTTGCGGCTGCAATTGCCCTTTTGTACTGAGCTTGCTCTTTATTATAAAGAACACTAAGGGCTTGCCTCCTGTCTGGGTCTCTTTCGCTCTTCATCTTACGCCTAAGTGCCCTGGTGCGACTGCGCTGTGCACGGAGCTCTTTCGTCCACCAGTTTGCCACTCTTAAAACTTTTGGTGATTTCAGGCCTAGGGTGGCATCACAGATAGATTGAATATCTCGTATCATACTGGTGGTTAAGTCGTCAGCATCCTTTATGTTCTGACATTTCATAAGTGCCTCGTCCACCTGCTCTAGTACTGGTCCTAGCCTGCTTACAAGTTGTTTTAATTTTCTGCCATTGGTTCTATAACGCTTGTTCATAAACTGCGCATGTGGCTGACCTATCTGGAACGTTATATAGCGATGGTCCGAGTTTGAGGGAGTGTCACTTACGGTCCAGTGCTGTATTTTCTGAGCCAGACGCGCTGTTGACAGAGTGATGTCAGGCCATCCTTTTCCCATTTGGGTCTCGAAGGTCGGCAGACTGTCCGGCACGTTATGAAGAATGAGTCCGTTGCATGCAATGTAGTCCACAACTTCTCTACCTCTTGGGTCTGTGGTCGGATATCCGAAGTCCTCCGCATGAGAGTTAAAATCTCCTGCCAATACATGGTGTGCATGCGGGTAGGACGTAAGGATATTCTGCAAGGCATCTAATGTGGGAGAAACGTCTACTGTAGGTGGAATGTAAACATTCGTGACCAGGACACTCAGTCCCATAGCCTCGACTGCAATTGTGACCATGTCTCTTGACTTTGCTAGCACAACTGGCAACGATCTGCTGTGGCAACAAACTACTGCCGCTCTTGTTCCCTCACTTCCTGAATCCTGGATGACCGTCCATTGGAGGGGAAATTCTGCTGCTTGCCCTGCATAAAGAAAAGGTTCTTGAATTAAAAGGAAGTCCGCCTCTTCCTCCATAGCATATTGCACTAGCTGTGCAGTAGCCGCGCGCGCTCTTTGGAGGTTGATTTGGACAAACTTGAGCACATTGCTTTCCTCTGTTCTTGAATTCACTTCCATTACTTTTGTAAATTAATTGACTTTTAAGGTAAAATTACTAACTGTGAAAATACTTGACTTGCTTCCTAGAGAGTTGCGCTTGTTATTAAGTGAACTGGCTGTTGTAGTAAGTAGACGATGCCTTGCTTGCTGGGCTATTAAATTAGTTGTCCTCGCCGTAGTCAGTACGTGCTTTAATCTTCTGGATGTGCGCATGGAATGTTGGGCAGTTTGCTGCGTACGCTGCATGGTGTGTATCCACTTTAACTTTTGAATTTCTGTTTGCTATGATGCAGTTAATGCATTCAGGGCAGTCCGCCTTACATTCGTTAATGTCATGACAGCCTCCGCAGTAAGCGCAGTAAGGCCTGTGGCAGCAGTCTTTCGACGTATGTTCCAGGTCCTGACAGCGGAAACAGCGCTTGGCTCCTGTAAACTCGTAGATACTATGTTCCCTCCATCCTTGGAACAATCTTCGTTTGGACATGAGGACATGAAAGGCACCAGGGGTACATTCAATCACCCACTTTGTGGCTCTATTCCTTCTGTCCGGGCCCTTGAAGAGGACTCTACACTCTTTATTCCCAAGATTACAAGACTTTTGTAGCATTTCTTGTACTTCCACCTCCGAGGTGCCGTACGGTACATTGTCGATTGTGCATTTCGGTGTTCTCTTCCGTGGTATACGCGTGCGTACTGTATCCTTTAGGTTATTATGCTGAGCTAGGAACTGACTTATCTTCTGTACTTCATCCTTGTTGTTGCATCGCACCGCCACACCTCCACTACTTAAGTTCGTAATGCCCCGAAGGTTGACACACAGATCTTCAATTTGGACATGCTTTTCTAGTACCCCGAGTATATCCGCACTCTGTTCATCACGTTTAGGGAGGATCAGCAGTGTCGGCATGTTCGTGACTTTCCTTTTCCATCTCCGCTTTACTGCTTGCGCGTACGTAGGTTGGCCATCTTTGCCCTCTATAACCGGGAGCTCATCCTGCTGTATAGTATCTTTGCTTGCATGGAGCTGCTTCACCTGTCTTTTTGCATTTTGCTGAATCGAGTGAGCAAGTTCACAACAAAGAACCGTCGACGTGTTTACTCCTATGTCTGCTAGGGTTGGACTCTCTGCAAGGTGTGGGCCTCTCAAGGCTAGCGTTTCCAGAGCGTCCAGAGCACATAGCAGTCGCTCACGAAGATCTTGAGGTAGGAGGAATTTGCCCCTTCTATGAGTGCTGGCTGTCTTTCTTATAAATTCGTAGAGCAGGTGAACTTTGCCTTGATGGTCTTGGTCACTGTCGAGTATCTCTTGCGGATCGAAATCCGACCTTTGCATCTGAGGCTCTCCTTCCGACTGTGCAGATGAGTTACGTGTCATTCTTGAATCACCGATACACGTTGAGCACTTTTCACTTAATAACACATTTATATCACTTTCACGTTAACACTTGTATCACCTTAATCACTTTAAATCAGTGTTGATGGAATTCACCACGTAATATCACTTTCACGTAAACACTTTGGATCGCTTTTAAATACGTTAAAACACTTTAAATCACACTATAAATCACCGTTGACAGAACGTAAAATTTTAAATCACTTTTCGCGTAAATCACTTAACACTTGAAAACACTTTCACCATACAATATCAACACTTAATAACACTTTAAATCACCTTTCACCTGTGCCACGTACATAACTTTCACGTTAATTTGACACAATAACACACTTTTCCACTTTAACAACACCACATAAATGGCTTGTATATTATTAGAAAGTTCTGGAATTATGCTGGGTTGGATGTAACAGGTACATTTTAATACATAAATATTGAGTGCTATGATCAATAGTGACCAGCAAGTAAATTGAAGACACGTTAACACTTTGGATCACTTTTAATCACGTTAAATAACACTATAAATCACCGTTGACGGAATGTAAACACTTTAAATCACTTTTTGCGTAAATCACTTAACACTTGAAAATACGTACACCATGCAATATCGAAACTTAATAACACTTTCACGTTAACACTTTAAATCACTTTTTGCATAAATCACTTAACACTTGAAAATACGTACACCGTGCAATATCGAAACTTAATAACACTTTCACGTTAACACTTTAAATCACTTTTCACCTGTGCCACGTACATAACTTTCACTTTAATTTGACACAAAAATATACTTCCACTTTAAGAACACCACATAAATGTCATGTATATTATTAGGAGATACTGGTAATATTGCTGGGTTGAATGTAACAGGTACATTTTAATACATAAATTTCAGTGCTATAATCTATAGTGACGAGCACGCAAATTGCAGACACGTTAACACTTTGGATCACTTTTAATCACGTTAAATCACTTTAAATCACACTAAATCACCGTTGACGGAACGTAAACACCTTAAATCACTTTTCGCGTAAATCACTTAACACTTGAAAACACTTTCACCATGCAATATCAACACTTGATAACACTTTCACGTTAACACTTTAAATCACTTTTCACCTGTACCACGTACATAACTTTCACGTTAATTTGACACAAAAACACACTTCCACTTTAAGAACACCGCAAAAATGCCTTGTATATTATTAGGAAATACTGGTATTATTGCTGGGTTGAATGTAACAGGTACATTTTATTACATAAATGTTGAGTGCTATAATCAATAGTGACTAGCAAGCAAATTGCAGAGAAATGCGCTTGGCTGCGATACTTCTTCTGTGCATCAGCTGTACACTATAGGTAGTTCTGCGGAGTAATCCAATTGATAAACACAGGCACAGAATTAATTAAAAAGCACACACACACTGCATTAATCACTATTGTAGAAGACGATAATCCTAAGTCCTGGTAATGCCGGAAAAACAGTAACTTTTGAAGTAGCAGACCGATCTTCTTCAAATTTACAATCTCATACAGCCCATGGCTTGAATCAGAAGAATCCGTTTGAACAAAATCGCTAGGCCAATTAGGGGCTTAATTAGCGATTCGTTTAATTGCCTCCAGTACCTCTTTCTCCCTTTGTTGACAACAGGAAATCACTCGGGTTAACAGGCGATGGGGGGTCGAATGCTTCTAACTGACCGTAGGGACGGGGAAAAGGTCAAAGTTCACGGTGAAAAACTTGTAAAAGCAATTAAAAATCAATTACTCGGCATCCATTGACCGCACACATACATAATTACTGTCAAATTGCTCAGCGTAAAATACCGCATCCGACGATACTAAACACCAGTGACATCGGGCAACGGCGGCTGCTATGCGAATCTGGAAGCACAGTTCGATATGAATTACAACGTGCACGACGCGTTGAGGCAGTAATTAGTCTCTTAGTAATTACTGGATGATCCGATCTTGACGAACTTGGAGTCTAATTAAAGCTGAACGTCTTGGCTATACATAGCAATTAAAATTAAGACAATCCGCTGAATATTTCCACTTCTAATGAGGAAAATGCCGGAGCTCATAGAAACAACCTACACTCGTCCCTCTAGGCGGGTCTGTTCATCGCTTTGAGGTGACGGAGAACACAAACCTTACCCTTCGAGAGTTCTGGAAAGGCCACTTTAAGATCGTCATATGCCTAGGAATTATTGATCAGGCCTGGCTGGGTGTTACAACGAGGACCTTAACCTCTGCATGGAAGAAGATGTGGCCTGAGGCTGTTGCTGAAAGGGCCTTCGAAGGATTGGAACCCAAAGTGGCATAGGTAGAGGAGCTTGTTTCTCTTTGAAAATCCATGAGTCTGGAGGTGGATGGGAGAGATGTGAACGAACTCGTCGAACAACAGTCTCAGGAGCTGACAACCGAGGAGTTACACGATCTGTATTTGCAGCAGCATACGTTGGGTTAACGAAAAATTAGTTTTGAAGAGGAGCCAGAGGTGGAGGAGGTTATCGCTACAAGAGATATAAAACAGGTCTTGGGAATGTGGGAGAAAGTTGTAGAGTTCGTGGATAAAAATCACCGCGAAAACGTTGCAACTAGTCGTGCATCCTTGACACGGAGGAAGAAACAAACCTCCTTGGAAAGTTTTTTTAAATGATCTGCGGGTGGAAATAAGCAGATCATGACGAAAAAAGCGAAGACCAGTGACAAAAATTAAGCTCTTCCGTAGGCACTTCACTTTTTCTTTTAATTATGTTTTTATAGAATATGTATTTGTTATTTATAAATAAATGTTTCTTCTTGTTTTTTATTCTTATTTAAAAACACTTAAAAAACAACTGAGGTCGTGTTTTAGGATCTGGAACGGATTAATGGCATTTCGATTAATTTCAATGTGGAAAATTGCTTTGAGATACGAGCAATTTGACATACGAGCAAGGTTACGAAACGAATTAAACACGTATGTCGAGGTACCACTGTACGTAATTATATAATCGTTAGCAAGCAGATAGTAATAAATAATTTTAAAAGTCTGATGCTATCAATATATAAATTATGTTGACTAGTATAATTAATTTAGAATTATACGCCTACATATAATAATATGATGTATGTTACTACAGATACGTATTAATATATACATATATGAGTCTGTGCATATATATGAAATCATAATTCTATTTAAACAAGTTAACAGTTAGAATTACTGAACAACCATGAAAGATTCCCCAAAAATGAAATATGGTGTAACAATGAACAAACACTTAGTTTAGAAATTCGATTCTATTGTGTATTGTTGTAAAAGCCATTGTAAGAGTGAAAATTCTTCATTCTGCCTTAATGCGAATTTTTGCGTTTAATGCGTTGTTTGGAGATTTTATGATCCCGAATTATATTGATGTGATATATTAATACTGCATTTGTAGACATACGTTTTCTGAGAAACGAGTCAAGGCGATTGATTTTTTGTAAAAATTTGGATTTATCCTTATTTTATTGACGTGCACCAGCACTGAATTGAGAATGGCTTGTGCTATGTTTCGATGGATGAAAAAGCGTTCGTAAGTAATGAATATTATGAAAGTTTCAGCATATTTAAATGAATAGTATTAAAAGCATATATTTATTAACATATATCAATAGTTTATGGTAAATTTTTCATTATAAATCTCATGATAGTTTCATTTCTCATTCTATTGCATTTCTATTGCGGTACGTAAATTTTTTGGTATACATATTGTAGATTGCATCAGTTTTGCTGCGCAATTTATTCCTCGGTATGTTACTTGTAGTTTTATTAGAAATTCCATTATTTTTGTATTTTTTCTGCAATTTTTAGTATCTTATTAAGAAATTTATGTTTTATTTCAAGATGTATATGAAGTTGGTTATATCAAATGTTAAATAAACGTTGTTATTCAGGCAATAGCGTTAGCTTTATCCAGATAGATAAATGCATTTCTTAAATACTCAAGATATAAAGACACACTCGGATAGTTGATAGTTGATAGTTGATAGTTGACGGGGGACGTGTGCACCATCCCTTTACCGTAATGGTTAATTGGCATATGCAACACGTCCACCTCTATCTTGAGCTAGATGGGCCACACAGGCGCCTCGCACCAAACACCGAAACCCAGCGACCAGGCCATCCAGGTGGCAGTCCAAAAAACCAAAGGAGCCCCCAGAAGCATGTTCACACCAACCGCCCGGGCCTAGTATTTATTGAGTCAAAGTTCAACAAATACATGGCCAGACAAGGGCTCAAAAAAATAAAATAAATAGATAAATAAAGGGTACATTTGAAGTTTTGACTTTACGTTTTTTAAGGGTTATATATATTCATTAAGTATAAGATTACAAAGGTGCAAGTGCCAGTTTTGAATAAATACTAGAATCACATGGACATAATTAGAACAAAACACATACAGATAGCGATAACAATAGAAAACCAAAGGAGTAAACACCATTACAAAACTACTACTGCTACATACTACAATACTACAAAACTACTACTAGAATACTTACAAACAGTACTACAAACTGATACAATGCTAAATATTACAAAACTGCTACTGCTGCTACATACTAGGCTGATAATAATGCTGATAGTATGATATCGATGATGTAATGATCTTAATACTGATGTAAGTTCAATACAATAGTTAGTGTACAAAGCAAGGATACAATACATAAATACATTATGCAACTATATAAATACCAATGCAAGGTAAAGAGGATACATTATACAACTATATATACACGCACACACACATATATACATACATACACATATACAGATATATATATACCAATACAAGGTAAAACGATACTAATGATTCTGTACGAGATGCAAGACAAAATTGATAATTCAATATAAGATCAATAAGCCATATTGTTCAATACAATAGTTAATGCAAAGTTAATAAAACACTATTTATATTACTATACCAACTGTATATTTCCTATATTAGTGCAATTTTATACGACATATCTATACGATGCTCACAATTTAATATATATTACACAGTACTGTATTGCAGGGAACTTATAATTCAATTTTATACAAGATGATACATATCTATACTATGCTCACAATTTAATGTATATATTATATAATACAGTATACAGTACAATATGATTTACAACTAATACGTAAGATAATGGAGACACACTCGGATAGTAGATTCACTGACTTTACGTTTTTTAAGGGTTATATATATTCATTAAGGGCGTGTTCAAAACAACCATTGACGGGTAGTCTTGGCGTAATTCGGATTCATACCAAGCTTATCCATTTCTCAGGGCAGTAATTTTCGTTATTTTTGCTAAACCATTTACGAAAATATAATTTTCCGAATGCTGAACTCTTATGCATGAAAAGACAGAAGTTAAGATATTTGTTTTGCAATTTGATGCAAAATTCTTATTATTAAAACACTGATGTATATGTTCTTAATTTAAAACTCTGCCAGTATATAACATTATATAACATTATTGTGTTATCACCATTTATAGATGTCGCTTGCTGCACAGCCTGCTGAATACATTTTACTTTCTAGCTATCTACAATTACATCATGTTGTTTCGGTATGAACAGGGGCGAAGTATTCATTACTTAGATACATTTAAAGATAATTAATTAAATTTTTGTGATTTTGATATCTATATTATATAGACAGGATTACTGATAAAAAATTTCAGAAAATAGTAAATGAAGAAGTAAATAGAAAAATTTCGTTCAGGTATTGTGAGATACTAATATAAACTTCATACATTTTACTAGAGGGCTGTTGCCAAAGCAAAATCTTTACTATATATGTCTACGAGCTCTATGTATACAGTGTGTTGCTCAAAGTAAACTTCCTGCATTGTGAAGAGTACTACGTGTATGTCTTGATGCGTTCATGAGAAGCTTGTTCCCTCGTATACGCTCTGCCTCTTCGAACAAAAATTGTCCGTAAACTGCAGCGTCTTGAGTTGTTAATATAGGTTCTTGAGCTGTTCTGGTATTTCCTGTCGAATCTGACGATGACGCGGAGAGTCTTGTATCCTTCGTTTACTTGCTACTTCTTCTATTCATCGCGCATGGTCTGTTGACGTTCCACTTGCCTAATGGCCTCCGTTTCCCTTCTGCTTCCCTTTCCGGAGCACGCAGTGTTTCTTGGTTTTCTGAATGTCTTTTGTGTTTTCTACTAGTTTCTGATACAGTTTGAGCACGCGAAGTTTCTTGAGTTGCTGCTTGTCTGCTGGAACTCCTATTCGTTTCTTCTTCAGTTTCTTGAATGCGTAAGCTTTCTTGTCACTATGCTTGCCTGCTGAGTTTCTAGTTGTGTCTTCATTCATTTTTGAAGCTCGCAAATTTTATTGTACTTGCCTGTTGAGTCTCCTAGTGTTTTTTACTTCATTTTTCTGTAGCTCGCAGTACCATTTGTGCTCTCTTCTTGCGTTCAGACATTTAAGCAAATTGGGAAAAAAAATTATTTAACTGTAGTAAAGTAACATTGCATCTAAAATACGTTAAATATCTACAGATGTTTAAACTTCTACTCAGAAAGTAAGTATACAATAAAAGAAATTAAATTTTTATAAATAAATTTAGAATAGCCTAAAATGCATAGAAACATTTCATTATGAAGAAAATGTATTCATTCTTTCCAAGCAACCAGCGATTCGTAAATACATTTTTCTTGCCAACTCAGGAAACAAAGACCTTTGACACTTCAGGTAATACATTGGAAGTTATGATTTAAATTTATTTCAATATAACAAATTTTCAAAATCTCAATAAAGGAATTAACGTAGCGATAGCATATCGTGTCACGTATCCAAAGGTGAAACATAAAAGTTGCCAAAAGCAGCTATTTATTTAAAATACTGATATTAACGAAAGATTTTCGACATACAATGACGTTATATGGAATCACGTGCTTTCTTCAACTTCAGAATATAACCGTAAATAATAATAACAATAAGTTTCACGTTTGGCAATACTATTTATTTCATATTTTTTTTAACTTAAAAATATCTCTTAAACAAACTCTACGATTTGAAAGTGAGAAGGGCCAACATTTTTCCAAGTAAAGCATTTTGATGTCCAGTGCGCTAGACTTCGGCCACTTGGAAAAATAAATACGAAAAATTACCGTTTTCCGAAATTTTATATAATATCTCGAGTGATAGTCGTAGGAAGATAACAATAGTCGGAAAGTTTTACCAAGAAGTTTTGAAATCCGGGGGTACCTCCTTCCAAACTCAAACTCCCCGTTCCGGAGATATGATGTTACGAAGAAAAAAACAAGGAGGCAAAAATCCACAGATATTTATATTGTTGATTCCTGTGTACAATATTCAATTTCCTTCAAAACATTAAGCTTCATTTAAATAAAAGGAAATTAAATCCAGGCATTTTTATTACCTTTCAAGCTTTTATTGTATTTTTAAATATTCATTTTGTCACATTTGCGCAAGTTTTCCTCGGCGTCATTAGGAGCCGTAGGTCGAAGACATTTAAGAATCATTGCTGTAAATAATGATCATATGATAAATTTCAATACATATTCGATTGTTTTGATGAGAATTTGAGTACAATTCTTTATACATCAGCTACTATGCCCCTTTATGTAACGACAAAGATTATTTCCGATGATTATCCGATGAGAATGATTCTTTACAATGATTATTCGATGGCAATGATTATTTACAACGAATATTAAAAGCTGATGACTATGATTACTTAAATAGAATATGCATGTCATTCGATGACAGCGATTATTTCCAAAGAATCTTCGATCACGTCACTATTGTATATCGCTATACCCGTGGGGTTGGGGCCGGTTGTGAATTGTACTACGGCCCTGTAATTAAGCGTTTTAAATGACGTCAAATAGTCACTGATCCAGATATTTTTCTAGTAACTGCCGGGTATTGTGATCAAAACCGTTATTTAAATCTTCTGAATAAAATTTGGGATAATTCCTTTTACATCAGAGAATAAAGCAATTTGTAGCACGAATTTCGACAAAACTACATGCATCGAATAACAAGAATTATATAAACGGAAGTATCAGTACAACAAATCGCTCCTTGCAGCTTCGCTTTTGTCCGACACTTGTTTTTCAGCTATCGTATCTACCCATTTGAAGATACCATGTGAAGAATACTTTTTTTAAGTGTGTAAATTAATTACATGTATGTTATGTATATATATGGAGATATTTTTTGAATTAAGAAAGCACCAACTTCTTTTAACGAAAACAACCGAGACATTACCTCCAGTCCAATTTAATTTTTCATCTAAATCATTTCTTAATTACAAAAGTTAATATTAATTTTCTTTGCAAAGGAGACTAGGTGTTGCTGGAAACAAATGAAATACCAAACATCATAAATTTATTGAAGTCAACAGCAGAAAACTGTTAAACAATTAATAGCTCACTTCAATGAAATGTGATTGCATTTAAACGTATTAAATTGTTTTCAGCAGATGTAATAATCAGGAACATAGGAAGATCCGAAGAGATATTTTGCGTTTAAATACTTCTTTTGTTTTCGCTAATTTTTTTATACATTTCAGTTAACGTGTAAATCTGTGTTTTGAACGCATGGCATGTTAAGTGAAGAAGTCTGTAGGAAGGCAATTTTTAATCCTGTGCGGAAATTGTCCAAATGATTGATCAGTCATCGACTCAGCATACGCAGCCATCAGGTTGAGATCCCAAACATTGATTAATTGCGCTCGACTGGAAATTTGATCAGCATGGTCAACGGAAGCCACCGTTTAAAAAATTTTCTTGTTCTTAAATATATGCTTATTCACTTTTGTAATATGACTAGATACTTATAATCACGGTTCCTTCACTTTCAATAATATATTTCATAAATTGTTGAAGTGCAGACACACACTTCATATTGTAGAAAAACGTTTCTCTGGAATTTTTGATGCAAATCCTGGTTATTTTTTCTAAGAAGGGAAAGTAAGGAAGTGTGCCATTTATAAAGCTTAAATTTTGCTAGATTTGCAGGTTTTTCGCGCTCGCATTTCACGTGCTTCTTAAGAATCTCTGGAAACAAAATGGAAACTTTCCATGACATGTTGCCAATCTAATTGGAGAAAAAATTTATTCTTTATAGGGATACTTGCGGGAGGTAACCGTCGAGCAATCTTCTTGTATCTGCCTCGTCCCATCCTGTTTGTTATTTTATTAAAACGTGTTTGGAAATTATTTCCCTCATTGCAAGGTTTGATTTGAGATGATAGATGTCAATCAGACCTTTTAATATGGCATCTTGAGCTGCTGGTGCCAGCAACTTTATTTCCTGTTATACCTGTATATCCTCATAATGGAATTTAGGCTAATACGACGAATATTCATTTCCATATTTATTGTTTTTTAAAGATTTTGAATAAGTGAAGATATTTTACAACATAGAGCGTTTAGAAATCTTTGACAATCTGTAAAAATGTTCGCAAACTGTAACTTACTACTTTTGACAAAAAACGTATAAGTAATCATTTATTAAATTAATTAATTCAAACATATGAACATATATATTTAATGAAATAAAAATATTTCAGCGCAAATAATTATCGACGTATATTTGAAGAAGAAGAAGGAGAAGCAGAAATATACTACAGCGGACAATTACTAGAAGAATTGGATCCCCAGTGTTTAAGATTGCAATACGTGTCGGAGACGTAAGTCTTTTCGGAAAAAATAATAAAACAAAAGATAATGTTTCAGGTCCAGTTTAATTATACATTTAATAATATTTTGACAAAAACGCTGGTCTGGAAAATAATACGTTTTCAGATTTATAATGCTTAAAGTTTTTTTCATTCCTTCATTACAAAAATAGATTATAAATGTTTAAAATGGAAAATCACATTGTGAAGAATTCATATTTATTGTAATACCTTTTGATTATAAGGAAACTTTATTGCATTAACTAATGAAATATCTAAACAGAAAGCTAATATACAAAATACACCTGTTTATACGGCCAGTTTGTAAAATTTGTGAATGAGAAGTAAATGTCAAATAGTTGATATAATTAGAGTAACAAAGACAAAAAAGACTTTATGTTTATAAATAATATGCATATATATATATATATATATATATGTAAAACAAATTAAGTAAACACCGAAATCCATCCCATACTCTATTCGGAACAAATCTAATATAAATTGTTCTCCTCACCTCTTTCGGTTAGACTATATATTTCTAGATTTACAGAGATTTATGAGATTATTTAGCTCGAGTTTTGACAATGTACTCATCAAACATAATAAAAATTTCGAGATTCTAACTTTTCATTGCAATTATTGTTTTTAATATGTAATATTAAATGATTTTGAATTAATAGCAAATTAAAAAATAAAAATTAATTAATTAAAATATATGTTTATGTAGATATATATATCCCCATCACATGATTTTTACATAAAGATGATGACTTAGCTAAGTGGGAATATAAAATTTCCTGAATCAAATATTTCTCTTACTAAACCACAATATTGTCGAACTATGCACATTTTTTCTATCTCTGTCACCGCTGACACGGCGTCGTACTACTTTATTCCTATTCCAACAATATGAGAAATATAAATATTCTAGAAATAGGTAAGTTTGGAATTTCAAATGAACTGGGGCCGCAAATGTGAATTGAAATAAATCTGAATATTTTATCTTATTCATCTGCCAAATTTGCTCTGTATTATAGATCAACATGTGCGATCAGAATTCCTAACATTAATTCACACACACACACACATATACATATATATCTATATATATATATACGTTTATCGTATATATGTTACGGTGAAACACCGAAATCTGGAGAATGTCGACTTTCACCGGTGAATGTCAACATTCACATAGTCGCTTGTTGTATGTCCGAAATATTTTCAAATACTCTTATTTCTGACTTACACCGGTAAATGTCGACATTCACCATCTACTAATGGTATATATATATATATATATATATATACATAAAATCGTTTATTGCAATTATTATTATTATTATATATATATATATACATATAATCGTTTATTGTCGGAAACGCTTTCCTGGCGCCATAGCGACGAGAGACAACACAAGAAAAATAGGGTACGAACAGTGTAAAGATATTTGTTTGTTATTCTTAGCGCGGCGGAAACTAAGAAATAAGAACAAAAACATTGGATCGTCATCAAAAAAAGTATTCGAAAGTTCTTTCGGGAAGTATCCTAGACATGGGTTTGGTAGGGGTAGTCCAGTGCATTGTTCAGCAAGATCACGAGCCCTCACTTGCATTATCACTTCCTCTAGGGTACGTCAAAATATTAGTGCACGAAACCCCCGTTAGAACTCCAACAGAAACTTGTGGCACATATCGTGTCAGCTGCTGGGAAAGTCCTGGGGGTGCACGGTATTTTCCAGAACATCTTATGTTCGATGTGCGAGAGATGTGATACCTGCATCAGGGTTCAGGTCGTAATTTCGAAGAATTTCATTGAGGTCCATAAGTGTCTAATTTTGTTTCTATTTTTTAATTTCTCTTGTGCTAAGCATAACTGGTGTCCGTTCTTTCTTGTGTTTCGTGTTGTTTGTACCGACCAGGAAAGTGTTTTCGGTCATGTTTTGCCATTTCATTTTTCGTCGTCGTCGTCTCTCTCATATATGTGCATAATTACCTGTGACTCAAGTGTTACTACTACATCATGAAATTTACAAACATAGTGTTTAAAATGCTACATATCCCCATCCGAAAATATCTTTTTTTTTCTCTTGCCCTTCAAATAAGAAATGTGTGTCCTTCATTGTATAACCTCCTGGAACTTTAATTCTTCTTTTTTCGAGGACTATGGAGAAAATATTTCGGTATAGGCAGCTGTCAATATTCTAACATTACATTTTAAAAGCCATTAAAGTGTAGCCGAAACGCTCAGAAAGGCTTAACTCGCTTAGGATTTAGGAAATACATTTTGTAAGACTTCGCAAATTTTCCTTCAATAAATTTAATGGAACAGACAAAAGAAATTACAGGGAACAATAAATATAGGAGAAAACAGATATATCTTTTCGTAATTTATTTTGCTTTGTTTGATTTCTTTCATTCTTCCTGTATAAATAATTAAAACTTTAAGAATGCAACTGAAGAATGAGAATAAAATTTTCAATTGAAAACGAATGGTGGCAGAAATCCTAGTGCTCCTCTGCTGTACCGCGAAATAGACCAGCAATATATTCCGAATTTGGAATAACGAGAAAAAATTTGAAACCTTTGCAGCCAGCGATGCAAAGAGATTGATCTGACAGGAAGATGATTTAAATGAGGAAACTCGGAGATAATTTAATGAGGTGTCAGGTTACCTCTACTGGGATAATAATAAGAAAAGGTTAAAATACAAAATACGTAAGTAAATTATACAAAAATTGAAGAAATTTAATATATCTGGCATGCGTAAGAAATAGTAATTGATTCAAAAATGTAAATGAATCCAAAGCTTTCAAACTTATACTCGTTTCAATACAGATTTTGCTGATTCAGAAAGTACGTTACTTGTATATCTTCTAAAATGCTTTTTCCATCCTTTGTTTGTAGTTGTTTCATTTTTCATTTCAGTTTCATTTTTTCCTCCTATTTTGCAATTTTCGCCATTCTTTCCCTCTGCTTTTAAGCCACCTGCTTATTAGTACTATTATTTATATCACAACTTATGTAAAAATTAAGTAAGGAAAAGTAAGGCACTAAAACTTTGCAACTTATTACGCTCTACGTGAGATTCATGGTGGTCGCTTATTGCATACAAATCATGCCAAACGCTTTAACTCTTTCGCATCGAGGGACGACCAAATCTGTTTTCAATAAACATCGAAAACGCCCGTGTTTACGAATTTGTCTTGGAATAGTTTTCCTTTCCCCCTCCGGTTTCATCCATTGTGTGCAGTTTCACCTTAGGGCCGGTTTGCACCTGCGAACGTCAATAGCTTTCCGTTTTTCTCCTTTATTTGCTTCAAAAGAATGATTGACATGTCTTTTAACAACTCGCGAAACCAATGAGCCATACATACTAACGTGGAGGGGAAAGAACTAGGTAGAAAATAAACGAGGCGTTGCGGCGGTTTTTTGTTGCCTGAATGAACGGGCGTTTCGGGCGACTTCGATGCGAAAGAGTTAATTTCTCTGCTTGGCTTTAGGTCCTAACAACGAAAACTAAAAATTCGACCTTTGTAGAAAAACATTTTGTCAGGCAATGAATCTACGGTTAGATTTTTCCCTCTGAAACTGAGCCAAAAGTGTTATATAGTATCTAAATATGGAAGTGTTGTACATGTTAAACGTGATCTTCGTTGCATTACTTTCACTCTTTTACTACTGAAATAAAGAGATACTGATTATTTTGTAGATTGGAAAACCCTCCTTGTGATCATGAAAAGGAGCAAAACCTGGAAAACGAGAAAGAACTAGAAAAGAAGCGAGAACAGAAAAAGATGCAAGAGCTGAAAAAGAATCAATAGCTGAATAAAAAGGAAGAACAGGAAAAGAAGGAGAAACTGGAAAAGAAGCAAGAACTGAAAAACAAGAAAAAACTGCAATTGACACAAAAACGAGAAAAAAAGCAAGAACTGAAAAAGAAGCAAAAGCTGGAAAAGATACAAAAACGAGAAAACAAGCAAGAACCGGAAAAGATACAAGAATTGGAAAACATACAAGAATTGGAAAATAAGCAAGAACTGAATAAGAAGCAAGAGCAGGAAAAGAAGCAAAAACTTGAAAAGAAGCAAGAACTGAAAATGAAACAAGAGCAGAAAAAGAAGCAAAAACTGGAAAAGAAGGAAGAACTGAAAAACAAACAAAAACTGGAAAAGCAATAGAAACTAGAAAAGAAGCAAGAACTGAAAAAGAAGCAAACTCTGGAATGGATTCAAAAACTAGAAAAGAAAGAACTAAAAATTCAGAAACAACTGGAAGAGATACAAAAACAAGTAAACAAAGAAGAACTGAAAAGGCAGAAGAAACTGGAAAAAATGCAAAAACTAAAAAACAAAGAAGAACTGAAAAAGAAAAAGAAACTGGAAAAGAAGCAAGAGCCGGAAAAGATGCCAGAAATGGAAAATATAGAGGAGTTTGAAAAGACGCAATACCTGGAAAAGAAGCAAAAAACGGAAAAGATTCCAAATCTGAAAGACAAGCTAGAACCGGAAAAGAACTGTCAAACCCGAAAAGGAAACCGGTTGAACTGTGAAAAGAGCCAGAACTGGATACCGACTGTAGAACGATTGATTTAATGACCAAACGAAGCAAGACCCGGAAAAGAAAAATAGAACAAATAAATCATATACCTGCTTCATTTTACCAAAATTTATTATTAACAACATTTTTATTATCAAGAACTTTATGGTATTCTTAGTATATGGACGGCATTTGATAATATTTTGCTCGGTAAGTGTAACTACTGATATATTATTAGCTAGTAATTAGTCATGCTAACTTTAAGATACCAGTATTATTTTAGCAGCAACTAAGTACACTCTTTCGTAGTTCAGATCTATGTTTTCAGTGCCCTTTCATGGCTGCGAGGTCTTCCGGTTTTACCTGGAAAGTCACAGTTTATTGACTTTTTTAACACATAGCTTTACACATGACAATATTTTTCAACAATAAATTTATGTTGTGCTACTGGCTTTAAATTGTGCAAATAAATATTGCACGGCATATCTTTCATAATTGAACTCATGAAATTAATTTATACAAATTTCATTTTAAAATTTGTTTGACCCTGAGCTGTCTTATCCAACTGCAGATATTCATAGAACTTTATATCAAGTTTCAAAGAAACGTTCAAAAAGGAATGTTTATCCACTTTTAATTATGTGTTAATCAGCATGATTTGCATTACTAAGATTGTAATTCTAAACAAATTAAAAGCTATTGTAGTATGTACATTAGCTTTTCATTTGCTTTCACCTTGTTTAAATTCAGTTTGACATACCACAGTTTCCGTCTCTACTCAGAATTTTTTCAGTGTAAAAATTCAAGATTACAAATTGAAATGAGCGAAAGAAATAACTTTTAAAATGTGTGTATACATTACATCAGAATCATAATATAATTAGATAAATAAACTGAATAATATGTTATAAAGCGAATTTATATCAATTTCGATTTCTTTCAAAATAGAGATTTCTTCGCACCTCACAAATCTCACAGAAACTCTCGGTTTGTGATCCGTGAGCTTTAGTTTTTTATATTTGTAATTTGGCAGCAATATGATTAACTGTTACGATGCAAATTCTTGCTCACAAATTGGTTATCTAACTAGAAAATGGTATAATTAAAATAAAATGAATATTATTAGATGGAAATGTTGGTTTCCTTTGCGTTTATCTGAATGGTATCGTATATATATAAACCTGTTGGAGACGTTTTTTTCCCACACATCGAATAGAGACACATAGTCACATAATACAAATAATATGAATACAAGAATATAGTGTAAGATGAAGCTCTACCACATTTCTCTATTACTTAAGACTGCGAAAGATTTGTTAAAGCATTACAGGATCATACTCTGATGGATCTCGCCGTTCTGTTTCATTTTCTTCCCTCGAAAACACATTATCTTAGTACAATAGATTACTTTTGAAGGAATGGATTATTTGAAAACATTGTAACTGTAAGAATTATTCTCTGACGCTATTACTGAAAAAGCGGCTGAGAGCATAATCTTTGGCTATGCGCTTTAAGCTGTATTAAAACCATTTTGAAATGTAAGGCCTACAAACTGAAACGTAACTTTATCTTATTTCTGTACTATTCATTAGAGTTATATACATTCCCATCAATAGATACTGAATGGCTAAATATTCTGCTTACCCAAATCAGTTATTTTTTTCCTCCCTTCTTTTTCCTAATTTTAATTAGTCCGGAAAGTAAAGCTATAGAGAATTTCACTTCTTCATTAGAAATCTGATTTAGAATTTTGTTTTCGGAGATAAAAGTTTGAATTCTTTATCCCTTTTCTAAACACAAAGATTGAAAAACGTAACATCGAAATTTTGAAAACATTTATACACTAATAGAAGGGAAAAAAAACAGAATATAATGCTTCAGCAAGCATGTAAATATCTCTATCACTTAAGTTTCAGCTATGTTTGTTATAGTATATTCAATCGTATAAGGCGCACTTTTAAAAGAAAATGCAAGATGGAAATTTATGGGTACGCGCTGTACGCCAGCTATAAAAATGTTATGTTTAGAAATATGGAAAAAGTGAGCATACGAAAATTAGATTTCTGCGTGTAATTAAATGCTTTTTATTTAAGAGAAATAAAATAGTTTATGTACTTAAAAATTTTCGTTATCGGATTCTGTTTCATTTTCACCTTCACCTCTGATCCATACTTGCATAGACAGATCCAAGTTCCTCATATACGTCTCAAGCTATAACTTCAAGCACATCATCGAATTCTGTTTCAGTTTTGCCGTTACTTTTACTCTGATCCACACATAAATAATCATCTTTCGTTGCATCTAGACCGTCAGATATACCACATGAATTAAACGGGTTTAATTTTATTCCGTGATTTTATTATCTACTGACACACTAGTTATGGACTGGCATGACGTATTTGGTCTCCATTCGTAATTGTTTTTATCACCTTCACTTTTGTTCGAGTATTCCACTAACGTTTAAAATATTCTATCGATGATTTATTGACATATATGTCTAATATCTGAAATAATGGCAATAATCCGCCTGGATAAACTGTCATATCTGTATAACACTCTTTCAACAACATATTTGTGTTATCCGTTAGATGGAGGCTGAGCATGTCCCAAAGTATTAGACTTTCTTGATTATCTGAGGCAAAAGGAAGCTTTTGCCAAATATTTCTTATCCACAGTTTCACAACATTTTTCTCCGCCGATCATTTCTCGTGAATACGGATGAAAACACTTTCGGGAAACTGCACTTCAGCACAGTCTTTCTTTTCAAGATATCGATGAGCTTTTAATTTCGTACGGTCGGCTAAGCAGGAGATCAGTACGGTGAGGTGAGATTTCTCGTTGGCCTATTGATTTTATGTTAACCGTTATTTTTCTTTCATATTATTGTTTCTTTATCTCCTACTATATCAAAACTACAGGAATGACATCCATATTTGCAACACGTGATAGTAAATAAATTTTTACATATTTTTAAAACTCATCAAAGTTTTATCTCTATATTTTCGAAGCCTTTGAAAAAATTTTATCTCTTTTTCTCGGAGAACTGAATTATTCCGTGAAGTAAATCGAATACACAACCTCAGTTTGCTTTAGAGTTTTCACTTCTATTTGCACTCCATTTTTCTATTTTTAAGGCAAAGAAACGTACGCTGTTTCTTGTTACAATTAATCCATTCTAGTGATGATGGGGATTTTCTACAATGCAGTTTCCAACACTTTCGCCGATGGTAAGCTATTTCATTACTTCTTTATGCAATACACATTTATTCTTTGGCGCAATAATCATTGTAAAATTTTATGCCTCTTCCACTCGTGTACGAAGCATTCACGAAAACCAAACTGCATGATTTCCATTTTCTTTCGCAAACTGAATGACGTAACATTTGAAACTTGCATTGTGTTTGTTTCGTTCGGCGAAAGCCATAACTACTGCTGAAGAAAGCACTGGATGAACTACACTTCACTAAAATCAAATGTGATATCTTTAAGTCTTTGATGTTGACATCAGAACCACGGCTTCAAATGACTTCAGAAAGAAGAAACATGACTCCTAATTCCGCAAACTCACTTTGGTCGAAAGTGCACTCTTATCCAAATTATGTTCCTTATTTCTCGAAGTCCTAGAATAACATTCTCTTCCACATCCAGAATGAATACAAATCACCTCCTACCTTGCAGAAATATTTTCCCCGATAATCAATTCTCCTGCGCACCACCTTATCGCTTGCCAAACTGCAATGTTTCCGCAATTGACATATTTGCTCGTGTTTCCTAAGGTATGAAATAATCAAGAAGAGCTGTTGCGGGATATGATGTTTTTGGTATTGCCAAACCACCATGTGTATTTTATTGCTTTCTTTATTTACTAAAGATCTGATGCATCGTAATTAAGCGATATAAGAACTTGATTTATATGCGATTACGTTTTCTTATACAAAATGTTCCAACATTGTGCTTATGCGTTGTGATTTCATTTATTCAAAACTCAGTCTAGTTATATTTATAAAATTTTCAATAGCAAACGAATGTTTTAAGAAAACAGTTTAAACGTTTTGGGTCAAGATACTTTTCAAAAAAAGTCTAATCCAAGAATTATTTATATGAGAAATTTTATGTAAAAACAAATGACGCACATTTTTACGTTTGAAATTTACTGGCATATTCCATGACAAATTTACTAAGAGATTTCGGGTTTTTACCAGCTATAGGAAGTCAAGGATTTCTAGAATAATTTACAAAGTCAAGGACGAGTTCTGTCTATTGTTAATTGGTATTTTTATTTCCAAAATAAAACGTTGAAAATTAAATTTTGAGAGAAGTCTTTTTAATTTTTTTGGCACGCTGCATAATGATTTCATTTCAAAAAAGCTGAAAATAAAAGTATCAGTTTTCTACATTTTACTAATTATTCTTTCCTCCAATACCTAGACTTCATTTCGAAAACTTTCCTTTTGGTTATAAGAAATATATCACAAAACAATTGACTGATGTCAATCGAAATCAGACGGAGATACTTATGTTCAAAATTATTTCATAACAAGGCAAACTTTTTCCTCATAAAATTATGAGTGTCGGAGAAACATATGAAGAGCTAGGCTTCGTAATTTTTACAAAACAAATGACTTTAAATTTAAGAGTACCAAAGCGCAAACATTTACGTTTTTCAAAACACATTTGTACTTGCAAGTCAATGCCTACCACAAACGACCAAGATCCGGTCTGAACTTTTGCAGACAGTGCACAGACATGCGTTTCGAGTACCTTTCATTTTGGTTATTTGCGTATGCCATATAACCTTCTCAAATATTCTCATGCTTGTGACTCAGAATTGAAATATCATTTTAACTGATATTTTTATGTGATGTGTAACAATAATTTTGTTTATTTTTCAGGATGAAGATTCAGGCCCCCTTTGCGCATACCGACTGTAATTTGAATAGCCAGTTTACAATAACAAGCTTAATAGTAACCGACCGTCATAGGAAGACACCCGAGGCTTAAAGGAACGCGAATCTCTATCAAAGTTGCAACTTGTGTAAATGCAATTTTGACTTTAAAATTCCTTTATTTTCCCTTTCTCGTGCCAAAAATGTTTTTCTCTTCAATATTTAGTTTAATAACGTGAAACTTTAATTTAAATTTTTTTCGCTATTTTTACTTTAAAAAGATTTTAAGTTCTTTCATTTTACAAAAGTAATACTGATTTTAAAAACTATAAATATTTCCTTTTGGTTTTTTATTTTAAAAAATTGCTTTTAAATGCTCACTTTATTTATTTTACAGAAATATTATATACTCTTAAAGCTAAACATATTTCTATTTCGTATTTCCATAAATGCCATTTTTTAAAAATAATTTACTCCTTTTTATTAAGGGGTGTTGGAACCCCTATAGCAACAATGTTGAATTGGCCATTTTTGGATTACCTTTTCTGAAAATCTGCTGTTCTTACAGGTTTGAAGGTTTTTACGTAATTAAAGTACATCTATCACCTCGCGCTCTTTCAAGCACGAGGCAGCTTCGTCTATGCACTCGCCATAGTAGGAAAATAATCTCTATCTTTGAAATTTTATCCTCTAATTTATTACACATAACGGTACACAATATACAATAAAACAAATATCACTAGTATAGTATACATTTAATTATATACATAATATAATATTGTTATTTCAATCCATTTCATCGAGAGTCGCGATCAAACTTTTAACTTTTGTTTTTAAACTCTGCAAAATAATTTTCCCTTCTTCAGATATTTTATAGAGATTAAGAATCACTTCAGCATGATGTAAAAAGAACAGCCATTTCTCAGCTTTCGATGGTGGGTCAAACATAACTCTTTTATTATTTTCAAATGTTTCAATAATCGTTTCCCTTGCTCTAAGAATCTCTAAGAATCTCCTATATCTTGATAAAAATAAGAACCTTAATTTCTCATTTCCATATAAAATATACTTCCTCGGTGTCTACTGGCTTTAACGCCTGACATTCGAATCATGTTATTAACAGACATAAAAACAATTATAATTTTCTTAGTTCATATGGTTAATATATAAATTAAGAAGGACTTACGTTTGATCCCGATAGTGAAAATATCGAACGAAGAGCACAACTTGACCATGTTAACTTTAATCATGAGCACACTGCAGTGGCACGTAACTTGACATGATTACAACACGGTAATTCACATTACCCCTGATTTAACTTTTCACGATTTCACTAGGATGATGAACACTGATGATCCCATTTTACCACTCACTGGCTGTTAACTTTTTAGCACATCACGCTTTCACAAATCGGATGAATTTATTCGAACACATGGCCCTAAACGCGCCATTTTCTTTCGTCATAAAAATCTTCTCTCATCGTAGATCCATTCGTGAACTATCACCGAATTTCCTTTTATAACTTTCAGTAACTTTATCAGGTTCAATGTTTCTTCTAACCTTCTTCGGAAACATACAATGACCTGACTAGAACAGAGAGCTTACTAAAGCTATGTTCACTAATTGTAGTAAGTAGACAGGATACAGACGAAGGGTATACAAAACCCTTTATTTTTTTTTCTTTATATACAATGACTTCCGTACTTCGGAATACAATGACCCTCCACTCGGGGTCTAACTTAAAAGATATCAAAATAAAACTAAACTCTAATTTAACTTTAGAATAAGATTGGCCTTATAATAACAGGAAGCGTATGTAGCACAGAGACTGTGAACACTACAATACGTATAATTTATCAAGAGGATTAAAACCTCTGGCCTGGAAGGCAAAGTAGCAACTGCGTAACTTCTAAGGTAAGCGGCCTGCTTCGAACTCACGGCTTCCTCTCTTCTGCTTGGCAAAAAGGCCACACTTAAATACTTGGCGTTCGCCAGACAACTTTGCATAAACTCCTTCACGCTTATAATTCTGGCCGGAAGTAGAAAATAAGAAGTGATAGTAAAGATTTAAAACAAAATAAACGTTAGTAAAACTTAAGATCCTTACATACTTCCCGCCAGAGTTAATTAGTTTGAAACTGAGGTCTAAAACGACCTTGTTGAAAACTTTTAGCTCTAGAAACTAACGCGAGGCCAACCTTTAACAATCATAACTTAGCTAGAAACTAGAAAATTTTAAAAGAAAGAAATTTGTTACAATAGCAGCTCCCGGAATATACAACAATCTTTTTTCTTTTTCATCTGTACTGCATCAAAACAGGAGCTTTATTCAATTCTGGTTCCTTCCAGAGATCTTTGTAATATTCAGACATCCTTTTCTGGGCCCAATCTTTAAAGGTGCTGCAGACCGTAGCTTGGTTGATCCTCCTTCTTGTACGGGCTCGCCCTTCAGTGCTTTCCTCTGGAAGCTTCCGTTTTTCACCACTACGGCCACCCTTGAACATCTTCCTTCTGTCCTCTGCTTGTGGTCTTGGCCGTTTGAAGGCAGCTGGTCTTGGTGGAACCGAGAAACTTCTGTCGTGATCCTGCTTGGACCTCGTTGTTGGCCGTTCAAATTTTTCTTGTACTTTTTCCTCCGCCGCTGATGGCCCTTCCGCAGTTCGGCGACTTTTGCTGCGGAGAGTTCTGTCGGGTGAGTCAATCTTCCGTTTCACAGCCGGGTTATAGTTGCCGTCCTTTCTCCCGGTCTTTTCCACATACGTCGTCCTTCTCCCTTCTTCATTCTGGGGGTGTTCGTGAACTCTGTTTTTTGGACGGTGGAACGGCTTCTTTTTCTTTGTACCTTCAATTTTTCCGCGGGGCAATTTTCTTTTCACTTGCTTCTGTCTCTCATTGGCTTGCCCTTGTACTTGTCGTTTTCCCACCTCTGGAACTTGTACCTGCGGTGTCTGCCGTACCGGATCCTGCAAAAGATCTGAAAAGATTTGCATTTTATTACGGTCATAGAATGGTTTTATCTGGTCAATGTTTGCGGAACAGGTTTCACCATTTCTTGCCTTTAACACTACAACAGCGTGAGTTATTTTTTCGATAACATATGGTCCTTCAAAGCGTGGAAAAAATTTGGCAGTTTTATCTTCTGGTGCTGAAGAAAGTGAATGCTTAATTTTTAGTACTTCATCCCCTACTTTATAAGTTACTCCCCGTCGTTTCAAGTCATAATACAATTTTTGTTTTCTTTGTGCTACTTCCGTATTCTTTTTTGCTTCTTTTATTAGTTTTTCTATATCACCCATTTTAAATTCTGGGGCTCTTTGTTGCACGTAAAATAGTTTATCTAACGGTGTTATAACCTTTCTGCCTAGAAATAACTCAGCAGGAGTTTTGCCCGTTGTATCATGTTTTGCGGTCCTAAGGGCGAAAGCAAATTCATTGACATAGTTATCCCAGCTTTTATGAAAATTTTTAACATAACTACGGATAATTTTCACTATATTTCTGTTGACCCGTTCCGCTATATTTGATTGCGGCCGATACGGGACCATTTTTAAATGACGTATACCCAGTTTTTGGCACATGTCTTCAAATACATCACTTACAAATTGAGGACCATTATCCGATACAACTTTTAGGGGCGCCCCGTATTTTAAAATATATTTATTTAAAATAGAATCGGTAACTAATTTCGCGGAGGCTCGTTTTAAGGGAACAATTTCGGTCCATTTACTAAAATGATCAACTATAACAAGGAGATAGCGACTTTTGTTTAACTGACTTTTTGGGAAAGGGCCCAATAAATCGATGCCGATTATTTCATTTGGAAATTCGGATTTAATACTATTTAGAAACCCGGCCGGGCGGAAATTAATATAATTAACGGCTTGACATGTTGGGCAGGACTGGACATACGCCCTTGTTAACTTTTGCAGTTCAGGAAAGTAGACTGCCTCGCGTACGCGTTGAGTAGTTTTTCGAATACCAGCATGAGAAGCTAAAGGGCTGTCATGGAGCTCTTGCAGGATATTTAATCTAAGACTAGCTGGGATAACAGGTCGAAATTCGTTGTTGGAATTCGTAGTTTTTGTATAAAATAATAGACCATCTATTAGTTCGTAATGGGCCGCCCTATTTCTTATCGCCACAATATCTTGGTGGCTAAAATTTTCAGGATCCTTCAAATACTCATAAATACTTCCAAACTCAGGATCCTTACCCAGTTCGGTTATTACAGTTTCTCGGGAATTTATTGTACACGCTGTCAGCATTGCAACTTTTACGGTATTACCCTGTTCGTCTAATTTAATTCGTGACAGGGCATCTGCTACGATATTTTCCTTTCCGGGGGTATGCTTGATTACCAGATTATATTCTTGCAGCTTGAGTGCCCATCCTATTAACCTTGGGGATAAATTTTTTCCAGAGTACAATCTAGTTACCGCCGCATGATCAGAATATACTGTTATCGGCGCCTTTCCAAAATAGACTCGGAACTTTTGCACTGCTAACAGAACTGCAAGTGCCTCTCTCTCGGTCGCGGAATAGTTTCTTTGTGTTTGATTTAAAGTTCGGCTAAAAAATGCTACTGACTGCTGATTTTGCGAAAGTACCGCTCCTACCGCATAATCCGAAGCATCCGCTGAAATTTCTAAATTTTCATCCTTTTCAGGAAATTTCAACACAGGGGCTTGCGTTAATGCTTGTTTTAATTTTTCGAAAGCACTATTGGCTTCGGCCGTCCACGAGAATCTTGCCTTTTTCCTTTTTAATTTTAACAATGGCTCAGCGATAGCCGCAAAATCTTTTATAAAGGACCTATAATATGAACAAAGTCCTAGAAAAGAAGAGAGCTTCTTTGCCGTGTTTGGAGTCGGATACTTTTGTACAGCGATTATTTTTGATTCATCTGTCTCGATCCCTTTTTGCGATATTTTGTAACCTAAATATTTTAATTCAGGGGCTGCAAATTTGCATTTTTCGACATTAACTTTTAGACCGGCCTCATTTAATAAAGAAAACACCTGTCTTAAATCCTGTACATGTTGGTCTAGATTATCACTAGTAATAATGATATCGTCTAAATAGATAAATGTGGACTTTCCGAGAACAGGTCTTAACACAATGTCCATGCATCGCTGAAATGTTGCTGGGGCGCCTGAAAGGCCAAACGGCATTCGCAAAAATGCATAAGTGCCAGACTTGGTTATAAAAGCAGTCTTAGGCACGTCCTCAGGCCTGATCCCTATTTGAAAATAACCATTCGTTAAGTCTAAAGTTGTCATAAATTTGGTTGATTTTATGTTCCTTAAAATTTCTTCTATAATCGGTAACGGATATACCGGATATTTCGTTATGGAATTTAATTTACGGTAATCAATAGCGAATCTCCACCTTTTTGGATGCTCCAAAGGATAATCATTATTTTTCTTACATAAAACCACCGGACTAGCATAACTACTTGAGATAGGCGTTACGATCTTTTTACGTAGCATATCGGTAATATGCCATTCTATAATTTTTTCCTTATTCTTATCATACCGGTATGGTTTTTGACGAACCGGCAATGCATCTCCGGTGTCAATACTATGGTTAGTAACCTGGGTAAATCCTGGAATATCACTAAATAAGGAAGCAAATTCACTTACCACTTGTCGGATTCTATCTTGCTCGTCATTAGGCAGGTGGTCGAGATTTAACCTTGGCGGTTCAACCTTTTCTACACGCACTGGTTTCATCGTCAGCTTAAGAGACGCTTCATTAAAATCCAGTGTAGCTTGTGCGTCTGAAAGAAAGTCTATTCCTAGTATTAAGTGTGCTTGCAAATTCTTTACTATAAAAAACATCACCTTTACTTGTTCGTCCTTGATACGGATGTACAAAGGTACTTTACCTACGCACTTACATTGTTCTCCTTGCGCCGCTAATACTGTTGTATTATCCGCATTATATATGCGGTATTTGCGAAAATACTTTCTAAAAAAGACTTCTGCCACACAGGAACACTGCGCGCCGGTATCCAGGAGTGCGGTGGCCGGGATATTATTTACCAAGACTTCAATCTTCGGAAGAGATAAATTTTTCACCATTACTGTATTTAACTTGTAGGAAGAGGGGTTTTCGTGGCCTTCGGATTTCCGCACCCTCTCGTCAGCAGAAATCCGTTTTAGTTTAAATTATTTTTTCTTTCGGTGCTTTCCTTCTTTCTGCACTGGCCTTGAGACTTTTTTCCTGGGTTGCTATTGAACTGTCGACGTTCGCCGGCTGTTTTTGAATGCTCGGGTTTCCTTGCCCACTGATTCGCTTTTTCTCCGTAGCCATGTGCTTGAGTTTGCTGTAGTCTTGGCGTACCAAATTGGTTTCGCTGTTGATATTGGCGTCTTCTTTCGACGTCCGCCGTTCTTCTACTTTCAAACTGGATTGCTAGCTCAAATAATTTTTCCAGTGTAGTCGGATTTCTCAATTCAATAAAGTCTTGCACTTGGGGTAGTAACCTCGGCAAAATCACTTGAATTATTTCAGGATCCGGACGGTTTCCATACAAGAGCTTGAAAACGTGAATTTTTCTTAAAATAAAGCTCGAGAGGTTTTCGATTCTTTGTTGATATATACTGAAAAGTTCTGTTTCTAATTTCGCACGATCCCTTACAACAGGGAAGGCTTTTAGTAGGGCAGTCTTGAAATTTTCGTAGGTATAGGTGGGACTTCCTGCTTGACCCAAGAGACTTCTGCCGATACATTTGAACCAGTTAAGCGCTTGGCCCCTCAAAGCGCTGGTAGCTAAGGTAACTTTTTGAAACTCGTGCACGGGGTAGAGCATGAAGTGGTCATCCAATTTTTCCAAAAAACTGGTTACCTGTGAGTTTCCATTAAACGTTGCTTCTGGTTTCATCGAAGCGCGCATGGTCTGGACAATATACCCAAATCCTTCCAGGGCGGCAGCTGGCATTTCTGGATTCTGAGCTGTTTCTGCAGGCAGCACAGGTTCTTCTTGAAACTCGGCCATGGTTATTCTTCGTCGGGCGCCACTATCAGGTTCAATGTTTCTTCTAACCTTCTTCGGAAACATACAATGACCTGACTAGAACAGAGAGCTTACTAAAGCTATGTTCACTAATTGTAGTAAGTAGACAGGATACAGACGAAGGGTATACAAAACCCTTTATTTTTTTTTCTTTATATACAATGACTTCCGTACTTCGGAATACAATGACCCTCCACTCGGGGTCTAACTTAAAAGATATCAAAATAAAACTAAACTCTAATTTAACTTTAGAATAAGATTGGCCTTATAATAACAGGAAGCGTATGTAGCACAGAGACTGTGAACACTACAATACGTTTAATTTATCAAGAGGATTAAAACCTCTGGCCTGGAAGGCAAAGTAGCAACTGCGTAACTTCTAAGGTAAGCGGCCTGCTTCGAACTCACGGCTTCCTCTCTTCTGCTTGGCAAAAAGGCCACACTTAAATACTTGGCGTTCGCCAGACAACTTTGCATAAACTCCTTCACGCTTATAATTCTGGCCGGAAGTAGAAAATAAGAAGTGATAGTAAAGATTTAAAATAAAATAAACGTTAGTAAAACTTAAGATCCTTACAACTTTTTACAACCATATTTATTTATTATTTTCACTATTTAGTGATTTTGTTTTTCACAATCTTATCCTATCGACTGCGCCGATTTGCACCTCGCGCCGTTTCAACTCCGAGGCGGGTTCGGTCATTTCTCATGCACTCGCTATAATAGGAAAATAATCTCCATCAGCTTTGAAATTTTATCCACTAATTTATTAAACAATACACAATAAAACAAATACCACTACTATATATTTAGCTTAAGTTTTCTCTTTGCACACGGCATGTCTGCCGGTCCAACCGCAAAAGTCACAAGTCTCGTATTCTTCCCACCAGCTTGCCCCCACTCTGTTTTCCGGCGTAACTACGTCCCTTCCTTTAACCGTCTTTCGCCCCTCGAGGATAAAATGTTCTGGAAACGTCTTTCGCTAAGGGAAGGAACATCACAATACCTAGCTGAATATCCTGAAACGAGCTTTTTTATCATTTTAAATTTTAGAGTATTTTACAGTATATTTTGTTACGCATAGTAAAATTTAGCACTGATTATAATCAAAAGCTCATTTCGGCAAATATTTGGAAGCGTAGTAAATAAGGTATAAAAATTTCAGATACCTGTGAGCAGTAGTTCTTGAGAACAGGTACTACATCGAGTATAAAAAATAACGTTCGGGGGAAAAACGCGATTTTATGTAAAAATTCTCAATTATCAAAGTATTCAATGACAAATTAAAGCTAGATTTTGTACAGTCCTAATTTTCATAGAGATTAAAGAACGGTGTTTTAAGAAAGCTAAAATTGTAGAGAATTTGAAAATGCAAATATCAGAAATCCTCATTTTATGAAATGTTTTGGCTTTCAACACCCCTTCAACTATTCTATTCTTTAAAGTCCTTTTTCTTTTTTTTCTATTCTGGTAAAACTTGATATATAAATTTAATTCTTTGTCTTTTAATTTTTAATTTTATATCTCTGGTCGCATTTCTCTTTAACGATTAACATTTTGCAATTGGCTTATTATTATTATATTAAAATTATGCGAAATGAACAAACAGTAAATAATGAGATGCTCAATTAAAAACAAATACAGATTTAATGATAAAAGGGAAATTTTTAATGTCATTACAAACAAGATTTCAAGGGGTTCAAGAGGCCGTTGCCTAAAAAAAAAAGAAAACAATTCGTCGTTTCCGGAAGAAATGAAACTTTAAAAAATATTTTCGTTGTCACAAAAATCAAACTTTTTGAAACATTACGTTATTCAAACTCTTACGTCACTTCCGAGTGTCACGTTATCTAAGATGGCATAGGTTTCGGCTACGTCACCAAGCCTCTGGCATCTCCTGAGGGCGGTTGGTTACTACACCTGTACCAACGATAGTGAACTTCCGGTGATATCCTTCTGTCTGTACCTGAATGAAACTGGCTCTATTTGACGGCACACTAGCGAAACACTAAAAAGTCATGATTTAAACGACGATGATTTGAATAATTTAACTGGAATTTTGAGGACGACAATTTAGATTAACTGCTGATGATTTTTTATTTAGGTGATCGTGAGTATATGGTTTAGTGATGAAGAGTATGAATAATTGAGTAGGATGATAATAAAACTTTAGGTGATCGGGCTTTGTATCTAGGTGAAGTTCTTTTATTCTGACGACGACTTCAATGATGATGATGAAGATGATACATAGGATGGTTTAGAATGACTGATGTGATTTGGGTGATGATGGTTTATCTTATTCTGACGATGATCATGGTGACGCAATATACATGATGGTTAAAATGACGATGTGTATTAAGTGATAATAAATATTTAGATGAATTTGATGGTGACATAGTTTTGACTGATGACGATTTTATAATTGATGTGAGAGTGATTTATATAATAATTTAGAGGAGTTAGACAATGAAGACGATGATTAAATGAGGATGAAGAAGATGATGATTTGGTTGATATTGCTTTCTATTTAGATGATCTGAAAGATTATGATTTATCTATCTCGACGATGATAATGGTGATGATGACATATACGACGGTTTAAACTGAAGGTATGATTTCGATGATGATGATTATTTAAATGATGGTTTTGAATTATCTGGTGATAATTTTATAATTTCTTTCTTGGTTATTCAGATAACAATTTTGATGGTGAATTAGAAGGTTGAGGTGATGAAGACGATGATCAAATGAGAATCATATTGTTGATGGTGGTGATTTAGATGATACTGCTTTTTATTTAGTTGATTTGAGCTATGATGATTTATCTTAATTTGGCGATATTTTCAATGACGATGATGATGATAATATATATATGATGGTTTAACATGAAGATGTGTTTTGGGTAGTTATGCTTAGTTAGATGTCTTAGATTAGCAGATGATGTTGATTGGATTTAGAAGGAAATTTATATAGATGATGATTTTAATGAGTTAGATATTGATTTAGATGAAGGTATATTCATTTGATAATGATTATTTAAACAATAAGAGGGTCGTCCGAAAATTTACTTTGCCGTAAACCATAAAAAACAAAGTCTTATTACCTGGAAAAACTTATTGCAAAAGATACAGCTATATTTCTGCTACTTCTCAGCATAAGAAACATCGGAACTATACCAATTGTCATAGCGTCGGTTACCTATTTCCATTAGAGTGTCATAGAAGTCTGTCGCCTGGGAAGAAAGGCATCCCGTCACATTTGTCTGCAACATTTCACCTGTAGGAAAGTGTGCCCAGACAAGAACGTCTTCAGGTGCAATAACACGTGGAAGTACTTAACAGCAAGATCGAAGCCACAGAATGGATGGTCAGACATCTCCCAGCGAAACGTCTGCAACATATATTTTGTGGAATTCCCCGTATGCGTCCGATGTTGTCGTAGGACACCACAACACCAGCACTGAGCATCCCAATTCATTTGTTCTGAATGGCTCTTCAGATGTTCTCTAGTAAAGCGCAATAAAGATCAGCTTTCACCGGAGCACCACTCGCCAATACGTCAATGAGCAGAATGCCTTTACTATCCCAGAATACCGTGGACTTCAATTTCCGTGCATAGACTGAGGATCGTCCGGCGCGTGGATCCTTGTGACGCCAATCAATAGTGAGTTGCTGTTTTCTGTGGTGAAGTGAGCTACCCACATCTCATCACCTGTAACGATTCTGTTAAATTGCGTTCAATAAACTGATTTATGTATCTGCTGCCTCTAGTTCTTTGTGTTTAAGTTTAGAGTATTCGAAATGGAACTCAAATACAATCAATCATATATATAGATTACATATCAATTCATATACTTGAATTAAATACATATTTACTTACCGGCCCGAAACTTTCTTAAGACGTTGAGCGCGGCGCCGGTCTCTGGGGACCGACAGTGAACTTTCCGTGTGGCC
The DNA here is from genome assembly GCF_044657685.1 of Stegodyphus dumicola. Taxonomy (NCBI): domain Eukaryota; kingdom Metazoa; phylum Arthropoda; class Arachnida; order Araneae; family Eresidae; genus Stegodyphus; species Stegodyphus dumicola. Next base: position 89,565,700 of record NC_140777.1, read on the forward strand.
GGCGTCGGTCCCTGGGAACCGACACTGGAATTTTCGTTTGCCTGGCGTCGTTCCACGGAACCGACAGTATAAGTTAAAAAATAAATATAGTCTCAATGAAATGTGATCAAATTTAGCATTAATGAAATGTATTGAAACATTCTAAACAAAAATACGGCTTAGCTTTAAGGCTTAGCTCGCTGCCGGCTGAACGGAAAGGACAGCAAATTCGGCGCCGAACTCAGCGTGTTAATTAGAAAGCTACCGCTCGGCCTTAAAAACGCACAGCAGTTTGGTTTAAATAACCATTGATAACACTATTCTATAACGTTCTTTCTATAACGTTCTATAACGTATTATTCTATAACGTTCTTTGTACGTTAAAGTACATATAGGACAAGAGTGTGCAAGGAAACTGATATATAACAAATTTATTTAATATTTTTCATATAATAAGGATAATTTCAAACTGTAAACATAATTCTAAAAATCCATGACATTATCGAATTGAGACCTGTTTCGATGTCAGATATATCTCGTAATGAAATCTGAAATTTTTTGAAATTTAACAACTAATTTTTCGAGGTATTTGACAGTCCAATCTGTATAAGTTTCATTTATTTGTTTAAATGTTTGTAAAGTGTTATCACAGATTTTCATAAAAAAAGGGTGTGAGAGATAAATGATAAAATTGATAGATAGAAATGGCGGGAATATTATGCATTTGTTCAGAAACATAAACGTAGTATTTGTGAGATTTCTCGCACAGCCAAGTTATAATTGTTTTGTTAAATTCTTTTTTTTTTTTCATATTTAATTCTTTTAAATTAATTTCTCAAAGTTTGTCATAATTTATGTGACTCAACTAGGTACGAAAAATTGATTCGGAATGTAAAAGAAATATATGTATTCTGTAACATTATTTTTTGTAAAGTTTAATTTTTTTTAATTAACAAGGTCTGTAACCAATGTTTGCACTTATTTAATGCACGGAGTTCCAAGCAATTTCACTCATCATCCTACAAGTTGCAATAAACACAAAAACACTACTCTGAAAATGAAATATTCTAACAAGGATTGTAAAGCCAAAGGCATATAATTAGTCTCCTCTGTATGCTCAGATCATTCAATATGATTTCTCTCACAGCTTATAGATTTTCAGATGAGTTACTCACGTTCGTTTTTAATGGTAATCAAAATAATGTAAAACTGCAATTAAAAAGATTAAAATTTCGACAAATTGACTAAATGAAAAAGATATTCGCTGGTCGCTTAAAATTGCTTCAACGGTACCTAGTTCCAAATTGCAAGACGGGTATTCCACACACGGATAATCGAGAATTAGTATAACATTCTACAGCAAAATAATGCAAATTCCTGGTTTTTTTCATATAATGCATTCATGCTGTCAGATTTCTTATGTCTAATCTTATAATATTATTGTAAAATTACTGCCGGTAGAAATCATTCCTTGAAAATGAAGGCCCCTTGCCACCTTCTTGATGCCTAATTTCAAATGGATAATTCAAACGTGGCCAAAGGAGAAATATTAAAATTTTCAAAAATTCGTGTTTACGGTTTTTTAATACCTAGATTTACCACTGCTAACTAATATTATGATATAATAATATATTAATAATTAGTCAAATGAAATTTATGTGGCTTCGTGTCAACCACTTGGTATTTTTAACGCTGTGTTTGAGCAAAAACAGAATATTGTTTATTAAGCTATAATAAACATCCTACAGTAACATTTAGTTATTGTACATTGTTTTTTATCAGCACTTACGAGCTGAAGTTTCGTCTTATTAAACTATCCATATTGGTGTTTTTCATGCTCCTATATTGGCAGACGTACTAGGAAGTTTCATAAATGAAAGTTTTCTCTTTTGGTGGGATAGTGGCTGTGACCTATACATCGAGCATTCATTGCTGGACAGTACGTGTATAATTACAGATAGATAGAGATAAGTAATTAATAGAGTATTTGACATATGTAAACTCATCATTCAGATCTTCGAAAGTGTTCAAATAGTAAAAACACGATACCGTATGCTTTCACCACTTCACTTATGATGTATACTATGCCCATATGAGGTACTTCTCCCTGTTAGAGTTAACTAAACCTTAGCTATTGAAATATAGCATTTTCAAATTCTTTCCATTTGAATTTAACATGAATAATTTTACTCTGATCTCTCTCTTTCTTTTCTGTTTGTTTCTTACTTCTAGCCATTTATATCCAGTTCTATATCTTCTACTTGTGCCTCTGATATTTAATGTAACGGCATTTTGCTTTAGAGTAAATAGATTTAAAATAATTAAAAATTACATTCCTATTTTCAAAATACTTTTATTAATATTTCAAGGTAAACATTTTGATATTCGTCAAATGGAACTCGAAACTAAAATTTAATTTTTATTAAATCTTTAATCTATTTCCAGCACTATGCATAAAAACGACCTTTCTTGTTAAAATAACGAAACTGATTTCAGGTTTACTAGTAATGAATCAAACTACAAATTGCTTAAATGACATTTTTCAGCTCTCAGAATACATTCCATTTAACTATGCAGTAAATCGAATGATTGTTTGCAGTTAACAATATGTAAAAAGCTGTTTGGGCCCGGTCGAGAAACAGGTGGTTTACATCTGGAGGAAACGAATGTTTGACAATGTCTATATACTATATATAAACTAATAATTAGAAACTTCCGCGTAATGCCCTTATGAAATAATTCACTGTATATTAGAAAAGTACGAGAAACAGACGCATATTTTTTCGAATGAAAAAAATCGAAAAATTATGTGCTCACTAAAATCAAAAATCTCAGGCGAACAACAAATAAGGTCTTGTAAGGCCTTATGTGTTGTTCCTTATAAGTTATGTGAATTTCCTTATAAGGCCTACTAAAATATACACACTTTTTGCTGCTGATCATTTAAATTTATTTCTTCGAATTGCTTTTTCAAACTTGAATACCCGATTCCTAAAAGAAAGTTGCTGATTTTGAAATTACGTATACTGCACAATTTTGGTCGTGCGTTTATGAATTTTTTCTAATTTTATTTCTTTATTAGCGGAAGTACCCGATGTCAATTAAGTTAGATTGAAAGCAATGTATCTAACAACAGAGAGAACGATACCGTTGTAATCCTTCTCTAACGATGTAAAAAATACGATTCATAGTTATACATTTTTCAGTCTGGTGCGATATGCAACCCCACATAAAAAATTTCGATAGAAAAATATAATTCTCTCTCATTGTATCAGAAGCAATGTCACTCAGCTTTTAGTGATTTTCGTCTTTCTAATCAAATGGCCATAACAGCTCAAGTTCCATCCAATATTTCACCTATATTCAAATTTAGTCGATTCAATGTCGCAAAATATTTATCATAATTGATCAGAAATCAATAACGCAAACAAACAAACAAACACACAAACAGACATTCTTCTTTATATATATAGGTTATGTAAAATTTACAAATTTTTTTATTAACAAAATGTACGAGTTGCAAGCGAGCAGTAGCAACACATTTCGAAATAAAACAATTCTATCTCCAACGCCCGAGACTGTTACCACTAGGAAAAATGAGTGCGAAAATTAGAACTTTCAGAATTTTTAATTAGTATTTTGGCTCATGAAAGTGGTTAAGATGAGAATAGTCGAAATGGCTTCCCTCGAATTTTCGGAATCGGGAATAACGTATTTAATATTTGGGAAAGCTATTTTTATTTCATCTTTTATCTATTTTCGTATTTTAACAAACTCTAGGATTTGAAACAGAGCAATGGTAACAACTTTCGAAATAAAGCAGATTTTCGTCTCCAGCTTGCGAGACTGTTGTCACTCGGAAAATGAGAAAGAAAATTATCGTTTTTCCGAGTTTTTAATTTATAGCTCTGATTTTAGCTACTTTTTTTTTTTTTTTTTTTTTTTTTTTTTTTTTTTTTTTTTTTTTGAGAAAAGTGACGTCGACCTATTCCGGGACCGATAAAAGAATTGTAGAAAGTTTGGTGGTGATAGCTATAGTAGTGACCGAGTTATGAGAGGACAAACACACAAACTTTCTTCTTTATATACTATATAGATAACAAGTATGAAACTTTCCCAAATGTAAGTATACGAACCGCGAGACTGTATTAAAATTTGGATTTACTTATTTGTCAAAAAAGAATTTTTTTAAATATTTGACATCGCCAAAACATGAATATTTTCGTGATTTAAAAACATTTCGATAACTGGAAGTATATTACTACAAGCAACGATTGCAAAAATAAAGGTCGTGTAGGGACTTTTAAGCCGGATAAAGGATGTTGGTGTACATATACGTGAGCATATATATATACGGTTGGTACAGCTAACCTGCAATATAAAGAGAGAAGCAAGCCTACTCTTTAGAAAAATTTCAATATTCTTCGGCTAATCGTTTTTGAGTTATGCGAGATACATACACACATATATTATATCTACATACATACAGAGAACACGAAAAAATCCCTTTTGAATGCATTATAAAATATACTATGAAAAGGAAGAAGTCTTTATTCTGTCCGTATGAGATGTCGCACAATAATAATCCAAATGGATTCAGATATGGACAAAATGGATATTTCCACTGAAATGTGATACTTGAAAATTTTCGTGATTATAATACTTCCTTTATATTGTTGCGTGCGTACGGGTTCGTTATGAAATGAATGCACAAGTCCGATGAAAAATGAACAAAAATTTATTATTATCACAACAAAAATGCTTAAATTTTCTCAAATTATCATGCAGTATTACAATATCTCGCAGTAGTTATCTTTTAACTACTCAAATGTCCAATAGAACGTAATTCAAAACAGCTAAAGAACGCTAATCCGCGAATTCGCTACAATCAACAACAGTAGTTTTCTAAACAACAACAAACTAAACAACTACTACAAACTAAGATGTTTTCCTCCTTTTATAAGATTTTAAAATCACGCGCTAGAATTTTCCAGCACTTTCTCGAAATCAAAAAGAGATATTTATTTATTTAACGCACGCGCTCTTATATTTTTAATTTTTTTTTTTTTTTTTTTTTTTTTTTTGGCTTAGCTTTCTTTTAATATTCGTCACGCGCTGCACTGCGCGAGAAATAAAACCATTTAATTTATAATTGAACTAACATTAGCTTTTTAAATACCAAATTCGTAACACTGCCCCCTTCCCAAGGACTGCACGTCCCGGGCAGTACAATCCCTGGACAGGAAGCTAAACTTACAACTGTGGCATAAATGCAACTGAAGCATAAACATTACATTACAATATCAAACAATATAAACAATAAATGCAATAACTAGCTTAAACAAATCAAATGCTATCAAATACTAAATACAAAACAAATACTAAATACAAATCAAATACTAAATACAAATCAAATACTAAATACAAATCAAATCAAATACACATTTATAAACAAAAAAGACCATGGTCTGATACTATTTACAATTATTTACATTACGTACTATGGCCATAGTAATGAGCTAACCTTTCGTAAGAGTTCGAAGACTCACGGATCCGAACCACGACGTCATTCGTGTTCAGCACTGTATATGGACCATCCGAAGGTGACTGTAATTTAGGGCTCAGTCTTTTTCGTTGAATTGGGTTCCAAAACCAATTAGAAAGCGAGAAGAAAATTTTACAAAATATAACAAATACGAACTAGCTTTGTAAGTCTGCAGACCGGAATGCGATTTTTAATAACATATTTTCATTAATAAAATAATAGTAATGACTAATTTAATGAAATAATAATAATAATATTTATTACCATTAGATGATTAGAATGAGATTCAATACAATTAGATTTTGAGATGAACGTACAGCAATAATAAAGCTTTACATAACAATAACAGAGATTTAAATCTGCTTTTTTCGATAATTTTGTTATTATAATATAAAAATCAAAATCCGAGATACATTGGTTGCGTTTAATAATTAATTTTAACAAATATTACATTGGACTATCAGGCAAAGAAGGTATATCTTTAACGAGAATTTTTCTTTGTAAAATTGGCTTTTGTTTATGTTAGCCGAGAAAAAAATTCGTGACTTATACATGCAATCATCAAAAGAATTTTGAGAACAGTTTTAAATGTTCATGAAGAATTAATTATACGTCAATTTCTTTCCATAGGTAGAAATTTCGTCTAAAACTATCGTTATATCCAAAAGTTGAAGTCTATTTCATTTTCAACGAATATTCTATTTGCACATAATATATTTTCTAATTTATTTTAGAAAGAGTAATCTTTCACGTTTTCAAAAGAATAAGGAAATATTGGGTGTTGATACCATGTAGTAAATTTGTTTTTTATATTTCTTCCAGTAATGAAAACGATTACCCTGCAATATTTTCAAAGCAAAATTAAGAAAACCGTTTACGCCAAATTTTGCATAAAGTATCTTCCCGTGTATATTTTTATTTAAAGTGTGGAATTTTCTCTTTGAAAATATCAAAAATCATGAAGAGCAAAATTAATTCATGAGAAATAACTTTGAAATGCAATAATTCCATTGTAATATGACATAGTGGATAAAAGTGCAATAGAGTTTATTTATTCACAAATAATCCCCCTCATATGCGTAATTTATGTACTGTCGATTGAGAAATATAGGTTAGTAAATTAAACCGGTTAATTCAATACTTTTCCTTTATCAATATTTTTACCTGCTCTTCAGTAAAGCGGTAAAGGTGGCTGAACACTTATAGCTCGCTTGGATTTGAATCCCGGATAAATAGTTGGATTCATGGTTTTTGTGTAACGTAAATGCAAGCCAGCTTCTCTTAGAAAGTCCTCCGCGAAGACATAACTCCCCTTATACAGGTAATCGTTGGGTGCTTTGATGTAATTCAGTAAGCGAACAAATTAATCCAATCAATACCGAAGAACGGGTTGATTACATGTGGAGTTTTCCACCAGGAATGTAAATGCGAGCAAGTTTCTCTTAAAAAGGTTTACACGAAAGCATCCATTCCCTTAAGCAGATAGCGTTCGCGTGCTTTTCCGTAATCCAATCCTAATTTTCATACATTTAGTAGTAAGTTGACATACACCTTATTACAGACAAAATAACAACTTTTTTAAGATATTTTTTTATCAACTTGTCTGAATTCTCTCTATCTCTTGAAGAGTATAAGAATTTCAGCAAATAAAACTAGCCAAAATTTTATAACATCTAACTGATGTTTTGATTCAGTTTACAAGTAACGTCAGCTTTACTGATAATTAAATATTTTTTGGCAGATCTCATCCTAAAAGAGGGTGTAAAGATAAATTGATTTTATTTAATTTACAATCAATGAAAATCATTGAAAGCAATCACTGAATGAATGAAAATCAGAAAAACTATTATGCATACAATTGTCTCTTATTTATCTCCTGATAAATCAGACAAAATTGCCTGCATAATAGAAGCACTTTGAAAGAGTTGACAGTTCTTAAGGGTTTTATGCACTCCACAAAACAATGTCAAAATAAAATCTTATTATTCATAAGTATGAAAAGGAAGTAAACGAGTAAACGATAAAAACGGTTTTACCTATTTTCTAGAAGGGCATTAAATCTAAAATATTAATCTATTCTTATTTGTTATGATTAAAGAACATTAAATATGGTAAGCTTCAAGAGCGTGCAAAATCGCTGACGTTTTAATCATAGCAAAAGTCAGTACTAAAAAAAATAGCATTAAAATTATGAGACAGATTGAGAAAGAGATGGCCTCTATTTAATTTTCACGTATATTGGCGAGAGACGAAACCTGCGGTTTTTGCCAAATGTAGCTAAACTGATAAGAAGAGGGAAATAATGCGTAGCCAGCGGCTACTCTGAGCAGCAACAATGGACCACCCAAAGATCTACAGATAGGCGATTCTCTAAAATGGGGAGGGCATGGATGGTATGACAGTAATGCCGGCGTCTGAGAAAGTCATTCTCCTTGTACAACTGCTGTACCAGCCGGCTTCGAGAGGTTAATCGCATTTACGTTTACTCGGCTGGAGAACTCAGTAAAGGACTTCTTACCACAATGCCCACAGTTGGATAATCTTCGGTTTCTGGCAAGTACTATCTTAGCTGGTAAAAGGCAGCAGACCAACAATAAAGTGCTATTCACATTCAATGTTCCCATGTTTAGCTATTGTCTATTTTGCCTTTCTGCTCACTTTTCGAATATTTGATTTTGAGTGAAACGATCGTTAAGATAGTAGGTGCTTTGAAATTTATAATCATTCATCCTTTGGTATTTAATTAGGAAAATTCTCATCGGAAGACTCAGTGTGAAAGTAATTCAGCTAACAGGGAAGTACTGCTATATGCGGTAGAATTACATTTGCATAAAGGTATAAAACCGGCCCTTTAAAAGAGCTTCAACGTTTTCATATGAACGTGTATTTCTGTTGAAATTCAACTAGTTGCATAAGCACAAATCTTCATAATTTATTTTGAGATGGTGGAAAAACAGTGCTGATGTGTTATCAAGCTGAAAAAAAAAAAAAAAAAAAAAGGGGGGGGAGGGGAAGGACTGTGCTATATCTCCCGTTCTACTGGGCCGATTGACAAAATTCAAACTGCGTTTTTCATGTCTCGAAAGCGCGACTTAGGAATATATTAGATTTACACATAGCACTATTCTAACATAGGCATCTAACATAGGCATGTGTTGAAATCTTACTCCAGCTTTGGATTAGCGTGAAACGTGATTGTTTACAAGCTCTTTTGCGATTTCTAAATTTCTTTTGACTTTTTTGAAGGTGTTTTTATTATAACATTGCAGTTCTTGTTTAGTATTTTTATCACCTGATAATTATGGAAAATTGTGAGGAAGATGTAAAAAATAAAAGATCTTATATTCATCGACCAAAGAAAAGAAAGTTCCAGGGAAATCAGCATAATGATACAATGAATAAGAAGTGTGGTGTCAGTTCTTCGTTTAAAAAATTAAATAGTGACACTGTTTTGCCACCAAGAGATAAAGATAACTTTAGAGCCTAATTTTAGTGGTTATAGACTATTTGATTTGGATATCCTATTTCAATGTATTGAAAATAATTTATGTTGTAAAATTTGTAATGTTCATTTAAGTGAACTATTTCATCATGGTTTAAGCTCAAAATTTGAGTTACTATGCTCAAAGTGTTCATGTAAAAGAACTTTCAGAAACTCTAATATGATGGGTGTCCGAAAAAATATATCAGAGCTAAACAGAAGATTTACGTATGCAATGCGAACTCTTGGTCAAGGGAAAGCTGCTATGCAGAAATTCTGCTGCGTTATGGATCTCCCTCCTGTGATTGCACATCGTTCTTTCAAATTCGTCGTTAAATGTGACTGTAAGTGGAGACGGTACGTGGAAGACTCGAGGACATACGTCTTTGGTTGGAGTCTGTTCCGTAATAGGGTCAGAAAGCAACACAGTAATCGATACAGAAATACTGTCTTATATTGCAAAGGTTGCGAGTCATTTCTAGGAAATGGCGTAAGTGAACACAAGGCCTGTTTGGGGAATAATGCTGGTTCTTCAGGAAAAATGGAAATGAATGGAAAGATAAACAATTTTTCATGTTCCATGGAAAAAAGAGGTGTAAAATATACTTCTTATATTGGTGACGGTATCAGGTTCAATGTTCTGTCTTACTTTTTTCGGGAACATGCAAGGACCTGACTCGGAACAGAGAGCTTACTAAAGCTATGTTCAATAACTCTGGGAAGTAGACAGGATACACAAGAAGGGTATACAAAACCCTTTGTTTTCCTCTCTTTACAATAATTTCCGTACTTCGGAATACAAAGACCCACTACTTGTGGTCTAAACGTAAGAATATAAAAATATTTAACTAAACGCTAACTTAACTTTGGAATAATAAACGTGGAAGATTGGCCTTATATTAGCAGGAAGCCGTATGTAGTACAGAGAACTGTTAACACTACAATACGTTTAAAAATTATCACGAAGATTAAACCTCTGGCCTGGAAGGCAACCAGCAACTGAGTAAAACTTCTAAGGTAAGCGGCCTGCTTCAACTAACTCCATCCTCTCTCTCGCTTGGCAAAAAGCCACAACTTAAGTACTTGGCGTTCGCCAGACAAATTTTGCATAAATAAGTTAACGCTTTTAATTCTGGCCGGAAGTAGAAAATAAGAAGTGATAGTAAAGATTTAAAATAAAATAAACGTTAGTAAAACTTAAGATCCTTACATACTTCCCGCCAGTGTTAATTAGTTTTAAACTGAGGTCTAAAACGACCTTGTTGAAAACATTTAGCTCTAGAATCTAACGCGAGGCCAATCTTTTACAAACATTTCTCACTAGAAACTAGAAATTAAAAAAAAAAAAGAAATTTGTTTTTACAATAGCAGCTCCAAGGACACGCAATTTTTCATCTGTACTGCATCTAAACAGGAGCTTTTATTCAAATCTGGTTCCTTCCAGAGATCTGGAAGGAAAACTAGTTTAATGAAATGTTACACAATGAAATGGCAAGTAACATGCATATTTATATTTCTCTTAACATTCTTATTTCATTCATGACTATTTTAATTATCTCTCCCCGTGCTCTCTGACATGTGTTGTAAAAGAACACCAAACACGAATGTGTTTATGTATACGTGTTCAACACTTCCTCCTACAATCAAAACCCTAACGTGTTAAAAATTCAACATACCAAGACCTCGTAACACACCCTAACTTCAACTCTAAACCCTGAGGTACTATTCTGAAAGTGGCTAACTCTGAAGTGTAGCGTCAGAGAGCCTAACAACATTCATTCAACCTTTAACACATATTCACCATGATTTGGTCTTTTTACAGTAACACGAATAAAAAAAATTTTTAACATTACTTTCACTTTTACCATATCACGGTATTTCTTAACATTTAAAATAACAGTTCACATTGTATATAAGAACATATTAACATGCCGTTAATTTTACGCATTTGAAGACATACATTAGTAGTACATTGTTAACTTCTATTCTTTTCAAATCAAGTGCTAATTCTTCTACATTGAAATACTACATTTCAAAAAGTCTTTCAGACTAAAACTTCTTTCTTGCCAGAATGTTTTAAATAAAATTTATACAATAACTTTTACAATATTTAAGTCTTTACATATTCCTATTATACATCAACTTTTGTTTTACGCGCGAGTAATTGAAAAACATAATACCAAAATCGGTAACAACTCATTTCTCGCCTTTTTGGCGATAAAGGTAGACCTCGCATGACGTAAAACTTCTTGAAATCTGCCACTTGCAGTAAGAATGAAAGATTAACTTAAGTTTGCAAAGTAACATAAAATTTTACTTATCTTTGTTATATTCGGACATTCTTTTCTGAGCCCAGTCCTGGAAGGTAGCGCAGATTCTCGTTTGTTTTATCCTCCTTCTTGTGCGGGCTCGCCCTTCAGGGCCTTCCTCTAGAAGCTTTCTTTTTTCTCCAGTTCGGTCACCCTTGAATACCTTCTTTTTCGCCGCTGCCTGTGGTCTTGGCCGTTTGATGGCAGCTGGTCTTGGCGGAACCGGGAGAATCCTTTCGCGTTCCTGCTTGGACCTCGTTGCTGGCCGTTCAAATTTTCCTTGTAACTTTTCCTCCGCCGCTGGTGGCCCTTCCGCAGTTCGGCGACATTTGCTGCAGAGAGTCCTGTCGGATGAGTAGATCTTCCGTTTTAGAGCCGGATTATAGTTGCCGTCATTTCTCCTGGCTCTCTTTGCATACGTCGTCCTTCTCCCTTCTTCATTCTGGGGGTGTTCGTGAGCTCTCTTTTCTGGACGGTGGAACGGCTTCCTTTTCTTGTTACCTTTAATTTTCCCGCGGGGAAACTTTCCTTTCACTTGCTCCTGCCTCTTAATGGCTTGCCCTTGTACTTGTCGTTGTTCCACCTCTGCAGCTTGTGCCCGCCGTGTCTGCCGTGCCGGATCCTGCAAAAGATCTGTAAATATTTGCATTTTATTACGATCATAGTAGGGTTTGATTTGATCAATGTTTGCAGAGCAGGTTTCACCATTCCTGGCTTTTAACACAACTACAGCGTGAGTTATTTTTTCTATGACATATGGTCCTTCAAATCGTGGAAAAAATTTGGCAGTTTTATCTTCTGGTGCTGAAGAAAGTGAATGCTTAATTTTTAACACTTCATCCCCTACTTTATAAGTTACTCCCCGTCGTTTCAAGTCATAATACAGCTTTTGTTTTCTCTGTGCTACTTCAGTATTCTTTTTTGCTTCTTTAATTAGTTTTTCTATATCACCCATTTTAAATTCTGGGGCTCTTTGTTGCACATAAAATAATTTATCTAACGGCGTTATAATCTTTCTGCCTAAAAATAACTCAGCAGGAGTTTTACCCGTTGTATCATGTTTTGCGGTCCTAAGGGCGAAAGCAAATTCATTGACATAGTTATCCCAGCTTTTATGAAAATTGTTAACATAACTACGGATAATTTTCACTATATTTCTATTCACCCGTTCCGCTATATTTGATTGCAGCCGATACGGGACCATTTTTAAATGACGTATGCCCAGTTTTTGGCACATGTCTTCAAATACATTACTTACAAATTGAGGACCATTATCCGATATAACTTTTAGGGGCGCTCCGTATTTTAAAATATATTTATTTAAAATAGAATCAGTAACTAATTTCGGGGAGGCTCGTTTTAAGGGAACAATTTCGGTCCACTTACTAAAATGATCAACCATAACAAGGAGATAGCGACTTTTATTTAACTGACTTTTTGGGAAAGGTCCCAATAAATCGATGCCAATTATTTCATTTGGAAATTCGAATTTAATACTATTTAGAAACCCGGCATGGCGGAAATTAATATAATTAACTGCTTGACATGTTGAGCAGGACTGGACATACGCCCTTGTTAACTTTTGCAGTTCAGGAAAATAGACTGCCTCGCGTACGCGTTGGATAGGTTTTCGAATACCAGCATGAGAAGCTAAAGGGCTGTCATGGAGCTCCTACAGGATATTTAATCTAAGACTAGCTGGGATAACAGGTCGAAATTCGTTGTTGGAATTCGTAGTTTTTGTATAAATTAATAGACCATCTATTAGTTCGTAATGGGCCGCCCTGTTTCTTATCGCCACAATACCTTGGTGGCTAAAATTTTCAGGATCCTTTAAATACTCATAAATGCTTCCAAACTCAGGATCCTTACCCAGTTCGGTTATTACAGTTTCTCGGGAATTTATTGTACATGCTGTGAGCATTGCCACCTTTAGAGTATTACCTTCTTCATCTATTTTAAGTTTCTGACCGTCGTTTTAGAGCTAAACTGAGGACGGCGGAGGTCACGGATTGTTTTTGAAAGTGTACGTAATAGATATTTTAATTTCTTAAGATTTGTGAAAAACTCGAGTATTTCGCTATAGAAATAACGCATTTGATGCTGACGATTCTACATTATTTATTTATTCTACATTACCAATGCCTTAATTAAATTTTAGTGAAAATAATATATTTGGTGTCTTCCTATTTCACATATAAAGAAGGGGTACATACTTTTAATTTAAAATTGTAATTTTTAAACTAATGTATATATCAATGTACTTCATTTCATGTTTTGATGAGTAATTTATAAATTTTGCATTTTTATGTTTTAAATTATAATGTATTTTCCTCTACTTTTATTTGAATTTGTAGTGTATAAAAATGTAATACATTAGACATGCATTAAAGAATACGCAGTATATAATTCAAACTATGCACATCCTAAATTCAACATTTACATTAAATTGCTTTGAGTAAAAAAAATTATTTAAGTAGTTTTAACTGTACCGATATCAATGTCAATTTCCAATAGTTTCTAGAATCTCCTGTATAAAACAAGTTCAATTCCTGTATAATTTTCGGTTAAATTCTTGCCAATATTATAATGCAAGATTTGTAATTAGTTATCAGATTTTTTAATGTGGTCTACTTTTAGATATTACATCAGTCTTGTGTATATTTATTCAGATCTAAAAAGTGCTTAGTTTTGGTTTTATGTAATTGCGGCAAAGCCTCGAGGGCTATCTGCCTAAAGTGAGGGTTGCCTTCGTGGAGGACATTCTAAGGAAAACTAGCTCGTATACACGTAACACATGGGGAAAACCACGAAAACGTCCATGCAACCAGCCCGTTCGCGGGATTCCAACCTTGGACCGAACTTCTAGTGTTCAGCGATTTTACCGGCTGCTGGTGGGATCGATTTAAAAATGGTATAAATATATATGTACTGCAATTTCTTCCACTGCATCTGTTAATATATTTATACAGTTACATATATTATATATATATCTAAAACAGATTTTCTGTGCCTTAAACTTCCATGCTTCTGGAAGTTACCAATGATATATGTCATTGCATTGGTAATGACAGATACATTGGTAATGACGCCCATGCGTCCAGCCCGTTTGCGGGATTCGAACCTCGGACCGCACTACCAGTGTTCGGAGATTTTACCGCTGGGCCACTAGTGGGATCGACTTAAAAAAGGCATAAATAGGAATATGTACCGCAATTTCCTTTCACTGCATGTATTAATATATATTTATAATGCATTTATATATACATATATTTATTTATTTAAAACAGATTTTGTATGCCTTAATTTTTTTATGCTTTTGGAATTTACGAGAAATATGTTGGTAATGACAGATATATTGGTTATCAGAGATATGTTGGTAATGCAACATACCCGTTCGCAGTATTTGGACCTCGAACCAAACTACCAGTGTTCGGCGATTTTACCACACGGTCACTGGTTGGATCGATTTAAAAAGGGTATAAATAGAAATATGTATTGCAATTTCCTTTCACTGCATATGTTAAAATACATATATATATATATGTGTGTGTGTGTGTGTGTGTGTGTGTGTGTGCAAGATAATATGTTTTACAATTTAGCTATAGTTATTTAATTTTACTTCCTATTACTTTTGTTAAAAGTTTGTTATGTTTTTACTCACTGCTTATTGGTATCTACGATACATAGTATATTTGTAGCTGTGTGATAGGTATAATTCCTGAATAAATAAAATTATTGATATAATCATGGATTGCTAAAAATTAAAATTTTGTTTTATTCAAATTCATTAGGAATATTAAACACGCATTCGCAGTGCTATATTTCAATGATTTGACTTATGACGTTGTTGCATAACCTTTTCAGACAAAATAATGTATTTTAAACATAAAATTCCTGTTAACAAATAGTTTACGAACATGTAACATTTTAGAAAATTTCCATTTTGCAAAAGATCATACGTAAATTTATGTTTACCTTTCTTCACATACCTGAAGTTTTGAAAAGGCCATTTCTTTCTGCGTTTAAAATATCCATTAATGTTCCCCATTTCTTTTTTCCATACTCTTTACTAAATCCAGCAGCGTATTTTTTCGAAAAATTTCACCATTTACTCGAACTCGATTTTTTTTTTCTACCGCCATCCTCAGTAATAAGCACGTGCGAAGCAGCCCGTTTGACAACAAACTACCCCCTTTCCCTGAGCCTGGAGCAATGTAGAGGTGAGATAGACTGGTTGGCTTAAGGCTCCTATATACCAGGCTGAATCATCAGGCATTCGCTATCCCAAGTGGGAGATTAAATGGCGGCTGTGTAGTTACGGTGCAACAATTTTTTGTGTTTTTTTTTTGTGTAAAATGGGCGGATGTGCAGCTATTAATTGTTCAAATCATTCACGGAAAGGTCATACATTGGTAAAATTTCCTAAAAATGAAGAAAGAAGAAAAATATGGGTAAATAATTGCCGAAGAGACAATTGGAAACCTGGTCCAAGCGCTGAAATTTGCTTAGTAAGTATAATGTTAATTACGCCTTGATTTAGAGTTTATATCTTCTCTGATGTTTATAATGTGTAAGTGAAATTCTTGTGTACAATAACCTAAGTATCTGCTAATTTCTGTAATAATAGCTATAATTAAATTAGTCTAGGGTTAATGTACCCGTCGCCAAACATCGCCAATGTGGATGTTTTGAATGTGGAAAAGAAATTTCTCTTCTAATATAAAGCGCAAATTTTGTTTTCCTGTGCTAATTGTGGAAATTATACTAATGTAACATGAAAATCATTAGCATATTAAAATTTATTAAAAAACAAATCATAATTTGGAAAGTCAAGATAAAATCTGAATGTTTGCTAAAGATATATGTAACATTATACTATAGTTGCAATATCGTTGGAATGATATATAATTTTTTTCTTTATTTTATAATCACTATTGTTAAAAAGTTAGATGAGTTTTTTATGCATGGTGCCCACTAATGTTTCTTGGTTAAAATAACTTCCAGAATTTTGACATTGACATCTGAAGTCAATAGAATAAATTGAATAGTATGAGACAAAATATATATAATCTGACTTCAATAATTGCAAGTACCATATATTTATAATCACAGTATTATACAATTTGGCAATGGAGTAAAGATTTAGAAATGAATGCAGAACATTCAAATAAGCACAGAAAACTTGTGAAACTGCATGTGTATTTTTCAAAAATAATTGTAGTGTTTTTAATGCATGTGTAGTGTTTAATGCATGCATAACAATCAAATAAATCTGCCTATAATGATGAATTTCAAAGGCCAAGCCAAAATCCTTTCATGAATTTGATACTTCTAAAGAATGTGATCTCGTCAAATTAAATCCTCATGACATTGATAAACAGTTATTACTGATATGTGTTACAAAGCAGATTTTTATACATGATAAATAATATTTTCTGAAGCGTTATTTTGTGTTGCCATCTCTAAATAAGAAATTGCCTACAAATTCAGAAAGCTACTGAACTACGTTCTAGAGTTTTTAATAACTTTAATTGGATATGTCTGTGGGGATGTAATTTAAAAAATTGTCGTTTAAACTGGCCTTGATGCTTTTTAAAATGCATGTTGGCACTGTGCTTCGAAATTAGGCCTATGTTTTGAATGATTAGAGAATTAAAAATTAAATATTTCAATTAAAGCAATAAACATTACTACAATTATAACAAGAATCATAGTCTGCTCTAATTATAAATGTATTTATCGGCCTAGTATCTTAAAAGTTGGGTGAAGTGAACTCATATTTTCTTATCTATTGTAAGAGCACTATAGCAAGAAATATAAAGTTTTATTTTAGTTGTTTTTAATTTTATAGCAAAACACTACTTCATTTAATTTTTGGATAATGATCTAAAGAACACTTTAAATTATAGGCAAAAAATAAATATTGGATAATTAAATTCTGCCCAAGCTTACAGGATGCTGCTGCTGATATGTTAGACATGGTTTGTTTATTGTTTCAGTTTTTTATAATACTGGGCCTAATTTAATTACCTGCATATTTATTTATTGCCTATACTTACTTACAGTTCATGCTTGCTGCCTTTGGCACAACCTCACTGTGTGAAACACTTTTCTCACATTTCTTTCGTGTGGTTTGTTTTTTGTACTTTTATTTATTTTGTATACTTTTTTTTATTACTTTATGTATTTACAGGATCATTTTGAGGAATCTCAATTTGAGTCACTATGCAAAGATAGTTAAAAACTAAGAAAAACTGCAGTACCAACACTCTTTAGCATTCCAAATCCACCACCATCTGTAACTGACAAGAGGATAAGAGAAGTAAGATGTCCTAAGCCAAATACTGAAGTGGTAAATTATTTAATATTCTCCAAAAAAATTGTTGAAAAAATCATTGTTATTACAAATATATTAATTCAGTCAACCATTGTTTAAAAAAATAATCACAGCATAACATGTTTACTATTTCTTTTTGAATTTAGGAAACTCTACCTGCTTCAAATGAAGAGTTGTTAAAAAAAAATAGAATTCCTTGAGCAGCAGCTTCAAGAAAAAGATGCAAAATTGACATCATTTTTGTCCAATGAGCAAGTAGGAACCCTTGCTGTGCAGTCAAAAAGGAACTGGTCAGAAAAGTCCATTATAAAAGGACTGAAGATGCGATTTGCTTTGAGCAAACATGGATATAATTACCTCAGAAGTACTGGATATCCAGCACCATCGTACATTACCTTGAACAGGAGGATTAGGGACATAAAAATTAATTTCGGCATTTTAGAAAATTTGTTTTCTTTTCCTCAAGACAAAAGTTCATTCATTGGATGCTCTTGATAGGAACTGCTGCCTTTTAGTTGACGAAATGGAAATAGCTTCATATCAAGATTTTGATACATCGTCTAAGTCATTCATTGGAAATGTTACGTTAGGAAGCTAAGCATTACACTATTGTAATGCTTAGAGGCCTTAAAACATCATGGAAACAGATTGTTGCCAATGAATTAACAGGGCCTTCAACATCAGGTTCTGACATGAAAGATCTAATTCATAGAACTGTAGTAGCAGCTACAGAAATAGATTTAACTGTAAGAGCCTCTGTTTCAGATATGGGAAGCAATAACAGAGCAATGTGGTCGTCATTGGATGTGTCTGTCTCTAGGAGAGATAGGAAGACAAATTACAACATTGGAGGACCTGATGTTTT
Source organism: Stegodyphus dumicola (assembly GCF_044657685.1). NCBI lineage: Eukaryota > Metazoa > Arthropoda > Arachnida > Araneae > Eresidae > Stegodyphus > Stegodyphus dumicola. The sequence goes on from NC_140777.1 coordinate 89,584,219, forward strand.
CATTCACAGTATTGCAGATGTACCACATCTCATTAAAAATATGAGAAATACATTTCTTTCAAGTATTATAATATTACCAGAGGAATTTCGCCACCAGCATGCCTTGCCATCGAGGATAGTATCTTCAGTGTATGTGAAACGACTCTGGTCAAGTGAGATAGAAGCAGATGCTGCCCTGAGATCTCTACATCACTTGAACAGAGTTCATCTCTTCCCAACACACTTTTCCTCGATGAATGGGGCATCTGCTGTGCAATTGTTTTCTGTAAAAACAGCTGCTGCTATTGAAAAAGCAGGTATTTTACACCAAGTTGCAAAAGAAGCATTAACTTCTGCATGGTGGCTGAGACTTGTAGCAGAATGGTTTACAATTATGACTACAAGGCATCCAAAAAAAGGCATCACTATCAAAAATCAAGATGAGAAATTTAATATTTTATTGAAATTCATTCATGTGACTGAAACTGTTCAGTTTGGGAAATTATGGAAGCCATTTCAAACTGGCATTATTATGAGCACATTGAGTGTTGTGAAACTCTCAAAAGAATTATTTTCCGAGGGGTTTACATTTTTCTTACCAGGCAGGTTGACACAAGATGCGCTGGAAAATGCCTTTTCACAGATTAGACGAAAGTTGGGTGCAAAGCCTACTGCTTTGCAAGCCAAGAGAGCACTGAAATTAGTGTGCCTATCACAGTTCATTTCAGATATCAATAATCCAAATTATTGTTCTGAAAGTGACCACAGCCTCTTTGATGCTTCTGAATTAGAGGTTGCTATCAGAAAGGAGGTCTTGCATCCTATCTCCAATTCTGTAGTGCCATCTACCTCTTCTGCAGTGGCAGTGAAACGTCGCTTGCCCCCAGCTGTGGAAGAAAATGATATACATTACATCGCAGGAGCCATATATAATAAGTTGTTGAAAAAAAAAAGCATATGTGAAAATTGTAAAACAGCTATGACCATTTCAGAGGACATGCTGGAACCTGACATACCCGAGCATCGCACAATTCTTACAAAACATAGCAATAAAGGTGGACTGAAAGTCATCTCTTCAGGAATGTATCAAATATGTAGGGAAGCTGAACGAGAATTTCAAAAATGTAAAGATGTACTCCTTCGTTTACAATCAGCCATCACAAAAGAATTAGTTGAAAGAATAATTGATAAATGTACGCATGTGGCCATGCCAGAATGCTGTAATCTTAAGAAAGTAATTATTGATAATTTTTTTATTACTAGATGCAAAGGCCTTACACAGCATCTTATCAACAAAAGAGCCCATAACGTTTCATATTCATCAGCATCGGCCAATAAGAAACAAAAAGTAAAATAATTTTAGAAGGTATGTATGTTTTATATTAAATGATTTATGTGTTTTATGTAATATGTATTACTTTTTCCTAGGCTACGAGTATATAAATTTCTGTGTTTGATGTTATATATGTTACTTTCTGCTAGGCTATGAGTATATTATTATGGTATTATTTTCTTGTTTCTAATATATAGAAATATAGCATATTTTCCAGTATAAAATTTCAGTTCAGTTTTACTTAAAAGTATGGGAAAGCAGATTTGTTTCATGCATGATCTTTATAATACTGGTATGAAATGAATGAATTTTAATCTGTAAACAATTTTTTGTTAATATTGAAATGTGTTTCCTTGGGTACATTTTTAGGCACTTGTGGATCATGTCAGACAACATGCAATAGAAAAAAGATGTTCGTGTGCATAAATTTTCCCATTGTGTTACTTCATTTTATCTAAATTTCAAGGATAATTCTTTTCATTTTTATATGGCATGTTATCAGTATAAAGGCTAGTGAAAATAAATTGGTATGTGTATCTGTTTTTGAAGTGTAATGCTTAAATAAAAAGATGGTGTGTGTTTCTTCATTTAAATAACATTTCAAAGATAGTATTTTTCAGCGTTGTACTGTTTGTTATTTCTCAATGTAAAGGGTAACAAGAGGAAAAAAACTGGTATGGTACATCTGTTTTTTAAGCATGATAATTTTATTTATTTCTTTAGTGATGCATATATATATATAGAGAGAAGGTATTTGGTCCAACTGAAGTTATAATAAATCTAATTTTACTAGATCTCTCCCTCCCCTCAGGTGTTGAAAATTTTCAAATGCAGAAAGTTTATTTGCAGAATTAATTCATTTCTGATAAACTTATTATCATATAATTTTTTATATACCATGTTATTAAGTTACACGTATGACTACTGTGTAATAAACTTGTATTTAGGGCAAAAAATTTAACTGTTTTGCAGCTGGTGACTAATATCATATGCTTCTAAGAATATTACTTTAACTTTTTTCATAACTTTTGTATTTCAGGAACATGAAACTGTTATTTTGATATACTTAAATAATAAAAGTGTGTATCTGAATCAATTAATGGATACAAATATTTTACAGTTATTTTTAGAAGATATTTGCCATATCGCTTCTAATAATTCATAAAGTATATTAAAATATAGGTAAATAATTTGGTGCAGAATTCAAATTTAGGGTTTGAAATATAGTGAATCATGAGACTAAATGATTTTTATTGTCATGATTTGCCTGGGCTTAAGAATGTACTTTTCGCCCGGTGGAAATTGTCATCAAACTGTCCTGAACAGGCTTTTTGTTGATAATAACTTCCAGGCTTATCAGTACCTCCTTTTGAGTGGAGGGGTATACAAAATATAGTACCCAATTTAAATTACATTGTGATTGTAATAATATTGTGGTATTAAATAAGTGATTATAATTACAATTTAGATAATTGCTTTGTAATTATATTACATTGTATCTGTGAACTCTTAATTTCATTACTTTATGCAATTATGTTGTAAGTGCATAATCTAATTGCAATAATATAATCTATTCACAATTACAAAATAATTATAAATGCAGTTACATCTTAAATAGAGGCCATTTTAATACTTTTAAATTTTTGCAAGATAACTTCCCATTAAGGTTCATTT